>NC_142286.1:19841906-22681239 GCF_965620075.1 Prunus avium | reverse complement strand
CGATCCGAAATCAATAGGTCTAAGAAATTGGTCAATTTAATTTCAACGACAGTTCGTTCCTAATTGGAGTGGTTGGTGTATTCCATACTTCTAGCGATTGGATTTCACTCAAAACTCACCAAATGACTCCTCCCACCATATTATGATGTTGCCCAAGTTTTGGGCTCGATCCGAAATCAATAGGTGTGAAAAATTGGACAATTCAAGTTCAACGGCATTTCGTTCCTAATTGGAGTGGGTGGTGTTTCCCATACTTCTAGCGACTGGATTTCACTCAAAACTCAGCAAATGACTCCTCCCTCCATATTATGATGTTGCCCAAGTTTTGGGCTCGATCCGAAATCAATAGGTGTGAGAAATTGGACAACTCAAGTTCAACGGCAGTTCGTTCCTAATTGGAGTGGTTGATGTATTCCATACTTCGAGCGATTGGATTTCACTCAAAACTCTCCAAATGACTCCTCCCAACATATTATGATGTTGCCCAAGTTTTGGGCTCGATCCGAAATCAATAGGTGTGAGAAATTGGACAATTCAAGTTCAACGACAGTTCGTTCCTAATTGGAGTGGTTGGTGTATTCCATACTTCTAGCGATTGGATTTCACTCAAAACTCACCAAAGGACTCCTCCCACCATATTATGATGTTGCCCAAGTTTGGGCTCGATCCGAATTCAATAGGTGTGAGAACTTGGTCAATTCAATTTCAACGGCAGTTCGTTCCTAATTGGAGTGGTTGGTGTATTCCATACTTCTAGCGATTGGATTTCACTAAAAACTCACCAAATGACTCCTCCCACCATATTATGATGTTGCCCAAGTTTTGGGCTCGATCCGAAATCAATAGGTGTGAGAAATTGGACAATTCAAGTTCAATGGCAGTTCGTTCCTAATTGGAATGGTTGGGGTATTCCATACTTCTAGCAATTGGATTTCACTCAAAACTCACCAAATGACTCCTCCCACCATATTATGATGTTGCCCAAGTTTCGGGCTCGATCCGAAATCAACAGGTGTGAGAAATTGGACAATTCAAGTTCAACGGCAGTTCGTTCCAAATTTGAGTGGTTGGTGTATTCCATACTTCTAGCGATTGGATTTCACTCAAAACTCACCAAATGACTCCTCCCACCATATTATGATGTTGCCCAAGTTTTGGGCTCGATCCGAAATCAATAGGTGTTCCAAATTGGACAATTCAAGTTCAACGGCAGTTCTTTCCTAATTGGCGTGGTTGGTGTATTCCATACTTCTAATGATTGGATTTCTCTCCAAACTCACCAAATGACTCCTCCCACCATATTATGATGTTGCCCAAGTTTTGGGCTCGATCCGAAATCTATAGGTGTGAGAAATTGGTCAATTCAATTTCAACGACAGTTCTTTCCGAATTGGAGTGGTTGGTGTATTCCATACTTCTAGCGATTGTTTTTCACTCAAAACTCACCAAATGACTCCTCCCACCATATTATGATGTTGCCCAGGTTTTGGGCTCGATCCTAAATCAATAGGTGTTCCAAATTGGACAATTCAAGTTCAACGGCAGTTCGTTCCTAATTGGAGTGGTTGGTGTATTCCATACTTTTAGCGATTGGATTTCACTCAAAACACAACAAATGACTCCTCCCACCATATTATGATGTTGCCCAAGTTTTGGGCTCGATCAGAATTCAATACGTGTGAGAAATTGGACAATTCAAGTTCAACGGCAGTTCGTTCCTAATTGGAGTGGTTGGTGTATTCCATACTTCTTGGGATTGGATTTCGCTCAAAACTCACCAAATGACTCCTCCCACCATATTACGATGTTGCCCAAGTTTTGGGCTCGATCCTAAATCAATAGGTGTTCCAAATTGGACAATTCAAGTTCAACGGCAGTTCGATCCTAATTGGAGTGGTTGGTGTATTCCATACTTCTAGGGATTGGATTTCACTCAAAACTCACCAAATGACTCCTCCCACCATATTATGATGTTGCCCAAGTTTTGGGCTCGATCCGAAATCAGTAGGTGTGAGAAATTGGACAATTCAATTTCAACGGCAGTTCGTTCCTAATTGGAGTGGTTGGTGTATTCCTTATTTCTAGCGATTGGATTTCACTCATAACTCACCAAATGACTCTTCCCACCATATTATGATGTTGCCCAAGTTTTGGGCTAGATCCGAAATCAATGGGTGTTCCAAATTGGACAATTCAAGTTCAACGGCAGTTCGTTCCTAATTGGAGTGGTTGGTGTATTTCGTACTTCTAGCGATTGGATTTCACTCAAAAGTCACCAAATGACTCCTCCCACCATATTA
Organism: Prunus avium; assembly: GCF_965620075.1. Classification (NCBI taxonomy): domain Eukaryota; kingdom Viridiplantae; phylum Streptophyta; class Magnoliopsida; order Rosales; family Rosaceae; genus Prunus; species Prunus avium. The sequence goes on along the minus strand of NC_142286.1, from coordinate 22,678,939 downwards.
TGATGTTGCCCAAGTTTTGGGCTCGATCCGAAATCAGTAGGTGTGAGAAATTGGACAATTCAATTTCAACGGCAGTTCTTTCCTAATTGGAGTGGTTGGTGTATTCCATACTTCTAGGGATTGGATTTCACTCAAAACTCACCAAATGACTCCTCCCACCATATTATGATGTTGCCCAAGTTTGGGGCTCGATCCGAAATCAATACGTGTGAGAAATTGGACAATTCAAGTTCAACGACAGTTCGTTCCTAATTGGAGTGGTTGGTGTATTCCATACTTCTAGCGATTGGATTTCTCTCAAAACTCTCCAAATGACTCCTCCCAACATATTATGATGTTGCCCAAGTTTTGGGCTCGATCCGAAATCAATAGGTGTGAGAAATTGGACAATTCCAGTTCAACGACAGTTCGTTCCTAATTGGAGTGGTTGGTGTATTCCATACTTCTAGCGATTGGATTTTACTCAAAACTCACCAAATGACTCCTCCCAATATATAATGACGTTGCCCAAGTTTTTGGCTCGATCCGAAATCAATAGGTGTTCCAAATTGGACAATTCAAGTTCAACGGCAGTTCGTTCCTAATTGGAGTGGTTGGGGTATTCCATACTTCTAGCAATTGGATATCACTCAAAACTCACCAAATGACTCCTCCCACCGTATTATGATGTTGCCTAAGTTTTGGGCTCGATCCGAAATCAATAGGTCTTCCAAATTGGACAATTCAAGTTCAACGGCAGTTCGTTCCTAATTGGAGTGGTTGGTGTATTCCATACTTCTAGCGATTAGATTTCACTCAAAACTCACCAAATGACTCCCCCCACCATATTATGATGTTGCCCAAGTTTTGGGCTCGATCTGAAATCAATAGGTGTGAGAAATTGGACAATTCAAGTTCAACGGCAGTTCGTTCCTAATTGGAGTGGTTGGGGTATTCCATACTTCTAGCAATTGGATTTCACTCAAAACTCACCAAATGACTCCTCCCACCATATTATGATGTGGCCCAAATTTGGGGCTCGATCCGAAATCAATAGGTGTGAGAAATTGGACAATTCAAGTTCAACGGCAGTTCGTTCCTAATTGGAGTGGTTGGTGTATTCCATACTTCTAGCGATTGGATTTCACTCAAAACTCACCAAATGACTCCTCCCACCGTATTATGATGTTGCCTAAGTTTTGGCCTTGATCCGAATTCAATAGGTGTGAGAAATTGGTCAATTCAATTTCAACGGCAGTTCGTTCCTAATTGGAGTGGTTGGTGTATTCCATACTTCTAGCGATTGGATTTCACTCAAAACTCACCAAATGACTCCCCCCACCATATTATGATGTTGCCCAAGTTTTGGGCTCGATCCGAAATCAATAGGTGTGAGAAATTGGACAATTCCAGTTCAACGACAGTTCGTTCCTAATTGGAGTGGTTGGTGTATTCCATACTTCTAGCGATTGGATTTTACTCAAAACTCACCAAATGACTCCTCCCAATATATAATGACGTTGCCCAAGTTTTTGGCTCGATCCGAAATCAATAGGTGTTCCAAATTGGACAATTCAAGTTCAACGGCAGTTCGTTCCTAATTGGAGTGGTTGGTGTATTCCGTACTTCTAGCGATTGGATTTCACTCAAAACTCACCAAATGACTCCTCCCACCATATTATGATGTTGCCCAAGTTTTGGGCTCGATCCGAAATCAATGGGTGTTCCAAATTGGACAATTCAAGTTCAACGGCAGTTCGTTCCTAATTGGAGTGGTTGGTGTATTCCATACTTCTAGCGATTGGATTTCACTCAAAACTCACCAAATGACTCCTCCCACCATATTATGATGTTGCCCAAGTTTTGGGCTCGATCCGAAATCAATAGGTGTGAGAAATTGGACAATTCAAGTTCAACGGCAGTTCGTTCCTAATTGAAGTGGTTGGGGTATTCCATACTTCTAGCAATTGGATATCACTCAAAACTCACCAAATGACTCCTCCCACCGTATTATGATGTTGCCTAAGTTTTGGGCTCGATCCGAAATCAATAGGTCTTCCAAATTGGACAATTCAAGTTCAACGGCAGTTCGTTCCTAATTGGAGTGGTTGGTGTATTCCATACTTCTAGCGATTAGATTTCACTCAAAACTCACCAAATGACTCCCCCCACCATATTATGATGTTGCCCAAGTTTTGGGCTCGATCTGAAATCAATAGGTGTGAGAAATTGGACAATTCAAGTTCAACGGCAGTTCGTTCCTAATTGGAGTGGTTGGGGTATTCCATACTTCTAGCAATTGGATTTCACTCAAAACTCACCAAATGACTCCTCCCACCATATTATGATGTGGCCCAAATTTGGGGCTCGATCCGAAATCAATAGGTGTGAGAAATTGGACAATTCAAGTTCAACGGCAGTTCGTTCCTAATTGGAGTGGTTGGTGTATTCCATACTTCTAGCGATTGGATTTCACTCAAAACTCACCAAATGACTCCTCCCACCGTATTATGATGTTGCCTAAGTTTTGGCCTTGATCCGAATTCAATAGGTGTGAGAAATTGGTCAATTCAATTTCAACGGCAGTTCGTTCCTAATTGGAGTGGTTGGTGTATTCCATACTTCTAGCGATTGGATTTCACTCAAAACTCTCCAAATGACTCTTCCCAACATATTATGATGTTGCCCAAGTTTTGGGCTCGATCCGAAATCAATAGGTGTGAGAAATTGGACAATTCAAGTTCAACGACAGTTCGTTCCTAATTGGAGTGGTTGGTGTATTCCATACTTCTAGCGATTGGATTTCACTCAAAACTCACCAAATGACTCCTCCCACCATATTATGATGTTGCCCAAGTTTGGGCTCGATCCGAATTCAATAGGTGTGAGAAATTGGTCAATTCAATTTCAACGGCAGTTCGTTCCTAATTGGAGTGGTTGGTGTATTCCATACTTCTAGCGATTGGATTTCACTCAAAACTCTCCAAATGACTCCTCCCAACATATTATGATGTCGCCCAAGTTTTGGGCTCGATCCGAAATCAATAGGTGTTCCAAATTAGACAATTCAAGTTCAACGGCAGTTCGTTCCTAATTGGAGTGGTTGGTGTTTTCCATACTTCTAGCGATTGGATTTCACTCATAACTCAGCAAATGACTCCTCCCTCCATATTATGATGTTACCCAAGTTTTGGGCTCGATCCGAATTCAATAGGTGTGAAAAATTGGTCAATTCAATTTCAACGACAGTTCTTTCCTAATTGGAGTGGTTGGTGTATTCCATACTTCTAGCGATTGGATTTCACTCAAAACTCACCAAATGACTCCTCCCCCCATATTATGATGTTGCCCAAGTTTGGGCTCGATCCGAATTCAATAGGTGTGAGAAATTGGTCAATTCAATTTCAACGGCAGTTCGTTCCTAATTGGAGTGGTTGGTGTATTCCATACTTCTAGCGATTGGATTTCACTCAAAACTCTCCAAATGACTCCTCCCAACATATTATGATGTCGCCCAAGTTTTGGGCTCGATCCGAAATCAATAGGTGTTCCAAATTAGACAATTCAAGTTGAACGGCAGTTCGTTCCTAATTGGAGTGGTTGGTGTTTTCCATACTTCTAGCGATTGGATTTCACTCATAACTCAGCAAATGACTCCTCCCTCCATATTATGATGTTACCCAAGTTTTGGGCTCGATCCGAATTCAATAGGTGTGAAAAATTGGTCAATTCAATTTCAACGACAGTTCTTTCCTAATTGGAGTGGTTGGTGTATTCCATACTTCTAGGGATTGGATTTCATTCAAAACTCACCAAATGACTCCTCCCCCCATATTATGATGTTGCCCAAGTTTTGGGCTCGATCCGAAATCAATAGGTGTTCCAAATTGGACAATTCAAGTTCAACGGCAGTTCGTTCCAAACTGGAGTGGTTCGTGTATTCCGTACTTCTAGGGATTGGATTTCACTCAAAACTCACCAAATGACTCCTCCCACCATATTATGTTGTTGCCCAAGTTTTGGGCTCGATCCGAAATCAATTGGTGTTCCAAATTGGACAATTCTAGTTCAACAGCAGTTCGTTCCTAATTGGAGTGGTTGGTGTATTCCATACTTCTAGCGATTATATTTCACTCAAAACTCACCAAATGACTCCTCCCAACATATTATGATGTTGCCCAAGTTTTTGGCTCGATCCGAAATCAATAGGTGTTCCAAATTGGACAATTCAAGTTCAACGGCAGTTCGTTCCTAATTGGAGTGGTTGGTGTATTCCGTACTTCTAGCGATTGGATTTCACTCAAAACTCACCAAAGGACTCCTCCCACCATATTATGATGTTGCCCAAGTTTTGGGCTCGATCCGAATTCAACAGGTGTGAGAAATTGGTCAATTCAATTTCAACGACAGTTCTTTCCTAATTGGAGTGGTTGGTGTATTCCATACTTCTAGCGATTGGATTTCACTCAAAACTCACCAAATGACTCCTCCCACCATATTAGGACGTTGCCCAAGTTTTGGGCTCGATCCGAAATCAATAGGTGTGAGAAATTGGACAATTCAAGTTCAACGGCAGTTCGTTCCTAATTGGAGTGGTTGGTGTATTGCATACTTCTAGCGATTGGATTTCACTCAAAACTCACCAAATGACTCCTCCCACCGTATTCTGATGTTGCCTAAGTTTTGGGCTCGATCCGAATCCAATAGGTGTGAGAAATTGGACAATTCAAGTTCAACGGCAGTTCGTTCCTAATTGGAGTGGTTGGGGTATTCCATACTTCTAGCAATTGGATTTCACTCAAAACTCACCAAATGACTCCTCCCACCATATTATGATGTGGCCCAAATTTGGGGCTCGATCCGAAATCAATAGGTGTGAGAAATTGGACAATTCAAGTTCAACGGCAGTTCGTTCCTAATTGGAGTGGTTGGTGTATTCCATACTTCTAGCGATTGGATTTCACTCAAAACTCACCAAATGACTCCTCCCACCGTATTATGATGTTGCCTAAGTTTTGGCCTTGATCCGAATTCAATAGGTGTGAGAAATTGGTCAATTCAATTTCAACGGCAGTTCGTTCCTAATTGGAGTGGTTGGTGTATTCCATACTTCTAGCGATTGGATTTCACTCAAAACTCACCAAATGACTCCCCCCACCATATTATGATGTTGCCCAAGTTTTGGGCTCGATCCGAAATCAATAGGTGTGAGAAATTGGACAATTCCAGTTCAACGACAGTTCGTTCCTAATTGGAGTGGTTGGTGTATTCCATACTTCTAGCGATTGGATTTTACTCAAAACTCACCAAATGACTCCTCCCAATATATAATGACGTTGCCCAAGTTTTTGGCTCGATCCGAAATCAATAGGTGTTCCAAATTGGACAATTCAAGTTCAACGGCAGTTCGTTCCTAATTGGAGTGGTTGGTGTATTCCGTACTTCTAGCGATTGGATTTCACTCAAAACTCACCAAATGACTCCTCCCACCATATTATGATGTTGCCCAAGTTTTGGGCTCGATCCGAAATCAATGGGTGTTCCAAATTGGACAATTCAAGTTCAACGGCAGTTCGTTCCTAATTGGAGTGGTTGGTGTATTCCATACTTCTAGCGATTGGATTTCACTCAAAACTCACCAAATGACTCCTCCCACCATATTATGATGTTGCCCAAGTTTTGGGCTCGATCCGAAATCAATATTTGTGAGAAATTGGACAATTCAAGTTCAACGGCAGTTCGTTCCTAATTGGAGTGGTTGGGGTATTCCATACTTCTAGCAATTGGATATCACTCAAAACTCACCAAATGACTCCTCCCACCGTATTATGATGTTGCCTAAGTTTTGGGCTCGATCCGAAATCAATAGGTCTTCCAAATTGGACAATTCAAGTTCAACGGCAGTTCGTTCCTAATTGGAGTGGTTGGTGTATTCCATACTTCTAGCGATTAGATTTCACTCAAAACTCACCAAATGACTCCCCCCACCATATTATGATGTTGCCCAAGTTTTGGGCTCGATCTGAAATCAATAGGTGTGAGAAATTGGACAATTCAAGTTCAACGGCAGTTCGTTCCTAATTGGAGTGGTTGGGGTATTCCATACTTCTAGCAATTGGATTTCACTCAAAACTCACCAAATGACTCCTCCCACCATATTATGATGTGGCCCAAATTTGGGGCTCGATCCGAAATCAATAGGTGTGAGAAATTGGACAATTCAAGTTCAACGGCAGTTCGTTCCTAATTGGAGTGGTTGGTGTATTCCATACTTCTAGCGATTGGATTTCACTCAAAACTCACCAAATGACTCCTCCCACCGTATTATGATGTTGCCTAAGTTTTGGCCTTGATCCGAATTCAATAGGTGTGAGAAATTGGTCAATTCAATTTCAACGGCAGTTCGTTCCTAATTGGAGTGGTTGGTGTATTCCATACTTCTAGCGATTGGATTTCACTCAAAACTCTCCAAATGACTCTTCCCAACATATTATGATGTTGCCCAAGTTTTGGGCTCGATCCGAAATCAATAGGTGTGAGAAATTGGACAATTCAAGTTCAACGACAGTTCGTTCCTAATTGGAGTGGTTGGTGTATTCCATACTTCTAGCGATTGGATTTCACTCAAAACTCACCAAATGACTCCTCCCACCATATTATGATGTTGCCCAAGTTTGGGCTCGATCCGAATTCAATAGGTGTGAGAAATTGGTCAATTCAATTTCAACGGCAGTTCGTTCCTAATTGGAGTGGTTGGTGTATTCCATACTTCTAGCGATTGGATTTCACTCAAAACTCTCCAAATGACTCCTCCCAACATATTATGATGTCGCCCAAGTTTTGGGCTCGATCCGAAATCAATAGGTGTTCCAAATTAGACAATTCAAGTTCAACGGCAGTTCGTTCCTAATTGGAGTGGTTGGTGTTTTCCATACTTCTAGCGATTGGATTTCACTCATAACTCAGCAAATGACTCCTCCCTCCATATTATGATGTTACCCAAGTTTTGGGCTCGATCCGAATTCAATAGGTGTGAAAAATTGGTCAATTCAATTTCAACGACAGTTCTTTCCTAATTGGAGTGGTTGGTGTATTCCATACTTCTAGCGATTGGATTTCACTCAAAACTCACCAAATGACTCCTCCCCCCATATTATGATGTTGCCCAAGTTTGGGCTCGATCCGAATTCAATAGGTGTGAGAAATTGGTCAATTCAATTTCAACGGCAGTTCGTTCCTAATTGGAGTGGTTGGTGTATTCCATACTTCTAGCGATTGGATTTCACTCAAAACTCTCCAAATGACTCCTCCCAACATATTATGATGTCGCCCAAGTTTTGGGCTCGATCCGAAATCAATAGGTGTTCCAAATTAGACAATTCAAGTTGAACGGCAGTTCGTTCCTAATTGGAGTGGTTGGTGTTTTCCATACTTCTAGCGATTGGATTTCACTCATAACTCAGCAAATGACTCCTCCCTCCATATTATGATGTTACCCAAGTTTTGGGCTCGATCCGAATTCAATAGGTGTGAAAAATTGGTCAATTCAATTTCAACGACAGTTCTTTCCTAATTGGAGTGGTTGGTGTATTCCATACTTCTAGGGATTGGATTTCATTCAAAACTCACCAAATGACTCCTCCCCCCATATTATGATGTTGCCCAAGTTTTGGGCTCGATCCGAAATCAATAGGTGTTCCAAATTGGACAATTCAAGTTCAACGGCAGTTCGTTCCAAACTGGAGTGGTTCGTGTATTCCGTACTTCTAGGGATTGGATTTCACTCAAAACTCACCAAATGACTCCTCCCACCATATTATGTTGTTGCCCAAGTTTTGGGCTCGATCCGAAATCAATTGGTGTTCCAAATTGGACAATTCTAGTTCAACAGCAGTTCGTTCCTAATTGGAGTGGTTGGTGTATTCCATACTTCTAGCGATTATATTTCACTCAAAACTCACCAAATGACTCCTCCCAACATATTATGATGTTGCCCAAGTTTTTGGCTCGATCCGAAATCAATAGGTGTTCCAAATTGGATAATTCAAGTTCAACGGCAGTTCGTTCCTAATTGGAGTGGTTGGTGTATTCCGTACTTCTAGCGATTGGATTTCACTCAAAACTCACCAAAGGACTCCTCCCACCATATTACGATGTTGCCCAAGTTTTGGGCTCGATCCGAATTCAACAGGTGTGAGAAATTGGTCAATTCAATTTCAACGACAGTTCTTTCCTAATTGGAGTGGTTGGTGTATTCCATACTTCTAGCGATTGGATTTCACTCAAAACTCACCAAATGACTCCTCCCACCATATTAGGACGTTGCCCAAGTTTTGGGCTCGATCCGAAATCAATAGGTGTGAGAAATTGGACAATTCAAGTTCAACGGCAGTTCGTTCCTAATTGGAGTGGTTGGTGTATTGCATACTTCTAGCGATTGGATTTCACTCAAAACTCACCAAATGACTCCTCCCACCGTATTCTGATGTTGCCTAAGTTTTGGGCTCGATCCGAATCCAATAGGTGTGAGAAATTGGTCAATTCAATTTCAACGGCAGTTCGTTCCTAATTGGAGTGGTTGGTGTATTCCATACTTCTAGCGATTGGATTTCACTCAAAACTCACCAAATGACTCCTCCCACCATATTATGATGTTGCCCAAGTTTTGGTCTCGATCCGAAATCAATAGGTGTTCCAAATTGGACAATTCAAGTTCAACGGCAGTTTGTTCCTAACTGGAGTGGTTGGTGTATTCCATACTTCTAGCGATTGGATTTCACTCAAAACTCACCAAATGACTCCTCCCACCATATTATGATGTTGCAAAAGTTTTGGGCTCGATCCGAAATGAATAGGTGTGAGAAATTGGACAATTCAAGTTCAACGGCAGTTCGCTCCTAATTGGAGTGGTTGGTGTATTCCATACTTCTAGCGATTTGATTTCACTCTAAACTCATCAAATGACTCCTCCCACCATATTATGATGTTGCCCAAGTTTTGGGCTCGATCCGAAATCAATAGGTATTCCAAATTGGACAATTCAAGTTCAACGGCAGTTCGTTCCTAATTGGAGTGGTTGGTGTATTCCGTACTTCTAGCGATTGGATTTAACTCAAAACTCACCAAATGACTCCTCCCACCATATTATGATGTTGCCCAAGTTTTGGGCTCGATCCGAAATCAATAGGTGTTCCAAATTGGACAATTCAAGTTCAACGGCATTTCGTTCCTAATTGGAGTGGTTGGTGTATTCCATACTTCTAGCGATTGGATTTCACTCGAAACTCTCCAAATGACTCCTCCCACCATATTATGATGTTGCCCAAGTTTTGGGCTCGATCCGAAATCAATTGGAGTTCCAAATTGGACAATTCAAGTTCAACGGCAGTTCGTTCCTAATTGGAGTGGTTTGTGTATTCCATACTTCTAGCTATTGGATTTCACTCAAAACTAACCAAATGACTCCTCCCACCATATTATGATGTTACCCAAGTTTTGGGCTCGATCCGAAATCAATAGGTGTTCCAAATTGGACAATTCAAGTTCAACGGCAGTTCGTTCCTAATTGGAGTGGTTGGTGTATTCCATACTTCTAGCGATCGGATTTCACTCAAAACTCACCAAATGACTCCTCCCACCATATTAAGTTGTTGCCCAAGTTTTGGGCTCGATTCGAAATCAATAGGTGTTCGAAATTGGACAATTCAAGTTCATTGGCAGTTCGTTCCTAATTGGAGTGGTTGGTGTGTTCTATACTTCTAGCGATTGGATTTCACTCAAAACTCACCAAATGACTCCTCCCACCATATTATGATGTTGCCCAAGTTTTGGGCTCGATCCGAAATGAATAGGTGTGAGAAATTGGTCAATTCAATTTCAACGACAGTTCGTTCCTAATTGGAGTGGTTGGTGTATTCCACACGTCTAGCGATTGGATTTCACTCAAAAATCACCAAATCACTCCTCCCACTATATTATGATGTTGCCCAAGTTTTGGGCTCGATCCGAAATCAATAGATGTTCCAAATTGGACAATTCAAGTTCAACGGCAGTTCGTTCCTAATTGGAGTGGTTGGTGTATTCCATACTTCTAGCGATTGGATTTCACTCAAAACTCACCGAATGACTCCTCCCACCATATTATGATGTTGCCCAAGTTTTGGGCTCGATCCGAAATCAATAGGTGTTCCAAATTTGACAATTCAAGTTCAACGGCAGTTCGTTCCTAACTGGAGTGGTTGGTGTATTCCATACTTCTAGCGATTGGATTTTATTCAAAACTCACCAAATGACTCCTCCCACCATATTATGATGTTGCCTAAGTTTTGGGCTCGATCCGAAATCAATAGGTGTGAGAAATTGGACAATTCAAGTTCAACGGCAGTTCGCTCCTAATTGGAGTGGTTGGTTTATTCCATACTTCTATCGATTTGATTTCACTCTAAACTCATCAAATGACTCCTCCCACCATATTATGATGTTGCCCAAGTTTTGGGCTCGATCCGAAATCAATAGGTATTCCAAATTGGACAATTCAAGTTCAACGGCTGTTCGTTCCTAATTGGAGTGGTTGGTGTATTCCATACTTCTAGCGATTGGATTTCACTCGAAACTCTCCAAATGACTCCTCCCACCATATTATGATGTTGCCCAAGTTTTGGGCTCGATCCGAACTCAATAGGTGTGAGAAATTGGACAATTCAAGTTCAACGGCAGTTCGTTCCTAATTAGAGTGGTTGGTATATTCCATACTTCTAGCGATTTGATTTCACTCAAAACTCAGCAAATGACTCCTGCCACCATATTCTGATGTTGCCCAACTTTTGGGCTCGATCCGAAATCAATTGGAGTTGCAAATTGGACAATTCAAGTTCAACGACAGTTCGTTCCTAATTGGAATGGTTGGTGTATTCCATACTTCTAGCGATTGGATTTCACTCAAAACTAACCAAATGACTCCTCCCACCATATTATGATGTTACCCAAGTTTTGGGCTCGATCCGAAATCAATAGGTGTTCCAAATTGGACAATTCAAGTTCAACGGCAGTTCGTTCCTAATTGGAGTGGTTGGTGTATTCCATACTTCTAGCGATCGGATTTCACTCAAAACTCACCAAATGACTCCTCCCACCATATTAAGTTGTTGCCCAAGTTTTGGGCTCGATCCGAAATCAATAGGTGTTCGAAATTGGACAATTCATGTTCATTGGCAGTTCGTTCCTAATTGGAGTGGTTGGTGTGTTCCATACTTCTAGCGATTGGACTTCACTCAAAACTCACCAAATGACTCCTCCCACCATATTATGTTGTTGCCCAAGTTTTGGACTCGATCCGAAATCAATAGGTGTGAGAAATTGGTCAATTCAATTTCAACGACAGTTCGTTCCTAATTGGAGTGGTTGGTGTATTCCATACGTCTAGCGATTGGATTTCACTCAAAACTCGCCAAATGACTCCTCCCACTATATTATGATGTTGCCCAAGTTTTGGGCTCGATCCGAAATCAATAGATGTTCCAAATTAGACAATTCAAGTTCAACGGCAGTTCGTTCCTAATTGGAGTGGTTGGTGTATTCCATACTTCTAGCGATTGGATTTCACTCAAAACTCACCAAATGACTCCTCCCACCATATTATGTTGTTGCCCAAGTTTTGGGCTCGATCCGAAATCAATAGGTGTTCCAAATTGGACAATTCAAGTTCAACGGCAGTTCGTTCCTAACTGGAGTGGTTGGTGTATTCCATACTTCTAGCGATTGGATTTCACTAAAAACTCACCAAATGACTCCTCCCACCATATTATGATGTTGCCCAAGTTTTGGGCTCGATCCGAAATCAATAGGTGTGAGAAATTGGTCAATTCAATTTCAACGACAGTTCGTTCCTAATTGGAGTGGTTGGTGTATTCCATATGTCTAGCGATTGGATTTCACTCAAAAATCACCAAATGACTCCTCCCACTATATTATGATGTTGCCCAAGTTTTGGGCTCGATCCGAAATCAATAGATGTTCGAAATTGGACAATTCATGTTCAACGGCAGTTCGTTCCTAATTGGAGTGGTTGGTGTATTCCATACTTCTAGCGATTGGATTTCACTCAAAACTCACCAAATGACTCCTCCCACCATATTATGATGTTGCCCAAGTTTTGGGCTCGATCCCAAATCAATAGGTGTTCCAAATTGGACAATTCAAGTTCAACGACAGTTCGTTCCTAACTGGAGTGGTTGGTGTATTCCATACTTCTAGCGATTGGATTTTACTCAAAACTCACCAAATGACTCTTGCCACCATATTATGATGTTGCCCAAGTTTGGGGATCGATCCGAAATCAATAGTTGTGAAAAATTAGACAATTCAAGTTCAACGGCAGTTCGTTCCTAATTGGAGTGGTTGTGTATTCCATACTTCTAGCGATTTGATTTCACTCAAAACTCACCAAATGACTCCTCCCACCATATTATGATGTTGCCCAAGTTTTGGGCTCGATCCGAAATCAATAGGTGTTCCAAATTGGACAATTCAAGTTCAACGACAGTTCGTTCCTAATTGGGGTGGTTGGTGTGTTTCGTACTTCTAGTGATTGGATTTCACTCAAAACTCACCGATTGACTCCTCCCACCATATTATGATGTTGCCCAAGTTCGGGGCTCGATCCGAAATCAATAGGTGTGAGAAATTGGACAATTCAAGTTAAACGGCAGTTCGTTCCTAATTGGAGTGGTTGGTGTATTCCATACTTCTAGCGATTGGATATCACTCAAAACTCACCAAATGACTCCTCCCACCATATTATGATGTTGCCCATGTTTTGGGCTCGATCCGAAATCAATAGGTCTGAGAAATTGGTCAATTCAATTTCAACGACAGTTCGTTCCTAATTGGAGTGGTTGGTGTATTCCATACGTCTAAAGATTGGATTTCACTCAAAACTCACCAAATGACTCATCCCACCATATTATGATGTAGCCCAAGTTTTGGGCTCGATCCGAAATCAATAGGTGTTCCAAATTGGACAATTCAAGTTCAACGGCAGTTCGTTCCTAATTGGTGTGGTTGATGTATTCCATACTTCTAGCGATTGGATTTTACTCAAAACTCACCATATGACTGTTCCCCCCATATTACGATGTTGTTCGAAATTGGACAATTCAAGTTCAATCGCAGTTCGTTCCTAATTGGAGTGGTTGGTGTATTCCGTACTTCTAGCGTTTGGATTTCACTCGAAACTAACCAAATGACTCCTCCCACCATATTATGTTGTTGTCCAAGTTCTGGGATCGATCCGAAATCAATAGGTGTTCGAAATTGGACAATTCAAGTTCAACGGCAGTTCGTTCCTAACTGGAGTGGTTGGTGTATTCCATACTTCTAGCGATTGGATTTCACTCAAAACTCACCAAATGACTCCTCCCACCGTATTATGATGTTGCCCAAGTTTTGTGCTCGATCCGAAATCAACAGGTGTGAGAAATTGGTCAATTCAATTTCAACGACAGTTCTTTCCTAATTGGAGTGGTTGGTGTATTCCATACTTCTAGCGATTGGATTTCACTCACAACTCACCAAATGACTCCTCCCACCATATTACGATGTTGCCCAAGTTTGGGGCTCGATCCGAAATGAATAGGTGTGAGAAATTGGACAATTCAAATCCAACGGCAGTTCGTTCCTAATTGGAGTGGTTGGTGTATTCCATACTTCTAGCGATTGGATTTCACTCACCACATGACTCCTCCCACCATATTACGATGTTGCCCAAGTTTGGGGCTCGATCCGAAATCAATAGGTGTGAGAAATTGGACAATTCAAGTTCAACGGCAGTTCGTTCCTAATTGGAGTGGTTGGTGTATTCCATACTTCTAGCGATTGGATTTCACTCAAAACTCACCAAATGACTCCTCCGACCATATTATGATGTTGCCCAAGTTTGGACTCGATCCGAAATCAATAGTTATGAGAAATTGGACAATTCAAGTTCAACGGCAGTTCGTTCCTAATTGGAGTGGTTGGTGTATTCCATACTTCTAGCGATTGGATTTCACTCAAAACTCACCGAATGACTCCTCCCACCATATTACGATGTTGCCCAAGTTTGGGGCTCGATCCGAAATCAATTGGTGTGAGAAATTGGACAATTCAAGTTCAACGGCAATTCGTTCCTAATTGGAGTGGTTGGTGTATTCCATACTTCTAGCCATTGGATTTCACTCAAAACTCACCAAATGACTCCTCCCACCATATTACGATGTTTCCCAAGTTTTGGGCTCGATCCGAAATGAATAGGTGTGAGAAATTGGACAATTCAAGTTCAACAGCAGTTCGTTCCTAATTGGAGTGGTTGGTGTATTGCATACTTCTAGCGATTGGATTTCACTCAAAACTCACCAATTGACTCCTCCCACCATATTATGATGTTGCCCAAGTTTGGACTCGATCCGAAATCAATAGGTGTGAGAAATTGGACAATTCAAGTTCAACGGCAGTTCGTTCCTAATTGGAGTGGTTGGTGTATTCCATACTTCTAGCGATTGGATTTCACTCAAATCTCCCCAAATGACTCCTCCCACCATATTATGATGTTGCCCATGTTTTGGGTTCGATCCGAAATCAATAGGTGTTCGAAATTGGACAATTCAAGTTGAACGGCAGTTTGTTCCTAATTGGAGTGGTTGGGGTATTCCATATTTCTAGTGATTGGATTTCACTCAAAACTCACCAAATGACTCCTCCAACCATATTATGATGTTGCCCAAGTTTTGGGCTCGATCCGAAATCAATAGGTGTGAGAAATTGGACAATTCAAGTTCAACGGCATTTCGTTCCTAATTGGATTGGTTGGTGTATTCCATACTTCTAGGGATAGAATTTCACTCAAAACTCACCAAATGACTCCTCCCACCATATTATGACGTTTCCCAAGTTTTGGGCTCGATCCGAAATCAATAGGTGTTCCAAATTGGACAATTCAAGTTCAATGGCAGTTCGTTCCTAATTGGAGTGGTTGGTGTATCCCATACTTCTAGCGATTGGATTTCACTCAAAACTCACCAAAATGAATCCTCCCACCATATTATGATGTTGCCCAAGCTTTTGGCTCAATCCGAAATCAATAGGTGTGAGAAATTGGACAATTCAAGTTCAACGGCAGTTCTTTCCGAATTGGAGCGGTCGGGGTATTCCATACTTTTAGCGATTGGATTTCACCCAGAACTCACCAGATGACTCCTCCCACCGTATTATGATGTTGCACAAGTTTGGGGTTCGATCCGAAATCAATAGGTGTTCCAAATTGGACAATTCAAGTTCAACGGCAGTTCATTCCTAATTGGAGTGGTTGGTGTATCCCATACTTCTAGCGATTGGATTTCACTCAAAACTCACCAAAATGAATCCTCCCACCATATTATGATGTTGCCCAAGCTTTTGGCTCGATCTGAAATCAATAGGTGTGAGAAATTGGACAATTCAAGTTCAACGGCAGTTCTTTCCTAATTGGGCTGGTTGGTGTATTCCGTAGCGATTGGATTTCCCTCAAAACTCACCTAATGACTCCTCCCACCATATTATAATGTTGCCCAAGTTTTGGGCTCGATCCGAAACCAATAGGTGTTCCAAATAGGACATTTCAAGTTCAACGGCAGTTCGTTCCTAATTGGGGTGGTTGGTGTATTCCATACTTCTAGCGATTGGATTTCACTCAAAACTCACCAAAATGAATCCTCCCACCATATTATGATGTTGCCCAAGCTTTTGGCTCAATCCGAAATCAATAGGTGTTCGAAATTGGACAATTCAAGTTCAACGGCAGTTCGTTCCTAATTGGAGTGGTTGGTGTATTCCATACTTCTAGCGATTGGATTTCACTCAAAACTCACCAAAATGAATCCTCCCACCATATTATGGTGTTGCCCAAGCTTTTGGCTCAATCCGAAATCAATAGGTGTTCGAAATTGGACAATTCAAGTTCAACGGCAGTTCGTTCCTAATTGGAGTGGTTGGTGTATTCCATACTTCTAGCGATTGGATTTCACTCAAAACTCACCAAATGACTCCTCCTACCATATTATGATGTTGCCCAAGTTTTGGGCTCGATCCGAAATCAATAGGTGTTCCAAATTGGACAATTCAAGTTCAACGGCAGTTCGTTCCTAATTGGAGTGGTTGGTGTATTCCGTACTTCTAGCGATTGGATTTCACTCAAAACTCACCAAATGACTCCTCCCACCATATTATGATGTTGCCCAAGTTTTGGGCTCGATCCGAACTCAATAGGTGTTCCAAATTGGACAATTGAAGTTCAACGGCAGTTCGTTCCTAATTGGAGTGGTTGGTGTATATCATACTTCTAGCGATTGGATTTCACTCAAAACTCACCAAATGACTCCTCCCACCATATTATGTTGTTGCCCAAGTTTTGGGCTCGATCCGAAATCAATAGGTGTTCCAATTTGGACAATTCAAGTTCAACGGCAGTTCGTTCCTAATTGGGGTGGTTGGTGTATTCCATACTTCTAGCGATTGGATTTCCCTCAAAACTCACCGAATGACTCCTCCGACCATATTATGATGTTGCCCAAGTTTTGGGCTCGATCCGAAATCAATAGGTGTGAGAAATTGGACAATTCAAGTTCAACGGCAGTTCGTTCCGAATTGGAGCGGTCGGTGTATACCATACTTCTAGCGATTGGATTTCACCCAAAACTCACCAAATGACTCCTCCCACCGTATTATGATGTTGCACAAGTTTGAGGTTCGATCCGAAATCAATAGGTGTGAGAAATTGGACAATTCAAGTTCAACGGCAGTTCGTTCCTAATTGGAGTGGTTGGTGTATTCCATACTTCTAGCGATTGGATTTCACCCAAAACTCACCAAATGACTCCTCCCACCGTAGTATGATGTCGCACAAGTTTGGGGTTCGATCCGAAATCAATAGGTGTGAGAAATTGGACAATTCAAGTTCAACGGCAGTTCGTTCCTAATTGGAGTGGTTGGTGTATTCCATACTTCTAGCGATTGGATTTCACTCAAAACTCACCAAATGACTCCTCCTACCATATTATGATGTTGCCCAAGTTTTGGGCTCGATCCGAAATCAATAGGTGTTCCAAATTGGACAATTCAAGTTCAACGGCAGTTCGTTCCTAATTGGAGTGGTTGGTGTATTCCGTACTTCTAGCGATTGGATTTCACTCAAAACTCACCAAATGACTCCTCCCACCATATTATGATGTTGCCCAAGTTTTGGGCTCGATCCGAACTCAATAGGTGTTCCAAATTGGACAATTGAAGTTCAACGGCAGTTCGTTCCTAATTTGAGTGGTTGGTGTATTCCATACTTCTAGCGATTGGATTTCACTCAAACTCACCAAATGACTCCTCCCACCATATTATGATGTTGCCCAAGTTTTGGGCTCGATCCGAACTCAATAGGTGTTCCAAATTGGACAATTCAAGTTCAACGGCAGTTCGTTCCGAATTGGAGCGGTCGGTGTATTCCATACTTCTAGCGATTGGATTTCACCCAAAACTCACCAAATGAATCCTCCCACCGTATTATGATGTTGCACAAGTTTGGGGTTCGATCCGAACTCAATAGGTGTTCCAAATTGGACAATTCAAGTTCAACGGCAGTTCATTCCTAATTGGAGTGGTTGGTGTATCCCATACTTCTAGCGATTGGATTTCACTCAAAACTCACCAAAATGAATCCTCCCACCATATTATGATGTTGCCCAAGCTTTTGGCTCGATCTGAAATCAATAGGTGTGAGAAATTGGACAATTCAAGTTCAACGGCAGTTCGTTCCTAATTGGGGTGGTTGGTGTATTCCGTAGCGATTGGATTTCCCTCAAAACTCACCTAACGACTCCTCCCACCATATTATAATGTTGCCCAAGTTTTGGGCTCGATCCGAAATCAATAGGTGTTCCAAATAGGACATTTCAAGTTCAACGGTAGTTCGTTCCTAATTGGGGTGGTTGGTGTATTCCATACTTCTAGCGATTGGATTTCCCTCAAAACTCACCAAATGACTCCTCCTACCATATTATCATGTTGCCCAAGTTTTGGGCTCGATCCGAAATCAATAGTTGTTCCAAACTGGACAATTCAAGTTCAACGCCAGTTCGTTCCTAATTGGAGTGGTTGGTGTATTCCATACTTCTAGCGATTGGATTTCACTCAAAACTTACCAAATGACTCCTCCCACCATATTATGATGTTGCCCAAGTTTTGGGTTCGATCTGAAATCAATAGGTGTGAGAAATTGGACAATTCAAGTTCAACGGCATTTCGTTCCTAATTGGATTGGTTGGTGTATTCCATACTTCTAGGGATAAAATTTCACTCAAAACTCTCCAAATGACTCCTCCCACCATATTATGACGTTTCCCAAGTTTTGGGCTTGATCCGAAATCAATAGGTGTTCCAAATTGGACAATTCAAGTTCAACGGCAGTTCGTTCCTAATTGGAGTGGTTGGTGTATCCCATACTTCTAGCGATTGGATTTCACTCAAAACTTACCAAAATGATACCCCCCACCATATTATGATGTTGCCCAAGCTTTTGGCTCAATCCGAAATCAATAGGTGTGAGAAATTGGACAATTCAAGTTCAACGGCAGTTCGTTCCGAATTGGAGCGGTCGGTGTATTCCATACTTCTAGCTATTGGATTTCACCCAGAACTCACCAAATGACTCCTCCCACCGTATTATGATGTTGCACAAGTTTGGGGTTCGATCCGAAATCAATAGGTGTGAGAAATTGGACAATTCAAGTTCAACGGCAGTTCGTTCCTAATTGGAGTGGTTGGTGTATTCCATACTTCTAGCGATTGGATTTCACTCAAAACTCACCAAATGACTCCTCCCACCATATTATGATGTTGCCCAAGTTTTGGGCTCGATCCGAAATCAATAGGTGTGAGAAATTGGACAATTCAAGTTCAACGGCAGTTCGTTCCTAATTGGAGTGGTAGGTGTATTCCATACTTCTAGCGATTGGATTTCACTCAAAACTCACCAAATGACTCCTCCTACCATATTATGATGTTGCCCAAGTTTTGGGCTTGATCCGAAATCAATAGGTTTTCCATATTGGACAATTCAAGTTTAACGGCTGTTCGTTCCTAATTGGAGCGGTCGGTGTATTCCATACTTCTAGCGATTGGATTTCACCCAAAACTCACCAAATGACTCCTCCCACTGTATTATGATGTTGCACAAGTTTGGGGTTCGATCCGAAATCAATAGGTGTTCCAAATTGGACAATTCAAGTTCAACGGCAGTTCGTTCCTAATTGGAGTGGTTGGTGTATCCCATACTTCTAGCGATTGGATTTCACTCAAAACTCACCAAAATGAATCCTCCCACCATATTATGATGTTGCCCAAGCTTTTGGCTCAGTCCGAAATCAATAGCTGTGAGAAATTGGACAATTCAAGTTCAACGGCAGTTCGTTCCTAATTGGGGTGGTTGGTGTATTCCGTACTTCTAGCGATTGGATTTCCCTCAAAACTCACCTAATGACTCCTCCCACCAGTTGCCCAAGTTTTGGGCTCGATCCGAAATCAATAGGTGTTCCAAATAGGACATTTCAAGTTCAACGGCAGTTCGTTCCTAATTGGGGTGGTTGGTGTATTCCATACTTCTAGCGATTGGATTTTCCTCAAAACTCACCAAATGACTCCTCCTACCATATTATGATGTTGCCCAAGTTTTGGGCTCAATCCGAAATCAATAGTCGTTCCAAATTGGACAATTGAAGTTCAACGGCAGTTCGTTCCTAATTGGAGTGGTTGGTGTATTCCATACTTCTAGCGATTTGATTTCACTCAAAACTCACCAAATGACTCCACCCACCATATTATGATGTTGCCCAAGTTTTGGGCTCGATCCGAAATCAATAGGTGTGCGAAATTGGACAATTCAAGTTCAAACGACAGTTCGTTCCTAATTGGAGTGGTTGGTGTATTCCATTCTTCTAGCGATTGGATTTCACTCAAAACTCACCAAATATCTCATGCCACCATAATATGATGTTGCCCAAGTTTTGAGTTCGATCCGAAATCAATAGGTGTGAGAAATTGGACAATTCAAGTTCAACGGCAGTTCGTTCCTAATTGGAGTGGTTGGTGTATTCCAAACTTCTAGCGATTGGATTTCACTCAAAACTCACCAAATGACTCCTCCCACCATATTAGGATCTTGCCCAAGTTTTGGGCTCGATCCGAAATCAATAGGTGTGAGAATTGGACAATTCAAGTTCAACGGCAGTTCGTTCCTAATTGGAGTGGTTGGTGTATTCCATACTTCAAGCCATTGGATTTCATTGAAAACTCACCAAATGACTCCTCCCACCATATTACGATGTTCCCCAAGTTTGGGGTTCGATCCGAAATCAATAGGTGCGGGAAATTGGACAATTCAAGTTCAACGGCAGTTCGTTCCTAATTGGAGTGGTTGGTGTATTCCATACTTCTAGCGACTGGATTGCACTCAAAATTCACCAAATGACTCCTCCCAGTATATTATGATGTTGCCCAAGTTTTGGGCTCGATCCGAAATCAATAGGTGTGAGAAATTGGACAATTCAAGTTCAACGGCAGTTCGTTCCTAATTGGAGTGGTTGGGGTATTCCATACTTCTAGCGATTGGATTTCACTCAAAACTCACCAAATGACTCCTCCCACCATATTATGATGTTGCCCAAGTTTTGGGCTCGATCCGAAATCGATAGGCGTTCCAAATTGGACAATTCAAGTTCAACGGCAGTTCGTTCCTAATTGGAGTGGTTGGTGTATTCCATACTTCTAGTGATTGGATTTCACTCAAAACTCACCAAATGACTCCTCCCACCATATTATGATGTTGCCCAAGTGTTGGGCTCGATCCGAACTTAATAGGTGCGAGAAATTGGACAATTTAAGTTCAACGGCAGTTCGTTCCTAATTGGAGTGGTTGGTGTATTCCATACTTCTAGCGATTGGATTTCACTCGAAACTCACCAAATGACTCCTCCCACCATATTATGATGTTGCACAAGTTTGGGGTTCCATCCGAAATAAATAGGTGTGAGAAATTGGACAATTCAAGTTCAACGGTAGTTCGTTCCTAATTGGAATGGTTGGTGTATTCCATACTTCTAGCAATTGGATTTCACTCAAAACTCAACAAATGACTCCTCCCACCATATTTTGATGTTGCCCAAGTTTGGGGTTCGATCCGAAATCAATAGGTGTGAGAAATTGGATAATTCAAGTTCTACGGCAGTTCGTTCCTAATTGGAGTGGTAGGTGTATTCTATACTTCTAGCGATTGGATTTCATTCAAAACTCACCAAATGACTCCTCCCACCATATTTTGATGTTGCCCAAGTTTGGGGTTCGATCCGAAATCAATAGGTTCGGGAAATTGGACAATTCAAGTTCAACGGCAGTTCGTTCCTAATTGGAGTGGTTGGTGTATTCCATACTTCTAGCGATTGGATTTCAGTCAAAACTCACCAAATGACTCCTCCCGCCATATTATGATGTTGCCCAAGTTTGGGGTTTGATCTGAAATCAATAGGTGCGGGAAATTGGACAATTCAAGTTCAATGGCAGTTCGTTCCTAATTGGTGTGGTTGGTGTATTCCATACTTCTAGCGATTGGATTTCACTCAAAACTCACCAAATGACTCCTCCCACCATATTATGATGTTGCCCAAGTTTTAGGCTCGATCCGAAATCAATAGGTGTGAGAAATTGGACAATTCAAGTTCAACGGCAGTTCGTTCCTAATTGGAGTGGTTGGTGTATTCCATACTTCAAGCCATTGGATTTCACTGAAAAATCACCAAATGACTCCTCCCACCATATTATGATTTTGCCCAAGTTTTAGGCTCTATTCGAAATCAATAGGTGTTCCAAATTGGACAATTCAAGTTCAACGGCAGTTCGTTCCTAATTGGAGTGGTTGGTGTATTGCATACTTCTAGCGATTGGATTTCACTCAAAACTCACCAAATGACTCCTCCCACCATATTATGATGTTGCCCAAGTTTTGGGCTCGGTCCGAAATCAATAGGTGTGAGAAATTGGACAATTCAAGTTCAACGGCAGTTCGTTCCTAATTGGAGTGGTTGGTGTATTCCATACTTCTAGCGATTTCACTCAAAACTCACCAAATGACTCCACCCACCATATTATGATCTTGCCCAAGTTTTGGGCTCGATCTGAAATCAATAGGTGTGAGAAATTGGACAATTCAGGTTCAACGGCAGTTCTTACCTAATTGGAGTGGTTGGTGTATTAAATACTTCTAGCGATTGGATTTCACTCAAAACTCACCAAATGACTCCTCCCGCCATATTATGATGTTGCCCGTGTTTTGGGCTCGATCCGAAATCAATAGGTGTGAGAAATTGGACAATTCAAGTTCAATGGCAGTTCTTTCCTAATTGGAGTGGTTGGTGTATTCCATACTTCTAGCAATTGGATTTCACTCAAAACTCGCCAAATGACTCCTCCCACCATATTATGATGTTGCCCAGGTTTTGGGCTCGATCCGAAATCAATAGGTGTTCCAAATTGGACAATTCAAGTTCAACGGCAGTTCGTTCCTAATTGGAGTGGTTGTTGTATTCCATACTTCTAGCAATTGGATTTCACTCAAAACTCACCAAATGACTCCTCCCACCATATTATGATGTTGCCCAAGTTTGGGGCTCGATCCGAAATCAATAGGTGTGAGAAATTGGAAAATTCAAGTTCAACGGCAATTCGTTCCTAATTGGAGTGGTTGGTGTATTCCATACTTCTAACAATTGGATTATACTCAAAACAAACCAAATGACTCCTCCCACCAAATTATGATGTTGCCCAAGTTTGGGGCTCGATCCGAAATCAATAGGTGTGAGAAATTGGACAATTCAAGTTCAACGGCAGTTCGTTCCTAATTGGAGTGGTTGGTGTATTCCATACTTCTAGCGATTGGATTTAATTCAAAACTGACCAAATCAGTCCTCCCACCATATTATGATGTTGCCCATGTTTTGGGCTCGATCCGAAATCAATAGGTGTGAGAAATTGGACAATTCAAGTTCAATGGCAGTTCTTTCCTAATTGGAGTGGTTGGTGTATTCCATACTTCTAGCAATTGGATTTCACTCAAAACTCGCCAAATGACTCCTCCCACCATATTATGATGTTGCCCAGGTTTTGGGCTCGATCCGAAATCAATAGGTGTTCCAAATTGGACAATTCAAGTTCAACGGCAGTTCGTTCCTAATTGGAGTGGTTGTTGTATTCCATACTTCTAGCAATTGGATTTCACTCAAAACTCACCAAATGACTCCTCCCACCATATTATGATGTTGCCCAAGTTTGGGGCTTGATCCGAAATCAATAGGTGTGAGAAATTGGACAATTCAAGTTCAACGGCAGTTCGTTCCTAATTGGAGTTGTTGGTGTATTCCATACTTCTAGCGATTGGATTTCACTCAAAACTCACCAAATGACTCCTCCCACCATATTATGATGTTGCAGAAGTTTTGGGCTCAATCCGAAATCAATAGGTGTTCCAAATTGGACAATTCAAGTTCAACGGCATTTCGTTCCTAATTACAATGGTTGGTGTATTCCATACTTCTAGTGATTGGATTTCACTCAAAACTCACCAAGTGACTCCTCCCACCATATTATGATGTTACCCAAGTTTTGGGCTCGATCCGAAATCAATAGGTGTTCCAAATTGGACAATTCAAGTTCAACGGCAGTTCGTTCCTAATTGGTGTGGTTGGTGTATTCCATACTTCTAGCGATTGGATTTCACTCAAAACTCACCAAATGACTCCTCCCACCATATTATGATGTTGCCCAAGTTTTGGGCTCGATCCGAAATCAATAGGTGTGAGAAATTGGACAATTCAAGTTCAACGGCTGTTCCTTCCTAATTGGAGTGGTTGGTGTATTCCATACTTCTAGCGATTGGATTTCACTCAAAACTCACCAAATGACTCTTCCCACCATATTATGATGTTGCCCAAGTTTTGGGCTCGATCCGAATTCAATAGGTGTTCCAAATTGGACAATTCAAGTTCAACGGCATTTCGTTCCTAATTACAGTGGTTGGTGTATTCCATACTTCTAGTGATTGGATTTCACTCAAAACTCACCAAATGACTCCTCCCACCATATTATGATGTTACCCAAGTTTTGGGCTCGATCCGAAATCAATAGGTGTTCCAAATTGGACAATTCAAGTTCAACGGCAGTTCGTTCCTAATTGGAGTGGTTGGGGTATTCCATACTTCTTGCGATTGGATTTCACTCAAAACTCACCAAATGACTCCTCCCACCATATTATGATGTTGCCCAAGTTTTGGGCTCGATCCGAAATCAATAGGTGTGAGAAATTGGACAATTCAAGTTCAACGGCAGTTCGTTCCTAATTGGAGTGGTTGGTGTATTCCATACTTCTAGCGATTGGATTTCACTCAAAACTCACCAAATGACTCCTCCCACATATTATGATGTTGCCCAAGTTTGGGGTTCGATCCGAAATCAATAGGTGTTCCAAATTGGACAATTCAAGTTCAACGGCAGTTCGTTCCTAATTGGAGTGGTTGGTGTATTCCATACTTCTAGCGATTGGATTTCACTCAAAACTCACCAAAATGACTCCTCCCACCATATTAGGATTTTGCCCAAGTTTTGGGCTCGATCCGAAATCAATAGGTGTTCGAAATTGGACAATTCAAGTTCAACGGCAGTTCGTTCCTAATTGGAGTGGTTGGTGTATTCCATACTTCTAGCGATTGGATTTTACTGAAAACTCACCAAAATGACTCCTCCCACCATATTATGATGTTTAGGGTGCTTTTGGCTCGATCCGAAATCAATAGGTGTTCCAAATTGAACAATTCAATTTTGCGGAAGGAATTTCGGCCAGGGAAAAAGGTTGTGTTATTCAGTTCAAGGCTTAAGTTATTTCCAGGAGAATTAAAGTCTTCGTTGGAATGGCCCCTATTTGGTTACTAAGGTTTATCCTCATGGGGCGGTTGATATTACAAGTGAAATTAATGGCAACACATTCAAAGTGAACGGTCACAGGCTGAAACCATATTTGGAGTCGCCCTTCGATATTGCACGCGAGTCATTGACTCTGAAGGAACCAGTGATCTAACCACCAGGCTTCTGCAACGTCTAGCTACAGACTTAAAATAAAGCGCTTATTGGGAGGCAACCCAATTTTTCTAAACTCGTTACTTCTTTTTGTTGGTTTTCTTTATCTAGTTGTTTTTATTTTCTTTCTACTCCTAACACATATTTGGTTCAATGTAGGACACAACAATCAGCAGCAAACATACTAGCAGATAATCCTATACTGGAATCATGCACCCAGCAGCAATCCTACACTGGAATCATGCACCCAGTAGCAAGTCTACATGAACATCAAAGGCAGCTATTCCTATGCTGGAATCATGCACCCAGCAGCAAGTCTACCAGATTACAACCACAAAACTTGCAGGGATTCGATATTATACCTGCTCGCAACTTGAAGATTGACTTGCTCGCTGACATCCGGCAGTCTCCACGTCTTATTTCCAAGTTGATGCAAATCTAAAATTGAAGCAGATGAAAACAGATGTGGATGAGTCACTCAAGACAAGGCAAAGAGGTTCTTCAGTCCTAACTGAACTGACGCCAAAATTGCTACTTCCATCAAACGAAGTTGACAGTGATGGATTACAAGCAAACCGCGAGGCTTACCGTTACCCAAGCTCAGAAACATAATTTTCATCAAGACCAATGTGTGGTGTAAATCTGCTCAGCTTTGCAAGTTTGGGGGTTGACCGCACATGGATACACATACACGCAAGGGTTAGACTTTGCTCACACCATCAATTCTGAAACGAAATTTCCAATATCTGAGGAGGGTTTTACCTTTGGCCTCTCAGATCTGATGTTTGAAGTGCATCGTTAAGGACGGAGCGGCCCCTTGGTTACTCCAAATACCATTTCGAGCAAATCCAGCACAGAAAACTCCAAGTTTGAGTTTTGAAACAGCTGCGAACGAGAGCGGAGTGTGGGTTTCTGAGAGAAATGCCTATGAGAGAAGGTTTGAGTGTGCGCAAGATAAAGAAGCGCTATTAGTGCACAGAAGAAATATTTGCGAAAAGGAATATCTGCGCAGGTGACTGGGCTAACAGAGAAAGGGAAGGGTTTGCGTTTTGAGAAAGACACAAGAGAGAGACTTTTGGGTTTTGAGTAGGTGACGGCGTGGATTCTAAGAAAAATTGAATGGAGTATGGGTTCTGATGAGCAAAGGGACAACGAGAGCCGTTGGCTCTGGGCTCTAGTCAAGAGTCTATTTGATTCCTATTTCGTTTTTTTTATTCATCCACTGACATGGACCAACTCATTCACACCCTTTCTCTATTGTCATTAAAATGAGGAGCCAATTTCATCCAAGTGGGGTAATGGCAAGCGGATGCTCTTGCTGTTCAATTTTAGTGGTCCCTCAGCAATTGCCAGGTGTGTTCTTTTCCTTCTTTTCTTATTTAAAATTTTTCTTTGGTCTTTTCTTTTATTTGTGCTCGCATTTTATTTTTCGGTTTTCTTTTAGTTTTTTAGTTTTTTATTTTTATTATTTCCTTTATTTTCTTTTCCACACCTTGGGGACAATGTGTGATTTAAGTTTGGGGGTGGGAAAGTAAATTTTAGTTTTTTAATTTTTTAATTTTAATTTTTTTTTTTTTGAGTCTTGTTTAAAATTTTCGTTTTTAAGTCAATATCCATAGATTATTTTAAACATTAGAACAGATAGACATGGTGAAGATCAATCCCTCATTAGAGTCTTTTCTATTTATTGTTGCTTGGATACTAATTCATGAATTACACTTTGAAATTTGCACATCACACCAACATGGTTTGTGGGGAGTGAGATCAAAATACTTAATTTTTTGTCCAAGTGTGTTTTAATTTTTGTTCTATATAAAATAAAATTAGTATGTGTTTTAAAGTAATAATTGTCTCACCCGAGGCTTTGCCTAGTAACCGGGCCAGTCCTGCCTAATCAGCAGTGATTCTCGAGTCCAACGGTAGAGTTTTGGCATGGGGCAGGGTGGTTAGTTGGTTTCGTAGCCTTTCCAACTCGGGTTAATAAGTCCTTAGGGGTGTTCTACACCTAGTGCCCCAAAGCCTTATTTGGTTTGGGAGTCATTGACCTAAAGCTCATTACATGGGTTGGATCGAAAGCTTGAGTGATCTGACATTGCACGACCACCACTGTTACAAAAAAAAAAAAAAAAAAAAAAAAAAAGAAGAGAGAGAGAGAGAAGCAAAAAGAGAAAAAGAAAAAAAAAAAAAAATTATGTGTGAAGTTAGTGGGTGAAGTGTGAATAAACGGGATGAAAGGTAAGGGTTTTTGGTTGAGTCTCCTTAATTATGATGGTTCACTTTACACCGAAGGAAATTTGTGGATTCTTTTCTAATTGACTCTCAATGGTTTAGACTCTGTAGTGGGATTGGTTGGAGCTTTTGAAAAGATGTTCGGATTTTTAACATTTTCTATGGATTGCAACTTGAAGGTGGAAATTTTGTCTTGTTTAAGTTTTAGCCTTGTGTCTAGTTTGTTAAGTTTTTTTTATTTTCTTTGAGTCTTGTTTTGCTTGAGGACAAGCAAAAAGCTAAGTTTGGGGGTATTTTGATGGGCATATTTTATATTATATATTTAGCCCCATTCTTAATATATTTTGGTTAATATTTTGGAAGAATTTTGATACTTTGAATTGTATTCTCAATATAGGACTTTCGACTTTCTCTGGAGCAAAACATAATCAAATGGACGAATTTTGGAGTAATTCCAGTTGGAGGATGTTCGTGAGTCACTTGGCTTGATCGTATCAAAATTTCAGACTTTTCTACCAAGCGGTTATTTTCTGGCGATAAAATAAAGGAGCAGTGTGCAGTGCTGGAAAGTGACGTGTTGGGCTTTTATGGCGTTTTTGGAGCCCGAGATGACCTCTGATGGATTCGTGGCCTTCTGGAGAAGTGTTCAGAACGTTTTTATCTTTAAAATGAGCTGTATTGGGCCGGATTTGGATCAGATTTGAGGCCAAAACGTGGCTGGGCAGATTGGGGGCAGATTCTCCTAGTCCAATTTGGATTTTATGTCATGTCATTATTTTATTTTATTTAGTTTCCTTGTGGGGATAGAAAAGCAGGTTCTTGGCAGCTAGGTTTTAGGGAGTATTTAAGTTCTATTTCACAGAATTTTGGGACTTCTCTTTTGGCTTTTGAACGCGACTTTACTAGGATTTGTGAAGAATTTCTACTTCAAGGTGTTTTCGATCTTTATTATTTGAATGAAGAACTTGATTATTTTTATTATGAACATGCGTAACTAACTCTCTTTTGCTAGGGTGAGGCCACGAGCCTTAGCAAGAATATGTAGTTTCTGTCCAATTTGCTTATGATTATATGCATGTATGTTTTCGAATTATTCATCACTGGGTTAAACTATCTAAGTGTCTTGATGCTTGATCACCATTAGGATGTTTAGAAAAGTAATTTGATGCAGTTTTGGTCGGAGGTCGGTCCCTGAAATTGATGAAGGCTTCTTGTGATTAATATGTGCAAGTTCACTTAGGATGAATACCACGTCTTAAGGGTTGCATGGTTTTTCAAAAGGTTTCACAGAACTTAATGAGTCATGTATGTTTAGATTTGATCTGAATACCACAGACAGATTGCATGTGTGATATACGCTCTATGTTGGGGGTCCAAGTAGGCATATATTAGGAATACCTAACCTTCGAAATATGCATGTATAGATCATAAGTAATTGGGAGAACTATATAGAATTGTTAAGGTGACGGCGGATCCCTAGTGCTTTCTTAATTTGATTTCTAAAAACACAACTGTTTCTCTTGCCCTTAGCTTTAAATTTACATATTGCCTTATTTTTATTAGTTAAATTCGTTTTAAGTTAAGGTCTTAAAATCAAACATCTCAACTTTCTCTTTTACAATAATTAATTAGAATTTGGTTGCTACGAGTTATTTAATAATCCCTGCGGAGAACGACCTTGCGAGAATCATTTATACTACAATAACCTTGTCATTCTTGCAAGTTTTGTAGGAGTTTTAACCCTGTTTGCGCAGGTACTGAAAAGCCTATCAAGAAATTGGCGCCGTTGCCGGGGATTATTTCAAAATAATTCGTTCTAATCAGATTCTGCATTAATTATTGCTGTACATAAAAATTTTAAAAAAAAAAAGAAAAAGAAAGAAATAATTTCCGTTTTTATTTTATTTTTACAGATCACAGCAGGGCAGTGCAGATTACAATCTGTGCATGGTCAGCACGCGTTCAGCAGTTCAGCAGTTGGTTCCGTTTGATCCAGAACCTGAGCAATCTTTAAGGAGGAGACGCAAGGAGCAAAATTTGCTGTGGGTTCCTTCACTGCAAGGGACTTTTCTGCAATCTTTATATTCTGAGGACCTGCACAGTAAAGAAACAATGGCTTTTGTTATTCCAGAGGCTGGTGATCCTTTGGGTAATTCTTTAACAGCTCATGCAACTAACATACCAGGTTGCATTACATATCCAGCAGTGGAAGAAGGGTCTACATTCGAAATCAAGCATCACATGTTGAGTATTCTACCTACATTTCATGGGTTATCAACCGATGATCCTAACATGCACATTGCAGAATTTTTAATGGGATGCAAGAATATTTTGGTGAAAGGATTTTCAGCTGAATCTATTAAGCTTCGTTTATTTCCATACACATTGAAAGATCAAGCAAGGAGATGGCTCCTCACACTTCCATCTGGAAGCCATGAGGCGTGGGAACGGTTTAAAGAGTTGAATAGAAAATGCCCACATTCTGGTATTAGCAGTACGGATCAAGTGCATATATTTTTCAGAGGGTTAAATATGACAACAAAAACTCTTGTCAACGCTTCATGCGGCGGTTCGTACAAGGATAAAAATGCACAAGAGGCTTGTTTATTATTTGAAAAAATGGCAGCAGATACACAGCAATGGGCAGTTGAGCAGCCACAATCTAGATCTGTTTTTGAGATATCTAATGGTTCTCCATATATGTCCGCACAAATTGAAAAAATGGAGAAAAAGCTTGAAAGATTCGATGCAAAATTTGACATGTTATTACAAAGAATTCCAGGTTCACAGGTTGCTGTACAGCAGCTTTTACCAGCTGCCTGTAGCATTTGCAATGTGACAACCCATGATTTTTTGAGCTGTCCACATAAAGATGCTTATCCGGAATTTGCAGCGGAACAAGTTAATGCATTTAATAATTTCCAGCGTCCAAGATATGACCCGTATTCAAATGTCTACAACCCGGGTTGGAGAGATCATCCTAATTTTAAGTGGGACAGAGATCAGCCTGCAAGGCCACAATTTCAACAACAGGTACAGCAACCTACTGCGCCGAAGGCTGCTTGGGAGGTTGCAATTGAAAAATTAGCAAACGCCACCAGTCAAGAATTCCAAAATCTGCATGCAACAGTGAAAAACATAGAAAAGCAAATGGGGCAGATTGCATTCCAAGTTTCAGAAAGAGCACCAGGTACATTTCCTAGCCAAACTGAACAAAATCCAAGGGGAGGCGCAGATTGTAAGGCAGTTCGAGTTCTACGTTCGGGTAAAAGTTATGACAATAGAGGTGACAATTGTGCTGGAAATACAGGGGCAGCATCACAGCCACAAACAAATTCAGAAAATTTTGCAGAATCTAATATTGTTGCGGATTCTACAGAGTCTATGGGCAGATCCGAAAACAGTGAAAAAATTGCTGCAGAAACTGCAGAACGTGTTTATGTGCCTCCAATGCCTTATCCTGAAAGGTTGAAGCCCAAAGTTAAAGATCAACAGTTGACAGATTTTATGAAGACGTTGGCCAAAGTTCAGATCAATCTTCCATTGATTGACGCAATTAAGAACATTCCCTCTTATGCCAAGTTTTTAAAGGATGTTTGCACAAAGAAAAAGAAGCTCGTGGATTTTGAAAAAGTTATTCTTACAGAACAGTGCAGCGCAGTTTTATTACACAAACTGCCTCCAAAGAAACAAGACCCAGGGAGTTTTACAATTTCATGCACAATTGGAAATTCTAATTTTAAACGTGCTTTAATTGATTTGGGTGCCAGTATTAATTTAATGCCTTTTTCTGTTTTTCAGAGACTAGGACAAGGAGAAATCAAGCCTACATCAGTTATTCTACAACTGGCGGACTGATAAGTTCATAATTTCACACATTTGCATGCCTTCGTTACTTAGTAATTTTGTTTAGTTTCTCTTTATTTCAAGTCACTTACCTATGTTTGTGTGTTCTATAGGTTGAAGGCAGCAAGAGATTGCTTTTGAAGCAAAATGGTGCAAAACGTGCAAAAACTGGATATTGAGTTAGAAGTTCATTTCGGACTTATCTTCTTCATCCGAGCTTGGATTGGGCCAATACTTGTGTGGTTGGATCAGAGACATTCTGAACTTCAAAATGGATATCTTAAAGTCATATTTGGATTCAGCCAAACCCAATCCGTGAGCCCATCAAAATACACATCATGCTGACATGAGGATGAGCTGATGGATGCTTGGTCATGGTGAGCTAGGCATGAGCTATTGGTTTCTGGATGGATGCTTGATCATGCTGACATGAAGATTACCTATGGCTGCTGGTGGGATTTATTAGTGCAGCAACCAATTCTGATTATCTAAATACAAGTGTTGTATGCATTAGTCATATTCAATTCAGAATTCCCCTTTCCTTCTCCCTATAAATACCACTTCCATTCCACATCCCAGACACAATTCACTTCATCCATTACTTCCATACACACATTCAGATTCACCACAAAGAGAGAGAGAGAGCTAGCTGCAAAGGAGGGAGAGCTGGGAGCTGTCCTGGAAACTACCTTGCTGCCACCAGCTAGTTCTTCTATTCTCTTTATTCTACCTATGTATTTCTTATCTTCTGTATTCATAATTATGTTTAACTAATCCATTTTGTTAGGGCTTAGGATGAAGCCCTAGTCATGAATATTCAATGTTATGGATGATTTCATAGTTAATTGATTTCCTTGCTTTCATTATCAAGTTGTTAATCTCCAGCTTATTATGTGCTTGATGTATGTTTTCTTGGAGTAGCTAACTAGGATTTTATGCATCTAGCACAGGTTGGGAAGGGGTTTAGATTCACCAATTCTACTCTCCTTTCACAAGCAACACATGAATGGCCTAAGAATCATTCAAGGGGTTAATAACCATAGGTTGACTAGGACAGATACCATGTTCTAGGACTTGTGTGATTATCATATTCTCAAGGAACTTAATGACTCTTATATGCTTTATTCTAAGTAGATACCATGCTTAGGTTGCATATTAGAGATCACGTGTTGTGTAGATACCATGCACAATTACATGCCTTAGGAGAATCATGCATCCTGCACCTAGATACCATGGGCTTGTATGCGATAATCTATTGTTAATGAAGCTTGAGTCAATTTCTATGCATTCATAACTTGGATAGGAAGACTAGTGGTAGATTCCAAGGCTCTAACACTTCTCAATCATTGTTTCACAACTTGTTCATTGCTGCCATTGTTTACTTCCAGCACTTCCATTTCATTCTCTTGTTTTCATTTAAACAACAAAAACCCCCCATTCGAGTGCGTGTGTGGTGCTAGGATTCTGTCCTAGACCTTGCCAATTGTTAGTTAGTTTGTTTCTTTGTTTTCAGTTTTTCCATCATTCTAAGTAGTTTAACTTGCAACCAAGTTACCATTCTCCGTGGGATCGACCTCGTATTTCATAAGCTATACTATAAATGGTTCGTGCACTTGCGAGAATTGAAGTTTCTATTTTTAATAACTCATTTTAGTTGTTAGGAATAGGCTCAACAAGTTTTTGGCGCCGTTGCCGGGGAACCGGTAACGATGGTGCTATAGTTAGATTACTTTGAGTGTTTTTGTTTTTGTTTTCGTTGGTTTTTATTTCTGTATTCTGTTTTTCTTTTTAGTTGTTATCTCCATTTGAAGGCACTAATTGGTTTCTTGTGTGTGCATATATGTCCGAATCTGATTCTGAGCCAATTTCACCAGGAACTTTTGCTGTACGTGTTGGTTTGAGGAGGAATTATAGTTCTTTAAGTGCTGAATCTGAGAGCTACGAATCTGAAGGTTCAAGCAAGATGGCAGAGATTCCAAACAACAACAATAATGATGAAGGAGGTGGTGCGCTTGTTGTCCAACCTAGGAAACCCCTGCGTGAATTTTCCATCCCCAAAGTCACTGATCAACCTTCGTGCATCGTCTATCCTCAACTCACAATTGACAGGTTTGAGCTTAGAAGTGGTATGATTCATCTTCTTCCAACTTATTATGGTAATACCACTGAGGATCCTTACATGCATGTTAAGCAATTCTTTGAAATATGTGCTACAATCAAAATTCAAGGACTTGATGATGAGCAGATTAAGATGAGGCTATTCCCATTCAGTTTAAAAGATAAGGCTAAGTCATGGTTATACTCTTTGCCTAATGCTTCAATTCGTACTTGGGATGAGCTTTCTAATAAGTTTTTGCAGAAATTCTTTCCAGCTCAAAAGACTAACAAGATTAGAAAGGAAATTCTTGGTTTCACACAAAGAGAAGGAGAAGCTTTTCATGAATGCTGGGAGAGGTACAAGGAGATGATGAGTTCTTGCCCACACCACAATATAGAGAGTTGGATGCAAATGCAATCTTTCTATGAAGGTTTGCTTGATTCCGAAAGGATGATGGTAGATGCAACAAGTGGAGAAGGACTGATGAACAAAACAGCAGATGAGGCTTTTACTCTCTTTGAATCTTTGAGTACCAACTCTCAACAATGGAGCTACAATAAAGGAAGAGGAGCTCCTATGAAAGCTGTGGTCTCTGAGGTAAGTACTAATAATGAGATTAATGCAAAACTTGATGTTATGTGTTCTTTGCTTCAACAGGCAGTGACTGGCCCTCTAGGAAGCAAAGAGGAAGTTCAAGACCAATCTTTTGCAAAGCACATGCTAGAGCAAGCAAATGCCCTTCAAGGAAGGAATCCTCAGAATGATCCTTACTCAAACACATACAATCCGGGGTGGAGAAATCATCCTAATTTCAGGTGGAGCAATAATTCAAATGTGCAACAATCTCAAGGACCTCCCCCAGGATTTCAAATACAACAAAGGCAATTCCAGCAAGCTCCCCAACAAGTACAAGAGCAAAGGGGTGATCAAATGGGAGAATTGCAAGACATGTTCAAGAAGTTCATGGGGCAACAGATGCAAACCAATCAGAATCTTCAAAATGCAGTGAACAAACTAGAAGTGCAAGTTGGGCAGATTGCATCCTCCATGAGCAATAGAGCATCCGGAACTTTTCCAAGCCAAACGGAGGTGAATCCAAGGCATCATGAGCAAGTTAAAGCAGTGCACATCTTGAGAAGTGGTAAACAAGTTGATAATAAGGTTGGAGATGCCAATGAAGAGCAAGAAGATGGAGAAAACGTGGAGATCATTCAGCCACCACAAGGGCAGCCCACAGGTTCCACCCAACAGCCCCTCAATTCTCTTGGAAAGAGCACAGGCCCTAAGGTATCATCTAATGCTAATCAAGTTCCAATTTCATCTAATGCTTTTAGGCCTATTGCACCCTTTCCCAGCAGGTTATCAAAGTCAAAGAAAGATCAAGGCTTGGATGAGATAATGGAAATATTCAAGAAAGTGCAAATCAACATCCCATTGCTCAATGCCATTGCTCAGATTCCAAAATATGCAAAATTTTTGAAGGATCTATGCACTAACAAGAGGAGATTCAAAGAGCATGAACAGGTTGCATTAAGTGAAGAGGTTAGTGCAGTCTTACAAAGAAAGCTACCTCCAAAGCTAAAGGATCCAGGTTCATTTTCTATACCTTGTATAGTTGGTGATTTTAAGTTTCAAAAAGCTTTGCTTGATCTTGGTGCATCCATTAACCTTATGCCATATCATGTTTATGAGAAACTTAACCTTGGTGAGTTGCAAGCCACATCTGTGAGCATTCAATTGGCAGATAGAACTATCAGGTACCCTAGGGGCATTCTAGAAGATGTTTTGGTGAAAGTAGAAGAGCTGATTTTGCCAGCTGATTTCTTGGTGTTGGAAATGGAAGAAGCACCAATTCATGACAATCAGTTACCACTCATTCTTGGTCGTCCATTCATGGCAACTGCCGGTGCAATTATTGATGTGAAGAAGGGTACATTGACTATGAACGTGTTTGATGAGACAATAGCATTCAAAGTGTTTGAAGCCTCCAAGTTTCCAAGTGATGAGCATGAAGTTTTCCAGCTTGATGCAATTGATAATATGGTGAAAGAAGCACTGCCAATGAGTTATTTGGAGCCTATTGAAGCATGCATCACACAAAGCATAAGGAAAGAAGAAGTGGACAGATTAGAGGCTGTGATCTCTCCTTTACTTCTTGAGCTTGTTTGCAGCATGGATAGCTACATAGAAGTGGGAAAGAGGTATGCAAACCAATTTGAATCTTTACCCGCACCTACTAATAAGGTTTTACCTTCTATTGTGCAGGCACCGGAGTTGGAATTAAAGCAATTGCCAACACACCTTAAATATGCTTATTTAGGTGAGAGTGAGACTCTACCTGTTATCATTGCCTCACACCTCGAACCAAATGATGAGAAGAAGCTTTTGAGGGTTCTAAAAGAGCACAAAACTGCGATTGGATGGAGCATTGCAGATATCAAAGGCATAAGCCCAACATCGTGCATGCATAGGATACTATTGGAGGACAATGCAGTGCCTAAGAGGGATGCCCAAAGACGTCTCAATCCAAACATGAAGGAGGTGGTAAGGAAAGAAGTAATGAAGCTTTTAGATGTTGGTATTATTTACCCTATTTCTGACAGTAAATGGGTGAGCCCAATACAAGTTGTCCCCAAGAAATCAGGTATCACAGTGGTGAAGAATGAAGCAAACGAGCTTGTACCAACACGGATGACCACGGGCTGGAGAGTTTGCATTGATTATAGGAAGCTCAACACAGCAACAAGCAAGGATCACTTCCCTCTTCCATTTATTGATCAAATGCTTGAGAGATTGGCTGGCCATAGCCACTATTGCTTCCTTGATGGATATTCAGGTTACAACCAAATCGCCATAGCCCCAGAAGATCAAGAGAAGACAACCTTCACATGTCCCTTTGGTACTTTTGCTTATAGGAGGATGCCCTTTGGTCTTTGCAACGCCCCAGCCACTTTCCAAAGGTGCATGATGAGCATTTTCTCCGACATGGTAGAAAGGTTTATTGAGGTATTCATGGATGACTTCTCTGTCTTTGGTGATTCTTTTGATCAATGTTTGCATAACTTATCTAAGGTGTTGGCTAGATGTGAACAAAATAACCTTGTGCTTAATTGGGAAAAATGTCATTTTATGGTTAACCAAGGCATAGTTCTTGGTCATGTCATCTCTAGTAATGGAATTGAGGTAGATAAAGCTAAGATTGATTTGATTGCTTCTATGCCCTCACCTACTTCTGTCAAAGAAGTACGTTCTTTCCTTGGCCATGCAGGTTTCTATAGGCGTTTCATTAAAGATTTTTCTAAGATTGCAAGGCCTTTGTGCAATCTCCTTGCCAAGGACATGGATTTTGTGTTTGATCAAAACTGTGAGAATGCTTTCAATGCTTTGAAAATGATGCTCACAACTGCCCCAATCATTATGCCACCGGATTGGAGCTTGCCTTTTGAACTGATGTGTGACGCCTCAGATTATGCTGTTGGAGCTGTTTTGGGGCAGCGAGTTGATAAGAAGCCACATGCCATCTACTATGCTAGTAGAACCCTCAACGATGCCCAACTCAACTATTCCACCACAGAGAAGGAGTTATTAGCTGTCATATTTGCTTTAGAGAAGTTCAGATCTTATTTGATTACTAACAAGGTCATTGTTTACACTGATCATGCAGCATTGAAATACTTGTTAGCTAAAAAGGATGCCAAGCCACGCCTCATTAGATGGATCCTCTTGTTGCAAGAGTTTGACTTGGAGATAAAAGATAAGAAAGGAAGTGAGAATGTGGTGGCTGATCACTTGAGTAGATTGGTGCATGTATCTAATGAAGAGGAGGATTCACTGCCATTGCGTGAAAGCTTCCCTGATGAGCAACTCTTCTCTATTTGTGCTTTGAATTCTCTTAATCCATTGCCTTGGTTTGCTGATATTGTTAACTACTTATGCACTAACGAACTCCCTACAGGGTTATCTACATTCCAACGTGACAAGCTTAGGAAACAAGCAAGATACTACTTTTGGGATGATCCATACCTATTCAAGCATTGTCCGGACCAAGTAATTCGAAGGTGTGTGCCTGAAGGTGATTTTAAGAGCATTCTAGAGTTTTGTCACTCCCATGCATGCGGAGGCCATTTTGGAGCAAAGAAGACTGCCAACAAAGTGCTACAATCAGGTTTCTTTTGGCCTACCCTTTTTAAGGATGCTTATACATTTTGTGCTTCATGTGATAGATGCCAACGGATGGGTAATTTGCATGCTAGAAATCAGATGCCTCTCACTAATATCTTAGTCATTGATATATTTGATGTTTGGGGAATTGATTTCATGGGCCCTTTTCCTACTTCTTATGGATTTGAATATATATTAGTTGCTGTCGATTATGTTTCCAAATGGGTGGAAGCCATTGCCACTAGAACTAATGATGCTAAGATTGTGATCAGTTTTCTCAGAGGAAATATTTTTACAAGGTTTGGCACACCAAGAGCAATCATTAGTGATGGTGGCTCCCATTTTGTTAACCAAGCTTTTGCAGCACTCTTGAAGAAGTATGGAATCAAGCATAAGGTGGCAACACCCTACCATCCTCAAACTAGTGGGCAGGTTGAGATAAGCAATAGGGAGATTAAGCACATACTTGAGAAGACAGTGAACACCACAAGGAAGGATTGGTACATGCGTTTGGAGGATGCATTGTGGGCTTATAGGACAGCTTATAAGACCCCCATAGGTATGTCTCCATATAGACTTGTTTTTGGTAAACCTTGTCACTTACCAGTGGAGCTTGAGCACAGGGCTTATTGGGCGATCAAGGCATTCAATTTTGACATGAAAGCTGCTGGTGAAAAGAGGAGGCTTCAACTCAATGAGTTGGAGGAGTTGCGACATGAGGCGTATGAGAACGCTAAGCTTTATAAGGAGAAAACAAAGCAGTATCATGACAAGAAGATTCTTAGGAAGACGTTTGAGGAAGGGCAGAAGGTTCTCTTATTCAATTCACGCCTTAAGCTCTTCCCAGGTAAGCTTCGTTCTCGGTGGATTGGCCCTTTTGTTATTACTAATGTGTTTGATCATGGCGCAGTGGAGATTCAAAATATTAAGGATGGCAGCACCTTCAAGGTGAACGGACATCGGTTGAAACCTTACTTTGATGCCAACTTTGATGCCAATATTGAGTCTCAAGCACTCAAGGAGCCTCCACCACTCTCTTGAAGCTCACCAAAGTTTGGACGTCCGGCTGAAGACATAAAACTTAGCGCTTCTTGGGAGGCAACCCAAGGTGATGAGGAGAAGATAGAACGTGCAAGGAGCTTGCTTGCGTCCTAATCGCTTCAAAGGGGAGTTGTTTTCTGAACTCTAACATTTGGTTATGTCTTTTCCTTATCTTCTTTCCTTTCATTTATGAGGCATTGCTTGTTCTTATACTCTAAACATTGAGGACAATGTTTCATTTAAGTTTGGGGGGAAGGATTCAGTTATGTTGTTTTATTGTCAAATTTTAAAATTTTTAAGTGTGTCTAGTGTCTAATAACGCAGGATTTTGTGTGTTGTTTCGTTATCCTTCCAAACACCTATGATAAGACTTGGATTTAATACTAATATGGTTTTTTCAGAAATTGATAGTCATTGTTTAAGGCCTATGTGTGATTCTGAGTGAACTTTGTCTTGCATGCCATCCTTGCACTTATTGAGCACTTTGCCAAGTTAGTCCAATTTCTTGCTACTTGGAGATGTTATGCAATTCTGCTTATTTCATGATCTTGGTTTCATGCTCTAGAACTTATTTGAATATCTCTTGAGACATTCTGTTGCCATACAATGCTTAGGAAGTGATTTAGGCCATGTTTAAATCGTTTGAGCCTTTCTAACCATCCCTCTACATGTATTCATCCCTAGTCAATCCATTTGAGCCTACGTTAAGCCTTTCTTTGTGTAAACCATTTCTACCATAATAAATCTCTGTTTCTTATCTTTACCTATTCTTTGAGCAATTAAAGCTATCTTTAAAGGAGAGTCATAAAGATTGCAAGGTTTTTGGAGCAAAAGTGAGTCATTAGTGCTGTAACCCAAGTGTTGAAAAGAAATAAGTTTTGGGGTATTGTTAACTAATCAAAAGAGGTAATGAAGTGTGACCAATGTAGTCACGGCCCTAGGGTGTTATAAGGAAAGATCATGGTGATCTAGGGTAAAGAGCCACAAAATTAGGCCAAATAACACATTTGAAGGTGCTGAAATTATGTTGAAAATCTGCTCATGTATGTGTTCCTTGCTTGTTACAAAGTTCAGTAATCTCTCATGCTTTTACCTATGCTTTAGTTGTGCTCAAAATGTTGTTATATCTCCATGTCTCCTCTTTCATTCAACCACTACCCTAAGCCTCATTACAACCCTTGTAAAGTCCTTTTGATCCTTGGTAATGTGTGGTATTACTGTGGAGAGCTGATTTCATAATGAGCTTATGGGGCTCGAAATTCTTGATTGTGCTTTAAGTGTGTGCGCATGTACTTATTTGAGTTGCAGGTGTTGTTCTGATTTGGCATTCACACACTACACTTAAGGATGTCATTGTAAGCTTTGCACACTCTTGAATCATGTGTGGAACTTAGATTGTGATTGTTGTGTTTCTTTGGAACCATATACTTTGATGATTCTTTGAGGATATTGTTTGGAAGGCTAGCTGCTTATTTTCTGTTTTCTAAGTTGTAGTTTTATTTTGTTTGCTCGAGGACTAGCAAAGTCTAAGTTTGGGGGTATTTGATAAGTTCATAATTTCACACATTTGCATGCCTTCGTTACTTAGTAATTTTGTTTAGTTTCTCTTTATTTCAAGTCACTTACCTATGTTTGTGTGTTCTATAGGTTGAAGGCAGCAAGAGATTGCTTTTGAAGCAAAATGGTGCAAAACGTGCAAAAACTGGATATTGAGTTAGAAGTTCATTTCGGACTTATCTTCTTCATCCGAGCTTGGATTGGGCCAATACTTGTGTGGTTGGATCAGAGACATTCTGAACTTCAAAATGGATATCTTAAAGTCATATTTGGATTCAGCCAAACCCAATCCGTGAGCCCATCAAAATACACATCATGCTGACATGAGGATGAGCTGATGGATGCTTGGTCATGGTGAGCTAGGCATGAGCTATTGGTTTCTGGATGGATGCTTGATCATGCTGACATGAAGATTACCTATGGCTGCTGGTGGGATTTATTAGTGCAGCAACCAATTCTGATTATCTAAATACAAGTGTTGTATGCATTAGTCATATTCAATTCAGAATTCCCCTTTCCTTCTCCCTATAAATACCACTTCCATTCCACATCCCAGACACAATTCACTTCATCCATTACTTCCATACACACATTCAGATTCACCACAAAGAGAGAGAGAGAGCTAGCTGCAAAGGAGGGAGAGCTGGGAGCTGTCCTGGAAACTACCTTGCTGCCACCAGCTAGTTCTTCTATTCTCTTTATTCTACCTATGTATTTCTTATCTTCTGTATTCATAATTATGTTTAACTAATCCATTTTGTTAGGGCTTAGGATGAAGCCCTAGTCATGAATATTCAATGTTATGGATGATTTCATAGTTAATTGATTTCCTTGCTTTCATTATCAAGTTGTTAATCTCCAGCTTATTATGTGCTTGATGTATGTTTTCTTGGAGTAGCTAACTAGGATTTTATGCATCTAGCACAGGTTGGGAAGGGGTTTAGATTCACCAATTCTACTCTCCTTTCACAAGCAACACATGAATGGCCTAAGAATCATTCAAGGGGTTAATAACCATAGGTTGACTAGGACAGATACCATGTTCTAGGACTTGTGTGATTATCATATTCTCAAGGAACTTAATGACTCTTATATGCTTTATTCTAAGTAGATACCATGCTTAGGTTGCATATTAGAGATCACGTGTTGTGTAGATACCATGCACAATTACATGCCTTAGGAGAATCATGCATCCTGCACCTAGATACCATGGGCTTGTATGCGATAATCTATTGTTAATGAAGCTTGAGTCAATTTCTATGCATTCATAACTTGGATAGGAAGACTAGTGGTAGATTCCAAGGCTCTAACACTTCTCAATCATTGTTTCACAACTTGTTCATTGCTGCCATTGTTTACTTCCAGCACTTCCATTTCATTCTCTTGTTTTCATTTAAACAACAAAAACCCCCCAT
This sequence comes from Prunus avium, assembly GCF_965620075.1. Classification (NCBI taxonomy): domain Eukaryota; kingdom Viridiplantae; phylum Streptophyta; class Magnoliopsida; order Rosales; family Rosaceae; genus Prunus; species Prunus avium. The sequence goes on along the minus strand of NC_142286.1, from coordinate 22,637,440 downwards.
TCGAGTGCGTGTGTGGTGCTAGGATTCTGTCCTAGACCTTGCCAATTGTTAGTTAGTTTGTTTCTTTGTTTTCAGTTTTTCCATCATTCTAAGTAGTTTAACTTGCAACCAAGTTACCATTCTCCGTGGGATCGACCTCGTATTTCATAAGCTATACTATAAATGGTTCGTGCACTTGCGAGAATTGAAGTTTCTATTTTTAATAACTCATTTTAGTTGTTAGGAATAGGCTCAACACGGACCGTTCAGTTGCTTACCCTAGGGGAATTATTGAAGACCTCATTATTAAAGTGGATAATCTCTATCTTCCTGCAGATTTTGTGGTCTTGGATATGGATGAAGACATGCAAACACCGATTATTTTGGGGAGACCGTTTATGGCAACAGCTAGGACTTTAATTGATGTGGAAGCTGGAACATTAACTTTACGAGTTCAAGACCAATCTGTGGTTTTTAATTTGTTTGAAGGAGCAAAACGTCCTGCTGAACAGCAGGAATGTATGCACATTGATGTGGTAGACAATATGGTTCAAGCTAGCTTTCAGGCAAGTTCAAATACAGATAAGTTGCTCAGCAGGGGAAAAGCGAAAAAGCGGAAATTGCAGTTAAAGGAGCTAGAGGAAACTCGTCAAGGTGCTTATAACAGTTCTCGCATCTACAAGGAAAGAACTAAGGCATTTCATGACAGTAAAATTTTGCGGAAGGAATTTCGGCCAGGGAAAAAGGTTGTGTTATTCAGTTCAAGGCTTAAGTTATTTCCAGGAGAATTAAAGTCTTCGTTGGAATGGCCCCTATTTGGTTACTAAGGTTTATCCTCATGGGGCGGTTGATATTACAAGTGAAATTAATGGCAACACATTCAAAGTGAACGGTCACAGGCTGAAACCATATTTGGAGTCGCCCTTCGATATTGCACGCGAGTCATTGACTCTGAAGGAACCAGTGATCTAACCACCAGGCTTCTGCAACGTCTAGCTACAGACTTAAAATAAAGCGCTTATTGGGAGGCAACCCAATTTTTCTAAACTCGTTACTTCTTTTTGTTGGTTTTCTTTATCTAGTTGTTTTTATTTTCTTTCTACTCCTAACACATATTTGGTTCAATGTAGGACACAACAATCAGCAGCAAACATACTAGCAGATAATCCTATACTGGAATCATGCACCCAGCAGCAATCCTACACTGGAATCATGCACCCAGTAGCAAGTCTACATGAACATCAAAGGCAGCTATTCCTATGCTGGAATCATGCACCCAGCAGCAAGTCTACCAGATTACAACCACAAAACTTGCAGGGATTCGATATTATACCTGCTCGCAACTTGAAGATTGACTTGCTCGCTGACATCCGGCAGTCTCCACGTCTTATTTCCAAGTTGATGCAAATCTAAAATTGAAGCAGATGAAAACAGATGTGGATGAGTCACTCAAGACAAGGCAAAGAGGTTCTTCAGTCCTAACTGAACTGACGCCAAAATTGCTACTTCCATCAAACGAAGTTGACAGTGATGGATTACAAGCAAACCGCGAGGCTTACCGTTACCCAAGCTCAGAAACATAATTTTCATCAAGACCAATGTGTGGTGTAAATCTGCTCAGCTTTGCAAGTTTGGGGGTTGACCGCACATGGATACACATACACGCAAGGGTTAGACTTTGCTCACACCATCAATTCTGAAACGAAATTTCCAATATCTGAGGAGGGTTTTACCTTTGGCCTCTCAGATCTGATGTTTGAAGTGCATCGTTAAGGACGGAGCGGCCCCTTGGTTACTCCAAATACCATTTCGAGCAAATCCAGCACAGAAAACTCCAAGTTTGAGTTTTGAAACAGCTGCGAACGAGAGCGGAGTGTGGGTTTCTGAGAGAAATGCCTATGAGAGAAGGTTTGAGTGTGCGCAAGATAAAGAAGCGCTATTAGTGCACAGAAGAAATATTTGCGAAAAGGAATATCTGCGCAGGTGACTGGGCTAACAGAGAAAGGGAAGGGTTTGCGTTTTGAGAAAGACACAAGAGAGAGACTTTTGGGTTTTGAGTAGGTGACGGCGTGGATTCTAAGAAAAATTGAATGGAGTATGGGTTCTGATGAGCAAAGGGACAACGAGAGCCGTTGGCTCTGGGCTCTAGTCAAGAGTCTATTTGATTCCTATTTCGTTTTTTTTATTCATCCACTGACATGGACCAACTCATTCACACCCTTTCTCTATTGTCATTAAAATGAGGAGCCAATTTCATCCAAGTGGGGTAATGGCAAGCGGATGCTCTTGCTGTTCAATTTTAGTGGTCCCTCAGCAATTGCCAGGTGTGTTCTTTTCCTTCTTTTCTTATTTAAAATTTTTCTTTGGTCTTTTCTTTTATTTGTGCTCGCATTTTATTTTTCGGTTTTCTTTTAGTTTTTTAGTTTTTTATTTTTATTATTTCCTTTATTTTCTTTTCCACACCTTGGGGACAATGTGTGATTTAAGTTTGGGGGTGGGAAAGTAAATTTTAGTTTTTTAATTTTTTAATTTTAATTTTTTTTTTTTTGAGTCTTGTTTAAAATTTTCGTTTTTAAGTCAATATCCATAGATTATTTTAAACATTAGAACAGATAGACATGGTGAAGATCAATCCCTCATTAGAGTCTTTTCTATTTATTGTTGCTTGGATACTAATTCATGAATTACACTTTGAAATTTGCACATCACACCAACATGGTTTGTGGGGAGTGAGATCAAAATACTTAATTTTTTGTCCAAGTGTGTTTTAATTTTTGTTCTATATAAAATAAAATTAGTATGTGTTTTAAAGTAATAATTGTCTCACCCGAGGCTTTGCCTAGTAACCGGGCCAGTCCTGCCTAATCAGCAGTGATTCTCGAGTCCAACGGTAGAGTTTTGGCATGGGGCAGGGTGGTTAGTTGGTTTCGTAGCCTTTCCAACTCGGGTTAATAAGTCCTTAGGGGTGTTCTACACCTAGTGCCCCAAAGCCTTATTTGGTTTGGGAGTCATTGACCTAAAGCTCATTACATGGGTTGGATCGAAAGCTTGAGTGATCTGACATTGCACGACCACCACTGTTACAAAAAAAAAAAAAAAAAAAAAAAAAAAGAAGAGAGAGAGAGAGAAGCAAAAAGAGAAAAAGAAAAAAAAAAAAAATTATGTGTGAAGTTAGTGGGTGAAGTGTGAATAAACGGGATGAAAGGTAAGGGTTTTTGGTTGAGTCTCCTTAATTATGATGGTTCACTTTACACCGAAGGAAATTTGTGGATTCTTTTCTAATTGACTCTCAATGGTTTAGACTCTGTAGTGGGATTGGTTGGAGCTTTTGAAAAGATGTTCGGATTTTTAACATTTTCTATGGATTGCAACTTCAAGGTGGAAATTTTGTCTTGTTTAAGTTTTAGCCTTGTGTCTAGTTTGTTAAGTTTTTTTTATTTTCTTTGAGTCTTGTTTTGCTTGAGGACAAGCAAAAAGCTAAGTTTGGGGGTATTTTGATGGGCATATTTTATATTATATATTTAGCCCCATTCTTAATATATTTTGGTTAATATTTTGGAAGAATTTTGATACTTTGAATTTTATTCTCAATATAGGACTTTCGACTTTCTCTGGAGCAAAACATAATCAAATGGACGAATTTTGGAGTAATTCCAGTTGGAGGATGTTCGTGAGTCACTTGGCTTGATCGTATCAAAATTTCAGACTTTTCTACCAAGCAGTTATTTTCTGGCGATAAAATAAAGGAGCAGTGTGCAGTGCTGGAAAGTGACGTGTTGGGCTTTTATGGCGTTTTTGGAGCCCGAGATGACCTCTGATGGATTCGTGGCCTTCTGGAGAAGTGTTCAGAACGTTTTTATCTTTAAAATGAGCTGTATTGGGCCGGATTTGGATCAGATTTGAGGCCAAAACGTGGCTGGGCAGATTGGGGGCAGATTCTCCTAGTCCAATTTGGATTTTATGTCATGTCATTATTTTATTTTATTTAGTTTCCTTGTGGGGATAGAAAAGCAGGTTCTTGGCAGCTAGGTTTTAGGGAGTATTTAAGTTCTATTTCACAGAATTTTGGGACTTCTCTTTTGGCTTTTGAACGCGACTTTGCTAGGATTTGTGAAGAATTTCTACTTCAAGGTGTTTTCGATCTTTATTATTTGAATGAAGAACTTGATTATTTTTATTATGAACATGCGTAACTAACTCTCTTTTGCTAGGGTGAGGCCACGAGCCTTAGCAAGAATATGTAGTTTCTGTCCAATTTGCTTATGATTATATGCATGTATGTTTTCGAATTATTCATCACTGGGTTAAACTATCTAAGTGTCTTGATGCTTGATCACCATTAGGATGTTTAGAAAAGTAATTTGATGCAGTTTTGGTCGGAGGTCGGTCCCTGAAATTGATGAAGGCTTCTTGTGATTAATATGTGCAAGTTCACTTAGGATGAATACCACGTCTTAAGGGTTGCATGATTTTTCAAAAGGTTTCACAGAACTTAATGAGTCATGTATGTTTAGATTTGATCTGAATACCACAGACAGATTGCATGTGTGATATACGCTCTATGTTGGGGGTCCAAGTAGGCATATATTAGGAATACCTAACCTTCGAAATATGCATGTATAGATCATAAGTAATTGGGAGAACTATATAGAATTGTTAAGGTGACGGCGGATCCCTAGTGCTTTCTTAATTTGATTTCTAAAAACACAACTGTTTCTCTTGCCCTTAGCTTTAAATTTACATATTGCGCCTAAATTTACATGTTGCCCAAGCTTTTGGCTCGATCCGAAATCAATAGGTGTGAGAAATTGGACAATTCAAGTTCAACGGCAGTTCGGTCCTAATTGGAGTGGTTGGTGTATTCCATACTTCTAGCGATTGGATTTCACTCAAAACTAACCAAATGACTCCTCCCACCATATTATGAACAGCCCAAGTTTTGGGCTCGATCCGAAATCAATAGGTGTTCCAAATTGGACAATTCAAGTTCAACGGCATTTCATTCCTAATTGGAGTGGTTGGTGTATTCCATACTTCTAGCGATTGGATTTCACTCAAAACTCACCAAAATGACTCCTCCCACCATATTATGATGTTGCCCAAGTTTTGGGCTCGATCCGAAATCAATAGGTGTGAGAAATTGGACAATTCAAGTTCAACGGCAGTTCGTTCCTAATTGGAGTGGTTGGTGTATTCCTTACTTCTAGCGATTGGATTTCACTCAAAACTCACCAAATGACTCCTCCCACCATATTATGATGTTGCCCAAGTTTTGGGCTCGATCCGAAATCAATAGGTGTTCCAAATTGGACAATTCAAGTTCAACGGCAGTTCGTTCCTAATTGGTGTGGTTGGTGTATTCCATACTTCTAGCGATTGGATTTCACTCAAAACTCACCAAACGACTCCTCCCACCATATTATGTTGTTGCCCAAGTTTTGGGCTCGATCCGAAATCAATAGGTGTGAGAAATTGGACAATTCAAGTTCAACGGCTGTTTCTTCCTAATTGGAGTGGTTGGTGTATTCCATACTTCTAGCGATTGGATTTCACTCAAAACTCTCCAAAATGACTCCACCCACCATATTATGATGTTGCCCAACCTTTTGGCTCGGTCCGAAATCAATAGGTGTGGGAAATTGGACAATTCAAGTTCAACGGCAGTTCGTTCCTAATTGGAGTGGTTGGTGTATTCCATACTTCTAGCGATTGGATTTCACTCAAAACTCACCAAATGACTCCTCCCACCATATTATGATGTTGCCCAAGTTTTGGGCTCGATCCGAAATCAATAGGTGTGAGAAATTGGACAATTCAAGTTCAACGGCTGTTCCTTCCTAATTGGGGTGGTTGGTGTATTCCATACTTCTAGCAATTGGATTTCACTCAAAACTCACCAAATGACTCCTCCCACCATATTATGATGTTGCCCAAGTTTTGGGCTCGATCCGAAATCAATAGGTGTTCCAAATTGGACAATTCAAGTTCAACGGCATTTCGTTCCTAATTGGATTGGTTGGTGTATTCCATACTTCTAGCGATTGAATTTTAATCAAAACTAACCAAATGACTCCTCCCACCATATTATGACGTTTCCCAAGTTTTGGGCTCGATACGAAATCAATAGGTGTTCCAAATTGGACAATTCAAGTTCAACGGCAGTTCGTTCCTAATTGGAGTGGTTGGTGTATTCCATACTTCTAGCGATTGGATTTCACTCAAAACTCACCAAATGACTCCTCCGACCATATTATGATGTTGCCCAAGTTTTGGGCTCGATCCGAAATCAATAGGTGTGAGAAATTGGACAATTCAAGTTCAACGGCGGTTCGTTCCTAATTGGGGTGGTTGGTGTATTCCATACTTCTGGCGATTGGATTTCACTCAAAACTCACCAAATGACTCCTCCTACCATATTATGATGTTGCCCAAGTTTTGGGCTCGATCCGAAATCAATAGGTGTTCCAAATTGGACAATTCAAGTTCATCGGCAGTTCGTTCCTAATTGGAGTGGTTGGTGTATTCCATACTTCTAGCGATTGGATTTCACCCAAAACTCACCAAATGACTCCTCGCACCGTATTATGCTGTTGCACAAGTTTGGGGTTCGACCCGAAATCAATAGGTGTGAGAAATTGGACAATTCAAGTTCAACGGCAGTTCGTTTCTAATTGGAGTGGTTGGTGTATTCCATCCTTCTAGTGATTGGATTTCACTCAAACTCACCAAATGACTCCTCCCGCCATATTATGATGTTGCCCAAGTTTTGGGCTCGATCCGAAATCAATAGGTGTTCCAAATTGGACAATTCAAGTTCAACGGCAGTTCGTTCCTAATTGGAGTGGTTGGTGTATTCCATACTTCTAGCGATTGGATTTCACTCAAAACTCACCAAATGACTCCTCCGACCATATTATGATGTTGCCCAAGTTTTGGGCTCGATCCGAAATCAATAGGTGTGAGAAATTGGACAATTCAAGTTCAACGCAGTTCGTTCCTAATTGGGGTGGTTGGTGTATTCCATACTTCTAGCGATTGGGTTTCACTCAAAATTCACCAAATGACTCCTCCGACCATATTATGATGTTGCCCAAGTTTTGGGCTCAATCCGAAATCAATAGGTGTGAGAAATTGGACAATTCAAGTTCAACGGCAGTTCGTTCCTAATTGGGGTGGTTGGTGTATTCCATACTTCTAGCGATTGGATTTCACTCAAAACTCACCAAATGACTCCTCCTACCATATTATGATGTTGCCCAAGTTTTGGGCGCGATCTGAAATCAATAGATGTTCCAAATTGGACAATTCAAGTTCAACGGCAGTTCGTTCCTAATTGGAGTGGTTGGTGTATTCCATACTTCTAGCGATTTGATTTCACCCAAAACTCACCAAATGACTCCTCGCACCGTATTATGCTGTTGCACAAGTTTGGGGTTCGACCCGAAATCAATAGGTGTGAGAAATTGGACAATTCAAGTTCAACGGCAGTTCGTTTCTAATTGGAGTGGTTGGTGTATTCCATCCTTCTAGTGATTGGATTTCACTCAAACTCACCAAATGACTCCTCCCGCCATATTATGATGTTGCCCAAGTTTTGGGCTCGATCCGAAATCAATAGGTGTTCCAAATTGGACAATTCAAGTTCAATGGCAGTTCGTTCCTAACTGGAGTGGTTGGTGTATTCCATACTTCTAGTGTTGCTTCGATTCAGCTGCACCAAAATAGATTCAGCTGCATCCTCAACTTGTGATACTCGCAAGTGCACGAGCCGTTTGGTAGTATAGCATATGTAAGTGCGAGGTCGATCCCACGAGGATTGGTGATTGAATGATCCAATTCATTTTCCCTACACAAAACAGAAATGAAAAAGAAAATAAATAAAACAAGAAAAAAAGAAATAACTCAAGCAAATAAGTTCCCAAGTTCAATTAGATTAACGGATTGATTCTAGCTAAAGTATGATTAAGCCATGGTGTTTGGTCATAACCTTGTGTTCCTAATTCCCTAATTTGATCATTTGTTGTCTAACCTAAAACTAAGCATTAGGAACCCATTAAGCATAGAAGAACAATTTAAACAACCAAGCATGTATCTAATCCCTGTTGTCGAATGTCCATACATACTCTTCTTATTCATAGTTCAATTCGAATTAAAGCATGGTGTCTACTCTTAATTCAAACCAAGATAGCTAACATGCAAGCCTAAATGGTGATCAATCATTCAAACTAGCCTATTAACTTATAAGCATAATGAATAAGAACAAAAACCATAATTGAAACTTGGAAACTAATTAAACTTGAATACTTAAGAAAGAATGTACATTACAAATAAAAGTAAAGTAGAACTAAGAAAACTTGAAGGAAAATTTAGTAAACTCATTTTGTTACAACAATTGACAACTTGAAAGGAAACTAAGAGAATTTGAGGGAGAGAAGGGAAGGGAGCTCTAGAGAAGTGTTTGAGAGCTCCCTCCCTTGGGGTGTGTTTTGAAGCTTGAAGGCTTCTCTATTTATAGGGCTAAGAGGGAGGAACATCATGATGAACTCCCACACCATCCTTCATCTTTTGCTGCACCTCAAGCATCTTCACATGGGTTCAAAGGTGATCAGTTGTGGCTGCCTTTGCTGCCAACCCATGTGGTTGCCTTTTGGTTGCCAACCCATGTGGTTGCCTTTTGGTTGCTGAAAAACGAGTTTTCTGAACCAGTCTTGGTGTAGGAAGGCTAGAGGTTTCAAAACGTATCCAATGGTGCTCAAATTTGGATATGTTATACTAGACACCCATTGGAACAACTTCTATGAAGAAAGTATTCCCATCGGAGCAGTAGAAGTGTGCGTTTTGGGCCTTGCAAGTTGGCAGCCGAACAGAGACTGGAATTGACTTCATTTCATTTCTTTGCTTTACATGCATGCACATGCTTTCTCTATAATAGCTCCAGCATGTACCAACTTGCTCCTTTAGAATTTCATAGCTGGAATGCCTCCCCACTTCACTCATTATGTTGGATCCAAAGTCAGTTGCAGCATGGGTGAGGCACATGGCTTAAAGGAGGAGACAAGGCTCAAAGCTGGCAGCTGCAAATCCTCCTGAGCATGGTTCAGGGTTGGGGTATTCCATACTTCTAGCGATTGGATTTCACTCAAAACTCATCAAATGACTCCTCCCACCATATTATGATATTGCCCAAGTTTTGGGCTCGATCCGAACTCAATAGGTGTGAGAAATTGGACTATTCAAGTTCAACGGCAGTTCGTTCCTAATTGTGGTGGTTGGTGTATTCCATACTTTTAGCGATTGGATTTCACTCGAAAATCACCAAATGACTCCTCCCACCATATTATGATGTTACCCAAGTTTGGGGTTCGATCCGAAATCAATAGGTGCGGGAAATTGGACAATTCAAGTTCAACGACAGTTCGTTCCTAATTGGAGTGGTTGGTGTATTCCATACTTCTAGCGATTGGATTTCGCACAAAACTCACCAAATGACTCCTCCCACCATATTATGATGTTGCCCAAGTTTTGGCCTCGATCCGAAATCAATAGGTGTTCCAAATTGGACAATTCAAGTTCAACGGCAATTCGTTCCTAATTGGAGTGGTTGGTGTATTCCACACTTCTAGCGATTGGATTTCACCCAAAACTCACCAAATGACTCCTCCAACCGTATTATGCTGTTGCACAAGTTTGGGGTTCGACCCGAAATCAATAGGTGTGAGAAATTGGACAATTCAAGTTCAACGGCAGTTCGTTCCTAATTGGAGTGGTTGGTGTATTCCATACTTCTAGCGATTGGATTTCACTCAAAACTAACCAAATGACTCCTCCCACCATATTATGACGTTGCCCAAGTTTTGGGCTCGATCCGAAATCAATAGGTGTTCCAAATTGGACAATTCAAGTTCAACGGCAGTTCAATCCTAATTGGAGTGGTTGGGGTATTCCTTACTTCTAGCGATTGGATTTCACTCAAAACTGAACAAATGACTCCTCCCACCATATTATGATGTTGCCCAAGTTTTGGGCTCGATCCGAATTCAATAGGTGTTCCAAATTGGACAATTCAAGTTCAACGGCATTTCGTTCCTAATTAGACTGGTTGGTGTATTCCATACTTCTAGTGATTGGATTTCACTCAAAACTCACCAAATGACTCCTCCCACCATATTATGATGTTACCCAAGTTTTGGGCTCGATCCGAAATCAATAGGTGTTCCAAATTTGACAATTCAAGTTCAACGGCAGTTCGTTCCTAATTGGAGTGGTTGGGGTATTCCATACTTCTAGCGATTGGATTTCACTCAAAACTCACCAAATGACTCCTCCCACCATATTATGATGTTGCCCAAGTTTTGGGCTCGATCCGAAATCAATAGGTGTGAGAAATTGGACAATTCAAGTTCAACGGCAGTTCGTTCCTAATTGGAGTGGTTGGTGTATTCCATACTTCTAGCGATTGGATTTCACGCAAAACTCACCAAATGACTCCTCCCACATATTATGATGTTGCCCAAGTTTGGGGTTCGATCCGAAATCAATAGGTGTTCGAAATTGGACAATTCAAGTTCAACGGCAGTTCGTTCCTAATTGGAGTGGTTGGTGTATTCCATACTTCTAGCGATTGGATTTCACCCAAAACTCACCAAATGACTCCTCCCACCGTATTATGCTGTTGCACAAGTTTGGGGTTCGACCCGAAATCAATAGGTGTGAGAAATTGGACAATTCAAGTTCAACGGCAGTTCGTTCCTAATTGGAGTGGTTGGTGTATTCCATACTTCTAGCGATTGGATTTCACTCAAAACTAACCAAATGACTCCTCCCACCATATTATGCCGTTGCCCAAGTTTTGGGCTCGATCCGAAATCAATAGGTGTTCCAAATTGGACAATTCAAGTTCAACGGCAGTTCGTTCCTAATTGGAGTGGTTGTTGTTTTACTTCTAGCGGTTGGATTTCACTCAAAACTCACAAAATGACTCCTCCCACCATATTATGTTGTTACCCAAGTTTTGGGCTCGCTACGAAATCAATAGGTGTTCCAAATTGGACAATTCAAGTTCAACGGCAGTTCGTTCCTAATTGGAGTGGTTGGTGTTTTACTTCTAGCGGTTGGATTTCACTCAAAACTCACAAAATGACTCCACCCACCATATTATGATGTTGCCCAAGTTTTGGGCTCGATCCGAAATCAATAGGTGTGAGAAATTGGACAATTCAAGTTCAACGGCAGTTCGTTCCTAATTGGAGTGGTTGGTGTATTCCATACTTCTAGCGATTGGATTTCACTCAAAAATCACCCAATGACTCCTCCCACCATATTATGATGTTGCCCAAGTTTTGGGCTCGATCCGAAATCAATAGGTGTTCCAAATTGGACAATTCAAGTTCAACGGCAGTTCCTTCCTAATTGGGGTGGTTGGTGTATTCCATACTTCTAGCGTTTGGGGTTCACTCAAAACTCACCAAATGACTCCTCCCACCATATTATGATGTTGCCCAAGCTTTGGGCTCGATCCGAAATCAATAGGTGTTCCAAATTGGACAATTCAAGTTCAACGGCAGTTCGTTCCTAATTGGTGTGGTTGGTGTATTCCATACTTCTAGCGATTGGATTTCACTCAAAACTCACCAAATGACTCCTCCCACCATATTATGATGTTGCCCAAGTTTTGGGCTCGATCCGAAATCAATAGGTGTGAGAAATTGGACAATTCAAGTTCAACGGCTGTTCCTTCCTAATTGGAGTGGTTGGTGTATTCCATACTTCTAGCGATTGGATTTCACTCAAAACTCACCAAAATGACTCCTCCCACCATATTATGATGTTGCCCAAGTTTTGGGCTCGATCCGAAATCAATAGGTGTTCCAAATTGGACAATTCAAGTTCAACGGCAGTTCGTTCCTAATTGGAGTGGTTGGTGTATTCCATACTTCTAGCGATTGGATTTCAATCAAACTCACCAAATGACTACTCCCACCATACTATGATGTTGCCCAAGTTTTGGGCTCGATCCGAAATCAATAGGTTTTCCAAATTGGACAATTCAAGTTCAACGGCAGTTCGTTCCTAATTGGAGTGGTTGGTGTATTCCATACTTCTAGCGATTGGATTTCACTCAAACTCACCAAATGACTCCTCCCACCATATTATGCTGTTGCCCAAGCTTTTGGCTCGATCCGAAATCAATAGGTGTGAGAAATTGGACAATTCAAGTTCAACGGCAGTTCGTTCCTAATCGGAGTGGTTGGTGTATTCCATACTTCTAGCGATTGGATTTCACTCAAAACTAACCAAATGACTCCTCCCACCATATTATGAACAGCCCAAGTTTTGGGCTCGATCCGAAATCAATAGGTGTTCCAAATTGGACAATTCAAGTTCAACGGCATTTCGTTCCTAATTGGAGTGGTTGGTGTATTCCATACTTCTAGCGATTGGATTTCACTCAAAACTCACCAAAATGACTCCTCCCACCATATTATGATGTTGCCCAAGTTTTGGGATTGATCCGAAATCAATAGGTGTGAGAAATTGGACAATTCAAGTTCAACGGCAGTTCGTTCCTAATTGGAGTGGTTGGTGTATTCCATACTTCTAGCGATTGGATTTCACTGAAAACTCACCAAATGACTCCTCCCACCATATTATGATGTTGCCCAAGTTTTGGGCTCGATCCGAAATCAATAGGTGTTCCAAATTGGACAATTCAAGTTCAACGGCAGTTCCTTCCTAATCGGGGTGGTTGGTGTATTCCATACTTCTAGCGATTGGATTTCACTCAAAACTCACCAAATGACTCCTCCCACCATATTATGATGTTGCCCAAGTTTTGGGCTCGATCCGAAATCAATAGGTGTTCCAAATTGGACAATTCAAGTTCAACGGCAGTTCATTCCTAATTGGTGTGGTTGGTGTATTCCATACTTCTAGCGATTGGATTTCACTCAAAACTCACCAAATGACTCCACCCACCATATTATGATGTTGCCCAAGTTTTGGGCTCGATCCGAAATCAATAGGTGTGAGAAATTGGACAATTCAAGTTCAACGGCAGTTCGTTCCTAATTGGAGTGGTTGGTGTATTCCATACTTCTAGCGATTGGATTTCACTCAAAAATCACCCAATGACTCCTCCCACCATATTATGATGTTGGCCAAGTTTTGGGCTCGATCCGAAATCAATAGGTGTTCCAAATTGGACAATTCAAGTTCAACGGCAGTTCCTTCCTAATTGGGGTGGTTGGTGTATTCCATACTTCTAGCGTTTGGGGTTCACTCAAAACTCACCAAATGACTCCTCCCACCATATTATGATGTTGCCCAAGCTTTGGGCTCGATCCGAAATCAATAGGTGTTCCAAATTGGACAATTCAAGTTCAACGGCAGTTCGTTCCTAATTGGTGTGGTTGGTGTATTCCATACTTCTAGCGATTGGATTTCACTCAAAACTCACCAAATGACTCCTCCCACCATATTATGATGTTGCCCAAGTTTTGGGCTCGATCCGAAATCAATAGGTGTGAGAAATTGGACAATTCAAGTTCAACGGCTGTTCCTTCCTAATTGGAGTGGTTGGTGTATTCCATACTTCTAGCGTTTGGATTTCACTCAAAACTCACCAAAATGACTCCTCCCACCATATTATGATGTTGCCCAAGTTTTGGGCTCGATCCGAAATCAATAGGTGTTCCAAATTGGACAATTCAAGTTCAACGGCAGTTCGTTCCTAATTGGAGTGGTTGGTGTATTCCATACTTCTAGCGATTGGATTTCAATCAAACTCACCAAATGACTACTCCCACCATACTATGATGTTGCCCAAGTTTTGGGCTCGATCCGAAATCAATAGGTTTTCCAAATTGGACAATTCAAGTTCAACGGCAGTTCGTTCCTAATTGGAGTGGTTGGTGTATTCCATACTTCTAGCGATTGGATTTCACTCAAACTCACCAAATGACTCCTCCCACCATATTATGCTGTTGCCCAAGCTTTTGGCTCGATCCGAAATCAATAGGTGTGAGAAATTGGACAATTCAAGTTCAACGGCAGTTCGTTCCCAATCGGAGTGGTTGGTGTATTCCATACTTCTAGCGATTGGATTTCACTCAAAACTAACCAAATGACTCCTCCCACCATATTATGAACAGCCCAAGTTTTGGGCTCGATCCGAAATCAATAGGTGTTCCAAATTGGACAATTCAAGTTCAACGGCATTTCGTTCCTAATTGGAGTGGTTGGTGTATTCCATACTTCTAGCGATTGGATTTCACTCAAAACTCACCAAAATGACTCCTCCCACCATATTATGATGTTGCCCAAGTTTTGGGATTGATCCGAAATCAATAGGTGTGAGAAATTGGACAATTCAAGTTCAACGGCAGTTCGTTCCTAATTGGAGTGGTTGGTGTATTCCATACTTCTAGCGATTGGATTTCACTGAAAACTCACCAAATGACTCCTCCCACCATATTATGATGTTGCCCAAGTTTTGGGCTCGATCCGAAATCAATAGGTGTTCCAAATTGGACAATTCAAGTTCAACGGCAGTTCCTTCCTAATCGGGGTGGTTGGTGTATTCCATACTTCTAGCGATTGGATTTCACTCAAAACTCACCAAATGACTCCTCCCACCATATTATGATGTTGCCCAAGTTTTGGGCTCGATCCAAAATCAATAGGTGTTCCAAATTGGACAATTCAAGTTCAACGGCAGTTCATTCCTAATTGGTGTGGTTGGTGTATTCCATACTTCTAGCGATTGGATTTCACTCAAAACTAACCAAATGACTCCTCCCACCATATTATGAACAGCCCAAGTTTTGGGCTCGATCCGAAATCAATAGGTGTTCCAAATTGGACAATTCAAGTTCAACGGCATTTCGTTCCTAATTGGAGTGGTTGGTGTATTCCATACTTCTAGCGATTGGATTTCACTCAAAACTCACCAAAATGACTCCTCCCACCATATTATGATGTTGCCCAAGTTTTGGGATTGATCCGAAATCAATAGGTGTGAGAAATTGGACAATTCAAGTTCAACGGCAGTTCGTTCCTAATTGGAGTGGTTGGTGTATTCCATACTTCTAGCGATTGGATTTCACTCAAAACTCACCAAATGACTCCTCCCACCATATTATGATGTTGCCCAAGTTTTGGGCTCGATCCAAAATCAATAGGTGTTCCAAATTGGACAATTCAAGTTCAACGGCAGTTCATTCCTAATTGGTGTGGTTGGTGTATTCCATACTTCTAGCGATTGGATTTCACTCAAAACTCACCAAATGACTCCTCCCACCATATTATGATGTTGCCCAAGTTTTGGGCTCGATCCGAAATCAATGGGTGTGAGAAATTGGACAATTCAAGTTCAACGGCTGTTCCTTCCTAATTGGAGTGGTTGATGTATTCCATACTTCTAGCGATTGGATTTCACTCAAAACTCACCAAAATGACTCCACCCACCATATTATGATGTTGCCCAAGCTTTTGGCTCGGTCCGAAATCAATAGGTGTGGGAAATTGGACAATTCAAGTTCAACGGCAGTTCGTTCCTAATTGGAGTGGTTGGTGTATTCCATACTTCTAGCGATTGGATTTCACTGAAAACTCACCAAATGACTCCTCCCACCATATTATGATGTTGCCCAAGTTTTGGGCTCGATCCGAAATCAATAGGTGTTCCAAATTGGACAATTCAAGTTCAACGGCAGTTCCTTCCTAATCGGGGTGGTTGGTGTATTCCATACTTCTAGCGATTGGATTTCACTCAAAACTCACCAAATGACTCCTCCCACCATATTATGATGTTGCCCAAGTTTTGGGCTCGATCCGAAATCAATAGGTGTTCCAAATTGGACAATTCAAGTTCAACGGCATTTCGTTCCTAATTGGAGTGGTTGGTGTATTCCATACTTCTAGCGATTGGATTTCACTCAAAACTCACCAAAATGACTCCTCCCACCATATTATGATGTTGCCCAAGTTTTGGGATTGATCCGAAATCAATAGGTGTGAGAAATTGGACAATTCAAGTTCAACGGCAGTTCGTTCCTAATTGGAGTGGTTGGTGTATTCCATACTTCTAGCGATTGGATTTCACTCAAAACTCACCAAATGACTCCTCCCACCATATTATGATGTTGCCCAAGTTTTGGGCTCGATCCAAAATCAATAGGTGTTCCAAATTGGACAATTCAAGTTCAACGGCAGTTCATTCCTAATTGGTGTGGTTGGTGTATTCCATACTTCTAGCGATTGGATTTCACTCAAAACTCACCAAATGACTCCTCCCACCATATTATGATGTTGCCCAAGTTTTGGGCTCGATCCGAAATCAATGGGTGTGAGAAATTGGACAATTCAAGTTCAACGGCTGTTCCTTCCTAATTGGAGTGGTTGATGTATTCCATACTTCTAGCGATTGGATTTCACTCAAAACTCACCAAAATGACTCCACCCACCATATTATGATGTTGCCCAAGCTTTTGGCTCGGTCCGAAATCAATAGGTGTGGGAAATTGGACAATTCAAGTTCAACGGCAGTTCGTTCCTAATTGGAGTGGTTGGTGTATTCCATACTTCTAGCGATTGGATTTCACTCAAAACTCACCAAATGACTCCTCCCACCATATTATGATGTTGCCCAAGTTTTGGGCTCGATCCGAAATCAATAGGTGTTCCAAATTGGACAATTCAAGTTCAACGGCAGTTCGTTCCTAATTGGAGTGGTTGGTGTATTCCATACTTCTAGCGATTGGATTTCACTCAAAAATCACCAAATGACTCCTCCCACCATATTATGATGTTGCCTAAGTTTTGGGCTCGATCCGAAATCAATAGGTGTGAGAAATTGGACAATTCAAGTTCAACGGCAGTTCCTTCCTAATTGGGGTGGTTGGTGTATTCCATACTTCTAGCGATTGGATTTCACTCAAAACTCACCAAATGACTCCTCCCACCATATTATGATGTTGCCCAAGTTTTGGGCTCGATCCGAAATCAATAGGTGTGAGAAATTGGACAATTCAAGTTCAACGGCTGTTCGTTCCTAATTGGAGTGGTTGGTGTATTCCAAACTTCTAGCGATTGGATTTCATTCAAAACTCACCAAATGACTCCTCCCACCATATTATGATGTTTCCCAAGTTTTGGGCTCGATCCGAAATCAATAGGTGTTCCAAATTGGACAATTCAAGTTCAACGGCAGTTCGTTCCTAATTGGGGTGGTTGGTGTATTCCATACTTCTAGCGATTGGATTTCACTCAAAACTCACCAAATGACTCCTCCCACCATATTATGATGTTGCCCAAGTTTTGGGCTCGATCCGAAATCAATAGGTGTGAGAAATTGGACAATTCAAGTTCAACGGCAGTTCGTTCCTAATTGGAGTGGTTGGTCTATTCCATACTTCTAGCGATTGGATTTCACTCAAAACTCACCAAATGACTCCTCCCACCATATTATGATGTTGCCCAAGTTTGGGGTTCGATCCGAAATCAATAGGTGCTGGAAATTGGACAATTCAAGTTCAACGGCAGTTCGTTCCTAATTGGAGTGGTTGGAGTATTCCATACTTGCAGCGATTGGATTTCACTCAAAACTCACCAAATGACTCCTCCCACCATATTATGATGTTTCCCAAGTTTTGGGCTCGATCCGAAATCAATAGGTGTGAGAAATTGGACAATTCAAGTTCAACGGCAGTTCGTTCCTAATTGGAGTGGTTGGTGTATTCCATACTTCTAGCCATTGGATTTCACTCAAAACTCACCAAATGACTCCTCCCACCATATTATGATGTTGCCCAAGTTTGGGGTTCGATCCGAAATCAATAGGTGCGGGAAATTGGACAATTCAAGTTCAACGGCAGTTCGTTCGAAATTGGAGTGGTTGGTGCATTGCATACTTCTAGCGATTGGATTTCACTCAAAACTCACCAAATGACTCCTCCCACCATATTATGATCTTGCCCAAGTTTTGGGCTTGATCCTAAATCAATAGGTGTGAGAAATTGGACAATTCAAGTTCAACGGCAGTTCGTTCCTAATTGGAGTGGTTGGTGTATTCCATACTTCTAGCGATTGGATAGCACTCAAAACTCTTCAAATGACTCCTCCCACCATATTATGATTTTCCCCAAGTTTTGGGCTCGATCCGAAATCAATAGGTCTGAGAAATTGGACAAATCAAGTTCAACGGCAGTTCGTTCCTAATTGGAGTGGTTGGTGTATTCCATACTTCTAGCGATTGGATTTCACTCAAAACTCACCAAATGACTCCTCCCACCATATTATGATGTTGCCCAAGTTTGGGGTTCGATCCGAAATCAATAGGTGCTGGAAATTGGACAATTCAAGTTCAACGGCAGTTCGTTCCTAATTGGAGTGGTTGGAGTATTCCATACTTGCAGCGATTGGATTTCACTCCAAACTCACCAAATGACTCCGCCCACCATATTATGATGTTGCCCAAGTTTTGGGCTCGATCCGAAATCAATAGGTGTGAGAAATTGGACAATTCAAGTTCAACGGCAGTTCGTTCCTAATTGGAGTGGCTGGTGTATTCCATACTTCTAGCCATTGGATTTCACTCAAAACTCACCAAATGACTCCCCCCACCATATTATAATGTTGCCCAAGTTTTGGGCTCGATCCGAAATCAATAGGTGTTCCAAATTGGACAATTCCAGTTCAACGGCAGTTCGTTTCTAATTGGAGTGGTTGGTGTATTCCATACTTCTAGCGATTGGATTTCTCTCAAAACTCACCAAATGATTCCTCCCACCATATTATGATGTTGCCCAAGTTTTGGGCTCGATCCGAAATCAATAGGTGTTCCAAATTGGACAATTCAAGTTCAACGGCAGTTCGTTCCTAATTGGAGTGGTTGGTGTATTCCATACTTCTAGCCATTGGATTTCACTAAAAACTCACCAAATGACTCCTCCCACCATATTGTGATGTTGCCCAAGATTTGGGCTCGATCCGAAACAATAGGTGTTCCAAATTGGACAATTCAAGTTCAACGGCAGTTCTTTCCTAATTGGAGTGGTTGGTCTATTCCGTACTTCTAGCGATTGGATAGCACTCAAAATTCATCAAATGACTCCTCCCACCATATTATGATTTTGCCCAAGTTTTGGCCTCGATCCAAAATCAATAGGTGTTCCAAATTGGACAATTCAAGTTCAACGGCAGTTCGTTCCTAATTGGAGTGGTTGGTGTATTCCGTACTTCTAGTGATTGGATTTCTCTCCAAACTCACGAAATGACTCCTCCCACCATATTATGATGTTGCCCAAGTTTTGGGCTCGATCCGAAATCAATAGGTGTTCCAAATTGGACAATTCAAGTTCAACGGCAGTTCGTTCATAATTGGAGTGGTTGGTGTATTCCATACTTCTAGTGATTGGATTTCTCCCCAAACTCACCAAATGACTCCTCCCACCATATTATGATGTTGCCCAAGTTTTGGGCTCGATCCGAAATCAATAGGTGTTCCAAATTGGACAATTCAAGTTCAACGGCAGTTCGTTCCTAATTGGAGTGGTTGGTGTATTCCGTACTTCTAGTGATTGGATTTCTCTCCAAACTCACGAAATGACTCCTCCCACCATATTATGATGTTGCCCAAGTTTTGGGCTCGATCCGAAATCAATAGGTGTTCCAAATTGGACAATTCAAGTTCAACGGCAGTTCGTTCATAATTGGAGTGGTTGGTGTATTCCATACTTCTAGTGATTGGATTTCTCCCCAAACTCACCAAATGACTCCTCCCACCATATTATGATGTTGCCCAAGTTTTGGGCTCGATCCGAAATCAATAGGTGTGAGAAATTGGTCAATTCAATTTCAACGACAGTTCTTTCCGAATTGGAGTGGTTGGTGTATTCCATACTTCTAGCGATTGGATTTCACTCAAAACTCACCGAATGACTCCTCCCACCATATTATGATGTTGCCCAACTTTTAGGCTCGATCCGAAATCAATAGGTGTGAGAAATTGGACAATTCAAGTTCAACGGCAGTTCGTTCCTAACTGGAATGGTTGGTGTATTCCATACTTCTAGCGATTGGATTTCACTCAAAACTCACCAAATGACTCCTCCCACCATATTATGATGTTGCCCAGGTTTTGCCCTCGATCCGAATTCAATAGGTGTGAGAAATTGGTCAATTCAATTTCAACGACAGTGCTTTCCTAATTGGAGTGGTTGGTGTATTCCATACTTCTAGCGATTGGATTTCACTCAAAACTCACCAAATGACTCCTCCCACCATATGATGATTTTGCCCAAGTTTTGGGCTCGATCCGAATTCAACAGGTGTGAGAAATTGGTCAATTCAATTTCAACGACAGTTCTTTCCTAATTGGAGTGGTTGGTGTATACCATACTTCTACCGATTGGATTTCACACAAAACTCACCAAATGACTCCTCCCACCATATTATGATGTTGCCCAAGTTTTGGGCTCGATCCGAAATCAATAGGTGTGAGAAATTGGACAATTCAAGTTCAACGGCAGTTCGTTCGTAATTGGAGTGGTTGGTGTATTCCATACTTCTAGTGATTGGATTTCTCCCCAAACTCACCAAATGACTCCTCCCACCATATTATGATGTTGCCCAAGTTTTGGGCTCGATCCGAAATCAATAGGTGTGAGAAATTGGTCAATTCAATTTCAACGACAGTTCTTTCCGAATTGGAGTGGTTGGTGTATTCCATACTTCTAGCGATTGGATTTCACTCAAAACTCACCAAATGACTCCTCCCACCATATTATGATGTTGCCCAAGTTTTGTGCTCGATCCGGAATCAATAGGTGTTCCAAATTGGACAATTCAAGTTCAACGGCAGTTCGTTCCTAATTGGAGTGGTTGGTGTATTCCATACTTCTAGTGATTGGATTTCTCTCAAAACTCAACAAATGACTCCTCCCACTATATTATGATGTTGCCCAAGTTTTGGGCTCGATCCGAAATCAATACGTGTGAGGAATTGGATAATTCAATTTCAACGGCAGTTCGTTCCTAATTGGAGTGGTTGGTGTATTCCATACTTCTAGCGATTGGATTTCCCTCAAAACTCACCAAATGACTCCTCCCACCATATTATGATGTTGCCCAAGTTTTGGGCTCGATCCGAAATCAATAGGTGTGAGAAATTGGAAAATTCAAGTTCAACGGCAGTTCGTTCCTAACTGGAGTGGTTGGTGTATTCCATACATCTAGCGATTGGATTTCACTCAAAACTCACCAAATGACTCCTCCCATCATATTATGATGTTGCCCAAGTTTTGGGCTCGATCCGAAATCAATAGGTGTGATAAATTGGTCAATTCAATTTCAACGAAAGTTCGTTCCTAATTGGAGTGGTTGGTGTATTCCATACTTCTAGGGATTGGATTTCACTCAAAACTCACCAAATGACTCCTCCCACCATATTATGATGTTGCCCAAGTTTTGGGCTCGATCCGAAATCAATAGGTGTTCCAAATTGGACAATTCAGGTTCAACGGCAGTTCGTTCCTAATTGGAGTGGTTGGTGTATTCCATACTTCTAGTGATTGGATTTCTCTCCAAACTCACCAAATGACTCCTCCCACCATGTTATGATGTTGCCCAAGTTTTGGGCTCGATCCGAAATCAATAGGTGTGAGAAATTGGACAATTCAAGTTCAACGGCAGTTCGTTCCTAATTGGAGTGGCTGGTGTATTCCATACTTCTAGCCATTGGATTTCACTCAAAACTCACCAAATGACTCCCCCCACCATATTATAATGTTGCCCAAGTTTTGGGCTCGATCCGAAATCAATAGGTGTTCCAAATTGGACAATTCCAGTTCAACGGCAGTTCGTTTCTAATTGGAGTGGTTGGTGTATTCCATACTTCTAGCGATTGGATTTCTCTCAAAACTCACCAAATGATTCCTCCCACCATATTATGATGTTGCCCAAGTTTTGGGCTCGATCCGAAATCAATAGGTGTTCCAAATTGGACAATTCAAGTTCAACGGCAGTTCGTTCCTAATTGGAGTGGTTGGTGTATTCCATACTTCTAGCCATTGGATTTCACTAAAAACTCACCAAATGACTCCTCCCACCATATTGTGATGTTGCCCAAGATTTGGGCTCGATCCGAAACAATAGGTGTTCCAAATTGGACAATTCAAGTTCAACGGCAGTTCGTTCGTAATTGGAGTGGTTGGTGTATTCCATACTTCTTGGGATTGGATTTCACTCAAAACTCACCAAATGACTCCTCCCACCATATTATGACGTTGCCCAAGTTTTGGGCTCGATCCGAAATGAATAGGTGCGAGATATTGGACAATTCAAGTTCAACGGCAGTTCGTTCCTAATTGGAGTGGTTGGTATATTCCATACTTCTAGCGATTGGATTTCACTCAAAACTCACCAAATGACTCATCCCACCATATTATGATGTTGCCCAAGTTTTGGGCTCGATCCGAATTCAATAGGTGTGGGAAATTGATCAATTCAATTTCAACGACAGTTCTTTCATAATTGGAGTGGTTGGTGTATTCCATACTTCCAGCGATTGGATTTCACTCAAAACTCACCAAATGACTCCTCCCACCATATGATGATTTTGCCCAAGTTTTGGGCTCGATCCGAATTCAACAGGTGTGAGAAATTGGTCAATTCAATTTCAACGACAGTTCTTTCCTAATTGGAGTGGTTGGTGTATACCATACTTCTACCGATTGGATTTCACTCAAAACTCACCGAATGACTCCTCCCACCATATTATGATGTTGCCCAAGTTTTGGGCTCGATCCGAAATCAATCGGTGTGAGAAATTGGACAATTCAAGTTCAACGGCAGTTCGTTCCTAATTGGAGTGGTTGGTGTATTCCATACTTCTTGGGATTGGATTTCACTCAAAACTCACCAAATGACTCCTCCCACCATATTATGACGTTGCCCAAGTTTTGGGCTCGATCCGAAATGAATAGGTGCGAGATATTGGACAATTCAAGTTCAACGGCAGTTCGTTCCTAATTGGAGTGGTTGGTATATTCCATACTTCTAGCGATTGGATTTCACTCAAAACTCACCAAATGACTTATCCCACCATATTATGATGTTGCCCAAGTTTTGGGCTCGATCCGAATTCAATAGGTGTGGGAAATTGATCAATTCAATTTCAACGACAGTTCTTTCATAATTGGAGTGGTTGGTGTATTTCATACTTCCAGCGATTGGATTTCACTGAAAACTCACCAAATGACTCCTCCCACCATATTATGATGTTGCCCAAGTTTTGGGCTCGATCCGAAATCAATAGGTGTGAGAAATTGGACAATTCAAGTTCAACGGCAGTTCGTTCCTAATTGGAGTGGTTGGGTTATTCCATACTTCTAGCAATTGGATTTCACTCAAAACTCACCAAATGACTCCTCCCACCATATTATGATGTTGCCCAAGTTTGGGGCTCGATCCGAAATCATTAGGTGTGAGAAATTGGACAATTCAAGTTCAACGGCAGTTCGTTCCAAATTGGTGTGGTTGGTGTATTCCATACTTCTAGCGATTGGATTTCACTCAAAACTCACTAAATGACTCCTCCCACCATATTATGATGTTGCCCAAGTTTTGGGCTCGATCTATAATCAATAGGTGTGAGAAATTGGACAATTCAAGTTCAACGGCAGTTCGTTCCTAATTGGAGTGGTTGGTGTATTCCGTACTTCTAGCGATTGGATTTCACTCAAAACTCACCAAATGACTCCTCCCACCATATTATGATGTTGCCCAAGTTTTGGGCTCTATCCGAAATCAATAGGTCTTCCAAATTGGACAATTCAAGTTCAACGGCAGTTCGTTCCTAACTGGAGTGGTTGGTGTATTCCATACATCTAGCGATTGGATTTCACTCAAAACTCACCAAATGACTCCTGCCATCATATTATGATGTTGCCCAAGTTTTGGGCTCGATCCGAAATCAATAGGTGTGAGAAATTGGTCAATTCAATTTCAACGAAAGTTCGTTCCTAATTGGAGTGGTTGGTGTATTCCATACTTCTAGCGATTGGATTTCACTCAAAACTCACAAAATGTCTCCTCCCACCATATTATGATGTTGCCCAAGTTTTGGGCTCGATCCGAATTCAATAGGTGGGAGAAATTGGTCAATTCAATTTCAACGACAGTTCTTTCCTAATTGGAGTGGTTGGTGTATTCCATACTTCTAGCGATTGGATTTCACTCAAAACTCACCAAATGACTCCTCCCACCATATTATGATGTGGCCCAAGTTTTGGGCTCGATCAAAAATCAATAGGTGTTCCAAATTGGAAAATTCAAGTATAACGGCAGTTCGTTCCTAACTGGAGTGGTTGGGGTATTCCATACTTCTAGCAATTGGATTTCACTCAAAACTCACCAAATGACTCATCCAACCATATTATGGTGTTGCCCAAGTTTGGGGCTCGATCCGAAATCAATAGGTCTTCTAAATTGGACAATTCAAGTTCAACGGCAGTTCGTTCCTAATTGGATTGCTTGGTGTATTCCATACTTCTAGCGATTGGATTTTACTCAAAACTCACCAAATGACTCCTCCCACCATATAATGACGTTGCCCAAGTTTTGGGCTCGATCCGAAATCAATAGGTGTTCCAAATTGGACAATTCAAGTTCAACGGCAGTTCGTTCCTAATTGGAGTGGTTGGTGTATTCCATACTTCTAGCGATTGGATTTCACTGAAAACTCACCAAATGACTCCTCCCACCATATTATGATGTTGCCCAAGTTTTGGGCTCGATCCGAAATCAATAGGTGTGAGAAATTGGACAATTCAAGTTCAACGGCAGTTCGTTCCTAATTGGAGTGGTTGGGTTATTCCATACTTCTAGCAATTGGATTTCACTCAAAACTCACCAAATGACTCCTCCCACCATATTATGATGTTGGCCAAGTTTGGGGCTCGATCCGAAATCATTAGGTGTGAGAAATTGGACAATTCAAGTTCAACGGCAGTTCGTTCCTAATTGGTGTGGTTGATGTATTCCATACTTCTAGCGATTGGATTTCACTCAAAACTCACTAAATGACTCCTCCCACCATATTATGATGTTGCCCAACTTTTGGGCTCGATCCGTAATCAATAGGTGTGAGAAATTGGACAATTCAAGTTCAACGGCAGTTCGTTCCTAATTGGAGTGGTTGGTGTATTCCATACTTCTAGCGATTGGATTTCACTCAAAACTCACCAAATGACTCCTCCCACCATATTATGATGTTGCCCAAGTTTTGGGCTCTATCCGAAATCAATAGGTCTTCCAAATTGGACAATTCAAGTTCAACGGCAGTTCGTTCCTAACTGGAGTGGTTGGTGTATTCCAAACATTTAGCGATTGGATTTCACTCAAAACTCACCAAATGACTACTGCCATCATATTATGATGTTGCCCAAGTTTTGGGCTCGATCCGAAATCAATAGGTGTGAGAAATTGGTCAATTCAATTTCAACGAAAGTTCGTTCCGAATTGGAGTGGTTGGTGTATTCCAAACTTCTAGCGATTGGATTTCACTCAAAACTCACCAAATGTCTCCTCCCACCATATTGTGATGTTGCCCAAGTTTTGGGCTCGATCCGAATTCAATAGGTGGGAGAAATTGGTCAATTCAATTTCAACGACAGTTCTTTCCTAATTGGAGTGGTTGGTGTATTCCATACTTCTAGCGATTGGATTTCTCTCAAAACTCACCGAATGACTCCTCCCACCATATTATGATGTTGCCCAAGTTTTGGGCTCGATCCGAAATCAATAGGTGTGAGAAATTGAACAATTCAAGTTCAACGGCAGTACGTTCCTAATTGGAGTGGTTGGGGTATTCCATACTTCTAGCAATTGGATTTCCCTCAAAACTCACCAAATGACTCATTCCACCATATTTTGGTGTTGCCCAAGTTTGGGGCTCGATCCGAAATCAATAGGTCTTCCAAATTGGACAATTCAAGTTCAACGGCAGTTCGTTCCTAATTGGAGTGGTTGGTGTATTCCATACTTCTAGCGATTGGATTTTACTCAAAACTCACCGACTGACTCCTCCCACCATATAATGACGTTGCCCAAGTTTTTGGCTCGATCCGAAATCAATAGGTGTTCCAAATTGGACAATTCAAGTTCAACGGCAGTTCGTTCCTAATTGGAGGGGTTGGTGTATTCCATACTTCTAGCGATTGGATTTCACTCAAAACTCACCAAATGACTCCTCCCACCATATTATGATGTTGCCCAAGTTTTGGGCTCTATCCGAAATCAATAGGTCTTCCAAATTGGACAATTCAAGTTCAACGGCAGTTCGTTCCTAACTGGAGTGGTTGGTGTATTCCACACTTCTAGCGATTGGATTTCACTGAAAACTCACCAAATGACTCCTCCCACCATATAATGACGTTGCCCAAGTTTTGGGCTCGATCCGAAATCAATAGGTGTTCCAAATTGGACAATTCAAGTTCAACGGCAGTTCGTTCCTAATTGGAGTGGATGGTGTATTCCATACTTCTAGCGATTGCATTTCACTCAAAACTCACCAAATGACTCCTCCCACCATATTATGATGTTGCCCAAGTTTTGGACTCGATCCGAATTCAATAGGTGTGAGAAATTGGTCAATTCAATTTCAACGACAGTTCTTTCCAAATTGGAGTGGTTGGTGTATTCCAAACTTCTAGCGATCGGATTTCACTCAAAACTCACCAAAAGACTCCTCCCACCATATTATGATGTTGCCCAAGTTTTGGGCTCGATCCGAAATGAACAAGTCTTCCAAATTGGACAATTCAAGTTCAACGGCAGTTCGTTCCTAATTGGAGTGGTTGGTGTATTCCATACTTCTAGCGATTGGATTTCACTGAAAACTCACCAAATGACTCCTCCCACCATATTATGATGTTGCCCAAGTTTTGGGCTCGATCCGAAATCAATAGGTGTGAGAAATTGGACAATTCAAGTTCAACGGCAGTTCGTTCCTAATTGGAGTGGTTGGGTTATTCCATACTTCTAGCAATTGGATTTCACTCAAAACTCACCAAATGACTCCTCCCACCATATTATGATGTTGGCCAAGTTTGGGGCTCGATCCGAAATCATTAGGTGTGAGAAATTGGACAATTCAAGTTCAACGGCAGTTCGTTCCTAATTGGTGTGGTTGGTGTATTCCATACTTCTAGCGATTGGATTTCACTCAAAACTCACTAAATGACTCCTCCCACCATATTATGATGTTGCCCAACTTTTGGGCTCGATCCGTAATCAATAGGTGTGAGAAATTGGACAATTCAAGTTCAACGGCAGTTCGTTCCTAATTGGAGTGGTTGGTGTATTCCATACTTCTAGCGATTGGATTTCACTCAAAACTCACCAAATGACTCCTCCCACCATATTATGATGTTGCCCAAGTTTTGGGCTCTATCCGAAATCAATAGGTCTTCCAAATTGGACAATTCAAGTTCAACGGCAGTTCGTTCCTAACTGGAGTGGTTGGGGTATTCCATACATCTAGCGATTGGATTTCACTCAAAACTCACCAAATGACTACTGCCATCATATTATGATGTTGCCCAAGTTTTGGGCTCGATCCGAAATCAATAGGTGTGAAATATTGGTCAATTCAATTTCAACGAAAGTTCGTTCCTAATTGGAGTGGTTGGTGTATTCCATACTTCTAGCGATTGGATTTCACTCAAAACTCACCAAATGTCTCCTCCCACCATATTATGATGTTGCCCAAGTTTTGGGCTCGATCCGAATTCAATAGGTGGGAGAAATTGGTCAATTCAATTTCAACGACAGTTCTTTCCTAATTGGAGTGGTTGGTGTATTCCATACTTCTAGCGATTGGATTTCACTCAAAACTCATCAAATGACTCCTCCCACCATATTATGATGTTGCCCAAGTTTTGGACTCGATCCGAATTCAATAGGTGTGAGAAATTGGTCAATTCAATTTCGACGACAGTTCTTTCCTAATTAGAGTGGTTGGTGTATTCCAAACTTCTAGCGATTGGATTTCACTCAAAACTCACCAAATGACTCCTCCCACCATATTATCATGTTGCCCAAGTTTTGGGCTCGATCCGAAATCAATAGGTGGGAGAAATTGGTCAATTCAATTTCAACGGCAGTTCGTTCCTAATTGGAGTGCTTGGTGTATTCCATACTTCTAGCGATTGGATTTCACTCAAAACTCACCAAATGACTCCTCCCACCATATTATGATGTTGCCCAAGTTTGGGGCTCGATCCGAAATCAATAGGTGTGAGAAATTGGACAATTCAAGTTCAACGGCAGTTCGTTCCTAATTGGAGTGGTTGGTGTATTCCATACTTCTAGAAATTGGATTTCACTCAAAACTCACCAAATGACTCCTCCCACCATATTATGATGTTGCCCAAGTTTTGGGATCGATCCGAAATCAATAGGTCTTCCAAATTGGACAATTCAAGTTCAACGGCAGTTCGTTCCTAATTGGAGTGGTTGGTGTATTCCATACATCTAGCGATTGGATTTCACTCAAAACCCACCATATTATGATGTTGCCCAAGTTTTGGGCTCGTTCCGAAATCAATACGTGTTCCAAATTGGACAATTCAAGTTCAACGGCAGTTTGTTCCTAATTGGAGTGGTTGGTGTATTCCATACTTCTAACGATTGGATTTCACTAAAAACTCACCAAATGACTCCTCCCACCATATTATGATGTTGCCCAAGTTTTGGGCTCGATCCGAAATCAATAGGTGTGAGAAATTGGTCAATTCAATTTCAACGAAAGTTCGTTCCTAATTGGTGTGGTTGGTGTATTCCATACTTCTAGCGATTGGATTTCACTCAAAACGCACCAAATGACTCCTCCCACCATATTATGATGTTGCCCAAGTTTTGGGCTCGATCCGAAATCAATAGGTGTTCCAAATTGGACAATTCAAGTTCAACGGCAATTCGTTCCTAACTGGAGTGGTTGGTGTATTACACACTTCTAGCGATTGGATTTCACTCAAAACTCACCAAATGACTCCTCCCACCATATTATGATGTTGCCCAAGTTTTGGGCTCGTTCCGAAATCAATACGTGTTCCAAATTGGACAATTCAAGTTCAACGGCAGTTTGTTCCTAATTGGAGTGGTTGGTGTATTCCATACTTCTAACGATTGGATTTCACTAAAAACTCACCAAATGACTCCTCCCACCATATTATGATGTTGCCCAAGTTTTGGGCTCGATCCGAAATCAATAGGTCTTCCAAATTGGACAATTCAAGTTCAACGGCAGTTCGTTCCTAATTGGAGTGATTGGTGTATTCCATACTTCTAGTGATTGGATTTCTCTCCAAACTCACCAAATGACTCCTCCCACCATATTATGATGTTGCCCAAGTTTTGGGCTCGATCCAAATTCAATAGGTCTTCCAAATTGGACAATTCAAGTTCAACGGCAGTTCGTTCCTAATTGGAGTGGTTGGTGTATTCCATAATTCTAGCGATTGGATTTCACTCAAAACTCACCAAATGACTCCTCCCACCATATTATGATGTTGCCCAAGTTTTGGGCTCGATCCGAAATCAATAGGTGTGAGAAATTGGACAATTCAAGTTCAACGACAGTTCGTTCCTAATTGGAGTGGTTGGGGTATTCCATACTTCTACTGATTGGGTTTCACTCAAAACCCACCAAATGACTCCTCCGACCATATTATGATGTTGCCCAAGTTTTGGGTTCGATCCGAAATCAATAGGTGTGAGAAATTCAAGTTCAACGGCAGTTCGTTCCTAATTGGAGTGGTTGGTGTATTCCATACATCTAGCGATTGGATTTCACTCAAAACCCACCATATTATGATGTTGCCCAAGTTTTGGGCTCGTTCCGAAATCAATACGTGTTCCAAATTGGACAATTCAAGTTCAACGGCAGTTTGTTCCTAATTGGAGTGGTTGGTGTATTCCATACTTCTAGCGATTGGATTTCACTCAAAACTCACCAAATGACTCCTCCGACCATATTATGATGTTGCCCAAGTTTTGGGCTCGATCCGAAATCAATAGGTATTCTAAATTGGACAATTCAAGTTCAACGGCAGTACGTCCCTAATTGGAGTGGTTGGTGTATTCCATACTTCTAGCGATTGGATTTCATTCAAAACTCACCAAATGACTCCTCCCACCATATTATGATGTTGCCCAAGTTTTGGGTTCGATCCGAAATCAATAGGTGTGAGAAATTGGACAATTCAAGTTCAACGGCAGTTCGTTCCTAATTGGAGTGGTTGGTGTATTCCATACTTCTAGCGATTGGATTTCACTCAAAACTCACCAAATGACTCCTCCCACCATATTATGATGTTGCCCAAGTTTGGGGATCGATCCGAAATCAATAGGTGTGAGAAATTGGACAATTCAAGTTCAACGTCAGTTCGTTCCTAATTGGAGTGGTTGGTGTATTCCATACTTCTAGCGATTGGATTTTACTCAAAACTCACCGAATGACTCCTCCCACCATATAATGACGTTGCCCAAGTTTTTGGCTCGATCCGAAATCAATACGTGTTCCAAATTGGACAATTCAAGTTCAACGGCAGTTCGTTCCTAATTGGAGTGGTTGGTGTTTTCCATAATTCTAACGATTGGATTTCACTCAAAACTCACCAAATGACTCCTCCCACCATATTATGATGTTGCCCAAGTTTTGGGCTCGATCCGAAATCAATAGGTGTTCCAAATTGGACAATTCAAGTTCAACGGCAGTTCGTTCCTAATTGGCGTGGTTGGTGTATTCCATACTTCTAGCGATTGGATTTCACTCAAAACTCACCAAATCACTCCTCCCACCATATTATGATGTTGCCCAAGTTTTGGGCTCGATCCGAAATCAATAGGTGTTCCAAATTGGACAATTCAAGTTCAACGGCAGTTCATTCCTAATTGGAGTGGTTGGTGTATTCCATACTTCTAGCAATCGAATTTCACTCAAAACTCACCAAATGACTCCTCCCACCATATTATGATGTTGCCCAAGTTTTGGGCGCGATCCGAAATCAATAGGTGTTCCAAATTGGACAATTCAAGTTCAACGGCAGTTCGTTCCTAATTGGAGTGGTTGGTGTATTCCATACTTCTAGCGATTGGATTTCACACAAAACTCACCAAATGACTCCTCCCACCATATTATGATGTTGCCCAAGTTTTGGGGTCGATCCGAAATCAATAGGTGTTCCAAATTGGACAATTCAAGTTCAACGGCAGTTCGTTCCAAATTGGAGTGCTTGGTGTATTCCATAGTTCTGGCGATTGGATTTCACTCAAAAGTCACCAAATGACTCTTACCACCATATTATGATGTTACCCAAGTTTTGGGGTCGATCCGAAATCAATAGGTGTTCCAAATTGGACAATTCAAGTTCAACGGCAGTTCGTTCCAAATTGGAGTGGTTGGTGTACTCCATAGTTCTGGCGATTGGATTTCACTCAAAAGTCCCCAAATGACTCTTACCAGCATATTATGATGTTGCCCAAGTTTTGGGCTCGATCCGAAATCAATAGGTGTGAGAAATTGGACAATTCAAGTTCAACGGTAGTTCGTTCCTAATTGGAGTGGTTGGTGTATTCCATACTTCTAGCGATTGGATTTCACACAAAACTCACCAAATGACTCCTCCCACCATATTATGATGTTGCCCAAGTTTTGGGCTCGATCCGAAATCAATAGGTATTCCAAATTGGACAATTCAAGTTCAACGGCAGTACGTCCCTAATTGGTGTGGTTGGTGTATTCCATACTTCTAGCGATTGGATTTCATTGAAAACTCACCAAATGACTCCTCCCACCATATTATGATGTTGCCCAAGTTTTGGGCTCTATCCGAAATCAATAGGTATGAGAAATTGGACAATTCAAGTTCAACGGCAGTTCGTTCCTAATTGGAGTGGTTGGAGTATTCCATACTTCTAGTGATTGGATTTCTGTCC
This sequence comes from Prunus avium, assembly GCF_965620075.1. Taxonomy (NCBI): domain Eukaryota; kingdom Viridiplantae; phylum Streptophyta; class Magnoliopsida; order Rosales; family Rosaceae; genus Prunus; species Prunus avium. The sequence goes on along the minus strand of NC_142286.1, from coordinate 22,605,463 downwards.
AAACTCACCAAATGAGTCCTCCCACCATATTATGATGTTGCCCAAGTTTTGGGCTCGATCCGAAATCCATAGGTGTTCCAAATTGGACAATTCAAGTTCAACGGCAGTTCATTACTAATTGGAGTGGTTGGTGTATTCCATACTTCTAGCAATCGGATTTCACTCAAAACTCACCAAATGACTCCTCCCACCATATTATGATGTTGCCCAAGTTTTGGGCTCGATCCGAAATCAATAGGTGTGAGAAATTGGACAATTCAAGTTCAACGGCAGTTCGTTCCTAATTGGAGTGGTTGGTGTATTCCATACTTCTAGCGATTGGATTTCACTCAAAACTCACCAAATGACTCCTCCCACCATATTATGATGATGCCCAAGTTTGGCGCTCGATCCGAAATCAATAGGTCTTCCAAATTGGACAATTCAAGTTCAACGGCAGTTCGTTCCTAATTGGAGTGGTTGGTGTATTCCATACTTCTAGTGATTGGATTTCACTCACAAGTCACCAAATGACTCTTACCAGCATATTATGATGTTGCCCAAGTTTTGGGCTCGATCCGAAATCAATAGGTATGAGAAATTGGACAATTCAAGTTCAACGGCAGTTCGTTCCTAATTGGAGTGGTTGGTGTATTCCATACTTCTAGCGATTGGATTTCATTCAAAACTCTCCAAATGACTCCTCCCACCATATTATGATGTTGCACAAGCTTTGGGCTCGACCCGAAATCAATAGGTGTTCCAAATTGGACAATTCAAGTTCAACGGCAGTTCGTTCCTAATTGGAGTGGTTGGTGTTTTCCATACTTCTAGCGATTGGATTTCACTCAAAACTCAGCAAATGACTCCTCCCTCCATATTATGATGTTGCCCAAGTTTTGGGCTCGATCCGAATTCAATAGGTGTGAGAAATTGGTCAATTCAATTTCAACGACAGTTCTTTCCAACTTGGAGTGGTTGGTGTATTCCGTACTTCTAGCGATTGGATTTCACTCAAAACTCACCAAATGACTCCTCCCACCATATTATGATGTTGCCCAAGTTTTGGGCTCGATCCGAATTCAATAGGTGTGACAAATTGGTCAATTCAATTTCAACGACAGTTCTTTCCTAATTTGAGTGGTTAGTGTATTCCATACTTCTAGCGATTGGATTTCACTCAAAACTCACCAAATGACTCCTCCCACCATATTATGATGTTGCCCAAGTTTTGGGCTCGATCCGAAATCAATAGGTGTTCCAAATTGGACAATTCAAGTTCAACGGCAGTTCGTTCCAAATTGGAGTGGTTGGTGTATTCCATAGTCATGGCGATTGGATTTCACTCAAAAGTCACCAAATGACTCTTACCACCATATTATGATGTTGCCCAAGTTTTGGGCTCGATCCGAAATCAATAGGTGTTCCAAATTGGACAATTGAAGTTCAACGGCAGTTCGTTCCAAATTGGAGTGGTTGCTGTATTCCATAGTTCTGGCGATTGGATTTCACTCAAAAGTCACCAAATGACTCTTACTACCATATTATGATGTTGCCCAAGTTTTGGGCTCGATCCGAAATCAATAGGTGTGAGAAATTGGACAATTCAAGTTCAACGGCAGTTCGTTCCAAATTGGAGTGGTTGGTGTATTCCATAGTCCTGGCGATTGGATTTCACTCAAAAGTCACCAAATGACTCTTACCACCATATTATGATGTTGCCCAAGTTTTGGGCTCGATCCGAAATCAATAGATGTGAGAAATTGGACAATTCAAGTTCAACGGCAGTTCGTTCCTAATTGGAGTGGTTGGTGTATTCCATACTTCTAGCGATTGGATTTCACTCAAAACTCTCCAAATGACTCCTCCCACCATATTATGATGTTGCCCAAGTTTTGGGCTCGATCCGAAATCAATAGGTGTTCCAAATTGGACAATTCAAGTTCAACGGCAGTTCGTTCCTAATTGGAGTGGTTGGTGTATTCCATACTTCTAGCGATTGGATTTCACTCAAAACTCACCAAATGACTCCTCCCACCATATTATGATGTTGCCCAAGTTTTGGGCTCGATCCGAAATCAATAGGTGTTCCAAATTGGACAATTCAAGTTCAACGGCAGTTCGTTCCTAATTGGAGTGGTTGGTGTATTCCATACTTCTAGCGATTGGATTTCACTCAAAACTCAGCAAATGACTCCTCCCACCATATTATGATGTTGCCCAAGTTTTGGGCTCGATCCGAAATCAATAGGTGTGAGAAATTGGACAATTCAAGTTCAACGGCAGTTCGTTCCAAATTGGAGTGGTCGGTGTATTCCATAGTCCTGGCGATTGGATTTCACTCAATAGTCACCAAATGACTCTTACCACCATATTATGATGTTGCCCAAGTTTTGGGCTCGATCCGAAATCAATAGATGTGAGAAATTGGACAATTCAAGTTCAACGGCAGTTCGTTCCTAATTGGAGTGGTTGGTGTATTGCATACTTCTAGCGATTGGATTTCACTCAAAACTCACCAAATGACTCCTCCCACCATATTATGATGTTGCCCAAGTTTTGGGCTCGATCCGAAATCAATAGGTGTTCCAAATTGGACAATTCAAGTTCAACGGCAGTTCGTTCCAAATTGGAGTGGTTGGTGTATTCCATAGTCCTGGCGATTGGATTTCACTCAAAAGTCACCAAATGACTCTTACCACCATATTATGATGTTGCCCAAGTTTTGGGCTCGATCCGAAATCAATAGATGTGAGAAATTGGACAATTCAAGTTCAACGGCAGTTCGTTCCTAATTGGAGTGGTTGGTGTATTCCATACTTCTAGCGATTGGATTTCACTCAAAACTCTCCAAATGACTCCTCCCACCATATTATGATGTTGCCCAAGTTTTGGGCTCGATCCGAAATCAATAGGTGTTCCAAATTGGACAATTCAAGTTCAACGGCAGTTCGTTCCTAATTGGAGTGGTTGGTGTATTCCATACTTCTAGCGATTGGATTTCACTCAAAACTCAGCAAATGACTCCTCCCTCCATATTATGATGTTGCCCAAGTTTTGGGATCGATCCGAATTCAATAGGTGTGAGAAATTGGTCAATTCAATTTCAACGACAGTTCTTTCCTGATTGGAGTGGTTGCTGTATTCCGTACTTCTAGCGATTGGATTTCACTCAAAACTCACCAAATGACTCCGCCCACCATATTATGATGTTGCCCAAGTTTTGGGCTCGATCCGAAATCAATAGGTGTGAGAAATTGGACAATTCAACTTCAACGGCAGTTCGTTCCAAATTGGAGTGGTCGGTGTATTCCATAGTCCTGGCGATTGGATTTCACTCAAAAGTCACCAAATGACTCTTACCACCATATTATGATGTTGCCCAAGTTTTGGGCTCGATCCGAAATCAATAGATGTGAGAAATTGGACAATTCAAGTTCAACGGCAGTTCGTTCCTAATTGGAGTGGTTGGTGTATTCCATACTTCTAGCGATTGGATTTCACTCAAAACTCACCAAATGACTCCTCCCACCATATTATGATGTTGCCCAAGTTTTGGGCTCGATCCGAAATCAATAGGTCTTCCAAATTGGACAATTCAAGTTCAACGGCAGTTCGTTCCAAATTGGAGTGGTTGGTGTATTCCATAGTCCTGGCGATTGGATTTCACTCAAAAGTCACCGAATGACTCTTACCACCATATTATGATGTTTCCCAAGTTTTGGGCTCGATCCGAAATCAATAGATGTGAGAAATTGGACAATTCAAGTTCAACGGCAGTTCGTTCCAAATTGGAGTGGTTGGTGTATTCCATAGTCCTGGCGATTGGATTTCACTCAAAAGTCACCAAATGACTCTTACCACCATATTATGATGTTGCCCAAGTTTTGGGCTCGATCCGAAATCAATAGATGTGAGAAATTGGACAATTCAAGTTCAACGGCAGTTCGTTCCTAATTGGAGTGGTTGGTGTATTCCATACTTCTAGCGATTGGATTTCACTCAAAACTCTCCACATGACTCCTCCCACCATATTATGATGTTGCCCAAGTTTTGGGCTCGATCCGAAATCAATAGGTGTTCCAAATTGGACAATTCAAGTTCAACGGCAGTTCGTTCCTAATTGGAGTGGTTGGTGTATTCCATACTTCTAGCGATTGGATTTCACTCAAAACTCACCAAATGACTCCTCCCTCCATATTATGATGTTGCCCAAGTTTTGGGATCGATCCGAATTCAATAGGTGTGAGAAATTGGTCAATTCAATTTCAACGACAGTTCTTTCCTGATTGGAGTGGTTGCTGTATTCCGTACTTCTAGCGATTGGATTTCACTCAAAACTCACCAAATGACTCCGCCCACCATATTATGATGTTGCCCAAGTTTTGGGCTCGATCCGAAATCAATAGGTGTGAGAAATTGGACAATTCAACTTCAACGCAGTTCGTTCCAAATTGGAGTGGTCGGTGTATTCCATAGTCCTGGCGATTGGATTTCACTCAAAAGTCACCAAATGACTCTTACCACCATATTATGATGTTGCCCAAGTTTTGGGCTCGATCCGAAATCAATAGATGTGAGAAATTGGACAATTCAAGTTCAACGGCAGTTCGTTCCTAATTGGAGTGGTTGGTGTATTCCATACTTCTAGCGATTGGATTTCACTCAAAACTCACCAAATGACTCCTCCCACCATATTATGATGTTGCCCAAGTTTTGGGCTCGATCCGAAATCAATAGGTGTTCCAAATTGGACAATTCAAGTTCAACGGCAGTTCGTTCCTAATTGGAGTGGTTGGTGTATTCCATACTTCTAGCGATTGGATTTCACTCAAAACTCAGCAAATGACTCCTCCCTCCATATTATGATGTTGCCCAAGTTTTGGGATCGATCCGAATTCAATAGGTGTGAGAAATTGGTCAATTCAATTTCAACGACAGTTCTTTCCTGATTGGAGTGGTTGCTGTATTCCGTACTTCTAGCGATTGGATTTCACTCAAAACTCACCAAATGACTCCGCCCACCATATTATGATGTTGCCCAAGTTTTGGGCTCGATCCGAAATCAATAGGTGTGAGAAATTGGACAATTCAACTTCAACGGCAGTTCGTTCCAAATTGGAGTGGTCGGTGTATTCCATAGTCCTGGCGATTGGATTTCACTCAAAATTCACCAAATGACTCTTACCACCATATTATGATGTTGCCCAAGTTTTGGGCTCGATCCGAAATCAATAGATGTGAGAAATTGGACAATTCAAGTTCAACGGCAGTTCGTTCCTAATTGGAGTGGTTGGTGTATTCCATACTTCTAGCGATTGGATTTCACTCAAAACTCACCAAATGACTCCTCCCACCATATTATGATGTTGCCCAAGTTTTGGGCTCGATCCGAAATCAATAGGTGTTCCAAATTGGACAATTCAAGTTCAACGGCAGTTCGTTCCAAATTGGAGTGGTTGGTGTATTCCATAGTCCTGGCGATTGGATTTCACTCAAAAGTCACCAAATGACTCTTACCACCATATTATGATGTTTCCCAAGTTTTGGGCTCGATCCGAAATCAATAGGTGTTCCAAATTGGACAATTCAAGTTCAACGGCAGTTCGTTCCAAATTGGAGTGGTTGCTGTATTCCATAGTTCTGGCGATTGGATTTCACTCAAAAGTCACCAAATGACTCCTCCCGCCATATTATGATGTTGCCCAAGTTTTGGGCTCGATCCTAAATCAATAGGTGTTCCAAATTGGACAATTCAAGTTCAACGGCAGTTCGTTCCAAATTGGAGTGGTTGGTGTATTCCATAGTTCTGGCGATTGGATTTCACTCAAAAGTCACATAATGACTCCTCCCGCCATATTATGATGTTGCCCAAGTTTTGGCCTCGATCCGAAATCAATAGGTCTTCCAAATTGGACAATTCAAGTTCAACGGCAGTTCGTTCCTAATTGGAGTGGTTGTTGTATTCCATACTTCTAGCGATTGGATTTCACTCAAAACTCACCAAATGACTCCTCCCACCGTATTATGATGTTGCCCAAGTTTTGGGCTCGATCCGAAATCAATAGGTGTTCCAAATTGGAAAATTCAAGTATAACGGCAGTTCGTTCCTAACTGGAGTGGTTGGTGTATTCCATACATCTAGCGATTGGATTTCACTCAAAACTCACCAAATGACTCCTCCCATCATATTATGTTGTTGCCCAAGTTCTTGGCTCGATCCGAAATCAATAGGTGTGGGAAATTGGTCAACTCAATTTCAACGAAAGTTCGTTCCTAATTGGAGTGGTTGGTGTATTCCATACTTCTAGCGATTGGATTTCAATCAAAACTCACCAAATGACTCCTCCCACCATATTATGATGTTGCCCAAGTTTTGGGCTCGATCCGAAATCAATAGGTGTTCCAAATTGGACAATTCAAGTTCAACGGCAGTTCGTTCCTAACTGGAGTGGTTGGTGTATTCCATACTTCAAGCGATTGGAATTCACTCAAAACTCACCAAATGACTCCTCCCACCATATTATGATGTTGCCCAAGTTTTGGGCTCGATCCGAAATCAATAGGAGTGAGAAATTGGACAATTCGAGTTCAACGGCAGTTCATTCCTAATTGGAGTGGTTGGTGTATTCCATGCTTCTAGCGATTGGATTTCACTCAAAACTCACCAAATGACTCCTCCCACCATATTATGATGTTGCCCAAGTTTTGGGCTCGATCCGAAATCAATAGGTGTTCCAAATTGGAAAATTCAAGTATAACGGCAGTTCGTTCCTAACTGGAGTGGTTGGTGTATTCCATACATCTAGCGATTGGATTTCACTCAAAACTCACCAAATGACTCCTCCCATCATATTATGTTGTTGCCCAAGTTCTTGGCTCGATCCGTAATCAATAGGTGTGGGAAATTGGTCAACTCAATTTCAACGAAAGTTCGTTCCTAATTGGAGTGGTTGGTGTATTCCATACTTCTAGCGATTGGATTTCAATCAAAACTCACCAAATGACTCCTCCCACCATATTATGATGTTGCCCAAGTTTTGGGCTCGATCCGAAATCAATAGGTCTTCCAAATTGGACAATTCAAGTTGAATGGCAGTTCGTTCCTAATTGGAGTGGTTGGTGTATTCCATACTTCTAGCGATTGGATTTCACTCAAAACTCACCAAATGACTCCTCCCACCATATTATGATGTTGCCCAAGTTTTGGGCTCGATCCGAAATCAATAGGAGTGAGAAATTGGACAATTCGAGTTCAACGGCAGTTCGTTCCTAATTGGAGTGGTTGGGGTATTCCATACCTCTAGCGATTGGATTTCACTCAAAACTCACCAAATGACTCCTCCCACCATATTATGATGTTGCCCAAGTTTGGGGCTCGATCCGAAATCAATAGGTGTGAGAAATTGGTCAATTCAAGTTCAACGGCAGTTCGTTCCTAATTGGAGTGGTTGGGGTATTCCATACTTCTAGCAATTGGATTTCACTCAAAACTCACCAAATGACTCCTCCCACCATATTATGATGTTGCCCAAGTTTGGGGCTCGATCCGAAATCAATAGGTGTGAGAAATTGGTCAATTCAAGTTCAACGGTAGTTCGTTCCAAATTGGAGTGGTTGGGGTATTCCATTCTTCTAGCAATTGGATTTCACTCAAAACTCACCAAATGACTCCTCCCACCATATTATGATGTTGCCCAAGTTTGGTGCTTGATCCGAAATCAATAGGTGTGAGAAATTGGACAATTCAAGTTCAACGGCAGTTCGTTCCTAATTTGAGTGGTTGGTGTATTCCATACTTCTAGCGATTGTATTTCACTCAAAACTCACCAAATGAATCCTCCCACCATATTATGATGTTGCCCAAGTTTTGGGCTCGATCCGAAATCAATAGGTCTTCCAAATTGGACAATTCAAGTTCAACGGCAGTTCGTTCCTAATTGGAGTGGTTGGTGTATTCCATACTTCTAGCGATTGGATTTCACTCAAAACTCACCAAATGACTCCTCCCACCATATTATGATGTTGCCCAAGTTTTGGGCTCGATCCGAAATCAATAGGTGTTCCAAATTAGACAATTCAAGTTCAACGGCAGTTCGTTCCTAATTGGAGTGGTTGGTGTATTCCATACTTCTAGCGATTGGATTTGACTCAAAACTCACCAAATGACTCCTCCCACCATATTATGATGTTGCCCAAGTTTTGGGCTCGATCCGAAATCAATAGGTGTTCCAAATTGGACAATTCAAGTTCAACAACAGTTCGTTCCTAATTGGAGTGGTTCGTGTATTCCATACTTCTAGCGATTGGATTTCACTCAAAACTCACCAAATGACTCCTCCCACCAAATGATGATGTTGCCCAAGTTTTGGGCTCGATCCGAAATCAATAGGTGTTCCAAATTGGACAATTCAAGTTCAACGACAGTTCTTTCCTAATTGGAGTGGTTGGTGTATTCCACACTTCTAGCGATTGGATTTCACTCAAAACTAACCAAATGACTCCTCCCACCATATTACGACGTTGCCCAAGTTTTGGGATCGATCCGAAATCAATAGGTGTGAGAAATTGGACAATTCAAGTTCAACGGCAGTTCGTTCCTAATTGGAGTGGTTGGTGTATTCCATACTTCTAGCAATTGGATTTCACTCAAAACTCAACAAATGACTCCTCCCACCATATTATGATGTTGCCCAAGTTTTGGGCTCGATTCGAAATGAAGAGGTGTTCGAAATTGCACAATTCAAGTTCAACGGCAGTTCGTTCCTAATTGGATTGGTTGGTGTATTCCATACTTCTAGCGATTGGATTTCACTCAAAACTCACCAAATGACTCCTCCCACCACATTATGATGTTGCCCAAGTTTGGGGCACGATCCGAAATCAATAGGTGTGAGAAATTGGACAATTCAAGTTCACCGGCAGTTCGTTCCTAATTGGAGTGGTTGGTGTATTCCATACTTCTAGCGATTGGATTTCACTCAAAACTCACCAAATGACTCCTCCCACTATATTACAATGTTGCCCAAGTTTGGGCCTCGATCCGAAATCAATAGGTGTGAAAAATTGGACAATTCAAGTTCAACGGCAGTTCGTTCCTAATTGGAATGGTTGGTGTATTCCATACTTCTAGCTATTGGATTTCACTCAAAACTCACCAAATGACTACTCCCACCATATTACGATGTTGCCCAAGTTTGGGGCTCGATCCGAAATGAATAGGTGTGAGAAATTGGACAATTCAAGTTCAACGGCAGTTCGTTCCTAATTGGAGTGGTTGGTGTATTCCATACTTCTAGAGATTGGATTTCACTCAAAACTCACCAAAGGACTCCTCCCACCATATTATGATGTTGCCCAAGTTTGGGGCTCGATCCGAAATCAATAGGTGTGAGAAATTGGACAATTCAAGTTGAACGGCAGTTTGTTCCTAATTGGAGTGGTTGGTGTATTCCATACTTCTAGCGATTGGATTTCACTCAAAACTCACCAAATGAATCCTCCCACCATATTATGATGTTGCCCATGTTAGGGGCTCGATCCGAAATCAATAGGTGTGAGAAATTGGACAATTCAAGTTCAACGGCAGTTCGTTCCAAATTGGAGTGGTTGGTGTATTCCATACTTCTAGCGATTGGATTTCACTCAAAACTCACCAAACGACTCCACCCACCATATTATGATGTTGCCCAAGTTTGTTGCTCGATCCTAAATCAATAGGTGTGAGAAATTGGACAATTCAAGTTCAACGGCAGTTCGTTCCTAATTGGAGTGGTTGGTGTATTCCATACTTCTAGCGATTGGATTTCACTCACCACATGACACCTCCCACCATATTATGATGTTGCCCAAGTTTGGGGCTCGATCCAAAATCAATAGGGGTGAGAAATTGGACAATTCAAGTTCAACGGCAGTTCGTTCCTAATTGTAGTGGTTGGTGTATTCCTTGCTTCTAGCGATTGGATTTCACTCAAAACTCACCAAATGACTCCTCCCACCAAATTATGATGTTGCCCAAGTTTTGGGCTCGATCCGAAATTAATAGGTGTTCCAAATTGGACAATTCAAGCTCAACGGCAGTTCGTTCCTAATTGGAGTGGTTGGTGTATTCCATACTTCTAGCGATTGGATTTCACTCAAAACTCACCAAATGACTCCTCCCACCATATTATGTTGTTGCCCAAGTTTTGGGCTCGATCCGAAATCAATAGGTGTTCGAAATTGGACAATTCAAGTTCAATGGCAGTTCGTTCCTAATTGGAGTGGTTGGTGTATTCCTTACTTCTAGCGATTGGATTTCACTCAAAACTCACCAAATGACTCGTCCCACCATATTATGATGTTGCCCAAGTTTTGGGGCTCGATCCGAAATCAATAGGTGTGAGAAATTGGACAATTCAAGTTCAACGGCAGTTCGTTCCTAATTGTAGTGGTTGGTGTATTCCTTGCTTCTAGCGATTGGATTTCACTCAAAACTCACCAAATGACTCCTCCCACCAAATTATGATGTTGCCCAAGTTTTGGGCTCGATCCGAAATTAATAGGTGTTCCAAATTGGACAATTCAAGTTCAACGGCAGTTTGTTCCTAATTGGAGTGGTTGGTGTATTCCATACTTCTAGCGATTGGATTTCACTCAAAACTAACCAAATGACTCCTCCCACGATTTTATGATGTTGCCCAAGTTTTGGGCTCGATCAGAAATCAATAGGTGTTCCAAATTGGACAATTCCAGTTCAACGGCAGTTTGTTCCTAATTGGAGTGGTTGGTGTATTCCATACTTCTAGCGATTGGATTTCACTCAAAACTAACCAAATGACTCCTCCCACGATTTTATGATGTTGCCCAAGTTTTGGGCTCGATCAGAAATCAATAGGTGTTCCAAATTGGACAATTCCAGTTCAACGGAAGTTCTTTCCTAATTGGAGTGGTTGGTGTATTCCATACTTCTAGCGATTGGATTTCACTCAAAACTCACCAAATGACTCCTCCCACCATATTATGATGTTGCCCAAGTTTTGGGGCTCGATCCGAAATCAATAGGTGTGAGAAATTGGACAATTCAAGTTCAACGGCAGTTCGTTCCTAATTGTAGTGGTTGGTGTATTCCTTGCTTCTAGCGATTGGATTTCACTCAAAACTCACCAAATGACTCCTCCCACCAAATTATGATGTTGCCCAAGTTTTGGGCTCGATCCGAAATTAATAGGTGTTCCAAATTGGACAATTCAAGCTCAACGGCAGTTCGTTCCTAATTGGAGTGGTTGGTGTATTCCATACTTCTAGCGATTGGATTTCACTCAAAACTCACCAAATGACTCCTCCCACCATATTATGTTGTTGCCCAAGTTTTGGGCTCGATCCGAAATCAATAGGTGTTCGAAATTGGACAATTCAAGTTCAATGGCAGTTCGTTCCTAATTGGAGTGGTTGGTGTATTCCTTACTTCTAGCGATTGGATTTCACTCAAAACTAACCAAATGACTCCTCCCACCATATTATGATGTTGCCCAAGTTTTGGGGCTCGATCCGAAATCAATAGGTGTGAGAAATTGGACAATTCAAGTTCAACGGCAGTTCGTTCCTAATTGGAGTGGTTGGTGTATTCCAAACTTCTAGCGATTGGATTTCACTTAAAACTCACGAAATGACTCCTCCCACCGTATTATGATGTTTGCCAAGTTTGGGGCTCGATCCGAAATCAATAGGTGTTCGAAATTGGACAATTCAAGTTCAATGGCAGTTCGTTCCAAATTGGAGTGGTTGGTGTATTCCATACTTCTATCGATTGGATTTCACTAAAAACTCACCAAATGACTCCTCCCACCATATTATGATCTTGCCCAAGTTTGGGGCTCGATCCGAAATCAATAGGTGTGAGAAATTGGACAATTCAAGTTCAACGGCAGTTCGTTCCTAATTGGAGTGGTCGGTGTATTCCATACTTCTAGCGATTGGGTTTCACTCACCAAATGACTCCTCCCACCGTATTATGATGTTGCCCAAGTTTTGGGCTCGATCCGAAATCAATAGGAGTTCCAAATTGGACAATTCAAGTTCGACGACAGTTCATTCCTAATTGGAGTGATTGGTGTATTCCATACTTCTAGCTATTGGATTTCACTCAAAACTAACCAAATGACTCCTCCCACCATATTATGATGTTGCCCAAGTTTTGGGCTCGATCCGAAATCAATAGGAGTTCCAAATTGGACAATTCAAGTTCAACGGCAGTTCGTTCCTAATTGGAGTGGTTGGTGTATTCCATACTTCTGGCGATGGGATTTCACTCAAAACTCACCAAATGACTACTCCCACCATATTATGATGTTGCCCAAGTTTTGGGCTCGATCCGAAATCAATAGGTGTTCCAAATTAGACAATTCAAGTTCGACGGCAGTTCATTCCTAATTGGAGTGATTGGTGTATTCCATACTTCTAGCTATTGGATTTCACTCAAAACTCACCAAACGACTCCTCCCACCATATTATGATGTTGCCCAAGTTTTGGGCTCGATCCGAAATCAATAGGTGTTCCAAATTGGACAATTCAAGTTCAACGGCAGTTCATTCCTAATTGGAGTGGTTTGTGTATTCCATACTTCTAGTGATTGGATTTGACTTAAAACTCACCAAATGACTCCTCCCACCATATTATGATGTTTCCCAAGTTTTGGGCTCGATCCGAAATCAATAGGTGTTCCAAATTGGACAATTCAAGTTCAACGGCAGTTCGTTCCTAATTGTAGTGGTTGGTGTATTCCATACTTCTAGCGATTGGATTTGACTTAAAACTCACCAAATGACTCCTCCCACCATATTATGATGTTTCCCAAGTTTTGGGCTCGATCCGAAATCAATAGGTGTTCCAAATTGGACAATTCAAGTTCAACGGCAGTTCTTTCCTAATTGGAGTGGTTGTTGTATTCCATACTTCTAGCGATTGGATTTCACTAAAAACTCACCAAATGACTCCTCCCACCATATTATGATCTTGCCCAAGTTTGGGGCTCGATCCGAAATCAATAGGTGTGAGAAATTGGACAATTCAAGTTCAACGGCAGTTCGTTCCTAATTGGAGTGGTTGGTGTATTCCATACTTCTAGCAATTGGATTTCACTCAAAACTCACCAAATGACTCCTCCCACCGTATTACGAGGTTGCACAAGTTTGGGGTTCGATCCGAAATCAATAGGTGTTCCAAATTGGACAATTCAAGTTCACCGGCAGTTCGTTCCTAATTGGAGTGGTTGGTGTATTCCGTACTTCTAGAGATTGGATTTCACTCAAAACTCACCAAAATGACTCCCCCCACCATATTATGATGTTGCCCAAGTTTTGGGCTCGATCCGAAATCAATAGGTGTTCGAAATTGGATAATTCAAGTTCAACGGCAGTTCGTTCCTAACTGGAGTGGTTGGTGTATTCCATACTTCTAGCGATTGGATTTCACTCAAAACTCACCAAATGACTCCTCCCACCATATTATGATGTTGCCCAAGTTTTGGGCTCGATCCGAAATCAATAGGTGTTCGAAATTGGACAATTCAAGTTCAACGGCAGTTCGTTCCTAATTGGAGTGGTTGGTGTATTCCATACTTCTAGCGATTGGATTTCACTCGAAACTCAACAAATGACTCCTCCCATCATATTATGATGTTGCCCAAGTTTTGGGCTTGATCCGAAATCAATAGGTGTTTCAAATTGGACAATTCAAGTTCAACGGCAGTTCGTTCCTAATTGGAGTGGTTGGTGTATTCCATACTTCTAGCGATTGGATTTCACTCAAAACTCACCAAATGACTCCTCCCACTATATTACAATGTTGCCCAAGTTTGGGGCACGATCCGAAATCAATAGGTGTGAGAAATTGGACAATTCAAGTTCACCGGCAGTTCGTTCCTAATTGGAGTGGTTGGTGTATTCCATACTTCTAGCGATTGGATTTCACTCAAAACTCACCAAATGACTCCTCCCACCATATTACGATGTTGCCCAAGTTTTGGGCTCGCTCCGAAATCAATAGGTGTTCCAAATTGGACAATTCAAGTTCAACGGCAGTTCGTTCCTAATTGGGGTGGTTGGTGTATTCCATACTTCTAGCGATTGGATTTCACCCAAAACTCACCAAATGACTCCTCCCACCGTATTATGATGTTGCACAAGTTTGGGGTTCGATCCGAAATCAATAGGTGTGAGAAATTGGACAATTCAAGTTCAACGGCAGTTCGTTCCTAATTTGTGTGGTTGGTGTATTCCATACTTCTAGCGGTTGGATGTCACTCAAAACTCACCATATGAGTCCTCCCACCATATTATGATGTTGCCCAAGTTTTGGGCTCGATCCGAAATCAATAGGAGTTCCAAATTGGACAATTCAAGTTCAACGGCAGTTCGTTCCTAATTGGAGTGGTTGGTGTATTCCATACTTCTAGCGATTGGATTTCACTCAAAACTCACCAAATGACTCCTCCCACCATGTTATGATGTTGCCCAAGTTTTGGGCTCGATCCGAAATCAATAGGTGTTCCAAATTGGACAATTCAAGTTCAACGGCAGTTCGTCCCTAATTGGAGTGGTTTGTGTATTCCATACTTCTAGCGATTGGATTTCACTCAAAACTCACCAAATGACTCCTCCCACCATATTATGATGTTGCCCAAGTTTTGGGCTCGATCCGAAATCAATAGGTGTTCCAAATGGGACAATTCAAGTTCAACGGCAGTTCATTCCTAATTGGAGTGGTTTGTGGATTCCATACTTCTAGTGATTGGATTTCACTCAAAACTCACCAAATGACTCCTCCCACCATGTTATGATGTTGCCCAAGTTTTGGGCTTGATCCGAAATCAATAGGTGTTCCAAATTGGACAATTCAAGTTCAACGGCAGTTCGTTCCTAATTGGAGTGGTTGGTGTATTCCATACTTCTAGCGATTGGATTTCACTCAAAACTCACCAAATGACTCCTCCCACCATATTATGATGTTGCCCAAGTTTTGGGCTCGATCCGAAATCAATAGGTGTTCGAAATTGGACAATTCAAGTTCAACGGCAGTTCGTTCCTAATTGGAGTGGTTGGCGTATTCCGTACTTCTAGCGATTGGATTTCACTCAAAACTCACCAAAATGACTCCTCCCACCATATTATGATGTTGCCCAAGCTTTTGTTTCGATCCGAAATCAATAGGTGTGAGAAATTGGACAATTCAAGTTCAACGGCAGTTCGTTCCTAATTGTAGTGGTTGGTGTATTCCTTACTTCTAGCAATTGGATTTCACTGAAAACTACCCAAATGACTCCTCCCACCATATTATGATGTTGCCAAAGTTTTGGGCTCGATCCGAAATCAATAGGTGTGAGAAATTGGACAATTCAAGTTCCACGGCAGTTCTTTCCTAATTGTAGTGGTTGGTGTATTCCTTACTTCTAGCGATTGGATTTCACTCAAAACTCACCAAATGACTCGTCCCACCATATTATGACGTTGCCCAAGTTTTGGGCTCGATCCGAAATCAATAGGTGTGAGAAATTGGACAATTCAAGTTCAACGGCAGTTCGTTCCTAATTGGAGTGGTTGGTGTATTCCATACTTCTAGCGATTGGATTTGACTCAAAACTCACCAAATGACTCCTCCCACCATATTATGATGTTGCCCAAGTTTTGGGCTCGATCCGAAATCAATAGGTGTTCCAAATTGGACAATTCAAGTTCAACGGCAGTTCGTTCCTAATTGGAGTGGTTGGTGTATTCCGTACTTCTAGCGATCGGATTTCACTCAAAACTCACCAAAATGACTCCTGCCGCCATATTATGATGTTGCCCAAGCTTTTGTTTCGATCCGAAATCAATAGGTGTGAGAAATTGGACAATTCAAGTTCAACGGCAGTTCGTTCCTAATTGGAGTGGTTGGTGTATTCCATACTTCTAGCGATTGGATTTCACTCAAAACTCACCAAATGACTCATCCCACCATATTATGATGTTGCCCAAGTTTGGGGCTCGATCCGATATCAATAGGTGTGAGAAATTGGACAATTCAAGTTCAACGGCAGTTCGTTCCTAATTGGAGTGGTTTGTGTATTCCATACTTCTAGCGATTGGATTTCACTCAAAACTAACCAAATGACTCCTCCCACCATATTACGATGTTGCCCAAGTTTGGGGCTCGATCCGAAATCAATAGGAGTTCCAAATTGGACAATTCAAGTTCAACGGCAGTTCGTTCCTAATTGGAGTGGTTGGTGTATTCCATACTCCTAGCGATTGGATTTCACTCAAAACTCACCAAATGACTCCTCCCACCATGTTATGATGTTGCCCAAGTTTTGGGCTCGATCCGAAATCAATAGGTGTTCCAAATTGGACAATTCAAGTTCAACGGCAGTTCGTCCCTAATTGGAGTGGTTTGTGTATTCCATACTTCTAGCGATTGGATTTCACTCAAAACTCACCAAATGACTCCTCCCACCATATTATGATGTTGCCCAAGTTTTGGGCTCGATCCGAAATCAATAGGTGTTCCAAATGGGACAATTCAAGTTCAACGGCAGTTCATTCCTAATTGGAGTGGTTTGTGGATTCCATACTTCTAGTGATTGGATTTCACTCAAAACTCACCAAATGACTCCTCCCACCATGTTATGATGTTGCCCAAGTTTTGGGCTTGATCCGAAATCAATAGGTGTTCCAAATTGGACAATTCAAGTTCAACGGCAGTTCGTTCCTAATTGGAGTGGTTGGTGTATTCCATACTTCTAGCGATTGGATTTCACTCAAAACTCACCAAATGACTCCTCCCACCATATTATGATGTTGCCCAAGTTTTGGGCTCGATCCGAAATCAATAGGTGTTCGAAATTGGACAATTCAAGTTCAACGGCAGTTCGTTCCTAATTGGAGTGGTTGGCGTATTCCGTACTTCTAGCGATTGGATTTCACTCAAAACTCACCAAAATGACTCCTCCCACCATATTATGATGTTGCCCAAGCTTTTGTTTCGATCCGAAATCAATAGGTGTGAGAAATTGGACAATTCAAGTTCAACGGCAGTTCGTTCCTAATTGTAGTGGTTGGTGTATTCCTTACTTCTAGCAATTGGATTTCACTGAAAACTACCCAAATGACTCCTCCCACCATATTATGATGTTGCCAAAGTTTTGGGCTCGATCCGAAATCAATAGGTGTGAGAAATTGGACAATTCAAGTTCCACGGCAGTTCTTTCCTAATTGTAGTGGTTGGTGTATTCCTTACTTCTAGCGATTGGATTTCACTCAAAACTCACCAAATGACTCGTCCCACCATATTATGACGTTGCCCAAGTTTTGGGCTCGATCCGAAATCAATAGGTGTGAGAAATTGGACAATTCAAGTTCAACGGCAGTTCGTTCCTAATTGGAGTGGTTGGTGTATTCCATACTTCTAGCGATTGGATTTGACTCAAAACTCACCAAATGACTCCTCCCACCATATTATGATGTTGCCCAAGTTTTGGGCTCGATCCGAAATCAATAGGTGTTCCAAATTGGACAATTCAAGTTCAACGGCAGTTCGTTCCTAATTGGAGTGGTTGGTGTATTCCGTACTTCTAGCGATCGGATTTCACTCAAAACTCACCAAAATGACTCCTGCCGCCATATTATGATGTTGCCCAAGCTTTTGTTTCGATCCGAAATCAATAGGTGTGAGAAATTGGACAATTCAAGTTCAACGGCAGTTCGTTCCTAATTGGAGTGGTTGGTGTATTCCATACTTCTAGCGATTGGATTTCACTCAAAACTCACCAAATGACTCATCCCACCATATTATGATGTTGCCCAAGTTTGGGGCTCGATCCGATATCAATAGGTGTGAGAAATTGGACAATTCAAGTTCAACGGCAGTTCGTTCCTAATTGGAGTGGTTTGTGTATTCCATACTTCTAGCGATTGGATTTCACTCAAAACTAACCAAATGACTCCTCCCACCATATTACGATGTTGCCCAAGTTTGGGGCTCGATCCGAAATCAATAGGAGTTCCAAATTGGACAATTCAAGTTCAACGGCAGTTCGTTCCTAATTGGAGTGGTTGGTGTATTCCATACTCCTAGCGATTGGATTTCACTCAAAACTCACCAAATGACTCCTCCCACCATGTTATGATGTTGCCCAAGTTTTGGGCTCGATCCGAAATCAATAGGTGTTCCAAATTGGACAATTCAAGTTCAACGGCAGTTCGTCCCTAATTGGAGTGGTTGGTGTATTCCATACTTCTAGCGATTGGATTTCACTCAAAACTCACCAAATGACTCCTCCCACCATATTATGATGTTGCCCAAGTTTTGGGCTCGATCCGAAATCAATAGGTGTTCCAAATTGGACAATTCAAGTTCAACGGCAGTTCATTCCTAATTGGAGTGGTTTGTGTATTCCATACTTCTAGCGATTGGATTTCACTCAAAACTCACCAAATGACTCCTCCCACCATGTTATGATGTTGCCCAAGTTTTGGGCTTGATCCGAAATCAATAGGTGTTCCAAATTGGACAATTCAAGTTCGACGGCAGTTCGTTCCTAATTGGAGTGGTTGGTGTATTCCATACTTCTAGCGATTGGATTTCACTCAAAACTCACCAAATGACTCCTCCCACCATATTATGATGTTGCCCAAGTTTTGGGCTCGATCCGAAATCAATAGGTGTTCCAAATTGGACAATTCAAGTTCAACGGCAGTTCGTTCCTACTTGGAGTGGTTGGCGTATTCCGTACTTCTAGCTATTGGATTTCACTCAAAACTCACCAAAATGACTCCTCCCACCATATTATGATGTTGCCCAAGCTTTTGTTTCGATCCGAAATCAATAGGTGTGAGAAATTGGACAATTCAAGTTCAACGGCAGTTCGTTCCTAATTGTAGTGGTTGGTGTATTCCTTACTTCTAGCAATTGGATTTCACTGAAAACTACCCAAATGACTCCTCCCACCATATTATGATGTTGCCCAAGTTTTGGGCTCGATCCGAAATCAATAGGTGTGAGAAATTGGACAATTCAAGTTCCACGGCAGTTCTTTCCTAATTGTAGTGGTTGGTGTATTCCTTACTTCTAGCGATTGGATTTCACTCAAAACTCACCAAATGACTCGTCCCACCATATTATGACGTTGCCCAAGTTTTGGGCTCGATCCGAAATCAATAGGTGTGAGAAATTGGACAATTCAAGTTCAACGGCAGTTCGTTCCTAATTGGAGTGGTTGGTGTATTCCATACTTCTAGCGATTGGATTTCACTCAAAACTCACCAAATGACTCCTCCCACCATATTATGATGTTGCCCAAGTTTGGGGCTCGATCCGAAATCAATAGGTGTGAGAAATTGGACAATTCAAGTTCAACGGCAGTTCGTTCCAAATTGGAGTGGTTTGTGTATTCCATACTTCTAGCGATTGGATTTCACTCAAAACTAACCAAATGACTCCTCCCACCATATTACGATGTTGCCCAAGTTTGGGGCTCGATCCGAAATCAATAGGTGTGAGAAATTGGACAATTCAAGTTCAACGGCAGTTCGTTCCTAATTGGAGTGGTTGGTGTATTCCATACTTCTAGCGATTGTATTTCACTCAAAACTCACCAAATGACTCCTCCCACCGTATTATGATGTTGCCCAAGTTTTGGGCTCAATCCGAAATCAATAGGTGTTCCAAATTGGACAATTTAAGTTCCACGGCAGTTCGTTCGTAATTGGAGTGGTTTGTGTATTCCATACTTCTAGCGATTGGATTTCACTCAAAACTCACCAAATGACTCCTCCCACCATGTTATGATGTTGCCCAAGTTTTGGGCTCGATCCGAAATCAATAGGTGTTCCAAATTGGACAATTCAAGTTCAACGGCAGTTCGTTCCTAATTGGAGTGGTTGGTGTATTCCATACTTCTAGCGATTGTATTTCACTCAAAACTCACCAAATGACTCCTAACACCGTATTATGATGTTGCCCAAGTTTTAGGCTCAATCCGAAATCAATAGGTGTTCCAAATTGGACAATTCAAGTTCCACGGCAGTTCGTTCGTAATTGGAGTGGTTGGTGTATTCCATACTTCTAGCGATTGGATTTCACTCAAAACTAACCAAATGACTCCTCCCACCATATTATGATGTTGCCCAAGTTTTGGGCTCGATCCGAAATCAATAGGTGTTCCAAATTGGACAATTCAAGTTCAACGACATTTCGTTCCTAATCGGAGTGGTTGGTGTATTCCATACTTCTAGCGATTGTATTTCACTCAAAACTCACCAAATGACTCCTCCCACCGTATTATGATGTTGCACAAGTTTGAGGTTCGATCCGAAATCAATAGGTGTGAGAAATTGGACAATTCAAGTTCAACAGCAGTTCATTCCTAATTGGAGTGGTTGGTGTATTCCATACTTCTAGCGATTGGATTTCATTCAAAACTCACCAAATGACTCCTCCCACCATATTATGATGTTGCCCAAGTTTTGGGCTCGATCCGAAATCAATAGGTGTGAGAAATTGGACAATTCAAGTTCAACGGCAGTTCGTTCCTAATTGGGGTGGTTGGTGTATTCCATACTTCTAGCGATTGGATTTCACTCAAAACTCACCAAATGACTCCTCCTACCATATTATGATGTTGCCCAAGTTTTGGGCTCGATCCGAAATCAATAGGTGTTCCAAATTGGACAATTCAAGTTCAACGGCAGTTCGTTCCTAGTTGGAGTGGTTGGTGTATTCCATACCTCTAGCGATTGGATTTCACCCAAAACTCACCAAATGACTCCTCCCACCGAATTATGATGTTGCACAAGTTTGGGGTTCGATCCGAAATCAATAGGTGTGACAAATTGAACAATTCAAGTTCAACGGCAGTTCGTTCCTAATTTGTGTGGTTGGTGTATTCCATACTTCTAGCGATTGGATGTCACTCAAAACTCACCAAATGACTCCTCCCAGCATATTATGATGTTGCCCAAGTTTTGGGCTCGATCCGAAATCAATAGGTGTGAGAAATTGGACAATTCTAGCTCAACGGCAGTTCGTTCCTAATTGGAGTGGTTGGTGTATTCCATACTTCTAGCGATTGGATTTCACTCAAAACCCACCAAATGACTCCACCCACAATATTATGTTGTTGCCCAAGTTTTGGGCTCGATCCGAAATCAATAGGTGTTCCAAATTGGACAATTCAAGTTCAACGGCAGTTCGTTCCTAATTGGAGTGGTTGGTGTATTCCATACTTCTAGCGATTGGATTTGACTCAAAACTCACCAAATGACTCCTTCCACCATATTATGATGTTGCCCAAGTTTTGGGCTCGATCCGAAATCAATAGGTGTTCCAAATTGGACAATTCAAGTTCAACAGCAGTTCGTTCCTAATTGGAGTGGTTCGTGTATTCCATACTTCTAGCGATTGGATTTCAGTCAAAACTCACCAAATGACTCCTCCCACAATATTACGTTGTTGCCCAAGTTTTGGGCTCGATCCGAAATCAATAGGTGTTCCAAATTGGACAATTCAAGTTCAACAGCAGTTCGTTCCTAATTGGAGTGGTTCGTGTATTCCATACTTCTAGCGATTGGATTTCACTCAAAACTCACCAAATGACTCCTCCCACCAAATGATGATGTTGCCCAAGTTTTGGGCTCGATACGAAATCAATAGGTGTTCCAAATTGGACAATTCAAGTTCAACGGCAGTTCTTTCCTAATTGGAGTGGTTGGTGTATTCCATACTTCTAGCGATTGGATTTCACTCAAAACTAACCAAATGACTCCTTCCACCATATTACGACGTTGCCCAAGTTTTGGGATCGATCCGAAATCAATAGGTGTGAGAAATTGGACAATTCAAGTTCAACGGCAGTTCGTTCCTAATTGGAGTGGTCGGTGTATTCCATACTTCTAGCAATTGGATTTCACTCAAAACTCACCAAATGACTCCTCCCACCGTATTACGATGTTGCACAAGTTTGGGGTTCGATCCGAAATCAATAGGTGTTCGAAATTGGACAATTCAAGTTCACCGGCAGTTCGTTCCTAATTGGAGTGGTTGGTGTATTCCATACTTCTAGAGATTGGATTTCACTCAAAACTCACCAAAATGACTCCTCCCACCATATTATGATGTTGCCCAAGTTTTGGGCTCGATCCGAAATCAATAGGTGTTCTAAATTGGACAATTCAAGTTCAACGGCAGTTCGTTCCTAACTGGAGTGGTTGGTGTATTCCATACTTCTAGCGATTGGATTTCACTCAAAACTCAACAAATGACTCCTCCCACCATATTATGATGTTGCCCAAGTTTTGGGCTTGATCCGAAATCAATAGGTGTTCGAAATTGGACAATTCAAGTTCAACGGCAATTCGTTCCTAACTGGAGTGGTTGGTGTATTCCATACTTCTAGCGATTGGATTTCACTCAAAACTCCCCAAAATGACTCCTCCCACCATATTATGATGTTGCCCAAGCTTTTGGCTCGATCCGAAATCAATAGGTGTGACAAATTGGACAATTCAAGTTCAACGGCAGTTCGTTCCTAATTGGAGTGGTCGGTGTATTCCATACTTCTAGCGATTGGATTTCACTCAAAACTCACCAAATGACTCCATCCACCATATTATGATGATGCCCAAGTTTGGGGCTCGATCCGAAATCAATAGGTGTTCCAAATTGGACAATTCAAGTTTAACGGCAGTTCGTTCCTAATTGGAGTGGTTGGTGTATTCCACACTTCTAGCGATTGGATTTCACTCAAAACTCACCAAATGACTCCTCCCACCGTATTACGATGTTGCACAAGTTTGGGGTTCGATCCGAAATCAATAGGTGTTCCAAATTGGACAATTCAAGTTCAACGGCAGTTCGTTCCTAATTGGAGTGGTTGGTGTATTCCATACTTCTAGCGATTGGATTTGACTCAAAACTCACCAAATGACTCCTCCCACCATATTATGATGTTGCCCAAGTTTTGGGCTCGATCCGAATTCAATAGGTGTTCCAAATCGGACAATTCAAGTTCAACGGCAGTTCGTTCCTAATTGGAGTGGTTGGTGTATTCCATACTTCTAGCGATTGGATTTCACTCAAAACTCTCCAAAATGACTCCTCCCACCATATTATGATTTTGCCCAAGTTTTGGGCTTGAT
Source organism: Prunus avium (assembly GCF_965620075.1). Lineage (NCBI taxonomy): Eukaryota > Viridiplantae > Streptophyta > Magnoliopsida > Rosales > Rosaceae > Prunus > Prunus avium. The sequence goes on along the minus strand of NC_142286.1, from coordinate 22,582,333 downwards.
CCGAAATCAATAGGTGTTCGAAATTGGACAATTCAAGTTCAACGGCAGTTAGTTCCTAATTGGAGTGGTTGGCGTATTCCATACTTCTAGCGATTGGATTTCACTCAAAACTCACCAAATGACTCCGCCCACCATATTATGTTGTTGCCCAAGTTTTGGGCTCGCTACGAAATCAATAGGTGTTCCAAATTGGACAATTCAAGTTCAACGGCAGTTCGTTCCTAATTGGAGTGGTTGGTGTTTTACTTCTAGCGATTGGATTTCACTCAAAACTCATAAAATGACTCCTCCCACCATATTATGTTGTTGCCCAAGTTTTGGGCTCGTTCCGAAATAAATAGGTGTTCCAAATTGGACAATTCAAGTTCAACGGCAGTTCGTTTCAAATTGGAGTGGTTGGTGTATTCCATACTTCTAGCATTTGGATTTCACTCAAAACACACCAAAATGACTCCTCCCACCATATTATGATGTTGCCCAAGCTTTTGGCTCGATCCGAAATCAATAGGTGTGAGAAATTGGACAATTCAAGTTCAACGGCAGTTCGTTCCTAATTGGAGTGGTTGGTGTATTCCATACTTCTAGCGATTGGATTTCACTCAAACTCACCAAGTGACTCCTCCCACCATATTATGATGTTGCCCAAGTTTTGGGCTCGATCCGAAATCAATAGGTGTTCCAAATTGGACAATTCAAGTTCAACGGCAGTTCGTTCCTAATTGGAGTGGTTGGTGTATTCCATACTTCTAGCGATTGGATTTCACCCAAAACTCACCAAATGACTCCTCCCACCGTATTATGCTGTTACACAAGTTTGGGGTTCGACCCGAAATCAATAGGTGTGAGAAATTGGACAATTCAAGTTCAACGGCATTTCGTTCCTAATTGGAGTGGTTGGTGTATTCCATACTTCTAGCGATTGGATTTCACTCAAACTCACCAAATGACTCCTCCCGCCATATTATGATGTTGCCCAAGTTTTGGGCTCGATCCGAAATCAATAGGTGTTCCAAATTGGACAATTAAAGTTCAACGGCAGTTCGTTCCTAATTGGAGTGGTTGGTGTATTCTATACTTCTAGCGATTGGATTTCACTCAAAACTCACCAAATGACTCCACCTACCATATTATGATGTTGCCCAAGTTTTGGGCTCGTTCCGAAATCAATAGGTGTTCCAATTTGGACAATTCAAGTTCAACGGCAGTTCGTTCCTAATTGGGGTGATTGGTGTATTCCATACTTCTAGCGATTGGATTTCACCCAAAACTCACCAAATGACTCCTCCCACCGTAGTATGATGTTGCACAAGTTTGGGGTTCGATCCGAAATCAATAGGTGTGGGAAATTGGACAATTCAAGTTCAACGGCAGTTCGTTCCTAATTGGAGTGGTTGGTGTATTCCATACTTCTAGCGATTGGATTTCACTCAAAACTCACCAAATGACTCCTCCGACCATATTATGATGTTGCCCAAGTTTTGGGCTCGATCCGAAATCAATAGGTGTGAGAAATTGGACAATTCAAGTTCAACGGCAGTTCGTTCCTAATTGGAGTGGTTGGTGTATTCCATACTTCTAGCGATTGGATTGCATTCAAAACTCACCAAATGACTCCTCCCACCATATTATGATCTTGCCCAAGTTTTGGGCTTGATCCTAAATCAATAGGTGTGAGAAATTGGACAATTCAAGTTCAACGGCAGTTCGTTCCTAATTGGAGTGGTTGGTGTATTCCATACTTCTAGCGATTGGATTTCACTCAAAACTCACCAAATGACTCCTCCCACCATATTATGATGTTGCCCAAGTTTTGGGATCGATCCGAAATCAATAGGTGTAAGAAATTGGACAATTCAAGTTCAACGGCAGTTCGTTCCTAATTGGAGTGGTTGGTGTATTCCATACTTCTAGCGATTGGATTTCACTCAAAACTCACCAAATGACTCCTCCCACCATATTATGATGTTGCCCAAGTTTGGGGTTCGATCCGAAATCAATAGGTGCTGGAAATTGGACAATTCAAGTTCAACGGCAGTTCGTTCCTAATTGGAGTGGTTGGTGTATTCCATACTTCTAGCGATTGGATTTCACCCAAAACTCAACAAATGACTCCTCCCACCGTATTATGCTGTTGCACAAGTTTGGGGTTCGACCCGAAATCAATAGGTGTGAGAAATTGGACAATTCAAGTTCAACGGCAGTTCGTTCCTAATTGGAGTGGTTGGTGTATTCCATATTTCTAGCGATTGGATTTCACTCAAACTCACCAAATGACTCCTCCCGCCATATTATGATGTTGCCCAAGTTTTGGGCTCGATCCGAAATCAATAGGTGTTCCAAATTGGACAATTCAAGTTCAATGGCAGTTCGTTCCTAATTGGAGTGGTTGGTGTATTCCATACTTCTAGCGATTGGATTTCACTCAAAACTCACCAAATGACTCCTCCGACCATATTATGATGTTGCCCAAGTTTTGGGCTCGATCCGAAATCAATAGGAGTGAGAAATTGGACAATTCAAGTTCAACGGCAGTTCGTTCCTAATTGGGGTGGTTGGTGTATTCCGTACTTCTAGCGATTGGATTTCACTCAAAACTCACCAAATGACTCCTCCGACCATATTATGATGTTGCCCAAGTTTTGGTCTAAATTCGAAATCAATAGGTGTGAGAAATTGGACAATTCAAGTTCAACGGCAGTTCGTTCCTAATTGGGGTGGTTGGTGTATTCCATACTTCTAGCGATTGGATTTCACTCAAAACTCACCAAATGACTCCTCCTACCATATTATGATGTTGCCCAAGTTTTGGGCTCGATCTGAAATCAATAGATGTTCCAAATTGGACAATTCAAGTTCAACGGCAGTTCGTTCCTAATTGGAGTGGTTGGTGTATTCCATACTTCTAGCGAATTGATTTCACCCAAAACTCACCAAATGACCCCTCCCACCGTAGTATGATGTTGCACAAGTTTGGGGTTCGATCCGAAATCAATAGGTGTGAGAAATTGGACAATTCAAGTTCAACGGCAGTTCGTTCCTAATTGGAGTGGTTGGTGTATTCCATACTTCTAGCAATTGGATTGCATTCAAAACTCACCAAATGACTCCTCCCACCATATTATGATCTTGCCCAAGTTTTGGGCTTGATCCTAAATCAATAGGTGTGAGAAATTGGACAATTCAAGTTCAACGGCAGTTCGTTCCTAATTGGAGTGGTTGGTGTATTCCATACTTCTAGCGATTGGATTTCACTCAAAACTCACCAAATGACTCCTCCGACCATATTATGATGTTGCCCAAGTTTTGGGCTAAATTCGAAATCAATAGGTGTGAGAAATTGGACAATTCAAGTTCAACGGCAGTTCGTTCCTAATTGGGGTGGTTGGTGTATTCCATACTTCTAGCGATTGGATTTCACTCAAAACTCACCAAATGACTCCTCCTACCATATTATGATGTTGCCCAAGTTTTGGGCTCGATCTGAAATCAATAGATGTTCCAAATTGGACAATTCAAGTTCAACGGCAGTTCGTTCCTAATTGGAGTGGTTGGTGTATTCCATACTTCTAGCGAATTGATTTCACCCAAAACTCACCAAATGACCCCTCCCACCGTAGTATGATGTTGCACAAGTTTGGGGTTCGATCCGAAATCAATAGGTGTGAGAAATTGGACAATTCAAGTTCAACGGCAGTTCGTTCCTATTTGGAGTGGTTGGTGTATTCCATACTTCTAGCGATTGGATTTCACTCAAAACTAACCAAATGACTCCTCCCACCATATTATGATGTTGCCCAAGTTTTGGGCTCGATCCGAAATCAATAGGTGTTCCAAATTGGACAATTCAAGTTCAACGGCAGTTCGTTCCTAATTGGAGGGGTTGGTGTATTCCATACTTCTAGCGATTGGATTTCACTCAAAACTCACCAAATGACTCCTCCTACCATATTATGATGTTGCCCAAGTTTTGGGCTCGATCCGAAATCAATAGGTGTTCCAAATTGGACAATTCAAGTTCAACGGCAGTTCGTTCCTAATTGGAGCGGTCGGTGTATTCGTTACTTCTACCGATTGGATTTCACCCAAAACTCACCAAATGACTCCTCCCACCGTATTATGATGTTGCACAAGTTTGGGGTTCGATCCGAAATCAATAGGTGTTCCAAATTGGACAATTCAAGTTCAACGGCAGTTCGTTCCGAATTGGAGTGCTTGGTGTATCCCATACTTCTAGCGATTGGATTTCACTCAAAACTCACCAAAATGAATCCTCCCACCATATTATGATGTTGCCCAAGCTTTTGGCTCAATCCGAAATCAATAGGTGTGAGAAATTGGACAATTCAAGTTCAACGGCACTTCGTTCCTAATTGGAGTGGTTGGTGTATTCGATACTTCTAGCGATTGGATTTCACTCAAAACTAACCAAATGACTCCTCCCACCATATTATGATGTTGCCCAAGTTTTGGGCTCGATCCGAAATTAATAGGTGTTCCAAATTGGACAATTCAAGTTCAACGGCAGTTCGTTCCTAATTGGAGCGGTCGGTGTATTCCATACTTCTAGCGATTGGATTTCACTCAAAACTCACCAAATGACTCCTCCCACCATATTATGACGTTTCCCAAGTTTTGGGCTCGATCCGAAATCAATAGGTGTTCCAAATTGGACAATTCAAGTTCAACGGCAGTTCGTTCCTAATTGGAGTGGTTGGTGTATTCCATACTTCTAGCATTTGGATTTCACTCAAAACACACCAAAATGACTCCTCCCACCATATTATGATGTTGCCCAAGCTTTTGGCTCGATCCGAAATCAATAGGTGTGAGAAATTGGACAATTCAAGTTCAACGGCAGTTCGTTCCTAATTGGAGTGGTTGGTGTATTCCATACTTCTAGCGATTGGATTTCACTCAAACTCACCAAGTGACTCCTCCCACCATATTATGATGTTGCCCAAGTTTTGGGTGATCGGTTCATAATTGTATATCATTTTGTACCCTTCTAGCTTATGATTTGGTTATGTTATTGAGTTAAACTTGTGCTTTTAATCCATTTTCTGTTTTGATAAGTCCATAATTTCATACACTTGCTTGCCTTCTTTACTTAGTGATTTTGCTTAGTTTCTCTTTATTTTGAGTCACTTACCTCTATTTGTGTGTTTTGTAGGTTAAGATAGCAAGAGATCACATTTGATGCAATCCATGCATGTTAAGGGCTGATTGGCATAAGAGCAAGAGCTTAAAGACAAAACCAAAGTTGGGCCACACTCCTTGTCAGTCCAGTTTCGTAAGTCACCTTGCAGGTCTCATTTCAGCAATCTGCACAACTCGGATGAGGAGACATTCTTCATAGAAGTTGTTCAATTGGGTGTCTAGTATAACATATCCAAAATGCAGCCCAATTGAACAAATGTGGAGTCCTTAGCCCGTCCAACACTGAACCATGCTCAGGAGGATTTGCAGTTGCCAGCTTTGAGCCTTGTCTCCTCCTTTAAGCCATGTGCCTCACCCATGCTGCAACTGACTTTGGATCCAACATAATGAGTGAAGTGGGGAGGCATTCCAGCTATGAAATTCTAAAGGAGCAAGTTGGTACATGCTGGAGTTATTATAGAGAAAGCATGTGCATGCATGTAAAGCAAAGAAATGAAATGAAGTCAATTCCAGTCTCTGTTCGGCTTCCAACTTACAAGGCCCAAAACGCACACTTCTACTGCTCCGATGGGAATACTTTCTTCATAGAAGTTGTTCCCATGGGTGTCTAGTATAACATATCCAAATTTGAGCACCATTGGATACGTTTTGAAACCTCTGGCCTTCCTACACCAAGACTGGTTCAGAAAACTCGTTTTTCAGCAACCAAAAGGCAACCACATGGGTTGGCAACCAAAAGGCAACCACATGGGTTGGCAGCAAAGGCAGCCACAACTGATCACCTTTGAACCCATGTGAAGATGCTTGAGGTGCAGCAGCAAAAGATGAAGGATGGTGTGGGAATCCATCATGATGTTCCTTCCTCTTAGCCCTATAAATAGAGAAGCCTTCAAGCTTCAAATCACACCCCAAGGGGGGAGCTCTCAAACACTTCTCTAGAGCTCCCTTCCCTTCTCTCCCTCAAATTCTCTTAGTTTCTCTTTCTAAGTTTTCAATTGTTGTAATGAAATTCTGAAATTCTGATTAAGTTTTTCTTAGTTTCACTTTACTTTTCATTGTAATGTACATTCTTTCTTAAGTTTCAAGTTTAATTAGTTTCCAAGTTTCAATTATGGTTTTTGTTCTTATTCATTATGCTTATAAGTTAATAGGCTAGTTTGAATGATTGATCACCATTTAGGCTTGCATGTTAGCTATCTTGGTTTGAATTAAGAGTAGACACCATGCTTTAATTCGAATTGAACTATGAATAAGAAGAGTATGTATGGACATTCGACAACAGGGATTAGATACATGCTTGGTTGTTTAAATTGTTCTTCTATGCTTAATGGGTTCCTAATGCTTAGTTTTAGGTTAGACAACAAATGATCAAATTAGGGAATTAGGAACACAAGGTTATGACCAAACACCATGGCTTAATCATACTTTAGCAAGAATCAATCCGTTAATCTAATTGAACTTGGGAACTTATTTGCTTGAGTTATTTCATTCTTTCTTGTTTTATTTATTTTCTTTTTCATTTCTGTTTTGTGTAGGGAAAATGAATTGGATCATTCAATCACCAATCCTCGTGGGATCGACCTCGCACTTACATATGCTATACTACCAAACGGCTCGTGCACTTGCGAGTATCACAAGTTGAGGATGCAGTTGAAACCATTTTGGTGCAGCTGAATCGAAGCAACATTGGGCTCGATCCGAAATCAATAGGTGTTCCAAATTGGACAATTCAAGTTCAACGACAGTTCGTTCCTAATTGGAGCGGTCGGTGTATTCGATACTTCTAGCGATTGGATTTCACCCAAAACTCACCAAATAAGTCCTCCCACCGTATTATGATGTTGCACAAGTTTGGGGTTCGATCCGAAATCAATAGGTATTCCAAATTGGACAATTGAAGTTCAACGGCAGTTCGTTCCTAATTGGAGTGGTTGGTGTATCCCATACTTCTAGCGATTGGATTTCACTTAAAACTCAAAAAATGACTCCTCCCACCACATTATGATGTTGCCCAAGTTTTGGGCTCGATCCGAAATCAATAGGTGTTAGAAATTGGACAATTCAAGTTCAACGGCAGTTCGTTCCTAATTGGAGGTGTATTCCATACTTCTAGCGATTGGATTTCACTCAAAACTCACCAAATGACTCCTCCCACCATATTATGATGTTGCCCAAGTTTTGGGCTCGATCCGAAATCAATAGGTGTTCCAAATTGGACAATTCAAGTTCAACGGCAGTTCGTTCCTAATTGGGGTGGTTGGTGTATTCCATACTTCTAGCGATTGGATTTCACTCAAAACTCACCAAATGACTCCACCTACCATATTATGATGTTGCCCAAGTTTTGGGCTCATTCCGAAATCAACAGGTGTTCCAATTTGGACAATTCAAGTTCAACGGCAGTTCGTTCCTAATTGGGGTGGTTGGTGTATTCCATACTTCTAGCGATTGGATTTCACCCAAAACTCACCAAATGACTCCTCCCACCGTAGTATGATGTTGCACAAGTTTGGGGTTCGATCCGAAATCAATAGGTGTGGGAAATTGGACAATTCAAGTTCAACGGCAGTTCGTTCCTAATTGGAGTGGTTGGTGTATTCCATACTTCTAGCGATTGGATTTCACTCAAAACTCACCAAATGACTCCTCCGACCATATTATGATGTTGCCCAAGTTTTGGGCTCGATCCGAAATCAATAGGTGTGAGAAATTGGACAATTCAAGTTCAACGGCAGTTCGTTCCTAATTGGAGTGGTTGGTGTATTCCATACTTCTAGCGATTGGATTTCACTCAAAACTCACCAAATGACTCCTCCCACCATATTATGATGTTGCCCAAGTTTTGGGATCGATCCGAAATCAATAGGTGTAAGAAATTGGACAATTCAAGTTCAACGGCAGTTCGTTCCTAATTGGAGTGGTTGGTGTATTCCATACTTCTAGCGATTGGATTTCACTCAAAACTCACCAAATGACTCCTCACACCATATTATGATGTTGCCCAAGTTTGGGGTTCGATCCGAAATCAATAGGTGCTGGAAATTGGACAATTCAAGTTCAACGGCAGTTCGTTCCTAATTGGAGTGGTTGGTGTATTCCATACTTCTAGCGATTGGATTTCACTCAAAACTCACCAAATGACTCCTCCCACCATATTATGATGTTGCCCAAGTTTTAGGCTCGATCCGAAATCAATAGGTGTGAGAAATTGGACAATTCAAATTCAACGGCAGTTCGTTCCTAATTGGAGTGTTTGGTGTATTCCATACTTCTAGCGATTGGATTTCACTCAAAACTCATCAAATGACTCCTCCCACCATATTATGATATTGCCCAAGTTTTGGGCTCGATCCGAACTCAATAGGTGTGAGAAATTGGACTATTCAAGTTCAACGGCAGTTCGTTCCTAATTGTGGTGGTTGGTGTATTCCATACTTTTAGCGATTGGATTTCACTCGAAAATCACCAAATGACTCCTCCCACCATATTATGATGTTACCCAAGTTTGGGGTTCGATCCGAAATCAATAGGTGCGGGAAATTGGACAATTCAAGTTCAACGGCAGTTCGTTCCTAATTGGAGTGGTTGGTGTATTCCATACTTCTAGCGATTGGATTTCAGTCAAAACTCACCAAATGACAACTCCCACCATATTATGATGTTGCCCAAGTTTGGGGTTCGATCCGAAATCAATAGGTGCGGGAAATTGGACAATTCAAGTTCAACGGCAGTTCGTTCCTAATTGGAGTGGTTAATGTATTCCATACTTCTAGTGATTGGATTGCATTCAAAACTCACCAAATGACTCCTCCCGCCATATTATGATCTTGCCCAAGTTTTGGGCTTGATCCTAAATCAATAGGTGTGAGAAATTGGACAATTCAAGTTCAACGGCAGTTCTTTCCTAATTGGAGTGGTTGGTGTATTCCATACTTCTAGTGATTGGATTTCTCTTCAAACTCCCCAAATGACTCCTCCCACCATATTATGATGTTGCCCAAGTTTTGGGCTCGATCCGAATTCGATAGGTGTGAGAAATTGGTCAATTCAATTTCAACGGCAGTTCGTTCCTAACTGGAGTGGTTGGTGTATTCCATACTTCTAGCGATTGGATTTCACTCAAAACTCACCAAATGACTCCTCCCACCATATTATGATGTTGCCCAAGTTTTGGGCTCGATCCGAAATCAATAGGTGTGAGAAATTGGACAATTCAAGTTCAACGGCAGTTCGTTCCTAATTGGAGTGGTTGGGGTATTCCATACTTCTAGCAGTTGGATTTCACTCAAAACTCACCAAATGACTCCACCCACCATATTATGATGTTGCCCAAGTTTTGGGCTCGATCCGAAATCAATAGGTGTGAGAAATTGGACAATTCAAGTTCAACGGCAGTTCGTTCCTAATTGGAGCGGTTGGTGTATTCCATACTTCTAGCGATTGGATTTCACTCAAAACTCACCAAATGACTCCTCCCACCATATTATGATTTTGCCCAAGTTTTGGGCTCGATCCGAATTCAACAGGTGTGAGAAATTTGTCAATTCAATTTCAACGACAGTTCATTCCTAATTGGAGTGGTTGGTGTATTCCATACTTCTACCGATTGGATTTCACGCAAAACACACCAAATGACTCCTCCCACCATATTATGATGTTGCCCAAGTTTTGGGCTCGATCCGAAATCAATAGGTCTTCCAAATTGGACAATTCAAGTTCAACGGCAGTTCGTTCCTAATTGGAGTGGTTGGTGTATTCCATACTTCTAGCGATTGGATTTCACTCAAAACTCACCAAATGACTACTCCCACCATATTATGATGTTGCCCAAGTTTGGGGTTCGATCCGAAATCAATAGGTGCGGGAAATTGGACAATTCAAGTTCAACGGCAGTTCGTTCCTAATTGGAGTGGTTGGTGTATTCCATACTTCTAGCAATTGGATTTCACTCAAAACTCACCAAATGACTCCTCCCACCATATTATGATGTTGCACAAGTTTTGGGCTCGATCCGAAATCAATGGGTGTTCCAAATTGGACAATTCAAGTTCAACGGCAGTTCGTTCCTAATTGGAGTGGTTGGTGTATTCCATACTTCTAGCGATTGGATTTCACTCAAAACTCAACAAATGACTCCTCCCACCATATTATGATGTTGCCCAAGTTTTGGGCTCGATCAGAAATCAATACGTGTGAGAAATTGGATAATTCAATTTCAACGGCAGTTCGTTCCTAATTGGAGTGGTTGGTGTATTCCATACTTCTAGCGATCGGATTTCCCTCAAAACTCACCAAACGACTCCTCCCACCATATTACGATGTTGCCAAAGTTTTGGGCTCGATCCGAATTCGATAGGTGTGAGAAATTGGTCAATTCAATTTCAACGACAGTTCTTTCCTAATTGGAGTGGTTGGTGTATTCCATACTTCTAGCGATTGGATTTCACTCAAAACTCACCAAATGACTCCTCCCACTATATTATAATGTTGCCCAAGTTTTGGGCTCGATCCGAAATCAATAGCTGTGAGAATTGGACAATTCAAGTTCAACGGCAGTTCGTTCCTAATTGGAGTGGTTGGTGTATCCCATACTTCTAGTGATTGGATTTCTCTCCAAACTCACCAAATGACTCCTCCCACCATGTTATGATGTTGCCCAGGTTTTGGGCTCGATCCGAAATCAATAGGTGTGAGAAATTGGACAATTCAAGTTCAACGGCAGTTCGTTCCTAATTGGAGTGGTTGGTGTATTCCATACTTCTAGTGATTGGATTTGTCTCCAAACTCACCAAATGACTCTTCCCACCATGTTATGATGTTGCCCAAGTTTTGGGCTCGATCCGAAATCAATAGGTGTTCCAAATTGGACAATTCAGGTTCAACGGCAGTTCGTTCCTAATTGGAGTGGTTGGTGTATTCCATACTTCTAGTGATTGGATTTCTCTCCAAACTCATCAAATGACTCCTCCCACCATATTATGATGTTGCCCAAGTTTTGGGCTCGATCCGATATCAATAGGTGTGAGAAATTGGTCAATTCAATTTCAACGACAGTTCTTTCCGAATTGGAGTGGTTGGTGTATTCCATACTTCTAGCGATTGGATTTCACTCAAAACTCAGCAAATGACTCATCCCACCACATTATGATGTTGCCGAAGTTTTGGGCTCGATCCGAAATCAATAGGTGTGAGAAATTGGACAATTCAAGTTCAACGGCGGTTCGTTCCTAATTGGTGTGGTTGGTGTATTACATACTTCTAGCGATTGGATTTCACTCAAAACTCACCAAATGACTCCTCCCACCATATTATGATGTTGCCCAAGTTTTGGGCTCGATCCGAATTCAATAGGTGTGAGAAATTGGTCAATTCAAGTTCCACGGCAGTTCGTTTCTAATTGGAGTGGTTGGTGTATTCCATACTTCTAGCGATTGGATTTCACTCAAAACTCACCAAATGACTCCTCCCACCATATTATGATGTTGCCCAAGTTTTGGGCTCCGATCCGAAATCAATACGTGTTCCAAATTGGACAATTCAAGTTCAACGGCAGTTCGTTCCTAATTGGAGTGGTTGGTGTATTCCGTACTTCTAGCGTTTGGATTTCCCTCAAAACTCACCAAATGACTCCTCCCACCAGATTATGATGTTGCCAAAGTTTTGGGCTCGATCCGAATTCGATAGGTGTGAGAAATTGGTCAATTCAATTTCAACGACAGTTCTTTCCTAATTGGAGTGGTTGGTGTATTCCATACTTCTAGCGATTGGATTTCACTCAAAACTCACCAAATGACTCCTCCCACCATATTATGATGTTGCCCAAGTTTTGGGCTCGATCCGAAATCAATAGGTGTGAGAAATTGGACAATTCAAGTTCAACGGCAGTTCGTCACTAACTGGAGTGGTTGGTGTATTCCATACTTCTAGCGATTGGATTTCACTCAAAACTCACCAAATGACTCCTCCCACCATATTATGATGTTGCCCAGGTTTTGGGCTCGATCCGAATTCAATAGGTGTGAGAAATTGGTCAATTCAATTTCAACGACAGTTCTTTCCTAATTGGAGTGGTTGGTGTATTAAATACTTCTAGCGATTGGATTTCACTCAAAACTCACCAAATGACTCCTCCCACCATATGATGATTTTGCCCAAGTTTTGGGCTCGATCCGAATTCCACAGGTGTGAGAAATTGGTCAATTCAATTTCAACGACAGTTCTTTCCTAATTGGAGTGGTTGGTGCATTCCATACTTCTACCGATTGGATTTCACAAAAACCTCACCAAATGACTCCTCCCACCATATTATGATGTTGCCCAAGTTTTGGGCTCGATCAGAAATCAATACGCGTGAGAAATGGGATAATTCAATTTCAACCGCAGTTCGTTCCTAATTGGAGTGGTTGGTGTATACCATACTTCTAGCGATTGGATTTCACTCACCACATGACTCCTCCCGCCATATTACGATGTTGCCCAAGTTTGGGGCTCGATCCGAAATCAATAGGTGTGAGAAATTGGACAATTCAAGTTCAACGGCAGTACGTTCCTAATTGGAGTGGTTGGGGTATTCCATACTTCTAGCAATTGGATTTCACTCAAAACTCAACAAATGACTCCTCCCACCATATTATGATGTTGCCCAAGTTTTGGGCTCGATCAGAAATCAATACGTGTGAGAAATTGGATAATTCAATTTCAACGGCAGTTCGTTCCTAATTGGAGTGGTTGGTGTATTCCCTACTTCTAGCGATTGGATTTCCCTCAAAACTCACCAAATGACTCCTCCCACCATATTATGATGTTGCCCAAGTTTTGGGCTCGATCCGAAATCAATAGGTGTGAGAAATTGGACAATTCAAGTTCAACGGCAGTACGTTCCTAATTGGAGTGGTTGGGGTATTCCATACTTCTAGCAATTGGATTTCACTCAAAACTCACCAAATGACTCATCCAACCATATTATGGTGTTGCCCAAGTTTGGGGCTCGATCCGAAATCAATAGGTCTTCCAAATTGGACAATTCAAGTTCAACGGCAGTTCGTTCCTAATTGGAGTGGTTGGTGTATTCCATACTTCTAGCGATTGGATTTTACTCAAAACTCACCAAATGACTCCTCCCACCATATAATGACGTTGCCCAAGTTTTGGGCTCAATCCGAAATCAAAAGGTGTTCCAAATTGGACAATTCAAGTTCAACGGCAATTCGTTCCTAATTGGAGTGGTTGGTGTATTCCATACTTCTAGCGATTGGATTTCACTCAAAACTCACCAAATGACTCCTCCCACCATATTATAATGTTGCCCAAGTTTTGGGGTCGATCCGAAATCCATAGGTGTGAGAAATTGGACAATTCAAGTTCAACGGCAGTTCGTTCCTAATTGGAGTGGTTGGTGTATTCCGTACTTCTAGCGATTAGATTTCACTCAAAACTCTCCGAATGACTCCTCCCACCATATTATGATGTTGCCCAAGTTTTGGGCTTGATCCGAAATCAATAGGTGTTCCAAATTGGACAATTGAAGTTCAACGGCAGTTCGTTCCAAATTGGAGTGGTTGCTGTATTCCATAGTTCTGGCGATTGGATTTCACTCAAAAGTCACCAAATGACTCTTACCACCATATTATGATGTTGCCCAAGTTTTGGGCTTGATCCGAAATCAATAGGTGTGAGAAATTGGACAATTCAAGTTCAACGGCAGTTCGTTCCAAATTGGAGTGGTTGGTGTTTTCCATACTTCTAGCGATTGGATTTCACTCAAAACTCACCAAATGACTCCTCCCACCATATTATGATGTTGCCCAAGTTTTGGGCTCGATCCGAAATCAATAGGTATTCCAAATTGGACAATTCAAGTTCAACGGCAGTACGTCCCTAATTGGTGTGGTTGGTGTATTCCTTACTTCTAGCGATTGGATTTCATTCAAAACTCACCAAATGACTCCTCCCACCATATTATGATGTTGCCCAAGTTTTGGGCTTGATCCGAAATCAATAGGTGTGAGAAATTGGACAAGTCAAGTTCAACGGCAATTCGTTCCTAATTGGAGTGGTTGGTGTATTCCATACTTCTAGCGATTGGATTTCACTCAAAACTCACCAAATGACTCCTCCCACCATATTATGATGTTGCCCAAGTTTTGGGGTCGATCCGAAATCAATAGGTGTTCCAAATTGGACAATTCAAGTTCAACGGCAGTTCGTTCCAAATTGGAGTGCTTGGTGTATTCCATAGTTCTGGCGATTGGATTTCACTCAAAAGTCACCAAATGACTCTTCCCACCATATTATGATGTTGCCCAAGTTTTGGGGTCGATCCGAAATCAATAGGTGTTCCAAATTGGACAATTCAAGTTCAACGGCAGTTCGTTCCAAATTGGAGTGCTTGGTGTATTCCATAGTTCTGGCGATTGGATTTCACTCAAAAGTCACCAAATGACTCTTACCACCATATTATGATGTTGCCCCAGTTTTGGGCTCGATCCGAAATCAATAGGTGTGAGAAATTGGACAATTCAATTTCAACGGCAGTTCGTTCCTAATTGGAGTGGTTGGTGTATTCCATACTTCTAGCGATTGGATTTCACTCAAAACTCTCCAAATGACTCGTCCCACCATATTATGATGTTGCCCAAGTTTTGGGGTCGATCCGAAATCAATAGGTGTTCCAAATTGGACAATTCAAGTTCAACGGCAGTTCGTTCCTAATTGGAGTGGTTGGTGTATTCCATACTTCTAGCGATTGGATTTCACTCAAAACTCTCCAAATGACTCCTCCCACCATATTATGATGTTGCCCAAGTTTTGGGCTTGATCCGAAATCAATAGGTGTTCCAAATTGGACAATTCAAGTTCAACGGCAGTTCGTTCCTAATTGGAGTGGTTGGTGTATTCCATACTTCTTGCGATTGGATTTCACATAAAACTCACCAAATGACTCCTCCCACCATATTATGATGTTGCCCAAGTTTTGGGGTCGATCCGAAATCAATAGGTGTTCCAAATTGGACAATTCAAGTTCAACGGCAGTTCGTTCCAAATTGGAGCGGTTGGTGTATTCCATAGTTCTGGCGATTGGAATTCACTCAAAAGTCACCAAATGACTCTTACCACCATATTATGATGTTGCCCAACTTTTGGGGTCGATCCGAAATCAATAGGTGTTCCAAATGGACAATTCAAGTTCAACGGCAGTTCGTTCCAAATTGGAGTGGTTGGTGTACTCCATAGTTCTGGCGATTGGATTTCACTCAAAAGTCACCAAATGACTCTTACCAGCATATTATGATGTTGCCCAAGTTTTGGGCTCGATCCGAAATCAATAGGTTTTCCAAATTGGACAATTCAAGTTCAACGGCAGTTCGTTCCAAATTGGAGTGGTTGGCGTTTTCCATACTTCTAGCGATTGGATTTCACTCAAAACTCAGCAAATGACTCCTCCCTCAATATTATGAGGTTGCCCAAGTTTTGGGCTCGATCCGAATTCAATAGGAGTGAGAAATTGGTCAATTCAATTTCAACGACAGTTCTTTCCTAATTGGAGTGGTTGGTGTATTCCGTACTTCTAGCGATTGGATTTCACTCAAAACTCACCAAATGACTCCTCCCACCATATTATGATGTTGCCGAAGTTTTGGGCTCGATCCGAAATCAATAGGTGTTCCAAATTGGACAATTCAAGTTCAACGGCAGTTCGTTCCAAATTGGAGTGGTTGCTGTATTCCATAGTTCTGGCGATTGGATTTCACTCAAAAGTCACCAAATGACTCTTACTACCATATTATGATGTTGCCCAAGTTTTGGGCTCGATCCGAAATCAATAGGTGTGAGAAATTGGACAATTCAAGTTCAACGGCAATTCGTTCCCAATTGGAGTGGTTGGTGTATTCCATACTTCTAGCGATTGGATTTCACTCAAAACTCACCAAATGACTCCTCCCACCATATTATGATGTTACCCAAGTTTTGGGCTCGATCCGAAATCAATAGGTCTTCCAAATTGGACAATTCAAGTTCAACGGCAATTCGTTCCTAATTGGAGTGGTTGGTGTATTCCATACTTCTAGCGATTGGATTTCACTCAAAACTCACCAAATGACTCCTCCCACCATATTATGATGTTGCCCAAGTTTTGGGCTCGATCCGAAATCAATAGGTCTTCCAAATTGGACAATTCATGTTCAACGCAGTTCGTTCCTAATTGGAGTGGTTGGTGTATTCCATACTTCTAGCGATTGGATTTCACTCAAAACTCACCAAATGACTCCTCCCACCATATTATGATGTTGCTCAAGTTTTGGGGTCGATCCGAAATCAATAGGTGTTCCAAATTGGACAATTCAGGTTCAACGGCAGTTCGTTCCTAATTGGAGTGGTTGGCGTTTTCCATACTTCTAGCGATTGGATTTCACTCAAAACTCAGCAAATGACTCCTCCCTCCATATTATGATGTTGCCCAAGTTTTGGGCTCGATCCGAATTCAATAGTTGTGAGAAATTGGTCAATTCAAATTCAACGACAGTTCTTTCCTAATTGGAGTGGTTGGTGTATTCCGTACTTCTAGCGATTGGATTTCACTCAAAACTCTCCAAATGACTCCTCCCACCATATTATGATGTTGCCCAAGTTTTGGGCTCGATCCGAAATCAATAGGTGTTCCAAATTGGACAATTGAAGTTCAACGGCAGTTCGTTCCAAATTGGAGTGGTTGCTGTATTCCATAGTTCTGGCAATTGGATTTCACTCAAAAGTCACCAAATGACTCTTACCACCATATTATGATGTTGCCCAAGTTTTGGGCTCGATCCGAAATCAATAGGTGTGAGAAATTGGACAATTCAAGTTCAACGGCAGTTCGTTCCTAATTGGAGTGGTTGTTGTTTTCCATACTTCTAGCGATTGGATTTCACTCAAAACTCACCAAATGACTCCTCCCACCATATTATGATGTGGCCCAAGTTTTAGGCTCGATCCGAAATCAATAGGTATTCCAAATTGGACAATTCAAGTTCAACAGCAGTACATCCCTAATTGGTGTGGTTGGTGTATTCCGTACTTCTAGCGATTGGATTTCATTGAAAACTCACCAAATGACTCCTCCCACCATATTATGATGTTGCCCAAGTTTTGGGCTCGATCCGAAATCAATAGGTGTGAGAAATTGGACAATTCAAGTTCAACGGCAATTCGTCCCTAATTGGAGTGGTTGGTGTATTCCATACTTCTAGCGATTGGATTTCACTCAAAACTCACCAAATGACTACTCCCACCATATTAT
The DNA here is from genome assembly GCF_965620075.1 of Prunus avium. Taxonomy (NCBI): domain Eukaryota; kingdom Viridiplantae; phylum Streptophyta; class Magnoliopsida; order Rosales; family Rosaceae; genus Prunus; species Prunus avium. Next base: position 22,564,896 of record NC_142286.1, on the reverse strand, counting down.
GATGTTGCCCAAGTTTTGGGCTCGATCCGAAATCAATAGGTCTTCCAAATTGGACAATTCATTTTCACCGGCAGTTCGTTCCTAATTGGAGTGGTTGGTGTATTCCATACTTCTAGCGATTGGATTTCACTCAAAACTCACCAAATGACTCCTCCCACTATATTATGATGTTGCCCAAGTTTTGGGGTCGATCCGAAATCAATAGGTGTTCCAAATTGGACAATTCAAGTTCAACGGCAGTTCGTTCCAAATTGGAGTGGTTGGTGTATTCCATAGTTCTGGCGATTGGATTTCACTCAAAAGTCACCAAATGAATCCTCCCGCCATATTATGATGTTGCCCATGTTTTGGGCTCGATCCGAAATCAATAGGTGTTCCAAATTGGACAATTCAAGTTCAACGGCAGTTCGTTCCTAATTGGAGTGGTTGGCGTTTTCCATACTTCTAGCGATTGGATTTCACTCAAAACTCAGCAAATGACTCCTCCCTCCATATTATGATGTTGCCCAATTTTTGGGCTCGATCCGAAATCAATAGGTGTGAGAAATTGGACAATTCAAGTTCAACGGCAGTTCGTTCCTAATTGGAGTGGTTGTTGTTTTCCATACTTCTAGCGATTGGATTTCACTCAAAACTCACCAAATGACTCCTCCCACCATATTATGATGTTGCCCAAGTTTTAGGCTCGATCCGAAATCAATAGGTATTCCAAATTGGACAATTCAAGTTCAACGGCAGTACGTCCCTAATTGGTGTGGTTGGTGTATTCCATACTTCTAGCGATTGGATTTCATTGAAAACTCACCAAATGACTCCTCCCACCATATTATGATGTTGCCCAAGTTTTGGGCTCGATCCGAAATCAATAGGTGTGAGAAATTGGACAATTCAAGTTCAACGGCAATTCGTTCCTAATTGGAGTGGTTGGTGTATTCCATACTTCTAGCGATTGGATTTCACTCAAAACTCACCAAATGACTCCTCCCACCATATTATGATGTTGCCCAAGTTTTGGGCTCGATCCGAAATCAATAGGTGTTCCAAATTGGACAATTCAAGTTCAACGGCAGTTCGTTCCAAATTGGAGTGGTTGCTGTATTCCATAGTTCTGGCAATTGGATTTCACTCAAAAGTCACCAAATGACTCTTACTACCATATTATGATGTTGCCCAAGTTTTGGGCTCGATCCGAAATCAATAGGTGTGAGAAATTGGACAATTCAAGTTCAACGACAATTCGTTCCCAATTGGAGTGGTTGGTGTATTCCATACTTCTAGCGATTGGATTTCACTCAAAACTCACCAAATGACTCCTCCCACCATATTATGATGTTACCCAAGTTTTGGGCTCGATCCGAAATCAATAGGTCTTCCAAATTGGACAATTCAAGTTCAACGGCAATTCGTTCCTAATTGGAGTGGTTGGTGTATTCCATACTTCTAGCGATTGGATTTCACTCAAAACTCACCAAATGACTCCTCCCACCATATTACGATGTTGCCCAAGTTTTGGGCTCGATCCGAAATCAATAGGTCTTCCAAATTGGACAATTCATGTTCAACGCAGTTCGTTCCTAATTGGAGTGGTTGGTGTATTCCATACTTCTAGCGATTGGATTTCACTCAAAACTCACCAAATGACTCCTCCCACCATATTATGATGTTGCTCAAGTTTTGGGGTCGATCCGAAATCAATAGGTGTTCCAAATTGGACAATTCAGGTTCAACGGCAGTTCGTTCCTAATTGGAGTGGTTGGCGTTTTCCATACTTCTAGCGATTGGATTTCACTCAAAACTCAGCAAATGACTCCTCCCTCCATATTATGATGTTGCCCAAGTTTTGGGCTCGATCCGAATTCAATAGTTGTGAGAAATTGGTCAATTCAATTTCAACGACAGTTCTTTCCTAATTGGAGTGGTTGGTGTATTCCGTACTTCTAGCGATTGGATTTCACTCAAAACTCTCCAAATGACTCCTCCCACCATATTATGATGTTGCCCAAGTTTTGGGCTCGATCCGAAATCAATAGGTGTTCCAAATTGGACAATTGAAGTTCAACGGCAGTTCGTTCCAAATTGGAGTGGTTGCTGTATTCCATAGTTCTGGCAATTGGATTTCACTCAAAAGTCACCAAATGACTCTTACCACCATATTATGATGTTGCCCAAGTTTTGGGCTCGATCCGAAATCAATAGGTGTGAGAAATTGGACAATTCAAGTTCAACGGCAGTTCGTTCCTAATTGGAGTGGTTGTTGTTTTCCATACTTCTAGCGATTGGATTTCACTCAAAACTCACCAAATGACTCCTCCCACCATATTATGATGTGGCCCAAGTTTTAGGCTCGATCCGAAATCAATAGGTATTCCAAATTGGACAATTCAAGTTCAACAGCAGTACATCCCTAATTGGTGTGGTTGGTGTATTCCGTACTTCTAGCGATTGGATTTCATTGAAAACTCACCAAATGACTCCTCCCACCATATTATGATGTTGCCCAAGTTTTGGGCTCGATCCGAAATCAATAGGTGTGAGAAATTGGACAATTCAAGTTCAACGGCAATTCGTCCCTAATTGGAGTGGTTGGTGTATTCCATACTTCTAGCGATTGGATTTCACTCAAAACTCACCAAATGACTACTCCCACCATATTATGATGTTGCCCAAGTTTTGGGCTCGATCCGAAATCAATAGGTCTTCCAAATTGGACAATTCATTTTCACCGGCAGTTCGTTCCTAATTGGAGTGGTTGGTGTATTCCATACTTCTAGCGATTGGATTTCACTCAAAACTCACCAAATGACTCCTCCCACTATATTATGATGTTGCCCAAGTTTTGGGGTCGATCCGAAATCAATAGGTGTTCCAAATTGGACAATTCAAGTTCAACGGCAGTTCGTTCCAAATTGGAGTGGTTGGTGTATTCCATAGTTCTGGCGATTGGATTTCACTCAAAAGTCACCAAATGAATCCTCCCGCCATATTATGATGTTGCCCATGTTTTGGGCTCGATCCGAAATCAATAGGTGTTCCAAATTGGACAATTCAAGTTCAACGGCAGTTCGTTCCTAATTGGAGTGGTTGGCGTTTTCCATACTTCTAGCGATTGGATTTCACTCAAAACTCAGCAAATGACTCCTCCCTCCATATTATGATGTTGCCCAAGTTTTGGGCTCGATCCGAAATCAATAGGTGTGAGAAATTGGACAATTCAAGTTCAACGGCAGTTCGTTCCTAATTGGAGTGGTTGTTGTTTTCCATACTTCTAGCGATTGGATTTCACTCAAAACTCACCAAATGACTCCTCCCACCATATTATGATGTTGCCCAAGTTTTAGGCTCGATCCGAAATCAATAGGTATTCCAAATTGGACAATTCAAGTTCAACGGCAGTACGTCCCTAATTGGTGTGGTTGGTGTATTCCATACTTCTAGCGATTGGATTTCATTGAAAACTCACCAAATGACTCCTCCCACCATATTATGATGTTGCCCAAGTTTTGGGCTCGATCCGAAATCAATAGGTGTGAGAAATTGGACAATTCAAGTTCAACGGCAATTCGTTCCTAATTGGAGTGGTTGGTGTATTCCATACTTCTAGCGATTGGATTTCACTCAAAACTCACCAAATGACTCCTCCCACCATATTATGATGTTGCCCAAGTTTTGGGCTCGATCCGAAATCAATAGGTCTTCCAAATTGGACAATTCATGTTCAACGGCAGTTCGTTCCTAGTTGGAGTGGTTGGTGTATTCCATACTTCTAGCGATTGGATTTCACTCAAAACTCACCAAATGACTCCTCCCACCATATTATGATGTTGCCCAAGTTTTGGGGTCGATCCGAAATCAATAGGTGTTCCAAATTGGACAATTCAAGTTCACCGGCAGTTCGTTCCAAATTGCAGTGGTTGGTGTATTCCATAGTTCTGGCGATTGGATTTCACTCAAAAGTCACCAAATGACTCCTCCCGCCATATTATGATGTTGCCCAAGTTTTGGGCTCGATCCGACATCAATAGGTCTTCAAAATTGGACAATTCAAGTTCAACGGCAGTTCGTTCCTAATTGGAGTGGTTGGTGTATTCCATACTTCGAGTGATTGGATTTCACTCAAAACTCACCAAATGACTCGTCCCACCATATTATGATGTTGCCCAAGTTTTGGGCTCGATCCGAAATCAATAGGTGTGAGAAATTGGACAATTCAAGTTCAACGGCAGTTCGTTCCTAATTGGAGTGGTTGGTGTATTCCATACTTCTAGCGATTGGATTTCACTCAAAACTCACCAAATGACTCCTCCCACCATATTATGATGTTGCCCAAGTTTTGGGCTCGATCCGAATTCAATAGGTGTGAGAAATTGGTCAAATCAATTTCAACGGCAGTTCGTTCCTAATTGGAGTGGTTGGTGTATTCCATACTTCTAGCGATTGGATTTCACTCAAAACTCAGCAAATGACTCCTCCCTCCATATTATGATGTTACCCAAGTTTTGGGCTCGATCCGAATTCAATAGGTGTGACAAATTGGCCAATTCAATTTCAACGACAGTTCTTTCCTAATTGGAGTGGTTGGTGTATTCCGTACTTCTAGCGATTGGATTTCACTCAAAACTCACCAAATGACTCCTCCCACCATATTATGATGTTGCCCAAGTTTTGGGCTCGATCCGAATTCAATAGGTGTGAGAAATTGGTCAATTCAATTTCAACGACAGTTCTTTCCTAATTGGAGTGGTTAGTGTATTCCATACTTCTAGGGATTGGATTTCACTCAAAACTCACCAAATGACTCCTCCCACTATATTATGATGTTGCCCAAGTTTTGGTTTCGATCCGAAATCAGTAGGTGTGAGAAATTGGACAATTCAAGTTCAACGGCATTTCGTTCCGAATTGGAGTGGTTGGTGTATTCCACACTTCTAGCGATTGGATTTCACTCAAAACTCACCAAATGACTCCTCCCACCATATTACGATGTTGCCCAAGTTTTGGGCTCGATCCGAAATCAATAGGTGTTCCAAATTGGACAATTCAAGTTCAACGGCAGTTCGTTCCAAATTGGAGTGGTTGGTGTATTCCATAGTTCTGGCGATTGGATTTCACTCAAAAGTCACCAAATGAATCCTCCCGCCATATTATGATGTTGCCCATGTTTTGGGCTCGATCCGAAATCAATAGGTGTTCCAAATTGGACAATTCAAGTTCAACGGCAGTTCGTTCCTAATTGGAGTGGTTGGCGTTTTCCATACTTCTAGGGATTGGATTTCACTCAAAACTCACCAAATGACTCCTCCCACTATATTATGATGTTGCCCAAGTTTTGGTTTCGATCCGAAATCAGTAGGTGTGAGAAATTGGACAATTCAAGTTCAACGGCATTTCGTTCCGAATTGGAGTGGTTGGTGTATTCCACACTTCTAGCGATTGGATTTCACTCAAAACTCACCAAATGACTCCTCCCACTATATTATGATGTTGCCCAAGTTTTGGGGTCGATCCGAAATCAATAGGTGTTCCAAATTGGACAATTCAAGTTCAACGGCAGTTCGTTCCAAATTGGAGTGGTTGGTGTATTCCATAGTTCTGGCGATTGGATTTCACTCAAAAGTCACCAAATGAATCCTCCCGCCATATTATGATGTTGCCCATGTTTTGGGCTCGATCCGAAATCAATAGGTGTTCCAAATTGGACAATTCAAGTTCAACGGCAGTTCGTTCCTAATTGGAGTGGTTGGCGTTTTCCATACTTCTAGGGATTGGATTTCACTCAAAACTCACCAAATGACTCCTCCCACTATATTATGATGTTGCCCAAGTTTTGGTTTCGATCCGAAATCAGTAGGTGTGAGAAATTGGACAATTCAAGTTCAACGGCATTTCGTTCCGAATTGGAGTGGTTGGTGTATTCCACACTTCTAGCGATTGGATTTCACTCAAAACTCACCAAATGACTCCTCCCACTATATTATGATGTTGCCCAAGTTTTGGGGTCGATCCGAAATCAATAGGTGTTCCAAATTGGACAATTCAAGTTCAACGGCAGTTCGTTCCAAATTGGAGTGGTTGGTGTATTCCATAGTTCTGGCGATTGGATTTCACTCAAAAGTCACCAAATGAATCCTCCCGCCATATTATGATGTTGCCCATGTTTTGGGCTCGATCCGAAATCAATAGGTGTTCCAAATTGGACAATTCAAGTTCAACGGCAGTTCGTTCCTAATTGGAGTGGTTGGCGTTTTCCATACTTCTAGGGATTGGATTTCACTCAAAACTCACCAAATGACTCCTCCCACTATATTATGATGTTGCCCAAGTTTTGGTTTCGATCCGAAATCAGTAGGTGTGAGAAATTGGACAATTCAAGTTCAACGGCATTTCGTTCCGAATTGGAGTGGTTGGTGTATTCCACACTTCTAGCGATTGGATTTCACTCAAAACTCACCAAATGACTCCTCCCACTATATTATGATGTTGCCCAAGTTTTGGGGTCGATCCGAAATCAATAGGTGTTCCAAATTGGACAATTCAAGTTCAACGGCAGTTCGTTCCAAATTGGAGTGGTTGGTGTATTCCATAGTTCTGGCGATTGGATTTCACTCAAAAGTCACCAAATGAATCCTCCCGCCATATTATGATGTTGCCCATGTTTTGGGCTCGATCCGAAATCAATAGGTGTTCCAAATTGGACAATTCAAGTTCAACGGCAGTTCGTTCCTAATTGGAGTGGTTGGCGTTTTCCATACTTCTAGGGATTGGATTTCACTCAAAACTCACCAAATGACTCCTCCCACTATATTATGATGTTGCCCAAGTTTTGGTTTCGATCCGAAATCAGTAGGTGTGAGAAATTGGACAATTCAAGTTCAACGGCATTTCGTTCCGAATTGGAGTGGTTGGTGTATTCCACACTTCTAGCGATTGGATTTCACTCAAAACTCACCAAATGACTCCTCCCACTATATTATGATGTTGCCCAAGTTTTGGGGTCGATTCGATACTTCTAGCGATTGGATTTCGCTCAAAACTCACCAAACGACTCCTCCCTCCATATTATGTTGTTGCCCAAGTTTTGGCCTCGATCCGAAATGAATAGGTCCGAGAAATTGGTCAATTCAATTTCAACGACCGTTCGTTCCTAATTGTAGTGGTTGGTGTATTCCATACGTCTAGCGATTGGATTTCACTCAAAACTCACCAAATGACTCCTCCCACCATATTATGATGTTGCCCAAGTTTTGGGCTCGATCCGAAATCAATAGGTGTGAGAAATTGGACAATTCAAGTTCAACGGCAGTTCGTTCCTAATTGGAGTGGTTGGTGTATTCCTTACTTCTAGCCTTTGGATTTCACTCAAAACTCACCAAATGACTCCTCCCACCATATTATAATGTTGCCCAAGTTTTGGGCTCGATCCGAAATTAATAGGTGTTCTAAATTGGACAATTCAAGTTCAACGGCAGTTCGTTCCAAATTGGAGTGGTTGGTGTATTCCATACTTCTAGCGATTGGATTTCACTCAAAACTCAGCAAATGACTCCTCCCTCCATATTATGATGTTACCCAAGTTTTGGGCTCGATCCGAATTCAATAGGTGTGACAAATTGGCCAATTCAATTTCAACGACAGTTCTTTCCTAATTGGAGTGGTTGGTGTATTCCATACTTCTAGCCATTGGATTTCACTCAAAACTCACCAAATGACTCCTCCCACCATATTATATTGTTGCCCAAGTTTTGGGCTCGATCCGAAATTAATAGGTGTTCTAAATTGGACAATTCAAGTTCAACGGCAGTTCGTTCCAAATTGGAGTGGTTGGTGTATTCCATACCTCTAGCGATTGGATTTCACTCAAAACTCACCAAATGACTCCTCCCACCATATTATGATGTTGCCCAAGTTTTGGGCTCGATCCGAAATCAATAGGTGTGAGATATTGGACAATTCAAGTTCAACGGCAGTTCTTTCCTAATTGGAGTGGTTGGTGTATTCCATACTTCTAGCCATTGGATTTCACTCAAAACTCACCAAATGACTCCTCCCACCATATTATATTGTTGCCCAAGTTTTGGGCTCGATCCGAAATTAATAGGAGTTCCAAATTGGACAATTCAAGTTCAACGGCAGTTCGTTCCTAATTGGAGTGGTTGGTGTATTCCATACTTCTAGCGATTGGATTTCACTCAAACCTCACCAAATGAATCCTCCCACCATATTATGATGTTGCCCAAGTTTTAGGCTCAATCCGAAATCAATATGTGTGAGAAATTGGACAATTCAAGTTCAACGGCAGTTCGTTCCTAATTGGAGTGGTTGGTGTATTCTATACTTCTTGGGATTGGATTTCACTCAAAACTCACCAAATGACTCCTCCCACCATATTATGATGTTGCCCAAGATTTGGGCTCGATCCGAAACAATAGGTGTTCCAAATTGGACAATTCAAGTTCAACGGCAGTTCGTTCCAAATTGGAGTGGTTGGTGTATTCCATACCTCTAGCGATTGGATTTCACTCAAAACTCACCAAATGACTCCTCCCACCATATTATGATGTTGCCCAAGTTTTGGGCTCGATCCGAAATCAATAGGTGTGAGATATTGGACAATTCAAGTTCAACGGCAGTTCTTTCCTAATTGGAGTGGTTGGTGTATTCCATACTTCTAGCCATTGGATTTCACTCAAAACTCACCAAATGACTCCTCCCACCATATTATATTGTTGCCCAAGTTTTGGGCTCGATCCGAAATTAATAGGAGTTCCAAATTGGACAATTCAAGTTCAACGGCAGTTCGTTCCTAATTGGAGTGGTTGGTGTATTCCATACTTCTAGCGATTGGATTTCACTCAAACCTCACCAAATGAATCCTCCCACCATATTATGATGTTGCCCAAGTTTTAGGCTCAATCCGAAATCAATATGTGTGAGAAATTGGACAATTCAAGTTCAACGGCAGTTCGTTCCTAATTGGAGTGGTTGGTGTATTCCATACTTCTTGGGATTGGATTTCACTCAAAACTCACCAAATGACTCCTCCCACCATATTATGATGTTGCCCAAGATTTGGGCTCGATCCGAAACAATAGGTGTTCCAAATTGGACAATTCAAGTTCAACGGCAGTTCGTTCCTAATTGGAGTGGTTGGTGTATTCCATACTTCTAGCGATTGGATTTCACTCAAAACTCACCAAATGACTCCTCCCACCATATTATGATGTTGCCCAAGTTTTGGGCTCGATCCGAACTCAATAGGTGTGAGAAATTGGACAATTCAAGTTCAACGGCAGTTCGTTCCTAATTGGAGTGGTTGGTGTATTCCATACTTCTAGCCATTGGATTTCACTCAAAACTCACCAAATGACTCCTCCCACCATATTATAATGTTGCCCAAGTTGTGGAGTCGATCCGAAATTAATAGGTGTTCCAAATTGGACAATTCAAGTTCAACGGCAGTTCGTTCCTAATTGGAGTGGTTGGTGTATTCCATATTTCTAGCGATTGGATTTCACTCAAAACTCACCAAATGAGTCCTCCCACCATATTATGATGTTGCCCAAGTTTTGGGCTCGATCCGAAATCGATAGGTGTTCCAAATTGGACAATTCAAGTTCAACGGCAGTTCGTTCCTAATTGGAGTGGTTGGTGTATTCCATACTTCTAGCGATTGGATTTCACTCAAACATCACCAAATGAATCCTCCCACCATATTATGATGTTTCCCAAGTTTTAGGCTCGATCCGAAATCAATAGGTGTGAGAAATTGGACAATTCAAGTTCAACGGCACTTCGTTCCTAATTGGAGTGGTTGGTGTATTCCATACTTCTAGCCATTGGATTTCACTCAAAACTCACCAAATGACTCCTCCCACCATATTATGATGTTGCCCAAGATTTGGGCTCGATCCGAAACAATAGGTGTTCCAAATTGGACAATTCAATTTCAACGGCAGTTCGTTCCTAATTGGAGTGGTTGGTGTATTCCATACTTCTAGCGATTGGATTTCACTCAAAACTCACCAAACGACTCCTCCCACCATATTATGATGTTGCCCAAGTTTTGGGCTCGATCCGAACTCAATAGGTGTGAGAAATTGGACAATTCAAGTTCAACGGCAGTTCGTTCCTAATTGGAGTGGTTGGTGTATTCCATACTTCTAGCCATTGGATTTCACTCAAAACTCACCAAATGACTCCTCCCACCATATTATGATGTTGCCCAAGATTTGGGCTCGATCCGAAACAATAGGTGTTCCAAATTGGACAATTCAAGTTCAACGGCAGTTCGTTCCAAATTGGAGTGGTTGGTGTATTCCATACTTCTAGCGATTGGATTTCACTCAAAACTCACCAAATGACTCCTCCCACCATATTATGATTTTGCCCAAGTTTTGGCCTCGATCCGAAATCAATAGGTGTTCCAAATTGGACAATTCAAGTTCAACGGCAGTTCGTTCCTAATTGGAGTGGTTGGTGTATTCCATACTTCTAGCGATTGGATTTCACTCAAAACTCACCAAATGACTCCTCCCACCATATTATGATGTTGCCCACGTTTTGGGCTCGATCCGAACTCAATAGGTGTGAGAAGTTGGACAATTTAAGTTCAACGGCAGTTCGTTCCTAATTGGAGTGGTTGGTGTATTCCATACTTCTAGCGATTGGATTTCACTCGAAACTCACCAAATGACTCCTCCCACCATATTATGATGTTGCCCAAGTTTGGGGTTCGATCCAAAATCAATAGGTACGGGAAATTGGACAATTCAAGTTCAACGGCAGTTCCTTCCTAATTGGAGTGGTTGGTGTATTCCATACTTCTAGCGATTGGATTTCACTCAAAACTCACCAAATGACTCCTCCCGCCATATTATGATGTTGCCCGGGTTTTGGGCTCGATCCGAAATCAATAGGTGTGAGAAATTGGACAATTCAAGTTCAACGGCAGTTCGTTCCTAATTGGCGTGGTTGGTGTATTCCATACTTCTAGCGATTGGATTTCACTCAAAACTCACCAAATGACTCCTCCCACCATATTATGACGTTGCCCAAGTTTTGGGCTCGATCCGAAATCCATAGGTGTTCGAAATTGGACAATTCAAGTTCAACGGCAGTTCGTTCCTAATTGGAGTGGTTGGGGTATTCCATACTTCTAGCAATTGGATTTCACTCAAAACTCACCAAATGACTCCTCCCACCATATTATGATGTTGCCCAAGTTTTGGGCTCGATCCGAAATGAACAGTTCTTCCAAAATTGGACAATTCAAGTTCAACGGCAGTTCGTTCCTAACTGGAGTGGTTGGTGTATTCCATACTTCTAGCGATTGGATTTCACTCAAAACTCAACAAATGACTCTTCCCACCATGTTATGATGTTGCCCAAGTTTTGGGCTCGATCCGAAATCAATAGTTCTTCCAAATTGGACAATTCAAGTTCAACGGCAGTTCGTTCCTAATTGGAGTGGTTGGTGTATTCCATACTTCTAGCGATTGGATTTTACTCAAAACTCACCAAATGACTCCTCCCACCATATAATGACGTTGCCCAAGTTTTGGGCTCAATCCGAAATCAATAGGTGTTCCAAATTGGACAATTCAAGTTCAACGGCAGTTCGTTCCTAATTGGAGTGGTTGGTGTATTCCATACTTCTAGCGATTGGATTTCACTCAAAACTCACCAAATGACTCCTCCCACCATATTATGATGTTGCACAAGTTTTGGGCTCGATCCGAAATCAATGGGTATTCCAAATTGGACAATTCAAGTTCAACGGCAGTTCGTTCCTAATTGGAGTGGTTGGTGTATTTCATACTTCTAGCGATTGGATTTCACTCAAAACTCAACAAATGACTCCTCCCACCATGTTATGATGTTGCCCAGGTTTTGTGCTCGATCAGAAATCAATACGTGTGAGAAATTGGATAATTCAATTTCAACGGCAGTTCGTTCCTAATTGGAGTGGTTGGTGTATTCCATACTTCTAGCGATTGGATTTCCCTCAAAACTCACCAAATGACTCCTCCCACCATATTATGATGTTGCCCATGTTTTGGGCTCGATCCGAATTCGATAGGTGTGAGAAATTGGTCAAATCAATTTCAACGACAGTTCTTTCCTAATTGGAGTGGTTGGTGTATTACATACTTCTAGCGATTGGATTTCACTCAAAACTCACCAAATGACTCGTCCCACCATATTATGATGGGACCCAAGTTTTGGGCTCGATCCGAAATCAATAGGTGTGAGAAATTGGACAATTCAAGTTCAACGGCAGTTCGTTCCTAATTGGAGTGGTTGGTGTATTCCAAACTTCTAACGATTGGATTTCACTCAAATTTCACCAAATCACTCCTCCCACCATATTATGATGTTGCCCAAGTTTTGGGCTCGATCCGAAATCAATAGGTGTTCGAATATGACAATTCAAGTTCAACGACAGTTCGTTCCCAACTGGAATGGTTGGTGTATTCCATACTTCAAGCGATCGGATTTCACTCACAACTCAACAAATGACTCCTCCCACCATATTATGATGTTGCCCAAGTTTTGGAATCGATCCGAAATCAATAGGTCTTCCAAATTGGACAATTCAAGTTCAACGGCAGTTCGTTCCTAATTGGAGTGGTTGGTGTATTCCCTACTTCTAGCGATTGGATTTCACTCAAAACTCACCAAATGACTCCTCCCACGATATTACGATGTTGCCCAAGTTTTGGGCTCGATCCGAAATCAATAGGTGTGAGAAATTGGACAATTCAAGTTCAACGACAGTTCGTTCCTAACTGGAGTGGTTGGTGTATTCCATACTTCTAGCGATTGGATTTCACTCAAAACTCACCAAACGACTCCTCCCACCATATTATGATGTTGCCCAAGTTTTGGGCTCGATCTGAAATCAATACGTGTTCCAAATTGGACAATTCAAGTTCAACGGCAGTTCGTTCCTAATTGGAGTGGTTGGTGTATTCCATACTTCTTGTGATTGGATTTCTCTCCAAACTCACCAAATGACTCCTCCAACCATATTATGATGTTGCCCAAGTTTGGGGCTCGATCCGAAATCAATAGGTGTGAGAAATTGGACAATTCAAGTTCAGCGGCAGTTCGTTCCTAATTGGAGTGGTTGGTGTATTCCATACTTCTAATGATTGGATTTTACTCAAAACTCACCAAATGACTCCTCCCACCATATAATGACGTTGCCCAAGTTTTGGGGTCGATCCGAATTCAATAGGTGTTCCAAATTGGACAATTCAAGTTCGACGGCAGTTCGTTCCTAATTGGAGTGGTTGGTGTATTCCATACTTCTAGCGATTGGATTTCACTCAAAACTCACCAAATGACTCCTCCCACCATATTATGATGTTGCCCAAGTTTTGGGCTCGATACGAAATCAATAGGTGTGAAAAATTGGACAATTCAATTTCAACGACAGTTCTTTCCTAATTGGAGTGGTTGGTGTATTCCATACTTCTAGCGATTGGATTTCTCTCAAAACTCCCCAAATGACTCCTCCCACCATGTTATGATGTTGCCCAGGTTTTGTGCTCGATCAGAAATCAATACGTGTGAGAAATTGGATAATTCAATTTCAACGGCAGTTCGTTCCTAATTGGAGTGGTTGGTGTATTCCATACTTCTAGCGATTGGATTTCCCTCAAAACTCACCAAATGACTCCTCCCACCATATTATGATGTTGCCCATGTTTTGGGCTCGATCCGAATTCGATAGGTGTGAGAAATTGGTCAATTCAATTTCAACGACAGTTCTTTCCTAATTGGAGTGGTTGGTGTATTACATACTTCTAGCGATTGGATTTCACTCAAAACTCACCAAATGACTCGTCCCACCATATTATCATGGGACCCAAGTTTTGGGCTCGATCCGAAATCAATAGGTGTGAGAAATTGGACAATTCAAGTTCAACGGCAGTTCGTTCCTAATTGGAGTGGTTGGTGTATTCCAAACTTCTAACGATTGGATTTCACTCAAATTTCACCAAATCACTCCTCCCACCATATTATGATGTTGCCCAAGTTTTGGGCTCGATCCGAAATCAATAGGTGTTCGAATATGACAATTCAAGTTCAACGACAGTTCGTTCCCAACTGGAATGGATGGTGTATTCCATACTTCAAGCGATCGGATTTCACTCACAACTCAACAAATGACTCCTCCCACCATATTATGATGTTGCCCAAGTTTTGGAATCGATCCGAAATCAATAGGTCTTCCAAATTGGACAATTCAAGTTCAACGGCAGTTCGTTCCTAATTGGAGTGGTTGGTGTATTCCCTACTTCTAGCGATTGGATTTCACTCAAAACTCACCAAATGACTCCTCCCACGATATTACGATGTTGCCCAAGTTTTGGGCTCGATCCGAAATCAATAGGTGTGAGAAATTGGACAATTCAAGTTCAACGACAGTTCGTTCCTAACTGGAGTGGTTGGTGTATTCCATACTTCTAGCGATTGGATTTCACTCAAAACTCACCAAACGACTCCTCCCACCATATTATGATGTTGCCCAAGTTTTGGGCTCGATCTGAAATCAATACGTGTTCCAAATTGGACAATTCAAGTTCAACGGCAGTTCGTTCCTAATTGGAGTGGTTGGTGTATTCCATACTTCTAATGATTGGATTTTACTCAAAACTCACCAAATGACTCCTCCCACCATATAATGACGTTGCCCAAGTTTTGGGGTCGATCCGAATTCAATAGGTGTTCCAAATTGGACAATTCAAGTTCGACGGCAGTTCGTTCCTAATTGGAGTGGTTGGTGTATTCCATACTTCTAGCGATTGGATTTCACTCAAAACTCACCAAATGACTCCTCCCACCATATTAAGATGTTGCCCAAGTTTTGGGCTCGATACGAAATCAATAGGTGTGAAAAATTGGACAATTCAATTTCAACGACAGTTCTTTCCTAATTGGAGTGGTTGGTGTATTCCATACTTCTAGCGATTGGATTTCTCTCAAAACTCCCCAAATGACTCCTCCCACCATATTATGATGTTGCCCAAGTTTTGGGCTCGATCCGAAATCAATAGGTGTGAGAAATTGGACAATTCAAGTTCAACGGCAGTTCGTTCCTAATTGGAGTGGTTGGGGTATTCCATACTTGTAGCAATTGGATTTCACTCAAAACTCACCAAATGACTCCTCCCACCATATTATGATGTTGCCCAAGTTTTGGGCTCGATCCGAAATCAATAGGTCTTCCAAATTGGACAATTCAAGTTCAACGGCAGTTCGTTCCAATTTGGAGTGGTTGGTGTATTCCATACTTCTAGCGATTTGATTTCACTAAAAACTCACTAAATGACTCCTCCCACCATATTATGATGTTGTCCAAGTTTTGGGCTCGATCCGAAATCAATAGGTGTTCCAAATTGGACAATTCAAGTTCAACGGCAGTTCGTTCCTAACTGGAGTGGTTGGTGTATTCCATACTTCTAGCGATTGGATTTCACTCAAAACTCACCAAATGACTCCTCCCACCATATTATGATGTTGCCCAAGTTTTGGGCTCGATCCGAAATCAATAGGTGTTCCAAATTGGACAATTCAAGTTCAACGGCAGTTCGTTCCTAACTGGAGTGGTTGGTGTATTCCATACTTCTAGCGATTGGATTTCATTCAAAACTCACCAAATGACTCCTCCCACCATATTATGACGTTGCCCAAGTTTTGGGTTCGATCCGAAATCAATGGGTGTTCCAAATTGGACAATTCAAGTTCAACGGCAGTTCGTTCCTAATTGGAGTGGTTGGTGTATTCCATACTTCTAGTGATTGGATTTCTGTCCAAACTCACCAAATGACTCCTCCCACCATATTATGATGTTGCCCAAGTTTTGGGCTCGATCCGAAATCAATAGGTGTGAGAAATTGGTCAATTCAATTTCAACGACAGTTCTTTCCGAATTGGAGTGGTTGGTGTATTCCAAACTTCTAGCGATTGGATTTCACTCAAAACTCACCAAATGACTCCTCCCACCATATTATGATGTTGCCCAAGTTTTGGGCTCGATCCGAAATCAATAGGTGTGAGAAATTGGACAATTCAAGTTCAACGGCAGTTCGTTCCTAATTGGAGTGGTTGGTGTACTCCATACTTCTAGCGATTGGATTTCACTCAAAACTCACCAAATGACTCCTCCCACCATATTATGATGTTGCCCAAGTTTTGGGCTCGATCCGAAATCAATAGGTGTTCCAAAGTGGAAAATTCAAGTATAATGGCAGTTCGTTCCTAATTGGAGTGGTTGGTGTATTCCATACTTCTAGCGATTGGATTTCTCTCAAAACTCCCCAAATGACTCCTCCCACCATATTATGATGTTGCCCAAGTTTTGGGCTCGATCCGAAATCAATAGGTGTGAGAAATTGGACAATTCAAGTTCAACGGCCGTTCGTTCATAATTGGAGTGGTTGGTGTATTCCATACTTCTAGCGATTGGATTTCACTCAAAACTCACCAAATGAATTCTCCCACCATATTATGATGTTGCCCAAGTTTTGGGCTCGATCCGAAATCAATAGGTGTTCCAAATTGGACAATTCAAGTTCAACGGCAGTTCATTACCAATTGGAGTGGTTGGTGTATTCCATACTTCTAGCAATCGGATTTCACTCAAAACTCACCAAATGACTCCTCCCACCATATTATGATGTTGCCCAAGTTTTGGACTTGATCCGAAATCAATAGGTGTTCCAAATTGGACAATTCAAGTTCAACGGCGGTTCGTTCCTAATTGGAGTGGTTGGTGTATTCCATACTTATAGCGATTGGATTTCTCTCCAAACTCACCAAATGACTCCTCCCACCATATTATGATGTTGCCCAAGTTTTGGGCTCGATCCGAAATCAATAGGTGTGAGAAATTGGAAAATTCAAGTATAACGGCAGTTCGTTCCTAACTGGAGTGGTTGGTGTATTCCATACTCCTAGCGATTGGATTTCTCTCAAAACTCACCAAATGACTCCTCCCACCATATTATGATGTTGCCCAAGTTTTGGGCTCGATCCGAAATCAATAGGTGGGAGAAATTGGTCAATTCAATTTTAACGACAGTTCTTTCCTAATTGGAGTGGTTAGTGTATTCCATACTTCTATCGATTGGATTTCACTCAAAACTCACCAAATGACTCCTCCCACCATATTATGATGTTGCCCAAGTTTTGGGCTCGATCCGAAATCAATAGGTATTCCAAATTGGACAATTCAAGTTCAACGGCAGTACGTCCCTAATTGGAGTGGTTGGTGTATTCCATACTTCTAGCGATTGGATTTCATTCAAAACTCACCAAATGACTCCTCCCACCATATTATGACGTTGCCCAAGTTTTGGGTTCGATCCGAAATCAATAGGTGTGAGAAATTGGACAATTCAAGTTCAACGGCAGTTCGTTCCTAATTGGAGTGGTTGGTGTATTCCATACTTCTAGCGATTGGATTACACTGAAAACTCACCAAACGACGCCTCCCACCATATTATGATGTTGCCCAAGTTTTGGGCTCGATCCGAAATCAATAGGTCTTCCAAATTGGACAATTCAAGTTCAACGGCAGTTCGTTCCTAATTGGAGTGGTTGGTGTATTCCATACTTCTAGCGATTGGATTTCACTCAAAACTCACCAAATGACTCCTCCCACCATATTATGATGTTGCAAAAGTTTTGGGCTCGATCCGAAATCAATAGGTGTGAGAAATTGGACAATTCAAGTTCAACGGCAGTTCGTTCCAAATTGGAGTGGTTGGGGTATTCCATACTTCTAGCAATTGGATTTCACTCAAAACTCACCAAATGACTCCTCCCACCATGTTATGATGTTGCCCAAGTTTTGGGCTCGATCCGAAATCAATAGGTGTTCCAAATTGGACAATTCAAGTTCAACGGCAGTTCGTTCCAAATTGGAGTGGTTGGTGTATTCCATAGTTCTGGCGATTGGATTTCACTCAAAAGTCACCAAATGACTCTTACCACCATATTATTACGTTGCCCAAGTTTTGGGCTCGATCTGAAATCACTAGATGTGAGAAATTGGACAATTCAAGTTCAACGGCAGTTCGTTCCTAATTGGAGTGGTTGGTGTATTCCATACTTCTAGCGATCGGATTTCACTCAAAACTCACCAAATGACTCCTCCCACCATATTAAGTAGTTTCCCAAGTTTTGGACAATTCAAGTTCATTGGCAGTTCGTTCCTAATTGGAGTGGTTGGTGTGTTCCATACTTCTAGCGATTGGATTTCACTCAAAACTCACCAAATGACTCCTCCCACCATATTTTGATGTTGCCCAAGTTTTGGGCTCGATCCGAATTCGATAGGTGTGAGAAATTGGTCAATTCAATTTCAACGACAGTTCTTTCCTAATTGGAGTGGTTGGTGTATTCCATACTTCTAGCGATTGGATTTCTCTCAAAACTCACCAAATGACTCCTCCCACCATATTATGATGTTGCCCAAGTTTTGGGCTCGATCAGAAATCAATACGTGTGAGAAATTGGATAATTCAATTTCAACGGCAATTCGTTCCTAATTGGAGTGGTTGGTGTATTCCATACTTCTAGCGATTGGATTTCCCTCAAAACTCACCAAATGACTCCTCCCACCATATTATGTTGTTGCCCAAGTTTTGGGCTCGATCCGAATTCGATAGGTGTGAGAAATTGGTCAATTCAATTTCAACGACAGTTCTTTCCTAATTGGAGTGGTTGGTGTATTCCATACTTCTAGCGATTGGATTTCACTCAAAACTCACCAAATGACTCCTCCCACCATATTATGATGTTGCCCAAGTTTTGGGCTCGATCCAAATTCAACAGGTGTGAGAAATTGGTCAATTCACTTTCAACGACAGTTCTTTCCTAATTGGAGTGGTTGGTGTATTCCATACTTCTAGCGATTGGATTTCTCTCAAAACTCACCAAATGACTCCTCCCACCATATTATGATGTTGCCCAAGTTTTGGGCTCGATCCGAAATCAATAGGTGTGAGAAATTGGACAATTCAAGTTCAACGGCAGTTCGTTCCTAATTGGAGTGGTTGGGGTATTCCATACTTCTAGCGATTGGATTTCACTCAAAACTCACCAAATGACTCCTCCCACCATATAATGATGTTGCCCAAGTTTTGGGCTCGATCCGAAATGAACAGTTCTTCCAAATTGGACAATTCAAGTTCAACGGCAGTTCGTTCCTAACTGGAGTGGTTGGTGTATTCCATACTTCTAGCGATTGGATTTCACTCAAAACTCACCAAATGACTCCTCCCACCATATTATGATGTTGCCCAAGTTTTGGGCTCGATCCGAATTCGATAGGTGTGAGAAATTGGTCAATTCAATTTCAACGACAGTTCTTTCCTAATTGGAGTGGTTGGTGTATTCCATACTTCTAACGATTGGATTTCTCTCAAAACTCACCAAATGACTCCTCCCACCATATTATGATGTTGCCCAAGTTTTGGGCTCGATCAGAAATCAATACGTGTGAGAAATTGGATAATTCAATTTCAACGGCAGTTCGTTCCTAATTGGAGTGGTTGGTGTATTCCATACTTCTAGCGATTGGATTTCCCTCAAAACTCACCAAATGACTCCTCCCACCATATTATGATGTTGCCCAAGTTTTGGGCTCGATCCGAATTCGATAGGTGTGAGAAATTGGTCAATTCAATTTCAACGACAGTTCTTTCCTAATTGGAGTGGTTGTTGTATTCCATACTTCTAGCGATTGGATTTCACTCAAAACTCACCAAATGACTCCTCCCACCATATTATGATGTTGCCCAAGTTTTGGGCTCGATCCGAATTAAACAGGTGTGAGAAATTGGTCAATTCACTTTCAACGACAGTTCTTTCCTAATTGGAGTGGTTGGTGTATTCCATACTTCTAGCGATTGGATTTCTCTCAAAACTCACCAAATGACTCCTCCCACCATATTATGATGTTGCCCAAGTTTTGGGCTCGATCCGAAATCAATAGGTGTGAGAAATTGGACAATTCAAGTTCAACGGCAGTTCGTTCCTAATTGGAGTGGTTGGGGTATTCCATACTTCTAGCGATTGGATTTCTCTCAAAACTCACCAAATGACTCCTCCCACCATATTATGATGTTGCCCAAGTTTTGGGCTCGATCCGAATTCAATAGGTGTGAGAAATTGGACAATTCAAGTTCAACGGCAGTTCGTTCCTAATTGGAGTGGTTGGTGTATTCCGTACTTCTAGCGATTGGATTTCACTCAAAACTCACCAAATGACTCCTCCCACCATATTATGATGTTGCCGAAGTTTTGGGCTCGATACGAAATGAACAGTTCTTCCAAATTGGACAATTCAAGTTCAACGGCAGTTCGTTCCTAACTGGAGTGGTTGGTGTATTCCATACTTCTAGCGATTGGATTTCACTCAAAACTCACCAAATGACTCATCCCACCATATTATGATGTTGCCCAAGTTTTGGGCTCGATCCGAAATCAATAGGTGTGAGAAATTGGTCAATTCAATTTCAACGACAGTTCGTTCCTAATTGGAGTGGTTGGTGTATTCCATACGTCTAGCGATTGGATTTCACTCAAAACTCACCAAATGACTCCTCCCACTATATTATGATGTTGCCCAAGTTTTGGGCTCGATCCGAAATCAATAGATGTTTCAAATTGGACAATTCAAGTTCAACGGCAGTTCGTTCCTAATTGGAGTGGTTGGTGTATTCCTTACTTCTAGCGATTGGATTTCACTCAAAACTCACCAAATGACTCCTCCCACCATATTATTTTGTTGCCCAAGTTTTGGGCTCGATCCGAAATCAATAGCTGTGAGAAATTGGACAATTCAAGTTCAACGGCAGTTCGTTCCTAATTGGAGTGGTTGGGCTATTCCATACTTCTAGCAGTTGGATTTCACCCAAAACACACCAAATGACTCCTCCCACCATATTATGATGTTGCCCAAGTTTTGGCCTCGATCCGAAATCAATAGGTGTTCCAAATTGGACAATTCAAGTTCAACGGCAGTTCGTTCCTAACTGGAGTGGTTGGTGTATTCCATACTTCTACCGATTGGATTTCACTCAAAACTCACCAAATGACTCCTCCCACCATATTATGATGTTGCCCAAGTTTTGGGCTCGATCCGAAATCAATAGGTGTTCCAAATTGGACAATTCAAGTTCAACGGCAGTTCGTTCCTAACTGGACTGGTTGGTGTATTCCATACTTCTAGCGATTGGATTTCACTCAAAATTCACCAAATGACTCCTCCCACCATATTATGATGTTGCCCAAGTTTTGGGCTCGATCCGAAATCAATAGGTGTTCCAAATTGGACAATTCAAGTTCAACGGCAGTTCGTTCCTAATTGGAGTGGTTGGTGTATTCCATACTTCTAGTGATTGGATTTCTCTCCAAACTCACCAAATGACTACTCCCACCATATTATGATGTTGCCCAAGTTTTGGGCTCTATCCGAAATCAATAGGTGTGAGAAATTGGTCAATTCTATTTCAACGATAGTTCTTTCCGAATTGGAGTGGTTGGTGTATTCCATACTTCTAGCGATTGGATTTCACTCAAAACTCACCAAATGACTCCTCCCACCATATTATGATGTTGCCCAAGTTTTGGGCTCGATCCGAAATCAATAGGTGTGAGAAATTGGACAATTCAAGTTCAACGGCAGTTCGTTCCTAATTGGAGTGGTTGGTGTATTCCATACTTCTAGCGATTGGATTTCACTCAAAACTCACCAAATGACTCCTCCCACCATATTATGATGTTGCCCAAGTTTTGGGCTCGATCCGAAATCAATAGGTGTTCCAAAGTGGAAAATTCAAGTATAACGGCAGTTCGTTCCTAACTGGAGTGGTTGGTGTATTCCATACATCTAGCGATTGGATTTCACTCAAAACTCACCAAATGACTCCTCCCATCATATTATGATGTTGCCCAAGTTTTGGTCTCGATCCGAAATCAATAGGTGTGAGAAATTGGACAATTCAAGTTCAACGGCCGTTCGTTCCTAATTGGAGTGGTTGGTGTATTCCATACTTCTAGCGATTGCATTTCACTCAAAACTCACCAAATGACTCCTCCCACCATATTATGATGTTGCCCAAGTTTTGGGCTCGATACGAAATCAATAGGTGTGAGAAATTGGACAATTCAAGTTCAACGGCAGTTCGTTCCTAATTGGAGTGGTTGGGGTATTCCATACTTCTAGCAATTGGATTTCACTCAAAACTCACCAAATGACTCCTCCCACCATATTATGATGTTGCCCAAGTTTGGGGCTCGATCCGAAATCAATAGGTGTGAGAAATTGGACAATTCAAGTTCAACGGCAGTTCGTTCCAAATTGGAGTGGTTGGTGTATTCCATACTTCTAGCGATTGGATTTCACTCAAAACTCAACAAATGACTCGTCCCACCATATTATGATGTTGCCCAAGTTTTGGGCTCGATCCGAAATCAATAGGTCTTCCAAATTGGACAATTCAAGTTCAACGGCAGTTCATTCCTAATTGGAGTGTTTGGTGTATTCCGTACTTCTAGTGATTGGATTTCTCTCCAAACTCACCAAATGACTCCTCCCACCATATTATGATGTTGCCCAAGTTTTGGGCTCGATCCGAAATCAACAGGTCTTCCAAATTGGACAATTCAAGTTCAACGGCAGTTCGTTCCTAATTGGAGTGGTTGGTGTATTCCATACTTCTAGTGATTGGATTTCTGTCCAAACTCACCAAATGAGTCCTCCCACCATATTATGATGTTGCCCAAGTTTTGGGCTCGATCCGAAATCAATAGGTGTAAGAAATTGATCAATTCAATTTCAACGACAGTTCTTTCCGAATTGGAGTGGTTGGTGTATTCCATACTTCTAGCGATTGGATTTCACTAAAAACTCACCAAATGACTCCTCCCACCATATTATGATGTTGCCCAAGTTTTGGGCTCGATCCGAAATCAATAGGTCTTCCAAATTGGACAATTCAAGTTCAACGGCAGTTCGTTCCTAATTGGAGTGGTTGGTGTATTCCATACTTCTAGCGATTGGATTTCACTCAAAACTCACTAAATGACTCCTCCCACCATATTATGATGTTGCCCAAGTTTTGGGCTCGATACGAAATCAATAGGTGTGAGAAATTGGACAATTCAAGTTCAACGGCAGTTCGTTCCTAATTGGAGTGGTTGGTGTATTCCATACTTCTAGCGATTGGATTTCACTCAAAACTCACCAAATGACTCCTCCCACCATATTATGATGTTGCCCAAGTTTTGGGCTCGATCCGAAATCAATACGTGTTCCAAATTGGACAATTCAAGTTCAACGGCAGTTCGTTCCTAATTGGAGTGGTTGGTGTATTCCATACTTCTAGTGATTGGATTTCTCTCCAAACTCACCAAATGACTCCTCCCACCATATTATGATGTTGCCCAAGTTTTGGGCTCGATCCGAAATCAATAGGTGTGAGAAATTGGTCAATTCAAGTTCAACGGCGGTTCGTTCCTAATTGGAGTGGTTGGGGTATTCCATACTTGTAGCAATTGGATTTCACTCAAAACCCACCAAATGACTCCTCCCACCATATTATGATGTTGCCCAAGTTTGGGGCTCGATCCGAAATCAATAGGTGTGAGAAATTGGACAATTCAACTTCAACGGCAGTTCGTTCCTAACTGGAGTGGTTGGTGTATTCCATACTTCTAGTGGTTGGATTTCTGTCCAAACTCACCAAATGAGTCCTCCCACCATATTATGATGTTGCCCAAGTTTTGGGCTCGATCCGAAATCGACAGGTGTGAGAAATTGGTCAATTCAATTTCAACGACAGTTCTTTCCGAATTGGAGTGGTTGGTGTATTCCATACTTCTAGCGATTGGATTTCACTCAAAACTCACCAAATGACTCCTCCCACCATATTATGACGTTGCCCAAGTTTTGGGCTCGATCCGAAATCAATAGGTCTTCCAAATTGGACAATTCAAGTTCAACGGCAATTTGTTCCTAATTGGAGTGGTTGGTGTATTCCATACTTCTAGTGATTGGATTTCTGTCCAAACTCACCAAATGACTCCTCCCACCATATTATGATGTTGCCCAAGTTTTGGGCTCGATCCGAAATCAATAGGTGTTCCAAATTGGACAATTCAAGTTCAACGGCAGTTCGTTCCAAACTGGAGTGGTTGGTGTATTCCATACTTCTAGCGATTGGATTTCACTCAAAATTCACCAAATGGCTCCTCCCACCATATTATGATGTTGCCCAAGTTTTGGGCTCGATCCGAAATCAATAGGTGTTCCAAATTGGATAATTCAAGTTCAACGGCAGTTCGTTCCTAATTGGAGTGGTTGGTGTATTCCATACTTCTAGTGATTGGATTTCTCTCAAAACTCACCAAATGACTCCTCCCACCATATTATGATGTTGCCTAAGTTTTGGGCTCGATCCGAAATCAATAGGTGTGAGAAATTGGTCAATTCAATTTCAACAACAGTTCTTTCCTAATTGGAGTGGTTGGTGTATTCCATACTTCTAGCGATTGGATTTCACTCAAAACTCACCAAATGACTCATCCCACCATATTATGATGTTGCCCAAGTTTTGGGCTCGATCCGAAATCAATAGGTATTCCAAATTGGACAATTCAAGTTCAACAGTTCGTTCCTAACTGGAGTGGTTGGTGTATACCATACTTCTAGCGATTGGATTTCACTCAAAACTCACCAAATGACTCCTCCCACCATATTATGATGTTGCCCAAGTTTTGGGCTCGATCCGAAATCAATAGGTTTTCCAAATTGGACAATTCAAGTTCAACGGCAGTTCGTTCCTAACTGGAGTGGTTGGTGTATTCCATACTTCTAGCGATTGGATTTCACTCAAAACTCACCAAATGACTCCTCCCACCATATTATGATGTTGCCCAAGTTTTGGGCTCAATCCGAAATCAATAGGTGTTCCAAATTGGACAATTCAAGTTCAACAGCAGTTCGTTCCAAACTGGAGTGGTTGGTGTATTCCATACTTCTCGCGATTGGATTTCACTCAAAACTCACCAAATAACTCCTCCCACCATATTTTGTTGTTGCCCAAGTTTTGGGCTCGATCCGAAATCAATAGGTGTTCCAAATTGGACAATTCAAGTTCAATGGCAGTTCGTTCCAAACTGGAGTGGTTGGTGTATTCCATACTTCTCGCGATTGGATTTCACTCAAAACTCACCAAATAACTCTTCCCACCATATTATGTTGTTGCCCAAGTTTTGGGCTCAATCCGAAATCAATAGGTCCGAGAAATTGGTCAATTCAATTTCAAAGGCCGTTCGTTCCTAATTGTAGTGGTTGGTGTATTCCATACTTCTAGCGATTGGATTTCACTCAAAACTCACCAAATGACTCCTCCCACCATATTATGATGTTGCCCAAGTTTTGGGCTCGATCCGAAATCAATAGATGTTCCAAATTGGACAATTCAAGTTCAACGGCAGTTCGTTCCTAATTGGAGTGGTTGGTGTATTCCATACTTCTAGCGATTGCATTTCACTCAAAACTCACCAAATGACTCCTCCCACCATATTATGATGTTGCCCAAGTTTTGGGCTCGATACGAAATCAATAGGTGTGAGAAATTGGACAATTCAAGTTCAACGGCAGTTCGTTCCTAATTGGAGTGGTTGGGGTATTCCATACTTCTAGCAATTGGATTTCACTCAAAACTCACCAAATGACTCCTCCCACCATATTATGATGTTGCCCAAGTTTGGGGCTCGATCCGAAATCAATAGGTGTGAGAAATTGGACAATTCAAGTTCAACGGCAGTTCGTTCCAAATTGGAGTGGTTGGTGTATTCCATACTTCTAGCGATTGGATTTCACTCAAAACTCAACAAATGACTCGTCCCACCATATTATGATGTTGCCCAAGTTTTGGGCTCGATCCGAAATCAATAGGTCTTCCAAATTGGACAATTCAAGTTCAACGGCAGTTCATTCCTAATTGGAGTGTTTGGTGTATTCCGTACTTCTAGTGATTGGATTTCTCTCCAAACTCACCAAATGACTCCTCCCACCATATTATGATGTTGCCCAAGTTTTGGGCTCGATCCGAAATCAACAGGTCTTCCAAATTGGACAATTCAAGTTCAACGGCAGTTCGTTCCTAATTGGAGTGGTTGGTGTATTCCATACTTCTAGTGATTGGATTTCTGTCCAAACTCACCAAATGAGTCCTCCCACCATATTATGATGTTGCCCAAGTTTTGGGCTCGATCCGAAATCAATAGGTGTAAGAAATTGATCAATTCAATTTCAACGACAGTTCTTTCCGAATTGGAGTGGTTGGTGTATTCCATACTTCTAGCGATTGGATTTCACTAAAAACTCACCAAATGACTCCTCCCACCATATTATGATGTTGCCCAAGTTTTGGGCTCGATCCGAAATCAATAGGTCTTCCAAATTGGACAATTCAAGTTCAACGGCAGTTCGTTCCTAATTGGAGTGGTTGGTGTATTCCATACTTCTAGCGATTGGATTTCACTCAAAACTCACTAAATGACTCCTCCCACCATATTATGATGTTGCCCAAGTTTTGGGCTCGATACGAAATCAATAGGTGTGAGAAATTGGACAATTCAAGTTCAACGGCAGTTCGTTCCTAATTGGAGTGGTTGGTGTATTCCATACTTCTAGCGATTGGATTTCACTCAAAACTCACCAAATGACTCCTCCCACCATATTATGATGTTGCCCAAGTTTTGGGCTCGATCCGAAATCAATACGTGTTCCAAATTGGACAATTCAAGTTCAACGGCAGTTCGTTCCTAATTGGAGTGGTTGGTGTATTCCATACTTCTAGTGATTGGATTTCTCTCCAAACTCACCAAATGACTCCTCCCACCATATTATGATGTTGCCCAAGTTTTGGGCTCGATCCGAAATCAATAGGTGTGAGAAATTGGTCAATTCAAGTTCAACGGCGGTTCGTTCCTAATTGGAGTGGTTGGGGTATTCCATACTTGTAGCAATTGGATTTCACTCAAAACCCACCAAATGACTCCTCCCACCATATTATGATGTTGCCCAAGTTTGGGGCTCGATCCGAAATCAATAGGTGTGAGAAATTGGACAATTCAACTTCAACGGCAGTTCGTTCCTAACTGGAGTGGTTGGTGTATTCCATACTTCTAGTGGTTGGATTTCTGTCCAAACTCACCAAATGAGTCCTCCCACCATATTATGATGTTGCCCAAGTTTTGGGCTCGATCCGAAATCGACAGGTGTGAGAAATTGGTCAATTCAATTTCAACGACAGTTCTTTCCGAATTGGAGTGGTTGGTGTATTCCATACTTCTAGCGATTGGATTTCACTCAAAACTCACCAAATGACTCCTCCCACCATATTATGACGTTGCCCAAGTTTTGGGCTCGATCCGAAATCAATAGGTCTTCCAAATTGGACAATTCAAGTTCAACGGCAATTTGTTCCTAATTGGAGTGGTTGGTGTATTCCATACTTCTAGTGATTGGATTTCTGTCCAAACTCACCAAATGACTCCTCCCACCATATTATGATGTTGCCCAAGTTTTGGGCTCGATCCGAAATCAATAGGTGTTCCAAATTGGACAATTCAAGTTCAACGGCAGTTCGTTCCAAACTGGAGTGGTTGGTGTATTCCATACTTCTAGCGATTGGATTTCACTCAAAATTCACCAAATGGCTCCTCCCACCATATTATGATGTTGCCCAAGTTTTGGGCTCGATCCGAAATCAATAGGTGTTCCAAATTGGATAATTCAAGTTCAACGGCAGTTCGTTCCTAATTGGAGTGGTTGGTGTATTCCATACTTCTAGTGATTGGATTTCTCTCAAAACTCACCAAATGACTCCTCCCACCATATTATGATGTTGCCTAAGTTTTGGGCTCGATCCGAAATCAATAGGTGTGAGAAATTGGTCAATTCAATTTCAACAACAGTTCTTTCCTAATTGGAGTGGTTGGTGTATTCCATACTTCTAGCGATTGGATTTCACTCAAAACTCACCAAATGACTCATCCCACCATATTATGATGTTGCCCAAGTTTTGGGCTCGATCCGAAATCAATAGGTATTCCAAATTGGACAATTCAAGTTCAACAGTTCGTTCCTAACTGGAGTGGTTGGTGTATACCATACTTCTAGCGATTGGATTTCACTCAAAACTCACCAAATGACTCCTCCCACCATATTATGATGTTGCCCAAGTTTTGGGCTCGATCCGAAATCAATAGGTTTTCCAAATTGGACAATTCAAGTTCAACGGCAGTTCGTTCCTAACTGGAGTGGTTGGTGTATTCCATACTTCTAGCGATTGGATTTCACTCAAAACTCACCAAATGACTCCTCCCACCATATTATGATGTTGCCCAAGTTTTGGGCTCAATCCGAAATCAATAGGTGTTCCAAATTGGACAATTCAAGTTCAACAGCAGTTCGTTCCAAACTGGAGTGGTTGGTGTATTCCATACTTCTCGCGATTGGATTTCACTCAAAACTCACCAAATAACTCCTCCCACCATATTTTGTTGTTGCCCAAGTTTTGGGCTCGATCCGAAATCAATAGGTGTTCCAAATTGGACAATTCAAGTTCAATGGCAGTTCGTTCCAAACTGGAGTGGTTGGTGTATTCCATACTTCTCGCGATTGGATTTCACTCAAAACTCACCAAATAACTCTTCCCACCATATTATGTTGTTGCCCAAGTTTTGGGCTCAATCCGAAATCAATAGGTCCGAGAAATTGGTCAATTCAATTTCAAAGGCCGTTCGTTCCTAATTGTAGTGGTTGGTGTATTCCATACTTCTAGCGATTGGATTTCACTCAAAACTCACCAAATGACTCCTCCCACCATATTATGATGTTGCCCAAGTTTTGGGCTCGATCCGAAATCAATAGATGTTCCAAATTGGACAATTCAAGTTCAACGGCAGTTCGTTCCTAATTGGAGTGGTTGGTGTATTCCATACTTCTAGCGATTGGATTTCACTCAAAACTCACCAAATGACTTCTCCCACCATATTATGATGTTGCCCAAGTTTTGGGCTCGATCCGAAATCAGTACGCGTGAGAAATTGGACAATTCAATTTCAACGGCAGTTCGTTCGTAATTGGAGTGGTTGGTGTATTCCATACTTCTAGCGATTGGATTTCACTCATAACTCACCAAATGACTCCTCCCACCATATTATGATGTTGCCCAAGTTTTGGGCTTGATCCGAAATCAATAGATGTTCCAAATTGGACAATTCAAGTTCAACGGCAGTTCGTTCCTAATTGGAGTGGTTGGTGTATTCCATACTTCTAGCGATTTGATTTCACTCAAAACTCACCAAATGACTCCTCCCACCATATTATGATGTTGCCCAAGTTTTGGGCTCGATCCGAAATCAATAGGTGGTCCAAATTGGACAATTCAAGTTCAACGGCAGTTCGTTCGAAACTGGAGTGGTTGGTGTATTCCGTACTTCTAGCGATTGGATTTCACTCAAAACTCACCAAATCACTCCTCCCACCATATTATGATGTTGCCCAAGTTTTGGGCTCGATCCGAAATCAATAGGTCTGAGAAATTGGTCAATTCAATTTCAACGACAGTTCGTTCCTAATTGGAGTGGTTGGTGTATTCCATACGTCTAGCGATTGGATTTCACTCAAAACTCACCAAATGACTCCTCCCACCGTATTATGATGTTGCAAAAGTTTTGGGCTCGATCCGAAATCAATAGGTCCGAGAAATTGGTCAATTCAATTTCAAAGGCCGTTCGTTCCTAATTGTAGTGGTTGGTGTATTCCATACTTCTAGCGATTGGATTTCACTCAAAACTCACCAAATGACTCCTCCCACCATATTATGATGTTGCCCAAGTTTTGGGCTCGATCCGAAATCAATAGATGTTCCAAATTGGACAATTCAAGTTCAACGGCAGTTCGTTCCTAATTGGAGTGGTTGGTGTATTCCATACTTCTAGCGATTTGATTTCACTCAAAACTCACCAAATGACTCCTCCCACCATATTATGATGTTGCCCAAGTTTTGGGCTCGATCCGAAATCAATAGGTGGTCCAAATTGGACAATTCAAGTTCAACGGCAGTTCGTTCGAAACTGGAGTGGTTGGTGTATTCCGTACTTCTAGCGATTGGATTTCACTCAAAACTCACCAAATCACTCCTCCCACCATATTATGATGTTGCCCAAGTTTTGGGCTCGATCCGAAATCAATAGGTCTGAGAAATTGGTCAATTCAATTTCAACGACAGTTCGTTCCTAATTGGAGTGGTTGGTGTATTCCATACGTCTAGCGATTGGATTTCACTCAAAACTCACCAAATGACTCCTCCCACCGTATTATGATGTTGCAAAAGTTTTGGGCTCGATCCGAAATCAATAGGTCTGAGAAATTGGTCAACTCAATTTCAACGACAGTTCGTTCCTAATTGGAGTGGTTGGTGTATTCCATACGTCTAGCGATTGGATTTCACTCAAAACTCACCAAATGACTCCTCCCACCATATTATGATGTAGCCCAAGTTTTGGGCTCGATCCGAAATCAATAGGTGTTCCAAATTGGACAATTCAAGTTCAACGGCAGTTCGTTCCTAATTGGGGTGGTTGGTGTATTTCGTACTTCTAGCGATTGGATTTCACTCAAAACTCACCAATTGACTCCTCCCACCATATTATGATGTTGCCCAAGTTCGGGGCTCGATCCGAAATCAATAGGTGTGAGAAATTGGACAATTCAAGTTCAACGGCAGTTCGTTCCTAATTGGAGTGGTTGGTGTATTCCATATTTCTAGCGATTTGATTTCACTCAAAACTCACCAAATGACTCCTCCCACCATATTATGATGTTGCCCATGTTTTGGGCTCGATCCGAAATCAATAGGTCTGAGAAATTGGTCAATTCAATTTCAACGACAGTTCGTTCCTAATTGGAGTGGTTGGTGTATTCCATACTTCTAGCGATTGGATTTCACTCAAAACTCACCAAATGACTCCTCCCACCATATTATGATGTTGCCCAAGTTTTGGGCTCGATCCGAAATCAATAGGTGTGAGAAATTGGTCAATTCAATTTCGACGACAGTTCGTTCCTAATTGGAGTGGTTGGTGTATTCCATACGTCTAGCGATTGGATTTCACTCAAAAATCACCAAATGACTCCTCCCACCATATTATGATGTTGCCCATGTTTTGGGCTCGATCCGAAATCAATAGGTCTGAGAAATTGGTCAATTCAATTTCAACGACAGTTCGTTCCTAATTGGAGTGGTTGGTGTATTCCATACTTCTAGCGATTGGATTTCACTCAAAACTCACCAAATGACTCCTCCCACCATATTATGATGTTGCCCAAGTTTTGGGCTCGATCCGAAATCAATAGGTGTGAGAAATTGGTCAATTCAATTTCGACGACAGTTCGTTCCTAATTGGAGTGGTTGGTGTATTCCATACGTCTAGCGATTGGATTTCACTCAAAAATCACCAAATGACTCCTCCCACCATATTATGATGTTGCCCAAGTTTTGGGCTCGATCCGAAATCAATAGATGTTCCAAATTGGACAATTCAAGTCAGTTCGTTCCTAACAGGAGTGGTTGGTGTATTCCATACTTCTAGCGATTGGATTTCACTCAAAACTCACCAAATGACTCCTCCCACCATATTATGATGTTGCCCAAGTTTTGGGCTCGATTCGAAATCAATAGGTGTGAGAAATTGGTCAATTCAATTTCAACGACAGTTCGTTCCTAATTGGAGTGGTTGGTGTATTCCATACGTCTAGCGATTGGATTTCACTCAAAACTCACCAAATGACTCCTCCCACTATATTATGATGTTGCCCAAGTTTTGGGCTCGATCGGAAATCAATAGATGTTCCAAATTGGACAATTCAAGTTCAACGGCAGTTCGTTCCTAATTGGAGTGGTTGGTGTATTCCTTACTTCTTGCGATTGGATTTCACTCAAAACTCACCAAATGACTCCTCCCACCATATTATGATGTTGCCCAAGTTTTGGGCTCGATCCGAAATCAATAGGTGTTCCAAATTGGACAATTCAAGTTCAACAGTTCGTTCCTAACTGGAGTGGTTGGTGTATACCATACTTCTAGCGATTGGATTTCACTCAAAACTCACCAAATGACTCCTCCCACCATATTTTGTTGTTGCCCATGTTTTGGGCTCGATCCGAAATCAATAGGTCTGAGAAATTGGTCAATTCAATTTCAACGACAGTTCGTTCCTAATTGGAGTGGTTGGTGTATTCCATACTTCTAGCGATTGGATTTCACTCAAAACTCACCAAATGACTCCTCCCACCATATTATGATGTTGCCCAAGTTTTGGGCTCGATCCGAAATCAATAGGTGTGAGAAATTGGTCAATTCAATTTCGACGACAGTTCGTTCCTAATTGGAGTGGTTGGTGTATTCCATACGTCTAGCGATTGGATTTCACTCAAAAATCACCAAATGACTCCTCCCACTATATTATGATGTTGCCCAAGTTTTGGGCTCGATCCGAAATCAATAGATGTTCCAAATTGGACAATTCAAGTCAGTTCGTTCCTAACAGGAGTGGTTGGTGTATTCCATACTTCTAGCGATTGGATTTCACTCAAAACTCACCAAATGACTCCTCCCACCATATTATGATGTTGCCCAAGTTTTGGGCTCGATCCGAAATCAATAGGTCTGAGAAATTGGTCAATTCAATTTCAACGACAGTTCGTTCCTAATTGGAGTGGTTGGTGTATTCCATACGTCTAGCAATTTCAACGACAGTTCGTTCCTAATTGGAGTGGTTGGTGTTTTCCATACTTCTAGCGATTGGATTTCACTCAAAACTCCCCAAATGACTCCTCCCACCATATTATGATGTTGCCCATGTTTTGGGCTCGATCCGAAATCAATAGGTCTGAGAAATTGGTCAATTCAATTTCAACGACAGTTCGTTCCTAATTGGAGTGGTTGGTGTATTCCATACTTCTAGCGATTGGATTTCACTCAAAACTCACCAAATGACTCCTCCCACCATATTATGATGTTGCCCAAGTTTTGGGCTCGATCCGAAATCAATAGGTGTGAGAAATTGGTCAATTCAATTTCGACGACAGTTCGTTCCTAATTGGAGTGGTTGGTGTATTCCATACGTCTAGCGATTGGATTTCACTCAAAAATCACCAAATGACTCCTCCCACTATATTATGATGTTGCCCAAGTTTTGGGCTCGATCCGAAATCAATAGATGTTCCAAATTGGACAATTCAAGTCAGTTCGTTCCTAACAGGAGTGGTTGGTGTATTCCATACTTCTAGCGATTGGATTTCACTCAAAACTCACCAAATGACTCCTCCCACCATATTATGATGTTGCCCAAGTTTTGGGCTCGATCCGAAATCAATAGGTGTGAGAAATTGGTCAATTCAATTTCAACGACAGTTCGTTCCTAATTGGAGTGGTTGGTGTATTCCATACGTCTAGCGATTGGATTTCACTCAAAACTCACCAAATGACTCCTCCCACTATATTATGATGTTGCCCAAGTTTTGGGCTCGATCGGAAATCAATAGATGTTCCAAATTGGACAATTCAAGTTCAACGGCAGTTCGTTCCTAATTGGAGTGGTTGGTGTATTCCTTACTTCTTGCGATTGGATTTCACTCAAAACTCACCAAATGACTCCTCCCACCATATTATGATGTTGCCCAAGTTTTGGGCTCGATCCGAAATCAATAGGTGTTCCAAATTGGACAATTCAAGTTCAACAGTTCGTTCCTAACTGGAGTGGTTGGTGTATACCATACTTCTAGCGATTGGATTTCACTCAAAACTCACCAAATGACTCCTCCCACCATATTTTGTTGTTGCCCAAGTTTTGGGCTCGATCCGAAATCAATAGCTGTTCCAAATTGGACAATTCAAGTTCAACGGTAGTTCGTTCCTAATTGGAGTGGTTGGTGTATTCCATATTTCTAGCGATTGGATTTCACTCAAAACTCACCAAATGACTCTTCCCACCATATTATGATGTTGCCCAAGTTTGGGGATCGATCCGAAATCAATAGTTGTGAGAAATTAGACAATTCAAGTTCAACGGCAGTTCGTTCCTAATTGGAGTGGTTGTGTATTCCATACTTCTAGCGATTTGATTTCACTCAAAACTCACCAAATGACTCCTCC
Organism: Prunus avium; assembly: GCF_965620075.1. Lineage (NCBI taxonomy): Eukaryota > Viridiplantae > Streptophyta > Magnoliopsida > Rosales > Rosaceae > Prunus > Prunus avium. Next base: position 22,530,639 of record NC_142286.1, on the reverse strand, counting down.
CACCATATTATGATGTTGCCCAAGTTTTGGGCTCGATCCGAAATCAATAGGTGTTCGAAATTGGACAATTCAAGTTCAACGACAGTTCGTTGCAAACTGGAGTGGTTGGTGTATTCCATACTTCTAGCGATTGGATTTCACTCAAAACTCACCAAATGACTCCTCCCACCATATTATGATGTTGCCCAAGTTTTGGGCTCGATCCGAAATCAATAGGTCTGAGAAATTGGTCAATTCAATTTCAACGACAGTTCGTTCCTAATTGGAGTGGTTGGTGTATTCCATACTTCTAGCGATTGGATTTCACTCAAAACTCACCAAATGACTCCTCCCACCATATTATGAAGTTGCCCAAGTTTTGGGCTCGATCCGAAATCAATAGGTGTTCCAAATTGGACAATTCAAGTTCAACGGCAGTTCGTTCCTAATTGGAGTGGTTGGTGTATTCCATACGTCTAGCGATTGGATTTCACTCAAAACTCACCAAATGACTCCTCCCACCATATTATGATGTTGCAAAAGTTTTGGGCTCGATCCGAAATCAATAGGTGTGAGAAATTGGACAATTCAAGTTCAGCGGCAGTTCGTTCCTAATTGGAGTGGTTGGTGTATTCCATACTTCTAGCGATTGGATTTCACTCAAAACTCACCAAATGACTCCTCCCACCATATTATGATGTTGCCCATGTTTTGGGCTCGATCCGAAATCAATAGGTCTGAGAAATTGGTCAATTCAATTTCAACGACAGTTCGTTCCTAATTGGAGTGGTTGGTGTATTCCATACGTCTAGCGATTGGATTTCACTCAAAACTCACCAAATGACTCCTCCCACCATATTATGATGTAGCCCAAGTTTTGGGCTCGATCCGAAATCAATAGGTGTTCCAAATTGGACAATTCAAGTTCAACGGCAGTTCGTTCCTAATTGGGGTGGTTGGTGTATTTCGTACTGCTAGCGATTGGATTTCACTCAAAACTCACCAATTGACTCCTCCCACCATATTATGATGTTGCCCAAGTTCGGGGCTCGATCCGAAATCAATAGGTGTGAGAAATTGGACAATTCAAGTTCAACGGCAGTTCGTTCCTAATTGGAGTGGTTGGTGTATTCCATATTTCTAGCGATTTGATTTCACTCAAAACTCACCAAATGACTCCTCCCACCATATTATGATGTTGCCCAAGTTTTGGGCTCGATCCGAAATCAATCGGTGTTCCAAATTGGACAATTCAAGTTCAACGGCAGTTCGTTCCTAACTGGAGTGGTGGGTGTATTCCATACTTCTAGCGATTGGATTTCACTCAAAACTCACCAATTGACTCCTCCCACCATATTATGATGTTTCCCAAGTTTTGGGCTCGATCCGAAATCAATAGGTGTGAGAAATTGGACAATTCAAGTTCAACGGCAGTTCGTTCCTAATTGGAGTGGTTGGTGTATTGCATACTTCTAGCGATTTGATTTCACTAAAAATTCACCAAATGACTCCACCCACCATATTATGATGTTGCCCAAGTTTTGGGCTCGATCCGAAATCAATAGGTATTCCAAATTCGACAATTCAAGTTCAACGGCAGTTCGTTCCTAAGTGGAGTGGTTGGTGTATTCCATACTTCTAGCGATTGGATTTCACTCAAAACTCACCAATTGACTCCTCCCACCGTATTATGTTGTTGCCCACGTTTTGGGCTCGATCCGAAATCAATAGGTGTTCCAAATTGGACAATTCAAGTTCAACGGCAGTTCGTTCCTAACTGGAGTGGTTGGTGTATTCCATACTTCTAGCGATTGGATTTCACTCAAAACTCACCAATTGACTCCTCCCACCGTATTATGTTGTTGCCCAAGTTTTGGGGTCGATCCGAAATCAATAGGTGTTCCAAATTGGACAATTCAAGGTCAACGGCAGTTCGTTCCTAACTGGAGTGGTTGGTGTATTCCATACTTCTAGCGATTGGATTTCACTCAAAACTCACCAATTGACTCCTCCCACCATATTATGATGTTGCCCAAGCATTGGGCTCGATCCGAAATCAATAGGTGTTCCAAATTGGACAATTCAAGTTCAACGGCAGTTCGTTCCTAATTGGAATGGTTGGTCTTTTCGATACTTCTAGCGATTGGATTTCATTCAAAACTCACCAAACGACTCCTCCCTCCATATTATGTTGTTGCCCAAGTTTTGGCCTCGATCCGAAATCAATAGGTCCGAGAAATTGGTCAATTCAATTTCAACGACCGTTCGTTCCTAATTGTAGTGGTTGGTGTATTCCATACGTCTAGCGATTGGATTTCACTCAAAACTCACCAAATGACTCCTCCCACCATATTATGATGTTGCCCAAGTTTTGGGGTCGATCCGAAATCAATAGGTGTTCCAAATTGGACAATTCAAGTTCAACGGCAATTCGTTCCTAACTGGAGTGGTTGGTGTATTCCATACTTCTAGCGATTGGTGTTGCTTCGATTCAGCTGCATCAAAATGGATTCAGCTGCATCCTCAACTTGTGATACTCGCAAGTGCACGAGCCGTTTGGTAGTATAGCATATGTAAGTGCGAGGTCGATCCCACGAGGATTGGTGATTGAATGATCCAATTCATTTCTCCTACACAAAACAGAAATGAAAAAGAAAATAAATAAAACAAGAACAAAGGAAATAACTCAAGCAAATAAGTTCCCAAGCTCAATTAGATTAATGGATTGATTCTAGCTAAAGTATGATTAAGCCATGGTGTGTGGTCATAACCTTGTGTTCCTAATTCCCTAATTTGATCATTTGTTGTCTAACCTAAAACTAAGCATTAGGAACCCATTAAGCATAGAAGAACAATTTAAACAACCAAGCATGTATCTAATCCCTGTTGTCGAATGTCCATACATACTCTTCTTATTCATAGTTCAATTCGAATTAAAGCATGGTGTCTACTCTTAATTCAAACAAAGATAGCTAACATGCAAGCCTAAATGGTGATCAATCATTCAAACTAGCCTATTAACTTATAAGCATAATGAATAAGAACAAAAACCATAATTGAAACTTGGAAACTAATTAAACTTGAAACTTAAGAAAGAATGTACATTACAATGAAAAGTAAAGTGAAACTAAGAAAAACTTAATCAGAATTTCAGAATTTCATTACAACAATTGAAAACTTAGAAAGAGAAACTAAGAGAATTTGAGGGAGAGAAGGGAAGGGAGCTCTAGAGAAGTGTTTGAGAGCTCCCCCCTTGGGGTGTGATTTGAAGCTTGAAGGCTTCTCTATTTATAGGGCTAAGAGGGAGGAACAACATGATGAAATCCAACACCACCATTCCTCTTTTAATACAACCCATAACTCACACTTCATCTTGTCTATGTTAGTGTGGTTGGAATCAATCTCATCCCATACTTCTTTTGCTGCACCTCAAGCTTTCTTCACATGGGATCAAAGGTGATCAATTGTGGCTGCCTTTGCTGCCAACCCATGTGGTTGCCTTTTGGTTGCCAACCCATGTGGTTGCCTTTTGGTTGCTGAAAAACGAGTTTTCTGAACCAGTCTTGGTGTAGGAAGGCCAGAGGTTTCAAAACGTATCCAATGGTGCTCAAATTTGGATATGTTATACTAGACACCCATTGGAACAACTTCTATGACGAACCTATTCCCATCGGAGCAGTAGAAGTGTGCGTTTTGGGCCTTGCAAGTTGGCAGCTGAACAGAGACTGGAATTGACTTCATTTCATTTCTTTGCTTTACATGCATGCACATGCTTTCTCTATAATAACTCCAGCATGTACCAACTTGCTCCTTTAGAATTTCATAGCTGGAATGCCTCCCCACTTCACTCATTATGTTGGATCCAAAGTCAGTTGCAGCATGGGTGAGGCACATGGCTTAAAGGAGGAGACAAGGCTCAAAGCTGGCAGCTGCAAATCCTCCTGAGCAGGGTTGGGTGTTGGACGGGCTGAGCACTCCACAAATGTCCAATTGGGCTGAAATTTGGATATGTTGTAGTAGACACCCATTTGAACAAGTTTCATGAAGATCTTCACCTCATTCGAGCCCCATAGCATGCTGATCCAAGGCCAAGAAGTTGACCTACGAAATTGGGCTGGAAAGGGGTTGTAGCCAAAATGTGTTTGTCTTTAAGCTCATATTCCTCATATGCCAATCAGCCCTTAACATGCATGGATTGCATCAAATGTTATCTCTTGCTATCTTAACCTACAAAACACACAAACATAGGTAAGTGACTCAAAATAAAGAGAAACTAAGCAAAATCACTAAGTAAAGAAGGCATGCAAGTGTATGAAATTATGGACTTATCAAAATAGAAAATGAATTAAAAGCACAAGTTTAACTCAATAACATAACCAAATCATAAGCTAGAAGGGTACAAAATGATATACAATTATGAACCGATCAAATACCCTCAAACCTAGATTTTGCTAGTCCTCGAGCAAAACAACACAAAACAAAGTTAAAAACAAAACAAGAAGTTAACTAGACCACTTTCGTAGGTAACTCGATTGCATTGAGCGTATGCAACAAGCCTTTAAACCTCTAGGCATCCCTAGTAGGAGGAGTTGTGTCTCCTGAGGGTTTAACAGAAACGATACCCACAAACGTTTTACTAACTCTACAAAACAAGGTGGTTAGAAAACTTATTAGATTTGTTAGTCCTTAAGCAAAATAAAATAAACACAAAATCCAAAATAAAAATAATTACAAAACCAAAATAAATAAATAAATAAATAAAAAATGTAAAAAGTAAACTCAAAACAATATTTCCGAACATTTTCTGAAGAGAGATGACTCATGCACATAACTCAAAAGTTTTAACAATAAAAGCTCAATTTTAGATATTATTTACAAGGTGGCAAAGTTCAAAACACAACATGCTCAAAGTGTAGTAGTGTGATAGCCAAATGCAACAAATTCCCCAATTTTAGTTTTTACACAATTTCAAAAATCATACAAAGCACAAGTTCAACTTCAAATCTCACCAAAGTTGTCCTCTCACAAATGAATCACTCAGAAGAGGGCTACAATGCATAACTTAGTTATAAACATGAGATTAGAGTTAAATCATAAGGAACTTAACTCAAAATAGGAAGATGAAGAACTTGCATTAATATGATCTCAAGAAGGATGCCAAACACTTAAAAGTAAGAAAATGCATGCAATTCAACCATATGACATTTAAGATCAATTTAGGTCTTTATTATAGGTTGTAATGGGGTTAAGGGTGTAAGGTGAGTGAGAAATGAAAGGTATGGATAATACAAAGTCCAAGGAACTCACAATGTAAGAGCATAAAAAAAAAATTGTTTACAAGACTTCGAATCATCACGACTAGATTTTTTTCTTTTATATGATCAAAACTCCTTATACCTTCATTTACAATGGTTTACACTTCTTTCCAAACAACAATTATTTTTGAAGGCCCAAAAATGAATTTTCAATCAACCACCACTTAATCACAACTTCTTTTTTTTTTCTTCTTTTCTTTCACCAATTGTGTGAATTTCTCTTCTATTTTTTTTTTCTTTATGTAATATCCCTTCCCAAACTTAGCATGAAAAACACATCCGAATTAGAGCTCATGAGTTCCTTAGAAAGGTAAATATTTATTTTTCGGGCTAAGGTGAGGAAATATAATTGGTAAAATGAAAGAAAAGGTTTACATGTAGGCTCAAAATGGTTAACAATGGAAAATCATGCTTAAGCATGCATAAGGTTAGCTTGAAAGGCACAAACGATCCAAAGAGGGCCTTAATATCATTTCTTAAATGTCATGAAATCAAATTGCAAAAGAATGAATGACTTTTAAGTGTTCAACCAAATCAATGAATAATGAGATCAAACAACAACTTTGATGACAAGAAAATAAGAGTATGTGTATAACACTCATGAAATGAAGAACAAGGCTCAAAAGCTCACATTATATGGTTATATAAGTCTAATTTATGCTTGATACAATTCTTTGGGGTCATGCAAATCCTTTAATTGGAAAATTATGAAACAAATGGCAAGTGCAAAGAAGGTTTCGAACATATCATGCTAGAACGATGCCAAAATTTTATTTTTTTCATAATTAAATAATAATAATAAAATGAAATCCAATTTTAAGTCATGCAAACATTTATCACAATCTCATGTGTTCGGAAAGTGACTCAAAACAAAACAAGACTCAAAATAAAACAAGCAAGAAATTAATTTAAATTTGTTGTTTTTTTTTTTTTTTTAAAAGAAAAACCAAATTTACTTGCTAAACTCCAATACCCCCAAACCTAGAAATGAACATTGTCCTCAATGTTTAAAAATTAGGAACAAGCAATGTCATAACAAGAAATGAAAGGTACTAAAGTAAGTAAATATAAAATCACAAAACACACAAGAATTAAAATACAAAAATAAAATAATTACAAAATAAAAATTACAAAACAAACAAACAAATAAAAAAGAAACGAAACAGTAAAACACTCGAAACCAAAAGTCCTAAACAAACAATCTTACGCAAACCAAAACCCAAACGATTGAAAGCCCAACCCAAAAGAAGGTTAACCCACTTTGAAACCTAAACAACGGTGAAAACCCGAAGCCCACAATGAAGTCCGAAGCCCACACGTTTATTATTATTTTTTTATTTTTAAGAAGAAACGTGAATTGGGAGCGCAAAGGCGGGATTTCTGAAAAGAGAAAATGTGGTCCCTAATGCCTCGGTTCCTGGGAAGTCACGGGTGAAAGGGGTGAGGGACGTGTCAGCGTGCAGAAGCAGCTGTCACATCCCCCAAGCCAGAATTATTGGCCTCTTGGGTGAAGCGGGACGACTTTTCACTTGGAAGGTTGTGAAAGGTGAAAATGCAATTAAGGGGAGGTTGGGAAATGGGTGCGGCGATATATAGAGATAAGCCGTAAGGGCCGCACATAACCCAGAACCGCAGAGGCTAGGGTTTAGCAGACTAAGTCTATAAAAAGGTAAAAAGAACGGGTGAAAAACACAAACTCAGAAACACACAAAACAGAAAAGAAAGAAGAACAAAGAGTGAGAAATCAAATGGCCTCTTCCTACCCTTTTTCGTTGGATCTCAACCTAGCTCCACCGACTCAGACACGGGGCCAAGCAGCAGCACCAGTATGGATGCCCTACTTTGCCTCCGCACGGGGGCCTGTGACAGTAACTGACTCAATACTCCTGGACAACGATGTTGCCATTGGAGTGGCTAGAAATTTAGTGACTCCTAAAGATATACGTGTTCTGGGGACAAGGGATGACAACCGGGTCGTGAGCGATGCCCTGACACTGAGCGTGCAGAGTACGGCAACAGTCGCAAGTTTGGGTCATCGCCTACTTGCGAAGTCCCATGAGGTAGAGGTGCTAAAGGGTCAGTTGGCGGCGGAGCGAAGTATGGTTGAAGAGTGTCAGAGTGCTATAAAAAGCTTGAAAAGGGAGAGGGCAAGGATAGTGGAGGTGAATCGACACCAGCTAGAAGTATTGCGGGACGAGAATAAAAACCTATCAAAAATGGTAGAGTTGTACTCTCGCGACATGCGAAAGCAGCTAGAGGACCTAGACCGATCGGGTAAACGCAAACAAGCAGATCGCGAGAGTAGTTACGCTCAAGCTAAGATTGCGATCTTTGGGAGCTCAAGTGATGAGCCCCAAGAAGCTGTGCGTGAAGCCCCGGAAGAGGACAGCCAGAGGGCCAAACTCAAAGCTCCAATGGTCGAGACACCGAGCACTGTGAAGAAATGATTTCTACTGCTAATTTTGTTGTTTTTATTTTATTTTATTTTTTTGGTTGTTTTTGTTTTTATTATTCAGAAATAAAAGAGTAAGGTTGCAGAAAGAAAAAGAAAAAAGAAAGCACAGTTCCCTAACTAAAATAAAATAAAGATGATAGCCGAAAGGGAAAAGCAAAAACACAAAGCTCTAGAAAATGAAAGTAACGGGCAAAAACACAAAACACCAGAAAACACGGAAAAAAGAAAAGTAAAGTGAAAGTTAATGTGCTCCCCCTTGAAGCGATTAGGTCGAGCATGCCCGGGAAATCCGAAATGGTGTTGGCTCTCTCTCATCAGCATATGTCTATTTAAACCACACCTCTGCAAGCGGATGATACCCAGCATTTCTTCCTGCAAACTCAAGGAAAAACATCAAAAAAATTCAGAAGCAAAACAAATGGCATCCTCATGTACTCACCTTGATGATCTAAACCTTGAGCTCTCACTTGCACCACCGAATGCCCAAATAAGGGCTCCTCCAACTCCTGTCTTCCCAAACTCCACATATCATCACGGCACGGCCTCAAACTTTGCTGAGGCAATACCGAACTTTGCTGAGGCAATGCCGAACAGAGCAGTGTTGTTGGGTGGCATGATTGGCAGTATACTCACACCGGCAGATCATCTGCATGTGGCACGTAGGTCTGACAAGATGGCAGTGGATGAGTCCCACTCTTTATCTGTGCTCCATGCGGTCTCGGCTACCAATTTGGGCATGCGATTACTGGCGAGGATGCGGGAGTGCACAGCGCTGAACGAGGAAGTGGCTTCCTTGAAGGCTATGGTGGCAGATTTGCAGAAGCAGCTTTACTGTGCCAATCAGCATGTGGAAGCACTGCAGAGAAAGAATGAGGACCATGTAGAGCTGCTGCAGATTCTACAAGTGCGAGACAATAGAGGCAAGCCATGATGATGATGAAGATGAAGATAAAGAAGATGAAGAAGAAGAAGAAGTTTTTTTTTTGTTTTTTTTGTTTTTTTTTGTTTTATTGTTTTTATTGTTTTTATTGTTTTTTTGTTTTTGTTTTTTTTTAATGCAGAGTTTGAAATAAAATAAAAATGTGTTTTAACACTCAGAAATAAACTAACTAACCATACCACGTAAATAAAATACATAAACTAACTTAACAAAACAAAAACAAAAACAAATACTCAACAGAAAAGATAACAAAGAAAATATAAAAAAAAACTTAATTTAAAAACACACGAATATACAAGCAACTCACGGATGACCAGTTAAGGGCCTCAGAAAACACAGCCAGGGGATCCGGGAAGGTTGGAGGGGTCACAATGGTCCCGCTTAAAACCCAAACTTCTTAGACACCGAAGGTGTTGCCTAAAGAACTCCTAGACACTGTATTGACAGAAGTGCTCACTGGGGTTACCATAAGTCAGCTCATATGAAAAATCTTTTTAAAATTTTTAAGATAAAAAAAAAACAAAAACAAATTAAGATAAAATGAAACAACAAACCATAAATGAAAATGAACTAAGTACTCTAAACAAACTCAAACAAACGAAATAAATTGTTGTACTAAAAGAAACAAACCAAGAAACCAAAGAAAAACACAAACAACACTTTCTATCACCTATTTATCACCATTTGGACAGATTCATTTCTCTGTTTTTCAGCTTCGACCTGTGTTCAGTTTTTAGGCCATAACTTTCCAACCGCAAGTCCAAATTTCACGTTCTTTATATGGTTGGATTCAGCACAGAAAAACAAAGAACCCACCGCAGACCAAAAGGCAAAAAAAACAAACAGAAATAAACAGAATTCAAAGAAGAGAAAGGATTGAAATGCTCCCCCTTGAAGCGATTAGGTCGAGCATGGATGCACTTGGAGGTCGACTTCTCCCATTGCTCCACACTTCCCATTCTTACGATTGAGGTTGCCATCTCTCTCCATTTTTATTAAGCTGTCATAAATTGCTAAAACCAACACACAAACTTGAAATGGAATTAAAAGGATTAGGAATGAACAATAGAGAACTAAGTAGACTTTAAACATTATAAATAAATAAAAAGTAGGAAAATCAAATAGAATCAAACAATGTTACCGATCCCCGGCAACGGCGCCAAAAACTTGTTGCTTCGATTCAGCTGCATCAAAATGGATTCAGCTGCATCCTCAACTTGTGATACTCGCAAGTGCACGAGCCGTTTGGTAGTATAGCATATGTAAGTGCGAGGTCGATCCCACGAGGATTGGTGATTGAATGATCCAATTCATTTCTCCTACACAAAACAGAAATGAAAAAGAAAATAAATAAAACAAGAACAAAGGAAATAACTCAAGCAAATAAGTTCCCAAGCTCAATTAGATTAATGGATTGATTCTAGCTAAAGTATGATTAAGCCATGGTGTGTGGTCATAACCTTGTGTTCCTAATTCCCTAATTTGATCATTTGTTGTCTAACCTAAAACTAAGCATTAGGAACCCATTAAGCATAGAAGAACAATTTAAACAACCAAGCATGTATCTAATCCCTGTTGTCGAATGTCCATACATACTCTTCTTATTCATAGTTCAATTCGAATTAAAGCATGGTGTCTACTCTTAATTCAAACAAAGATAGCTAACATGCAAGCCTAAATGGTGATCAATCATTCAAACTAGCCTATTAACTTATAAGCATAATGAATAAGAACAAAAACCATAATTGAAACTTGGAAACTAATTAAACTTGAAACTTAAGAAAGAATGTACATTACAATGAAAAGTAAAGTGAAACTAAGAAAAACTTAATCAGAATTTCAGAATTTCATTACAACAATTGAAAACTTAGAAAGAGAAACTAAGAGAATTTGAGGGAGAGAAGGGAAGGGAGCTCTAGAGAAGTGTTTGAGAGCTCCCCCCTTGGGGTGTGATTTGAAGCTTGAAGGCTTCTCTATTTATAGGGCTAAGAGGGAGGAACAACATGATGAAATCCAACACCACCATTCCTCTTTTAATACAACCCATAACTCACACTTCATCTTGTCTATGTTAGTGTGGTTGGAATCAATCTCATCCCATACTTCTTTTGCTGCACCTCAAGCTTTCTTCACATGGGATCAAAGGTGATCAATTGTGGCTGCCTTTGCTGCCAACCCATGTGGTTGCCTTTTGGTTGCCAACCCATGTGGTTGCCTTTTGGTTGCTGAAAAACGAGTTTTCTGAACCAGTCTTGGTGTAGGAAGGCCAGAGGTTTCAAAACGTATCCAATGGTGCTCAAATTTGGATATGTTTGATCGGTTCATAATTGTATATCATTTTGTACCCTTCTAGCTTATGATTTGGTTATGTTATTGAGTTAAACTTGTGCTTTTAATCCATTTTCTGTTTTGATAAGTCTATAATTTCATACACTTGCATGCCTTCTTTACTTAGTGATTTTGCTTAGTTTCTCTTTATTTTGAGTCACTTACCTCTATTTGTGTGTTTTGTAGGTTAAGATAGCAAGAGATCACATTTGATGCAATCCATGCATGTTAAGGGCTGATTGGCAAAGAGCAAGAGCTTAAAGACAAAACCAAAGTTGGGCCACACTTCTTGTCAGTCCAGTTTTGTAAGTCACCTTGCAGGTCTCATTTCAGCAATCTGCACAACTCGGATGAGGAGACATTCTTCATAGAAGTTGTTCAATTAGGTGTCTAGTATAACATATCCAAAATTCAGCCCAATTGAACATATGTGGAGTCCTTAGCCCGTCCAACACTGAACCATGCTCAGCAAGATTTGCAGCTGCCAGCATTTAGTCATGTGCCTCCTTTTAGCCATGTGCCTCACCCCAGCTGCAACTGACTTTGTACCCAACATAATGAGTGAAGTTGGGAGGCTTTCCAGCTATGAATTTCTGAATGAGCAAGTTGGTACATGCTGGAGTTATTATAGAGAAAGCATGTGCATGCATGGGAAACAAAGAGAAAGGAGAGAGAGAAGAATGAGGAATGATGAGAGGCATTTTGCTTCAGCCTTTGAACATGGGAATTGAATTGGCAGATCACTTTGGAGCTGGAGATCAGCTTTTGAGCTACTAAAGAGAAGCATGTGCATGCATGTGAAGCAAAAGAAAGAAATGAAATGAAATGAAGTCAATTCCAGTCCCTGTTTCGGCAGCCAACTTTCAGTGGCCAAAACGTACACTTCTACTGCTCCGATGAGAATACTTTCTTCATAGACGTTGTTCCAAAGGGTGTCTAGTATAACATATCCAAATTTGAGCCCCATTGGATACGTTTTGAAACCTCTGGCCTTCCTACACCAAGTCTGGTTCAGAAGAATCGTTTTTTCAGCAACCAAAAGGCAACCACATGGTTTGGCAGCAAAAGGGAGCCACAACACCTTTGAACCCATGAGGTGCAGCAGCAAAAGATGAAGGATGGTGTGGGAATCCATCATGATGTTCCTCCCTCTTAGCCCTATAAATAGAGAAGTCTTCAAGCTTCAAATCACACCCCAAGGGGGGGAGCTCTCAAACACTTCTCTAGAGCTCCCTTTCCTTCTCTCCCTCAAATTCTCTTAGTTTCCTTTCAAGTTGTCAATTGTTGTAACAAAATGAGTTTACTAAATTTTCTTTCAAGTTTTCTTAGTTCCACTTTACTTTTATTGTAATGTACATTCTTTCTTAAGTATTCAAGTTTAATTAGTTTCCAAGTTTCAATTATGGTTTTTGTTCTTATTCATTATGCTTATAAGTTAATATGCTAGTTTGAATGATTGATCACCATTTAGGCTTGCATGTTAGCTATCTTGGTTTGAATTAAGAGTAGACACCATGCTTTAATTCGAATTGAACTATGAATAGGAAGAGTATGTATGGACATTCGACAACAGGGATTAGATACGTGCTTGGTTGTTTAAAATGTTCTTCTATGCTTAATGGGTTCCTAATGCTTAGTTTTAGGTTAGACAACAAATGATCAAATTAGGGAATTAGGAACACAAGGTTTTGACCATACACCATGGCTTAATCATACTTTAGCTAGAATCAATCCATTAATCTAATTGAACTTGGGAACTTATTTGCTTGAGTTATTTCCTTTTTTCTTGTTTTATTTATTTTCTTTTTTCATTTCTGTTTTATGTAGGGGAAATGAATTGGATCATTCAATCACCAATCCTCGTGGGATCGACCTCGCACTTACATATGCTATACTACCAAACGGCTCGTGCACTTGCGAGTATCACAAGTTGAGGATGCAGCTGAATCTATTTTGGTGCAGCTGAATCGAAGCAACAATGTTATACTAGACACCCATTGGAACAACTTCTATGAAGAACGTATTCCCATCGGAGCGGTAGAAGTGTGCGTTTTGGGCCTTGCAAGTTGGCAGCTGAACAGAGACTGGAATTGACTTCATTTCATTTCTTTGCTTTACATGCATGCACATGCTTTCTCTATAATAACTCCAGCATGTACCAACTTGCTCCTTTAGAATTTCATAGCTGGAATGCCTCCCCACTTCACTCATTATGTTGGATCCAAAGTCAGTTGCAGCATGGGTGAGGCACATGGCTTAAAGGAGGAGACAAGGCTCAAAGCTGGCAGCTGCAAATCCTCCTGAGCAGGGTTGGGTGTTGGACGGGCTGAGCACTCCAAAAATGTCCAATTGGGCTGAAATTTGGATATGTTGTAGTAGACACCCATTTGAACAAGTTTCATGAAGATCTTCACCTCATTCGAGCCCCATAGCATGCTGATCCAAGGCCAAGAAGTTGACCTACGAAATTGGGCTGGAAAGGGGTTGTAGCCAAAATGTGTTTGTCTTTAAGCTCATATTCCTCATATGCCAATCAGCCCTTAACATGCATGGATTGCATCAAATGTTATCTCTTGCTATCTTAACCTACAAAACACACAAACATAGGTAAGTGACTCAAAATAAAGAGAAACTAAGCAAAATCACTAAGTAAAGAAGGCATGCAAGTGTATGAAATTATGGACTTATCAAAATAGAAAATGAATTAAAAGCACAAGTTTAACTCAATAACATAACCAAATCATAAGCTAGAAGGGTACAAAATGATATACAATTATGAACCGATCAATTGGATTTCACTCAAAACTCACCAATGAACCGATCAATTATGAACCGATCAATTATGAACCGATCCGAAATCAATAGGTGTTCCAAATAGGACATTTCAAGTTCAACGGCAGTTCGTTCCTAATTGGGGTGGTTGGTGTATTCCATACTTCTAGCGATTGGATTTCCCTCAAAACTCACCAAATGAGTCCTCCTACCATATTATGATGTTGCCCAAGTTTTGGGATCGATCCGAAATCAATAGTTGTTCCAAATTGGACAATTCAAGTTCAATGGCAGTTCGTTCCTAATTGGAGTGGTTGGTGTATTTCATACTTCTAGCGATTGGATGTCACTGAAAACTCACCAAATGACTCCTCCCACCATATTATGATGGTGCCCAAGTTTTGGGCACGATCCGAAATCCATAGGCGTGAGAAATTGGACAATTCAAGTTCAACGGCAGTTCGTTCCTAATTGGAGTGGTTGGTGTATTCCGTACTTCTAGCGATTGGATTTCTCTCAAAACTCACCAAATGACTCCTCCCACCATATTATGATGTTGCCCAGGTTTTGGGCTCGATCCGAAATCAATAGGTGTTCCAAATTGGACAATTCAAGTTCAATGGCAGTTCGTTCCTAATTGGAGTGGTTGGTGTATTCCATACTTCTGGCGATCGGATTTCACTCAAAACTCACCAAAAGGCTCCTCCCACCATATTATGATGTTCTCCAAGTTTGGGGCTCGATCCGAAATCAATAGGTGTGAGAAATTGGACAATTCAAGTTCAACGGCAGTTCGTTCCTAATTGGAGTGGTTGGTGTATTCCATACTTCTAGCGATTGGATTTCACTCAAAACTCACCAAATGACTCCTCCCACCATACTATGATGTTTCCCAAGTTTTGGGCTCGATCCGAAATCAATAGGTGTGAGAAATTGGACAATTCGAGTACAACGGCAGTTCGTTCCTAATTGGAGTGGTTGGTGTATTCCATACTTCTAGCGATTGGATTTCCCTCAAAACTCACCAAATGACTCCTCCCACCATATTATGATGTTGCCCAAGTTTGGGGCTCGATCCGAAATCAATAGGTGTTCCAAATTGGACAATTCAAGTTCAACGGCAGTTCGTTCTTAATTGGAGTGGTTGGTGTATTCCGTACTTCTAGCGATTGGATTTCACTCAAAACTCACCAAATGACTCCAACCACCATATTATGATGTTCCCAAGTTTTGGGCTCGATCCAAAATCAATAGGTGTGAGAAATTGGAAAATTCAAGTTCAACGGCAGTTCGTTCCTAATTGGAGTGGTTGGTGTATTCCATACTTCTAGCAATTGGATTTCACTCAAAACAAACCAAATGACTCCTCCCACCATATTATGATGTTGCCCAAGTTTTGGGCTCCATCCGAAATCAATAGGTGTGAGAAATTGGACAATTCAAATTCAACGGCAGTTCGTTCCTAATTGGAGTGGTTGGTGTATTCCATACTTCTAGCGATTGAATTTCACTCAAAACTCACCAAATGACTCCCCCCACAACATTATCTTGCCCAAGTTTGGGGCTCGATCCGAAATCAATAGGTGTTCCAAATTGGACAATTCAAGTTCGACGGCAGTTCGTTCCTAATTGGAGTGGTTGGTGTATTCCATACTTCTAGCGATTGGATTTCACTCAAAACTCACCAAATGACTCCTCCCACCATATTATGATGTTGCCCAAGTTTTGGGCTCGATCCGAAATCAATAGGTGTGAGAAATAGGACAATTCAAGTTCAATGGCATTTCGTTCCTAATTGTAGTGGTTGGTGTATTCCATACTTCTAGCAATTGGATTTCACTCAAAACTCACCAAATAACTCCTCCCAGCTTATTATGATGTTGCCCAAGTTTTGGGCTCGATCCGAAATCAATAGGTGTGAGAAATTGGACAATTCAAGTTCAACGGCAGTTCGTTCCTAATTGGAGTGGTTGGTGTATTCCATACTTCTAACGATTGGATTTCACTCAAAACTCACCAAAAGACTCCTCCCACCATATTACGATGTTGCCCAAGTTCGGGGCTCGATCCGAAATCAATAGGTGTGAGAAATTGGACAATTCAAGTTCAACGGCAGTTCATTCCTAATTGGAGTGGTTTGTGTATTCCATACTTCTCGCGATTGGATTTCACTCAAAATTCACCAAATGACTCCTCCCACCATATTATGATGTTGCCCAGGCTTTGGGCTCGATCCGAAATCAATAGGTGTTCCAAATTGGACAATTCAAGTTCAACGGCAGTTCGTTCCTAATTGGAGTGGTTGGTGTATTCCATACTTCTAGCAATTGGATTTCACTCAAAACTCACCAAATGACTCCACCCACCATATTATGATGTTGCCCAAGTTTGGGGCTCGATCCGAAATCAATAGGTGTGAGAAATTGGAAAATTCAAGTTCAACGGCAGTTCGTTCCTAATTGGAGTGGTTGGTGTATTCCATTCTTCTAGCAATTGGATTATACTCAAAACAAACCAAATGACTCCTCCCACCATATTATGATGTTGCCCAAGTTTGGGTCTCGATCCGAAATCAATAGGTGTGAGAAATTGGACAATTCAAGTTCAACGGCAGTTCGTTCCTAATTGGAGTGGTTGATGTATTCCATACTTCTAGCGATTGAATTTCACATAAAACTCACCAAATGACTCCCCCCAACACATTATGATGTTGCCCAAGTTTGGGGCTCGATCCGAAATCAATAGGTGTTCCAAATTGGACAATTCAAGTTCGACGGCAGTTCGTTCCTAATTGGAGTGGTTGGTGTATTCCATACTTCTAGCGATTGGATTTCACTCAAAACTCACCAAATGACTCCTCCCACCATATTATGATGTTGCCCAAGTTTTGGGCTCGATCCGAAATCAATAGGTGTGAGAAATAGGACAATTCAAGTTCAATGGCATTTCGTTCCTAATTGTAGTGGATGGTGTATTCCATACTTCTAGCAATTGGATTTCACTCAAAACTCACCAAATAACTCCTCCCAGCATATTATGATGTTGCCCAAGTTTTGGGCTCGATCCGAAATCAATAGGTGTGAGAAATTGGACAATTCAAGTTCAACGGCAGTTCGTTCCTAATTGGAGTGGTTGGTGTATTCCATACTTCTAACGATTGGATTTCACTCAAAACTCACCAAAAGACTCCTCCCACCATATTATGATGTTGCCCAAGTTCGGGGCTCGATCCGAAATCAATAGGTGTGAGAAATTGGACAATTCAAGTTCAACGGCAGTTCATTCCTAATTGGAGTGGTTTGTGTATTCCATACTTCTCGCTATTGGATTTTAACTCAAAATTCACCAAATGACTCCTCCCACCATATTATGATGTTGCCCAGGCTTTGGGCTCGATCCGAAATCAATAGGTGTTCCAAATTGGACAATTCAAGTTCAACGGCAGTTCGTTCCTAATTGGAGTGGTTGGTGTATTCCATACTTCTAGCAATTGGATTTCACTCAAAACTCACCAAATGACTCCACCCACCATATTATGATGTTGCCCAAGTTTGGGGCTCGATCCGAAATCAATAGGTGTGAGAAATTGGAAAATTCAAGTTCAACGGCAGTTCGTTCCTAATTGGAGTGGTTGGTGTATTCCATACTTCTAGCAATTGGATTATACTCAAAACAAACCAAATGACTCCTCCCACCATATTATGATGTTGCCCAAGTTTGGGTCTCGATCCGAAATCAATAGGTGTGAGAAATTGGACAATTCAAGTTCAACGGCAGTTCGTTCCTAATTGGAGTGGTTGATGTATTCCATACTTCTAGCGATTGAATTTCACATAAAACTCACCAAATGACTCCCCCCAACACATTATGATGTTGCCCAAGTTTGGGGCTCGATCCGAAATCAATAGGTGTTCCAAATTGGACAATTCAAGTTCAACGGCAGTTCGTTCCTAATTGGAGTGGTTGGTGTATTCCGTACTTCTAGCGATTGGATTTCACTCAAAACTCACCAAATGACTCCTCCCACCATATTATGATGTTGCCCAAGTTTTGGGCTCGATCCGAAATCAATAGGTGTGAGAAATAGGACAATTCAAGTTCAACGGCAGTTCGTTCCTAATTGTAGTGGTTGGTGTATTCCATACCTCTAGCAATTGGATTTCACTCAAAACTCACCAAAGGACTCCACCCACCATATTATGATGGTGCCCAAGTTTGGGGCTCGATCCGAAATCAATAGGTGTTAGAAATTGGACAATTCAAGTTCAACGGCAGTTTGTTCCTAATTGGAATGGTTGGTGTATTCCATACTTCTAGCGATTGGATTTCACTCAAAACTCACCAAATGACTACTCCCTCTATATTATGATGTTGCCCAACTTTTGGGAATAGTTGTTCGAAATTGGTCAATTCAAGTTCGACGGCAGTTCGTTCCTAATTGGAGTGGTTGGTGTATTCCATACTTCTCGCAATTGGATTTCACTCAAAACAAACCAAATGACTCCTCCCACCATAATATGATGTTGCCCAAGTTTGGGGCTCGATCCGAAATCAATAGGTGTGAGAAATTGGACAATTCAAGTTCAACGGCAGTTCGTTCCTAATTGGAGTGGTTGGTGTATTCCATACTTCTAGCGATTGAATTTCACTCAAAACTCACCAAATGACTCCCCCCACCACATTATGATGTTGCCCAAGTTTGGGGCTCGATCCGAAATCAATAGGTGTTCCAAATTGGACAATTCAAGTTCAACGGCAGTTCGTTCCTAATTGGAGTGGTTGGTGTATTCCATACTTCTAGCGATTGAATTTCACTCAAAACTCACCAAATGACTCCCCCCACCACATTATGATGTTGCCCAAGTTTGGGGCTCGATCCGAAATCAATAGGTGTTCCAAATTGGACAATTCAAGTTCAACGGCAGTTCGTTCCTAATTGGAGTGGTTGGTGTATTCCATACTTCTAGCGATTGGATTTCACTCAAAACTGACCAAATGACTCCTCCCACCATATTATGTTGTTGCCCAAGTTTTGGGCTCGATCCGAAATCAATAGGTGTGAGAAATAGGACAATTCAAGTTCAACGGCAGTTCGTTCCTAATTGTAGTGGTTGGTGTATTCCATTCTTCTAGCAATTGGATTTCACTCAAAACTCACCAAATGACTCCTCCCACCATATTACGATGTTGCCCAAGTTTTGGGCTCGATCCGAAATCAATAGGTGCGAGAAATTGGACAATTCAAGTTCAACGGCAGTTCGTTCCCAATTGGAGTGGTTAGTGTATTCCATACTTCTAGCCATTGGATTTCACTCAAAACACACCAAATGACTCCTCCCACCATAATATGATGTTGCCCAAGTTTGGGGTTCGATCCGAAATCAATAGGTTCGGGAAATTGGACAATTCAAGTTCAACGGCAGTTCGTTCCTAATTGGAGTGGTTGGTGTATTCCATACTTCTAGCCATTGGATTTCACTCAAAACTCACCAAATGACTCCCCCCACCATATTATAATGTTGCCCAAGTTTTGGGCTCGATCCGAAATCAATAGGTGTTCCAAATTGGACAATTCAAGTTCAACGGCAGTTCGTTCCTAATTGGAGTGGTTGGTGTATTCCATACTTCTAGCGATTGGATTTCACTCAAACTCACCAAATGACTCCTCCCACCATATTATGATGTTGCCCAAGTTTGGGCTCGATCCGAAATCAATAGGTGTTCCAAATTGGACAATTCAAGTTCAACGGCAGTTCGTTCCTAATTGGAGTGGTTGGTATATTCCATACTTCTAGCGATTGGATAGCACTCAAAATTCATCAAATGACTCCTCCCACCATATTATGATTTTGCCCAAGTTTTGGCCTCGATCCAAAATCAATAGGTGTTCCAAATTGGACAATTCAAGTTCAACGGCAGTTCGTTCCTAATTGGAGTGGTTGGTGTATTCCATACTTCTAGCGATTGGATTTCACTCAAAACTCACCAAATGACTCCTCCCACCATATTATGATGTCGCCCAAGTTTTGGGCTCGATCCGAAATCAATAGGTGTGAGAAATTGGACAATTCAAGTTCAACGGCAGTTCCTTCCTAATTGGGGTGGTTGGTGTATTCCATACTTCTAGCGATTGGATTTCACTCAAAACTCACCAAATGACTCCTCCCACCATATTATGATGTTGCCCAAGTTTTGGGCTCGATCCGAAATCAATATGTGTTCCAAATTGGACAATTCAAGTTCAACGGCAGTTCTTTCCTAATTGGAGTGGTTGGTGTATTCCATACTTCTAGCGATTGGATTTCACTCAAAACTCACCAAATGACTCCTCTGACCATATTATGATGTTACCCAAGTTTTGGGCTCGATCCGAAATCAATAGGTGTGAGAAATTGGACAATTCAAGTTCAACGGCAGTTCGTTCCTAATTGGAGTGGTTGGTATATTCCATACTTCTAGCGATTGGATAGCACTCAAAATTCATCAAATGACTCCTCCCACCATATTATGATTTTGCCCAAGTTTTGGCCTCGATCCAAAATCAATAGGTGTTCCAAATTGGACAATTCAAGTTCAACGGCAGTTCGTTCCTAATTGGAGTGGTTGGTGTATTCCATACTTCTAGCGATTGGATTTCACTCAAAACTCACCAAATGACTCCTCCCACCATATTATGATGTTGCCCAAGTTTTGGGCTCGATCCGAAATCAATAGGTGTGAGAAATTGGACAATTCAAGTTCAACGGCAGTTCCTTCCTAATTGGGGTGGTTGGTGTATTCCATACTTCTAGCGATTGGATTTCACTCAAAACTCACCAAATGACTCCTCTGACCATATTATGATGTTACCCAAGTTTTGGGCTCGATCCGAAATCAATAGGTGTTCCAAATTGGACAATTCAAGTTCAACGGCAGTTCGTTCCTAATTGGAGTGGTTGGTATATTCCATACTTCTAGCGATTGGATAGCACTCAAAATTCATCAAATGACTCCTCCCACCATATTATGATTTTGCCCAAGTTTTGGCCTCGATCCAAAATCAATAGGTGTTCCAAATTGGACAATTCAAGTTCAACGGCAGTTCGTTCCTAATTGGAGTGTTTGGTGTATTCCGTACTTCTAGCGATTGGATTTCACTCAAAACTCATCAAACGACTCCTCCCACCATATTATGATATTGCCCAAGTTTTGGGCTCGATCCGAACTCAATAGGTGTGAGAAATTGGACTATTCAAGTTCAACGGCAGTTCGTTCCTAATTGTGGTGGTTGGTGTATTCCATACTTTTAGCGATTGGATTTCACTCGAAAATCACCAAATGACTCCTCCCACCATATTTTGATGTTACCCAAGTTTGGGGTTCGATCCGAAATCAATAGGTGCGGGAAATTGGACAATTCAAGTTCAACGGCAGTTCGTTCCTAATTGGAGTGGTTGGTGTATTCCATACTTCTAGCGATTGGATTTCGCACAAAACTCACCAAATGTCTCCTCCCACCATATTAGGATGTTGCCCAAGTTTTGGGCTCGATCCGAAATCAATAGGTGCGAGAAATTGGACAATTCAAGTTCAACGGCAGTTCGTTCCCAATTGGAGTGGTTAGTGTATTCCATACTTCTAGCCATTGGATTTCACTCAAAACACACCAAATGACTCCTCCCACCATATTATGATGTTGCCCAAGTTTTGGGCTCGATCCGAAATCAATATGTGTTCCAAATTGGACAATTCAAGTTCAACGGCAGTTCGTTCCTAATTGGAGTGGTTGGTGTATTCCATACTTCTAACGATTGGATTTCACTCAAAACTCACCAAAAGACTCCTCCCACCATATTATGATGTTGCCCAAGTTTGGGGCTCGATCCGAAATCAATAGGAGTGAGAAATTGGACAATTCAAGTTCAACGGCAGTTCATTCCTAATTGGAGTGGTTTGTGTATTCCATACTTCTAGCGATTGGATTTCACTCAAAACTCACCAAATGACTCCTCCCACCATATTATGATCTTGCCCAAGTTTTGGGCTTGATCCTAAATCTATAGGTGTGAGAAATTGGACAATTCAAGTTCAACGGCAGTTCGTTCCTAATTGGAGTGGTTGGTGTATTCCATACTTCTAGCGATTGGATTTCACTCAAAACTCACCAAATGACTCCTCCCACCATATTATGATGTTGCCCAAGTTTTGGGCTCGATCCGAAATCAATAGGTGTGAGAAATTGGACAATTCAAGTTCAACAGCAGTTCGTTCCTAATTGGAGTGGTTGGTGTATTCCATACTTCTAGCGATTGGATTTCACTCAAAACTCACCAAATGACTCCCCCCACCATATTATAATGTTGCCCAAGTTTTGGGCTCGATCCGAAATCAATAGGTGTTCCAAATTGGACAATTCAAGTTCAACGGCAGTTCGTTCCTAATTGGAGTGGTTGGTGTATTCCATACTTCTAGCGATTGGATTTCACTCAAACTCACCAAATGACTCCTCCCACCATATTATGATGTTGCCCAAGTTTTGGGCTCGATCCGAAATCAATAGGTGTTCCAAATTGGACAATTCAAGTTCAACGGCAGTTCGTTCCTAATTGGAGTGGTTGGTATATTCCATACTTCTAGCGACTGGATAGCATTCAAAATTCATCAAATGACTCCTCCCACCATATTATGATTTTGCCCAAGTTTTGGCCTCGATCCAAAATCAATAGGTGTTCCAAATTGGACAATTCAAGTTCAACGGCAGTTCGTTCCTAATTGGAGTGGTTGGTGTATTCCATACTTCTAGCGATTGGATTTCACTCAAAACTCACCAAATGACTCCTCCCACCATATTATGATGTTGCCCAAGTTTTGGGCTCGATCCGAACTCAATAGGTGTGAGAAATTGGACAATTTAAGTTCAACGGCAGTTCGTTCCTAATTGGAGTGGTTGGTGTATTCCATACTTCTAGCGATTGGATTTCACTCAAAACTCACCAAATGACTCCTCCCACCATATTATGATGTTGCTCAAGTTTGGGGTTCGATCCGAAATCAATAGGTGCTGGAAATTGGACAATTCAAGTTCAACGGCAGTTCGTTCCTAATTGGAGTGGTTGGAGTATTCCATACTTGCAGCGATTGGATTTCACTGAAAACTCACCAAATGACTCCTCCCACCATATTATGATGTTGCCCAAGTTTTGGGCTCGATCCGAACTCAATAGGTGTGAGAAATTGGACAATTTAAGTTCAACGGCAGTTCGTTCCTAATTGGAGTTGTTGGTGTATTCCATACTTCTAGCGATTGGATTTCACTCAAAACTCACCAAATGACTCCTCCCACCATATTATGATGTTGCCCAAGTTTGGGGATCGATCCGAAATCAATAGGTGCGAGAAATTGGACAATTCAACTTCAACGGCAGTTCGTTCCTAATTGTAGTGGTTGGAGTATTCCACACTTGTAGGGATTGGATTTCACTCAAAACTCACCAAATGACTCCTCCCACCATATTATGATGTTGCCCAAGTTTTGGGCTCGATACGAAATCAATAGGTGTGAGAAATTGGACAATTCAAGTTCAACGGCAGTTCGTTCGAAATTGGAGTGGTTGGTGCATTGCATACTTCTAGCGATTGGATTTCACTCAAAACTCACCAAATGACTCCTCCCACCATATGATGATCTTGCCCAAGTTTTGGGCTTGATCCTAAATCAATAGGTGTGAGAAATTGGACAATTCAAGTTCAACGGCAGTTCGTTCCTAATTGATGTGGTTGGTGTATTCCATACTTCTAGCCGTTGGATTTCACTCAAAACTCACCAAATGACTCCTCCCACCATATTATGATGTTGCCCAAGTTTGGGGTTCGATCCGAAATCAATAGATGCGGGAAATTGGACAATTCAAGTTCAACGGCAGTTCGTTCCTAATTGGAGTGGTTGGTGTATTCCATACTTCTAGCGATTGGATTTCACTCAAAACTCACCAAATGACTCCTCCCATCATATTATGATGTTGCCCAAGTTTTGGGCTCGATCCGAAATCAATAGGTGTGAGAAATTGGTCAATTCAATTTCAACGAAAGTTCGTTCCTAATTGAAGTGGTTGGTGTATTCCATACTTCTAGCGATTGGATTTCACTCAAAACTCACCAAATGACTCCTCACACCATATTATGATGTTGCCCAAGTTTTGGGCTCGATCCGAAATCAATAGGTGTGAGAAATTGGACAATTCAAGTTCAACGGCAGTTCGTTCCTAATTGGAGTGGTTGGTGTATCCCATACTTCTAGTGATTGGATTTCTCTCCAAACTCACCAAATGACTCCTCCCACCATGTTATGATGTTGCCCAAGTTTTGGGCTCGATCCGAAATCAATAGGTGTGAGAAATTGGACAATTCAAGTTCAACGGCAGTTCGTTCCTAACTGTAGTGGTTGGTGTATTCCATACATCTAGCGATTGGATTTCACTCAAAACTCACCAAACGACTCCTCCCATCATATTATGATGTTGCCCAAGTTTTGGGCTCGATCCGAAATCAATAGGTGTGAGAAATTGGTCAATTCAATTTCAACGAAAGTTCGTTCCTAATTGGAGTGGTTGGTGTATTCCATACTTCTAGCGATTGGATTTCACTCAAAACTCACCAAATGACTCCTCCCACCATACTATGATGTTGCCCAAGTTTTGGGCTCGATCCGAAATCAATAGGTGTGAGAAATTGTACAATTCAAGTTCAACGGCAGTTCGTTCCTAACTGGAGTGGTTTGTGTATTCCATACTTCTAGCGATTGGATTTCACTCAAAACTCCCCAAATGACTCCTCCCACCATATTATGTTGTTGCCCAAGTTTGGGGCTCGATCCGAAATCAATAGGTGCGGGAAATTGGACAATTCAAGTTCAACGGCAGTTCGTTCCTAATTGGAGTGGTTGGTGTATTCCATACTTCTAACGATTGGATTTCACTCAAAACTCACCAAATGACTCCTCCCACCATATAATGACGTTGCCCAAGTTTTGGGCTCGATCCGAAATCAATAGGTGTTCCAAATTGGACAATTTAAGTTCGACGGCAGTTCGTTCCTAATTGGAGTGGTTGGTGTATTCCATACTTCTAGCGATTGGATTTCACTCAAAACTCACCAAATGACTCCTCCCTCCATATTATGATCTTGCCCAAGTTTTGGGCTCGATCCGAAATCAATACGTGTTCCAAATTGGACAATTCAAGTTCAACGGCAGTTCGTTCCTAATTGGAGTGGTTGGTGTATTCCGTACTTCTAGCGATTGGATTTCCCTCAAAACTCACCAAATGACTCCTCGCACCACATTATGATGTTGCCAAAGTTTTGGGCTCGATCCGAATTCGATAGGTGTGAGAAATTGGTCAACTCAATTTCAACGACAGTTCTTTCCTAATTGGAGTGGTTGGTGTATTCCATACTTCTAGCGATTGGATTTCACTCAAAACTCACCAAATGACTCCTCCCACCATATTATGATGTTGCCCAAGTTTTGGGCTCGATCCGAAATCAATAGGTCTTCCAAATTGGACAATTTAAGTTCAACGGTAGTTCGTTCCTAATTGGAATGGTTGGTGTATTCCATACTTCTAGCGATTGGATTTCACTCAAAACTCACCAAATGACTCCTCCCACCATATTATGATGTTGCCCAAGTTTTGGAATCGATCCGAAATCAATAGGTCTTCCAAATTGGACAATTCAAGTTCAACGGCAGTTCGTTCCTAATTGGAGTGGTTGGTGTATTCCATACTTCTAGCGATTGTATTTCACTCAAAACTCACCAAATGACTCCTCCCACCATATTATGATGTTGCCCAAGTTTTGGGCTCGATCCGAAATCAATAGGTGTGACAAATTGGACAATTCAAGTTCAACGGCAGTTCGTTCCTAATTGGAGTGGTTGGTGTATTCCATACTTCTAACGATTGGATTTTACTCAAAACTCCCCAAATGACTCCTCCCACCATATTATGATGTTGCCCAAGTTTTGGGCTCGATCCGAAATCAATACGTGTTCCAAATTGGACAATTCAAGTTCAACGGCAGTTCATTCGTAATTGGAGTGGTTGGTGTATTCCGTACTTCTAGCGATTGGATTTCCCTCAAAACTCACCAAATGACTCCTCCCACCATATTATGATGTTGCCCAAGTTTTGGGCTCGATCCGAAATCAATAGGTGTTCCAAATTGGACAATTCAAGTTCAACGGCAGTTCGTTCCTAATTGGAGTGGTTGGTGTATTCCATACTTCTAGCGATTGGATTTCACTCAAAACTCACCAAATGACTCCTCCGACCATATTATGATGTTGCCCAAGTTTTGGGCTCGATCCGAAATCAATACGTGTTCCAAATTGGACAATTCAAGTTCAACGGCAGTTCATTCGTAATTGGAGTGGTTGGTGTATTCCGTACTTCTAGCGATTGGATTTCACTCAAAACTCACCAAATGACTCCTCCCACCATATTATGATGTTGCCCAAGTTTTGGGCTCGATCCGAATTCGATAGGTGTGAGAAATTGGTCAATTCAATTTCAACGACAGTTCATTCCTAATTGGGGTGGTTGGTGTATTCCATACTTCTAGCGATTGGATTTCACTCAAAACTCACCAAATGACTCCTCCCACCATATTATGATGTTGCCCAAGTTTTGGGCTCGATCCGAAATCAATAGGTGTGAGAAATTGGACAATTCAAGTTCAACGGCAGTTCGTTCCTAACTGGAGTGGTTGGTGTATTCCATACTTCTAGCGATTGGATTTCACTCAAAACTCACCAAATGACTCCTCCCACCATATTATGATGTTGCCCAGGTTTTGGGCTCGATCCGAAATCAATAAGTGTGAAAAATTGGTCAATTCAATTTCAACGGCAGTTCTTTCCTAATTGGAGTGGTTGGTGTATTCCATACTTCTAGCAATTGGATTTCACTCAAAACTCACCAAATGACTCCTCCCACCATATTATGTTGTTGCCCAAGTTTGGGGCTCGATCCGAAATCAATAGGTGTGAGAAATTGGACAATTCAAGTTCAGCGGCAGTTCGTTCCAAATTATAGTGGTTGGGGTATTCCATACTTCTAGCAATTGGATTTCACTCAAAACTCACCAAATGACTCCTCCCACCATATTATGATGTTGCCCAAGTTCGGGGCTCGATCCGAAATCAATAGGTGTGAGAAATTGGACAATTCAAGTTCAACGGCAGTTCGTTCCAAATTATAGTGGTTGGGGTATTCCATACTTCTAGCAATTGGATTTCACTCAAAACTCACCAAATGACTCCTCCCACCATATTATGATGTTGCCCAAGTTTGGGGCTCGATCCGAAATCAATAGGTGTGAGAAATTGGACAATTCAAGTTCAACGGCAGTTCGTTCCTAATTGGAGTGGTTGGTGTATTCCATATTTCTAGCGATTGGATTTCACTCAAAACTCACCAAATGACTCCTCCCACCATATTATGATGTTGCCCAAGTTTGGGGCTCGATCCGAAATCAATAGGTGTGAGAAATTGGACAATTCAAGTTCAACGGCAGTTCGTTCCTAATTGAAGTGGTTGGTGTATTCCATACTTCTAACGATTGAATTTTACTAAAAACTCCCCAAATGACTCCTCCCACCATATTATGATGTTGCCCAAGTTTTGGGCTCGATCCGAAATCAATAGGTGTGAGAAATTGGACAATTCAAGTTCAACGGCAGTTCGTTCCTAATTGGAGTGGTTGGTGTATTCCACACTTCTTGGGATTGGATTTCACTCAAAACTCACCAAATGACTCCTCCCACCATATTATGATGTTGCCCAAGTTTTGGGCTCGATCCGAAATCAATAGGTGTGAGAAATTGGACAATTCAAGTTCAACGGCAGTTCGTTCCTAATTGGAGTGGTTGGTGTATTCCATACTTCTAGCGATTGGATTTCACTCAAAACTCAACAAATGACTCCTCCCACTATATTATGATGTTGCCCAAGTTTTGGGCTCGATCAGAAATCAATACGTGTGAGGAATTGGATAATTCAATTTCAACGGCAGTTCGTTACTAATTGGAGTGGTTGGTTAATTCCATACTTCTAGCGATTGGATTTCCCTCAAAACTCACCAAATGACTCCTCCCACCATATTATGATGTTGCCCAAGTTTTGGGCTCGATCCGAATTCGATAGGTGTGAGAAATTGGTCAATTCAATTTCAACGACAGTTCATTCCTAATTGGGGTGGTTGGTGTATTCCATACTTCTAGCGATTGGATTTCACTCAAAACTCACCAAATGACTCCTCCCACCATATTATGATGTTGCCCAAGTTTTGGGCTCGATCCGAAATCAATAGGTGTGAGAAATTGGACAATTCAAGTTCAACGGCAGTTCGTTCCTAACTGGAGTGGTTGGTGTATTCCATACTTCTAGCGATTGGATTTCACTCAAAACTCACCAAATGACTCCTCCCACCATATTATGATGTTGCCCAGGTTTTGGGCTCGATCCGAAATCAATAAGTGTGAAAAATTGGTCAATTCAATTTCAACGGCAGTTCTTTCCTAATTGGAGTGGTTGGTGTATTCCATACTTCTAGCAATTGGATATCACTCAAAACTCACCAAATGACTCCTCCCACCATGTTATGTTGTTGCCCAAGTTTGGGGCTCGATCCGAAATCAATAGGTGTGAGAAATTGGACAATTCAAGTTCAACGGCAGTTCGTTCCAAATTATAGTGGTTGGTTTATTCCATACTTCTAGCGATTGGATTTCCCTCAAAACTCACCAAATGACTCCGCCCACCATATTATGATGTTGCCCAAGTTTTGGGCTCGATCCGAATTCGATAGGTGTGAGAAATTGGTCAATTCAATTTCAACGACAGTTCTTTCCTAACTGGGGTGGTTGGTGTATTCCATACTTCTAGCGATTGGATTTCACTCAAAACTCACCAAATGACTCCTCCCACCATATTATGATGTTGCCCAAGTTTTGGAATCGATCCGAAATCAATAGGTCTTCCAAATTGGACAATTCAAGTTCAACGGCAGTTCGTTCCTAATTGGAGTGGTTGGTGTATTCCATACTTCTAGCGATTGGATTTCACTCAAAACTCACCAAATGACTCCTCCCACCATATTATGATGTTGCCCAAGTTTGGGGCTCGATCCGAAATCAATAGGTGTGAGAAATTGGACAATTCAAGTTCAACGTCAGTTCGTTCCTAATTGAAGTGGTTGGTGTATTCCATACTTCTAACGATTGGATTTTACTAAAAACTCCCCAAATGACTCCTCCCACCATATTATGATGTTGCCCAAGTTTTGGGCTCGATCCGAAATCAATAGGTGTGAGAAATTGGACAATTCAAGTTCAACGGCAGTTCGTTCCTAATTGGAGTGGTTGGTGGATTCCATACTTCTTGGGATTGGATTTCACTCAAAACTCACCAAATGACTCCTCCCACTATATTATGATGTTGCCCAAGTTTTGGGCTCGATCCGAAATCAATAGGTGTGAGAAATTGGACAATTCAAGTTCAACGGCAGTTCGTTCCTAATTGGAGTGGTTGGTGTATTCGATACTTCTAGCGATTGGATTTCACTCAAAACTCACCAAATGACTCCTCCCACCGTATTATGATGTTGCCCAAGTTTGGGGCTCGATCCGAAATCAATAGGTGTGAGAAATTAGACAATTCAAGTTCAACGGCAGTTCGTTCCTAATTGGAGTGGTTGGTTTATTCCATACTTCTAGCGATTGGATTTCCCTCAAAACTCACCAAATGACTCCTCCCACCATATTATGATGTTGCCCAAGTTTTGGGCTCGATCCGAATTCGATAGGTGTGAGAAATTGGACAATTCAAGTTCAACGGCAGTTTGTTCCTAACTGGAGTGGTTGGTGTATTCCATACTTCAAGCGATTGGATTTCACTCAAAACTCACCAAATGACTCCTCCCACCATATTATGATGTTGCCCAGGTTTTGGGCTCGATCCGAAATCAATAAGTGTGAGAAATTGGTCAATTCAATTTCAACGGCAGTTCTTTCCTAATTGGAGTGGTTGGTGTATTCCATACTTCTAGCGATTGGATTTCACTCAAAACTCACCAAATGACTCCTCCCACCATATGATGATTTTGCCCAAGTTTTGGGCTCGATCCGAATTCAACAGGTGTGAGAAATTGGTCAATTCAATTTCAACGACAGTTCTTTACTAATTGGAGTGGTTGGTGTATTCCATACTTCTAGCAATTGGATTTCACTCAAAACTCACCAAATGACTCCTCCCACCATATTATGTTGTTGCCCAAGTTTGGGGCTCGATCCGAAATCAATAGGTGTGAGAAATTGGACAATTCAAGTTCAACGGCAGTTCGTTCCAAATTATAGTGGTTGGGGTATTCCATACTTCTAGCAATTGGATTTCACTCAAACCTCGCCAAATGACTCCTCCCACCATATTATGATGTTGCCCAAGTTTGGGGCTCGATCCGAAATCAATAGGTGTGAGAAATTGGACAATTCAAGTTCAACGGCAGTTCATTCCAAATTATAGTGGTTGGGGTATTCCATGCTTCTAGCAATTGGATTTCACTCAAAACTCACCAAATGAATCCTCCCACCATATTATGATGTTGCCCAAGTTTGGGGCTCGATCCGAAATCAATAGGTGTGAGAAATTGGACAATTCAAGTTCAACGGCAGTTCGTTCCTAATTGGAGTGGTTGGTGTATTCCATACTTCTAGCGATTGGATTTTACTCAAAACTCACCAAATGACTCCTCCCACCATATAATGACGTTGCCCAAGTTCTGAGCTCGATCCGAAATCCATAGGTGTTCCAAATTGGACAATTCAAGTTCAACGGCAGTTCGTTCCTAATTGGAGTGGTTGGTGTATTCCACACTTCTAGCGATTGGATTTCACTCAAAACTCACCAAATGACTCCTCCCACCATATTATGATGTTGCCCAGGTTTGGGGCTCGATCCGAAATCAATAGGTGTGAGAAATTGGACAATTCAAGTTCAACGGCAGTTCGTTCCTAATTGGAATGGTTGGTGTATTCCATACTTCCAGCGATTGGATTTCACTCAAAACTCACCAAATGACTCCTCCCACCATATTATGATGTTGCCCATGTCTTGGAATCGATCCGAAATCAGTAGGTCTTCCAAATTGGACAATTCAAGTTCAACGGCAGTTCGTTCCTAATTGGAGTGGTTGGTGTATTCCATACTTCTAGCGATTGGATTTCACTCAAAACTCAACAAATGACTCCTCCCACTATATTATGATGTTGCCCAAGTTTTGGGCTCGATCAGAAATCAATACGTGTGAGGAATTGGATAATTCAATTTCAACGGCAGTTCGTTCCTAATTGGAGTGGTTGGTGTATTCCATACTTCTTGGGATTGGATTTCACTCAAAACTCACCAAATGACTCCTCCCACCATATTATGACGTTGCCCAAGTTTTGGGTTCGATCCGAAATGAATAGGTGCAAGAAATTGGACAATTCAAGTTCAACGGCAGTTCGTTCCTAATTGGAGTGGTTGGTGTATTCCATACTTCTAGCGATTGGATTTCACTTAAAACTCACCAAATGACTCATCCCACCATATTATGATGTTGCCCAAGTTTGTGGCTCGATCCGAAATCAATAGGTCTTCCAAATTGGACAATACAAGTTCAACGGCAGTTCGTTCCTAATTGGAGTGGTTGGTGTATTCCATACTTCTAGCGATTGGATTTTACTCAAAACTCACCAAATGACTCCTCCCACCATATAATGACGTTGCCCCAGTATTGGGCTCGATCCGAAATTAATAGGTGTTCCAAATTGGACAATTCAAGTTCAACGGCAGTTCGTTCCTAATTGGAGTGGTTGGTGTATTCCATACTTCTAGCGATTGGATTTCACTCAAAACTCACCAAATGACTCCTCCCACCATATTATGATGTTGCCCAAGTTTTGGGATCGATCCGAAATGAACAAGTCTTCCAAATTGGACAATTCAAGTTCAACGGCAGTTCGTTCCTAATTGGAGTGGTTGGTGTATTCCATACTTCTAGCGATTGGATTTTACTCAAAACTCACCAAATGACTCCTCCCACCATATAATGACGTTGCCCAAGTTTTGAGCTCGATCCGAAATCCATAGGTGTTCCAAATTGGACAATTCAAGTTCAACGGCAGTTCGTTCCTAATTGGAGTGGTTGGTGTATTCCATACTTCTAGCGATTGGATTTCACTCAAAACTCACCAAATGACTCCTCGCACCATATTATGATGTTGCCCAAGGTTTGGGCTCGATCCGAAATCAATAGGTCTTCCAAATTGGACAATTCAAGTTCAACGGCAGTTCGTTCCTAATTGGAGTGGTTGGTGTATTCCATACTTCTAGCGATTGGATTTCACTGAAAACTCACCAAATGACTCCTCCCACCATATTATGATGTTGCCCAAGTTTTGGGCTCGATCCGAAATCAATAGGTGTGAGAAATTGGACAATTCAAGTTCAACGGCAGTTCGTTCCTAATTGGACTGGTTGGGTTATTCCATACTTCTAGCAATTGGATTTCACTCAAAACTCACCAAATGACTCACCCCGCCATATTATGATGTTGCCCAAGTTTGGGGCTCTATCCGAAATCATTAGGTGTGAGAAATTGGACAATTCAAGTTCAACGGCAGTTCGTTCCTAATTGGTGTGGTTGGTCTATTCCATACTTCTAGCGATTGGATTTCACTCAAAACTCACTAAATGACTCCTCCCACCATATTATGATGTTGCCCAAGTTTTGGGCTCGATCCGAAATCAATAGGTGTGAGAAATTGGACAATTCAAGTTCAACGGCAGTTCGTTCCTAATTGGAGTGGTTGGTGTATTCCATACTTCTAGCGATTGGATTTCACTCAAAACTCACCAAATGACTCCTCCCACCATATTATGATGTTGCCCAAGTTTTGGGCTTGATCCGAATTCGATAGGTGTGAGAAATTGGTCAATTCAATTTCAACGACAGTTCTTCCCTAATTGGGGTGGTTGGTGTATTCCATACTTCTAGCGATTGGATTTCACTCAAAACCCACCAAATGACTCCTCCCACCATATTATGATGTTGCCCATGTTTTGGAATCGATCCGAAATCAGTAGGTCTTCCAAATTGGACAATTCAAGTTCAACGGCAGTTCGTTCCTAATTGGAGTGGTTGGTGTATTCCATACTTCTAGCGATTGGATTTCACTCAAAACTCAACAAATGACTCCTCCCACTATATTATGATGTTGCCCAAGTTTTGGGCTCGATCAGAAATCAATACGTGTGAGGAATTGGATAATTCAATTTCAACGGCAGTTCGTTCCTAATTGGAGTGGTTGGTTTATTCCATACTTCTAGCGATTGGATTTCCCTCAAAACTCACCAAATGACTCCGCCCACCATATTATGATGTTGCCCAAGTTTTGGGCTCGATCCGAAATCAATAGGTGTGAGAAATTGGACAATTCAAGTTCAACGGCAGTTCGTTCCTAACTGGAGTGGTTTGTGTATTCCATACTTCTAGCGATTGGATTTCACCCAAAACTCACCAAATGACTCCTCCCACCATATTATGATGTTGCCCAGGTTTTGGGCTCGATCCGAATTCAATAAGTGTGAGAAATTGGTCAATTCAATTTCAACGGCAGTTCTTTCCTAATTGGATTGTTGGTGTATTCCATACTTGTAGCGTTTGGATTTCACTCAAAACTCACCAAATGACTCCTCCCACGATATTATGATGTTGCCCAAGTTTTGGGCTCGATCCGAAATCAATAGGTGTGAGAAATTGGACAATTCAAGTTCAACGGCAGTTCGTTCCTATTTGGAGTGGTTGGTGTATTCCATACTTCTAGCGATTGGATTTCACTCAAAACTCACCAAATGACTCCTCCCACCATATTATGATGTTGCCCAAGTTTTGGGCTTGATCCGAATTCGATAGGTGTGAGAAATTGGTCAATTCAATTTCAACGACAGTTCTTCCCTAATTGGGGTGGTTGGTGTATTCCATACTTCTAGCGATTGGATTTCACTCAAAACCCACCAAATGACTCCTCCCACCATATTATGATGTTGCCCAAGTTTTGGGCTCGATCCGAAATCAATAGGTGTGAGAAATTGGACAATTCAAGTTCAACGGCAGTTCGTTCCTAACTGGAGTGGTTGGTGTATTCCACACTTCTAGCGATTGGATTTCACTCAAAACTCACCAAATGACTCCTCCCACCATATTATGATGTTGCCCAGGTTTTGGGCTCGATCCGAATTCAATAGGTGTGAGAAATTGGTCAATTCAATTTCAACGACAGTTCTTTCCTAATTGGAGTGGTTGGTGTATTCCATACTTCTAGCGATTGGATTTCACTCAAAACTCACCAAATGACTCCTCCCACCATATCATGATTTTGCCCAAGTTTTGGGCTCGATCCGAATTCAACAGGTGTGAGAAATTGGTCAATTCAATTTCAACGACAGTTCTTTCCTAATTGGAGTGGTTGGTGTATTCCATACTTCTACCGATTGGATTTCACTCAAAACTCACCAAATGACTCCTCCCACCATATTATGATGTTGCCCAAGTTTTGGGCTCGATCCGAAATCAATAGGTCTTCCAAATTGGACAATTCAAGTTCAACGGCAGTTCGTTCCTAATTGGAGTGGTTGGTGTATTCCATACTTCTAGCGATTGGATTTCACTGAAAATTCACCAAATGACTCCTCTCACCATATTATGATGTTGCCCAAGTTTTGGGCTCGATCCGAAATCAATAGGTGTGAGAAATTGGACAATTCAAGTTCAACGGCAGTTCGTTCCTAATTGGACTGGTTGGGTTATTCCATACTTCTAGCAATTGGATTTCACTCAAAACTCACCAAATGACTCCTCCCGCCATATTATGATGTTGCCCAAGTTTGGGGCTCGATCCAAAATCATTAGGTGTGAGAAATTGGACAATTCAAGTTCAACGGCAGTTCGTTCCTAATTGGTGTGGTTGGTGTATTCCATACTTCTAGCGATTGGATTTCACTCAAAACTCACTAAATGACTCCTCCCACCATATTATGATGTTGCCCAAGTTTTGTGCTCGATCCGAAATCAATAGGTGTGAGAAATTGGACAATTCAAGTTCAACGGCAGTTCGTTCCTAATTGGAGTGGTTGGTGTATTCCATACTTCTAGTGATTGGATTTCACTCAAAACTCACCAAATGACTCCTCCCACCATATTATGATGTTGCCCAAGTTTTGGGCTCTATCCGAAATCAATAGGTCTTCCAAATTGGACAATTCAAGTTCAACGGCAGTTCGTTCCTAACTGGCGTGGTTGGTGTATTCCATACATCTAGCGATTGGATTTCACTCAAAACTCACCAAATGACTCCTGCCATCATATTATGATGTTGCCCAAGTTTTGGGCTCGATCCGAAATCAATAGGTGCGAGAAATTGGTCAATTCAATTTCAACGAAAGTTCGTTCCAAATTGGAGTGGTTGGTGTATTCCATACTTCTAGCAATTGGATTTCACTCAAAACT
Organism: Prunus avium; assembly: GCF_965620075.1. NCBI lineage: Eukaryota > Viridiplantae > Streptophyta > Magnoliopsida > Rosales > Rosaceae > Prunus > Prunus avium. The sequence goes on along the minus strand of NC_142286.1, from coordinate 22,495,265 downwards.
CACCAAATGACTCATCCCACCATATTATGGTGTTGCCCAAGTTTGGGGCTCGATCCGAAATCAATAGGTCTTCCAAATTGGACAATTCAAGTTCAACGGCAGTTCGTTCCTAATTGGAGTGGTTGGTGTATTCCAAACTTCTAGCGATTGGATTTTACTCAAAACTCACCAAATGACTCCTCCCACCATATAATGACGTTGCCCAAGTTTTGGGCTCGATCCGAAATCAATAGGTGTTCCAAATTGGACAATTCAAGTTCAACGGCAGTTCGTTCCTAATTGGAGTGGTTGGTGTATTCCATACTTCTAGCAATTGGATTTCACTCAAAACTCACCAAATGACTCCTCCCACCATATTATGATGTTGCCCAAGTTTTGGACTCGATCCGAATTCAATAGGTGTGAGAAATTGGTCAATTCATTTTCAACGACAGTTCTTTCCTAATTAGAGTGGTTGGTGTATTCCAAACTTCTAGCGATCGGATTTCACTCAAAACTCACCAATTGACTCCTCCCACCATATTATGATGTTGCCCAAGTTTTGGGCTCAATCCGAAATGAACAAGTCTTCCAAATTGGACAATTCAAGTTCAACGGCAGTTCGTTCCTAATTGGAGTGGTTGGTGTATTCCATACTTCTACCGATTGGATATCACTCAAAACTCACCAAATGACTCCTCCCACCATATTATGATGTTGCCCAAGTTTTGGGCTCGATCCGAAATCAATAGGTCTTCCAAATTGGACAATTCAAGTTCAACGGCAGTTCGTTCCTAATTGGAGTGGTTGGTGTATTCCATACTTCTAGCGATTGAATTTCACTCAAAACTCACCAAATGACTCCTCCCACCATATTATGATGTTGCCCAAGTTTTGGGCTCGATCCGAAATCAATAGGTGTGAGAAATTGGACAATTCAAGTTCAACGGCAGTTCGTTCCTAATTGGAGTGGTTGTGGTATTCCATACTTCTAGCAATTGGATTTCACTCAAAACTCACCAAATGACTCCTCCCACCATATTATGATGTTGCCCAAGTTTGGGGCTCGATCCGAAATCATTAGGTGTGAGAAATTGGACAATTCAAGTTCAACGGCAGTTCGTTCCTAATTGGAGTGGTTGGTGTATTCCGTACTTCTAGCGATTGGATTTCACTCAAAACTCACTAAATGACTCCTCCCACCATATTATGATGTTGCCCAAGTTTTGGGCTCGATCCGAAATCAATAGGTGTGAGAAATTGGACAATTCAAGTTCTACGGCAGTTCGTTCCTAATTGGAGTGGTTGGTGTATTCCATACTTCTAGCGATTGGATTTCACTCAAAACTCACCAAATGACTCCTCCCATCATATTATGATGTTGCCCAAGTTTTGGGCTCGATCCGAAATCAATAGGTGTGAGAAATTGGTCAATTCAATTTCAACGAAAGTTCGTTCCTAATTGGAGTGGTTGGGGTATTCCATACTTCTAGCGATTGGATTTCACTCAAAACTCACCAAATGACTCCTCCCACCATATTATGATGTTGCCCAAGTTTTGGGCTCGATCCGAAATCAATAGGTGTGAGAAATTGGTCAATTCAATTTCAACGAAAGTTCGTTCCTAATTGGAGTGGTTGGGGTATTCCATACTTCTAGCGATTGGATTTCACTCAAAACTCACCAAATGACTCCTCCCACCATATTATGATGTTGCCCAAGTTTTGGGCTCGATCCGAAATCAATAGGTGTGAGAAATTGGACAATTCAAGTTCTACGGCAGTTCGTTCCTAATTGGAGTGGTTGGTGTATTCCATACTTCTAGCGATTGGATTTCACTCAAAACTCACCAAATGACTCCTCCCATCATATTATGATGTTGCCCAAGTTTTGGGCTCGATCCGAAATCAATAGGTGTGAGAAATTGGTCAATTCAATTTCAACGAAAGTTCGTTCCTAATTGGAGTGGTTGGGGTATTCCATACTTCTAGCGATTGGATTTCACTCAAAACTCACCAAATGACTCCTCCCACCATATTATGATGTTGCCCAAGTTTTGGGCTCGACCCGAAATCAATAGGTCTGAGAAATTGGTCAATTTAATTTCAACGACAGTTCGTTCCTAATTGGAGTGGTTGGCGTATTCCATACTTCTAGCGATTGGATTTCACTCAAAACTCACCAAATGACTCCTCCCACCATGTTATGATGTTGCCCGAGTTTTGGGCTCGATCCGAAATCAATAGGTGTTCGAAATTGGACAATTCAAGTTCAACGGCAGTTCGTTCCTAATTGGAGTGGTTGGCGTATTCCATACTTCTAGCGATTGGATTTCACTCAAAACTCACCAAATGACTCCTCCCACCATATCATGATTTTGCCCAAGTTTTGGGCTCGATCCGAATTCAACAGGTGTGAGAAATTGGTCAATTCAATTTCAACGACAGTTCTTTCCTAATTGGAGTGGTTGGTGTATTCCATACTTCTACCGATTGGATTTCACTCAAAACTCACCAAATGACTCCTCCCACCATATTATGATGTTGCCCAAGTTTTGGGCTCGATCCGAAATCAATAGGTCTTCCAAATTGGACAATTCAAGTTCAACGGCAGTTCGTTCCTAATTGGAGTGGTTGGTGTATTCCATACTTCTAGCGATTGGATTTCACTGAAAATTCACCAAATGACTCCTCTCACCATATTATGATGTTGCCCAAGTTTTGGGCTCGATCCGAAATCAATAGGTGTGAGAAATTGGACAATTCAAGTTCAACGGCAGTTCGTTCCTAATTGGACTGGTTGGGTTATTCCATACTTCTAGCAATTGGATTTCACTCAAAACTCACCAAATGACTCCTCCCGCCATATTATGATGTTGCCCAAGTTTGGGGCTCGATCCAAAATCATTAGGTGTGAGAAATTGGACAATTCAAGTTCAACGGCAGTTCGTTCCTAATTGGTGTGGTTGGTGTATTCCATACTTCTAGCGATTGGATTTCACTCAAAACTCACTAAATGACTCCTCCCACCATATTATGATGTTGCCCAAGTTTTGTGCTCGATCCGAAATCAATAGGTGTGAGAAATTGGACAATTCAAGTTCAACGGCAGTTCGTTCCTAATTGGAGTGGTTGGTGTATTCCATACTTCTAGTGATTGGATTTCACTCAAAACTCACCAAATGACTCCTCCCACCATATTATGATGTTGCCCAAGTTTTGGGCTCTATCCGAAATCAATAGGTCTTCCAAATTGGACAATTCAAGTTCAACGGCAGTTCGTTCCTAACTGGCGTGGTTGGTGTATTCCATACATCTAGCGATTGGATTTCACTCAAAACTCACCAAATGACTCCTGCCATCATATTATGATGTTGCCCAAGTTTTGGGCTCGATCCGAAATCAATAGGTGCGAGAAATTGGTCAATTCAATTTCAACGAAAGTTCGTTCCAAATTGGAGTGGTTGGTGTATTCCATACTTCTAGCAATTGGATTTCACTCAAAACTCACCAAATGACTCATCCCACCATATTATGGTGTTGCCCAAGTTTGGGGCTCGATCCGAAATCAATAGGTCTTCCAAATTGGACAATTCAAGTTCAACGGCAGTTCGTTCCTAATTGGAGTGGTTGGTGTATTCCAAACTTCTAGCGATTGGATTTTACTCAAAACTCACCAAATGACTCCTCCCACCATATAATGACGTTGCCCAAGTTTTGGGCTCGATCCGAAATCAATAGGTGTTCCAAATTGGACAATTCAAGTTCAACGGCAGTTCGTTCCTAATTGGAGTGGTTGGTGTATTCCATACTTCTAGCAATTGGATTTCACTCAAAACTCACCAAATGACTCCTCCCACCATATTATGATGTTGCCCAAGTTTTGGACTCGATCCGAATTCAATAGGTGTGAGAAATTGGTCAATTCATTTTCAACGACAGTTCTTTCCTAATTAGAGTGGTTGGTGTATTCCAAACTTCTAGCGATCGGATTTCACTCAAAACTCACCAATTGACTCCTCCCACCATATTATGATGTTGCCCAAGTTTTGGGCTCAATCCGAAATGAACAAGTCTTCCAAATTGGACAATTCAAGTTCAACGGCAGTTCGTTCCTAATTGGAGTGGTTGGTGTATTCCATACTTCTACCGATTGGATATCACTCAAAACTCACCAAATGACTCCTCCCACCATATTATGATGTTGCCCAAGTTTTGGGCTCGATCCGAAATCAATAGGTCTTCCAAATTGGACAATTCAAGTTCAACGGCAGTTCGTTCCTAATTGGAGTGGTTGGTGTATTCCATACTTCTAGCGATTGAATTTCACTCAAAACTCACCAAATGACTCCTCCCACCATATTATGATGTTGCCCAAGTTTTGGGCTCGATCCGAAATCAATAGGTGTGAGAAATTGGACAATTCAAGTTCAACGGCAGTTCGTTCCTAATTGGAGTGGTTGTGGTATTCCATACTTCTAGCAATTGGATTTCACTCAAAACTCACCAAATGACTCCTCCCACCATATTATGATGTTGCCCAAGTTTGGGGCTCGATCCGAAATCATTAGGTGTGAGAAATTGGACAATTCAAGTTCAACGGCAGTTCGTTCCTAATTGGAGTGGTTGGTGTATTCCGTACTTCTAGCGATTGGATTTCACTCAAAACTCACTAAATGACTCCTCCCACCATATTATGATGTTGCCCAAGTTTTGGGCTCGATCCGAAATCAATAGGTGTGAGAAATTGGACAATTCAAGTTCTACGGCAGTTCGTTCCTAATTGGAGTGGTTGGTGTATTCCATACTTCTAGCGATTGGATTTCACTCAAAACTCACCAAATGACTCCTCCCATCATATTATGATGTTGCCCAAGTTTTGGGCTCGATCCGAAATCAATAGGTGTGAGAAATTGGTCAATTCAATTTCAACGAAAGTTCGTTCCTAATTGGAGTGGTTGGGGTATTCCATACTTCTAGCGATTGGATTTCACTCAAAACTCACCAAATGACTCCTCCCACCATATTATGATGTTGCCCAAGTTTTGGGCTCGATCCGAAATCAATAGGTGTGAGAAATTGGACAATTCAAGTTCTACGGCAGTTCGTTCCTAATTGGAGTGGTTGGTGTATTCCATACTTCTAGCGATTGGATTTCACTCAAAACTCACCAAATGACTCCTCCCATCATATTATGATGTTGCCCAAGTTTTGGGCTCGATCCGAAATCAATAGGTGTGAGAAATTGGTCAATTCAATTTCAACGAAAGTTCGTTCCTAATTGGAGTGGTTGGGGTATTCCATACTTCTAGCGATTGGATTTCACTCAAAACTCACCAAATGACTCCTCCCACCATATTATGATGTTGCCCAAGTTTTGGGCTCGACCCGAAATCAATAGGTCTGAGAAATTGGTCAATTTAATTTCAACGACAGTTCGTTCCTAATTGGAGTGGTTGGCGTATTCCATACTTCTAGCGATTGGATTTCACTCAAAACTCACCAAATGACTCCTCCCACCATGTTATGATGTTGCCCGAGTTTTGGGCTCGATCCGAAATCAATAGGTGTTCGAAATTGGACAATTCAAGTTCAACGGCAGTTCGTTCCTAATTGGAGTGGTTGGTGTATTCCATACTTCTAGCGATTGGATTTCACTCAAAACTCACCAAATGACTCCTCCCACCATATTATGATGTTGGCCAAGTTTTGGGCTCGATCCGAAATCAATAGGTTTTCCAAATTGGACAATTCAAGTTCAACGGCAGTTCGTTGCTAACTGGAGTGGTTGGTGTATTCCATACGTCTAGCGATTGGATTTCACTCAAAACTCACCAAATGACTCCTCCCACCATATTATGATGTTGCCCAAGTTTTGGGCTCGATCCGAAATCAATAGGTGTGAGAAATTGGACAATTCAAGTTCAACGGCAGCTCATTCCTAATTGGAGTGGTTGGTGTATTCCATATTTCTGGAGATTGGATTTCACTCAAAACTCACCAAATGACTCCTCCCACCATATTATAATGTTGCCCAAGTTTTGGGCTCGATCCGAAATTAATAGGTGTTCCAAATTGGACAATTCAAGTTCAACGGCAGTTCGTTCCTAATTGGAGTGGTTGGTGTATTCGATACTTCTAGCGATTGGATTTCACCCAAAACTCACCAAACGACTCCTCCCACCATATTATGTTGTTGCCCAAGTTTTGGGCTCGATCCGAAATCAATAGGTCCGAAAAATTGGTCAATTCAATTTCAACGACCGTTCATTCCTAATTGTAGTGGTTGGTGTATTCCATACTTCTAGCGATTGGATTTCACTCAAAACTAACCAAATGACTCCTCCGACAATATTATGATGTTGCCCAAGTTTTGGGCTCGATCCGAAATCAATAGGTGTTCCAAATTGGACAATTCAAGTTCAACGGCAGTGCGTTCCTAACTGGAGTGGTTGGTGTATTCCATACTTCTAGCGATTGGATTTCACTCAAAACACACCAAATGACTCCTCCCACCATATTATGATGTTGCCCATGTTTTGGGCTCGATCCGAAATCAATAGGTCTGAGAAATTGGTCAATTTAATTTCTACGACAGTTCGTTCCTAATTGGAGTGGTTGGTGTATTCCATACTTCTAGCGATTGGATTTCACTCAAAACTCACCAAATGACTCCTCCCACCATGTTATGATGTTGACCAAGTTTTGGGCTCGATCCGAAATCAACAGGTGTTCGAAATTGGACAATTCAAGTTCAACGGCAGTTCGTTCCTAATGGGAGTGGTTGGTGTATTCCATACTTCTAGCGATTGGATTTCACTCAAAACTCACCAAATGACTCCTCCGACCATATTATGATGTTGCCCAAGTTTTGGGCACGATCCGAAATCAATAGGTTTTCCAAATTGGACAATTCAAGTTCAACGGCTGTTCGTTCCTAATTGGAGTGGTTGGTGTTTTCCATACTTCTAGCGATTGGATTTCACTCAAAACTCACCAAATAACTCCTCCCACCATATTATGTTGTTGCCCAAGTTTTGGGCTCGATCCGAAATCAATAGGTTTCAGAAATTGGTCAATTTAATTTCAACGACAGTTCGTTCCTAATTGGAGTGGTTGGTGTATTCCATACTTCTAGCGATTGGATTTCACTCAAAACTCACCAAATGACTCCTCCCACCATATTATGATGTTGCCCATGTTTTGGGCTCGATCCGAAATCAATAGTTCTAAGAAATTGGTCAGTTTAATTTCAACGACAGTTCGTTCCTAATTGGAGTGGTTGGTGTATTCCATACTTCTAGCGATTGGATTTCACTCAAAACTCACCAAATGACTCCTCCCACCATATTATGATATTGCCCAAGTTTTGGGCTCGATCCGAAATCAATAGGTCTTCCAAATTGGACAATTCAAGTTGAACGGCAGTTCGTTCCTAATTGGAGTGGTTGGTGTATTCCATACTTCTAGCGATTGGATTTCACTCAAAACTCACCAAATGACTCCTCCCACCATATTATGATGTTGCCCAAGTTTTGGGCTCGATCCGAAATCAATAGGTGTTCCAAATTGGACAATTCAAGTTCAACGGCAGTTCGTTCCTAACTGGAGTGGTTGGTGTATTCTATACGTCTAGCGATTGGATTTCACTCAAAACTCACCAAATGACTCCTCCCACCATATTATGTTGTTGCCAAAGTTTTGGCCTCGATCCGAAATCAACAGGTCCGAGAAATTGGTCAATTCAATTTCAACGACCGTTCGTTCCTAATTTTACTGGTTGGTGTATTCCATAAGTCTAGCGATTGGATTTCACTCAAAACTCACCAAATGACTCCTCCCACCATATTATGATGTTGTCCAAGTTTTGGGCTCGATCCGAAATCCATAGGTGTTCCAAATTGGACAATTCAAGTTCAACGGCAGTTCGTTCCTAACTGGAGTGGTTGGTGTATTCCATACTTCTAGCGATTGGATTTCACTCAAAACTCACCAGTGACTCCTCCCACCATATTATGATGTTGCCCAAGTTTTGGGCTCGATGCGAAATCAATAGGTGTGAGAAATTGGACAATTCAAGTTCAACGGCAGTTCGTTCCTAATTGGGGTGGTTGGTGTATTCCATACTTCTAGCGCTTTGATTTCACTCAAAACTCACCAAATGACTCCTCCCACCATATTATAAAGTTGCCCAAGTTTTGGGCTCGATCCGAAATTAATAGGTGTTCCAAATTGGACAATTCAAGTTCAACGGCAGTTCGTTCCTAACTGGAGTGGTTGGTGTATTACATACTTCTAGCGATTGGATTTCACTCAAAACTCACTAAATGACTCCTCCCACCATATTATGATGTTGCCCAAGTTTTGGGCTCGATCCGAAATCAATAGGTGTTCCAAATTGGACAATTCAAGTTCAACGGCAGTTCGTTCCAAACTGGAGTGGTTGGTGTATTCCATACTTCTCGCGATTGGATTTCACTCAAAACTCACCAAATAACTCCTCCCGCCATATTATGAGGTTGCCCAAGTTTTGGGCTCGATCCGAAATCAATAGGTGTGAGAAATTGGACAATTCAAGTTCAACGGCAGTTCGTTCCTAATTGGAGTGGTTGGTGTATTCCATACTTCTAGCCAATGGATTTCACTCAAAACTCACCAAATGACTCCTCCCGCCATATTATAATGTTGCCCAAGTTTTGGGCTCGATCCGAAATTAATAGGTGTTCCAAATTGGACAATTCAAGTTCAATGGCAGTTCGTTCCTAACTGGAGTGGTTGGTGTATTCCATACTTCTAGCGATTGGATTTCACTCAAAACTCACTAAATGACTCCTCCCACCATATTATGACGTTGCCCAAGTTTTGGGCTCGATCCGAAATCAATAGGTGTTCCAAATTGGACAGTTCAAGTTCAACGGCAGTTCGTTCCTAACTGGAGTGGTTGGTGTATTCCATACTTCTAGCGATTGGATTTTACTCAAAACTCACCAATCGACTCCTACCACCATATTATGATGTTGACCAAGCTTTGGGCTCGATCCGAAATCAATAGGTGTTCCAAATTGGACAATTCAAGTTCAACGGCAGTTCGTTCCAAACTGGAGTGGTTGGTGTATTCCATACTTCTCGCGATTGGATTTCACTCAAAACTCACCAAATAACTCCTCCCACCATATTATGAGGTTGCCCAAGTTTTGGGCTCGATCCGAAATCAATAGGTGTGAGAAATTGGACAATTCAAGTTCAACGGCAGTTCGTTCCTAATTGGAGTGGTTGGTGTATTCCATACTTCTTGCCATTGGATTTCACTCAAAACTCACCAAATGACTCCTCCCACCATATTATAATGTTGCCCAAGTTTTGGGCTCGATCCGAAATTAATAGGTGTTCCAAATTGGACAATTCAAGTTCAATGGCAGTTCGTTCCTAACTGGAGTGGTTGGTGTATTCCATACTTCTAGCGATTGGATTTCACTCAAAACTCACTAAATGACTCCTCCCACCATATTATGACGTTGCCCAAGTTTTGGGCTCAATCCGAAATCAATAGGTGTTCCAAATTGGACAATTCAAGTTCAACGGCAGTTCGTTCCTAACTGGAGTGGTTGGTGTATTCCATACTTCTAGCGATTGGATTTCACTCAAAACTCACCAATTGACTCCTCCCACCATATTATGATGTTGACCAAGCTTTGGGCTCGATCCGAAATCAATAGGTGTTCCAAATTGGACAATTCAAGTTCAACGGCAGTTCGTTCCTAACTGGAGTGGTTGGTGTATTCCATACTTCTAGCGATTGGATTTCACTCAAAACTCACCAAATGACTCCTCCCACCATATTATAATGTTGTCCAAGTTTTGGGCTCGATCCGAAATTAATAGGTGTTCCAAATTGGACAATTCAAGTTCAACGGCAGTTCGTTCCTAATTGGAGTGGTTGGTGTATTCCATACTTCTAGCAATTGGATTTCACTCAAAACTCACCAAATGACTCCTCCCACCATATTATGCTGTTGCCCAAGTTTTGGGCTCGATCCGAAATCAATAGGTGTGAGAAATTGGACAATTCAAGTTCAACGGCAGTTCGTTCCTAATTGGAGTGGTTGGTGTATTCCATACTTCTAGCCATTGGATTTCACTCAAACCTCACCAAATGACTCCTCCCACCATGTTATATGGTTGCCCAAGTTTTGGGCTCGATCCGAAATTAAAAGGTGTTCCAAATTGGACAATTCAAGTTGAACGGCAGTTCGTTCCTAATTGGAGTGGTTGGTGTATTCCATACTTCTAGCGATTGGATTTCACTCAAAACTCACTAAATGACTCCTCCCACCATATTATGACGTTGCCCAAGTTTTGGGCTCGATCCGAAATCAATAGCTGTTCCAAATTGGACAGTTCAAGTTCAACGGCAGTTCGTTCCTAACTGGAGTGGTTGGTGTATTCCATACTTCTAGCGATTGGATTTTACTCAAAACTCACCAATCGACTCCTCCCACCATATTATGATATTGACCAAGCTTTGGGCTCGATCCGAAATCAATAGGTGTTCCAAATTGGACAATTCAAGTTCAACGGTAGTTCGTTCCAAACTGGAGTGGTTGGTGTATTCCATACTTCTCGCGATTGGATTTCACTCAAAACTCACCAAATAACTCCTCCCACCATATTATGAGGTTGCCCAAGTTTTGGGCTCGATCCGAAATCAATAGGTGTGAGAAATTGGACAATTCAAGTTCAACGGCAGTTCGTTCCTAATTGGAGTGGTTGGTGTATTCCATACTTCTTGCCATTGGATTTCACTCAAAACTCACCAAATGACTCCTCCCACCATATTATAATGTTGCCCAAGTTTTGGGCTCGATCCGAAATTAATAGGTGTTCCAAATTGGACAATTCAAGTTCAATGGCAGTTCGTTCCTAACTGGAGTGGTTGGTGTATTCCATACTTCTAGCGATTGGATTTCACTCAAAACTCACTAAATGACTCCTCCCACCATATTATGACGTTGCCCAAGTTTTGGGCTCAATCCGAAATCAATAGGTGTTCCAAATTGGACAATTCAAGTTCAACGGCAGTTCGTTCCTAACTGGAGTGGTTGGTGTATTCCATACTTCTAGCGATTGGATTTCACTCAAAACTCACCAAATGACTCCTCCCACCATATTATAATGTTGTCCAAGTTTTGGGCTCGATCCGAAATTAATAGGTGTTCCAAATTGGACAATTCAAGTTCAACGGCAGTTCGTTCCTAATTGGAGTGGTTGGTGTATTCCATACTTCTAGCAATTGGATTTCACTCAAAACTCACCAAATGACTCCTCCCACCATATTATGCTGTTGCCCAAGTTTTGGGCTCGATCCGAAATCAATAGGTGTGAGAAATTGGACAATTCAAGTTCAACGGCAGTTCGTTCCTAATTGGAGTGGTTGGTGTATTCCATACTTCTAGCCAATGATTTCACTCAAAACTCACCAAATGACTCCTCCCACCATGTTATATGGTTGCCCAAGTTTTGGGCTCGATCCGAAATTAATAGGTGTTCCAAATTGGACAATTCAAGTTGAACGGCAGTTCGTTCCTAATTGGAGTGGTTGGTGTATTCCATACTTCTAGCGATTGGATTTCACTCAAAATTCACCAAATGACTCCTCCCACCATATTATGATGTTGCCCAAGTTTTGGGCTCGATCCGAAATCAATAGGTGTTTCAAATTGGACAATTCAAGTTCAACGGCAGTTCGTTCCTAATTGGAGTGGTTGGTGTATTCCATACTTCTAGCGATTGGATTTCACTCAAAACTCACCAAATGACTCCTCCCACCATATTATGGTGTTGCCCAAGATTTGGGCTCGATCCGAAACAATAGGTGTGAGAAATTGGACAATTCAAGTTGAACGGCAGTTCGTTCCTAATTGGAGTGGTTGGTGTATTCCATACTTCTAGCGATTGGATTTCACTTAAACCTCACCAAATGAATCCTCCCACCATATTATGATGTTGCCCAAGTTTTAGGCTCTATCCGAAATCAATAGGTGTGAGATATTGGACAATTCAAGTTCAACGGCAGTTCGTTCCTAATTGGAGTGGTTGGTGTATTCCATACTTCTAGCCATTGGATTTCACTCAAAACTCACCAATTGACTCCTCCCACCATATTATGATGTTGCCCAAGTTTTGGGCTAGATCCGAAATCAATCGGTGTTCCAAATTGGACAATTCAAGTTCAACGGCAGTTCGTTCCTAACTGGAGTGGTTGGTGTATTCCATACTTCTAGCAATTGGATTTCACTCAAAACTCACCAATTGACTCCCCCCACCATATTATGATGTTGCCCGAGTTTTGGGCTCGATCCGAATTGAATAGGTGTTCCAAATTGGACAATTCAAGTTCCACGGCAGTTCGTTCCTAACTGGAGTGGTTGGTGTATTCCATACTTCTAGCGATTGGATTTCACTCAAACCTCACCAAATGAATCCTCCCACCATATTATGATGTTTCCCAAGTTTTAGGCTCGATCCGAAATCAATAGGTGTTCCAAATTGGACAATTCAAGTTCAACGGCAGTTCGTTCCTAATTGGAGTGGTTGGTGTATTCCATACTTCTAGCGATTGGATTTCCCTCAAAACTCACCAAATGACTCCTCCCACCATATTATGATGTTGCCCAAGTTTGGGGCTCGATCCGAAATCAATAGGTGTGAGAAATTGGACAATTCAAGTTCAACGGCAGTTCGTTCCTAATTGGAGTGGTTGGTGTATTCCATACTTCTAGCGATTGGATTTCACTCGAAACTGACCAAATGACTCCTCCCACCATATTATGATGTTGCACAAGTTTGGGGTTCCATCCGAAATCAATAGGTGTGTGAAATTGGACAATTCAAGTTCAACGGCAGTTCGTTCCTAATTGGAGTGGTTGGTGTATTCCATACTTCTAGCCATTGGATTTCACTCAAAACTCACCAAATGACTCCTCCCACCATATTATAACGTTGCCCAAGTTTTGGGCTCGATCCGAAATTAGTAGGTGTTCTAAATTGGACAATTCAAGTTCAACGGCAGTTCGTCCCTAATTGGAGTGGTTGGTGTATTCCATACTTCTAGCGATTGGATTTCACTCAAAATTCACCAAATGAGTCCTCCCACCATATTATGATGTTGCCCAAGTTTTGGGCTCGATCCGAATTCAATAGGTGTTCCAAATTGGACAATTCAAGTTCAACGGCAGTTCGTTCCTAATTGGAGTGGTTGGTGTATTCCATACTTCTAGCGATTGGATTTCACTCATACCTCACCAAATGAATCCTCCCACCATATTATGATGTTTCCCAAGTTTTAGGCTCGATCCGAAATCAATAGGTGTGAGAAATTGGACAATTCAAGTTCAACGGCAGTTCGTTCCTAATTGGAGTGGTTGGTGTATTCCATACTTCTAGCCATTGGATTTCACTCAAAACTCACCAAACGACTCCTCCCACCATATTATGACGTTGCCCAAGATTTGGGCTCGATCCGAAACAATAGGTGTTCCAAATTGGACAATTCAAGTTCAACGGCAGTTCGTTCCTAATTGGAGTGGTTGGTGTATTCCATACTTCTAGGGATTGGATGGCACTCAAAACTCATCAAATGACTCCTCCTACCATATTATGATTTTGCCCAAGTTTTCGCGTCGATCCGAAATCAATAGGTGTCCAAATTGGACAATTCAAGTTCAACGGCAGTTCGTTCCTAATTGGAGTGGTTGGTGTATTCCATACTTCTAGCGATTGGATTTCACTCAAAACTCACCAAATGACTCCTCCCACCATATTATGATGTTGCCCAAGTTTTGGGCACGATCCGAACTCAATAGGTGTGAGAAATTGGACAATTTAAGTTCTACGGCAGTTCGTTCCTAATTGGAGTGGTTGGTGTATTCCATACTTCTAGCGATTGGATTTCACTCGAAACTGACCAAATGACTCCTCCCACCATATTATGATGTTGCACAAGTTTGGGGTTCCATCCGAAATCAATAGGTGTGTGAAATTGGACAATTCAAGTTCAACGGCAGTTCGGTCCTAATTGGAGTGGTTGGTGTATTCCATACTTCTAGCGATTGGATAGCACTCAAAACTCACCAAATGACTCCTCCCACCATATTATGGTGTTGCCCAAGATTTGGGCTCGATCCGAAACAATAGGTGTGAGAAATTGGACAGTTCAAGTTCAACGGCAGTTCGTTCCTAATTGGAGTGGTTGGTGTATTCCATACTTCTAGGGATTGGATAGCACTCAAAACTCATCAAATGACTCCTCCCACCATATTATGATTTTACCCAAGTTTTGGCCTCGATCCGAAATCAATAGGTGTTCCAAATTGGACAATTCAAGTTCAACGGCAGTTCGTCCCTAATTGGAGTGGTTGGTGTATTCCATACTTCTAGCGATTGGATTTCACTCAAAATTCACCAAATGACTCCTCCCACCATATTATGATGTTGCCCAAGTTTTGGGCTCGATCCGAATTCAATAGGTGTTCCAAATTGGACAATTCAAGTTCAACGGCAGTTCGTTCCTAATTGGAGTGGTTGGTGTATTCCATACTTCTAGCGATTGGATTTCACTCAAACCTCACCAAATGAATCCTCCCACCATATTATGATGTTTCCCAAGTTTTAGGCTCGATCCGAAATCAATAGGTGTGAGAAATTGGACAATTCAAGTTCAACGGCAGTTCGTTCCTAATTGGAGTGGTTGGTGTATTCCATACTTCTAGCCATTGGATTTCACTCAAAACTCACCAAATGACTCCTCCCACCATATTATGACGTTGCCCAAGATTTGGGCTCGATCCGAAACAATAGGTGTTCCAAATTGGACAATTCAAGTTCAACGGCAGTTCGTTCCTAATTGGAGTGGTTGGTGTATTCCATACTTCTAGCGATTGGATTTCACTCAAAACTAACCAAATGACTCCTGCCACCATATTATGATGTTGCCCAAGTTTTGGCTTCGATCCGAAATCAATAGGTGTTCCAAATTGGACAAGTCAAGTTCAACGGCAGTTCGTTCCTAATTGGAGTGGTTGGTGTATTGCATACTTCTAGCGATTGGATTTCCCTCAAAACTCACCAAATGACTCCTCCCACCATATTATGATGTTGCCCAAGTTTGGGGTTCGATCCAAAATCAATAGGTGCGGGAAATGGGACAATTCAAGTTCAACGGCAGTTCCTTCCTAATTGGAGTGGTTGGTGTATTCCATACTTCTAGCGATTGGATTTCACTCAAAACTCACCAAATGACTCCTCCCGCCATATTATGATGTTGCCCGGGTTTTGGGCTCGATCCGAAATCCATAGGTGTTCGAAATTGGACAATTCAAGTTCAACGGCAGTTCGTTCCTAATTGGAGTGGTTGGTGTATTCCATACTTCTAGCAATTGGATTTCACTCAAAACTCCCCAAATGACTCCTCCCACCATATTATGATGTTGCCCAAGTTTGGGGCTCGATCCAAAATCAATAGGTGAGAGAAATTGGACAATTCAAGTTCAACGGCAGTTCGTTCCTAATTGGAGTGGTTGGTGTATTCCATACTTCTAGCAATTGGATTTCACTCAAAACTCCCCAAATGACTCCTCCCACCATATTATGATGTTGCCCAAGTTTGGGGCTCGATCCAAAATCAATAGGTGTGAGAAATTGGACAATTCAAGTTCAACGGCAGTTCGTTCCTAATTGGAGTGGTTGTTGTATTCCATACTTCTAGCGATTGGATAGCACTCAAAACTCATCAAATGACTCCTCCCACCATATTATGATTTTGCCCAAGTTTTGGCCTCGATCCGAAATCAATAGGTGTTCCAAATTGGACAATTCAAGTTCAACGGCAGTTCGTTCCTAATTGGAGTGGTTGGTGTATTGCATACTTCTAGCGATTGGATTTCACTCAAAACTGACCAAATGACTCCTCCCACCATATTATGATCTAGCCCAAGTTTTGGGCTTGATCCGAAATCAATAGGTGTGAGAAATTTGACAATTCAAGTTCAACGGCAGTTCGTTCCTAATTGGAGTGGTTGGTGTATTCCATACTTCTAGCATTTGGATTTCACTCAAAACTCCCCAAATGACTCCTCCCACCATATTATGATGTTGCCCAAGTTTGGGGCTCGATCCGAAATCAATAGGTGTGAGAAATTGGACAATTCAAGTTCAACGGCAGTTCGTTCCTAATTGGAGTGGTTGGTGTATTCCATACTTCTAGCGATTGGATTTCACTAAAAACTCACCAAATGACTCCTCCCACCGTATTATGATGTTGCCCAAGTTTTGGGCTAGATCCGAAATAAATAGGTGTTCGAAATTGCACAATTCAAGTTCAACGGCAGTTCGTTCCTAATTGGAGTGGTTGGTGTATTGCATACTTCTAACGATTGGATTTCACTCAAAACTCACCAAATGACTCCTCCCACCATATTATGATGTTGCCCAAGTTTTGGGCTCGATCCGAAATCAGTACGTGTGAGAAATTGGATAATTCAATTTCAACGGCAGTTCGTTCCTAATTGGTGTGGTTGGTGTATTCCATACTTCTAGCGATTGGATTTCACTCAAAACTCAACAAATGACTCCTCCCACCATATTATGATGTTGCGCAAGTTTTGGGCTCGATCAGAAATCAATACGTGTGAGAAATTGGATAGTTCAATTTCAACGGCAGTTCGTTCCTAATTGGAGTGATTGGTGTATTCCATACTTCTAGCGATTGGATTTCACTCAAAACTCACCAAATGACTCCTCCCACCATCTTATGATGTTGCCCAAGTTTTGGGCTCGATCCGAAATCAATAGGTGTGAGAAATTGGACAATTCAAGTTCAACGGCAGTTCGTTCCTAATTGGAGTGGTTGGGGTATTACATACTTCTAGCATTTGGATTTCACTCAAAACTCCCCAAATGACTCCTCCCACCATATTATGATGTTGCCCAAGTTTGGGGCTCGATCCGAAATCAATAGGTGTGAGAAATTGGACAATTCAAGTTCAACGGCAGTTCGTTCCAAATTGGAGTGGTTGGTGTATTCCATACTTCTAGCGATTGGATTTCACTCAAAACTCACCAAATGACTCCTCCCACCATATTATGATGTTGCCCAAGTTTTGGGCTCGATCCGAAATCAATAGGTGTGAGAAATTGGTCAATTCAATTTCAACGAAAGTTCGTTCCTAATTGGAGTGGTTGGTGTATTCCATACTTCTTGGGATTGGATTTCACTCAAAACTCACCAAATGACTCCTCCCACCATATTATGATGTTGCCCACGTTTTGGGCTCGATCCGAAATCAATAGGTGTGAGAAATTGGACAATTCAAGTTCAACGGCAGTTCGTTCCTAATTGGAGTGGTTGGTGTATTCCGTACTTCTAGCGATTGGATTTCACTCAAAACTCACCAAATGACTCCTCCCACCATATTATGTTGTTGCCCAAGTTTGGGGCTCGATCCGAAATCAATAGGTGTGAGAAATTGGACATTTCATGTTCAACGACAGTTCGTTCCTAATTGGAGTGGTTGGTGTATTCCATACTTCTAACGATTGGATTTTACTCAAAACTCACCAAATGACTCCTCCCACCATATTATGATGTTGCCCAAGTTTTGGGCTCGATCCGAAATAAATACGTGTTCTAAATTGGACAATTCAAGTTCAACGGCACTTCATTCCTAATTGGAGTGGTTGGTGTATTCCGTACTTCTAGCGATTGGATTTCCCTCAAAACTCACCAAATGACTCCTCCCACCATATTATGATGTTTCCCAAGTTTTGGGCTCGATCCGAAATAAATACGTGTTCCAAATTGGAGAATTCAAGTTCAACGGCAGTTCGTTCCTAATTCGAATGGTTAGTGTATTCCATACTTCTAGCGATTGGATTTCACTCAAAACTCACCAAATGACTCCTCCCACCATATTATGATGTTGCCCAAGTTTTGGGCACGATCCGAAATCAATAGGTCTTCCAAATTGGACAATTCAAGTTCAACGGTAGTTCGTTCCTAATTGGAATGGTTGGTGTATTCCACACTTCTAGCGATTGGATTTCACTCAAAACTCACCAAATGACTCCTCCCACCATATTATGATGTTGCCCAAGTTTTGGGCTCGATCCGAAATCAGTACGTGTGAGAAATTGGATAATTCAATTTCAACGGCAGTTCGTTCCTAATTGGTGTGGTTGGTGTATTCCATACTTCTAGCGATTGGATTTCACTCAAAACTCAACAAATGACTCCTCCCACCATATTATGATGTTGCGCAAGTTTTGGGCTCGATCAGAAATCAATACGTGTGAGAAATTGGATAATTCAATTTCAACGGCAGTTCGTTCCTAATTGGAGTGGTTGGTGTATTCCATACTTCTAGCGATTGGATTTCACTCAAAACTCACCAAATGCCTCCTCCCACCATCTTATGATGTTGCCCAAGTTTTGGGCTCGATCCGAAATCAATAGGTGTGAGAAATTGGACAATTCAAGTTCAACGGCAGTTCGTTCCTAATTGGAGTGGTTGGGGTATTACATACTTCTAGCATTTGGATTTCACCCAAAACTCCCCAAATGACTCCTCCCACCATATTATGATGTTGCCCAAGTTTGGGGCTCGATCCGAAATCAATAGGTGTGAGAAATTGGACAATTCAAGTTCAACGGCAGTTCGTTCCTAATTGGAGTGGTTGGTGTATTCCATACTTCTAGCGATTGGATTTCACTCAAAACTCACCAAATGACTCCTCCCACCATATTATGATGTTGCCCAAGTTTTGGGCTCGATCCGAAATCAATAGGTGTGAGAAATTGGACAATTCATGTTCAACGGCAGTTCGTTCCTAATTGGAGTGGTTGGTGTATTCCATACTTCTAACGATTGGATTTTACTCAAAACTCACCAAATGACGCCTCCCACCATATTATGATGTTGCCCAAGTTTTGGGCTTGATCCGAAATAAATACGTGTTCTAAATTGGACAATTCAAGTTCAACGGCACTTCATTCCTAATTGGAGTGGTTGGTGTATTCCGTACTTCTAGCGATTGGATTTCACTCAAAACTCACCAAATGACTCCTCCCACCATATTATAATGTTGCCCAAGTTTTGGAATCGATCCGAAATCAATAGGTCTTCCAAATTGGACAATTCAAGTTCAATGGCAGTTCGTTCCTAATTGGAGAGGTTGGTGTATTCCATACTTCTAGCGATTGGATTTCACTCAAAACTCACCAAATGACTCCTCCCACCATATTATGATGTTGCCCAAGATTTGGGCTCGATCCGAACTCAATAGGTGTGAGAAATTGGACAATTTAAGTTCAACGGCAGTTCGTTCATAATTGGAGTGGTTGGTGTATTCCATACTTCTAGCGATTGGATTTCACTCAAAACTCAACAAATGACTCCCCCCACCATATTATGATGTTGCCCAAGTTTTGGGCTCGATCAGAAATCAATACGTGTGAGAAATTGGATAATTCAATTTCAACGGCAGTTCGTTCCTAATTGGAGTGGTTGGTGTATTCCATACTTCTAGCGATTGGATTTCCCTCAAAACTCACCAAATGACTCCTCCCACCATATTATGATGTTGCCCAAGTTTTGGGCTCGATCCGAATTCGATAGGTGTGAGAAATTGGTCAATTCAATTTCAACGACAGTTCTTTCCTAATTGGAGTGGTTGGTGTATTCCATACTTCTAGCGATTGGATTTCACTCAAAACTCACCAAATGACTCCTCCCACCATATTATGATGTTGCCCAAGTTTTGGGCTCGATCCGAAATGAATATGTCTTCCAAATTGGACAATTCAAGTTCAACGGCAGTTCGTTCCTAATTGGAGTGGTTGGTGTATTCCATACTTCTAGCGATTGGATTTCCCTCAAAACTCACCAAATGACTCCTCCCACCATATTATGATGTTGCCCAAGTTTTGGGCTCGATCCGAATTCAAAAGATGTGAGAAATTGGTCAATTCAATTTCAACGACAGTTCTTTCCTAATTGGAGTGGTTGGTGTATTCCGTACTTCTAGCGATTGGATTTCACCCAAAACTCACCAAATGACTCCTCCCACCATATTATGATGTTGCCCATGTTTTGGGCTCGATCCGAAATCAATAGGTTTAAGAAATTGGTCAATTTAATTTCAACGGCAGTTCGTTCCTAACTGGAGTGGTTGGTGTATTCCATACTTCTAGCGATTGGATTTCACTCAAAACTCACCAAATAACTCCTCCCACCATATTATGTTGTTGCCCAAGTTTTGGGCTCGATCCGAAATCAATAGGTTTAAGAAATTGGTCAATTTAATTTCAACGGCAGTTCGTTCCTAACTGGAGTGGTTGGTGTATTCCATGCATCTAGCGATTGGATTTCACTCAAAACTCACCAAATGACTCCTCCCACCATATTATGATGTTGCCCAAGTTTTGGGCTCGATCCGAAATCAATAGGTCTTCCAAATTGGACAATTCAAGTTCAACGGCAGTTCGTTCCTAATTGGAGTGGTTGGTGTATTCCAAACTTCTAGTGATTGGATTTCTCTCCAAACTCACCAAATGACTCCACCCACCATATTATGATGTTGCCCAAGTTTTGGCCTCGATCCGAAATCAATAGGTCTTCCAAATTGGACAATTCAAGTTCAACGGCAGTTCGTTCCTAATTGGAGTGGTTGGTGTATTCCATACTTCTAGCGATTGGATTTCACTCAAAACTCACCAAATGACTTCTCCCACCATATTATGATGTTGCCCAAGTTTTGGGCTCGATCCGAAATCAATAGGTGTGAGAAATTGGACAATTCAAGTTCAACGGCAGTTCGTTCCTAATTGGAGTGGTTGGGGTATTCCATACTTCTAGCAATTGGATTTCACTCAAAACTCACCAAATGACTACTCCCACCGTATTATGATGTTGCACAAATTTGGGGCTCGATCCGAAATCAATAGGTGTGAGAAATTGGACAATTGAAGTTCAACGGCAGTTCGTCCCTAATTGGAGTGGTTGGTGTATTCCATACTTCTAGTGATTGGATTTCACTCAAAAATCACCAAATGACTCCTCCGAAAATATTACGATGTTGCCCAAGTTTTGGGCTCGATCCGTAATCAATAGGTGTGAGAAATTGGACAATTCAAGTTCAACGGCAGTTCGTTCCTAATTGGAGTGGTTGGTGTATTCCATACTTCTAGCTATTGGATTTCACTCAAAACTCACCAAATGACTCCTCCCACCATATTATGATGTTGCCCAAGTTTGGGGTTCGATCCAAAATCAATAGGTGCGGGAAATTGGACAATTCAAGTTCAACGGCAGTTCCTTCCTAATTGGAGTGGTTGGTGTATTCCATACTTCTAGCGATTGGATTTCACTCAAAACTCACCAAATGACTCCTCCCACCATCTTATGATGTTGCCCAAGTTTTGGGCTCGATCCGAAATCAATAGGTCTTCCAAATTGGACAATTCAAGTTCAACGGCAGTTCATTCCTAATTGGAGTGGTTGGTGTATTCCATACTTCTAGCGATTGGATTTCACTCAAAACTCACCAAATGACTCCTCCCACCATATTATGATGTTGCCCAAGTTTTGGGCTCGATCCGAAATCAATAGGTGTGAGAAATTGGACAATTCAAGTTCAACGGCAGTTCGTTCCAAATTGGAGTGGTTGGGGTATTCCATACTTCTAGCATTTGGATTTCACTCAAAACTCCCCAAATGACTCCTCCCACCATATTATGATGTTGCCCAAGTTTGGGGCTCGATTCGAAATCAATAGGTGTGAGAAATTGGACAATTTAAGTTCAACGGCAGTTCGTTCCTAATTGGAGTGGTTGGTGTATTCCATACTTCTAGCGATTGGATTTCATTCAAAACTCACCAAATGACTCCTCCCACCATATTATGATGTTGCCCAAGTTTGGGTTTCGATCCAAAATCAATAGTTGCGGGAAATTGGACAATTCAAGTTCAACGGCAGTTCCTTCCTAATTGGAGTGGTTGGTGTATTCCATACTTCTAGCGATTGGATTTCACTCAAAACTCACCAAATGACTCCTCCCGCCATATTATGATGTTGCCCGGGTTTTGGGCTCGATCCGAAATCAATAGGTGTGAGAAATTGGACAATTCAAATTCAACGGCAGTTCGTTCCTAATTGGCGTGGTTGGTGTATTCCATACTTCTAGCGATTGGATTTCACTCAAAACTCACCAAATGACTCCTCCCACCATATTATGACGTTGCCCAAGTTTTGGGCTCGATCCGAAATCCATAGGTGTTCGAAATTGGACAATTCAAGTTCAACGGCAGTTCGTTCCTAATTGGAGTGGTTGGTGTATTCCATACTTCTAGCGATTGGATTTCACTCAAAACTCCCCAAATGACTCCTCCCACCATATTATGATGTTGCCCAAGTTTGGGGCTCGATCCAAAATCAATAGGTGTGAGAAATTGGACAATTCAAGTTCAACGGCAGTTCGTTCCTAATTGGAGTGCTTGGTGTATTCCATACTTCTAGCGATTGGATAGCACTCAAAACTCATCAAATGACTCCTCCCACCATATTATGATTTTGCCCAAGTTTTGGCCTCGATCCGAAATCAATAGGTGTTCCAAATTGGACAATTCAAGTTCAACGGCAGTTCGTTCCTAATTGGAGTGGTTGGTGTATTGCATACTTCTAGCGATTGGATTTCACTCAAAACTGACCAAATGACTCCTCCCACCATATTATGATCTAGCCCAAGTTTTGGGCTTGATCCGAAATCAATAGGTGTGAGAAATTGGACATTCAAGTTCAACGGCAGTTCGTTCCTAATTGGAGTGGTTGGTGTATTCCATACTTCTTGCGATTGGATTTCACTCAAAACTCACCAAATGACTCCTCCCACCATATTATGATGTTGCCCAAGTTTGGGGCTCGATCCGAAATCCATAGGTGTGAGAAATTGGACAATTCAAGTTCAACGGCAGTTCGTTCCTAATTGGAGTGGTTGGTGTATTCCATACTTCTAGCGATTGGATTTCACTAAAAACTCACTAAATGACTCCTCCCACCATATTATGATGTTGCCCAAGTTTTGGGCTAGATCCGAAATCAATAGGTGTTCGAAATTGCACAATTCAAGTTCAACGGCAGTTCGTTCCTAATTGGAGTGGTTGGTGTATTGCATACTTCTAGCGATTGGATTTCACTCAAAACTCACCAAATGACTCCTCCCACCATATTATGATGTTGCCGAAGTTTTGGGCTCGATCCGAAATCAATAGGTGTGAGAAATTTGAAACAATTGAAGTTCAACGGCAGTTCGTTCCTAATTGGAGTGGTTGGTGTATTCCATACTTCTAGCGATTGGATTTCACTCAAAACTCACCAAATGACTCCTCCCACCATATTATGATGTTGCCCAAGTTTTGGGCTCGATCCGAAATCAGTACGTGTGAGAAATTGGACAATTCAATTTCAACGGCAGTTCGTTCCTAATTGGTGTGGTTGGTGTATTCCGTACTTCTAGCGATTGGATTTCACTCAAAACTCAACAAATGACTCCTCCCACCATATTATGATGTTGCCCAAGTTTTGGGCTCGATCAGAAATCAATACGTGTGAGAAATTGGATAATTCAATTTCAACGGCAGTTCGTTCCTAATTGGAGTGGTTGGTGTATTCCATACTTCTAGCGATTTGATTTCCCTCAAAACTCACCAAAAGACTCCTCCCAGCATATTATGATGTTGCCCAAGTTTTGGGCTCGATCCGAATTCGATAGATGTGAGAAATTGGTCAATTCAATTTCAACGTCAGTTCTTTCCTAATTGAAGTGGTTGGTGTATTCCATACTTCTAGCGATTGGATTTCACTCAAAACTCACCAAATGACTCCTCCCACCATATTATGATGTTGCCGAAGTTTTGGGCTCGATCCGAAATCAATAGGTGTGAGAAATTTGAAACAATTGAAGTTCAACGGCAGTTCGTTCCTAATTGGAGTGGTTGGTGTATTCCATACTTCTAGCGATTGGATTTCACTCAAAACTCACCAAATGACTCCTCCCACCATATTATGATGTTGCCGAAGTTTTGGGCTCGATCCGAAATCAATAGGTGTGAGAAATTTGAAACAATTGAAGTTCAACGGCAGTTCGTTCCTAATTGGAGTGGTTGGTGTATTCCATACTTCTAGCGATTGGATTTCACTCAAAACTCACCAAATGACTCCTCCCACCATATTATGATGTTGCCCAAGTTTTGGGCTCGACTCGAAATCAGTACGTGTGAGAAATTGGACAATTCAATTTCAACGGCAGTTCGTTCCTAATTGGTGTGGTTGGTGTATTCCGTACTTCTAGCGATTGGATTTCACTCAAAACTCAACAAATGACTCCTCCCACCATATTATGATGTTGCCCAAGTTTTGGGCTCGATCAGAAATCAATACGTGTGAGAAATTGGATAATTCAATTTCAACGGCAGTTCGTTCCTAATTGGAGTGGTTGGTGTATTCCATACTTCTAGCGATTTGATTTCCCTCAAAACTCACCAAAAGACTCCTCCCAGCATATTATGATGTTGCCCAAGTTTTGGGCTCGATCCGAATTCGATAGATGTGAGAAATTGGTCAATTCAATTTCAACGTCAGTTCTTTCCTAATTGAAGTGGTTGGTGTATTCCATACTTCTAGCGATTGGATTTCACTCAAAACTCACCAAATGACTCCTCCCACCATATTATGATGTTGCCGAAGTTTTGGGCTCTATCCGAAATCAATAGGTGTGAGAAATTTGAAACAATTGAAGTTCAACGGCAGTTCGTTCCTAATTGGAGTGGTTGGTGTATTCCATACTTCTAGCGATTGGATTTCACTCAAAACTCACCAAATGACTCCTCCCACCATCTTATGATGTTGCCCAAGTTTTGGGCTCGATCCGAAATCAATAGGTGTGAGAAATTGGTCAATTCAATTTCAATGACAGTTCTTTCCGAATTGGATTGGTTGGTGTATTCCATACTTCTAGCGATTGGATTTCACTCAAAACTCACCAAATGACTACTCCCACCATATTATGATGTTGCCCAAGTTTTGGGCTCGATCCGAAATCAATAGGTGTGAGAAATTGGACAATTCAAGTTCAACGGCAGTTCGTTCCTAATTGGAGTGGTTGGGGTATTCCATACTTCTAGCATTTGGATTTCACTCAAAACTCCCCAAATGACTCCTCCCACCATATTATGATGTTGCCCAAGTTTGGGGCTCGATACGAAATCAATAGGTGTGAGAAATTGGACAATTCAAGTTCAACTGCAGTTCGTTCCTAATTGGAGTGGTTGGTGTATTCCATACTTCTGGCGATTGGATTTCACTCAAAACTCACCAAATGACTCCTCCCACCATATTATGATGTTGCCCAAGTTTTGGGCTCGATCCAAAATCAATAGGTGTGAGAAATTGGTCAATTCAATTTCAACGAAAGTTCGTTCCTAATTGGAGTGGTTGGTGTATTCCATACTTCTTGGGATTGGATTTCACTCAAAACTCACCAAATGACTCCTCCCACCATATTATGATGTTGCCCAAGTTTTGGGCTCGATCCGAAATCAATAGGTGTGAGAAATTGGACAATTCAAGTTCAACGGCAGTTCGTTCCTAATTGGAGTGGTTGGTGTATTCCGTACTTCTAGCGATTGGATTTCACTCAAAACTCACCAAATGACTCCTCCCACCATATTATGATGTTGCCCATGTTTGGGGCTCGATCCGAAATCAATAGGTGTGTGATCGGTTCATAATTGTATATTATTTCTTACCCTTCTAGCTTATGATTTGGTTATGTTTTTTAGTTAAACTTGTGCTTTTAATCCTTTTTGTGTTTATCTTTCAGTTAATTGAGCTTTAGGTAACAATGATGGCTTTGGAGAACATAATTCATGCAATTCAAGCATATTAAGGCCTAATTTGGATGAATTGATGAAGAGCTTAAAGACAAATTCATTATGGCTACAGCCCCCTGCCAGTCCAGTTCCGTAGGTCATATTGCAAGCTTTGTTTCAGCAACCTACATACCTCGGATGAGGCCACATTCTTCATGAAAGTTGTTCCAATTGGTGTGTACTATAACATATCCAAAATGCAGCCCCATTGGATAAATCCGGAGTCCGTTACCTAGCAAACACCGAACCATGCTCAGGATGGATCTTATCAGCGCGGAAAATGAGTTAGCAATTTGTTTCGGCCTTAACTTCTTCCTCCGACCTTGGATTGGGCCAAATAACATATGGCTGGAAAGAAGACATTCTGAACTTCAATTTCGAGTGCTTAAAGTCCTAATTTGATTAAGAGAAGCCCAAGTTGTAAGCCCTTGAAGTTGCTGGTCATGCTGACCTCAGCATGTGCTGGTTGGATGCTTGGTCATGGTGAGCTAGGTATGAGCTATCATTTCTGGTTGGAAGCTTGGTCATGGTGACATGAAGATGAGCTAGGGCTGCTGGTGGGATTTAGTGGTGAAGTGCATCAACCAATTCAAGATTTTCTAATACAAGTGCATCACCCATTTCAGATTTTCTAATACAAGTGCATCAACCATTTCAGATTTTATAATTCAAGTGTTGTATGCATTAGTCTTATTGAATTCTGATTTTCACTTCCCCTAGGCCTATAAATAGGGAAGTTCTCTAAGCTTGTAATAACACCCCAAGGGGGGGAGCTCTCAAGCACTTCTCTAGAGCTCCGTTCCCTTCTCTCCCTCAAATTCTCTTAGTTTCCCTTTGTAGTTCTCAATTGTTGTAATAAGATCATTCTATTAAATTTTCTTTGTACTAAATATCAAACACTTTTCCTTTCTCTTCTTCTAAATTCTTCAAATACTCTCTTCCCCATGTTCTCAAACACTTCTCCCATTCCTTCATCAAATTCTCTAAACTTCTCAAACACCCTTCTCTCCCTTCCCTAAGTTCTCAAATTCTCCAAGTTCATAAACATTCTCCAAACTTCTCAAACACTTTCTCCTCCCGTCTCTACGTTCTCAAATTTTCCAAGTTTCCAAAATCCACAAAGTTCCCAAACACCACTTTCCTTTCTTCTCCAAAAAGCCTACATATTCTCAAACACTTTCCAAACACTTCTCCCATTCCTTCATCAAATTCTCAATGTTCCCAAACACTCCTCCCTTCTCTTTCTCAAACACATCTCTCCTCTCTTCCAAAAGTCTCCAAATCTCTCAAACACATGTCTCAACCTTTCCAAAATCCTCAAAGCTCTCAAACACATGTTCTTCCAAAATCCTCCAAGTTCTCAATACTTTCTTCTCCCTCTCAAAGTTCTCAACACTTTCTTCTCTTCCTCAAAGTTCTCTTAATTTCCTTAATGTTTTCGTAGTTGTAATTTATTTTTCTTGTAATGTACATTCTTTCTTCTTGTTTTGTTTCTTTTGTTTTTATTTATGTTTTGTGTAGGAAAACTGAATTGGATCATTCAATCACCAATCCCTGTGGAATCGACCTCGCACTTACATACGCTAAACTATCAACGGTTCGTGCACTTGCGAGTATCACAAGTTTAGGATGCAGTTGAACCCATTTTGGTGCAGCTGAATCTACGCAACAAGTTTTTGGCGCCGTTGCCGGGGATCGGTAACATTGTTTGATTCTATTTGGTTTTCCTACTTTTTATTTATTTTTATCTTTTTCTTAACTGGACAGTTTCATGTTTTAAAGTTAATGATGTTAATTGATAAGTTGTGTTTGTAGTCCAACGGACAAGGACAATTGCCTGACAAGCAAGAGAACTGGGTTTGAGTCCCAGCTTACACAACACAAAAAAAAAAAAGGTTCAAGTAGCATGTTGATTATTGCTAGTTTCTGGTTTCATTCACTTGTTCTTAATTAAATATCTTGTTCAAGTTTACATAAACACCATATGACTCTTGGACTGATTAGTGAATGAATGGGTAGATATTGAAGACAAACACCATGTTTAAATTCTACTTGGTTCTCTATTGTTCTTCTTGTTCTTAATGGGTTCGGAATTTATGTTTAGACTAAACACCATAGCTAAATGTTTTTTCTGAATACTTGATTAAAACCACACACCATATGGATAATCATATTTGAGAAAGAACGAACTTCATAAGCTAGTTTGTTTACTTTGCTACTTGTTACTTTGAAGCATGAAATTGGACGTGTGTTGATTTTCCTTTCAATTTTAGTTTTTTATTTCCTAATCCTTTAATTCTGTTTCAAGTTTTCTGTGTTTGTTTTAGCAAGTAATGTCAGCTTAATAAAAATGGAGAGAGATGGTAACTTCAATCATAAAGATAGGGAGTGTGAAGTAGTGGGAGAAGTCGCGACCTCCAAGTGCATCCATGCTCGACCTAATCGCTTCAAGGGGGAGTATTCCAATCCTTTCTCTTTAGTTGTTTTGTTATTATTTCAGTAATTTTAATTTTCTATTTCTTTTATTAAAAAAAAATTTTAAAAGATTTTTTATATTAGCTGACTCGTGGTAACTCCAGTGAGCGTCTCCGTCAATACAGTGTCTAGGAGTTCTTTAGGCGACACCTTTGGTGTCTAAGAAGTTTGGGTTTTAAGTGGGACCTTTGTGACCCCTCCAACCTTCCCGGATCCCCTGGCTGTGTTTTCTGAGGCCCTTAACTGGTCATCCATGAGTTGCTTGTATATTTGTGTGTTTTTAAAAATAAAAATAAAAACTAAAAAAAAACAAAATTATAATTATAAAAAAAAAAAAAAAAAATTAAAAAAAAAAAAAACCTTTTAAAAAAAAAATTGAAATTTGAGTTTTTTTAAAATTTATTTATCCTTGTAAATTGCAATTTGGAACTTCTTTGTTTTCTTTTATGTTTTTTTTGTTTTGTTAGGTTATTTTATTTATTTACGTGGTGTGGTTAGTTAGTTTATTTTTGAGTGTTAAAAACACATTTTTATTCAAACACTGCATTAACAAAAAAAAAAACAAAACAAAAACAAAAACAAATAAAAAAATAATAATAAAAACATTCAAGTAAATTAAAAATAAAAACAACTTCTTCATCTTCATCTTCATCTTCATGGCATGCCTCTATTGTCTCTTACTTGCAGAATCTGCAGCAGCTCCACATGGTCCTCATTTTTTCTCTGCAGTGCTTCCACGTGCTGATTGGCACAGTAGAGCCGCTTCTGCAAGTCCGCCATCATAGCCTTCAAGGAAGCTATTTCCTCGCTCATCGCAGCACACTCCCGTGTTCTCGCCAGCAATCGCATACCCAAATTGGTAGCCGAGACCGCATGGAGAACAGTTAAATTATTAGACTCCTCCACCGCTGCTTTGTCAGACCTCTGTGCCACATGCAGATGATCTGTCGGTGTGAGCTTGCTGCCAATCATGCCTCCAAGCAGCGTTGCTCTGTTCGGCATTGCCTCAGAAAAGTTCGGTATTACCTCAGCAAAGTTTGAGGCCGTACCATGATGATATGTGGAATTTGGGAAGACATGGTTTTGAGGAGCCCTTATCTGCGCATTCGGTGGCGCAAGGGACAATTCAAGGCTAAGATCATCAAGGTGAGTGCATGAGGATGCCATTGTTTTGTTTTTGGATTTTTTGATGTTTTCTCTAAATTTGCAGGAAGAAATGCGGGGTGCTCTTCTACTTCACCGAGATGAGTTTAAATAGACTTATGCAGATGAGGGAGCCGAAAGCACTTCGGATCTCGAGGGTGCTATCATGTGCTCTTTTCTCTCGGATCCCTTCATTTCTGCCGCAAATTGCGAGCACGTTTTTTTTAAAAGGGAGCATGTCTACACTTTCACTTACTTTTGCCTCCCTGTTTTCTGATGTTTGTGTTTTTGCTTTTTCAGTTTTTATTTTATTTTATTTTATTTTATTTTATTTTCAATTATTTTCTTCTTGTTTGACAGGTTTCTTAATAATGTAGTTGGAAGAAGAGACAAAATTAAAGATGCGTCTTGGACACCTGGTGCAAGAATCCCAACTCTTCTTTTAAATTCTTGTTTGAATTGCGTGTTTATTTCAGTTTATTTATTTATTTATTTATTTTGTTTTTTATTTAATTAGGTAGTATAATTTAAAACTCATAGGATATTCTTTGAAGGAGCTAAATTTTTGGTAACTCCAGTGAGCAACCGCAGTCTATACAGTGTCTAGGAGTTCTTTAAGGCGACACCTTCGGTGTCTAAGAAGTTAGGGTTTTAAGCGGGACCATTGTGACCCCTCCAACCTTCCCGGAACCCCTGGCTGTGTTTTCTGAGGCCCTTAACTGGTCATCCTTAAGTTTTTCTCTTAAAAGAAGAAGCAGTTATTTGTGTATTTACTTAACTAAAAATAAAAAAATATATAAAAAAAAAATCTTGTTTGGGTCTTCGTGTTTTTGTTTGATTGTCGTTCTTTAAATTTAGGGTCAATCGTTTCTTTGAGATAGCTAACGTTTTTATTAAAGAAAAAAAAAAAAAAAAAAAAAAAAAAAAAACACAATACACTTTAAAATTAAATAATAAAAAAAAAAACTGAAATCATTTCTTCTTGGCGCTCGGTGTCTCGACCATAGGAGCTTTGAGTTTGGCCCTCTGGCTGTCCTCTTCCGGGGCTTCACGCACAGCCTCTTGGGGCTCATCACTTGAGCTCCCAAAGATCGCAATCTTAGCTTGAGCGTAACTACTCTCGCGATCCGCTTGCTTGCGTTTACCCGGTCGGTCTAGGTCCTCCAGTTGCTTTCTCATGTCGCGAGAGTACAACTCTACCATCTTTGATAGATTTTTATTCTCGTCTCGCAATACTTCTAGCTGGTGTCGATTCACCTCCACAATCCTTGACCTCTCCCTTTTCAAGCTTTTTATAGCACTCTGACAGTCTTCAACCAAACTTCGCTCCGCCGCCAACTGAGCTTTAAGCACCTCTACCTCATGGGACTTCGCAAGTAGGCGATGACCCAAACTTGCGACACATGCTGTACTCTGCACGCTCAGTGCCAGGGCATCACTCGTGACCCGGTTGTCATCCCTTGTCCCGAACACACGTATATCTTTGGGAGTCACTAAATTTCTGCCAACTCCAATGGCAACATCGTTGTCCAGGAGTATTGAGTCATTGACAGTCACAGGCCCCCGTGCGGAGGCAAAGTAGGGCATCCATACTGGTGCTACTGCTTGGCCTCGTGTCTGAGTCGGTGGAGCTAGGTTGAGATCTAACGAAAAGGGGTAGGAAGAAGCCATTTGATTTCTCACTTTTTTCTTTTTCTTTTTCTTGCTTCTTTTCTCTTTTGTGTTTCTGAGTTTGTGTGTTTTTTTGTTTTTTTTTTTCCCTTCTTTTTCCTTCTTATAGATGTAGTCTTTGACAAACCCTAGCCGTTGCAGCGTCTAAGCGTTTTTCTGAATATCCAGCGTTCCTCGAGTCCCACAACCTTCTCACTTTCCAACCGTTTCCAACTCATTTGTCACGACTTGCTTTGTCTGAACGGACGCGTTCAGCAAAGTCGTCGCGCCTTTCCATGGCCCCGCAATTTTCGCTTGTGGATCTGCGGCGCCTCTATGCGTCGACACATGGCTCCTGCTTTCTGCCCGTGACTATCCATGAGACGACATTAGGGACCACGTGCTTTCTTTTCAGAAATCCCGCTTTGCTCTCATAATTCACGTTTTATCTTTTTTTAAAAAAATTTAAAATTAAAATGTGTGGGCTTCAAAATTCATTTTGGGTCGGTTTTTCACCTTGTTTGGGTTTCAAGGTGGGTTAATTTCATTGTGGGCTTTGGACTTCAACATTTTTTATTTATTTAATTTTTTTTTTTTTTGGGTTTCAGAATTGTGTGATTAGGGTTTACTGTTTCATTTTTTTGTTTATTTGTTTGTCTTGCAATTTTTATTTTATAATTATTTTGTTTTGTATTCTTTTGTGTGTTTTGTAATTTTTATTTGCTTTAATACCTTTCATTTGTTGTTATGACATTGTTTGTGGCTAATTTTTTAAACATTGAGGACAATGTTCATTTCTAGGTTTGGGGGTATTGGAGTTTAGCAAGTAAATTTGGTTTTTCTTAAAATTAAAAAAAATAATAATTGAAAAAAAAAAATTTTATTTATTTATTTTGCTTGTTTTTATTTTAAGTATTGTTTTGTTTTGTTTTTATTTTGAGTCACTTTCCGAACACTTATGATGAGATAGTGATAAATGTTTGCATGACTTAAATAAAAATTGGATTTCATTTTATTTTAGTGTTTTTTTTTCTTTATTAAAAAAAAAAAAAAAAAAAAAAATTGGCATTGTTCTATCATGATATGTTCGAAACCTTTGCACTTGCCATTTGTTTCATAATTTCCCAATTAAAGGATTTGCATGACCCAAAGAATTGTATCAAGCACAAATTAGACTTATATAACCATATAAAGTGAGCTTTTGAGCCTTGTACTTCAATTCATGAGTGTTATATACATACTCTTATTTTCTTGTCATCAAAGTTGTTGTTTGATCTCATTATTTATTGATTTGGTTGAACACTTAAAAGTCATTCATTCTTATGCAATTTGACTTCACGACATTTAAGAAGTGATATTAAGGCCCTCTTTGGATCGTTTGTGCCTTTCAAGCTAACCTTATGCATGCTTAAGCATGATTTTCCATTGTTAACCATTTTGAGCCTACATGTAAACCTTTTCTTTCATTTAACCAATTATATTTCCTCGCCTTAGCTTGAAAAACAAATATTTACCTTTCTAAGGAACTCATGAGCTTTAATTGGGATGTGTTTTTCATACTAAGTTTGGGAATTTCGAAGAAAAAAAAAAAATCACACAATTGGTGAAAGAAAAGAGAAAAGTTGTGATTAAGTGGTGGTTGAATGAAATTTCATTTTTGGGTTTCATTTTTGGGCCTTCAAAATAAATTGGTGGTTGTTCAGGAAAGGAGTGAATCAATGTAAATGAAGGGTATAAGGAGTTTTGATCAGGTAAAAGAAAAAAATCTAATCGTGATGATTCGAAGTCTTGTAAACAATTATTTTATGCTCTTGCATTGCGAGTTCCTTGGACTTTGTATTATCCATATCCTACATTTCTTACTCACCTTACACCCCCATTACAACCCATGTTAAAGACCTAAATTGATCTTAAATGTCATGTGGTTGAATTGCATTCATTTTTCTACTTTTAAGTGTTTGACATCCTTCTTGAGATCATATTAATGCAAGTTCTTCATATTTCTATTGCGAGTTAAGTCCCTTATGGTTTAACTCTATTCTCATGTTTATAACTGAGTGTGCATTATAACCCTCTTCTGAGTGATTTATTTGTGAGAGGACAACTTTGGTGAGATTTGAAGTTGAACTTATGCTTTGTATGATTTTTGAAATTGTGTGAAAACTAAGATTGGGGAATTTGTTGCATTTGGCTATCACACTACTACACTTTGAGCATATTGTGTTTAGAACTTTGCCGCTTTGTAAATAATGTCTAAAAATTGAGCCTTTATTGTTAAAACGTTTAAGTCATGTGCATGAGTCATTTCTCTTCAGAAAATGTTCGGAAAAATTGTTTTAAGTTCTTTGTGTTTTTGTGTTTGTTTTTGTTTTTGGTTTTGCTTAAGAACTAACAATCTTTAAGTTTTCTAATTACTTTGTTTTACAGAGTCAGTAAAACGTTTGTGGGTATCGTATCTGTTAAACCCTCAGGAGACACAACTCCTCCTACTAGGGATGCCTAGAGGTTTAAAGGCTTGTTGCATATGCTAAATGCAATCGAGTTACCTACGAAAGTGGTTTAGTTAACTTCTAGTTTTGTTTTTAACTTTGTTTTGTGTTGTTTTGCTCGAGGACTAGCAAAATCTAGGTTTGGGGGTATTTGATCGGTTCATAATTGTATATTATTTCTTACCCTTCTAGCTTATGATTTGGTTATGTTTTTGAGTTAAACTTGTGCCTTTAATCCTTTTTGTGTTTATCTTTCAGTTAATTGAGCTTTAGGTAACAATGATGGCTTTGGAGAACATAATTCATGCAATTCAAGCATATTAAGGCCTAATTTGGATGAATTGATGAAGAGCTTAAAGACAAATTCATTATGGCTACAGCCCCCTGCCAGTCCAGTTCCGTAGGTCATATTGCAAGCTTTGTTTCAGCAACCTACATAGCTCGGATGAGGCCACATTCTTCATGAACGTTGTTCCAATTGGTGTGTACTATAACATATCCAAAATTCAGCCCCATTGGATAAATCAATAGGTGTGAGAAATTGGACAATTCAAGTTCAACGGCAGTTCGTTCCTAATTGGAGTG
Organism: Prunus avium; assembly: GCF_965620075.1. NCBI lineage: Eukaryota > Viridiplantae > Streptophyta > Magnoliopsida > Rosales > Rosaceae > Prunus > Prunus avium. The sequence continues at coordinate 22,460,966 of NC_142286.1, read as the reverse complement.
TTTGGTGTATTCCATACTTCTAGTGATTGGATTTCACTCAAAACTCACCAAATGACTCCTTCGACCATATTATGATGTTGCCCAAGTTCTGGGCTCCATCCGAAATCAATATGTGTGAGAAATTGGACAATTCAAGTTCAACGGCAGTTCGTTCCTAATTGGAGTGGTTGGTGTATTCCATACTTCTAGCGATTGGATTTCACTCAAAACTCACCAAATGACTCCTCCCACCATATTATGATGTTGCCCAAGTTTTGGGCTCGATCCGAAATCAATAGGTGTGAGAAATTGGTCAATTCAATTTCAACGAAAGTTCGTTCCTAATTGGAGTGGTTGGTGTATTCCAAACTTCTAGCGATTGGATTTCAATCAAAACTCACCAAATGACTCCTCCCACCATATTATGACGTTGCCCAAGTTTTGGGCTCGATCCGAAATCAATAGGTGTGAGAAATTGGACAATTCAAGTTCAACGGCAGTTCGTTCCTAATTGGAGTGGTTGGGGTATTCCATACTTCTAGCAATTGGATTTCACTCAAAATGCACCAAATGACTCCTCCCACCATATTATGATGTTGCCCAAGTTTTGGGCTCGATCCGAATTCAATAGGTGTGAGAAATTGGTCAATTCAATTTCAACGACAGTTCTTTCCTAATTGGTGTGATTAGTGTATTCCATACTTCTAGCGATTGGATTTCACTCAAAACTCACCAAATGACTCCTCCCACCATATTATGATGTTGCCCAAGTTTGGGGCTCGATAAGAAATCAATAGGTGTGAGAAATTGGACAACTCAAGTTCAACGGCAGTTCGTTCCTAATTGGAGTGGTTGGTGTATTCCATACTTCTAGCGATTGGATTTCACTCAAAACTCTCCAAATGACTCCTCCCAACATATTATGATGTTGCCCAAGTTTTGGGCTCGATCCGAAATCAATAGGTGTTCCAAATTGGACAATTCAAGTTCAACGGCAGTTCGTTCCAAATTGGAGTGGTTGGTGTATTCCATAGTTCTGGCGATTGGATTTCACTCAAAAGTCACCAAATGACTTCTCCCGCCATATTATGATGTTGCCCAAGTTTTGGGCTCGATCCGACATCAATAGGTCATCCAAGTTGGACAATTCAAGTTCAACGGCAGTTCGTTCCTAATTGGAGTGGTTGGTGTATTCCATACTTACAGCGATTGGATTTCACTCAAAACTCACCAAATGACTCCTCCCACCATATTATGATGTTGCCCAAGTTTTGGGCTCGATCCGAAATCGATAGGTGTGAGAAATTGGACAATTCATGTTCAACGGCAGTTCGTTCCTAATTGGAGTGGTTGGTGTATTCCATACTTCTAGCGATTGGATTTCACTCAAAACTCACCAAATGACTCCTCCCACCATATTATGATGTTGCCCAAGTTTTGGGCTCGATCCGAAATCAATAGGTGTGAGAAATTGGTCAATTCAATTTCAACGAAAGTTCGTTCCTAATTGGAGTGGTTGGTGTATTCCAAACTTCTAGCGATTGGATTTCAATCAAAACTCACCAAATGACTCCTCCCACCATATTATGACGTGGCCCAAGTTTTGGGCTCGATCCGAAATCAATAGGTGTGAGAAATTGGACAATTCAAGTTCAACGGCAGTTCGTTCCTAATTGGAGTGGTTGGGGTATTCCATACTTCTAGCAATTGGATTTCACTCAAAATGCACCAAATGACTCCTCCCACCATATTATGATGTTGCCCAAGTTTTGGGCTCGATCCGAATTCAATAGGTGTGAGAAATTGGTCAATTCAATTTCAACGACAGTTCTTTCCTAATTGGTGTGATTAGTGTATTCCATACTTCTAGCGATTGGATTTCACTCAAAACTCACCAAATGACTCCTCCCACCATATTATGATGTTGCCCAAGTTTGGGGCTCGATAAGAAATCAATAGGTGTGAGAAATTGGACAACTCAAGTTCAACGGCAGTTCGTTCCTAATTGGAGTGGTTGGTGTATTCCATACTTCTAGCGATTGGATTTCACTCAAAACTCTCCAAATGACTCCTCCCAACATATTATGATGTTGCCCAAGTTTTGGGCTCGATCCGAAATCAATAGGTGTTCCAAATTGGACAATTCAAGTTCAACGGCAGTTCGTTCCAAATTGGAGTGGTTGGTGTATTCCATAGTTCTGGCGATTGGATTTCACTCAAAAGTCACCAAATGACTTCTCCCGCCATATTATGATGTTGCCCAAGTTTTGGGCTCGATCCGACATCAATAGGTCATCCAAATTGGACAATTCAAGTTCAACGGCAGTTCGTTCCTAATTGGAGTGGTTGGTGTATTCCATACTTACAGCGATTGGATTTCACTCAAAACTCACCAAATGACTCCTCCCACCATATTATGATGTTGCCCAAGTTTTGGGCTCGATCCGAAATCGATAGGTGTGAGAAATTGGACAATTCATGTTCAACGGCAGTTCGTTCCTAATTGGAGTGGTTGGTGTATTCCATACTTCTAGCGATTGGATTTCACTCAAAACTCACCAAATGACTCCTCCCACCATATTATGATGTTGCCCAAGTTTGGGGCTCGATCCGAAATCAATAGGTGTGAGAAATTGGACAATTCAAGTTCAACGGCAGTTCGTTCCTAATTGGAGTGGTTGGGGTATTCCATACTTCAAGCAATTGGATTTCACTCAAAACTCACCAAATGACTCCTCCCACCATGTTATGATGTTGCCCAAGTTTTGGGGTCGATCCGAAATCAATAGGTATTCCAAATTGGACAATTCAAGTTCAACGGCAGTTCGTTCCAAATTGGAGTGGTTGGTGTATTCCATAGTTCTGGCGACTGGATTTTACTCAAAAGTCACCAAATGACTCTTACCACCATATTATGATGTTGCCCAAGTTTTGGGCTCGATCCGAAATCAATAGGTGTGAGAAATTGGACAATTCAAGTTCAACGGCAGTTCGTTCCCAATTGGAGTGGTTGGTGTATTCCATACTTCTAGCGATTGGATTTCACTCAAAACTCTCCAAATGACTCCTCTCACCATATTATGATGTTGCCCAAGTTTTGGGCTCGATCCGAAATCAATAGGTGTTCCAAATTGGACAATTCAAGTTCAACGACAGTTCGTTCCTAGTTGTAGTGGTTGGTGTTTTCCATACTTCTAGCGACTGGATTTCACTCAAAACCCACCAATTGACTCCTCCCACCATATTATGATGTTGCCCAAGTTTTGGGCTCGATCCGAATTCAATAGGTGTAACAAATTGGTCAATTCAATTTCAACGACAGTTCTTTCCTAATTAGAGTGGTTAGTGTATTCCATACTTCTAGCGATTGGATTTCACTGAAAACTCACCAAATGACTCCTCCCACCATATTATGATGTTGCCAAAGTTTTGGGCTCGATCCGAAATCAGTAGGTCTTCCAAATTGGACAATTCAAGTTCAACGGCAGTTCGTTCCTAATTGGAGTGGTTGGTGTATTCCATACTTCTAGGGATTGGATGTCACTCAAAACTCACCAAATGACTCCTTCCACCATATTATGATGTTGCCCATGTTTTGGGGTCGATCCGAAATCAATAGGTGTTCCAAATTGGACAATTCAAGTTCAACGGCAGTTCGTTGCAAATTGGAGTGGTTGGTGTATTCCATAGTTCTGGCGATTTGATTTCACTCAAAAGTCACCAAATGACTCCTCCCACCATATTACGATGTTTCCCAAGTTTTGGGCTCGATCCGAAATCAATAGGTATGAGAAATTGGACAATTCAAGTTCAACGGCAGTTCGTTCCTAATTGGAGTGGTTGGTGTTTTCCATACTTCTAGCGATTGGATTTCACTCAAAACTCGCAAAATGACTCCTCCCACCATATTATGATGTTGCCCAAGTTTTGGGCTCGATTCGAAATCAATAGGTATTCCAAATGGGACAATTCAAGTTCAACGGCAGTACGTCCCTAATTGGAGTGGTTGGTCTATTCCATACTTCTAGCGATTAGATTTCATTCAAAACTCACCAAATGACTCCTCCCACCATATTATGATGTTGCCCAAGTTTTGGCCTCGATCCGAAATCAATATGTGTGACAAATTGGACAATTCAAGTTCAACGGCAGTTCGTTCCTAATTGGATTGGTTGGTGTATTCCATAGTTCTGGCGATTGGATTTCACTCAAAAGTCACCAAATGACTCCTCCCGCCATATTAAGATGTTGCCCAAGTTTTGGCCTCGATCCGAAATCAATAGGTGTGAGAAATTGGACAATTCAAGTTCAACGGCAGTTCGTTCCTAATTGGAGTGGTTGGTGTATTACATACTTCTAGCAATTGGATTTCACTCAAAACTCACCAAATGAGTCCTCCCACCATATTATGATGTTGCAAAAGTTTTGGGCTCGATCCGAAATCAATAGGTGTGAGAAATTGGACAATTCAAGTTCAACGGCAGTTCGTTCCTACTTGGAGTGGTTGGTGTATTCCATACTTCTAGCGATTGGATTTCACTCAAAACTCACCAAATGACTCCTCCCACCATATTATGATGTTGCCCAAGTTTTGGGCTCGATCCGAAATCTATAGGTGTTCCAAATTGGACAATTCAAGTTCAACGGCAGTTCGTTCCTAACTATAGTGGTTGGTGTATTCCATACTTCTAACGATTGGGTTTCACTCAAAACTCACCAAATGACTCCTCCCACCATATTATGATGTTGCCCATGTTTTGGGCTCGATCCGAAATCAATAGGTCTGAGAAATTAGTCAATTCAATTTCAACGACAGTTCGTTCCTAATTGGAGTGGTTAGTGTATTCCATACTTCTAGCGATTGGATTTCACTCAAAACTCACCAAATGACTCCTCCCACCATATTATGATGTTGCCCAAGTTTTGGGCTCGATCCGAAATCAATAGGTGTGAGAAATTGGACAATTCAAGTTCAACGGCAGTTCGTTCCTAATTGGAGTGGTTGTGTATTCCATACTTCTAGCGATTGGATTTCACTCAAAACTCACCAAATGACTCCTCCCACCATATTATGATGTTGCCCAAGTTTTGGGCTCGATCCGAAATCAATAGGTGTGAGAAATTGGACAATTCAAGTTCAACGGCAGTTCGTTCCTAATTGGAGTGGTTGTGTATTCCATACTTCTAGCGATTGGATTTCACTCAAAACTCCCCAAATGACTCCTCCCACCATATTATGATGTTGCCCAAGTTTTGGGCTCGATCCGAAATCAATAGGTGGGGGAAATTGGACAATTCAAGTTCAACGGCAGTTCGTTCCTAATTGGAGTGGTAGGTGTTTTCCATACTTCTAGCGATTGGATTTCACTCAAAACTCACCAAATGACTCCTCCCACCATATTATGATGTTGCCCAAGTTTTGGGCTCGATCCGAAATCAATAGGTATTCCAAATTGGACAATTCAAGTTCAACGGCAGTACGTCCCAAATTGGTGGGGTTGGTGTATTCCATACTTCTAGCGATTGGATTTCATTCAAAACTCACCAAACGACTCCTCCCACCATATTATGATGTTGACCAAGTTTTGGGCTCGATCCGAAATCAATAGGTGTGAGAAATTGGACAATTCAAGTTCAACGGCAATTCGTTCCTAATTGGAGTGGTTGGTGTATTCCATACTTCTAGCGATTGGATTTCACTCAAAACTCGCCAAATGACTCCTCCCACCATATTTTGTTGTTGCCCAAGTTTTGGGCTCGATCCGAAATCAATAGGTGTTCCAAATTGGACAATTCAAGTTCAACGGCAGTTCGTTCCTAATTGGAGTGGTTGGTGTATTCCATATTTCTAGCGATTAGATTTCACTCAAAACTCACCAAATGACTATTCCCACCATATTATGATGTTGCCCAAGTTTGAGGATCGATCCGAAATCAATAGTTGTGAGAAATTGGACAATTCAAGTTCAACGGCAGTTCGTTCCTAATTGGAGTGGTTGTGTATTCCATACTTCTAGCGATTTGATTTCACTCAAAACTCACCAAATGACTCCTCCCACCATATTATGATGTTGCCCAAGTTTTGGGCTCGATCCGAAATCAATAGGTGTTCGAAATTGGACAATTCAAGTTCAACGGCAGTTCGTTCCTAACTATAGTGGTTGGTGTATTCCATACTTCTAACGATTGGGTTTCACTCAAAACTCACCAAATGACTCCTCCCACCATATTATGATGTTGCCCAGGTTTTGGGCTCGATCCGAAATCAATAGGTCTGAGAAATTGGTCAATTCAATTTCAACAACAGTTCGTTCCTAATTGGAGTGGTTGGTGTATTCCATACGTCTAGCGATTGGATTTCACTCAAAACTCACCAAATGACTCCTCCCACCATATTATGGTGTTGCAAAAGTTTTGGGCTCGATCCGAAATCAATAGGTGTGAGAAATTGGACAATTCAAGTTCAACGGCAGTTCGTTCCTAATTGGAGTGGTTGGTGTATTCCATACTTCTAGCGATTGGATTTCACTCAAAACTCACCAAATGACTCCTCCCACCATATTATGATGTTGCCCATGTTTTGGACTCGATCCGAAATCAATAGGTCTGAGAAATTAGTCAATTCAATTTCAACGACAGTTCGTTCCTAATTGGAGTGGTTGGTGTATTCCATACTTCTAGCGATTGGATTTCACTCAAAACTCACCAAATGACTCCTCCCTCCATATTATGATGTTGCCCAAGTTTTGGCCTCGATCCGAAATCAATATGTGTGACAAATTGGACAATTCAAGTTCAACGGCAGTTCGTTCCTAATTGGATTGGTTGGTGTATTCCATAGTTCTGGCGATTGGATTTCACTCAAAAGTCACCAAATGACTCCTCCCGCCATATTATGATGTTGCCCAAGTTTTGGGCTCGATTCGAAATCAATAGGTATTCCAAATGGGACAATTCAAGTTCAACGGCAGTACGTCCCTAATTGGAGTGGTTGGTCTATTCCATACTTCTAGCGATTAGATTTCATTCAAAACTCACCAAATGACTCCTCCCACCATATTATGATGTTGCCCAAGTTTTGGCCTCGATCCGAAATCAATATGTGTGACAAATTGGACAATTCAAGTTCAACGGCAGTTCGTTCCTAATTGGATTGGTTGGTGTATTCCATAGTTCTGGCGATTGGATTTCACTCAAAAGTCACCAAATGACTCCTCCCGCCATATTAAGATGTTGCCCAAGTTTTGGCCTCGATCCGAAATCAATAGGTGTGAGAAATTGGACAATTCAAGTTCAACGGCAGTTCGTTCCTAATTGGAGTGGTTGGTGTATTACATACTTCTAGCAATTGGATTTCACTCAAAACTCACCAAATGAGTCCTCCCACCATATTATGATGTTGCAAAAGTTTTGGGCTCGATCCGAAATCAATAGGTGTGAGAAATTGGACAATTCAAGTTCAACGGCAGTTCGTTCCTACTTGGAGTGGTTGGTGTATTCCATACTTCTAGCGATTGGATTTCACTCAAAACTCACCAAATGACTCCTCCCACCATATTATGATGTTGCCCAAGTTTTGGGCTCGATCCGAAATCTATAGGTGTTCCAAATTGGACAATTCAAGTTCAACGGCAGTTCGTTCCTAACTATAGTGGTTGGTGTATTCCATACTTCTAACGATTGGGTTTCACTCAAAACTCACCAAATGACTCCTCCCACCATATTATGATGTTGCCCATGTTTTGGGCTCGATCCGAAATCAATAGGTCTGAGAAATTAGTCAATTCAATTTCAACGACAGTTCGTTCCTAATTGGAGTGGTTAGTGTATTCCATACTTCTAGCGATTGGATTTCACTCAAAACTCACCAAATGACTCCTCCCACCATATTATGATGTTGCCCAAGTTTTGGGCTCGATCCGAAATCAATAGGTGTTCCAAATTGGACAATTCAAGTTCAACAGCAGTTCGTTCCTAAATGGAGTGGTTGGTGTATTCCATACTTCTAGCGATTGGATTTCACTCAAAACTCACCAAATGACTCCTCCCTCCATATTATGATGTTACCCAAGTTTTGGGCTCGATCCGAAATCAATAGGTGTGCGAAATTGGACAATTCAAGTTCAACGGCAGTTCGTTCCTAATTGGAGTGGTTGGTGTATTCCATACTTCTAGCGATTGGATTTCACTCAAAACTAACCAAATGACTCCTCCCAACATATTATGATGTTGCCCAAGTTTTGGGCTCGATCCGAAATCAATAGGTTTTCCAAATTGGACAATTCAAGTTCAACGGCAGTTCGTTCCTAACTGGAGTGGTTGGTGTATTCCATACTTCTAGCGATTGGATTTCACTCAAAACTCACCAAATGACTCATCCCACCATATTATGATGTTCCCCAAGTTTTGGGCTCGATCCGAAATCAATAGGTATTCCAAATTAGACAATTCAAGTTCAACGGCAGTACGTCCCTAATTGGTGTGGTAGGTGTATTCCATACTTCTAGCGATTGGATTTCATTCAAAACTCACCAAATGACTCCTCCCACCATATTATGATGTTGCCCAAGTTTTGGGCTCGATCCGAAATCAATAGGTGTGAGAAATTGGATAATTCAAGTTCAACAGCAATTCGTTCCTAATTGGAGTGGTTGGTGTATTCCATACTTCTAGCGATTGGATTTCACTCAAAACTCACCAAATGACTCCTCCCACCATATTATGATGTTGCCCAAGTTTTGGGCTCGATCCGAAATCAATAGGTGTGAGAAATTGGACAATTCAAGTTCAACGGCAGTTCGTTCCTAATTGGAGTGGTTGTGTATTCCATACTTCTAGCGATTGGATTTCACTCAAAACTTCCCAAATGACTCCTCCCACCATATTATGTTGTTGCCCAAGTTTTGGGCTCGATCCGAAATCAATAGGTGTGAGAAATTGGACAATTCAAGTTCAACGGCATTTCGTTCCTAATTGGAGTGGTTGGTGTTTTCCATACTTCTAGCGATTGGATTTCATTCAAAACTCACCAAATGACTCCTCCCACCATATTATGATGTTGCCCAAGTTTTGGGCTCGATCCGAAATCAATAGGTGTGAGAAATTGGACAATTCAAGTTCAACGGCAATTCGTTCCTAATTGGAGTGGTTGGTGTATTCCATACTTCTAGCGATTGGATTTCACTCAAAACTCGCCAAATGACTCCTCCCACCATATTTTGTTGTTGCCCAAGTTTTGGGCTCGATCCGAAATCAATAGGTGTTCCAAATTGGACAATTCAAGTTCAACGGCAGTTCGTTCCTAATTGGAGTGGTTGGTGTATTCCATATTTCTAGCGATTGGATTTCACTCAAAACTCACCAAATGACTCTTCCCACCATATTATGATGTTGCCCAAGTTTGGGGATCGATCCGAAATCAATAGTTGTGAGAAATTGGACAATTCAAGTTCAACGGCAGTTCGTTCCTAATTGGAGTGGTTGTGTATTCCATACTTCTAGCGATTGGATTTCACTCAAAACTCCCCAAATGACTCCTCCCACCATATTATGTTGTTGCCCAAGTTTTGGGCTCGATCCGAAATCAATAGGTGTGAGAAATTGGACAATTCAAGTTCAACGGCATTTCGTTCCTAATTGGAGTGGTTGGTGTTTTCCATACTTCTAGCGATTGGATTTCATTCAAAACTCACCAAATGACTCCTCCCACCATATTATGATGTTGCCCAAGTTTTGGGCTCGATACGAAATCAGTAGGTGTGAGAAATTGGACAATTCAAGTTCAACGGCAATTCGTTCCTAATTGGAGTGGTAGGTGTATTCCATACTTCTAGCGATTGGATTTCACTCAAAACTCGCCAAATGACTCCTCCCACCATATTTTGTTGTTGCCCAAGTTTTGGGCTCGATCCGAAATCAATAGGTGTTCCAAATTGGACAATTCAAGTTCAACGGCAGTTCGTTCCTAATTGGGGTGGTTGGTGTATTTCGTACTTCTAGCGATTGGATTTCCCTCAAAACTCACCAATTGACTCCTCCCACCATATTATGATGTTGCCCAAGTTCGGGGCTCGATCCGAAATCAATAGGTGTGAGAAATTGGACAATTCAAGTTCAACGGCAATTCGTTCCTAGTTGGAGTGGTTGGTGTATTCCATACTTCTAGCGATTTGATTTCACTCGAAACTCACCAAATGACTCCTCCCACCATATTATGATGTTGCCCAAGTTTTGGGCTCGATCCGAAATCAATAGGTGTTCCAAATTGGACAATTCAAGTTCAACGGCAGTTGGTTCCAAACTGGAGTGGTTGGTGTATTCCATACTTCTAGCGATTGGATTTCACTCAAAACTCACCAAATGACTCCTCCCACCATATTATGATGTTGCCCAAGTTTTGGGCTCGATCCGAAATCAATAGGTCTGAGAAATTGGTCAATTCAATTTCAACAACAGTTCGTTCCTAATTGGAGTGGTTGGTGTACTCCATACGTCTAGCGATTGGATTTCACTCAAAACTCACCAAATGACTCCTCCCACCATATTATGGTGTTGCAAAAGTTTTGGGCTCGATCCGAAATCAATAGGTGTGAGAAATTGGACAATTCAAGTTCAACGGCAGTTCGTTCCTAATTGGAGTGGTTGGTGTATTTCATACTTCTAGCGATTGGATTTCACTCAAAACTCACCAAATGACTCCTCCCACCATATTATGATGTTGCCCATGTTTTGGGCTCGATCCGAAATCAATAGGTCTGAGAAATTGGTCAATTCAATTTCAACGACAGTTCGTTCCTAATTGGAGTGGTTGGTGTATTCCATACTTCTAGCGATTCGATTTCACTCAAAACTCACCAAATGACTCCTCCCACCATATTATGATGTTGCCCAAGTTTTGGGCTCGATCCGAAATCAATAGGTGTTCCAAATTAAACAATTTAAGTTCAACGGCAGTTCGTTCCTAAATGGAGTGGTTGGTGTATTCCATACTTCTAGCGATTGGATTTCACTCAAAACTCACCAAATGACTCCTCCCACCATATTATGACGTTGCCCAAGTTTTGGGCTCGATCCGAAATCAATAGGTGTGCGAAATTGGACAATTCAAGTTCAACGGCAGTTCGTTCCTAATTGGAGTGGTTGGTGTATTCCATACTTCTAGCGATTGGATTTCACTCAAAACTAACCAAATGACTCCTCCCACCATATTATGATGTTGCCCAAGTTTTGGGCTCGATCCGAAATCAATAGGTGTTCCAAATTGGACAATTCAAGTTCAACGGCAGTGCGTTCCTAACTGGAGTGGTTGGTGTATTCCATACGTCTAGCGATTGGATTTCACTCAAAACTCACCAAATGACTCCTCCCACCATATTATGATGTTGCCCAAGTTTTGGGCTCGATCCGAAATCAATAGGTTTTCCAAATTGGACAATTCAAGTTCAACGGCAGTTCGTTCCTAACTGGAGTGGTTGGTGTATTCCATACTTCTAGCGATTGGATTTCACTCAAAACTCACCAAATGACTCCTCCCACCATATTATCATGTTCCCCAAGTTTTGGGCTCGATCCGAAATCAATAGGTGTGAGAAATTGGACAATTCTAGTTCAACGGCAGTTCGTTCCTAATTGGAGTGGTTGGTGTATTCCATATTTCTGGCGATTGGATTTCACTCAAAACTAACCAGATGACTCCTCCCACCATATTATGATGTTGCCCAAGTTTTGGGCTCGATCCGAAATCAATAGGTGTTCCAAATTGGACAATTCAAGTTCAACGGCAGTTCGTTCCTAACTAGAGTGGTTGGTGTCTTCCATACTTCTAGCGATTGGATTTCACTCAAAACTCACCAAATGACTCCTCCCACCATATTATGTTGTTGCCCAAGTTTTGGGTCGATCCGAAATCAATAGGTGTTCCAAAATGGACAATTCAAGTTGAACGGCATTTCATTCCTAATTGGTGTGGTTGGTGTATTCCATACTTCTAGCAATCGGATTTCACCCAAAACTCACCAAATGACTCCTCCCACCATGTTATGATGTTGCCCAAGTTTTGGGGTCGATCCGAAATCAATAGGTGTTCCAAATTGGACAATTCAAGTTCAACGGCAGTTCGTTCCTAATTGGAGTGGTTGGTGTATTCCGTACTTCTAGGGATTGGATAGCACTCAAAACTCATCAAATGACTCCTCCCACCATATTATGATGTTGCCCAAGTTTTGGGCTCGATCCGAAATCAATATGTGTGAGAAATTGGACAATTCAAGTTCAACGGCAGTTCGTTTCTAATTGGAGTGGTTGGTGTATTGCATACTTCTAGCGATTGGATTTCACTCAAAACTCACCAAATGACTCCTCCCACCATATTATGATCTTGCCCAAGTTTTGGGCTTGATCCGAAATCAATAGGTGTGAGAAATTGGACAATTCAATTTCAACGGCAGTTCGTTCCTAATTGGAGTGGTTGGTGCATTCCATACTTCTAGCGATTGGATTTCACTAAAAACTCTCCAAATGACTCCTCCCAACATATTATGTTGTTGCCCAAGTTTTGGGCGCGATCCGAAATCGATAGGTGTGAGAAATTGGACAATTCAAGTTCAACGGCAGTTCGTTCCTAATTGGAGTGGTTGGTGTATTCCATACTTCTAGCGATCGGATTTCACTCAAAACTCACCAAATGACTCCTCCCACCATATTAAGTTGTTGCCCAAGTTTTGGGCTCGATCCGAAATCAATAGGTGTGAGAAATTGGTCAATTCAATTTCAACGACAGTTCGTTCCTAATTGGAGTGGTTGGTGTATTCCATACGTCTAGCGATTGGATTTCACTCAAAAATCACCAAATGACTCCTCCCACTATATTATGATGTTGCCCAAGTTTTGGGCTCGATCCGAAATTAATAGATGTTCCAAATTGGACAATTCAAGTTCAACGGCAGTTCGTTCCTAATTGGAGTGGTTGGTGTATTCCATACTTCTAGCGATTGGATTTCACTCTAAACTCACCAAATGACTCCTCCCACCATATTATGTTGTTGCCCAAGTTTTGGGCTCGATCCGAATTCAACAGGTGTGAGAAATTGGTCAATTCAATTTCAACGACAGTTCGTTCCTAATTGGAGTGGTTGGTGTATTTCATACGTCTAGCGATTGGATTTCACTCAAAACTCACCAAATGACTCCTCCCACTATATTATGATGTTGCCCAAGTTTTGGGTCGATCCGAAATCAATAGATGTTCCAAAATGGACAATTCAAGTTCAACGGCAGTTCGTTCCTAATTGGTGTGGTTGGTGTATTCCTTACTTCTAGCGATTGGATTTCACTCAAAACTCACCAAATGACTCCTCCCGCCATGTTATGAAATTTCATACACTTGCTTGCCTTCTTTACTTAGTGATTTTGCTTAGTTTCTCTTTATTTTGAGTCACTTACCTCTATTTGTGTGTTTTGTAGGTTAAGATAGCAAGAGATCACATTTGATGCAATCCATGCACGTTAAGGGCTGATTGGCAAAGAGCAAGAGCTTAAAGACAAAACCGAAGTTGGGCCATACTTCTTGTCAGTCCAGTTTCGTAAGTCACCTTGCAGGTCTCATTTCAGCAATCTGCACAACTCGGATGAGGAGACATTCTTCATAGAAGTTGTTCAATTGGGTGTCTAGTATAACATAGCCAAAAGTCAGCCCAATTGAACATATGTGGAGTCCTTAGCCCGTCCAACACTGAACCATGCTCAGGAGGATTTGCAGCTGCCAGCTTTGAGCCTTGTCTCCTCCTTTAAGCCATGTGCCTCACCCATGCTGCAACTGACTTTGGATCCAACATAATGAGTGAAGTGGGGAGGCATTCCAGCTATGAAATTCTAAAGGAGCAAGTTGGTACATGCTGGAGTTATTATAGAGAAAGCATGTGCATGCATGTAAAGCAAAGAAATGAAATGAAGTCAATTCCAGTCTCTGTTCGGCTGCCAACTTGCAAGGCCCAAAACGCACACTTCTACTGCTCCGATGGGAATACTTTCTTCATAGAAGTTGTTCCAATGGGTGTCTAGAATAACATATCCAAATTTGAGCACCATTGGATACGTTTTGAAACCTCTGGCCTTCCTAAACCAAGACTGGTTCAGAAAACTCGTTTTTCAGCAACCAAAAGGCAACCACATGGGTTGGCAACCAAAAGGCAACCACATGGGTTGGCAGCAAAGGCAGCCACAACTGATCACCTTTGAACCCATGTGAAGATGCTTGAGGTGCAGCAGCAAAAGATGAAGGATGGTGTGGGAATCCATCATGATGTTCCTCCCTCTTAGCCCTATAAATAGAGAAGCCTTCAAGCTTCAAATCACACCCCAAGGGGGGGAGCTCTCAAACACTTCTCTAGAGCTCCCTTCCCTTCTCTCCCTCAAATTCTCTTAGTTTCCTTTCCAGTTGTCAATTGTTGTAACAAATTGATTTTACTAAATTTTCCTTCAAGTTTTTCTTAGTTTCACTTTACTTTTCATTGTAATGTACATTCTTTCTTAAGTTTCAAGTTTAATTAGTTTCCAAGTTTCAATTATGGTTTTTGTTCTTATTCATTATGCTTATAAGTTAATAGGCTAGTTTGAATGATTGATCACCATTTAGGCTTGCATGTTAGCTATCTTGGTTTGAATTAAGAGTAGACACCATGCTTTAATTCGAATTGAACTATGAATAAGAAGAGTATGTATGGACATTCGACAACAGGGATTAGATACATGCTTGGTTGTTTAAATTGTTCTTCTATGCTTAATGGGTTCCTAATGCTTAGTTTTAGGTTAGACAACAAATGATCAAATTAGGGAATTAGGAACACAAGGTTATGACCAAACACCATGGCTTAATCATACTTTAGCTAGAATCAATCCGTTAATCTAATTGAACTTGGGAACTTATTTGCTTGAGTTATTTCCATTTTCCTTGTTTTATTTATTTTCTTTTTAATTTCTGTTTTATGTAGGGGAAATGAATTGGATCATTCAATCACCAATCCTCGTGGGATCGACCTCGCACTTACATATGCTACACTACCAAACGGCTCGTGCACTTGCGAGTATCACAAGTTGAGGATGCAGCTGAATCCATTTTGGTGCAGCTGAATCGAAGAAACACCCGGGTTTTGGGCTCGATCCGAAATCAATAGGTGTGAGAAATTGGACAATTTAAGTTCAACGGCAGTTCGTTCCTAATTGGAGTGGCTGGTGTATTCCATACTTCTAGCCATTGGATTTCACTCAAAACTCACCAAATGACTCCTCCCACCATATTATGATGTTGCCCAAGTTGGGGGCTCGATCCTAAATCAATAGGTGTGAGAAATTGGACAATTCAAGTTCAACGACAGTTCGTTCCTAATTAGAGTGGTTGGTGTATTCCATACTTCTAGCAATTAGATTTCACTCAAAACTCCCCAAATGACTCCTCCCACCATATTATGATGTTGCCCAAGTTGGGGGCTCGATCCTAAATCAATAGGTGTGAGAAATTGGACAATTCAAGTTCAACGGCAGTTCGTTCCTAATTGGAGTGGATGGTGTATTCCATACTTCTAGCAATTGGATTTCACTCAAAACTCACCAAATGACTCCTCCCACCATATTACGATGTTGCCCAAGTTTGGGGCTCGATCCGAAATCAATAGGTGTGAGAAATTGGACAATTCAAGAGCAACGGCAGTTCGTTCATAATTGGAGTGGTTGGTGTATTCCATACTTCTAGCGATTGGATAGCACTCAAACCTCATCAAATGACTCCTCCCACCATATTATTATTTTGCCCAAGTTTTGGCCTCGATCCGAAATCAATAGGTGTGAGAAATTGGACAATTCAAGTTCAACGGCAGTTCGTTCCTAATTGGAGTGGTTGGTGTATTGCATACTTCTAGCAATTGGATTTCACTCAAAACTCACCAAATGACTCCTCCCACCATATTATGATCTTGCCCAAGTTTTGGGCTTGATCCGAAATCAATAGGTGTGAGAAATTGGACAATTCAATTTCAACGGCAGTTCGTTCCTAATTGGAGTGGTTGGTGTATTCCATACTTCTAGCGATTGGATTTCACTAAAAACTCACCAAGTGACTCCTCCCACCATATTATGATGTTGCCCAAGTTTTGGGCTAGATCCGAAATCAATAGGTGTTCGAAATTGCACAATTCAAGTTCAACGGCAGTTCGTTCCTAATTGGAGTGGTTGGTGTATTGCATACTTCTAGCGATTGGATTTCACTCAAAACTCACCAAATGACTCCTCCCACAATATTATGATGTTGCCCAAGTTTGGGGCTCGATCCGAAATCAATAGGTGTGAGAAATTGGACAATTCAAGTTCAACGGCAGTTCGTTCCTAACTGGAGTGGTTGGTGTATTCCATACTTCTAGTGATTGTATTTCACTCAAAACTCACCAAATGACTCCTCCCACCATATTATGATGTTGCCCAAGTTTGGGGTTCAATCCAAAATCAATAGGTGCGGGAAATTGGACAATTCAAGTTCAACGGCAGTTCCTTCCTAATTGGAGTGGTTGGGGTATTCCATACTTCTAGCGATTGGATTTCACTCAAAACTCACCAAATGACTCCTCCCGCCATATTATGATGTTGCCCGGGTTTTGGGCTCGATCCGAAATCAATAGGTGTGAGAAATTGGACAATTCAAGTTCAACGGCTGTTCGTTCCTAATTGGAGTGTTTGGTGTATTCCATACTTCTATCCATTGGATTTCACTCAAAACTCACCAAATGACTCCTCCCACCATATTACGATGTTCCCCAAGTTTGGGGTTCGATCCGAAATCAATAGGTGCGGGAAATTGAACAATTCAAGTTCAACGGCAGTTCGTTCCTAATTGGAGTGGTTGGTGTATTCCACACTTCTAGCGATTGGATTTCACTCAAAACTCACCAAATGACTCCTCCCACCATATTATGATCTTGCCCAAGTTTTGGGCTCGATCCGAAATCAATAGGTGTGAGAAATTGGACAATTCAGGTTCAACGGCAGTTCGTTCCTAATTGGAGTGGTTGGTGTATTCCATACTTCTAGCGATTTGATTTCACTCAAAACTCACCAAATGACTCCTCCCACCATATTATGATGTTGTCCAAGTTTTGGGCTCGATCCGAAATCTATAGGTGTGAGAAATTGGTCAATTCAATTTCAACGACAGTTCTTTCCGAATTGGAGTGGTTGGTGTATTCCATACTTCTAGCGATTGTTTTTCACTCAAAACTCACCAAATGACTCCTCCCACCATATTATGATGTTGCCCAAGTTTTGGGCTCGATCCGAAATCAATAGGTGTTCCAAATTGGACAATTCAAGTTCAACGGCAGTTCGTTCCTAATTGGAGTGGTTGGGGTATTCCATACTTCTAGCAATTGGATTTCACTGAAAACTCACCAAATGACTTCTCCCACCATATTATGATGTTGCCCAAGTTTGGGGCTCGATCCGAAATCAATAGGTGTGAGAAATTGGACAATTTAAGTTCAACGGCAGTTCGTTCCTAATTGGAGTGGCTGGTGTATTCCATACTTCTAGCGATTGGATTACACTCAAAACTCACCAAATGACTACTCCCACCATATTATGATGTTGCCCAAGTTTTGGGCTCGATCCGAAATCAATAGGTGTTCCAAATTGGACAATTCAAGTTCAACGGCAGTTCGTTCCTAATTGGAGTGGTTGGGGTATTCCATACTTCTAGCAATTGGATTTCACTGAAAACTCACCAAATGACTTCTCCCACCATATTATGATGTTGCCCAAGTTTGGGGCTCGATCCGAAATCAATAGGTGTTCCAAATTGGACAATTCAAGTTCAACGGCAGTTCGTTCCTAATTGGAGTGGTTGGTGTATTGCATACTTCTAGCAATTGGATTTCACTCAAAACTCACCAAATGACTCCTCCCACCATATTATGATCTTGCCCAAGTTTTGGGCTTGATCCGAAATCAATAGGTGTGAGAAATTGGACAATTCAATTTCAACGGCAGTTCGTTCCTAATTGGAGTGGTTGGTGTATTCCATACTTCTAGCGATTGGATTTCACTAAAAACTCACCAAGTGACTCCTCCCACCATATTATGATGTTGCCCAAGTTTTGGGCTAGATCCGAAATCAATAGGTGTTCGAAATTGCACAATTCAAGTTCAACGGCAGTTCGTTCCTAATTGGAGTGGTTGGTGTATTGCATACTTCTAGCGATTGGATTTCACTCAAAACTCACCAAATGACTACTCCCACCATATTATGATGTTGCCCAAGTTTTGGGCTCGATCCGAAATCAATAGGTGTTCCAAATTGGACAATTCAAGTTCAACGGCAGTTCGTTCCTAATTGGAGTGGTTGGGGTATTCCATACTTCTAGCAATTGGATTTCACTGAAAACTCACCAAATGACTTCTCCCACCATATTATGATGTTGCCCAAGTTTGGGGCTCGATCCGAAATCAATAGGTGTGAGAAATTGGACAATTTAAGTTCAACGGCAGTTCGTTCCTAATTGGAGTGGCTGGTGTATTCCATACTTCTAGCGATTGGATTACACTCAAAACTCACCAAATGACTACTCCCACCATATTATGATGTTGCCCAAGTTTTGGGCTCGATCCGAAATCAATAGGTGTTCCAAATTGGACAATTCAAGTTCAACGGCAGTTCGTTCCTAATTGGCGTGGTTGGTGTATTCCATACTTCTAGCGATTGGATTACACTCAAAACTCACCAAATGACTACTCCCACCATATTATGATCTTGCCCAAGTTTTGGGCTCGATCGGAAATCAATACGTGTGAGAATTTGGATAATTCAATTTCAACGGCAGTTCGTTCCTAATTGGAGTGGTTGGTGTATTCCATAATTCTAGCGATTGGATTTCCCTCAAAACTCACCAAATGACTCCTCCCACCGTATTATGATGTTGCCCAAGTTTTGGGCTCGATCCGAATTCGATAGGTGTGAGAAATTGGTCAATTCAATTTCAACGGCAGTTCGTTCCTGGTTGGAGTGGTTGGTGTATTCCATACTTCTAGCGATTGGATTTCCCTCAAAACTCACCAAATGACTCCTCCCACCATATTATGATGTTGCCCAAGTTTTGGGCTCGATCCGAAATCAGTAGATGTGAGAAATCGGACAATTCAAGTTCTACGGCAGTTCGTTCCTAATTGAAGTGGTTGGGGTATTCCATACTTCTAGCGATTGGATTTCAATCAAAACTCACCAAATGACTCCTCCCACCATATTATGATGTTGCCCAAGTTTTGGGCTCGATCCGAAATCAATAGGTGTGAGAAATTGGAAAATTCAAGTATAACGGCAGTTCGTTCCTAACTGGAGTGGTTGGTGTATTCCATACATCTAGCGATTGGATTTCACTCAAAACTCACCAAATGACTCCTCCCACCATATTATGATGTTGCCCAAGTTTTGGGCTCGATCCTAAATCAATAGGTGTGAGAAATTGGTCAATTCAATTTCAACGAAAGTTCGTTCCTAATTGGAGTGGTTGGTGTATTCCATACTTCTAGCGATTGGATTTCACTCAAAACTCACCAAATGACTCCTCCCACCATATTATAATGTTGCCCAAGTTTTGGGCTCGATCCGAAATCAATAGGTGTTCCAAATTGGACAATTCAAGTTCAACGGCAGTTCGTTCCTAACTGGTGTGGTTGGTGTATTCCATACTTCTAGCGATTGGATTTCACTCAAAACTCACCAAATGACTCCTCCCACGATATTATGATGTTGCCCAAGTTTTGGGCTCGATCCGAAATCAATAGGTGTTCCAAATTGGACAATTCAAGTTCAACGGCAGTTCGTTCCAAACTGGAGTGGTTGGTGTATTCCATACTTCTAGTGATTGGATTTCTCTCCAAACTCACCAAATGACTCCTCCCACCATATTATGATGTTGCCCAAGTTTTGGGCTCGATCCGAAATCAATAGGTCTTCCAAATTGGACAATTCAAGTTCAACGGCAGTTCGTTCCTAATTGGAGTGGTTGGTGTATTCCATACTTCTAGGGATTGGATTTCACTCAAAACTCTCCAAATGACTCCTCCCACCATGTTATGATGTTGCCCAAGTTTTGGGCTCGATCCGAAATCAATAGGTGTTCCAAATTGGACAATTCAAGTTCAACGGCAGTTCGTTCCTAATTGGAGTGGTTGGTGTATTCCATACTTCTAGTGATTGGATTTCTGTCCAAACTCACCAAATGACTCCTCCCACCATATTATGATGTTGCCCAAGTTTTGGGCTCGATCCGAAATCAATAGGTGTGAGCAATTGGAAAATTCAAGTATAACGGCAGTTCGTTCCTAACTGGAGTGGTTGGTGTATTCCATACATCTAGCGATTGGATTTCACTCAAAACTCACCAAATGACTCCTCCCACCATATTATGATGTTGCCCAAGTTTTGGGCTCGATCCGAAATCAATAGGTGTTCCAAATTGGACAATTCAAGTTCAACGGCAGTTCGTTCCTAACTGGTGTGGTTGGTGTATTCCATACTTCTAGCGATTGGATTTCACTCAAAACTCACCAAATGACTCCTCCCACGATATTATGATGTTGCCCAAGTTTTGGGCTCGATCCGAAATCAATAGGTGTTCCAAATTGGACAATTCAAGTTCAACGGCAGTTCGTTCCAAACTGGAGTGGTTGGTGTATTCCATACTTCTAGTGATTGGATTTCTCTCCAAACTCACCAAATGACTCCTCCCACCATATTATGATGTTGCCCAAGTTTTGGGCTCGATCCGAAATCAATAGGTCTTCCAAATTGGACAATTCAAGTTCAACGGCAGTTCGTTCCTAATTGGAGTGGTTGGTGTATTCCATACTTCTAGGGATTGGATTTCACTCAAAACTCACCAAATGACTCCTCCCACCATGTTATGATGTTGCCCAAGTTTTGGGCTCGATCCGAAATCAATAGGTGTTCCAAATTGGACAATTCAAGTTCAACGGCAGTTCGTTCCTAATTGGAGTGGTTGGTGTATTCCATACTTCTAGTGATTGGATTTCTGTCCAAACTCACCAAATGACTCCTCCCACCATATTATGATGTTGCCCAAGTTTTGGGCTCGATCCGAAATCAATAGGTGTGAGCAATTGGAAAATTCAAGTATAACGGCAGTTCGTTCCTAACTGGAGTGGTTGGTGTATTCCATACATCTAGCGATTGGATTTCACTCAAAACTCACCAAATGACTCCTCCCACCATATTATGATGTTGCCCAAGTTTTGGGCTCGATCCGAAATCAATAGGTGTTCTAAATTGGACAATTCAAGTTCAACGGCAGTTCGTTCCTAATTGGAGTGGTTGGTGTATTCCATACTTCTAGTGATTGGATTTCTCTCCAAACTCACCAAATGACTCCTCCCACCATATTATGATGTTGCCCAAGTTTTGGGCTCGATCCGAAATCAATAGGTCTTCCAAATTGGACAATTCGAGTTCAACGGCAGTTCGTTCCTAATTGGAGTGGTTGGTGTATTCCATACTTCTAGGGATTGGATTTCACTCAAAACTCACCAAATGACTCCTCCCACCATGTTATGATGTTGCCCAAGTTTTGGGCTCGATCCGAAATCAATAGGTGTTCCAAATTGGACAATTCAAGTTCAACGGCAGTTCGTTCCTAATTGGAGTGGTTGGTGTATTCCATACTTCTAGTGATTGGATTTCTGTCCAAACTCACCAAATGACTCCTCCCACCATATTATGATGTTGCCCAAGTTTTGGGCTCGATCCGAAATCAATAGGTGTGAGCAATTGGAAAATTCAAGTATAACGGCAGTTCGTTCCTAACTGGAGTGGTTGGTGTATTCCATACATCTAGCGATTGGATTTCACTCAAAACTCACCAAATGACTCCTCCCACCATATTATGATGTTGCCCAAGTTTTGGGCTCGATCCGAAATCAATAGGTGTTCCAAATTGGACAATTCAAGTTCAACGGCAGTTCGTTCCTAATTGGAGTGGTTGGTGTATTCCATACTTCTAGTGATTGGATTTCTGTCCAAACTCACCAAATGACTCCTCCCACCATATTATGATGTTGCCCAAGTTTTGGGCTCGATCCGAAATCAATAGGTCTTCCAAATTGGACAATTCAAGTTCAACGGCAGTTCGTTCCTAATTGGAGTGGTTGGTGTATTCCATACTTCTAGCGATTGGATTTCACTCAAAACTCACCAAATGACTCCTCCCACCATATTATGATGTTGCCCAAGTTTTGCGCTCGATCCGAAATCAATAGGTGTGAGAAATTGGACAATTCAAGTTCAACGACAGTTCGTTCCTAATTGGACTGGTTGGGGTATTCCATACTTCTAGCAATTGGATTTCACTCAAAACTCACCAAATGACTCCTCCCACCATATTATGATGTTGCCCAAATTTGGGGCTCGATCCGAAATCAATAGGTATGAGAAATTGGACAATTCAAGTTCAACGGCAGTTCGTTCCTAATTGGAGTGGTTGGTGTATTCCATACTTCTAGTGATTGGATTTCACTCAAAACTCACCAAATGACTCCTCCCACCATATTATGATGTTGCCCAAGTTTTGGGCTCGATCCGAAATCAATAGGTGTGAGAAATTGGACAATTCAAGTTCAACGGCAGTTCGTTCCTAATTGGAGTGGTTGGTGTATTCCATACTTCTAGCGATTGGATTTCACTCAAAACTCACCAAATGACTCCTCCCACCATATTATGATGTTGCCCAAGTTTTGGGCTCGATCCCAAATCAATAGGTGTTCCAAATTGGAAAATTGAAGTATAATGGCAGTTCGTTCCTAACTGGAGTGGTTCTGGTATTCCATACATCTAGCGATTGGATTTCACTCAAAACTCACCAAATGACTCCTCCCATCATATTATGTTGTTGCCCAAGTTTTGGGCTCGATCCGAAATCAATAGGTGTGGGAAATTGGTCAATTCAATTTCAACAAAAGTTCGTTCCTAATTGGAGTGGTTGGTTTATTCCATACTTCTAGCGATTGGATTTTACTCGAAACTCACCAAATGACTCCTCCCACCGTATTTTGATTTTGCCCAAGTTTTGGGCTCGATCCGAAATCAATAGGTGTTCCAAATTGGACAATTCAAGTTCAACGGCAGTTCGTTCCTAATTGGAGTGGTTGGTGTATTCCATACTTCTAGTGATTGGATTTCACTCAAAACTCACCAAATGACTCCTCCCACCATATTATGATGTTGCCCAACTTTGGGGCTCGATCCAAAATCAATAGGTGTTCGAAATTGGACAAT
Organism: Prunus avium; assembly: GCF_965620075.1. NCBI lineage: Eukaryota > Viridiplantae > Streptophyta > Magnoliopsida > Rosales > Rosaceae > Prunus > Prunus avium. The sequence goes on along the minus strand of NC_142286.1, from coordinate 22,437,664 downwards.
TCATGTTCAACGGCAGTTCGTTCCTAATTGGAGTGGTTGGTGTATTCCGTACTTCTACCGATTGGATTTCACTCAAAACTCACCAAATGACTCCTCGCACCATGTTATGATGGTTCCCAAGTTTGGGGCTCGATCCGAAATCAATAGGTGTGAGAAATTGGACAATTCAAGTTCAACGGCAGTTCGTTCCTAGTTGGAGTGGTTAGTGTATTCCATACTTCTAGCGATTGGATTTCCCTCAAAACTCACCAAAGGACTCCTCCCACCATATTATGATGTTGCCCAAGTTTTGGCCTCGATCCGAAATCAATAGGTGTTCGAAATTAGCGATTGGATTTCACTCAAAACTTACCAAATGACTCCTCCCACCATATTATGACGTTGCCCAAGTTTTGGGCTCGATCCGAAATCAATAGGTGTGAGAAATGTGTCAATTCAATTTCAACGACAGTTCGTTCCTAATTGGAGTGGTTGGTGTATTCCATACTTCTAGCGATTGGATTTCACTCAAAACTCACCAAATGACAGCTCCCACCATATTATGATGTTGCCCAAGTTTGGGGCTCGATCCGAAATCACTAGGTGTGAGAAATTGGACAATTCAAGTTCAACGGCAGTTCGTTCCTAATTGGAGTGGTTGGTGTATTCCATACTTCTAGCGATTGGATTTCACTCAAAACTCACCGAATGACTCCTCCCACCATATTATGATGTTGCCCAAGTTTGGGGCTCGATCCGAAATCAATAGGTGTGAGAACTTGGTCAATTCAATTTCAACGACTGTTCGTTCCTAATTGGAGTGGTTGGTGTATTCCATACTTCTAGCGATTGGATTTCACTCAAAACTCACCAAATGACTGCTCCCACCATATTTTGATGTTGCCCAAGTTTGGGGCTCGATCCGAAATCAATAGGTGTGAGAAATTGGACAATTCAAGTTCAACGGCAGTTCGTTCCTAGTTGGAGTGGTTGGTGTATTCCATACTTCTAGCGATTGGATTTCCCTCAAAACTAACCAAAGGACTCCTCCCACCATATTATGATGTTGCCCATGTTTTGGGCTCGATCCGAAATCAATAGGTGTTCGAAATTAGCGATTGGATTTCACTCAAAACTCACCAAATGACTCCTCCCACCATATTATGGTGTTGCCCAAGTTTGGGGCTCGATCCCAAATCAATAGGTGTGAGCAATTGGTCAATTCAATTTCAACGACAGTTCGTTCCTAATTGGAGTGGTTGGTGTATTCCATACTTGTAGCTATTGGATTTCACTCAAAACTCACCAAATGACTCCTCCCACCATATTATGATGTTGCCCAAGTTTTGGGCTCGATCCGAAATCGATAGGTGTTCCAAATTGGACAATTCGAGTTCAACGTCAGTTCGTTCCTAATTGGAGTGGTTGGTGTATTCCATACTTCTAGCGATTGGATTTCACTCAAAACTCACCAAATGACTGCTCCCACCATATTATGATGTTGCCCAAGTTTGGGGCTCGATCCGAAATCAATAGGTGTGAGAAATTGGACAATTCAAGTTCAACGGCAGTTCGTTCCTAATTGGAGTGATTGGTGTATTCCGTACTTCTAGCGATTGGATTTCACTCAAAACTCACCAAAGGACTCCTCCCACCATATTATGATGTTGCCCAAGTTTTGGGCTTGATCCGAAATCAATAGGTTTGAGAAATTGGTCAATTCAATTTCAACGACAGTTCGTTCCTAATTGGAGTGGTTGGTGTATTCCATACTTCTAGGGATTGGATTTCACTCAAAACTCACCAAATGACTCCTCCCACCATGTTATGATGTTGCCCAAGTTTTGGGCTCGATCCGAAATCAATAGGTGTTCCAAATTGGACAATTCAAGTTCAACGGCAGTTCGTTCCTAATTGGAGTGGTTGGTGTATTCCATACTTCTAGTGATTGGATTTCTGTCCAAACTCACCAAATGACTCCTCCCACCATATTATGATGTTGCCCAAGTTTTGGGCTCGATCCGAAATCAATAGGTGTGAGCAATTGGAAAATTCAAGTATAACGGCAGTTCGTTCCTAACTGGAGTGGTTGGTGTATTCCATACATCTAGCGATTGGATTTCACTCAAAACTCACCAAATGACTCCTCCCACCATATTATGATGTTGCCCAAGTTTTGGGCTCGATCCGAAATCAATAGGTGTTCTAAATTGGACAATTCAAGTTCAACGGCAGTTCGTTCCTAATTGGAGTGGTTGGTGTATTCCATACTTCTAGTGATTGGATTTCTCTCCAAACTCACCAAATGACTCCTCCCACCATATTATGATGTTGCCCAAGTTTTGGGCTCGATCCGAAATCAATAGGTCTTCCAAATTGGACAATTCAAGTTCAACGGCAGTTCGTTCCTAATTGGAGTGGTTGGTGTATTCCATACTTCTAGGGATTGGATTTCACTCAAAACTCACCAAATGACTCCTCCCACCATGTTATGATGTTGCCCAAGTTTTGGGCTCGATCCGAAATCAATAGGTGTTCCAAATTGGACAATTCAAGTTCAACGGCAGTTCGTTCCTAATTGGAGTGGTTGGTGTATTCCATACTTCTAGTGATTGGATTTCTGTCCAAACTCACCAAATGACTCCTCCCACCATATTATGATGTTGCCCAAGTTTTGGGCTCGATCCGAAATCAATAGGTGTGAGCAATTGGAAAATTCAAGTATAACGGCAGTTCGTTCCTAACTGGAGTGGTTGGTGTATTCCATACATCTAGCGATTGGATTTCACTCAAAACTCACCAAATGACTCCTCCCACCATATTATGATGTTGCCCAAGTTTTGGGCTCGATCCGAAATCAATAGGTGTTCCAAATTGGACAATTCAAGTTCAACGGCAGTTCGTTCCTAATTGGAGTGGTTGGTGTATTCCATACTTCTAGTGATTGGATTTCTCTCCAAACTCACCAAATGACTCCTCCCACCATATTATGATGTTGCCCAAGTTTTGGGCTCGATCCGAAATCAATAGGTCTTCCAAATTGGACAATTCAAGTTCAACGGCAGTTCGTTCCTAATTGGAGTGGTTGGTGTATTGCATACTTCTAGCGATTGGATTTCACTCAAAACTCACCAAATGACTCCTCCCACCATATTATGATGTTGCCCAAGTTTTGCGCTCGATCCGAAATCAATAGGTGTGAGAAATTGGACAATTCAAGTTCAACGACAGTTCGTTCCTAATTGGAGTGGTTGGGGTATTCCATACTTCTAGCAATTGGATTTCACTCAAAACTCACCAAATGACTCCTCCCACCATATTATGATGTTGCCCAAATTTGGGGCTCGATCCGAAATCAATAGGTATGAGAAATTGGACAATTCAAGTTCAACGGCAGTTCGTTCCTAATTGGAGTGGTTGGTGTATTCCATACTTCTAGTGATTGGATTTCACTCAAAACTCACCAAATGACTCCTCCCACCATATTATGATGTTGCCCAAGTTTTGGGCTCGATCCGAAATCAATAGGTGTGAGAAATTGGACAATTCAAGTTCAACGGCAGTTCGTTCCTAATTGGAGTGGTTGGTGTATTCCATACTTCTAGCGATTGGATTTCACTCAAAACTCACCAAACGACTCCTCCCACCATATTATGATGTTGCCCAAGTTTTGGGCTCGATCCCAAATCAATAGGTGTTCCAAATTGGAAAATTCAAGTATAATGGCAGTTCGTTCCTAACTGGAGTGGTTCTTGTATTCCATACATCTAGCGATTGGATTTCACTCAAAACTCACCAAATGACTCCTCCCATCATATTATGTTGTTGCCCAAGTTTTGGGCTCGATCCGAAATCAATAGGTGTGGGAAATTGGTCAATTCAATTTCAACAAAAGTTCGTTCCTAATTGGAGTGGTTGGTTTATTCCATACTTCTAGCGATTGGATTTTACTCGAAACTCACCAAATGACTCCTCCCACCGTATTTTGATTTTGCCCAAGTTTTGGGCTCGATCCGAAATCAATAGGTGTTCCAAATTGGACAATTCAAGTTCAACGGCAGTTCGTTCCTAATTGGAGTGGTTGGTGTATTCCATACTTCTAGCGATTGGATTTCACTCAAAACTCACCAAATGACTCCTCCCACCATATTATGATGTTGCCCAACTTTGGGGCTCGATCCAAAATCAATAGGTATTCGAAATTGGACAATTCATGTTCAACGGCAGTTCGTTCCTAATTGGAGTGGTTGGTGTATTCCGTACTTCTACCGATTGGATTTCACTCAAAACTCACCAAATGACTCCTCGCACCATGTTATGATGGTTCCCAAGTTTGGGGCTCGATCCGAAATCAATAGGTGTGAGAAATTGGACAATTCAAGTTCAACGGCAGTTCGTTCCTAGTTGGAGTGGTTAGTGTATTCCATACTTCTAGCGATTGGATTTCCCTCAAAACTCACCAAAGGACTCCTCCCACCATATTATGATGTTGCCCAAGTTTTGGCCTCGATCCGAAATCAATAGGTGTTCGAAATTAGCGATTGGATTTCACTCAAAACTTACCAAATGACTCCTCCCACTATATTATGACGTTGCCCAAGTTTTGGGCTCGATCCGAAATCAATAGGTGTGAGAAATGTGTCAATTCAATTTCAACGACAGTTCGTTCCTAATTGGAGTGGTTGGTGTATTCCATACTTCTAGCGATTGGATTTCACTCAAAACTCACCAAATGACAGCTCCCACCATATTATGATGTTGCCCAAGTTTGGGGCTCGATCCGAAATCACTAGGTGTGAGAAATTGGACAATTCAAGTTCAACGGCAGTTCGTTCCTAATTGGAGTGGTTGGTGTATTCCATACTTCTAGCGATTGGATTTCACTCAAAACTCACCGAATGACTCCTCCCACCATATTATGATGTTGCCCAAGTTTGGGGCTCGATCCGAAATCAATAGGTGTGAGAACTTGGTCAATTCAATTTCAACGACTGTTCGTTCCTAATTGGAGTGGTTGGTGTATTCCATACTTCTAGCGATTGGATTTCACTCAAAACTCACCAAATGACTGCTCCCACCATATTTTGATGTTGCCCAAGTTTGGGGCTCGATCCGAAATCAATAGGTGTGAGAAATTGGACAATTCAAGTTCAACGGCAGTTCGTTCCTAGTTGGAGTGGTTGGTGTATTCCATACTTCTAGCGATTGGATTTCCCTCAAAACTAACCAAAGGACTCCTCCCACCATATTATGATGTTGCCCATGTTTTGGGCTCGATCCGAAATCAATAGGTGTTCGAAATTAGCGATTGGATTTCACTCAAAACTCACCAAATGACTCCTCCCACCATATTATGGTGTTGCCCAAGTTTGGGGCTCGATCCCAAATCAATAGGTGTGAGCAATTGGTCAATTCAATTTCAACGACAGTTCGTTCCTAATTGGAGTGGTTGGTGTATTCCATACTTCTAGCTATTGGATTTCACTCAAAACTCACCAAATGACTCCTCCCACCATATTATGATGTTGCCCAAGTTTTGGGCTCGATCCGAAATCGATAGGTGTTCCAAATTGGACAATTCGAGTTCAACGTCAGTTCGTTCCTAATTGGAGTGGTTGGTGTATTCCATACTTCTAGCGATTGGATTTCACTCAAAACTCACCAAATGACTGCTCCCACCATATTATGATGTTGCCCAAGTTTGGGGCTCGATCCGAAATCAATAGGTGTGAGAAATTGGACAATTCAAGTTCAACGGCAGTTCGTTCCTAATTGGAGTGATTGGTGTATTCCGTACTTCTAGCGATTGGATTTCACTCAAAACTCACCAAAGGACTCCTCCCACCATATTATGATGTTGCCCAAGTTTTGGGCTTGATCCGAAATCAATAGGTTTGAGAAATTGGTCAATTCAATTTCAACGACACTTCGTTCCTAATTGGAGTGGTTGGTGTATTCCATACTTCTAGCGATTGGATTTCACTCAAAACTCACCAAATGACTCCTCCCACCATATTATGATGTTGCCCAAGTTTTGGGCTCGTTCCGAAATCAATCGGTGTGAGAAATTGGTCAATTCAATTTCAACGACAGTTCGTTCCTAATTGGAGTGGTTGGTGTATTCCATACTCCTAGCTATTGGATTTCACTCAAAACTCACCAAATGACTCCTCCCACCATATTATGATGTTGCCCAAGTTTGGGGCTCGATCCGAAATCGATAGGTGTTCCAAATTGGACAATTCAAGTTCAACGGCAGTTCGTTCCTAATTGGAGTGGTTGGTGTATTCCATACTTCTAGCGATTGGATTTCACTCAAAACTCACCCAATGACTCCTCCCACCATATTATGATGTTGCCCAAGTTTGGGGCTCGATCCGAAATCAATAGGTGTTCCAAATTGGACAATTCAAGTTCAACGGCAGTTCGTTCCTAATTGGAGTGGTTGGTGTATTCCATACATCTAGCGATTGGATTTCACTCAAAACTCACCAAAGGACTCCTCCCACCATATTATGATGTTGCCCAAGTTTTGGGCTCGATCAGAAATCAATAGGTGTTCGAAATTGGACAATTCAAGTTCAACGGCAGTTCGTTCCTAATTGGAGTGGTTGGTGTATTCCATACTTCTAGCGATTGGATTTCACTCAAAACTCACCAAATGACTCCTCCCACCATATGATGATGTTGCCCAAGTTTTGGGCTCGATCCGAAATCAATAGGTGTTCCAAATTGGACGATTCAAGTTCAACGGCAGTTCGTTCCTAATTGGAGTGGTTGGTGTATTCCATACTTCTAGCGATTGGATTTCACTCAAAACTCACCAATGGACTCCTCCCACCATATTATGATGTTGCCCAAGTTTTGGGTTCGATCCGAAATCAATAGGTGTGAGAAATTGGTCAATTCAATTTCAACGACAGTTCGTTCCTAATTGGAGTGGTCAGTGTATTCCACACTTCTAGCAATTGGATTTCACTCAAAACTCACCAAATGACTCCTCCCACCATATTATGATGCTGCCCAAGTTTTGGGCTCGATCCGAAATCAATAGGTGTGAGAAATTGGTCAATTCAATTTCAACGACATTTCGTTCCTAATTGGAGTGGTCGGTGTATTCCATACTTCTAGCTATTCGATTTCACTCAAAACCCACCAAATGACTCCTCCCACCATATTATAATGTTGCCCTTGTTTTGGGTTTGATCCGAAATCGATAGGTGTTCCAAATTAGACAATTCAAGTTCAACGGCAGTTCGTTCCTAATCGAAGTGGTTGGTGTATTCCATACTTCTAGCGATTGGATTTCACTCAAAACTCACCAAATGACTCCTCGCACCATATTACGATGTTGTCCAAGTTTGGCGCTCGATCCGAAATCAATAGGTGTGAGAAATTGGACAATTCAAGTTCAACGGCAGTTCGTTCCTAATTGGAGTGGTTGGTGTATTGCATACTTCTAGCGATTGGATTTCACTCAAAACTGACCAAATGACTCCTCCCACAATATTATGATCTAGCCCAAGTTTTGGGCTTGATCCGAAATCAATAGGTGTTCCAAATTGGACAATTCAAGTTCAACGGCAGTTCGTTCCTAATTGGAGTGGTTGGTGTATTCCATACTTCTAGCGATTGGATTTCACTCAAAACTCACCAAATGACTCCTCCCACCGTATGATGATGTTGCCCAAGTTTTGGGCTCGATCCGAAATCAATAGGTGTTCCAAATTGGACGATTCAAGTTCAACGGCAGTTCGTTCCTAATTGGAGTGGTTGGTGTATTCCATACTTCTAGCGATTGGATTTCACTCAAAACTCACCAATGGACTCCTCCCACCATATTATGATGTTGCCCAAGTTTTGGGTTCGATCCGAAATCAATAGGTGTGAGAAATTGGTCAATTCAATTTCAACGACAGTTCGTTCCTAATTGGAGTGGTCAGTGTATTCCACACTTCTAGCAATTGGATTTCACTCAAAACTCACCAAATGACTCCTCCCACCATATTATGATGTTGCCCAAGTTTTGGGCTCGATCCGAAATCAATAGGTGTGAGAAATTGGTCAATTCAATTTCAACGACATTTCGTTCCTAATTGGAGTGGTCGGTGTATTCCATACTTCTAGCTATTCGATTTCACTCAAAACTCACCAAATGACTCCTCCCACCATATTATAATGTTGCGCTTGTTTTGGGTTCGATCCGAAATCGATAGGTGTTTGATCGGTTCATAATTGTATATCATTTTGTACCCTTCTAGCTTATGATTTGGTTATGTTATTGAGTTAAACTTGTGCTTTTAATTCATTTTCTATTTTGATAAGTCCATAATTTCATACACTTGCATGCCTTCTTTACTTAGTGATTTTGCTTAGTTTCTCTTTATTTTGAGTCACTTACCTATGTTTGTGTGTTTTGTAGGTTAAGATAGCAAGAGATAACATTTGATGCAATCCATGCATGTTAAGGGCTGATTGGCATATGAGGAATATGAGCTTAAAGACAAACACATTTTGGCTACAACCCCTTTCCAGCCCAATTTCGTAGGTCAACTTCTTGGCCTTGGATCAGCATGCTATGGGGCTCGAATGAGGTGAAGATCTTCATGAAACTTGTTCCAATGGGTGTCTACTACAACATATCCAAATTTCAGCCCAATTGGACATTTGTGGAGTGCTCAGCCCGTCTAACACCCAACCTTGCTCAGCAGGATTTGCAGCTGTCAGCTTTGAGCCTTATCTCCTCCTTTAAGCCATGTGCCTCACCCATGCTGCAACTGACTTTGGATCCAACATAATGAGTGAAGTGGGGAGGCATTCCAGCTATGAAATTCTAAAGGAGCAAGTTGGTACATGCTGGAGTTATTATAGAGAAAGCATGTGCATGCATGTAAAGCAAAGAAATGAAATGAAGTCAATTCCAGTCTCTGTTCGGCTGCCAACTTGTAAGGCCCAAAACGCACACTTCTACTGCTCTGATGGGAATACTTTCTTCATAGAAGTTGTTCCAATGGGTGTCTATTATAACATATCCAAATTTGAGCACCATTGGATACGTTTTGAAACCTCTGGCCTTCCTACACCAAGACTGGTTCAAAAAACTCGTTTTTCAGCAACCAAAAGGCAACCACATGGGTTGGCAGCAAAAGGCAGCCACAATTGATCACCTTTGATCCCATGTGAAGAAAGCTTGAGGTGCAGCAAAAGAAGTATGGGATGAGATTGATTCCAACCACACTAACATAGACAAGATGAAGTGTGAGTTATGGGTTGTATTAAAAGAGGAATGGTGGTGTTGGATTTCATCATGTTGTTCCTCCCTCTTAGCCCTATAAATAGAGAAGCCTTCAAGCTTCAAAACACACCCCAAGGGGGGGAGCTCTCAAACACTTCTCTAGAGCTCCCTTCCCTTCTCTCCCTCAAATTCTCTTAGTTTCCTTTCTAGTTTTCAATTGTTGTAATGAAATATTTGTGCTGAAATTCTCCTTAAGTTTTTCAAGTTCTACTTTACTTTTATTTGTAATGTACATTCTTTCTTAAGTATTCAAGTTTAATTAGTTTCCAAGTTTCAATTATGATTTTTGTTCTTATTCATTATGCTTATAAGTTAATATGCTAGTTTGAATGATTGATCACCATTTAGGCTTGCATGTTAGCTATCTTGGTTTGAATTAAGAGTAGACACCATGCTTTAATTCGAATTGAACTATGGATAAGAAGAGTATGTATGGACATTCGACAACAGGGATTAGATACATGCTTGGTTGTTTAAATTGTTCTTCTATGCTTAATGGGTTCCTAATGCTTAGTTTTAGGTTAGACAACAAATGATCAAATTAGGGAATTAGGAACACAAGGTTATGACCAAACACCATGGCTTAATCATACTTTAGCTAGAATCAATCCGTTAATCTAATTGAACTTGGGAACTTATTTGCTTGAGTTATTTCATTCTTTCTTGTTTTATTTATTTTCTTTTTTCATTTCTATTTTGTGTAGGGGAAACAAATTGGATCATTCAATCACCAATCCTCGTGGGATCGACCTCGCACTTACATATGCTATACTACCAAACGGCTCGTGCACTTGCGAGTATCACAAGTTGAGGATGCAGTTGAAACCATTTTGGTGCAGCTGAATCGAAGCAACAAGTTTTTGGCGCCGTTGCCGGGGATCGGTAACATTGCTTGATTCTATTTGGTTTTCCTATTTTTTTATTTATAATGTTTAAAGTCTACTTAGTTCTCTATTGTTCATTCCTAATCCTTTTAATTCCATTTCAAGTTTGTGTGTTTGTTTTAGCAATTTATGATAGCTTAATAAAAATGGAGAGAGATGGCAACTTCAATCATAAAAATGGGAAGTGTGGAGCAATGGGAGAAGTCGCGCCCTCCAAGTGCATCCATGCTCGACCTAATCGCTTCAAGGGGAAGCATTTCAATCCTTTCTCTTCTTTGATTTCTGTTTATTTCCGTAATGGTGATAAATAGGTGATAGAAAGTGCTGTTTGTGTTTTTCTTTGGTTTCTTGGTTTGTTTCTTTTAGTACAACAATTTATTTCGTTTGTTTGAGTTTGTTTAGAGTACTTAGTTCATTTTCATTTATGGTTTGTTGTTTCATTTTATCTTAATTTGTTTTTGTTTTTTATCTTAAAAATTTAAAAAAGAAAAGATTTTTCATATAAGCTAACTTTTGGTAACCCCAGTGAGCACTTCCGTCAATACAGTGTCTAGGAGTTCTATAGGCGACACCTTCGGTGTCTAAGAAGTTTGGGTTTTAAGCGGGACCATTGTGACCCCTCCAACCTTCCCGGATCCCCTGGCTGTGTTTTCTGAGGCCCTTAACTGGTCATCCGTGAGTTGCTTGTATATTCGTGTGTTTTTAAATTAAGTTTTTTATTTTATTTTCTTTGTTTTCTTTTCTGTATAGTATTTGTTTTTGTTTTGTTAAGTTAGTTTATGTATTTATTTATGTGGTATGGTTAGTTAGTTTATTTCTGAGTGTTAAAACACATTTTTATTTTCACTCCAAACTCTACATTAAAAAAAAAACAAAACAAAACAAAACAAAAAAAAAAAAAAACAAAAAAACAAAAAAAAACTTCTTCTTCTTCTTCATCTTCTTTATCTTCATCTTCATCATCATCATGGCTTGCCTCTATTGTCTCGCACTTGTAGAATTTGCAGCAGCTCTACATGGTCCTCATTCTTTCTCTGCAGTGCTTCCACATGCTGATTGGCACAGTAAAGCCGCTTCTGCAAATCTGCCACCATAGCCTTCAAGGAAGCCACTTCCTCGTTCAGCGCTGTGCACTCCCGCATCCTCGCCAGTAATCGCATGCCCAAATTGGTAGCCGAGACCGCATGGAGCACAGATAAAGAGTGGGACTCATCCACTGCCATCTTGTCAGACCTACGTGCCACATGCAGATGATCTGCCGGTGTGAGTATACTGCCAATCATGCCTCCCAGCAGCACTGCTCTGTTCGGCATTGCCTCAGAAAAGTTCGGTATTGCCTCAGCAAAGTTTGAGGCTGTGCCGTGATGATATGTGGAGTTTGGGAAGACAGAGGTTGGAGGAGCCCTTGTCTGGGCATTCGGTGGTGCAAGTGAGAGCTCAAGGTTGAGATCATCAAGGTGAGTGCATGAGGATGCCATTTTTTTGTTTCTGGATTTTTTGATGTTTTTCCTTGAGTTGCAGGAAGAAATGCTGGGTATCATCCGCTTGCAGAGGTGTGCTTTAAATAGACATATGCTGATGAAGGAGTCGACACCCTTTCGGATTTCCCAGGCATGCTCGACCTAATCGCTTCAAGGGGGAGCACATTAACTTTCACTTTACTTTTCTTTTTTCCGTGTTTTCTGGTGTTTTGTGTTTTTGCCCGTTACTTTCATTTTCTAGAGCTTTGTGTTTTTGCTTTTCCCTTTCGGCTATCATCTTTATTTTATTTTAGTTAGGGAACTGTGCTTTCTTTTCCGTTTGTCGTCTTTGTTTGATTTAAGTTTGGGAAGTGTGCTTTCTTTTTTCTTTTTCCTTCTGCAACTTTACTTTTATTTCCAAAACAAAATAACCAAAACAAAAACAACCAATAAAATAAAAACAACAATTAGCAGTAGAAATCATTTCTTCACAGTGCTCGGTGTCTCGACCATTGGAGCTTTGAGTTTGGCCCTATGGCTGTCCTCTTCTGGATTTTCACGCACAGCCTCTTGGGGCTCACCACTTGAGCTCCCAAAGATCGCACTCTTAGCTTGAGCGTAACGTATCTCGCGATCTGCTTGCTTGCGTTTACCCGGTCGGTCTAGGTCCTCCAACTGCTTTCGCATGTCGCGAGAATACAACTCTACCATCTTTGATAGGTTTTTATTCTCGTCCCGCAATACTTCTAGCTGGTGTCGATTCACCTCCACTATCCTTGCTCTCTCCCTTTTCAAGCTTTTTATAGCAGTCTGACACTCTTCAACCATACTTCGCTCCGCCGCCAACTGACCCTTTAGCACCTCTACCTCATGGGACTTCGCAAGTAGGCGATGACCCAAACTTGCGACTGTTGCCGTACTCTGCACGCTCAGTGCCAGGGCATCGCTCACGACCTGGTTGTCATCCCTTGTCCCCAGCACACGTATATCTTTAGGAGTCACTAAATTTCTAGCCACTCCAATGGCAACATCGTTGTCCAGGAGTATTGAGTCAGTTACTGTCACAGGCCCCCGTGCGGAAGCAAAGTAGGGCATCCATACTGGTGCCACTGCTTGGCCTCGTGTCTGAGTCGGTGGAGCTAGGTTGAGATCCAACGAAAAAGGGTAGGAAGAGGCCATTTGATTTCTCACTCTTTGTTCTTCTTTCTTTTCTGTTTTGTGTGTTTCTGAGTTTGTGTTTTTCACTCGTTCTTTTTACCTTTTTATAGACTTAGTCTGCTAAACCCTAGCCGCTGCGGTTCTGGGTTATGTGCGGCCCTTACGGCTTATCTCTACATATCGCCGCACCCATTTCCCAACCTCCCCTTAATTGCATTTTCACCTTTCACAACCTTCAAAGTGAAAAAGTCGTCCCGCTTCACCCAAGAGGCCAATAATTGTGGCTTGTGGGATGTGAAAGCGGCCTCTGCGCGCCGACACATCCCTCACCCCTTTCACCCGTGACTTCCCAGGAACCAAGGCATCAGGTACCACATTTTCTCTTTTCAGAAATCCCGCCTTTGCGCCCCCAATTCACGTGTCATCTTAAAAAATAAAAATTCAAAAAAAAAAAAAAAAATTAAAATGTGTGGGCTTCGGGTTTTCACCGTTGTTTAGGTTTCAAAGTGGGCTAACTTTCTTTTGGGTTGAGCTTTTAATCGTTTGGGTTTTGGTTTGCGTAAGACTGTTTGTTAAGGGCTTTCTGTTTCGAGTGTTTTACTGTTTCGTTTCTTTTTTATTTGTTTGTTTGTTTTGTAATTTTTATTTTGTAATTATTTTATTTTTGTATTTTAATTCTTGTGTGTTTTGTGATTTTATATTTACTTACTTTAGTACCTTTCATTTCTTGTTATGACATTGCTTGTTCCTAATTTTTAAACATTGAGGACAATGTTCATTTCTAGGTTTGGGGGTATTGGAGTTTAGCAAGTAAATTTGGTTTTTCTTTTAAAAAAAAAAAACAACAAATTTAAATTAATTTCTTGCTTGTTTTATTTTGAGTCTTGTTTTGTTTTGAGTCACTTTCCGAACACTTATGATGAGATTGTGATAAATGTTTGCATGACTTAAAATTGGATTTAATTTTTTTATTAGTATTTAATTATGAAAAAAATAAATTTTTTTAAAAAAATAAAATTTTGGCATCGTTCTAGCATGATATGTTCGAAACCTTCTTTGCACTTGCCATTTGTTTCATAATTTTCCAATTAAAGGATTTGCATGACCCAAAGAATTGTATCAAGCATAAATTAGACTTATATAACCATATAATGTGAGCTTTTGAGCCTTGTGCTTCATTTCATGAGTGTTATACACATACTCTTATTTTCTTGTCATCAAAGTTGTTGTTTGATCTCATTATTCATTGATTTGGTTGAACACTTAAAAGTCATTCATTCTTATGCAATTTGATTTCATGACATTTAAGAAATGATATTAAGGCCCTCTTTGGATCGTTTGTGCCTTTCAAGCTAACCTTATGCATGCTTAAGCATGATTTTCCATTGTTAACCATTTTGAGCCTACAAGTAAACCTTTTTTCTTTCATTTACCAATTATATTTCCTCGCCTTAGCCCGAAAAACAAATATTTACCTTTCTAAGGAACTCATGAGCTCTAATTCGGATGTGTTTTTCATGCTAAGTTTGGGAAGGGATATTACATAAAGAAAAAAAAAAAAAAAAGAAAAAAAAAAAAGAAAGGGAAATTCACACAATTGGTGAAAGAAAAGAAAAAAAAAAAAAAAGAAGTTGTGATTAAGTGGTGGTTGATTGAAAATTCATTTTTGGGCCTTCAAAAATAATTGGTGTTTGGAAAGGAGTGTGAATCAATGTAAATGAAGGTATAAGGAGTTTTGATCATGTAAAAGAAAAAAATCTAATCATGATGATTCGAAGTCTTGTAAACAATTATTTTATGCTCTTACATTTTGAGTTCCTTGGACTTTGTATTATCCATACCCTTCATTTCTCACTCACCTTACACCCTTGGCCCCATTACAACCTATCTTAAAGACCTAAATTGATCTTAAATGTCATGTGGTTGAATTGCATGCATTTTCTTACTTTTAAGTGTTTGGCATCCTTCTTGAGATCATATTAATGCAAGTTCTTCATCTTCCTATTTTTGAGTTAAGTCCCTTATGATTTAACTCTAATCTCATGTTTATAACTGAGTGTTGCATTGTAGCCCTCTTCTGAGTGATTCATTTGTGAGAGGACAACATTGGTGAGATTTGAAGTTGCATTTGTGCTTGGTATGATTTTTGAAATTGTGTGAAAACTAAGATTGGGGAATTTGTTGCATTTGGCTATCACACTACTACACTTTGAGCATGTTGTGTTTTGAACTTTGCCACCCTGTAAATATTGAAAAAAAAAAAAAAAACTGAGCTTTTATTGTTAAAACTTTTGAGTCATGTGCATGAGTCATTTCTCTTCAGAAAATGTTCGGGAAGATTGGTTTGAGTCTTATTTTTTTATTTTTGTTTTTGTTTTTGTTTTATTTTGCTTAAGGACTAACAAATCTAATAAGTTTTCTAACCACTTTGTTTTGTAGAGTTAGGAAAATGTTTGTGGGTGTCGTATCTGTTAAACCCTCAGGAGACACAACTCCTCCTACTAGCGATGCCTAGAGGTTTAAAGGCTTGTTGCATATGCTCAATGCAATCGAGTTACCTGCGGAAGTGGTTTACTTAACTTCTTGTTTTGTTTTTATCTTTGTTTTCCTTTTGTTTTGCTCGAGGACTAGCAAAATCTAGGTTTGGGGGTATTTGATCGGTTCATAATTGTATATCATTTTGTACCCTTCTAGCTTATGATTTGGTTATGTTATTGAGTTAAACTTGTGCTTTTAATTCATTTTCTATTTTGATAAGTCCATAATTTCATACACTTGCATGCCTTCTTTACTTAGTGATTTTGCTTAGTTTCTCTTTATTTTGAGTCACTTACCTATGTTTGTGTGTTTTGTAGGTTAAGATAGCAAGAGATAACATTTGATGCAATCCATGCATGTTAAGGGCTGATTGGCATATGAGGAATATGAGCTTAAAGACAAACACATTTTGGCTACAACCCCTTTCCAGCCCAATTTCGTAGGTCAACTTCTTGGCCTTGGATCAGCATGCTATGGGGCTCGAATGAGGTGAAGATCTTCATGAAACTTGTTCCAATGGGTGTCTACTACAACATATCCAAATTTCAGCCCAATTGGACATTTTTGGAGTGCTCAGCCCGTCTAACACCCAACCTTGCTCAGCAGGATTTGCAGCTGTCAGCTTTGAGCCTTATCTCCTCCTTTAAGCCATGTGCCTCACCCATGCTGCAACTGACTTTGGATCCAACATAATGAGTGAAGTGGGGAGGCATTCCAGCTATGAAATTCTAAAGGAGCAAGTTGGTACATGCTGGAGTTATTATAGAGAAAGCATGTGCATGCATGTAAAGCAAAGAAATGAAATGAAGTCAATTCCAGTCTCTGTTCGGCTGCCAACTTGTAAGGCCCAAAACGCACACTTCTACTGCTCTGATGGGAATACTTTCTTCATAGAAGTTGTTCCAATGGGTGTCTATTATAACATATCCAAATTTGAGCACCATTGGATACGTTTTGAAACCTCTGGCCTTCCTACACCAAGACTGGTTCAAAAAACTCGTTTTTCAGCAACCAAAAGGCAACCACATGGGTTGGCAGCAAAAGGCAGCCACAATTGATCACCTTTGATCCCATGTGAAGAAAGCTTGAGGTGCAGCAAAAGAAGTATGGGATGAGATTGATTCCAACCACACTAACATAGACAAGATGAAGTGTGAGTTATGGGTTGTATTAAAAGAGGAATGGTGGTGTTGGATTTCATCATGTTGTTCCTCCCTCTTAGCCTATAAATAGAGAAGCCTTCAAGCTTCAAAACACACCCCAAGGGGGGGAGCTCTCAAACACTTCTCTAGAGCTCCCTTCCCTTCTCTCCCTCAAATTCTCTTAGTTTCCTTTCTAGTTTTCAATTGTTGTAATGAAATATTTGTGCTGAAATTCTCCTTAAGTTTTTCAAGTTCTACTTTACTTTTATTTGTAATGTACATTCTTTCTTAAGTATTCAAGTTTAATTAGTTTCCAAGTTTCAATTATGATTTTTGTTCTTATTCATTATGCTTATAAGTTAATATGCTAGTTTGAATGATTGATCACCATTTAGGCTTGCATGTTAGCTATCTTGGTTTGAATTAAGAGTAGACACCATGCTTTAATTCGAATTGAACTATGGATAAGAAGAGTATGTATGGACATTCGACAACAGGGATTAGATACATGCTTGGTTGTTTAAATTGTTCTTCTATGCTTAATGGGTTCCTAATGCTTAGTTTTAGGTTAGACAACAAATGATCAAATTAGGGAATTAGGAACACAAGGTTATGACCAAACACCATGGCTTAATCATACTTTAGCTAGAATCAATCCGTTAATCTAATTGAACTTGGGAACTTATTTGCTTGAGTTATTTCATTCTTTCTTGTTTTATTTATTTTCTTTTTTCATTTCTATTTTGTGTAGGGGAAACAAATTGGATCATTCAATCACCAATCCTCGTGGGATCGACCTCGCACTTACATATGCTATACTACCAAACGGCTCGTGCACTTGCGAGTATCACAAGTTGAGGATGCAGTTGAAACCATTTTGGTGCAGCTGAATCGAAGCAACAGTGTTCCAAATTAGACAATTCAAGTTCAACGGCAGTTCGTTCCTAATCGGAGTGGTTGGTGTATTCCATACTTCTAGCGATTGGATTTCACTCAAAACTCACCAAATGACTCCTCGCACCATATTATGATGTTGTCCAAGTTTGGCGCTCGATCCGAAATCAATAGGTGTGAGAAATTGGACAATTCAAGTTCAACGGCAGTTCGTTCCTAAATGGAGTGGCTGGTGTATTCCATACTTCTAGGGATTGGATTTAACTCAAAACTCACCAAATGACTCCTCCCACCATATTATGATGTTGCCCAAGTTTTGGGCTCGATCCGAAATCAATAGGTGTGAGAAATTGGACAATTCAATTTAGACGGCAGTTCGTTCCTAATTGGAGTGGTTGGGTATTCCATACTTGTAGCGATTGGATTTGATGTTGCCCAAGTTTGGGGCTCGATCCGAAATCAATAGGTGTTCCAAATTGGACAATTCAAGTTCAACGGCAGTTCGTTCCTAATTGGAGTGGTTGGTGTATTCCATACTTCTAGCGATTGGATTTCACTCAAAACTCACCAAAGGACTCCTCCCACCATATTATGATGTTGCCCAAGTTTTGGGCTCGATCAGAAATCAATAGGTGTTCGAAATTGGACAATTCAAGTTCAACGGCAGTTCGTTCCTAATTGGAGTGGTTGGTGTATTCCATACTTCTAGCGATTGGATTTCACTCAAAACTCACCAAATGACTCCTCCCACCATATGATGATGTTGCCCAAGTTTTGGGCTCGATCCGAAATCAATAGGTGTTCCAAATTGGACGATTCAAGTTCAACGGCAGTTCGTTCCTAATTGGAGTGGTTGGTGTATTCCATACTTCTAGCGATTGGATTTCACTCAAAACTCACCAATGGACTCCTCCCACCATATTATGATGTTGCCCAAGTTTTGGGTTCGATCCGAAATCAATAGGTGTGAGAAATTGGTCAATTCAATTTCAACGACAGTTCGTTCCTAATTGGAGTGGTCAGTGTATTCCACACTTCTAGCAATTGGATTTCACTCAAAACTCACCAAATGACTCCTCCCACCATATTATGATGTTGCCCAAGTTTTGGGCTCGATCCGAAATCAATAGGTGTGAGAAATTGGTCAATTCAATTTCAACGACATTTCGTTCCTAATTGGAGTGGTCGGTGTATTCCATACTTCTAGCTATTCGATTTCACTCAAAACTCACCAAATGTCTCCTCCCACCATATTATAATGTTGCGCTTGTTTTGGGTTCGATCCGAAATCGATAGGTGTTCCAAATTAGACAATTCAAGTTCAACGGCAGTTCGTTCCTAATCGGAGTGGTTGGTGTATTCCATACTTCTAGCGATTGGATTTCACTCAAAACTCACCAAATGACTCCTCGCACCATATTATGATGTTGCCCAAGTTTGGGGCTCGATCCGAAATCAATAGGTGTGAGAAATTGGACAATTCAAGTTCAACGGCAGTTCGTTCCTAATTGGAGAGGGTGGTGTATTCCATACTTCTAGCGATTGGATTTCACTAAAAACTCACCAAATGACTCCTCCCACCATATTATGATGTTGCCCAAGTTTTGGGCTAGATCCGAAATCAATAGGTGTTCGAAATTGCACAATTCAAGTTCAACGGCAGTTCGTTCCTAATTGGAGTGGTTCGTGTATTGCATACTTCTAGCGATTGGATTTCACTCAAAACTCACCAAATGACTCCTCCCACCATATTATGATGTTGCCCAAGTTTTGGGCTCGATCCGAAATCAGTACGTGTGAGAAATTCGACAATTCAAGTTCAACGGCAGTTCGTTCCTAATTGGAGTGGTTGGTGTATTCCATACTTCTAGCGATTGGATAGCACTCAAAACTAATCAAATGACTCCTCCCACCATATTATGATTTTGCCCAAGTTTTGGCCTCGATCCGAAATCAATAGGTGTTCCAAATTGGACAATTCAAGTTCAACGGCAGTTCATTCCTAATTGGTGTGGTTGGTGTATTCCATACTTCTAGCGATTGGATTTCACTCAAAACTCAACAAATGACTCCTCCCACCATATTATGATGTTTCCCAAGTTTTGGGCTAGATCCGAAATCAATAGGTGTTCGAAATTGCACAATTCAAGTTCAACGGCAGTTCGTTCCTAATTGGAGTGGTTGGTGTATTCCATACTTCTAGCGATTGGATTTCACTCAAAACTCACCAAATGACTCCTCCCACCATCTTATGATGTTGCCCAAGTTTTGGGCTCGATCCGAAATCAATAGGTCTTCCAAATTGGACAATTCAAGTTCAACGGCAGTTTATTCCTAATTGGAGTGGTTGGTGTATTCCATACTTCTAGCGATTGGATTTCACTCAAAACTCACCAAATGACTCCTCCCACCATATTATGATGTTGCCCAAGTTTTGGGCTCGATCCGAAATCAATAGGTGTGAGAAATTGGACAATTCAAGTTCAACGGCAGTTCGTTCCTAATTGGAGTGGTTGGGGTATTCCATACTTCTAGCATTTGGATTTCACTCAAAACTCCCCAAATGACTCCTCCCACCATATTATGATGTTGCCCAAGTTTGGGGCTCGATCCGAAATCAATAGGTGTGAGAAATTGGACAATTTAAGTTCAACGGCAGTTCGTTCCTAATTGGAGTGGTTAGTGTATTCCATACTTCTAGCGATTGGATTTCACTCAAAACTCACCAAATGACTCCTCCCACCATATTATGATGTTGCCCAAGTTTGGGGTTCGATCCAAAATCAATACGTGCGGGAAATTGGACAATTCAAGTTCAACGGCAGTTCCTTCCTAATTGGAGTGGTTGGTGTATTCCATACTTCTAGCGATTGGATTTCACTCAAAACTCACCAAATGACTCCTCCCGCCATATTATGATGTTGCCCGGGTTTTGGGCTCGATCCGAAATCAATAGGTGTGAGAAATTGGACAATTCAAATTCAACGGCAGTTCGTTCCTAATTGGCGTGGTTGGTGTATTCCATACTTCTAGCGATTGGATTTCACTCAAAACTCACCAAATGACTCCTCCCACCATATTATGACGTTGCCCAAGTTTTGGGCTCGATCCGAAATCCATAGGTGTTCGAAATTGGACAATTCAAGTTCAACGGCAGTTCGTTCCTAATTGGAGTGGTTGGTGTATTCCATACTTCTAGCGATTGGATTTCACTCAAAACTCCCCAAATTACTCCTCCCACCATATTATGATGTTGCCCAAGTTTGGGGCTCGATCCGAAATCAATAGGTGTGAGAAATTGGACAATTTAAGTTCAACGACAGTTCGTTCCTAATTGGAGTGGTTGGTGTATTCCATACTTCTAGCGATTGGATTTCACTCAAAACTCAACAAATGACTCCTCCCACCATATTATGATGTTGCCCAAGTTTTGGGCTCGATCAGAAATCAATACGTGTGAGAAATTGGATAATTCAATTTCAACGGCAGTTCGTTCCTAATTGGAGTGGTTGGTGTATTCCATACTTCTAGCGATTTGATTTCCCTCAAAACTCACCAAAAGACTCCTCCCACCATATTATGATGTTGCCCAAGTTTTGGGCTCGATCCGAATTCGATAGATGTGAGAAATTCGTCAATTCAATTTCAACGTCAGTTCTTTCCTAATTGGAGTGGTTGGTGTATTCCATACTTCTAGCGATTGGATTTCACTCAAAACTCACCAAATGACTCCTCCCACCATATTATGATGTTGCCGAAGTTTTGGGCTCGATCCGAAATCAATAGGTGTGAGAAATTTGAAACAATTCAAGTTCAACGGCAGTTCGTTCCTAATTGGAGTGGTTGGTGTATTCCATACTTCTAGCGATTGGATTTCACTCAAAACTCACCAAATGACTCCTCCCACCATCTTATGATGTTGCCCAAGTTTTGGGCTCGATCCGAAATCAATAGGTGTGAGAAATTGGTCAATTCAATTTCAATGACAGTTCTTTCCGAATTGGATTGGTTGGTGTATTCCATACTTCTAGCGATTGGATTTCACTCAAAACTCACCAAATGACTACTCCCACCATATTATGATGTTGCCCAAGTTTTGGGCTCGATCCGAAATCAATAGGTGTGAGAAATTGGACAATTCAAGTTCAACAGCAGTTCGTTCCTAATTGGAGTGGTTGGGGTATTCCATACTTCTAGCATTTGGATTTCACTCAAAACTCCCCAAATGACTCCTCCCACCATATTATGATGTTGCCCAAGTTTTGGGCTCAATCCAAAATCAATAGGTGTGATAAATTGGTCAATTCAATTTCAACGAAAGTTCGTTCCTAATTGGAGTGGTTGGTGTATTCCATACTTCTTGGGATTGGATTTCACTCAAAACTCACCAAATGACTCCTCCCACCATATTATGATGTTGCCCAAGTTTTGGGCTCGATCCGAAATCAATAGGTGTGAGAAATTGGACAATTCAAGTTCAACGGCAGTTCGTTCCTAATTGGAGTGGTTGGTGTATTCCGTACTTCTAGCGATTGGATTTCACTCAAAACTCACCAAATGACTCCTCCCACCATATTATGATGTTGCCCATGTTTGGGGCTCGATCCAAAATCAATAGGTGTGAGAAATTGGACAATTCAAGTTCAACGGCAGTTCGTTCCTAATTGGAGTGGTTGGTGTATTCCATACTTCTAACGATTGCATTTTACTCAAAACTCACCAAATGACTCCTCCCGCCATATTATGATGTTGCCCAAGTTTTGGGCTCGATCCGAAATCAATACGTGTTCCAAATTTGACAATTCAAGTTCAACGGCAGTTCATTCCTAATTGGAGTGGTTGGTGTATTCCATACTTCTAGCGATTGGATTTCACTTAAAACTCACCAAATGACTACTCCCACCATATTATGATGTTGCCCAAGTTTTGGGCTCGATCCGAAATCAATTGGTGTGAGAAATTGGACAATTCAAGTTCAACGGCAGTTCGTTCCTAATTGGAGTGGTTGGGGTATTCCATACTTCTAGCAATTGGATTTCACTCAAAACTTACCAAATGACTCCTCCCACCATATTATAATTTTGCCCAAGTTTTGGGCTCGATCCGAATTCAACAGGTGTGAGAAATTGGTCAATTAAATTTCAACGACAGTTCTTTCCTAATTGGAGTGGTTGGTGTATTCCTTACTTCTACCGATTGGATTTCACTCAAAACACACCAAATGACTCCTCCCACCATATTGTGATGTTGCCCAAGTTTTGGGCTCGATCCGAAATCAATAGGTCTTCCAAATTGGACAATTCAAGTTCAACGGCAGTTCGTTCCTAATTGGAGTGGTCGGTGTATTCCATACTTCTAGCGATTGGATTTTACTCAAAACTCACCAAATGACTCCTCCCACCATATAATGACGTTGCCCAAGTTTTGGGCTCAATCCGAAATAAATAGGTGTTCCAAATTGGACAATTCAAGTTCAACGGCAGTTCGTTCCTAATTGGAGTGGTTGGTGTATTCCATACTTCTAGCGATTGGATTTCACTCCAAACTCACCAAATGACTCCTCCCACCATATTATGATGTTGCACAAGTTTTGGGCTCGATCCGAAATCAATGGGTATTCCAAATTGGACAATTCAAGTTCAACGGCAGTTCGTTCCTAATTGGAGTGGTTATTGTATTCCATACTTCTAGCGATTGGATTTCACTCAAAACTCAACAAATGACTCCTCCCACCATATTATGATGTTGCCCAGGTTTTGGGCTCGATCAAAAATCAATACGTGTGAGAAATTGGATAATTCAATTTCAACGGCAGTTCGTTCCTAATTGGAGTGGTTGGTGTATTCCATACTTCTAGCGATTGGATTTCCCTCAAAACTCACCAAATGACTCCTCCCACCATATTATGATGTTGCCCAAGTTTTGGGCTCGATCCGAATTCGATAGGTGTGAGAAATTGGTCAATTCAATTTCAACGACAGTTCTTTCCTAATTGGAGTGGTTGGTGTATTCCACATTTCTAGCGATTGGATTTCACTCAAAACTCACCAAATGACTCCTCCCACCATATTATGATGTTGCCCAAGTTTTGGGCTCGATCCGAATTCGACAGGTGTGAGAAATTGGTCAATTCAATTTCAACGACAGTTCTTTTCTAATTGGAGTGGTTGGTGTATTCCAAACTTCTAGCGATTGGATTTCACTCAAAACTCACCAAATCACTCCTCCCACCATATTATGATGTTGCCCAAGTTTTGGGCTCGATCCGAAATGAACAGTTCTTCCAAATTGGACAATTCAAGTTCAACGGCAGTTCGTTCCTAATTGGAGTGGTTGGTGTATTCCATACTTCGAGCGATTGGATTTCACTCAAAACTCACCAAATGACTCCTCCCACCATATTATGATGTTGCCCAAGTTTTGGGCTCGATCCGAAATCAATTGGTGTGAGAAATTGGACAATTCAAGTTCAACGGCAGTTCGTTCCTAATTGAAGTGGTTGGGGTATTCCATACTTCTAGCAATTGGATTTCACTCAAAACTCACCAAATGACTCCTCCAACCATATTGTAATGTTGCCCAAGTTTTGGGCTCGATCCGAATTCAACAGGTGTGAGAAATTGGTCAATTCAATTTCAACGACAGTTCTTTCCTAATTGGAGTGGTTAGTGTATTCCATACTTTTAGCGATTGGATTTCACTCAAAACTCACCAAATGACTCCTTCCACCATATTATGATGTTGCCCAAGTTTTAGGCTCGATCCGAAATCAATAGGTGTGAGAAATTGGACAATTCAAGTTCAACGGCAGTTCGTTCCTAATTGGAGTGGTTGGTGTATTCCGTACTTCTAGCGATTGGATTTCACTCAAAACTCACCAAATGACTCCTCCCACCATATTATGATGTTGCCCAAGTTTGGGGCTCGATCCGAAATCAATAGGTGTGAGAAATTGGACAATTCAAGTTCAACGGCAATTCGTTCCTAATTGGAGTGGTTGGTGTATTCCATACTTCTAACGATTGGATTTTACTCAAAACTCCCCAAATGACTCCTCCCACCATATTATGATGTTGCCCAAGTTTTGGGCTCGATCCGAAATCAATACGTGTTCCAAATTGGACAATTCAAGTTCAACGGCAGTTCATTCCTTATTGGAGTGGTTGGTGTATTCCGTACTTCTAGCGATTGGATTTCCCTCAAAACTCACCAAATGACTCCTCCCACCATATTATGATGTTGCCCAAGTTTTGGGCTCGATCCGAAATCAATAGGTGTTCCAAATTGGACAATTCAAGTTCGACGGCAGTTCGTTCCTAATTGGAGTGGTTGGTGTATTCCATACTTCTAGCGATTGGATTTCACTCAACACTCACCAAATGACTCCTCCCACCATATTATGATGTTGCCCAAGTTTTGGGCTCGATCCGAAATCAATAGGTGTGAGAAATTGGACAATTCAAGTTCAACGGCAGTACGTTCCAAACTGGAGTGGTTGGTGTATTCCATACTTCTAGCGATTGGATTTCACTCAAAACTCACCAAATGACTCCTCCCACCATATTATGATGTTGCCCAAGTTTTGGGCTTGATCCGAATTCAATAGGTGTGAGAAATTGGACAATTCAAGTTCAACGGCAATTCGTTCCTAATTGGAGTGGTTGGGGTATTCCATACTTCTAGCAATTGGATTTCACTCAAAACTCACCAAATGACTCCTCCCACCATATTATGATGTTGCCCAAGTTTTGGGCTCGATCCGAAATCAATACGTGTTCCAAATTGGACAATTCAAGTTCAACGGCAGTTCGTTCCTAATTGGAGTGGTTGGTGTATTCCATACTTCTAGTGATTGGATTTCTCTCCAAACTCACCAAATGACTCCTCCCACCATATTATTATGTTGCCCAAGTTTGGGGCTCGATACGAAATCAATAGGTGTGAGAAATTGGACAATTCAAGTTCAACGGCAGTTCGTTCCTAATTGGAGTGGTTGGGGTATTCCATACTTCAAGCAATTGGATTTCACTCAAAACTCACCAAATGACTCCTCCCACCATATTATGATGTTGCCCAAGTTTTGGGGTCGATCCGAAATCAATAGGTGTTCCAAATTGGACAATTCAAGTTCAACGGCAGTTCGTTCCAAATTGGAGTGGTTGGTGTATTACATAGTTCTGGCGACTGGATTTTACTCAAAAGTCACCAAATGACTCTTACCACCATATTATGATGTTGCCCAAGTTTTGGGCTCGATCCGAAATCAATAGGTGTGAGAAATTGGACAATTCAAGTTCAACGGCAGTTCGTTCCTAATTGGAGTGGTTGGTATATTCCATACTTCTAGCGATTGGATTTCACTCAAACCTCTCCAAATGACTCCTCCCACCATATTATGATGTTGCCCAAGTTTTGGGCTCGATCCGAAATCAATAGGTGTTCCAAATTGGACAATTCAAGTTCAACGGCAGTTCGTTCCTAGTTGTAGTGGTTGGTGTTTTCCATACTTCTAGCTATTGGATTTCACTCAAAACTCAGCAAATGACTCCTCCCTCCATATTATGATGTTGCCAAAGTTTTGGGCTCGATCCGAATTCAATAGGTGTGAGAAATTGGTCAATTCAATTTCAACGACAGTTCTTTCCTAATTGGAGTGGTTGGTGTATTCCGTACTTCTAGCGATTGGATTTCACTCAAAACTCACAAAATGACTCCTCCCACCATATTATGATGTTGCCCAAGTTTTGGGCTCAATCCGAATTCAATAGGTGTGACAAATTGGTCAATTCAATTTCAACGACAGTTCTTTCCTAATTAGAGTGGTTAGTGTATTCCATACTTCTAGCGATTGGATTTCATTCAAAACTCACCAAATTACTCCTCCCACCATATTATGATGTTGCCAAAGTTTTGGGCTCGATCCGAAATCAGTAGGTCTTCCAAATTGGACAATTCAAGTTCAACGGCAGTTCGTTCGTAATTGGAGTGGTTGGTGTATTCCATACTTCTAGCGATTGGATGTCACTCAAAACTCACCAAATGACTCCTCCCACCATATTATGATGCTGCCCATGTTTTGCGGTCGATCCGAAATCAATAGGTGTTCCAAATTGGACAATTCAAGTTCAACGGCAGTTCATTGCAAATTGGAGTGGTTGGTGTATTCCATAGTTCTGGCGATTTGATTTCACTCAAAAGTCACCAAATGACTCCTCCCACCATATTACGATGTTTCCCAAGTTTTGGGCTCGATCCGAAATCAATAGGTGTGAGAAATTGGACAATTCAAGTTCAACGGCAGTTCGTTCCTAATTGGAGTGGTTGGTGTTTTCCATACTTCTAGCGATTGGATTTCACTCAAAACTCGCCAAATGACTCCTCCCACCATATTATGATGTTGCCCAAGTTTTGGGCTCGATTCGAAATCAATAGGTATTCCAAATTGGACAATTCAAGTTCAACGGCAGTACGTCCCTAATTGGAGTGGTTGGTCTATTCCATACTTCTAGCGATTGGATTTCATTCAAAACTCACCAAATGACTCCTCCCACCATATTATGATGTTGCCCAAGTTTTGGCCTCGATCCGAAATCAATATGTGTGAGAAATTGGACAATTCAAGTTCAACGGCAGTTCGTTCCTAATTGGATTGGTTGGTGTATTCCATAGTTCTGGCGATTGGATTTCACTCAAAAGTCACCAAATGACTGCTC
Source organism: Prunus avium (assembly GCF_965620075.1). Taxonomy (NCBI): domain Eukaryota; kingdom Viridiplantae; phylum Streptophyta; class Magnoliopsida; order Rosales; family Rosaceae; genus Prunus; species Prunus avium. Next base: position 22,410,601 of record NC_142286.1, on the reverse strand, counting down.
CCACCATATTACGATGTTGCCCAAGTTTTGGGCTCGATCCGAAATTAATAGGTGTGAGAAATTGGACAATTCAAGTTCAACGGCAGTTCGTTCCTATTTGGAGTGGTTGGTGTTTTCCATACTTCTAGCAATTGGATTTCACTCAAAACTCACCAAATGACTCCTCCCACCATATTATGATGTTGCCCAAGTTTTGGGCTCGATCCGAAATCAATAGGTATTCCAAATTGGACAATTCAAGTTCAACGGCAGTACGTCCCTTATTGGAGTGGTTGGTGTATTCCATACTTCTAGCGATTGGATTTCATTCAAAACTCACCAAATGACTCCTGCCACCATATTATGATGTTGCCCAAGTTTTGGCCTCGATCCGAAATCAATAGGTGTGAGAAATTGGACAATTCAAGTTCAACGGCAGTTCGTTCCTAATTGGAGTGGTTGGTGTATTCCATACTTCTAGCGATTGGATTTCACTCAAAACTCACCAAATGACTCCTCCCACCATATTATGATGTTGCCCAAGTTTGGGGCTCGATCCGAAATCAATAGGTGTGAGAAATTGGACAATTCAAGTTCAACGGCAGTTCGTTCCTAATTGGAGTGGTTGGGGTATTCCATACTTCTAGCGATTGGATTTCACCCAAAACTCACCAAAAGACTCCTCCCACCATATTATGATGTTGCCCAAGTTTTGGGCTTGATCCGAAATAAATAGGTGTGAGAAATTGGACAATTCAAGTTCAACGGCAGTTCGTTCCTAATTGGAGTGGTTGGTGTATTCCATACTTCTAGCGATTGAATTTCACTCAAAACTCACCAAATGACTCCTCCCACCATATTATGATGTTGCCCAAGTTTTGGGCTCGATCCGAAATCAATAGGTCTGAGAAATTGGTCAATTCAATTTCAACAACAGTTCGTTCCTAGTTGGAGTGGTTGGTGTATTCCATACGTCTAGCGATTGGATTTAACTCAAAACTCACCAAATGACTCCTCCCACCATATTATGGTGTTGCAAAAGTTTTGGGCTCGATCCGAAATCAATAGGTGTGAGAAATTGGACAATTCAAGTTCAACGGCAGTTCGTTCCTAATTGGAGTGGTTGGTGTATTCCATACTTCTAGCGATTGGATTTCACTCAAAACTCACCAAATGACTCCTCCCACCATATTATGATGTTGCCCATGTTTTGGGCTCGATCCGAAATCAATAGGTCTGAGAAATTAGTCAATTCAATTTCAACGACAGTTCGTTCCTAATTGGAGTGGTTGGTGTATTCCATACTTCTAGCGATTGGATTTCACTCAAAATTAACCAAATGACTCCTCCCACCATGTTATGATGTTGCCCAAGTTTTGGGCTCGATCCGAAATCAATAGGTTTTCCAAATTGGACAATTCAAGTTCAACGGCAGTTCGTTCCTAATTGGAGTGGTTGGTGTATTCCACACTTCTAGCGATTGGATTTCACTGAAAACTAACCAAATGACTCCTCCCACCATATTATGATGTTGCCCAAGTTTTGGGCTCGATCCGAAATCAATAGGTTTTCCAAATTGGACAATTCAAGTTCAACGGCAGTTCGTTCCTAACTGGAGTGGTTGGTGTATTCCATACTTCTAGCGATTGGATTTCATTCAAAACTCACCAAATGACTCCTCCCACCATATTATGATGTTGCCCAAGTTTTGGGCTCGATCCGAAATCAATAGGTGTGAGAAATTGGATAATTCAAGTTCAACGGCAATTCGTTCCTAATTGGAGTGGTTGGGGTATTCCATACTTCTAGCGATTGGATTTCACTCAAAACTCACGAAATGACTCCTCCCACCATATTATGATGTTGCCCAAGTTTTGGGCTCGATCCGAAATCAATAGGTGTTCCAAATTGGACAATTCAAGTTCAACGGCAGTTCGTTCCTAATTGGAGTGGTTGGGGTATTCCATACTTCTAGCAATTGGATTTCACTCAAAACTCACCAAATGACTTCTCCCACCATATTATGATGTTGCCCAAGTTTGGGCCTCGATCCGAAATCAATAGGTGTGAGAAATTGGACAATTTAAGTTCAACGGCAGTTCGTTCCTAATTGGAGTGGCTGGTGTATTCCATACTTCTAGCGATTGGATTTCACTCATAACTCACCAAATGACTCCTCCCACCATATTATGATGTTGCCCAAGTTTTGGGCTCGATCCGAAATCAATGTGTGTTCCAAATTGGACAATTCAAGTTCAACGGCAGTTCGTTCCTAATTGGAGTGGTTGGTGTATTCCATACTTCTAGCGATTGGATTTCACTCAAAACTCAACAAATGACTCCTCCCACCATATTATGATGTTGCCCAAGTTTTGGGCTCGATCAGAATTCAATACGTGTGAGAAATTGGATAATTCAATTTCAACGGCAGTTCGTTCCTAATTGGAGTGGTTGGTGTATTCCATACTTCTAGCGATTGGATTTCACTCAAAACTCACCAAATGACTCCTCCCACCATATTATGGTGTTGCAAAAGTTTTGGGCTCGATCCGAAATCAATAGGTGTGAGAAATTGGACAATTCAAGTTCAACGGCAGTTCGTTCCTAATTGGAGTGGTTGGTGTATTCCATACTTCTAGCGATTGGATTTCACTCAAAACTCACCAAATGACTCCTCCCACCATATTATGATGTTGCCCATGTTTTGGGCTCGATCCGAAATCAATAGGTCTGAGAAATTAGTCAATTCAATTTCAACGACAGTTCGTTCCTAATTGGAGTGGTTGGTGTATTCCATACTTCTAGCGATTGGATTTCACTCAAAACTCAACAAATGACTCCTCCCACCATATTATGATGTTGCCCAAGTTTTGGGCTCGATCAGAATTCAATACGTGTGAGAAATTGGATAATTCAATTTCAACGGCAGTTCGTTCCTAATTGGAGTGGTTGGTGTATTCCATACTTCTAGCGATTGGGTTTCACTCAAAACTCACCAAATGACTCCTCCCACCATATTATGATGTTGCCCAAGTTTTGGGCTCGATCCGAAATCAATAGGTGTTCCAAATTGGACAATTCAAGTTCAACGGCAGTTCGTTCCTAAATGGAGTGGTTGGTGTATTCCATACTTCTAGCGATTGGATTTCACTCAAAACTCACCAAATGACTCCTCCCTCCATATTATGATGTTGCCCAAGTTTTGGGCTCGATCCGAAATCAATAGGTGTGCGAAATTGGACAATTCAAGTTCAACGGCAGTTCGTTCCTAATTGGAGTGGTTGGTGTATTCCATACTTCTAGCGATTGGATTTCACTCAAAACTAACCAAATGACTCCTCCCACCATATTATGATGTTGCCCAAGTTTTGGGCTCGATCCGAAATCAATAGGTTTTCCAAATTGGACAATTCAAGTTCAACGGCAGTTCGTTCCTAACTGGAGTGGTTGGTGTATTCCATACTTCTAGCGATTGGATTTCACTCAAAACTCACCAAATGACTCCTCCCACCATATTATGATGTTCCCCAAGTTTTGGGCTCGATCCGAAATCAATAGGTATTCCAAATTGGACAATTCAAGTTCAACGGCAGTACGTCCCTAATTGGTGTGGTAGGTGTATTCCATACTTCTAGCGATTGGATTTCATTCAAAACTCACCAAATGACTCCTCCCACCATATTATGATGTTGCCCAAGTTTTGGGCTCGATCCGAAATCAATAGGTGTGAGAAATTGGATAATTCAAGTTGAACGGCAATTCGTTCCTAATTGGAGTGGTTGGTGTATTCCATACTTCTAGCGATTGGATCTCACTCAAAACTCACCAAATGACTCCTCCCACCATATTATGATGTTGCCCAAGTTTTGGGCTCGATCCGAAATCTATAGGTGTGAGAAATTGGTCAATTCAATTTCAACGACAGTTCTTTCCGAATTGGAGTGGTTGGTGTATTCCATACTTCTAGCGATTGTTTTTCACTCAAAACTCACCAAATGACTCCTCCCACCATATTATGATGTTGCCCAAGTTTTGGGCTCGATCCGAAATCAATAGGTGTTCCAAATTGGACAATTCAAGTTCAACGGCAGTTCGTTCCTAATTGGAGTGGTTGGGGTATTCCATACTTCTAGCAATTGGATTTCACTCAAAACTCACCAAATGACTTCTCCCACCATATTATGATGTTGCCCAAGTTTGGGGCTCGATCCGAAATCAATAGGTGTGAGAAATTGGACAATTTAAGTTCAACGGCAGTTCGTTCCTAATTGGAGTGGCTGGTGTATTCCATACTTCTAGCGATTGGATTACACTCAAAACTCACCAAATGACTACTCCCACCAGATTATGATGTTGCCCAAGTTTTGGGCTCGATCCGAAATCAATAGGTGTTCCAAATTGGACAATTCAAGTTCAACGGCAGTTCGTTACTAATTGGAGTGGTTGGTGTATTCAATACTTCTAGCTATTGGATTTCACTCAAAACTCACCAAATGACTCCTCCCACCATATTATGATGTTGCCCAAGTTTTGGGCTCGATCCGAAATCAGTAGGTGTGAGAAATTGGACAATTCAATTTCAACGGCAGTTCGTTCCTAATTGGAGTGGTTGGTGTATTCCATACTTCTAGCGATTGGATTTCACTCATAACTCACCAAATGACTCCTCCCGCCATATTATGATGTTGCCCAAGTTTTGGGCTCGATCCGAAATCAATGTGTGTTCCAAATTGGACAATTCAAGTTCAACGGCAGTTCGTTCCTAATTGGAGTGGTTGGTGTATTCCATACTTCTAGCGATTGGATTTCACTCAAAACTCAACAAATGACTCCTCCCACCATATTATGATGTTGCCCAAGTTTTGGGCTCGATCAGAATTCAATACGTGTGAGAAATTGGATAATTCAATTTCTACGGCAGTTCGTTCCTAATTGGAGTGGTTGGTGTATTCCATACTTCTAGCGATTGGATTTCACTCAAAACTCACCAAATGACTCCTCCCACCATATTATGATGTTGCCCAAGTTTTGGGCTCGATCCCAAATCAATAGGTGTTCCAAATTGGAAAATTCAAGTATAATGGCAGTTCGTTCCTAACTGGAGTGGTTGGTGTATTCCATACATCTAGCGATTGGATTTCACTCAAAACTCACCAAATGACTCCTCCCATCATATTATGTTGTTGCCCAAGTTTTGGGCTCGATCCGAAATCAATAGGTGTGGGAAATTGGTCAATTCAATTTGAACAAAAGTTCATTCCTAATTGGAGTGGTTGGTTTATTCCATACTTCTAGCGATTGGATTTTACTCGAAACTCACCAAATGACTCCTCCCCCCGTATTTTGATGTTGCCCAAGTTTTGGGCTCGATCCGAAATCAATAGGTGTTCCAAATTGGACAATTCAAGTTCAACGGCAGTTCGTTCCTAATTGGAGTGGTTGGTGTATTCCATACTTCTAGTGATTGGATTTCACTCAAAACTCACCAAATGACTCCTCCCACCATATTATGATGTTGCCCAACTTTGGGGCTCGATCCAAAATCAATAGGTGTTCGAAATTGGACAATTCATGTTCAACGGCAGTTCGTTCCTAATTGGAGTGGTTGGTGTATTCCGTACTTCTAGCGATTGGATTTCACTCAAAACTCACCAAATGACTCCTCGCACCATGTTATGATGGTTCCCAAGTTTGGGGCTCGATCCGAAATCAATAGGTGTGAGAAATTGGACAATTCAAGTTCAACGGCAGTTCGTTCCTAGTTGGAGTGGTTAGTGTATTCCATACTTCTAGCGATTGGATTTCCCTCAAAACTCACCAAAGGACTCCTCCCACCATATTATGATGTTGCCCAAGTTTTGGCCTCGATCCAAAATCAATAGGTGTTCCAAATTGGACAATTCAAGTTCAACGGCAGTTCGTTCCTAATTGGAGTGGTTGGTGTATTCCATACTTCTAGCGATTGGATTTCACTCAAAACTCATCAAATGACTGCTCCCACCATATTATGATGTTGCCCAAGTTTGGGGCTCGATCCGAAATCAATAGGTGTGAGAAATTGGACAATTCAAGTTCAACGGCAGTTCGTTCCTAATTGGAGTGATTGGTGTATTCCGTACTTCTAGCGATTGGATTTCACTCAAAACTCACCAAAGGACTCCTCCCACCATATTATGATGTTGCCCAAGTTTTGGGCTTGATCCGAAATCAATAGGTTTGAGAAATTGGTCAATTCAATTTCAACGACAGTTCGTTCCTAATTGGAGTGGTTGGTGTATTCCATACTTCTAGCGATTGGATTTCACTCAAAACTCACCAAATGACTCCTCCCACCATATTATGATGTTGCCCAAGTTTTGGGCTCGATCCGAAATCAATCGGTGTGAGAAATTGGTCAATTCAATTTCAACGACAGTTCGTTCCTAATTGGAGTGGTTGGTGTATTCCATACTCCTAGCTATTGGATTTCACTCAAAACTCACCAAATGACTCCTCCCACCATATTATGATGTTGCCCAAGTTTGGGGCTCGATCCGAAATCGATAGGTGTTCCAAATTGGACAATTCAAGTTCAACGGCAGTTCGTTCCTAATTGGAGTGGTTGGTGTATTCCATACTTCTAGCGATTGGATTTCACTCAAAACTCACCCAATGACGCCTCCCACCATATTATGATGTTGCCCATGTTTGGGGCTCGATCCGAAATCAATAGGTGTTCCAAATTGGACAATTCAAGTTCAACGGCAGTTCATTCCTAATTGGAGTGGTTGGTGTATTCCATACTTCTAGCGATTGGATTTCACTCAAAACTCACCAAAGGACTCCTCCCACCATATTATGATGTTGCCCAAGTTTTGGGCTCGATCCGAAATCAATAGGTGTGAGAAATTGGTCAATTCAATTTCAACGACAGTTCGTTCCTAATTGGAGTGGTCAGTGTATTCCACACTTCTAGCAATTGGATTTCACTCAAAACTCACCAAATGACTCCTCCCACCATATTATGATGTTGCCCAAGTTTTGGGCTCGATCCGAAATCAATAGGTGTGAGAAATTGGTCAATTCAATTTCAACGACAGATCGTTCCTAATTCGAGTGGTTGGTGTATTCCATACTTCTAGCGATTTGATTTCACTCCAAACTCACCAAATGACTCCTCCCACCATATTATGATGTTGCCAAACTTTTGGGCTCGATCCGAAATCAATAGGTGTGAGAAATTGGACAATTCAATTTCAACGGTAGTTCGTTCCTAATTGGAGTGGTTGGTGTATTCCATACTTCTAGCGATTGGATTTCACTCAAAACCCACCAAATGACTCATCCCACCATAGTATGATGTTGCCCAAGTTTTGGGCTCGATCCAAAATCAATAGGTGTGAGAAATTGGACAATTCAAGTTCAACGGCAGTTCGTTCCTAATTGGAGTGGTTCGTGTATTCCATACTTCCAGCGATTGGATTTCACTCAAAACTCACCAAATGACTCCTCCCACCATATTATGATGTTGCCCAAGTTTTGGGCTCGATCCGAAATCAATAGGTGTTCCAAATTGGACAATTCAAGTTCAACGGCAGTTCGTTCCAAATGGGAGTGGTTGGTGTATTCCACACTTCTAGCGATTGGATTTCACGCAAAACTCACCAAATGACTCCTCCCACCAAATTATGATGTTGCCCAAGTTTTGGGATCGATCCGAAATCAATAGGTGTGAGAAATTGGACAATTCAAGTTCCACGGCAGTTCGTTCCTAATTGGAGTGGTTGGTGTATTCCATACTTCTAGCGATTGGATTTCACTCAAAACCCACCAATTGACTCCTCCCACCATATTATGATGTTGCCCAAGTTTTGTCCTCGATCGTAAATCAATGGGTGTGAGAAATTGGACAATTCAAGTTCAAACGGCAGTTCGTTCCAAATTGGAGTGGTTGGTGTATTCCATACTTCTAGCGATTGGATTTCACTCAAAACTCCCCAAATGACTCCTCCCACCATATTATGGTGTTGCCCAAGTTTGGGGCTCGAGCCGAAATCAATAGGGGTGAGAAATTGGACAATTCAAGTTCAACGGCAGTTCGTTCCTAATTGGGTTGGTTGGTGTATTCCATACTTCTAGGGATTGGATTTCACGCAAAACTCACGAAATGACTCCTCCCACCATATTATCATGTTGCACAACTTTTGGTTTCCATCGGAAATCAATAGGTGTGAGAAATTGGACAATTCAAGTTCAACGGCAGTTCGTTCCTAATTGGAGTGGTTGGTGTATTCCATACTTCTAGCGATTGGATTTCACTCAAAACTCACCAATTGACTCATCCCACCATATTATGATGTTGCCCAAGTTTTGTGCTCGATCCTAAATCAATAGGTGTGAGAAATTGGACAATTCAAGTTCAACGGCAGTTCGTTCCTAATTGGAGTGGTTGGTGTATTCCATACTTGTAGCGATTGGATTTCACGGAAAACACACCAAATGACTCCTCCCACCATATTATCATGTTGCACAACTTTTGGTTTCGATCGGAATTCAATAGGTGTGAGAAATTGGACAATTCAAGTTCAACGGCAGTTCGTTCCTAATTGGAGTGGTTGGTGTATTCCATACTTCTAGCGATTGGATTTCACTCAAAACTCACCAAATGACTCCTCCCACCATAGTATGATGTTGCCCAAGTTTTGGGCTCGATCCAAAATCAATAGGTGTGAGAAATTGGACAATTCACGTTCAACGGCAGTTCGTTCCTAATTGGAGTGGCTCATGTATTCCATACCTCTAGCGATTGGATTTCACTCAAAATTCTCCAAATGACTCCTCCCACCATATTATGATGTTGCCCAAGTTTTGGGCTCGATCCGAAATCAATAGGTGTTCCAAATTGGACAATTCAAGTTCAACGGCAGTTCGTTCCAAATTGGAGTGGTTGGTGTATTCCATACTTCTAGCGATTGGATTTCACTCAAAACCCACCAAATGACTCCTCCCACCATATTATGATGTTGCCCAAGTTTTGGGCTCCATCCGAAATCAATTGGTGTTCCAAATTGGACAATTCAAGTTCAACGGCAGTTCGTTCCAAATTGGAGAGGTTGGGGTATTCCACAGTTCTAGCGATTGGATTTCACTCAAAACTCACCAAATGACTTCTCCCACCATATTATGCTGTTGCCCCAGTTTTGGGCTCGATCCGAAATCAATAGGTGTGAGAAATTGGACAATTCAATTTCAACGGTAGTTCGTTCCTAATTGGAGTGGTTGGTGTATTCCATACTTCTAGCGATTGGATTTCACACAAAACTCCCCAAATGACTCCTCCCACCATATTATGATGTTGCCCAAGTTTTGGGCTCGATCCGAAATAAATAGTTGTGAGAAATTGGACAATTCAAGTTCAATGGCAGTTCGTTCCTAATTGGAGTGGTTGGTGTCTTCCATACTTCTAGCGATTGGATTTCACCCAAAACTAACCGAATGACTCCTCCCACCATATTATGATGTTGCCCAAGTTTGGGGCTCGATCCGAAATCAATAGGTGTTCCAAATTGGACAATTCAAGTTCAACGGCAGTTCGTTCCTAATTGGAGTGGTTGGTGTATTCCATACTTCTAGCGATTGGATTTCACTCAAAACTAACCAAATGACTCCTCCCAACATATTATGATGTTGCCCAAGTTTTGGGCTCGATCCGAAATCAATAGGTGTGAGAAATTGGACAATTCAAGTTCAACGGCAGTTCGTTCGTAATTGGAGTGGTTGGTGTATTCCATACTTCTAGCGATTGGATTTCACCCAAAACTAACCGAATGACTCCTCCCACCATATTATGATGTTGCCCAAGTTTGGGGCTCGATCCGAAATCAATGGGTGTTCCAAATTGGACCATTGAAGTTCAACGGCGGTTCGTTCCTAATTGGAGGGGTTGGTGTATTCCGTACTTCTAGCGATTGGATTTCACTCAAAACTCACCAAATGACTCCTCCCACCATATTATGATGTTGCCCAAGTTTTGGGCTCAATCCGAAATCAATCGGTGTTCCAAATTGGACAATTCAAGTTCAACGGCAGTTCGTTCCTAATTGGAGTGGTTGGTGTATTCCATACTTCTAGCGATTGGATTTCACTCAAAACTCACCAAATGACTTCTCCCACCATATTATGGTGTTGCCCAAGTTTGGGGCTCGATCCGAAATCAATAGGTGTGAGAAATTGGACAATTCAAGTTCAACGGCAGTTCGTTCCTAATTGGAGTGGTTGGTGTATTCCATACTTCTAGCTATTGGATTTCACTCAAAACTCACCAAATGACTCTTCCCACCATATTATGATATTGCCCAAGTTTTGGGCTCGATCCAAAATCAATAGGTGTTCCAAATTGGACAATTCAAGTTCAACGGCAGTTCGTTCCTAATTGGAGTGGTTGGTGTATTCCACACTTCTAGCGATTGGATTTCACTCAAAACTTACCAAATGACTCCTCCCACCATATTATGATGTTGCCCAAGTTTTGGGCTCGATCCGAAATCAATAGGTGTTCCAAATTGGACAATTCAAGTTCAACGGCAGTTCGTTCCTAATTGGAGTGGTTGGTGTATTCCATACTTCTAGCGATTGGATTTCACTCAAAACTCACCAAATGACTCCTCCCACCATATTATGATGTTGCCCAAGTTTTGGGCTCGATCCGAAATCCATTGGTGTTCGAAATTGGACAATTCATGTTCAACGGCAGTTCGTTCCAAATTGGAGAGGTTGGGGTATTGGGGTATTCCATACTTCTAGCGATTGGATTTCACTCAAAACTCCCCAAATGACTCCTCCCACCATATTATGATGTTGCCCAAGTTTTGGGCTCGATCCGAAATCAATAGGTGTGAGAAATTGGACAATTCAATTTCAACGGCAGTTCGTTCCTAATTGGAGTGGTTGGTGTATTCCATACTTCTAGCGATTGGATTTCACTCAAAACTAACCAAATGATTCCTCCCACCATATTAGGATGTTGCCCAAGTTTTGGGCTCGATCCTAAATCAATAGGTGTTCCAAATTGGACAATTCAAGTTCAACGGCAGTTCGTTCCTAATTGGAGTGGTTGGTGTATTCCATACTTCTAGCGATTGGATTTCACTCAAAACACAACCAAATGACTCCTCCCACCATATTATGATGTTGCCCAAGTTTGGGGCTCGATCCAAAATCAATAGGTGTTCGAAATTGGACAATTCAAGTTCAACGGCAGTTCGTTCCTAATTGGAGTGGTTGGTGTCTTCCATACTTCTAGCGATTGGATTTCACTCAAAACTCACCAAATGACTCCTCCCAACATATTATGATGTTGCCCAAGTTTTGGGCTTGATCCGAAATCAATAGGTGTGAGAAATTGGACAATTCCAGTTCAACGGCAGTTCGTTCCTAATTTGAGTGGTTGGTGTATTCCATACTTCTAGCGATTGGATTTTACTCCAAACTCACCAAATGACTCCTCCCACCATATTATGATGTTGCCGAAGTTTGGGGCTCGATCCGAAATCAATAGGTGTGAGAAATTGGACAATTCAAGTTCAACGGCAGATCGTTCCTAATTGGAGTGGTTGGTGTATTCCATACTTCTAGCGATTGGATTTCACTCAAAACTCAGCAAATGACTCCTCCCACCATATTATGATGTTGCCCAAGTGTTGGGCTCGATCCGAAATCAATAGGTGTTCCAAATTGAAAAATTCAAGTTCAACGGCAGTTCGTTCCTAATTGGAGTGGTTGGTGTATTCCATACTTCTAGCGATTGGATTTCACTCAAAACTAACCAAATGACTCCTCCCAACATATTATGATGTTGCCCAAGTTTTGGGCTCGATCCGAAATCAATAGGTGTTCCAAATTGGACAATTCAAGTTCAACGACAGTTCGTTCCTAAGTGGAGTGGTTGGAGTATTCCATACTTCTAGCGATTGGATTTCACTCAAAACTCACCAAATGACTCCACCCACCATATTATTATGTTGGCCAAGTTTGGGGCTCGATCCGAAATCAATAGGTGTTCCAAATTGGACAATTCAAGTTCAACGGCAGTTCGTTCCTAATTGGAGTAGTTGGTGTCTTCCATACTTCTAGCGATTGGATTTCGCTCAAAACTCACCACATGACTCCTCCCACCATATTATGTTGTTGCCCAAGTTTTGGGCTCGATCCGAAATCAATAGGTGCTCCAAATTGAAAAATTCAAGTTCAACGGCAGTTCGTTCCTAATTGGAGTGGTTGGTGTATTCCATACTTCTAGCGATTGGATTTCACTCAAAACTAACCAAATGACTCCTCCCAACATATTATGATGTTGCCCAAGTTTTGGGCTCGATCCGAAATCAATAGGTGTTCCAAATTGGACAATTCAAGTTCAACGGCAGTTCGTTCCTAAGTGGACTGGTTGGTGTATTCCATACTGCTAGCGATTGGATTTCACTCAAAACTCACCAAATGACTCCTCCCACCATATTATTATGTTGCCCAAGTTTGGGGCTCGATCCGAAATCAATAGGTGTTCCAAATTGGACAATTCAAGTTCAACGACAGTTCGTTCCTAATTGGAGTAGTTGGTGTCTTCCATACTTCTAGCGATTGGATTTCACTCAAAACTCACCAAATGACTCGTCCCACCATATTATGATGTTGCCCAAGTTTTGGGCTCGATCCGAAATCAATAGGTGTTCCAAATTGGACAATTCAAGTTCAACGGCAGTTCGTTCCTAATTGGAGTGGTTGGTGTATTCCATACTTCTAGCGATTGGATTTAACTCAAAACTCACCAAATGACTCCTCCCACCATATTATGATGTTGCCCAAGTTTGGGGCTCGATCTGAAATCAATAGGTGTGAGAAATTGGACAATTCAAGTTCAACGGCAGTTCGTTCCTAATTGGAGTGGTTGGTGTATTCCATACTTCTAGCGTTTGGATTTCACTCAAAACTCAACAAATGACTCCTCCCACCATATTATAATGTTGCCCAAGTTTTGGGCTCGATCTGAAATCAATAGGTGTTCCGAATTGGACAATTCATGTTCAACGGCAGTTCGTTCCTAATTGGAGTGGTTGGTGTCTTCCATACTTCTAGCGATTGGATTTCACTCAAAACTCACCAAATGACTCCTCCCACCATATTATGATGTTGCCCAAGTTTTGGGCTCGATCCGAAATCAATAGGTGTGAGAAATTGGACAATTCAAGTTCAACGGCAGTTCGTTCCTAATTGAAGTGGTTGGTGTATTCCATACTTCTAGCGATTGGATTTCACTCAAAACTCACCAAGTGACTCCTCCCACCATATTATGATGTTGCCCAAGTTTGGGGCTCGATGCGGAATCAATAGGTGTGAGAAATTGGACAATTCAAGTTCAACGGCAGTTCGTTCCTAATTGGAGTGGTTGGTGTATTCCATAATTCTAGCGATTGGATTTCACTCAAAACTCACCAAATGACTCCTCCCACCATATTATAATGTTGCCCACGTTCTGGGCTCGATCCGAAATCAATAGGTGTTCCAAATTGGACAATTCAAGTTCAACGGCAGTTCGTTCCCAATTGGAGCGGTTGGTGTATTCCACAGTTCTAACGATTGGATTTCACTCAAAACTCACCAAATGACACCTCCCACCATATTATGATGCTGCCCAAGTTTGGGGCTCGATCCGAAATCAATAGGTGTGAGAAATTGGACAATTCAAGTTCAACGGCAGTTCGTTCCTAATTGGAGTGGTTGGTGTATTCCATACTTCTAGCGATTGGATTTCAATCAAAACTCAACAAATGACTCCTCCCACCATATTATGATGTTGCCCAAGTTTTGGGCTCGATCCGAAAACAATAGGTGTTCCAAATTGGACAATTCAAGTTCAACGGCAGTTCGTTCCTAATTGGAGTGGTTGGTGTATTCCATACTTCTAGCTATTGGATTTCACTCAAAACTCACCAAATGATTCCTCCCACCATATTATGATGTTGCCCAAGTTTTTGGCTCGATCCGAAATCAATAGGTGTGAGAAATTGGACAATTCGTTTTCAACGGCAGCTCGTTCCTAATTGGAGTGGTTGGTGTATTCCATACTTCTAGCGATTGGATTTCACTCAAAACTCACCAAATGACTCCTCCCACCATATTATGATGTTGCCCAAGTTTTGGGCTCGATCCGAAATCAATAGGTGTTCCAAATTGGACAATTCAAATTCAACGGCAGTTCGTTCCTAATTGGTTTGGTTGGTGTATTCCATACTTCTAGAGATTGGATTTCACTCAAAAGTCACCAAATGACTCCTCCCACAATATTATGATGTTGCCCAAGTTTTGAGCTTGATCCGAAATCAATAGGTGTTCCAAATTGGACAATTCAAGTTCAACGGCAGTTCGTTCCAAATTGGAGTGGTTGGTGTTTTCCATACTACTAGCGATTGGATTTCACTCAAAACTCACCAAATGACTCCTCCGACTATATTATGATGTTGCCCAAGTTTTGGGCTCGATCCGAAATCAATAGGTGTGAGAAATTGGTCAATTAATTTTCAACGACAGTTCTTTCCTAATTGGAGTGGTTGGTGAATTCCATACTTCTAGCGATTGGATTTCACTCAAAACTCACCAAATGACTCCTCCCACCATATTATGATGTTGCCCAAGTTTTGGGCTCGATCCGAATTCAATAGGTCTTCCAAATTGGACAATTCAAGTTCAACGACAGTTCGTTCCTAATTGGAGTGGTTGGTGTATTCCATACTTCTAGCGATTGGATTTCACTCAAAACTCACCAAATGACTCCTCCTACCATATTATAATGTTGCCCAAGTCTTGGGATCGATCCGAAATCAATAGGTCTTCCAAATTGGACAATTGAAGTTCAACGACAGTTCGTTCCTAATTGGAGTGGTTGGTGTATTCCATACTTCTAGCGATTGGATTTCACTCAAAACTCACCAAATGACTCCCCACACCATATTATGATGTTGCCCAAGTCTTGGGATCGATCCGAAATCAATAGTTGTTCCAAATTGGACAATTCAAGTTCAACGGCAGTTCGTTCCTAACTGGGGTGGTGGGTGTATTCCATACTTCTAGCGATTGGATTTTACTCAAAACTCACCAAATGACTCCCCACACCATATTATGATGTTGCAAAAGTTTTGGGCTCGATCCGAAATCAATAGGTGTGAGAAATTGGACAATTCGTTTTCAACGGCAGCTCGTTCCTAATTGGAGTGGTTGGTGTATTCCATACTTCTAGCGACTGGATTTCACTCAAAACTCACCAAATGACTCCTGCCACAATATTATGATGTTGCCCAAGTTTTGGGCTCGATCCGAAATCAATAGGTGTGAGAAATTGGTCAATTCAATTTCAACGACAGTTCGTTCCTAATTGGAGTGGTTGGTGTATTCCATACGTCTAGCGATTGGATTTCACTCAAAACTCACCAAATGACTCCTCCCACCATATTATGATGTTGCCCAAGTTTTGGGCTCGATCCGTAATCAATAGGTGTTCCAAATTGGACAATTCAAGTTCAACGGGAGTTCGTTCCTAATTGGAGTGGTTGGTGTTTTCCATACTTCTAGTGATTGGATTTCACTCAAAACTTAGCAAAGGACTCCTCCCACCATATTATGATGTTGCCAAAGTTTTGGGCTCGATCCGACTTCAATAGGTGTGAGAAATTGGACAATTCAAGTTCGACGGAAGTTCGTTCCTAATTGGAGTGGTTAGTGTATTCCATACTTCTAGCGATTGGATTTCACTCAAAACTCACCAAATGACTCCTCCTACCATATTATAATGTTGCCCAAGTCTTGGGATCGATCCGAAATCAATAGGTCTTCCAAATTGGACAATTCAAGTTCAACGGCAGTTCGTTCCTAATTGGAGTGGTTGGTGTATTCCATACTTCTAGCGATTGGATTTCACTCAAAACTCACCAAATGACTCCCCACACCATATTATGATGTTGCCCAAGTCTTGGGATCGATCCGAAATCAATAGTTGTTCCAAATTGGACAATTCAAGTTCAACGGCAGTTCGTTCCTAACTGGGGTGGTTGGTGTATTCCATACTTCTAGCGATTGGATTTTACTCAAAACTCACCAAATGACTCCCCACACCATATTATGATGTTGCAAAAGTTTTGGGCTCGATCCGAAATCAATAGGTGTGAGAAAATAGTCAATTCAATTTCAACGACAGTTCGTTCCTAATTGGAGTGGTTGGTGTATTCCATACGTCTAGCGATTGGATTGCACTCAAAACTCACCAAATGACTCCTCCCACCATATTATGATGTTGCCCAAATTTTGGGCTCGATCGGAAATCAGTATGTCTTCCAAATTGGACAATTCAAGTTAAACGGCAGTTCGTTCGTAATTGGAGTGGTTGGTGTATTCCATACTTCAAGAGATTGGATTTCAGTCAAAACTCACCAAATGACTCCTCCCACCATATTATGATGTTGCCCAAGTTTTGGGCTCGATCCGAAATCAATAGGTCTTCCAAATTGGACAATTCAAGTTGAACGGCAGTTCGTTCGTAATTCGAGTGGTTGGTGTAATCCATACTTCTAGCGATTGGATTTCACTCAAAACCCACCAAATGACTCCTCCCACCATATTATGATGTTGCCCAAGTTTTGGGCTCGATCCGAAATCAATAGGTCTTCCAAATTGGACAATTCAAGTTGAACGACAGTTCGTTCGTAATTGGAGTGGTTGGTGTATTCCATACTTCTAGCGACTGGATTTCACTCAAAACTCACCAAATGACTCCTGCCACAATATTATGATGTTGCCCAAGTTTTGGGCTCGATCCGAAATCAATAGGTGTGAGAAATTGGACAATTCAAGTTCAACGGCAGTTCGTTCGTAATTGGAGTGGTTGGTGTATTACGTACTTCTAGCGATTGGATTTCACTCAAAACTCACCAAATGACTCCTCCCACCATATTATGATGTTGCCCAACTTTTGGGCTCGATCCGAAATCAATAGGTGTGAGAAATTGGACAATTCAAGTTCAACGGCAGTTCGGTCCTAACTGGAGTGGTTGGTGTATTCCATACTTCTAGCGATTGGATTTCACTCAAAACTCACCACATGACTCCTCCCAACATATTATGATGTTGCCCAAGTTATGGGCTCGATCCGAAATCAATAGGTGTGAGAAATTGGTCAATTCAATTTCAACGACAGTTCTTTCCTAATTGGTTTGGTTGGTGTATTCCATACTTCTAGCGATTGGATTTCACTCAAAACTCACCAAATGACTCCTCCCACCATATTATGATGTTGCCCAAGTTTTGGTCTCGATCCGAAATCAATTGGTGTTCCAAATTGGACAATTCAAGTTCAACGGCAGTTCGTTCCTAATTGGAGGGGTTGGTGTTTTCCATAATTCTAGTGATTGGATTTCACTCAAAACTCAGCAAATGACTCCTCCCACCATATTATGATGTTGCCCAAGTTTTGGGCTCGATCCGAATTCAATAGGTGTGAGAAATTGGTCAATTCAATTTCAACGACAGTTCTATCCTAATTGGAGTGGTTGGTGTATTCCATACTTCTAGCGATTGGATTTCACTCAAAACTCACCAATTGAATCCTCCCACCATATTATGTTGTTGCCCAAGTTTTGGGCTCGATCTGAAATCAATAGGTCTTCCAAATTGGACAATTCAAGTTCAACGGCAGTTTGTTCCTAACTGGAGTGGTTGGTGTATTCCATACTTCTAGCGATCGTATTTTACTCAAAACTCACCAAATGACTCCCCACACCATATTATGATGTAGCCCAAGTTTTGGGCTCGATCCGAAATCAATAGGTGTGAGAAATTGGACAATTCAAGTTCAACGGCAGTTCGTTCCTAATTGGAGTGGTTGGTGTATTCCATACGTCCAGCGATTGGATTTCACTCAAAACTCAACAAATGACTCCTCCCACCATATTATGATGTTGCCCAAGTTTTGGGCTCGATCCGAAATCAATAGGTGTTCCAACTTGGACAGTTCAAGTTCAACGGCAGTTCGTTCGTAATTGGAGTGGTTGGTGTATTCCATACTTCTAGCGATTGGATTTCACTCAAAACTAACCAAATGACTCCTCCCACCATATTATGATGTTGCCCAAGTTTTGGGCTCGATCCGAATTCAATAGGTGTGAGAAATTGGTCAATTCAATTTCAACGACAGTTCGTTCCTAATTGGAGTGGTTGGTGTATTCCATACTTCTAGCGATTGGATTTCACTCAAAACTCACCAAATGACTCCTCCTACCATATTATAATGTTGCCCAAGTCTTGGGATCGATCCGAAATCAATAGGTCTTCCAAATTGGACAATTCAAGTTCAACGGCAGTTCGTTCCTAATTGGAGTGGTTGGTGTATTCCATACTTCTAGCGATTGGATTTCACTCAAAACTCTCCAAATGACTCCTCCCACCATATTATGTTGTTGTCCAAGTTTTGGGCTCGATCCGAAATCAATAGGTGTTCCAAATTGGACAATTCAAGTTCAACGGCAGTTCGTTCCTAATTGGAGTGGTTGGTGTATTCCATACTTCTTGCAGTTCGATTTCACTCAAAACATACCGAATGACTCTTCCCACCATATTATGGTGTTGCCCAAGTTTGGGGTTCGATCCGAAATCAATAGGTGTGAGAAATTGGACAATTCAAGTTCAACGGCAGTTCGTTCCTAATTGGAGTGGTTGGTGTATTCCATTCTTCTAGAGATTGGATTTCACTCAAAACTCACCAAACGACTCCTCCCACCATATTATGTTGTTGCCCAAGTTTTGAGTTCGATCCGAAACCAATAGGTGTTCCAAATTGGACAATTCAAGTTCAACGGCAGTTCGTTCCAAACTGGAGTGGTTGGTGTATTCCATACTTCTAGCGATTGGATTTCACTCAAAACTAACCAAATGACTCCTCCCACCATATTATGATGTTGCCCAAGTTTTGGGCTCGATCCGAAATCAATTGGTGTTCCAAATTGGACAATTCAAGTTCAACGACAGTTCGTTCCTAATTGGAGTGGCTGGTGTATTCCATACTTCTAGCGATTGGATTTCACTCAAAACTAACCAAATGACTCCTCCCACCATATTATGATGTGGCCCAAGTTTTGGGCTCGATCCGAAATCTATAGGTGTTCCAAATTGGACAATTCAAGTTCAACGGCAGTTCGTTCCTAATTGGTGTGGTCAGTGTATTCCATACTTCTAGCGATCGGATTTCACTCAAAACTCTCCAAATGACTCCTCACACCATATTATGATGTTGGCCAAGTTTTGGGCTCGATCCGAAATCAATTGGTCTGAGAAATTGGTCAATTCAATTTCAACGACAGTTCGTTCCTAATTGGAGTGGTTGGTGTATTCCATACGTCTAGCAATTGGATTTCACTCAAAACTCACCAAATGACTCCTCCCACCATATTATGATGTTGCCCAAGTTTTAGGCTCGATTCTTATTCAATAGGTGTTCCAAATTGGACAATTCAAGTTCAACGGCAGTTCGTTCCTAATTGGAGTGGTTGGTGTATTCCATACTTCTAGCGATTGGATTTCACTCAAAACTAACCAAATGACTCCTCCCACCATATTATGATGTGGCCCAAGTTTTGGGCTCTATCCGAAATCGATAGGTGTTCGAAATTGGACAATTCAAGTTCAACGGCAGTTCGTTCCTAATTGGAGTGGTTGGTGTATTCTATACTTCTAGCGATTGGATTTCACTCAAAACTCACCAAAGGACTCCTCCCACCATGTTTTATTGTTGTCCAAGTTTTGGGCTCGATCTGAAATTAATAGGTGTTCCAAATTGGACAATCCACGTGCAACGGCAGTTCGTTCCTAATTGGAGTGGTTGGTGTATTCCACACTTCTAGCGATTGGATTTCACTCAAAACTCACCAAATGACTCTTCCCACCATATTATGATGTTGCCCAAGTTTGGGGCTCGATCCGAAATCAATGGGTGTGAGAAATTGGACAATTCAAGTTCAATGGCAGTTCGTTCCTAATTGGAGTGGTTGGTATATTCCATACTTCTAGCGATTGGATTTCACTCAAAACTAACCAAATGACTCCTCCCACCATATTATGATGTTGCCCAAGTTTTGGGCTCGATCCGAAATCAATAGGCGTTCCAAAGTGGACAATTCAAGTTCAACGGCAGTTCGTTCCTAATTGGAGTGGTTGGTGTATTCCGTACTTCTAGCGATTGGATTACACCCAAAACTAACCAAATGACTCCTCCCACCATATTATGATGTTGGCCAAGTTTTGGGCTCGATCCGAAATCTATAGGTGTGAGAAATTGGACAATTCAAGTTCAACGGCAGTTTGTTCCTAATTGGAGTGGTTGGTGTATTCCATACTTCTAGCGATTGGATTTCACTCAAAACTCACCAAATGACTCCTCCCACCATATTATGATGTTGCCCAAGTTTTGGGCTCGATCCGAAATCAATAGATCTGAGAAATTGGTCACTTCAATTTCAACGACAGTTCGTTCCTAATTGGAGTGATTGGTGTATTCCATACGTCCAGTGATTGGATTTCACTCAAAACTCACCAAATGACTCCTCCCACGATATTATGATGTTTGCCAAGTTTTGGGCTCGATCCGAAATCTATAGGTGTTCCAAATTGGACAATTCAAGTTCAACGGCAGTTCGTTTGTAAATGGAGTGGTTGGTGTATTCCATACTTCTAGCGATTGGATTTCACTCAAAACTCACCAAATGACTCCTCCCACCATATTTTGTTGTTGCCCAAGTTTTGGGCTCGATCCGAAATCAATAGGTGTTTCAAATTGGACAATTCAAGTTCAACGGCAGTTCGTTCCTAATTCGAGTGGTTGGTGTATTCCATACTTCTAGCGATTGGATTTCACTCAAAACTCACCAAATGACTCCTTCCACCATATTTTGTTGTTGCCCAAGTTTTGGGCTCGATCCGAAATCAATAGGTGTTCCAAATCGGACAATTCAAGTTCAACGGTAGTTTGTTCCTAATTGGAGTGGTAGGTGTATTCCATACTTCTAGCGATTGGATTTCACTCAAAACTCACCAAATGACTCCTCCCACCATATTTTGTTGTTGCCCATGTTTTGGGCTCGATCCGAAATCAATAGGTGTTCCAAATCGGACAATTCAAGTTCAACGGCAGTTCGTTCCTAATTGGAGTGGTTGGTGTACTCCATACTTCTAGCGATTGGATTTCACTCAAAACTCACCAAATGACTCCTCCCACCATATTTTGTTGTTGCCCAAGTTTTGGGCTCGATCCGAAATCAATTGGTGTTTCAAATTGGACAATTCAAGTTCAACGGCAGTTCGTTCCTAATTGGAGTGGTTGGTGTATTCCATACTTCTAGCGATTGGATTTCACTCAAAACTAACCAAATGACTTCTCCCACCATATTATGATGTTGCCCAAGTTTTGGGCTCGATCCGAAATCAATAGGTGTGAGAAATTGGTCAATTCAATTTCAACGACAGTTCGTTCCTAATTGGAGTGGTTGGTGGATTCCATACGTCTAGCGATTGGATTTCACTCAAAACTCAACAAATGACTCCTCCCACTATATTATGATTTTGCCCAAGTTTTGGGTTCGATCCGAAATCAATAGGTGTTCCAAATTGGACAATTCAAGTTCAACGGCAGTTCGTTCCTAATTGGAGTGGTTGGTGTATTCCATACGTCCAGCGATTGGATTTCTCTCAAAACTCACCAAATGAATCCACCCACCATATTATGATGTTGGCCAAGTTTTGGGCTCGATCCGAAATCTATAGGTGTTCCAAATTGGACAATTCAAGTTCAACGGCAGTTCGTTCCTAATTGGAGTGGTTGGTGTATTCCATACTTCTAGCGATTGGATTTCACTCAAAACTCACCAAATGACTCCTCCCACCATATTATGATGTTGCCCAAGTTTGGGGCTCGATCCGAAATCAAGAGGTGTGAGAAATTGGACAATTCAAGTTCAACGGCAGTTCGTTCCTAATTGGAGTGGTTGGTGTATTCCATACTTCTAGCGATTGGATTTCACTGAAAACTAACCAAACGACTCCTCCCACCATATTATGATGTTGCCCAAATTTTGGGCTCGATCCGAAATCAATAGGTGTTCCAAATTGCACAATTCAAGTTCAACGACAGTTCGTTCGAAACTGGAGTGGTTGGTGTATTCCATACTTCTAGCGATTGGATTTTACTCAAAACTCACCAAATGACTCCTCCCACCATATTATGATGTTGCCCAAGTTTTGGGCTCGATTCTTATTCAATAGGTGTTCCAAATTGGACAATTCAAGTTCAACGGCAGTTCGTTCCTAATTGGAGTGGTTGGTGTATTCCATACGTCCAGCGATTGGATTTCACTCAAAACTCACCAAATGAATCCACCCACCATATTATGATGTTGGCCAAGTTTTGGGCTCGATCCGAAATCTATAGGTGTTCCAAATTGGACAATTCAAGTTCAACGGCAGTTCGTTCCTAATTGGAGTGGTTGGTGTATTCCATACTTCTAGCGATTGGATTTCACTCAAAACTCACCAAATGACTTCTCCCACCATATTTTGTTGTTGCCCAAGTTTTGGGCTCGATCCGAAATCAATAGGTGTTTCAAATTGGACAATTCAAGTTCAACGGCAGTTCGTTCCTAATTGGAGTGGTTGGTGTATTCCATACTTCTAGCGATTGGATTTCACTCAAAACTCACCAAATGACTCCTCCCACCATATTATGATGTTGCCCAAGTTTGGGGCTCGATCCGAAATCAAGAGGTGTGAGAAATTGGACAATTCAAGTTCAACGGCAGTTCGTTCCTAATTGGAGTGGTTGGTGTATTCCATACTTCTAGCGATTGGATTTCACTCAAAACTAACCAAACGACTCCTCCCACCATATTATGATGTTGCCCAAATTTTGGGCTCGATCCGAAATCAATAGGTGTTCCAAATTGGACAATTCAAGTTCAACGACAGTTCGTTCGAAACTGGAGTGGTTGGTGTATTCCATACTTCTAGCGATTGGATTTTACTCAAAACTCACCAAATGACTCCTCCCACCATATTATGAGGTTGCCCAAGTTTTAGGCTCGATCCGAAATCAATAGGAGTTCCAAATTGGACAATCAAAGCTCAACGGCAGTTCGTTCCTAAATGGAGTGGTTGGTGTATTCCATACTTCTGGCGATTGGATTTCACTGAAAACTCACCAAATGACTCCTCCCACCATATTTTGTTGTTGCCCAAGTTTTGGGCTCGATCCGAAATCAATAGGTTTTCCAAATCGGACAATTCAAGTTCAACGGCAGTTCGTTCCTAATTGGAGTGGTTGCTGTATTCCATACTTGTAGCGATTGGATTTCACTCAAAACTCATGAAATCACTCCTTCCACCATATTTTGTTGTTGCCCAAGTTTTGGGCTCGATTCGAAATCAATATGTGTTTCAAATTGGACAATTCAAGTTCAACGGCAGTTCGTTCCTAATTGGAGTGGTTGGTGTATTCCATACTTCTAGCGATTGGATTTCACTCAAAACTCACCAAATGACTCCTCCCACCATATTATGATGTTGCCCAAGTTTTGGTCTCGATCCGAAATCAATAGGTGTTCCAAATTGGACAATTTAAGTTCCACGGCAGTTCGTTCCTAATTGGAGTGGTTGGTGTATTCCATACTTCTAGCGATTGGATTTCACTCAAAACTCACCAAATGACTCCTCCCACCATATTATGATGTTGCCCAAGTTTGGGGCTCGATCCGAAATCAAGAGGTGTGAGAAATTGGACAATTCAAGTTCAACGGCAGTTCGTTCCTAATTGGAGTGGTTGGTGTATTCCATACTTCTAGCGATTGGATTTCACTAAAAACTAACCAAACGACTCCTCCCACCATATTATGATGTTGCCCAAATTTTGGGCTCGATCCGAAATCAATAGGTGTTCCAAATTGGACAATTCAAGTTCAACGACAGTTCGTTCGAAACTGGAGTGGTTGGTGTATTCCATACTTCTAGCGATTGGATTTTACTCAAAACTCACCAAATGACTCCTCCCACCATATTATGATGTTGCCCAAGTTTTGGGCTCGATCCGAAATCAATAGGTGTTCCAAATTGGACAGTTCAAGTTCAACGGCAGTTCGTTCCTAATTGGAGTGGTTGGTGTATTCCATACTTCTAGCGATTGGATTTCACTCAAAACTCACCAAATGACTCCTCCCACCATATTATGATGTTGCCCAAGTTTGGGGCTCGATCCGAAATCAAGAGGTGTGAGAAATTGGACAATTCAAGTTCAACGGCAGTTCGTTCCTAATTGGAGTGGTTGGTGTATTCCATACTTCTAGCGATTGGATTTCACTCAAAACTAACCAAACGACTCCTCCCACCATATTATGTTGTTGCCCAAATTTTGGGCTCGATCCAAAATCAATAGGTGTTCCAAATTGGACAATTCAAGTTCAACGACAGTTCGTTCGAAACTGGAGTGGTTGGTGTATTCCATACTTCTAGCGATTGGATTTTACTCAAAACTCACCAAATGACTCCTCCCACCATATTATGATGTTGCCCAAGTTTTGGGCTCGATCCGAAATCAATAGGTGTTCCAAATTGGACAGTTCAAGTTCAACGGCAGTTCGTTCCTAATTGGAGTGGTTGGTGTATTCCATACTTCTAGCGATTGGATTTCACTCAAAACTCACCAAATGACTCCTCCCACCATATTTTATTGTTGCCCAAGTTTTGGGCTCGATCTGAAATTAATAGGTGTTCCAAATTGGACAATTCAAGTTCAACGGCAGTTCGTTCCTAATTGGAGTGGTTGGTGTATGTTGCGTAGATTTAGCTCTACCAAAATGGATTCAGCTGCATACTCAACTTGTGATGCCAATTAATTTTTTTTTTAATTTAAATTTTTTAATAAAAAAAAATTAATAATAAAATGAAATCCAATTTTTATTTAAGTCATGCAAACATTTATCACAATCTCATCATAAGTGTTGGGAAAGTGACTCAAAACAAAATAAGACTCAAAATATAGAAAAAAGAAAAAAACAAGCAAGAAATTTTATTTTATTTTATGTTAAAATATTTTTTTTTTAAGAAAAAAAAACAAATTTACTTGCTAAACTCCAATACCCCCAAACCTAGAAATGAACATTGTCCTCAATTTTTAAAAATTAGGAACAAGCAATGTCATAACAAGAAATGAAAGGTACTAAAGTAAATATAAACCACAAAAAAAAAAAACAGAAATAAAATAAAATAATTACAAAAATAAAAATTACAAAACAAACAAACAAACAAACAATCAAACAGAAAACCCTAAACAGACAAAACAGTAAGCCCTAAACAGACAGTCTTATGCAAACCAAAATCCAAACAATTGAAAGCCCAACCCAAAAGAAAGTTAAGCCACCTTGAAACCTAACAACGGTGAAAACCCAACCCACAATGAAAACTGAAGCCCACACGTTTGTTATTATTATTTTTTTTATTTTTTATTTTTTTAAATAAAATGAAACTTGAATTGGGAGCGCGAAGGCGGGATTTCTGAAAAGAAAGTGTGTGGTCCCTGATGCCTTGGTTCCTGGGAAGTCACGGGTGAAAGGGGTGAGGGACGTGTCGGCGCGCAGAAGCAGCTGTCACATCCCCCAAGCCAGAATTATTGGCTTCTTGGGTGAAGCGGGACGACTTTTTCACTAGAAGGTGGTGAAAGGTGAAAATGCAATTAAAGGGGTTGGGAAACGGGTGTGGCGACATATAGAGATAAGCCGTAAGGGCCGCCCAGAACTCAGAACCGCAGCGGCTAGGGTTTAGCAGACTAAGTCTATAAAAGGTAAAAAGAAAGGGTAAAAAAAAATACAAACTCAGAAACACACAAAAGAGAAAAGAAAGAAAGAAGAAAAGAGAGTGAGAAATCAAATGGCCTCTAACTACCCATTTTCGTTGGATCTCAACCTAGCTCCACCGACTCAGACACGAGGCCAAGCAGCGGCACCAGTATGGATGCCCTACTTTGCTTCCGCACGGGGGCCTGTGACAGTAACTGACTCAATACTCCTGGACAACGATGTTGCCATTGGAGTGGCTAGAAATTTAGTGACTCCTAAAGATATACGTGTGCTGGGAACAAGGGATGACAATCGGGTCGTGAGCGATGCCCTGGCACTGAGCGTGCAGAGTACGGCAACAGTCGCAAGTTTGGGTCATCGCCTACTTGTGAAGTCCCATGAGGTAGAGGTGCTAAAGGGTCAGTTGGCGGCGGAGCGAAGTATGGTTGAGGAGTGTCAGACTGCTATAAAAAGCTTGAAAAGGGAGAGGTCAAGGATAGTGGAGGTGAATCGACACCAGCTAGAAGTATTGCGGGACGAGAATAAAAACCTATCAAAAATGGTAGAGTTGTACTCTCGCGACATGCGAAAACAGCTGGAGGACCTAGACCGACCGGGTAAACGCAAACAAGCAGATCGCGAGAGTAGTTACACTCAAGCTAAGATTGCGATCTTTGGGAGCTCAAGTGATGAGCCCCAAGAAGCTGTGCGTGAAGCCCTGGAAGAGGACAGCCAGAGGGCCAAACTCAAAGCTTCAATGGTCGAGACACCAAGCACCGAGAAGAAATGATTTCCTACTGCATTATTGTTGTTTTTATTTTATTTTGTTGTTTTTGTATTTTCGTTATTTTGTTTCGGAAATAAAAGAGTAAGGTTGCAGAAAGAAAAAGAAAAAGAAAAAGAAAACACACTTCCCAACTAAAATAAAACAAAGACGACAAACGGAAAAGAAAACACATTTCCCTAACTAAAATAAGACAAAGATGATAGCCGAAAGGGAAAGGCAAAAACACAGAACACTAGAAAATGAAAGTAACGGGCAAAAACATAAAACACCAGAAAACACGGAAAAAAGAAAAGTAAAGTGAAAGTTAATGTGCTCCCCCTTGAAGCGATTAGGTCGAGCATGCCCGGGAAATCCGAAATGGTGTTGGCTCTCTCTCATCAGCATATGTCTATTTAAACCACACCTCTGCAAGCGGATGATACCCAGCATTTCTTCCTGCAAACTCAAGGAAAAACATCAAAAAATTCAGAAGCAAAACAAATGGCATCCTCATGCACTCACCTTGATGATCTCAACCTTGAGCTCTCACTTGCACCACCGAATGCCCAGACAAGGGCTCCTCCAAACACTGTCTTTCCAAACTCTTCATATCATCACGGCACGGCCTCAAACTTTACTGAGGCAATACCGAACTTTTCTGAGGCACTGTCGAACAGAGCAGTGCTGCTAGGAGGCATGATTAGCAGCAAGCTCACTCCGACAGATCATCTGCATGTGGCACAGAGGTCTGATAAGGCAGCGGTAGAGGAGTCCCACAATTTAACTGTGCTCCACGCGGTCTCCGCTACTAATTTGGGCATGCGATTACTGGCGAGGACAAGGGAGTGTGCCGCGATGAGCGAGGAAATAGCTTCCTTGAAGGCTATGGTGGCGGACTTGCAGAAGCGGCTCTACTATGCCAATCAGCACGTGGAAGCACTGCAGAGAAAAAATGAGGACCATGTGGAGCTGCTGCAGATTTTACAAGTGCGAGAAAATATAGGCAAGCCATGATGATGATGGAGATGAAGAAGATGAAGAAGATGATGATGAAGATGATGATGATGATGTTTTTTTTATTTTAATTTTTTATTATTGTTTTTTTTTGTTTTGTTTTTGTTTTGTTTTTTTGTTTTTTTTGTTTTTATGCAATGTTTGAAATAAAAATGTGTTTTAACACTCAGAAATAAACTAACTAACCATACCACGTAAATAAATAAATAAACTAACATAACAACACAAAAACAGAAACAAAACAAAAACAAAGACTCAACAGAAAAGAAAACAAAGAAAAAAAAAATACTTAATTTAAAAACACACAATATACAAGCAACTCACGGATGACCAGTTAAGGGCCTCAGAAAACACAGTCAGGGGATCCGGGAAGGTTGGAGGGGTCACAATGGTCCCGCTTAAAACCCAAACTTCTTAGACACCGAAGGTGTCGCCTAAAGAACTCCTAGACACTGTATTGACGAAGGTGCTCACTGGAGTTACCATAAGTCAGCTCATATGAAAAATTAATTTTATTTTATTTTAAAAAAAATTTTAAAAAAAATATATTCTCGTAAGAAAAAGAAACAAAAACAAATTAAGATAACATGAAACAACAGACCACAAACAAAAATGAACTAAGTACTCTAAACAAACTCAAACAAACGATATAAATTATTGTACTAAAAGAAACAAACCAAGAAACCAAAGAAAAAAAACAAACAGCACTTTCTATCACCTATTTATCACCATTTGGACAGATTCGTTTCTATGTTTTTCAGCTTCGACCTCTGTTCAGTTTTTAGGCTATAACTTTCCAACCGTAAGTCCAAATTTTACGTTCTTTATATGGTTGGATTCAGCATAGAAAAAAAAAGAACTCAGCGCGGACCAAAAGGCAAAAACAACTACGGAAATAAACAGAATTCAAAGAAGAGAAAGGATTGAAATGCTCCCCCTTGAAGCGATTAGGTCAAGCATGGATGCACTTGGAGGTCGCGACTTCTCCCACTGCTCCACACTTCCCATTCTTATAATTGAGGTTGCCATCTCTCTCCATTTATTATTGAGCTATAATAAATTGCTAAAACAAACATAGAAAACTTGAAATAGAATTAAAAGAATGAGGAAATAAAAACTAAAATGAAAAGGAAAATCAACACACATCCAATTCCATGTTTCAAAGCAACAAGCACCAATGGGTTGTGTAAGCTAGGACTTAAACCCAGTTCTCTTGCTTGTTGGGCAATTGTCCTTTTCTGTTGGACTACAAACACAACTTGTCCATTAACGTCATTAACTTTAAAACAAGAAATTGTCCAGTTAAGAAAAAAAATAAAGTAGGAAAGCCAAATAGAATCAAACAATGTTACCGATCCCCGGCAACGGCGCCAAAAACTTGTTGCGTAGATTTAGCTCCACCAAAATGGATTCAGCTGCATCCTCAACTTGTGATACTCGCAAGTGCACGAACCGTTGGTAGTTTAGCGTATGTAAGTGCGAGGTCGATTCCACAGGGATTGGTGATTGAATGATCCAATTCATTTTCCCTACACAAAACAGAAATGAAAAAGAAAGGAAATAAATAAAACAAGGAAGAAATAACTCAAGCAAATAAGTTCCCAAGTTCAATTAGATTAACGGATTGATTCTAGCTAAAGTATGATTAAGCCATGGTGTTTGGTCATAACCTTGTGTTCCTAATTCCCTAATTTGATCATTTGTTGTCTAACCTAAAATTAAGCATTAGGAACCCATTAAGCATAGAAGAACAATTTAAACAACCAAGCATGTATCTAATCCCTGTTGTCGAATGTCCATACATACTCTTCCTATTCATAGCTCAATTCGAATTAAAGCATGGTGTATACTCTTAATTCAAACCAAGATAGCTAACATGCAAGCCTAAATGGTGATCAATCATTCAAACTAGCATATTAACTTATAAGCATAATGAATAAGAACAAAAACCATAATTGAAACTTGGAAACTAATTCAACTTGAAAACTTAAGAAAAGAATTTACATTACAAAGAAAAATAAACTACAACTAAGAAGCAAAAGGAAAGCTAGAATTGAGAACTAGAAAGCAAAATTAAGAGAATTTGAGGGAGAGAAGGGAAGGGAGCTCTAGAGAAGTGCTTGAGAGCTCCCCCCCTTGGGGTGTGTTTACAAGCTTAGAGAACATCCCTATTTATAGGCCTAGGGGAAGTGAAAATCTGAATTTGATATGGCTAATGCATACAACACTTGTATTAGAAAATATGAATTGGTTGATGCACTTGTATTAGAAAATTTAAATTGGTTGATGCACTTCACCAATAAATCCCACCAGCAGCCCTAGGTCATCTTCATGTCACCATGACCAAGCTTCCAACCAGCTCAAAAGCTCATGCCTAGCTCACCATGACCAAGCTTCCAACCAGAAACAATAGCTCATCCTGAGGTCAGCATGACCAGAAACTTCAAGGGCTTACGAATTGGGCTTCCCTTAAGCAAATTAAGACTTTAAGCACTCAAACTTGAAGTTCAGAATGTCTTCTTTCCATCCATATATCATTTGGGCCAATCCAAGGTCGGAGGAGGAAGTTAAGGCCAAAACAAATTACTAACTCATTTTGCGCGCTGATAAAATCCATCCAGAGCATGGCTCTGTGTTTGCTAGGTAACAGACTCCATATTTATCCAATGGGGCTGCATTGTGGATATGTTATAGTACACACCCATTGGAACAACTTTCATGAAGAATGTTGCCTCATCCGAGCTATGTAGGTTGCTGAAACAAAGCTTGCAATATGACCTACGAAACTGGACTGGCAGGGGGCTGTAGCCAAAATGAGTTTGTCTTTAAGCACTTCTTCCCTTTATCCAAATCAGGCTTTAACATGCATGGACTGCATCATTTCCTATCCAAAGCCATCATTGTTACCTAAAGCTGAAAGATAAACACAAAAAGGATTAAAAGCACAAGTTTAACTAAAAAACATAACCAAATCATAAGCTAGAAGGGTACAAAATGATATACAATTTATGAACCGATCAGTGTATTCCATACTTCTAGCGATTGGATTTCACTCAAAACTAACCAAATGACTCCTCCCACCATATTATGATGTTGCCCAAGTTTTGGGCTCGATCCGAAATCAATAGGTGTTCCAAATTGGACAATTCAAGTTCAACGGCAGTTCGTTCCTAATTGGAGTGGTTGGTGTATTCCGTACTTCTAGCGATTGGATTTCACTCAAAACTCACCAAATGACTCCTCCCACCATATTATGATGTTGCCCAAGTTTTGGGCTCGATCCGAAATCAATAGGTGTTCCAAATTGGACAATTCAAGTTCAACGGCAGTTCGTTCCTAACTGGAGTGGTTGGTGTATTCCATACTTCTAGCGATTGGATTTCACTCAAAACTCACCAAATGACTCTTCCCACCATATTATGATGTTGCCCAAGTTTGGGGCTCGATCCGAAATCAATAGGTGTGAGAAATGGGACAATTCAAGTTCAACGGCAGATCGTTCCTAATAGGACTGGTTGGTGTATTCCATACTTCTAGCGATTGGATTTCACTCAAAACTAACCAAATGACTCCTCCCACCATATTATGATGTTGCCCAAGTTTTGGGCTCGATCCGAAATCAATAGGTGTTCCAAATTGGACAATTCAAGTTCAACGGCAGTTCGTTCCTAACTGGAGTGGTTGGTGTATTCCATATTTCTAGCGATTGGATTTCACTCAAAACTCACCAAATGACTCCTCCCACCATATTCTGATGTTGCCCAAGTTTTGGGCTCGATCCGAAATCAATAGGTGTTCCAAATTGGACAATTCAAGTTCAATGGCAGTTCGTTCCTAACTGGAGTGGTTAGTGTATTCCATACTTCTAGCGATTGGATTTCACTCAAAACTCACCAATTGACTCCTCCCACCATATTCTGATGTTGCCCAAGTTTTGGGCTCGATCCGAAATCAATAGGTGTTCCAAATTGGACAATTCAAGTTCAACGGCAGTTCGTTCCTAATTGGAGTGGTTGGTGTCTTCCATACTTCTAACGATTGGATTTCACTCAAAACTCACCAAATGACTCCTCCCACCATATTATGATGTTGCCCAAGTTTTGGGCTCGATCCGAAATCAATCGGTGTTCCAAATTGGACAATTCAAGTTCAACGGCAGTTCGTTCCTAATTGGAGTGGTTGGTGTATTCCATACTTCTAGCAATTGGATTTCACTCAAAACTCATCAAATGACTCCTCCCACCATATTATGATGTTTCCCAAGTTTTGGGCTCGATCCGAAATCAATAGGTGTTCCAAATTGGACAATTCAAGTTCAACGGCAGTTCGTTCCTAACTGGAGTGGTTGGTGTATTCCATACCTCTAGCGATTGGATTTGACTCAAAACTCACCAAATGACTCTTCCCACCATATTATGATGTTGCCCAAGTTTTGGGCTCGATCCGAAATCAATAGGTGTGAGAAATTGGACAATTCAAGTTCAATGGCAGTTCGTTCCTAATTGGAGTGGTTGGTGTATTCCAAACTTCTAGCAATTTGATTTCACTCAAAACTCACCAAATGACTCCTCCCACCATATTATGATGTTGCCCAAGTTTTGGGCTCGATCCGAAATCAATAGGTGTTCCAAATTGGACAATTCAAGTTCAACGGCAGTTCGTTCCTAATTGGAGTGGTTGGTGTATTCCATACTTCTAGCGATTGGATTTCACTCAAACCTCACCAAATGACTCCTCCCACCATATTTTGTTGTTGCCCAAGTTTTGGGCTCGATCCGAAATCAATAGGTGTTCCAAATTGGACAATTCAAGTTCAACGGCAGTTCGTTCCAAATTGGAGTGGTTGGTGTATTCCATACTTCTAGCGATTGGATTTCACTCAAAACTCACCAAATGACTCTTCCCACGATATTATGATGTTGCCCAAGTTTGGGGCTAGATCCGAAATCAATAGGTGTGAGAAATTGGACAATTCAAGTTCAACGGCAGTTCGTTCCTAATTGGAGTGGTTGGTGTATTCCATACTTCTAGCGATTGGATTTCACTCAAAACTCACCAAATGACTCTTCCCACCATATTATGATGTTGCCCAAGTTTGGGGCTCGATCCGAAATCAATAGGTGTGAGAAATTGGACAATTCAAGTTCAATGGCAGTTCGTTCCTAATTGGAGTGGTTGGTGTATTCCATACTTCTAGCGATTGGATTTCACTCAAAACTCACGAAATGACTCCTCCCACCATATTATGATGTTGCCCAAGTTTGGGGCTCGATCCGAAATCAATAGGTGTGAGAAATTGGACACAAGGTTATGACCAAACACCATGGCTTAATCATACTTTAGCTAGAATCAATCCATTAATCTAAATTGAACTTGGGAACTTATCTACTTGAGTTATTTTCTTTTCTTTCTTTCTTGTTTTATTTATTTTCTTTCTTGGTCTTCTGTTTTGTGTAGGAAAACTGAATTGGATTATTCAATCACCAATCCCTGTGGAATCGACCTCGCATTTACATATGTTATACTACCGAACGGCTCGTGCACCTGCGAGTATCACAAGTTGAAGATGCAGCTGAATCGAAGCAACAAGTTTTTGGCGCCGTTGCCGGGGATCGGTAACATTGTTTGATTCTATTTGGCTTTCCTACTTTATTTTATTTTTTTCTTAACTGGACAATTTCTTGTTTTAAAGTTAATGACATTAATGGACAAGTTGTGTTTGTAGTCCAACAGAAAAGGACAATTGCCCAACAAGCAAGAGAACTGGGTTTAAGTCCCAGCTTACACAACCCATTGGTGCTCGTTGCTTTGAAGCATGGAATTGGATGTGTGTTGATTTTCCTTTTCATTTTAGTTTTTATTTCTTCATCCTTTTAATTCTATTTCAAGTTTTCTGTGTTTGTTTTAGCAATTTATTATAGCTCAATAATAAAGGGAAAGAGAAGGCAACTTCAATCATAAAGATAGGAAGTGTGGAGTAGTGGGAGAAGTCGCGACCTCCAAATGCATCACGCTCGACCTAATCGCTTCAAGGGGGAGTATTCCAATCCTTTCTCTTTAGTTGTTTTGTTATTATTTCAATAATTTTAATTTTCTATTTCTTTTATAAGAAAATAAAAAAAGATTTTTTATATGAGCTGACTCGTGGTAACTCCAGTGAGCATCTCCGTCAATACAGTGTCTAGGAGTTCTTTAGGCGACACCTTCGGTGTCTAAGAAGTTTGGGTTTTAAGCGGGACCATTGTGACCCCTCCAACCTTCCCGGATCCCCTGGCTGTGTTTTCTGAGGCCCTTAACTGGTCATCCGTGAGTTGCTTGTATATTCGTGTGTTTTTAAATTAAGTTTTTTTTTATATTTTCTTTGTTATCTTTTCTGTTGAGTATTTGTTCTTGTTTTTGTTTTGTTAAGTTAGTTTATGTATTTTATTTACGTGGTATGGTTAGTTAGTTTATTTCTGAGTGTTAAAACACATTTTTATTTTATTTCAAACTCTGCATTTAAAACAAACAAAAACAAACAAAAAAAAAAACAACAAAAAAACCAAAAAAAACTTCTTCTTCTTCTTCATCTTCTTTATCTTTATCTTCATCATCATCATGGCTTGCCTCTATTGTCTCGCACTTGTAGAATCTGCAGCAGCTCTACATGGTCCTCATTCTTTCTCTGCAGTGCTTCCACATGCTGATTGGCACAGTAAAGCCGCTTCTGCAAATCTGCCACCATAGCCTTCAAGGAAGCCACTTCCTCGTTCAGCGCTGTGCACTCCCGCATCCTCGCCAGTAATCGCATGCCCAAATTGGTAGCCGAGATCGCATGGAGCACAGATAAAGAGTGGGACTCATCCACTGCCATTTTGTCAGACCTACGTGCCACATGCAGATGATCTGCCGGTGTGAGTATACTGCCAATCATGCCACCCAACAGCACTGCTCTGTTCGGCATTGCCTCAGAAAAGTTCGGTATTGCCTCAGCAAAGTTTGAGGCCGTACCGTGATGATATGTGCAGTTTGGGAAGACAGGAGTCGGAGGAGCCCTTATTTGGGCATTCGGAGGTGCAAGGGACAATTCAAGGTTGACATCATCAAGGTGAGCGCATGAGGATGCCATTGTTTTGCTTCTGAATTTTTTGATGTTTTTCCTTGAGTTTGCAGGAAGAAATGCTGGGTATCATCTGCTTGCAGAGGTGTGGTTTAAATAGACATATGCTGATGAGAGAGAGCCATCACCATTTCGGATTTCCCGGGCATGCTCGACCTAATCGCTTCAAGGGGGAGCACATTAACTTTCACTTTACTTTTCTTTTTTCCGTGTTTTCTGGTGTTTTATGTTTTTGCCCGTACCTTTCATTTTCTAGTGCTTTGTGTTTTTGCCTTTCCCTTTCGGCTATCATCTTTGTCTTATTTTAGTTAGGGAAATGTGTTTTCTTTTCCGTTTGTCGTCTTTGTTTTATTTAAGTTTGGGAACTGTGTTTTCTTTTCCGTTTGTCGTCTTTGTTTTATTTTAGTTGGGAAGTGTGTTTTCTTTTTCTTTTTCTTTCTGCAACCTTACTCTTTTATTTCTGAAACAAAATAACAAAAACAAAAACAACCAAAATAAAAAATAAAAATAAAAACAACAATAATGCAGTAGGAAATCATTTCTTCTCGATGCTTGGTGTCTCGACCATTGGAGCTTTGAGTTTGGCCCTCTGGCTGTCCTCTTCCGGGGCTTCACGCACAGCCTCTTGGGGCTCATCACTCGAGCTCCCAAAGATCGCAATCTTAGCTTGAGCGTAACTACTCTCGCGATCTGCTTGTTTGCGTTTAGCCGGTCGGTCTAGGTCCTCCAGCTGTTTTCGCATGTCGCGAGAATACAACTCTACCATCTTTGATAGGTTTTTATTCTCGTCCCGTAATACTTCTAGCTGGTGTCGATTCACCTCCACTATCCTTGCCCTCTCCCTTTTCAAGATTTTTATAGCACTCTGACACTCTTCAACCATACTTCGCTCCGCCGCCAACTGACCCTTTAGCACCTCTACCTCATGGGACTTCGCAAGTAGGCGATGACCCAAACTTGCGACTGTTGCCGTACTCTGCACGCTCAGTGCCAGGGCATCGCTCACGACCCGGTTGTCATCCCTTGTCCCCAGCACACGTATATCTTTAGGAGTCACTAAATTTCTAGCCACTCCAATGGCAACATCGTTGTCCAGGAGTATTGAGTCAGTTACTGTCACAGGCCCCCGTGCGGAAGCAAAGTAGGGCATCCATACTGGTGCCGCTGCTTGGCCTCGTGTCTGAGTCGGTGGAGCTAGGTTGAGATCCAATGAAAAAGGGTAGGAAGAGGCCATTTGATTTCTCACTCTTTGTTCTTCTTTCTTTTCTGTTTTGTGTGTTTCTGAGTTTGTGTTTTTCACCCGTTCTTTTTACCTTTTTATAGACTTAGTCTGCTAAACCCTAGCCACTGCGGTTCTGGGTTATGTGTGGCCTTTACGGCTTATCTCTATATATCGCCGCACCCATTTCCCAACCTCCCCTTAATTGCATTTTCACCTTTCACAACCTTCAAAGTGAAAAAGTCATCCCGCTTCACCCAAGAGGCCAATAATTCTGGCTTGGGGGATGTGAAAGCGGCCTCTGCGCGCCGACACGTCCCTCACCTCTTTTGCCCGTGACCTCACAGGAGCCGAGACATCAGGGACCACATTCTCTCTTTTCAAAAATCCCGCACTTGCGCTCCCAATTCACGTTTCATCTTTAAAATAAAATAATAATAATAATAATAAAATTAAACGTGTGGGCTTCAGATTTCATTGTGGGTTGGGTTTTCACCGTTGTTAGGTTTCAAGGTGGGTTAACTTTCTTTTGGGTTGGGCTTTCAATTGTTTGGGTTTTGGTTTGCGTAAGACTGTTTGTTTAGGGCTTTCTATTTCGAGTGTTTTACTGTTTCGTTTCTTTTATTTGTTTGTTTTGTAATTTTTATTTTGTAATTATTTTATTTTTGTATTTTAATTCTTGTGTGTTTTGTGATTTTTTTTTATTTGCTTTAATACCTTCATTTGTTATTTTTGACATTGCTTGTGCCTAAATTTTAAACATTGAGGACAATGTTCATTTCTAGGTTTGGGGGTATTGGAGTTTAGCATGTAAAATTGGTTTTTCCTTAATTTAAATTTGTTTTTTTTTATTTGCTTGTTTTTATTTTTATTTTATTTTGTTTAAGTCTTGCTTTTATTTTAATTTTTATTTTATTTTGATTTTGATTTTATTCACTTTCCGAACACATTTGATGAGATTGTGATAAATGTTTGCATGACTTAAATGAAAATTGAATTTTATTTATTTTTTATTTATTTATTTTTTTCCTTGTAAATTTTTATTTCAAAAACAAAAAACAAAAAAAATTTTTGGCATCATTCTAGCATGATATGTTTGAAACCTTCTTTGCACTTGCCATTTGTTTCATAATTTTCCATTTAAAGGATTTGCATGACCCAAAGAATTGTATCAAGCATAAATTAGACTTATATAACCATATAATGTGAGCTTTTGAGCCTTGTGCTTCATTTCATGAGTGTTATACACATACTCTTATTTTCTTGTCATCAAAGTTGTTGTTTGATCTCATTATTCATTGATTTGGTTGAACACTTAAAAGTCATTCATTCTTATGCAATTTGATTTCATGACATTTAAGAAGTGATATTAAGGCCCTCTTTGGATCGTTTGTGCCTTTCAAGCTAACCTTATGCATGCTTAAGCATGATTTTCCATTGTTAACCATTTTGAGCCTACAAGTAAACCTTTTCTTTGATTTTACCAATTATATTTCCTCGCCTTAGCCCGAAAAACAAATATTTACCTTTCTGAGGAACTCATGAGCTCTAATTCAGATGTGTTTTTCATGCTAAGTTTGGGAAGGGATATTACATAAATAAAAAAAATAAAAAAAAATAAAAAAAAAGAAGAGAACTTCACTCAATTGTTAAAAGAAAAAAAAAAAAAGTTGTGATTAAGTGGTGGTTGATTAAAAATTCATTTTTGGGCCTTCAAAATAAATTGGCGTTTGGAAAGGAGTATGAGTCAATGTAAATGAAGGTATAAGGAGTTTTGATCATGTAAAAGAAAAAAAATCTAATCGTGATGATTCGAAGTCTTTTGTAAACAATTATTTTATGCTCTTACATTGCGAGTTCCTTGGACTTTGTATTATCCATACATTTCATTTCTCACTCACCTTACACCCTTGGCCCCATTACAACCTATAATAAAGACCTAAATTGATCTTAAATGTCATATGGTTGAATTGCATGCATTTTCTTACTTTTAAGTGTTTGGCATCCTTCTTGAGATCATATTAATGCAAGTTCTTCATCTTCCTATTTTGAGTTAACTCCTTTACGGTTTAACTCTAATCTCATGTTTATAACTAAGTGATGCATTGTAGCCCTCTTCTGAGTGATTCATTTGTGAGAGGACAATTTTGGTGAGATTTGAAGTTGCATTTGTGTTTGGTATGATTTTTGAAATTGTGTGGAAACTAAGAGTGGAGAATTTGTTGCATTTGGCTATCACACTATACACTTTGAGCATGTTGTGCTTTGAACTTTGCCGCCTTGTAAATAATGTCTAAAATTGAGTTTTAACTTTTGAGTCATGTGCATGAGTCATTTCTCTTCAGAAAATGTTCGGAAAGATTGTTTTGAGTTTTATTTTTCTTTCTTTTATTTTTGTTTTTGTTTTTGTAATTATTTTTGTTTTGGTTTTTGTTTTTGTTTTTGCTTAAGGACTAACAAATCTAATAAGTTTTCTAACTACTTTGTTTTGTAGAGTTAGTAAAACGTTTGTGGGTATCGTATCTGTTAAACCCCCAGGAGACACAACTCCTCCTACTAGGGATGCCTAGAGGTTTAAAGGCTTGTTGCATACGCTCAATGCAATCGAGTTACCTACGGAAGTGGTTTAGTTAACTTCTTGTTTTGTTTTTATCTTTGTTTTCCTTTTGTTTTGCTCGAGGACTAGCAAAATCTAGGTTTGGGGGTATTTGATCGGTTCATAATTGTATATCATTTTGTACCCTTCTAGCTTATGATTTGGTTATGTTTTTGAGTTAAACTTGTGCTTTTAATCCTTTTTGTATTTATCTTTCAGTTAATTGACATTTAGGTAACAATGATGACTTTGGATAGGAAATGATGCAATCCATGCATGTTAAGGCTTGATTTGGGTGAATGGAAGAAGGGCTTAAAGACAAACACATTTTGGCTACAACTCCTTTCCAGCCCAATTTCGTAGGTCAGCTTCTTGGCCTTGGATCAGCATGCTATGGGGCTTGGATGAGGTGAAGATCTTCATGAAACTTGTAATAGGTGTCTAGTACAACATATCCAAATTTCAGCCCGATTGGACATTTGTGGAGTGCTCAGCCCGCCCAACACTCAACCTTGCTCAGCAGGATTTGCAGCTGCCAGCTTGGAGCCTTGTCTCCTCCTTTTAGCCATGTGCCTCACCCTAGCTATAACTGACTTTGCACCCAACATAATGAGTGAAGTTGGGAGGCATTCCAGCTATGAAAATCTAAAGGAGCAAGTTGGTACATGCTGGAGCTATTATAGAGAAAGCATGTGCATGCATGTGAAGCAAAGAGAAAGGAGAGAGATGAAGAATGAGGAATGATGAGAGGCATTTTGCTTCAGCCTTTGAACATGGGAATTGAATTGGCAGATCACTTTGGAGCTGGAGATCAGATTTTGAGCTACTAAAGAGAAGCATGTGCATGCATGTGAAGCAAAAGAAAGAAAAGAAATGAAATGAAGTCAATTCCAGTCCCTGTTTCGGCAGCCAACTTTCAGTGGCCAAAACGTACATTTCTACTGCTCCGATGGGAATATTTTCTTCATAGAAGTTGTTCCAATGGGTGTCTAGTATAACATATCCAAATTTCAACCCCATTGGATACGGTTTGAAACCTGTGGCCTTCCTACACCAAGTCTGGTTCAGAAAACTCATTTTTTCAGCAACCAAAAGGCAATCACATGGGTTGGCAGCAAAAGAAGACCACATGGGTTGGCAGCAAAAGCAGCCACAGCTGATCACCTTTGAACCCATGTGAAGAAAGCTTGAGGTGCAGCAAATGATGAAGGATGGTGTGGGAATTCATCATGATGTTCCTCCTTTTTAGCACTATAAATAGAGAAGCCTTCAAGCTTCAAAACATACCCCAAGGGGGGGAGCTCTCAAACACTTCTCTAGAGCTCCCTTCCCTTCTCTCCCTCAAATTCTCTTAGTTTCCTTTCAAGTTGTCAATTGTTGTAACAAAATTAGTTTCCAAGTTTCAATTATGGTTTTTGTTCTTATTCATTATGCTTATAAGTTAATATGCTAGTTTGAATGATTGATCACCATTTAGGCTTGCATGTTAGCTATCTTGGTTTGAATTAAGAGTAGACACCATGCTTTAATTCGAATTGAACTATGAATAGGAAGAGTATGTATGGACATTCGACAACAGGGATTAGATACATGCTTGGTTGTTTAAATTGTTCTTCTATGCTTAATGGGTTCCTAATGCTTAGTTTTAGGTTAGACAACAAATGATCAAATTAGGGAATTAGGAACACAAGGTTATGACCAAACACCATGGCTTAATCATACTTTAGCTAGAATCAATCCATTAATCTAAATTGAACTTGGGAACTTATCTACTTGAGTTATTTTCTTTTCTTTCTTTCTTGTTTTATTTATTTTCTTTCCTGTTCTTCTGTTTTGTGTAGGAAAACTGAATTGGATTATTCAATCACCAATCCCTGTGGAATCGACCTCGCATTTACATATGTTATACTACCGAACGGCTCGTGCACTTGCGAGTATCACAAGTTGAATATGCAGCTGAATCCATTTTGGTGCAGCTGAATCGAAGCAACAGATTTCACTCAAAACTCACCAAATGACTCCTCCCACCATATTATGATGTTGCCCAAGTTTTGGGCTCGATCCGACATCAATAGGTGTTCCAAATTGGACAATTCAAGTTCAACGGCAGTTCGTTCCAAATTGGAGTGGTTGGTGTATTCCAAACTTTTAAAGATTGGATTTCACTCAAAACTCACCAAATGACTCCTCCCACCATATTATGATGTTGCCCAAGTTTTGGGCTCGATCCGAAATCTATAGGTGTTCCAAATTGGACAATTCAAGTTAAACGGCAGTTCGTTCCTAATTGGAGTGGTTGGTGTATTCCACACTTCTAGCGATTGGATTTCACTCGAAACTCACCAAATGACTCCTCAAACCATATTATGATGTTGCCCAAGTTTTGGGCTCGATCCGAAATCAATAGGTGTTCCAAATTGGACAATTCAAGTTCAACGGTAGTTCGTTCCTAATTGGAGTGGTTGGTGTATTCCATACTTCTACCGATTGGATTTCACTCAAAACTCCCCAAATGACTCTTCCCACCATATTATGTTGTTGCCCAAGTTTTGGGCTCGATCCGAAATCAATAGGTGTGAGAAAGTGGACAATTCAAGTTCAACGGCGGTTCGTTCCTAATTGGAGTGGTTGGTGTATTCCATACTTGTAGCGATTGGATTTCACTCAAAACTCACCAAATGAGTCCTCCCACCATATTATGATGTTGCCCGTGTTTTGGGCTCAATCCGAAATCAATAGGTGTGAGAAATTGGTCAATTCAATTTCAATGACAGTTCGTTCCTAATTGGAGTGGTTGGTGTATTCCATACGTCTAGCGATTGGATTTCACTCAAAACTCACCAAATTACTCCTCCCACCATATTATGATGTTGCCCAAGTTTTGGGCTCGATCCGACATCAATAGGTGTTCCAAATTGGACAATTCAAGTTCAACGGCAGTTCGTTCCTAATTGGAGTGGTTGGTGTATTCCATACTTCTAGCGATTGGATTTCACTGAAAACATACCAATGACACCTCAAACCATATTATGATGTTGCCCAAGTTTTGGGCTCGATCCGAAATCAATAGGTGTTCCAAATTGCACAATTCAAGTTCAACGGCAGTTCGTTCCTAATTAGAGTGGTTGGTGTATTCCACACTTCTAGCGATTGGATTTCACTCAAAACTCACCAAATGACTCTTCCCACCATATTATGATGTTGCCCAAGTTTGGGGCTCGATCCGAAATCAATAGGTGTTCCAAATTGGAGAATTCAAGTTCAACGGCAGTTCCTTCCCAACTGGAGTGCTTGGTGTATTCCATACTTCGAGCGATTGGATTTCCCTCAAAACTCACCAAATGACTCCTCCCACTATATTATGATGTTGCCCATGTTTTGGGCTCGATCCGAAATCAATAGGTGTGAGAAATTGGTCAATTCAATTTCAACGACAGTTCGTTCCTAATTGGAGTGGTTGGTGTATTCCATACGTCTAGCGATTGGATTTAACTCAAAACTCACTAAATGACTCCTCCCACCATATAATGATGTTGCCCAAGTTTTGGGCTCGATCCGAAATCAATAGGTGTTCCAAATTGGACAATTCAAGTTCAACGGCAGTTCGTTCCTAACTGGAGTGGTTGGTGTATTCCATACTTCTAGCGATTGGATTTCACTCAAAACTCACCAATTGACTCCTCCCACCATATTATGATGTTTTCCAAGTTTTGGGCTCGATCCGAAATGAATAGGTGTGAGAAATTGGACAATTCAAGTTCAACGGCAGTTCGTTCCTAATTGGAGTGGTTGGTGTATTCCATACTTCTAGCTATTGGATTTCACTCAAACCTCACCAAATGACTCCTCCCACCATATTTTGTTGTTGCCCAGGTTTTGGGCTCGATCCGAAATCAATAGGTGTGAGAAATTGGACAATTCAAGTTCAACGACAGTTCGTTCCTAATTGGAGTGGTTGGTGTATTCCACACTTCTAGCGATTGGATTTCACTCAAAACTCTCGAAATGACTCCTCCCACCATATTATGATGTTGCCCAAGTTTGGGGTTCGATCCGAAATCAATAGGTGTGAGAAATTGGACAATTCAAGTTCAACGGCAGTTCGTTCCTAATTGGAGTGGTTGGTGTATTCCATACTTCTAGCGATTGGATTTCACTCAAAACTCACCAAATGACTCCTCCCACCATATTATGATGTTACCCAAGTTTGGGGTTCGATCCGAAATCAATAGGTGTGAGAAATTGGACAATTCAAGTTCAACGGCAGTTCGTTCCTAATTGGAGTGGTTGGTGTATTCCATACTTCTAGCGATTGGATTTCACTCAAAACTCACCAAATGACTCCTCCCACCATATTATGATGTTGCCCAAGTTTTGGGCTCGATCCGAAATCAATTGGTGTGAGAAATTGGACAATTCAAGTTCAACGGCAGTTCGTTCCTAATTGGAGTGGTTGGTGTATTCCATACTTCTAGCGATTGGATTTCACTCAAAAATAACGAAATGACTCTTCCCACCATATTATGATGTTGCCTAAGTTTTGGGCTCGATCCGAAATCAATAGGTGTTCCAAATTGGACAATTCAAGTTCTACGGCAGTTCGTTCCTAGTTGGAGTGGTTGGTGTATTCCATACTTCTAGCAATTGGATTTCATTCAAAACTCACCAAATGACTCCTCCCACCATATTATGAAGTTGCCCAAGTTTTGGGCTCGATCCGAAATCTATAGGTGTTCCAAATTGGACAATTCAAGTTCAACGGCAGTTCGTTCCTAATTGGAGTGGTTTGTGTATTCCATACTTCTAGCAATTGGATTTCACTCAAAACTCACCAAATGACTCCTCCCACCATATTATGATGTTGCCCAAGTTTTGGGCTCGATCCGAAATCAATAGGTGTTCCAAATTGGACAATTCAAGTTCAACGGCAGTTCGTTCCTAGTT
This sequence comes from Prunus avium, assembly GCF_965620075.1. Classification (NCBI taxonomy): domain Eukaryota; kingdom Viridiplantae; phylum Streptophyta; class Magnoliopsida; order Rosales; family Rosaceae; genus Prunus; species Prunus avium. The sequence continues at coordinate 22,367,101 of NC_142286.1, read as the reverse complement.
GGAGTGGTTGGTGTATTCCATACTTCTAGCAATTGGATTTCACTCAAAACTCACCAAATGACTCCTCCCACCATATTATGATGTTGCCCAAGTTTTGGGCTCGATCCGAAATCAATAGGTGTTTCAAACTGGACAATTCAAGTTCAACGGCCGTTCGTTCCTAATTGGAGTGGTTGGTGTATTCCATACTTCTAGCGATTGGATTTCACTCAAAACTCACCAAATGACTCCTCCCACCATATTTTGTTGTTGCCCAAGTTTTGGGCTCGATCCGAAATCAATAGGTGTTCCAAATCGGACAATTCAAGTTCAACGGCAGTTCGTTCCAAATTGGAGTGGTTGGTGTATTCCACACTTCTAGCGATTGGATTTCACTCAAAACTCACCAAATGACTCCTCCCACCATATTTTGTTGTTGCCCAAGTTTTGGGCTCAATCCGAAATCAATAGGTGTGAAAAATTGGACAATTCAAGTTCAACGGTAGTTCGTTCCTAATTGGAGTGGTTGGTGTATTCCATACTTCTACCGTTTGGATTTCACTCAAAACTCACCAAATGACTTCTCCCACCGTATTATGATGTTGCCCAAGTTTTGGGCTCAATCCGAAATCAATAGGTGTGAGAAATTGGACAATTCAAGTTCAACGGAAGTTCGTTAGTAATTGGAGTGGTCGGTGTATTCCATACTTCTAGGGATTGGATTTCACTCAAAACTAACCGAACGACTCCTCCCACCATATTATGATGTTGCCCAAGTTTTGGGCTCGATCCGAAATCAATAGGTGTTCCAAATTGGACAATTCAAGTTCAACGGCAGTTCGTTCCTAATTGGAGTGGTTGGTGTATTCCATACTTCTAGCAATTGGATTTCATTCAAAACTCACCAAATGACTCCTCCCACCATATTATGATGTTGGCCAAGTTTTGGGCTCGATCCGAAATCAATAGGTGTTCCAAATTGGACAATTCAAGTTCAACGGCAGTTATTTCCTAACTGGAGTGGTTGGTGTATTCCATACTTCTAGCGTTTGGATTTCACTCAAAACTCACCAAATGACTTCTCCCACCATATTATGATGTTGCCCAAGTTTTGGGCTCAATCCGAAATCAATAGGTGTTCCAAATTGGACAATTCAAGTTCAACGGCAGTTCGTTCTTAATTGGAGTGGTTGGTGTATTCCATACTTCTAGCGATTGGATTTCACTCAAAACTCACCGAATGACTCCTCCCACCATATTATGATGTTGCCCAAGTTTTGGGCTCGATCCAAAATCAATAGGTGTGAGAAATTGGACAATTCAAGTTCAACGGCAGTTCGTTCCTAATTGATGTGGTTGGTGTATTCCATACTTCTAGCGATTGGATTTCACTCAAAACTCACCAAATGACTTCTCCCACCATATTATGATGTTGCTGTTGTGTCGATACAGCTGCACCAAAATGGATTCAGCTGCATCCTCAACTTGTGATACTCGCAAGTGCACGAGCCGTTTGGTAGTATAGCATATGTAAGTGCGAGGTCGATCCCACGAGGATTGGTGATTGAATGATCCAATTCATTTTCCCTACACAAAATAGAAATGAAAAAGAAAGGAAATAAATAAAACAAGGAAGAAAGAAAATAACTAACTCAAGTAGATAAGTTCCCAAGTTCAATTAGATTAACGGATTGATTCTAGCTAATGTATGATTAAGCCATGGTGTGTGGTCATAACCTTGTGTTCCTAATTCCCTAATTTGATCATTTGTTGTCTAACCTAAAATTAAGCATTAGGAACCCATTAAGCATAGAAGAACAATTTAAACAACCAAGCATGTATCTAATCCCTGTTGTCGAATGTCCATACATACTCTTCCTATTCATAGTTCAATTCGAATTAAAGTATGGTGTCTACTCTTAATTCAAACCAAGATAGCTAACATGCAAGCCTAAATGGTGATCAATCATTCAAACTAGCATATTAACTTATAAGCATAATGAATAAGAACAAAAATCATAATTGAAACTTGGAAACTAATAAAACTTGAAACTAAAGAAAAGAATTTACATAACAATGAAAATTAAGTAGAACTTGGAAAACTTAAGGAGAATTTCAGCACAAATATTTCATTACTACAATTGAAAACTAGAAAATGAAACTAAGAGAATTTGAGGGAGAGAAGGGAAGGGAGCTCTAGAGAAGTGTTTGAGAGCTCCCCCCCCTTGGGGTGTGTTTACAAGCTTAGAGAACTTCCCTATTTATAGGCATAGGGGAAGTGAAAATCTGAATTCAATATGGCTAATGCATACAACACTTGTTTTATAAAATCTGAAATGGTTGATGCACTTGTATTAGAAAATCTAAATTGGGTGATGCACTTGTATTAGAAAATCTTGAATTGGTTGATGCACTTCACCAATAGATCCCACCAGCAGCCCTAGCTCATCTTCATGTCACCATGACCAAGCTTCCAACCAGAAATGATAGCTCATACCTAGCTCACCATGACCAAGCATCCAACCAGCACATGCTGAGGTCAGCATGACCAGCAACTTCAAGGGCTTACAACTTGGGCTTCTCTTAATCAAATTAGGACTTTAAGCACTCGAAATTGAAGTTCAGAATGTCTTCTTTCCAGCCATATGTTATTTGGGCCAATCCAAGGTCGGAGGAAGAAGTTAAGGCCGAAACAAATTGCTAACTCATTTTCCGCGCTGATAAGATCCATCCTGAGCATGGTTCTGTGTTTGCTAGGTAACGGACTCCAGATTTATCCAATGGGGCTGAATTTTGGATATGTTATAGGACACACCAATTGGAACAACGTTCATGAAGAATGTGGCCTCATTCGAGCTATGTAGGTTGTTGAAACAAAGCTTGCAATATGACCTACGGAACTGGACTGGCAGGGGGCTGTAGCCAAAATGAGTTTGTCTTTAAGCTCTTCATCCATTCATCCAAATTAGGCCTTAACATGCTTGAATTGCATGAATTATGCTCTCTAAAGCCATCATTATTACCTAAAGCTCAATGAACTGAAAGATAAACACAAAAAGGATTAAAAGCACAAGTTTAACTCAAAAACATAACCAAATCATAAGCTAGAAGGGTACAAAATGATATACAATTATGAACCGATCAAATACCCCCAAACCTAGATTTTGCTAGTCCTCAAGCAAAACAAAAGGAAAACGAAGAAAAATAAAACAAAATAAGAAGTTAACTAGACCACTTTCGTAGGTAACTCGATTGCATTGAGCGTATGCAATAAGCCTTTAAACCTCTAGGCATCCCTAGTAGGATTAGTTGTGTCTCCTGAGGGTTTAACAGATACGATACCCACAAACGTTTTACTGACTCTACAAAACAAAGTGGTTAGAAAACTTAATAGATTTGTTAGTCCTTAAGAAAAACAAAAAACAAAAACAAAACAAAAACAAAAACGTTAACCTTCCAACCGAACAGAAATTTTAAACTTCATAGACATGGCTCAACAAGGAACAAAACAAGCACTAAGGAAGTTCCAAACATTATTCAAGTGCTACCACAATCTCACAAAAAATCATGCTCAAGGTGTGTGTGTGAAATAGCCATGAAGATACAACTCATGCTTCTCAAACAACGATATGAATTCCTGCAAGAATGAACACAAGTTTGCCAAGCTAAACCAAAATCAATAGGACTTTACTCATGGATGTAATGTAATGGTTAGAAAAGGAATGGATATTGAAATACAAAGTCTAAGGAACAAAGTAGAGCATGTCATATAAACAAGACCATTGACATTTGAAATGTAAGGCACATAAATTGAAAAGCTCACAACACCAGATTTTGCAATTGAATCACTTCACAATTTGATTTTGACATTTACACACTTTGTATAATATTTGGCCCAATTTTGCGGCTCTTTACCCTAGATCACCTTGATTTCTCCTTATATCACCCTAGGGTCGTGACTACATTGGCCACACTTCTTTTCTCTTTTTCTTTTGATTTTTATAGCTCATTTATTGCCTTGAATACATTACAATCTCAAATACAATCATACCCTACATGTCCCCTAGATGATAGGATGTTTAATGGATGATAAGGTGATAGAAAGAAATGGCTAAGTGTTTGGGCACAAAAGGGTTTACAATGGAATATGTATTGTATGGGTTGATGGAGGAAAAAGAAAGAGGCTTAACAAAGATGGCCTAAATCATATCTTAGTTATAACTTAACATTCCAGTGAATCACACAAGCAAAAAAAATGCATACAATTGGGTAAGACATGCAAGAGGTGTATAGTCATGGCTTAGGTGCATAGAAAGCTCAAGAATAATTATGTGAGACTTAGCTAGCAAAAGAATAAGATTCAGACCTAACATAATGCTTATCAAATTCCTGAGAGCCATATTAGAAGTTAGACTCAAGATTTATCATTGGTGTGGGAAGGAAAACTGAAAATGACTCAAAGAAAAGAAACATAAAAGAAAAACGTGAGGTTTCAAATTGCTGTTCTGCTCAATTTCAACATATAATCTGTTTTGACATGTAACTTTCAAACCACTTGGTCAAATTTAACGTTCTTTACGTCGTTGGATTCAGCATGAAAAAATGAAGAACACAACGTGGACCAAACTTTCAAAACAGTAGCAGAAAAAAAAAATTGTAGCAATGAAGAAGCCTACGTTTTCAGACACAAACTCAAAAGCTAAAAACTTTCCAGCACCCCCAAACTTAAATAAAGCATTGTCCTCAATGTTAAAGCAAAGTAAAGATGATTGAGAACATGTAAATGATAAGGGGAAAAGTTAAGAAGAAGGTTTAGAAAGAAAAAAAAAATGAATATATAAGCAACTCACGGATGACCAGTTAAGGGCCTCAGAAAACACAGCCAGGGGATCCGGGAAGGTTGGAGGGGTCACAATGGTCCCGCTTAAAACCCAAACTTCTTAGACACCGAAGGTGTCGCCTAAAAAACTCCTAGACACTGTATTGACGGAAGTGCTCACTGGAGTTACCATAAGTCAGCTTATATGAAAAATCTTTTTAAATTTTTAAAATTTTTTTTAAATTTAAAAAAAAAAAAAACAGAAATTTAAAATAATAACAAGTAAAGAGAAAGGATTGAAATGCTCCCCCTTGAAGCGATTAGGTCGAGCGTGATGCATTTGGAGGTCGCGACTTCTCCCACTACTCCACACTTCCTATCTTTGAAGTTGCCATCTCTCTCCATTTTTATTGAGCTATTTACATTGCTAAAACAAACACACACAAAAACTTGAAACGGAATTAAAGGATTACGAAATATAAAAATAAAAATAAAATAAAAACTAAAAATGAAAAGGAAAAATCAACACAAGTCCAATTCCATGCTTCAAAGCAACAAGCACCAATGGGTTGTGTAAGCTGGGACTTAAACCCAGTTCTCTTGCTTGTTGGGCAATTGTCCTTTTCTGTTGGACTACAAACACAACTTGTCCATAAACGTCATTAACTTTAAAACTTGAAATTGTCCAGTTACGAAAAAAATAAGGTAGGAAAGCCAAATAGAATCAAACAATGTTACCGATCCCCGGCAACGGCGCCAAAAACTTGTTGCGTCGATACAGCTGCACCAAAATGGATTCAGCTGCATCCTCAACTTGTGATACTCGCAAGTGCACGAGCCGTTTGGTAGTATAGCATATGTAAGTGCGAGGTCGATCCCACGAGGATTGGTGATTGAATGATCCAATTCATTTTCCCTACACAAAATAGAAATGAAAAAGAAAGGAAATAAATAAAACAAGGAAGAAAGAAAATAACTAACTCAAGTAGATAAGTTCCCAAGTTCAATTAGATTAACGGATTGATTCTAGCTAATGTATGATTAAGCCATGGTGTGTGGTCATAACCTTGTGTTCCTAATTCCCTAATTTGATCATTTGTTGTCTAACCTAAAATTAAGCATTAGGAACCCATTAAGCATAGAAGAACAATTTAAACAACCAAGCATGTATCTAATCCCTGTTGTCGAATGTCCATACATACTCTTCCTATTCATAGTTCAATTCGAATTAAAGTATGGTGTCTACTCTTAATTCAAACCAAGATAGCTAACATGCAAGCCTAAATGGTGATCAATCATTCAAACTAGCATATTAACTTATAAGCATAATGAATAAGAACAAAAATCATAATTGAAACTTGGAAACTAATAAAACTTGAAACTAAAGAAAAGAATTTACATAACAATGAAAATTAAGTAGAACTTGGAAAACTTAAGGAGAATTTCAGCACAAATATTTCATTACTACAATTGAAAACTAGAAAATGAAACTAAGAGAATTTGAGGGAGAGAAGGGAAGGGAGCTCTAGAGAAGTGTTTGAGAGCTCCCCCCCTTGGGGTGTGTTTACAAGCTTAGAGAACTTCCCTATTTATAGGCATAGGGGATTTCTCTCAAAACTCACCAAATGACTCCTCCCACCATATTATGATGTTGCCCAAGTTTGGGTCTCGATCCGAAGTCAATAGATGTGAGAAATTGGACAATTCAAGTTCAACGGCAGTTCGTTCCTAATTCGAGTGGTTGGTGTATTCCATACTTCTAGCCATTGGATTTCACTCAAAACTCACCAAATGACTCCTCCCACCATATTATGATGTTGCCCAAGTTTGGGGATCGATCCGATATCAATAGGTGTGAGAATTTGGACAATTCAAGTTCAACGGCGGTTCGTTCCTAATTGGAGTGGTTGGTGTATTCCGTACTTCTAGCGATTGGATTTCACTCAAAACTCACAGAATGACTCCTCCCACAATGTTATGATGTTGCCCAACTTTTGGGTTCGATCCGAAATCAATAGTTGTGAGAAATTGGACAATTCAAGTTCAACGGCAGTTCGTTCCTAATTGGAGTGGTTGGTGTATTCCATACTTCTAGCGATTGGATTTCACTCAAAACTCACCAAATGACTCCTCACACCATATTATGATGTTGCCCAAGTTTGGGGCCCGATCCAAAATCAATAGGTATGAGAAATTGGACAATTCAAGTTCAACGGCAGTTCGTTCCTAATTGGATTGGTTGGTGTATTCCATACTTCTAGCGATTGGATTTCACTCAAAACTCACCAAATGACTCCTCCTTCCATATTATGATGTTGCCCAAGTTTTGGGCTCGATCCGAAATCAATAGGTGTGAGAAATTGGACAATTCAAGTTCAACGACAGTTCGTTCCTAATTGGAGTGGTTGGTGTATTCCATACTTCTAGCGATTGGATTTGACGCAAAAGTCCCCAAATGTCTTCTCCCACCATATTATGATGTTTCCAAAGTTTGGGGCTCGATCCGATATCAATAGGTGTGAGAAATTGGACAATTCAAGTTCAACGGCAGTTCGTTCCTAATTGGAGTGGTTGGTGTATTCCATACTTCTAGCGCTTGGATTTGACGCAAAAGTCCCCAAATGACTCCTCCCACCATATTATGATGTTGCCAAAATTTGGGGCTCGATCCGATATCAATAGGTGTGAGAAAGTGGACAATTCAAGTTCAACGGCAGTTCGTTCCTAATTGGAGTGGTTCATTTATTGCATACTTCTAGCGATTGGATTTCACTCAAAACTCACCAAATGACTCCTCCCACCATATTATGATGTTGCCCAAGTTTGGGTCTCGATCCGAAATCAATAGGTGTGAGAAATTGGACAATTCAAGTTCAGCGGCAGTTCATTCCTAATTGGAGTGGTTGGTGTGTTCCGTACTTCCAGCAATTGGATTTCACTCAAAACTCACCAAATGACTCCTCCCACCATATTATGATGTTGCCCAAGTTTTGGGCTCGATCCGAAATCAATAGGTGTGAGAAATTGGACAATTCAAGTTCAACGGCAGTTTGTTCCTAATTGGAGTGGTTGGTGTATTCCATACTTCTAGCGATTGGATTTTACTCAAAACTCACCAAATGACTTCTCCCATCATATTATGATGTTGCCCAAGTTTGGGGCTCGATCCGAAATCGATAGGTGTGAGAAATTGGACAATACAAGTTCAACGGCAGTTCGTTCCAAATTTGAGTGGTTGGTGTATTCCATAATTCTAGCGATTGGATTTCACTCAAAACTCACAAAATGACTCCTCCCACCATATTATGATTGATCGGTTCATAGTTGAATATCATTTTGTATCCTTCTAGCTTATGATTTGGTTATGTTATTGAGTTAAACTTGTGCTTTTAATCCATTTTCTGTTTTGATAAGTCCATAATTTCATACACTTGCTTGCCTTCTTTACTTAGTGATTTTGCTTAGTTTCTCTTTATTTTGAGTCGCTTACCTCTGTTTGTGTGTTTTGTAGGTTAAGATAGCAAGAGATTACATTTGATGCAATCCATGCATGTTAAGGGCTGATTGGCAAAGAGCAAGAGCTTAAAGACAAAACCAAAGTTGGGCCACACTCCTTGTCAGTCCAATTTCGTAAGTCACCTTGCAGGTCTCATTTCAGCAATCTGCACAACTCGGATGAGAAGACATTCTGCATAGAAGTTGTTCAATTGGGTGTCTAGTATAACATATCCAAAAGTCAGCCCAATTGAACATATGTGGAGTCCTTAGCCCGTCCAACACTGAACCATGCTCAGGAGGATTTGCAGCTGCCAGCTTTGAGCCTTGTCTCCTCCTTTAAGCCATGTGCCTCACCCATGCTGCAACTGACTTTGGATCCAACATAATGAGTGAAGTGGGGAGACATTCCAGCTATGAAATTCTAAAGGAGCAAGTTGGTACATGTTAAGCTCATAATTTCATACATATACATGCCCAAATTTACTTACTTCTTTTGCTTAGTTTCCTAGATTTCTATGTTATTTGCCTCTCTTTGTGTGTTTTGTAGGCAAAAAGAGCAAGAGAGCATAATTCATGCAATTCAAGCATGTTAAGGCCTAATTTGGATGAATCGATGAAGAGCTTAAAGACAAACTCATTTTGGCTACAGCCCCCTGCCAGTCCAGTTTCGTAGGTCATATTGCAAGCTTTGTTTCAGCAACCTACATAGCTCGGATGAGGCCGTATTCTTCATGAAAGTTGTTCCAATGGGTGTGTACTATAACATATCCAAAATTCAGCCCCATTGGATAAATATGGAGTCTGTTACCTAGCAAACACAGAGCCATGTTTTGGCCTTAACTTCTTCATCCGAGCTTGGATTGGGCCAATACTTGTGTGGTTGGATCAGACACATTCTGAACTTCAATTTGGAGTGCTTAAAGTCGTCATTTGCTTAAGAGAAGCCCAATTTGTAAGCCCTTGAAGTTGCTGGTCATGCTGACCTCAGGATGAGCTATTGTTTCTGGTTGGAAGCTTGTTCATGGTGACATGAAGATGAGCTAGGGCTGCTGGTGGGATTTATTGGTGAAGTGCATCAACCAATTCTGATTTTCTAATACAAGTGCATCAACCAATTCAAATTTTCTAATACAAGTGCATCAACCAATTCAAGATTTTATAATACAAGTGTTGTATGCATTAGCCATATTGAATTCATATTTTCACTTCCCCTAGGCCTATAAATAGGGATGTTCTCTAAGCTTGTAAACACACCCCAAGGGGGGGAGCTCTCAAACACTTCTCTAGAGCTCCCTTCCCTTCTCTCCCTCAAATTCTCTTAATTTTGCTTTCTAGTTCTCAATTCTAGCTTTCCTTTTGCTTCTTAGTTGTAATTTATTTTTCTTTGTTATGTAAATTCTTTTCTTAAGTTTTCAAGTTGAATTAGTTTCCAAGTTTCAATTATGGTTTTTGTTCTTATTCATTATGCTTATAAGTTAATATGCTAGTTTGAATGATTGATCACCATTTAGGCTTGCATGTTAGCTAACTTGGTTTGAATTAAGAGTATACACCATGCTTTAATTCGAATTGAACTATGAATAGGAAGAGTATGTATGGACATTCGACAACAGGGATTAGATACATACTTGGTTGTTTAAAATGTTCTTCTATGCTTAATGGGTTCCTAATGCTTAATTTTAGGTTAGACAACAAATGATCAAACTAGGGAATTAGGAACACAAGGTTATGACCACACACCATGGCTTAATCATACTTTAGCTAGAATCAATCCATTAATCTAAATTGAACTTGGGAACTTATTTGCTTGAGTTACTTATTTCTTTCTTCCTTGTTTTATGTTCTTTGTTTTTGTTTCTATTTTGTGTAGAGAAACTAAATTGGATCATTCAATCACCAATCCCTGTGGAATCGACCTCGCACTTACATATGCTATACTACCAACGGTTCGTGCACTTGCGAGTATCACAAGTTGAGGATGCAGCTTAATCCATTTTGGTGCAACTGAAATCTACACAACAGTACATGCTGGAGTTATTATAGAGAAAGCATGTGCATGCATGTGAAGCAAAGAGAAAGGAGAGAGAGAAGAATGAGGAATGATGAGAGGCATTTTGCTTCAGCCTTTGAACATGGGAATTGAATTGGCAGATCACTTTGGAGCTGGAGATCAGGTTTTAATTGAAAGAGAAATCATGTGCATGCATGTGAAGCAAAAAGAAAGCAAAGAAATGAAATGAAGTCAATTCCAGTCTCTGTTCGGCAGCCAACTTGCAAGGCCCAAAACGCACACTTCTACTGCTCCGATGGGAATACTTTCTTCATAGAAGTTGTTCCAATGGGTGTCTAGTATAACATATCCAAATTTGAGCCCCATTGGATACTTTTTGAAACCTCTAGCCTTCCTACACCAAGCCTGGTTCAGAAAACTCGTTTTTCAGCAACCAAAAGGCAACCACATGGGTTGGCAGCAAAGGCAGCCACAACTGATCACCTTTGAACCCATTTGAAGATTCTTGAGGTGCAGCAGCAAAAGATGAAGGATGGTGTGGGAATCCATCATGATGTTCCTCCCTCTTAGCCCTATAAATAGAGAAGCCTTCAAGCTTCAAAACACACCCCAAGGGGGGGAGCTCTCAAACACTTCTCTAGAGCTCCCTTTCCTTCTCTCCCTCAAATTCTCTTAGTTTCCTTTCAAGTTGTCAATTGTTGTAACAAAATGAGTTTACTAAATTTTCCTTCAAGTTTTCTTAGTTCCACTTTACTTTTATTTGTAATGTACATTCTTTCTTAAGTATTCAAGTTTAATTAGTTTCCAGGTTTCAATTATGATTTTTGTTCTTATTCATTATGCTTATAAGTTAATATGCTAGTTTGAATGATTGATCACCATTTAGGCTTGCATGTTAGCTATCTTGGTTTGAATTAAGAGTAGACACCATGCTTTAATTCGAATTGAACTATGAATAGGAAGAGTATGTATGGACATTCGACAACAGGGATTAGATACATGCTTGGTTGTTTAAATTGTTCTTCTATGCTTAATGGGTTCCTAATGCTTAATTTTAGGTTAGACAACAAATGATCAAATTAGGGAATTAGGAACACAAGGTTATGACCAAACACCATGGCTTAATCATACTTTAGCTAGAATAAATCCATTAATCTAAATTGAACTTGGGAACTTATTTGCTTGAGTTATTTCTTTTTTTTCTTGTTTTATTTATTTTCTTTTTCATTTCTGTTTTGTGTAGGGGAAATGAATTGGATCATTCAATCACCAATCCTCATGGGATCGACCTCGCACTTACATATGCTATATTACCAAACGGCTCGTGCACTTGCGAGTATCACAAGATGAGGATGCAGCTGAATCCATTTTGGTGCAGCTGAATCGACGCAACAATGATGTTGCCCAAGTTTTGGGCTCGATCAGAAATCAATAGGTGTGAGAAATTGGACAATTCAAGTTCAACGGCAGTTCGTTCCTAATTGGAGTGGTTGGTGTATTCCATACTTCTAGCGATTGGATTTCACTCAAAACTCACCAAATGACTCCTCCCACCATATTATGATGTTGCCCAAGTTTTGGGCTCGATCCGAAATCAATAGGTGTGAGAAATTGGACAATTCAAGTTCAACGGCAGTTCGTTCCTAATTGGAGTGGTTGGTGTATTCCATACTTCTAGCGATTGGATTTCCCTCAAAACTCACCAAATGACTCCTCCCACCATATTATGATGTTGCCCAAGTTTTGGGCTTGATCCGAAATCAATAGGTGTAAGAAATTGGACAATTCAAGTTCAACGTCAGTTTGTTCCGAATTGGAGTGGTTGGTGTATTCCATATTTCTAGCGATTGGATTTCACTGAAAACTCCCCAAATGACTCCTCCCACCATATTATGATGTTGTACAAGTTTGGGGTTCGATCCGAAATCAATAGGTGTTCCAAATTGGACAATTCAAGTTCAACGGCAGTTCGTTCCTAATTGGAGTGGTTGCTGTATTCCATATTTCTAGAGATTGGATTTCACTCAAAACTCACCAAATGACTCCTCCCACCATGTTATCATGTTGCCCAAGTTTTGGGTTCGATCCGAAATCTATAGGTGTGAGAAATTGGACAATTCAAGCTCAACGGCAGTTCGTTCCTAATTGGAGTGGTTGGTGTATTACATACTTCTAGCGATTGGATTTCCCTCAAAACTCACCAAATGACTCCTCCCACTATATTATGATGTTGCCCAAGTTTGGGGTTCGATCCGAAATCAATAGGTGTGAGAAATTGGACAATTCAAGTTCAATGGCAGTTCGTTCCTAACTGGAGTGGTTGGTGTATTCCATACTTCTAGCGATTGGATTTCACTCAAAACTCACCAAATGACTCCTCCCACCATATTATGATGTTGCCCAAGTTTTGGGCTCGATCCGAAATCAATAGGTGTGAGAAATTGGACAATTCAAGTTCAACGGCAGTTCGTTCCTAATTGGAGTGGTTGGTGTATTCCATACTTCTAGCGATTGGATTTCCCTCAAAACTCACCAAATGACTCCTCCCACCATATTATGATGTTGCCCAAGTTTTGGGCTCGATCCGAAATCAATAGGTGTGAGAAATTGGAAAATTCAAGTTCAACGGCAGTTCGTTCCTAATTGGAGTGGTTGGTGTATTCCATACTTCTAGCGATTGGATTTCACTCAAAACTCACCAAATGACTCCTCCCACCATATTATGATGTTGCCCAAGTTTGGGGTTCGATCCGAAATCAATAGGTGTTCCAAATTGGACAATTCAAGTTCAACGGCAGTTCGTTCCTAATTGGTGTGGTTGGTGTATTCCATATTTCTAGACATTGGATTTCTCTCAAAACTCACCAAATGACTCCTCCCACCTTATTATGATGTTGCACAAGATTGGGGTTCGATCCGAAATTAATAGGTGTTCCAAATTGGACAATTCAAGTTCAACGGCAGTTCGTTCCTAATTGGAGAGGTTGGTGTATTCCATACTTCTAGCGATTGGATTTCACTCAAAACTCACCAAATGACTCTTCCCACCATATTATCATGTTGCCCAAGTTTTGGGTTCGATCCGAAATCAATAGGTGTGAGAAATTGGACAATTCAAGTTCAACGACAGTTCGTTCCTAATTGGTGTGGTTGGTGTATTCTGTACTTCTAGCGATTTGATTTCCCTCAGAACTCACCAAATGACTCCTCCCACCATGTTATTATGTTGCCCAAGTTTTGGGCTCGATCCGAAATCAATAGGTGTGAGAAATTGGACAATTCAAGTTCAACGGCAGTTCGTTCCTAATTGGAGTGGTTGGTGTATTCCATACTTCTAGCGATTGGATTTCACTCAAAACTCACCAAATGACTCCTCCCACCATATTATGATGTTGCACAAGTTTGGGGTTCGATCCGAAATCAATAGGTGTGAGAAATTGGACAAGTCAAGTTCAACGGCGGTTCGTTCCTAATTGGAGTGGTTGGTGTATTCCATACTTCTAGCGGTTGGATTTCACTCAAAACTCACCAAATGACTCCTCCCACCATGTTATTATGTTGCCCAAGTTTTGGGCTCGATCCGAAATCAATAGGTGTGAGAAATTGGACAATTCAAGTTCAACGGCAGTTCGTTCCTAATTGGAGTGGTTGGTGTATTCCATACTTCTAGCGATTGGATTTCACTCAAAACTCACCAAATGACTCCTCCCACATATTATGATGTTGCCCAAGTTTTGGGCTCGATCCGAAATCAATAGGTGTGAGAAATTGGACAATTCAAATTCAACGGCAGTTCGTTCCTAATTGGAGTGGTTGGTGTATTCCTTATTTCTAGCGATTGGATTTCACTCAAAACTCCCCGAGTGACTTCTCCCACCATATTATGATGTTGCACAAGTTTGGGGTTCGATCCGAAATCAATAGGTGTTCCAAATTGGACAATTCAAGTTCAACGGCAGTTCGTTCCTAATTGGAGTGGTTGGTGTATTCCATACTTCTAGCGATTGGATTTCACTCAAAACTCACCAAATGACTCCTCCCACCATATTATGATGTTGCCCAAGTTTTGGACTCGATCCGAAATCAATAGGTGTGAGAAATTGGTCAACTCAATTTCAACGACACTTCGTTCCTAATTGGAGTGGTTGGTGTATTCCATACTTCTAGCGATTGGATTTCACTCAAAACTCACCAAATTACTCCTCCCACCATATTATGATGTTGCCCAAGTTTTGGGATCGATCCGAAATCAATAGGTGTTCCAAATTGGACAATTCAAGTTCAACGGCAGTTCGTTCCTAATAGGAGTGGTTGTGGTATTCCATATTTCTAGCGTTTGGATTTCTCTCAAAACTCACCAAATGACTCCTCCCACCATATTATGATGTTGCCCAAGTTTTGGGCTCGATCAGAAATCAATAGGTGTGAGAAATTGGACAATTCAAGTTCAACGGCAGTTCGTTCCTAAATGTAGTGGTTGGTGTATTCCATACTTCTAGCGATTGGATTTCACTCAAAACTCACCAAATGACTCCTCCCACCGTATTATCATGTTGCCCTAGTTTTGGGCTCGATCCGAAATCAATAGGTGTGAGAAATTGGACACTTCAAGTTCAACGGAAGTTCGTTCCTAATTGGAGTGGTTGGTGTATTCCATACTTCTAGCGATTGGATTTCCCACAAAACTCACCAAATTACTACTCCCACCATATTATGATGTTGCCCAAGTTTGGGGTTCGATCCGAAATCAATAAGTGTGAGAAATTGGACAATTCAAGTTCAACAGCAGTTCGTTTCTAATTGGAGTGGTCGGTGTATTCCATACTTCTAGCGATTGGATTTCTCTCAAAACTCACCAAATGACTCCTCCCACCATATTATCGTGTTGCCCAAGTTTTGGGCTCGATCCGAAATCAATAGGTGTGAGAAATTGGACAATTCAAGTTCAGTGGCAGTTCGTTCGTAATTGGAGTGGTCGGTGTATTCCATACTTCTAGCAATTGGATTTCTCTCAAAACCCACCAAATGACTCCTCCCACCATATTATCTTGTTGCCCAAGTTTTGGGCTCGATCCGAAACAATAGGTGTTCCAAATTGGACAATTCAAGTTCAACGGCAGTTCGGTCCTAAATGGAGTGGTTGGTGTATTCCATACTTCTAGCGATTGGATAGCACTCATAACTCATCAAATGACTCCTCCCACCATATTATGATTTTGCCCAACTTTTGCCCTCGATCCGAAATCAATAGGTGTTCCAAATTGGACAATTCAAGTTCAACGGCAGTTCGTTCCAAATTGGAGTGGTTGGTGTATTCCGTACTTCTAGCGATCGGATTTCACTCAAAACTCACCAAACTGACTCCTCCCACCATATTATGATGTTGCCCAAGCTTTTGTTTCGATCCGAAATCAATAGGTGTGAGAAATTGGACAATTCAAGTTCAACGGCATTTCGTTCCTAATTGCAGTGGTTGGTGTAGTCCATACTTCTAGCGATTGGATTTCACTCGAAACTCAACGAATGACTCCTCCCACCATACTATGATGTTGCCCAAGTTTTGGGCTCGATCCGAAATCAATAGGTGTTCCAAATTGGACAATTCAAGTTCAACGGCAGTTCGTTCCTAATTGGAGTGGTTGGTGTATTGCATACTTCTAGCGATTGGATTTCACTCAAAACTCACCAAATGACTCCTCCCACCATATTATGTTGTTGCCCAAGTTTGGGGTTCGATCCGAAATCAATAGGTGTGAGAAATTGGACAAATCAAGTTCAACGGCCCTTCGTTCATAATTGGAGTGGTTGGTGTATTCCATTCTTCTAGCGATTGGATTTCACTCAAAACTCACCAAATGACTCCTCCCACCATATTATGATGTTGCCCAAGTGTTGGGCTCGATCCAATATCAATAGGTGTGAGAAATTGGACAATTCAAGTTCAACGGTTGTTCGTTCCTAATTGGAGTTGTTGGTGTAGGCAACACTTCTAGCGATTGGATTTCACTCAAAACTCACCAAATGACTCCTCCCACCATATTATGATGTTGCACAAGTTTGGGGTTCGATCCGAAATCAATAGGTGTGAGAAATTAGACAATTCTAGTTCAACGGCAGTTCGTTTCTAATTGGAGTGGTTGGTGTATTCCTTACTTCTAGCGATTGGATTTCACTCAAAACTCACCAAATGAGTCCTCCCACCATATTATCGTGTTGCCCGAATTTTGGGCTCGATCCGAAATCAATAGGTGTGAGAAATTGCATAATTCAAGTTCAACGGCAGTTCGTTCCTAATTGGAGTGGCTGGTGTATTCCATACTTCTAGTGATTGGACTTCACTCAAAACTCACCAAATGACTCCTCCCACCATGTTATGATGTTGCCCAGGTTTTGGGTTCGATCCGAAATCAATAGGTGTGAGAAATTGGACAATTCAAGTTCAACGGTTGTTCGTTCCTAATTGGAGTTGTTGGTGTATGCAACACTTCTAGCGATTGGATTTCACTCAAAACTCACCAAATGACTCCTCCCACCATATTATGATGTTGCCCAAGTTTGGGGCTCGATTGGAAATCAATAGGTGTGAGAAATTGGACAATTCAAGTTTAACGGCAGTTCGTTCCTAATTGGAGTGGTTGGTGTAGTCCATTCTTCTAGCGATTGGATTTCACTCAAAACTCACCAAATGACTCCTCCCACCATATTATGAGGTAGCCCAGGTTTGGGGTTCGATCCGAAATGAATAGGTGTTCCAAATTGGACAATTCAAGTTCAACGACAGTACGTTCCTAATTGGAGTGGTTGGTGTATTCCATACTTCTAGCGATTGGATTTCACTCAAAACTCACCAAATGACTCCTCCCACTATATTATGATGTTGCACAAGTTTGGTGTTCGATCCGTAATCAATAGGTGTGAGAAATTGGACAATTCAAGTTCATCGGCAGTTCGTTCCTAATTGGCGTGGCTGGTGTATTCCATACTTCTAGCAGTTGGTTTTCACTCAAAACTCACCAAATGACTCCTCCCACCATATTACCGTGTTGCCCAAGTTTCGGGCTCGATCCGAAATCAATAAGTGTGAGAAATTGCACAATTAAAGTTCAACGGCAGTTCGTTCGTAGTTGGAGTGGCTGGTGTATTCCATACTTCTAGCGATTGGACTTCACTCAAAACTCAACACATGACTCCTCCCACCATATTATGATGTTGCACAAGTTTGGGGTTCGATCCGAAATCAATAGGTGTTCCAAATTGGACAATTCAAGTTCAACGGCAGTTCGTTCCTAATTGGAGTGGTCGGTGTATTCCATACTTCTAGCGATTGGATTTCACTCAAAACTCACCAAAAGACTCCTCCCACCATATTATGATGTTGCCCAAGTTTGGGGCTCGATCCGAAATCAATAGGTGTGAGAAATTGGACAATTCAAGTTCAACGGCCCTTCGTTCATAATTGGAGTGGTTGGTGTATTCCATTCTCCTAGCGATTGGATTTCACTCAAAACTCACCAAATGACTCCTCCCACCATATTATGATGTTGCCCAAGTTTTGGACTTGAACCGATATCAATAGGTGTGAGAAATTGGACAATTCAAGTTCAACGGCAGTTCGTACCTAATTGGAGTGGTTGGTGTATTCCATACTTCTAGCGATTGGATTTCACACAAAACTCACCAAATGACTCCTCCCACCATATTATGATTTTGCCCAACTTTTGGGCTCGATCCGAAATCAATAGTTGTGAGAAATTGAACAATTCAAGTTCAACAGCAGTTCGTTCCTAACGGGAGTGGTTGGTGTATTCCATACTTCTAGAGATTGGATTTCACACAAAACTCATCAAGTGACTCCTCCCACCATATTATGATTTTGCCCAACTTTTGGGCTCGATCCGAAATCAATAGGTGTTCCAAATTGGACAATTCAAGATCAACGGCAGTTCGTTCCTAATTGGAGTGGTTGGTGTATTCCATACTTCTAGCGATTGGATTTCACTCAAAACTCACCAAATGACTCCTCCCACCATATTATGATGTTGCCCAAGTTTTGGGCTCGATACGAAATCAATAGGTGTGAGAAATTGGTAAATTCAATTTCAACGACAATTCGTTCCAAATTGCGGTGGTTGGTGTATTCCATACTTCTGGCGATTTGATTTCACTCAAAACTCACCAAATGACTCCTCCCACCATATTATGATGTTGTCCAAGTTTTGGGCTCGGTCCGAAATCAATAGGTGTGAGAAATTGGTAAATTCAATTTCAACGACAGTTCGTTCCAAATTGCGGTGGTTGGTGTATTCCATACTTCTGGCGATTTGATTTTACTCAAAACTCACCAAATGACTCCTCCCACCATATTATGGTGTTGCCCAAGTTTTGGGCACGATCCGAAATCAATAGGTGTGAGAAATTGGTCAACTGAATTTCAACGACAGTTCGTTCCTAATTGGAGTGGTTGGTGTATTCCATACTTCTAGCCATTGGAATTCACTCAAAACTCACCAAATGACTCCTCCCACCATATTATGATGTTGCCCAAGTGTTGGGCCCGATCCGAAATCGATTGGTGTTCCAAATTGGACAATTAAAGTTCAACGGCAGTTCGTTCCTAATTGGAGTGGCTGGTGTATTCCATACTTCTAGCGTTTGGATTTCACTCAAAACTCACCAAATGACTCCTCCTACCAAATTATGATGTTGCCCAAGTTTTGGGCACGATCCGAAATCAATAGGTGTTCCAAATTGGCCAATTCAAGTTCAACGGCAGTTCGTTCCTAATTGGAGTGGTTGGTGTATTCCATACTTCTAGCGATTGGATTTCACTCAAAACTCACCAAAGGACTCCTCCCACCATATTATGATGTTGCCCAAGTTTTGGACTCGATCCGAAGTCAATAGGTGTGAGAAATTGGACAATTCAAGTTCAACGGCAGTTCGTTCCGAATTGGAGTGGTTGGTGTATTCCATACTTCTAGCGATTGGATTTCACTCAAAATCCACCAAAGGTCTCCTCCCACCATATTATGATGTTGCCCAAGTTTTGGGCTCGATCCGAGTTCAATAGGTGTTCGAAATTAGCGATTGGATTTCACTCAAAACTCACCAAATGACTCCTCCCACCATATTATGATGTTGCCCAAGTTTGGGGCTCGATCCGAAATCAATAGGTGAGAGAAATTGGACAATTCAAGTTCAACGGCAGTTCGTACCTAATTGGAGTGGTTGGTGTATTCCATACTTCTAGCGATTGGATTTCATACAAAACTCACCAAATGACTCCTCCCACCATATTATGATTTTGCCCAACTTTTGGGCTCGATCCGAAATCAATAGTTGTGAGAAATTGAACAATTCAAGTTCAACAGCAGTTCGTTCCTAACGGGAGTGGTTGGTGTATTCCATACTTCTAGCGATTGGATTTCACACAAAACTCATCAAGTGACTCCTCCCACCATATTATGATTTTGCCCAACTTTTGGGCTCGATCCGAAATCAATAGGTGTTCCAAATTGGACAATTCAAGATCAACGGCAGTTCGTTCCTAATTGGAGTGGTTGGTGTATTCCATACTTCTAGCGATTGGATTTCACTCAAAACTCACCAAATGACTCCTCCCACCATATTATGATGTTGCCCAAGTTTTGGTCTCGATACGAAATCAATAGGTGTGAGAAATTGGTAAATTCAATTTCAACGACAGTTCGTTCCAAATTGCGGTGGTTGGTGTATTCCATACCTCTGGCGATTTGATTTCACTCAAAACTCACCAAATGACTCCTCCCACCATATTATGATGTTGCCCAAGTTTTGGGCTCGGTCCGAAATCAATAGGTGTGAGAAATTGGTAAATTCAATTTCAACAACACTTCGTTCCAAATTGCGGTGGTTGGTGTATTCCATACTTCTGGCGATTTGATTTTACTCAAAACTCACCAAATGACTCCTCCCACCATATTATGGTGTTGCCCAAGTTTTGGGCACGATCCGAAATCAATAGGTGTGAGAAATTGGTCAACTGAATTTCAACGACAGTTCGTTCCTAATTGGAGTGGTTGGTGTAGTCCATACTTCTAGCCATTGGAATTCACTCAAAACTCACCAAATGACTCCTCCACCATATTATGATGTTGCCCAAGTGTTGGGCCCGATCCGAAATCGATTGGTGTTCCAAATTGGACAATTAAAGTTCAACGGCAGTTCGTTCCTAATTGGAGTGGCTGGTGTATTCCATACTTCTAGCGTTTGGATTTCACTCAAAACTCACCAAATGACTCCTCCCACCAAATTATGATGTTGCCCAAGTTTTGGGCACGATCCGAAATCAATAGGTGTTCCAAATTGGCCAATTCAAGTTCAACGGCAGTTCGTTCCTAATTGGAGTGGTTGGTGTATTCCATACTTCTAGCGATTGGATTTCACTCAAAACTCACCAAAGGACTCCTCCCACCATATTATGATGTTGCCCAAGTTTTGGACTCGATCCGAAGTCAATAGGTGTGAGAAATTGGACAATTCAAGTTCAACGGCAGTTCGTTCCGAATTGGAGTGGTTGGTGTATTCCATACTTCTAGCGATTGGATTTCACTCAAAATCCACCAAAGGTCTCCTCCCACCATATTATGATGTTGCCCAAGTTTTGGGCTCGATCCGAGTTCAATAGGTGTTCGAAATTAGCGATTGGATTTCACTCAAAACTCACCAAATGACTCCTCCCACCATATTATGATGTTGCCCAAGTTTTGGACTCGATCCGAAATCAATAGGTGTGAGAAATTGGTCAATTCAATTTCAACGACACTTTGTTCCTAATTGGAGTGGTTGGTGTATTCCATACTTCTAGCGATTGGATTTCACTCAAAACTCACCAAATGACTCCTCCCACCATAGTATGATGTTGTCCAAGTTTTGGGCTCGATCCGAAATCAATAGGTGTGAGAAATTGGACATTTCAAGTTCAACGGCATTTCGTTCCTAATTGGAGTGGTTGGTGTATTCTCTTCTAGCGATTGGATTTCACTTAAAATTCACCAAATGACTCCTCCCACCATATTATGATGTTGCCCAAGTTTCGGGATCGATCCGAAATCAATAGGTGTTCGAAATTGGACAATTCAAGTTCAACGGCAGTTCGTTCCTAATTGGAGTGGTTGGTGTATTCCATACTGCTAGCGATTGGATTTCACTCAAAACTCACCAAATGACTCCTCCCACCATATTACGATGTTGCCCAAGTTTGGAGGTTGATCCGAAATCAATAGGTGTTCCAAATTGGACAATTCAAGTTCAACGGTAGTTCGTTCCTAATTGGAGTGGTTGGCGTATTCCATACGTCTAGCGATTGGATTTCACTCAAAACTCACCAAATGACTCCACCCACCATATTATGACGTTGCCCAAGTTTTGGGCTCGATCCGAAATAAATTGGAGTACGAAATTGGACAATTCAAGTTCAACGGCAGTTCGTTCCTAATTGGAGTGGTTGGTGTATTCCATACTTCTAACGATTCGATTTCACTCAAAACTCACCACATGACTCCTCCCACCATATTACGATGTTGCCCAAGTTTGGGGCTCGATACGAAATCAATAGGTGTGAGAAATTGGACAATTCAAGTTCAACGGCAGTTCGTTCCTAATTGGAGTGGTTGGTGTATTCCATACTTCTAGCGAGTGGATGATCGGTTCATAATTGTATATCATTTTGTACCCTTCTAGCTTATGATTTGGTTATGTTATTGAGTTAAACTTGTGCTTTTAATCCATTTTCTGTTTTGATAAGTCCATAATTTCATACACTTGCATGCCTTCTTTACTTAGTGTTGGACGGGCTAAGTTTCTCTTTATTTTGAGTCACTTACTTCTGTTTGTGTGTTTTGTAGGTTAAGATAGCAAGAGATAACATTTGTTGCAATCCATGCATGTTAAGGGCTGATTGGCAAAGAGCAAGAGCTTAAAGACAAAACCAAAGTTGGGCCATACTTCTTGTCAGTCTAGTTTCGTAGGTCAACTTCTTGGCCTTGGATCAGAATGCTGTGGGGCTCGGATGAGGTGAAGATCTTCATGAAAGTTGTTCCATTGGGTGTGTACTATAACATATCCAAATTTCATCCCAATTGAACATGTCTGGAGTCCTTAGCCCGTCCAACACTGAACCCTGCTCAGGAGGATTTGCAGCTGCCAGCTTTGAGTCTTGTCTCCTCCTTTAAGCCATGTGCCTCACCCATGCTGCAACTGACTTTGGATCCAACATAATGAATGAAGTGGGGAGACATTCCAGCTATGAAATTCTAAAGGATCAAGTTGGTACATGATGGAGCTATTAAAGAGAAAGCATGTGCATGCATGTAAAGCATAAATGAAATGAAGTCAATTCCAGTCTCTGCTCGGCAGCCAAAATGCAAGGCCCAAAACGCACACTTCTACTGCTCCGATGGGAATACTTTCTTCATAGAAGTTGTTCCAATGGGTGTCTAGAATAACATATCCAAATTTGAGCACCATTGGATATGTTTTGAAATCTCTGGCCTTCCTACACCAAGACTGGTTCAGAAAACTCGTTTTTCAGCAACCAAAAGGCAACCACATGGGTTGGCAACCAAAAGGCAACCACATGGGTTGGCAGCAAAGGCAGCCACAACTGATCACCTTTGAACCCATGTGAAGATGCTTGAGGTGCAGCAAAAGAAGTATGGGATGAGATTGATTCCAACCACACTAACATAGACAAGATGAAGTGTGAGTTATGGGTTGTATTAAAAGAGGAATTGTGGTGTTGGATTTCATCATGTTGTTCCTCCCTCTTAGCCCTATAAATAGAGAAGCCTTCAAGCTTCATAAATCACACCCCAAGGGGGGGAGTGTTAAGCTCATAATTTCATACATATACATGCCCTATTTACTTACTTCTTTTGCTTAGCTTCCTAGATTTCTAAGTGATTTGCCTCCCTTTGTGTGTTTTGTAGGCCAATAGAGCAAGAGAGCATAATTCATGCAATTCAAGCATGTTAAGGCCTAATTTGGATGAAGGGAAGAAGAGCTTAATGACAAACTCATTTTGGCTACAGCCCCCTGCCAGTCCAGTTCCGTAGGTCATATTGCAAGCTTTGTTTCAGCAACCTACACAGCTCGGATGATGCAGCATTCTTCATGAACGTTGTTTCAATGGGTGTGTACTATAACATATCCAAAATTCAGCCCCATTGGATAAATATGGAGTCTGTTACCTAGCAAACACAGAGCCATGCTCAGGATGGATTTTATCAGCGCGCAAAATGAGTTAGCAATTTGTTTTGGCCTTAACTTCCTCCTCCGACCTTGGATTGGCCCAAATGATATATGGCTGGAAAGAAGACATTCTGAACTTCAAGTTTGAGTGCTTAAAGTCTTAATTTGCTTAAGGGAAGCCCAATTCGTAAGCCCTTGAAGTTGCTGGTCATGCTGACCTCAGGATGAGCTATTGTTTCTGGTTGGAAGCTTGGTCATGGTGAGCTAGGCATGAGCTATTGAGCTTGTTGGAAGCTTGGTCATGGTGACATGAAGATGAGCTAGGGCTGCTGGTGGGATTTATTGATGAAGTGCATCAACCAATTCAAATTTTCTAATACAAGTGCATCAACCATTTCAAATTTTATAAAACAAGTGTTGTATGCATTAGCTATATTGAATTCAGATTTTCATCTTCCTTAGGCCTATAAATAGTGAGGTTTCCCAAGCTTGTAAACACACCCCAAGGGGGGGAGCTCTCAAACACTTCTCTAGAGCTCCCTTCCCTTCTCTCCCTCAAATTCTCTTAGTTTCATTTTCTAGTTTTCAATTGTAGTAATGAAATATTTGTGCTGAAATTCTCCTTAAGTTTTTCCAAGTTCTACTTAATTTTCATTGTTATGTAAATTCTTTTCTTTAGTTTCAAGTTTGATTAGTTTCCAAGTTTCAATTATGATTTTTGTTCTTATTCATTATGCTTATAAGTTAATATGCTAGTTTGAATGATTGATCACCATTTAGGCTTGCATGTTAGCTATCTTGGTTTGAATTAAGAGTATACACCATGCTTTAATTCGAATTGAACTATGAATAGGAAGAGTATGTATGGACATTCGACAACAGGGATTAGATACATGCTTGGGTGTTTAAATTGTTCTTCTATGCTTAATGGGTTCCTAATGCTTAATTTTAGGTTAGACAACAAATGATCAAATTAGGGAATTAGGAACACAAGGTTATGACCACACACCATGGCTTAATCATACATTAGCTAGAATCAATCCATTAATCTAATTGAACTTGGGAACTTATCTACTTGAGTTAGTTATTTTCTGTCTTCCTTGTTTTATTTATTTCCTTTCTTTTTCATTTCTGTTTTGTGTAGGGAAAATGAATTGGATCATTCAATCACCAATCCTCGTGGGATCGACCTCGCACTTACATATGCTATACTACCAAACGGCTCGTGCACTTGCGAGTATCACAAGTTGAGGATGCAGCTTAATCCATTTTGGTGCAGCTGAATCTACACAACAGGGAGCTCTCAAACACTTCTCTAGAGCTCCCTTCCCTTCTCTCCCTCAAATTCTCTTAGTTTCCTTTCCAGTTTTCAATTGTTGTAATGAAATATTTGTGCTGAAATTCTCCTTAAGTTTTTCAAGTTCTACTTTACTTTTATTTGTAATGTACATTCTTTCTTAAGTATTCAAGTTTAATTAGTTTCCAAGTTTCAATTATGATTTTTGTTCTTATTCATTATGCTTATAAGTTAATATGCTAGTTTGAATGATTGATCACCATTTAGGCTTGCATGTTAGCTATCTTGGTTTGAATTAAGAGTAGACACCATGCTTTAATTCGAATTGAACTATGAATAGGAAGAGTATGTATGGACATTCGACAACAGGGATTAGATACATGCTTGGTTGTTTAAATTGTTCTTCTATGCTTAATGGGTTCCTAATGCTTAGTTTTAGGTTAGACAACAAATGATCAAATTAGGGAATTAGGAACACAAGGTTATGACCAAACACCATGGCTTAATCATACTTTAGCTAGAATCAATCCGTAAATCTAATTGAACTTGGGAACTTATTTGCTTGAGTGATTTCATTCTTTCTTGTTTTATTTATTTTCTTTTTTTCATTTCTATTTTGTGTAGGGGAAACAAATTGGATCATTCAATCACCAATCCTCGTGGGATCGACCTCGCACTTACATATGCTATACTACCAAACGGCTCGTGCACTTGCGAGTATCACAAGTTGAGGATGCAGTTGAAACCATTTTGGTGCAGCTGAATCGAAGCAACAGTGGATTTCACTCAAAACTCACCAAATGACTCCTCCCACCATATTACGATGTTGCCCAAGTTTGGTGCTCGAACCGAAATCAATAGGTATGAGAAATTGGACAATTCAAGTTCAACGGCAGTTCGTTCCTAATTGGAGTGGTTGGTGTATTCCATACTTCTAGCGATCGGATTTCACTTAAAACTCACCAAATGACTCCTCCCACCATATTATGATGTTGCCCAAGTTTGGGGCTCAATTCGAAATCAATAGGTGTGAGAACTTGGACAATTCAAGTTCAACGGCAGTTCGTTCCTAATTGGAGTGGTTGGTGTATTCCATACTTCCAGCGATTGGATTTCACTCAAAACTCACCAAATGCCTCCTCCCACCATATTATGATGTTGCCCAAGTTTGGGGCTCAATCCGAAATCAATAGGTGTTCGAAATTGGACAATTCAAGTTCAACGGCAGTTCGTTCCTAATTGGAGTGGTTGGTGTATTCCATACTTCTAGCGATTGGATTTCACTCAAAATTTGCCAAATGACTCCTCCCACCATATTATGATGTTGCCCAAGTTTTGGGCTCGATCCGAAATCAATAGGTGTTCCAAATTGGCCAATTCAAGTTCAACGGCATTTCGTTCCTAATTGGAGTGGTTAGTGTATTCCATACTTCTAGCGATTGGATTTCACTGAAAACTAACCAAATGACTCCTCCCACCATATTATGATGTTGCCCAAGTTTTGGGCTCGATCCGAAATCAATAGGTGTGAGAAATTGGACAATTCAAGTTCAACGGCAGTTCGTTCCAAATTGGAGTGGTTGGTGTATTCCATACTTCTAGCAATTGGATTTCACTCAAAACTCACCAAATGACTCCTCCCACGATATTATGATGTTGCCCAAGTTTGGGGCTCGATCCGAAATCCATAGGTTTTCCAAATTGGACAATTAAAGTTCAACGGCAGTTCGTACCAAATTGGAGTGGTTGGTGTATTCCATACTTCTAACGATTGGATTTCACACAAAACTCCCAAAATGACTTCTCCCACCATATTATGATGTTGTCAAAGTTTAGGGCTCGATCCGAAATCAATAGGTGTGAGAAATTGGACAATTCAAGTTCAACGACAGTTCGTTCCTAATTGGAGTGGTTGGTGTATTCCATACTTCTAGCGATTGGATTTCCCTCAGAACTCACCAAATGACTCCTCCCACCATATTATGTTGTTGCCCAAGTTTTGGGCTCAATCCAAAATCAATAGGTGTGAGAAATTGGACAATTCAAGTTCAACGGCAGTTCGTTCCAAATTGGGGTGGTTGGTGTATCCCATACTTCTAGCAATTGTATTTCACTCAAAACTCACCAAATGACTCCTCCCACCATATTATGATGGTTCCCAAGTTTTGGGCTAGATCCGAAATCAATAGGTGTGAGAAATTGGACAATTCATGTTCAATGGCAGTTCGTTCCTAATTGGAGTGGTTGGTGTATTCCATACTTCTAGCGATTGGATTTCACTCAAAACTCACCAAATGACTCCTCGCACCATATTATGATGTTCCCCAAGTTTGGGGCTCGATCCGAAATCAATAGGTGTGAGAAATTGGACAATTCAAGTTCAACGGCAGTTCGTTCCTAATTGGAGTGGTTGGTGTATTCCATACTTCTAGCGATTGGATTTCACTCACCACATGACTCCTCCCACCATATTATGATGTTGCCCAAGTTTTGGGCTCGATCCCAAATCAATAGGTGTGAGAAATTGGACAATTCATGTTCAACGGCAGTTCTTTTCTAATAGGAGTGGTTGGTGTATTCCATACTTCTAGCGATTGGATTTCACTCCAAACTCACCAAACGAATCCCCCCACCATATTATGATGTTGCCCAAGGTTGGGGCTCGATCCGAAATCAATAGGTGTGAGAAATTGGACAATTCAAGTTCAACGACAGTTCGTTCCTAATTGGAGTGGTTGGTGTATTCCATACTTCTAGCGATTCGATTTCACTCAAAACTCACCAAATGACTCCCCCCACCATATTATGATGTTGCCCAAGTTTGGGGATCGATCCGAAATCAATAGGTGTGAGAAATTGGACATTTAAAGTTCAACGGCAGTTCGTTCCTAATTGGAGTGGTTGGTCTATTCCATACTTCTAGCGGTTGGATTTCACTCAAAACTCACCAAATGACTCCTCCCACCATACTATGACGTTTCCCAAGTTTTGGGCTCGATCCGAAATCAATAGGTGTGAGAAATTGGACAATTCGAGTTCAACGGCAGTTCGTTCCTAATTGGAGTGTTGGTGTATTCCATACTTCTAGCGATTGGATTTCACTCAAAACTCACCAAATGACTCCTCGCACCATATTATGATGTTGCCCAAGTTTGGGGATCGATCCGAAATCAATAGGTGTGAGAAATTGGACATTTAAAGTTCAACGGCAGTTCGTTCCTAATTGGAGTGGTTGGTCTATTCCATACTTCTAGCGGTTGGATTTCACTCAAAACTCACCAAATGACTCCTCCCACCATACTATGACGTTTCCCAAGTTTTGGGCTCGATCCGAAATCAATAGGTGTGAGAAATTGGACAATTCGAGTTCAACGGCAGTTCGTTCCTAATTGGAGTGGTTGGTGTATTCCATACTTCTAGCGATTGGATTTCACTCAAAACTCACCAAATGACTCCTCGCACCATATTATGATGTTCCCCAAGTTTGGGGCTCGATCCGAAATCAATAGGTGTGAGAAATTGGACAATTCAAGTTCAACGGCAGTTCGTTCCTAATTGGAGTGGTTGGTGTATTCCATACTTCTAGCGATTGGATTTCCCTCACCACATGACTCCTCCCACCATATTATGATGTTCCCCAAGTTTGGGGCTCGATCCGAAATCAATAGGTGTGAGAAATTGGACAATTCAAGTTCAACGGCAGTTCGTTCCTAATTGGAGTGGTTGGTTCTAGCGATTGGATTTCACTCAAAACTCATCAAATGACTCCTCCCACCATATTATGATGTTGCCCAAGTTTGGGGCTCGATCCGAAATCAATAGGTGTTCCAAATTGGACAATTCAAGTTCAACGGCAGTTCGTACCAAATTGGATTGGTTGGTGTATTCCATACTTCTAACGATTGGATTTCACACAAAACTCACCAAACGACTCCTCCCACCATATTATGATGTTGCCCAAGTTTGGGGCTCAATCCGAAATTAATAGGTGTGAGAAATTGGACAATTCAAGTTCAACGGCAGTTCGTACCAAATTGGAGTGGTTGGTGTATTCCATACTTCTAGCGATTGGATTTCACTCAAAACTCACCAAATGACTCCTCCCACTATATTATGATGTTGCCCAAGTTTGGGGTTCGATCCGAAATCAATAGGTGTGAGAAATTGAACAATTCAAGTTAAACAGTAGTTCGTTCCTAACGGGAGTGGTTGGTGTATTCCATAGTTCTAGCGATTGGATTTCTCTCAAAACTCACCAAATGACTCCTCCCACCATATTATGATGTTGCCCAAGTTTGGGGTTCGATGTGAAATCAATAGGTGTGAGAAATTGAACAATTCAAGTTCAACAGCAGTTCGTTCCTAACGGGAGTGGTTGGTGTATTCCATACTTCTAGCGATTGGATTTCAGACAAAACTCACCAAATGAGTCCTCCCACCATATTATGATTTTGCCCAACTTTTGGGCTCGATCCGAAATCCATAGGTGTTCCAAATTGGACAATTCGAGTTCAACGGCAGTTCGTTCCAAATTGGAGTGGTTGGTGTATTCCATACTTCTAGTGATTGGATTTCACTCAAAACCCACCAAATGACTCCTCCCACCATATTATGGCCTAGCACAAATTTGGGGTTCGATCCGAAATCAATAGGTGTGAGAAATTGGACAATTCAAGTTCAACGGCAGTTCGTTCCTAATTTGAGTGGTTGGTGTATTCCATACTTCTAGCGATTGGATTTCACTCAAAACTCACCAAATGACTCGTCCCACCATATTATGATTTTGCCCAACTTTTGGGCTCGATCCGAAATCCATAGGTGTTCCAAATTGGACAATTCGAGTTCAACGGCAGTTCGTTCCAAATTGGAGTGGTTGGTGTATTCCATACTTCTAGTGATTGGATTTCACTCAAAACTCACCAAATGACTCCTCCCACCATATTATGATGTTACCCAACCTTGGGGTTCGATCCGAAATCAATAGGTGTGAGAAATTGAACAATTCAAGTTCAACAGCAGTTCGTTCCTAACGGGAGTGGTTAGTGTATTCCATACTTCTAGCGATTGGATTTCAAACAAAACTCACCAAATGACTCCTCCCACCATATTATGATTTTGCCCAACTTTTGGGCTCGATCCGAAATCAATAGGTGTTCCAAATTGGACAATTCAAGTTCAACGGCAGTTCGTTCCTAATTGGAGTGGTTGGTGTATTCCATACTTCTAGCGATTGGATTTCACTAAAAACTCACAAAATGATTCCTCCCACCATATTATGGTCTTGCACAAATTTGGGGTTCGATCCGAAATCAATAAGTGTGAGAAATTGGACAATTCAAGTTCAACGGCAGTTCGTTCCTAATTGGAGTGGTTGGTGTATTCCATACTTCTAGCGATTGGATTTCACTCAAAACTCACCAAATGACTCCTCCCACCATATTATGATGTTGCCCAAGTTTGGGGTTCGATCCGAAATCAATAGGTGTGAGAAATTGGAAAATTCACGTTCAACGGCAGTTCGTACCTAATTGGAGTGGTTGGTGTTTTCCATAGTTCTAGCGATTGGATTTCACACAAAACTCACCAAATGACTCCTCCCGCCATATTATGATTTTGCCCAACTTTTGGGCTCGATCCGAAATCAATAGGTGTTCCAAATTGGACAATTCAAGTTCAACCGCAGTTCGTTCCTAATTGGAGTGGTTGGTGTATTCCATACTTCTAGCGATTGGATTTCACTCAAAACTCACCAAATGACTCCTCCCACCATATTATGATGTTGCCCAATTTGGGGTTCGATCCGAAATCAATAGGTGTGAGAAATTGAACAATTCAAGTTCAACAGCAGTTCGTTCCTGACGGGAGTGGTTGGTGTATTCCATACTTCTAGCGATTGGATTTCACACAAAACTCACCAAATGACTCCTCCCACCATATTATGATTTTGCCCAACTTTTGGGCTCGATCCCAAATCAATAGGTGTTCCAAATTGGACAATTCAAGTTCAACGGCAGTTCGTTCCTAATTGGAGTGGTTGGTGTATTCCATACTTCTAGCGATTGGATTTCACTCAAAACTCACCAAATGACTCCTCCCACCATATTGTGGTCTTGCACAAATTTGGGGTTCGATCCGAAATCAATAGGTGTGAGAAATTGGACAATTCAAGTTCAACGGCAGTTCGTTCCTAATTGGAGTGGTTGGTGTATTCCATACTTCTAGCGATTGGATTTCACTCAAAACTCACCAAATGACTCCTCCCACCATATTATGATGTAGCCCAAGTTTCGGGCTCGATCTGAAATCAATAGGTGTGAGAAATTGGACAATTCAAGTTCAACGGCAGTTCGTTCCTAATTGGAGTGGTTGGTGTATTCCATACTTCTAGCGATTGGATTTCACTCAAAACTAACCAAATGACTCCTCCCACCATATTATGATGTTGCCCAAGTTTTGGGCTCGATCCGAAATCAATAGGTGTTCCAAATTGGACAATTCAAGTTCAATGGCAGTTCGTTCCTAATTGGAGTGGTTGGTGTATTCCATACATCTAGCGATTGGATTTCACTCAAAACTCCCCAAATGACTCCTCCCACCATATGATGATGTTGCCCAAGTTTTGGGCTCGATCCGAAATCAATAGGTGTTCCAAATTGGACAATTCAAGTTCAACGGCAGTTCGTTCCTAATTGCTGTGGTTGGTGTATTCCATACTTCTAGCGATTGGATTTCACCCAAAACTTACCAAATGACTCTTTTGCTTCGATTCAGCTGCATCAAAATGGATTCAGCTGCATCCTCAACTTGTGATACTCGCAAGTGCACGAGCCGTTTGGTAGTATAGCATATGTAAGTGCGATGTCGATCCCACGAGGATTGGTGATTGAATGATCCAATTCATTTCCCCTACACAAAACAGAAATGAAAAAGAAAATAAATAAAACAAGAAAAATGAAAATAACTCAACCAAATAAGTTCCCAAGTTCAATTAGATTAACGGATTGATTCGAGCTAAAGTATGATTAAGCCATGGTGTTTGGTCATAACCTTGTGTTCCTAATTCCCTAATTTGATCATTTGTTGTCTAACCTAAAATTAAGCATTAGGAACCCATTAAGCATAGAAGAACAATTTAAACAACCAAGCATGTATCTAATCCCTGTTGTCGAATGTCCATACATACTCTTCCTATTCATAGTTCAATTCGAATTAAAGCATGGTGTCTACTCTTAATTCAAACCAAGATAGCTAACATGCAAGCCTAAATGGTGATCAATCATTCAAACTAGCATATTAACTTATAAGCATAATGAATAAGAACAAAAATCATAATTGAAACTTGGAAACTAATTAAACTTGAATACTTAAGAAAGAATGTACATTACAAATAAAAGTAAAGTAGAACTTGAAAAACTTAAGGAGAATTTCAGCACAAATATTTCATTACAACAATTGAAAACTAGAAAGGAAACTAAGAGAATTTGAGGGAGAGAAGGGAAGGGAGCTCTAGAGAAGTGTTTGAGAGCTCCCCCCCCCTTGGGGTGTGATTTGAAGCTTGAAGGATTCTCTATTTATAGGGCTAAGAGGGAGGAACATCATGATGAATTCCCACACCATCCTTCATCTTTTGCTGCTGCACCTCAAGCATCTTCACATGGGTTCAAAGGTGATCAGATGTGGCTGCCCTTTGCTGCCAACCCATGTGGTTGCCTTTTGGTTGCTGAAAAACGAGTTTTCTGAACCAGTCTTGGTGTAGGAAGGCCAGAGGTTTCAAACCGTATCCAATGGTGCTCAAATTCGGATATGTTATACTAGACACCCATTGGAACAACTTCTATGAAGAAAGTATTCCCATCGGAGCGGTATAAGTGTGCGTTTTGGGCCTTGCAAGTTGGCAGCCGAACAGAGACTGGAATTGACTTCATTTCATTTCTTTGCTTTACATGCATGCACATGCTTTCTCTATAATAACTCCAGCATGTACCAACTTGCTCCTTTAGAATTTCATAGCTGGAATGCCTCCCCACTTCACTCATTATGTTGGATCCAAAGTCAGTTGCAGCATGGGGGAGGCACATGGCTTAAAGGAGGAGACAAGGCTCAAAGCTGGCAGCTGCAAATCCTCCTGAGCATGGTTCAGTTTTGGACGGGCTAAGGACTCCACATATGTTCAATTGGGCTGAATTTTGGATATGTTATACTAGACACCCAATTGAACAACTTCTATGAAGCATGTCTCCTCATCCGAGTTGTACAAATTGCTGAAATGAGATCTGCAAGGTGACTTACGAAACTGGACTGACAAGAAGTGTGGCCCAACTTTGGTTTCGTCTTTAAGCTCTTGCTCTTATCCCAATCAGCCCTTAACATGCATAGATTGCATCAAATGTGATCTCTTGCTATCTTAACCTACAAAACACACAAACAGAGGTAAGTGACTCAAAATAAAGAGAAACTAAGCAAAATCACTAAGTAAAGAAGGCAAGCAAGTGTATGAAATTATGGATTTATCAAAACAGAAAATGGATTAAAAGCACAAGTTTAACTCAATAACATAACCAAATCATAAGCTAGAATGGTACAAAATGATATACAATTATGAACCGATCAGACTCCTCCAACCATATTATGATGTTGCCCAAGTTTTGGGCTCGATCCGAAATCAATAGGTGTGAGAAATTGGACAATTCAATTTCAACGGTAGTTCGTTCCTAATTGGAGTGGTTGGTGTATTCCATACTTCTAGCGATTGGATTTCACTCAAAACTCACCAAATGACTCCTCCCACCATAGTATGATGTTGCCCAAGTTTTGGGCTCGATCCAAAATCAATAGGTGTGAGAAATTGGACAATTCAAGTTCAACGGCAGTTCGTTCCTAATTGGAGTGGCTGGTGTATTCCATACTTCTAGCGATTGGATTTCACTCAAAACTCACCAAATGACTCCTCCCACCATATTATGATGTTGCCCAAGTTTTGGGCTCGAACCGAAATCAATAGGTGTGAGAAATTGGACAATTCAAGTTCAACGGAAGTTTGTTCCTAATTGAAGTGGTTGGTGTATTCCATACTTCTAGCGATTGGATTTCACTCAAAACTAACCAAATGACTCCTCTCACCATATTATGATGTTGCCCAAGTTTGGGGCTTGATCCGAAATCAATAGGTGTGAGAAATTGGACAATTCAAGTTCAACGGCTGTTCGTTCCTAATTGGAGTGGTTGGTGTATTCCACACTTCCAGCGATTGGATTTCACTCAAAACTCACCAAATTACTCCTCCCACCATATTATGATGTTGCCCAAGTTTTGGGCTCGATCCAAAATCAATAGGTGTTCCAAATTGGACAATTCAAGTTCAACGGCAGTTCGTTCCTAATTGCAGTGGTTGGTGTATTCCATACTTCTAGCGAACGGATTTCACCCAAAACTTACCAAATGACTCCTCCCACCATATTATGATGTTGCCCAAGTTTTGGGCTCGATCCGAAATCAATAGGTGTTCCAAATTGGACAATTCAATTTCAACGGTAGTTCGTTCCTAATTGGAGTGGTTGGTGTATTCCATACTTCTAGCGATTGGATTTCACTCAAAACTCACCAAATGACTGCTCCCACCATAGTATGATGATGCCCAAGTTTTGGGCTCGATCCAAAATCAATAGGTGTGAGAAATTGGACAATTCAAGTTCCACGGCAGTTCGTTCCTAATTGGAGTGGCTGGCGTATTCCATACTTCTAGCGATTGGATTTCACTCAAAACTCACCAAATGACTCCTCCCACCATATTATGATGTTGCCCAAGTTTTGGGATCGATCCGAAATCAATAGGTGTGAGAAATTGGACAATTCAAGTTCCACGGCAGTTCGTTCCTAATTGGAGTAGTTGGTGTATTCCATACTTCTAGCGATTGGATTTCACTCAAAACTCACCAAATGACTCCTCCCACCATATTATGATGTTGCCCAAGTTTTGGGCTCGATCCGAAATCAATAGGTGTGAGAAATTGGACAATTCAAGTTCAACGGCAAGTCGTTACTAATTGGAGTGGTTGGTGTATTCCATACTTCTAGCGATTGGATTTCACTCAAAACTCACCAAATGACTCCTCCCACCATAGTATGATGTTGCCCAAGCTTTGGGCTCGATCCGAAATCAATAGGTGTGAGAAATTGGACAATTCAAGTTCAACGGCAGTTCGTTCCTAATTGGAGTGGCTGGTGTATTCCATACTTCTAGCGATTGGATTTCACTCAAAACTCACCAAATGACTCCTCCCTCCACATTATGATGTTACCCAAGTTTTTGGCTCGATCCGAAATCAATAGGTGTGAGAAATTGGACAATTCAAGTTCAACGGAAGTTCGTTCCTAATTGAAGTGGTTGGTGCATTCCATACTTCTAGCGATTGGATTTCACTCAAAACTCACCAAATGACTCCTCTCACCATATTATGATGTTGCCCAAGTTTGGGGCTTGATCCGAACTCAATAGGTGTGAGAAATTGGACAATTCAAGTTCAACGGCTGTTCGTTCCTAATTGGAGTGGTTGGTGTATTACATACTTCCAGCGATTGGATTTCACTCAAAACTCACCAAAGGACTCCTCCCACCATATTATGATGTTGCCCAAGTTTTGGGCTCGATCCGAAATCAATAGGTGTGATAAATTGGACAATTCAAGTTCAACGGCAAGTCGTTCCTAATTGGAGTGGTTGGTGTATTCCATACTTCTAGCGATTGGATTTCACTCAAAACTCACCAAATGACACCTCCCACCATATTATGATGTTGCCCAAGTTTTGGGCTCGATCCGAAATCAATAGGTGTGAGATATTGGACAATTCAAGTTCAACGGCAGTTCGTTCCTAATTGCAGTGGTTGGTGTAGTCCATAGTTCTAGCGATTGGATTTCACTCAAAACTCACCAAATGACTCCTCCCACCGTATTATGATGTTTCCCATGTTCTGGGCTCGATCCGAAATCAATAGGTCTTCCAAATTTGACAATTAGAGTTCAACGGCAGTTCGTTCCTAGTTGGAGTGGTTCGTGTATTCCATACTTCTAGCGATTGGATTTCACTCAAAACTCACCAAATGACTCCTCCCACCATATTATGATGTTGCCCAAGTTGTGGGCTCGATCCGAAATCAATAGGTGTGAGAAATTAGACAATTCAAGTTCAACGGCAGTTCGTTCCCAATTGGAGTGGTTGGTGTATTCCATACTTCTAGCGATTGGATTTCACTCAGAACTCACCAATTGACTCCTCCCACCACATTATGATGTTGCCCAACTTTTGTCATCGATCGTAAATCAATGGGTGTGAGAAATTGGATAATTCAAGTTCAACGGCAGTTCGTTCCTAATTGGAGTGGTTGGTGTATTCCATACTTCTAGCGATTGGATTTCACGCAAAACTCACCAAATGACTCCTCCCACCATATTATGATGTTGCCCAAGTTTTGGGATCGATCCGAAATCAATAGGTGTGAGAAATTGGACAATTCAAGTTCCACGGCAGTTCGTTCCTAATTGGAGTCGTTGGTGTATTCCATACTTCTAGCGATTGGATTTCACTCAAAACTCACCAATTGACTCCTCCCACCATATTATGATGTTGCCCAAGTTTTGGGCTCGATCCGAAATCAATAGGTGTTCCAAATTGGACAATTCAAGTTCAACGGTAGTTCGTTCCTAATTGCAGTGGTTGGTGTATTCCTTATTTCTAGCGATTGGATTTCACTCAAAACTCACCAAATGACTCCTCCAACCATATTATGATGTTGCCCATGTTTTGGGCTCGTTCCGAAGTCAATAGGTGTGAGAAATTGTACAATTCAAGTTCAACGGCAGTTCGTTCCTAATTGGAGTGGTTGGTGTATTCCATACTTCTAGCGATTGGATTTCACTCAAAACTCACCAATTGACTCCTCCCACCATATTATGATGTTGCCCAAGTTTTGTGCTCGATCCGAAATCAATAGTTGTGAGAAATTGGACAATTCAAGTTCAACGGCAGTTCGTTCCTAATTGGAGTGGTTGGTGTATTGCATACTTCTAGCGATTGGATTTCACTCAAAACTCACCAAATTGCTCCTCCCACCATATTATGGTGTTGCCCAAGTTTGGGGCTCGATCCGAAATCAATAGGGGTGAGAAATTGGACAATTCAAGTTCAACGGCAGTTCGTTCCTAATTGGAGTGGTTGGTGTATTCCATACTTCTAGCGATTGGATTTCACTCAAAACAAACCAAATGACTCCTCCCACCATATTATGATGTTGCCCAAGTTTTGGGCTCGATCCGAAATCAATAGGTGTGAGAAATTGGACAATTCAAGTTCAACGGCAGTTCGTTCCTAACTGGAGTGGTTGTTGTATGCCATACTTCTAGCGATTGGATTTCACTCAAAACTCACCAAATGACTCCTCCCAACATATTATGATGTTACCCAAGTTCTGGGCTCGATCCGAAATCAATAGGTCTTCCAAATTTGACAATTAGAGTTCAACGGCAGTTCGTTCCTAATTGGAGTGGTTGGTGTATTCCATACTTCTAGCGATTGGATTTCACTCAAAACTCACCAAATGACTCCTCCCACCATATTATGATGTTGCCCACGTTTTGTGCTCGATCGTAAATCAATGGGTATGAGAAATTGGACAATTCAAGTTCAACGGCAGTTCGTTCCTAATTGGAGTGGTTGGTGTATTCC
Organism: Prunus avium; assembly: GCF_965620075.1. NCBI lineage: Eukaryota > Viridiplantae > Streptophyta > Magnoliopsida > Rosales > Rosaceae > Prunus > Prunus avium. Next base: position 22,329,547 of record NC_142286.1, on the reverse strand, counting down.
ATACTTCTAGCGATTGGATTTCACTCAAAACTCAGCAAATGACTCCTCCCACCATATTATGGTGTTGCCCAAGTTTGGGGCTCGATCCGAAATCAATAGGTGTTCCAAATTGGACAATTCAAGTTCAACGGCAGTTCGTTCCTAATTGGAGTGGTTGGTGTATTCCATACTTCTAGCGATTGGATTTCACTCAAAACTCACCAAATGACTCCTCCCACCATATTATGTTGTTGCCCAAGTTTTGGGCTCGATCCGTAATCAATAGCTGTTCCAAATTGCACAATTCAAGTTCAACGGCAGTTCGTTCCTAATTGGAGTGGTTGTTGTATGCCATACTTCTAGCGATTGGATTTCACTCAAAACTCACCAAGTCACTCCTCCCACCATATTATGATGTTGCCCAAGTTTTGGGCTCGATCCGAAATCAATAGGTGTTCCAAATTGGACAATTCAAGTTCAACGGCAGTTCGTTCCTAATTGCAGTGGTTGGTGTATTCTATACTTCTAGTGATTGGATTTCACTCAAAACTCACCAAATGACTCCTCCAACCATATTATGATGTTGCCCAAGTTTTGGGCTCGTTCCGAAATCAATAGGTGTGAGAAATTGGACAATTCAAGTTCAACGGCAGTTCGTTCCTAATTGGAGTGGTTGGTGTATTCCATACTTCTAGCGATTGGATTTCACTCAAAACTCACCAAATGACTCCTCCCACCATATTATGATGTTGGCCAAGTTTTGGGATCGATCCGAAATCAATAGGTGTGAAAAATTGGACAATTCAAGTTCAACGGCAGTTCGTTCCTAATTGGAGTGGTTGGTGTATTCCGTACTTCTAGCGATTGGATTTCACGCAAAACTCACCAAACGACTCCTCCCACCATATTATCATGTTGCACAACTTTTGGTTTCGATCGGAAATCAATAGGTGTGAGAAATTGGACAATTCAAGTTCAACGGCAGTTCGTTCCTAATTGGAGTGGTTGGTGTATTCCACACTTCTAGCGATTGGATTTCACTCAAAACTCACCAAATGACTCCTCCCACCATATTATGATGTTGGCCAAGTTTTGGGATCGATCCGAAATCAACAAGTGTGAGAAATTGGACAATTCAAGTTCAACGGCAGTTCGTTCCTAATTGGAGTGGTTGGTGTATTCCATACTTCTAGCGATTGGATTTCACTCAAAACTCACCAAATGACTGCTCCCACCTTATTATGATGTTGCCCAAGTTTTGGGCTCGATCCGAAATCAATAGGTGTTCCAAATTGGACAATTCAAGTTCAACGGCAGTTCGTTCCTAATTGCAGTGGTTGGTGTATTCCATACTTCTAGCGAATGGATTTCACTCAAAACTCACCAATTGACTCTTCCAACCATATTATAATGTTGCCCAAGTTTTAGGCTCGATCCGAAATCAATAGGTGTAAGAAATTGGACAATTCAAGTTCAACGGCAGTTCGTTCCAAATTGGAGGGGTTTGTGTATTGCATACTTTTAGCGATTGGATTTCACTCAAAACTCACCAAATGGCTCGTCACACCATATTATGGTGTTGCCCAAGTTTGGGGCTCGATCCGAAATCAATAGGTGTGAGAAATTGGACAATTAAAGTTCAACGGCAGTTCGTTCCTAATTGGAGTGGTTGGTGTATTCCATACTTCTAGCGATTGGATTTCACTCAAAACTAACCAAATGACTCCTCCCACCATATTATGATGTTGCGCAAGTTTTGGGCTCGATCCGAAATCAATAGGTGTGAGAAATTGGACAATTCAAGTTCAACGGCAGTTCGTTCCTAATTGGAGTAGTTGGTGTATTCCATACTTCTAGCGATTGGATTTCACTCAAAACTCACCAAATGACTCCTCCCACCATATTATGATGTTGCCCAAGTTTGGGGCTCGTTCCAAAATCAATAGGTGTGAGAAATTGGACAATTCAAGTTCAACGGCAGTTCGTTCCTAATTGGAGTGGTTGGTGTATTCCAAACTTCTAGCGATTGGATTTCACTCAAAACTCACCAAATGACTCCTCCCACGACATTATGATGTTGCCCAAGTTTTGGGCTCGATCCGAAATCAATAGGTCTTCCAAATTTGACAATTAGAGTTCAACGGCACTTCGTTCCTAATTGGAGTGGTTGGTGTATTCCATACTTCTATCGATTGGATTTCACTCAAAACTAACCAAATGACTTCTCCCACCATATTATGATGTTGCCCAAGTTTGGGGGTCGATCCGAAATCAATAGCTGTGAGAAATTGGACAATTCAAGTTCAACGGCATTTCGTTCCAAATTGGAGTGGATGCTGTATTCCATACTTCTGGCGATTGGATTTCACTCAAAACTCACCAAATGACTCCTCCCACCATATTATGGTGTTGCCCAAGTTTGGGGCTTGATCCGAAATCAATAGGTGTTCCAAATTGGACAATTCAAGTTCAACGGCAGTTCGTTCCTACTTGGAGTGGTTGGTGTATTCCGTACTTCTAGCGATTGGATTTCACTCAAAACTGCCCAAATGACTCTTCTCACTATATTATGATGTTGCCCAAGTTTTTGGCTAGATCCGAAATCAATAGGTGTTCCAAATTGGACAATTCAAGTTCAACGGCTGTTCGTTCCTAATTGGAGTGGTTGGTGTATTCCATACTTCTAGCGATTGGATTTCACTCAAAATTAACCAAATGACTACTCCCACCATATTCTGATGTTGCCCAAGTTTTGGGGTCGATCCGAAATCAATAGGTGTGGGAAATTGGACAATTCAAGTTCAACGGCGGTTCGTTCCTAATTGGAGTGGTTGGTGTATTCCATACTTCTAGCGATTGGATTTCACTCAAAACTCACCAAATGACTCCTCCCACCATATTATGGGGTTGCCCAAGTTTGGGGCTCGATCCGAAATCACTAGTTGTGAGAAATTGGACAATCCAAGTTCAATGGCAGTTCGTTCCTAATTGGAGTGGTTGGTGTATTACATACTTCTAGCGAATGGATTTCACTCAAAACTCACCAAATGACTCTTCCCACCATATTATGATGTTGCCCAAGTTTTGGGCTCGATCCAAAATCAATAGGTGTTCCAAATTGGACAATTCAAGTTCAACGGCAGTTCGTTTATAATTGGAGTGGTTGGTGTATTCCATACTTCTAGCGATTTTATTTCACTCAAAACTCACCAAATGACTCCTCCCACCATATTATGATGTTGCCCAAGTTTTGGGCTCGATCTGAAATCAATAGGTGTTCCAAATTGGCCAATTCAAGTTCAACGGCAGTTCGTTCCTAATTGGAGTGATTGGTGTATTCCATACTTCTAGTAATTGTATTTCTCTCAAAACTCACCAAATGACTCCTCCGACAATTCAAGTTCAACGGCAGTTCCTTCCTAATTGGAGTGGTTGGTGTATTCCATACTTCTAGCGATTGGATTTCACTCAAAACTCACCAAATGACTCCTCCCAACAAATTGTGATGTTGCCCAAGTTTTGGGCTCGATCCGAAATCAATAGGTGAGAGAAATTGGACAATTCAAGTTCAACGGCAGTTCGTTCCAAATTGGAGTGGTTGGTGTATTCCATACTTCTAGCGATTGGATTTCACTCAAAACTAACCAAATGACTCCTCCCACTAGATTATTATGATGTTGCCCAAGTTTTGGGCTCGATCCGAAATCAATAGGTGTTCCAAATTGGACAATTCAAGTTCAACGGCAGTTCGTTCCTAATTGGAGTGGTTGGTGTATTCCATACTTCTAGTGATTGGATTTCACTCAAAACTAACCAAGTGAATCCTCCCACTATATTATTATGATGTTGCCCAAGTTTTGGTCTCGATCCGAAATCAATAGGTGAGAGAAATTGGACAATTCAAGTTCAACGGCAGTTCGTTCCAAATTGGAGTGGTTGGTGTATTCCATACTTCTAGCGATTGGATTTCACTCAAAACTAACCAAATGACTCCTCCCACTATATTATTATGATGTTGCCCAAGTTTTGGTCTCGATCCGAAATCAATAGGTGTGAATAATTGGACAATTCAAGTTCAACGGCAGTTTGTTCCAAATTGGGGAGGTTGGTGTATTCCATACTTCTAGCGATTGGATTTCACTCAAAACTCACCAAATGGCTCCTCCCAACATATTATGATCTTGCCCAAGTTTTGGGCTCGATCCGAAATCAATAGGTGTTCCAAATTGGACAATTCAAGTTCAACGGCAGTTCGTTCCTAATTGGAGTGGTTGGTGTATTCCATACTTCTAGCGATTGGATTTCACTCAAAACTCACCAAATGACTCCTCCCAACAAATTGTGATGTTGCCCAAGTTTTGGGCTCGATCCGAAATCAATAGGTGAGAGAAATTGGACAATTCAAGTTCAACGGCAGTTCGTTCCTAATTGGAGTGGTTGGTGTATTCCATACTTCTAGCGATTGGATTTCACTCAAAACTAACCAAATGACTCCTCCCACTATATTATTATGATGTTGCCCAAGTTTTGGGCTCGATCCGAAATCAATAGGTGTTCCAAATTGGACAATTCAAGTTCAACGGCAGTTCGTTCCTAATTGCAATGGTTGGTGTATTCCAAACTTCTAGCGATTGGATTTCACTCAAAATTCACCAAATGACTCCTCCCACCATATTATGATGTTGCCCAAGTTTTGCGCTCGATCTGAAATCAATAGGTGTGACAAATTGGACAATTCAAGTTCAACGGAAGTTCGTTCCTAATTGGAGTGGTTGGTGCATTCCATACATCTAGCGACTGGATTTCACTCAAAACTCCCCAAATGACTCCTCCCACCATATTATGATGTTGCCCAAGTTTTGGGCTCGAACCGAAATCAATAGGTGTGAGAAATTGGACAATTCAAGTTCAACGGCAGTTCGTTCCTAATTGGAGTGGTTGGTGTATTCCGTACTTCTAGCGATTGGATTTCACTCAAAACTCACCAAATGACTCCACCCACGATATTATGATGTTGCCCATGTTTTGGGCCCGATCCGAAATCAATAGGTGTGAGAAATTGGACAATTCAAGTTCAACGGCAGTTCATTCCTAATTGGAGTGGTTGGTGTATTCCACACTTTTAGCGACTGGATTTCACTCAAAACTCACCAAATGGCTCCTCCCACCATATTATGATGTTGCCCAAGTTTGTGGCTCGATCCGAAATCAGCAGGTGTGAGAAATTGGACAATTCAAGTTCAACAGCAGTTCGTTCCTAATTGGAGTGGTTGGTGTATTCCATACTTCCAGCGATTGGATTTCACTCAAAACTCACCAAACGACTCCTCCCGCCATATTATGATGTTGCCCAAGTTTTGGGCTCGATCGGAAATCAATAGGTGTTCCAAATTGGACAATTCAAGTTCAACGGCAGTTCGTTCCTAATTGGAATGGTTGGTGTCTTCCACACTTCTAACTATTGGATTTCACTGAAAACTCACCAAATGACTCCTCCCACTATATTATTATGATGTTGCCCAAGTTTTGGGCTCGATCCGAAATCAATAGGTGTTCCAAATTGGACAATTCAAGTTCAACGGCAGTTCGTTCCTAATTGGAGTGGTTGGTGTATTTCATACTTCTAGCGATTGGATTTCACTCAAAACTCACCAAATGACTCCTCCCACCATATTATGATGTTACCCAAGTTTTTGGCTTGATCCGAAATCAATAGGTGTGAGAAATTGGACAATTCAAGTTCAACGGCAGTTCATTCCTAATTGGAGTGGTTGGTGTATTCCACACTTTTAGCGACTGGATTTCACTCAAAACTCACCAAATGGCTCCTCCCACCATATTATGATGTTGCCCAAGTTTGTGGCTCGATCTGAAATCAACAGGTGTGAGAAATTGGACAATTCAGGTTTAACAGCAGTTCGTTCCTAATTGGAGTGGTTGGTGTATTCCATACTTCCAGCGATTGGATTTCACTCAAAACTCACCAAACGACTCCTCCCACCATGTTATGATGTTGCCCAAGTTTTGGGCTCGATCGGAAATCAATAGGTGTTCCAAATTGGACAATTCAAGTTCAACGGCAGTTCGTTCCTAATTGGAATGGTTGGTGTCTTCCACACTTCTAACTATTGGATTTCACTGAAAACTCACCAAATGACTCCTCCCACTATATTATTATGATGTTGCCCAAGTTTTGGGCTCGATCCGAAATCAATAGGTGTTCCAAATTGGACAATTCAAGTTCAACGGCAGTTCGTTCCTAATTGGAGTGGTTGGTGTATTTCATACTTCTAGCGATTGGATTTCACTCAAAACTCACCAAATGACTCCTCCCACCATATTATGATGTTGCCCAAGTTTTGGGCTTGATCCGAAATCAATAGGGGTGAGAAATTGGTCAAATCAATTTCAACGACAGTTCGTTCCTAATTGGAGTGGTTGGTGTATTCCATACTTCTAGCGATTGGATTTCACTCAAAACTCACCAAATAGCTCCTCCCACAATATTATGATGTAGCCCAAGTCTGGGGCTCGATCCGAATTCAATAGGTCTGAGAAATTGGACAATTCAAGTTCAACGGCAGTGCGTTCCTAATTGGAGTAGTTGGTGTATTCCATACTTCTAGCGATAGTATTTCACTTAAAACTATCCAAATGACTCCTCCCACCATATTATGATGTTGCCCAAGTTTTGGGCTCGATCCGAAATCAATAGGTGTTCCAAATTGGACAATTCAAGTTCAACGGCAGTTCGTTCCTAACTGGAGTGGTTGGTGTATTCCATACTTCTAGCGATCGTATTTTACTCAAAACTCACCAAATGACAAGCCACACCATATTATGATGTTTCCTAAGTTTTGGGCTCGATCCGAAATCAATAGGTGTGAGAAATTGGACAGTTCAAGTTCAACGGCAGTTCGTTCCTAATTGGAGTGGTTGGTGTATTCCATACTTCTAGCTATTGGATTTCACTCAAAACTCACCAAATGAGTCCTCCCACAATATTATGATGTTTCCCAAGTTTTGGGCTCGATCCGAATTCAATAGGTGTGAGAAATTGGTCAATTCAATTTCAACGACAGTTCTTCCCTAATTGGAGTGGTTGGTGTATTCCATACTTCTAGCGATTGGATTTCACTCAAAACTCACCAATTGACTCCTCCCACCATATTATGATGTTGCCCAAGTTTTGTGCTCGATCCGAAATCAATAGGTCTTCCAAATTGGACAATTCAAGTTCAACGGCAGTTCGTTCCTAATTGGAGTGGTTGGTGTATTCCATACTTCTTGCAATTGGATTACACTCAAAACTCACCAAATGACTCCTCCCACCATATTATGATGTTGCCCAAGTTTTGGGCTCGATCCGAATTCAATAGGTTTGAGAAATTGGTCAATTCAATTTCAACGACAGTTCTTTCCTAATTGGAGTGGTTGGTGTATTCCATACTTCTTGCGATTGGATTTCACTCAAAACTCCCAAATGACTCCTCCCACAATATTATGATGTTGCCCAAGTTTTGGGCTCGATCCGAATTCAATAGGTGTGAGAAATTGGTCAATTCAATTTCAACGACAGTTCTTTCCTAATTGGAGTGGTTGGTGTATTCCATACTTCTAGCGATTGGATTTCACTCAAAACTCACCAATTGACTCCTCCCACCATATTATGATGTTGCCCAAGTTTTGGGCTCGATCCGAATTCAATAGGTTTGAGAAATTGGTCAATTCAATTTCAACGACAGTTCTTTCCTAATTGGAGTGGTTGGTGTATTCCATACTTCTAGCGATTGGATTTCACTCAAAACTCACCAAATGACTCCTCCCACAATATTATGATGTTGCCCAAGTCTTGGGCTCGATCAGAAATCAATAGGTGTGAGAAATTGGACAATTCAAGTTCAACGGCAGTTCGTTCCTAATTGGAGTGGTTGGTGTATTCCATACTTCTAGCTATTGGATTTCACTCAAAACTCACCAAATGACTAATCCCACAATATTATGATGTTGCCCAAGTTTTGGGCTCGATCCGAATTCAATAGGTTTGAGAAATTGGTCAATTCAATTTCAACGACAGTTCTTTCCTAATTGGAGTGGTTGGTGTATTCCATACTTCTTGCGATTGGATTTCACTCAAAACTCCCAAATGACTCCTCCCACAATATTATGATGTTGCCCAAGTTTTGGGCTCGATCCGAATTCAATAGGTGTGAGAAATTGGTCAATTCAATTTCAACGACAGTTCTTTCCTAATTGGAGTGGTTGGTGTATTCCATACTTCTAGCGATTGGATTTCACTCAAAACTCACCAATTGACTCCTCCCACCATATTATGATGTTGCCCAAGTTTTGGGCTCGATCCGAATTCAATAGGTTTGAGAAATTGGTCAATTCAATTTCAACGACAGTTCTTTCCTAATTGGAGTGGTTGGTGTATTCCATACTTCTAGCGATTGGATTTCACTCAAAACTCACCAAATGACTCCTCCCACAATATTATGATGTTGCCCAAGTTTTGGGCTCGATCCAAATTCAATAGGTGTGAGAAATTGGACAATTCAAGTTCAGCGGCAGTTCGTTCCTAATTGGAGTGGTTGGTGTATTCCATACTTCTAGCTATTGGATTTCACTCAAAACTCACCAAATGACTCCTCCCACAATATTATGATGTTGCCCATGTTTTGGGCTCGATCCGAATTCAATAGGTTTGAGAAATTGGTCAATTCAATTTCAACGACAGTTCTTTCCTAATTGGAGTGGTTGGTGTATTCCATACTTCTAGCGATTGGATTTCACTCAAAACTCACCAAATGACTCCTCCCACAATATTATGATGTTGCCCAAGTTTTGGGCTCGATCCGAATTCAATAGGTGTGAGAAATTGGTCAATTCAATTTCGACGACAGTTCTTTCCTAATTGGAGTGGTTGGTGTATTCCATACTTCTAGCGATTGGATTTCACTCAAAACTCACCAATTGACTCCTCCCACCATATTATGATGTTGCCCAAGTTTTGGGCTCGATCCGAATTCAATAGGTTTGAGAAATTGGTCAATTCAATTTCAACGACAGTTCTTTCCTAATTGGAGTGGTTGGTGTATTCCATACTTCTAGCGATTGGATTACACTCAAAACTCACCAAACGACTCCTCCCACCATATTATGATGTTGCCCAAGTTTTGGGCTCGATCCGAAATCAATAGGTGTTCCAAATTGGACAATTCAAGTTCAACGGCAGTTCGTTCCTAATTGGAGTGGTTGGTGTATTCCATACTTCTAGCGATTTGATTTCACTCAAAACTCCCCAAACGACTCCTCCCACCATATTATGATGTTGCCCAAGTTTTGGGCTCGATCCGAAATCAATAGGTGTTCCAAATTCGTCAATTCAATTTCAACGACAGTTCGTTCCTAATTGGAGTGGTTGGTGTATTCCATACTTCTAGCGATTGGATTTCACTCAAAACTCACCCAATGACTCCTCCCACCATATTATGATGTTGCCCAAGTTTGGGGCTCGATCCGAAATCAATACGTCTTAGAAATTGGACAATTCAAGTTCAACGGCAGTTCGTTCCAAATTGGAGTGGTTGGTGTATTCCATAGTTCTGGCGATTGGATTTCACTCAAAAGTCACCAAATGACTCCTCCCACCATATTATGATGTTGCCCAAGTTTTGGGCTCGATCCGAAATCAATAGGTCTTCCAAATTGGACAATTCAAGTTCAACGGCAGTTCGTTCCTAATTGGAGTGGTTGGTGTATTCCATACTTCTAGCGATTGGATTTCACTCAAAACTCACCAAATGACTCCTCCCACAATATTATGATGTTGCCCAAGTTTTGGGCTCGATCCGAATTCAATAGGTGTGAGAAATTGTTCAATTCAATTTCAACGACAGTTCTTTCCTAATTGGAGTGGTTGGTGTATTCCATACTTTTAGCGATTGGATTACACTCAAAACTCACCAAATGACTCCTCCGACAATATTATGATGTTGCCCAAGTTTTGGGCTCGATCCAAATTCAATAGGTGTGAGAAATTGGTCAATTCAATTTCAACGACAGTTCTTTCCTAATTGGAGTGGTTAGTGTATTCCATACTTCTAGCGATTGGATTTAACTAAAAACTCACCAATTGACTCCTCCCACCATATTATGATGTTGCCCAAGTTTTGGGCTCGATCCGAAATCAATAGGTCTTCCAAATTGGACAATTCAAGTTCAACGGCAGTTCGTTCCTAATTGGAGTGGTTGGTGTATTCCATACGTCCAGCGATTGGATTTCACTCAAAACTCACCAAATGAATCCTCCCACCATATTATGATGTTGACCAAGTTTTGGGCTCGATCCGAAATCTATAGGTGTGAGAAATTGTACAATTCAAGTTCAACGGCAGTTCGTTCCTAATTGGAGTGGTTGGTGTATTCCATAGTTCTGGCGATTGGATTTCACTCAAAGGTCACCAAATGACTCCTCCCACCATATTATGATGTTGCCCAAGTTTTGGGCTCAATCCGAAATCAATAGGTGTTCCAAATTGGACAATTCAATTTCAACGGCAGTTCGCTCCTAGTTGGAGTGGTTGGTGTATTCCATACTTCTAGCGATTGGATTTCACCCAAAACTCAGCAAATGACCGCTCCCACCATATTATGATGTTGCCCAAGTTCGGGGCTCGATCCGAAATCAATAGGTGTGAGAAATTGGACAATTCAAATTCAACGGCAGTTCGTTCCGAATTGGAGTGGTTGGCGTTTTCCGTACTTCTAGGGATTGGATTTCATGCAAAACTCAGCAAATCATCCCTCCCACCATATTATCATGTTGCCCAAGTTTTGGGCTCGAACCGAAATCAATAGGTGTGAGAAATTGGTCAATTCAATTTCAACGAAAGTTCGTTCCTAATTGGAGTGGTTGGTGTATTCCATACTTCTAGTGAATGGATTTCACTGAAAACTCACCAAATGACTCCTTCCACCATATTATGATGTTGACCAAGTTTTGGTCTCGATCCGAAATCAATAGGTGTGAGAAATTGGTCAATTCAATTTCAACGATAGTTCGTTCCTAATTGGAGTGGTTGGTGTATTCCATACGTCCAGCGACTGGATTTCACTCAAAACTCACCAACTGACTACTCCCACTATATTATGATGTTGCCCAAGTTTTGGGCTCTATCCGAAATCTATAGGTGTTCCAAATTGGACAATTCAAGTTCAACGGCAGTTCGTTCCTAATTGGAGTGGTTGGTGTATTCCATACTTCTAGCGATTGGATTTCACTCAAAACTCACCAAATGACTCCTCCCACCATATTATGATGTTTCCCAAGTTTTGGGCTCGATCCGAAATCAATAGGTGTTCCAAATTGGACAATTCAAGTTCAACGGCAGTTCGTTCCTAATTGGAGTGGTTGGTGTATTCCATACTTCTAGCGATTGGATTTTACTCAAAACTCACCAAATGACTCCTCCCACTATATTATGATGTTGCCCATGTTTTGGGCTCGATCCGAAATCAATAGGTCTGAGAAATTGGTCAATTCAATTTCAACGACAGTTCGTTCCTAATTGGAGTGGTTGGTGTATTCCATACGTCCAGCGACTGGATTTCACTCAAAACTCACCAAATGACTCCTCCCACCATATTATGATGTTGCCCAAGTTTTCGGTTCGATACGAAATCTATAGGTGTTCCAAATTGGACAATTCAAGTTCAACGGCAGTTCGTTCCTAATTGGAGTGGTTGGTGTATTCCATACTTCTAGCGATTGGATTTCACTCAAAACTCACGAAATGACTCCTCCCACCATATTATGATGTTGCCCAAGTTTGGGGCTCGATCCGAAATCAATAGGTGTGAGAAATTGGACAATTCAAGTTCAACGGCAGTTCGTTCCTAATTGGAGTGGTTGGTGTATTCCATACTTCTAGCGATTGGATTTCACTCAAAACTAACCAAATGACTCCTCCCACCATATTATGATGTTGCCCAAGTTTGGGCTCGATCCCAAATCAATAGGTGTGAGAAATTGGTCAATTCAATTTCAACGACAGTTCGTTCCTAATTGGAGAGGTTGGTGTATTCCATACGTCTAGCGATTGGATTTCACTCGAAACTCACCAAAAGACTCCTCCCACTATATTATGATGTTGCCCAAGTTTTGGGCTAGATCCGAAATCAATAGGCGTTCCAAATTGGACAATTCAAGTTCAACGGCAGTTCGTTCCTAATTGGAGTGGTTGGTGTATTCCATACTTCTCGCGATTGGATTTCACTCAAAACTCACCAAATGACTCCTCCCACCATATTATGATGTTGCCCAAGTTTTGGGCTCGATCCGAAATCAATAGGTCTGAGAAATCGGTGAATTCAATTTCAACGACAGTTCGTTCCCAATTGGAGTGGTTGGTGTATTCCAGACGTCCAGTGATTGGATTTCACTCAAAACTCACCAAATGACTCCTCCCACCATATTATGATGTTGGCCAAGTTTTGGGCTCGATCTGAAATTAGTAGGTGTTCCAAATTGGACAATTCACGTTCAACCGCAGTTCGTTCCTAAATGGAGTGGTTGGTGTATTCCATACTTCTAGCGATTGGATTTCACTCAAAACTCACCAAATGACTCCTCCCACCATGTTTTATTGTTGCCCAAGTTTTGGGCTCGATCTGAAATTAGTAGGTGTTCCAAATTGGACAATTCACGTTCAACGGCAGTTCGTTCCTAATTGCAGTGGTTGGTGTATTCCATACTTCTAGCGATTGGATTTCACTCAAAACTCACCAAATGACTCCTCCCACCATATTTTGTTGTTGCCCAAGTTTTGGGCTCGATCCGAAATCAATAGGTGTTCCAATTTGGACAATTCAAGTTCAACGGCAGTTCGGTCCTAACTGGAGTGGTTGGTGTATTCCATACTTCTACCGATTGGATTTCACTCAAAACTAACCAAATGACTCCTCCCACCATATTAAGATGTTGCCCAAGTTTTGGGCTCGATCCGAAATCAATAGGTGTTCCAAATTGGACAATTCAAGTTCAACGGCAGTTCGTTCCTAATTGGAGTGGTTGGTGTATTCCATACTTCTAGCGATTGGATTTCACTCAAGACTCACCAAATGACTCCTCCCACCATATTTTGTTGTTGCCCAAGTTTTGGGCTCAATCCGAAATCAATAGGTGTTCCAAATTGGACAATTCAAGTTCAACGGCAGTTCGTTCCTAATTGGAGTGGTTGGTGTATTCCATACTTCTAGCGATTGGATTTCACTCAAAACTCCCCAAATGACTCCTCCCACCATATTTTGTTGTTGCCCAAGTTTTGGGCTCGATCCGAAATCAATAGGTGTTTAAAATTGGACAATTCAAGTTCAACGGCAGTTCGTTCCTAATTGGAGTGGTTGGTGTATTCCATAGTTCTAGCGATTGGATTTCACTCAAAACTAACCAAATGACTCCTCCCACCATATTATGATGTTGCCCAAGTTTTGGGCTAGATACGAAATCAATAGGTGTTCCAAATTGGACAATTCAAGTTCAACGGCAGTTCGTTCCTAATTGGAGTGGTTGGTGTGTTCCATACTTCTAGCGATTGGATTTCACTCAAAACTCACCAAATGACTCCTCCCGCCATATTATGGTCTTGCCCATGTTTTGGGCTCGATCCGAAATCAATAGGTATGAGAAATTGGTCAATTCAATTTCAACGACAGTTCGTTCCTAATTGGAGTGGTTGGTGTATTCCATACGTCCAGCGATTGAATTTCACTCAAAACTCCCCAAATGACTCCTCCCACCATATTATGATGTTGCCCAAGTTTTGGGCTCGATACGAAATCAATAGGAGTTCCAAATTGGACAATTCAAGTTCAACGGCAGTTCGTTCCTAATTGGAGTGGTTGGTGTATTCCATACTTCTAGCGATTGGATTTCACTCAAAACTCACCAAATGACTCCTCCCACCATATTATGATGTTGCCCAAGTTTTGGGCTCGATCCGAAATCAATAGGTGTTCCAAATTGGACAATTCAAGTTCAACGGCAGTTCGTTCCTAAATGGAGTGGTTGGTGTATTCCATACTTCTAGCGATTGGATTTCACTGAAAACTCACCAAATGACTCCTCCCACCATATTTTTTTGTTGCCCAAGTTTTGGGCTCGATCGGAAATCAATAGGTGTTCCAAATCAGACAATTCAAGTTCAACGGCAGTTCGTTCCTAATTGGAGTGGTTGGTGTATTCCATACTACTAGCGATTGGATTTCACTCAAAACTCACCAAATGACTTCTCCCACCATATTTTGTTGTTGCCCAAGTTTTGGGCTCGATCGGAAATCAATAGGTGTTCCAAATCGGACAATTCAAGTTCAACGGCAGTTCGTTCCTAATTGGAGTGGTTGGTGTATTCCATACTTCTAGCGATTGGATTTCACTCAAAACTCACCAAATGACTCTTTCCACCGTATTACGATGTTGCCCAAGTTTGGGGCTCGATCCGAAATCAAGAGGTGTGAGAAATTGGACAATTCAAGTTCAACGGCAGTTCATTCCTAATTGGAATGGTTGGTGTATTCCATACTTCTAGCGATTGGATTTCACTCAAAACTAACCAAATGACTCCTCCCACCATATTATGATGTTGCCCAAGTTTTTGGCTCGATCCGAAATCAGTAGGTGTGAGAAATTGGTCAATTCAATTTGAACGACAGTTCGTTCCTAATTGGAGTGGTTGGTGTATTCCATACTTCTCGCGATTGGATTTCACTCAAAACACACCAAATGACTCCTCCCACCATATTATGTTGTTGCCCAAGTTTTGGGCTCGATCCGAAATCAATAGGTCTGAGAAATTGGTCAATTCAATTTCAACGACAGTTCGTTCCTAATTGGAGTGGTTGGTGTATTCCATACGTCCAGCGATTGGATTTCACTCAAAACTCACCAAATGAATCCTCCCACCGTATTATGATGTTGGCCAAGTTTTGGGCTCGATCCGAAATCTATAGGTGTTCCAAATTGGTCAATTCAAGTTCAACGGCAGTTCGTTCCTAATTGGAGTGGTTGGTGTATTCCATACTTCTAGCGATTGGATTTCACTCAAAACTCACCAAATGACTCCTCCCACCATATTATGTTGTTGCCCAAGTTTGGGGCTCGATCCGAAATCAATAGGTGTGAGAAATTGGACAATTCAAGTTCAACGGCAGTTCGTTCCTAATTGGAGTGGTTGGTGTATTCCATACTTCTAGCGATTGGATGTCACTCAAAACTAACCAAATGACTCCTCCCACCATATTATGATGTTGCCCAAGTTTTGGGCTCGATCCCAAATCAATAGGTGTGAGAAATTGGTCAATTCAATTTCAACGACAGTTCGTTCCTAATTGGAGTGGTTGGTGGATTCCATACGTCTAGCGATTGGATTTCACTCAAAACTCACCAAACGACTTCTCCCACTATATTATGATGTTGCCCAAGTTTTGGGCTCGATCCGAAATCAATAGTTGTTCCAAATTGGACAATTCAAGTTCAACGGCAGTTCGTTCCTAATTGGAGTGGTTGGTGTATTCCATACTTCTCGCGATTGGATTTCACTCAAAACCCACCAAATGACTCCTCCCACCATATTATGATGTTGCCCACGTTTTGGGCTCGATCCGAAATCAATAGGTCTGAGAAATTGGTCAATTCAATTTCAACGACAATTCATTCCTAATTGGACTGGTTGGTGTATTCCATACGTCCAGCGATTGGATTTCACTCAAAACTCACCAAATGAATCCTCCCACCATATTATGATGTTGGCCAAGTTTTGGGCTCGATCCGAAATCTATAGGTGTTCCAAATTGGACAATTCAAGTTCAACGGCAGTTCGTTCCTAATTGGAGCGGTTGGTGTATTCCATACTTCTAGCGATTGGATTTCACTCAAAACTCACCAAATGACTCCTCCCACCAAGTTTTGGGCTCGATCCGAAATCAATAGGTCTGAGAAATTGGTCAATTCAATTTCAACGACAGTTCGTTCCTAATTGGAGTGGTTGGTGTATTCCATACGTCCAGCGATTGGATTTCACTCAAAATTCCCCAAATGACTCCTCCCACCATATTATGATGTTGCCCAAGTTTTGGGTTCGATCCGAAATCAATAGGTGTTCCAATTTGGACAATTCAAGTTCAACGGCAGTTCGTTCCTAATTGGAGTGGTTGGTGTATGTTGCGTAGATTTAGCTCCACCAAAATGGATTCAGCTGCATCCTCAACTTGTGATGCCAATTAATTTTTTTTTTTTTAAATTTTTTAATTAAAAAAAATTAATAATAAAATGAAATCCAATTTTTATTTAAGTCATGCAAACATTTATCACAATCTCATCATAAGTGTTGGGAAAGTGACTCAAAACAAAATAAGACTCAAAATATAGAAAAAAGAAAAAAACAAGCAAGAAATTTTATTTTATTTTATTTAAAAATATTTTTTTTTTAAGAAAAAAAAACAAATTTAGTTGCTAAACTCCAATACCCCCAAACCTAGAAATGAACATTGTCCTCAATTTTTAAAAATTAGGAACAAGCAATGTCATAACAAGAAATGAAAGGTACTAAAGTAAATATAAACCACAAAAAAAAAAAAACACAAATAAAATAAAATAATTACAAAAATAAAAATTACAAAACAAACAAACAAACAAACAAACAATCAAACAGAAAACCCTAAACAGACAAAACAGTAAGCCCTAAACAGACAGTCTTATGCAAACCAAAATCCAAACAATTGAAAGCCCAACCCAAAAGAAAGTTAAGCCATCTTGAAACCTAACAACGGTGAAAACCCAACCCACAATGAAAACTGAAGCCCACATGTTTGTTATTATTTTTATTTTTATTTTTTATTTTTTTAAATAAAATGAAACTTGAATTGGGAGCGCGAAGGCGGGATTTCTGAAAAGAAAGTGTGTGGTCCCTGATGCCTTGGTTCCTGGGAAGTCACGGGTGAAAGGGGTGAGGGACGTGTCGGCGCGCAGAAGCAGCTGTCACATCCCCCAAGCCAGAATTATTGGCTTCTTGGGTGAAGCGGGACGACTTTTTCACTAGAAGGTGGTGAAAGGTGAAAATGCAATTAAGGGGGTTGGGAAACGGGTGTGGCGACTGTTGTTAATAATATGTTAACTCGCAATTGTACGGGGCAATTAGTAGTATAGCAAGACAAGTACGAGGTCGTACCCACGAAGACTGAGAAGTTCAAATTAGTTATGTACTTTAGATTACCAAATTCAAGAAGTTAGGAAGTTAAATCTAAAACAGAATTTAAAGCAAGAGTGAGTTTGAAAACAAATGCAGCAAGATTAAAATGAACTTTGAAGTGAGAATGCTTGTGATTATAGAAAGAAATGAACAAACTGAAATTGCAACGGAAAGCAAGTAAACAAAAGTAACAAAGGGTGGTTTTGAAGGTTAAAGCACAGGTTTGGAGACTAGGGCATTCGATTCACCATAACAATTCAATTCTGGGTTATAAAGATTCAAGTAACAAGTCTAATTCAGATTCAAAGATTGATTCTAGCTAAAGTATGATTAGGCCATGGTGTTTGGTCCTAACCTTGTGTTCCTAATTCCCTAATTTGATCATTTGTTGTCTAACCTAAAATTAAGCATTAGGAACCCATTAAGCATAGAAGAACATTTTAAACAACCAAGTATGTATCTAATCCCTGTTGTCGAATGTCCATACATACTCTTCCTATTCATAGTTCAATTCGAATTAAAGCATGGTGTATACTCTTAATTCAAACCAAGATAGTTAACAAACAAGTTCTAATGGTGATCAATCATTCAAACAAGCATGTTAACTTATAAGCATAATGAATAAGAACATGAATCATGAATCAAACTTGAAACTCCAAACTTATAAACCCAGAATATTCATGTTAGGTTACATCGAAGCCCTAGTTATGGATTTAGCTACTCATAATGGAAAAGAGACTTGAACAGAAATGAGAAAACATAATGAATGCAATAAGAGTAGAAAAACCCTTTTTCTGAAGTTCTTGTGGTGTCCAAGGCTTCTCCAAGTGCTTCTCCACTTCTAATGCTTCTCCAAGAGCTTCCCCACTTCTAGAAAGATGTATGAAGGATATGGAGGTGATTTGGGATTGTGAGAGTGTTTGAGGATGGTTGGAGTGAATTGTGGGGTTGTGAATCCCAGGATTTGTTGTGTCTTGAATGTGGAATGGATGTGGTATTTATAGGGAGAGGGGAGTGATAAATCTGAATTCAATATGGCTAATGCATACAACACTTGCATTATAAAAGATGAATTGGTTGATGCACTTCACTAATGCATACAACACTTGCATTATAAAATCTGAATTGGTTGATGCACTTCACCAATAAATCCCACCAGCAGCCCTAGCTCATCTTCATGTCACCATGACCAAGCTTCCAACCAGCTACAATAGCTCATGCCTAGCTCACCATGACCAAGCTTCCAACCAGCTCATCCTCATGTCAGCATGACCAGCAACTTCAAGGGCTTACAACTTGGGCTTCTCTTAAGCAAATGACGACTTTAAGATATCCATTGTGAAGTTCAGAATGTGTCTGATCCAACCACACAAGTATTGGCCCAATCCAAGCTCGGATGAAGAAGATAAGTCCGAAATGAAATTCTAACTCAGTTTGCTCGCTGACAAAAATCCATCCTGAGCATGGTTCTGTGTTTGCTAGGTGACGGACTCCAGATTTATTCAATGGGGCTGAATTTTGGATATGTTATAGTACACACCCATTGGAACAACTTTCATGAAGAATGCGGCCTCATCCGAGCTGTGTAGGTTGCTGAAACAGATCTTGCAATGTGACCCACGAAACTGGATTGGCAAGGGGCTGTAGCAAAAATGAGTATGTCTTTAAGCTCTTCTTCCCTTCATCCAAATTAGGCCTTAACATGCTTGAATTGCATGAATTATGCTCTCTTACTCTTTTGGCCTACAAAACACACAAATAGAGGCAAATAACTTAGAATTATAGGAAACTAAGCAAAAGAAGTAAGTAAATTTGGGCATGTATATGTATGAAATTATGAGCTTAACACACCCCCAAACTTAGATTTTGCTAGTCCTCGAGCAAAACAAAAGAGAAACAAAGATAAAAAACTCACCGGCAGTTCGTTCCGAAATCAATAGGTGTGAGAAATTGGACAATTCAAGTTCAACGGCAGTTCGTTCCAAATTGGAGTGGTTGGTGTATTCCATACTTCTAGCGATTGGATTTCACTCAAAACTCACCAAATGACTCTTCCCACCATATTATGATGTTGCCCAAGTTTGGGGATCGATCCGAAATCAATAGGTGTGAGAAATGGGACAATTCAAGTTCAACGGCAGTTCGTTCCTAATTGGAGTGGTTGGTGTATTCCATACTTCTAGCGATTGGATTTCACTCAAAACTCACGAAATGACTCCTCCCACCATATTATGATGTTGCCCAAGTTTGGGGCTCGATCCGAAATCAATAGGTGTGAGAAATTGGACAATTCAAGTTCAACGGCAGTTCGTTAGTAATTGGAGTGGTCGGTGTATTCCATACTTCTAGCGATTGGATTTCACTCAAAACTATCCGAACGACTCGTCCCACCATATTATGTTGTTGCCCAAGTTTGGGGCTCGATCCGAAATCAGTAGGTGTGAGAAATTGGACAATTCAAGTTCAACGGCAGTTCGTTCCTAATTGGAGTGGTTGGTGTATTCCATACTTCTAGGGATTGGATTTCACTCAAAACTCACGAAATGACTCCTCCCACCATATTATGATGTTGCCCAAGTTTGGGGCTCGATCCGAAATCAATAGGTGTGCGGAATTGGACAATTCAAGTTCAACGGCAGTTCGTTAGTAATTGCAGTGGTGGGTGTATTCCATACTTCTAGCGATTGGATTTCACTCAAAACTAACCGAACGACTCCTCCCACAATATTACGATGTTGCCCAAGTGTTGGGCTCGATCCGAAATCATTAGGTGTTCCAAATTGGACAATTCAAGTTCAACGGCAGTTCGTTACTAATTGGAGTGGTTGGTGTATTGTATACTTCTAGCGATAGGATTTCACTCAAAACTCACCAAACGACTCCTCCCACCATATTATGATGTTGCCCAAGTTTTGGGTTCGATCCGAAATCAATAGGTGTTCCAAATTGGACAATTCAAGTTCAACGGCAGTTATTTCCTAACTGGAGTGGTTGGTGTATTCCATACTTCTAGCGATTGGATTTCACTCAAAACTCACCAAATGACTCCTCCCACCATATTATGATGTTGCCCATGTTTTGGGCTCAATCCGAAATCAATAGGTGTGAGAAATTGGTCAATTCAATTTCAACGACAGTTCGTTCCTAATTGGAGTGGTTGGTGTATTCCATACGTCTAGCGATTGGATTTCACTCAAAACTCACCAAATGACTCCTCCCACCATATTATGATGTTGCCCAAGTTTTGGGCTCGATCCGAAATCAATAGGTGTTCCAAATTGGACAATTCAAGTTCAACGGCAGTTCGTTCCTAATTGGAGTGGTTGGTGTATTCCATCCGTCTAGCGATTGGAATTCACTCAAAACTCACCAAATGACTCCTCCCACCATATTATGATGTTGCCCAAGTTTTGGGCTCGATCCGAAATCTATAGGTGTTCCAAATTGGACAATTCAAGTTCAATGGCCGATCGTTCCTAATTGGAGTGGTTGGTGTCTTCCATACTTCTAGCGATTGGATTTCACTCGAAACTCACCAAATGACTCCTCCCACCATATTATGATGTTGCCCAAGTTTTGGGCTCGATCCGAAATCAATAGGTGTGAGAAATTGGACAATTCAAGTTCAACGGCAGTTCGTTCCTAATTTGAGTGGTTGGTGTATTCGATACTTCTACCGATTGGATTTCACTCAAAACATACGAAATGACTCGTCCCACCATATTATGATGTTGCCCAAGTTTGGGGCTCGATCCGAAATCAATAGGTGCGAGAAATTGGACAATTCAAGTTCAACGGCAGTTCGTTAGTAATTGGAGTGGTCGGTGTATTCCACACTTCTAGCGATTGGATTTCACTCAAAACTAACCGAACGACTCCTCCCACCATATTGTGATGTTGCCCAAGTTTGGGGCTCGATCCGAAATCAATAGTTGTGAGAAATTGGACAATTCAAGTTCAACGGCAGTTCGTTCCTAATTGGAGTGGTTGGTGTATTCCATACTTCTACCGATTGGATTTCACTCAGAACTCACGAAATGACTCCTCCCACCATATTATGATGTTGCCCAAGTTTGCGGCTCGATCCGAAATCAATATGTGTGAGAAATTGGACAATTCAAGTTGAACGGCAGTTCGTTAGTAATTGGAGTGGTCGGTGTATTCCATACTTCTAGCTATTGGATTTCACTCAAAACTAACCGAACGACTCCTCCCACCATATTATGATGTTGCCCAAGTTTTGGGCTCGATCCGAAATCAATAGGTGTTCCAAATTGGACAATTCAAGTTCAACGGCAGTTCGTTCCTAATTGGAGTGGTTGGTGTATTCCATACTTCTAGCGATTGGATTTCACTCAAAACTCACCAAATGACTCCTCCCACCATATTATGATGTTGCCCAAGTTTTGGGCTCGATCCGAAATCAATAGTTGTTCCAAATTGGACAATTCAAGTTCAACGGCAGTTATTTCCTAACTGGAGTGGTTGGTGTATTCCACACTTCTAGCGATTGGATTTCACTCAAAACTCACCAAATGACTCCTCCCACCATATTATGATGTTGCCCATGTTTTGGGCTCAATCCGAAATCAATAGGTGTGAGAAATTGGTCAATTCAATTTCAACGACAGTTCGTTCCTAATTGGAGTGGTTGGTGTATTGCATACGTCTAGCGATTGGATTTCTCTCAAAACTCACCAAATGACTCCTCCCACCATATTATGATGTTTACCATGTTTTGGGCTCGATCCGAAATCAATAGGTGTTCCAAATTGGACAATTCAAGTTCAAAGGCAGTTCGTTCCTAATTGGAGTGGTTGGTGTATTCCATACGTCTAGCGATTGGAATTCACTCAAAACTCACCAAATGACTCCTCCCACCATATTATGATGTTGCCCAAGTTTTGGGCTAGATCCGAAATCTATAGGTGTTCCAAATTGGACAATTTAAGTTCAACGGCCGTTCGTTCCTAATTGGAGTGGTTGGTGTCTTCCATACTTCTAGCGATTGGATTTCACTCGAAACTCACCAAATGACTCCTCAAACCATATTATGATGTTGCCCAAGTTTTGGGCTCGATCCGAAATCAATAGGTGTTCCAAATTGGACAATTCAAGTTCAACGGCAGTTCGTTCCTAATTGGAGTGGTTGGTGTATTCTATACTTCTACCAATTGGATTTCACTCAAAACTCACCAAATGACTCTTCCCACCATATTATGTTGTTGCCCAAGTTTTGGGCTCGATCCGAAATCAATAGGTGTGAGAAATTGGACAATTCAAGTTCAACGGCAGTTCGTTCCTAATTGGAGTGGTTGGTGTATTCCATACTTCTAGCGATTGGATTTCACTCAAAACTCACCAAATGACTCCTCCCACCATATTATGATGTTGCCCATGTTTTGGGCTCAATCCGAAATCAATAGGTGTGAGAAATTGGTCAATTCAATTTCAACGACAGTTCGTTCCTAATTGGAGTGGTTGGTGTATTCCATACGTCTAGCGATTGGATTTCACTCAAAACTCACCAAATGACTCCTCCCACCATATTACGATGTTGCCCAAGTTTTGGCCTCGATCCGACATCTATAGGTGTTCCAAATTGGACAATTCAAGTTCAACGGCAGTTCGTTCCTAATTGGAGTGGTTGGTGTATTCCATACTTCTAGCGATTGGATTTCACTCAAAACTCACCAAATGACACCTCAAACCATATTATGATGTTGCCCAAGTTTTGGGCTCAATCCGAAATCAATAGGTGTTCCAAATTGGACAATTCAAGTTCAACGGCAGTTCGTTCCTAATTGGAGTGGTTGGTGTATTCCATACTTCTAGCGATTGGATTTTACTCAAAATTCACCAAATGACTCTTCCCACCATATTATGTTGTTGCCCAAGTTTTGGGCTCGATCCGAAATCAATAGGTGTGAGAAATTGGAAAATTCAAGTTCGACGGCAGTTCGTTCCTAATTGGAGTGGTTGGTGTATTACATACTTCTTGCGATTGGATTTCACTCAAAACTCACCAAATGACTCCTCCCACCATATTATGTTGTTGCCCATGTTTTGGGCTCAATCCGAAATCAATAGGTGTGAGAAATTGGTCAATTCAATTTCAACGACAGTTCGTTCCTAATTGCAGTGGTTGGTGTATTCCATACGTCTAGCGATTGGATTTTGATCGGTTCATAATTGTATATCATTTTGTACCCTTCTAGCTTATGATTTGGTTATGTTTTTGAGTTAAACTTGTGCTTTTAATCCTTTTTGTATTTATCTTTCAGTTAATTGACATTTAGGTAACAATGATGACTTTGGATAGGAAATGATGCAATCCATGCAATATAAGGCTTGATTTGGGTGAATGGAAGAAGGGCTTAAAGACAAACACATTTTGGCTACAACTCCTTTCCAGCCCAATTTCGTAGGTGAGCTTCTTGGCCTTGGATCAGCATGCTATGGGGCTTGGATGAGGTGAAGATCTTCATGAAACTTGTTCCAATGGGTGTCTAGTACAACATATCCAAATTTCAGCCCGATTGGACATTTGTGGAGTGCTCAGCCCCCCCAACACTCAACCTTGCTCAGCAGGATTTGCAGCTGCCAGCTTGGAGCCTTGTCTCCTCCTTTTAGCCATGTGCCTCACCCTAGCTATAACTGACTTTGCACCCAACATAATGAGTGAAGTTGGGAGGCATTCCAGCTATGAAAATCTAAAGGAGCAAGTTGGTACATGCTGGAGCTATTATAGAGAAAGCATGTGCATACATGTGAAGCAAAGAGAAAGGAGAGAGATGAAGAATGAGGAATGATGAGAGGCATTTTGCTTCAGCCTTTGAACATGGGAATTGAATTGGCAGATCACTTTGGAGCTGGAGATCAGCTTTTGAGCTACTAAAGAGAAGCATGTGCATGCATGTGAAGCAAAAGAAAGAAAAGAAATGAAATGAAGTCAATTCCAGTCCCTGTTTCGGCAGCCAACTTTCAGTGGCCAAAACGTACACTTCTACTGCTCCGATGGGAATACTTTCTTCATAGAAGTTGTTCCAATGGGTGTCTAGTATAACATATCCAAATTTCAACCCCATTGGATACGTTTTGAAATCTGTGGCCTTCCTACACCAAGTCTGGTTCAGAAACCTCATTTTTTCAGCAACCAAAAGGCAATCACATGGGTTGGCAGCAAAAGAAGACCACATGGGTTGGCAGCAAAAGCAGCCACAGCTGATCACCTTTGAACCCATGTGAAGAAAGCTTGAGGTGTAGCAAATGATGAAGGATGGTGTGGGAATTCATCATGATGTTCCTCCCTCTTAGCCCTATAAATAGAGAAGCCTTCAAGCTTCAAAACATACCCCAAGGGGGGGAGCTCTCAAACACTTCTCTAGAGCTCCCTTCCCTTCTCTCCCTCAAATTCTCTTAGTTTCCTTTCAAGTTGTCAATTGTTGTAACAAAATGAGTTTACTAAATTTTCCTTCAAGTTTTCTTAGTTCTACTTTACTTTTATTTGTAATGTACATTCTTTCTTAAGTATTCAAGTTTAATTAGTTTCCAAGTTTCAATTATGGTTTTTGTTCTTATTCATTATGCTTATAAGTTAATATGCTAGTTTGAATGATTGATCACCATTTAGGCTTGCATGTTAGCTATCTTGGTTTGAATTAAGAGTAGACACCATGCTTTAATTCGAATTGAACTATGAATAGGAAGAGTATGTATGGACAATCGACAACAGGGATTAGATACATGCTTGGTTGTTTAAATTGTTCTTCTATGCTTAATGGGTTCCTAATGCTTAGTTTTAGGTTAGACAACAAATGATCAAATTAGGGAATTAGGAACACAAGGTTATGACCAAACACCATGGCTTAATCATACTTTAGCTAGAATCAATCCATTAATCTAAATTGAACTTGGGAACTTATCTACTTGAGTTATTTTCTTTTCTTTCTTTCTTGTTTTATTTATTTTCTTTCTTGTTCTTCTGTTTTGTGTAGGAAAACTGAATTGGATTATTCAATCACCAATCCCTGTGGAATCGACCCCGCATTTACATATGTTATACTACCGAACGGCTCGTGCACTTGCGAGTATCACAAGTTGAAGATGCAGCTGAATCCATTTTGGTGCAGCTGAATCGAAGCAACAGATTTCACTCAAAACTCACCAAATGACTCCTCCCACCATATTATGATGTTGCCCAAGTTTTGGGCTCGATCCGACATCAATAGGTGTTCCAAATTGGACAATTCAAGTTCAACGGCAGTTCGTTCCTAATTGGAGTGGTTGGTGTATTCCAAACTTTTAAAGATTGGATTTCACTCAAAACTCACCAAATGACTCCTCCCACCATATTATGATGTTGCCCAAGTTTTGGGCTCGATCCGAAATCTATAGGTGTTCCAAATTGGACAATTCAAGTTCAACGGCAGTTCGTTCCTACTTGGAGTGGTTGGTGTATTCCATACTTCTAGCGATTGGATTTCACTCGAAACTCACCAAATGACTCCTCAAACCATATTATGATGTTGCCCAAGATTTGGGCTCGATCCCAAATCAATAGGTGTTCCAAATTGGACAATTCAAGTTCAACGGCAGTTCGTTCCTAATTGGAGTGGTTGGTGTATTCCATACTTCTACCGATTGGATTTCACTCAAAACTCCCCAAATGACTCTTCCCACCATATTATGTTGTTGCCCAAGTTTTGGGCTCGATCCGAAATCAATAGGTGTGAGAAAGTGGACAATTCAAGTTCAACGGCGGTTCGTTCCTAATTGGAGTGGTTGGTGTATTCCATACTTGTAGCGATTGGATTTCACTCAAAACTCACCAAATGAGTCCTCCCACCATATTATGCTGTTGCCCAAGTTTTGGGCTCAATCCGAAATCAATAGGTGTGAGAAATTGGTCAATTCAATTTCAACGACAGTTCGTTCCTAATTGGAGTGGTTGGTGTATTCCATACGTCTAGCGATTGGATTTCACTCAAAACTCACCAAATGACTCCTCCCACCATATTATGATGTTGCCCAAGTTTTGGGCTCGATCCGACATCAATAGATGTTCCAAATTGGAGAATTCAAGTTCAACGGCAGTTCGTTCCTAATTGGAGTGGTTGGTGTATTCCATACTTCTAGCGATTGGATTTCACTCAAAACATACCAAATGACACCTCAAACCATATTATGATGTTGCCCAAGTTTTGGGCTCGATCCGAAATCAATAGGTGTTCCAAATTGGACAATTCAAGTTCAACGGCAGTTCGTTCCTAATTAGAGTGGTTGGTGTATTCCATACTTCTAGCAATTGGATTTCACTCAAAACTCACCAAATGACTCTTCCCACTATATTATGATGTTGCCCATGTTTTGGGCTCGATCCGAAATCAATAGGTGTGAGAAATTGGTCAATTAATTTTCAACGACAGTTCTTTCCTAATTGGAATGATTGGTGTATTCCATACTTCTAGCGATTGGATTTCCCTCAAAACTCACCAAATGACTCCTTCCACTATATTATGATGTTGCCCATGTTTTGGGATCGATCCGAAATCAATAGGTGTGAGAAATTGGTCAATTCAATTTCAACGACAGTTCGTTCCTAATTGGAGTGGTTGGTGTATTCCATACGTCTAGCGATTGGATTTCACTCAAAACTCACTAAATGACTCCTCCCACCATATTATGATGTTGCCCAAGTTTTGGGCTCGATCCGAAATCAATAGGTGTTCCAAATTGGACAATTCAAGTTCAACGGTAGTTCGTTCCTAACTGGAGTGGTTGGTTTATTCCATACTTCTAGCGATTGGATTTCACTCAAAACTCACCCATTGACTCCTCCCACCATATTATGAAGTTGCCCAAGTTTTGGACTCGATCCGAAATGAATAGGTGTGAGATATTGGACAATTCAAGTTCAACGGCAGTTCGTTCCTAATTGGAGTGGTTGGTGTATTCCATACTTCTAGCGATTGGATTTCACTCAAAACTCTCCAAATGACTCTTCCCACCATATTATGATGTCGCCCAAGTTTGGGGCTCGATCCGAAATCAATAGGTGTGAGAAATTGGACAATTCAAGTTCAACGGCAGTTCGTTCCTAATTGGAGTGGTTGGTGTATTCCATACTTCTAGCGATTGGATTTCACTCAAAACTCACGAAATGACTCCTCCCACCATATTATGATGTTGCCCAAGTTTGGGGCTCGATCCGAAATCAATAGGTGTGAGAAATTGGACAATTCAAATTCAACAGCAGTTCGTTCCTAATTGGAGTGGTTGGTGTATTCCATACTCCTAGCGATTGGATTTCACTCAAAACTCACCGAATGACTTGTCCCACCATATTATGATGTTGCCCAAGTTTTGGGCGCAATCCGAAATCAATAGGTGTTCCAAATTGGACAATTCAAGTTCAACGGCAGTTCGTTCCTAATTGGAGTGGTTGGTGTATTCCACACTTCTAGCGATTGGATTTCACTCGAAACTCACCAAATGACTCCTCAAACCATATTATGATGTTGCCCAAGATTTGGGCTCGATCCCAAATCAATAGGTGTTCCAAATTGGACAATTCAAGTTCAACGGCAGTTCGTTCCTAATTGGAGTGGTTGGTGTATTCCATACTTCTACCGATTGGATTTCACTCAAAACTCCCCAAATGACTCTTCCCACCATATTATGTTGTTGCCCAAGTTTTGGGCTCGATCCGAAATCAATAGGTGTGAGAAATTGGTCAATTAATTTTCAACGACAGTTCTTTCCTAATTGGAATGATTGGTGTATTCCATACTTCTAGCGATTGGATTTCCCTCAAAACTCACCAAATGACTCCTTCCACTATATTATGATGTTGCCCGTGTTTTGGGATCGATCCGAAATCAATAGGTGTGAGAAATTGGACAATTCAAATTCAACGGCAGTTCGTTCCTAATTGGAGTGGTTGGTGTATTCCATACTCCTAGCGATTGGATTTCACTCAAAACTCACCAAATGACTTGTCCCGCCATATTATGATGTTGCCCAAGTTTTGGGCGCAATCCGAAATCAATAGGTGTTCCAAATTGGACAATTCAAGTTCAACGGCAGTTCGTTCCAAATTGGAGTGGTTGGTGTATTCCATACCTCTAGTGATTGGATTTCACTCAAAGCTCACCAAATGACTCCTCCCACCATATTTTGTTGTTGCCCAAGTTTTGGGCTCGATCCGAAATCAATAGGTGTGAGAAATTGGACAATTCAAGTTCAACGGTCGTTCGTTCCTAATTGGAGTAGTTGGTGTATTCCATACTTCTAGTGATTGGATTTCACTCAAAACTCACCAAATGACTCTTCCCACCATATTTTGTTGTTGCCCAAGTTTTGGGCTCGATCCGAAATCAATAGGTCTGAGAAATTGGACAATTCAAGTTCAACGGCAGTTCGTTCCTAATTGGAGTGGTTGGGGTATTCCATACTTCTAGCAATTGGATTTCACTCAAAACTCACCAAATGACTCCTCCCACCATATTATGATGTTGCCCAAGTTTTGGGCTCGATCCGAAATCAATAGGTGTGAGAAATTGGACAATTCAAGTTCAACGGCAGTTCGTTAGTAATTGGAGTGGTCATTGTATTCCATACTTCTAGCGATTGGATTTCACTCAAAACTAACCGAACGAATCTTCCCACCATATTTTGTTGTTGCCCAAGTTTTGAGCTCGATCCGAAATCAATAGGTGTTCCAAATTGGACAATTCAAGTTCAACGGCAGTTCGTTCCTAATTGGAGTGGTTGGTGTATTCCATACTTCTAGCGATTGGATTTCATTCAAAACTCACCCAACGACTCCTCCCACCATATTATGATGTTGCCCAAGTATTGGGCTCGATCCGAAATCAATAGGTGTGAGAAATTGGACAATTGAAGTTCAACGGCAGTTCGTTCCTAATTGGAGTGGTTGGTGTATTCCATACGTCCAGCGATTGGATTTCACTCAAAACTCTCGAAATGACTCCTCCCACCATATTTTGTTGTTGCCCAAGTTTGGGGCTCGATCCGAAATCAATAGGTCTGAGAAATTGGACAATTCAAGTTCAACGGCAGTTCGTTCCTAATTGGAGTGGTTGGTGTATTCCATACTTCTAGCGATTGGATTTCACTCAAAACTAACCAAATGACTCCTCCCACCATATTATGATGTTGCCCAAGTTTGGGGTTCGATCCGAAATCAATAGGTGTGAGAAATTGGACAATTCAAGTTCAACGGCAGTTCGTTCCTAATTGGAGTGGTTGGGGTATTCCATACTTCTAGCGATTGGATTTCTCTCAAAACTCACCAAATGACTCCTCCCACCATATTTTGTTGTTGCCCAAGTTTTGGGCTCGATCCGAAATCAATAGGTGTTCCAAATTGGACAATTCAAGTTCAACGGTAGTTCGTTCCTAATTGGAGTAGTTGGTGTATTCCACACTTCTAGCGATTGGATTTCACTCAAAACTCACCAAATGACTCTTCCCACCATATTATGATGGTGCCCAAGTTTGGGACTCGATCCGAAATCAATAGGTGTGAGAAATTGGACAATTCAAGTTCAACGGCAGTTCGTTAGTAATTGGAGTGGTCGGTGTATTCCATACTTCTAGCGATTGGATTTCACTCAAAACTCACCAAATGACTTCTCCCACCATATTATGATGTTGCCCAAGTTTTGGGCTCAATCCGAAATCAATAGGTGTTCCAAATTGGACAATTCAAGTTCAACGGCAGTTTGTTCCTAATTGGAGTGGTTGGTGTATTCCAAACTTTTAAAGATTGGATTTCACTCAAAACTCACCAAATGACTCCTCCCACCATATTATGATGTTGCCCCAGTTTTGGGCTCGATCCGAAATCTATTGGTGTTCCAAATTGGACAATTCAAGTTCAACGGCAGTTCGTTCCAAATTGGAGTGGTTGGTGTATTCCATACTTCTAGCGATTGGATTTCACTCGAAACTCACCAAATGACTCCTCAAACCATATTATGATGTTGCCCATGTTTTGGGCTCGATCCGAAATCAATAGGTGTTCCAAATTGGACAATTCAAGTTCAACGGCAGTTCGTTCCTAATTTTAGTGGTTGGTGTATTCTATACTTCTACCGATTGGATTTCACTTAAAACTCACCAAATGACTCTTCCCACCATATTATGTTGTTGCCCAAGTTTTGGGCTCGATCCGAAATCAATAGGTGTGAGAAACTGGACAATTCAAGTTCAACGGCAGTTCGTTCCTAATTGGAGTGGTTGGTGTATTCCAAACTTCTAGCGATTGGATTTCACTCAAAACTCACCAAATGACTCCTCCCACCATATTATGATGTTGCCCAAGTATTGGGCTCGATCCGAAATCAATAGGTGTGAGAAATTGGTCAATTCAATTTCAACGACAGTTCGTTCCTAATTGGAGTGGTTGGTGTATTCCATACGTCTAGCGATTGGATTTCACTCAAAACTCACTAAATGACTCCTCCCACCATATTATGATGTTTCCCAAGTTTTGGGCTCGATCCGACATCAATAGGTGTTCCAAATTGGACAATTCAAGTTCAACGGCAGTTCGTTCCTAATTGGAGTGGTTGGTGTATTCCATACCTCTATCGATTGGATTTCCCTCAAAACTCACCAAATGACTCCTCCCACCATATTAACATGTTGCCCAAGTTTTGGGCTCGATCCGAAATCAATAGTTGTAAGAAATTGGACAATTCAAGTTCAAAGGAAGTTCGTTCCAAATTGGAGGGTTTGGGGTAATTCATAGTTCTAGCGATTGGATTTCACTCAAAAAACACCAAATATCTCCTCCCACCATATTATGATGTTGCCCGAGTTTTGGGCTCGATCCGAAATCAATAGGTGTAAGAAATTGGACAATCCAAGTTCAACGGCAGTTTTTTCCTAATTTGAGTGGTTGGTTTACTCCATACTTCTAGAGATTGGATTTCACTCAAAACATACCAAATGACTCCTCCCACCATATTATGATGTTGCCCAAGTTTTGGGCTCGATTCGAAATCAATAGGTGTTCCAAATTGGACAATTCAAGTTCAACGGCAGTTCGTTCCTAATTCGAGTGGTTGGTGTATTCCATACTTCTAGCGATTGGATTTCACTGAAAACTCACCAAATGACTTCTCCCACCATATTATGATCTTGCCCAAGTTTGGGGCTCGATCCGAAATTAATAGGTGTTCCAAATTGGACAATTCAAGTTCAACGGCAGTTCGTTCCTAATTGGAGTGGTTGGTGTATTCCATACTTCTAGCGATTGGATTTTACTCAAAACTCACCAAATGACTCCTCCCACCCTATTATCACGTTGCCCAAGTTTTGGGCTCGATTCGAAATGAATAGGTGACAGAAATTGGACAATTCAAGTTCAACGGCAGTTCGTTCCTAATTGGAATGGTTGGTGTATTCCATACTTCTAGCGATTGGATTTCACTCAAAACTCACCAAATGACTCCTCCCACCATATTTTGTTGTTGCCCAAGTTTTGGGCTCGATCCGAAATCAATAGGTGTGAGAAATTGGACAATTCAAGTTCAACGGCAGTTCGTCCCTAATTGGAGTGGTTGGTGTATTCTGTACTTCTAGCTTGGAGTGGTTGGTGTATTCTGTACTTCTCCCACCACATTATGATGTTGCCCAATCTTTGGCCTCGATCCGAAATCAATACGTGACAGAAATTGGACAATTCAAGTTCAACGACAGTTCGTTCCTAATTGGAGTTGTTGGTGTATTCCATACTTCTAGCGATTGGATTTCATTCAAAACTCCCCAAATGACTCCTCCCACCATATTATCATGTTGCCCAAGTTTTGGGCTCGATCCGAAATCAATACGTGTGAGAAATTGGACAATTCAAGTTCAACGGCAGTTCGTTCCTAATTGGAGTGGTTGGTGTATTCCATACTTCTAGCGATTGGATTTCACTCAAAACTCACCAAATGAGTCCTCCCACAATATTATGATGTTACCCAAGTTTTGGGCTCGATCCGAAATCATTAGGTGTGAGAAATTGGACAATTCAAGTTCAATGGCAGTTCGTTCCTAATTGGAGTGGTTGGTGCATTCCCTACTTCTAGCGATTGGATTTTACTCAATACTCACCAAATGACTCCTCCCACCATATTATCATGTTGCCGAAGTTTTGGGCTCGATCCGAAATCAATACGTGTGAGAAATTGGACAATTCAAGTTCAACGGCAGTTCGTTCCAAATTGGAGTGTATTCTACACTTCTAGCGATTGGATTTCACTCAAAACTCACCAAATGACTCCTAACACCATATTATCATGTTGCCCAAGTTTTGGGCTCAATCCGAAATCAATAGGTGATAGAAATTGGACAATTCAAGTTCAACGGCAGTTCGTTCCTAATTGGAGTGGTTGGTGTATTCCATTCTTCTAGCGATTGGATTTCACTCAAAACTCACCAAATGACACCTCCCACCATATTATGATGTTGCCCAAGTTTTGGGCTCAATCCGAAATCAATAGGTGAAAGAAATTGGACAATTCAAGTTCAACGGCAGTTCGTTCCAAATTGGAGTGGTTGTTGTATTCCATACTTCTAGCGATTGGATTTCACTCAAAACTCACCAAATGACTCCTCCCACCATATTATCGTGTTGCCTAAGTTTTGGGCTCGATCCGAAATCAATAGGTGAAAGAAATTGGACAATTCAAGTTCAACGGCAGTTCGTTCTAAATTGGAGTGTATTCTATACATCTAGCGAGTCGATTTCACTCAAAACTCACCAAATGACTCCTGACACCATATTATCATGTTGCCCAAGTTTTGGGCTCGATCCGAAATCAATAGGTGTGAGAAATTGGACAATTCAAGTTCAACGGCAGTTCGTTCCTAATTGGAGTGGTTGGTGTATTCGGTGGTTCTAGATTGGATTTCACACAAAACTCACCAAATGACTCCTCCCACCATATTATGATGTTGCCCAAGTTTTGGGCTTGAACCTATGTTAATAGGTGTGAGAAATTGGACAATTCAAGTTGAACGGCAGTTCGTTCCTAATTGGAGTGGTTGGTGTATTCCATACTTCTAGAGATTGGATTTCACTCAAAAATCACCAAATGACTCCTCCCACCATATTATGATGTTGCCCAAGTTTTGGGCTCGATCCGTAACCAATAGGTGAAAGAAATTGAACGATTCAAGTTCAACGACAGTTCGTTCTAATTGGAGTGGTTGGTGTATTCCGTACTTCCAGCGATTGGATTTCACTCAAAAGTCACCAAATGACTCCTGACACCATATTATGATGTTGCCCAAGTTTGGGGCTCGATCCGAATTCAATAGGTGTGAGAAATTGGACAATTCAAGTTCAACGGCAGTTCGTTCCAAATTGGAGTGGTTTTTGTATTCGGTGCTTCTAGCGATTGGATTTCACTCAATACTCACCAAATGACTCCTCCCACCATATTATGATGTTGCCCAAGTTTTGGGCTTGAACCGATATCAATAGGTGTGAGAAATTGGACAATTCAAGTTCAATGGCAGTTCGTTCCTAATTGGAGTGGTTGGTGTATTCCATACTTCTAGCGATTGGATTTCACTCAAAACTCACCAAATGACTCCTGACACCATATTATGATGTTGCCCAAGTTTGGGGCTCGATCCGAAATCAATAGGTGTGAGAAATTGGACAATTCAAGTTCAACGGTAGTTCGTTCCTTATTGGAGTGGTTGGTGTATTCGGTGCTTCTAGCGTTTGGATTTCACTCATAACTCACCAAATGACTCCTCCCAACATATTATGATGTTGCCCAAGTTTTGGGCTTGAACCGATATCAATAGGTGTGAGAAATTGGACAATTCAAGTTCAACGGCAGTTCGTTCCTAATTGGAGTGGTTGGTGTATTCCACACTTCTAGCGATTGGATTTCACTCAAAACTCACCAAATGACTCCTCCCACCATATTATGATGTTGCCCAAGTTTTGGGGTCGATCCGTAACCAATAGGTGAAATAAATTGAACAATTCATCTTCAACGGCAGTTCGTTCCTAATTGGAGTGGTTGGTGTACTCCATACTTCTAGCGATTGGATTTCACTCAAAACTCACAAAATGACTCCTCCCACGATATTATGATGTTGCCCAAGTTTTGGGCTCGATCCAAAATCAATAGTTGTGAGAAATTGGACAATTCAAGTTCAACGGCAGTTCGTTCCTAATTGGAGTGGTTGGTGTATTCCATACTTCTAGCGACAGGATTTCACTCAAAACTCACCAAATGACTCCTCCCACCATATTATGATGTTGCCCAAGTTTTGGGCTCGATCCGAAATCAATAGGTGTGAGAAATTGGACAATTCAAATTCAACGGCAGTTCCTTCCTAATTGGAGTGGTTGGTGTATTCCATACTTCTAGCGACAGGATTTCACTCAAAACTCACCTCATGACTCCTCCCACCATATTATGATGTTGCCCAAGTTTTGGGCTCGATCCGAAATCAATAGGTGTGAGAAATTGGACAATTCAAATTCAACGGCAGTTCCTTCCTAATTGGAGTGGTTGGTGTATTCCATATTTCTAGCGATTGGATTTCACTCAAAACTCACCAAATGACTCCTTGCACCATATTATCATGTTTCCCAAGTTTTGGGCTCGATCGGGAATCAATAGGTGTGAGAAATTGGACAATTCAAGTTCAACGGCAGTTCGTTCCTAATTGGAGTGGTTGGTGTATTCCATACTTCTAGCAATTGGATTTCACTCAAAGCTCACCAAATTACTCCTCAAACCATATTACCGTGTTGCCCAAGTTTTGGGCTCGATCCGAAATCAATAGGTGTGAGAAATTGGACAATACAAGTTCAACGACAGTTCGTTCCTAATTTGAGTGGTTGGTGTATTCCTTAATTCTAGCGATTGGATTTCACTCAAAACTCACAAAATGACTCCTCCCAGCATATTATGATTGATCGGTTCATAATTGTGTATCATTTTGTACCCTTCTAGCTTATGATTTGGTTATGTTGTTGAGTTAAACTTGTGCTTTTAATCCATTTTCTGTTTTGATAAGTCCATAATTTCATACACTTGCTTGCCTTCTTTACTTAGTGATTTTGCTTAGTTTCTCTTTATTTTGAGTCACTTACCTCTGTTTGTGTGTTTTGTAGGTTAAGATAGCAAGAGATTACATTTGATGCAATCCATGCATGTTAAGGGCTGATTGGCAAAGAGCAAGAGCTTAAAGACAAAACCAATGTTGGGCCACACTCCTTGTCAGTCCAATTTCGTAAGTCACCTTGCAGGTCTCATTTCAGTAATCTGCACAACTCGGATGAGAAGACATTCTTCATAGAAGTTGTTCAATTGGGTGTCTAGTATAACATATCCAAAGGTCAGCCCAATTGAACATATGTGGATTCCTTAGCCCGTCCAACACTGAACCATGCTCAGGAGGATTTGCAGCTGCCAGCTTTGAGCCTTGTCTCCTCCTTTAAGCCATGTGCCTCACCCATGCTGCAACTGACTTTGGATCCAACATAATGAGTGAAGTGGGGAGACATTCCAGCTATGAAATTCTAAAGGAGTAAGTTGGTACATGTTAAGCTCATAATTTCATACATATACATGCCCAAATTTACTTACTTCTTTTGCTTAGTTTCCTAGATTTCTATGTTATTTGCCTCTCTTTGTGTGTTTTGTAGGCAAAAAGAGCAAGAGAGCATAATTCATGCAATTCAAGCATGTTAAGGCCTAATTTGGATGAATCGATGAAGAGCTTAAAGACAAACTCATTTTGGCTACAGCCCCCTGCCAGTCCAGTTTCGTAGGTCATATTGCAAGCTTTGTTTCAGCAACCTACATAGCTCGGATGAGGCCGTATTCTTCATGAAAGTTGTTCCAATGGGTGTGTACTATAACATATCCAAAATTCAGCCCCATTGGATAAATATGGAGTCTGTTACCTAGCAAACACAGAGCCATGTTTTGGCCTTAACTTCTTCATCCGAGCTTGGATTGGGCCAATACTTGTGTGGTTGGATCAGACACATTCTGAACTTCAATTTGGAGTGCTTAAAGTCGTCATTTGCTTAAGAGAAGCCCAATTTGTAAGCCCTTGAAGTTGCTGGTCATGCTGACCTCAGGATGAGCTATTGTTTCTGGTTGGAAGCTTGGTCATGGTGACATGAAGATGAGCTAGGGCTGCTGGTGGGATTTATTGGTGAAGTGCATCAACCAATTCTGATTTTCTAATACAAGTGCATCAACCAATTCAAATTTTCTAATACAAGTGCATCAACCAATTCAAGATTTTATAATACAAGTGTTGTATGCATTAGCCATATTGAATTCATATTTTCACTTCCCCTAGGCCTATAAATAGGGATGTTCTCTAAGCTTGTAAACACACCCCAAGGGGGGGAGCTCTCAAACACTTCTCTAGAGCTCCCTTCCCTTCTCTCCCTCAAATTCTCTTAATTTTGCTTTCTAGTTCTCAATTCTAGCTTTCCTTTTGCTTCTTAGTTGTAATTTATTTTTCTTTGTTATGTAAATTCTTTTCTTAAGTTTTCAAGTTGAATTAGTTTCCAAGTTTTAATTATGGTTTTTGTTCTTATTCATTATGCTTATAAGTTAATATGCTAGTTTGAATGATTGATCACCATTTAGGCTTGCATGTTAGCTATCTTGGTTTGAATTAAGAGTATACACCATGCTTTAATTCGAATTGAACTATGAATAGGAAGAGTATGTATGGACATTCGACAACAGGGATTAGATACATACTTGGTTGTTTAAAATGTTCTTCTATGCTTAATGGGTTCCTAATGCTTAATTTTAGGTTAGACAACAAATGATCAAATTAGGGAATTAGGAACACAAGGTTATGACCACACACCATGGCTTAATCATACTTTAGCTAGAATCAATCCATTAATCTAAATTGAACTTGGGAACTTATTTGCTTGAGTTACTTATTTCTTTCTTCCTTGTTTTATGTTCTTTGTTTTTGTTTCTATTTTGTGTAGGGAAACTAAATTGGATCATTCAATCACCAATCCCTGTGGAATCGACCTCGCACTT
The DNA here is from genome assembly GCF_965620075.1 of Prunus avium. Classification (NCBI taxonomy): domain Eukaryota; kingdom Viridiplantae; phylum Streptophyta; class Magnoliopsida; order Rosales; family Rosaceae; genus Prunus; species Prunus avium. Next base: position 22,292,241 of record NC_142286.1, on the reverse strand, counting down.
ACATATGCTATACTACCAACGGTTTGTGCACTTGCGAGTATCACAAGTTGAGGATGCAGCTTAATCCATTTTGGTGCAGCTGAAATCTACACAACAGTACATGCTGGAGTTATTATAGAGAAAGCATGTGCATGCATGTGAAGCAAAGAGAAAGGAGAGAGAGAAGAATGAGGAATGATGAGAGGCATTTTGCTTCAGCCTTTGAACATGGGAATTGAATTGGCAGATCACTTTGGAGCTGGAGATCAGGTTTTAATTGAAAGAGAAATCATGTGCATGCATGTGAAGCAAAAAGAAAGCAAAGAAATGAAATGAAGTCAATTCCAGTCTCTGTTCGGCAGCCAACTTGCAAGGCCCAAAACGCACACTTCTACTGCTCCGATGGGAATACTTTCTTCATAGAAGTTGTTCCAATGGGTGTCTAGTATAACATATCCAAATTTGAGCCCCATTGGATACGTTTTGAAACCTCTGGCCTTCCTACACCAAGCCTGGTTCAGAAAACTCGTTTTTCAGCAACCAAAAGGCAACCACATGGGTTGGCAGCAAAGGCAGCCACAACTGATCACCTTTGAACCCATTTGAAGATGCTTGAGGTGCAGCAGCAAAAGATGAAGGATGGTGTGGGAATCCATCATGATGTTCCTCCCTCTTAGCCCTATAAATAGAGAAGCCTTCAAGCTTCAAAACACACCCCAAGGGGGGGAGCTCTCAAACACTTCTCTAGAGCTCCCTTTCCTTCTCTCCCTCAAATTCTCTTAGTTTCCTTTCAAGTTGTCAATTGTTGTAACAAAATGAGTTTACTAAATTTTCCTTCAAGTTTTCTTAGTTCCACTTTACTTTTATTTGTAATGTACATTCTTTCTTAAGTATTCAAGTTTAATTAGTTTCCAGGTTTCAATTATGGTTTTTGTTCTTATTCATTATGGTTATAAGTTAATATGCTAGTTTGAATGGTTGATCACCATTTAGGCTTGCATGTTAGCTATCTTGGTTTGAATTAAGAGTAGACACCATGCTTTAATTCGAATTGAACTATGAATAGGAAGAGTATGTATGGACAATCGACAACAGGGATTAGATACATGCTTGGTTGTTTAAATTGTTCTTCTATGCTTAATGGGTTCCCAATGCTTAATTTTAGGTTAGACAACAAATGATCAAATTAGGGAATTAGGAACACAAGGTTTTGACCAAACACCATGGCTTAATCATACTTTAGCTAGAATCAATCCGTTAATCTAATTTAACTTGGGAACTTATTTGCTTGAGTTATTTCTTTTTTTTCTTGTTTTATTTATTTTCTTTTTCATTTCTGTTTTGTGTAGGGGAAATGAATTGGATCATTCAATCACCAATCCTCGTGGGATCGACCTCGCACTTACATATGCTATATTACCAAACGGCTCGTGCACTTGCGAGTATCACAAGATGGGGATGCAGCTGAATCCATTTTGGTGCAGCTGAATCGACGCAACAATGATGTTGCCCAAGTTTTGGGCTCGTTCCTAAATCAATAGGTGTGAGAAATTGGACAATTCAAGTTCAACGGCAGTGCGTTCCTAATTGGAGTGGTTGGTGTATTCCATACTTCTAGCGATTGGATTTCACTCAAAACTCACCAAATGACTCCTCCCACCATATTATCATGTTGCCCAAGTTTTGGGCTCGATCCGAAATCAATAGGTGTGAGAAATTGGACAATTCAAGTTCAACGGCAGTTCGTTCCTAATTGGAGTGGTTGGTGTATTCCATACTTCTAGCGATTGGATTTCACTCAAAACTCACCAAATGACTCTTCCCACCATATTATGATGTTGCCCAAGTTTTGGGCTCGATCCGAAATCAATAGGTGTAAGAAATTGGACAATTCAAGTTCAACGGCAGTTCGTTCCTAATTGGAGTGGTTGGTGTATTCCATATTTCTGGAGATTGGATTTCTCTCAAAACTCACCAAATGACTCCTCCCACCTTATTATGATGTTGCACAAGTTTGCGGTTCGATCCGAAATTAATAGGTGTTCCAAATTGGACAATTCAAGTTCAACGGCAGTTCGTTCCTAATTGGAGTGGTTGGGGTATTCCATACTTCTAGCGATTGGATTTCACTCAAAACTCACCAAATGACTCCTCCCACCATATTATCATGTTGCCCAAGTTTTGGGTTCGATCCGAAATCAATAGGTGTGAGAAATTGGACAATTCAAGTTCAACGGCAGTTCGTTCCTAATTGGAGTGGTTGGTGTATTCCATATTTCTAGCGACTGGATTTCACTCAAAACTCACCAAATGACTCCCCCCACCATATTATGATGTTGCCCAAGTTTTGGGCTCGATCCGAAATCAATAGGTGTAAGAAATTGGACAATTCAAGTTCAACGGCAGTTTGTTCCTAATTGGAGTGGTTGGTGTATTCCATATTTCTAGCGATTGGATTTCACTCAAAACTCCCCAAATGACTCCTCCCACCATATTATGATGTTGCACAAGTTTGGGGTTCGATCCGAAATCAATAGGTGTTCCAAATTGGACAATTCAAGTTCAACGGCAGTTCGTTCCTAATTGGAGTGGTTGGTGTATTCCATACTTCTAGCGATTGGATTTCACTCAAAACTCACCAAATGACTCCTCCCACCATATTATGATGTTGCCCAAGTTTTGGGCTCGATCCGAAATCAATAGGTGTAAGACATTGGACAATTCAAGTTCAACGGCAGTTCGTTCCTAATTGGAGTGGTTGGTGTATTCCATATTTCTGGAGATTGGATTTCTCTCAAAACTCACCAAATGACTCCTCCCACCTTATTATGATGTTGCACAAGTTTGCGGTTCGATCCGAAATTAATAGGTGTTCCAAATTGGACAATTCAAGTTCAACGGCAGTTCGTTCCTAATTGGAGTGGTTGGGGTATTCCATACTTCTAGCGATTGGATTTCACTCAAAACTCACCAAATGACTCCTCCCACCATATTATCATGTTGCCCAAGTTTTGGGTTGTTCCGAAATCAATAGGTGTGAGAAATTGGACAATTCAAGTACAACGGCAGTTCGTTCCTAATTGGAGTGGTTGGTGTATTCTGTACTTCTAGCGATTGGATTTCCCTCAAAACTCACCAAATGACTACTCCCACCATGTTATTATGTGGCCCAAGTTTTGGGCTCGATCCGAAATCAATAGGTGTGAGAAATTGGACAATTCAAGTTCAACGGCAGTTCGTTCCTAATTTGAGTGGTTGGTGTATTCCATACTTCTAGCGATTGGATTTCACTCAAAACTCACCAAATGACTCCTCCCACCATATTATGATGTTGCACAAGTTTGGGGTTCGATCCGAAATCAATAGGTGTGAGAAATTGGACAAGTCAAGTTCAACGGCAGTTCGTTCCTAATTGGAGTGGTTGGTGTATTCCATACTTCTAGCGGTTGGATTTCACTCAAAACTCACCAAATGACTCCTCCCACCATGTTATTATTTTGCCCAAGTTTTGGGCTCGATCCAAAATCAATAGGTGTGAGAAATTGGACAATTCAAGTTCAACGGCAGTTCGTTCCTAATTGGAGTGGTTGGTGTATTCCATACTTCTAGCGATTGGATTTCATACAAAAGTCACCAAATGACTCCTCCCACCATATTATGATGTTTCCCAAGTATTGGGCTCGATCCGAAATCAATAGCTGTAAGAAGTTGGACAAATCAAGTTCAATGGCAATTCGTTCCTAATTGGAGTGGTTGGTGTATTCCATACTTCTAGCGATTGGATTTCACTCAAAACTCACCAAATGACTCCTCCTACCTTATTATGATGTTGCACAAGTTTGCGGTTCGATCCGAAATTAATAGGTGTTCCAAATTGGACAATTCAAGTTCAACGGCAGTTCGTTCCTAATTGGAGTGGTTGGTGTATTCCTTACTTCTAGCGATTGGATTTCACTCAAAACTCAGCAAATGACTCCTCCCACCATATTATCGTGTTGCCCGAATTTTGGGCTCGATCCGAAATCAATAGGTGTGAGAAATTGCATAATTCAAGTTCAACGGCAGTTCGTTCCTAATTGGAGGGGCTGGTGTATTCCATACTTCTAGCGATTGGACTTCACTCAAAACTCACCACATGACTCCTCCCACCATGTTATGTTGTTGCCCAAGTTTTGGGTTCGACCCGAAATCAATAGGTTTGAGAAATTGGAGAATTCAAGTTCAACGGTTGTTCGTTCCTAATTGGAGTGGTCGGTGTATTCCATACTTCCAGTGATTGGATTTCTCTCAAAACTCACCAAATGACTCCTCCCACCATATTATCATGTTGCCCAAGTTTTGGGCTCGATCCGAAATCAATTGGTGTGAGAAATTGGACAATTCAAGTTCAAAGGCAGATCGTTCCTAATTGGAGTGGTTGGTGTATTCCATACTTCTAGCGATTGGATTTCACTCAAAACTCACCAAATGTCTCCTCCCGCCATATTATCATATTGCCCAAGTTTTGGGCTCGATCCGAAATCAATAGGTGTGAGAAATTGGACAATTGAAGTTCAACGGCAGTTCGTTCCTAATTGGAGTGGTTGGTAGATTCCATACTTCTAGCGATTGGATTTCACTCAAAACTCACCAAATGACTCCTCCCACCATATTATGATGTACCCCAAGTTTGTTGTTCGATCCGAAATCAATAGGTGTTCCAAGTTGGACAATTCAAGTTCAACGGCAGTTCGTTCCTAATTGGAGTGGTTGGTGTATTCCATACTTCTAGCGATTGGATTTCACTCAAAACTCACCAAATGACTCCTCCCACTATATTATTTTGTTGCACAAGTTTGGGGTTCGATCCGAAATCAATAGGTGTGAGAAATTGGACAATTCAAGTTCAACGGCAGTTCGTTCCTAATTGGAGTGGTTGGTGTATTCCTTACTTCTAGCGATTGGATTTCACTCAAAACTCACCAAATGACTCCTCCCACCATATTATCGTGTTGCCCGAATTTTGGGCTCGATCCGAAATCAATAGGTGTGAGAAATTGCATAATTCAAGTTCAACGGCAGTTCGTTCCTAATTGGAGTGGCTGGTGTATTCCATACTTCTAGCGATTGGACTTCACTCAAAACTCACCACATGACTCCTCCCACCATGTTATGATGTTGCCCAAGTTTTGGGTTCGACCCGAAATCAATAGGTTTGAGAAATTGGAGAATTCAAGTTCAACGGTTGTTCGTTCCTAATTGGAGTTGTTGGTGTATGCAATACTTCTAGCGATTGGATTTCACTCAAAACTCACCGAATGACTCCTCCCACCATATTATGATGTTGCCCAAGTTTGGGGCTCGATCCGAAATCAATAGGTGTGAGAAATTGGACAATTCAAGTTCAACGGCCCTTCGTTCATAATTGGAGTGGTTAGTGTATTCCATTCTTCTAGAGATTGGATTTCACTCAAAACTCACCAAATGACTCCTCCCACCATATTATGATGTTGCCCAAGTTTTGGGCTCCATCCAAAATCAATAGGTGTGAGAAATTGGACAATTCAAGTTCAACGGCAGTTCGTTCCTAATTGGAGTGGGTGGTGTATTCCATACTTCTAGCGATTGGATTTCACACAAAACTCACCAAATGACTCCTCCCACCATATTATGATGTTGCCCAAGTTTGGGGCTGGATCCGAAATCAATAGGTGTTCCAAATTGGACAATTCAAGTTCAACGGCAGTTCGTTCCTAATTGGAGTGGTTGGTGTATTCCTTACTTCTAGCGATTGGATTTCACTCAAAACTCACCAAATGACTCCTCCCACCACATTATGATGTTGCACAAGTTTGGGGTTCGATCCGAAATCAATAAGTGTTCCAAATTGGACAATTCAAGTTCGACGGCCCTTCGTTCATAATTGGAGTGGTTGGTGTATTCCATTCTTCTAGCGATTGGATTTCACTCAAAACTCACCAAATGACTCCTCCCACCATATTATGATGTTGCCCAAGTTTTGGGCTCGATCCAAAATCAATAGGTGTGAGAAATTGGACAATTCAAGTTCAACGGCAGTTCGTTCCTAATTGGAGTGGTTGGTGTATTCCATACTTCTAGCGATTGGATTTCACTCAAAACTCACCAAATGACTCCTCCCACCATATTATGATGTAGCCCAAGTTTGGGGTTCGATCCGAAATCAATAGGTGTTCCAAATTGGACAATTCAAGTTCAACGGTAGTTCGTTCCTAATTGGAGTTGTTGGTGTATTCCATACTTCTAGCGATTGGACTTCACTCAAAACTCACCGAATGACTCCTCCCACCATGTTATGATGTTGCCCAGGTTTTGGGTTCGATCCGAAATCAATAGGTGTGAGAAATTGGACAATTCAAGTTCAACGGTTGTTCGTTCCTAATTGGAATTGTTGGTGTATGCAACACTTCTAGCGATTGGATTTCACTCAAAACTCACCAAATGACTCCTCCCACCATATTATGATGTTGCCCAAGTTTGGGGCTCGATCCGAAATCAATAGGTGTGAGAAATTGGACAATTCAAGTTCAACGGCCCTTCGTTCATAATTGGAGTGGTTGGTGTATTCCATTCTTCTAGCGATTGGATTTCACTCAAAACTCACCAAATGACTCCTCCCACCATATTATGATGTAGCCCAGGTTTGTGGTTCGATCCGAAATGAATAGGTGTTCCAAATTGGACAATTCAAGTTCAACGGCAGTATGTTCCTAATTGGAGTGGTTGGTGTATAACGTACTTCTAGCGATTGGTTTTCACTCAAAACTCACCAAATGACTCCTCCCACCATATTATGATGTTGCCCAAGTTTGGTGCTCGATCTGAAATCCATAGGTGTGAGAAATTGGACAATTCAAGTTCAACGACAGTTCGTTACTAATTGGAGTGGTTGGTGTATTCCATACTTCTAGCGATTGGATTTCACTCAAAAGTCACCAAATGACTCCTCCCTCCATATTATGATGTTGCCCAAGTTTGGTGCTCGATCTGAAATCCATAGGTGTGAGAAATTGGCCAATTCAAGTTCAACGGCAGTTCGTTCCTAATTGGAGTGGTTGGTGTATTCCATACTTCTAGCGATTGGATTTCTCTCAAAACTCACCAAATGACTTCTCCCACCATATTATGATGTTGCCCAAGTTTTGGGCTCGATCCGAAATCAATAGGTGTGAGAAATTGGACAACTCAAGTTGAACGGCAGTTCGTTCCTAATTGGAGTGGTTGGTGTATTCCATACTTCTAGCGATTGGATTTCACTCAAAACTCACCAAATGACTCCTCCCACCATATTTTGATGTTGCCCAAGTTTGGGGTTCGATCCGAAATCAACAGGTGTGGGAAATTGGACAATTCAAGTTCAACGGCAGTTCGTTCCTAATTGGAGTGGTTGGTGTATTCCATACTTCTAGCGATTGGATTTCACTCAAAATTCACTAAATGACTCCTCCCACCATATTATCGTGTTGCCCAAGTTTTGGGCTCGATCCGAAATCAGTAGGTGTGAGAAATTGGACAATTCAAGTTCAACGGCAGTTCGTTCCTAATTGGAGTGGTTGGTGTATTCCATACTTCTAGCGATTGGATTTCTCTCAAAACTCACCAAATGACTTCTCCCACCATATTATGATGTTGCCCAAGTTTTGGGCTCGATCCGAAATCAATAGGTGTGAGAAATTGGACAACTCAAGTTGAACGGCAGTTCGTTCCTAATTGGAGTGGTTGGTGTATTCCATACTTCTAGCGATTGGATTTCACTCAAAACTCACCAAATGACTCCTCCCACCATATTTTGATGTTGCCCAAGTTTGGGGTTCGATCCGAAATCAACAGGTGTGGGAAATTGGACAATTCAAGTTCAACGGCAGTTCGTTCCTAATTGGAGTGGTTGGTGTATTCCATACTTCTAGCGATTGGATTTCACTCAAAATTCACTAAATGACTCCTCCCACCATATTATCATGTTGCCCAAGTTTTGGGCTCGATCCGAAATCAATAGGTGTGAGAAATTGGACAATTCAAGTTCAACCGCAGTTCGTTTATAACTGGAGTGGTTGGTGTATTCTATACTTCTAGAGATTGGATTTCCCTCAAAACTCACCAAATGACTCCTCCCACCATATTATGGCGTTGCCCAAGTTTTGGGCTCGATCTGAAATCAATAGGTGTTCCAAATTGGACAATTCAAGTTCAACGACAGTTCGCTCCTAATTGGAGTGGTTGGTGTATTCCATACTTCTAGCAATTGGATTTCACTCAAAACTCACCAATTGACTCCTCCCACCATATTATGATGCTGCCCAAGTTTTGGGCTCGATCCGAAATCAATAGGTGTGAGAAATTGGACAATTCAAGTTCAACGGCAGTTCGTTCCTAATTGGAGTGGTTGGTGTATTCCTGTTGCTTCGATTCAGCTGCACCAAAATGAATTCAGCTGCATCCTCAACTTGTGATACTCGCAAGTGCACGAGCCGTTTGGTAGTATAGCATATGTAAGTGCGAGGTCGATCCCACGAGGATTGGTGATTGAATGATCCAATTTGTTTCCCCTGCACAAAATAGAAATGAAAAAGAAAATAAATAAAACAAGAAAAAAAAGAAATAACTCAAGTAGATAAGTTCCCAAGTTCAATTAGATTAACGGATTGATTCTAGCTAGATAATCCCTGTTGTCGAATGTCCATACATACTCTTCCTATTTATAGTTCAATTCGAATTAAAGCATGGTGTCTACTCTTAATTCAAACCAAGATAGCTAACATGCAAGCCTAAATGGTGATCAATCATTCAAACTAGCATATTAACTTATAAGCATAATGAATAAGAACAAAAACCATAATTGAAACTTGGAAACTAATTAAACTTGAATACTTATGAAAGAATGTACATTACAAATAAAAGTAAAGTGGAACTAAGAAAACTTGAAAGAAAACTTAGTAAACTCATTTTGTTACAACAATTTACAACTTGAAAGGAAACTAAGAGAATTTGAGGGAGATAAGGGAAGGGAGCTCTAGAGAAGTGTTTGAGAGTTCCCCCCCTTGGGGTGTGTTTTGAAGCTTGAAGGCTTCTCTATTTATAGGGCTAAGAGGGAGGAACATCATGATGGATTCCCACACCATCCTTCATCTTTTGCTGCACCTCAAGCTTTCATCACATGGGTTCAAAGGTGGTCAGATGTGGCTGCCCTTTGCTGCCAACCCATGTGATTGCCTTTTGCTGCCAACCCATGTGGTTGCCTTTTGGTTGCTGAAAAACGAGTTTTCTGAACCAGTCTTGGTGTAGGAAGGCCAGAGGTTTCAAAACATATCCAATGGGGCTAAAATTTGGATATGTTATACTAGACACCCATTGGAACAACTTCTATGAAGAAAGTATTTCCATCGGACCAGTAGAAGTGTGCATTTTGGCCCTTGCAAGTTGGCTGCCGAACAGAGACTGGAATTGACTTCATTTCATTTCTTTGCTTCACATGCATGCACATGCTTTCTCTATAATAACTCCAGCATGTACCAACTTGCCCCTTTAGAATTTCATAGCTGGAATGCCTCCCCACTTCACTCATTATGTTGGATCCAAAGTCAGTTGCAGCATGGGTGAGGCACATGGCTTAAAGGAGGAGACAAGGCTCAAAGCTGGCAGCTACAAATCCTCCTGAGCATGGTTCAGTGTTGGACGAGCTAAGGACTCCACATATGTTCAATTGGGCTGCATTTTGGATATGTTATACTAGACACCCAATTGAACAACTGCTATGAAGAATGTCTCCTCATCCGAGTTGTACAGATTGTTAAAATGAGACCTGCAAGGTGACTTACGAAACTGGACTGACAAGAAGTGTGGCCCAACTTTGGTTTTGTCTTTAGGCTCTTGCTCTTTGCCAATCAGCCCTTAACATGCATGGATTGCATCAAATGTGATCTCTTGCTATCTTAACCTACAAAACACACAAACAGAGGTAAGTGACTCAAAATAAAGAGAAACAAAGCAAAATCACTAAGTAAAGAAGGCAAGCAAGTGTATGAAATTATGGACTTATCAAAACAGAAAATGGATTAAAAGCACAAGTTTAATTCAATAACATAACCAAATCATAAGCTAGAAGGGTACAAAATGATATACAATTATGAACCGATCAATTCCATACTTCTAGCGATTGTATTACACTCAAAACTCACCAAATGACTCCTCCCACCATATTATGATCTTGCCCAAGTTTGGGGTTCGATCCGAAATCAATAGGTGTGAGAAATTGGACAATTCAAGTTCAACGGCCGTTCGTTCCTAATTGGAGTGGTTGGCGTATTCCATACTTTTAGCGATTGGATTTCACTCAAAACTCACCAAATGACTCCGCCCACCATATTATGATGTTGCCCAAGTTTTGGGCTCGATCCGAAATCAATAGGTGTGAAAAATTGGACAATTCAAGTTCAACGGCAGTTCGTTCCTAATTGGAGTGGTTGGTGTATTCCATACTTCTAGCGATTGGATTTCACTCAAAACTCACCAAATGACTCCTCCCACCATATTATGATGTTGCACAAGTTTGGGGTTCGATCCGAAATCAATAGGTGTTCCAAATTGGACAATTCAAGTTCAACGGCAGTTCGTTCCTAATTGGAGTGTTCGGTGTATTCCATACTTCTAGCGATTGGATTTCACTCAAAACTTACCAAATGACTCCTCCCACCATGTTATTATGTTGCACAAGTTTGGGGTTCGATCCGAAATCAATAGGTGTGAGAAATTGGACAATTCAAGTTCACCGGCAGTTCGTTCATAATTGGAGTGGTTGGTGTATTCCATACTTCTAGTGATTGGATTTCACTCAAAACTCACCAAATGACTCCTCCCACCATATTACGTTGTTGCCCAAGTTTTGGGCTCGATCCGAAATCAATAGGTGTGAGAAATTGGACAATTCAAGTTCAACAGCAGTTCATTCCTAATTGGAGTGGTTGGTGTATTCCATACTTCTAGCGATTGGATTTCACTCAAAACTCACCAAATGACTCCTCCCACCATATTATCATGTTGCCCAAGTTTTGGGCTCAATCCGAAATCAATACGTGTGAGAAATTGGACAATTCAAGTTCAACGGCAGTTCGTTCCTAATTGGAGTGGTAGGTGTATTCCATAATTCTAACGATTGGATTTCACTCAAAACTCACCAAAGGACTACTCCCACCATATTATGATGTTGCCCAAGTTTTGGGCTCGATCCGAAATCATTAGGTGCTCCAAATTGGACAATTCAAGTTCAACGGCAGTTCGTTCCTAATTGGAGTGGTTCTTGTATTCCATACTTCTAGCGATTAGATTTCACTCAAAACTCACCAAATGACTCCTCCCACCATATTATGATGTTGCCCAAGTTTTGGGCTCGATCCGAAATCAATAGGTGTAAGAAATTGGACAATTCAAGTTCAACGGCAGTTTGTTCCTAATTGGAGTGGTAGGTGTATTCCATACTTCTAGCGATTGGATTTCACTCAAAACAAACCAAAATGACTCGTCCCACCGTATTATGATGTTGCCCAAGTTTTGGGCTCGATCCGAAATCAATAGGTGTGAGAAATTGGACAATTCAAGTTCAACGGCAGTTCGTTCCTAATTGGAGTGGTTGGTGTATTCCATACTTCTAGCGATTGGATTTCACTCAAAACTCACCAAATGACTCCTCCCACCATATTATGATGTTGCACAAGTTTGGGGTTCGATCCGAAATCAATAGGTGTTCCAAATTGGACAATTCAAGTTCAGCGGCAGTTCGTTCCTAATTGGAGTGTTCGGTGTATTCCATACTTCTAGCGATTGGATTTCACTCAAAACTCACCAAATGACTCCTCCCACCATGTTATGATGTTGCACAAGTTTGGGGTTCGATCCGAAATCAATAGGTGTGAGAAATTGGACAATTCAAGTTCAACGACAGTTCGTTCCTAATTGGAGTGGTAGGTGTATTCCATACTTCTAGCGATTGGATTTCACTCAAAACTCCCCAAATGACTCCTCCCACCATATTATGATGTTGCCCAAGTTTTGGGCTCGATCCGAAATCAATAGGTGCTCCAAATTGGACAATTCAAGTTCAACGACAGTTCGTTACTAATTGGAGTGGTTGTTGTATTCCATACTTCTAGCGATTTGATTTCACTCAAAACTCACCAAATGACTCCTCCCACCATATTATGACGTTGCCCAAGTTTGGTGCTCGATCTGAAATCCATAGGTGTGAGAAATTGGACAATTCAAGTTGAACGGCAGTTCGTTCCTAATTGGAGTGGTTGGTGTATTCCATACTTCTAGCGATTGGATTTCACTCAAAACAAACCAAATGACTCGTCCCACCGTATTATGATGTTGCCCAAGTTTGGGGCTCGATCCGAAATCAATAGGTGTGAGAAATTGGACAATTCAAGTTCAACGGCAGTTCGTTCCTAATTGGAGTGGTTGGTGTATTCCATACTTCTAGCGAATGGATTTCACTCAAAACTCACCAAATGACTCCTCCCCCCAGATTATGATGTTGCCCATGTTTTGGGCTCAATCCGAAATCAATAGGTGTAAGAAATTGGACAATTCAAGTTCAACGGCCGTACGTTCCTAGTTGGAGTGGTTGGTGTATTCCATACTTCTAGCGATTGGATTTCACTTAAAACTCACCAAATGACTCCTCCCACCATATTTTGATGTTGCCCAAGTTTGGGGTTCGATCCGAAATCAACAGGTGCTCCAAATTGGACAATTCAAGTTCAACGGCAGTTCGTTCCTAATTGGAGTGGTTGTTGTATTCCATACTTCTAGCGATTGGATTTCACTCAAAACTCACCAAATGACTCCTCCCACCATATTTTGATGTTGCCCAAGTTTTGGGCTCGATCCGAAATCAATAGGTGTAATAAATTGGACAATTCAAGTTCAACGGCAGTTCGTTCCTAATTGGAGTGGTTGGTGTATTCCATACTTCTAGCGATTGGATTTCGCTCAAAACAAACCAAATGACTCGTCCCACCATATTATGATGTTGCCCAAGTTTTGGGCTCGATCCGAAATCAATAGGTGTGAGAAATTGGACAATTCAAGTTCAACGGCAGTTCGTTCCTAATTGGAGTGGCTGGTGTATTCCATACTTCTAGCGATTGGACTTCACTCAAAACTCTCCAAATGACTCCTCCCACCATGTTATGATGTTGCCCAAGTTTTGGGTTCGATCCGAAATCAATAGGTGTGAGAAATTGGACAATTCAAGTTCAACGGTTGTTCGTTCCTAATTGGAGTTGTTGGTGTATGCAATACTTCTAGCGATTGGATTTCACTCAAAACTCACCAAATGACTCCTCCCACCATATTATGATGTTGCCCAAGTTTGGGGCTCGATCCGAAATCAATAGGTGTGAGAAATTGAACAATTCAAGTTCAACGGCCGTTCGTTCCTAATTGGAGTGGTTGTTGTATTCCATACTTCTAGCGATTGGATTTCACTCAAAACTCACCAAATGACTCCTCCCACCATATTATGATGTTGCCCAAGTTTGGGGCTCGATCCGAAATCAATAGGTGTGAGAAATTGGACAATTCATGTACAACGGCCGTTCGTTCCTAATTGAAGTGGTTGGTGTATTCTATACTTCTAACGATTGGATTTCACTCAAAACTCACCAAATGACAACTCCCACCATATTATGATGTTGCCCAAGTTTTGGGCTCGATCAAAGATCAATAGGTGTAAGAAAATGGACAATTCAAGTTCAACGGCAGTTCGTTCCAAATTGGAGTGGTTGGTGTATTCCATACCTCTAGTGATTTGATTTCACTCAAAACTCACCAAATGACAACTCCCACCATATTATGATGTTGCCCAAGTTTTGGGCTCGATCCGAAATCAATAGGTGTGAGAAATTGGACAATTGAAGTTCAACGGCAGTTCGTTCGTAATTGGAGTGGTTGGTGTATTCCATACGTCTAGCGATTGGATTTCACTCAAAACTCACCAAATGACTCCTCCCACCATATTATGATGTTGCCCAAGTTTGGGGCTCGATCCGAAATCAATAGGTGTGAGAAATTGGACAATTCAAGTTCAACGGCAGTTCGTTCCTAATTGGAGTGGTTGGTGTATTCCATACTTCCAGCGATTGGATATCACTCAAAACTCACCAAATAACTCCTCCCACCATATTACGATGTTGCCCAAGTTTTGGGCTCGATCCGAAATCAATTGGTGTGAGAAATTGGACACTTCAAGTTCAACGGCAGTTCGTTCCTAATTGGGGTGGTTGGTGTATTCCATACTTCTAGCGATTGGATTTTATTCGAAACTCATCTAATGACTCCTCCCACCATATTATGATGTTGCCCAAGTTTGGGGCTCGATCCAAAATCAACAGGTCCGAGAAATTGGACACTTCAAGTTCAACGGCAGTTCGTTCCTAATTGGAGAGGTTGGTGTATTCCATACTTCTAGCGATTGGATTTCCCCCAAAACTCACCAAATGACCCCTCCCACCATATTATCATGTTGCCCAAGTTTTGGGATCGATCCGAAATCAATAGGTGTGAGATATTGGACAGTTCAAGTTCAACGGCAGTTCGTTCCTAATCGGAGTGGTTGGTGTATTCCATACTTCTAGCGATTGGATTTCACTCAAAACTCTCCAAATGACTCCTCCCACCATATTATTATGTTGCCCAAGTTTGGGGCTCGATCCGAAATCATTAGGTGTGAGAAATTGGACAATTCAAGTTGAACGGCAGATCGTTCCTAATTGGAGTGGTTGGTGTATTCCATACTTCAAGCGATTGGATTTCACTCAAAACTCCCCAAATGACTCCTCCCACCATATTATGAAGTTGCCCAAGTTTTGGGCCCGATCCGAAATCAATAGGTGTGAGATATTGGACAATTTAAGTTCAATGGCAGTTTTTTCCAAATTGGACTGGTTGGTGTATTCCGTACTTCTAGCGATTGGATTTCACTCAAAACTCACAAAATGATCCCTCTCCCCATATTATAATGTTGCCCAAGTTTTGGGCTCGATCCGAAATCAATAGGTGTGAGAAATTGGACAATTCAAGTTCAACGACAGTTCGTTCCAAATTCGGGTGGTTGGTGCATTCCATACTTCTAGCGATTGGATTTCACTCAAAACTCACCAAATGACTCCTCCCACCATATTATGATGTGGCCCAAGTTTTGGGCTCGATCCGATATCAATAGGTGTGAGAAATTGGACAATTCAAGTTCAACGGTACTTCGTTCCTAATTGGAGTGGTTGGTGTATTCCATACTTCTAGCAATTGGATTTCACTCAAAACTCACAAAATGACCCCTCCCACCATATTACGATGTTGCCCAAGTTTTGGGCTCGATCCGAAATCAATAGGTGTGAGAAATTGGACAATTCAAGTTCAACGACTGTTCGTTCCTAATTGGTGTGGTTGGTGTATTCCATACTTCTAGCGATTGGATTTCACTCAAAACTCACCAAATGACTCCTCCCACCATATTATGAAGTTGCCCAAGTTTTGGGCCCGATCCGAAATCAGTAGGTGTGAGAAATTGGACAATTCAAGTTCAACGGCAGTTCGTTCCTAATTGGAATGGTTGGAGGATTCCATACTTCTAGCGACTGGATTTTACTCAAAACTCACCAAATGACTACTCCCACCATATTATGCTGTTGCCCAAGTTTTGGGCATGATCCGAAATCAATAGGTGATAGAAATTGGACAATTCAAGTTTAACGGCAGTTCGTTCCTAATTGGAGTGGTTGGTGTATTCCATACTTCTAGTGATTGGATTTCACCCAAAACTCACCAAATGACCCCTCCCACCATATTATCATGTTGGCCAAGTTTTGGGCTCGATCTGAAATCAATAGGTGTGAGAAATTGGACAATTCAAGTTCAACGGCAGCTCGTTCCTAATTGGAGTGGTTGGTGTATTCCATACTTCTAGCGATTGGATTTCACTCAAAACTCACCAAATGACTCCTCCCACCATATTATGAAGTTGCCCAAGTTTTGGGCCCGATCCGAAATCAGTAGGTGTGAGAAATTGGACAATTCAAGTTCAACGGCAGTTCGTTCCTAATTGGAATGGTTGGAGGATTCCATACTTCTAGCGACTGGATTTTACTCAAAACTCACCAAATGACTACTCCCACCATATTATGCTGTTGCCCAAGTTTTGGGCATGATCCGAAATCAATAGGTGATAGAAATTGGACAATTCAAGTTCAACGGCAGTTCGTTCCTAATTGGAGTGGTTGGTGTATTCTGTTGCGTCGATTCAGCTGCACCAAAATGGATTCAGCTGCATCCTCAACTTGTGATACTCGCAAGTGCAGGAGCCGTTTGGTAGTATATCATATGTATGTGCGAGGTCGATCCCACGAGGATTGGTGATTGAATGATCCAATTCGTTTCCCTTACACAAAACAGAAATGAAAAAGAAAATAAATAAAACAAGAAAAAAAAGAAATAACTCAAGCAAATAAGTTCCCAAGTTAAATTAGATTAACGGATTGATTCTAGCTAAAGTATGATTAAGCCATGGTGTTTGGTCAAAACCTTGTGTTCCTAATTCCCTAATTTGATCATTTGTTGTCTAACCTAAAATTAAGCATTTGGAACCCATTAAGCATAGAAGAACATTTTAAACAACCAAGTATGTATCTAATCCCTGTTGTCGATTGTCCATACATACTCTTCCTATCCATAGTTCAATTTGAATTAAAGCATGGTGTTTACTCTTAATTCAAACCAAGATAGCTAACATGCAAGCCTAAATGGTGATCAATCATTCAAACTAGCATATTAACTTATAAGCATAATGAATAAGAACAAAAACCATAATTTAAACTTGGAAACTAATTAAACTTGAATACTTAAGAAAGAATGTACATTACAAATAAAAGTAAAGTGGAACTAAGAAAACTTGAAGGAAAATTTAGTAAACTCATTTTGTTACAACAATTGACAACTTGAAAGGAAACTAAGAGAATTTGAGGGAGAGAAGGGAAGGGAGCTCTAGAGAAGTGTTTGAGAGCTCCCCCCCTTGGGGTGTGTTTTGAAGCTTGAAGGCTATCTCTATTTATAGGGCTAAGAGGGAGGAACATCATGATGGATTCCCACACCATCCTTCATCTTTTGCTGCTGCACCTCAAGCATCTTCACATGGGTTCAAAGGTGATCAGTTGTGGCTGCCTTTGCTGCCAACCCATGTGGTTGCCTTTTGCTGCCAACCCATGTGGTTGCCTTTTGGTTGCTGAAAAACGAGTTTTCTGAACCAGGCTTGGTGTAGGAAGGCCAGAGGTTTCAAAACGTATCCAATGGATCTCAAATTTGGATATGTTATACTAGACACCCATTGGAACAACTTCTATGAAGAATGTATTCCCATCGGAGCAGTAGAAGTGTGCGTTTTAGTACTTGCAAGTTGGATGCCGAACAGAGACTGGAATTGACTTCATTTCATTTCTTTGCTTCACATGCATGCACATGCTTTCTCTATAATAACTCCAGCATGTACCAACTTGCTCCTTTATAATTTCATAGCTGGAATGCCTCCCCACTTCACTAATTAAGTTGGATCCAAAGTCAGTTGCAGCATGGGTGAGGCACATGGCTTAAAGGAGGAGACAAGGCTCAAAGCTGGCAGCTGCAAATCCTCCTGAGCATGGTTCAGTGTTGGACGGGCTAAGGACTCCACATATGTTCAATTGGGCTGAATTTTGGTTATGTTATACTAGACACCCAATTGAACAACGTCTATGAAGAATGTCTCCTCATCCGAGCTCTGCAGATTGCTGAAATGAGACCTGCAAGGTGACTTAAGAAACTGGACTGACAAGAAGTGTGGCCCAACTTTGGTTTTGTCTTTAAGCTCTTGCTCTTATCCCAATCAGCCCTTAACATGCATGGATTGCATCAAATGTGATCTCTTGCTATCTTAACCTACAAAACACACAAACAGAGGTAAGTAACTCAAAATAAAGAGAAACTAAGCAAAATCACTAAGTAAAGAAGGCAAGCAAGTGTATGAAATTATGGACTTATCAAAACAGAAAATGGATTAAAAGCACAAGTTTAACTCAATAACATAACCAAATCATAAGCTAGAAGGGTACAAAATGATATACAATTATGAACCGATCACATTCCATACTTCTAGCGATTGGATTTCACCCAAAACTCACCAAATGACCCCTCCCACCATATTATCATGTTGGCCAAGTTTTGGGCTCGATCTGAAATCAATAGGTGCGAGAAATTGGACAATTCAAGTTCAACGGCAGCTCGTTCCTAATTGGAGTGGTTGGTGTATTCCATACTTCTAGCGATTGGATTTCACTCAAAACTCACAAAATGATCCCTCCCACCATATTACGATATTGCCCAAGTTTTTGGCTCGATCCGATATCAATAGGTGTGAGAAATTGGACAATTCAAGTTCAACGACAGTTCGTTCCTAATTGGGGTGGTTGGTGTATTCCATACTTCTAGCGATTGGATTTCACTCAAAACTCACCAAATGACACCTCCCACCATATTATGATGTTGCCCAAGTTTTGGGCTCGATCCGATATCAATAGGTGTGAGAAATTGGACAATTCAAGTTCAACGGCAGTTCGTTCCTAATTGGAGTGGTTGGTGTATTCCATACTTCTAGCGATTGGATTTCTCTCAAAACTCACGAAATGACCCCTCCCCCACCATATTACGATGTTGCCCAAGTTTTGGGCTCGATCCGTGATCGGTTCATAATTGTATATCATTTTGTACCCTTCTAGCTTATGATTTGGTTATGTTTTTGAGTTAAACTTGTGCTTTTAATCCTTTTTGTGTTTATCTTTCAGTTAATTGACATTTAGGTAACAATGATGACTTTGGATAGGAAATGATGCAATCCATGCATGTTATGGGCTGATTGGCATATGAGGAATATGAGCTTAAAGATAAACTAATTTTGGCTACAGCCCATTTCCAGCCCAGTTTCGTAGGTCAACTTCTTGGCCTTGGATCAGAATTCTTTGGGGCTCGGATGAGGTGAAGATCTTCATGAAAGTTGTTCCATTGGGTGTGTACTATAATATATCCAAATTTCAGCCCAATTGAACATGTCTGGAGTCCTTAGCCCGTCCAACACTGAACCCTGCTCAGGAGGATTTGCAGCTGCCAGCTTTGAGCCTTGTCTCCTCCTTTAAGCCATGTGCCTCACCCATGCTGCAACTGACTTTGGATCCAACATAATGAGTGAAGTGGGGAGACATTCCAGCTATGAAATTCTAAAGGATCAAGTTGGTACATGATGGAGCTATTAAAGAGAAAGCATGTGCATGCATGTAAAACATAAATGAAATGAAGTCAATTCCAGTCTCTGCTCGGCAGCCAAAATTCAAGGCCCAAAACGCACACTTCTACTGCTCCGATGGGAATACTTTCTTCATAGAAGTTGTTCCAATGGGTGTCTACTATAACATATCCAAATTTGAGCCCCATTGGATAAGTTTTGAAACCTCTGGCTTTTCTACACCAAGTCTGGTTCAGAAAACTCGTTTTTGTTCAACAACCAAAAGAAGACCACATGGGTTGGCAGCAAAAGGCAGCCACAATTGATCACCTTTGATCCCATGTGAAGAAATCTTGAGGTACAGCAAAAGAAGTATGGGATGAGATTGATTCCAACCACACTAACATAGACAAGATGGGGTGGGAGTTATGGGTTGTACTAAAGAAGGAATGGTGGTGTTGAATTTCATCATGATGTTCCTCCCTCTTAGCCCTATAAATAGAGAAGTCTTCAAGCTTCATAAATCACACCCCAAGGGGGGGAGGTCTCAAACACTTCTCTAGAGCTCCCTTCCCTTCTCTCCCTCAAATTCTCTTAGTTTCTCTTTCTAAGTTTTCAATTGTTGTAATGAAATATTTGTGCTGAAATTCTCCTTAAGTTTTTCAAGTTCTACTTTACTTTTATTTGTAATGTACATTCTTTCTTAAGTATTCAAGTTTAATTAGTTTCCAAGTTTCAATTATGATTTTTGTTCTTATTCATTATGCTTATAAGTTAATATGCTAGTTTGAATGATTGATCACCATTTAGGCTTGCATGTTAGCTATCTTGGTTTGAATTAAGAGTAGACACCATGCTTTAATTCGAATTGAACTATGAATAAGAAGAGTATGTATGGACATTCGACAACAGGGATTAGATACATGCTTGGTTGTTTAAATTGTTCTTCTATGCTTAATGGGTTCCTAATGCTTAGTTTTAGGTTAGACAACAAATGATCAAATTAGGGAATTAGGAACACAAGGTTATGACCACACACCATGGCTTAATCATACTTTAGCTAGAATCAATCCATTAATCTAATTGAACTTGGGAACTTATTTGCTTGAGTTATTTCCTTTTTCTTGTTTTATTTATTTTCTTTTTCATTTCTGTTTTGTGTAGGAGAAATGAATTGGATCATTCAATCACCAATCCTCGTGGGATCGACCTCGCACTTACATATGCTATACTACCAAACGGCTCGTGCACTTGCGAGTATCACAAGTTGAGGATGCGGCTGAATCTATTTTGGTGCAGCTGAATCGAAGCAACAAGTTTTTGGCGCCGTTGCCGGGGATCGGTAACATTGCTTGATTCTATTTGGTTTTCCTATTTTTTTTATTTATAATGTTTAAAGTCTACTTAGTTCTCTATTGTTCATTCCTAATCCTTTTAATTCCATTTCAAGTTTGTGTGTTGGTTTTAGCAATTTATGACAGCTTAATAAAAATGGAGAGAGATGGCAACCTCAATCGTAAGAATGGGAAGTGTGGAGCAATGGGAGAAGTCGACCTCCAAGTGCATCCATGCTCGACCTAATCGCTTCAAGGGGAAGCATTTCAATCCTTTCTCTTCTTTGAATTCTGTTTATTTCTGTTATTGTTTTTGCCTTTTGGTCCACGTTGGGTTCTTTGTTTTTCTGTGCTGAATCCAACCATATAAAGAACGTAAAATTTGGACTTGCAGTTGGAAAGTTATGGCCTAAAAACTGAACACAGGTCGAAGCTGAAAAACAGAGAAACGAATCTGTCCAAATGGTGATAAATAGGTGATAGAAAGTGCTGTTTGTGTTTTTCTTTGGTTTCTTGGTTTGTTTCTTTTAGTACAACAATTTATTTCGTTTGTTTGAGTTTGTTTAGAGTACTTAGTTCATTTTCATTTATGGTTTGTTGTTTCATTTTATCTTAATTTGTTTTTGTTTTTTTATCTTAGAAAATAAAAAAAGATTTTTTATATGAGCTGACTCGTGGTAACTCCAGTGAGCATCTCCGTCAATACAGTGTCTAGGAGTTCTTTAGGCGACACCTTCGGTGTCTAAGAAGTTTGGGTTTTAAGCGGGACCATTGTGACCCCTCCAACCTTCCCGGATCCCCTGGCTGTGTTTTCTGAGGCCCTTAACTGGTCATCCGTGAGTTGCTTGTATATTCGTGTGTTTTTGAATTAAGTTTGTTTTATATTTTCTTTGTTATCTTTTCTGTTGAGTATTTGTTCTTGTTTTTGTTTTGTTAAGTTAGTTTATGTATTTTATTTACGTGGTATGGTTAGTTAGTTTATTTCTGAGTGTTAAAACACATTTTTATTTTATTTCAAAATCTGCATTAAAAACAAACAAAAACAAACAACAAAAAAACAAAAAAACAAAAAAAAAAACAAAAAAAAACTTCTTCTTCTTCTTCATCTTCTTTATCTTCATCTTCATCATCATCATGGCTTGCTTCTATTGTCTCGCACTTGTAGAATCTGCAGCAGCTCTACATGGTCATCATTTTTCCTCTGCAGTGCTTCCACATGCTGAGTGGCACAGTAAAGCCGCTTCTGCAAATCTGCCACCATAGCCTTCAAGGAAGCCACTTCCTCGTTCAGCGCTGTGCACTCCCGCATCCTCGCCAGTAATCGCATGCCCAAATTGGTAGCTGAGACCGCATGGAGCACAGATAAAGAGTGGGACTCATCCACTGCCATCTTGTCAGACCTACGTGCCACATGCAGATGATCTGCCGGTGTGAGTATACTGCCAATCATGCCACCCAGCAGCACTGCTCTGTTCGGCCTTGCCTCAGCAAAGTTCGGTATTGCCTCAGCAAAGTTTGAGGCCGTGCCGTGATGATATGTGGAGTTTGGGAAGACAGGAGTTGGAGGAGCCCTTGTCTGGGCATTCGGTGGTGCAAGTGAGAGCTCAAGGTTGAGATCATCAAGGTGAGTGCATGAGGATGCCATTTGTTTTGCTTCTGAATTTTTTGATGTTTTTCCTTGAGTTTGCAGGAAGAAATGCTGGGTATCATCCGTTTGCAGAGGTGTGGTTTAAATAGACATATGCTGATGAGAGAGAGCCAACACCATTTCGGATTTCCCGGGCATGCTCGACCTAATCGCTTCAAGGGGGAGCACATTAACTTTCACTTTACTTTTCTTTTTTCCGTGTTTTCTGGTGTTTTGTGTTTTTGCCCGTTACTTTCATTTTCTAGAGCTTTGTGTTTTTGCTTTTCCCTTTCGGCTATCATCTTTATTTTATTTTAGTTAGGGAACTGTGCTTTCTTTTCCGTTTGTCGTCTTCGTTTGATTTAAGTTTGGGAGATGTGCTTTTTTTTCCGTTTTCTTTTTCCTTCTGCAACTTTACTTTTATTTCCGAAACAAAATAACCAAATACAAAAACAACAAAATAAAATAAAAACAACAATAATGCAGTAGGAAATCATTTCTTCTCGGTGCTTGGTGTCTCGACCATTGGAGCTTTGAGTTTGGCCCTCTGGCTGTCCTCTTCCGGGGCTTCACGCACAGCTTCTTGGGGCTCATCACTTTAGCTCCCAAAGATCGCAATCTTAGCTTGAGCGTAACTACTCTCGCGATCTGCTTGTTTGCGTTTACCCGGTCGGTCTAGGTCCTCCAGCTGTTTTCGCATGTCGCGAGAGTACAACTCTACCATTTTTGATAGGTTTTTATTCTCGTCCCGCAATACTTCTAGCTGGTGTCGATTCACCTCCACTATCCTTGCCCTCTCCCTTTTCAAGCTTTTTATAGCACTCTGACACTCTTCAACCATACTTCGCTCCGCCGCCAACTGACCCTTTAGAACCTCTACCTCATGGGACTTCGCAAGTAGGCGATGACCCAAACTTGCGACTGTTGCCGTACTCTGCACGCTCAGTGCCAGGGCATCGCTCACGACCCGGTTGTCATCCCTTGTCCCCAGCACACGTATATCTTTAGGAGTCACTAAATTTCTAGCCACTCCAATGGCAACATCGTTGTCCAGGAGTATTGAGTCAGTTACTGTCACAGGCCCCCGTGCGGAAGCAAAGTAGGGCATCCATACTGGTGCCGCTGCTTGGCCTCGTGTCTGAGTCGGTGGAGCTAGGTTGAGATCCAACGAAAAAGGGTAGGAAGAGGCCATTTGATTTCTCACTCTTTGTTCTTCTTTCTTTTCTGTTTTGTGTGTTTCTGAGTTTGTGTTTTTCACCCGTTTTTTTTACCTTTTTATAGACTTAGTCTGCTAAACCCTAGCCGCTGCGATTCTGGGTTATGTGTGGCCCTTACGGCTTATCTCTATATATCGCCGCACCCATTTCCCAACCTCCCCTTAATTGCATTTTCACCTTTCACAACCTTCAAAGTGAAAAAGTCGTCCCGCTTCACCAAAGAGGCCAATAATTCTGGCTTGGGGGATGTGAAAGCGGCCTCTGCGCGCCGACACGTCCCTCACCTCTTTTGCCCGTGACCTCACAGGAGCCGAGACATCAGGGACCACATTTTCTCTTTTCAGAAATCCCGTCTTTGCACTCCCAATTCACGTGTCATCTTAAAAATTAAAAATTAAAAAAATAATAATAAAAAAACGTGTGGGCTTCGGATTTCATTGTGGGTCGGGTTTTCACCGTTGTTTAGGTTTCAAAGTGAGTTAATTTTCTTTTGGGTTGGGCTTTCAATCGTTTGGGTTTTGGTTTGCGTAAGACTGTTTGTTTAGGGCTTTCTGTTTCGAGTGTTTTACTGTTTCGTTTCTTTTGTTTGTTTGTTTTGTAATTTTTATTTTGTAATTATTTTGTTTTTGTATTTTAACTCTTGTGTGTTTTGTGATTTTTTATTGCTTTAATACCTTCATTTGTTATTTTTGACATTGCTTGTGCCTAAATTTTAAACATTGAGGAGAATGTTCATTTCTAGGTTTGGGGGTATTGGAGTTTAACATGTAAATTTGGTTTTTCCTTAATTTATTATTTTTTTTATTTGCTTGTTTTTATTTTTATTTTATTTTGTTTAAGTCTTGCTTTTATTTTATTTTTTTATTTTGAGTCTTGTTTTATTTTGATTTTATTTCACTTTCCGAACACATTTGATGAGATTGTGATAAATGTTTGCATGACTTAAATGAAAATTGAATTTTATTTATTTATTATTATTATTTTTTTTATTGTAAAAAAAAAAAATTAATTAATTTGGCATCGTTCTAGCATGATATGTTCGAAACCTTCTTTGCACTTGCCATTTGTT
Organism: Prunus avium; assembly: GCF_965620075.1. Classification (NCBI taxonomy): domain Eukaryota; kingdom Viridiplantae; phylum Streptophyta; class Magnoliopsida; order Rosales; family Rosaceae; genus Prunus; species Prunus avium. Next base: position 22,267,700 of record NC_142286.1, on the reverse strand, counting down.
TCATAATTTTCCAATTAAAGGATTTGCATGACCCAAAGAATTGTATCAAGCATAAATTAGACTTATATAACCATATAATGTGAGCTTTTGAGCCGTGTGCTTCATTTCATGAGTGTTATACACATACTCTTATTTTCTTGTCATCAAAGTTGTTGTTTGATCTCATTATTCATTGATTTGGTTGAACACTTAAAAGTCATTCATTCTTTTGCAATTTGATTTCATGACATTTAAGAAGTGATATTAAGGCCCTCTTTGGATCGTTTGTGCCTTTCAAGCTAACCTTATGCATGCTTAAGCATGATTTTCCATTGTTAACCATTTTGAGCCTACATGTAAACCTTTTCTTTCATTTTACCAATTATATTTCCTCGCCTTAGCCCGAAAAATAAATATTTACCTTTCTAAGGAACTCATGAGCTCTAATTCGGATGTGTTTTTCATGCTAAGTTTGGGAAGGGATATTACATCCACAAAAAAAAAAAAAAAAAAAAAGAGAAAATCACTCAATTGGTGAAAGAAAAGAGAAAGTTGTGATTAAGTGGCGGTTGTTTGAAAATTCATTTTTGGGCCTTCAAAATAATTTGGTGTTTGGAAAGGAGTTTAAATCATTGTAAATGAAGGTATAAGGAGTTTTGATCATGTAAAAGAAAAAAATCTAATCATGATGATTCGAAGTCTTGTAAACAATTATTTTATGCTCTTACATTTTGAGTTCCTTGGACTTTGTATTATCCATACCCTTCATTTCTCACTCACCTTACACCCTTGGCCCCATTACAACCTATAATAAAGACCTAAATTGATCTTAAATGTCATATGGTTGAATTGCATTCATTTTTCTACTTTTAAGTGTTTGGCATCCTTCTTGAGATCATATTAATGCAAGTTCTTCATCTTCCTATTTTTGAGTTAAGTCCCTTATGATTTAACTCTAATCTCATGTTTATAATTGAGTGTTGCATTGTAGCCCTCTTCTGAGTGATTCATTTGTGAGAGGACAACTTTGGTGAGATTTGAAGTTGCATTTGTGTTTGGTATGATTTTTGAAATTGTGTAAAAACTAAGATTGGGGAATTTGTTGCATTTGGCTATCACACTACTACACTTTGAGCATGTTGTGTTTTGAACTTTGCCACCTTGTAAATATTGTCTAAAAACTGAGCTTTTATTTTTGAGTCATGCGCATGAGTCATCTCTCTTCAGAAAATGTTCGGAAAGATTGTTTTGAGTTCACCTTTTACATTATTTATTTATTTATTTTGGTTTTGTAATTATTTTTATTTTGGTTTTTGTGTTTATTTTATTTTGCTTAAGGACTAACAAATTTAGTAAAGTTTTCTAACCACTTTGTTTTGTAGAGTTAGTAAAACGTTTGTGGGTATCGTTTCTGTTAAACCCTCAGGAGACACAACTCCTCCTACTAGGGATGCCTAGAGGTTTAAAGGCTTGTTGCATACGCTCAATGCAATCGAGTTACCTACGAAAGTGGTCTAGTTAACTTCTTGTTTTGCTTTTAACTTTGTTTTGTGTTGTTTTGCTCGAGGACTAGCAAAATCTAGGTTTGGGGGTATTTGATCGGTTCATAATTGTATATCATTTTGTACCCTTCTAGCTTATGATTTGGTTATGTTTTTGAGTTAAACTTGTGCTTTTAATCCTTTTTGTGTTTATCTTTCAGTTAATTGACATTTAGGTAACAATGATGACTTTGGATAGGAAATGATGCAATCCATGCATGTTATGGGCTGATTGGCATATGAGGAATATGAGCTTAAAGATAAACTAATTTTGGCTACAGCCCATTTCCAGCCCAGTTTCGTAGGTCAACTTCTTGGCCTTGGATCAGAATGTTGTGGGGCTCGGATGAGGTGACGATCTTCATGAAAGTTGTTCCATTGGGTGTGTACTATAACATATCCAAATTTCAGCCCAATTGAACATGTCTGGAGTCCTTAGCCCGTCCAACACTGAACCCTGCTCAGGAGGATTTGCAACTGCCAGCTTTGAGCCTTGTCTCCTCCTTTAAGCCATGTGCCTCACCCATGCTGCAACTGACTTTGGATCCAACATAATGAGTGAAGTGGGGAGACATTCCAGCTATGAAATTCTAAAGGATCAAGTTGGTACATGATGGAGCTATTAAAGAGAAAGCATGTGCATGCATGTAAAACATAAATGAAATGAAGTCAATTCCAGTCTCTGCTCGGCAGCCAAAATTCAAGGCCCAAAACGCACACTTCTACTGCTCCGATGGGAATACTTTCTTCATAGAAGTTGTTCCAATGGGTGTCTACAATAACATATCCAAATTTGAGCCCCATTGGATAAGTTTTGAAACCTCTGGCTTTTCTACACCAAGTCTGGTTCAGAAGACTCGTTTTTGTTCAACAACCAAAAGAAGACCACATGGGTTGGCAGCAAAAGGCAGCCACAATTGATCACCTTTGATCCCATGTGAAGAAAGCTTGAGGTACAGCAAAAGAAGTATGGGATGAGATTGATTCCAACCACACTAACATAGACAAGATGGGGTGGGAGTTATGGGTTGTACTAAAGAAGGAATGGTGGTGTTGAATTTCATCATGATGTTCCTCCCTCTTAGCCCTATAAATAGAGAAGTCTTCAAGCTTCATAAATCACACCCCAAGGGGGGGAGCTCTCAAACACTTCTCTAGAGCTCCCTTCCCTTCTCTCCCTCAAATTCTCTTAGTTTCTCTTTCTAAGTTTTCAATTGTTGTAATGAAATATTTGTGCTGAAATTCTCCTTAAGTTTTTCAAGTTCTACTTTACTTTTATTTGTAATGTACATTCTTTCTTAAGTATTCAAGTTTAATTAGTTTCCAAGTTTCAATTATGATTTTTGTTCTTATTCATTATGCTTATAAGTTAATATGCTAGTTTGAATGATTGATCACCATTTAGGCTTGCATGTTAGCTATCTTGGTTTGAATTAAGAGTAGACACCATGCTTTAATTCGAATTGAACTATGAATAAGAAGAGTATGTATGGACATTCGACAACAGGGATTAGATACATGCTTGGTTGTTTAAATTGTTCTTCTATGCTTAATGGGTTCCTAATGCTTAGTTTTAGGTTAGACAACAAATGATCAAATTAGGGAATTAGGAACACAAGGTTATGACCACACACCATGGCTTAATCATACTTTAGCTAGAATCAATCCATTAATCTAATTGAACTTGGGAACTTATTTGCTTGAGTTATTTCCTTTTTCTTGTTTTATTTATTTTCTTTTTCATTTCTGTTTTGTGTAGGAGAAATGAATTGGATCATTCAATCACCAATCCTCGTGGGATCGACCTCGCACTTACATATGCTATACTACCAAACGGCTCGTGCACTTGCGAGTATCACAAGTTGAGGATGTGTTGAGCCTATTCCTAACAACTAAAATGAGTTATTAAAAATAGAAACTTCAATTCTCGCAAGTGCACGAACCATTTATAGTATAGCTTATGAAATACGAGGTCGATCCCACGGAGAATGGTAACTTGGTTGCAAGTTAAACTACTTAGAATGATGGAAAAACTGAAAACAAAGAAACAAACTAACTAACAATTGGCAAGGTCTAGGACAGAATCCTAGCACCACACACGCACTCGAATGGGGGGTTTTTGTTGTTTAAATGAAAACAAGAGAATGAAATGGAAGTGCTGGAAGTAAACAATGGCAGCAATGAACAAGTTGTGAAACAATGATTGAGAAGTGTTAGAGCCTTGGAATCTACCACTAGTCTTCCTATCCAAGTTATGAATGCATAGAAATTGACTCAAGCTTCATTAACAATAGATTATCGCATACAAGCCTATGGTATCTAGGTGCAGGATGCATGATTCTCCTAAGGCATGTAATTGTGCATGGTATCTACACAACACGTGATCTCTAATATGCAACCTAAGCATGGTATCTACTTAGAATAAAGCATATAAGAGTCATTAAGTTCCTTGAGAATATGATAATCACACAAGTCCTAGAACATGGTATCTGTCCTAGTCAACCTATGGTTATTAACCCCTTGAATGATTCTTAGGCCATTCATGTGTTGCTTGTGAAAGGAGAGTAGAATTGGTGAATCTAAACCCCTTCCCAACCTGTGCTAGATGCATAAAATCCTAGTTAGCTACTCCAAGAAAACATACATCAAGCACATAATAAGCTGGAGATTAACAACTTGATAATGAAAGCAAGGAAATCAATTAACTATGAAATCATCCATAACATTGAATATTCATGACTAGGGCTTCATCCTAAGCCCTAACAAAATGGATTAGTTAAACATAATTATGAATACAGAAGATAAGAAATACATAGGTAGAATAAAGAGAATAGAAGAACTAGCTGGTGGCAGCAAGGTAGTTTCCAGGACAGCTCCCAGCTCTCCCTCCTTTGCAGCTAGCTCTCTCTCTCTCTTTGTGGTGAATCTGAATGTGTGTATGGAAGTAATGGATGAAGTGAATTGTGTCTGGGATGTGGAATGGAAGTGGTATTTATAGGGAGAAGGAAAGGGGAATTCTGAATTGAATATGACTAATGCATACAACACTTGTATTTAGATAATCAGAATTGGTTGCTGCACTAATAAATCCCACCAGCAGCCATAGGTCATCTTCATGTCAGCATGATCAAGCATCCATCAGCTCATCCTCATGTCAGCATGATGTGTATTTTGATGGGCTCACGGATTGGGTTTGGCTGAATCCAAATATGACTTTAAGATATCCATTTTGAAGTTCAGAATGTCTCTGATCCAACCACACAAGTATTGGCCCAATCCAAGCTCGGATGAAGAAGATAAGTCCGAAATGAACTTCTAACTCAATATCCAGTTTTTGCACGTTTTGCACCATTTTGCTTCAAAAGCAATCTCTTGCTGCCTTCAACCTATAGAACACACAAACATAGGTAAGTGACTTGAAATAAAGAGAAACTAAACAAAATTACTAAGTAACGAAGGCATGCAAATGTGTGAAATTATGAACTTATCAGGATGCGGCTGAATCTATTTTGGTGCAGCTGAATCGAAGCAACAATCCGAAATAAATAGGTGTGAGAAATTAGACAATTCAAGTTCAACGACAGTTCGTTCCTCATTGGAGTGGTTGGTGTATTCTATACTTCTAGCGATTGGATTTCACTCAAAACTCACCAAATGACTCCTCCCACCATATTATGAAGTTTCCCAAGTTTTGGGCCCGATCCGAAATCAATAGATGTGAGAAATTCGACAATTCAAGTTCAACGGCAGTTCGTTCCTAATTGGAATGGTTGGTGCATTCCATACTTCTAGCGACTGGATTTCACTCAAAACTCACCAAATGACTACTCCCACCATATTATGATGTTGCCCAAGTTTTGGGCACGATCCGAAATCAATAGGTGAAAGAAATTGGACAATTCAAGTTCAACGGCAGTTCGTTCCTAATTGGAGTGGTTGGTGTATTCCATACTTCTAGCGATTGGATTTCACTCAAAACTAACCAAATGACTCCTCCCACCATATTATGAAGTTTCCCAAGTTTTGGGCCCAATCCGAAATCAATAGGTGTGAGAAATTGGACAATTCAAGTTCAACGGCAGTTCGTTCCTAATTGGAATGGTTGGTGCATTCCATACTTCTAGCGACTGGATTTCACTCAAAACTCACCAAATGACTACTCTCACCATATTATGATGTTGCCCAGGTTTTGGGCACAATCCGAAATCAATAGGCGAAAGAAATTGGACAATTCAAGTTCAACAGCAGTTCGTTCCTAATTGGATTGGTTGGTGTATTCCATACTTGTAGCGATTGGATTTCACCGAAAACTCACCGAATGACCCCTACCACCATATTATTATGTTGCCCAGGTTTTGGGCTCGATCCGAAATCAATAGGTGTGAGAAATTGAACAATTCAAGTTCAACGGCAGTTCGTTCCTAATTGGAGTGGTTGGTGTATTCCATACTTCTAGCGATTGGATTTCACTCAAAACTCACCAAATGACTCCTCCCACCATATTATCAAGTTGCCCAAGTTTTGGGCCCGATCCGAAATCAATAGGTGTGAGAAATTGGACAATTCAAGTTCAACGGCAGTTCGTTCCTAATTGGAGTGGTTGGTGTATTCCATACTTCTAGCAATTGGGTTTCACCCAAAACTCACCAAATGACTCCTCCCACCATATTATGAAGTTGCCCAAGTTTTGGGGCCGATCCGAAATCAATAGGTGTGAGAAATTGGACAATTCAAGTTCAACGGCAGTTCGTTCCTAATTGGAATGGTTGGTGCTTTCAATACTTCTAGCGACTGGATTTCCCTCAAAACTCACCAAATGACTACTCCCACCATATTTTGATGTTGCCCAAGTTTTGGGCACAATCCGAAATCAATAGGTGAAAGAAATTGGACAATTCAAGTGCAACGGCAGTTCGTTCCTAATTGAAGTGGTCGGTGTATTCCACACTTCTAGCGATTGGATTTCACCCAAAACTCACCATATCACCCCTCCCACCATATTATTATGTTGCCCAGGTGTTGGGTTCGATCCGAAATCAATAGGTGTTCCAAATTGGACAATTCAAGTTCAACGGCAGTTCGTTCCTAATTGGAGTTGTTGGTGTATTCCAGACTTCTAGCGATTGGATTTCACTCAAAACTCACCAAATGACTCCTCCCACCATATCATTAAGTTGCCCAAGTTTTGGGCCCGATCCGAAATGAATAGGTGTTCGAAATTGGACAATTCAAGTTCAACGGCAGTTCGTTCCTAATTGGAGTGGTTGGTGTATTCCATACTTCTAGCGATTGGATTTCACCCAAAACTCACCAAATGACCCCTCCCACCATATTATCATGTTGGCCAAGTTTTGGGCTCGATCTGAAGTCAATAGGTGTGAGAAATTGGACAATTCAAGTTCAACGGCAGCTCGTTCCTAATTGGAGTGGTTGGTGTATTCCATACCTCTAGTGATTTGATTTCACTCAAAACTCACCAAATGACAACTCCCACCATATTATGATGTTGCCCAAGTTTTGGGCTCGATCCGAAATCAATAGGTGTGAGAAATTGGACAATTGAAGTTCAACGGCAGTTCCTTCCTAATTGGAGTGGTTGGGGTATTCCATACTTCTAGCGATTGGATTTTAAGCAAAACTCTCCAAATAACTCCACCCACCATATTACGATGTTGCCCAAGTTTTGGGATCGATCCGAAATCAATAGGTGTGAGAAATTGGACAATTCAAGTTCAACGGCACTTCGTTCCTTATTGGAGTGGTTGGTGTATTGCATACTTCTAGCGATTGGATTTCACTCAAAACTCACCAAATGACTCCTCCCACCATATTATGATGTTGCACAAGTTTGGGGTTCGATCCGAAATCAATAGGTGTGAGAAATTGGACAATTCAAGTTCAACGGCAGTTCGTTCCTAACCGGACTGGTTGGTGCATTCCATACTTCTAGCAATTGGATTTCACTCAAAACTCACCAAATGACTCCTCCCACCATATTATGATGTTTCCCAAGTTTGGGGCTCGATCCGAAATCAATAGGTGTGAGAAATTGGACAATTCAGGTTCAACGGCAGTTCGTTCCAAATTGGAGTGGTTGGTGTATTCCATACGTCTAGCGATTGGATTTTACTCAAAACTCTCAAAATGACTCCTCCCACCATATTATGATGTTGCCCAAGTTTTGGGCTCGATCCGAAATCAATAGGTGTTTGAAATTGGACAATACAAGTTCAACGGAAGTTCGTTCCTAATTGGAGTGGTTGGTGTATTCCATACTTCTAGCGATTGGATTTCACTCAAAACTCACCAAATGACTCCTCCCACCATATTATGATGTTGCCCAACTTTGGGGCTCGATCTGAAATCAATAGGTGTGAAAGTGGACAATTCAAGTTCAACGGCAGTTCGTTCCAAATTGGAGTGGTCGGTGTATTCCATACTTCTAGCGATTGGATTTCAATCAAAACTCACCAAATGACTCCTCCCACCATATTATGATGTTGCCCAAGTTTTGGGCTCGATCCGAAATCGATAGGTGAAAGAAATTTGACAATTCAAGTTCAACGGCAGTTCCTTCCAAATTGGAGTGGTTGGTGTATTCCATACTTCTAGCTATTGGATTTCACTCAAAACTCACCAAATGACTCCTCCCACCATATTATGTTGTTGCCCAAGTTTTTGGCTCGATCCGAAATCAATAGGTGTGAGAAATTGGAGAATTCAAGTTCAACGGCAGTTCGTTCCTAATTGGAGTGGTCGGTGTATTCCATACTTCTAGCGACTGGATTTCACTCAAAACTCCGCAAATGACTCCTCCCAACATATTATGAAGTTGCCCAAATTTTGGGCCCGATCCGAAATCAATAGGTGTAAGAGAAATTGGACAATTCAAGTTCAACGGCAGCTCTTTCCTAATTGGAGTGGTTGGTGTATTCCATACTTCTAGCGATTGGATTTCACTCAAAACTCACCTATGACTCCTCCCGCCATATTATGAAGTTGCCCAAGTTTTGGGCCCGATCCGAAATCAATTGGTGTGAGAAATTGGACAATTCAAATTCAACGGCAGTTCGTTCCAAATTGGAGTGGTTGGTGTATTCCGTACTTCTAGCGATTGGATTTCACTCAAAACTCACAAAATGATCCCTACCACCATATTACGATATTGCCCAACTTTTTGGCTGGATCCGAAATCAATAGGTGTGAGAAATTGGACAATTCAAGTTCAACGACAGTTCGTTCCTAATTGGGGTGGTTGGTGTATTCCATACTTCTAGCGATTGGATTTCACTCAAAACTCACGAAATGACTCCTCCCACCATATTATGTTGTTGCCCAAGTTTTGGGCTTGATCCGATATCAATAGGTGTGAGAAATTGGACAATTCAAGTTCAACGGCAGTTCGTTCCTAATTGGAGTGGTTGGTGTATTCCATACTTCTAGCGATTGGATTTCTCTCAAAACTCACGAAATGACGATGTTTCCCAAGTTTTGGGCTCGATCCGAAATAAATAGGTGTGAGAAATTGGACAATTCAAGTTGAACGACAGTTCGTTCCTAATTGGAGTGGTTGGTGTATTCCGTACTTCTAGCGATTGGATTTCACTCAAAACTCACCAAAGGACTCCTCCCACCATATTATGACGTTTCCCAAGTTTTGGGCCCTATTCGAAATCAATAGGTGTGAGAAATTGGACAATTCAAGTTCAACGGCAGTTCGTTCCTAATTGGAATGATCGGTGCATTCCATACTTCTAGCGACTGGATTTCACTCAAAACTCACCAAGTGACTACTCCCACCATGTTATGATGTTGCCCAAGTTTTGGGCACGATCCGAAATCAATAGGTGAAAGAAATTGGACAATTCAAGTTCAACGGCAGTTCGTTCCTAATTGGAGTGGTTGGGGTATTCCATACTTCTAGCGATTGGATTTCACCCAAAACTCACCAAGTAACCCCTCCCACCATATTATTATGTTGCCCAGGTTTTGGGCACGATCCGAAATCAATAGGTGTGAGAAATTGGACAATTCAAGTTCAACGGCAGTTCGTTCCTAATTGGTGTGGTTGGTGTATTCCAAACTTCTAGCGATTGGATTTCACTCAAAACTCACCAAATGACTCCTCCCACCATATTATTAAGTTGCCCTTGTTTTGGGCCCGATCCGAAATCAATAGGTGTGAGAAATTGGACAATTCAAGTTCAACGGCCGTTCGTTCCTAATTGGAGTGGTTGGTGTATTCCATACTTCTAGCGATTGGATTTCACCCAAAACTCACCAAATGACTCCTCCCACCATATTATGTTGTTGCCCAAGTTTTTGGCCTGATCCGAAATCAATAGGTGTGAGAAATTGGAGAATTCAAGTTCAACGGCAGTTCGTTCCGAATTGGAGTGGTTCGTGTATTCCATACTTCTAGCGATTGGATTTCACTCAAAACTCACCAAATGACTCCTCCCACCATATTATGATGTTGCCCAAGTTTTGGGCTCGATCCGAAGTCAATAGGTGTGAGAAATTGGACAATTAAAGTTCAACGGCAGTTCGTTCCGAATTGGAGTGGTTGGTGTATTCCATACTTCTAGCGGTTGGATTTCACTCAAAACTCACCAAATGACTCCTCCCACCATATTATGATGTTGCCCAAGTTTTGGGCTCGATCCGAAATCAATAGGTGTGAATAATTGGACAATTCAAGTTCAACGGCAGTTCGTTCCTAATTGGAGTGGTCGCTGTATTCCATACGTCTAGCGATTGGATTTTACTCAAAACTCTCAAAATGACTCCTCCCACCATATTATGATGTTGCCCAAGTTTTGGGCTCGATCCGAAATCAATAGGTGTTTGAAATTGGACAATACAAGTTCAACGGAAGTTCGTTCCTAATTGGAGTGGTTGGTGTATTCCATACTTCTAGCGATTGGATTTCACTCAAAACTCACCAAATGACTCCTCCCACCATATTATGATGTTGCCCAACTTTGGGGCTCGATCTGAAATCAATAGGTGTGAAAGTGGACAATTCAAGTTCAACGGCAGTTCGTTCCAAATTGGAGTGGTCGGTGTATTCCATACTTCTTGCGATTGGATTTCACTCAAAACTCACCAAATGACTCCTCACACCATATTATGATGTTGCCCAAGTTTTGGGCTCGATCCGAAATCAATAGATGTTCCAAATTGGACAATTCAAGTTCAACGGCAGTTCGTTCCTAATTGGAGTGGTTGGTGTATTCCATACTTCTAGCGATTGGATTTCACTCAAAACTCTCCGAACTACTCCTCCCACCATATTATGATGTTGCCCAAGTTTGGGGCTCGATCCGAAATCAAAAGGTGTGAGAAACTAGACAATTCAAGTTCAACGGCAGTTTGTTCCTAACTGGAGTGGTTGGTGTATTCCATACTTCTAGCGATTGGATTTGACTTAAAACTCACCAAATGACTCCTCCCACCATATTATGATGTTGCCCAAGTTTTGGGCTCGATCCGAAATAAATGGTTGTGAGAAATTGGACAATTCAAGTTCAACGACAGTTCGTTCCTAATTAGAGTGGTTGGTTTATTCCATACTTCTAGCGATTGGATTTCACTCAAAACTCACCAAATGACTCCTCCCACCATATTATGATGTTGCCCAAGTTTTGGGCTCGATCCGAAATCAATAGGTGTGAGAAATTGGACAATTCAAGTTCAACGGCAATTCGTTCCTAATTGGAGTGGTCGGTGTATTCCATACTTCTAGCGATTGGATTTCACTCAAAACTCACCAAATGACTCCTTCCACCATATTATGATGTTGCCCAAGTTTTGGCCTCGATCCGAAATCAATAGGTGTGAGAAATTGGACAATTAAATTTCAACGGCAGTTCGTTCCAAATTGGGGTGGTTGGAGTATTCCATACTTCTAGCGATTGGATTTTACTCAAAACTCACCAAATGACTTGTCCCCCCATATTATGATGTTGCCCAAGTTTTGGGCTCGATCCGAAATAAATGGTTGTAAGAAATTGGACAATTCAAGTTCAACGACAGTTCGTTCCTAATTGGGGTGGTTGGTGTATTCCATACTTCTAGCGATTGGATTTCACTCAAAACTCACCAAATGAATCCTCCCACCATATTATGATGTTGCCCAAGTTTTAGGCTCGATCCGAAATCAATAGGTATTCCAAATTGGACAATTCAAGTTCAACGGCAGTTCGTTCCTAATTGAAGTGGTTGGTGTATTCCATACTTCTAGCGATTGGATTTCACTCAAAACTCACCAAATGACTCCTCCCACCATATTATGATGTTGCCCAAGTTTTGGACTCGATCCGAAATCAATAGGTGTGAATAATTGGACAATTCAAGTTCAACGGCAGTTCGTTCCAAATTGGGGAGGTTGGTGTATTCCATACTTCTAGCGATTGGATTTAACTCAAAACTCACCAAATGACTCCTCCCCCCATTTATGATGTTGCCCAAGTTTTGGACTCGATCCGAAATCAATGGTTGTGAGAAATTGGACAATTCAAGTTCAACGACAGTTTGTTCCAAATTGGAGTGGTTGGTGTATTCCATACTTCTAGCGATTGGATTTCACTCAAAACTCACCAAATGACTCCTCCCACCGTATTATGTTGTTGCCAAAGTTTTGGGCTCGATCCGAAATCAATAGGTATTCCAAATTGGACAATTCAAGTTCCACGGCAGTTCGTTCCAAATTGGAGTGGCTGGTGTATTCCATACTTCTAGCGATTGGATTTCACTCAAAACTCACCAAATGACTCCTCCCACCATATTATGATGTTGCCCAAGTTTTGGGCTCGATCCGAAATCAATAGGTGTGAGAAATTGGACAATTCAAGTTCAACGGCGGTTCGTTCCTAATTGGAGTGGTTGGTGTATTCCACACTTCTAGCGATTGGATTTCACTGAAAACTCACCAAATTACTCCTCCCACCATATTATGATGTTGCCCAAGTTTTGGGCTCGATCCGAAATCAATAGGTGTGAATAATTGGACAATTCAAGTTCAACAGCAGTTCGTTCATAATTGGAGTGGTTGCTGTATTCCATACTTCTAGCGATTGGATTTCACTCAAAACTCACCAAATGACTCCTCCCACCATATTATGATGTTGCCCAAGTTTTGGGCTCGATCCGAAATCAATAGTTGTGAGAAATTGGACAATTCAAGTTCAACGGCAATTCGTTCCTAATTGGAGTGGTCGGTGTATTCCATACTTCTAGCGATTGGATTTCACTCAAAACTCACCAAATGACTCCTTCCACCATATTATGATGTTGCCCAAGTTTTGGCCTCGATCCGAAATCAATAGGTGTGAGAAATTGGACAATTAAATTTCAACGGCAGTTCGTTCCAAATTGGGGTGGTTGGAGTATTCCATACTTCTAGCGATTGGATTTTACTCAAAACTCACCAAATGACTTGTCCCCCCATATTATGATGTTGCCCAAGTTTTGGGCTCGATCCGAAATCAATGGTTGTAAGAAATTGGACAATTCAAGTTCAACGACAGTTCGTTCCTAATTGGGGTGGTTGGTGTTTTCCATACTTCTAGCGATTGGATTTCACTCAAAACTCACCAAATGAATCCTCCCACCATATTAAGATGTTGCCCAAGTTTTCGGCTCGATCCGAAATCAATAGGTATTCCAAATTGGACAATTCAAGTTCAACGGCAGTTCGTTCCTAATTGAAGTGGTTGGTGTATTCCATACTTCTAGCGATTGGATTTCACTCAAAACTCACCAAATGACTCCCCCCACCATATTATGATGTTGCCTAAGTTTTGGGCTCGATCCGAAATCAATAGGTGTGAGAAATTGGACAATTCAAGTTCAACGGCAGTTCGTTCCTAATTGGAGTGGTTTGTGTATTCCATACTTCTAGCGATTGGATTTCACTCAAAACTCACCAAATGACTCCTCTCACCAGATTATGATGTTGCCCAAGTTTGGGGCTTGATCCGAAATCAATAGGTGTGAGAAATTGGACAATTCAAGTTCAACGGCAGTTCGTTCCTAATTGGAGCGGTTGGTGTATTCCATACTTCTAGCGATTGGATTTCACTCAAAACTAACCAAATGACTCCTCCCACCATATTATGATGTTGCCCAAGTTTTGGACTCGATCCGAAATCAATAGGTGTGAATAATTGGACAATTCAAGTTCAACCGCAGTTCGTTCCAAATTGGGGAGGTTGGTGTATTCCATACTTCTAGCGATTGGATTTAACTCAAAACTCACCAAATGACTCCTCCCCCCATTTATGATGTTGCCCAAGTTTTGGACTCGATCCGAAATCAATGGTTGTGAGAAATTGGACAATTCAAGTTCAACGACAGTTCGTTCCAAATTGGAGTGGTTGGTGTATTCCATACTTCTAGCGATTGGATTTCACTCAAAACTCACCAAATGACTCCTCCCACCGTATTATGTTGTTGCCAAAGTTTTGGGCTCGATCCGAAATCAATAGGTATTCCAAATTGGACAATTCAAGTTCCACGGCAGTTCGTTCCAAATTGGAGTGGCTGGTGTATTCCATACTTCTAGCGATTGGATTTCACTCAAAACTCACCAAATGACTCCTCCCACCATTTTATGATGTTGCCCAAGTTTTGGGCTCGATCCGAAATCAATAGGTGTGAGAAATTGGACAATTCAAGTTCAACGGCGGTTCGTTCCTAATTGGAGTGGTTGGTGTATTCCACACTTCTAGCGATTGGATTTCACTCAAAACTCACCAAAGGACTCCTCCCACCATATTATGATGTTGCCCAAGTTTTGGGCTCGATCCGAAATCAACAGGTGTGAATAATTGGACAATTCAAGTTCAACGGCAGTTCGTTCATAATTGGAGTGGTTGCTGTATTCCATACATCTCGCGATTGGATTTCACTCAAAACTCACCAAATGACTCCTCCCACCATATTATGATGTTGCCCAAGTTTTGGGCTCGATCCGAAATCAATAGGTGTGAGAAATTGGACAATTCAAGTTCAACGGCAGTTCGTTCCTAATTGGAGTGGTTGGTGTATTCCATACTTCTAGCGATTGGATTTCACTCAAAACTCACCAAATGACTCCTCCCACCGTATTATGTTGTTGCCAAAGTTTTGGGCTCGATCCGAAATCAATAGGTATTCCAAATTGGACAATTCAAGTTCCACGGCAGTTCGTTCCAAATTGGAGTGGCTGGTGTATTCCATACTTCTAGCGATTGGATTTCACTCAAAACTCACCAAATGACTCCTCCCACCATATTATGATGTTGCCCAAGTTTTGGGCTCGATCCGAAATCAATAGGTGTGAGAAATTGGACAATTCAAGTTCAACGGCAGTTCGTTCCTAATTGGAGTGGTCGGTGTATTCCATACTTCTAGCGATTCGATTTCACTCAAAACTCACCAAATGACTCCTTCCACCATATTATGATGTTGCCCAAGTTTGGGGCTCGATCCGAAATCAATAGGTGTTCCAAATTGGACAATTCAAGTTCAACGGCAATTCGTTCTTAATTGGAGTGGTAGGTGTATTCCATACTTCTAGCGATTGGATTTCACTCAAAACTCTCCACATGACTCCTCCCACCATATTATGATGTTGCCCAAGTTTTGGGCTCGATCCGAAATCAATAGGTGTGAGAAATTGGACAATTCAAGTTCAACGGCAGTTCGTTCCTAATTGGAGTGGTCGGTGTATTCCATACTTCTTGCGATTGGATTTCACTCAAAACTCACCAAATGACTCCTTCCACCATATTATGATGTTGCCCAAGTTTTGGCCTCGATCCGAAATCAGTACGTGTGAGAAATTGGACAATTAAATTTCAACGGCAGTTCGTTCCAAATTGGGGTGGTTGGTGTATTCCATACTTCTAGCGATTGGATTTTACTCAAAACTCACCAAATGACTTGTCCCCCCATATTATGATGTTGCCCAAGTTTTGGGCTCGATCCGAAATCAATGGTTGTGAGAAATTGGACAATTCAAGTTCAACGACAGTTCGTTCCTAATTGGGGTGGTAGGTGTATTCCATACTTCTAGCGATTGGATTTCACTCAAAACTCACCAAATGACTCCTCCCACCATATTATGATGTTGCCCAAGTTTTAGGCTCGATCCGAAATCAATAGGTATTCCAAATTGGACAATTCAAGTTCAACGGCAGTTCGTTCCTAATTGAAGTGGTTGGTGTATTCCATACTTCTAGCGATTGGATTTCACTCAACACTCACCAAATGACTCCTCCCACCATATTATGATGTTGCCCAAGTTTTGGGCTCGATCCGAAACCAATAGGTGTGAGAAATTGGACAATTCAAGTTCAACGGCAGTTCGTTCCTAATTGGAGTGGTTGGTGTATTCCATACTTCTAGCGATTGGATTTCACTCAAAACTCACCAAATGACTCCTCCCCCCATTTATGATGTTGCCCAAGTTTTGGACTCGATCCGAAATCAATGGTTGTGAGAAATTGGACAATTCAAGTTCAACGACAGTTCGTTCCAAATTGGGGTGGTTGGTGTATTCCATACTTCTAGCGGTTGGATTTCACTCAAAACTCACCAAATGACTCCTCCCACCATATTATGATGTTGCCCAAGTTTTGGGCTCGATCCGAAGTCAATAGGTGTGAGAAATTGGACAATTAAAGTTCAACGGCAGTTCGTTCCGAATTGGAGTGGTTGGTGTATTCCATACTTCTAGCGGTTGGATTTCACTCAAAACTCACCAAATGACTCCTCCCACTCTGTTATGATGTTGCCCAAGTTTTGGGCTCGATCCGAAATCAATAGGTGTGAATAATTGGACAATTCAAGTTCAACGGCAGTTCGTTCCTAATTGGAGTGGTCGCTGTATTCCATACTTCTTGCGATTGGATTTCACTCAAAACTCACCAAATGACTCCTCACACCATATTATGATGTTGCCCAAGTTTTGGGCTCGATCCGAAATCAATAGATGTTCCAAATTGGACAATTCAAGTTCAACGGCAGTTCGTTCTTAATTGGAGTGGTTGGTGTATTCCATACTTCTAGCGGTTGGATTTCACTCAAAACTAACCAAATGACTCCTCACACCATATTATGATGTTGCCCAAGTTTTGGCCTCGATCCGAAATCAATAGGTGTTCCAAATTGGACAATTCAAGTTCAACGGCAGTTCGTTCCTAATTGGAGTGGTTGGTGTATTCCATACTTCTAGCGATTGGATTTCACTCAAAACTCACCAAATGACTTCTCCCACCATATTATCATGTTGCCCAAGTTTTGGGCTCGATCCGAAATCAATAGGTATTCCAAATTGGACAATTCAAGTTCAACGGCAGTTCGTTCCTAATTGGAGTGGTTGGTGTATTCCATACTTCTAGCGATTGGATTTCACTCAAAACTCTCCAATTGACTCCTCCCACCATATTATGTTGTTGCCCAAGTTTTGGGCTCGATCCGAAATTAATAGGTGTGAGAAATTGGACAATTCAAGTTCAACGGCAGTTCGTTCTTACTTGGAGTGGTTGGTGTATTCCATACTTCTAGCGATTGGATTTCACTCAAAACTCACCAAATGACTTCTCCCACCATATTATGATGTTGCCCAAGTTTTGGGCTCGATCCGAAATCAATAGGTATTCCAAATTGGACAATTCAAGTTCAACGGCAGTTCGTTCCGAATTGGAGTGGTTGGTGTATTCCATACTTCTAGCGGTTGGATTTCACTCAAAACTCACCAAATGACTCCTCCCACCATATTATGATGTTGCCCAAGTTTTGGGCTCGATCCGAAATCAATAGGTGTGAATAATTGGACAATTCAAGTTCAACGGCAGTTCGTTCCTAATTGGAGTGGTCGCTGTATTCCATACTTCTTGCGATTGGATTTCACTCAAAACTCACCAAATGACTCCTCACACCATATTATGATGTTGCCCAAGTTTTGGGCTCGATCCGAAATCAATAGATGTTCCAAATTGGACAATTCAAGTTCAACGGCAGTTCGTTCTTAATTGGAGTGGTTGGTGTATTCCATACTTCTAGCGGTTGGATTTCACTCAAAACTAACCAAATGACTCCTCACACCATATTATGATGTTGCCCAAGTTTTGGGCTCGATCCGAAATCAATAGGTGTTCCAAATTGGACAATTCAAGTACAACGGCAGTTCGTTCCTAACTGGAGTGGTCGCTGTATTCCATACTTCTTGCGATTGGATTTCACTCAAAACTCACCAAATGACTCCTCACACCATATTATGATGTTGCCCAAGTTTTGGGTTCGATCCGAAATCAATAGATGTTCCAAATTGGACAATTCAAGTTCAACGGCAGTTCGTTCCTAATTGGAGTGGTTGGTGTATTCCATACTTCTAGCGATTGGATTTCACTCAAAACTCTCCGAACTACTCCTCCCACCATATCATGATGTTGCCCAAGTTTGGGGCTCGATCCGAAATCAAAAGGTGTGAGAAACTAGACAATTCAAGTTCAACGGCAGTTTGTTCCTAATTGGAGTGGTTGGTGTATTCCACACTTCTAGCGATTGGATTTCACTCAAAACTCACCGAATTACTCCTCCCACCATATTATGATGTTGCCCAAGTTTTGGGCTCGATCCGAAATCAATAGGTGTGAGAAATTGGACAATTCAAGTTCAATGGCCGTTCGTTCCTAATTGGAGTGGTTGGTGTATTCCATAATTCTAGCGATTGGATTTCACTCAAAACTCTCCGAACTACTCCTCCCACCATATTATGATGTTGCCCAAGTTTGGGGCTCGATCCGAAATCAAAAGGTGTGAGAAACTAGACAATTCAAGTTCAACGGCAGTTTGTTCCTAATTGGAGTGGTTGGTGTTTTCCATACTTCTAGCGATTGGATTTCACTCAAAACTCACCGAATGACTCCTCCCACCATATTATGATGTTGCCCAAGTTTTGGGCTCGATCAGAAATAAATGGTTTGGAGAAATTGGACAATTCAAGTTCAACGACAGTTCGTTCCTAATTAGAGTGGTTCGTTTATTCCATACTTCTAGCGATTGGATTTCACTCAAAACTCACCAAATGACTCCTCCCACCATATTATGATGTTGCCCAAGTTTTGGGCTCGATCCGAAATCAATAGGTGTGAGAAATTGGACAATTCAAGTTCAACGGCAGTTCGTTCCTAATTGGAGTGGTTGGTGTATTCCACACTTCTAGCGATTGGATTTCACTCAAAACTCACCAAAGGACTCCTCCCGCCATATTATGATGTTGCCCAAGTTTTGGGCTCGATCCGAAATCAATAGGTGTGAATAATTGGACAATTCAAGTTCAACGGCAGTTCGTTCATAATTGGAGTGGTTGCTGTATTCCATACTTCTAGCGATTGGATTTCACTCAAAACTCACCAAATGACTCCTCCCACCATATTATGATGTTGCCCAAGTTTTGGGCTCGATCCGAAATCAATAGGTGTGAGAAATTGGACAATTCAAGTTCAACGGCAGTTCGTTCCTAATTGGAGTGGTTGGTGTATTCCACACTTCTAGCGATTGGATTTCACTCAAAACTCACCAAACGACTCCTCCCACCATATTATGATGTTGCCCAAGTTTTGGGCTCGATCCGAAATCAATAGGTGTGAA
Organism: Prunus avium; assembly: GCF_965620075.1. Classification (NCBI taxonomy): domain Eukaryota; kingdom Viridiplantae; phylum Streptophyta; class Magnoliopsida; order Rosales; family Rosaceae; genus Prunus; species Prunus avium. The sequence continues at coordinate 22,248,537 of NC_142286.1, read as the reverse complement.
TAATTGCACAATTCAAGTTCAACGGCAGTTCGTTCATAATTGGAGTGGTTGCTGTATTCCATACTTCTAGCGATTGGATTTCACTCAAAACTCACCAAATGACTCCTCCCACCATATTATGATGTTGCCCAAGTTTTGGGCTCGATCCGAAATCAATAGGTGTGAGAAATTGGACAAGTCAAGTTCAACGGCAGTTCGTTCCTAATTGGAGTGGTCGGTGTATTCCATACTTCTAGCGATTCGATTTCACTCAAAACTCACCAAATGACTCCTTCCACCATATTATGATGTTGCCCAAGTTTGGGGCTCGATCCGAAATCAATAGGTGTTCCAAATTGGACAATTCAAGTTCAACGGCAGTTCGTTCTTAATTGGAGTGGTTGGTGTATTCCATACTTCTAGCGATTGGATTTCACTCAAAACTCTCCACATGACTCCTCCCACCATATTATGATGTTGCCCAAGTTTTGGGCTCGATCCGAAATCAATAGGTGTGAGAAATTGGACAATTAAATTTCAACGGCAGTTCGTTCCAAATTGGGGTGGTTGGTGTATTCCATACTTCTAGCGATTGGATTTTACTCAAAACTCACCAAATGACTTGTCCCCCCATATTATGATGTTGCCCAAGTTTTGGGCTCGATCCGAAATCAATGGTTGTGAGAAATTGGACAATTCAAGTTCACCGACAGTTCGTTCCTAATTGGGGTGGTTGGTGTATTCCATACTTCTAGCGATTGGATTTCACTCAAAACTCACCAAACGACTCCTCCTACCATATTATGATGTTGCCCAAGTTTTGGGCTCGATCCGAAATCAATAGGTGTGAGAAATGGGACAATTCAAGTTCAACGGCAGTTCGTTCCTAATTGGAGTGGTTGGTGTATTCCACACTTCTAGCGATTGGATTTCACTCAAAACTCACCAAAATACTCCTCCCACCATATTATGATGTTGCCCAAGTTTTGGGCTCGATCCGAAATCAATAGGTGTGAGAAATTGGACAATTCAAGTTCAACGGCCGTTCGTTCCTAATTGGAGTGGTTGGTGTATTCCATACTTCTAGCGATTGGATTTCACTCAAAACTCTCTGAACTACTCCTCCCACCATATTATGATGTTGCCCAAGTTTGGGGCTCGATCCGAAATCAAAAGGTGTGAGAAACTAGACAATTCAAGTTCAACGGCAGTTTGTTCCTAATTGGAGTGGTTGGTGTATTCCATACTTCTAGCGATTGGATTTCACTCAAAACTTACCAAATGACTCCTCCCACCATATTATGATGTTGCCCAAGTTTTGGGCTCGATCCGAAATCAATAGGTGTGAATAATTGGACAATTCAAGTTCAACGGCAGTTCGTTCATAATTGGAGTGGTTGCTGTATTCCATACTTCTAGCGATTGGATTTCACTCAAAACTCACCAAACGACTCCTCCCACCATATTATGATGTTTCCCAAGTTTTAGGCTCGATCCGAAATCAATAGTTATTCCAAATTGGACAATTCAAGTTCAACGGCAGTTCGTTCCAAATTGGGGAGGTTGGTGTATTCCATACTTCTAGCGATTGGATTTAACTCAAAACTCACCAAATGACTCCTCCCCCCATATTATGATGTTGCCCAAGTTTTGGACTCGATCCGAAATCAATAGGTGTGAGAAATTGGACAATTCAAGTTCAACGGCAGTTCATTCCTAATTGGAGTGGTTGGTGTATTCCATACTTCTAGCGATTGGATTTCACTCAAAACTCACCAAATGACTCCTCCCACCATATTATGATGTTGCCCAAGTTTTGGGCTCGATCCGAAATCAATAGGTATTCCAAATTGGACAATTCAAGTTCCACGGCAGTTCGTTCCTAATTGGAGTGGCTGGTGTATTCCATACTTCTAGCGATTGGATTTCACTCAAAACTCACCAAATGACTCCTCCCACCATATTATGATGTTGCCCAAGTTTTGGGCTCGATCCGAAATCAATAGGTGTGAGAAATTGGACAATTCAAGTTCAACGGCAGTTCGTTCCTAATTGGAGGGGTTGGTGTATTCCATACTTCTAGCGTTTGGATTTCATTCAAAACTCACCAAATAACTCCTCCCACCATATTACGATTTTGCCCAAGTTTTGGGCTCGATCCGAAATCAATAGGTGTGAGAAATTGGACAATTCAAGTTCAATGGTAGTTCGTTCCTAATTGGAGTGGTTGGTGTATTCCACACTTCTAGCGATTGGATGTCACTTAAAACTCACCAAATGACTCCTCCCACCGTATTATGATTTTGCCCAAGTTTGGTGTTCGATCCCAAATCAATAGGTGTGAGGAATTGGACAATTCAAGTTCAACGGCAGTTCGTTCCTAATTGGAGTGGTTGGTGTATTCCTTTCTTCTAGCGATTGGATTTCACTCAAAACTCACCAAATGACTCCTCCCACCATATTATGATGTTGCCCAAGTTTTGGGCTCGATTCGAAATCAATAGGTATTCCAAATTGGACAATTCAAGTTCAACGGCAGTTCGTTCCTAATTGGAGTGGTTGGTGTATTCCATACTTCTAGCGTTTGGATTTCATTCAAAACTCACCAAATAACTCCTCCCACCATATTACGATTTTGCCCAAGTTCTGGGCTCGATCCGAAATCAATAGGTGTAAGAAATTGGACAATTCAAGTTCAACGGAAGTTCGTTCCTAATTGGTGTGGTTGGTGTATTCCTTTCTTCTAGCGATTGGATGTCACTTAAAACTCACCAAATGACTCCTCCCACCGTATTATGATTTTGCCCAAGTTTTGGGCTCGATCCGAAATCAATAGGTGTAAGAAATTGGACAATTCAAGTTCAACGGAAGTTCGTTCCTAATTGGTGTGGTTGGTGTATTCCTTTCTTCTAGCGATTGGATTTCACTCAAAACTCACCAAATGACTCCTCCCACCATATTATGATGTTGCCCAAGTTTTGGGCTCGATTCGAAATCAATAGGTATTCCAAATTGGACAATTCAAGTTCAACGGCAGTTCGTTCCTAATTGGAGTGGTTGGTGTATTCCATACTTCTAGCGATTGGATTTCACTCAAAACTCACCAAATGACTCCTCCCACCATATTATGATATTGCCCAAGTTTTGGGCTCGATCCGAAATCAATAGGTGTACCAAATTGGACAATTCAAGTTCAACGGCAGTTCGTTCCAAATTGGAGTGGTTGGTGTATTCTGTACTTCTAGCGATTGGATTTCACTCAAAACTCACCAAATGACTCCTCCCACCATATTATGATGTTGCCCAAGTTTGGGGCTCAATCCGAAATCAATAGGTGTGAGAAATTGGACAATTCAAGTTCAACGGCAGTTCGTTCCTAATTGGAGTGGTTGGTGTATTCCATTCTTCAAGCGATTGGATTTCACTCAAAACTCACCAAATGACTCCTCCCACCATATTATGATGTTGGCCAAGTTTTGGGCTCGATCCGAAATCAATAGGTATTCCAAATTGGACAATTCAAGTTCAACGGCAGTTTGTTCCTAATTGGAGTGGTTGGTCTATTCCATACTTCTAGCGATTGGATTTCACTTAAAACTTACCAATTGACTCCTCCCACCATATTATGATGTTGCCCAAGTTTTGGGCTCGATCCGAAATCAATAGGTGTGAGAAATTGGACAATTGAAGTTCAACGGCAGTTCGTTCCTAATGGGAGTTGTTGGTGTATTCTATACTTCTAGCGGTTGGATTTCACTCAAAACTAACCAAATGACTCCTCACACCATATTATGATGTTACCGAAGTTTTGGGCTCGATCCGAAATCAATAGGTGTTCCAAATTGGACAATTCAAGTTCAACGGCAGTTCATTCCTAATTGGTTTGGTTGGTGTATTCCATACTTCTAGCGATTGGATTTCACTCTAAACTCACCAAATGACTCCTCCCACCATATTATGATGTTGCCCAAGTTTTGGGCTCGATCATAAATCAATACGTGTGAGAAATTGGAAAATTCAATTTCAACGGCAGTTCGTTCCTAATTGGAGTGGTTGGTGTGTTCCATACTTCTAGCGATCGGATTTCACTTAAAACTCACCAAATGACTCCTCCCACCATATTATGATGTTGCCCAAGTTTTGGGCTCGATCCGAAATAAATAGGTGTGAGAAATTGGTCAATTCAATTTCAACGACAGTTCGTTCGTAATTGGAGTGGTTGGTGTATTCCAAACTTCTGGCAATTGGATTTCACTCAAAACTCCCCAAATGACCCCTCCCACCATAATATGATGTTGCCCAAGTTTTGGGCTCGATCCGAAATCAATAGATGTTCGAAATTGGACAATTCAAGTTCAACGGCAGTTCGTTCCTAATTGGAGTGGTTGGTGTATTCCATACTTCTAGCAATTGGATTTCACTCAAAACTCACCAAATGACTCCTCCCACCATATTATGATGTTGCCCAAGTTTTGGCCTCGATCCGAATTCAATAGGTGTGAGAAATTGGTCAATTCAATTTCAACGACAGTTCTTTCCTAATTGGAGTGGTTCGTGTATTCCATACTTCTAGCGATTGGATTTCACTCAAAACTCACCAAATGACTCCTCCCACCATATTTTGATGTTGCCCAAGTTTTGGGCTCAATCCGAATTCAATAGGTGTGAGAAATTGGACAATTCAAGTTCAACGGCAGTTCGTTCCTAATTAGAGTGGTTGGTGTATTCCATACTTCTAGCGACTGGATTTCACTCAAAACTGACCAAATAACTCCACCCACCATATTATGATGTTGCCCAAGTTTTGGGCTCGATCCGAAATCAATAGGTATTCAAAATTGGACAATTCAAGTTCAACGGCAGTTCGTTCCTAATTGGAGTGGTTGGTGTATTCCATACTTCTAGCAATTGGATTTCACTGAAAACTCACCAAATGACTCCTCCCACCATATTATGATGTTGCCAAAGTTTTGGGCTCAATCCGAATTCAATAGGTGTTCGAAATTGGACAATTCAAGTTCAACGGCAGTTCGTTCCTAATTGCAGTGGTTGGTGTATTCCATACTTCTAGGGATTGGATTTCACTCAAAACTCACCAAATGACTCCTTCCACCATATTATGTTGTTGCCCAAGTTTTGGGCTCGATCCGAAATCAATAGGTGTTCCAAATTGGACAACTCAAGTTCAACGGCAATTCGTTCGTAATTGGAGTGGTTGGTGTATTCCATACTTCTTGCGATTGGATTTCACTCAAAACTCACGAAATGACTTCTACCACCATATTATGATGTTGCCCAAGTTTTGGGATGGATCCGTAATCAATAGGTGTTCCAAATTGGACAATTTCAAGTTCAACGGCAGTTCGTTCCTAATTGGAGTGGTTGGTGTATTCCATACTTCTAGCGATTGGATTTCACTCAAAACTCACCAAATGACTCCTCCCACCATATTATGATGTTGCCCAAGTTTTGGGCTCAATCCGAATTCAATAGGTGTGAGAAATTGGACAATTCAAGTTCAACGGCAGTTCGTTCCTAATTAGAGTGGTTGGTGTATTCCATACTTCTAGCGATTGGATTTCACTCAAAACTCACCAAATGACTCCTCCCACCATATTATGATGTTGCCCAAGTTTTGGGCTCGATCCGAATTAAATAGTTGTGAGAAATTGGTCAATTCAATTTCAACGACAGTTCTTTCCTAATTGGAGTGGTTGGTGTATTCTATACTTCTAGGGATTGGATTTCACTCAAAATTAACCAAATGACTCCTCCCACCATATTATGATGTTGCCCAAGTTTTGGGCTCGATCCGAAATCAATAAGTGTTCCAAATTGGACAATTCAAGTTCAACGGAAGTTCGTTCGTAATTGGAGTGGTTGGTGTATTCCACACTTCTAGCGATTGGATTTCACTCAAAACTCACCAAATGATTCCTCCCACCATAGTATGATGTTGCCCAAGTTTTGGGCTCGATCCGAAATCAATAGGTGTGAGAAATTGGACAATTAAAGTTCATCGGCAGTTCTTTCCTAATTGGAGTGGTTGGTGTATTCCATACTTCCAGCGATTGGAATTCACTCAAAACTCACCAAATGACTCCTCCCACCGTATTATGATGTTGCCCAAGTTTGGGGTTCGATCCCAAATCAATAGGTGTGAGGAATTGGACAATTCAAGTTCAACGGCAGTTCGTTCCTAATTGGAGTGGTTGGTGTATTCCGTACTTCTAGCGATTGGATTTCACTCAAAACTCCCCAAATGACTCCTCCCACCATATTATGTTGTTGCCCAAGTTTTGGGCTCGATCCGAAATCAATAGGTGTGAGAAATTGGACAATTCAAGTTCAACGGCAGTTCGTTCCTAATTGGAGTGGTTCGTGTATTCCATACTTCTAGCGATTGGATTTCACTCAAAACTCACCAAATGACTCCTCCCACCATATTACGATGTTGCCCAAGTTTTGGGGTTCGATCCGAAATCAATAGGTGTGAGAAATTGGACAATTCAAGTTCAACGGCAGTTCGTTCCTAATTGGAGTGGTTGGTGTATTCCATACTTCTGGCGATTGGAATTCACTCAAAACTCACCAAATGACTCCTCCCACCATATTATGATGTTGCCCAAGTTTGGGGCCCGATCCAAAATCAATAGGTGTGAGAAATTGGACAATTCAAGTTCAACGGCAGTTCGTTCCTAATTGCAGTGGTCGATGTATTCCATACTTCTAGCGTTTGGATTTCACTGAAAACTCACCAAATGACTCCTCCCACCATATTATGATGTTGCCGAAGTTTTGGGCTCGATCCGAAATCAATAGGTGTTCCAAATTGGACAATTCAAGTTCAACGGCAGTTCGTTCCTAAATGGTTTGGTTGGTGTATTCCATACTTCTAGCGATTGGATTTCACTCAAAACTCACCAAATGACTCCTCCCACCATATTATGATGTTGTCCAACTTTTGGGGCTCGATCCGAAATCAATAGGTGTGAGAAATTGGACAATTCAAGTTCAACGGCAGTTCGTTCCTAATTGGAGTGGTTGGTGTATTCCATACTTCTAGCGATTGGAATTCACTCAAAACTCACCAAATGACTCCTCCCACCATATTATGATGTTGCCCAAGTTTGGGGCCCGATCCAAAATCAATAGGTGTGAGAAATTGGACAATTCAAGTTCAACGGCAGTTCGTTCCTAACTGCAGTGGTCATTGTATTCCATACTTCTAGCGATTGGATTTCACTCAAAAGTCACCAAATGACTCCTCCCACCATATTATGTTGTTGCCCAAGTTTTGGGCTCGATACGAAATCAATAGGTGTTCCAAGTTGGACAATTCAAGTTCAACGGCAGTTCGTTCGTAATTGGAGTCGTTGGTATATTCCATACTTCTAGCGATTGGATTTCACTAAAAACTCACCAAATGACTCCTCCCACCATATTATGATGTTGCCCTAGTTTTGGGATCGATCCGAAATCAATAGGTGTTCCAAATTGGACAATTCAAGTTCAACGGCAGTTCGTTCGTAATTGGAGTGGTTGGTGTATTCCATACTTCTAGCGATTGGATTTCACTCAAAACTCACCAAATGACTCCTCCCACCATATTATGATGTTGCCCAGGTTTTGGGCTCAATCCGATTTCAATAGGTGTGAAAAATTGGTCAATTCAATTTCAATGACAGTTCTTTCCTAATTGGAGTGGTTGGTGTATTCCATACTTCTAGCGATTGGATTTCACTCAAAACTCACCAAATGACTCCTCCCACCATATTATGATGTTGCCCAAGTTTTGGGCTCGATCCGAAATCAATAGGTGTGAGAAATTGTTCAATTCAATTTCAGGGACAGTTCGTTCGTAATTGGAGTGGTTGGTGTATTCCCTACTTCTAGCGATTGGATTTCACTCAAAACTCACCAAATGACTCCTCCCACCATAATATGATTTGTGGTTGGTGTATTCCCTACTTCTAGCGATTGGATTTCACTCAAAACTCACCAAATGACCCCTCCCACCATAATATGATGTTGCCCAAGTTTTGGGTTCGATCCGAAATCAATAGGTGTTCGAAATTGGACAATTCAAGTTCAACGGCAGTTCGTTCCAAATTGGAGTGGTTGGTGTATTCCATACTTCTAGCGATTGGATTTCTCTCAAAACTCACCAAATGACTCCTCCCACCATATTATGATGTTTCCCAAGCTTTGGGCTCGATCCGAAATCAATAGGTGTGAGAAATTGGACAATTCAAGTTCAACGGCAGTTCGTTCCTAATTGGAGTGGTTGGTGTATTCCACACTTCTAGCGATTGGATTTCACTCAAAACTCACCAAATGACTCCTCCCACCATATTTTCATGTTGCCCAAGTTTTGGGCTCGATCCGAAATCAATAGGTGTTCCAAATTGGACGATTCAAGTTCAGCGGCAGTTCGTTCCTAACTGGATTGGTTGGTGTATTCAATACTTCTAGCGATTGGATTTCACTCAAAACTCACCAAATGACTCCTCCCATCATATTATGATGTTGCCCAAGTTTTGGGCTCGATCCGAAATCAATAGGTGTTCCAAATTGGACAATTCAAGTTCAACGACAGTTCGGTCCTAATTGGAGTGGTTGGTCTATTCCATACTTCTAGCGAATGGATTTCACTCAAAACTCACCAAATGACTCCTGCCACCATATTATGATGTTGCCCAAGTTTTGGGCTCGATCCGAAATCAATAGGTGTGAGAAATTGGACAATTCAAGTTCAACGGTAGTTCGTTCCTAATTGGAGTGGTTGGTGTATTCCATACTTCTAGCGATTGGATTTCACTCAAAACACACCAAATGACTCCTCCCACCATATTATGATGTTGCCCAAGTTTTGGGCTCGATCCGAAATCAATAGGTGTTCCAAATTGGACAATACAAGTTCAACGGCAGTTCGTTCATAATTGGAGTGGTTGGTGTATTCCATACTTCTAGCGATTGGATTTCACTCAAAACTCACCAAATGACTCCTCCCACCATATTATGATGTTGCCCAAGTTTTGGGCTCGATCCGAAATCAATAGGTGTGAGAAATTGGACAATTCAAGTTCAACGGTAGTTTGTTCCTAATTGGAGTGGTTGGTGTATTCCGTACTTCTAGCGATTGGATTTCACTCAAAACTCACCAAACGACTCCTCCCACCATATTATGATGTTGCCGAAGTTTTGGGCTCAATCCGAAATCAATAGGTGTTCCAAATTGGACAATTCAAGTTCAACGGCAGTTCGTTCATAATTGGAGTGGTTGGTGTATTCCATACTTCTAGCGATTGGATTTCACTCAAAACTCACCAAATGACTCCTCCCACCATATTATGATGTTGCCCAAGTTTTGGGCTCGATCCGAATTCAATTGGTGTGAGAAATTGGTCAATTCAATTTCAACGACAGTTCTTTCCTAATTGGATTGGTTGGTGTATTCCATACTTCTAGCGATTGGATTTCACTCAAAACTCACCAAATGACTCCTCCCACCATATTTTGGTGTTGCCCAAGTTTTGGGCTCGATCCGAAATCAATAGGTGTTCCAAATTGGCTGATTCAAGTTCAACGGCAGTTCGTTCGTAATTGGATTGGTTGGTGTATTCAATACTTCTAGCGATTGGATTTCACTCAAAACTCACCAAATGACTCCTCCCACCATATTATGATGTTGCCCAAGTTTTGGGCTCGATCCGAAATCAATAGGTGTTCCAAATTGGACATTCAAGTTCAACGGCAGTTCGTTCATAATTGGAGTGGTTGGTGTATTCCATACTTCTAGCGATTGGATTTCACTCAAAACTCACCAAATGACTCCTCCCACCATATTATGTTGTTGCAAAAGTTTTGGGCTCGATCCGAAATCAATAGGTGTGAGAAATTGGTCAATTCAATTTCAACGACAGTTCGTTCCTAATTGGAGTGGTTGGTGTATTCCATACGTCTAGCGATTGGATTTCACTCAAAACTCACCAAATGACTCCTCCCACTATATTATGATGTTGCCCAAGTTTTGGGCTCGATCCGAAATCAATAGATGTTCCAAATTGGACAATTCAAGTTCAATGGCAGTGCGTTCCTAATTGGAGTGGTTGGTGTATTCCACACTTCTAGCGATTGGATTTCACTCAAAACTCACCAAATGACTCCTCCCACCATATTATGATGTTGCCCAAGTTTTCGGTTCGATCTGAAATCAATAGGTGTTCCAAATTGGACAATTCAAGTTCAACGGCAGTTCGTTCCTAACTGGAGTGGTTGGTGTATACCATACTTCTAGCGATTGGATTTCACTCAAAACTCACCAAATGACTCCTCCCACCATATTATGATGTTGCCCTTGTTTTGGGCTCGATCCGAAATCAATAGGTGTTCCAAATTGGACAATTCAAGTTCAACGGCAGTTCGTTCCTAAATGGAGTGGTTGGTGTATTCCATACTTCTTGCGATTGGATTTCACTCAAAACTCACCAAATGACTCCTCCCACCATATTATGATGTTGCCCAAGTTTTGGGCTCGATCCGAAATCAATAGGTGTGAGAAATTGGACAATTCAAGTTCAACGGCAGTTCGTTCCTAATTGGAGTGGTTGGTGTATTCCATACTTCTAGCGATTGGATTTCACTCAAAACTCACCGAATGACTCCTCCCACCATATTATGATGTTGCCCAAGTTTTGGGCTCGATTCAATAGGTGTTCCAAATTGGACAATTCAAGTTCAACGGCAGTTCGTTCCTAATTGGAGTGGTTGGTCTATTCCATACTTCTAGCGATTGGATTTCACTCAAAACTCACCAAATGACTCCTCCCACCATATTATGATGTTGCCCAAGTTTTGGGCTCGATCCGAAATCAAAAGGTGTGTGAAATTGGACAATTCAAGTTCAACGGCAGTTCGTTCCTAATTGGAGTGGTTGGTGTATTCCATATTTCTAGCGATTGGATTTCACTCAAAACTAACCAAATGACTCCTCCCACCATATTATGATGTTGGCCAAGTTTTGGGGTCGATCCGAAATCAAAAGGTGTTCCAAATTGGACAATTCAAGTTCAACGGCAGTTCGTTCCTAACTGGAGTGTTTGGTGTATTCCATACTTCTAGCGATTGGATTTCACACAAAACTCACCAATTGACTCCTCCCACCATATTATGATGTTGTCCAAGTTTTGGGCTCCATCCGAAATGAATAGGTGTTCCAATTTGGACAATTCAAGTTCAACGGTAGTTCGTTCCAAAGTGGAGTGGTTGGTGTATTCCATACTTCTAGCGATTGGATTTCTCTCAAAACTCACCAATTGACTCCTCCCACCATATAATGATGTTGTCCAAGTTTTGGGCTCGATCCGAAATCAATAGGTGTTCCAAATTGGACAATTCAAGTTCAACAGCAGTTCGTTCCTAATTGGAGTGGTTGGTGTATTCCATACTTCTAGCGATTGGATTTCACTCAAAACTCACCAAACAACTCCTCCCACCATATTATGCTGTTGCCCAAGTTTGGGGCTCGATCCGAAATCAATAGGTGTTCCAAATTGGACAATTCAAGTTCAACGGCACTTCGTTCCTAATTGGAGTGGTTGGTGTATTCCATACTTCTAGCGATTGGATTTCACTCAAAACTCAACAAATGACTCCTCCCACCATATTATGATGTTGCCCAAGTTTGGGGCTCGATCCGAAATCAATAGGTGTGAGAAATTGGACAATTCATTTTCAACGGCAGTTCGTTCCTAATTGGAGTGGTTGGTGTATTCCATACTTCTAGCGATTGGATTTCACTCAAAACTCACCATATGACTCCTCCCACCGTATTATGATGTTGCCCATGTTTTGGGCTCGATCCGAAATCAATAGGTGTTCCAAATTGGACAATTCAAGTTCAACAGCAGTTCGTTCCTAATTGGAGTGGTTGGTGTATTCCATACTTCTAGCGATTGGATTTCACTCAAAACTCACCAAATGACTCCTCCCACCATATTATGATGTTGGCCAAGTTTTGGGGTCGATCCGAAATCAAAAGGTGTTCCAAATTGGACAATTCAAGTTCAACGGCAGGTCGTTCCTAATTGGAGTGGTTTGTGTATTCCATACTTCTAGCAATTGGATTTCACTCAAAACTCACCAAACGACTCCTCCCACCATATTATGATGTTGCCCAAGTTTGGGGCTCGATCCGAAATCAATAGGTGTGAGAAATTGGACTATTCAAGTTCAACAGCAGTTCGTTCCTATTTGGAATGGTTGGTGTATTCCATACTTCTAGCGATTGGATTTCACTCAAAACTCCCCAAACGACTCCTCCCACCATATTATGCTGTTGCCAAAGTTTGGGGCTCGATCCGAAATCAATAGGTGTGAGAAATTGGACAATTCAAGTTCAACGGCAGGTCGTTCCTAATTGGAGTGGTTGGTGTATTCCATACTTCTAGCAATTGGATTTCACTCAGAACTCACCAAATGACTCCTCCCACCATATTATGATGTTGCCCAAGTTTGGGGCTCGATCCGAAATCAATAGGTGTGAGAAATTGGACTATTCAAGTTCAACAGCAGTTCGTTCCTATTTGGAGTGGTTGGTGTATTCCATACTTCTAGCGATTGGATTTCACTCAAAACTCACCAAACAACTCCTCCCACCATATTATGCTGTTGCCAAAGTTTGGGGCTCGATCCGAAATCAATAGGTGTGAGAAATTGGACAATTCAAGTTGAACGGCAGTTCGTTCCTAATTGGAGTGGTTGGTGTATTCCATACTTCTAGCGATTGGATTTCACTCAAAACTCACCAAATGACTCCTCCCACCATATTATGATGTTGCCCAGGTTTGGGGCTCGATCCGAAATCAATAGGTGTGAGAAATTGGACAATTCAAGTTGAACGGCAGTTCGTTCCTAATTGGAGTGGTTGGTGTATTCCATACTTCTAGAGATTGGATTTCACTCAAAACTCACCAAATGACTCCTCCCACCATATTATGATGTTGCCCAAGTTTTGGGCTCGATCCGAAATCAATAGGTGTTCCAAATTGGACAATTCAAGTTCAACGGCAGGTCGTTCCTAATTGGAGTGGTTGGTGTATTCCATACTTCTAGCAATTGGATTTCACTCAGAACTCACCAAATGACTCCTCCCACCATATTATGATGTTGCCCAAGTTTGGGGCTCGATCCGAAATCAATAGGTGTGAGAAATTGGACTATTCAAGTGCAACAGCAGTTCGTTCCTATTTGGAGTGGTTGGTGTATTCCATACTTCTAGCGATTGGATTTCACTCAAAACTCACCAAACAACTCCTCCCACCATATTATGCTGTTGCCCAAGTTTGGGGCTCGATCCGAAATCAGTAGGTGTGAGAAATTGGACAATTCAAGTTGAACGGCAGTTCGTTCCTAATTGGAGTGGTTGGTGTATTCCATACTTCTAGCGATTGGATTTCACTCAAAACTCACCAAATGACTCCTCCCACCATATTATGATGTTGCCCAAGTTTTGGGCTCGATCCGAAATCAATAGGTGTTCCAAATTGGACAATTCAAGTTCAACGGCAGTTCGTTCCTAATTGGAGTGGTTGGTGTATTCCATACTTCTAGCGATTGGATTTCACTCAAAACACAACAAATGACTCCTCCCACCATATTATGATGTTGCCCAAGTTTGGGGCTCGATCCGAAATCAATAGGTGTGAGAAATTGGACAATTCATTTTCAACGGCAGTTCGTTTCTAATTGGAGTGGTTGGTGTATTCCATACTTCTAGCGATTGGATTTCACTCAAAACTCACCATATGACTCCTCCCACCGTATTATGATGTTGCCCATGTTTTGGGCTCGATCCGAAATCAATAGGTGTTCCAAATTGGACAATTCAAGTTCAACAGCAGTTCGTTCCTAATTGGAGTGGTTGGTGTAGTCCATACTTCTAGCGATTGGATTTCACTCAAAACTCACCAAATGACTCCTCCCACCATATTATGATGTTGCCCAAGTTCTGGGCTCGATCCGAAATCAATAGGTGTTCCAAATTGGACAATTCAAGTTCAACGGCAGGTCGTTCCTAATTGGAGTGGTTGGTGTATTCCATACTTCTAGCAATTGGATTTCACTCAAAACTCACCAAACGACTCCTCCCACCATATTATGATGTTGCCCAAGTTTGGGGCTCGATCCGAAATCAATAGGTGTGAGAAATTGGACTATTCAAGTTCAACAGCAGTTCGTTCCTATTTGGAATGGTTGGTGTATTCCATACTTCTAGCGATTGGATTTAACTCAAAACTCACCAAATGACTCCTCCCACCATATTATGGTGTTGCCCAAGTTTGGGGCTCGATCCGAAATCAATAGGTGTTCCAAATTGGACAATTCAAGTTCAACAGCAGTTCGTTCCTAATTGGAGTGGTTGGTGTATTCCATACTTCTAGCGATTGGATTTCACTCAAAACTCACCAAAATGACTCCACCCACCATATTATGATGTTGCCCAAGTTTTGGGCTCGATCCGAAATCAATAGGTGTGAGAAATTAGACAATTCAAGTTCAACGGAAGTTCGTTCCTAATTGTAGTGGTTGGTGTATTCCATACTTCTAGCGATTGGATTTCACTCAAAACTCCCCAAACGACTCCTCCCACCATATTATGCTGTTGCCAAAGTTTGGGGCTCGATCCGAAATCAATAGGTGTGAGAAATTGGACAATTCAAGTTGAACGGCAGTTCGTTCCTCATTGGAGTGGTTGGTGTATTCCATACTTCTAGCGATTGGATTTCACTCAAAACTCACCAAATGACTCCTCCCACCATATTATGATGTTGCCCAGGTTTGGGGCTCGATCCGAAGTCAATAGGTGTGAGAAATTGGACAATTCAAGTTGAACGGCAGTTCGTTCCTAATTGGAGTGGTTGGTGTATTCCATACTTCTAGCGATTGGATTTCACTCAAAACTCACCAAATGACTCCTCCCACCATATTATGATGTTGCCCAAGTTTTGGGCTCGATCCGAAATCAATAGGTGTTCCAAATTGGACAATTCAAGTTCAACGGCTGTTCGTTCCTAATTGGAGTGGTTGGTGTATTCCATACTTCTAGCAATTTGATTTCACTCAAAACTCACCAAATGACTCCTCCCACCATATTATGATGTTGCCCAAGTTTGGTGCTCGATCCGAAACCAATAGGTGCGAGAAATTGGACAATTCAAGTTGAACGGCAGTTCGTTCCTAATTGGAGTGGTTGGTGTATTCCATACTTCTAGCGATTGGATTTCACTCAAAACTCACCAAATGACTCCCCCCACCATATTTTGATGTTGCCCAAGTTTGGGGCTCGATCCGAAATCAATAGGTGTGAGAAATTGGACAATTCAAGTTAAACGACAGTTCGTTCCTAATCGGAGTAGTTGTTGTATTCCATACTTCTAGCGATTGGATTTCACTCAAAACTCACCAAATGACTCCCCCCACCATATTTTGATGTTGCCCAAGTTTTGGGCTCGATCCGAAATCAATAGGTGTGAGAAATTGGACAATTCAAGTTCAACGGCAGTTCGTTCCTAATTGGACTGGTTGGTGTATTCCATACCTCTCGCGATTGGATTTCACTCAAAACTCACCAAATGACTCCTCCCACCATATTATTATGTTGCCCAAGTTTTGGGCTCGATCCGAAATCAATAGGTGTTCCAAATTGGACAACTCAAGTTCAACGGCAGTTCGTTCCTAATTGGAGTGGTTTGTGTATTCCACACTTCTAGCGATTGGATTTCACTCAAAACTCACCAAATGACTCCTCCCACCATATTATGATGCTGCACAAGTTTTGGGCTCGATCCGAAATCAATAGGTGCGAGAAATTGGTCAATTCAATTGCAACGACAGTTTGTTCCTAATCGGAGTAGTTGTTGTATTCCGTACTTCTAGCGTTTGGATTTCACTCAAAACTCACCAAATGACTCCTCCCACCATATTATGATGTTGCCCAAGTTTTGGTCTCGATCCGAAATCAATAGTTGTTCCAAATTGGACAATTCAAGTTCAACGGCAGTTCGTTCCAAATTGGAGTGGTTGGTGTATTCCATACTTCTAGCGATTCGGTTTCACTCAAAACTCACCAAATGATTCCTCACACCATATTATGATGTTGCCCAAGTTTTGGGCTCGATCCGAAATCAATAGGTGTGAGAAATTGGTCAATTCAATTTCAACGACAGTTCGTTCCTAATCGGAGTAGTTGTTGTATTCCATACTTCTAGCGATTGGATTTCACTCAAAACTCACCAAATGATTCCACCCACGATATTATGATGTTGCCCAAGTTTTGGGCTCGATTCGAAATCCATAAGTGTGAGAAATTGGACAAGTCAAGTTCAACGGCAGTTCGTTCCTAATTGGACTGGTTGGTGTATTCCATACTTCTAGCGATTGGATTTCACTCAAAAATCACCGAGTGACTCCTCCCACCATATTATGTTATTGCGCAAGTTTGGGGCTCGATCCGAAATCAATAGGTGTGAGAAATTGGACAATTCAAGTTCAACGGCAGTTCGTTCCTAATTGGAGTGGTTGGTGCATTCCATACTTCTAGCGTTTGGATTTCACTCAAAACTCACCAAATGACTCCTCCCACGATATTATGATGCTACCCAAGTTTTGGGCTCGATCCGAAATCAATAGGTGTGAGAAATTGGACAAGTCAAGTTCAACGGCAGTTCGTTCCTAATTGGAGTGGTACGTGTATTCCATAGTTCTAGCGATTGGATTTCACTCAAAAACCACCAAATGACTCCTCCCAGCATATTATGATGTTGCCCAAGTTTTGGCCTCGATCTGAAATGAATAGGTGTTCCAAATTGGACAATTCAAGTTCAACGCCAGTTCGTTCCTAACTGGAGTGGTTGGTGTATTCCATACTTCTAGTGTTTGGATTTCACTCAAAACTCACCAAATGACTCCTCCCACCATATTACGGTGTTGCCCATGTTTTGGGCTCGATCCGAAATCAATTGGTGTTCCAAATTGGACAATTCAAGTTCAACGGTAGTTCGTTCCTAATTGGACTGGTTGGTGTATTCCATACTTCTAGCGATTGGATTTCACTCAAAACTCACCAAATGACTCCTCCCACGATATTATGATGTTTCCCAAGTTTTGGGCTCGATCCGAAATCAATAGGTGTTCCAAATTGGACAATTCAAGTTCAGCGGCAGTTCGTTCCTAATTGGAGTGGGTGGTGTATTCCATACTTCTAGCGATTGGATTTCACTCAAAACTCACCAAATGACTCCTCCCCCCATATTATGATGTTGCCCAAGTTTTGGGCTCGATCCGAAATCAATAGGTGTTCGAAATTGGGCAATTCAAGTTCAACGGCAGTTCGTTCCTAATTGGAGTGGTTGGTGTATTCCATACTTCTAGCGATTGGATTTCACTCAAAACTCACCAAATGATTCCTCACACCATATTATGATGTTGCCCAAGTTTTGGGCTCGATCCGAAATCAATAGGTTTGAGAAATTGGTCAATTCAATTTCAACGACAGCTCGTTCCTAATCGGAGTAGTTGTTGCATTCCATACTTCTAGCGATTGGATTTCACTCAAAATTCACCAAATGACTCCTCCCACCATATTATGATGTTGCCCAAGTTTTGGGCTCGATCCGAAATCAATAGGTGTGAGAAATTGGTCAATTCAATTTCAACGACAGTTCGTTCCTAATCGGAGTAGTTGTTGTATTCCATACTTCTAGCGATTGGATTTCACTCAAAACTCACCAAATAACTCCACCCACCATATTATGATGTTGCCCAAGTTTTGGGCTCGATCCGAAATCAATAGGTGTTCCAAATTGGACAATTCAAGTTCAACGGCACTTCGTTCCTAATTGGAGTGGTTGGTGTATTCTGTACCTCTAGCGATTGGATTTCACTCAAAACTCACCAAATGACTCCTCCCACCATATTATGATGTTGCACAAGTTTGGGGTTCGATCCGAAATCAATAGGTGTGAGAAATTGGACAATTCAAGTTCAACGGAAGTTCGTTCCTAATGGGAGTGGTTGGTGTATTCCATACTTCTAGCGATTGGATTTCACTCAAAACTCACCAAATGACTCCTCCCACCATATTATGATGTTGCCCAAGTTTTGGGCTCGATCCGAAATCAATAGGTGTTCGAAATTGGACAATTCATGTTCAACGGCAGTTCGTTCCTAATTGGAGTGGTTGGTGTATTCCATACTTCTAGCGATTGGATTTCACTCACCAAATGACTCCACCCACCGTATTATGATGTTGCCCAAGTTTGGGGCTCGATCCGTAATCAATAGGTGTTCGAAATTGGACAATTCAAGTTCAACGGCAGTTCGTTCCAAATTGGAGTGGTTGGTGTATTCCATACTTCTAGCGATTGGATTTCACTAAAAACTCACCAAATGACTCCTCCCACCATCTTATGATGTTGCCCAAGTTTTGGGCTCGATCCGAAATTAATAGCTGTTCCAAATTGGACAATTCAAGTTCAACGGCAGTTCGTTCCTAATTGGAGTGGTTGGTGTATTCCATACTTCTAGCGATTGGATTTCACTCAAAACTCACCAAAATGACTCCTCCCACCATATTATGATGTTGCCCAAGTTTTGGGCTCGATCCGAAATCAATAGGTGTTCCAAATTGGACAATTCAAGTTCAACGGCAGTTCGTTCCTAATTGGAGTGGTTGGTGTATTCCGTACTTCTACCGATCGGATTTCACTCAAAACTCACCAAAATGACTCCTCCCGCCATATTATGATGTTGCCCAAGCTTTTGTTTCGATCCGAAATCAATAGGTGTGAGAAATTGGACAATTCAAGTTCAACGGCAGTTCGTTTCTAATTGGAGTGGTTGGTGTATTCCATACTTCTAGCAATTGGATTTCACTCAAAACACACCAAAATGACTCCTCCCACCATATTATGATGTTGCTCAAGCTTTTGGCTCGATCCGAAATCAATAGGTGTGAGAAATTGGACAATTCAAGTTCAACGGCAGTTCGTTCCTAATTGGAGTGGTTGGTGTATTCCATACTTCTGGCGATTGGATTTCACTCAAAACTAACCAAATGACTCCTCCCACCATATTGTGATGTTGCCCAAGTTTTGGGCTCGATCCGAAATCAATAGGAGTTCCGAATTGGACAATTCAAGTTCAACGGCAGTTCGTTCCTAATTGGAGTGGTTGGTGTATTCCATACTTATAGCGATTGGATTTCACTCAAAACTCACCAAATGACTCCTTCCACCATATTATGTTGTTGCCCAAGTTTTGGGTTCGATCCGAAATCAATAGGTGTTCCAAATTGGACAATTCAAGTTCAACGGCAGTTCGTTCCTAATTGGAGTGGTTGGTGTATTCCATACTTCTAGCGATTGGATTTCACTCAAAACTCAACAAATGACTCCTCCCACCATATTATGATGTTGCCCAAGTTTTGGGCTCGATCCGAAATAAATAGGTGTTCCAAATTGGACAATTAATGTTCAACGGCAGTTCGTTCCTAATTGGAGTGGTTGGTGTATTCCATACTTCTAGCGATTGGATTTCACTCAAAACTCACCAAATGACTCCTCCCATCATATTATGATGTTGCCCAAGTTTTGGGCTCGATCCGAAATCAATAGGTGTTCCAAATTGGACAATTCAAGTTCAACGGCAGTTCGTTCCTAATTGGAGTGGTTGGTGTATTCCGTACTTCTAGCGATTGGATTTCACTCAAAACTCACCAAAA
Organism: Prunus avium; assembly: GCF_965620075.1. Taxonomy (NCBI): domain Eukaryota; kingdom Viridiplantae; phylum Streptophyta; class Magnoliopsida; order Rosales; family Rosaceae; genus Prunus; species Prunus avium. Next base: position 22,228,775 of record NC_142286.1, on the reverse strand, counting down.
TGACTCCTCCCACCATATTATGATGTTGCCCAAGCTTTTGTTTCGATCCGAAATCAATAGGTGTGAGAAATTGGACAATTCAAGTTCAACGGCAGTTCGTTCCTAATTGTAGTGGTTGGTGTATTCCTTACTTCTAGCAATTGGATTTCACTCAAAACTACCCAAATGACTCCTCCCACCATATTATGATGTTGCCCAAGTTTTGGGCTCGATCCGAAATCAATAGGTGTGAGAAATTGGACAATTCAAGTTGAACGGCAGTTCTTTCCTAATTGTAGTGGTTGGTGTATTCCTTACTTCTAGCGATTGGATTTCACTCAAAACTCACCAAATGACTCCTCCCACCATATTATGACGTTTCCCAAGTTTTGGGCTCGATCCGAAATGAATAGGTGTGAGAAATTGGACAATTCAAGTTCAACGGCAGTTCGTTCCTAATTGGAGTGGTTGGTGTATTCCATACTTCTAGCGATTGGATTTCACTCAAAACTCACCAAATGACTCCTCCCACCGTATTATGATGTTGCCCAAGTTTGGGGCTCGATCCGAAATCAATAGGTGTGAGAAATTGGACAATTCAAGTTCAACGGCAGTTCGTTCCTAATTGGAGTGGTTTGTGTATTCCATACTTCTAGCGATTGGATTTCACTCAAAACTCTCCAAAATGACTCCTCCCACCATATTATGACGTTGCCCAAGTTTTGGGCTCGATCCGAAATCAATAGGTGTTCCAAATTGGACAATTCAAGTTCAACGGCAGTTCATTCCTAATTGGAGTGGTTTGTGTATTCCATACTTCTAGCGATTTGATTTCACTCAAAACTCACCAATTGACTCCTCCCACCATGTTATGATGTTGCCCAAGTTTTGGGCTCGATCCGAAATCAATAGGTGTTCCAAATTGGACAATTCAAGTTCAACGGCAGTTCGTTCCTAATTGTAGTGGTTGGTGTATTCCTTACTTCTAGCGATTGGATTTCACTCAAAACTCACCAAATGACTCCTCCCACCATATTATGACGTTGCCCAAGTTTTGGGCTCGATCCGAAATCAATAGGTGTGAGAAATTGGACAATTCAAGTTCAACGGCAGTTCGTTCCTAATTGGAGTGGTTGGTGTATTCCATACTTCTAGCGATTGGATTTCGCACAAAACTCACCAAATGACTCCTCCCACCAAATGATGATGTTGCCCAAGTTTTGGGCTCGATCCGAAATCAATAGGTGTTCCAAATTGGACAATTCAAGTTCAACGGCAGTTCTTTCCTAATTGGAGTGGTTGGTGTATTCCATACTTCTAGCGATTGGATTTCACCCAAAACTAACCAAATGACTCCTCCCACCATATTACGACGTTGCCCAAGTTTTGGGATCGATCCGAAATCAATAGGTGTGAGAAATTGGACAATTCAAGTTCAACGGCAGTTCGTTCCTAATTGGAGTGGTTGGTGTATTCCATACTTCTAGCGATTGGATTTCACTCAAAACTCAACAAATGACTCCTCCCACCATATTATGATGTTGCCCAAGTTTTGGGCTCGATCCGAAAGCAATAGGTGTTCCAAATTGGACAATTAATGTTCAACGGCAGTTCGTTCCTAATTGGAGTGGTTGGTGTATTCCATACTTCTAGCGATTGGATTTCACTCAAAACTCACCAAATGACTCCTCCCAGCATATTATGATATTGCCCAAGTTTTGGGCTCGATCCGAAATCAAAAGGTGTTCCAAATTGGACAATTCAAGTTCAACGGCAGTTCGTTCCTAATTGGAGTGGTTGGTGTATTCCGTACTTCTAGCGATTGGATTTCACTCAAAACTCACCAAAATGACTCCTCCCACCATATTATGATGTTGCCCAAGCTTTTGTTTCGATCCGAAATCAATAGGTGTGAGAAATTGGACAATTCAAGTTCAACGGCAGTTCGTTCCTAATTGTAGTGGTTGGTGTATTCCTTACTTCTAGCAATTGGATTTCACTCAAAACTACCCAAATGACTCCTCCCACCATATTATGATGTTGCCCAAGTTTTGGGCTCGATCCGAAATCAATAGGTGTGAGAAATTGGACAATTCAAGTTGAACGGCAGTTCTTTCCTAATTGTAGTGGTTGGTGTATTCCTTACTTCTAGCGATTGGATTTCACTCAAAACTCACCAAATGACTCCTCCCACCATATTATGACGTTTCCCAAGTTTTGGGCTCGATCCGAAATGAATAGGTGTGAGAAATTGGACAATTCAAGTTCAACGGCAGTTCGTTCCTAATTGGAGTGGTTGGTGTATTCCATACTTCTAGCGATTGGATTTCACTCAAAACTCACCAAATGACTCCTCCCACCGTATTATGATGTTGCCCAAGTTTGGGGCTCGATCCGAAATCAATAGGTGTGAGAAATTGGACAATTCAAGTTCAACGGCAGTTCGTTCCTAATTGGAGTGGTTTGTGTATTCCATACTTCTAGCGATTGGATTTCACTCAAAACTCTCCAAAATGACTCCTCCCACCATATTATGACGTTGCCCAAGTTTTGGGCTCGATCCGAAATCAATAGGTGTTCCAAATTGGACAATTCAAGTTCAACGGCAGTTCATTCCTAATTGGAGTGGTTTGTGTATTCCATACTTCTAGCGATTTGATTTCACTCAAAACTCACCAATTGACTCCTCCCACCATGTTATGATGTTGCCCAAGTTTTGGGCTCGATCCGAAATCAATAGGTGTTCCAAATTGGACAATTCAAGTTCAACGGCAGTTCGTTCCTAATTGTAGTGGTTGGTGTATTCCTTACTTCTAGCGATTGGAGTTCACTCAAAACTCACCAAATGACTCCTCCCACCATATTATGACGTTGCCCAAGTTTTGGGCTCGATCCGAAATCAATAGGTGTGAGAAATTGGACAATTCAAGTTCAACGGCAGTTCGTTCCTAATTGGAGTGGTTGGTGTATTCCATACTTCTAGCGATTGGATTTCGCACAAAACTCACCAAATGACTCCTCCCACCAAATGATGATGTTGCCCAAGTTTTGGGCTCGATCCGAAATCAATAGGTGTTCCAAATTGGACAATTCAAGTTCAACGGCAGTTCTTTCCTAATTGGAGTGGTTGGTGTATTCCATACTTCTAGCGATTGGATTTCACCCAAAACTAACCAAATGACTCCTCCCACCATATTACGACGTTGCCCAAGTTTTGGGATCGATCCGAAATCAATAGGTGTGAGAAATTGGACAATTCAAGTTCAACGGCAGTTCGTTCCTAATTGGAGTGGTTGGTGTATTCCATACTTCTAGCGATTGGATTTCACTCAAAACTCAACAAATGACTCCTCCCACCATATTATGATGTTGCCCAAGTTTTGGGCTCGATCCGAAAGCAATAGGTGTTCCAAATTGGACAATTAATGTTCAACGGCAGTTCGTTCCTAATTGGAGTGGTTGGTGTATTCCATACTTCTAGCGATTGGATTTCACTCAAAACTCACCAAATGACTCCTCCCAGCATATTATGATGTTGCCCAAGTTTTGGGCTCGATCCGAAATCAAAAGGTGTTCCAAATTGGACAATTCAAGTTCAACGGCAGTTCGTTCCTAATTGGAGTGGTTGGTGTATTCCATACTTCTAGCGATTGGATTTCGCACAAAACTCACCAAATGACTCCTCCCACCATATTATGATGTTGCCCAAGTTTTGGGCTCGATCCGAAATCAATAGGTGCGAGAAATTGGACAATTCAAGTTCAACGGCAGTTCGTTCCAAATTGGAGTGGTTGGTGTATTCCATACTTCTAGCGATTGGATTTCGCACAAAACTCACCAAATGACTCCTCCCACCAAATGATGATGTTGCCCAAGTTTTGGGCTCGATCCGAAATCAATAGGTGTTCCAAATTGGACAATTCAAGTTCAACGGCAGTTCTTTCCTAATTGGAGTGGTTGGTGTATTCCATACTTCTAGCGATTGGATTTCACCCAAAACTAACCAAATGACTCCTCCCACCATATTACGACGTTGCCTAAGTTTTGGGATCGATCCGAAATCAATAGGTGTGAGAAATTGGACAATTCAAGTTCAACGGCAGTTCGTTCCTAATTGGAGTGGTTGGTGTATTCCATACTTCTAGCGATTGGATTTCACTCAAAACTCAACAAATGACTCCTCCCACCATATTATGATGTTGCCCAAGTTTTGGGCTCGATCCGAAAGCAATAGGTGTTCCAAATTGGACAATTAATGTTCAACGGCAGTTCGTTCCTAATTGGAGTGGTTGGTGTATTCCATACTTCTAGCGATTGGATTTCACTCAAAACTCACCAAATGACTCCTCCCAGCATATTATGATGTTGCCCAAGTTTTGGGCTCGATCCGAAATCAAAAGGTGTTCCAAATTGGACAATTCAAGTTCAACGGCAGTTCGTTCCTAATTGGAGTGGTTGGTGTATTCCGTACTTCTAGCGATTGGATTTCACTCAAAACTCACCAAAATGACTCCTCCCACCATATTATGATGTTGCCCAAGCTTTTGTTTCGATCCGAAATCAATAGGTGTGAGAAATTGCACAATTCAAGTTCAACGGCAGTTCGTTCCTAATTGTAGTGGTTGGTGTATTCCTTACTTCTAGCAATTGGATTTCACTCAAAACTACCCAAATGACTCCTCCCACCATATTACGATGTTGCCCAAGTTTTGGGCTCGATCCGAAATCAATAGGTGTGAGAAATTGGACAATTCAAGTTCAACGGCAGTTCGTTCCTAATTGGGGTGGTTGGTGTATTCCATACTTCTAGCGATTGGATTTCACTCAAAACTCACCAATTGACTCCTCCTACCATATTATGATGTTGCCCAAGTTTTGGGCTCGATCTGAAATCAATAGATGTTCCAAATTGGACAATTCAAGTTCAACGGCAGTTTGTTCCTAATTGGAGTGGTTGGTGTATTCCATACTTCTAGCGATTTGATTTCACCCAAAACTTACCAAATGACCCCTCCCACCGTAGTATGATGTTGCACAACTTTGGGGTTCGATCCGAAATCAAAAGGTGTGAGAAATTGGACAATTCAAGTTCAACGGCAGTTCGTTCCTAATTGGAGTGGTTGGTGTATTCCATACTTCTAGCGATTGGATTTCACTCAAACTCACCAAGTGACTCCTCCCACCATATTATGATGTTGCCCAAGTTTTGGGCTCGATCCGAAATGAATAGGTGTTCCAAATTGGACAATTCAAGTTCAACGGCAGTTCGTTCCTAATTGGAGTGGTTGGTGTATTCCATACTTCTAGCGATTGGATTTCACTCAAAAATCACCAAATGACTCCTCCCACCATGTTATGATGTTTCCCAAGTTTTGGGCTCGATCCGAAATCAATAGGTGTGAGAAATTGGACAATTCAAGTTCAACGGCACTTCCTTCCTAATTGGGGTGGTTGGTGTATTCCATACTTCTAGCGATTGGATTTCACTCAAAACTCACCAAATGACTCCTCCCACCATATTATGATGTTGCCCAAGTTTTGGGCTCGATCCGAAATCAATAGGTGTTCCAAATTGGACAATTCAAGTTCAACGGCAGTTCGTTCCTAATTGGAGTGGTTGGTGTATCCCATACTTCTAGCGATTGGATTTCACTCAAAACTCACCAAAATGAATCCTCCCACCATATTATGTTGTTGCCCAAGCTTTTGGCTCAATCCGAAATCAATAGGTGTGAGAAATTGGACAATTCAAGTTCAACGGCACTTCGTTCCTAATTGGAGTGGTTGGTGTATTCCATACTTCTAGCGATTGGATTTCACTCAAAACTAACCAAATGACTCCTCCCACCATATTATGATGTTGCCCAAGTTTTGGGCTTGATCCGAAATTAATAGGTGTTCCAAATTGGACAATTGAAGTTCAACGGCAGTTCGTTCCTAATTGGAGTGGTTGGTGTATACCATACTTCTAGCGATTGGATTTCACTCAAAACTCACCAAATGACTCCTCCCACCGTATTATGATGTTGCCCAAGTTTTGGGCTCGATCCGAAATCAATAGGTGTGAGAAATTGGACAATTCAAGTTCAACGGCAGTTCGTTCCTAATTGGAGTTTTTGGTGTATTCCATACTTCTAGCGTTTGGATTTCACTCAAAACTCATCAAATGACTCCTCCCACCATATTATGATATTGCCCAAGTTTTGGGCTCGATCCGAACTCAATAGGTGTGAGAAATTGGACTATTCAAGTTCAACGGCAGTTCGTTCCTAATTGTGGTGGTTGGTGTATTCCATACTTTTAGCGATTGGATTTCACTCGAAAATCACCAAATGACTCCTCCCACCATATTATGATGTTACCCAAGTTTGGGGTTCGATCCGAAATCAATAGGTGCGGGAAATTGGACAATTCAAGTTCAACGGCAGTTCGTTCCTAATTGGAGTGGTTGGTGTATTCCATACTTCTAGCGATTGGATTTCGCACAAAACTCACCAAATGACTCCTCCCACCATATTATGATGTTGCCCAAGTTTTGGGCTCGATCCGAAATCAATAGGTGCGAGAAATTGGACAATTCAAGTTCAACGGCAGTTCGTTCCAAATTGGAGTGGTTAGTGTATTCCATACTTCTAGCCATTGGATTTCACTCAAAACTCACCAAATGACTCCTCCCACCATATTATGATGTTGCCCAAGTTTTGGGCTCGATCCGAAATCAATAGGTGTTCAAAATAGGACAATTCAAGTTCAACGGCAGTTCGTTCCTAATTGTAGTGGTTGGTGTATTCCATACTTCTAGCGATTGGATTTCACTCAAAACTCACCAAATGACTCCTCCCACCATATTATGATGTTGCCCAAGTTTGGGGTTCGATCCGAAATCAAAAGGTTCGGGAAATTGGACAATTCAAGTTCAACGGCAGTTCGTTCCTAATTGGAGTGGTTGGTGTATTCCATACTTCTAGCGATTGGATTTCAGTCAAAACTCACCAAATGACAACTCCCACCATATTATGATGTTTCCCAAGTTTGGGGTTCGATCCGAAATCAATAGGTGCGGGAAATTGGACGATTCAAGTTCAACGGCAGTTCGTTCCTAATTGGAGTGGTTGGAGTATTCCATACTTCTAGCGATTGGATTGCATTCAAAACTCACCAAATGACTCCTCCCACCATATTATGATCTTGCCCAAGTGTTGGGCTAGATCCTAAATCAATAGGTGTGAGAAATTGGACAATTCAATTTCAACGGCAGTTCGTTCCTAATTGGACTGGTTTGTGTATTCCATACTTCTAGCGATTGGATTTCACTCAAAACTCACCAAATGACTCCTCCCACCGTATTATGATGTTGCCCAAGTTTTGGGCTCGATCCGAAATCAATAGGTGTGAGAAATTGGACAATTCAAGTTCAACGGCAGTTCGTTCCTAATTGGAGTGGTTGGTGTATTCCATACTTCTAGCGATTGGATTTCACTCAAAACTCACCAAATGACTCCTCCCACCATATTATGTTGTTGCCCAAGTTTTGGGCTCGATCCGAAATCAATAGGTGTGAGAAATTGGACAATTCAAGTTCAACGGCAGTTCGTTCCTAATTGGAGTGTTTGGTGTATTCCATACTTCTAGCGTTTGGATTTCACTCAAAACTCATCAAATGACTCCTCCCACCATATTATGATATTGCCCAAGTTTTGGGCTCAGTCCGAACTCAATAGGTGTGAGAAATTGGACTATTCAAGTTCAACGGCAGTTCGTTCCTAATTGTGGTGGTTGGTGTATTCCATACTTTTAGCGATTGTATTTCACTCGAAAATCTCCAAATGACTCCTCCCACCATATTATGATGTTACCCAAGTTTGGGGTTCGATCCGAAATCAATAGGTGCGGGAAATTGGACAATTCAAGTTCAACGGCAGTTCGTTCCTAATTGGAGTGGTTGGTGTATTCCATACTTCTAGCGATTGGATTTCGCACAAAACTCACCAAATGACTCCTCCCACCATATTATGATGTTGCCCATGTTTTGGGCTCGATCCGAAATCAATAGGTGTTCCAAATTGGACAATTCAAGTTCAACGGCAGTTCATTCCTAATTGGAGTGGTTTGTGTATTCCATACTTCTAGCGATTTGATTTCACTCAAAACTCACCAATTGACTCCTCCCACCATGTTATGATGTTGCCCAAGTTTTGGGCTCGATCAGAAATCAATAGGTGTTCCAAATTCGACAATTCAAGTTCAACGGCACTTCGTTCCTAATTGTAGTGGTTGGTGTATTACATACTTCTAGCCATTGGATTTCACTCAAAACTCACCAAATGACTCCTCCCACCATATTATGATGTTGCCCAAGTTTGGGGTTCGATCCGAAATCAAAAGGTTCGGGAAATTGGACAATTCAAGTTCAACGGCAGTTCGTTCCTAATTGGAGTGGTTGGTGTATTCCATACTTCTAGCGATTGGATTTCAGTCAAAACTCACCAAATGACAACTCCCACCATATTATGATGTTGCCCAAGTTTGGGGTTCTATCCGAAATCAATAGGTCCGGGAAATTGGACGATTCAAGTTCAACGGCAGTTCGTTCCTAATTGGAGTGGTTGGAGTATTCCATACTTCTAGCGATTGGATTGCATTCAAAACTCACCAAATGACTCCTCCCACCATATTATGATCTTGCCCAAGTGTTGGGCTAGATCCTAAATCAATAGGTGTGAGAAATTGGACAATTCAAGTTCAACGGTAGTTCGTTCCTAATTGGACTGGTTGGTGTATTCCATACTTCTAGCGATTGGATTTCACTCAAAACTCACCAAAATGAATCCTCCCACCATATTATGTTGTTGCCCAAGCTTTTGGCTCAATCCGAAATCAATAGGTGTGAGAAATTGGACAATTCAAGTTCAACGGCACTTCGTTCCTAATTGGAGTGGTTGGTGTATTCCATACTTCTAGCGATTGGATTTCACTCAAAACTAACCAAATGACTCCTCCCACCATATTATGATGTTGCCCAAGTTTTGGGCTTGATCCGAAATTAATAGGTGTTCCAAATTGGACAATTGAAGTTCAACGGCAGTTCGTTCCTAATTGGAGTGGTTGGTGTATACCATACTTCTAGCGATTGGATTTCACTCAAAACTCACCAAATGACTCCTCCCACCGTATTATGATGTTGCCCAAGTTTTGGGCTCGATCCGAAATCAATAGGTGTGAGAAATTGGACAATTCAAGTTCAACGGCAGTTCGTTCCTAATTGGAGTTTTTGGTGTATTCCATACTTCTAGCGTTTGGATTTCACTCAAAACTCATCAAATGACTCCTCCCACCATATTATGATATTGCCCAAGTTTTGGGCTCGATCCGAACTCAATAGGTGTGAGAAATTGGACTATTCAAGTTCAACGGCAGTTCGTTCCTAATTGTGGTGGTTGGTGTATTCCATACTTTTAGCGATTGGATTTCACTCGAAAATCACCAAATGACTCCTCCCACCATATTATGATGTTACCCAAGTTTGGGGTTCGATCCGAAATCAATAGGTGCGGGAAATTGGACAATTCAAGTTCAACGGCAGTTCGTTCCTAATTGGAGTGGTTGGTGTATTCCATACTTCTAGCGATTGGATTTCGCACAAAACTCACCAAATGACTCCTCCCACCATATTATGATGTTGCCCAAGTTTTGGGCTCGATCCGAAATCAATAGGTGCGAGAAATTGGACAATTCAAGTTCAACGGCAGTTCGTTCCAAATTGGAGTGGTTAGTGTATTCCATACTTCTAGCCATTGGATTTCACTCAAAACTCACCAAATGACTCCTCCCACCATATTATGATGTTGCCCAAGTTTTGGGCTCGATCCGAAATCAATAGGTGTTCAAAATAGGACAATTCAAGTTCAACGGCAGTTCGTTCCTAATTGTAGTGGTTGGTGTATTCCATACTTCTAGCGATTGGATTTCACTCAAAACTCACCAAATGACTCCTCCCACCATATTATGATGTTGCCCAAGTTTGGGGTTCGATCCGAAATCAAAAGGTTCGGGAAATTGGACAATTCAAGTTCAACGGCAGTTCGTTCCTAATTGGAGTGGTTGGTGTATTCCATACTTCTAGCGATTGGATTTCAGTCAAAACTCACCAAATGACAACTCCCACCATATTATGATGTTTCCCAAGTTTGGGGTTCGATCCGAAATCAATAGGTGCGGGAAATTGGACGATTCAAGTTCAACGGCAGTTCGTTCCTAATTGGAGTGGTTGGAGTATTCCATACTTCTAGCGATTGGATTGCATTCAAAACTCACCAAATGACTCCTCCCACCATATTATGATCTTGCCCAAGTGTTGGGCTAGATCCTAAATCAATAGGTGTGAGAAATTGGACAATTCAATTTCAACGGCAGTTCGTTCCTAATTGGACTGGTTTGTGTATTCCATACTTCTAGCGATTGGATTTCACTCAAAACTCACCAAATGACTCCTCCCACCGTATTATGATGTTGCCCAAGTTTTGGGCTCGATCCGAAATCAATAGGTGTGAGAAATTGGACAATTCAAGTTCAACGGCAGTTCGTTCCTAATTGGAGTGGTTGGTGTATTCCATACTTCTAGCGATTGGATTTCACTCAAAACTCACCAAATGACTCCTCCCACCATATTATGTTGTTGCCCAAGTTTTGGGCTCGATCCGAAATCAATAGGTGTGAGAAATTGGACAATTCAAGTTCAACGGCAGTTCGTTCCTAATTGGAGTGTTTGGTGTATTCCATACTTCTAGCGTTTGGATTTCACTCAAAACTCATCAAATGACTCCTCCCACCATATTATGATATTGCCCAAGTTTTGGGCTCAGTCCGAACTCAATAGGTGTGAGAAATTGGACTATTCAAGTTCAACGGCAGTTCGTTCCTAATTGTGGTGGTTGGTGTATTCCATACTTTTAGCGATTGTATTTCACTCGAAAATCTCCAAATGACTCCTCCCACCATATTATGATGTTACCCAAGTTTGGGGTTCGATCCGAAATCAATAGGTGCGGGAAATTGGACAATTCAAGTTCAACGGCAGTTCGTTCCTAATTGGAGTGGTTGGTGTATTCCATACTTCTAGCGATTGGATTTCGCACAAAACTCACCAAATGACTCCTCCCACCATATTATGATGTTGCCCATGTTTTGGGCTCGATCCGAAATCAATAGGTGTTCCAAATTGGACAATTCAAGTTCAACGGCAGTTCATTCCTAATTGGAGTGGTTTGTGTATTCCATACTTCTAGCGATTTGATTTCACTCAAAACTCACCAATTGACTCCTCCCACCATGTTATGATGTTGCCCAAGTTTTGGGCTCGATCAGAAATCAATAGGTGTTCCAAATTCGACAATTCAAGTTCAACGGCACTTCGTTCCTAATTGTAGTGGTTGGTGTATTACATACTTCTAGCCATTGGATTTCACTCAAAACTCACCAAATGACTCCTCCCACCATATTATGATGTTGCCCAAGTTTGGGGTTCGATCCGAAATCAAAAGGTTCGGGAAATTGGACAATTCAAGTTCAACGGCAGTTCGTTCCTAATTGGAGTGGTTGGTGTATTCCATACTTCTAGCGATTGGATTTCAGTCAAAACTCACCAAATGACAACTCCCACCATATTATGATGTTGCCCAAGTTTGGGGTTCTATCCGAAATCAATAGGTCCGGGAAATTGGACGATTCAAGTTCAACGGCAGTTCGTTCCTAATTGGAGTGGTTGGAGTATTCCATACTTCTAGCGATTGGATTGCATTCAAAACTCACCAAATGACTCCTCCCACCATATTATGATCTTGCCCAAGTGTTGGGCTAGATCCTAAATCAATAGGTGTGAGAAATTGGACAATTCAAGTTCAACGGTAGTTCGTTCCTAATTGGACTGGTTGGTGTATTCCATACTTCTAGCGATTGGATTTCACTCAAAACTCACCAAATGACTCCTCCCACCATATTATGTTGTTGCCCAAGTTTTGGGCTCGATCCGAAATCAATAGGTGTGAGAAATTGGACAATTCAAGTTCAACGGCAGTTCGTTCCTAATTGGAGTGGTTGGTGTATTCCATACTTCTAGCGATTGGATTTCACTCAAAACTCACCAAATGACTCCTCCCACCGTATTATGATGTTGCCCAAGTTTTGGGCTCGATCCGAAATCAATAGGTGTGAGAAATTGGACAATTCAAGTTCAACGGCAGTTCGTTCCTAATTGGAGTGGTTGGTGTATTCCATACTTCTAGCCATTGGATTTCACTGAAAACTCACCAAATGACTACTCCCACCATATTATGATGTTGCCCAAGATTTGGGCTCGATCCGAAACAATAGGTGTTCCAAATTGGACAATTCAAGTTCAACGGCAGTTCGTTCCTAATTGGAGTGGTTGGTCTATTCCATACTTCTAGCGATTGGATAGCACTCAAAATTCATCAAATGACTCCTCCCACCATATTATGATTTTGCCCAAGTTTTGGCCTCGATCCAAAATCAATAGGTGTTCCAAATTGGACAATTCAAGTTCAACGGCAGTTCGTTCCTAATTGGAGTGGTTGGTGTATTCCATACTTCTAGCGATTGGATTTCACTCGAAACTCACCAAATGACTCCTCCCACCATATTATGATGTTGCCCAAGTTTTGGGCTCGATCCGAACTCAATAGGTGTGAGAAATTGGACAATTTAAGTTCAACGGCAGTTCTTTCCTAATTGGAGTGGTTGGTGTATTCCATACTTCTAGCGATTGGATTTCAGTCGAAACTCACCAAATGACTCCTCCCACCATATTATGATGTTGCCCAAGTTTGGGGTTCCATCCGAAATCAATAGGTGTGTGAAATTGGACAATTCAAGTTCAACGGCAGTTCGTTCCTAATTGGAGTGGTTGGTGTATTCCATACTTCTAGCGATTGGATTTCATTCAAAACTCACCAAATGACTCCTCCCACCATATTATGATGTTTCCCAAGTTTTGGGCATGATCCGAAATCAATAGGTGTTCCAAATTGGAGAATTCAAGTTCAACGGCAGTTCGTTCCTAATTGGAGTGTTTGGTGTATTCCATACTTCTAGCGATTGGATTTCACACAAAACTCATCAAATGACTCCTCCCACCATATTATGATATTGCCCAAGTTTTGGGCTCGATCCGAACTGAATAGGTGTGAGAAATTGGAGTATTCAAGTTTAACGGCAGTTCGTTCCTACTTGTGGTGGTTGGTGTATTCCATACTTTTATCGATTGGATTTCACTCGAAAGTCACCAAATGACTCCTCCCACCATATTATGATGTTGCCCAAGTTTGGGGTTCGATCCGAAATCAATAGATGCGGGAAATTGGACAATTCAAGTTCAACGGCAGTTAGTTCCTAATTGGAGTGGTTGGTGTATTCCATACTTCTAGCCATTGGATTTCACTGAAAACTCACCAAATGACTACTCCCACCATATTATGATGTTGCCCAAGATTTGGGCTCGATCCGAAACAATAGGTGTTCCAAATTGGACAATTCAAGTTCAACGGCAGTTCGTTCCTAATTGGAGTGGTTGGTCTATTCCATACTTCTAGCGATTGGATAGCACTCAAAATTCATCAAATGACTCCTCCCACCATATTATGATTTTGCCCAAGTTTTGGCCTCGATCCAAAATCAATAGGTGTTCCAAATTGGACAATTCAAGTTCAACGGCAGTTCGTTCCTAATTGGAGTGGTTGGTGTATTCCATACTTCTAGCGATTGGATTTCACTCGAAACTCACCAAATGACTCCTCCCACCATATTATGATGTTGCCCAAGTTTTGGGCTCGATCCGAACTCAATAGGTGTGAGAAATTGGACAATTTAAGTTCAACGGCAGTTCTTTCCTAATTGGAGTGGTTGGTGTATTCCATACTTCTAGCGATTGGATTTCAGTCGAAACTCACCGAATGACTCCTCCCACCATATTATGATGTTGCCCAAGTTTGGGGTTCCATCCGAAATCAATAGGTGTGTGAAATTGGACAATTCAAGTTCAACGGCAGTTCGTTCCTAATTGGAGTGGTTGGTGTATTCCATACTTCTAGCGATTGGATTTCATTCAAAACTCACCAAATGACTCCTCCCACCATATTATGATGTTTCCCAAGTTTTGGGCATGATCCGAAATCAATAGGTGTTCCAAATTGGACAATTCAAGTTCAACGGCAGTTCGTTCCTAATTGGAGTGGTTGGTCTATTCCATACTTCTAGCGATTGGATAGCACTCAAAATTCATCAAATGACTCCTCCCACCATATTATGATTTTGCCCAAGTTTTGGCCTCGATCCAAAATCAATAGGTGTTCCAAATTGGACAATTCAAGTTCAACGGCAGTTCGTTCCTAATTGGAGTGGTTGGTGTATTCCATACTTCTAGCGATTGGATTTCTCTCAAAACTCACCAAATGACTCCTCCCAACATATTATGATGGTGCCCATGTTTTGGGATCGATCCGAAATCAATAGGTGTTCCAAATTGGACAATCAAGTTCAACGGCAGTTCGTTCCTAATTGGAGTGGTTGGTGTATTCCATACTTCTAGCGATTGGATTTCACTCAAAACTCACCAAATGACTCCTCCCACCATATTATGATGGTGCCCATGTTTTGGGCTCGATCCGAAATCAATAGGTGTTCCAAATTGGACAATTCAAGTTCAACGGCAGTTCATTCCTAATTGGAGTGGTTTGTGTATTCCATACTTCTAGCGATTTGATTTCACTCAAAACTCACCAATTGACTCCTCCCACCATGTTATGATGTTGCCCAAGTTTTGGGCTCGATCAGAAATCAATAGGTGTTCCAAATTCGACAATTCAAGTTCAACGGCACTTCGTTCCTAATTGTAGTGGTTGGTGTATTCCTTACTTCTAGCGATTGGATTTCACTCAAAACTCACCAAATGACTCCTCCCACCATATTATGACGTTGCCCAAGTTTTGGGCTCGATCCGAAATCAATAGGTGTTCCAAATTGGACAATTCAAGTTCAACGGCAGTTCGTTCCTAATTGGAGTGGTTGGTGTATTCCATACTTCTAGCGATTGGATTTCACTCGAAACTCTCCAAATGACTCCTCCCACCATATTATGATGTTGCCCAAGTTTTGGGCTCGATCCGAACTCAATAGGTGTGAGAAATTGGACAATTTAAGTTCAACGGCAGTTCGTTCCTAATTGGAGTGGTTGGTGTATTCCATACTTCTAGCGATTGGATTTCAGTCGAAACTCACCAAATGACTCCTCCCACCATATTATGATGTTGCCCAAGTTTGGGGTTCCATCCGAAATCAATAGGTGTGTGAAATTGGACAATTCAAGTTCAACGGCAGTTCGTTCCTAATTGGAGTGGTTGGTGTATTCCATACTTCTAGCGATTGGATTTCATTCAAAACTCACCAAATGACTCCTCCCACCATATTATGATGTTTCCCAAGTTTTGGGCATGATCCGAAATCAATAGGTGTTCCAAATTGGAGAATTCAAGTTCAACGGCAGTTCGTTCCTAATTGGAGTGTTTGGTGTATTCCATACTTCTAGCGATTGGATTTCACACAAAACTCATCAAATGACTCCTCCCACCATATTATGATATTGCCCAAGTTTTGGGCTCGATCCGAACTCAATAGGTGTGAGAAATTGGAGTATTCAAGTTTAACGGCAGTTCGTTCCTACTTGTGGTGGTTGGTGTATTCCATACTTTTATCGATTGGATTTCACTCGAAACTCACCAAATGACTCCTCCCACCATATTATGATGTTGCCCAAGTTTGGGGTTCGATCCGAAATCAATAGATGCGGGAAATTGGACAATTCAAGTTCAACGGCAGTTCGTTCCTAATTGGAGTGGTTGGTGTATTCCATACTTCTAGCGATTGGATTTCTCTCAAAACTCACCAAATGACTCCTCCCAACATATTATGATGGTGCCCATGTTTTGTGATCGATCCGAAATCAATAGGTGTTCCAAATTGGACAATCAAGTTCAACGGCAGTTCGTTCCTAATTGGAGTGGTTGGTGTATTCCATACTTCTAGCGATTGGATTTCACTCAAAACTCACCAAATGACTCCTCCCACCATATTATGATGGTGCCCATGTTTTGGGCTCGATCCGAAATCAATAGGTGTTCCAAATTGGACAATTCAAGTTCAACGGCAGTTCATTCCTAATTGGAGTGGTTTGTGTATTCCATACTTCTAGCGATTTGATTTCACTCAAAACTCACCAATTGACTCCTCCCACCATGTTATGATGTTGCCCAAGTTTTGGGCTCGATCCGAAATCAATAGGTGTTCCAAATTCGACAATTCAAGTTCAACGGCACTTCGTTCCTAATTGTAGTGGTTGGTGTATTCCTTACTTCTAGCGATTGGATTTCACTCAAAACTCACCAAATAACTCCTCCCACCATATTATGACGTTGCCCAAGTTTTGGGCTCGATCCGAAATCAATAGGTGTGAGAAATTGGACAATTCAAGTTCAACGGCAGTTCGTTCCTAATTGGAGTGGTTGGTGTGTTCCATACTTCTAGCGATTGGATTTCGCACAAAACTCACCAAATGACTCCTCCCACCAAATGATGATGTTGCCCAAGTTTTGGGCTCGATCCGAAATCAATAGGTGTTCCAAATTGGACAATTCAAGTTCAACGGCAGGTCTTTCCTAATTGGAGTGGTTGGTGTATTCCATACTTCTAGCGATTGGATTTCACCCAAAACTAACCAAATGACTCCTCCCACCATATTACGACGTTGCCTAAGTTTTGGGATCGATCCGAAATCAATAGGTGTGAGAAATTAGACAATTCAAGTTCAACGGCAGTTCGTTCCTAATTGGAGTGGTTGGTGTATTCCATACTTCTAGCGATTGGATTTCACTCAAAACTCAACAAATGACTCCTCCCACCATATTATGATGTTGCCCAAGTTTTGGGCTCGATCCGAAAGCAATAGGTGTTCCAAATTGGACAATTAATGTTCAACGGCAGTTCGTTCCTAATTGGAGTGGTTGGTGTATTCCATACTTCTAGCGATTGGATTTCATTCAAAACTCACCAAATGACTCCTCCCAGCATATTATGATGTTGCCCAAGTTTTGGGCTCGATCCGAAATCAATAGGTGTTCCAAATTGGACAATTCAAGTTCAACGGCAGTTCGTTCCTAATTGGAGTGGTTGGTGTATTCCGTACTTCTAGCGATTGGATTTCACTCAAAACTCACCAAAATGACTCCTCCCACCATATTATGATGTTGCCCAAGCTTTTGTTTCGATCCGAAATCAATAGGTGTGAGAAATTGGACAATTCAAGTTCAACGGCAGTTCGTTCCTAATTGTAGTGGTTGGTGTATTCCTTACTTCTAGCAATTGGATTTCACTCAAAACTACCCAAATGACTCCTCCCACCATATTACGATGTTGCCCAAGTTTTGGGCTCGATCCGAAATCAATAGGTGTGAGAAATTGGACAATTCAAGTTCAACGGCAGTTCGTTCCTAATTGGGGTGGTTGGTGTATTCCGTACTTCTAGCGATTGGATTTCACGCAAAACTCACCAAATGACTCCTCCGACCATATTATGATGTTGCCCAAGTTTTGGGCTAAATCCGAAATCAATAGGTGTGAGAAATTGGACAATTCAAGTTCAACGGCAGTTCGTTCCTAATTGGGGTGGTTGGTGTATTCCATACTTCTAGCGATTGGATTTCACTCAAAGCTCTCCAAATGACTCCTCCTACCATATTATGATGTTGCCCAAGTTTTGGGCTCGATCTGAAATCAATAGATGTTCCAAATTGGACAACTCAAGTTCAACGGCAGTTCGTTCCTAATTGGAGTGGTTGGTGTATTCCATACTTCTAGCGATTTGATTTCACCCAAAACTTACCAAATGACCCCTCCCACCGTAGTATGATGTTGCACAACTTTGGGGTTCGATCCGAAATCAAAAGGTGTGAGAAATTGGACAATTCAAGTTCAATGGCAGTTCGTTCCTAATTGGAGTGGTTGGTGTATTCCATACTTCTAGCGATTGGATTTCACTCAAACTCACCAAGTGACTCCTCCCACCATATTATGATGTTGCCCAAGTTTTGGGCTCGATCCGAAATCAATAGGTGTTCCAAATTGGACAATTCAAGTTCAACGGCAGTTCGTTCCTAATTGGAGTGGTTGGTGTATTCCATACTTCTAGCGATTGGATTTCACTCAAAAATCACCAAATGACTCCTCCCACCATATTATGATGTTTCCCAAGTTTTGGGCTCGATCCGAAATCAATAGGTGTGAGAAATTGGACAATTCAAGTTCAACGGCACTTCCTTCCTAATTGGGGTGGTTGGTGTATTCCATACTTCTAGCGATTGGAATTCACTCAAAACTCACCAAATGACTCCTCCCACCATATTATGATGTTGCCCAAGTTTTGGGCTCGATCCGAAATCAATAGGTGTTCCAAATTGGACAATTCAAGTTCAACGGCAGTTCGTTCCTAATTGGAGTGGTTGGTGTATCCCATACTTCTAGCGATTGGATTTCACTCAAAACTCACCAAAATGAATCCTCCCACCATATTATGTTGTTGCCCAAGCTTTTGGCTCAATCCGAAATCAATAGGTGTGAGAAATTGGACAATTCAAGTTCAACGGCAGTTCGTTCCTAATTGGAGTGGTTGGTGTATTCCATACTTCTAGCGATTGGATTTCACTCAAAAATCACCAAATGACTCCTCCCACCATATTATGATGTTTCCCAAGTTTTGGGCTCGATCCGAAATCAATAGGTGTGAGAAATTGGACAATTCAAGTTCAACGGCAGTTCGTTCCTAATTGGAGTGGTTGGTGTATTCCATACTTCTAGCGATTGGATTTCGCACAAAACTCACGAAATGACTCCTCCCACCAAATGATGATGTTGCCCAAGTTTTGGGCTCGATCCGAAATCAATAGGTGTTCCAAATTGGACAATTCAAGTTCAACGGCAGGTCTTTCCTAATTGGAGTGGTTGGTGTATCCCATACTTCTAGCGATTGGATTTCACTTAAAACTCACCAAATGACTCCTCCCACCATATTACGACGTTGCCCAAGTTTTGGGATCGATCCGAAATCAATAGGTGTGAGAAATTGGACAATTCAAGTTCAACGGCAGTTCGTTCCTAATTGGAGTGGTTGGTGTATTCCATACTTCTAGCGATTGGATTTCACTCAAAACTCAACAAATGACTCCTCCCACCATATTATGATGTTGCCCAAGTTTTGGGCTCGATCCGAAAGCAATAGGTGTTCCAAATTGGACAATTAATGTTCAACGGCAGTTCGTTCCTAATTGGAGTGGTTGGTGTATTCCATACTTCTAGCGATTGGATTTCACTCAAAACTCACCAAATGACTCCTCCCAGCATATTATGATGTTGCCCAAGTTTTGGGCTCGATCCGAAATCAATAGGTGTTCCAAATTGGACAATTCAAGTTCAACGGCAGTTCGTTCCTAATTGGAGTGGTTGGTGTATTCCGTACTTCTAGCGATTGGATTTCACTCAAAACTCACCAAAATGACTCCTCCCACCATATTATGATGTTGCCCAAGCTTTTGTTTCGATCCGAAATCAATAGGTGTGAGAAATTGGACAATTCAAGTTCAACGGCAGTTCGTTCCTAATTGTAGTGGTTGGTGTATTCCTTACTTCTAGCAATTGGATTTCACTCAAAACTACCCAAATGACTCCTCCCACCATATTACGATGTTGCCCAAGTTTTGGGCTCGATCCGAAATCAATAGGTGTGAGAAATTGGACAATTCAAGTTCAACGGCAGTTCGTTCCTAATTGGAGTGGTTGGTGTATCCCATACTTCTAGCGATTGGATTTCACTCAAAACTCACCAAAATGAATCCTCCCACCATATTATGTTGTTGCCCAAGCTTTTGGCTCAATCCGAAATCAATAGGTGTGAGAAATTGGACAATTCAAGTTCAACGGCACTTCGTTCCTAATTGGAGTGGTTGGTGTATTCCATACTTCTAGCGATTGGATTTCACTCAAAACTAACCAAATGACTCCTCCCACCATATTATGATGTTGCCCAAGTTTTGGGCTTGATCTGAAATTAATAGGTGTTCCAAATTGGACAATTGAAGTTCAACGGCAGTTCGTTCCTAATTGGAGTGGTTGGTGTATTCCATACTTCTAGCGATTGGATTTCACCCAAAACTCACCAAATGAGTCCTCCCACGGTATTATGATGTTGCACAAGTTTGGGGTTCGATCCGAAATCAATAGGTGTTCAAAATTGGACAATTGAAGGTCAACGGCAGTTCGTTCCTAATTGGAGTGGTTGGTGTATCCCATACTTCTAGCGATTGGATTTCACTTAAAACTCACCAAATGACTCCTCCCACCATATTATGATGTTGCCCAAGTTTTGGGCTTGATCCGAAATCAATAGGTGTGAGAAATTGGACAATTCAAGTTCAACGGCATTTCGTTCCTAATTGGAGTGTTTGGTGTATTCCATACTTCTAGCGATTGGATTTCACTCAAAACTCATCAAATGACTCCTCCCACCATATTATGATATTGCCCAAGTTTTGGGCTCGATCCGAACTCAATAGGTGTGAGAAATTGGACTATTCAAGTTCAACGGCAGTTCATTCCTAATTGTGGTGTTTGGTGTATTCCATACTTTTAGCGATTGGATTTCACTCGAAAATCACCAAATGACTCCTCCCACCATATAACGATGTTACCCAAGTTTGGGGTTCGATCCGAAATCAATAGGTGCGGGAAATTGGACAATTCAAGTTCAACGGCAGTTCGTTCCTAATTGGAGTGGTTGGTGTATTCCATACTTCTAGCGATTGGATTTCGCACAAAACTCACGAAATGACTCCTCCCACCATATTATGATGTTGCCCAAGTTTTGGGCTCGATCCGAAATCAATAGGTGCGAGAAATTGGACAATTCAAGTTCAACGGCAGTTCGTTCCCAATTGGAGTGGTTAGTGTATTCCATACTTCTAGCCATTGGATTTCACTCAAAACTCACCAAATGACTCCTCCCACCATATTATGATGTTGCCCAAGTTTTGGGCTCGATCCGAAATCAATAGGTGTTCAAAATAGGACAATTCAAGTTCAACGGCAGTTCGTTCCTAATTGTAGTGGTTGGTGTATTCCATACTTCTAGCAATTGGATTTCACTCAAAACTCACCAAATGACTCCTCCCACCATATTATGATGTTGCCCAAGTTTGGGGTTCGATCCGAAATGAAAAGGTTCGGGAAATTGGACAATTCAAGTTCAACGGCAGTTCGTTCCTAATTGGAGTGGTTGGTGTATTCCATACTTCTAGCGATTGGATTTCAGTCAAAACTCACCAAATGACAACTCCCACCATATTATGATGTTGCCCAAGTTTGGGGTTCGATCCGAAATCAATAGGTGCGGGAAATTGGACAATTCAAGTTCAACGGCAGTTCGTTCCTAATTGGAGTGGTTGGAGTATTCCATACTTCCAGCGATTGGATTGCATTCAAAACTCACCAAATGACTCCTCCCACCATATTATGATCTTGCCCAAGTTTTGGGCTTGATCCTAAATCAATAGGTGTGAGAAATTGGACAATTCAAGTTCAACGGCAGTTCGTTCCTAATTGGAGTGGTTGGTGTATTCCATACTTCTAGCGATTGGATTTCACTCAAAACTCACCAAATGACTCCTCCCACCATATTATGTTGTTGCCCAAGTTTTGGGCTCGATCCGAAATCAATAGGTGTGAGTAATTGGACAATTCAAGTTCAACGGCAGTTCGTTCCTAATTGGAGTGTTTGGTGTATTCCATACTTCTAGCGTTTGGATTTCACTCAAAACTCATCAAATGACTCCTCCCACCATATTATGATATTGCCCAAGTTTTGGGCTCGATCCGAACTCAATAGGTGTGAGAAATTGGACTATTCAAGTTCAACGGCAGTTCGTTCCAAATTGTGGTGGTTGGTGTATTCCATACTTCTAGCGATTGGATTTCACTCAAAACTCATCAAATGACTCCTCCCACCATATTATGATATTGCCCAAGTGTTGGGCTCGATCCGAACTCAATAGGTGTGAGAAATTGGACTATTCAAGTTCAACGGCAGTTCGTTCCTAATTGTGGTGGTTGGTGTATTCCATACTTCTAGCCATTGGATTTCACTGAAAACTCACCAAATGACTACTCCCACTATATTATGATGTTGCCCAAGATTTGGGCTCGATCCGAAACAATAGGTGTTCCAAATTGGACAATTCAAGTTCAACGGCAGTTCGTTCCTAATTGGAGTGGTTGGTCTATTCCATACTTCTAGCGATTGGATAGCACTCAAAATTCATCAAATGACTCCTCCCACCATATTATGATTTTGCCCAAGTTTTGGCCTCGATCCAAAATCAATAGGTGTTCCAAATTGGACAATTCAAGTTCAACGGCAGTTCGTTCCTAATTGGAGTGGTTGGTGTATTCCATACTTCTAGCGATTGGATTTCACTCGAAACTCACCAAATGACTCCTCCCACCATATTATGATGTTGCCCAAGTTTTGGGCTCGATCCGAACTCAATAGGTGTGAGAAATTGGACAATTTAAGTTCAACGGCAGTTCGTTCCTAATTGGAGTGGTTGGTGTATTCCATACTTCTAGCGATTGGATTTCAGTCGAAACTCACCAAATGACTCCTCCCACCATATTATGATGTTGCCCAAGTTTGGGGTTCCATCCGAAATCAATAGGTGTGTGAAATTGGACAATTCAAGTTCAACTGCAGTTCGTTCCTAATTGGAGTGGTTGGTGTATTCCATACTTCTAGCGATTGGATTTCATTCAAAACTCACCAAATGACTCCTCCCACCATATTATGATGTTTCCCAAGTTTTGGGCATGATCCGAAATCAATAGGTGTTCCAAATTGGAGAATTCAAGTTCAACGGCAGTTCGTTCCTAATTGGAGTGTTTGGTGTATTCCATACTTCTAGCGATTGGATTTCACACAAAACTCATCAAATGACTCCTCCCACCATATTATGATATTGCCCAAGTTTTGGGCTCGATCCGAACTCAATAGGTGTGAGAAATTGGAGTATTCAAGTTCAACGGCAGTTCGTTCCTACTTGTGGTGGTTGGTGTATTCCATACTTTTAGCGATTGGATTTCACTCGAAACTCACCAAATGACTCCTCCCACCATATTATGATGTTGCCCAAGTTTGGGGTTCGATCCGAAATCAATAGATGCGGGAAATTGGACAATTCAAGTTCAACGGCAGTTCGTTCCTAATTGGAGTGGTTGGTGTATTCCATACTTCTAGCGATTGGATTTCACTCAAAACTCACCAAATGACTCCTCCCACCATATTATGATGTTGCCCAAGTTTTGGGCTTGATCCGAAATCAGTAGGTGTGAGAAATTGGACAATTCAAGTTCAACGGCAGTTCGTTCCTAATTGGAGTGGTTGGTGTATTCCATACATCTAGGGATTGGATTTCACTCAAAACTCACCAAATGACTCCTCCCATCATATTATGATGTTGCCCAAGTTTTGGGCTCGATCCGAAATCAATAGGTGTGAGAAATTGGACAATTCAATTTCAACGAAAGTTCGTTCCTAATTGGAGTGGTTGGTGTATTCCATACTTCTAGCGATTGGATTTCACTCAAAACTCACCAAATGACTCCTCCCACCATATTATGATGTTGCCCAAGTTTTGGGCTCGATCCGAAATCAATAGGTGTGAGAAATTGGACAATTCAAGTTCAACGGCAGTTCGTTCCTAATTGGAGTGGTTGGTGTATCCCATACTTCAAGTGATTGGATTTCTCTCCAAACTCACCAAATGACTCCTCCCACCATGTTATGATGTTGCCCAAGTTTTGGGCTCGATCCGAAATCAATAGGTGTGAGAAATTGGACAATTCAAGTTCAACGGCAGTTCGTTCCTAACTGGAGTGGTTGGTGTATTCCATACATCTAGCGATTGGATTTCACTCAAAACTCACCAAATGACTCCTCCCATCATATTATGATGTTGCCCAAGTTTTGGGCTCGATCCGAAATCAATAGGTGTGAGAAATTGGTCAATTCAATTTCAACGAAAGTTCGTTCCTAATTGGAGTGGTTGGTGTATTCCATACTTCTAGCGATTGGATTTCACTCAAAACTCACCAAATGACTCCTCCCACCATATTATGATGTTGCCCAAGTTTTGGGCTCGATCCGAAATCAATAGGTGTTCCAAATTGCACAATTCAGGTTCAACGGCAGTTCGTTCCTAATTGGAGTGGTTGGTGTATTCCATACTTCTAGTGATTGGATTTCTCTCCAAACTCACCAAATGACTCCTCCCACCATGTTATGATGTTGCCCAAGTTTTGGGCTCGATCCGAAATCAATAGGTGTTCCAAATTGGACAATTCAAGTTCAACGGCAGTTCGTTCGTAATTGGAGTGGTTGGTGTATTCCATACTTCTAGTGATTGGATTTCTCTCCAAACTCACCAAATGACTCGTCCCACCGTATTATGATGTTGCCCAAGTTTTGGGCTCGATCCGATATCAATAGGTGTGAGAAATTGGTCAATTCAATTTCAACGACAGTTCTTTCCGAATTGGAGTGGTTGGTGTATTCCATACTTCTTGGGATTGGATTTTACTCAAAACTCACCAAATGACTCCTCCCACCATATTATGATGTTGCCCAAGTTTTGGGCTCGATCCGAAATCAATAGGTGTGAGAAATTGGACAATTCAATTTCAACGGCAGTTCGTTCCTAATTGGAGTGCTTGGTGTATACCATACTTCTAGCGATTGGATTTCACACAAAACTCATCAAATGACTCCTCCCACCATATTATGATATTGCCCAAGTTTTGGGCTCGATCCGAACTCAATAGGTGTGAGAAATTGGAGTATTCAAGTTCAACGGCAGTTCGTTCCTACTTGTGGTGGTTGGTGTATTCCATACTTTTAGCGATTGGATTTCACTCGAAACTCACCAAATGACACCTCCCACCATATTATGATGTTGCCCAAGTTTGGGGTTCGATCCGAAATCAATAGATGCGGGAAATTGGACAATTCAAGTTCAACGGCAGTTCGTTCCTAATTGGAGTGGTTGGTGTATTCCATACTTCTAGCGATTGGATTTCACTCAAAACTCACCAAATGACTCCTCCCACCATATTATGATGTTGCCCAAGTTTTGGAATCGATCCGAAATCAATAGGTCTTCCAAATTGGACAATTCAAGTTCAACGGCAGTTCATTCCTAATTGGAGTGGTTGGTGTATTCCATACTTCTAGCGATTGGATTTCACTCAAAACTCACCAAATGACTCCTCCCACCATATTATGATGTTGCCCAAGTTTTGGGCTCGATCCGAAATCAATAGGTGTGAGAAATTGGACAATTCAAGTTCAACGGCAGTTCGTTCCTAACTGGAGTGGTTGGTGTATTCCATACTTCTAGCGATTGGATTTCACTCTAAACTCACCAAATGACTCCTCCCACCATATTATGATGTTGCCAAAGTTTGGGGCTCGATCAGAAATCAATAGGTGTGAGAAATTGGACAATTCAAGTTCAATGGCAGTTCATTCCTAATTGGAGTGGTTGGTGTATTCCATACTTCTAACGATTGGATTTCTCTCAAAACCCACCAAATGACTCCTCCCACCATATAATGACGTTGCCCAAGTTTTGGGCTCGATCCAAAATCAATAGGTGTTCCAAATTGGACAATTCAAGTTCAACGGCAGTTCGTTCCTAACTGGAGTGGTTGGTGTATTCCATACTTCTAGCGATTGGATTTCACTCAAAACTGACCAAATGACTCCACCCACCATATTATGATGTTGCCCAGGTTTTGGGCTCGATCCGAACTCAATAGGTGTGAGAAATTGGTCAATTCAATTTCAACGACAGTTCTTTCCTAATTGGAGTGGTTGGTGTATTCCATACTTCTTGGGATTGGATTTTACTCAAAACACACCAAATGACTCCTCCAACCATATTATGATGTTGCCCAAGTTTTGGGCTCGATCCGAAATCAATAGGTGTGAGAAATTGGACAATTCAATTTCAACGGCAGTTCGTTCCTAATTGGAGTGTTTGGTGTATTCCATACTTCTAGCGATTGGATTTCACAAAAAACTCGTCAAATGACTCCTCCCACCATATTATGATATTGCCCAAGTTTTGGGCTCGATCCGAACTCAATAGGTGTGAGAAATTGGAGTATTCAAGTTCAACGGCAGTTCGTTCCTACTTGTGGTGGTTGGTGTATTCCATACTTTTAGCGATTGGATTTCACTCGAAACTCACCAAATGACTCCTCCCACCATATTATGATGTTGCCCAAGTTTGGGGTTCGATCCGAAATCAATAGATGCGGGAAATTGGACAATTCAAGTTCAACGGCAGTTCGTTCCTAATTGGAGTGGTTGGTGTATTCCATACTTCTAGCGATTGGATTTCACTCAAAACTCACCAAATGACTCCTCCCACCATATTATGATGTTGCCCAAGTTTTGGAATCGATCCGAAATCAATAGGTCTTCCAAATTGGACAATTCAAGTTCAACGGCAGTTCGTTCCTAATTGGAGTGGTTGGTGTATTCCATACTTCTAGCGATTGGATTTCACTCAAAACTCACCAAATGACTCCTCCCACCATATTATGATGTTGCCCAAGTTTTGGGCTCGATCCGAAATCAATAGGTGTGAGAAATTGGACAATTCAAGTTCAACGGCAGTTCGTTCCTATCTGGAGTGGTTGGTGTATTCCATACTTCTAGCGATTGGATTTCACTCTAAACTCACCTAATGACTCCTCCCACCATATTATGTTGTTGCCAAAGTTTGGGGCTCGATCAGAAATCAATAGGTGTGAGAAATTGGACAATTCAAGTTCAACGGCAGTTCGTTCCTAATTGGAGTGGTTGGTGTATTCCATACTTCTAACGATTGGATTTCTCTCAAAACCCACCAAATGACTCCTCCCACCATATAATGACGTTGCCCAAGTTTTGGGCTCGATCCAAAATCAATAGGTGTTCCAAATTGGACAATTCAAGTTCAACGGCAGTTCGTTCCTAACTGGAGTGGTTGGTGTATTCCATACTTCTAGCGATTGGATTTCACTCAAAACTGACCAAATGACTCCACCCACCATATTATGATGTTGCCCAGGATTTGGGCTCGATCCGAACTCAATAGGTGTGAGAAATTGGACAATTTAAGTTCAACGGCAGTTCGTTCCTAATTGGAGTGGTTGGTGTATTCCATACTTCTAGCGATTGGATTTCACTCAAAACTCACCAAATGACTCCTCCCACATATTATGATGTTGCCCAAGTTTTGGGCTCGATCCGAAATCAATAGGTGTGAGAAATTGGACAATTCAAGTTCAACGGCAGTTCGTTCCTAATTGGAGTGGTTGGTGTATTCCATACTTCTAGCGATTGGATTTCACTCAAAACTCACCAAATGACTCCTCCCACATATTATGATGTTGCCCAAGTTTGGGGTTCCATCCGAAATCAATAGGTGTTCCAAATTGGACAATTCAAGTTCAACGGCAGTTCGTTCCTAATTGGAGTGGTTGGTGTATTCCATACTTCTAGCGATTGGATTTCACCCAAAACTCACCAAATGACTCCTCCCACCGTATTATGCTGTTGCACAAGTTTGGGGTTCGACCCGAAATCAATAGGTGTGAGAAACTGGACAATTCAAGTTCAACGGCAGTTCGTTCCTAATTGGAGTGGTTGGTGTATTCCATACTTCTAGCCATTGGATATCACTGAAAACTCACCAAATGACTCCCCCCACCATATTATCATGTTGCCCAAGTTTTGGGCTCGATCCGAAATCAATAGGTGTTCCAAATTGGACAATTCAAGTTCAACGGCAGTTCGTTCCTAATTGGGGTGGTTGGTGTATTCCATACTTCTAGCGATTGGATTTCACTCAAAACTCACCAAATGACTCCTCCCACCATATTATGATGTTGCCCAAGTTTTGGGCTCGATCCGAAATCAATAGGTGTGAGATATTGGACAATTCAAGTTCAACGGCAGTTCGTTCCTAATTGGAGTGGTTGGTCTATTCCATAATTCTAGCGATTGGATAGCTCTCAAAATTCATCAACTGACTCCTCCCACCATAATATGATTTTGCCCAAGTTTTGGCCTCGATCCAAAATCAATAGGTGTTCCAAATTGGACAATTCAAGTTCAACGGCAGTTCGTTCCTAATTGGAGTGGTTGGTGTATTCCATACTTCTAGCGATTGGA
Organism: Prunus avium; assembly: GCF_965620075.1. Classification (NCBI taxonomy): domain Eukaryota; kingdom Viridiplantae; phylum Streptophyta; class Magnoliopsida; order Rosales; family Rosaceae; genus Prunus; species Prunus avium. The sequence goes on along the minus strand of NC_142286.1, from coordinate 22,200,409 downwards.
TTTCACTCAAAACTCACCAAATGACTCCTCCCACCATATTATGATGTTGCCCAAGTTTTGGGCTCGATCCGAACTCAATAGGTGTGAGAAATTGGACAATTCAAGTTCAACGGCAGTTCGTTCCTAATTAGAGTGGTTGGTGTATTCCATACTTCTAGCGATTGGATTTCACTCAAAACTCACCAAATGACTCCTCCCACCATATTATCATGTTGCCCAAGTTTGGGGTTCGATCCGAAATCAATAGGTGCTGGAAATTGGACAATTCAAGTTCAACGGCAGTTCGTTCCTAATTGTAGTGGTTGGAGTATTCCATACTTGCAGCGATTGGATTTCACTCAAAACTCACCAAATGACTCCTCCCACCATATTATGATGTTGCCCAAGTTTTGGGCTCGATCCGAACTCAATAGGTGTGAGAAATTGGACAATTTAAGTTCAACGGCAGTTCGTTCCTAATTGGAGTGGTTGGTGTATTCCATACTTCTAGCGATTGGATTTCACTCAAAACTCACCAAATGACTTCTCCCACCATATTATGATGTTGCCCAAGTTTGGGGTTCGATCCGAAATCAATAGGTGCTGGAAATTGGACAATTCAACTTCAACGGCAGTTCGTTCCTAATTGTAGTGGTTCTAGTATTCCACACTTGTAGCGATTGGATTTCACTCAAAACTCACCAAATGACTCCTCCCACCATATTATGATGTTGCCCAAGTTTTGGGCTCGATCCGAAATCCATAGGTGTGAGAAATTGGACAATTCAAGTTCAACGGCAGTTCGTTCCTAATTGGAGTGGTTGGTGTATTCCATACTTCTAGCCATTGGATTTCACTCAAAACTCACCAAATGACTCCCCCCACCATATTATATTGTTGCCCAAGTTTTGGGCTCGATCCGAAATCAATAGGTGTTCCAAATTGGACAATTCAAGTTCAACGGGAGTTCTTTCCTAATTGGGGTGGTTGGTGTATTCCATACTTCTAGGGATTGGATTTCACTCAAAACTCACCAAATGACTCCTCCCACCATATTATGATGTTGCCCAACTTTTGGGCTCGATCCGAAATCAATAGGTGTGAGAAATTGGACAATTCAAGTTCAACGGCAGTTCGTTCCTAATTGGAGTGGTTGGTGTATTCCATACTTCTAGCCATTGGATTTCACTCAAAACTCACCAAATGACTCCTCCCACCGTATTATGATGTTGCCCAAGTTTTGGGCTCCATCCGAAATCAATGGGTGTGAAAAATTGGACAATTCAAGTTCAACGGCAGTTCGTTCCTAATTGGAGTGGCTGGTGTATTCCATACTTCTAAAGATTGGATTTCACTCAAAACTCAACAAATGACTCCTCCCACCATATTATGATGTTGCCCAAGTTTTGGGCTCGATCCGAAATCAATAAGTGTTCCAAATTGGACAATTCGAGTGCAACGGCAGTTCGTTCCTAATTGGAGTGGTTGGTGTATTCCTTACTTCTAGCGATTGGATTTCACTCAAAACTCAGCAAATGAATCCTCCCACCATATTATGATGTTTCCCAAGTTTTGGGCTCGATCCGAAATCAATAGGTGTGAGAAATTGGACAATTCAAGTTCAACGGCAGTTCATTCCTAATTGGAGTGGTTCGTGTATTCCATACTTCTAGCGATTGGATTTTACTCAAAACTCACCAAATGACTCCTCCCACCATATAATGACGTTGCCCAAGTTTTGGGCTCGATCCGAAATCAATAGGTGTTCCAAATTGGACAATTCAAGTTCAATGGCAGTTCGTTCCTAATTGGAGTGGTTGGTGTATTCCATACTTCGGGTGATTGGATTTCACTCAAAACTCACCAAATGACTCCTCCCACCATATTATGATGTAGCCCATGTTTTGGGCTCGATCCGAAATACGTAGGTGTGAGAAATTGGACAATTCAATTTCAACGGCAGTTCATTCCTAATTGGAGTGGTTGGTGTATTCCATACTTCTTGGGACTGGATTTCACTCAAAACTCAGCAAATGACTCCTCCCACCATATTATGATGTTGCCCAAGTTTTGGGCTCGATCCGTAAAAAATAGGTGTGAGAAATTGGACAATTCAAGTTCAACGGCAGTTCATTCCTAATTGGAGTGGTTGGTGTATTCCATACTTCTTGGGACTGGATTTCGCTCAAAACTCAGCAAATGACTCCTCCCACCATATTATGATGTTGCCGAAGTTTTGGGCTCGATCCGAAATCAATAGGTGTTCCAAATTGGACAATTCAAGTTCAACGGCAGTTCGTTCCTAATTGGAGTGGTTGGTGTTTTCCATACTTCTAGCGATTGGATTTCACTCAAAACTCAGCAAATGACTCCTCCCACCATATTATGATGTTGCCCAAGTTTTGGGCTCCATCCAAAATCAATAGGTATGAGAAATTGGACAATTCAAGTTCAACGGCAGTTCGTTCCTAATTGGAGTGTCTGGGGTATTCCATACTTCTAGCAATTGGATTTCACTCAAAACTCACCAAATGATTCCTCCCACCATATTATGATGTTGCCCAAGTTTGGGGCTCGATCCGAAATCAATAGGTTTGAGAAATTGAACAATTCAAGTTCAACGGGAGTTCGTTCCTAATTGGAGTGGTTGGGGTATTCCATACTTCTAGCAATTGGATTTCAGTTAAAACTCACGAAATGACTCCTCCCACCATATTATGATGTTGCCCAAGTTTGGGGCTCGATCCGAAATCAATAGGTGTGAGAAATTGGACAATTCAAGTTCAACGGCAGTTCGTTCCTAATTGGAGTGGTTGGTGTATTCCATACTTCTAGCGATTGGATTTCACTCAAAACTCACCAAATGAGTCCTCCCACCCAGTTTTGGGCTCGATCCGAAATCAATTGGTGTGAGAAATTGGACAATTCAAGTTCAACGGCAGTTCGTTCCTAACTGGACTGGTTGGGGTATTCCATACTTCTAGCAATTGGATTTCACTCAAAACTCACCAAATGACTCCTCCCACCATATTATGATGTTGCCCAAGTTTGGGGCTCGATCCGAAATCAATAGGTGTGAGAAATTGGACAATTCAAGTTCAATGGCAGTTCGTTCCTAATTGGAGTGGTTGGGGTATTCCACACTTCTAGCAATTGGATTTCACTCAAAACTCACCAAATGACTCCTCCCAACATATTATGATGTTGCTCAAATTTGGGGCTCGATCCGAAATCAATAGGTATGAGAAATTGGCCAATTCAAGTTCAACGGCAGTTCGTTCCTAATTTGAGTGGTTGGTGTATTCCATACTTCTAGCTATTGGATTTCACTCAAAACTCATCGAATGACTCCTCCCACCATATTATGATGTTGCCCAAGTTTTGGGCTCGATCCGAAATCAATAGGTCTTCCAAATTGGACAATTCAAGTTCAACGGCAGTTCGTTCCTAATTGGAGTGGTCGGTGTATTCCATACTTCTAGCGATTGGATTTCACTCAAAACTCACCAAATGACTCCTCCCACCATATTATGATGTTGCCCAAGTTTTGGGCTCGATCCGAAATCAATAGGTGTGAGAAATTCGACAATTCAATTCAACGGCAGTTCGTTCCTAACTGTAGTGGTTGGTGTATTCCATACTTCTAGCGATTGGATTTCACTCAAAACTCACCAAATGACTCCTCCCACCATATTATGATGTTGCCCATGTTTTGGGCTCGATTCGAAATCAATAGGTGTGAGAAATTGGACAATTCAAGTTCAACGGCAGTTCGTTCCGAATTGGAGTGGTTGGTGTATTCCATACTTCTTGGGATTGGATTTCACTCAAAACTCACCAAATGACTCCTCCCACCATATTATGATGTTGCCCAAGTTTTGGGCTCGATCCGAAATCAATAGGTGTGAGAAATTGGACAATTCAAGTTCAACGGCAGTTCGTTACTAATTGGAGTGGTCGGTGTATTCCGTACTTCTAGCGATTGGATTTCAATCAAAACTCACCAAATGACTCCTCCCACCATATTATGATGTTGCCCAAGTTTGGGGCTCGATCCGAAATCAATAGGTGTGAGAAATTGGACAATTCAAGTTCAACGGCAGTTCGTTCCGAATTGGAATGGTTGGTGTATTCCATACTTCTAGCGATTGGATTTCACTCAAAACTCATCAAATGACTCCTCCCACCATATTATGATGTTGCCCAAGTTTTGGGCTCGATCCGAAATCAATAGGTCTTCCAAATTGGACAATTCAAGTTCAACGGCAGTTCGTTCCTAATTGGAGTGGTTGGTGTATTCCATACTTCTAGCGATTGGATTTCACTCAAAAGTCACCAAATGACTCCTCCCACCATATTATGATGTTGCCCAAGTTTTGGGCTCGATCCGAAATCAATAGTTGTGAGAAATTGGACAATTCAATTCAACGGCAGTTCGTTCCTAACTGGAGTGGTTGGTGTATTCCATACTTCTAGCGATTGGATTTCACTCAAAACTCACCCAATGACTCCTCCCACCATATTATGATGTTGCCCAAGTTTGGGGCTCGATCCGAAATCAATAGGTCTTCCAAATTGGACAATTCAAGTTCAACGGCAGTTCGTTCCAAATTGGAATGGTTGGTGTATTCCATACTTCTAGCGATTGGATTTCACTCAAAACTCACCAAATGACTCCTCCCACCATATTATGATGTTGCCCAAGTTTGGGGCTCAATCCGAAATCAATAGGTGTGAGAAATTGGACAATCCAAGTTCAACGGCAGTTCGTTCCTAATTGGAGTGGTTGGTGTATTCCATACTTCTAACGATTGGATTTCACTCAAAACTCACCAAATGACTCCTCCCACCATATTATGATGTTGCCCAAGTTTTGGGCTCGATCCGAATTCAACAGGTGTGAGAAATTGGTCAATTCAATTTCAACGACAGTTCTTTCCTAATTGGAGTGGTTGGTGTATTCCATACTTCTAGCGATTGGATTTCACTCAAAACTCAACAAATGACTACTCCCACCATATTATGATGTTGCCCAAGTTTTGGGCTCGATCAGAAATCAATACGTGTGAGAAATTGGATAATTCAATTTCTACGGCAGTTCGTTCCTAATTGGAGTGGTTGGTGTATTCCATACTTCTAGCTATTGGATTTCCCTCAAAACTCACCAAATGACTCCTCCCACCATATTATGATGTTGCCCAAGTTTTGGGCTCGATCCGAAATCAATAGGTGTGAGAAATTGGACAATTCAAGTTCAATGGCAGTTAGTTCCTAACTGGAGTGGTTGGTGTATTCCATACTTCTAGCGATTGGATTTCACTCAAAACTCACCAAATGACTCCTCCCACCGTATTATGATGTTGCCCAAGTTTTGGGCTCGATCCGAATTCAATAGGTGTGAGAAATTGGTCAATTCAATTTCAACGACAGTTCTTTCCTAATTGGAGTGGTTGGTGTATTCCGTACTTCTAGCGATTGGATTTCACTCAAAACTCACCAAATGACTCCTCCCACCATGTTATGATGTTGCCCAAGTTTTGGAATCGATCCGAAATCAATAGGTCTTCCAAATTGGACAATTCAAGTTCAACGGCAGTTCGTTCCTAATTGGAGTGGTTGGTGTATTCCATACTTCTAGCGATTGGATTTCACTCAAAACTCACCAAATGACTCCTCCCACCATATTATGATGTTGCCCAAGTTTTGGGCACGATCCGAAATCAATAGGTGTGAGAAATTGGACAATTCAAGTTCAACGGCAGTTCGTTCCTATTTGGAGTGGTTGGTGTATTCCGTACTTCTAGCGATTGGATTTCACTCAAAACTAACCAAATGACTCCTCCCACCGTATTATGATGTTGCCCAAGTTTGGGGCTCGATCCGAAATCAATAGGTGTGAGAAATTGGATAATTCAAGTTCAACGGCAGTTCGTTCCTAATTGGAGTGGTTGGTGTATTCCATACTTCTAGCGATTGGATTTCACTCAAAACTCACCAAATGACTCCTCCCATCATATTATGATGTTGCCCAAGTTTTGGGCTCGATCCGAAATCAATTGGTGTGAGAAATTGGACAATTCAAGTTCAACGGCAGTTCGTTCCTATTTGGAGTGGTTGGGGTATTGCATACTTCTAGCATTTGGATTTTACGCAAAACTCACCAAATGACTCCTCCCACCATGTTATGATGTTGCCCAAGTTTTGGGCTCGATCCGAAATCAATAGGTGTGAGAAATTGGACAATTCAAGTTCAATGGCAGTTAGTTCCTAACTGGAGTGGTTGGTGTATTCCATACTTCTAGCGATTGGATTTCACTCAAAACTCACCAAATGACTCCTCCCACCGTATTATGATGTTGCCCAAGTTTTGGGCTCGATCCGAATTCAATAGGTGTGAGAAATTGGTCAATTCAATTTCAACGACAGTTCTTTCCTAATTGGAGTGGTTGGTGTATTCCGTACTTCTAGCGATTGGATTTCACTCAAAACTCACCAAATGACTCCTCCCACCATGTTATGATGTTGCCCAAGTTTTGGAATCGATCCGAAATCAATAGGTCTTCCAAATTGGACAATTCAAGTTCAACGGCAGTTCGTTCCTAATTGGAGTGGTTGGTGTATTCCATACTTCTAGCGATTGGATTTCACTCAAAACTCACCAAATGACTCCTCCCACCATATTATGATGTTGCCCAAGTTTTGGGCACGATCCGAAATCAATAGGTGTGAGAAATTGGACAATTCAAGTTCAACGGCAGTTCGTTCCTATTTGGAGTGGTTGGTGTATTCCGTACTTCTAGCGATTGGATTTCACTCAAAACTAACCAAATGACTCCTCCCACCGTATTATGATGTTGCCCAAGTTTGGGGCTCGATCCGAAATCAATAGGTGTGAGAAATTGGATAATTCAAGTTCAACGGCAGTTCGTTCCTAATTGGAGTGGTTGGTGTATTCCATACTTCTAGCGATTGGATTTCACTCAAAACTCACCAAATGACTCCTCCCATCATATTATGATGTTGCCCAAGTTTTGGGCTCGATCCGAAATCAATTGGTGTGAGAAATTGGACAATTCAAGTTCAACGGCAGTTCGTTCCTATTTGGAGTGGTTGGGGTATTGCATACTTCTAGCATTTGGATTTTACGCAAAAGTCACCAAATGACTCCTCCCACCATATTATGATGTTGCCCAAGTTTTGGGCTCGATCAGAAATCAATACGTTTCCCGAATTGGACAATTCAAGTTCAACGGCAGTTCGTTCCTAATTGGAGTGGTTGGTGTATTCCGTATTTCTAGCGATTGGATTTCCCTCAAAACTCACCAAATGACTCCTCCCACCATATTATGATGTTGCCCAAGTTTTGGGCTCGATCCGAAATCAATACGTGTTCCAAATTGGACAATTCAAGTTCAACGGCAGTTCGTTCCTAATTGGTTTGGTTGGTGTATTCCATACTTCTAGCGATTGGATTTCACTCAAAACTCACCAAATGACTCCTCCCACCATATTATGATGTTGCCCAAGTTTTGGGCTCGATCCGAAATCAATAGGTGTTCCAAATTGGACAATTCAAGTTCAACGGCAGTTCGTTCCTAATTGGAGTGGTTGGTGTATTCCATACTTCTAGTGATTGGATTTCTCTCCAAACTCACCAAATGACTCCTCCCACCATATAATGACGTTGCCCAAGTTTTGGGCTCGATCCGAAATCAATAGGTGTTCCAAATTGGACAATTCAAGTTCGACAGCAGTTCGTTCCTAATTGGAGTGGTTGGTGTATTCCATACTTCTAGCGATTGGATTTCACTCAAAACTCACCAAATGACTCCTCCCACCATATTATGATGTTGCGCAAGTTTTGGGCTCGATCCGAAATCAATACGTGTTCCAAATTGAATAATTCAAGTTCAACGGCAGTTCGTTCCTAATTGGAGTGGTTGGTGTATTCCGTACTTCTAGCGATTGGATTTCCCTCAAAACTCACCAAATGACTCCTCCCACCATATTATGATGTTGCCAAAGTTTTGGGCTCGATCCGACTTCGATAGATGTGAGAAATTGGTCAATTCAATTACAACGACAGTTCTTTCCTAATTGGAGTGGTTGGTGTATTCCATACTTCTAGCGATTGGATTTCACTCAAAACTCACCAAATGACTCATCCCACCATATTATGATGTTGCCCAAGTTTTGGGCTCGATCCGAAATCAATAGGTGTGAGAAATTGGACCATTCAAGTTCAACGGCAGTTCGTTCCTAACTGGAGTGGTTGGTGTATTCCATACTTCTAGCGATTGGATTTCACTCAAAACTCACCAAATCACTCCTCCCACCATATTATGTTGTTGCCCAAGTTTTGGGCTCGATCCGAAATCAATACGTGTTCCAAATTGGACAATTCAAGATCAATGGCAGTTCGTTCCTAATTGGAGTGGTTGGTGTATTCCATACTTCTAGTGATTGGATTTCTCTCCAAACTCACCAAATGACTCCTCCCACCGTATTATGATGTTGCCCAAGTTTGGGGCTCGATCCGAAATCAATAGGTATGAGAAATTGCACAATTCAAGTTCAACGGCAGTTCGTTCCTAATTGGAGTGGTTGGTGTATTCCATACTTCTAGCGATTGGATTTCACTCAAAACTCACCAAATGACTCCTCCCACCATATTATGATGTTGCCCAAGTTTTGGGCTCGATCAGAAATCAATACGTGTGAGAAATTGGATAATTCAATTTCAACGGCAGTTCGTTCCTAATTGGAGTGGTTGGTGTATTCCATACTTCTAGCGATTGGATTTCATTCAAAACTCACCAAATGACTACTCCCACCATATTATGATGTTGCCCAAGTATTGGGCTCAATCCGAATTCGATAGGTGTGAGAAATTGGTCAATTCAATTTCAACGACAGTTCTTTCCTCATTGGAGTGGTTGGTGTATTCCATACTTCTAGCGATTGGATTTCACTCAAAACTCACCAAATGACTCCTCCCACCACATTATGATGTTGCCCAAGTTTTGGGCTCGATCCGAATTCAACAGGTGTGAGAAATTGGTCAATTCAATTTCAACGATAGTTCTTTCCTAATTGGAGTGGTTGGTGTATTCCATAATTCTAGAGATTGGATTTCTCTCAAAACTCACCAAATGACTCCTCCCACCATATTATGATGTTGCCCAAGTTTTGGGCTCGATCCGAAATCAATAGGTGTGAGAAATTGGACAATTCAAGTTCAACGGCAGTACGTCCTTAATTGGAGTGGTTGGGGTATTCCATACTTCTAGCAATTGGATTTCACTCAAAACTCACCAAATGACTCCTCCCACCTTATTATGATGTTGCCCAAGTTTGGGGCTCGATCCGAAATCAATAGGTGTTCCAAAATGGAAAATTCTAGTTCAACGGCAGTTCGTTCCTAATTGGAGTGGTTGGTGTATTCCATACTTCTAGCGATTGGATTTCACTCAAAACTCAACAAATGACTCCTCCCACCATATTATGATGTTGCCCAAGTTTTGGGCTCGATCAGAAATCAATACGTGTGAGAAATTGGATAATTGAATTTCAACGGCAGTTCGTTCCTAATTGGAGTGGTTGGTGTATTACATACTTCTAGCGATTGGATTTCCCTCAAAACTCACCAAATGACTCCTCCCACCATATTATGATGTTGCCCAAGTTTTGGGCTCGATCTGAATTCGATAGGTGTGAGAAATTGGTCAATTCAATTTCAACGACAGTTTTTTCCTAATTGGAGTGGTTTGTGTATTCCATACTTCTAGCGATTGGATTTCACTCAAAACTCACCAAATGACTCCTCCCACCATATTATGATGTTGCCCAAGTTTGGGGCTCGATCCGAAATCAATAGGTGTGAGAAATTGGACAATTCAATTTCAACGGCAGTTCGTTCCTAATTGGAGTGGTTGGTGTATTCCACAGTTCTAGCGATTGGATTTTACTCAAAACTCCCCAAATGACTCCTCCCACCATATAATGACGTTGCCCAAGTTTTGGGCTCGATCCGAAATCAATAGGAGTTCCAAATTGGACAATTCAAGTTCAACGGTAGTTCGTTCCTAATTGGAGTGGTTGGTGTGTTCCATTCTTCTAGCGATTGGATTTCACTCAAAACTCACCAAATGACTCCTCCCACCATGTTATGATGTTGCCCAAGTTTTGGGCTCGATCCGAAATCAGTACGTGTGAGAAATTGGACAATTCAATTTCAACGGCAGTTCGTTCCTAATTGGAGTGGTTGGTGTATTCCATACTTCTAGAGATCGGATTTCACTCATAACTCGCCAAATGACTCCTCCCACCATATTATGATGTTGCCCAAGTTTTGGGCTCGATCCGAAATCAATAGGTGTGAGAAATTGGCCAATTCAAGTTCAACAGCAGTTCGTTCCTAATTGGAGTGGATGGTGTATTCCATACTTCTTGGGATTGGATTTCACTCAAAACTCACCAAATGACTCCTCCCACCATATTATGATGTTGCCCAAGTTTTGGCTCGATCCGAAATCAATAGGTGTGAGAAATCGGACAATTCAAGTTCAACGGCAGTTCGTTCCAAATTGGAGTGGTTGGTGTATTCCATACTTCTAGCGATTGGGTTTCACTCAAAACTCACCAAACGACTCCTCCCACCATATTATGATGTAGCCCAAGTTTGGGGCTCGATCCGAAATCAATAGGTGTGATAAATTGGACAATTCAAGTTCAACGGCAGTTCGTTCCTAATTGGAGTGGTTGGTGTATTCCATACTTCTAGGGATTGGATTTTACTCAAAACGCACCAAATGACTCCTCCCACCATATAATGACGTTGCCCAAGTTTTGGGCTCGATCCGAAATTAATAGGTGTTACAAATTGGACAATTCAAGTTCAACGGCAGTTCGTTCCTAATTGGAGTGGTTGGTGTATTCCATACTTCTAGCGATTGGATTTCACTCAAAACTCACCAAATGACTCCTCCCACCATATTACGATGTTGCCCAAGTTTTGGGCTCGATCCGAAATCAGTAGGTGTGAGAAATTGGACAATTCAATTTCAACGGCAGTTCGTTCCTAATTGGAGTGGTTGGTGTATTCCATATTTCTAGCGATTGGATTTCACTCATAACTCACCAAATGACTCCTCCCACCATATTATGATGTTGCCCAAGTTTTGGCCTCGATCCGAAATCAATGGGTGTTCCAAATTGGACAATTCAAGTTCAACGGTAGTTCGTTCCTAATTGGAGTGGTTGGGGTATTCCATACTTCTAGCAATTGGATTTCACTCAAAACTCACCAAATGACTTCTCCCACCATATTATGATGTTGCCCAAGTTTGGGGCTCGATCCGAAATCAATAGGTGTGAGAAATTGGACAATTCAAGTTCAACAGCAGTTCGTTCCTAATTGGAGTGGTTGGTGTATTCCATACTTCTAGCGATTGGATTTCACTCATAACTCACCAAATGACTCCTCCCACCATATTATGATGTTCCCCAAGTTTTGGGCCCGATCAGAAATCAATACGTGTGAGAAATTGGATAATTCAACCTCAACGGCAGTTCGTTCCTAATTGGAGTGATTGGTGTATTCCACACTTCTAGCGATTGGATTTCACTCAAAACTCACCAAATGACTCCTCCCACCATATTATGATGTTGCCCAAGTTTTGGGCTTGATCCGAAATCAATGGGTGTGAGAAATTGGTCAATTCAAATTCAACGGCAGTTCGTTCCTAATTGGAGTGGTTGGTGTATTCCATATTTCTAGCGATTGGATTTCACTCATAACTCACCAAATGACTCCTCCCACCATATTATGATGTTGCCCAAGTTTTGGGCTCGATCCGAAATCAATGGGTGTTCCAAATTGGACAATTCAAGTTCAACGGTAGTTCGTTCCTAATTGGAGTGGTTGGGGTATTCCATACTTCTAGCAATTGGATTTCACTCAAAACTCACCAAATGACTTCTCCCACCATATTATGATGTTGCCCAAGTTTTGGGCTCGGTCCGAATTCAGTACGTGTGAGAAATTGGACAATTCAATTTCAACGGCAGTTCGTTCCTAATTGGAGTGGTTGGTGTATTCCATACTTCTAGCGATTGGATTTCACTCAAAACTCACCAAATGACTCCTCCCACCATATTATGATGTTGCCCAAGTTTTGGGCTCGATCCGAAATCAGTAGGTGTGAGAAATTGGACAATTCAATTTCAACGGCAGTTCGTTCCTAATTGGAGTGGTTGGTGTATTCCATACTTCTAGCGATTGGATTTCACTCATAACTCACCAAATGACTCCTCCCACCATATTATGATGTTGCCCAAGTTTTGGGCTCGGTCCGAATTCAGTACGTGTGAGAAATTGGACAATTCAATTTCAACGGCAGTTCGTTCCTAATTGGAGTGGTTGGTGTATTCCATACTTCTAGCGATTGGATTTCACTCAAAACTCACCAAATGACTCCTCCCACCATATTATGATGTTGCCCAAGTTTTGGGCTCGATCCGAAATCAGTAGGTGTGAGAAATTGGACAATTCAATTTCAACGGCAGTTCGTTCCTAATTGGAGTGGTTGGTGTATTCCATACTTCTAGCGATTGGATTTCACTCAAAACTCAACAAATGACTCCTCCCACCATATTATGATGTTGCCCAAGTTTTGGGCTCGATCAGAAATCAATACGTGTGAGAAATTGGATAATTCAACCTCAACGGCAGTTCGTTCCTAATTGGAGTGGTTGGTGTATTCCATACTTCTAGCGATTGGATTTCACTCATAACTCACCAAATGACTCCTCCCACCATATTATGATGTTGCCCAAGTTTTGGGCTCGGTCCGAATTCAATAGGTGTGAGAAATTGGTCAATTCAATTTCAACGACAGTTCTTTCCTAATTGGAGTGGTTGGTGTATTCCATACTTCTAGCGATTGGATTTCACTCAAAACTCACCAAATGACTCCTCCCACCATATTATGATGTTGCCCAAGTTTGGGGCTCGATCCGAAATCAATAGGTGTGAGAAATTGGACAATTCAAGTTCAACGGCAGTTCGTTCCTAATTGGAGTAGTTGGTGTATTCCATACTTCTAGCGATTGGATTTCACTCGAAACTCACCAAATGACTCCTCCCACCATATTATGATGTTGCCCACGTTTTGGGCTCGATCCGAAATCAATAGGTGTTCCAAATTGGAAAATTCAAGTATAACGGCAGTTCGTTCCTAACTGGAGTGGTTGGTGTATTCCATACATCTAGCGATTGGATTTCACTCAAAACTCACCAAATGACTCCTCCCACCATATTATGATGTTGCCCAAGTTTTGGGCTTGATCCGAAATCAATAGGTGTGAGAAATTGGTCAATTCAAATTCAACGAAAGTTACTTCCTAATTGGAGTGGTTGGTGTATTCCGTATATCTAGCGATTGGATTTCACTGAAAACTCACCAAATGACTCCTCCCACCATATTTTGATGTTGCCCAAGTTTTGGGCTCGATCCGAAATCAGTACGTGTGAGAAATTGGACAATTCAATTTCAACGGCAGTTCGTTCCTAATTGGAGTGGTTGGTGTATTCCATACTTCTAGCGATTGGATTTCACTCATAACTCACCAAATGACTCCTCCCACCATATTATGATGTTGCCCAAGTTTTGGGCTCGGTCCGAATTCAATAGGTGTGAGAAATTGGTCAATTCAATTTCAACGACAGTTCTTTCCTAATTGGAGTGGTTAGTGCATTCCATACTTCTAGCGATTGGATTTCACTCAAAACTCACCAAATGACTCCTGCCACCATATTATGATGTTGCCCAAGTTTTGGGGTCGATCCGAAATCAATAGGTGTTCGAAATTGTTCAATTCAAGTTCAACGGCAGTTCGTTCCAAATTGGAGTGGTTGGTGTATTCCATAGTTCTGGCGATTGGATTTCACTAAAAAGTCACCAAATGACTCTTAGCACCATATTATGATGTTGCCCAAGTTTTGGGCTCGATCCGAAATCAATAGGTGTGAGAAATTGGACAATTCAAGTTCAACGGCAGTTCGTTCCTAATTGGAGTGGTTGGTGTATTCCATACTTCTAGCGATTTGATTTCACTCAAAACTCATCAAATGACTCCTCCCACCATATTATGATGTTGCCCAAGTTTTGGGCTCGATCCGAAATCAATAGGTGTTCCAAATTGGACAATTCAAGTTCAACGGCAGTTCGTTCCTAATTTGAGTGGTTGGTGTATTCCATACTTCTAGCGATTGGATTTAACTCAAAACTCACCAAATGACTCCTCCCACCATATTATTATGCTGCCCAAGTTTTGGGCTCGATCCGAAATCAATAGGTGTTCCAAATTGGACAATTCAAGTTCAACGGCATTTCGTTCCTAATTGGAGTGGTTGGTGTATTCCATACTTCTAGCGATTGGATTTCACTCAAAACTCACCAAATGACTCCTCCCACCATATTATGATGTTGCCCAAGTTTTGGGCTCGATCCGAAATCAAAAGGTGTGTGAAATTGGACAATTCAAGTTCAACGGCAGTTCGTTCCTAACTGGAGTGGTTGGTGTATTCCATACTTCTAGCGATTGGATTTCTCTCAAAACTCACCAATTGACTCCTCCCAACATATAATGATGTTGTCCAAGTTTTGGGCTCGATCTGAAATCAATAGGTGTTCCAAATTGGACAATTCAAGTTCAACAGCAGTTCGTTCCTAATTGGAGTGGTTGGTGTATTCCATACTTCTAGCGATTGGATTTCACTCAAAACTCACCAAACAACTCCTCCCACCATATTATGCTGTTGCCCAAGTTTGGGGCTCGATCCGAAATCAATAGGTGTGAGAAATTGGACAATTCAAGTTCAACAGCAGTTCGTTCCTAATTGGAATGGTTGGTGTATTCCATACTTCTAGCGATTGGATTTCACTCAAAACTCACCAAAATGACTCCACCCACCATATTATGATGTTGCCCAAGTTTTGCGCTCGATCCGAAATCAATAGGTGTTCCAAATTGGACAATTCAAGTTCAACGGCAGTTCGTTCCTAATTGGAGTGGTTGGTGTATTCCATACTTCTACCGATTGGATTTCACTCAAAACTCACCAAATGACTCCTCCCACCATATTATGATGTTGCCCAGGTTTGGGGCTTGATCCGAAATCAATAGGTGTGAGAAATTGGACAATTCAAGTTGAACGGCAGTTCGTTCCTAATTGGAGTGGTTGGTGTATTTCATACTTCTAGAGATTGGATTTCACTCAAAACTCACCAAATGACTCCTCCCACCATATTATGATGTTGCCCAAGTTTTGGGCTCGATCCGAAATCAATAGGTGTTCCAAATTGGACAATTCAAGTTCAACAGCAGTTCGTTCCTAATTGGAGTGGTTGGTGTATTCCATACTTCTAGCGATTGGATTTCACTCAAAACTCACCATATGACTCCTCCCACCGTATTATGATGTTGCCCAAGTTTGGGGCTCGATCCGAAATCAATAGGTGTGAGAAATTGGACAATTCATTTTCAACGGCAGTTCTTTCCTAATTGGAGTGGTTGGTGTATTTCATACTTCTAGAGATTGGATTTCACTCAAAACTCACCATATGACTCCTCCCACCGTATTATGATGTTGCCCATGTTTTGGGCTCGATCCGAAATCAATAGGTGTTCCAAATTGGACAATTCAAGTTCAACAGCAGTTCGTTCCTAATTGGAGTGGTTGGTGTATTCCATACTTCTAGCGATTGGATTTCACTCAAAACTCACCAAATGACTCCTCCCACCATATTATGATGTTGCCCAAGTTTGGGGCTCGATCCGAAATCAATAGGTGTGAGAAATTGGACTATTCAAGTTCAACAGCAGTTCGTTCCTATTTGGAATGGTTGGTGTATTCCATACTTCCAGCGATTGGATTTAACTCAAAACTTACCAAATGACTCCTCCCACCATATTATGGTGTTGCCCAAGTTTGGGGCTCGATCCGAAATCAATAGGTGTTCCAAATTGGACAATTCAAGTTCAACAGCAGTTCGTTCCTAATTGGAGTGGTTGGTGTATTCCATACTTCTAGCGATTGGATTTCACTCAAAACTCACCAAAATGACTCCACCCACCATATTATGATGTTGCCCAAGTTTTGGGCTCGATCCGAAATCAATAGGTGTTCCAAATTGGACAATTCAAGTTCAACGGCAGTTCGTTCCTAATTGGAGTGGTTGGTGTATTCCATACTTCTAGCGATTGGATTTCACTCAAAACTCACAAAATGACTCCTCCCACCATATTATGATGTTGCCCAAGTTTTGGGCTCGATCCGAAATCAATAGGTGTTCCAAATTGGACAATTCAAGTTCAACGGCAGGTCGTTCCTAATTGGAGTGGTTGGTGTATTCCATACTTCTAGCAATTGGATTTCACTCAAAACTCACCAAACGACTCCTCCCACCATATTATGATGTTGCCCAAGTTTGGGGCTCCATCCGAAATCAATAGGTGTGAGAAATTGGACTATTCAAGTTCAACAGCAGTTCGTTCCTAATTGGAGTGGTTGGTGTATTCCATACTTCTAGCGATTGGATTTCACTCAAAACTCACCATATGACTCCTCCCACCGTATTATGATGTTGCCCAAGTTTTGGGCTCGATCCGAAATCAATAGGTGTTCCAAATTGGACAATTCAAGTTCAACAGCAGTTCGTTCCTAATTGGAGTGGTTGGTGTATTCCATACTTCTAGCGAGTGGATTTCACTCAAAACTCACCAAATGACTCCTCCCACCATATTATGATGTTGCCCAAGTTTGGGGCTCGATCCGAAATCAATAGGTGTGAGAAATTGGACTATTCAAGTTCAACAGCAGTTTGTTCCTATTTGGAATGGTTGGTGTATTCCATACTTCTAGCGATTGGATTTAACTCAAAACTTACCAAATGACTCCTCCCACCATATTATGGTGTTGCCCAAGTTTGGGGCTCGATCCGAAATCAATAGGTGTTCCAAATTGGACAATTCAAGTTCAACAGCAGTTCGTTCCTAATTGGAGTGGTTGGTGTATTCCATACTTCTAGCGATTGGATTTCACTCAAAACTCACCAAAATGACTCCACCCACCATATTATGATGTTGCCCAAGTTTTGGGCTCGATCCGAAATCAATAGGTGTTCCAAATTGGACAATTCAAGTTCAACGGCAGTTCGTTCCTAATTGGAGTGGTTGGTGTATTCCATACTTCTAGCGATTGGATTTCACTCAAAACTCACAAAATGACTCCTCCCACCATATTATGATGTTGCCCAAGTTTGGGGCTCGATCCGAAATCAATAGGTGTGAGAAATTTGACAATTCAAGTTCAACGGCAGTTCGTTCCTAATTGGAGTCGTTGGTATATTCCATACATCTAGCGATTGGATTTCACTCAAAATTCACCAAATGACTCCTCCCACCATATTATGATGTAGCCCAAGTTATGGGCTCGATCCGAAATCAATAGGTGTGAGAAATTAGACAATTCAAGTTCAACGGAAGTTCGTTCCTAATTGTAGTGGTTGGTGTATTCCATACTTCTAGCGATTGGATTTCACTCAAAACTCACCAAACGACTCCTCCCACCATATTATCCTGTTGCCCAAGTTTGGGGCTCGATCCGAAATCAATAGGTGTGAGAAATTGGACAATTCAAGTTGAACGGCAGTTCGTTCCTCATTGGAGTGGTTGGTGTATTCCATACTTCTAGCGATTGGATTTCACTCAAAACTCACCAAATGACTCCTCCCACCATATTATGATGTTGCCCAGGTTTGGGGCTCGATCCGAAATCAATAGGTTTGAGAAATTGGACAATTCAAGTTGAACGGCAGTTCGTTCCTAATTGGAGTGGTTGGTGTATTCCATACTTCTAGCGATTGGATTTCACTCAAAACTCACCAAATGACTCCTCCCACCATGTTATGATGTTGCCCAAGTTTTGGGCTCGATCCGAAATCAATAGGTGTTCCAAATTGGACAATTCAAGTTCAACGGCTGTTCGTTCCTAATTGGAGTGGTTGGTGTATTCCATACTTCTAGCGATTTGATTTCACTCAAAACTCACCAAATGACTCCTCCCACCATATTATGATGTTGCCCAAGTTTTGGGCTCGATCCGAAATCAATAGGTGTGAGAAATTGGACAATTCAAGTTCAACGGCAGTTCGTTCCTAATTGGACTGGTTGGTGTATTCCATACCTCTCGCGATTGGATTTCACTCAAAACTCACCAAATGACTCCTCCCACCATATTATTATGTTGCCCAAGTTTTGGGCTCGATCCGAAATCAATATGTGTTCCAAATTGGGCAATTCAAGTTTAACGGCAGTTCGTTCCAAATTGGAGTGGTTGGTGTATTCCATACTTCTAGCGATTGGATTTCACTCAAAACTCACCAAATGACTCCTCCCACCGTATTATGATGTTGCCCAAGTTTTGGGCTCGATCCGAAATCAATACGCGTGAGAAATTGGACAATTCAAGTTCAACGGCAGTTCGTTCCTAATTGGAGTGGTTGGTGTATTCCATACTTCTAGCGATTGGATTTCACTCACCACATGACTCCTCCCACCATAATATGATGTTGCCCAAGTTTGGGGCTCGATCCGAAATCAATAGGTGTGAGAAATTGGACAATTCAAGTTCAACGGCAGTTCGTTCCTAATTGGAGTGGTTGGTGTATTCCACACTTGTAGCGATTGGATTTCACTCAAAACTCACCAAATGACTCCTCCCACCATTTTATGATGTTGCCCAAGTTTTGGGCTCGATCCGAAATCAATAGGTGTTCGAAATTGGACAATTCAAGTTCAACGGCAGTTTGTTCCTAATTGGAGTGGTTGGGGTATTCCATACTTCTAGTGATTGGATTTCACTCAAAACTCACCAAATGACTCCTCCCACCACATTATGATGTTGCCCAAGTTTGGGGTTCGATCCGAAATCAATAGGTGTGAGAAATTGGACAATTCAAGTTCAACGGCAGTTCGTTCCTAATTGGAGTGGTTGGTGTATTCCATATTCTAGCGATTGGATTTCACTCAAAACTCACCAAATGACTCCTCCCACCATATTATGATGGTGCCCTTGTTTTGGGCTCGATCCGAAATCAATAGGTGTTCCAAATTGGACAATCAAGTTCAACGGCAGTTCGTTCCTAATTGGAGTGGTTGGTGTATTCCATACTTCTAGCGATTGAATTTCACTCAAAACTCACCAAATGACTCCTCCCACCATATTATGATGTTGCCGAAGTTTTGGGCTCGATCCGAAATCAATAGGTGTTCGAAATTGGACAATTCAAGTTCAACGGCAGTTCGTTCCTAATTGGAGTGGTTGGTGTATTCCATACTTCTAGCGATCGGATTTCACTCAAAACTCAACAAATGACTCCTCCCACCATATTATGATGTTGCCCAAGTTTTGGGCTCGATCCGAAATCAATAGGTGTGAGAAATTGGACAATTCAAGTTCAACGGCAGTTCGTTCCTAATTGGAGTGGTTGGTGTATTCTTACTTCTAGCGATTGGATTTCACTCAAAACTAACCAAATGACTCCCCCCACCATATTATGATGTTGCCCAAGTTTTGGCTCGATCCGAAATCAATAGGTGTTCGAAATTGCACAATTCAAGTTCAACGGAAGTTCGTTCCTAATTGGAGTGGTTGGTGTATTCCATACTTCTAGCGATTGGATTTCACTCAAAACTCACCAAATGACTCCTCCCACCATATTATGGTGTTGCCCAAGTTTTGGGCTCGATCCGAAATCAATAGGTGTTCCAAATTGGACAATTCAAGTTCAATGGCAGTTCGTTCCTAATTGGAGTGGTTGGTGTATTCTTACTTCTAGCGATTGGATTTCACTCAAAACTAACCAAATGACTCCCCCCACCATATGATGATGTTGCCCAAGTTTTGGCTCGATCCGAAATCAATAGGTGTTCGAAATTGCACAATTCAAGTTCAACGGAAGTTCGTTCCTAATTGGAGTGGTTGGTGTATTCCATACTTCTAGCGATTGGATTTCACTCAAAACTCACCAAATGACTCCTCCCACCATATTATGGTGTTGCCCAAGTTTTGGGCTCGATCCGAAATCAATAGGTGTTCCAAATTGGACAATTCAAGTTCAACGGCAGTTCGTTCCTAATTGGAGTGGGTGGTGTCTTCCATACTTCTAGCGATTGGATTTCACTCAAAGCTCCCCAAATGACTCCTCCCACCATATTATGATGTTTCCGAAGTTTTGGGCTCGATCCGAAATCAATAGGTGTTCCAAATTGGGCAATTCAAGTTTAACGGCAGTTCGTTCCAAATTGGAGTGGTTGGTGTATTCCATACTTCTAGCGATTGGATTTCACTCAAAACTCACCAAATGACTCCTCCCACCGTATTATGCTGTTGCCCAAGTTTTGGGCTCGATCCGAAATCAATAGGCGTGAGAAATTGGACAATTCAAGTTCAACGGCAGTTCGTTCCTAATTGGAGTGGTTGGTGTATTCCATACTTCTAGCGATTGGATTTCACTCACCACATGACTCCTCCCACCATATTATGATGTTGCCCAAGTTTGGGGCTCGATCCAAAATCAATAGGTGTGAGAAATTGGACAATTCAAGTTCAACGGCAGTTCGTTCCTAATTGGAGTGGTTGGTGTATTCCATATTCTAGCGATTGGATTTCACTCAAAACTCACCAAATGACTCCTCCCACCATATTATGATGGTGCCCACGTTTTGGGCTCGATCCGAAATCAATAGGTGTTCCGAATTGGACAATCAAGTTCAACGGCAGTTCGTTCCTAATTGGAGTGGTTGGTGTATTCCATACTTCTAGCGATTGAATTTCACTCAAAACTCACCAAATGACTCCTCCCACCATATTATGATGTTGCCGAAGTTTTGGGCTCGATCCGAAATCAATAGGTGTTCGAAATTGGACAATTCAAGTTCAACGGCAGTTCGTTCCTAATTGGAGTGGTTGGTGTATTCCATACTTCTAGCGATCGGATTTCACTCAAAACTCAACAAATGACTCCTCCCACCATATTATGATGTTGCCCAAGTTTTGGGCTCGATCCGAAATCAATAGGTGTGAGAAATTGGACAATTCAAGTTCAACGGCAGTTCGTTCCTAATTGGAGTGGTTGGTGTATTCTTACTTCTAGCGATTGGATTTGACTCCAAACTAACCAAATGACTCCCCCCACCATATTATGATGTTGCCCAAGTTTTGGGCTCGATCCGAAATCAATAGGTGTTCGAAATTGCACAATTCAAGTTCAACGGAAGTTCGTTCCTAATTGGAGTGGTTGGTGTATTCCATACTTATAGCGATTGGATTTCACTCAAAACTCACCAAATGGCTCCTCCCACCATATTATGGTGTTGCCCAAGTTTTGGGCTCGATCCGAAATCAATAGGTGTTCCAAATTGGACAATTCAAGTTCAACGGCAGTTCGTTCCTAATTGGAGTGGGTGGTGTATTCCATACTTCTAGCGATTGGATTTCACTCAAAACTCACCAAATGACTCCTCCCACCATATTATGATGTTGCCCAAGTTTTGGGCTCGATCCGAAATCAATAGGTGTTCCAAATTGGGCAATTCAAGTTTAACGGCAGTTCGTTCCAAATTGGAGTGGTTGGTGTATTCCATACTTCTAGCGATTGGATTTCACTCAAAACTCACCAGATGACTCCTCCCACCGTATTATGATTTTGCCCAAGTTTGGGGCTCGGTCCGAAATCAATAGGTGTGAGAAATTGGACAATTCAAGTTCAACGGCAGTTCGTTCCTACTTGGAGTGGTTGGTGTATTCCATACTTCTAGGGATTGGATTTCACTCAAAACTCACGAAATGACTCCTCCCAACATATTATGACGTTGCCCAAGTTTGGGGCTCGATCCGAAATCAATAGGTGTGAGAAATTGGACAATTCAAGTTCAACGGCTGTTCGTTCCTAATTGGAGTGGTTGGTGTATTCCATACTTCTAGCGATTGGATTTCACTCTGTTGCATTCCTAAAAGGACACAAATTAATGTGCAAACAACCAATTAAAAATACCCGCAAGTGCACGAATCTATTGAAGTATAGATTATGTAAGTACGGGGTCGATCCCACGAAGAACTTGTCGGCTTCCTATAAGTTCTAATTTGAGTACAAAGAGAACACTTAATTAACACACCACAAATGCACAAATGAAATAGGGAAACTAGAAATGAGTAAAGAAGTGTAAAAGAAATAAAACAACACAAGAAAACTAAAGAAAAACACAAACAGCACTTTTTATCACCCTTTTATCACCTATGAACAGTGCTAAAGCGACCGGTCGTGAGGCAGAAGCGACCGGTCGTTTTTGGGCAGAGTTGAAACTCAAATTTTGATGTTAAAAGCGACCGGTCGTCAGGTAAAAGCGACCGGTCGTTTTTGGGCAGATTCGTTTTCTCTGTTTTTCAGTTTCGACCTCTGTCCAGTGTTTTGCCTATAACTTTCCACAAAAACAAAGAATACAACGCGGACCAAAAGTCCAAAACAGTTACGAAAATAAACAGAATTCAGTAAACAAAACACACAACGTATGAAACACACAACTCACACACACATTGGGGGGGGGGGGGGGGGGGGTTTGATTTGGTTCAAGTGACCTATTTCTATTGCATGAAAGTAAATGGACTTTGAATTTAAATGAGAATAGCAGAGATGAATTATCAAATTGTGAAATTAAAATGTAACAAACACTAGGGTTTCGGAATCCACCCTAAACAATTCTACCTATGTTCATGAATACTCAAGTGATGAACTCTAAACGTGTTGATGAAAATGTTCGCAATCAAGACCATGGGTCGTGGCTCAAGACGCATTGATTCTCTCTAATATACGTAAAGTGCATGGTTCGTGCTACAATACTTGTGCCCTCCCCATAACCGAACCTAGGTATGGTTCGTACTTTGATTCAATTACAATGAGAACCCATTAAGTTCAAAGAGAATATGAACATCACAAGAATCCTAATAGCATGGTGTCTACATTAGGTATTCAAGAAACCAATTCACATGGATGATTCTTACTTCATCCATTTATTGCTTAGGATAACATGAAGATACACATAATCCCAACAATCTCAAGAAGCATGCTTTCAAAGATGGCCAACCAAGGAAAAACACACATCAAGGATAGATTAATTTGGTGAATTGGAATTCATCAACAATATCTAGAAATTCATACACTCAAGTATCAAAACAATAAGGTAATCATGTTTAGGGCTTCAACCTAAGCCCTAGCTATGGAGTTTAGTTGCTCATACTTATTCCAAATACAAACTCAAAATAAAATTAGAAAGAGTTTACAGATTTTGAGAAAATTGTGAAAGCTTCAAGGTCATCAATGGTGGAAGCTTTCTTCTCCACTTTGCTTGGCTGCACCTTGGCTTTCTCCTAGCTCCAAACTCTCCAAAATCTGCTCTCAATTATGTAGAATGATAGAATGAATTGGCTACCCACGTTCAAAACCTCTCCCACTTCAGATTGCAATTAACTTTCCATTGCCCATCAATTTCCAGCTCACAAATATAATATAAAACTCATACTTTCGTTAAAGCCTTTGCCCTTGTCCCCTTTGCCATGATGAAGTCTTGACTTCACAAAGATGCCAAATGCTTCAGAAAATATCTCATTTACAAAGGTAATTTCTTGTTACCAAGAGTTATGGTAACAAGAAGAATCAAGATGACACAAAGGAGGTAAAAGCTGGCCAATTCCGGATTTCCAGAGCTGTGGTAACATGCTGGATTGGTTGGATAGGCAATACTTGTCCAATGGAGGTCAAATTTGGATATGTTGTAGTTAACATCCATTGGAACAAGTCTCATGAAGATCATGACCTCATCCGAGCACCAGAGCATGTTGATCCCAGGCCAAGAAGTTGACCTACGAAAATGAACAAAAACAAAGTTTATAACCAATAATGCACTTTTAGCTCATTTTCATTCCAACCAAGGTAAAATCTAAGAAAACACAAAAAGGAAGTAAAAAGTTATAAAATGTCAAGAACTAACTCAAAATAGTGGGTGAATAACATGAAAAATCATGTGTAAAAATGAACCGAACACACTCACCACATGACTCCTCCCACCATATTATGATGTTGCCCAAGTTTGGGGCTCGATCCGAAATCAATAGGGGTGAGAAATTGGACAATTCAAGTTCACCGGCAGTTCGTTCCTAATTAGAGTGGTTAGTGTATTCCATACTTCTAGCGATTGGATTTCACTCAAAACTCACCAAAATGACTCCTCCCACCATATTATGATGTTGCCCAAGCTTTTCGCTCGGTCTGAAATCAATAGGTGTGAGAAATTGGACAATTCAAGTTCAACGGCAGTTCGTTCCTAATTGGAGTGGTTGGTGTATTCCATACTTCTAGCGATTGGATTTCACTCACCACATGACACCTCCCACCATATTATGATGTTGCCCAAGTTTGGGGCTCGATCCAAAATCAATAGGTGTGAGAAATTGGACAATTCAAGTTCAACGGCAGTTCGTTCCTAATTGTAGTGGTTGGTGTATTCCTTGCTTCTAGCGATTGGATTTCACTCAAAACTCACCAAATGACTCCTCCCACCAAATTATGATGTTGCCCAAGTTTTGGGCTCGATCCGAAATTAATAGGTGTTCCAAATTGGACAATTCAAGCTCAACGGCAGTTCGTTCCTAATTGGAGTGGTTGGTGTATTCCATACTTCTAGCGATTGGATTTCACTCAAAACTCACCAAATGACTCCTCCCACCATATTATGTTGTTGCCCAAGTTTTGGGCTCGATCCGAAATCAATAGGTGTTCCAAATTGGACAATTCAAGTTCAACGGCAGTTCGTTCCTAATTGGAGTGGTTGGTGTATTCCTTACTTCTAGCGATTGGATTTCACTCAAAACTAACCAAATGACTCCTCCCACCATATTATGATGTTGCCCAAGTTTTGGGGCTCGATCCGAAATCAATAGGTGTGAGAAATTGGACAATTCAAGTTCAACGGCAGTTCGTTCCTAATTGGAGTGGTTGGTGTATTCCATACTTCTAGCGATTGGATTTCACTCAAAACTCACCAAATGACTCCTCCCACCGTGTTATGATGTTTGCCAAGTTTGGGGCTCGATCCGAAATCAATAGGTGTTCGAAATTGGACAATTCAAGTTCAACGGCAGTTCGTTCCAAATTGGAGTGGTTGGTGTATTCCATACTTCTAGCGATTGGATTTCACTAAAAACTCACCAAATGACTCCTCCCACCATATTATGATGTTGCCCAAGTTTGGGGCTCGATCCGAAATCAATAGGTGTGAGAAATTGGACAATTCAAGTTCAACGGCAGTTCGTTCCTAATTGGAGTGGTTGGTGTATTCCATACTTCTTGCGATTGGATTTCACTCACCACATGACTCCTCCCACCATATTATGATGTTGCCCAAGTTTGGGGCTCGATCCGAAATCAATAGGTGTGAGAAATTGGACAATTCAAGTTCAACGGCAGTTCGTTCCTAATTAGAGTGGTTAGTGTATTCCATACTTCTAGCGATTGGATTTCACTCAAAACTAACCAAATGACTCCTCCCACCATATTATGATGTTGCCCAAGTTTTGGGCTCGATCCCAAATCAATAGGTGTGAGAAATTGGACAATTAAAGTTCAACGGCAGTTCTTTCCTAATTGTAGTGGTTGGTGTATTCCTTACTTCTAACGATTGGATTTCACTCAAAACTCACCAAATGACTCCTCCCACCATATTATGACGTTGCCCATGTTTTGGGCTCGATCCGAAATCAATAGGTGTGAGAAATTGGACAATTCAAGTTCAACGGCAGTTCGTTCCTAATTGGAGTGGTTGGTGTATTCCATACTTCTAGCGATTGGATTTCACTCACCAAATGACTCCACCCACCGTATTATGATGTTGCCCAAGTTGGGGGCTCGATCCGTAATCAATAGGTGTTCGAAATTGGACAATTCAAGTTCAACGGCAGTTCGTTCCAAATTGGAGTGGTTGGTGTATTCCATACTTCTAGCGATTGGATTTCACTAAAAACTCACCAAATGACTCCTCCCACCATCTTATGATGTTGCCCAAGTTTTGGGCTCGATCCGAAATTAATAGCTGTTCCAAATTGGACAATTCAAGTTCAACGGCAGTTCGTGCCTAATTGGAGTAGTTAGTGTATTCCATACTTCTATCGATTGGATTTCACTCAAAACTCACCAAAATGACTCCTCCCACAATATTATGATGTTGCCCAAGTTTTGGGCTCGATCCGAAATCAATAGGTGTTCCAAATTGGACAATTCAAGTTCAACGGCAGTTCGTTCCTAATTCGAGTGGTTGGTGTATTCCATACTTCTAGCGATTGGATTTCACTCAAAACTCACCAAATGACTCCTCCCACCATATTATGATGTTGCCCAAGTTTTGGGCTCGATCCGAAATCAATAGGTGTTCCAAATTGGACAATTCAAGTTCAACGGCAGTTCGTTCCTAATTGGAGTGGTTGGTGTATTCCATACTTCTAACGATTGGATTTCACTCAAAACTCACCAAATGACTCCTCCCACCATATTATGATGTTGCCCAAGTTTTGGGCTCGACCCGAAATCAATAGGTGTTCCAAATTGGACAATTCAAGTTCGACGACAGTTCGTTCCTAATTGGAGTGGTTGGTGTATTCCATACTTCTGGCGATGCGATTTCACTCAAAACTCACCAAATGATTCCTCCCACCATATTATGATGTTGCCCAAGTTTTGGGCTCGATCCGAAATCAGTAGGTGTTCCAAATTGGACAATTCAAGTTCAACGGCAGTTCGTTCCAAATTGGAGTGGTTGGTGTATTCCATACTTCTAGCGATTGGATTTCACTCAAAACTCAACAAATGACTCCTCCCACCATATTATGATGTTGCCCAAGTTTTGGGCTTGATCCGAAATAAATAGGTGTTCCAAATTGGACAATTCAAGTTCAACGGCAGTTCGTTCCTAATTCGAGTGGTTGGTGTATTCCATACTTCTAGCGATTGGACTTCACTCAAAACTCACCAAATGACTCCTCCCACCATATTATGATGTTGCCCAAGTTTTGGGCTCGATCCGAAATCAATAGGTGTTCCAAATTGGACAATTCAAGTTCAACGGCAGTTCGTTCCTAATTGGAGTGGTTGGTGTATTCCATACTTCTAGCGATTGGATTTCACTCAAAACTCCCCAAAATGACTCCTCCCACCATATTATGATGTTGCCCAAGTTTTGGGCTCGATCCGAAATCAATAGGTGTTCGAAATTGGACAATTCAAGTTCAACGGCAGTTCGTTCCTAGTTGGAGTGGTTGGTGTATTCCATACCTCTAGCGATTGGATTTCACCCAAAACTCACCAAATGACTCCTCCCACCGTATTATGATGTTGCACAAGTTTGGGGTTCGATCCGAAATCAATAGGTGTGAGAAATTGAACAATTCAAGTTCAACGGCAGTTCGTTCCTAATTTGTGTGGTTGGTGTATTCCATACTTCTAGCGATTGGATGTCACTCAAAACTCACCAAATGACTCCTCCCACCATATTATGATGTTGCCCAAGTTTTGGGCTCGATCCGAAATCAATAGGTGTTCCAAATTGGACAATTCAAGTTCAACGGCAGTTCGTTCCTAATTGGAGTGGTTGGTGTATTCCGTACTTCTAGCGATCGGATTTCACTCAAAACTCACGAAAACGACTCCTCCCGCCATATTATGATGTTGCCCAAGCTTTTGTTTCGATCCGAAATCAATAGGTGTGAGAAATTGGACAATTCAAGTTCAACGGCAGTTCGTTTCTAATTGGAGTGGTTGGTGTATTCCATACTTCTAGCAATTGGATTTCACTCAAAACACACCAAAATGACTCCTCCCACCATATTATGATGTTGCCCAAGCTTTTGGCTCGATCCGAAATCAATAGGTGTGAGAAATTGGACAATTCAAGTTCAACGGCAGTTCGTTCCTAATTGGAGTGGTTGGTGTATTCCATACTTCTAGCGATTGGATTTCACTCAAAACACACCAAATGACTCCTCCCACAATATTATGTTGTTGCCCAAGTTTTGAGCTCGATCCGAAATCAATAGGTGTTCCAAATTGGACATTTCAAGTTCAACGGCAGTTCGTTCCTAATTGGAGTGGTTGGTGTATTCCGTACTTCTAGCGATTGGATTTCACTCAAAACTCACCAAAATGACTCCTCCAACCATATTATGATGTTGCCCAAGCTTTTGTTTCGATCCGAAATCAATAGGTGTGAGAAATTGGACAATTCAAGTTGAACGGTAGTTCGTTCCTAATTGTAGTGGTTGGTGTATTCCTTACTTCTAGCAATTGGATTTCACTCAAAACTACCCAAATGACTCCTCCCACCATATTATGATGTTGCCCAAGTTTTGGGCTCGATCCGAAATCAATAGGTGTGAGAAATTGGACAATTCAAGTTCAACGGCAGTTCTTTCCTAATTGTAGTGGTTGGTGTATTCCTTACTTCTAGCGATTGGATTTCACTCAAAACTCACCAAATGACTCCTCCCACCATATTATGACGTTTCCCAAGTTTTGGGCTCGATCCGAAATCAATAGGTGTGAGAAATTGGACAATTCAAGTTCAACGGCAGTTCGTTCCTAATTGGAGTGGTTGGTGTATTCCATACTTCTAGCGATTGGATTTCACTCAAAACTCACCAAATGACTCCTCCCACCGTATTATGATGTTGCCCATGTTTGGGGCTCGATCCGAAAACAATAGGTGTTCCAAATTGGACAATTCAAGTTCAACGGCAGTTCGTTCCTAATTGGAGTGGTTTGTGTATTCCATACTTCTAGCGATTGGATTTCACTCAAAACTAACCAAATGACTCCTCCCACCATATTACGATGTTGCCCAAGTTTTGGGCTCGATCCGAAATCAATAGGTGTTCCAAATTGGACAATTCAAGTTCAACGGCAGTTCGTTCCTAATTGGAGTGGTTGGTGTATTCCATACTTCTGGCGATGCGATTTCACTCAAAACTCACCAAATGATTCCTCCCACCATATTATGATGTTGCCCAAGTTTTGGGCTCGATCCGAAATCAGTAGGTGTTCCAAATTGGACAATTCAAGTTCAACGGCAGTTCATTCCTAATTGGAGTGGTTTGTGTATTCCATACTTCTAGCGATTTGATTTCACTCAAAACTCACCAAATGCCTCCTCCCACCATGTTATGATGTTGCCCAAGTTTTGGGCTCGATCCGAAATCAATAGGTGTTCCAAATTGGACAATTCAAGTTCAACGGCAGTTCGTTCCTAATTGTAGTGGTTGGTGTATTCCTTACTTCTAGCGATTGGATTTCACTCAAAACTCACCAAAATGACTCCTCCCACCATATTATGATGTTGCCCAAGTTTTGGGCTCGATCCGAAATCAATAGGTGTTCGAAATTGGACAATTCAAGTTCAACGGCAGTTCGTTCCTAGTTGGAGTGGTTGGTGTATTCCATACCTCTAGCGATTGGATTTCACCCAAAACTCACCAAATGACTCCTCCCACCGTATTATGATGTTGCACAAGTTTGGGGTTCGATCCGAAATCAATAGGTGTGAGAAATTGAACAATTCAAGTTCAACGGCAGTTCGTTCCTAATTTGTGTGGTTGGTGTATTCCATACTTCTAGCGATTGGATGTCACTCAAAACTCACCAAATGACTCCTCCCACCATATTATGATGTTGCCCAAGTTTTGGGCTCAATCCGAAATCAATAGGTGTTCCAAATTGGACAATTCAAATCAACTAATGAGATAGGTGATCAATCAGTGTGTAATGTGGAAGCTATAGCTCAAAGGCACACGGTTTCAAAGCAAGCACACTCAAACCTTGAATAAAGAACATTGTTCGACTCTAATTCTCACAGATAACACTCAATCACTCAGAACCAATGGTTTTATTCTCTCAAACAAGCTAAAGTGAGTATATGAAATAGAAGCACAATATTTGGTTAGATCTCATGAAGGGAATCAAATACTAAGAATAGAGATACACACATACCTACCAGCACCCATGAATACATCCTCAAAGATCAGCTAGGTCTTTCACAAGGTTTGTAATGAAAGGTAAGGTTAGGGGAAATGGAAGAATTGGAAGAAAAAACAGGTAACTTAAGAACATACCAAGGTTGCATTCTTCATTGATCTGCAAGGTAGCATTGACTTATAATGGCATGGCTGCAAACTTCATGGTACCACCTGGCATAGACTTTATTTATTTATTTATTTTTTTTTTTTACACTTAGATCAAATCGAAACACTTTCATCTTCGTTGATTTGATCTGCATCTTCATTAACTTCATTGCACAGAATCACACCATCTTTCATTTAGGCACATGGCAGCAACTTCCTTGCTTCAAACTTTATCTTGGCACACCTTGGTATATTTCTAAGCTATAGGGTATGGCTACAATAGGTGAAGTATCTCAGATTGAGATACAAAGGTAGGGAAATGATGAGGGTGATAGAAGAAAAGGCTTTAAGTGTTTGGCTTCAAGAGGGTTGATGGAACACACATATAGGTAGGGTGAAAAGAAAGCACATCGAATGGTTATGCACACATAGCCTAGCATCACTTCAATGAGTTCATTCATGAATGAGAGCAAGCACATGATATCTGCAAAAGAGAATCATCCTTAGTATTCAATCAAAATGGAATAATGAGATCATTTAGAGTGAAATGAAGAAAATAAATTGGGATGAGAAGTAGAAACACTTTAAACCCTCTCAAGAAAGCAATTGGGCTCAATATAGCTCACTAGGGTAGTCTCCACTATTCTCCTTCGAGAATTTGAGCATGGTACTTTAGCCACCAGAATTCTAGGAGCCAAAGCTTTGTGAAGTGCAAAATTCTGATATGAAAACCTCAATGGCAGCTCCATAGCATCGATTGTATGACATTAAAAAAAAATTAGTGACAAATGAACGAAAATTGAAAACACAAATGAATGAAATTTGAAAACCTTCCCCCCAGACCTGAATTGAACATTGTCCTCAATGTTAAAGCAAAGTAAAGATGATTGAGAACAAGTAAATGATAAAGGGAAAAGTTAAGAAAAAGTTAAGAAGAAAAAATAAATAAATTAAAAAAAAAAAAAAAAAAAATACAAGCAACTCACGGATGACCAGTTAAGGGCCTCAGAAAACACAGCCAGGGGATCCGGGAAGTTTGGAGGGGTCACAATGGTCCCGCTTAAAACCCAAACTTCTTAGACACCGAAGGTGTCGCCTAAAGAACTCCTAGACACTGTATTGACAGAGGTGCTCACTGGGGTTACCAAAAGTTAGCTCATATGAAAAAAAATTATTTAAAGAAACAGAAACTTAAAATGACTAAAATAAAAACAAAACAAGTAAAGAGAAAGGATAGAAATGCTCCCCCTTGATGCGATTAGGTCGATTGCTACCAAGCACCTTCTTCTTGAACACATGGGTTGCCTCCCAAGAAGCGCCTTAGTTACTGTCTTGGCAAGACATTATGTGATCAGCTAAGTTGATGGTACAAAGGGAAGTTGATCCACCACATGGCCTGTCTGAATGCCAGCTGAGATTCCCTCATAGAATGGCTTTAAACGTTGTCCATTTACTTTGAAAGTTGAGCCGTCTTTAGGGTTTTGAATCTCCACAGCTCCATAGGGAGAAACATTGACCACGGTGAATGGGCCTTGCCATCTAGACTTCAATTTTCCTGGAAAGAGACGCAATCGTGAGTTAAACAAAAGAACTGACATACCTTTGGAGAACTCTTTCCGTTGAATGTTTCTGTCATGGTAACTCTTGGTTCGTTCTTTGTAAAGCTTTGCATTCTCATAAGACTCATGTCTAATTTCTTCCAATTCATTGAGCTGAAACTTTCTTGCATGGCCTGCCTTGTCTAGATCAAAATTTAACTTCTTGATGGCCCAAAAAGCATTGTGTTCAAGCTCCATTGGCAGGTGACAAGCTTTCCCAAACACAAGACGATAAGGGCTCATCCCAATGGGAGTCTTATATGCAGTCCTATAAGCCCATAATGAATCATTGAGCTTGGCTGCCCAATCTTTCCTTGTATTGTTCACCACCTTCTCCAGGATGTGCTTAATTTCTCTATTGCTTATTTCCACTTGACCAGAAGTTTGCGGATGATATGGTGTAGAGACTCGATGGGTGATGTTGTACTTCTTCATGAGTGCTTCGAATGGCTTGTTACAGAAGTGGCTGCCTCCATCACTAATGACAGCCCTTGGAGTACCAAACCTTGTGAAAATATTATCCTTCAAGAACTTGAGCACCACCTTATGATCATTGGTTTTGGTGGCTATGGCTTCCACCCATTTAGACACATAATCAACAGCAACAAGTATGTAAGTACAACCAAAGGAAGATGGGAATGGTCCCATGAAATCAATACCCCACACATCGAAGAGCTCCACAACAAGTATGCTATTCAATGGCATTTCGTTCCTGCGACTTATGTTCCCCATCCTTTGACACCTATCACACTTAACACAAAAATTAAACGCATCTTTGAATAGAGTGGGCCAAAAGAAACCAGATTGGAGAATTTTAAGTGCTGTTTTCTTAGCTCCAAAGTGACCTCCACAAGCCAATTCGTGGCTATGCCTAAGTATGCTTTCTTGCTCTTCTTCTGGAACACATCTTCTGATGAGTTGATCCGGGCAATGCTTGAATAAGAAAGGTTCATCCCAGACATAATGTTTCACCATGGAAAAGAACTTCTTCTTGTCCTGAGAAGTTAGATCATTTCTAAGAACACCACAAGCAAGATAATTAACAAAATCAGCATACCATGGTTCTTTGACTTGGGCAGCATATAGTTGTTCATCAGGGAAAGTCTCATTCAAGGGTAGCACAGCTTCTCCTTTTTCTTCAACCACAATTCTGCTCAAATGATCAGCTACCACATTCTCACATCCCTTCTTGTCTCGAATTTCCAAATCGAACTCTTGCAGCAAGAGAATCCATCTAATTAAGCGTGGTTTTGCGTCCTTCTTAGTGAGCAAGTATCTAAGAGCTGCATGGTCAGAATAAACAATTACTTTAGAACCAACAAGATAAGAACGAAATTTTTCTAAAGCAAAAACCACAGCAAGGAACTCCTTCTCTGTTGTGGAGTAGTTGATTTGAGCATCATTCAAGGTCCGGCTAGCATAATGAATCACATGGGGGAGCTTGTTCTTCTTTTGACCTAAAACTGCACCAATAGCAAAGTCAGAGGCATCACACATTATTTCAAATGGTAAAGACCAATCTGGAGCTATGATAATAGGGGCTGAAGTTAGCTCCCTCTTCAAGGTAGTAAAGGCTTCCATGCAAGCTTCATTAAACTCAAAAACAGCATCCTTAGCAAGGAGATTACACAATGGCCTTGTAATGCTTGAGAAATTTTTGATGAACCTTCTATAGAATCCAGCATGACCTAGAAAGCTTCTAATTCCTTTCACAGAGGTAGGGGGTGGCAGATTTGAGATGAGATCGATCTTGGCTTTATCCACTTCAATTCCCTTGCTTGAAATCACATGGCCTAGCACAATGCCTTGTCTCACCATGAAGTGACACTTCTCCCAATTCAAAATCAGATTTGTTTCCTGGCATCTTTTAAGCACTAGAGATAAGTGGTGAAGACAATTATCAAAAGAGGAACCAAAAACTGAAAAATCATCCATAAATACCTCAATGAATCGTTCCACCATATCTGAAAAGATTGACATCATGCATCTTTGGAAAGTTGCTGGGGCATTGCACAAACCGAATGGCATCCTTCTATAAGCAAACGTACCAAATGGGCATGTGAATGTGGTTTTCTCTTGGTCTTCCGGAGCAATGGGAATTTGATTATAACCTGAAAAACCATCAAGAAAACAATAGTAAGCATGGCCAGATAAACGTTCAAGCATTTGATCAATAAAAGGCAAGGGGAAATGATCTTTTCTAGTGGATGTGTTCAACTTCCTGTAATCAATGCAAACTCTCCAACCAGTGATAGTTCGTGTAGGAACTATCTCATTCTTCTCATTCTTCACAACGGTGATTCCGGACTTCTTCGGAACAACTTGTACAGGGCTCACCCACTTAGAATCTGAAATTGGGTAGATGATTCCTACATCGAGTAGCTTTAAAACTTCAGCTCTAACCACCTCTTTCATGTTGGGATTTAGCCTCCTTTGGGCATCACGGGATGGTTTGCTGTCTTCTTCCATTAGAATCCGGTGCATGCACATGCTTGGACTAATTCCTTTGATGTCTGCTATGGTCCACCCAATGGCTGTTTTATGCTCTTTTAGAACCTTAATTAAGCTCTCTTCTTCATGTGAGGTGAGACCTGCAGCAATTATAACAGGGAGAGTTTCGTTAGCACCCAAATAAGTATATTTAAGATGATTGGGCAGTGGTTTAAGTTCTAGCTTTGGTGGGGTGATAATGGATGGCTCCAATTTCGTGGATGATGGTCCAAGAGGCTCGAGTGGTGGCCTAAAGGATGGTGGGTATGGTTGAAACACTTCTAAGGCAGCCACCACTTCTTGGAACTCCGGTTCACAAAGATCTTCCTCTTCTTGTGTTAAGACAGCTTCTAGAGCATCATTAGACTTTCTCTGCAAAATTTTGGAAGAAACCTCATGATCCACAACATCAATTGAAAAGCAAGAATCAAGAGAGATAGAAGGTTGAGATAGAGCATTAAGCATTTTAAATTCAACAGTTTCACCTAGAACAGTCATGGAAAGGGTGCTATCTTTCACTTTGATAACTGTGTCTGCAGTGGCCATGAATGGCCTGCCTAGGAGAATGCGATCAACATGATCTCCATTTGGATTGTCTTCCATGTCCATCACTACAAAATCAGCAGGGAGAATTAGTGTATTAACTTGAACTAAAATATCTTCTACAATACCTTTTGGATATTTTATAGAATGATCAGCTAGTTCAAGTCGTATTGAAGTCTTCTTCATCCCTTCTAAGCCAAGCTTTTGATACAATGAATATGGCATTAGGTTGACACTTGCTCCCAAGTCCAACATGGCTCTTCCAACCTTATTGCCTCCAATGTTAATGGGAATGTCAAAGCTGCCAGGATCAACTAGTTTTGGTGGAAGCTTCCTTTGCAACACAGCACTTACATTCTGGTCAAGCTTTACATCTTCATTTGGAGCGAAATTGAGCTTGTGAGTTTTCAAGTCCTTGATGAACTTTCCATATGCAGGAATCTGTTCAATAACATCAAGCAAAGGCAAATTGATATTAACTTTACTCAAAATATCATAAATCTCTTTAAAAGCCTTATCTTGCTTTGCTTTCTTAAGACGGCCTGGAAATGGAATCGGTGGAACATATGGAGCGGGTGGCACGTATCTATCTTCTTGAAGATGTGGTGGCACAAATTTGTCATCTCTCTTATGCAATTGGAATTGTTTGGATTCCTGAGAATCTGATTTGGCATTAGGAGCAGATTGAGAAGTTTTGAGATGTTCCCCTTCTGTAGCCGTGGTCTCCTCCTCTTCATCTTCTACAATCATAACATCATTTGAAAGATTAGAATCAACTTTACTATCAATGATCTTACCTGATCTGAGCACATGAATGGCCTTGGCTTCTTGGTTCTTTGGATTGATCTCGGTTTGGCTTGGCCATTTCCCAGGTGCTCTTTGAGTTATTTCAGCAGCTAATTGGCCTATTTGAACTTCCAATTTGGCAATGGCAGCTTGTGTAGTTTGCTGGAAATTGGATTGGTTGATTGCCATCTGCTTAACTATATCATCCAATGATGATGTTTGTTGTGGCTTTTGGAATGAAGGGGGATTGGCTTGATTCTGAGTATTCCTCCATGAAAAGTTTGGATGATTCCTCCAACCTGGATTATAACTTTGAGAGTATGGATCATTTCTTGGACCTTGGTTGTAGGAATTTACCAACTTAGCTTGCTCTTGCACAAATTCTGGATATCCAGCCCCAAGTGGACAAGCTATGGTAGCATGGTCAGGAGTTTCGCAAATACTACACACTTCCTTCGGAGGGCTTCTTGAGTTTAATGCAAGAAGAGCATCTAGCTTTTGTTCCAGTTTTGAAATCTGCACACTAGAAGCATCATTAGAACCACTAATAACACGTTTACCTCTTGTATCCGTATGTTGGGTCTCCATTGCTATCTCCTCAAAGAGTTCGTATGTTTCTTCTGGAGTTTTGGTTTTAAAAGAACCACCTGCAAAATTGGTGACTATATTATGACTAGAAGGGGTTAGTCCTTTATAAAACATACGCATTTGAAGCTTCAATGGAATCCCATGATGAGGACATTGGTTGAGCAGCCCATTGAATCTCTCCCATGCTTCACAAAACGATTCATCATCTTGCTGTGCAAATAACAAGATCTTATCCCTAAGCATGTCGGTCTTTTGCGTGGAGAAGTATTTCTCCAAGAACTTCTTTTGAATGGCAGCCCATGTAGTGAGTGAACCAGGCTTCAAAGAATTCAACCAATATTTCGCCTTATCCTTCAAAGTGTATGGAAACACTCTCATTCGAAGTTGATCTTCTGTCACACCTGTCAAGGGAAAAGAACTCACAACATTAAAAATATCCTTTATATGAGTTAATGGATCTTCATTAGGTAAACCATAAAAGGAAGGCAGCATATTAAGATGAGAAGATTTAAGCTCATAATTTCGAGCTACAGTGGGCAGCAAAATGCTTGAAGGAGATGCTGGAATTGTTGGGATATCAAGTTCTCCCATGAACTCATTGGCAGCCATCTCTTCTTCTTCTTCTTGGTCTGAACTTGCTTCCGAATTTGAAGGTGAAGAACCAGGAAGTTCAGTGTGGAGAGCAATACTTGTAAATGTGGCAAGAGCTTGCTCTTTTGCAGTTGACAACTCTCTTTCTAGACGATTATGAACTTCAGAGATCACCCGGTTGGGTTGCAACGATGGTCCTGCGTTCAAAGATCTGGAGCGTTGGAACGAAGACCTCACTTGTTCAAGGAACGGTCTTTTAGACATAAACTACCTGAAACAGAAAATTAGATTAATTAGAAACACTAAAAAGAATAGGGTAACCTTGGGCACATAACCAGGGAAGAACTTTCGTTCAGTCCCCGGCAACGGCGCCAAAATTTGTTGTTAATTATTATGTTAACTCGCAATTGTACGGGGCAATTAGTAATATAGCAAGACAAGTACGAGGTCGTACCCACGAAGACTGAGAAGTTCAAATTAGTTATGTACGTAGATTACCGAATTCAAGAAGTTAGGAAGTTAAGTCTAAAACAGAAATTAAAGTGAGAGTGATTGTGATTGTGAAAGGAAGTGAGCAAACTGAAATTGCGAATGAAAGCACATAAACAAGTGTAACAAAGAGTGGTTTTAAGAGTTGGAAAACAGATTTGGAGACTAGGGCATTCGAATCACCATAACAATTCAATTCTGGGTTATATGGAGTCAAGTAACAAGTCTAATTCAGATTCAAAGATTGATTCTAGCTAAAGTATGATTAGGCCATGGTGTTTGATCCTAACCTTGTGTTCCTAATTCCCTAATTTGATCATTTGTTGTCTAACCTAAAATTAAGCATTAGGAACCCATTAAGCATAGAAGAACAATTTAAACAACCAAGCATGTATCTAATCCCTGTTGTCGAATGTCCATACATACTCTTCCTATTCATAGTTCAATTCGAATTAAAGCATGGTGTCTACTCTTAATTCAAACCAAGATAGTTAACAAACAAGTTCTAATGGTGATCAATCATTCAAACAAGCATGTTAACTTATAAGCATAATGAATAAGAACATGAATCATGAATCAAACTTGAAACTCCAAACTTATAAACCCAGAATATTCATGTTAGGTTACATCGAAGCCCTAGTTATGGATTTAGTTACTCATAATGGAAAAGAAACTAAAATAGAAATGGGAAAACATAATGAATGCCATAAGAGTAGAAAAACCCTTTTCTGAAGTTCTTGTAGTGTCCAATGCTTCTCCAAGAGCTTCTCCACGTCTAGAAGGATGTATGAAGGATATGGAGGTGATTTGAGATGAGCTTGAGTGAGTGGTGATGGATGAGAAAGAGGAAATTCGTAGGGAAATGGAAGGGAGGTTTTCTGGAGCTGTTTTGGTGATTTTGGGACAGTTTAGAGTATTGGGTTGATTGCTTGAGTGTTTGGGGTTGTGGGAATGTATGAGGATGATTTCTGGATGATGGAAGTGTGGAGGATGGCTGAAGTGAATTTTGTAGCTTGAAGACTCCTCTATTTATAGGGCTAAGAGGGAGGAACATCATGATGAAATCCAACACCACCATTCCTCATTTAATACAACCCATAACTCCCACTTCATCTTGTCTATGTTAGTGTGGTTGGAATCAATCCCATCCCATACTTCTTTTGCTGTACCTCAAGCTTTCTTCACATGGGATCAAAGGTGATCAATTGTGGCTGCCTTTTGCTGCCAACCCATGTGGTCTTCTTTTGGTTGTTGAACAAAAACGAGTCTTCTGAACCAGACTTGGTGTAGGAAGGCCAGAGGTTTCAAAACTTATCCAATGGGTCTCAAATCTGGATATGTTATAGTAGACACCCATTGGAACAACTTCTATGAAGAAAGTAGTCCCATCGGAGCAGTAGAAGTATGCGTTTTGGGCCTTGCAATTTGGCTGCCGAACAGAGACTGGAATTGACTTCATTTCATTTATGCTTTACATGCATGCACATGCTTTCTCTATAATAACTCCAGCATGTACCAACTTGATCCTTTAGAATTTCATAGCTGGAATGCCTCCCCACTTCACTCATTATGTTGGATCCAAAGTCAGTTGCAGC
Organism: Prunus avium; assembly: GCF_965620075.1. Classification (NCBI taxonomy): domain Eukaryota; kingdom Viridiplantae; phylum Streptophyta; class Magnoliopsida; order Rosales; family Rosaceae; genus Prunus; species Prunus avium. The sequence goes on along the minus strand of NC_142286.1, from coordinate 22,161,470 downwards.
ATGGGTGAGGCACATGGAGGGACATGACAAAGCTGGCAGCTGCAAATCCTCCTGAGCAGGGTTGAGTGTTGGGCGGGCTGAGCACTCCACAAATGTCCAATTGGGCTGCAATTTGGATATGTTGTACTAGACACCCATTGGAACAAGTTTCATGAAGATCTTCACCTCATCCAAGCCCCATAGCATGCTGATCCAAGGCCAAGACGCTGACCTACGAAATTGGGCTGGAAAGGAGTTGTAGCCAAAATGTGTTTGTCTTTAAGCCCTTCTTCCATTCACCCCAAATCAAGCCTTAACATGCATGGATTGCATCATTTCCTATCCAAAGTCATCATTGTTACCTAAATGTCAATTAACTGAAAGATAAACACAAAAAGGATTAAAAGCACAAGTTTAACTCAAACACATAGCCAAATCATAAGCTAGAAGGGTACAAAATGATATACAATTATGAACCGATCAATTACGACGTTGCCCAAGTTTTGGGATCGATCCGAAATCAATAGGAGTGAGAAATTGGACAATTCAAGTTCAACGGCAGTTCGTTCCTAATTGGAGTGGTTGGTGTATTCCATACTTCTAGCAATTGGATTTCACTCAAAACTCACCAAATGACTCCTCCCACCGTATTACGATGTTGCACAAGTTTGGGGTTCGATCCGAAATCAATAGGTGTTCCAAATTGGACAATTCAAGTTCACCGGCAGTTCGTTCCTAATTGGAGTGGTTGGTGTATTCCATACTTCTAGAGATTGGATTTCACTCAAAACTCACCAAAATGACTCCCCCCACCATATTATGATGTTGCCCAAGTTTTGGGCTCGATCCGAAATCAATAGGTGTTCGAAATTGGACAATTCAAGTTCAACGGCAGTTCGTTCCTAACTGGAGTGGTTGGTGTATTCCATACTTCTAGCGATAGGATTTCACTCAAAACTCACCAAAATGACTCCTCCCACCATATTATGATGTTGCCCAAGTTTTGGGCTCGATCCGAAATCAATAGGTGTTCGAAATTGGACAATTCAAGTTCAACGGCAGTTCGTTCCTAGTTGGAGTGGTTGGTGTATTCCATACCTCTAGCGATTGGATTTCACCCAAAACTCACCAAATGACTCCTCCCACCGTATTATGATGTTGCACAAGTTTGGGGTTCGATCCGAAATCAATAGGTGTGAGAAATTGAACAATTCAAGTTCAACGGCAGTTCGTTCCTAATTTGTGTGGTTGGTGTATTCCATACTTCTAGCGATTGGATGTCACTCAAAACTCACCAAATGACTCCTCCCACCATATTATGATGTTGCCCAAGTTTTGGGCTCAATCCGAAATCAATAGGTGTTCCAAATTGGACAATTCAAATCAACTAATGAGATAGGTGATCAATCAGTGTGTAATGTGGAAGCTATAGCTCAAAGGCACACGGTTTCAAAGCAAGCACACTCAAACCTTGAATAAAGAACATTGTTCGACTCTAATTCTCACAGATAACACTCAATCACTCAGAACCAATGGTTTTATTCTCTCAAACAAGCTAAAGTGAGTATATGAAATAGAAGCACAATATTTGGTTAGATCTCATGAAGGGAATCAAATACTAAGAATAGAGATACACACATACCTACCAGCACCCATGAATACATCCTCAAAGATCAGCTAGGTCTTTCACAAGGTTTGTAATGAAAGGTAAGGTTAGGGGAAATGGAAGAATTGGAAGAAAAAACAGGTAACTTAAGAACATACCAAGGTTGCATTCTTCATTGATCTGCAAGGTAGCATTGACTTATAATGGCATGGCTGCAAACTTCATGGTACCACCTGGCATAGACTTTATTTATTTATTTTTTTTTTTTTTTTACACTTAGATCAAATCGAAACACTTTCATCTTCGTTGATTTGATCTGCATCTTCATTAACTTCATTGCACAGAATCACACCATCTTTCATTTAGGCACATGGCAGCAACTTCCTTGCTTCAAACTTTATCTTGGCACACCTTGGTATATTTCTAAGCTATAGGGTATGGCTACAATAGGTGAAGTATCTCAGATTGAGATACAAAGGTAGGGAAATGATGAGGGTGATAGAAGAAAAGGCTTTAAGTGTTTGGCTTCAAGAGGGTTGATGGAACACACATATAGGTAGGGTGAAAAGAAAGCACATCGAATGGTTATGCACACATAGCCTAGCATCACTTCAATGAGTTCATTCATGAATGAGAGCAAGCACATGATATCTGCAAAAGAGAATCATCCTTAGTATTCAATCAAAATGGAATAATGAGATCATTTAGAGTGAAATGAAGAAAATAAATTGGGATGAGAAGTAGAAACACTTTAAACCCTCTCAAGAAAGCAATTGGGCTCAATATAGCTCACTAGGGTAGTCTCCACTATTCTCCTTCGAGAATTTGAGCATGGTACTTTAGCCACCAGAATTCTAGGAGCCAAAGCTTTGTGAAGTGCAAAATTCTGATATGAAAACCTCAATGGCAGCTCCATAGCATCGATTGTATGACATTAAAAAAAAATTAGTGACAAATGAACGAAAATTGAAAACACAAATGAATGAAATTTGAAAACCTTCCCCCCAGACCTGAATTGAACATTGTCCTCAATGTTAAAGCAAAGTAAAGATGATTGAGAACAAGTAAATGATAAAGGGAAAAGTTAAGAAAAAGTTAAGAAGAAAAAATAAATAAATTAAAAAAAAAAAAAAAAAAAATACAAGCAACTCACGGATGACCAGTTAAGGGCCTCAGAAAACACAGCCAGGGGATCCGGGAAGTTTGGAGGGGTCACAATGGTCCCGCTTAAAACCCAAACTTCTTAGACACCGAAGGTGTCGCCTAAAGAACTCCTAGACACTGTATTGACAGAGGTGCTCACTGGGGTTACCAAAAGTTAGCTCATATGAAAAAAAATTATTTAAAGAAACAGAAACTTAAAATGACTAAAATAAAAACAAAACAAGTAAAGAGAAAGGATAGAAATGCTCCCCCTTGATGCGATTAGGTCGATTGCTACCAAGCACCTTCTTCTTGAACACATGGGTTGCCTCCCAAGAAGCGCCTTAGTTACTGTCTTGGCAAGACATTATGTGATCAGCTAAGTTGATGGTACAAAGGGAAGTTGATCCACCACATGGCCTGTCTGAATGCCAGCTGAGATTCCCTCATAGAATGGCTTTAAACGTTGTCCATTTACTTTGAAAGTTGAGCCGTCTTTAGGGTTTTGAATCTCCACAGCTCCATAGGGAGAAACATTGACCACGGTGAATGGGCCTTGCCATCTAGACTTCAATTTTCCTGGAAAGAGACGCAATCGTGAGTTAAACAAAAGAACTGACATACCTTTGGAGAACTCTTTCCGTTGAATGTTTCTGTCATGGTAACTCTTGGTTCGTTCTTTGTAAAGCTTTGCATTCTCATAAGACTCATGTCTAATTTCTTCCAATTCATTGAGCTGAAACTTTCTTGCATGGCCTGCCTTGTCTAGATCAAAATTTAACTTCTTGATGGCCCAAAAAGCATTGTGTTCAAGCTCCATTGGCAGGTGACAAGCTTTCCCAAACACAAGACGATAAGGGCTCATCCCAATGGGAGTCTTATATGCAGTCCTATAAGCCCATAATGAATCATTGAGCTTGGCTGCCCAATCTTTCCTTGTATTGTTCACCACCTTCTCCAGGATGTGCTTAATTTCTCTATTGCTTATTTCCACTTGACCAGAAGTTTGCGGATGATATGGTGTAGAGACTCGATGGGTGATGTTGTACTTCTTCATGAGTGCTTCGAATGGCTTGTTACAGAAGTGGCTGCCTCCATCACTAATGACAGCCCTTGGAGTACCAAACCTTGTGAAAATATTATCCTTCAAGAACTTGAGCACCACCTTATGATCATTGGTTTTGGTGGCTATGGCTTCCACCCATTTAGACACATAATCAACAGCAACAAGTATGTAAGTACAACCAAAGGAAGATGGGAATGGTCCCATGAAATCAATACCCCACACATCGAAGAGCTCCACAACAAGTATGCTATTCAATGGCATTTCGTTCCTGCGACTTATGTTCCCCATCCTTTGACACCTATCACACTTAACACAAAAATTAAACGCATCTTTGAATAGAGTGGGCCAAAAGAAACCAGATTGGAGAATTTTAAGTGCTGTTTTCTTAGCTCCAAAGTGACCTCCACAAGCCAATTCGTGGCTATGCCTAAGTATGCTTTCTTGCTCTTCTTCTGGAACACATCTTCTGATGAGTTGATCCGGGCAATGCTTGAATAAGAAAGGTTCATCCCAGACATAATGTTTCACCATGGAAAAGAACTTCTTCTTGTCCTGAGAAGTTAGATCATTTCTAAGAACACCACAAGCAAGATAATTAACAAAATCAGCATACCATGGTTCTTTGACTTGGGCAGCATATAGTTGTTCATCAGGGAAAGTCTCATTCAAGGGTAGCACAGCTTCTCCTTTTTCTTCAACCACAATTCTGCTCAAATGATCAGCTACCACATTCTCACATCCCTTCTTGTCTCGAATTTCCAAATCGAACTCTTGCAGCAAGAGAATCCATCTAATTAAGCGTGGTTTTGCGTCCTTCTTAGTGAGCAAGTATCTAAGAGCTGCATGGTCAGAATAAACAATTACTTTAGAACCAACAAGATAAGAACGAAATTTTTCTAAAGCAAAAACCACAGCAAGGAACTCCTTCTCTGTTATGGAGTAGTTGATTTGAGCATCATTCAAGGTCCGGCTAGCATAATGAATCACATGGGGGAGCTTGTTCTTCTTTTGACCTAAAACTGCACCAATAGCAAAGTCAGAGGCATCACACATTATTTCAAATGGTAAAGACCAATCTGGAGCTATGATAATAGGGGCTGAAGTTAGCTCCCTCTTCAAGGTAGTAAAGGCTTCCATGCAAGCTTCATTAAACTCAAAAACAGCATCCTTAGCAAGGAGATTACACAATGGCCTTGTAATGCTTGAGAAATTTTTGATGAACCTTCTATAGAATCCAGCATGACCTAGAAAGCTTCTAATTCCTTTCACAGAGGTAGGGGGTGGCAGATTTGAGATGAGATCGATCTTGGCTTTATCCACTTCAATTCCCTTGCTTGAAATCACATGGCCTAGCACAATGCCTTGTCTCACCATGAAGTGACACTTCTCCCAATTCAAAATCAGATTTGTTTCCTGGCATCTTTTAAGCACTAGAGATAAGTGGTGAAGACAATTATCAAAAGAGGAACCAAAAACTGAAAAATCATCCATAAATACCTCAATGAATCGTTCCACCATATCTGAAAAGATTGACATCATGCATCTTTGGAAAGTTGCTGGGGCATTGCACAAACCGAATGGCATCCTTCTATAAGCAAACGTACCAAATGGGCATGTGAATGTGGTTTTCTCTTGGTCTTCCGGAGCAATGGGAATTTGATTATAACCTGAAAAACCATCAAGAAAACAATAGTAAGCATGGCCAGATAAACGTTCAAGCATTTGATCAATAAAAGGCAAGGGGAAATGATCTTTTCTAGTGGATGTGTTCAACTTCCTGTAATCAATGCAAACTCTCCAACCAGTGATAGTTCGTGTAGGAACTATCTCATTCTTCTCATTCTTCACAACGGTGATTCCGGACTTCTTCGGAACAACTTGTACAGGGCTCACCCACTTAGAATCTGAAATTGGGTAGATGATTCCTACATCGAGTAGCTTTAAAACTTCAGCTCTAACCACCTCTTTCATGTTGGGATTTAGCCTCCTTTGGGCATCACGGGATGGTTTGCTGTCTTCTTCCATTAGAATCCGGTGCATGCACATGCTTGGACTAATTCCTTTGATGTCTGCTATGGTCCACCCAATGGCTGTTTTATGCTCTTTTAGAACCTTAATTAAGCTCTCTTCTTCATGTGAGGTGAGACCTGCAGCAATTATAACAGGGAGAGTTTCGTTAGCACCCAAATAAGTATATTTAAGATGATTGGGCAGTGGTTTAAGTTCTAGCTTTGGTGGGGTGATAATGGATGGCTCCAATTTCGTGGATGATGGTCCAAGAGGCTCGAGTGGTGGCCTAAAGGATGGTGGGTATGGTTGAAACACTTCTAAGGCAGCCACCACTTCTTGGAACTCCGGTTCACAAAGATCTTCCTCTTCTTGTGTTAAGACAGCTTCTAGAGCATCATTAGACTTTCTCTGCAAAATTTTGGAAGAAACCTCATGATCCACAACATCAATTGAAAAGCAAGAATCAAGAGAGATAGAAGGTTGAGATAGAGCATTAAGCATTTTAAATTCAACAGTTTCACCTAGAACAGTCATGGAAAGGGTGCTATCTTTCACTTTGATAACTGTGTCTGCAGTGGCCATGAATGGCCTGCCTAGGAGAATGCGATCAACATGATCTCCATTTGGATTGTCTTCCATGTCCATCACTACAAAATCAGCAGGGAGAATTAGTGTATTAACTTGAACTAAAATATCTTCTACAATACCTTTTGGATATTTTATAGAATGATCAGCTAGTTCAAGTCGTATTGAAGTCTTCTTCATCCCTTCTAAGCCAAGCTTTTGATACAATGAATATGGCATTAGGTTGACACTTGCTCCCAAGTCCAACATGGCTCTTCCAACCTTATTGCCTCCAATGTTAATGGGAATGTCAAAGCTGCCAGGATCAACTAGTTTTGGTGGAAGCTTCCTTTGCAACACAGCACTTACATTCTGGTCAAGCTTTACATCTTCATTTGGAGCGAAATTGAGCTTGTGAGTTTTCAAGTCCTTGATGAACTTTCCATATGCAGGAATCTGTTCAATAACATCAAGCAAAGGCAAATTGATATTAACTTTACTCAAAATATCATAAATCTCTTTAAAAGCCTTATCTTGCTTTGCTTTCTTAAGACGGCCTGGAAATGGAATCGGTGGAACATATGGAGCGGGTGGCACGTATCTATCTTCTTGAAGATGTGGTGGCACAAATTTGTCATCTCTCTTATGCAATTGGAATTGTTTGGATTCCTGAGAATCTGATTTGGCATTAGGAGCAGATTGAGAAGTTTTGAGATGTTCCCCTTCTGTAGCCGTGGTCTCCTCCTCTTCATCTTCTACAATCATAACATCATTTGAAAGATTAGAATCAACTTTACTATCAATGATCTTACCTGATCTGAGCACATGAATGGCCTTGGCTTCTTGGTTCTTTGGATTGATCTCGGTTTGGCTTGGCCATTTCCCAGGTGCTCTTTGAGTTATTTCAGCAGCTAATTGGCCTATTTGAACTTCCAATTTGGCAATGGCAGCTTGTGTAGTTTGCTGGAAATTGGATTGGTTGATTGCCATCTGCTTAACTATATCATCCAATGATGATGTTTGTTGTGGCTTTTGGAATGAAGGGGGATTGGCTTGATTCTGAGTATTCCTCCATGAAAAGTTTGGATGATTCCTCCAACCTGGATTATAACTTTGAGAGTATGGATCATTTCTTGGACCTTGGTTGTAGGAATTTACCAACTTAGCTTGCTCTTGCACAAATTCTGGATATCCAGCCCCAAGTGGACAAGCTATGGTAGCATGGTCAGGAGTTTCGCAAATACTACACACTTCCTTCGGAGGGCTTCTTGAGTTTAATGCAAGAAGAGCATCTAGCTTTTGTTCCAGTTTTGAAATCTGCACACTAGAAGCATCATTAGAACCACTAATAACACGTTTACCTCTTGTATCCGTATGTTGGGTCTCCATTGCTATCTCCTCAAAGAGTTCGTATGTTTCTTCTGGAGTTTTGGTTTTAAAAGAACCACCTGCAAAATTGGTGACTATATTATGACTAGAAGGGGTTAGTCCTTTATAAAACATACGCATTTGAAGCTTCAATGGAATCCCATGATGAGGACATTGGTTGAGCAGCCCATTGAATCTCTCCCATGCTTCACAAAACGATTCATCATCTTGCTGTGCAAATAACAAGATCTTATCCCTAAGCATGTCGGTCTTTTGCGTGGAGAAGTATTTCTCCAAGAACTTCTTTTGAATGGCAGCCCATGTAGTGAGTGAACCAGGCTTCAAAGAATTCAACCAATATTTCGCCTTATCCTTCAAAGTGTATGGAAACACTCTCATTCGAAGTTGATCTTCTGTCACACCTGTCAAGGGAAAAGAACTCACAACATTAAAAATATCCTTTATATGAGTTAATGGATCTTCATTAGGTAAACCATAAAAGGAAGGCAGCATATTAAGATGAGAAGATTTAAGCTCATAATTTCGAGCTACAGTGGGCAGCAAAATGCTTGAAGGAGATGCTGGAATTGTTGGGATATCAAGTTCTCCCATGAACTCATTGGCAGCCATCTCTTCTTCTTCTTCTTGGTCTGAACTTGCTTCCGAATTTGAAGGTGAAGAACCAGGAAGTTCAGTGTGGAGAGCAATACTTGTAAATGTGGCAAGAGCTTGCTCTTTTGCAGTTGACAACTCTCTTTCTAGACGATTATGAACTTCAGAGATCACCCGGTTGGGTTGCAACGATGGTCCTGCGTTCAAAGATCTGGAGCGTTGGAACGAAGACCTCACTTGTTCAAGGAACGGTCTTTTAGACATAAACTACCTGAAACAGAAAATTAGATTAATTAGAAACACTAAAAAGAATAGGGTAACCTTGGGCACATAACCAGGGAAGAACTTTCGTTCAGTCCCCGGCAACGGCGCCAAAATTTGTTGTTAATTATTATGTTAACTCGCAATTGTACGGGGCAATTAGTAATATAGCAAGACAAGTACGAGGTCGTACCCACGAAGACTGAGAAGTTCAAATTAGTTATGTACGTAGATTACCGAATTCAAGAAGTTAGGAAGTTAAGTCTAAAACAGAAATTAAAGTGAGAGTGATTGTGATTGTGAAAGGAAGTGAGCAAACTGAAATTGCGAATGAAAGCACATAAACAAGTGTAACAAAGAGTGGTTTTAAGAGTTGGAAAACAGATTTGGAGACTAGGGCATTCGAATCACCATAACAATTCAATTCTGGGTTATATGGAGTCAAGTAACAAGTCTAATTCAGATTCAAAGATTGATTCTAGCTAAAGTATGATTAGGCCATGGTGTTTGATCCTAACCTTGTGTTCCTAATTCCCTAATTTGATCATTTGTTGTCTAACCTAAAATTAAGCATTAGGAACCCATTAAGCATAGAAGAACAATTTAAACAACCAAGCATGTATCTAATCCCTGTTGTCGAATGTCCATACATACTCTTCCTATTCATAGTTCAATTCGAATTAAAGCATGGTGTCTACTCTTAATTCAAACCAAGATAGTTAACAAACAAGTTCTAATGGTGATCAATCATTCAAACAAGCATGTTAACTTATAAGCATAATGAATAAGAACATGAATCATGAATCAAACTTGAAACTCCAAACTTATAAACCCAGAATATTCATGTTAGGTTACATCGAAGCCCTAGTTATGGATTTAGTTACTCATAATGGAAAAGAAACTAAAATAGAAATGGGAAAACATAATGAATGCCATAAGAGTAGAAAAACCCTTTTCTGAAGTTCTTGTAGTGTCCAATGCTTCTCCAAGAGCTTCTCCACGTCTAGAAGGATGTATGAAGGATATGGAGGTGATTTGAGATGAGCTTGAGTGAGTGGTGATGGATGAGAAAGAGGAAATTCGTAGGGAAATGGAAGGGAGGTTTTCTGGAGCTGTTTTGGTGATTTTGGGACAGTTTAGAGTATTGGGTTGATTGCTTGAGTGTTTGGGGTTGTGGGAATGTATGAGGATGATTTCTGGATGATGGAAGTGTGGAGGATGGCTGAAGTGAATTTTGTAGCTTGAAGACTCCTCTATTTATAGGGCTAAGAGGGAGGAACATCATGATGAAATCCAACACCACCATTCCTCATTTAATACAACCCATAACTCCCACTTCATCTTGTCTATGTTAGTGTGGTTGGAATCAATCCCATCCCATACTTCTTTTGCTGTACCTCAAGCTTTCTTCACATGGGATCAAAGGTGATCAATTGTGGCTGCCTTTTGCTGCCAACCCATGTGGTCTTCTTTTGGTTGTTGAACAAAAACGAGTCTTCTGAACCAGACTTGGTGTAGGAAGGCCAGAGGTTTCAAAACTTATCCAATGGGGCTCAAATCTGGATATGTTATAGTAGACACCCATTGGAACAACTTCTATGAAGAAAGTAGTCCCATCGGAGCAGTAGAAGTATGCGTTTTGGGCCTTGCAATTTGGCTGCCGAACAGAGACTGGAATTGACTTCATTTCATTTATGCTTTACATGCATGCACATGCTTTCTCTATAATAACTCCAGCATGTACCAACTTGATCCTTTAGAATTTCATAGCTGGAATGCCTCCCCACTTCACTCATTATGTTGGATCCAAAGTCAGTTGCAGCATGGGTGAGGCACATGGAGGGACATGACAAAGCTGGCAGCTGCAAATCCTCCTGAGCAGGGTTGAGTGTTGGGCGGGCTGAGCACTCCACAAATGTCCAATTGGGCTGAAATTTGGATATGTTGTACTAGACACCCATTGGAACAAGTTTCATGAAGATCTTCACCTCATCCAAGCCCCATAGCATGCTGATCCAAGGCCAAGAAGCTGACCTACGAAATTGGGCTGGAAAGGAGTTGTAGCCAAAATGTGTTTGTCTTTAAGCCCTTCTTCCATTCACCCAAATCAAGCCTTAACATGCATGGATTGCATCATTTCCTATCCAAAGTCATCATTGTTACCTAAATGTCAATTAACTGAAAGATAAACACAAAAAGGATTAAAAGCACAAGTTTAACTCAAACACATAGCCAAATCATAAGCTAGAAGGGTACAAAATGATATACAATTATGAACCGATCAATTACGACGTTGCCCAAGTTTTGGGATCGATCCGAAATCAATAGGAGTGAGAAATTGGACAATTCAAGTTCAACGGCAGTTCGTTCCTAATTGGAGTGGTTGGTGTATTCCATACTTCTAGCAATTGGATTTCACTCAAAACTCACCAAATGACTCCTCCCACCGTATTACGATGTTGCACAAGTTTGGGGTTCGATCCGAAATCAATAGGTGTTCCAAATTGGACAATTCAAGTTCACCGGCAGTTCGTTCCTAATTGGAGTGGTTGGTGTATTCCATACTTCTAGAGATTGGATTTCACTCAAAACTCACCAAAATGACTCCCCCCACCATATTATGATGTTGCCCAAGTTTTGGGCTCGATCCGAAATCAATAGGTGTTCGAAATTGGACAATTCAAGTTCAACGGCAGTTCGTTCCTAACTGGAGTGGTTGGTGTATTCCATACTTCTAGCGATAGGATTTCACTCAAAACTCACCAAAATGACTCCTCCCACCATATTATGATGTTGCCCAAGTTTTGGGCTCGATCCGAAATCAATAGGTGTTCGAAATTGGACAATTCAAGTTCAACGGCAGTTCGTTCCTAGTTGGAGTGGTTGGTGTATTCCATACCTCTAGCGATTGGATTTCACCCAAAACTCACCAAATGACTCCTCCCACCGTATTATGATGTTGCACAAGTTTGGGGTTCGATCCAAAATCAATAGGTGTGAGAAATTGAACAATTCAAGTTCAACGGCAGTTCGTTCCTAATTTGTGTGGTTGGTGTATTCCATACTTCTAGCGATTGGATGTCACTCAAAACTCACCAAATGACTCCTCCCACCATATTATGATGTTGCCCAAGTTTTGGGCTCGATCCGAAATCAATAGGTGTTCCAAATTGGACAATTCAAGTTCAACGGCAGTTCGTTCCTAATTGGAGTGGTTGGTGTATTCCGTACTTCTAGCGATCGGATTTCACTCAAAACTCACCAAAATGACTCCTCCCGCCATATTATGATGTTGCCCAATCTTTTGTTTCGATCCGAAATCAATAGGTGTGAGAAATTGGACAATTCAAGTTCAACGGCAGTTCGTTTCTAATTGGAGTGGTTGGTGTATTCCATACTTCTAGCAGTTGGATTTCACTCAAAACACACCAAAATGACTCCTCCCACCATATTATGATGTTGCCCAAGCTTTTGGCTCGATCCGAAATCAATAGGTGTGAGAAATTGGACAATTCAAGTTCAACAGCAGTTCGTTCCTAATTGGAGTGGTTGGTGTATTCCATACTTCTGGCGATTGGATTTCACTCAAAACTAACCAAATGACTCCTCCCACCATATTATGATGTTGCCCAAGTTTTGGGCTCGATCCGAAATCAATAGGAGTTCCGAATTGGACAATTCAAGTTCAACGGCAGTTCGTTCCTAATTGGAGTGGTTGGTGTATTCCATACTTATAGCGATTGGATTTCACTCAAAACTCACCAAATGACTCCTTCCACCATATTATGTTGTTGCCCAAGTTTTGGGTTCAATCCGAAATCAATAGGTGTTCCAAATTGGACAATTCAAGTTCAACGGCAGTTCGTTCCTAATTGGAGTGGTTGGTGTATTCCATACTTCTAGCGATTGGATTTCACTCAAAACTCAAGAAATGACTCCTCCCACCATATTATGATGTTGCCCAAGTTTTGGGCTCGATCCGAAATCAATAGGTGTTCCAAACTGGACAATTAATGTTCAACGGCAGTTCGTTCCTAATTGGAGTGGTTGGTGTATTCCATACTTCTAGCGATTGGATTTCACTCAAAACTCACCAAATGACTCCTCCCAGCATATTATGATGTTGCCCAAGTTTTGGGCTCGATCCGAAATCAATAGGTGTTCGAAATTGGACAATTCAAGTTCAACGGCAGTTCGTTCCTAATTGGAGTGGTTGGTGTATTCCGTACTTCTAGCGATTGGATTTCACTCAAAACTCACCAAAATGACTCCTCCCACCATATTATGATGTTGCCCAAGCTTTTGTTTCGATCCGAAATCAATAGGTGTGGGAAATTGGACAATTCAAGTTCAACGGCAGTTAGTTCCTAGTTGTAGTGGTTGGTGTATTCCTTACTTCTAGCAACTGGATTTCACTCAAAACTACCCAAATGACTCCTCCCACCATATTATGATGTTGCCCAAGTTTTGGGCTCGATCCGAAATCAATAGGTGTGAGAAATTGGACAATTCAAGTTCAACGGCAGTTCTTTCCTAATTGTAGTGGTTGGTGTATTCCTTACTTCTAGCGATTGGATTTCACTCAAAACTCACCAAATGACTCCTCCCACCATATTATGACGTTTCCCAAGTTTTGGGCTCGATCCGAAATCAATAGGTGTGAGAAATTGGACAATTCAAGTTCAACGGCAGTTCGTTCCTAATTGGAGTGGTTGGTGTATTCCATACTTCTAGCGATTGGATTTCACTCAAAACTCACCAAATGACTCCTCCCACCATATTATGATGTTGCCCAAGTTTTGGGCTCGATCCGAAATCAATAGGTGTTCCAAATTGGACAATTCAAGTTCAACGGCAATTCATTCCTAATTGGAGTGGTTTGTGTATTCCATACTTCTAGCGATTTGATTTCACTCAAAACTCACCAAATGACTCCTCCCACCATGTTATGATGTTGCCCAAGTTTTGGGCTCGATCCGAAATCAATAGGTGTTCCAAATTGGACAATTGAAGTTCAACGGCAGTTCGTTCCTAATTGTAGTGGTTGGTGTATTCCTTACTTCTAGCGATTGGATTTCACTCAAAACTCACCAAAATGACTCCTCCCACCATATTATGATGTTGCCCAAGTTTTGGGCTCGATCCGAAATCAATAGGTGTTCGAAATTGGACAATTCAAGTTCAACGGCAGTTCGTTCCTAGTTGGAGTGGTTGGTGTATTCCATACCTCTAGCGATTGGATTTCACCCAAAACTCACCAAATGACTCCTCCCACCGTATTATGATGTTGCACAAGTTTGGGGTTCGATCCGAAATCAATAGGTGTGAGAAATTGAACAATTCAAGTTCAACGGCAGTTCGTTCCTAATTTGTGTGGTTGGTGTATTCCATACTTCTAGCGATTGGATGTCACTCAAAACTCACCAAATGACTCCTCCCACCATATTATGATGTTGCCCAAGTTTTGGGCTCGATCCGAAATCAATAGGTGTGAGAAATTGGACAATTCAAGTTCAACGGCAGTTCGTTCCTAATTGGAGTGGTTGGTGTATTCCATACTTCTAGCGATTGGATTTCACTCAATACTCACCAAATGACTCCTCCCACAATATTATGTTGTTGCCCAAGTTTTGGGCTCGATCCGAAATCAATAGGTGTTCCAAATTGGACAATTCAAGTTCAACGGCAGTTCGTTCCTAATTGGAGTGGTTGGTGTATTCCATACTTCTAGGGATTGGATTTGACTCAAAACTCACCAAATGACTCCTCCCACCATATTATGATGTTGCCCAAGTTTTGGGCTCGATCCGAAATCAATAGGTGTTCCAAATTGGAAAATTCAAGTTCAACGGCAGTTCGTTCCTAATTGGAGTGGTTGGTGTATTCCATACTTCTAGCGATTGGATTTCACTCAAAACTCAATAAATGACTCCTCCCACCATATTATGATGTTGCCCAAGTTTTGGGCTCGATCCGAAAGCAATAGGTGTTCCAAATTGGACAATTAATGTTCAACGGCAGTTCGTTCCTAATTGGAGTGGTTGGTGTATTCCATACTTCTAGCGATTGGATTTCACTCAAAACTCACCAAATGACTCCTCCCAGCATATTATGATGTTGCCCAAGTTTTGGGCTCGATCCGAAATCAATAGGTGTTCCAAATTTGACAATTCAAGTTCAACGGCAGTTCGTTCCCAATTGGAGTGGTTGGTGTATTCCGTACTTCTAGCGATTGGATTTCACTCAAAACTCCCCAAAATGACTCCTCCCACCGTATTATGATGTTGCCCAAGCTTTTGTTTCGATCCGAAATCAATAGGTGTGAGAAATTGGACAATTCAAGTTCAACGGCAGTTCGTTCCTAATTGTAGTGGTTGGTGTATTCCTTACTTCTAGCAATTGGATTTCACTCAAAACTACCCAAATGACTCCTCCCACCATATTATGATGTTGCCCAAGTTTTGGGCTCGATCCGAAATCAATAGGTGTGAGAAATTGGACAATTCAAGTTCAACGGCAGTTCTTTCCTAATTGTAGTGGTTGGTGTATTCCTTACTTCTAGCGATTGGATTTCACTCAAAACTCACCAAATGACTCCTCCCACCATATTATGACGTTTCCCAAGTTTTGGGCTCGATCCGAAATCAATAGGTGTGAGAAATTGGACAATTCAAGTTCAACGGCAGTTCGTTCCTAATTGTATTGGTTGGTGTATTCCATACTTCTAGCGATTGGATTTCACTCAAAACTCACCAAATGACTCCTCCCACCGTATTATGATGTTGCCCAAGTTTGGGGCTCGATCCGAAATCAATAGGTGTGAGAAATTGGACAATTCAAGTTCAACGGCAGTTCGTTCCTAATTGGAGTGGTTTGTGTATTCCATACTTCTAGCGATTGGATTTCACTCAAAACTAACCAAATGACTCCTCCCACCATATTACGATGTTGCCCAAGTTTTGGGCTCGATCCGAAATCAATAGGAGTTCCAAATTGGACAATTCAAGTTCAACGGCAGTTCGTTCCTAATTGGAGTGGTTGGTGTATTCCATACTTCTGGCGATGCGATTTCACTCAAAACTCACCAAATGACTCCTCCCACCATATTATGATGTTGCCCAAGTTTGGGGCTCGATCCGAAATCAATAGGTGTTCCAAATTGGACAATTCAAGTTCAACGGCAGTTCATTCCTAATTGGAGTGGTTTGTGTATTCCATACTTCTAGCGATTTGATTTCACTCAAAACTCACCAAATGACTCCTCCCACCATGTTATGATGTTGCCCAAGTTTTGGGCTCTATCCGAAATCAATAGGTGTTCCAAATTGGACAATCCAAGTTCAACGGCAGTTCGTTCCTAATTGGAGTGGTTGGTGTATTCCATACTTCTAGCGATTGGATTTCACTCAAAACTCACCAAATGACTCCTCCCACCATATTATGACGTTTCCGAAGTTTTGGGCTCGATCCGAAATCAATAGGTGTGAGAAATTGGACAATTCAAGTTCAACGGCAGTTCGTTCCTAATTGGAGTGGTTGGTGTATTCCATACTTCTAGCGATTGGATTTCGCACAAAACTCACCAAATGACTCCTCCCACCAAATAATGATGTTGCCCAAGTTTTGGGCTCGATCCGAAATCAATAGGTGTTCCAAATTGGACAATTCAAGTTCAACGGCAGTTCGTTCCTAATTGGAGTGGTTGGTGTATTCCATACTTCTAGAGATTGGATTTCACTCAAAACTCACCAAAATGACTCCTCCCACCATATTATGATGTTGCCCAAGTTTTGGGCTCGATCCGAAATCAATAGGTGTTCGAAATTGGACAATTCAAGTTCAACGGCAGTTCATTCCTAACTGGAGTGGTTGGTGTATTCCATACTTCTAGCGATTGGATTTCACTCAAAACTCAACAAATGACTCCTCCCACCATATTATGATGTTGCCCAAGTTTTGGGCTTGATCCGAAATCAATAGGTGTTCGAAATTGGACAATTCAAGTTCAACGGCAGTTCGTTCCTAACTGGAGTGGTTGGTGTATTCCATACTTCTAGCGATTGGATTTCACTCAAAACTCCCCAAAATGACTCCTCCCACCATATTATGATGTTGCCCAAGCTTTTGGCTCGATCCGAAATCAATAGGTGTTCCAAATTGGACAATTCAAGTTCAACGGCAGTTCGTTCCTAATTGGAGTGGTTGGTGTATTCCATACTTCTAGCGATTGGATTTCACTCAAAACTCACCAAATGACTCCTCCCACCATATTATGATGTTGCACAAGTTTGGGGTTCGATCCGAAATCAATAGGTGTGAGAAATTGGACAATTCAAGTTCAACGGCAGTTCGTTCCTAATTGGAGTGGTCGGTGTATTCCATACTTCTAGCGATTGGATTTCACTCAAAACTCACCAAATGACTCCATCCACCATATTATGATGTTGCCCAAGTTTGGGGCTCGATCCGAAATCAATAGGTGTTCCAAATTGGACAATTCAAGTTCAACGGCAGTTCGTTCCTAATTGGAGTGGTTGGTGTATTCCACACTTCTAGCGATTGGATTTCACTCAAAACTCACCAAATGACTCCTCCCACCGTATTACGATCTTGCACAAGTTTGGGGTTCTATCCGAAATCAATAGGTGTTCCAAATTGGACAATTCAAGTTCAACGGAAGTTCGTTCCTAATTGGAGTGGTTGGTGTATTCCATACTTCTAGCGATTGGATTTCACTCAAAACTCTCCAAAATGACTCCTCCCACCATATTATGACGTTGCCCAAGTTTTGGGCTCGATCCGAAATCAATAGGTGTTCCAAATTGGACAATTCAAGTTCAACGGCAGTTCCTTCCTAATTGGAGTGGTTGGTGTATTCCATACTTCTAGCGATTGGATTTCACTCAAAACTCACCAAATGACTCCTCCCACCATATTATGTTGTTGCCCAAGTTTTGGGCTCTATCCGAAATCAATAGGTGTTCCAAATTGGACAATTCAAGTTCAACGGCAGTTCGTTCCTAATTGGAGTGGTTGGTGTATTCCATACTTCTAGCGATTGGATTTCAATCAAAACTAACCAAATGACTCCTCCCATCATATTATGACGTTGCCCAAGTTTTGGGCTCGATCCGAAATCAATATATGTTCCAAATTGGACAATTCAAGTTCAACGGCAGTTCATTCCTAATTGAAGTGGTTGGTGTATTCCTTACTTCTAGCGAATGGATTTCACTCAAAACTCAACAAATGACTCCTCCCACCATATTATGATGTTGCCCAAGTTTTGGGCTCGATCCGAATTCAATAGGTGTTCCAAATTGGACAATTCAAGTTGAACGGCATTTCGTTCCTAATTAGAGTGGTTGGTGTATTCCATACTTCTAGCGATTGGATTTCACTCAAAACTCACCAAATGACTCCTCCCACCATATTATGATGTTACCCAAGTTTTGGGCTCGATCCAAAATCAATAGGTGTTCCAAATCGGACAATTCAAGTTCAACGGCAGTTCGTTCCTAATTGGAGTGGTTGGTGTATTCCATACTTCTAGCGATTGGATTTGACTCAAGACTCTCCAAAATGACTCCTCCCACCATATTATGATTTTGCCCAAGTTTTCGGCTCGATCCGAAATCAATAGGTGTTCGAAATTGGACAATTCAAGTTCAACGGCAGTTCGTTCCTAATTGGAGTGGTTGGCGTATTCCATACTTCTAGCGATTGGATTTTACTGAAAACTCGCCAAAATGACTCCTCCCACCATATTATGATGTTGCCCAAGCTTTTGGCTCGATCCGAAATCAATAGGTGTTCCAAATTGAACAATTCAAGTTCAACGGCAGTTCGTTCCTAATTGGAGGGGTTGGTGTATTCCATACTTCTAGCGATTGGATTTTACTGAAAACTCGCCAAAATGACTCCTCCCACCATATTATGATGTTGCCCAAGCTTTTGGCTCGATCCGAAATCAATAGGTGTTCCAAATTGGACAATTCAAGTTCAACGGCAGTTCGTTTCTAATTGGAGTGGTTGGTGTATTCCATACTTCTAGCATTTGGATTTCACTCAAAACACACCAAAATGAGTCCTCCCACCACATTATGATGTTGCCCAAGCTTTTGGCTCGATCCGAAATCAATAGGTGTGAGAAATTGGACAATTCAAGTTCAACGGCAGTTCGTTCCTAATTGGAGTGGTTGGTGTATTCCATACTTCTAGCGATTGGATTTCACTCAAAACTAACCAAATGACTCCTCCCACCATATTATGATGTTGCCCAAGTTTTGGGCTCGATCTGAAATCAATAGGTGTTCCAAATTGGACAATTCAAATTCAACGGCAGTTCGTTCCTAATTGGTGTGGTTGGTGTATTCCATACTTCTAGCGATTGGATTTCACTCAAAACTCACCAAATGACTCCTCCCACCATATTATGATGTTGCCCAAGTTTTGGGCTCGATCCGAAATCAATAGGTGTGAGAAATTGGACAATTCAAGTTCAACGGCTGTTCCTTCCTAATTGGAGTGGTTGGTGTATTCCATACTTCTAGCGATTGGATTTCACTCAAAACTCACCAAATGACTCCTCCTGCCATATTATGATGTTGCCCAAGTTTTGGGCTCGATCCGAAATCAATAGGTGTTCCAAATTGGACAATTCAAGTTCAACGGCAGTTCGTTCCTAATTGGAGTGGTTGGTGTCTTCCATACTTCTAGCGATTGGATTTCACCCAAAACTCACCAAATGACTCCTCCCACCGTATTATGCTGTTGCACAAGTTTGGGGTTCGACCCGAAATCAATAGGTGTGAGAAATTGGACAATTCAAGTTCAACGGCAGTTCGTTCCTAATTGGAGTGGTTGGTGTATTCCATACTTCTAGCGATTGGATTTCACTCAAACTCACCAAATGACTCCTCCCGCCATATTATGATGTTCCCCAAGTTTTGGGCTCGATCCGAAATCAATAGTTGTTCCTAATTGGACAATTCAAGTTCAACGGCAGTTCGTTCCTAATTGGAGTGGTTGGTGTATTCCATACTTCTAGCGATTGGATTTCACTCAAAACTCACCAAATGACTCCTCCGACCATATTATGATGTTGCCCAAGTTTTGGGCTCGATCCGAAATCAATAGTTGTGAGAAATTGGACAATTCAAGTTCAACGGCAGTTCGTTCCTAATTGGGGTGGTTGGTGTATTCCGTACTTCTAGCGATTGGATTTCACTCAAAACTCACCAAATGACTCCTCCGACCATATTATGATGTTGCCCAAGTTTTGGGCTAAATCCGAAATCAATAGGTGTGAGAAATTGGACAATTCAAGTTCAACGACAGTTCGTTCCTAATTGGGGTGGTTGGTGTATTCCATACTTCTAGCGATTGGATTTCACTCAAAACTCACCAAATGACTCCTCCTACCATATTATGATGTTGCCCAAGTTTTGGGCTCGATCTGAAATCAATAGATGTTCCAAATTGGACAATTCAAGTTCAACGGCAGTTCATTCCTAATTGGAGTGGTTGGTGTATTCCATACTTCTAGCGATTTGATTTCACCCAAAACTTACCAAATGACCCCTCCCACCGTAGTATGATGTTGCACAAGTTTGGGGTTCGATCCGAAATCAAAAGGTGTGAGAAATTGGACAATTCAAGTTCAACGGCAGTTCGTTCCTAATTGGGGTGGTTGGTGTATTCCATACTTCTAGCGATTGGATTTCACTCAAACTCACCAAGTGACTCCTCCCACCATATTATGATGTTGCCCAGGTTTTGGGCTCGATCCGAAATCAATAGGTGTTCCAAATTGGACAATTCAAGTTCAACGGCAGTTCGTTCCTAATTGGAGTGGTTGGTGTATTCCATACTTCTAGCAATTGGATTTCACTCAAAAATCACCAAATGACTCCTCCCACCATATTATGATGTTTCCCAAGTTTTGGGCTCGATCCGAAATCAATAGGTGTGAGAAATTGGACAATTCAAGTTCAACGGCACTTCCTTCCTAATTGGGGTGGTTATTGTATTCCATACTTCTAGCGATTGGATTTCACTCAAAACTCACCAAATGACTCCTCCCACCATATTATGATGTTGCCCAAGTTTTGGGCTCGATCCGAAATCAATAGGTGTTCCAAATTGGACAATTCAAGTTCAACGGCAGTTCGTTCCTAATTGGAGTGGTTGGTGTATTCCATACTTCTAGCGATTGGATTTCACTCAAAACTAACCAAAATGACTCCTAGCACCATATTATGATGTTGCCCAAGCTTTTGGCTCGATCCGAAATCAATAGGTGTGAGAAATTGGACAATTCAAGTTCAACGGCAGTTCGTTCCTATTTGGAGTGGTTGGTGTATTCCATACTTCTAGCGATTGGATTTCACTCAAAACTAACCAAATGACTCCTCCCACCATATTATGATGTTGCCCAAGTTTTGGGCTCGATCCGAAATCAATAGGTGTTCCAAATTGGACAATTCAAGTTCAACGGCAGTTCGTTCCTAATTGGAGGGGTTGGTGTATTCCATACTTCTAGCGATTGGATTTCACTCAAAACTAACCAAATGACTCCTCCCACCATATTATGATGTTGCCCAAGTTTTGGGCTCGATCCGAAATCAATAGGTGTTCCAAATTGGACAATTCAAGTTCAACGGCAGTTCGTTCCTAATTGGAGTGGTTGGTGTATCCCATACTTCTAGCGATTGGATTTCACTCAAAACTCACCAAAATGAATCCTCCCACCATATTATGTTGTTGCCCAAGCTTTTGGCTCAATCCGAAATCAATAGGTGTGAGAAATTGGACAATTCAAGTTCAACGGCACTTCGTTCCTAATTGGAGTGGTTGGTGTATTCCATACTTCTAGCGATTGGATTTCACTCAAAACTAACCAAATGACTCCTCCCACCATATTATGATGTTGCCCAAGTGTTGGGCTTGATCCGAAATTAATAGGTGTTCCAAATTGGACAACTGAAGTTCAACGGCAGTTCGTTCCTAATTTGAGTGTTTGGTGTATTCCATACTTCTAGCGATTGGATTTCACCCAAAACTCACCAAATGAGTCCTCCCACGGTATTATGATGTTGCACAAGTTTGGGGTTCGATCCGAAATCAATAGGTGTTCCAAATTGGACAATTGAAGTTCAACGGCAGTTCGTTCCTAATTGGAGTGGTTGGTGTATCCCATACTTCTAGCGATTGGATTTCACTTAAAACTCACCAAATGACTCCTCCCACCATATTATGATGTTGCCCAAGTTTTGGGCTCGATCCGAAATCAATAGGTGTGAGAAATTGGACAATTCAAGTTCAATGACAGTTCGTTCCTAATTGGAGGTGTATTCCATACTTCTAGCGATTGGATTTCACTCAAAACTCACCAAATGACTCCTCCCACCATATTATGATGTTGCCCAAGTTTTGGGCTTGATCCGAAATCAATAGGTGTTCCAAATTGGACAATTCAAGTTCAACGGCAGTTCGTCCCTAATTGGGGTGGTTGGTGTATTCCATACTTCTACCGATTGGATTTCACTCAAAACTCACCAAATGACTCCACCTACCATATTATGATGTTGCCCAAGTTATGGGCTCGTTCCGAAATCAATAGGTGATCCAATTTGGACAATTCAAGTTCAACGGCAGTTCGTTCCTAATTAGGTGGTTGGTGTATTCCATACTTCTAGCGATTGGAATTCACCCAAAACTCACCAAATGACTCCTCCCACCGTAGTATGATGTTGCACAAGTTTGGGGTTCGATCCGAAATCAATAGGTGTGGGAAATTGGACAATTCAAGTTCAACGGCAGTTCGTTCCTAATTGGAGTGGTTGGTGTATTCCATACTTCTAGCGATTGGATTTCACTCAAAACTCACCAAATGACTCCTCCCACCATATTATGATGTTGCCCAAGTTTGGGGTTCGATCCGAAATCAATAGGTGCGGGAAATTAGACAATGCAAGTTCAACGGCAGTTCGTTCCTAATTGGAGTGGTTGGTGTATTCCATACTTCTAGCGATTGGATTTCACTCAAAACTCACCAAATGACTCCTCCCACCATATTATGATGTTGCCCATGTTTTGGGCTCGATCCGAAATCAATAGGTGCGAGAAATTGGACAATTCAAGTTCAACGGCAGTTCGTTCCCAATTGGAGTGGGTAGTGTATTCCATACTTCTAACCATTGGATTTCACTCAAAACTCACCAAATGACTCCTCCCACCATATTATGATGTTGCCCAAGTTTGGGGTTCGATCCGAAATCAATAGGTTCGAGAAATTGGACAATTCAAGTTCAACGGCAGTTCGTTCCTAATTGGAGTGGTTGGTGTATTCCACACTTCTAGCGATTGGATTTCAGTCAAAACTCACCAAATGACTCCTCCCACCATATTATGTTGTTGCCCAAGTTTTGGGCTCAATCCGAAATCAATAGGTGTGAGAAATTGGACAATTCAAGTTCAACGGCAGTTCGTTCCTAATTGGGGTGTTTGGTGTATTCCATACTTCTAGCGTTTGGATTTCACTCAAAACTCATCAAATGACTCCTCCCACCATATTATGATATTGCCCAAGTTTTGGGCTCGATCCGAACTCAATAGGTGTGAGAAATTGGACTATTCAAGTTCAACGGCAGTTCGTTCCTAATTGTGGTGGTTGGTGTATTCCATACTTTTAGCGATTGGATTTCACTCGAAAATCACCAAATGACTCCTCCCACCATATTATGATGTTACCCAAGTTTGGGGTTCGATCCGAAATCAATAGGTGCGGGAAATTGGACAATTCAAGTTCAACGGCACTTCGTTCCTAATTGGAGTGGTTGGTGTATTCCATACTTCTAGCGATTGGATTTCGCACAAAACTCACCAAATGACTCCTCCCACCATATTATGATGTTGCCCAAGTTTTGGGCTCGATCCGAAATCAATAGGTGCGAGAAATTGGACAATTCAAGTTCAACGGCAGTTCGTTCCCAATTGGAGTGGTTAGTGTATTCCATACTTCTAGCCATTGGATTTCACTCAAAACTTACCAAATGACTCCTCCCACCATATTATGTTGTTGCCCAAGTTTTGGGCTCGATCCGAAATCAATAGGTTTTCCAAATTGGACAATTCAAGTTCAACGGCAGTTCGTTCCGAATTGTAGTGGTTGGTGTATTCCATACTTCTAGCGATTGGATTTCAGTCAAAACTCACCAAATGACTCCTCCCACCATATTATGATGTTGCCCAAGTTTGGGGTTCGATCCGAAATCAATAGGTGCG
Organism: Prunus avium; assembly: GCF_965620075.1. Lineage (NCBI taxonomy): Eukaryota > Viridiplantae > Streptophyta > Magnoliopsida > Rosales > Rosaceae > Prunus > Prunus avium. The sequence goes on along the minus strand of NC_142286.1, from coordinate 22,137,573 downwards.
GGAAATTGGACAATTCAAGTTCAACGGCAGTTCGTTCCTAATTGGAGTGGTTGGTCTATTCCATACTTCTAGCGATTGGATTGCATTCAGAACTCACCAAATGACTCCTCCCACCATATTATGATTTTGCCAAAGTTTTGGGCTCGATCCGAAATCAATAGGTGTTCCAAATTGGACAATTCAAGTTCAACGGCAGTTCGTTCCTAATTGGAGTGGTTGGTGTATTCCATACTTCTAGCCATTGGATTTCACTCAAAATTCACCAAATGACTACCCCCACCATATTATAATGTTGCCCAAGTTTTGGGCTTGATCCGAAATCAATAGGTGTTCCAAATTGGACAATTCAAGTTCAACGGCAGTTCGTTCCTAATTGGGGTGGTTGGTGTATTCCATACTTCTAGCGATTGGATAGCACTCAAAACTCATCAAATGACTCCTCCCACCATATTATGATTGTGCCCAAGTTTTGGGCTCGATCCGAAATCAATTGGTGTTCCAAATTGGACAATTCAAGTTCAATGACAGTTCGTTCCTAATTGGAGTGGTTGGTGTATTCCATACTTCTAGCGATTGGATTTCACTCAAAACTCACCAAATGACTCCTCCCACCATATTATGATGTTGCCCAAGTTTAGGGATCGATCCGAAATCAATAGGTGTGAGAAATTGGACAATTCAAGTTCAACGGCAGTTCGTTCCTAATTGGAGTGGTTGGTCTATTCCATACTTCTAGCGATTGGATTGCATTCAGAACTCATCAAATGACTCCTCCCACCATATTATGATATTGCCCAAGTTTTGGGCTCGATCCGAACTCAAAAGGTGTGAGAAATTGGACAATTCAAGTTCAACGGCAGTTCGTTCCTAATTGAAGTGGTTGGTGTATTCCATACTTCTAGCCGTTGGATTTCACTCAAAACTCACCAAATGACTCCTCCCACCATATAATGATGTTACCCAAGTTTGGGGTTCGATCCGAAATCAATAGGTGCGGGAAATTGGACAATTCAAGTTCAACGGCACTTCGTTCCTAATTGGAGTGGTTGGTGTATTCCATACTTCTAGCGATTGGATTTCGCACAAAACTCACGAAATGACTCCTCCCACCATATTATGATGCTGCCCAAGTTTTGGGCTCGATCCGAAATCAATAGGTGCGAGAAATTGGACAATTCAAGTTCAACGGCAGTTCGTTCCCAATTGGAGTGGTTAGTGTATTCCATACTTCTAGCCATTGGATTTCACTCAAAACTCACCAAATGACTCCTCCTACCATATTATGATGTTGCCCAAGTTTTGGGATCGATCCGAAATCAAAAGGTGTGAGAAATTGGACAATTCAAGTTCAACGGCAGTTCGTTCCTAATTGGAGTGGTTGGTGTATTCCATACTTCTAGCGATTGGATTTCAGTCAAAACTCACCAAATGACAACTCCCACCATATTATGATGTTGCCCAAGTTTGGGGTTCGATCCGAAATCAATAGTTGCGGGAAATTGGACAATTCAAGTTCAACGGCAGTTCGTTCCTAATTGGAGTGGTTGGTGTATTCCATACTTCTAGCGATTGGATTACATTCAAAACTCACCAAATGACTCCTCCCACCATATTATGATCTTGCCCAAGTTTTGGGCTTGATCCTAAATCAATAGGTGTGAGAAATTGGACAATTCAAGTTCAACGGCAGTTCGTTCCTAATTGGAGTGGTTGGTGTATTCCATACTTCTAGCGATTGGATTTCACTCAAAACTCACCAAATGACTCCTCCCACCATATTATGATGTTGCACAAGTTTTGGGCTCGATCCGAAATCAATAGGTGTGAGAAATTGGACAATTCAAGTTCAACGGCAGTTCGTTCCTAATTGGAGTGGTTGGTGTACTCCATACTTCTAGCGATTGGATTACACTCAAAACTCACCAAATGACTCCTCCCACCATATTATGATGTTGCACAAGTTTTGGGCTCGATCCGAAATCAATAGGTGTGAGAAATTGGACAATTCAAGTTCAACGGCAGTTCGTTCCTAATTGGAGTGGTTGGTGTATTCCATACTTCTAGCGATTGGATTTCACTCAAAACTCACCAAATGACTCCTCCCACCGTATTATGATGTTGCCCAAGTTTTGGGCTCGATCCGAAATCAATAGGTGTGAGAAATTGGACAATTCAAGTTCAACGGCAGTTCGTTCCTAATTGGAGTGTTTGGGGTATTCCATACTTCTAGCGATTGGATTTCACTCAAAACTCATCAAATGACTCCTCCCACCATATTATGATATTGCCCAAGTTTTGGGCTCGATCCGAACTCAATAGGTGTGAGAAATTGGACTATTCAAGTTCAACGGCAGTTCGTTCCTAATTGTGGTGGTTGGTGTATTCCATACTTCTAGCCATTGGATTTCACTGAAAACTCACCAAATGACTACTCCCACCATATTATGATGTTGCCCAAGATTTGGGCTCGATCCGAAACAATAGGTGTTCCAAATTGGACAATTCAAGTTCAACGGCAGTTCGTTCCTAATTGGAGTGGTTGGTCTATTCCATACTTCTAGCGATTGGATAGCACTCAAAATTCATCAAATGACTCCTCCCACCATATTATGATTTTGCCCAAGTTTTGGCCTCGATCCAAAATCAATAGGTGTTCCAAATTGGACAATTCAAGTTCAACGGCAGTTCGTTCCTAATTGGAGTGGTTGGTGTATTACATACTTCTAGCGATTGGATTTCAGTCGAAACTCACCAAATGACTCCTCCCACCATATTATGATGTTGCCCAAGTTTGGGGTTCCATCCGAAATCAATAGGTGTGTGAAATTGGACAATTCAAGTTCAACGGCAGTTCGTTCCTAATTGGAGTGGTTGGCGTATTCCATACTTCTAGCGATTGGATTTCATTCAAAACTCACCAAATGACTCCTCCCACCATATTATGATGTTTCCCAAGTTTTGGGCATGATCCGAAATCAATAGGTGTTCCAAATTGGAGAATTCAAGTTCAACGGCAGTTCGTTCCTAATTGGAGTGGTTGGTGTATTCCATACTTCTAGCGATTGGATTTCACTCAAAACTCACCAAATGACTCCTCCCACCATATTATGATGTTGCCCATGTTTTGGGCTCGATCCGAAATCAATAGGGGCGAGAAATTGGACAATTCATGTTCAACGGCAGTTCGTTCCCAATTGGAGTGGGTAGTGTATTCCATACTTCTAACCATTGGATTTCACTCAAAACTCACCAAATGACTCCTCCCACCATATTATGATGTTGCCCAAGTTTGGGGTTCGATCCGAAATCAATAGGTTCGAGAAATTGGACAATTCAAGTTCAACGGAAGTTCGTTCCTAATTGGAGTGGTTGGTGTATTACATACTTCTAGCGATTGGATTTCAGTCGAAACTCACCAAATGACTCCTCCCACCATATTATGATGTTGCCCAAGTTTGGGGTTCCATCCGAAATCAATAGGTGTGTGAAATTGGACAATTCAAGTTCAACGGCAGTTCGTTCCTAATTGGAGTGGTTGGCGTATTCCATACTTCTAGCGATTGGATTTCATTCAAAACTCACCAAATGACTCCTCCCACCATATTATGATGTTTCCCAAGTTTTGGGCATGATCCGAAATCAATAGGTGTTCCAAATTGGAGAATTCAAGTTCAACGGCAGTTCGTTCCTAATTGGAGTGGTTGGTGTATTCCATACTTCTAGCGATTGGATTTCACTGAAAACTCACCAAATGACTCCTCCCACCATATTATGATGTTGCCCATGTTTTGGGCTCGATCCGAAATCAATAGGGGCGAGAAATTGGACAATTCATGTTCAACGGCAGTTCGTTCCCAATTGGAGTGGGTAGTGTATTCCATACTTCTAACCATTGGATTTCACTCAAAACTCACCAAATGACTCCTCCCACCATATTATGATGTTGCCCAAGTTTGGGGTTCGATCCGAAATCAATAGGTTCGAGAAATTGGACAATTCAAGTTCAACGGCAGTTCGTTCCTAATTGGAGTGGTTGGTGTATTCCATACTTCTAGCGATTGGATTTCAGTCAAAACTCACCAAATGACTCCTCCCACCATATTATGATTTTGCCAAAGTTTTGGGCTCGATCCGAAATCAATAGGTGTTCCAAATTGGACAATTCAAGTTCAACGGCAGTTCATTCCTAATTGGAGTGGTTGGTGTATTCCATACTTCTAGGGATTGGATTTCACTCAAAACTCACCAAATGACTCCTCCCACCATATTATGATGTTGCCCAAGTTTTGGGCTCGATCCGAAATCAATAGGTGTGAGAAATTGGACAATTCAAGTTCAACGACAGTTCGTTCCTAATTGAAGTGGTTGGTGTATTCCATACTTCTAGCCGTTGGATTTCACTCAAAACTCACCAAATGACTCCTCCCACCATATTATGATGTTGCCCAAGTTTGGGGTTCGATCCGAAATCAATAGATGCGGGAAATTGGACAATTCAAGTTCAACGGCAGTTCGTTCCTAATTGGAGTGGTTGGTGTATTCCATACTTCTAGCGATTGGATTTCACTCAAAACTCACCAAATGACTCCTCCCACCATATTATGATGTTGCCCAAGTTTTGGGCTCGATCCGAAATCAGTAGGTGTGAGAAATTGGACAATTCAAGTTCAACGGCAGTTCGTTCCTAATTGGAGTGGTTGGTGTATTCCATACATCTAGGGATTGGATTTCACTCAAAACTCACCAAATGACTCCTCCCACCATGTTATGATGTTGGCCAAGTTTTGGGCTCGATCCGAAATCAATAGGTGTGAGAAATTGGACAATTCAAGTTCAACGACAGTTCGTTCCTAATTGAAGTGGTTGGTGTATTCCATACTTCTAGCCGTTGGATTTCACTCAAAACTCACCAAATGACTCCTCCCACCATATTATGATGTTGCCCAAGTTTGGGGTTCGATCCGAAATCAATAGATACGGGAAATTGGACAATTCAAGTTCAACGGCAGTTCGTTCCTAATTGGAGTGGTTGGTGTATTCCATACTTCTAGCGATTGGATTTCACTCAAAACTCACCAAATGACTCCTCCCACCATATTATGATGTTGCCCAAGTTTTAGGCTCGATCCGAAATCAGTAGGTGTGAGAAATTGGACCATTCAAGTTCAACGGCAGTTCGTTCCTAATTGGAGTGGTTGGTGTATTCCATACATCTAGGGATTGGATTTCACTCAAAACTCACCAAATGACTCCTCCCATCATATTATGATGTTGGCCAAGTTTTGGGCTCGATCCGAAATCAATAGGTGTGAGAAATTGGACAATTCAATTTCAACGGCAGTTCGTTCCTAATTGAAGTGGTTGGTGTATTCCATACTTCTAGCCGTTGGATTTCACTCAAAACTCACCAAATGACTCCTCCCACCATATTATGATGTTGCCCAAGTTTGGGGTTCGATCCGAAATCAATAGATGCGGGAAATTGGACAATTCAAGTTCAACGGCAGTTCGTTCCTAATTGAAGTGGTTGGTGTATTCCATACTTCTAGCCGATTGGATTTCACTCAAAACTCACCAAATGACTCATCCCACCATATTATGATGTTGCCCAAGTTTTAGGCTCGATCCGAAATCAGTAGGTGTGAGAAATTGGACAATTCAAGTTCAACGGCAGTTCGTTCCTAATTGGAGTGGTTGGTGTATTCCATACATCTAGGGATTGGATTTCACTCAAAACTCACCAAATGACTCCTCCCATCATATTATGATGTTGCCCAAGTTTTGGGCTCGATCCGAAATCAATAGGTGTGAGAAATTGGACAATTCAATTTCAACGAAAGTTCGTTCCTAATTGGAGTGGTTGGTGTATTCCATACTTCTAGCGATTGGATTTCACTCAAAACTCACCAAATGACTCCTCCCACCATATTATGATGTTGCCCAAGTTTTGGGCTCGATCCGAAATCAATAGGTGTGAGAAATTGGCCAATTCAAGTTCCACGGCAGTTCGTTCCTAATTGAAGTGGTTGGTGTATTCCATACTTCTAGCCGTTGGATTTCACTCAAAACTCACCAAATGACTCCTCCCACCATATTATGATGTTGCCCAAGTTTGGGGTTCGATCCGAAATCAATAGATGCGGGAAATTGGACAATTCAAGTTCAACGGCAGTTCGTTCCTAATTGGAGTGGTTGGTGTATTCCATACTTCTAGCGATTGGATTTCACTCAAAACTCACCAAATGACTCCTCCCACCATATTATGATGTTGCCCAAGTTTTGGGCTCGATCCGAAATCAATAGGTGTGAGAAATTGGACAATTCAAGTTCAACGGCAGTTCGTTCCTAATTGGAGTGGTTGGTGTATTCCATACTTCTAGCGATTGGATTTCGCACAAAACTCACGAAATGACTCCTCCCACCATATTATGATGTTGCCCAAGTTTAGGGCTCGATCCGAAATCAATAGGTGTGAGAAATTGGACAATTCAAGTTCAACGGCAGTTCGTTCCTTACTGGAGTGGTTGGTGTATTCCGTACATCTAGCGATTGGATTTCACTCAAAACTCACCAAATGACTCCTCCCATCATATTATGATGTTGCCCAAGTTTTGGGCTCGATCCGAAATCAATAGGTGTGAGAAATTGGTCAATTCAATTTCAACGAAAGTTCATTCCTAATTGGAGTGGTTGATGTATTCCATACTTCTAGCGATTGGATTTCACTCAAAACTCACCGAATGACTCCTCCCTCCATGTTATGATGTTGCCCAAGTTTTGGGCTCGATCCGAAATCAATAGGTGTTCCAAATTGGACAATTCAAGTTCAACGGCAGTTCGTTCGGAATTGGAGTGGTTGGTGTATTCCATACTTCTAGTGATTGGATTTCTCTCCAAACTCACCAAATGACTCCTCCCACCATATTATGATGTTGCCCAAGTTTTGGGCTCGATCCGATATCAATAGGTGTGAGAAATTTGTCAATTCAATTTCAACGACAGTTCTTTCCGAATTGGAGTGGTTGGTGTATTCCATACTTCTAGCGATTGGATTTCACTCAAAACTCACCAAATGACTCCTCCCACCATATTATGATGTTGCCCAAGTTTTGGGCTCGATCCGGAATCAATAGGTGTTCCAAATTGGACAATTCAAGTTCAACGGCAGTTCGTTCCTAATTGGAGTGGTTGGTGTATTCCATACTTCTAGTGATTGGATTTCTCTCCAAACCCACCAAATGACTCTTCCCACCATATTATGATGTTACCCAAGTTTTGGGCTCGATTCGAAATCAATAGGTGTGAGAAATTGGTCAATTCAATTTCAACGACAGTTCTTTCCGAATTGGAGTGGTTGGTGTATTCCATACTTCTAGCGATTGGATTTCACTCAAAACTCAGCAAATGACTCATCCCACCATATTATGATGTTGCCGAAGTTTTGGGCTCGATCCGAAATCAATAGGTGTGAGAAATTGGACAATTCAAGTTCAACGGCAGTTCGTTCCTAATTGGAGTGGTTGGTGTATTACATACTTCTAGCGATTGGATTTCACTCAAAACTCACCAAATGACTCCTCCCACCATATTATGATGTTGCCCAAGTTTTGGGCTCGATCCGAATTCAATAGGTGTGAGAAATTGGTCAATTCAAGTTCCACGGCAGTTCGTTCCTAATTGGAGTGGTTGGTGTATTCCATACTTCTAGCGATTGGATTTCACTCAAACCTCACCAAATGACTCCTCCCACCATATTATGATGTTGCCCATGTTTTGGGCTCGATCAAAAATCAATAGGTGTTCCAAATTGGAAAATTCAAGTATAACGGCAGTTCGTTCCTAACTGGAGTGGTTGGTGTATTCCATACTTCTAGTGATTGGATTTCACTCAAAACTCACCAAATGACTCCTCCCACCATATTATGTTGTTGCTCAAGTTTTGGGCTCGATCCGAAATCAATAGGTGGGAGAAATTGGTCAATTCAATTTCAACGAAAGTTTGTTCCTAATTGGAGTGGTTGGTGTATTCCATACTTCTAGCGATTGGATTTCACTCAAAACTCACCAAATGACTCCTCCCACCATATTGTGGTGTTGCCCAAGTTTTGGGCTCGATCCGAAATCAATAGGTGTTCCAAATTGGAAAATTCAAGTATAACGGCAGTTCGTTCCTAACTGGAGTGGTTGGTGTATTCCATACTTCTAGCGATTGGATTTCACTCAAAACTCACCAAATGACTCCTCCCACCATATTATGATGTTGCCCAAGTTTTGGGTTCGAACCGAAATCAATAGGTGTGAGAAATTGGACAATTCAAGTTCAACGGCAGTTCGTTCCTAATTGGAGTGGTTGGGGTATTCCATACTTCTAGCGATTGGATTTCACTCAAAACTCACCAAATGACTTCTCCCACCATATTATGATGTTGCCCAAGTTTTGGGCTCGATCCGAAATCAATAGGTGTTCCAAATTGGACAATTCAAGTTCAACGGCAGTTCATTACTAATTGGAGTGGTTGGTGTATTCCATACTTCTAGCAATCGGATTTCACTCAAAACTCACCAAATGACTCCTCCCACCATATTATGATGTTGCCCAAGTTTTGGGCTCGATCCGAAATCAATAGGTGTTCCAAATTGGACAATTCAAGTTCAACGGCAGTTCGTTCCTAATTGGAGTGGTTGGTGTATTCCATACTTCTAGCGATTGGATTTCACACAAAACTCACCAAATGACTCCTCCCACCATATTATGATGTTGCCCAAGTTTTGGGGTCGATCCGAAATCAATAGGTGTTCCAAATTGGACAATTCAAGTTCAACGGCAGTTCATTCCAAATTGGAGTGGTTGGTGTATTCCATAGTTCTAGCGATTGGATTTCACTCAAAACTCACCAAATGACTCTTACCACCATATTATGATGTTGCCCAAGTTTTGGGCTCGATCCGAAATCAATAGGTGTGAGAAATTGGACAATTCAAGTTGAACGGCAGTTCGTTCGTAATTGGAGTGGTTGGTGTATTCCATACTTATAGCGATTGGATTTCTCTCCAAACTCACCAAATGACTCCTCCCACCATATTATGATGTTGCCCAAGTTTTGGGCTCGATCCGAAATCAATAGGTCTTCCAAATTGGACAATTCAAGTTCAACGGCAGTTCGTTCCTAATTGGAGTGGTTGGTGTATTCCATACTTCTAGCGATTGGATTTCACTCAAAACTCACCAAAATGACTCCTCCCTCCATATTATGATGTTGCCCAAGTTTTGGGCTCGATCCGAAATCAATAGGTGTGAAAAATTGGTCAATTCAATTTCAACGACAGTTCTTTCCTAATTGGAGTGGTTAGTGTATTCCATACTTCTAGCGATTGGATTTCACTCAAAACTCACCAAATGACTCCTCCCACCATATTATGATGTTGCCCAAGTTTTGGGCTCGATCCGAAATCAATAGGTCTTCCAAATTGGACAATTCAAGTTCAACGGCAGTTCGTTCCTAATTGGAGTGGTTGGTGTATTCCATACTTCCAGTGATTGGATTGCTCTCCAAACTGACCAAATGACTCCTCCCACCATATTATGATGTTGCCCAAGTTTTGGGCTCGATCCGAAATCAATAGGTGGGAGAAATTGGTCAATTCAATTTCAACGAAAGTTCGTTCCTAATTGGAGTGGTTGGTGTATTCCATACTTATAGCGATTGGATTTCTCTCCAAACTCACCAAATGACTCCTCCCACCATATTATGATGTTGCCCAAGTTTTGGGCTCGATCCGAAATCAATAGGTCTTCCAAATTGGACAATTCAAGTTCAACGGCAGTTCGTTCCAATTTGGAGTGGTTGGTGTATTCCATACTTCTAGCGATTTGATTTCACTAAAAACTCACTAAATGACTCCTCCCACCATATTATGATGTTGCCCAAGTTTTGGGCTCGATCCGAAATCAATAGGTGTTCCAAATTGGACGATTCAAGTTCAACGGCAGTTCTTTCCTAACTGGAGTGGTTGGTGTATTCCATACTTCTAGCGATTGGATTTCACTCAAAACTCAGCAAATGACTCTTCCCACCATATTATGATGTTGCCCAAGTTTTGGGCTCGATCCGAAATCAATAGGTGTTCCAAATTGGACAATTCAAGTTCAACGGCAGTTCGTTCCTAACTGGAGTGGTTGGTGTATTCCATACTTCTAGCGATTGGATTTCACTCAAAATTCACCAAATGACTCCTCCCACCATATTATGATGTTGCCCAAGTTTTGGGCTCGATCCGAAATCAATAGGTGTGAAAAATTGGTCAATTCCATTTCAACGACAGTTCTTTCCTAATTGGAGTGGTTAGTGTATTCCATACTTCTAGCGATTGGATTTCACTCAAAACTCACCAAATGACTCCTCCCACCATATTATGATGTTGCCCAAGTTTTGGGCTCGATCCGAAATCAATAGGTCTTCCAAATTGGACAATTCAAGTTCAACGGCAGTTCGTTCCTAATTGGAGTGGTTGGTGTATTCCATACTTCCAGTGATTGGATTTCTCTCCAAACTCACCAAATGACTCCTCCCACCATATTATGATGTTGCCCAAGTTTTGGGCTCGATCCGAAATCAATAGGTGGGAGAAATTGGTCAATTCAATTTCAACGAAAGTTCGTTCCTAATTGGAGTGGTTGGTGTATTCCATACTTATAGCGATTGGATTTCTCTCCAAACTCACCAAATGACTCCTCCCACCATATTATGATGTTGCCCAAGTTTTGGGCTCGATCCGAAATCAATAGGTCTTCCAAATTGGACAATTCAAGTTCAACGGCAGTTCGTTCCAATTTGGAGTGGTTGGTGTATTCCATACTTCTAGCGATTTGATTTCACTAAAAACTCACTAAATGACTCCTCCCACCATATTATGATGTTGCCCAAGTTTTGGGCTCGATCCGAAATCAATAGGTGTTCCAAATTGGACGATTCAAGTTCAACGGCAGTTCTTTCCTAACTGGAGTGGTTGGTGTATTCCATACTTCTAGCGATTGGATTTCACTCAAAACTCAGCAAATGACTCTTCCCACCATATTATGATGTTGCCCAAGTTTTGGGCTCGATCCGAAATCAATAGGTGTTCCAAATTGGACAATTCAAGTTCAACGGCAGTTCGTTCCTAACTGGAGTGGTTGGTGTATTCCATACTTCTAGCGATTGGATTTCACTCAAAATTCACCAAATGACTCCTCCCACCATATTATGATGTTGCCCAAGTTTTGGGCTCGATCCGAAATCAATAGGTGTGAAAAATTGGTCAATTCCATTTAAACGACAGTTCTTTCCTAATTGGAGTGGTTAGTGTATTCCATACTTCTAGCGATTGGATTTCACTCAAAACTCACCAAATGACTCCTCCCACCATATTATGATGTTGCCCAAGTTTTGGGCTCGATCCGAAATCAATAGGTCTTCCAAATTGGACAATTCAAGTTCAACGGCAGTTCGTTCCTAATTGGAGTGGTTGGTGTATTCCATACTTCCAGTGATTGGATTTCTCTCCAAACTCACCAAATGACTCCTCCCACCATATTATGATGTTGCCCAAGTTTTGGGCTCGATCCGAAATCAATAGGTGGGAGAAATTGGTCAATTCAATTTCAACGAAAGTTCGTTCCTAATTGGAGTGGTTGGTGTATTCCATACTTCTAGCGATTGGATTTCACTCAAAACTCACCAAATGACTCCTCCCACCATATTATGGTGTTGCCCAAGTTTTGGGCTCGATCCGAAATCAATAGGTGTTCCAAATTGGAAAATTCAAGTATAACGGCAGTTCGTTCCTAACTGGAGTGGTTGGTGTATTCCATACTTCTAGCGATGGGATTTCACTCAAACCTCACCAAATGACACCTCCCACCATATTATGATGTTGCCCATGTTTTGGGCTCGATCCGAAATCAATAGGTCTAAGAAATTGGTCAATTTAATTTCAACGACAGTTCGTTCCTAATTGGAGTGGTTGGTGTATTCCATACTTCTAGCGATTGGATTTCACTCAAAACTCACCAAATGACTCCCCCCACCATATTATGATGTTGCCCAAGTTTTGGGCTCGATCCGAAATCAATAGGTGTTCCAAATTGGACAATTCAAGTTCAACGGCAGTTCGTTCCTAATTGGAGTGGTTGGTGTATTCCATACTTCTAGCGATTGGATTTCACTCAAAACTCACCAAATGACTCCTCCCACCATATTATGATGTTGCCCATGTTTTGGGCTCGATCCGAAATCAATAGGTCTAAGAAATTGGTCAATTTAATTTCAACGACAGTTCGTTCCTAATTGGAGTGGTTGGTGTATTCCATACTTCTAGCGATTGGATTTCACTCAAAACTCACCAAATGACTCCCCCCACCATATTATGATGTTGCCCAAATTGGACAATTCAAGTTCAACGGCAGTTCGTTCCTAATTGGAGTGGTTGGTGTATTCCATACTTCTAGCGATTAGATTTCACTCAAAACTCACCAAAGTGACTCCTCCCTCCATATTATGATGTTGCCCAAGCTTTTGGCTCGATCCGAAATCAATAGGTCTTCCAAATTGGACAATTCAAGTTCAACGGCAGTTCGTTCCTAATTGGAGTGGTTGGTGTATTCCATACTTCTAGCGATTGGATTTCACTCAAAACTCACCAAATGACTCCTCCCACCATATTATGATGTTGCCCAAGTTTTGGGCTCGATCCGAAATCAATAGGTGTTCCAAATTGGACAATTCAAGTTCAACGGCAGTTCGTTCCAAATTGGAGTGGTTGGGGTATTCCATACTTCTAGCGATTGGATTTCACTCAAAACTCACCAAATGACTTCTCCCACCATATTATGATGTTGCCCAAGTTTTGGGCTCGATCCGAAATCAATAGGTGTTCCAAATTGGACAATTCAAGTTCAACGGCAGTTCATTACTAATTGGAGTGGTTGGTGTATTCCATACTTCTAGCAATCGGATTTCACTCAAAACTCACCAAATGACTCCTCCCACCATATTATGATGTTGCCCAAGTTTGGGGCTCGATCCGAAATCAATAGGTGTGAGAAATTGGTCAATTTAATTTCAACGACAGTTCGTTCCTAATTGGAGTGGTTGGTGTATTCCATACTTCTAGCGATTGGATTTCACTCAAAACTCACCAAATGACTCCTCCCACTATATTATGATGTTGCCCAAGTTTTGGGCTCGATCCGAAATCAATAGATGTTCCAAGTTGAACAATTCAAGTTCAACGGCAGTTCGTTCCTAATTGGAGTGGTTGGGGTATTCCATACTTCTAGCAATTGGATTTCACTCAAAACTCACCAAATGACTCCTCCCACCATATTATGATGTTGCCCAAGTTTGGGGCTCGATCCGAAATCAATAGGTGTGAGAAATTTGACAATTCAAGTTCAACGGCAGTTCGTTCCAAATTTGAGTGGTTGGTGTATTCCATACTTCTAGCGATTGGATTTCACTCAAAACTCACCAAATGACTCCTCCCACCATATTATGATGTTGCCCAAGTTTGGGGCTCGATCCGAAATCAATAGGTGTGAGAAATTTGACAATTCAAGTTCAACGGCAGTTCGTTCCAAATTTGAGTGGTTGGTGTATTCCATACTTCTAGCGATTGGATTTCACTCAAAACTCACCAAATGACTCCTCCCACCATATTATGATGTTGCCCAAGTTTTGGGGTCGATCCGAAATCAATAGGTGTTCCAAATTGGACAATTCAAGTTCAACGGCAGTTCGTTCCAAATTGGAGTGGTTGGTGTATTCCATAGTTCTGGCGATTGGATTTCACTCAAAAGTCACCAAATGACTCTTACCACCATATTATGATGTTGCCCAAGTTTTGGGCTCGATCCGAAATCAATAGGTGTGAGAAATTGGACAATTCAAGTTGAACGGCAGTTCGTTCGTAATTGGAGTGGTTGGTGTATTCCATACTTATAGCGATTGGATTTCTCTCCAAACTCACCAAATGACTCCTCCCACCATATTATGATGTTGCCCAAGTTTTGGGCTCGATCCGAAATCAATAGGTGGGAGAAATTGGTCAATTCAATTTTAACGACAGTTCTTTCCTAATTGGAGTGGTTAGTGTATTCCATACTTCTAGCGATTGGATTTCACTCAAAACTCACCAAATGACTCCTCCCACCATATTATGATGTTGCCCAAGTTTTGGGCTCGATCCGAAATCAATAGGTATTCCAAATTGGACAATTCAAGTTCAACGGCAGTACGTCCCTAATTGGAGTGGTTGGTGTATTCCATACTTCTAGCGATTGGATTTCATTCAAAACTCACCAAACGACTCCTCCCACCATATTATGACGTTGCCCAAGTTTTGGGTTCGATCCGAAATCAATAGGTGTGAGAAATTGGACAATTCATGTTCAACGGCAGTTCGTTCCTAATTGGAGTGGTTGGTGTATTCCATACTTCTAGCGATTGGATTTCACTGAAAACTCACCAAACGACGCCTCCCACCATATTATGATGTTGCCCAAGTTCTAGGCTCGTTCCGAATTCAATAGGTGTGAGAAATTGGTCAATTCAAGTTCAACGGCACTTCGTTCCTAATTGGAGTGGTTGGTGTTTCCCATACTTCTAGCGATTGGATTTCACTCAAAACTCAGCAATTGACTCCTCCCTCCATATTATGATGTTCCCCAAGTTTTGGGCTCGATCCGAATTCAATAGGTGTGAGAAATTGGTCAATTCAATTTCAACGACAGTTCTTTCCCAATTGGAGTGGTTGGTGTATTCCGTACTTCTAGCGATTGGATTTCACTCAAAACTCACCAAATGACTCCTCCCACCATATTATGATGTTGCCCAAGTTTTGGGCTCGATCCGAATTCAATAGGTGTGACAAATTGGTCAATTCAATTTCAACGACAGTTCTTTCCTAATTAGAGTGGTGAGTGTATTCCATACTTCTAGCGATTGGATTTCACTCAAAACTCACCAAATGACTCATCCCACCATATTATGATGTTGCCCAAGTTTTGGGCTCGATCCGAAATCAATAGGTATTCCAAATTGGACAATTCAAGTTCAACGGCAGGACGTCCCATATTGGACTGGTTGGTGTATTCCATACTTGTAGCGATTTGATTTCATTCAAAACTCACCAAATGACTCCACCCACCATATTATGATGTTGCTCAAGTTTTGGGCCCGATCCGAAATCAATAGGTGTGAGAAATTGGACAATTCAAGTTCAACGGCAGTTCGTTCCTAATTGGAGTGGTTGGTGTATTCCATACTTCTAGCGATTGGATTTCACTCAAAACTCACCAAATGACTCCTCCCACCATATTATGATGTTGCCCAAGTTTTGGGCTCGATCCGAAATCAATAGGTTTTCCAAATTGGACAATTCAAGTTCAACGGCAGTTCGTTCCTAACTGGAGTGGTTGGTGTATTCCATACTTCTAGAGATTGGATTTCACTCAAAACTCATCAAATGACTCCTCCCACCATATTATGATGTTGCCCAAGTTTTGGGCTCGATCCGAAATCAATAGGTGTGAGAAATTGTACAATTCAAGTTCAACGGCAGTTCGTTCCTAATTGGAGTGGTTGGTGTATTCCATATTTCTGGCGATTGGTTTTCACTCAAAACTAACCAAATGACTCCTCCCACCATATTATGATGTTGCCCAAGTTTTGGGCTCGATCCGAAATCAATAGGTGTGAGAAATTGTACAATTCAAGTTCAACGGCAGTTCGTTCCTAATTGGAGTGGTTGGTGTATTCCATATTTCTGGCGATTGGTTTTCACTCAAAACTAACCAACTGACTCCACCCACCATATTATGATGTTGCCCAAGTTTTGGGCTCGATCCGAAATCAATAGGTGTTACAAATTGGACAATTCAATTTCAACGGCAGTTCGTTCCTAATTGGAGTGGTTGGTGTATTCCATACTTCTAGCGATTGGATTTCACTCAAAACTCACCAAATGACTCCTCCCACTATATTATGATGTTGCCCAAGTTTTGGGCTCGATCCGAAATCAATAGATGTTCCAAATTGGACAATTCAAGTTCAACGGCAGTTCGTTCCTAATTGGAGTGGTTGGTGTATTCCATACTTCTAGCGATTGGATTTCACTCAAAACTCACCAAATGACTCCTCCCACTATATTATGATGTTGCCCAAGTTTTGGGCTCGATCCGAAATCAATAGATGTTCCAAATTGGACAATTCAAGTTCAACGGCAGTTCGATCCTAATTGGAGTGGTTGGTGTATTCCATACTTCTAGCGATTTGATTTCACTCAAAACTCATCAAATGACTCCTCCCACCATATTATGATGTTGCCCAAGTTTTGGGCACGATCCGAAATCAGTAGGTGTGAGAAATTGGACAATTCAAGTTCAACGGCAGGTCGTTCCTAAGTGCAGTGGTTGGTGTATTCCATACTTCTAGCGATTGGATTTCACTCCAAACTCACCAAATGACTCCACCCACCATATTACGATGTTGCCCAAATTTTGGGCTCGATCCGAAATCAATAGGTGTGAGAAATTGGTCAATTCAATTTCAACGACAGTTCGTTCCTAATTGGAGTGGTTGGTGTATTCCTTACTTCTAGCGATTGGATTTCACTCGTAACTCTCCAAATGACTCCTCCCACCATATTATGATGGTTCCCAAGTTTTGGGCTCGATCCGAAATCAATAGGTGTGAGAAATTGGTCAATTCAATTTCAACGACAGTTCGTTCCTAATTGGAGTGGTCGGTGTTTTCCATACGTCTAGCGATTGGATTTCACTCAAAACTCACCAAATGACTCCTCCCATTATATTATGATGTTGCCCAAGTTTTGGGCTCGATCCGAAATCAATAGATGTTCCAAATTGGACAATTCAAGTTCAACGGCAGTTCGTTCCTAATTGGAGGGGTTTGTGTATTCCATACTTCTAGCGATTGGATTTCACTCAAAACTCACCAAATGACTCCTCCCACCATATTACGATGTTGCCCAAGTTTTGGGCTCGATCCGAAATCAATATGTGTTCCAAATTGGACAATTCAAGTTCAACGGCAGTTCGTTCCTAACTGGAGTGGTTGGTGTATTCCATACTTCTAGCAATTGGATGTCACTCAAAACTCACCAAATGACTCCTCCCACCATATTATGATGTTGCCCAAGTTTTGGGCTCGATCCGAATTCAACAGGTGTGAGAAATTGGTCAATTCAATTTCAACGACAGTTCTTTCCTAATTGGAGTGGTTGGTGTATTCCATACTTCTAGCGATTGGATTTCACTCAAAACTCACCAAATGACTCCTCCCACCATATTATGATGTTGCCCAAATTTGGGGCTCGATCCGAAATCAATAGGTGTGAGAAATTGGACAATTCAAGTTCAACGGCAGTTCGTTCCTAATTGGAGTGGTTGGGGTATTCCATACTTCTAGTAATTGGATTTCACTCAAAACTCACCAAATGACTCCTCCCACCATATTATGACGTTGCCTAAGTTTTGGGCTCGATCCGAAATCAATAGGTGTGAGAAATTGGACAATTCAAGTTCAACGGCAGTTCGTTCCTAATTGGAGTGGTTAGTGTATTCCATACTTCTAGCGATTGGATTTCACTCAAAACTCACCAAATGACTCCTCCCACCGTATTATGATGTTGCCTAAGTTTTGGGCTCGATTCGAATTCAATAGGTGTGAGAAATTGGTCAATTCAATTTCAACGGCATTTCGTTCCTAATTGGAGTGGTTGGTGTATTCCATACTTCTAGCGATTTGATTTCACTCAAAACTCATCAAATGACTCCTCCTACCATATTATGATGTTGCCCAAGTTTTCGGCACGATCCGAAATCAGTAGGTGTGAGAAATTGGACAATTCAAATTCAACGGCAGGTCGTTCCTAAGTGCAGTGGTTGGTGTATTCCATACTTCTAGCGATTGGATTTCACTCCAAACTCACCAAATGACTCCACCCACCATATTACGATGTTGTCCAAATTTTGGGCTCGATCCGAAATCAATAGGTGTGAGAAATTGGTCAATTCAATTTCAACGACAGTTTGTTCCTAATTGGAGTGGTTGGTGTATTCCTTACTTCTAGCGATTGGATTTCACTCGTAACTCTCCAAATGACTCCTCCCACCATATTATGATGGTTCCCAAGTTTTGGGCTCGATCCGAAATCAATAGGTGTGAGAAATTGGTCAATTCAATTTCAACGACAGTTCGTTCCTAATTGGAGTGGTCGGTGTTTTCCATACGTCTAGCGATTGGATTTCACTCAAAACTCACCAAATGACTCCTCCCACTATATTATAATGTTGCCCAAGTTTTGGGCTCGATCCGAAATCAATAGATGTTCCAAATTGGACAATTCAAGTTCAACGGCAGTTCGTTCCTAATTGGAGTGGTTGGTGTATTCCATACTTCTAGCGATTGGATTTCACTCAAAACTCACCAAATGACTCCTCCCACCATATTATGATGTTGCCCAAGTTTTGGTCTCGATCCGAAATCAATAGGTGTTCCAAATTGGACAATTCAAGTTCTACGGCAGTTCGTTCCTAACTGGAGTGGTTGGTGTATTCCATACTTCTAGCCATTGGATTTCACTCAAAACTCACCAAATGACTCCTCCCACCATATTATGATGTTGCAAAAGTTTTGGGCTCGATCCGAAATCAATAGGTGTGAGAAATTGGACAATTCAAGTTCAACGGCAGTTCGCTCCTAATTGGAGTGGTTGGTGTATTCCATACTTCTAGCGATTTTATTTCACTCTAAACTCATCAAATGACTCCTCCCACCATATTATGATGTTGCCCAAGTTTTGGGCTCGATCCGAAATCAATAGGTATTCCAAATTGGACAATTCAAGTTCAACGGCAGTTCGTTCCTAATTGGAGTGGTTGGTGTATTCCATACTTCTAGCGATTGGATTTCACTCAAAACTCACCAATTGACTCCTCCCACCATATTATGAGGTTTTCCAAGTTTTGGGCTCGATCCGAAATCAATAGGTGTTCCAAATTGGACAATTCAAGTTCAACGGTAGTTCGTTCCTAACTGGAGTGGTTCGTGTATTCCATACTTCTAGCGATTGGATTTCACTCAAAACTCACCAAATGACTCCTCCCACCATTTTATGATGTTGCCCAAGTTTTGGGCTCGATCCGAAATCAATAGGTGTTCCGAATTGGACAATTCAAGTTCAACGGCAGTTCGTTCCTAACTGGAGTGGTTGGTGTATTCCATACTTCTAGCGATTGGATTTCGTTCAAAACTCACCAATTGACTCCTCCCACCATATTATGATGTTGCCCAAGCATTGGACTCGATCCGAAATCAATAGGTGTTCCAAATTGGACAATTCAAGTTCAACGAAAGTTCGTTCCTAATTGGAGTGGTTGGTCTTTTCGATACTTCTAGCGATTGGATTTCACTCAAAACTCACCAAACGACTCCTCCCTCCATATTATGTTGTTGCCCAAGTTTTGGCCTCGATCCGAAATCAATAGGTCCGAGAAATTGGTCAATTCAATTTCAACGACCGTTCGTTCCCAATTGTAGTGGTTGGTGTATTCCATACGTCTAGCGATTGGATTTCACTCAAAACTCACCAAATGACTCCTCCCACCATATTATGATGTTGCCCAAGTTTTGGGCTCGATCCGAAATCAATAGGTGTTCCAAACTGGACAATTCAAGTTCAACGGCAGTTCGTTCCTAACTGGAGTGGTTGGTGTATTCCATACTTCTAGCGATTGGATTTCACTCAAAACTCACCAATGACTCCTCCCACCATATTATGATGTTGCCCAAGTTTTGGGCTCGATCCGAAATCAATAGGTGTGAGAAATTGGACAATTCAAGTTCAACGGCAGTTCGTTCCTAATTGGAGTGGTTGGTGTATTCCATACTTCTAGTGATTGGATTTCACTCAAAACTCACCAAATGACTCCTCCCACCATATTATGATGTTGGCGAAGTTTTGGGCTCGATCCGAAATCAATAGGTGTTCGAAATTGAACAATTCAAGTTCAACGGCAGTTCGTTCCTAATTGGAGTGGTTGGTGTATTCCATACTTCTAGCGATTGGATTTCACTCAAAACTCAACAAATGACTCCTCCCACCATATTATGATGTTGCCCAAGTTTTGAGCTCGATCCGAAATCAATAGGTGTGAGAAATTGGACAATTCAAGTTCAACGGCAGTTCGTTCCTACTTGGAGTGGTTGGTGTATTCTTACTTCTAGGGATTGGATTTGACTCAAAACTAACCAAATGACTCCCCCCACCATATTATGATGTTGCCCAAGTTTTGGTCTCGATCCGAAATGAATAGGTGTTCGAAATTGCACAATTCAAGTTCAACACAAGTTCGTTCCTAATTGGAGTGGTTGGTGTATTCCATACTTCTAGCGATTGGATTTCACTGAAAACTCACCAAATGACTCCTCCCACGATATTATGATGTTTCCCAAGTTTTGGGCTCGATCCGAAATCAATAGGTGTTCCAAATTGGACAATTCAAGTTCAGCGGCAATTCGTTCCAAAATGGAGTGGGTGGTGTTTTCCATACTTCTAGCGATTGGATTTCACTCACAACTCACCAAATGACTCCTCCCACCATATTACGATGTTGCCCAAGTTTGGGGCTCGATCCGAAATGAATAGGTGTGAGAAATTGGACAATTCAAGTTCAACGGCAGTTCGTTCCTAATTGGAGTGGTTGGTGGATTCCATACTTCTAGCGATTGGATTTCCCTGAAAACACACCAAATGACTCCTCCCACCATATTATGATGTTGCCAAAGTTTTGGGCTTGATCCGAAACCAATAGGTGTTCTGAATTGGACAATTCAAGTTCAACGGCAGTTCGTTCCTAATTGGAGTGGTTGGTGTATTCCATACTTCTAGCGATTGGATTTCACTCACCAAATGACTCCTCCCACCATATTATGATGTTGCCCAAGTTTTGGGCTCGATCCGAAATCAATAGGTGTTCCAAATTGGACAATTGAAGTTCAACGGCAGTTCATTCCTAATTGGAGTAGTTGGTGTATTCCATACTTCCAGCGATTGGATTTCACTCAAAACTCACCAAATGACTCCTCCCAGCATATTATGTTGTTGCCCATGTTTTGGGCTCGATACGAAATCAATAGCTGTTCGAAATTGGACAATTCAAGTTGAACGGCAGTTCGTTCCTAATTGGAGTGGTTGGTGTATTCCTTACTTCTAGCGATTGGATTTCACTCAAAACTAACCAAATGACTCCTCCCACCATATTATGATGTTGCCCAAGTTTTGGGCTCGATCCGAAATCAATAGGTGTTCCAAATTGGACAATTCATGTTCAACGGCAGTTCGTTCCTAATTGGAGTGGTTGGTGTATTCCATACTTCTAGCGAGTCGATTTCACTCGAAACTTACCAAATGACTCCTACCACCATATTATGATGTTGCCCATGTTTTGGGCTCGATCCGAAATCAATAGGTGTTCCAAATTGGACAATTCAAGTACAACGGCAGGTCGTTCCTAATTGGAGTGGTTGGTGTATTCCATACTTCTAGCGATTGGATTAGACTCAAAACTCACCAAATGACTCCTCCCACCATATTATGATGTTGCCCAGGTTTTGGGCTCGATCCGAAATCAATAGGTGTTCCGAATTGGACAATTCAAGTTCAACGGCAGTTCATTCCTAATTGGAGCGGTTGGTGTATTCCATACTTCTAGCGATTGGATTTCACTCAAAACTCACCAAATGACTCCTCCCACCGTATTATGATGTAGCACAAGTTTGGGGTTTGATCCGAAATGAATAGGTGTGAGAAATTGGACAATTCAAGTTCAACGGCAGTTCGTTCCTAATTGGTGTGGTTGGTGTATTCCATACTTCTAGCGATTGGATTTCACTCAAACTCACCAAATGACTCCTCCCACCATAATATGATGTTGCCCAAGTTTTGGGCTCGATCCGAAATCAATAGGCGTTCCAAATTGGACAATTCAATTTCAACGGCAGTTCATTCCTAATTGGAGCGGTTGGTGTATTCCATACTTCTAGCGATTGGATTTCACCCAAAACTCACCAAATGACTCCTCCCACCGTATTATGCTGTTGCACAAGTTTGGGTTTCGATCCGAAATCAATAGGTGTGAGAAATTGGACAATTCAAGTTCAACGGCAGTTCGTTCCTAATTGTAGTGGTTGGTGTATTCCATACTTCTAGCGATTGGATTTCACTCAAAACTAACCAAATGACTCCTCCCACCATATTATGATGTTGCCCAAGTTTTGGGCTCGATCCGAAATCAATAGGTGTTCCAAATTGGACAATTCAAGTTCAACGGCATTTCGTTCCTAATTGGATTGGTTGGTGTATTCCATACTTCTAGCGATTGAATTTCACTCAAAACTCACCAAATGACTCCTCCCACCATATTATGACGTTTCCCAAGTTTTGGGCTCGATACGAAATCAATCGGTGTTCCAAATTGGACAATTCAAGTTCAACGGCATTTCGTTCCTAATTGGATTGGTTGGTGTATTCCATACTTCTAGCGATTGGATTTCACTCAAAACTAACCAAATGACTCCTCCCACCATATTATGATGTTGCCCAAGTTTTGGGCTCGATCCGAAATCACTAGGTGTTCCGAATTGGCCAATTCAAGTTCAACGGCAGTTCGTTCCAAATTGGAGTGGTTGGTGTATTCCATACTTCTAGCGATTGGATTTCACTCAAAACTCACCAAAATGACTCCTCCCACCATATTATGATGTTGCCCAAGTTTTGGGCTCGATCCGAAATCAATAGGTGTGAGAAATTGGACAATTCAAGTTCAACGGCAGTTCGTTCCTAATTGGAGTGGTTGGTGTATTCCATACTTCTAGCGATTGGATTTCACTCAAAACTCACCAAATGACTCCTCCCATCATATTACGATGTTGCCCAAGTTTTGGGCTCGATCCGAAATCAATATGTGTGAGAAATTGGACAATTCAAGTTCAACGGCTGTTCCTTCCTAATTGGGGTGGTTGGTGTATTCCATACTTCTAGCGATTGTATTTCACTCAAAACTCACCAAATGACTCCTCCCACCATATTATGATGTTGCCCAAGTTTTGGGCTCGATCCGAAATCAATAGGTGTTCCAAATTGGACAATTCAAGTTCAACGGCATTTCGTTCCTAATTGGATTGGTTGGTGTATTCCATACTTCTAGCGATTGAATTTCACTCAAAACTCACCAAATGACTCCTCCCACCATATTATGACGTTTCCCAAGTTTTGGGCTCGATACGAAATCAATCGGTGTTCCAAATTGGACAATTCAAGTTCAACGGCAGGTCGTTCCTAATTGGAGTGGTTGGTGTATTCCACACTTCTAGCGATTGGATTTCACTCAAAACTCACCAAATGACTCCTCCGACCATATTATGATGTTGCCCAAGTTTTGGGCTCGATCCGAAATCAATAGGTGTGAGAAATTGGACAATTCAAGTTCAACGGCAGTTCGTTCCTAATTGGGGTGGTTGGTGTATTCCATACTTCTAGCGATTGGATTTCACTCAAAACTCACCAAATGACTCCTCCTACCATATTATGATGTTGCCCAAGTTTTGGGCTCGATCCGAAATCAATAGGTGTTCCAAATTGGACAATTCAAGTTCAACGGCAGTTCGTTCCTAATTGGAGTGGTTGGTGTATTCTGTTGTTAATATTATGTTAACTCGCAATTGTACGGGGCAATTAGTAGTATAGCAAGACAAGTACGAGGTCATACCCACGAAGACTGAGAAGTTAAAACTAGTTATGTACTTAGATTACCAAATTCAAGAAAGTAGGAGGTTATGTCTAAAACAGAATTTAGAACAAGAGTGGTTGTGATTGTTGAACAAAAGAAGCAAAATGAAATTGCAAACAAAAACAAGTAAACAAATGTAACAAAGAGTGGTTTTAAGAGTTGGAAAACAGATTTTGAGACTAGGGCATTCGAATCACCATAACAATTCAATTCTGGGTTATAAAGATTCAAGTAACAAGTCTAATTCAGATTCAAAGATTGATTCTAGCTAAAGTGTGATTAGGCCATGGTGTTTGGTCCTAACCTTGTGTTCCTAATTCCCTAATTTGATCATTTGTTGTCTAACCTAAAATTAAGCATTAGGAACCCATTAAGCATAGAAGAACATTTTAAACAACCAAGTATGTATCTAATCCCTGTTGTCGAATGTCCATACATACTCTTCCTATTCATAGTTCAATTCGAATTAAAGCATGGTGTATACTCTTAATTCAAACCAAGATAGTTAACAAACAAGTTCTAATGGTGATCAATCATTCAAACAAGCATGTTAACTTATAAGCATAATGAATAAGAACATGAATCATGAATCAAACTTGAAACTCCAAACTTATAAACCCAGAATATTCATGTTAGGTTACATCGAAGCCCTAGTTATGGATTTAGCTACTCATAATGGAAAAGAGACTTGAACAGAAATGAGAAAACATAATGAATGCAATAAGAGTAGAAAAACCCTTTTTCTGAAGTTCTTGTGGTGTCCAAGGCTTCTCCAAGTGCTTCTCCACTTCTAATGCTTCTCCAAGAGCTTCCCCACTTCTAGAAAGATGTATGAAGGATATGGAGGTGATTTGGGATGAGTTTGAGTGAGTGGTGATGGCTAAGGAAGATGAAATTCGTAGGGAAATGGAAGAGAAGTTTGCTGGAGTTGTTTTGGTGATTGTTGGAGTGTTTGGGATTGTGAGAGTGTTTGAGGATGGTTGGAATGAATTGTGGGGTTGTGAATCCCAAGATTTGTTGTGTCTTGAATGTGGAATGGATGTGGTATTTATAGGGAGAGGGGAGTGATAAATCTGAATTCAATATGGCTAATGCATTCAACACTTGCATTATACAATCTAAATTGGTTGATGCACTTCACTAATGCATACAACACTTGCATTATAAAATCTGAATTGGTTGATGCACTTCACCAATAAATCCCACCAGCAGCCCTAGCTCATCTTCATGTCACCATGACCAAGCTTCCAACAAGCTCAATAGCTCATGCCTAGCTCACCATGACCAAGCTTCCAACCAGAAACAATAGCTCATCCTGAGGTCAGCATGACCAGCAACTTCAAGGGCTTACGAATTGGGCTTCCCTTAAGCAAATTAAGACTTTAAGCACTCAAACTTGAAGTTCAGAATGTCTTCTTTCCAGCCATATATCATTTGGGCCAATCCAAGGTCGGAGGAGGAAGTTAAGGCCAAAACAAATTGCTAACTCATTTTGCGCGCTGATAAAATCCATCCTGAGCATGGCTCTGTGTTTGCTAGGTAACAGACTCCATATTTATCCAATGGGGCTGAATTTTGAATATGTTATAGAACACACCCATTGGAACAACTTTCATGAAGAATGCTGCCTCATCCGAGCTGTGTAGATTGCTGAAACAAAGCTTGCAATATGACCCACGAAACTGGACTGGCAAGAGGCTGTAGGAAAAATGAGTTTGTCTTTAAGCTCTTCTTCCATTCATCCAAATTAGGCCTTAACATGCTTGAATTGCATGAATTATGCTCTCTTGCTCTATTGGCCTACAAAACACACAAAGGGAGGGAAATAACTTAGAATTATAGGAACTAAGCAAAAGAAGTAAGTAAATTGGGCATGTATATGTATGAAATTATGAGCTTAACACACCCCCAAACTTAGATTTTGCTAGTCCTCGAGCAAAACAAAAGAGAAACAAAGATAAAAACAAAACAAGAAGTTAACTAGACCACTTTCGTAGGTAACTCGATTGCATTGAGCGTATGCAACAAGCCTTTAAACCTCTAGGCATCCCTAGTAGGAGGAGTTGTGTCTCCTGAGGGTTTAACAGATACGATACCCACAAACGTTTTTCTAACTCTACAAAACAAAATGGTTAGAAAAACAACTTTGAAATCAACTAATGAAAATGAAAGAAAGTTTTAGTCATACCTCCAACACCATAGAGTTGCCAAGATAGGTCATCAATCAGTGTGTACAAGTGGAAGCTATAG
This sequence comes from Prunus avium, assembly GCF_965620075.1. Lineage (NCBI taxonomy): Eukaryota > Viridiplantae > Streptophyta > Magnoliopsida > Rosales > Rosaceae > Prunus > Prunus avium. The sequence continues at coordinate 22,111,472 of NC_142286.1, read as the reverse complement.
CTCAAAGGCACACAGTTTCAAAGCAAGCACACTCAAACCTTGAATAGAGAACATGCTTCGACTCTAATTCTCACAGATAACACTCAATCACTCAGAACCTATGTTTTAATTCTCTCAAGAAAGCATAAGTGAGTGTATGAAATAGAAGCACAAATTTGGTTAGATCTCATGAAAGGAATTAAATACTAAGAATAGAGATACACACATACTTACCAGCACCCATGAATACATCCTCAAAGATCAGCTAGGTCTTTCACAATGTTGTAATGAAAGGCTAAGGTTTAGGGGAAATGGAAGAATTGGAAGGAAAAACAAATAACTTAAGAACATACCAAGGTTGCATGCTTCATTAATCTGCAAGGCATCATTGATTTAGATTGGCATGGCAGCAAACTTCATGGTATCACCTGGCATAGACTTTATTTTTCACACTTAGATCAAATCGAAACACTTTCATCTTCGTTGATTTGATCTGCATCTTCATTAACTTCATTGCACAGATTCACATCATCTTTATTTAGGTACATGGCTGCAACTTCCTTGCTTCAAACTTTATCTTGGCACACCTTGGTATATTTCTAAGCTATAGGGTATGGCTACAATAGGTCAAGTATCTCAGATTGAGATACAAAGGTAGGGAAATGATGAGGGTGATAGAAGAAAAGGCTTTAAGTGTTTGGCTTCAAGAGGGTTGATGGAACACACATATAGGTAGGGTGAAAAGAAAGCACATAGAATGGTTATGCACACATAGCCTAGCATCACTTCAATGAGTTCATTCATGAATGAGAGCAAGCACATGATATCTGCAAAAGAGAATCATCCTTAGTATTCAATCAAAATGGAATAATGAGATCAATTAGAGTGAATTGAAGAAAATAAGTATGGATGAGAAATAGAACACTTTAAACCCTCTCAAGAAAGCAATTAGGCTCGATATAGCTCACTAGGGTAGTCTCCACTATTTTCCTTCAAGAATTTGAGCGTGGTACTTTAGCCACCAGAATTCTAAGAGCAAAAGCTTTGTGAAGTGCAAAATTCTGATATGAAAACCTCAAATAGCAACTCCATAGCATTGATTGTATGACATTCTTTAAAAAAATATAAAAAAATAAAAAAAATAGTGACAAGAGAACGAAAATTGAAAACACAAATGGATAAGAAAATTGAAATTGAAAACCTTCCCCCCAGACCTGAATTGAACATTGTCCTCAATGTGAAAGCATACAAAAGATGATTGAGAACAAACAAATGATAAAGGGAAAAGTTTAGAAGAAGGTTTAGGAAAAATAAAAAATAAAAAAAATGAATATATAAGCAACTCATGGATGACCAGTTAAGGGCCTCAGAAAACACAGCCAGGGGATCCGGGAAGGTTGGAGGGGTCACAATGGTCCCGCTTAAAACCCAAACTTCTTAGACACCGAAGGTGTCGCCTAAAGAACTCCTAGACACTGTATTGACGGAGGTGCTCACTGGGGTTACCAAAAGTTAGCTTATATGAATTTTTTTTTTAATTTTATATATTTATTTATTTATAAAAAGGAACATAAACTTAAAATGACTAAAATAAAAACAAAACAAGTAAAGAGAAAGGATTGAAATGCTTCCCCTTGATGCGATTAGGTCGATTGCTACCGAGCACCTTCTTCTTGAACACATGGGTTGCCTCCCAAGAAGCGCCTTAGTTACTGTCTTGGCAAGACATTGTGCAATCAGCTAAGTTGATGGTACGAAGGGAAGTTGATCTACCACATGGCCAGTTTGGATGCCAGCTGAAACTCCCTCATAGAATGGCTTTAAACGTTGTCCATTTACTTTGAAAGTCGAGCCATCTTTAGGGTTTTGAATCTCCACAGCTCCATAGGGAGAAACATTGACCACGGTGAATGGGCCTTGCCATCTAGACTTCAATTTTCCTGGAAAGAGACGCAAACGTGAGTTAAACAAAAGAACTGACATACCTTTGGAGAACTCTTTCCGTTGAATGTTTCTGTCATGGTAACTCTTGGTTCGTTCTTTGTAAAGCTTTGCATTCTCATAAGACTCATGTCTAATTTCTTCCAATTCATTGAGCTGAAACTTTCTTGCATGGCCTGCCTTGTCTAGATCAAAATTCAACTTCTTGATGGCCCAAAAAGCATTGTGTTCAAGCTCCATTAGCAGGTGACAAGCTTTCCCAAACACAAGACGATAAGGGCTCATTCCAATGGGAGTCTTATATGCAGTACTATAAGCCCATAATGAATCATTGAGCTTAGCTGCCCAATCTTTCCTTGTATTGTTCACCACCTTCTCCAGGATGTGCTTAATTTCTCTATTGCTTATTTCCACTTGACCAGAAGTTTGCGGATGATATGGTGTAGAGACTCGATGGGTGATGTTGTACTTCTTCATGAGTGCTTCGAATGGCTTGTTACAGAAGTGGCTGCCTCCATCACTAATGACAGCCCTTGGAGTACCAAACCTTGTGAAAATATTATCCTTCAAGAACTTCAGCACCACCTTATAATCATTGGTTTTGGTGGCTATGGCTTCCACCCATTTAGACACATAATCAACAGCAACAAGTATGTAAGTATAACCAAAGGAAGATGGGAATGGTCCCATGAAATCAATACCCCACACATCGAAGAGCTCCACAACAAGTATGTTATTCAATGGCATTTCATTCCTGCGACTTATGTTCCCCATCCTTTGGCACCTATCACACTTAACACAAAAATTAAACGCATCTTTGAATAGAGTGGGCCAAAAGAAACCAGATTGCAGAATTTTAAGTGCTGTTTTCTTAGCTCCAAAGTGACCTCCACAAGCCAATTCGTGGCTATGCCTAAGTATGCTTTCTTGCTCTTCTTCTGGAACACATCTTCTGATGAGTTGATCCGGGCAATGCTTGAATAAGAAAGGTTCATCCCAGACATAATGTTTCACCATGGAAAAGAACTTCTTCTTGTCCTGAGAAGTTAGATCATTTCTAAGAACACCACAAGCAAGATAATTAACAAAATCAGCATACCATGGCTCTTTGACTTGGGCAGCATATAGTTGTTCATTAGGGAAAGTCTCATTCAAGGGTAGCACTACTCCTCCTTTTTCTTCAACCACAATTCTGCTCAAATGATCAGCTACCACATTCTCACATCCCTTCTTATCTCGAATCTCCAAATCGAATTCTTGCAGCAAGAGAATCCATCTAATCAAGCGTGGTTTGGCATCCTTCTTAGTGAGCAAGTATCTAAGAGCTGCATGGTCAGAATAAACAATTACTTTAGAACCAACAAGGTAAGAACGAAATTTTTCTAAAGCAAAAACCACAGCAAGCAACTCCTTCTCTGTTGTGGAGTAGTTGATTTGAGCATCATTCAAGGTCCGGCTAGCATAATGAATCACATAGGGCAGCTTGTTCTTCTTTTGACCTAAAACTGCACCAATAGCAAAGTCAGAGGCATCACACATTATTTCAAATGGTAAAGACCAATCCGGAGCTATGATAATAGGGGCTGAAGTTAGCTCCCTCTTCAAGGTAGTAAAAGCTTCCATGCAAGCTTCATTAAACTCAAAAACAGCATCCTTAGCAAGGAGATTACACAATGGCCTTGTAATGCTTGAGAAATTTTTGATGAACCTTCTATAGAATCCAGCATGACCTAGAAAGCTTCTAATTCCTTTAACAGAGGTAGGGGGTGGAAGATTTGAGATGAGGTCGATCTTGGCTTTATCCACTTCGATTCCCTTGCTTGAAATCACATGGCCTAGCACAATGCCTTGTCTCACCATGAAGTGACACTTCTCCCAATTCAAAATCAGATTTGTTTCCTGGCATCTTTTAAGCACTAGAGACAAGTGGTGAAGACAATTATCAAAAGAGGAACCAAAAACTGAAAAATCATCCATAAATACCTCAATGAATCGTTCCACCATATCTGAAAAGATTGACATCATGCATCTTTGGAAAGTTGCTGGGGCATTGCACAAACCGAATGGCATCCTTCTATAAGCAAACGTACCAAATGGGCATGTGAATGTGGTTTTCTCTTGGTCTTCCGGAGCAATGGGAATTTGATTATAACCTGAAAAACCATCAAGAAAACAATAGTAAGCATGGCCAGATAAACGTTCAAGCATTTGATCAATAAAAGGCAAGGGGAAATGATCTTTTCTAGTGGATGTGTTCAACTTCCTGTAATCAATGCAAACTCTCCAACCAGTGACAGTTCGTGTAGGAACTAGCTCATTCTTCTCATTCTTCACAACGGTGATTCCGGACTTCTTTGGAACAACTTGCACAGGGCTCACCCACTTAGAATTTGAAATTGGGTAGATGATTCCTACATCGAGTAGCTTTAAAACTTCAGCTCTAACCACCTCTTTCATGTTGGGATTTAGCCTCCTTTGGGCATCACGAGATGGTTTGCTGTCTTCTTCCATTAAAATCCGGTGCATGCACATGCTTGGACTAATTCCTTTGATGTCTGCTATGGTCCACCCAATGGCTGTTTTATGCTCTTTTAGAACTTTAATTAAGCTCTCTTCTTCATGTGAGGAGAGACCTGCAGCAATTATAACAGGGAGAGTTTCGTTAGCACCCAAATATGTATATTTAAGATTATTGGGAAGAGGTTTAAGTTCTAGCTTTGGTGGGATGACAATGGATGGCTCCAATTTCGTGGATGATGGTCCAAGAGGCTCAATTGGTGGCCTAAAGGATGGTGGGTATGGCGGAAACACTTCTAAGGCAGCCACCACTTCTTGGAACTCCGGTTCACAAAGATCTTCCTCTTCTTGTGTTAAGACAGCTTCTAGAGCATCATTAGACTTTCTCTGCAAAATTATGGAAGAAACCTCATGATCCACAACATCAATTGAAAAGCAAGAATCAAGAGAGATAGAAGGTTGAGATAGAGCATTAAGCATTTTAAATTCAACAGTTTCACCCAAAACAGTCATGGAGAGGGTGCTATCTTTCACTTTGATGATTGTGTCTGCAGTGGCCATGAATGGCCTGCCTAGGAGAATGAGATCAACACGATCTCCATTTGGATTGTCTTCCATGTCCATCACTACAAAATCAGCAGGGAGAATCAGTGTATTAACTTGAACTAGAATATCTTCTACAATACCTTTTGGATATTTTATAGAATGATCAGCTAGTTCAAGTCGCATTGAAGTCTTCTTCATCCCTTCTAAGCCAAGCTCTTGATAAACTGAATATGGCAAAACATTGATGTTTGCTCCCAAGTCCAACATGGCTCTTCCAACCTTCTTGCCTCCAATGTTAATGGGAATGTCAAAGCTGCCAGGATCATCTAGTTTTGGTGGAAGCTTCCTTTGCAACACAGTACTTACATTCTGGTCGAGCTTTACTCCTTCATTTGGAGCGAAATTGAGCTTGTGAGTTTTCAAGTCCTTGATGAATTTTCCATATGCAGGAATCTGTTCAATAAGATCAAGCAAAGGCAAATTGATATTAACTTTACTCAAAATATCATAAATCTCTTTAAAAGCCTTATCTTGCTTTGCTTTCTTAAGACGGCCTGGAAATGGAATCTGTGGAACATATGGAGCGGGTGGCACGTATCTATCTTCTTGAAGATGTGGTGGCACAAATTTGTCATCCCTTTTATGCAATTGGAATTGATCGGATTTCTGAGAATCTGATTTGGCCTTAGGAGCAGATTGAGAAGTTTTGAGTTGTTCTCCTTCCGTAGCCATGGTCTCCTCGTCTTTATCTTCTACAATCACAATATCATTTGAAAGATTAGAATCATCTTTATTATCAATGATCTTACCTGATCTGAGCACATGAATGGCCTTGGCTTCTGGGTTCTTTGGATTGATCTCAGTTTGGCTTGGCCATTTCCCAGGCACTCTTTGAGTTATTTCAGCAGCTATTTGGCCTAATTGGACTTCCAATTTGGAGATGGCAGCTTGTGTAGTTTGCTGAAAATTGGATTGGTTGATTGCCATCTGCTTCACTATATCTTCCAATGATGATGATGATTGTTGTGGCCTTTGGAATGAAGGGGGATTTGCTTGATTCTGGGTATTTCTCCATGAAAAGTTTGGATGATTCCTCCAACCTGGATTATAACTTTGAGAGTATGGATCATTTCTTGGACCTTGGTTGTAGGAATTTACCAACTTAGCTTGTTCTTGCACAAATTCTGGATATCCAGCCCCAAGTGGACAAGCTGTGGTAGCATGGTCATGAGATTCACAAATGCTACACACTTCCTTCGGAGGGCTTCTTGAGTTTAATGCAAGAAGAGCATCTAGCTTTTGTTCCAGTTTTGAAATCTGCACACTAGAAGCATCATTAGAACCACTAATAACACGTTTACCTCTTGTATCCGTATGTTGGGTCTCCATTGCTATCTCCTCAAAGAGTTCGTACGTTTCTTCTGGAGTTTTGGTTTTAAAAGAACCACCTGCAAAATTGGTGACTATATTATGACTAGAAGGGGTTAGTCCTTTATAAAACATACGCATTTGAAGCTTCAATGGAATCCCATGATGAGGACATTGGTTGAGCAACCCATTGAATCTCTCCCATGCTTCACAAAACGATTCATCATCTTGCTGTGCAAATAACAAGATCTTGTCCCTAAGCATGTCGGTCTTTTGCGTGGAGAAGTATTTTTCCAGGAACTTCTTTTGAATGGCAGACCATGTAGTGAGTGAACCAGGCTTCAAAGAATTCAACCAATACTTCGCCTTATCCTTTAAAGTGTATGGAAACACTCTCATTCGAAGTTGATCTTCTGTCACACCTGTCAAGGGAAAAGAACTCACAACATTAAAAATATCCTTTATATGGGTTAATGGATCTACATTAGGTAAACCATAAAAGGAAGGCAGCATATTAAGATGAGAAGATTTAAGCTCATAATTTCGAGCTACAGTGGGCAGCAAAATGCTTGAAGGAGATGCTGGAATTGTTGGGATATCAAGTTCTCCCATGAACTCAATGGCAGCCATCATTTCTTCTTCTTCTTGGTCTGAACTTGCTTCCGAATTTGAAAGTGAAGAACCAGGAAGTTCAGTGTGGAGAGCAAGACTTGTAAATGTAGCAAGAGCTTGCTCTTTTGCAGTTGACAACTCCCTTTCTAGACGATTCTGAATTTCAGAGGTCACACGATTTGGTTGCAATGATGGTCCTGCGTTCAAAGATCTGGAACGTTGGAACGAAGACCTCACTTGTTCAAGGAATGGCCTGTTAGACATAAACTACCTGAAACAGAAAATTAGATTAATTAGAAAGACTAAAAAGAATAGGGTAACCTTGGGCACATAACCAGGGAAGAACTTTCGTTCAGTCCCCGGCAACGGCGCCAAAATTTGTTGTTAATATTATGTTAACTCGCAATTGTACGGGGCAATTAGTAGTATAGCAAGACAAGTACGAGGTCGTACCCACGAAGACTGAGAAGTTAAAACTAGTTATGTACTTAGATTACCAAATTCAAGAAAGTAGGAGGTTATGTCTAAAACAGAATTTAGAACAAGAGTGGTTGTGATTGTTGAACAAAAGAAGCAAAATGAAATTGCAAACAAAAACAAGTAAACAAATGTAACAAAGAGTGGTTTTAAGAGTTGGAAAACAGATTTTGAGACTACGGCATTCGAATCACCATAACAATTCAATTCTAGGTTATAAAGATTCAAGTAACAAGTCTAATTCAGATTCAAAGATTGATTCTAGCTAAAGTATGATTAGGCCATGGTGTTTGGTCCTAACCTTGTGTTCCTAATTCCCTAATTTGATCATTTGTTGTCTAACCTAAAATTAAGCATTAGGAACCCATTAAGCATAGAAGAACATTTTAAACAACCAAGTATGTATCTAATCCCTGTTGTCGAATGTCCATACATACTCTTCCTATTCATAGTTCAATTCGAATTAAAGCATGGTGTATACTCTTAATTCAAACCAAGATAGTTAACAAACAAGTTCTCATGGTGATCAATCATTCAAGTTCAATGGCAGTTCGTTCCTAATTGGGGTGGTTGGTGTATTCCATACTTCTAGCGATTGGATTTCACTCAAAACTCACCAAATGACTCCTCCCACCATATTATGATGTTGCCCAAGTTTGGACTCGATCCGAAATCAATAGGTGTGAGAAATTGGACAATTCAAGTTCAACGGCAGTTCGTTCCTAATTGGAGTGGTTGGTGTATTCCGTACTTCTAGCGATTGGATTTCACTCAAAACTCACCAAATGACTCCTCCCACCATATTATGATGTTGCCCAAGTTTTGGGCTCGATCCGAAATCAATAGGTGTGAGAAATTGGACAATTCAAGTTCAACGGCTGTTCCTTCCTAATTGGGGTGGTTGGTGTATTCCATACTTCAAGCGATTGGATTTCACTCAAAACTCACCAAATGACTCCTCCCACCATATTATGATGTTGCCCAAGTTTTGGGGTCGATCCGAAATCAATAGGTGTGCCAAATTGGACAATTCAAGTTCAACGGCAGTTCGTTCCTAATTGGAGTGGTTGGTGTATTCCATACTTCTAGCAATTGGATTTCACCCAAAACTCACCAAATGACTCCTCCCACCGTATTATGCTGTTGCACAAGTTTGGGGTTCGATCCGAAATCAATAGGTGTGAGAAATTGGACAATTCAAGTTCAACGGCAGTTCGTTCCTAATTGGAGTGGTTGGTGTATTCCATACTTCTAGCGATTGGATTTCACTCAAACTCACCAAATGACTCCTCCCACCATATTATGATGTTGCCCAAGTTTTGGACTCGATCAGAAATCAATAGGTGTTCCAAATTGGACAATTCAAGTTCAACGGCAGTTCGTTCCTAATTAGAGTGGTTGGTGTATTCCATACTTCTAGCGACTGGATTTCACTCAAAACTCACCAAATGACTCCTCCCACCATATTATGATGTTGCCCAAGTTTTGGGCTCGATCCGAAATCAATAGGTGTGAGAAATTGGACAATTCAAGTTCAACGGCAGTTCGTTCCAAATTGGAGTGGTTGGTGTATTCCATACTTCTAGCGATTGGATTTCACTCAAACTCACCAAATGACTCCTCCCACCATATTATGATGTTGCCCAAGTTTTGGGCTCGATCCGAAATCAATAGGTGTTCCAAATTGGACAATTCAAGTTCAACGGCAGTTCGTTCCTAATTGGAGTGGTTGGTGTATTCCATACGTCTAGCGATTGGATTTCACTCAAAACTCACCAAAATGACTCCTCCCTCCATATTATGATGTTGCCCAAGCTTTTGGCTCGATCCGAAATCAATAGGTGTGAGAAATTGGACAATTCAAGTTCGACGGCAGTTCGTTCCTAATTGGAGTGGTTGGTGTATTCCATACTTCTAGCAATTGGATTTCACCCAAAACTCACCAAATGACTCCTCCCACCGTATTATGCTGTTGCACAAGTTTGGGGTTCGATCCGAAATCAATAGGTGTGAGAAATTGGACAATTCAAGTTCAACGGCAGTTCGTTCCTAATTGGAGTGGTTGGTGTATTCCATACTTCTAGCGATTGGATTTCACTCAAACTCACCAAATGACTCCTCTCACCATATTATGATGTTGCCCAAGTTTTGGGCTCGATCCGAAATCAATAGGTGTTTCAAATTGGACAATTCAAGTTCAACGGCAGTTCGTTCCTAATTGGAGTGGTTGGTGTATTCCATACTTCTAGCGACTGGATTTCACTCAATACTCACCAAATGACTCCTCCCACCATATTATGATGTTGCCCAAGTTTTGGGCTCGATCCGAAATCAATAGGTGTTCCAAATTGGACAATTCAAGTTCAACGGCAGTTCGTTCCTAATTGGAGTGGTTGGTGTATTCCATACTTCTAGCGACTGGATTCCACTCAAAACTCACCAAATGACTCCTCCCACCATATTATGATGTTGCCCAAGTTTTGGGATCGATCCGAAATCAATAGGTGTGAGAAATTGGACAATTCAAGTTCAACGGCAGTTCGTTCCAAATTGGAGTGGTTGGTGTATTCCATACTTCTAGCGATTGGATTTCACTCAAACTCACCAAATGACTCCTCCCACCATATTATGATGTTGCCCAAGTTTTGGGCTCGATCCGAAATCAATAGGTGTTCCAAATTGGACAATTCAAGTTCAACGGCAGTTCGTTCCTAACTGGAGTGGTTGGTGTATTCCATACTTCTAGCGATTGGATTTCACTCAAAACTCACCAAAATGACTCCTCCCTCCATATTATGATGTTGCCCAAGCTTTTGGCTCGATCCGAAATCAATAGGTGTGAGAAATTGGACAATTCAAGTTCGACGGCAGTTCGTTCCTAATTGGAGTGGTTGGTGTATTCCATACTTCTAGCAATTGGATTTCACCCAAAACTCACCAAATGACTCCTCCCACCGTATTATGCTGTTGCACAAGTTTGGGGTTCGATCCGAAATCAATAGGTGTGAGAAATTGGACAATTCAAGTTCAACGGCAGTTCGTTCCTAATTGGAGTGGTTGGTGTATTCCATACTTCTAGCGACTGGATTTCACTCAAAACTCACCAAATGACTCCTCCCACCATATTATGATGTTGCCCAAGTTTTGGGATCGATCCGAAATCAATAGGTGTGAGAAATTGGACAATTCAAGTTCAACGGCAGTTCGTTCCAAATTGGAGTGGTTGGTGTATTCCATACTTCTAGCGATTGGATTTCACTCAAACTCACCAAATGACTCCTCCCACCATATTATGATGTTGCCCAAGTTTTGGGCTCGATCCGAAATCAATAGGTGTTCCAAATTGGACAATTCAAGTTCAACGGCAGTTCGTTCCTAATTGGAGTGGTTGGTGTATTCCATACTTCTAGCGATTGGATTTCACTCAAAACTCACCAAAATGACTCCTCCCTCCATATTATGATGTTGCCCAAGCTTTTGGCTCGATCCGAAATCAATAGGTGTGAGAAATTGGACAATTCAAGTTCGACGGCAGTTCGTTCCTAATTGGAGTGGTTGGTGTATTCCATACTTCTAGCAATTGGATTTCACCCAAAACTCACCAAATGACTCCTCCCACCGTATTATGCTGTTGCACAAGTTTGGGGTTCGATCCGAAATCAATAGGTGTGAGAAATTGGACAATTCAAGTTCAACGGCAGTTCGTTCCTAATTGGAGTGGTTGGTGTATTCCATACTTCTAGCGATTGGATTTCACTCAAACTAACCAAATGATTCCTCCCACCATATTATGATGTTGCCCAAGTTTTGGGCTCGATCCGAAATCAATAGGTGTTCCAAATTGGACAATTCAAGTTCAACGGCAGTTCGTTCCTAATTGGAGTGGTTGGTGTATTCCATACTTCTAGCGACTGGATTTCACTCAAAACTCACCAAATGACTCCTCCCACCATATTATGATGTTGCCCAAGTTTTGGGCTCGATCCGAAATCAATAGGTGTTCCAAATTGGACAATTCAAGTTCAACGGCAGTTCGTTCCTAATTGGAGTGGTTGGTGTATTCCATACTTCTAGCGACTGGATTTCACTCAAAACTCACCAAATGACTCCTCCCACCATATTATGATGTTGCCCAAGTTTTGGGAACGATCCGAAATCAATAGGTGTGAGAAATTGGACAATTCAAGTTCAACGGCAGTTCGTTCCAAATTGGAGTGGTTGGTGTATTCCATACTTCTAGCGATTGGATTTCACTCAAACTCACCAAATGACTCCTCCCACCATATTATGATGTTGCCCAAGTTTTGGGCTCGATCCGAAATCAATAGGTGTTCCAAATTGGACAATTCAAGTTCAACGGCAGTTCGTTCCTAATTGGAGTGGTTGGTGTATTCCATACTTCTAGCGATTGGATTTCACTCAAAACTCACCAAAATGACTCCTCCCTCCATATTATGATGTTGCCCAAGCTTTTGGCTCGATCCGAAATCAATAGGTGTGAGAAATTGGACAATTCAAGTTCAACGGCAGTTCGTTCCTAATTGGAGTGGTTGGTGTATTCCATACTTCTAGCATTTGGATTTCACCCAAAACTCACCAAATGACTCCTCCCACCGTATTATGCTGTTGCACAAGTTTGGGGTTCGATCCGAAATCAATAGGTGTGAGAAATTGGACAATTCAAGTTCAACGGCAGTTCGTTCCTAATTGTAGTGGTTGGTGTATTCCATACTTCTATCTATTGGATTTCACTCAAAACTCAGCAAATGACTCCCCCCACCATATTATGGTGTTGCCCAAGTTTTGGGCTCGATCCGAAATCAATAGGTGTTCCAAACTGGACAATTCAAGTTCAACGGCATTTCGTTCCTAATTGGATTGGTTGGTGTATTCCATACTTCTAGCGATTGAATTTCACTCAAAACTCACCAAATGACTGCTCCCACCATATTATGACGTTTCCCAAGTTTTGGGCTAGATAGGAAATCAATAGGTGTTCCAAATTGGACAATTCAAGTTCAACGGCAGTTCGTTCCTAATTGGAGTGGTTGGTGTATTCAATACTTCTAGCGATTGGATTTCACTCAAAACTCACCAAATGACTCCTCCGAGCATGTTATGATGTTGCCCAATTTTGGGCTCGATCCGAAATCAGGAGGTGTGAGAAATTGGATAATTCAAGTTCAATGGCAGTTCGTTCCTAATTGGGGTGGTTGGTGTATTCCATACTTCTAGCGATTGGATTTCACTCAAAACTCACCAAATGACTCCTCCTGCCATATTATGATGTTGCCCAAGTTTTGGGCTCGATCCGAAATCAATAGGTGTTCTAAATTGGACAATTCAAGTTCAACGGCAGTTCGTTCCTAATTGGAGTGGTTGGTGTATTCCATACTTCTAGCGATTGGATTTCACCCAAAACTCACCAAATGACTCCTCCCACCGTAGCATGATGTCGCACAAGTTTGGGGTTCGATCCAAAATCAATAGGTGTGAGAAATTGGACAATTCAAGTTCAACGGCAGTTCGTTCCTAATTGGAGTGGTTGGTTTATTCCATACTTCTAGCGATTGGATTTCACTCAAACTCACCAAATGTCTCCTCCCACCATATTATGATGTTGCCCAAGTTTTGGGCTCGATCCGAACTCAATAGGTGTTCCAAATTGGACAATTCAAGTTCAACGGCAGTTCGTTCCTAATTGGAGTGGTTGGTGTATTCCATACTTCTAGCAATTGGATTTCACCCAAAACTCACCAAATGACTCCTCCCACCGTATTATGCTGTAGCACAAGTTTGGGGTTCGATCCGAAATCAATAGGTGTGAGAAATTGGACAATTCAAGTTCAACGGCAGTTCGTTCCTAATTGGAGTGGTTGGTGTATTCCATACTTCTAGCGATTGGATTTCACTCAAACTCACCAAATGACTCCTCCCACCATATTATGATGTTGCCCAAGTTTTGGGCTCGATCCGAAATCAATAGGTGTTCCAAATTGGACAATTCAAGTTCAACGGCAGTTCGTTCCTAATTGGAGTGGTTGGTGTATTCCATACTTCTAGCGACTGGATTTCACTGAAAACTCACCAAATGACTCCTCCCACCATATTATGATGTTGCCCAAGTTTTGGGCTCGATCCAAAATCAATAGGTGTGAGAAATTGGACAATTCAAGTTCAACGGCAGTTCGTTCCTAATTGGAGCGGTCGGTGTATTCCATACTTCTAGCGATTGGATTTCACCCAAAACTCACCAAATGACTCCTCCCACCGTATTATGATGTTGCACAAGTTTGGGGTTCGATCCGAAATCAATAGGTGTTCCAAATTGGACAATTCAAGTTCAACGGCAGTTCGTTCCTAATTGGAGTGGTTGGTGTATCCCATACTTCTAGCGATTGGATTTCACCCAAAACTCACCAAATGACTCCTCCCACCGTAGTATGATGTCGAACAAGTTTGGGGTTCGATCCGAAATCAATAGGTGTGAGAAATTGGACAATTCAAGTTCAACGGCATTTCGTTCCTAATTAGATTGGTTGGTGTATTCCATACTTAGAGGGATAGAATTTCACTCAAAACTCACCAAATGACTCCTCCCACCATATTATGACGTTTCCCAAGTTTTGGGCTCGATCCGAAATCAATAGGTGTTCGAAATTGGAAAATTCATGTTCAACGGCAGTTCGTTCCTAATTGGAGTGGTTGGTGTATTCCATACTTCTAGCGATTGGATTTCACTCAAAACTCACCAAATGACTCCTCCCAGCATATTATGATGTTGCCCAAGTTTTGGGCTCGATATGAAATCAATAGGTGTGAAAAATTGGACAATTCAAGTTCAACGGCAGTTCGTTCCGAATTCGAGGGGTCGGTGTATTCCATACTTCTAGCGATTGGATTTCACCCAGAACTCACCAAATGACTCTTCCCACCGTATTATGATGTTGCACAAGTTTGGGGTTCGATCCGAAATCAATAGGTGTGAGAAATTGGACAATTCAAGTTCAACGGCAGTTCGTTCCTAATTGGACTGGTTGGTGTATTCCATACTTCTAGCGATTGGATTTCACTCAAAACTCACCAAATGACTCCTCCCACCATATTATGATGTTGCCCAAGTTTTGGGCTCGATCCGAAATCAATAGGTGTGAGAAATTGGACAATTCAAGTTCAACGGCAGTTCGTTCCTAATTGGAGTGGTTGGTGTATTCCATACTTCTAGCGATTGGATTTCACTCAAAACTCCCCAAATGACTCCTCCTACCATATTATGATGTTGCCCAAGTTTTGGGCTCGATCCGAAATCAATAGGTTTTCCATATTGGACAATTCAAGTTCAACGGCAGTTCGTTCCTAATTGGAGCGGTCGGTGTATTCCATACTTCTAGCGATTGGATTTCACCCAAAACTCACCAAACGACTCCTCCCACCGTATTATGATGTTGCACAAGTTTGGGGTTCGATCCGAAATCAATAGGTGTTCCAAATTGGACAATTCAAGTTCAACGGCAGTTCGTTCCTAATTGGAGTGGTTGGTGTATCCCATACTTCTAGCGATTGGATTTCACTCAAAACACACCAAAATGAATCCTCCCACCATATTATGATGTTGCCCAAGCTTTTGGCTCAATCCGAAATCAATAGGTGTGAGAAATTGGACAATTCAAGTTCAACGGCAGTTTGTTCCGAATTGGAGCGGTCGGTGTATTCCATACTTCTAGCGATTGGATTTCACTCAAAACTCACCAAATGACTACTCCCACCATATTATGATGTTGCCCAAGTTTTGGGCTCGATCCGAAATCAATAGGTGTGAGAAATTGGACAATTCAAGTTCAACGGCAGTTCGTTCCTAATTGGTGTGGTTGGTGTATTTCATACTTCTAGCGATTGGATTTCATTCAAAACTCACCAAATGACTCCTCCCACCATATTTTGATCTTGCCCAAGTTTGGGGTTCGATCCGAAATCAATAGGTTCGGGAAATTGGACAATTCAAGTTCAACGACAGTTCGTTCCTAATTGGAGTGGTTGGTGTATTCCATACTTCTAGCGATTGGATTTCAGTCAAACCTCACCAAACGACTCCCCTCGCCATATTATGATGTTGCCCAAGTTTGGGGTTCGATCCGAAATCAATAGGTGCGGGAAATTGGATAATTCAAGTTCAACGGCAGTTCGTTCCTAATTGGAGTGGTTGGTGGATTCCATACTTCCAGCGATTGGATTTCACTCGAAAGTCACCAAATGACTACTCCCACCGTATTATGATGTTGCACAAGTTTGGGGTTCCATCCGAAATCAATAGGTGTGTGAAATTGGACAATTCAAGTTCAATGGCAGTTCGTTCCTAATTGGAGTGGTTGGTGTATTCCATACTTCTAGCGACTGGATTGCACTCAAAATTCACCAAATGACTCCTCCCAGCATATTATGATGTTGCCCAAGTTTTGGGCTCGATCCGAAATCAATAGGGGTGAGAAATTGGACAATTCAAGTTCAACGGCAGTGCGTTCCTAATTGGAGTGGTTGGGGTATTCCATACTTCTAGCGATTGGATTTCACTCAAAACTCACCAAATGACTCCTCCCACCATATTATGATGTTGCCCAAGTTTTGGGCTCGATCCGAAATCGATAGGCGTTCCAAATTGGACAATTCAAGTTCAACGGCAGTTCGTTCCTAATTGGAGTGGTTGGTGTATTCCATACTTCTAGTGATCGGATTTCACTCAAAACTCACCAAATGACTCCTCCCACCATATTATGATGTTGCCCAAGTTTTGGGCTCGATCCGAACTCAATAGGTGCGAGAAATTGGACAATTTAAGTTCAACGGCAGTTCGTTCCTAATTGGAGTGGTTGGTGTATTCCATACTTCAAGCGATTGGATTTCACTCGAAACTCACCAAATGACTCCTCCCACCATATTATGATGTTGCACAAGTTTGGGGTTCCATCCGAAATCAATAGGTGTGAGAAATTGGACAATTCAAGTTCAACGGTAGTTCGTTCCTAATTGGAATGGTTGGTGTATTCCATACTTCTAGCAATTGGATTTCACTCAAAACGCAACAAATGACTCCTCCCACCATATTTTGATGTTGCCCAAGTTTGGGGTTCGATCCGAAATCAATAGGTGTGAGAAATTGGACAATTCAAGTTCAACGGCAGTTCGTTCCTAATTGGAGTGGTTGGTGTATTCCATACTTCAAGAAATTGGATTTCATTCAAAACTCACCAAATGACTCCTCCCACCATATTTTGATGTTGCCCAAGTTTGGGGTTCGATCCGAAATCAATAGGTTCGGGAAATTGGACAATTCAAGTTCAACGGCAGTTCGTTCCTAATTGGAGTGGTTGGTGTATTCCATACTTCTAGCGATTGGATTTCAGTCAAAACTCACCAAATGACTCCTCCCGCCATATTATGATGTTGCCCAAGTTTGGGGTTCGATCTGAAATCAATAGGTGCGGGAAATTGGACAATTCAAGTTCAACGGCAGTTCGTTCCTAATTGGTGTGGTTGGTGTATTCCATACTTCTAGCGATTGGATTTCACTCAAAACTCACCAAACGACTCCTCCCACCGTATTATGATGTTGCCCAAGTTTTGGGCTCGATCTGAAATCAATAGGTGTGAGAAATTGGACAATTCAAGTTCAACGGCAGTTCGTTCCTAATTGGAGTGGTTGGTGTATTCCATACTTCTAGCCATTGGATTTCACTCAAAACTCACCAAATGACTCCTCCCACCATATTATGATGTTGCCCAAGTTTGGGGTTCGATCTGAAATCAATAGGTGCGGGAAATTGGACAATTCAAGTTCAACGGCAGTTCGTTCCTAATTGGTGTGGTTGGTGTATTCCATACTTCTAGCGATTGGATTTCACTCAAAACTCACCAAACGACTCCTCCCACCATATTATGATGTTGCCCAAGTTTTGGGCTCGATCTGAAATCAATAGGTGTGAGAAATTGGACAATTCAAGTTCAACGGCAGTTCGTTCCTAATTGGAGTGGTTGGTGTATTCCATACTTCTAGCCATTGGATTTCACTCAAAACTCACCAAATGACTCCTCCCACCATATTATGATGTTGCCCAAGTTTGGGATTCGATCCGAAATCAATAGGTGCGGGAAATTGGACAATTCAAGTTCAACGGCAGTTCGTTCGAAATTGGAGTGGTTGGTGTATTGCATACTTCTAGCGATTGGATTTCACTCAAAACTCACCAAATGACTCCTCCCACCATATTATGATCTTGCCCAAGTTTTGGGCTTGATCCGAAATCAATAGGTGTGAGAAATTGGACAATTCAAGTTCAACGGCAGTTTGTTCCTAATTGGAGTGGTTGGTGTATTCCATACTTCTAGCGATTGGATAGCACTCAAAACTCATCAAATGACTCCTCCCACCATATTATGATTTTGCCCAAGTTTTAGGCTCTATCCGAAATCAATAGGTGTTCCAAATTGGACAATTCAAGTTCAACGGCAGTTCGTTCCTAATGGGAGTGGTTGTTGTATTCCGTACTTCTAGCGATTGGATTTCACTCAAAACTCACCAAATGACTCCTCCCACCGTATTATGATGTTGCCCAAGTTTTGGGCTCGATCCGAAATCAATAGGTGTGAGAAATTGGACAATTCAAGTTCAACGGCAGTTCGTTCCTAATTGGAGTGGTTGGTGTATTCCATACTTCTAGCCATTGGATTTCACTCAAAACTCACCAAATGACTCCTCCCACCATATTATGACGTTGCCCAAGTTTTGGGCTCGATCCGAAATCCATAGGTGTTCGAAATTGGACAATTCAAGTTCAACGGCAGTTCGTTCCTAATTGGAGTGGTTGGTGTATTCCATACTTCTAGCCATTGGATTTCACTCAGAACTCACCAAATGACTCCTCCCACCATATTATGACGTTGCCCAAGTTTTGGGCCCGATCCGAAATCCATAGGTGTTCGAAATTGGACAATTCAAGTTCAACGGCAGTTCGTTCCTAATTGGAGTGGTTGGTGTATTGCATACTTCTAGCGATTGGATTTCACTCAAAACTCACCAAATGACTCCTCCCACCATTTTATGATCTTGCCCAAGTTTTGGGCTTGATCCGAAATCAATAGGTGTGAGAAATTGGACAATTCAAGTTCAACGGTAGTTCGTTCCTAATTGGAGTGGTTGCTGTATTCCATACTTCTAGCAATTGGATTTCACTCAAAACAAACCAAATGACTCCTCCCACCATATTATGATGTTGCCCAAGTTTGGGGCTCGATCCGAAATCAATAGGTGTGAGAAATTGGACAATTCAAGTTCAACGGCAGTTCGTTCCTAATTGGAGTGGTTGGTGTATTCCATACTTCTAGCGATTTCACTCAAAACTCACCAAATGACTCCTCCCACCATATTACGATCTTGCCCAAGTTTTGGGCTCGATCCGAAATCAATAGGTGTTCGAAATTGGACAATTCAAGTTCAACGGCATTTCGTTCCTAATTGGAGTAGTTGGTGTATTCCACACTTCTAGCTATTGGTTTCACTCAAAACTCACCAAATGACTCCTCCCACCATATTATGATGTTGCCCAAGTTTTGGGCTCGATCCGAAATCCATAGGCGTGAGAAGTTGGACAATTCAAGTTCAACGGCAGTTCGTTCCTAATTGGAGTGGTTGGTGTATTCCGTACTTCTAGCGATTGGATTTCACTCAAAACTCACCAAATGACTCCTCCCACCATATTATGATGTTGCCCAGGTTTTGGGCTCGATCCGAAATCAATAGGTGTTCCAAATTGGACAATTCAAGTTCAATGGCAGTTCGTTCCTAATTGGAGTGGTTGGTGTATTCCATACTTCTGGCGATCGGATTTCACTCAAAACTCACCAAAAGGCTCCTCCCACCATATTATGATGTTCTCCAAGTTTGGGGCTCGATCCGAAATCAATAGGTGTGAGAAATTGGACAATTCAAGTTCAACGGCAGTTCGTTCCTAATTGGAGTGGTTGGTGTATTCCGTACTTCTAGCGATTGGATTTCTCTCAAAACTCACCAAATGACTCCTCCCACCATATTATGATGTTGCCCAAGTTTTGGGCTCGATCCGAAATCAATAGGGGTTCCAAATTGGACAATTCAAGTTCAACGGCAGTTCGTTCCTAATTGGAGTGGTTGGTGTATTCCATACTTCTAACGATTGGATTTCACTCAAAACTCACCAAAAGACTCCTCCCACCATATTATGATGTTGCCCAAGTTTGGGGCTCGATCCGAAATCAATAGGTGTGAGAAATTGGACAATTCAAGTTCAACGGCAGTTCATTCCTAATTGGAGTGGTTTGTGTATTCCATACTTCTAGCAATTGGATTTCACTCAAAACTCACCAAATGACTCCACCCACCATATTATGATGTTGCCCAAGTTTTGGGCTCGATCCGAAATCAATAGGTGTGAGAAATTGGACAATTCAAGTTCAACGGCAGTTCGTTCCTAATTGTAGTGGTTGGTGTATTCCATACTTCTAGCAATTGGATTTCACTCAAAACACACCAAATGACTCCTCCCACCATATTATGATGTTGCCCAAGTTTGGGGCTCGATCCGAAATCAATAGGTGTGAGAAATTGGAAAATTCAAGTTCAACGGCAGTTCGTTCCTAATTGGAGTGGTTGGTGTATTCCATACTTCTAGCAATTGGATTTCACTCAAAACAAACCAAATGACTCCTCCCACCATATTATGATGTTGCCCAAGTTTGGGGCTCGATCCGAAATCAATAGGTATGAGAAATTGGACAATTCAAGTTCAACGGCAGTTCGTTCCTAATTGGAGTGGTTGGTGTATTCCATACTTCTAGCGATTGAATTTCGCACAAAACTCACCAAATGACTCCCCCCAACATATTATGATGTTGCCCAAGTTTGGGGATCGATCCGAAATCAATAGGTGTTCCAAATTGGACAATTCAAGTTCAACGGCAGTTCGTTCCTAATTGGAGTGGTTGGTGTATTCCATACTTCTAGCGATTGGATTTCACTCAAAACTCTCCAAAATGACTCCTCCCACCATATTATGACGTTGCCCAAGTTTTGGGCTCGATCCGAAATCAATAGGTGTTCCAAATTGGACAATTCAAGTTCAACGGCAGTTCGTTCCTAATTGGAGTGGTTGGTGTATTCCATACTTCTAGCGATTGGATTTCACTCAAAACTGACCAAATGACTCCTCCCACCATATTATGATGTTGCCCAAGTTTTGGGCTCGATCCGAAATAAATAGGTGTGAGAAATAGGACAATTCAAGTTCAACGGCAGTTCGTTCCTAATTGTAGTGGTTGGTGTATTCCATACCTCTAGCAGATGGATTTCACTCAAAACTCACCAAAGGACTCCTCCCACCATATTATGATGGTGCCCAAGTTTGGGGCTCGATCCGTAATCAATAGGTGTTAGAAATTGGACAATTCAAGTTCAACGGCAGTTTGTTCCTAATTGGAATGGTTGGTGTATTCCATACTTCTAGCGATTGGATTTCACTCAAAACTCACCAAATGATTACTCCCACCATATTATGATGTTGCCCAACTTTTGGGAATAGGTGTTCCAAATTGGACAATTCAAGTTCGACGGCAGTTTGTTCCTAATTGGAGTGGTTGGTGTATTCCATACTTATAGCGATTGGATTTCCCTCAAAACTCACCAAATGACTCCTCCCACCATATTATGTTGTTGCCCAAGTTTGGGGCTCGATCCGAAATCAATAGGTGTTCCAAATTGGACAATTCAAGTTCAACGGCAGTTCGTTCTTAATTGGAGTGGTTGGTGTATTCCATACTTCTAGCGATTGGATTTCACTCAAAACTAACCAAATGACTCCTCCCACCATATTATGATGTTGCCCAAGTTTTGGGCCCGATCCGAAATCAATAGGTGTGAGAAATTGGAAAATTCAAGTTCAACGGCAGTTCGTTCCTAATTGGAGTGGTTGGTGTATTCCATACTTCTAGCGATTGAATTTCCCTCAAAACTCACCAAATGACTCCCCCCACCACATTATGATGTTGCCCAAGTTTGGGGCTCGATCCGAAATGAATAGGTGTTCCAAATTGGACAATTCAAGTTCAACGGCAGTTCGTTCCTAATTGGGCTGGTTGGTGTATTCCATACTTCTAGCGATTGGATTTCACTCAAAACTCACCAAATGACTACTCCCACCATATTATGATGTTGCCCAACTTTTGGGAATAGGTGTTCCAAATTGGACAATTCAAGTTCGACGGCAGTTTGTTCCTAATTGGAGTGGTTGGTGTATTCCATACTTATAGCGATTGGATTTCCCTCAAAACTCACCAAATGACTCCTCCCACCATATTATGATGTTGCCCAAGTTTGGGGCTCGATCCGAAATCAATAGGTGTTCCAAATTGGACAATTCAAGTTCAACGGCAGTTCGTTCTTAATTGGAGTGGTTGGTGTATTCCATACTTCTAGCGATTGGATTTCACTCAAAACTAACCAAATGACTCCTCCCACCATATTATGATGTTGCCCAAGTTTTGGGCCCGATCCGAAATCAATAGGTGTGAGAAATCGGAAAATTCAAGTTCAACGGCAGTTCGTTCCTAATTGGAGTGGTTGGTGTATTCCATACTTCTAGCGATTGAATTTCCCTCAAAACTCACCAAATGACTCCCCCCACCACATTATGATGTTGCCCAAGTTTGGGGCTCGATCCGAAATCAATAGGTGTTCCAAATTGGACAATTCAAGTTCAACGGCAGTTCGTTCCTAATTGGAGTGGTTGGTGTATTCCATACTTCTAGCGATTGGATTTCACTCAAAACTCCCCAAATCACTCCTCCCACCATATTATGATGTTGCCCAAGTTTTGGGCTCGATCCGAAGTCAATAGGTGTGAGAAATAGGACAATTCAAGTTCAACGGCAGTTCGTTCCTAATTATAGTGGTTGGTGTATTCCGTACTTCTAGCAATTGGATTTCACTCAAAACTCACCAAATGACTCCTCCCACCATATTATGATGTTGCCCAAGTTTGGGGCTTGATCCGAAATCAATAGGTGTTCCAAATTGGACAATTCAAGTTCAACGGCAGTTCGTTCTTAATTGGACTGGTTGGTGTATTCCATACTTCTAGCGATTGGATTTCACTCAAAACTCACCAAATGACTCCTCCCACCATATTATGATGTTGCCCAAGTTTGGACTCGATCCGAAATCAATAGGTGTGAGAAATTGGACAATTCAAGTTCAACGGCAGTTCGTTCCTAATTGGAGTGGTTGGTGTATTCCATACTTCTAGCGATTGGATTTCACTCAAAACTCACCAAATGACTCCTCCCACCATATTATGATGTTGCCCAAGTTTTGGGCTCGATCCGAAATCAATAGGTGTGAGAAATAGGACAATTCAAGTTCAACGGCAGTTCGTTCCTAATTATAGTGATTGGTGTATTCCGTACTTCTAGCAATTGGATTTCACTCAAAACTCACCAAATGACTCTTCACACCATATTATGATGTTGCCCAAGTTTGGGGCTCGATCCGAAGTCAATAGGTGTTCCAAATTGGACAATTCAAGTTCAACGGCAGTTCGTTCCTAATTGGAGTGGTTGGTGTATTCCACACTTCTAGCGATTTGATTTCACTCAAAACTCACCAAATGACTCCTCCCACCAAATTACGATGTTGCCCAAGTTGGAGTGGTTGGTGTATTCCATACTTCTAGCGATTGGATTTCACTCAAAACTCACCAAATGACTCCTCCCACCATATTATGTTGTTGCCCAGGTTTTGGGCTTGATCCGAAATCAATAGGTGTTCCAAATTGGACAATTCAAGTTCAACGGCAGTTCGTTCCTAATTGGAGTGGTTGGTGTATTCCACACTTCTAGCGATTGAATTTCACACAAAACTCACCAAATGACTCCCCCCAACATATTAAGATGTTGCCCAAGTTTGGGGCTCGATCCGAAATCAATAGGTGTGAGAAATTGGACAATTCAAGTTCAACGGCAGTTCGTTCCTAATTGGAGTGGTTGGTGTATTCCATACTTCTAGCGATTGGATTTCACTCAAAACTAACCTAATGAATCCTCCCACCATATTATGAACAGCCCAAGTTTTGGGCTCGATCCGAAATCAATAGGTGTTCCAAATTAGACAATTCAAGTTCAACGGCAGTTCGTTCCTAATTGGAGTGGTTGGTGTATTCCATACTTCTAGCGATTGGATTTCACTCAAAACTCACCAAATGACTCCTCCCACCGTATTATGATGTTGCTCAAGTTTGGGGTTCGATCCGAAATCAATAGGTGTGAGAAATTGGACAATTCAAGTTCAACGGCAGTTCATTCCTAATTGGAGTGGTTGGTGTATTCCATACTTCTAGCGATTGGATTTCATTCAAAACTCACCAAATGACTCCTCCCACCATATTATGATGTTGCCCAAGTTTTGGGCTCGATCCGAAATCAATTGGTGTGAGAAATTGGACAATTCAAGTTCAACGGCAGTTCGTTCGAAATTGGAGTGGTTGGTGTATTGCATACTTCTAGCGATTGGATTTCACTAAAAACTCACCAAATGACTCCTCCCACCATATTATGATCTTGCCCAAGTTTTGGGCTTGATCCGAAATCAATAGGTGTGAGAAATTGGACAATTCAAGTTCAACGGCAGTTCGTTCCTAATTGGAGTGGTTGGTGTATTCCATACTTCTAGCCATTGGATTTCACTCAAAACTCACCAAATGACTCCTCCCACCATATTATAATGTTGCCCAAGTTTTGGGCTCGATCCGAAATCAATAGGTGTTCCAAATTGGACAATTCAAGTTCAACGGCAGTTCGTTCCTAATTGGAGTGGTTGGTGTATTCCATACTTCTAGCGATTGGATTTCACTCAAAACTCACCAAATGACTCCTCCCACCATATTATGATGTTGCCCAAGTTTTGGGCTAGATCCGAAATCAATAGGTGTGAGAAATTGGACAATTCAAGTTCAACGGCAGTCCGTTCCTAATTGGAGTGGTTGGTGTATTCCATACTTCTAGCCATTGGATTTCACTCAAAACTCACCAAAGGACTCCTCCCACCATATTATAATGTTGCCCAAGTTTTGGGCTCGATCCGAAATCAATAGGTGTTCCAAATTGGACAATTCAAGTTCAACGGCTGTTCGTTCCTAATTGGAGTGGTTGGTGTATTCCTTACTTCTAGCGATTGGATCGCACTCAAAACTCATCAAATGACTCCTCCCACCATATTATAATGTTGCCCAAGTTTTGGGCTCGATCCGAAATCAATAGGTGTTCCAAATTGGACAATTCAAGTTCAACGGCAGTTCGTTCCTAATTGGAGTGGTTGGTGTATTCCATACTTCTAGCGATTGGATTTCACTAAAAACTCACCAAATGACTCCTCCCACCATATTATGATCTTGCCCAAGTTTTGGGCTTGATCCGAAATCAATAGGTGTGAGAAATTGGACAATTCAAGTTCAACGGCAGTTCGTTCCTAATTGGAGTGGTTGGTGTATTCCATACTTCTAGCGATTGGATTTCACTCAAAACTCACCAAATGACTCCTCCCACCATATTATGATGTTGCCCAAGTTTTGGGCTAGATCCGAAATCAATAGGTGTGAGAAATTGGACAATTCAAGTTCAACGGCAGTTCGTTCCTAATTGGAGTGGTTGGTGTATTCCATACTTCTAGCGATTGGATTTCACTCAAAACTCACCAAATGACTCCTCCCACCATATTATAATGTTGCCCAAGTTCTGGGCTCGATCCGAAATCAATAGGTGTTCCAAATTGGACAATTCAAGTTCAACGGCAGTTCATTCCTAATTGGAGTGGTTTGTGTATTCCTTACTTCTAGCGATTGGATTTCTCTCAAAACTCAACAAATGACTCCTCCCACCATATTATGATGTTGCCAAAGTTTTGGGCTCGATCCGAATTCAATAGGTGTTTCAAATTGGACAATTCAAGTTCAACGGCATTTCGTTCCTAATTAGAGTGGTTGGTGTATTCCATACTTCTAGCGATTGGATTTCACTCAAAACTCACCAAATGACTCCTCCCACCATATTATGATGTTACCCAAGTTTTGGGCTCGATCCGAAATCAATAGGTGTTCCAAATTGGACAATTCAAGTTCAACGGCAGTTCGTTCCCAATTGGAGTGGTTGGGGTATTCCATACTTCTTGCGATTGGATTTCACTCAAAACTCACCAAATGACTCCTCCCACCATATTATGATGTTGCCCAAGTTTTGGGCTCGATCCGAAATCAATAGGTGTGAGAAATTGGACAATTCAAGTTCAACGGCAGTTCGTTCCTAATTGGAGTGGTTGGTGTATTCCATACTTCTAGCGATTGGATTTCACTAAAAACTCACCAAATGACTCCTCCCACCATATTATGATCTTGCCCAAGTTTTGGGCTTGATCCGAAATCAATAGGTGTGAGAAATTGGACAATTCAAGTTCAACGGCAGTTCGTTCCTAATTGGAGTGGTTGGTGTATTCCATACTTCTAGCCATTGGATTTCACTCAAAACTCACCAAATGACTCCTCCCACCATATTATAATGTTGCCCAAGTTTTGGGCTCGATCCGAAATCAATAGGTGTTCCAAATTGGACTATTCAAGTTCAACGGCAGTTCTTTCCTAATTGGAGTGGTTGGTGTATTCCATACTTCTAGTGATTGGATTTCACTCAAAACTCACCAAATGACTCCTCCCACCATATTATAATGTTGCCCAAGTTTTGGGCTCGATCCGAAATCAATAGGTGTTCCAAATTGGACAATTGAAGTTCAACGGCAGTTCGTTCCAAATTGGAGTGGTTGCTGTATTCCATAGTTCTGGCGATTGGATTTCACTCAAAAGTCACCAAATGACTCTTACTACCATATGATGATGTTGCCCAAGTTTTGGGCTCGATCCGAAATCAATAGGTGTGAGAAATTGGACAATTCAAGTTCAACGGCAGTTCGTTCCTAATTGGAGTGGTTGGTGTATTCCATACTTCTAGCGATTGGATTTCACTCAAAACTCACCAAATGACTCCTCCCACCATATGATGATGTTGCCCAAGTTTTGGGCTCGATCCGAAATCAATAGGTGTTCAAAATTGGACAATTCATGTTCAACGGCAGTTCTTTCCTAATTGGAGTGGTTGGTGTATTCCATACTTCTAGCGATTGGATTTCACTCAAAACTAACCAAATGACTCCTCCCACCATATTACGACGTTGCCCAAGTTTTGGGATCGATCCGAAATCAATAGGTGTGAGAAATTGGGCAATTCAAGTTCAACGCCAGTTCGTTCCTAATTGGAGTGGTTGGTGTATTCCATACTTCTAGCAATTGGATTTCACTCAAAACTCACCAAATGACTCCTCCCACCGTATTACGATGTTGCACAAGTTTGGGGTTCGATCCGAAATCAATAGGTGTTCCAAATTGGACAATTCAAGTTCACCGGCAATTCGTTCCTAATTGGAGTGGTTGGTGTATTCCATACTTCTAGAGATTGGATTTCACTCAAAACTCACCAAAATGACTCCCCCCACCATATTATGATGTTGCCCAAGTTTTGGGCTCGATCCGAAATCAATAGGTGTTCCAAATTGGACAATTCAAGTTCAACGGCAGTTCGTTCCTAATTGGAGTGGTCGGTGTATTCCATACTTCTAGCGATTGGATTTCACTCAAAACTCACCAAATGACTCCTTCCACCATATTATGATGTTGCCCAAGTTTGGGGCTCGATCCGAAATCAATAGGTGTTCCAAATTGGACAATTCAAGTTCAACGGCAGTTCGTTCCTAATTGGAGTGGTTGGTGTATTCCACACTTCTAGCGATTGGATTTCACTCAAAACTCACCAAATGACTCCTCCCACCATATTATAATGTTGCCCAAGTTTTGGGCTCGATCCGAAATCAATAGTTGTTCCAAATTGGACAATTCAAGTTCAACGGCAGTTCGTTCCTAATTGGAGTGGTTGGTGTATTCCATACTTCTAGCGATTGGATTTCACTCAAAACTCACCAAATAACTCCTCCCACCATATTATGATGTTGCCCAAGTTTTGGGCTAGATCCGAAATCAATAGGTGGGAGAAATTGGACAATTCAAGTTCAACGGCAGTTCGTTCCTAATTGCAGTGGTTGGTGTATTCCATACTTCTAGCCATTGGATTTCACTCAAAACTCACCAAATGACTCCTCCCACCATATTATAATGTTGCCTAAGTTTTGGGCTCGATCCGAAATCAATAGGTGTTCCAAATTGGACTATTCAAGTTCAACGGCAGTTCGTTCCTAATTGGAGTGGTTGGTGTATTCCATACTTCTAGCGATTGGATTTCACTCAAAACTCACCAAATGACTCCTCCCACCATATTATAATGTTGCCCAAGTTTTGGGCTCGATCCGAAATCAATAGGTGTTCCAAATTGGACAATTGAAGTTCAACGGCAGTTCGTTCCAAATTGGAGTGGTTGCTGTATTCCATAGTTCTGGCGATTGGATTTCACTCAAAAGTCACCAAATGACTCTTACTACCATATTATGATGTTGCCCAAGTTTTGGGCTCGATCCGAAATCAATAGGTGTGAGAAATTGGGCAATTCAAGTTCAACGGCAGTTCGTTCCTAATTGGAGTGGTTGGTGTATTCCATACTTCTAGCAATTGGATTTCACTCAAAACTCACCAAATGACTCCTCCCACCGTATTACGATGTTGCACAAGTTTGGGGTTCGATCCGAAATCAATAGGTGTTCCAAATTGGACAATTCAAGTTCACCGGCAGTTCGTTCCTAATTGGAGTGGTTGGTGTATTCCACACTTCTAGCGATTGGATTTCCCTCAAAACTCACCAAATGACTCCTCCCACCGTATTACGATGTTGCACAAGTTTTGGGTTCGATCCGAAATCAATAGTTGTTCCAAATTGGACAATTCAAGTTCAACGGCAGTTCGTTCCTAATTGGAGTGGTTGGTGTATTCCATACTTCTAGCGATTGGATTTCACTCAAAACTCTCCAAAATGACTCCTCCCACCATATTATGATTTTGCCCAAGTTTTGGGCTCGATCCGAAATCAATACGTGTGAGAAATTGGACAATTCAAGTTCAACGGCAGTTCGTTCCTAATTGGAGTGGTTGGTGTATTCCATACTTCTAGCGATTGGATTTCACTCAAAACTCACCAAATGACTCCTCCCACATATTATGATGTTGCCCAAGTTTTGGGCTCGATCCGAAATCAATAGGTGTTCCAAATTGGACAATTCAAGTTCAACGGCAGTTCATTCCTAATTGGAGTGGTTTGTGTATTCCTTACTTCTAGCGATTGGATTTCACTCAAAACTCAACAAATGACTCCTCCCACCATATTATGATGTTGCCCAAGTTTTGGGCTCGATCCGAATTCAATAGGTGTTTCAAATTGGACAATTCAAGTTCAACGGCATTTCGTTCCTAATTAGAGTGGTTGGTGTATTCCATACTTCTAGCGATTGGATTTCACTCAAAACTCACCAAATGACTCCTCCCACCATAATATGATGTTACCCAAGTTTTGGGCTCGATCCGAAATCAATAGGTGTTCCAAATTGGACAATTCAAGTTCAACGGCAGTTCGTTCCTAATTGGAGTGGTTGGGGTATTCCATACTTCTTGCGATTGGATTTCACTCAAAACTCACCAAATGACTCCTCCCACCATATTATGATGTTGCCCAAGTTTTGGGCTCGATCCGAAATCAATAGGTGTGAGAAATTGGACAATTCAAGTTCAACGGCAGTTCGTTCCTAATTGGAGTGGTTGGTGTATTCCATACTTCTAGCGATTGGATTTCACTCAAAACTCACCAAATGACTCCTCCCACATATTATGATGTTGCCCAAGTTTGGGGTTCCATCCGAAATCAATAGGTGTTCCAAATTGGACAATTCAAGTTCAATGGCAGTTCGTTCCTAATTGGAGTGGTTGGTGTATTCCATACTTTTAGCGATTGGATTTCACTCAAAACTCTCCAAAATGACTCCTCCCACCATATTATGATTTTGCCCAAGTTTTGGGCTCGATCCGAAATCAATAGGTGTTCGAAATTGGACAATTCAAGTTCAACGGCAGTTCGTTCCTAATTGGAGTGGTTGGTGTATTCCATACTTCTAGCGATTGGATTTTACTGAAAACTCACCAAAATGACTCCTCGCACCATATTATGATGTTGCCCAAGCTTTTGGCTAGATCCGAAATCAATAGGTGTTCCAAATTGAACAATTCATGTTCAACGGCAGTTCGTTCCTAATTGGAGTGGTTGGTGTATTCCTTACTTCTAGCGATTGGATTTCTCTCAAAACTCACCAAATGACTCCTCCCACCATATTATGATGTTGCCCAAGTTTTGGGCTCGCTACGAAATCAATAGGTGTTCCAAATTGGACAATTCAAGTTCAACGGCAGTTCGTTCCTAATTGGAGTGGTTGGTGTTTTACTTCTAGCGATTGGATTTCACTCAAAACTCACAAAATGACTCCTCCCACCATATTATGTTGTTGCCCAAGTTTTGGGCTCGATCCGAAATCAATAGGTGTTCCAAATTGGACAATTCAAGTTCAACGGCAGTTCATTTCTAATTGGAGTGGTTGGTGTATTCCATACTTCTAGCATTTGGTTTTCACTCAAAACACACCAAAATGACTCCTCCCACCATATTATGATGTTGCCCAAGCTTTTGGCTCGATCCGAAATCAATAGGTGTGAGAAATTGGACAATTCAAGTTCAACGGCAGTTCGTTCCTAATTGGAGTGGTTGGTGTATTGTTGGTGTATTCCATACTTCTAGCGATTGGATTTCACTCAAACTCACCAAATGACTCCTCCCACCATATTATGATGTTGCCCAAGTTTTGGGCTCGATCCGAAATCAATAGGTGTTCCAAATTGGACAATTCAAGTTCAACGGCAGTTCGTTCCTAATTGGAGTGGTTGGTGTATTCCATACTTCTAGCGATTGGATTTCACTCAAACTCACCAAATGACTCCTCCCACCATATTATGATGTTGCCCAAGCTTTTGGCTCGATCTGAAATCAATAGGTGTGAGAAATTGGACAATTCAAGTTCAACGGCAGTTCGTTCCTAATTGGAGTGGTTGGTGTATTCCATACTTCTAGCGATTGGATTTCACTGAAAACTAACCAAATGACTCCTCCCACCATATTATGAACAGCCCAAGTTTTGGGCTCGATCCGAAATCAATAGGTGTTCCAAATTGGACAATTCAAGTTCAACGGCATTTCGTTCCTAATTGGAGTGGTTGGTGTATTCCATACTTCTAGCGATTGGATTTCACTCAAAACTCACCAAAATGACTCCACCCACCATATTATGATGTTGCCCAAGTTTTGGGCTCGATCCGAAATCAATAGGTGTGAGAAATTGGACAATTCAAGTTCAACGGCAGTTCGTTCCTAATTGGAGTGGTTGGTGTATTCCATACTTCTAGCGATTGGATTTCACTCAAAAATCACCCAATGACTCCTCCCACCATATTATGATGTTGCCCAAGTTTTGGGCTCGATCCGAAATCAATAGGTGTTCCAAATTGGACAATTCAAGTTCAACGGCAGTTCCTTCCTAATTGGGGTGGTTGGTGTATTCCATACTTCTAGCGATTGGGTTTCACTCAAAACTCACCAAATGACTCCTCCCACCATATTATGATGTTGCCCAAGCTTTGGGCTCGATCCGAAATCAATAGGTGTTCCAAATTGGACAATTCAAGTTCAACGGCAGTTCGTTCCTAATTGGTGTGGTTGGTGTATTCCGTACTTCTAGCGATTGGATTTCACTCAAAACTCACCAAATGACTCCTCCCACCATATTAAGATGTTGCCCAAGTTTTGGGCTCGATCCGAAATCAATAGGTGTGAGAAATTGGACAATTCAAGTTCAACGGCTGTTCCTTCCTAATTGGAGTGGTTGGTGTATTCCATACTTCTAGCGATTGGATTTCACTCAAAACTAACCAAAATGACTCCTCCCACCATATTATGATGTTGCCCAAGTTTTGGGCTCGATCCGAAATCAATAGGTGTTCCAAATTGGACAATTCAAGTTCAACGGCAGTTCCTTCCTAATTGGGGTGGTTGGTGTATTCCATACTTCTAGCGATTGGGTTTCCCTCAAAACTCACCAAATGACTCCTCCCACCATATTATGATGTTGCCCAAGCTTTGGGCTCGATCCGAAATCAATAGGTGTTCCAAATTGGACAATTCAAGTTCAACGGCAGTTCGTTCCTAATTGGTGTGGTTGGTGTATTCCATACTTCTAGCGATTGGATTTCACTCAAAACTCACCAAATGACTCCTCCCACCATATTAAGATGTTGCCCAAGTTTTGGGCTCGATCCGAAATCAATAGGTGTGAGAAATTGGACAATTCAAGTTTAACGGCTGTTCCTTCCTAATTGGAGTGGTTGGTGTATTCCATACTTCTAGCGATTGGATTTCACTCAAAACTAACCAAAATGACTCCTCCCACCATATTATGATGTTGCCCAAGTTTTGGGCTCGATCCGAAATCAATAGGTGTTCCAAATTGGACAATTCAAGTTCAACGGCAGTTCGTTCCTAATTGGAGTGGTTGGTGTATTCCATACTTCTAGCGATTGGATTTCACTCAAACTCACCAAATGACTCCTCCCACCATACTATGATGTTGCCCAAGTTTTGGGCTCGATCCGAAATCAATAGGTGTTCCAAATTGGACAATTCAAGTTCAACGGCAGTTCGTTCCTAATTGGAGTGGTTGGTGTATTCCATACTTCTAGCGATTGGATTTCACTCAAACTCACCAAAATGACTCCACCCACCATATTATGATGTTGCCCAAGTTTTGGGCTCGATCCGAAATCAATAGGTGTTAGAAATTGGACAATTAAAGTTCAACGGCAGTTCTTTCCTAATTCTAGTGGTTGGTGTATTCCTTACTTCTAGCGATTGGATTTCACTCAAAACTCACCAAATGACTCCTCCCACCATACTATGACGTTGCCCAAGTTTTGGGCTCGATCCGAAATCAATGGGTGTTAGAAATTGGACAATTCAAGTTCAACGGCAGTTCGTTCCTAATTGGAGTGGTTGGTGTATTCCGTACTTCTAGCGATTGGATTTCACTCAAAACTAACCAAATGACTCCTCCCACCATATTACGAACAGCCCAAGTTTTGGGCTCGATCCGAAATCAATAGGTGTTCCAAATTGGACAATTCAAGTTCGACGGCAGTTCGTTCCTAATTGGAGTGGTTGGTGTATTCCATACTTCTAGCGATTGGATTTCACTCAAAACTCACCAAAATGACTCCACCCACCATATTATGATGTTGCCCAAGTTTTGGGCTCGATCCGAAATCAATAGATGTTCCAAATTGGACAATTCAAGTTCAACGGCAGTTCGTTCCTAATTGGAGTTGTTCGTGTATTCCATACTTCTAGCGATTGGATTTCACTCAAAACTCACCAAATGACTCCTCCCACCAAATGATGATGTTGCCCAAGTTTTGGGCTCGATCCGAAATCAATAGGTGTTCCAAATTGGACAATTCAAGTTCAACGGCAGTTCTTTCCTAATTGGAGTGGTTGGTGTATTCCATACTTCTAGCGATTGGATTTCACTCAAAACTAACCAAATGACTCCTCCCACCATATTACGACGTTGCCCAAGTTTTGGGATCGATCCGAAATCAATAGGTGTGAGAAATTGGACAATTCAAGTTCAACGGCAGTTCGTTCCTAATTGGAGTGGTTGGTGTATTCCATACTTCTAGCAATTGGATTTCACTCAAAACTCACCAAATGACTCCTCCCACCGTATTACGATGTTGCACAAGTTTGGGGTTCGATCCGAAATCAATAGGTGTTCGAAATTGGACAATTCAAGTTCACCGGCAGTTCGTTCCTAATTGGAGTGGTTGGTGTATTCCATACTTCTAGAGATTGGATTTCACTCAAAACTCACCAAAATGACTCCCCCCACCATATTATGATGTTGCCCAAGTTTTGGGCTCGATCCGAAATCAATAGGTGTTCGAAATTGGACAATTCAAGTTCAACGGCAGTTCGTTCCTAATTGGAGTGGTTGGTGTATTCCATACTTCTAGCGATTGGATTTGACTCAAAACTCACCAAATGACTTTTCCCACCATATTATGATGTTGCCCACGTTTTGGGCTCGATCCGAAATCAATAGGTGTTCCAAATTGGACAATTCAAGTTCAACGGCAGTTCGTTCCTAATTGGAGTGGTTGGTGTATTCCATACTTCTAGCGATTGGATTTCACTCGAAACTCAACAAATGACTCCTCCCATCATATTATGATGTTGCCCAAGTTTTGGGCTTGATCCGAAATCAATAGGTGTTTCAAATTGGACAATTCAAGTTCAACGGCAGTTCGTTCCTAATTGGAGTGGTTGGTGTATTCCATACTTCTAGCGATTGGATTTCACTCAAAACTCACCAAAATGACTCCTCCCACCATATTATGATGTTGCCCAAGTTTTGGGCTCGATCCGAAATCAATAGGTGTTCGAAATTGGACAATTCAAGTTCAACGGCAGTTCGTTCCTAATTGGAGTGGTAGGTGTATTCCATACTTCTAACGATTGGATTTTACTGAAAACTCACCAAAATGACTCCTCCCCCCATATTATGATGTTGCCCAAGCTTTTGGTTCGATCCGAAATCAATAGGTGTTCCAAATTGAACAATTCATGTTCAACGGCAGTTCGTTCCTAGTTGGAGTGGTTGGTGTATTCCATACCTCTAGCGATTGGATTTCACCCAAAACTCACCAAATGACTCCTCCCACCGTATTATGATGTTGCACAAGTTTGGGGTTCGATCCGAAATCAATAGGTGTGAGAAATTGAACAATTCAAGTTCAACGGCAGTTCGTTCCTAATTTGTGTGGTTGGTGTATTCCATACTTCTAGCGATTGGATTTGACTCAAAACTCACCAAATGACTCCTCCCACCATATTATGATGTTGCCCAAGTTTTGGGCTCGATCCGAAATCAATAGTGTTCCAAATTGGACAATTCAAGTTCAACGGCAGTTCGTTCCTAATTGGAGTGGTTGGTGTATTCCGTACTTCTAGCGATCGGATTTCACTCAAAACTCACCAAAATGACTCCTCCCGCCATATTATGATGTTGCCCAAGCTTTTGTTTCGATCCGAAATCAATAGGTCTGAGAAATTGGACAATTTAAGTTCAATGGCAGTTCGTTTCTAATTGGAGTGGTTGGTGTATTCCATACTTCTAGCAATTGGATTTCACTCAAAACACACCAAAATGACTCCTCCCACCATATTATGATGTTGCCCAAGCTTTTGGCTCGATCCGAAATCAATAGGTGTGAGAAATTGGACAATTGAAGTTCAACGGCAGTTCGTTCCTAATTGGAGTGGTTGGTGTATTCCATACTTCTGGCGATTGGATTTCACTCAAAAGTAACCAAATGACTCCTCCCACCATATTATGATGTTGCCCATGTTTTGGGCTCGATCCGAAATCAATAGGTGTTCCGAATTGGACAATTCAAGTTCAACGGCAGTTCGTTCCTAATTGGAGTGGTTGGTGTATTCCATACTTATAGCGATTGGATTTCACTCAAAACTCACCAAATGACTCCTTCCACCATATTATGTTGTTGCCCAAGTTTTGGGCTCGATCCGAAATCAATAGGTGTTCCAAATTGGACAATTCAAGTTCAACGGCAGTTCGTTCCTAATTGGAGTGGTTGGTGTATTCCATACTTCTAGCGATTGGATTTCACTCAAAACTCAACAAATGACTCCTCCCACCATATTATGATGTTGCCCAAGTTTTGGGCTCGATCCGAAATCAATAGGTGTTCCAAATTGGACAATTCAAGTTCAACGGCAGTTCGTTCCTAATTGGAGTGGTTGGTGTATTCCATACTTCTAGCGATTGGATTTCACTCAAAACTCACCAAATGACTCCTCCCACCATATTATGATGTTGCCCAAGTTTTGGGCTCGATCCGAAATCAATAGGTGTTCCAAATTGAACAATTCAAGTTCAACGGCAGTTGGTTCCTAATTGGAGTGGTTGGTGTATTCCGTACTTCTAGCGATTGGATTTCACTCAAAAGTCACCAAAATGACTCCTCCCACCATATTATGATGTTGCCCAAGCTTTTGTTTCGATCCGAAATCAATAGGTGTGAGAAATTGGACAATTCAAGTTCAACGGCAGTTCGTTCCTAATTGTAGTGGTTGGTGTATTCCTTACTTCTAGCAATTGGATTTCACTCAAAACTACCCAAATGACTCCTCCCACCATATTATGATGTTACCCAAGTTTTGGGCTCGATCCGAAATCAATAGGTGTGAGAAATTGGACAATTCAAGTTCAACGGCAGTTCTTTCCTAATTGTAGTGGTTGGTGTATTCCTTACTTCTAGCGATTGGATTTCACTCAAAACTCACCAAATGACTCCTCCCACCATATTATGACGTTGCCCAAGTTTTGGGCTCGATACGAAATCAATAGGTGTGAGAAATTGGACAATTCAAGTTCAACGGCAGTTCGTTCCTAATTGGAGTCGTTGGTGTATTCCATACTTCTGGCGATGCGATTTCACTCAAAACTCACCAAATGACTCCTCCCACCATACTATGATGTTGCCCAAGTTTTGGGCTCAATCCGAAATCAATAGGTGTTCCAAATTGGACAATTCAAGTTCAACGGCAGTTCATTCCTAATTGGAGTGGTTTGTGTATTCCATACTTCTAGCGATTGGATTTCACTCAAAACTCACCAAATGACTCCTCCCACCATGTTATGATGTTGCCCAAGTTTTGGGCTCGATCCGAAATCAATAGGTGTTCCAAATTGGACAATTCGAGTTCAACGGCAGTTCATTCCTAATTGGAGTGGTTGGTGTATTCCATACTTCTAGCGATTGGATTTCATTCAAAACTCACCAAATGACTCCTCCCACCATATTATGATGTTCCCCAAGTTTTGGGCTCGATCCGAAATCAATAGGTGTGAGAAATTGGAAAATTCAAGTTCAACGGCAGTTCGCTCCTAATTGGGGTGGTTGGTGTATTCCATACTTCTAGCGATTGGATTTCACTCAAAACTCACCAAATGACTCCTCCTACCATACTATGATGTTGCCCAAGTTTTGGGCTCGATCCGAAATCAATAGGTGTTCCAAATTGGACAATTCAAGTTCAACGGCAGTTCGTTCCTAGTTGGAGTGGTTGGTGTATTCCATACCTCTAGCGATTGGATTTCACCCAAAACTCACCAAATGACTCCTCCCACCGTATTATGATGTTGCACAAGTTTGGGGTTCGATCCGAAATCAATAGGTGTGAGAAATTGAACAATTCAAGTTCAACGGCAGTTCGTTCCTAATTTGTGTGGTTGGTGTATTCCATACTTCTAGCGATTGGATGCCACTCAAAACTTTCCAAATGACTCCTCCCACCATATTATGATGTTGCCCAAGTTTTGGGCTCGATCCGAATTCAATAGGTGTGAGAAATTGGACAATTCTAGTTCAACGGTAGTTCGTTCCTAATTGGAGTGGTTGGTGTATTCCATACTTCTAGCGATTGGATTTCACTCAAAACTCACCAAATGACTCCTCCCACAATATTATGTTGTTGCCCAAGTTTTGGTCTCGATCCGAAATCAATAGGTGTTCCAAATTGGACAATTGAAGTTCAACGACACTTCGTTCCTAATTGGAGTGGTTGGTGTATTCCATACTTCTAGCGATTGGATTTGACTCAAAACTCACCAAATGACTCCTCCCACCATATTACGATGTTGCCCAAGTTTTGGGCTCGATCCGAAATCAATAGGTGTTCCAAGTTGGACAATTCAAGTTCAACAGCAGTTCGTTCCTAATTGGAGTGGTTCGTGTATTCCATACTTCTAGCGATTGGATTTCACTCAAAACTCACCAAATGACTCCTCCCACCGTATTACGATGTTGCACAAGTTTGGGGTTCGATCCGAAATCAATAGGTGTTCGAAATTGGACAATTCAAGTTCACCGGCAGTTCGTTCCTAATTGGAGTGGTTGGTGTATTCCATACTTCTAGAGATTGGATTTCACTCAAAACTCACCAAAATGACTCCTCCCACCATATTATGATGTTGCCCAAGTTTTGGGCTCGATCCGAAATCAATAGGTGTTCGAAATTGGACAATTCAAGTTCAACTGCAGTTCGTTCCTAACTGGAGTGGTGGGTGTATTCCATACTTCTAGCGATTGGATTTCACTCAAAACTCAACAAATGACTCCTCCCACCATAGTATGATGTTGCCCAAGTTTTGGGCTTGATCCGAAATCAATAGGTGTTCGGAATTGGACAATTCAAGTTCAACGGCAGTTCGTTCCTAACGGGAGTGGTTGGTGTATTCCATACTTCTAGCGATTGGATTTCACTCAAAACTCCCCAAAATGACTCCTCCCACCATATTATGATGTTGCCCAAGCTTTTGTCTCGATCCGAAATCAATAGGTGTTCCAAATTGGACAATTCAAGTTCAACGGCAGTTCGTTCCTAATTGGAGTGGTTGGTGTATTCCATACTTCTAACGATTGGATTTCACTCAAAACTCACCAAATGACTCCTCCCACCATATTATGATGTTGCACAAGTTTAGGGTTCGATCCGAAATCAATAGGTGTGAGAAATTGGACAATTCAAGTTCAACGGCAGTTCGTTCCTAATTGGAGTGGTCGGTGTATTCCATACTTTTAGCGATTGGATTTCACTCAAAACTCACCAAATGATTCCATCCACCATATTATGATGTTGCCCAAGTTTGGGGCTCGATCCGAAATCAATAGGTGTTCCAAATTGGACAATTCAAGTTCAACGGCAGTTCGTTCCTAATTGGAGTGGTTGGTGTATTCCACACTTCTAGCGATTGGATTTCACTCAAAACTCACCAAATGACTCCTCCCACCGTATTACGATGTTGCACAAGTTTGGGGTTCGATCCGAAATCAATAGGTGTTCCAAATTGGACAATTCAAGTTCAACGGCAGTTCGTTCCTAATTGGAGTGGTTGGTGTATTCCATACTTCTAGCGATTGGATTTCACTCAAAACTCACCAAATGACTCCTCCCACCATATTATGATGTTGCCCAAGCTTTTGGCTCGATCCGAAATCAATAGGTGCTCCAAATTGAACAATTCAAGTTCAACGGCAGTTCGTTCCTAATTGGAGTGGTTGGTGTATTCCTTACTTCTAGCGATTGGATTTCACTCAGAACTCACCAAATGACTCCTCCCACCATATTATGATGTTGCCCAAGTTTTGGGCTCGCTACGAAATCAATAGGTGTTCCAAATTGGAGAATTCAAGTTCAACGGCAGTTCGTTCCTAATTGGAGTGGTGGGTGTATTCCATACTTCTGGCGATTGGATTTCACTCAAAACTAACCAAATGACTCCTCCCACCATATTATGATGTTGCCCAAGTTTTGGGCTCGATCCGAAATCAATAGGTGTTCCAAATTGGACAATTCAAGTTCAACGGCAGTTCGTTCCTAATTGGAGTGGTTGGTGTATTCCATACTTCTAGCGATTGGATTTCACTCAAAACTCTCCAAAATGACTCCTCCCACCATATTATGATGTTGCCCAAGTTTTGGGCTCGATCAGTAATCAATACGTGTGAGAAATTGGACAATTCAAGTTCAACGGCAGTTCGTTCCTAACTGGAGTGGTTGGTGTATTCCATACTTCTAGCATTTGGATTTCACTCAAAACACACCAAAATGACTCCTCCCACCATATTATGATGTTGCCCAAGCTTTTGGCTCGATCCGAAATCAATAGGTGTGAGAAATTGGACAATTCAAGTTCAACAGCAGTTCGTTCCTAATTGGAGTGGTTGGTGTATTCCATACTTCTAGCGATTGGATTTCACTCAAAACTCACCAAATGACTCCTCCTACCATATTATGATGTTGCCCAAGTTTTGGGCTCGATCCGAAATCAATAGGTGTTCCAAATTGGACAATTCAAGTTCAACGGCAGTTCGTTCCTAATTGGAGTGGTTGGTGTATTCCATACTTCTAGCGATTGGATTTCACCCAAAACTCCCCAAATGACTCCTCCCACCGTATTATGCTGTTGCACAGGTTTGGGGTTCGCCCCGAAATCAATAGGTCTGAGAAATTGGACA
The DNA here is from genome assembly GCF_965620075.1 of Prunus avium. NCBI lineage: Eukaryota > Viridiplantae > Streptophyta > Magnoliopsida > Rosales > Rosaceae > Prunus > Prunus avium. Next base: position 22,071,723 of record NC_142286.1, on the reverse strand, counting down.
ATTCAAGTTCAACGGCAGTTCGTTCCTAATTGGAGTGGTTGGTGTATTCCATACTTCTAGCGATTGGATTTCACTCAAACTCACCAAATGACTCCTCCCGCCATATTATGATGTTGCCCAAGTTTTGGGCTCGATCCGAAATCAATAGGTGTTCCAAATTGGACAATTCAAGTTCAACGGCAGTTCGTTCCTAATTGGAGTGGTTGGTGTATTCCATACTTCTAGCGATTGGATTTCACTCAAAACTCACCAAATGACTCCTCCGACCATATTATGATGTTGCCAAAGTTTTGGGCTCGATCCGAAATCAATAGGTGTGAGAAATTGGACAATAAAAGTTCAACGGCAGTTCCTTCCTAATTGGGGTGGTTGGTGTATTCCACACTTCTAGCGATTGGATTTCACTCAAAACTCACCAAATGACTCCTCCCACCATATTATGATGTTGCCCAAGTTTTGGGCTCTATCCGAAATCAATAGGTGTTCCAAATTGGACAATTCAAGTTCAACGGCAGTTCGTTCCTAATTGGAGTGGTTGGTGTATTCCATACTTCTAGCGATTGGATTTCACTCAAAACTCACCAAATGACTCCTCCTACCATATTATGATGTTGCCCAAGTTTTGGGGTCGATCCGAAATCAATAGGTGTTCAAAATTGGACAATTCAAGTTCAACGGCAGTTCGTTCCTAATTGGAGTGGTTGGTGTATCCCATACTTAGAGCGATTGGATTTCACTCAAAAGTCACCAAAATGAATCCTCCCACCATATTATGATGTTGCCAAAGCTTTTGGCTCAATCCGAAATCAATAGGTGTGAGAAATTGGACAATTCAAGTTCAACGGCACTTCGTTCCTAATTGGAGTGGTTGGTGTATTCCATACTTCTAGCGATTGGATTTCACCCAAAACTAACCAAATGACTCCTCCCACCATATTATGATGTTGCCCAAGTTTTGGGCTCGATCCGAAATTAATAGGTGTTCCAAATTGGACAATTGAAGTTCAACAGCAGTTCGTTCCTAATTGGAGTGGTTGGTGTATTCCATACTTCTAGCGATTGGATTTCACTCAAAACTCACCAAATGACTCCTCCCACCATATTATGTTCTTGCCCAAGTTTTGGGCTCGATCCGAAATCAATAGGTGTTCCAAATTGGACAATTGTTCAACGGCATTTCGTTCCTAATTGGATTGGTTGGTGTATTCCATACTTCTAGCGATTGAATTTCACTCAAAACTCACCAAATGACTCCTCCCACCATATTATGACGTTTCCCAAGTTTTGGGTTCGATCCGAAATCAATAGGTGTGAGAAATTGGAGAATTCAAGTTCAACGGCAGTTCGTTCCTAATTGGGGTGGTTGGTGTATTCCATACTTCTAGCGATTGGATTTCACTCAAAACTCACCAAATGATTCCTCCTACCATATTATGATGTTTCCCAAGTTTTGGGCTCGATCTGAAATCAATAGATGTTCCAAATTGGACAATTCAAGTTCAACGGCAGTTCGTTCCTAATTGGAGTGGTTGGTGTATTCCATACTTCTAGCGATTTGATTTCACCCAAAACTCACCAAATGACCCCTCCCACCGTAGTATGATGTTGCACAAGTTTGGGGTTCGATCCGAAATCAATAGGTGTGAGAAATTGGACAATTCAAGTCCAACGGCAGTTCGTTCCTAATTGGAGTGGTTGGTGTATTCCATACTTCTAGCGATTGGATTTCACTCAAAAATCACCAAATGACTCCTCCCACCATATTATGATGTTGCCCAAGTTTTGGGCTCGATCCGAAATCAATAGGTGTGAGAAATTGGACAATTCAAATTCAACGGCAGTTCCTTCCTAATTGGGGTGGTTGGTGTATTCCATACTTCTAGCGATTGGATTTCACTCAAAACTCACCAAATGACTCCTCCCGCCATATTATGATGTTGCCCAAGTTTTGGGCTCGATCCGAAATCAATAGGTGTTCCAAATTGGACAATTCAAGTTCAACGGCAGTTCGTTCCTAATTGGAGTGGTTGGTGTATTCCATACTTCTAGCGATTGGATTTCACTCAAAACTCACCAAATGACTCCTCCGACCATATTATGATGTTGCCAAAGTTTTGGGCTCGATCCGAAATCAATAGGTGTGAGAAATTGGACAATAAAAGTTCAACGGCAGTTCCTTCCTAATTGGGGTGGTTGGTGTATTCCACACTTCTAGCGATTGGATTTCACTCAAAACTCACCAAATGACTCCTCCCACCATATTATGATGTTGCCCAAGTTTTGGGCTCTATCCGAAATCAATAGGTGTTCCAAATTGGACAATTCAAGTTCAACGGCAGTTCGTTCCTAATTGGAGTGGTTGGTGTATTCCATACTTCTAGCGATTGGATTTCACTCAAAACTCACCAAATGACTCCTCCGACCATATTATGATGTTGCCAAAGTTTTGGGCTCGATCCGAAATCAATAGGTGTGAGAAATTGGACAATAAAAGTTCAACGGCAGTTCCTTCCTAATTGGGGTGGTTGGTGTATTCCACACTTCTAGCGATTGGATTTCACTCAAAACTCACCAAATGACTCCTCCCACCATATTATGATGTTGCCCAAGTTTTGGGCTCTATCCGAAATCAATAGGTGTTCCAAATTGGACAATTCAAGTTCAACGGCAGTTCGTTCCTAATTGGAGTGGTTGGTGTATTCCATACTTCTAGCGATTGGATTTCACTCAAAACTCACCAAATGACTCCTCCTACCATATTATGATGTTGCCCAAGTTTTGGGGTCGATCCGAAATCAATAGGTGTTCAAAATTGGACAATTCAAGTTCAACGGCAGTTCGTTCCTAATTGGAGTGGTTGGTGTATCCCATACTTAGAGCGATTGGATTTCACTCAAAAGTCACCAAAATGAATCCTCCCACCATATTATCATGTTGCCAAAGCTTTTGGCTCAATCCGAAATCAATAGGTGTGAGAAATTGGACAATTCAAGTTCAACGGCACTTCGTTCCTAATTGGAGTGGTTGGTGTATTCCATACTTCTAGCGATTGGATTTCACCCAAAACTAACCAAATGACTCCTCCCACCATATTATGATGTTGCCCAAGTTTTGGGCTCGATCCGAAATTAATAGGTGTTCCAAATTGGACAATTGAAGTTCAACAGCAGTTCGTTCCTAATTGGAGTGGTTGGTGTATTCCATACTTCTAGCGATTGGATTTCACTCAAAACTCACCAAATGACTCCTCCCACCATATTATGTTCTTGCCCAAGTTTTGGGCTCGATCCGAAATCAATAGGTGTTCCAAATTGGACAATTGTTCAACGGCATTTCGTTCCTAATTGGATTGGTTGGTGTATTCCATACTTCTAGCGATTGAATTTCACTCAAAACTCACCAAATGACTCCTCCCACCATATTATGACGTTTCCCAAGTTTTGGGTTCGATCCGAAATCAATAGGTGTGAGAAATTGGAGAATTCAAGTTCAACGGCAGTTCGTTCCTAATTGGGGTGGTTGGTGTATTCCATACTTCTAGCGATTGGATTTCACTCAAAACTCACCAAATGATTCCTCCTACCATATTATGATGTTTCCCAAGTTTTGGGCTCGATCTGAAATCAATAGATGTTCCAAATTGGACAATTCAAGTTCAACGGCAGTTCGTTCCTAATTGGAGTGGTTGGTGTATTCCATACTTCTAGCGATTTGATTTCACCCAAAACTCACCAAATGACCCCTCCCACCGTAGTATGATGTTGCACAAGTTTGGGGTTCGATCCGAAATCAATAGGTGTGAGAAATTGGACAATTCAAGTTCAACGGCAGTTCGTTCCTAATTGGAGTGGTTGGTGTATTCCATACTTCTAGCGATTGGATTTCACTCAAAAATCACCAAATGACTCCTCCCACCATATTATGATGTTGCCCAAGTTTTGGGCTCGATCCGAAATCAATAGGTGTGAGAAATTGGACAATTCAAATTCAACGGCAGTTCCTTCCTAATTGGGGTGGTTGGTGTATTCCATACTTCTAGCGATTGGATTTCACTCAAAACTCACCAAATGACTCCTCCCACCATATTATGATGTTGCCCAAGTTTTGGGCTCGATCCGAAATCAATAGGTGTTCCAAATTGGACAATTCAAGTTCAACGGCAGTTCGTTCCTAATTGGAGTGGTTGGTGTATTCCATACTTCTAGCGATTGGATTTCACTCAAAACTCACCAAAATGACTCCTCCCACCAGATTATGATGTTGCCCAAGCTTTTGGCTCGATCCGAAATCAATAGGTGTGAGAAATTGGACAATTCAAGTTCAACGGCAGTTCGTTCCTATTTGGAGTGGTTGGTGTATTCCATACTTCTAGCGATTGGATTTCACTCAAAACTAACCAAATGACTCCTCCCACCATATTATGATGTTGCCCAAGTTTTGGGCTCGATCCGAAATCAATAGGTGTTCCAAATTGGACAATTCAAGTTCAACGGCAGTTCGTTCCTAATTGGAGTGGTTGGTGTATCCCATACTTCTAGCGATTGGTTTTCACTCAAAACTCACCAAAATGAATCCTCCCACCATATTATGATGTTGCCCAAGCTTTTGGCTCAATCCGAAATCAATAGGTGTGAGAAATTGGACAATTCAAGTTCAACGGCACTTCGTTCCTAATTGGAGTGGTTGGTGTATTCCATACTTCTAGCGATTGGATTTCAATCAAAACTAACCAAATGACTCCTCCCACCATATTATGATGTTGCCCAAGTTTTGGGCTCGATCCGAAATTAATAGGTGTTCCAAATTGGACAATTGAAGTTCAACGGCAGTTCGTTCCAAATTGGAGTGGTTGGTGTATTCCATACTTCTAGCAATTGGATTTCACTCAAAACTCACCAAATGACTCCTCCCACCATATTATGTTCTTTCCCAAGTTTTGGGCTCGATCCGAAATCAATAGGTGTTCCAAATTGGACAATTCAAGTTCAACGGCATTTCGTTCCTAATTGGATTGGTTGGTGTATTCCATACTTCTAGCGATTGAATTTCACTCAAAACTCACCAAATGACTCCTCCCACCATATTATGATGTTGCCCAAGTTTTGGGCTCGATCAGAAATCAATACGTGTGAGAATTGGACAATTCAAGTTCAACGGCAGTTCGTTCCTAATTGGAGTGGTTGGTGTATTCCATACTTCTAGCATTTGGGTTTCACTCAAACTCACCAAGTGACTCCTCCCACCATATTATGATGTTGCCCAAGTTTTGGGCTCGATCCGAAATCAATAGGTGTTCTAAATTGGACAATTCAAGTTCAACGGCAGTTCGTTCCTAATTGGAGCGGTCGGTGTATTCCTTACTTCTAGCGATTGGATTTCACTCAAAACTCACCAAATGACTCCTCCCACCATATTATGTTGTTGCCCAAGTTTTGGGCTCTATCCGAAATCAATAGGTGTTCCAAATTGGACAATTCAAGTTCAACGGCAGTTCGTTCCTAATTGGAGTGGTTGGTGTATTCCATACTTCTAGCGATTGGATAGCACTCAAAACTCATCAAATGACTCCTCCCACCATATTATGATTGTGCCCAAGTTTTGGGCTCGATCCGAAATCAATAGGTGTTCCAAATTGGACAATTCAAGTTCAACGGCAGTTCGTTCCTAATTGGAGTGGTTGGTGTATTCCATACTTCTAGCGATTGGATTTCACTCAAAACTCACCAAATGACTCCTCCCACCATATTATGATGTTGCCCAAGTTTTGGGCTCGATCCGAAATCAGTACGCGTGAGAAATTGGACAATTCAATTTCAACGGCAGTTCGTTCCTAATTGGAGTGGTTGGTGTATTCCATACTTCTAGCGATTGGATTTCACTCATAACTCACCAAATGACTCCTCCCACCATGTTATGATGTTGCCCAAGTTTTGGGCTCGATCCGAAATCAATAGGTGTGAGAAATTGGACAATTCAAGTTCAACGGCAGTTCCTTCCTAATTGGAGTGGTTGGCGTATTCCATACTTCTTGGGATTGGATTTCACTCAAAACTCACCAAATGACTCCTCCCACCATATTATGATGTTGCCCAAGTTTTGGGCTCGATCCGAAATAAATAGGTGTGAGAAATTGGACAATTCAAGTTCAACGGCAGTTCATTCCTAGTTGGAATGGTTGGTGTATTCCATACTTCTAGCGATTGGATTTCACTCAAAACTCACCAAATGACTCCTCCCACCATATTATGATGTTGCCCAAGTTTTGGGCTCGATCCGAAATCAATAGGTGTGAGAAATTGGACAATTCAAGTTCAACGGCAGTTCGTTCCTAATTGGAATGGTTGGTGTATTCCATACTTCTAGCGATTGGATTTCACTCAAAACTCACCAAATGACTCCTCCCACCATATTATGATGTTGCCCAAGTTTTGGGCTCGATCCGAAATCAATAGGAGCGAGAAATTGGACAATTCAAGTTCAACGGCAGTTCGTTCCCAATTGGAGTGGTTAGTGTATTCCATACTTCAAGCCATTGGATTTCACTCAAAACTCACCAAATGACTCCTCCCACCATATTATGATGTTGCCCAAGTTTTGGGCACGATCCGAAATCAATAGGTGTTCAAAATTGGACAATTCAAGTTCAACGGCAGTTCGTTCCTAATTGTAGTGGTTTGTGTATTCCATACTTCTAGCGATTGGATTTCACTCAAAACTCACCAAATGACTCCTCCCACCATATTATGATGTTGCCCAACTTTGGGGTTCGATCCGAAATCAAAAGGTTCGGGAAATTGGACAATTCAAGTTCAACGGCAGTTCGTTCCAAATTGGAGTGGTTGGTGTATTCCATACTTCTAGCAATTGGATTTCAGTCAAAACTCACCAAATGACAACTCCCACCATATTATGATGTTGCCCAAGTTTGGGGTTCGATCCGAAATCAATAGGTGCGGGAAATTGGACAATTCAAGTTCAACGGCAGTTCGTTCCTAATTGGAGTGGTTGGTGTATTCCATACTTCTAGCGATTGGATTGCATTCAAAACTCACCAAATGACTCGTCCCACCATATTACGATCTTGCCCAAGTTTTGGGCTTGATCCTAAATCAATAGGTGTTCCAAATTGGACAATTCAAGTTCAACGGCAGTTCGTTCCTAATTGGAGTGGTTGGTGTATTCCATACTTCTAGCGATTGGATTTCACTCAAAACTCACCAAATGACTCCTCCCACCATATTATGATGTTGCACAAGTTTTGGGCTCGATCCGAAATCAATAGGTGTGAGAAATTGGACAATTCAAGTTCAACGGCAGTTCGTTCCTAATTGGAGTGGTTGGTGTATTCCATACTTCTAGCGATTGGATTTCATTCAAAACTCACCAAATGACTCCTCCCACCATATTATGATGTTTCCCAAGTTTTGGGCTTGATCCGAAATCAATAGGTGTTCCAAATTGGAGAATTCAAGTTCAACGGCAGTTCGTTCCTAATTGGAGTGTTTGGTGTATTCGATACTTCTAGCGATTGTAATTCACTCAAAACTCATCAAATGACTCCTCCCACCATATTATGATATTGCCCAAGTTTTGGGCTCGATCCGAACTCAATAGGTGTGAGAAATTGGAGTATTCAAGTTCAACGGCAGTTCGTTCCTACTTGTGGTGGTTGGTGTATTCCATACTTTTAGCGATTGGATTTCACTCGAAACTCACCAAATGACTCCTCCCACCATATTATGATGTTGCCCAAGTTTGGGGTTCGATCCGAAATCAATAGGTGCGGGAAATTGGACAATTCATGTTCAACGGCAGTTCGTTCCTAATTGGAGTGGTTGGTGTATTCCATACTTCTAGCGATTGGATTTCACACAAAACTCACCAAATGACTCCTCCCACCATATTATGATGTTGCCCAAGTTTTGGGCTCGATCCGAAATCAATACGTGCGATAAATTGGACAATTCAAGTTCAACGGCAGTTCGTTCCCAATTGGAGTGGGTAGTGTATTCCATACTTCTAACCATTGGATTTCACTCAAAACTCACCAAATGACTCCTCCCACCATATTATGATGTTGCCCAAGTTTGGGGTTCGATCCAAAATCAATAGGTTCGAGAAATTGGACAATTCAAGTTCAACGGCAGTTCGTTCCTAATTGGAGTGGTTGGTGTATTCCATACTTCTAGCGATTGGATTTCAGTCAAAACTCACCAAATGACTCCTCCCACCATATTATGATGTTGCCCAAGTTTGGGGTTCGATCCGAAATCAATAGGTTCGGGAAATTGGACAATTCAAGTTCAACGGCATGTCGTTCCTAATTGGAGTGGTTGGTGTATTCCATACTTCTAGCGATTGGATTTCAGTCAAAACTCACCAAATGACTCCTCCCACCATATTATGATGTTGCCTAAGTTTGGGGTTCGATCCGAAATCAATAGGTTCGGGAAATTGGACAATTCAAGTTCAACGGCATGTCGTTCCTAATTGGAGTGGTTGGTGTATTCCATACTTCTAGCGATTGGATTTCAGTCAAAACTCACCAAATGACTCCTCCCACCATATTATGATGTTGCCCAAGTTTGGGGTTCGATCCGAAATAATAGGTGCGGGAAATTGGACAATTCAAGTTCAACGGCAGTTCGTTCCTAATTGGAGTGGTTGGTGTATTCCATACTTCTAGCGATTGGATTTCACACAAAACTCACCAAATGACTCCTCCCACCATATTATGATGTTGCCCAAGTTTTGGGCTCGATCCGAAATCAATAGGTGCGAGAAATTGGACAATTCAAGTTCAACGGCAGTTCGTTCCCAATTGGAGTGGTTAGTGTTTTCCATACTTCTAGCCATTGGATTTGACTCAAAACTCACCAAATGACTCCTCCCACCATATTATGATGTTGCCCAAGTTTTGGGCTCGATCCGAAATCAATAGGTGTTCCAAATTGGATATTTCAAGTTCAACTGCAGTTCGTTCCTAATTGTAGTGGTTGGTGTATTCCATACTTCTAGCGATTGGATTTCACTCAAAACTCACCAAATGACTACTCCCACGATATTATGATGTTGCCCAAGTTTGGGGTTCGATCCGAAATCAATAGGTTCGGGAAATTGGACAATTCAAGTTCAACGGCAGTTCGTTCCTAATTGGAGTGGTTGGTGTATTCCATACTTCTAGCGATTGGATTTCAGTCAAAACTCACCAAATGACTCCTCCCACCATATTATGATGTTGCCCAAATTTGGGGTTCGATCCGAAATCAATAGGTGCGGGAAATTGGACAATTCAAGTTCAACGGCAGTTCGTTCCTAATTGGAGTGGTTGGTGTATTCCATACTTCTAGCGATTGGATTGCATTCTGAACTCACCAAATGACTCCTCCCACCATATTATGATTTTGCCAAAGTTTTGGGCTCGATCCGAAATCAATAGGTGTTCCAAATTGGACAATTCAAGTTCAACGGCAGTTCATTCCTAATTGGAGTGGTTGGTGTATTCCATACTTCTAGCGATTGGATTTCACTCAAAACTCACCAAATGACTCCTCCCACCATATTATGATGTTGCCCAAGTTTTGGGCTCGATCCGAAATCAATAGGTGTGAGAAATTGGACAATTCAAGTTCAACGGCAGTTCGTTCCTAACTGGAGTGGTTGGTGTATTCCATACTTCTAGCGATTGGATTTCACTCAAAACTCACCAAATGACTCCTCCCACCATATTATGATGTTGCCCAAGTTTTGGGCTCGATCCGAAATCAATAGGTGTTCCAAATTGGACAATTCAGGTTCAACGGCAGTTCTTTCCTAATTGGAGTGGTTAGTGTATTCCATACTTCTAGTGATTGGATTTCTCTCCAAACTCACCAAATGACTCCTCCCACCATGTTATGATGTTGCCCAAGTTTTGGGCTCGATCCGAAATCAATAGGTGTTCCAAATTGGACAATTCAAGTTCAACGGCAGTTCATTCCTAATTGGAGTGGTTGGTGTATTCCATACTTCTAGCGATTGGATTTCACTCAAAACTCACCAAATGACTCCTCCCACCATATTATGATGTTGCCCACGTTTTGGGCTCGATCCGAAATCAATAGGTGTGAGAAATTGGACAATTCAAGTTCAACGGCAGTTCGTTCCTAATTGAAGTGGTTGGTGTATTCCATACTTCTAGCCGTTGGATTTCACTCAAAACTCACCAAATGACTCCTCCCACCATATTATGATGTTGCCCAAGTTTGGGGTTCGATCCGAAATCAATAGATGCGGGAAATTGGACAATTCAAGTTCAACGGCAGTTCGTTCCTAATTGGAGTGGTTGGTGTATTCCATACTTCTAGCGATTGGATTTCACTCAAAACTCACCAAATGACTCCTCCCACCATATTATGATGTTGCCCAAGTTTTGGGCTCGATCCGAAATCAGTAGGTGTGAGAAATTGGACAATTCAAGTTCAACGGCAGTTCGTTCCTAATTGGAGTGGTTGGTGTATTCCATACATCTAGCGATTGGATTTCACTCAAAACTCACCAAATGACTCCTCCCATCATATTATGATGTTGCCCAAGTTTTGGGCTCGATCCGAAATCAATAGGTGTGAGAAATTGGACAATTCAAGTTCAACGAAAGTTCGTTCCTAATTGGAGTGGTTGGTGTTTCCATACTTCTAGCGATTGGATTTCACTCAAAACTCACCAAATGACTCCTCCCACCATATTATGATGTTGCCCAAGTTTTGGGCTCGATCCGAAATCAATAGGTGTTCCAAATTGGACAATTCAAGTTCAACGGCAGTTCGTTCGTAATTGGAGTGGTTGGTGTATTCCATACTTCTAGGGATTGGATTTCTCTCCAAACTCACCAAATGACTCCTCCCACCATATTAAGATGTTGCCCAAGTTTTGGGCTCGATCCGATATCAATAGGTGTGAGAAATTGGTCAATTCAATTTCAACGGCAGTTCGTTCCTAATTGGAGTGGTTGGTGTATTCCATACTTCTAGCGATTGGATTTCACTCAAAACTCAACAAATGACTCCTCCCACCATATTATGATGTTGCCCAAGTTTTGGGCTCGATCCGAAATCAATACGTGTTCCAAATTGGAAAATTCAAGTATAACGGCAGTTCGTTCCTAACTGGAGTGGTTGGTGTATTCCATACATCTAGCGATTGGATTTCACTCAAAACTCACCAAATGACTCCTCCCATCATATTATGATGTTGCCCAAGCTTGGGGCTCGATCCGAAATCAATAGGTGTGAGAAATTGGACAATTCAAGTTGAACGGCAGTTCGTTCCTAATTGGAGTGGTTGGTGTATTCCATACTTCTAGCGATTGGATTTCACTCAAAACTCACCAAATGACTCCTCCCACCATATTATGATGTTGCCCAAGTTTTGGGCTCGATCAGAAATCAATACGTGTGAGAAATTGGATAATTCAATTTCAACGGCAGTTCGTTCCTAATTGGAGTGGTTGGTGTATTCCATACTTCTAGCGATTGGATTTCCCTCAAAACTCACCAAATGACTCCTCCCACCATATTATGATGTTGCCAAAGTTTTGGGCTCGATCCGAATTCGATAGGTGTGAGAAATTGGTCAATTCAATTTCAACGACAGTTCTTTCCTAATTGGAGTGGTTGGTGTATTCCATACTTCTAGCGATTGGATTTCACACAAAACTCACCAAATGACTCCTCCCACCATATTATGATGTTGCCCAAGTTTTGGGCTCGATCCGAAATCAATTGGTGTGAGAAATTGGACAATTCAAGTTCAACGGCAGTTCGTTCCTAATTGGAGTGGTTGGGGTATTCCATACTTCTAGCAATTGGATTTCACTCAAAACTCACCAAATGACTCCTCCCACCATATTATAATGTTGCCCAAGTTTTGGGCTCGATCTGAATTCAACAGGTGTGAGAAATTGGTCAATTCAATTTCAACGACAGTTCTTTCCTAATTGGAGTGGTTGGTGTATTCCAAACTTCTAGCGATTGGATTTCACTCTAAACTCACCAAATGACTCCTCCCACCATATCAAGATGTTGCCCAAGTTTTGGGCTCGATCCGAAATCAATAGGTGTGAGAAATTGGACAATTGAAGTTCAACGGCAGTTCGTTCATAATTGGAGTGGTTGGTGTATTCCGTACTTCTAGAGATTGGATTTCGCTGAAAACTCACCAAATGACTCCTCCCACCATATTATGATGTTGCCCAAGTTTGGGGCTCGATCCGAAATCAATAGGTGTGAGAAATTGGACAATTCAAGTTCAATGGCAGTTCGTTCCTAATTGGAGTGGTTGGTGTATTCCATACTTCTAACGATTGGATTTTACTCAAAACTCCCCAAATGACTCCTCCCACCATATTATGATGTTGCCCAAGTTTTGGGCTCGATCCGAAATCAATACGTGTTCCAAATTGGACAATTCAAGTTCAACGGCAGTTCATTCCTAATTGGAGTGGTTGGTGTATTCCGTACTTCTAGCGATTGGATTTCCCTCAAAACTCGCCAAATGACTCCTCCCACCATATTATGATGTTGCCCAAGCTTTGGGCTCGATCGGAAATCAATACGTGTTCCAAATTGTACAATTCAAGTTCAACGGCAGTTCGTTCCTAATTGGAATGGTTGGTGTATTCCATACTTCTAGCGATTGGATTTCACTCAAAACTCACCAAATGACTCCTCCCACCATATTATGATGTTGCCCAAGTTTTGGGCTCGATCCGAAATCAATAGGTCTTCCAAATTGGACAATTCAATTTCAACGGCAGTTCGTTCCTAATTGGAATGGTTGGTGTATTCCATACTTCTAGCGATTGGATTTCACTCAAAACTCACCAAATGACTCCTCCCACCATATTATGATGTTGCCCAAGTTTTGGAATCGATCCGAAATCAATAGGTCTTTCAAATTGGACAATTCAAGTTCAACGGCAGTTCGTTCCTAATTGGAGTGGTTGGTGTATTCCATACTTCTAGCGATTGGATTTCACTCAAAACTCACCAAATGACTCCTCCCACCATATTATGATGTTGCCCAAGTTTTGGGGTCGATCCGAAATCAATAGGTGTGAGAAATTGGACAATTCAAGTTCAACGGCAGTTCGTTCCTAACTGGAGTGGTTGGTGTATTCCATACTTCTAGCGATTGGATTTCACTCTAAACTCACCAAATGACTCCTCCCACCATATTATGATGTTGCCCAAGTTTTGGGCTCGATCCGAAATCAATAAGTGTGAGAAATTGGACAATTCAAGTTCAACGGCAGTTCGTTCCTAATTGGAGTGGTTGGTGTATTCCATACTTCTAACGATTGGATTTCTCTCAAAACTCACCAAATGACTCCTCCCACCATATAATGACGTTGCCCAAGTTTTGGGCTCGATCCAAAATCAATAGGTGTTCCAAATTGGACAATTCAAGTTCGACGGCAGTTCGTTCCTAATTGGAGTGGTTGGTGTATTCCATACTTCTAGCGATTGGATTTCACTCAAAACTCACCAAATGACTCCTCCCACCATATTATGATGTTGCCCAAGTTTTGGGCTCGATCCGAAATCAATACGTGTTCCAAATTGGACAATTCAAGTTCAACGGCAGTTCGTTCCTAATTGGAGTGGTTGGTGTATTCCGTACTTCTAGCGTTTGGATTTCCCTCAAAACTCACCAAATGACTCCTCCCACCACATTATGATGTTGCCAAAGTTTTGGGCTCGATCCGAATTCGATAGGTGTGAGAAATTGGTCAATTCAATTTCAACGACAGTTCTTTCCTAATTGGGGTGGTTGGTGTATTCCATACTTCTAGCGATTGGATTTCACTCAAAACTCACCAAATGACTCCTCCCACCATATTATGATGTTGCCCAAGTTTTTGGCTCGATCCGAAATTAATAGGTGTTCCAAATTGGACAATTGAAGTTCAACGGCAGTTCGTTCCAAATTGGAGTGGTTGCTGTATTCCATAGTTCTGGCGATTGGATTTCACTCAAAAGTCACCAAATGACTCTTACTACCATATTATGATGTTGCCAAAGTTTTGGGCTCGATCCGAAATCAATAGGTGTGAGAAATTGGACAATTCAAGTTCAACGGCAATTCGTCCCTAATTGGAGTGGTTGGTGTATTCCATACTTCTAGCGATTGGATTTCACTCAAAACTCACCAAATGACTCCTCCCACGATATTATGATGTTCCCCAAGTTTTGGGCTCGATCCGAAATCAATAGGTCTTCCAAATTGGACAATTCATGTTCAACGGCAGTTCGTTCCTAGTTGGAGTGGTTGGTGTATTCCATACTTCTAGCTATTGGATTTCACTCAAAACTCACCAAATGACTCCTCCCACCATATTATGATGTTGCCCAAGTTTTGGGGTCGATCCGAAATCAATAGGTGTTCCAAATTGGACAATTCAAGTTCACCGGCAGTTCGTTCCAAATTGGAGTGGTTGGTGTATTCCATAGTTCTGGCGATTGGATTTCAATCAAAAGTCAGCAAATGACTCCTCCCGCCATATTATGATGTTGCCCAAGTTTTGGGCTCGATCCGAAATCAATAGGTGTTCCAAATTGGACAATACAAGTTCGACGGCAGTTCGTTCCTAATTGGAGTGGTTGGCGTTTTCCATACTTCTAGCGATTGGATTTCACTCAAAACTCAGCAAATGACTCCTCCCTCCATATTATGATGTTCCCCAAGTTTTGGGCTCGATCCGAACTCAATAGGTGTGAGAAATTGGTCAATTCAATTTCAACGACAGTTCTTTCCTAATTGGAGTGGTTGGTGTATTCCGTACTTCTAGCGATTGGATTTCACTCAAAACTCACCAAATGACTCCTCCCTCCATATTATGATGTTCCCCAAGTTTTGGGATCGATCCGAATTCAATAGGTGTTCCAAATTGGACAATTCAAGTTCAACGACAGTTCGTTCCTAATTGGAGTGGTTGGTGTATTCCATACTTCTAGCGATTGGATTTCACTCAAAACTCACCAAATGACTCCTCCCACCATATTATGATGTTGCCCATGTTTTGGGCTCGATCCGAAATCAATAGGTTTTCCAAATTGGACTATCAAGTTCAACGGCAGTTCGTTCCTAATTGGAGTGGTTGGTGTATTCCATACTTCTAGCGATTGGATTTCACTCAAAACTCACCAAATGACTCCTCCCACCATCTTATGATGTTGCCCATGTTTTGGGCTCGATCCGAAATCAATAGGTGTTCCAAATTGGACAATTGAAGTTGAACGGCAGTTCGTTCCTAATTAGAGTGGTTGGTGTATTCGATACTTCTAGCGATTGGATTTCACTAAAAACTCACCAAACGACTCCTCCCACCATATTATGTTGTTGCCCAAGTTTTGGGCTCGATCCGAAATCAATAGGTCCGAGAAATTGGTCAATTCAATTTCAACGACCGTTCGTTCCTAATTGTAGTGGTTGGTGTATTCCGTACGTCTAGCGATTGGATTTCACTCAAAACTCACCAAATGACTCCTCCCACCATATTATGATGTTGCCCAAGTTTTGGGCTCGATCCGAAATCAATAGGTGTTCCAAATTGGACAATTCAAGTTCAACGGCAGTTCGTTCCTAATTGGAGTGGTTGGTGTATTCCATACTTACAGCGATTGGATTTCACTTAAAACTCACCAAATGACTCCTCCCACCATATTATGATGTTGCCCATGTTTTGGGCTCGATCCGAAATCAATAGGTGTAAGAAATTGGTCAATTTAATTTCAACGACAGTTCGTTCCTAATTGGAGTGGTTGGTGTATTCCCTACTTCTAGCGATTGGATTTCACTCAAAACTCACCAAATGACTCCTCCCACCATATTATGATGTTGCCGAAGTTTTGGGCTCGATCCGAAATCAATAGGTGTTCCAAATTGGACAATTCAAGTTCAACGGCAGTTCGTTCCTAATTGGAGTGGTTGGTGTTTTCCATACTTCTAGCGATTGGATTTCACTCAAAACTCACCAAATGACTCCTCCCACCATATTATGATGTAGCCCAAGTTTTGGGCTCGATCCGAAATCAATAGGTGTTCCAAATTGGACAATTCAAGTTCAACGGCAGTTCGTTCCTAATTGGAGTGGTTGGTGTATTCGATACTTCTAGCGATTGGATTTCACCCAAAACTCACCAAACGACTCCTCCCACCATATTATGTTGTTACCCAAGTTTTGGGCTCGATCCGAAATCAATAGGTCCGAGAAATTGGTCAATTCAATTTCAACGACCGTTCATTCCTAATTGCAGTGGTTGGTGTATTCCGTACGTCTACCGATTGGATTTCACTCAAAACTCACCAAATGACTCCTCCCACCATATTATGATGTTGCCCAAGTTTTGGGCTCGATCCGAAATCAATAGGTGTTCCAAATTGGACAATTCAAGTTCAACGGCCGTTCGTTCCTAATTGGAGTGGTTGGTGTATTCCATACGTCTAACGATTGGATTTTACTCAAAACTCACCAAAGGACTCCTCCCACCATATTATGATGTTGACCAAGCTTTGGGCTCGATCCGAAATCAATCGGTGTTCCAAATTGGACAATTCAAGTTCAACGGCAGTTCCTTCCTAACTGGAGTGGTTGGTGTATTCCATACTTCTAGCGATTGGATTTCACTCAAAACTCACCAAATGACTCCTCCCACCATATTATGATGTTGCCCAAGTTTGGGGCTCGATCCGAAATCAATAGGTGTGAGAAATTGGGCAATTCAAGTTCAACGGTAGTTCGTTCCTAATTGGAGTGGTCGGTGTATTCCATACTTCTAGCGATTGGATTTCACTCAAAACTAACCAAATGACTCCTCCCACCATATTATGATGTTGCCCAAGTTTTGGGCTCGATCCGAAATCAACAGGTGTTCCAAATTGGACAATTCAAGTTCAACGGCAGTTCGTTCCAAACTGGAGTGGTTGGTGTATTCCGTACTTCTCGCGATTGGATTTCACTCAAAACTCACCAAATAACTCCTCCCACCATATTATGATGTTGCCCAAGTTTTGGGCTCGAACCGAAATCAATAGGTGTGAGAAATTGGACAATTCAAGTTCAACGGCAGTTCGTTCCTAACTGGAGTGGTTGGTGTATTCCATACTTCAAGCGATTGGATTTCACTCAAAACCCACCAATTGACTCCTCCCACCATATTATGATGTTGACCAAGCTTTGGGCTCGATCCGAAATCAGTAGGTGTTCCAAATTGGACAATTCAAGTTCAACGGCAGTTCGTTCCTAACTGGAGTGGTTGGTGTATTCCATACTTCTAGCGATTGGATTTCACTCAAAACTCACCAATTGACTCCTCCCACCATATTATGATGTTGCCCAAGTTTTGGGCTCGATCCGAAATCAATCGGTGTTCCAAATTGGACAATTCAAGTTCAACGGCAGTTCGTTCCTAACTGGAGTGGTTGGTGTATTCCACACTTCTAGCGATTGGATTTCACTCAAAACTCACCAATTGACTCCTCCCACCATATTATGATGTTGCCCAAGTTTTGGGCTCGATCCGAAATCAATAGGTGTTCCAAATTGCACAATTCAAGTTCAACGGCAGTTCGTTCCTAATTGGAGTGGTTGGTGTATTCCATACTTCTAGCGATTGGATTTCACTCAAACCTCACCAAATGAATCCTCCCACCATATTATGATGTTTCCCAAGTTTTAGGCTCGATCCGAAATCTATAGGTGTGAGAAATTGGACAATTCAAGTTCAACGGCAGTTCGTTCCTAATTGGAGTGGTTGGTGTATTCCATACTTCTAGCCATTGGATTTCACTCAAAACTCACCAAATGACTCCTCCCACCATATTATGATGTTGCCCAAGATTTGGGCTCGATCCGAAACAATAGGTGTTCCAAATTGGACAATTCAAGTTCAACGGCAGTTCGTTCCTAATTGGAGTGGTTGGTGTATTCCATACTTCTAGCAATTGGATTTCACTCAAAACTCAACAAATGACTCCTCCCACCATATTATGATGTTGCCCAAGTTTTGGGCTCGATCAGAAATAAATACGTATGAGAAATTGGACAATTCAAGTTCAACGGCAGTTCGTTCCTAATTGGAGTGGTTGGTGTATTCCATACGTCTAGCGATTGGATTTCACTCAAAAATCACCAAATGACTCCTCCCACTATATTATGATGTTGCCCAAGTTTTGGGCTCGATCCGAAATCAATAGATGTTCCAAATTGGACAATTCAAGTTCAACGGCAGTTCGTTCCTAACAGGAGTGGTTGGTGTATTCCATACTTCTAGCGATTGGATTTCACTCAAAACTCACCAAATGACTCCTCCCACCATATTATGTTGTTACCCAAGTTTTGGGCTCGATCCGAAATCAATAGGTCCGAGAAATTGGTCAATTCAATTTCAACGACCGTTCATTCCTAATTGCAGTGGTTGGTGTATTCCGTACGTCTACCGATTGGATTTCACTCAAAACTCACCAAATGACTCCTCCCACCATATTATGATGTTGCCCAAGTTTTGGGCTCGATCCGAAATCAATAGGTGTTCCAAATTGGACAATTCAAGTTCAACGGCCGTTCGTTCCTAATTGGAGTGGTTGGTGTATTCCATACGTCTAACGATTGGATTTTACTCAAAACTCACCAAAGGACTCCTCCCACCATATTATGATGTTGACCAAGCTTTGGGCTCGATCCGAAATCAATCGGTGTTCCAAATTGGACAATTCAAGTTCAACGGCAGTTCCTTCCTAACTGGAGTGGTTGGTGTATTCCATACTTCTAGCGATTGGATTTCACTCAAAACTCACCAAATGACTCCTCCCACCATATTATGATGTTGCCCAAGTTTGGGGCTCGATCCGAAATCAATAGGTGTGAGAAATTGGGCAATTCAAGTTCAACGGTAGTTCGTTCCTAATTGGAGTGGTCGGTGTATTCCATACTTCTAGCGATTGGATTTCACTCAAAACTAACCAAATGACTCCTCCCACCATATTATGATGTTGCCCAAGTTTTGGGCTCGATCCGAAATCAACAGGTGTTCCAAATTGGACAATTCAAGTTCAACGGCAGTTCGTTCCAAACTGGAGTGGTTGGTGTATTCCGTACTTCTCGCGATTGGATTTCACTCAAAACTCACCAAATAACTCCTCCCACCATATTATGATGTTGCCCAAGTTTTGGGCTCGAACCGAAATCAATAGGTGTGAGAAATTGGACAATTCAAGTTCAACGGCAGTTTGTTCCTAACTGGAGTGGTTGGTGTATTCCATACTTCAAGCGATTGGATTTCACTCAAAACCCACCAATTGACTCCTCCCACCATATTATGATGTTGACCAAGCTTTGGGCTCGATCCGAAATCAGTAGGTGTTCCAAATTGGACAATTCAAGTTCAACGGCAGTTCGTTCCTAACTGGAGTGGTTGGTGTATTCCATACTTCTAGCGATTGGATTTCACTCAAAACTCACCAATTGACTCCTCCCACCATATTATGATGTTGCCCAAGTTTTGGGCTCGATCCGAAATCAATCGGTGTTCCAAATTGGACAATTCAAGTTCAACGGCAGTTCGTTCCTAACTGGAGTGGTTGGTGTATTCCACACTTCTAGCGATTGGATTTCACTCAAAACTCACCAATTGACTCCTCCCACCATATTATGATGTTGCCCAAGTTTTGGGCTCGATCCGAAATCAATAGGTGTTCCAAATTGCACAATTCAAGTTCAACGGCAGTTCGTTCCTAATTGGAGTGGTTGGTGTATTCCATACTTCTAGCGATTGGATTTCACTCAAACCTCACCAAATGAATCCTCCCACCATATTATGATGTTTCCCAAGTTTTAGGCTCGATCCGAAATCTATAGGTGTGAGAAATTGGACAATTCAAGTTCAACGGCAGTTCGTTCCTAATTGGAGTGGTTGGTGTATTCCATACTTCTAGCCATTGGATTTCACTCAAAACTCACCAAATGACTCCTCCCACCATATTATGATGTTGCCCAAGATTTGGGCTCGATCCGAAACAATAGGTGTTCCAAATTGGACAATTCAAGTTCAACGGCAGTTCGTTCCTAATTGGAGTGGTTGGTGTATTCCATACTTCTAGCAATTGGATTTCACTCAAAACTCAACAAATGACTCCTCCCACCATATTATGATGTTGCCCAAGTTTTGGGCTCGATCAGAAATAAATACGTATGAGAAATTGGACAATTCAAGTTCAACGGCAGTTCGTTCCTAATTGGAGTGGTTGGTGTATTCCATACGTCTAGCGATTGGATTTCACTCAAAAATCACCAAATGACTCCTCCCACTATATTATGATGTTGCCCAAGTTTTGGGCTCGATCCGAAATCAATAGATGTTCCAAATTGGACAATTCAAGTTCAACGGCAGTTCGTTCCTAACAGGAGTGGTTGGTGTATTCCATACTTCTAGCGATTGGATTTCACTCAAAACTCACCAAATGACTCCTCCCACCATATTATGATGTTGCCCAAGTTTTGGGATCGATCCGAAATCAATAGGTGTGAGAAATTGGTCAATTCAATTTCAACGAAAGTTCGTTCCTAATTGGAGTGGTTGGTGTATTCCATACTTCTTGGTTTTGGATTTCACTCAAAACTCACCAAATGACTCCTCCCACCATATTAGGATGTTTCCCAAGTTTTGGGCTCGATCCGAAATCAATAGGTGTGAGAAATTGGACAATTCAAGTTCAACGGCAGTTCGTTCCTAATTGGAGTGGTTGGTGTATTCCATACTTCTAACGATTGGATTTTACTCAAAACTCACCAAATGACTCCTCCCACCATATTATGATGTTGCCCAAGTTTTGGGCTCGATCCGAAATCAATAGGTGTGAGAAACTGGACAATTCAAGTTCAACGGCAGTTCGTTCCAAACTGAAGTGGTTGGTGTATGCCATACTTCTAGCGATTGGATTTCACTCAAAACTCACCAAATGACTCCTCCCACGATATTATGATGTTGCCCAAGTTTTGGGCTCGATCCGAAATCAATACGTGTTCCAAATTGGACAATTCAATTTCAACGGCAGTTCGTTCCTAATTGGAGTGGTTGGTGTATTCCATACTTCTAGCGATTGGATTTTACTCAAAACTCCCCAAATGACTCCTCCCACCATATTATGATGTTGCCCAAGTTTTGGGCTCGATCCGAAATCAATGGGTGTTCCAAATTGGACAATTCAAGTTCAACGGCAGTTCGTTCCTAATTGGAGTGGTTGGTGTATTCCATACTTCTAGCGATTGGATTTCACTCAAAACTCACCAAATGACTCCTCCCACCATATTATGATGTTGCACAAGTTTTGGGCTCGATCCGAAATCAATGGGTGTTCCAAATTGGACAATTCAAGTCCAACGGCAGTTCGTTCCTAATTGGAGTGGTTGGTGTATTCCATACTTCTAGCGATTGGATTTCACTCAAAACTAAACAAATGACTCCTCCCACCATATTATGATGTTGCCCAAGTTTTGGGCCCGATCAGAAATAAATACGTGTGAGAAATTGGACAATTCAAGTTCAACGGCAGTTCGTTCCTAATTGGAGTGGTTGGTGTATTCCATACTTCTAGCGATTGTATTTCACTCAAAACTCTCCAAATGACTCCTCCCACCATATTATGATGTTGCCCAAGTTTTGGGCTCGATCCGAAATCAATAGGTGTGAGAAATTGGACAATTCAAGTTCAACGGCAGTTCGTTCCTAATTGGAGTGGTTGGTGTATTCCATACTTCTAACGATTGGATTTTACTCAAAACTCACCAAATGACTCCTCCCACCATATTATGATGTTGCCCAAGTTTTGGGCTCGATCCGAAATCAATAGGTGTGAGAAATTGGACAATTCAAGTTCAACGGCAGTTCGTTCCGAACTGGAGTGGTTGGTGTATGCCATACTTCTAGCGATTGGATTTCACTCAAAACTCACCAAATGACTCCTCCCACCATATTATGATGTTGCCCAAGTTTTGGGCTCGATCCGAAATCAATACGTGTTCCAAATTGGACAGTTCAATTTCAACGGCAGTTCGTTCCTAATTGGAGTGGTTGGTGTATTCCATACTTCTAGCGATTGGATTTTACTCAAAACTCCCCAAATGACTCCTCCCACCATATTATGATGTTGCCCAAGTTTTGGGCTCGATCCGAAATCAATGGGTGTTCCAAATTGGACAATTCAAGTTCAACGGCAGTTCGTTCCTAATTGGAGTGGTTGGTGTATTCCATACTTCTAGCGATTGGATTTCACTCAAAACTCACCAAATGACTCCTCCCACCATATTATGATGTTGCACAAGTTTTGGGCTCGATCCGAAATCAATGGGTGTTCCAAATTGGACAATTCAAGTTCAACGGCAGTTCGTTCCTAATTGGAGTGGTTGGTGTATTCCATACTTCTAGCGATTGGATTTCACTCAAAACTAAACAAATGACTCCTCCCACCATATTATGATGTTGCCCAAGTTTTGGGCTCGATCAGAAATAAATACGTGTGAGAAATTGGACAATTCAATTTCAACGGCAGTTCGTTCCTAATTGGAGTGGTTGGTGTATTCCATACTTCTAGCGATTGGATTTCACTCAAAACTCACCAAATGACTCCTCCCACAATATTATGATGTTGCCCAAGTTTTGGGGTCGATCCGAAATCAATAGGTGTGAGAAATTGGTCAATTCAATTTCAACGAAAGTTCGTTCCTAATTGGAGTGGTTGGTGTATTCCATACTTCTTGGTTTTGGATTTCACTCAAAACTCACCAAATGACTCCTCCCACCATATTAGGATGTTGCCCAAGTTTTGGGCTCGATCCGAAATCAATAGGTGTGAGAAATTGGACAATTCAAGTTCAACGGCAGTTCGTTCCTAATTGGAGTGGTTGGTGTATTCCATACTTCTAACGATTGGATTTTACTCAAAACTCACCAAATGACTCCTCCCACCATATTATGATGTTGCCCAAGTTTTGGGCTCGATCCGAAATCAATAGGTGTGAGAAATTGGACAATTCAAGTTCAACGGCAGTTCGTTCCGAACTGGAGTGGTTGGTGTATGCCATACTTCTAGCGATTGGATTTCACTCAAAACTCACCAAATGACTCCTCCCACCATATTATGATGTTGCCCAAGTTTTGGGCTCGATCCGAAATCAATACGTGTTCCAAATTGGACAGTTCAATTTCAACGGCAGTTCGTTCCTAATTGGAGTGGTTGGTGTATTCCATACTTCTAGCGATTGGATTTCACTCAAAACTCACCAAATGACTCCTCCCACCATATTATGATGTTGCCCAAGTTTTGGGCTCGATCCGAAATCAGTAGGTGTGAGAAATTGGACAATTCAAGTTCAACGGCAGTTCGTTCCTAATTGGAGTGGTTGGTGTATTCCATACTTCTAACGATTGGATTTTACTCAAAACTCACCAAATGACTCCTGCCACCATATTATGATGTTGCCCAAGTTTTGGGCTCGATCCGAAATCAATAGGTGTGAGAAATTGGACAATTCAAGTTCAACGGCAGTTCGTTTCGAACTGGAGTGGTTGGTGTATGCCATACTTCTAGCGATTGGATTTCACTCAAAACTCAACAAATGACTCCTCCCACCATATTATGATGTTGCCCAAGTTTTGGGCTCGATCCGAAATCAATACGTGTTCCAAATTGGACAATTCAATTTCAACGGCAGTTCGTTCCTAATTGGTGTGGTTGGTGTATTCCATACTTCTATCGATTGGATTTTACTCAAAACTTCCCAAATGACTCCTCCCACCATATTATGATGTTGCCCAAGTTTTGGGCTCGATCCGAAATCAATGGGTGTTCCAAATTGGACAATTCAAGTTCAACGGCAGTTCGTTCCGAATTGGAGTGGTTGGTGTATTCCATACTTCTAGCGATTGGATTTCACTCAAAACTCAACAAATGACTCCTCCCACCATATTATGATGTTGCCCAAGTTTTGGGCTCGATCAGAAATCAATACGTGTGAGAAATTGGATAATTCAATTTCAACGACAGTTCGTTCCTAATTGGAGTGGTTGGTGTATTCCATACTTCCAGCGATTGGATTTCCCTCAAAACTCACCAAATGACTCCTCCCACCATATTATGATGTTGCCCAAGTTTTGGGATCGATCCGAATTCAATAGGTGTGAGAAATTGGTCAATTCAATTTCAACGACAGTTCGTTCCTAATTGGAGTGGTTGGTGTATTCCATACTTCTAGTGATTGGATTTCTCTTCAAACTCACCAAATGACTCCTCCCCCCATATTATGTTGTTGCCCAAGTTTTGGGCTCGGTCCGAAATCAGGAGGTGTGAGAAATTGGACAATTCAACTTCAACGGCAGTTCGTTCCTTATTGGAGTGGTTGGTGTATTCCATACTTCTAGCGATTGGATTTCACTCAAAACTCACCAAATGACTCCTCCGACCATGTTATGATGTTGCCCAAGTTTTGGGCTCGATCCGAAATCAACAGGTGTGAGAAATTGGTCAATTCAATTTCAACGACAGTTCTTTCCTAATTGGAGTGGTTGGTGTATTCCATACTTCTAGCGATTGGATTTCACTCAAAACTCACCAAATGACTCCTCCCACCATATTATGATGTTGCCCAAGTTTTGGGCTCGATCCGAAATCAACTGGTGTGAGAAACTGGACAATTCAAGTTCAACGGCAGTTCGTTCCTAATTGGAGTGGTTGGTGTATTCCGTACTTCTAGCGATTGGATTTCACTCAAAACTCACCAAATGACTCCTCCCACCATATTATGATGTTGCCCAAGTTTTGGGCTCGATCCGAAATCAATAGGTGTGAGAAATTGGACAATTCAAGTTCAACGGCAGTTCGTTCCGAACTGGAGTGGTTGGTGTATGCCATACTTCTAGCGATTGGATTTCACTCAAAACTCACCAAATGACTCCTCCCACAATATTATGATGTTGCCCAAGTTTTGGGGTCGATCCGAAATCAATAGGTGTGAGAAATTGGTCAATTCAATTTCAACGAAAGTTCGTTCCTAATTGGAGTGGTTGGTGTATTCCATACTTCTTGGTTTTGGATTTCACTCAAAACTCACCAAATGACTCCTCCCACCATATTAGGATGTTGCCCAAGTTTTGGGCTCGATCCGAAATCAATAGGTGTGAGAAATTGGACAATTCAAGTTCAACGGCAGTTCGTTCCTAATTGGAGTGGTTGGTGTATTCCATACTTCTAACGATTGGATTTTACTCAAAACTCACCAAATGACTCCTCCCACCATATTATGATGTTGCCCAAGTTTTGGGCTCGATCCGAAATCAATAGGTGTGAGAAATTGGACAATTCAAGTTCAACGGCAGTTCGTTCCGAACTGGAGTGGTTGGTGTATGCCATACTTCTAGCGATTGGATTTCACTCAAAACTCACCAAATGACTCCTCCCACCATATTATGATGTTGCCCAAGTTTTGGGCTCGATCCGAAATCAATACGTGTTCCAAATTGGACAGTTCAATTTCAACGGCAGTTCGTTCCTAATTGGAGTGGTTGGTGTATTCCATACTTCTAGCGATTGGATTTCACTCAAAACTCACCAAATGACTCCTCCCACCATATTATGATGTTGCCCAAGTTTTGGGCTCGATCCGAAATCAGTAGGTGTGAGAAATTGGACAATTCAAGTTCAACGGCAGTTCGTTCCTAATTGGAGTGGTTGGTGTATTCCATACTTCTAACGATTGGATTTTACTCAAAACTCACCAAATGACTCCTGCCACCATATTATGATGTTGCCCAAGTTTTGGGCTCGATCCGAAATCAATAGGTGTGAGAAATTGGACAATTCAAGTTCAACGGCAGTTCGTTTCGAACTGGAGTGGTTGGTGTATGCCATACTTCTAGCGATTGGATTTCACTCAAAACTCAACAAATGACTCCTCCCACCATATTATGATGTTGCCCAAGTTTTGGGCTCGATCCGAAATCAATACGTGTTCCAAATTGGACAATTCAATTTCAACGGCAGTTCGTTCCTAATTGGTGTGGTTGGTGTATTCCATACTTCTATCGATTGGATTTTACTCAAAACTCCCCAAATGACTCCTCCCACCATATTATGATGTTGCCCAAGTTTTGGGCTCGATCCGAAATCAATGGGTGTTCCAAATTGCACAATTCAAGTTCAACGGCAGTTCGTTCCGAATTGGAGTGGTTGGTGTATTCCATACTTCTAGCGATTGGATTTCACTCAAAACTCAACAAATGACTCCTCCCACCATATTATGATGTTGCCCAAGTTTTGGGCTCGATCAGAAATCAATACGTGTGAGAAATTGGATAATTCAATTTCAACGACAGTTCGTTCCTAATTGGAGTGGTTGGTGTATTCCATACTTCCAGCGATTGGATTTCCCTCAAAACTCACCAAATGACTCCTCCCACCATATTATGATGTTGCCCAAGTTTTGGGATCGATCCGAATTCAATAGGTGTGAGAAATTGGTCAATTCAATTTCAACGACAGTTCGTTCCTAATTGGAGTGGTTGGTGTATTCCATACTTCTAGTGATTGGATTTCTCTTCAAACTCACCAAATGACTCCTCCCCCCATATTATGTTGTTGCCCAAGTTTTGGGCTCGGTCCGAAATCAGGAGGTGTGAGAAATTGGACAATTCAACTTCAACGGCAGTTCGTTCCTTATTGGAGTGGTTGGTGTATTCCATACTTCTAGCGATTGGATTTCACTCAAAACTCACCAAATGACTCCTCCGACCATGTTATGATGTTGCCCAAGTTTTGGGCTCGATCCGAAATCAACAGGTGTGAGAAATTGGTCAATTCAATTTCAACGACAGTTCTTTCCTAATTGGAGTGGTTGGTGTATTCCATACTTCTAGCGATTGGATTTCACTCAAAACTCACCAAATGACTCCTCCCACCATATTATGATGTTGCCCAAGTTTTGGGCTCGATCCGAAATCAACTGGTGTGAGAAACTGGACAATTCAAGTTCAACGGCAGTTCGTTCCTAATTGGAGTGGTTGGTGTATTCCGTACTTCTAGCGATTGGATTTCACTCAAAACTCACCAAATGACTCCTCCCACCATATTATGATGTTGCCCAAGTTTTGGGCTCGATCCGAAATGAACAGGTCTTCCAAATTGGACAATTCAAGTTCAACGGCAGTTCGTTCCTAATTGGAGTGGTTGGTGTATTCCATACTTCTAGTGATTGGATTTCACTCAAAACTCACCAAATGACGCCTCCCACCATATTATGATGTTGCCCAAGTTTTGGGCTCGATCCGAAATCAACTGGTGTGAGAAATTGGACAATTCAAGTTCAACGGCAGTTCGTTCCTAATTTGAGTGGTTGGTGTATTCCATACTTCTAGCGATTGGATTTCACTCAAAACTCACCAAATGAATCCTCCCACCATATTATGATGTTGCCCAAGTTTTGGGCTCGATCCGAAATCAACAGGTGTGAGAAATTGGTCAATTCAATTTCAACGACAGTTCTTTCCTAATTGGAGTGGTTGGTGTATTCCATACTTCTAGCGATTGGATTTCACTCAAAACTCACCAAATGAATCCTCCCACCATATTATGATGTTGCCCAAGTTTTGGGCTCGATCCGAAATCAATAAGTCTTCCAAATTGGACAATTCAAGTTCAACGGCAGTTCGTTCCTAATTGGAGTGGTTGGGGTATTCCATACCTCTAGCAATTGGATTTCACTCAAAACTCACCAAATGACTCCTCCCACCATATTATGATGTTGCCCAAGTTTTGGGCTCGATCCGAAATCAAGAAGTCTTCCAAATTGGACAATTCAAGTTCAACGGCAGTTCGTTCCTAATTGGAGTGGTTGGGGTATTCCATACCTCTAGCAATTGGATTTCACTCAAAACTCACCAAATGACTCCTCCCACCATATTATGATGTTGCCCAAGTTTTGGGCTCGATCCGAAATCAATAAGTCTTCCAAATTGGACAATTCAAGTTTAACGGCAGTTCGTTCCTAATTGGAATGGTTGGTGTATTCCGTACTTCTAGCGATTGGATTTCACTCAAAACTCACCAAATGACTCCTCCCACCATATTATGATGTTGCCCAAGTTTTGGGATCGATCCGAATTCAATAGGTGTGAGAAATTGGTCAATTCAATTTCAACGACAGTTCGTTCCTAATTGGAGTGGTTGGTGTATTCCATACTTCTAGTGATTGGATTTCTCTTCAAACTCACCAAATGACTCCTCCCCCCATATTATGTTGTTGCCCAAGTTTTGGGCTCGATCCGAAATCAGGAGGTGTGAGAAATTGGACAATTCAACTTCAACGGCAGTTCGTTCCTTATTGGAGTGGTTGGTGTATTCCATACTTCTAGCGATTGGATTTCACTCAAAACTCACCAAATGACTCCTCCGACCATGTTATGATGTTGCCCAAGTTTTGGGCTCGATCCGAAATCAACAGGTGTGAGAAATTGGTCAATTCAATTTCAACGACAGTTCTTTCCTAATTGGAGTGGTTGGTGTATTCCATACTTCTAGCGATTGGATTTCACTCAAAACTCACCAAATGACTCCTCCCACCATATTATGATGTTGCCCAAGTTTTGGGCTCGATCCGAAATCAACTGGTGTGAGAAACTGGACAATTCAAGTTCAACGGCAGTTCGTTCCTAATTGGAGTGGTTGGTGTATTCCGTACTTCTAGCGATTGGATTTCACTCAAAACTCACCAAATGACTCCTCCCACCATATTATGATGTTGCCCAAGTTTTGGGCTCGATCCGAAATCAATACGTGTTCCAAATTGGACAATTCAATTTCAACGGCAGTTCGTTCCTAATTGGTGTGGTTGGTGTATTCCATACTTCTATCGATTGGATTTTACTCAAAACTCCCCAAATGACTCCTCCCACCATATTATGATGTTGCCCAAGTTTTGGGCTCGATCCGAAATCAATGGGTGTTCCAAATTGGACAATTCAAGTTCAACGGCAGTTCGTTCCGAATTGGAGTGGTTGGTGTATTCCATACTTCTAGCGATTGGATTTCACTCAAAACTCAACAAATGACTCCTCCCACCATATTATGATGTTGCCCAAGTTTTGGGCTCGATCAGAAATCAATACGTGTGAGAAATTGGATAATTCAATTTCAACGGCAGTTCGTTCCTAATTGGAGTGGTTGGTGTATTCCATACTTCCAGCGATTGGATTTCCCTCAAAACTCACCAAATGACTCCTCCCACCATATTATGATGTTGCCCAAGTTTTGGGATCGATCCGAATTCAATAGGTGTGAGAAATTGGTCAATTCAATTTCAACGACAGTTCGTTCCTAATTGGAGTGGTTGGTGTATTCCATACTTCTAGTGATTGGATTTCTCTTCAAACTCACCAAATGACTCCTCCCCCCATATTATGTTGTTGCCCAAGTTTTGGGCTCGATCCGAAATCAGGAGGTGTGAGAAATTGGACAATTCAACTTCAACGGCAGTTCGTTCCTTATTGGAGTGGTTGGTGTATTCCATACTTCTAGCGATTGGATTTCACTCAAAACTCACCAAATGACTCCTCCGACCATGTTATGATGTTGCCCAAGTTTTGGGCTCGATCCGAAATCAACAGGTGTGAGAAATTGGTCAATTCAATTTCAACGACAGTTCTTTCCTAATTGGAGTGGTTGGTGTATTCCGTACTTCTAGCGATTGGATTTCACTCAAAACTCACCAAATGACTCCTCCCACCATATTATGATGTTGCCCAAGTTTGGGGCTCGATCCGAAATCAATAGGTGTGAGAAATTGGTCAATTCAAGTTCAACGGCAGTTCGTTCCAAATTGGAGTGGTTGGGGTATTCCATACTTCTAGCGATTGGATTTCACTCAAAACTCACCAAATGACTCCACCCACCATATTATGATGTTGCCCAAGTTTGGGGCTCGATCTGAAATCAATAGGTGTGAGAAATTGGACAATTCAAGTTCAACGGCAGTTCGTTCCTAATTTGAGTGGTTGGTGTATTCCATACTTCTAGCGATTGGATTTCACTCAAAACTCACCAAATGAATCCTCCCACCATATTATGATGTTGCCCAAGTTTTGGGCTCGATCCGAAATCAATACGTGTTCCAAATTGGACAATTCAAGTTCAACGGCAGTTCGTTCCTAATTGGAGTGGTTGGTGTATTCCATACTTCTAGTGATTGGATTTCTCTTCAAACTCACCAAATGACTCCTCCCCCCATATTATGTTGTTGCCCAAGTTTTGGGCTCGATCCGAAATCAGTAGGTGTGAGAAATTGGACAATTCAACTTCAACGGCAGTTCGTTCCTTATTGGAGTGGTTGGTGTATTCCATACTTCTAGCGATTGGATTTCACTCAAAACTCACCAAATGACTCCTCCCACCATATTATGATGTTGCCCAAGTTTTGGGCTCGATCCGAAATCAACAGGTGTGAGAAATTGGTCAATTCAATTTCAACGACAGTTCTTTCCTAATTGGAGTGGTTGGTGTATTCCATACTTCTAGCGATTAGATTTCACTCAAAACTCACCAAATGAATCCTCCCACCATATTATGATGTTGCCCAAGTTTTGGGCTCGATCCGAAATCAATAAGTCTTCCAAATTGGACAATTCAAGTTCAACGGCAGTTCGTTCCTAATTGGAGTGGTTGGGGTATTCCATACCTCTAGCAATTGGATTTCACTCAAAACTCACCAAATGACTCCTCCCACCATATTATGATGTTCCCCAAGTTTTGGGCTCGATCCGAAATCAAGAAGTCTTCCAAATTGGACAATTCAAGTTCAACGGCAGTTCGTTCCTAATTGGAGTGGTTGGGGTATTCCATACCTCTAGCAATTGGATTTCACTCAAAACTCACCAAATGACTCCTCCCACCATATTATGATGTTGCCCAAGTTTTGGGCTCGATCCGAAATCAATAAGTCTTCCAAATTGGACAATTCAAGTTTAACGGCAGTTCGTTCCTAATTGGAATGGTTGGTGTATTCCGTACTTCTAGCGATTGGATTTCACTCAAAACTCACCAAATGACTCCTCCCACCATATTATGATGTTGCCCAAGTTTTGGCCTCGATCCGAAATCAATAGGAGTGAGAAATTGAACAATTCGAGTTCAACGGCAGTTCTTTCCTAATTGGAGTGGTTGGGGTATTCCACAACTCTACCAATTGGATTTCACTCAAAACTCACCAAATGACTCCTCCCAACATATTATGATGTTGCCCAAGTTTTGGGTTCGATCCGAATTCAATAGGTGTGAGATATTGGTCAATTCAATTTCAACGACAGTTCTTTCCTAATTTTAGTGGTTGGTGTATTCCAAACTTCTAGCGATTGGATTTCACTCAAAACTCACCAAATGACTCCTCCCACCATATTATGATGTTGCCCAAGTTTTGGGCTCGATCCGAAATGAACAGGTCTTCCAAATTGGACAATTCAAGTTCAACGGCAGTTCGTTCCTAATTGGAGTGGTTGGTGTATTCCATACTTCTAGCGATTGGATTTCACTCAAAACTCACCAAATGATTCCTCCCACCATATTATGATGTTTCCCAAGTTTTGGGCTCGATCCGAAATCAATTGGTGTGAGAAATTGGACAATTCAAGTTCAACGGCAGTTCGTTCCTAATTGGAGTGGTTGGGGTATTCCATACTTCTTGATATTGGATTTCACTCAAAACTCACCGAATGACTCCTCCCACCATATTATATTGTTGCCCAAGTTTTGGGCTCTATCCGAATTCAACAGGTGTGAGAAATTGGTCAATTCAATTTCAACGACAATTCTTTCCTAATTGGAGTGGTTGGTGTATTCCATACTTCTAGCGATTGGATTTCACTCAAAACTCACCAAATGACTCCCCCCACCATATTATGATGTTGCCCAAGTTTTGGGCTCGATCCGAAATCAATAGGTCTTCCAAAGTGGACAATTCAAGTTCAACGGCAGTTCGTTCCTAATTGGAATGGTTGGTGTATTCCATACTTCTAGCGATTGGATTTCACTCAAAACTCACCAAATGACTCCTCCCACCATATTATGATGTTGCCCAAGTTTTGGGCTCGATCCGAAATCAATAGGTGTGAGAAATTGGACAATTCAAGTTCAACGGCAGTTCGTTCCTAACTGGAGTGGTTGGGGTATTCCATACTTCTAGCAATTGGATTTCACTCAAAACTCACCAAATGACTCCTCCCACCATATTATGATGTTGCCCAAGTTTGGGGCTCGATCCGAAATAAATAGGTGTGAGAAATTGGACAATTCAAGTTCAACGGCAATTTGTTCCTAATTGGAGTGGTTGGTGTATTCCAT
Source organism: Prunus avium (assembly GCF_965620075.1). Taxonomy (NCBI): domain Eukaryota; kingdom Viridiplantae; phylum Streptophyta; class Magnoliopsida; order Rosales; family Rosaceae; genus Prunus; species Prunus avium. The sequence continues at coordinate 22,039,311 of NC_142286.1, read as the reverse complement.
ACTTCTAGCGATTGGATTTCACTGAAAACTCACCAAATGACTCCTCCCACCATATTATGATGTTGCCCAAGTTTTGGGCTCGATCCGAAATCAATAGGTGTGAGAAATTGGACAATTCGAGTTCAACGGCAGTTCGTTCCTAATTGGAGTGGTTGGGGTATTCCATACCTCTAGCAATTGGATTTCACTCAAAACTCACCAAATGACTCCTCCCACCATAGTATGATGTTGCCCAAGTTTGGGGCTCGATCCGAAATCAATAGGTGTGAGAAATTGGTCAATTCAAGTTCAACGGCAGTTCGTTCCTAATTGGAGTGGTTGGGGTATTCCATACTTCTAGCAATTGGATTTCACTCAAAACTCACCAAATGACTCCTCCCACCATATTATGATGTTGCCCAAGTTTGGGGCTCGATCCGAAATCAATAGGTGTGAGAAATTGGTCAATTCAAGTTCAACGGCAGTTCGTTCCAAATTGGAGTGGTTGGGGTATTCCATACTTCTAGCCATTGGATTTCACTCAAAACTCACCAAATGACTCCTCCCACCATATTATGATGTTGCCCAAGTTTGGGGCTCAATCCGAAATCAATAGGTGTGAGAAATTGGACAATTCAAGTTCAACGGCAGTTCGTTCCTAATTTGAGTGGTTGGTGTATTCCATACTTCTAGCGATTGGATTTCACTCAAAACTCACCAAATGAATCCTCCCACCATATTATGATGTTGCCCAAGTTTTGGGTTCGATCCGAAATCAATACGTGTTCCAAATTGGACAATTCAAGTTCAACGGCAGTTCGTTCCTAATTGGAGTGGTTGGTGTATTCCATACTTCTAGTGATTGGATTTCTCTCCAAACTCACCAAATGACTCCACCCACCATATTATGATGTTGCCAAAGTTTTGGCCTCGATCCGAAATTAATAGGTCTTCCAAATTGGACAATTCAAGTTCAACGGCAGTTCGTTCCGAATTGGAGTGGTTGGTGTATTCCATACTTCTAGCGATTGGATTTCACTCAAAACTCACCAAATGACTGCTCCCACCATATTATGATGTTGCCCAAGTTTTGGTCTCGATCCGAAATCAACAGGTGTGAGAAATTGGACAATTCAAGTTCAACGGCAGTTCGTTCCTAATTGGTGTGGTTGGTGTATTCCATACTTCTAGCGATTGGATTTCACTCAAAACTCACCAAATGACTCCTCCCACCACATTATGATGTTGCCCAAGTTTTGGGCTCGATCCGAAATCAATAGGTGTTCCAAATTGGACAATTCAAGTTCAACGGCAGTTCGTTCCTAACTGGAGTGGTTGGTGTATTCCATACTTCTAGCGATTGGATTTCACTCGAAACTCACCAAATGACGCCTCCCACCATATTATGATGTTGCCCAAGTTTGGGGCTCGATCCGAAATCAATAGGTGGGAGAAATTGGACAATTCAAGTTCAACGGCAGTTCGTTCCTAATTGGAGTGGTTGGTGTATTCCATACTTCTAGCGATTGGATTTCACTCAAAACTCACCAAATGACTCCTCCCACCATATTATGATGTTGCCCAAGTTTTGGGCTCGATCCGAAATCAATAGGTGTTCCAAATTGGACAATTCAAGTTCAACGGCAGTTCGTTCCTAACTGGAGTGGTTGGTGTATTCCATACTTCTAGCGATTGGATCTCACTCAAAACTCACCAAATGACTCCTCCGACCATATTATGATGTTGCCCAAGTTTTGGGCTCGATCCGAAATCAATAGGTGTGAGAAATTGGACAATTCAAGTTCAACGGCAGCTCGTTCCTAATTGGAGTGGTTGGGGTATTCCATACTTCTAGCAATTGGATTTCACTCAAAACTCACCAAATGACTCCTCCCACCGTATTATGATGTTGCACAAATTTGGGGCTCGATCCGAAATCAATAGGTGTGAGAAATTGGACAATTCAAGTTCAACGGCAGTTCGTTCCTAATTGGAGTGGTTGGTGTATTCCATACTTCTAGCCATTGGATTTCACTCAAAACTCACCAAATGACTCCTCCCACCATATTATGATGTTGCCCAAGTTTTGGGCTCGATCCGAAATCAATAGGTGTTCCAAATTGGACAATTCAAGTTCAACGGCAGTTCGTTCCTAACTGGAGTGGTTGGTGTATTCCATACTTCTAGCGATTGGATTTCACTCAAAACTCACCAAATGACTCCTCCCACCATATTATGATGTTGCCCAAGTTTTGGGCTCGATCTGAAATCAATAGGTGTTCCAAATTGGACAATTCAAGTTCAACGGCAGCTCGTTCCTAATTGGAGTGGTTGGTGTATTCCATACTTCTAGTGATTGGATTTCTGTCCAAACTCACCAAATGACTCCTCCCACCATATTATGATGTTGCCCAAGTTTTGGGATCGATCCTAAATCGATAGGTGTGAGAAATTGGTCAATTCAATTTCAACGACAGTTCTTTCCGAATTGGAGTGGTTGGAGTATTCCATACTTCTAGCGATTGGATTTCACTCAAAACTCACCAAATGACTCCTCCCACCATATTATGTTGTTGCCCAAGTTTTGGGCTCGATCCGAAATCAATAGGTCTTCCTAATTGGACAATTCAAGTTCAACGGCAGTTCGTTCCTAACTGGAGTGGTTGGTGTATTCCATACTTCTAGCGATTGGATTTCACTCAAAACTCACTAAATGACTCCTCCCACCATGTTATGATGTTGCCCAAGTTTTGGGCTCGATCCGAAATCAATAGGTGTGAGAAATTGGACAATTCAAGTTCAATGGCAGTTCGTTCCTAATTGGAGTGGTTGGTGTATTCCATACTTCTAGCGATTGGATTTCACTCAAAACTCACCAAATGACTCCTCCCACCATATTATGATGTTGCCCAAGTTTTGGGCTCGATCCGAAATCAATAGGTGGGAGAAATTGGTCAATTCAATTTCAACGAAAGTTCGTTCCTAATTGGAGTGGATGGTGTATTCCATACTTCTAGCGATTGGATTTCACTCAAAACTCACTAAATGACTCCTCCCACCATATTATGATGTTGCCCAAGTTTTGGGCTCGATCCGAAATCAATAGGTGTGAGAAATTGGACAATTCAAGTTCAACGGCAGTTCGTTCCTAATTGGAGTGGTTGGTGTATTCCATACTTCTAGCGATTGGATTTCACTCAAAACTCACCAAATGACTCCTCCCACCATATTATGATGTTGCCCAAGTTTTGGGCTCGATCCGAAATCAATAGGTGTGAGAAATTGGACAATTCAAGTTCAACGGCAGTTCGTTCCTAACTGGAGTGGTTGGGGTATTCCATACTTCTAGCAATTGGATTTCACTCAAAACTCACCAAATGACTCCTCCCACCATATTATGATGTTGCCCAAGTTTGGGGCTCGATCCGAAATAAATAGGTGTGAGAAATTGGACAATTCAAGTTCAACGGCAATTCGTTCCTAATTGGAGTGGTTGGTGTATTCCATACTTCTAGCGATTGGATTTCACTCAAAACTCACCAAATGACTCCTCCCACCATATTATGATGTTGCCCAAGTTTTGGGCTCGATCCGAAATCAATAGGTCTTCCAAATTGGACAATTCAAGTTCAACGGCAGTTCGTTCCTAATTGGAGTGGTTGGTGTATTCCATACTTCTAGTGATTGGATTTCTCTCCAAACTCACCAAATGACTCCACCCACCATATTATGATTTTGCTCAAGTTTTGGCCTCGATCCGAAATCAATAGGTCTCCCAAATTGGACAATTCAAGTTCAACGGCAGTTCGTTCCTAATTGGAGTGGTTGGTGTATTCCATACTTCTAGTGATTGGATTTCTCTTCAAACTCACCAAATTACTCCTCCCCCCATATTATGTTGTTGCCCAAGTTTTGGGCTCGATCCGAAATCAATAGGTGTGAGAAATTGGACAATTCAACTTCAACGGCAGTTCGTTCCTAATTGGAGTGGTTGGGGTATTCCATACTTCTAGCGATTGGATTTCACTCAAAACTCACCAAATGACTCCTCCGACCATATTATGATGTTGCCCAAGTTTTGGGCTCGATCCGAAATCAACAGGTGTGAGAAATTGGACAATTCAAGTTCAACGGCAGTTCGTTCCTAATTGGAGTGGTTGGTGTATTCCATACTTCTAGCGATTGGATTTCACTCAAAACTCACCAAATGACTCCTCCCACCATATTATGATGTTGCCCAAGTTTTGGGCTCGATCAGAAATCAATAGGTGTGAGAAATTGGAGAATTCAAGTTCAACGGCAGTTCGTTCCTAATTGGAGTGGTTGGGGTATTCCATACTTCTAGCAATTGGATTTCACTCAAAACTCACCAAATGACTCCTCCCACCATATTATGATGTTGCCCAGATTTGGGGCTCGATCCGAAATAAATAGGTGTGAGAAATTGGACAATTCAAGTTCAACGGCAGTTCGTTCCTAATTGGAGTGGTTGGTGTATTCCATACTTCTAGCGATTGGATTTCACTCAAAACTCACCAAATGACTCCTCCGACCATATTATGATGTTGCCCAAGTTTTGGGCTCGATCCGAAATCAACAGGTGTGAGAAATTGGACAATTCTAGTTCAACGGCAGTTCGTTCCTAATTGGAGTGGTTGGTGTATTCCATACTTCTAGCGATTGGATTTCACTCAAAACTCACCAAATGACTCCTCCCACCATATTATGATGTTGCCCAAGTTTTGGGCTCGATCCGAAATCAATAGGTGTGAGAAATTGGACAATTCAAGTTCAACGGCAGTTCGTTCCTAATTGGAGTGGTTGGGGTATTCCATACTTCTAGCAATTGGATTTCACTCAAAACTCACCAAATGACTCCTCCCACCATATTATGATGTTGCCCAGACCTGGGGCTCCATCCGAAATCAATAGGTGTGAGAAATTGGACAATTCAAGTTCAACGGCAGTTCGTTCCTAATTGGAGTGGTTGGTGTATTCCATACTTCTAGTGATTGGATTTCACTCAAAAGGCACCAAATGACTCCTCCCACCATATTATGATGTTGCCCAAGTTTTGGGCTCGATCCGAAATAAATAGGTGTGAGAAATTGGACAATTCAAGTTCAACGGCAGTTCGTTCCTAATTGGAGTGGTTGGGGTATTCCATACTTCTAGCAATTGGATTTCACTCAAAACTCACCAAATGACTCCTCCCACCATATTATGATGTTGCCCAGATTTGGGGCTCCATCCGAAATCAATAGGTGTGAGAAATTGGACAATTCAAGTTCAACGGCAGTTCGTTCCGAATTGGAGTGGTTGGTGTATTCCATACTTCTAGTGATTGGATTTCTCTCCAAACTCACCAAATGACTCCACCCACCATATTATGATGTTGCTCAAGTTTTGGCCTCGATCCGAAATCAATAGGTCTTCCAAATTGGACAATTCAAGTTCGACGGCAGTTCGTTCCTAATTGGAGTGGTTGGTGTATTCCATACTTCTAGTGATTGGATTTCTCTTCAAACTCAACAAATGTCTCCTCCCCCCATATTATGTTGTTGCCCAAGTTTTGGGCTCGATCCGAAATCAATAGGTGTGAGAAATTGGACAATTCAACTTCAACGGCAGTTCGTTCCTAATTGGAGTGGTTGGTGTATTCCATACTTCTAGCGATTGGATTTCACTCAAAACTCACCAAATGACTCCTCCCACCATATTATGATGTTGCCCAAGTTTTGGGCTCGATCCGAAATCAATAGGTCTTCCAAATTGGACAATTCAAGTTCAACGGCAGTTCGTTCCTAATTGGAGTGGTTGGTGTATTCCATACTTCTAGTGATTGGATTTCTCTCCAAACTCACCAAATGACTCCACCCACCATATTATGATTTTGCTCAAGTTTTGGCCTCGATCCGAAATCAATAGGTCTCCCAAATTGGACAATTCAAGTTCAACGGCAGTTCGTTCCTAATTGGAGTGGTTGGTGTATTCCATACTTCTAGTGATTGGATTTCTCTTCAAACTCACCAAATGATTCCTCCCCCCATATTATGTTGTTGCCCAAGTTTTGGGCTCGATCCGAAATCAATAGGTGTGAGAAATTGGACAATTCAACTTCAACGGCAGTTCGTTCCTAATTGGAGTGGTTGGGGTATTCCATACTTCTAGCGATTGGATTTCACTCAAAACTCACCAAATGACTCCTCCGACCATATTATGATGTTGCCCAAGTTTTGGGCTCGATCCGAAATCAACAGGTGTGAGAAATTGGACAATTCAAGTTCAACGGCAGTTCGTTCCTAATTGGAGTGGTTGGTGTATTCCATACTTCTAGCGATTGGATTTCACTCAAAACTCACCAAATGACTCCTCCCACCATATTATGATGTTGCCCAAGTTTTGGGCTCGATCAGAAATCAATAGGTGTGAGAAATTGGAGAATTCAAGTTCAACGGCAGTTCGTTCCTAATTGGAGTGGTTGGGGTATTCCATACTTCTAGCAATTGGATTTCACTCAAAACTCACCAAATGACTCCTCCCACCATATTATGATGTTGCCCAGATTTGGGGCTCGATCCGAAATAAATAGGTGTGAGAAATTGGACAATTCAAGTTCAACGGCAGTTCGTTCCTAATTGGAGTGGTTGGTGTATTCCATACTTCTAGCGATTGGATTTCACTCAAAACTCACCAAATGACTCCTCCGACCATATTATGATGTTGCCCAAGTTTTGGGCTCGATCCGAAATCAACAGGTGTGAGAAATTGGACAATTCTAGTTCAACGGCAGTTCGTTCCTAATTGGAGTGGTTGGTGTATTCCATACTTCTAGCGATTGGATTTCACTCAAAACTCACCAAATGACTCCTCCCACCATATTATGATGTTGCCCAAGTTTTGGGCTCGATCCGAAATCAATAGGTGTGAGAAATTGGACAATTCAAGTTCAACGGCAGTTCGTTCCTAATTGGAGTGGTTGGGGTATTCCATACTTCTAGCAATTGGATTTCAATCAAAACTCACCAAATGACTCCTCCCACCATATTATGATGTTGCCCAGACCTGGGGCTCCATCCGAAATCAATAGGTGTGAGAAATTGGACAATTCAAGTTCAACGGCAGTTCGTTCCTAATTGGAGTGGTTGGTGTATTCCATACTTCTAGTGATTGGATTTCACTCAAAAGGCACCAAATGACTCCTCCCACCATATTATGATGTTGCCCAAGTTTTGGGCTCGATCCGAAATAAATAGGTGTGAGAAATTGGACAATTCAAGTTCAACGGCAGTTCGTTCCTAATTGGAGTGGTTGGGGTATTCCATACTTCTAGCAATTGGATTTCACTCAAAACTCACCGAATGACTCCTCCCACCATATTATGATGTTGCCCAGATTTGGGGCTCCATCCGAAATCAATAGGTGTGAGAAATTGGACAATTCAAGTTCAACGGCAGTTCGTTCCGAATTGGAGTGGTTGGTGTATTCCATACTTCTAGTGATTGGATTTCTCTCCAAACTCACCAAATGACTCCACCCACCATATTATGATGTTGCTCAAGTTTTGGCCTCGATCCGAAATCAATAGGTCTTCCAAATTGGACAATTCAAGTTCGACGGCAGTTCGTTCCTAATTGGAGTGGTTGGTGTATTCCATACTTCTAGTGATTGGATTTCTCTTCAAACTCAACAAATGTCTCCTCCCCCCATATTATGTTGTTGCCCAAGTTTTGGGCTCGATCCGAAATCAATAGGTGTGAGAAATTGGACAATTCAACTTCAACGGCAGTTCGTTCCTAATTGGAGTGGTTGGTGTATTCCATACTTCTAGTGATTGGATTTCACTCAAAACTCACCAAATGACTCCTCCCACCATATTATGATGTTGCCCAAGTTTTGGGCTCGATCCGAAATCAATAGGTGTGAGAAATTGGACAATTCAAGTTCAACGGCAGTTCGTTCCTAACTGGAGTGGTTGGGGTATTCCATACTTCTAGCAATTGGATTTCACTCAAAACTCACCAAATGACTCCTCCCACCATATTATGATGTTGCCCAAGTTTTGGGCTCGATCCGAAATCAATACGTGTGAGAAATTGGACAATTCAAGTTCAACGGCAGTTCGTTCCTAATTGGAGTGGTTGGTGTATTCCATACTTCTTGGGATTGGATTTCACTCAAAACTCACCAAATGACTCCTCCCACCATATTATGATGTTGCCCAAGTTTTAGGCTCGATCCGAAATCAATAGGTGTGAGAAATTGGACAATTCAAGTTCAACGGCAGTTCGTTCCTAATTGGAGTGGTTGGTGTATTCCGTACTTCTAGCTATTTGATTTCACTCAAAACTCACCAAATGGCTCCTCCCACCATATTATGATGTTGCCCAAGTTTGGGCCTCGATCCGAAATCAATAGGTGTGAGAAATTGGTCAATTCAATTTCAACGAAAGTTCGTTCCTAATTGGAGTGGTTGGTGTATTCCACACTTCTAGCGATTGGATTTCACTCAAAACTCACCAAATGACTCCTCCCACCATATTATGATGTTGCCCAAGTTTTGGGCTCGATCCGAAATCAATAGGTCTTCCAAATTGGACAATTCAAGTTCAACGGCAGTTCGTTCCCAACTGGAATGGTTGGTGTATTCCATACTTCAAGCGATTGGATTTCACTCAAAACTCACCAAATGACTCCTCCCACCATATTATGATGACGCCCAAGTTTTGGGCTCGATCTGAAATCAATACGTGTTCCAAATTGGACAATTCAAGTTCAACGGCAGTTCGTTCCTAATTGGAGTGGTTGGTGTATTCCATACTTCTTGTGATTGGATTTCTCTCCAAACTCACCAAATGACTCCTCCCACCATATTATGATGTTGCCCAAGTTTGGGGCTCGATCCGAAATCAATAGGTGTGAGAAATTGGACAATTCAAGTTCAACGGCAGTTCGTTCCTAATTGGAGTGGTTGGTGTATTCCATACTTCTAACGATTGGATTTTACTCAAAACTCACCAAATGACTCCTCCCACCATATAATGACGTTGCCCAAGTTTTGGGCTCGATCCGAAATCAATAGGTGTTCCAAATTGGACAATTCAAGTTCGACGGCAGTTCGTTCCTAATTGGAGTGGTTGGTGTATTCCATACTTTTAGCGATTGGATTTCACTCAAAACTCACCAAATGACTCCTCCCACCATATTATGATGTTGCCCATGTTTTGGGCTCGATCCGAAATCAATAGGTGTGAGAAATTGGACAATTCAAGTTCAACGGTAGTTCGTTCCTAATTGTAGTGGTTGGTGTATTCCATACTTCTAGTGATTGGATTTCTCTCCAAACTCACCAAATGACTCCTCCCACCATATTATGATGTTGCCCAAGTTTTGGGCTCGATCCGAAATCAACAGGTGTGAGAAATTGGTCAATTCAATTTCAACGACAGTTCTTTCCGAATTGGAGTGGTTGGTGTATTCCATACTTCTAGCGATTCGATTTCCCTCAAAACTCACCAAATGACTCCTCCCACCATATTATGATGTTGCCCAAGTTTTGGGCTCGATCCGAAATCAATCGGTCTTCCAAATTGGACAATTCCAGTTCAACGGCAGTTCGTTCCTAATTGGAGTGGTTGGTGTATTCCATACTTCTAGCGATTGGATTTCACTCAAAACTCACCAAATGACTCCTCCCACCATATTATGATGTTGCCCAAGTTTTGGGCCCAATCCGAAATCAATAGGTGTGAGAATGTGGACAATTCAAGTTCAACGGCAGTTCGTTCCTAATTGGAGTGGTTGGTGTATTCCATACTTCTAGTGATTGGATTTCACTCAAAACTCAACAAATGACTCCTCCCACCGTATTATGATGTTGCCCAAGTTTTGGGCTCGATCCGAAATCAATAGGTCTTCCAAATTGGACAATTCAAGTTCGACGGCAGTTCGTTCCTAATTGGAGTGGTTGGTGTATTCCATACTTTTAGCGATTGGATTTCACTCAAAACTCACCAAATGACTCCTCCCACCATATTATGATGTTGCCCATGTTTTGGGCTCGATCCGAAATCAATAGGTGTGAGAAATTGGACAATTCAAGTTCAACGGTAGTTCGTTCCTAATTGTAGTGGTTGGTGTATTCCATACTTCTAGTGATTGGATTTCTCTCCAAACTCACCAAGTGACTCCTCCCACCATATTATGATGTTGCCCAAGTTTTGGGCTCGATCCGAAATCAACAGGTGTGAGAAATTGGTCAATTCAATTTCAACGACAGTTCTTTCCGAATTGGAGTGGTTGGTGTATTTCATACTTCTAGCGATTCGATTTCCCTCAAAACTCACCAAATGACTCCTCCCACCATATTATGATGTTGCCCAAGTTTTGGGCTCGATCCGAAATCAATCGGTCTTCCAAATTGGACAATTCAAGTTCGACGGCAGTTCGTTCCTAATTGGAGTGGTTGGTGTATTCCATACTTCTAGCGATTGGATTTCACTCAAAACTCACCAAATGACTCCTCCCACCATATTATGATGTTGCCCAAGTTTTGGGCTCGATCCAAAATCAATAGGTGTGAGAAATTGGACAATTCAAGTTCAACGGCAGTTCGTTCCTAATTGGAGTGGTTGGTGTATTCCGTACTTCTAGCTATTGGATTTCACTCAAAACTCACCAAATGGCTCCTCCCACCATATTATGATGTTGCCCAAGTTTTGGGCTCGATCCGAAATCAATAGGTGGGAGAAATTGGTCAATTCAATTTCAACGAAAGTTCGTTCCTAATTGGAGTGGTTGGTGTATTCCATACTTATAGCGATTGGATTTCTCTCCAAACTCACCAAATGACTCCTCCCACCATATTATGATGTTGCCAAAGTTTTGGGCTCGATCCGAAATCAATAGGTGTTCAAAATTGGGCAATTCAAGTTCAACGGCAGTTCGTTCCTCATTGGAGTGGTTGGTGTATTCCATACTTATAGCGATTGGATTTCTCTCCAAACTCACCAAATGACTCCTCCCACCATATTATGATGTTGCCCAAGTTTTGGGCTCGATCCGAAATCAATAGGTGTGAGAAATTGGAAAATTCAAGTATAACGGCAGTTCGTTCCTAACTGGAGTGGTTGGTGTATTCCATACTTCTAGCGATTCGATTTCCCTCAAAACTCACCAAATGACTCCTCCCACCATATTATGATGTTGCCCAAGTTTTGGACTCGATCCGAAATCAATAGGTGTTCCAAATTGGAAAATTCAAGTATAACGGCAGTTCGTTCCTAACTGGAGTGGTTGGTGTATTCCATACTTCTAGCGATTGAATTTCACTCAAAACTCACCAAATGACTCCTCCCACCATATTATGATGTTGCCCAAGTTTTGGGCTCGATCCGAAATCAATAGGTGTTCCAAATTGGACAATTCAAGTTCAACGGCAGTTCATTACTAATTGGAGTGGTTGGTGTATTCCATACTTCTAGCAATCGGATTTCACTCAAAACTCACCAAATGACTCCTCCCACCATATTATGATGTTGCCAAAGTTTTGGGCTCGATCCGAAATCAATAGGTGTTCAAAATTGGGCAATTCAAGTTCAACGGCAGTTCGTTCCTAATTGGAGTGGTTGGTGTATTCCATACTTCTAGCGATTGGATTTCACTCAAAAGTCCCCAAATGACTCCTCCCACCATATTATGATGTTGCCCAAGTTTTGGGGTCGATCCGAAATCAATAGGTGTTCCAAATTGGACAATTCAAGTTCAACGGCAGTTCGTTCCAAATTGGAGTGGTTGGTGTATTCATTAGTTCTGGCGATTGGATTTCACTCAAAAGTCACCAAATGACTCTTACCACCATATTATGATGTTGCCCAAGTTTTGGGCTCGATCCGAAATCAATACGTGTGAGAAATTGGACAATTCAAGTTCAACGGCAGTTCGTTCCTAATTGGAGTGGGTGGTGTTTCCCATACTTCTAGCGATTGGATTTCACTCAAAACTCAGCAAATGACTCCTCCCTCCATATTATGATGTTGCCCAAGTTTTGGGCTCGATCCGAAATCAATAGGTGTGAGAAATTGGACAACTCAAGTTCAACGACAGTTCGTTCCTAATTGGAGTGGTTGATGTATTCCATACTTCGAGCGATTGGATTTCACTCAAAACTCACCAAATGACTCCTCCCACCATATTATGACGTTGCCCAAGTTTTGGGCTCGATCCGAAATCAATACGTGTGAGAAATTGGACAATTCAAGTTCAACGACAGTTCGTTCCTAATTGGAGTGGTTGGTGTATTCCATACTTCTAGCGATTGGATTTCACTCAAAACTCACCAAATGACTCCTCCCACCGTATTATGATGTTGCCTAAGTTTTGGGCTCGATCCGAATTCAATAGGTGTGAGAAATTGGTCAATTCAATTTCAACGGCAGTTCGTTCCTAATTGGAGTGGTTGGTGTATTCCATACTTCTAGCGATTGGATTTCTCTCAAAACTCTCCAAATGACTCCTCCCAACATATTATGATGTTGCCCAAGTTTTGGGCTCGATCCGAAATCAATAGGTGTGAGAAATTGGACAATTCAAGTTCAACGACAGTTCGTTCCTAATTGGAGTGGTTGGTGTATTCCATACTTCTAGCGATCGGATTTCACTCAAAACTCACCAAATGACTCCTCCCACCATATTATGATGTTGCCCAAGTTTGGGGCTCGATCCGAAATCAATAGGTGTGAGAAATTGGACAACTCAAGTTCAACGGCAGTTCGTTCCTAATTGGAGTGGTTGATGTATTCCATACTTCGAGCGATTGGATTTCACTCAAAACTCACCAAATGACTCCTCCCAACGTATTATGATGTTGCCCAAGTTTTGGGCTCGATCCGAAATCAATAGGTGTTCCAAATTAGACAATTCAAGTTCAACGGCAGTTCGTTCCTAATTGGAGTGGTTGGTGTTTTCCATACTTCTAGCGATTGGATTTCACTCATAACTCAGCAAATGACTCCTCCCTCCATATTATGATGTTACCCAAGTTTTGGGCTCGATCCGAATTCAATAGGTGTGACAAATTGGTCAATTCAATTTCAACGACAGTTCTTTCCTAATTGGAGTGGTTGGTGTATTCCATACTTCGAGCGATTGGATTTCACTCAAAACTCACCAAATGACTCCTCCCAACATATTATGATGTTGCCCAAGTTTTGGGCTCGATCCGAAATCAATAGGTGTTCCAAATTAGACAATTCAAGTTCAACGGCAGTTCGTTCCTAATTGGAGTGGTTGGTGTTTTCCATACTTCTAGCGATTGGATTTCACTCATAACTCAGCAAATGACTCCTCCCTCCATATTATGATGTTACCCAAGTTTTGGGCTCGATCCGAATTCAATAGGTGTGACAAATTGGTCAATTCAATTTCAACGACAGTTCTTTCCTAGTTGGAGTGGTTGGTGTATTCCGCACTTCTAGCGATTGGATTTCACTCAAATCTCACCAAATGACTCCTCCCAACATATTATGATGTCGCGCAAGTTTTGGTCTCGATCCGAAATCAATAGGTGTTCCAAATTGGACAATTCAAGTTCAACGGCAGTTCGTTCCAAACTGGAGTGGTTCGTGTATTCCGTACTTCTAGGGATTGGATTTCACTCAAAACTCACCAAATGACTCCTCCCACCATATTATGTTGTTGCCCAAGTTTTGGGCTCGATCCGAAATCAATTGGTGTTCCAAATTGGACAATTCTAGTTCAACAGCAGTTCGTTCCTAATTGGAGTGGTTGGTGTATTCCATACTTCTAGCGATTGGATTTCACTCAAAACTAACCAAATGACTCCTCCCACCATATTCTGATGTTACCCAAGTTTTGGGCTCGATCCGAAATCAATAGGTGTTCCAAATTGGACAATTCAAGTTCAACGGCAGTTCGTTCCAAATTGGAGTGGTTGGTGTATTCCATACTTCTAGTGATCGGATTTCACTCAAAACTCACGAAATGACTCCTCCCACCATATTAAGTTGTTGCCCAAGTTTTGGGCTCGATCCGAAATCAATAGGTGTTCGAAATTGGACAATTCAAGTTCATTGGCAGTTCGTTCCTAATTGGAGTGGTTAGTGTGTTCCATACTTCTAGCGATTGGATTTCACTCAAAACTCACCAAATGACTCCTCCCACCATATTATGATGTTGCCCAAGTTTTGGGCTCGATCCGAAATCAATAGGTGTGAGAAATTGGTCAATTCAATTTCAACGACAGTTCATTCCTAATTGGAGTGGTCGGTGTATTCCATACGTCTTGCGATTGGATTTCACTCAAAACTCACCAAATGACTCCTCCCACTATATTATGATGTTGCCCAAGTTTTGGGCTCGATCCGAAATCAATAGATGTTCCAAATTGGACAATTCAAGTTCAACGGCAGTTCGTTCCTAATTGGAGTGGTTGGTGTATTCCTTACTTCTAGCGATTGGATTTCACTCAAAACTCACCAAATGACTCCTCCCACCATATTATGATGTTGCCCAAGTTTTGGGCTCGATCCGAAATCAATAGGTGTTCCAAATTGGACAATTCAAGTTCCACGACAGGTCGTTCCTAATTGGAGTGGTTGGTGTATTCCATACTTCTAGCGATTGGATTTCACTCAAAACTCACCAAATGACTCCTCCCACCATATTTTGTTGTTGCCCAAGTTTTGGGCTCGATCCGAAATCAATAGCTGTTCCAAATTGGACAATTCAAGTTCAACGGTAGTTCGTTCCTAATTGGAGTGGTTGGTGTATTCCATATTTCTAGCGATTGGATTTCACTCAAAACTCACCAAATGACTCTTCCCACCATATTATGATGTTGCCCAAGTTTGGGGATCGATCCGAAATCAATAGTTGTGAGAAATTAGACAATTCAAGTTCAACGGCAGTTCGTTCCTAATTGGAGTGGTTGGTGTATTCCATACTTCTAGCGATTGGATTTCACTCAAAACTCACCAAATGACTCCTCCCACCATATTATGAAGTTGCCCAAGTTTTGGTCTCGATCCGAAATCAATAGGTGTTCCAAATTGGACAATTCAAGTTCAACGGCAGTTCGTTCCTAACTGGAGTGGTTGGTGTATTCCATACTTCTAGCGATTGGATTTCACTCAAAACTCACCAAATGACTCCTCCCACCATATTATGATGTTGCATAAGTTTTGGGCTCGATCCGAAATCAATAGGTGTGAGAAATTGGACAATTCAAGTTCAGCGGCAGTTCGTTCCTAATTGGAGTGGTTGGTGTTTTCCATACTTCTAGCGATTGGATTTCACTCAAAACTCTCCAAATGACTCCTCCCACCATATTATGATGTTTCCCATGTTTTGGGCTCGACCCGAAATCAATAGGTCTGAGAAATTGGTCAATTCAATTTCAACGACAGTTCGTTCCTAATTGCAGTGGTTGGTGTATTCCATACTTCTAGCGATTGGATTTCACTCAAAACTCACCAAATGACTCCTCCCACCATATTATGAAGTTGCCCAAGTTTTGGGCCCGATCCGAAATCAATAGGTGTTCCAAATTGGACAATTCAAGTTCAACGGCAGTTCGTTCCTAATTGGAGTGGTTGGTGTATTCCATACTTCTAGCGATTGGATATCACTAAAAACTCACCAAATGACTCCTCCCACCATATTATGAAGTTGCCCAAGTTTTGGGCTCGATCCGAAATCAATAGGTGTTCCAAATTGGACAATTCAAGTTCAACGGCAGTTCGTTCCTAATTGGAGTGGTTGGTGTATTCCATACGTCTAGCGATTGGATTTCACTCAAAACTCACCAAATGACTCCTCCCACCATATTATGATGTTGCAAAAGTTTTGGGCTCGATCCGAAATCAATAGGTGTGAGAAATTGGACAATTCAAGTTCAGCGGCAGTTCGTTCCTAATTGGAGTGGTTGGTGTATTCCATACTTCTAGCGATTGGATTTCACTCAAAACTCACCAAATGACTCCTCCCACCATATTATGATGTTGCCCATGTTTTGAGCTCGATCCGAAATCAATTGGTCTGAGAAATTGGTCAATTCAATTTCAACGACAGTTCGTTCCTAATTGGTGTGGTTGGTGTATTCCATACGTCTAGCGATTGGATTTCACTCAAAACTCACCAAATGACTCCTCCCACCATATTATGATGTAGCCCAAGTTTTGGCCTCGATCCGAAATCAATAGGTGTTCCAAATTGGACAATTCAAGTTCAACGGCAGTTCGTTCCTAATTGGGGTGGTTGGTGTATTTCGTACTTCTAGCGATTGGATTTCACTCAAAACTCACCAATTGACTCCTCCCACCATATTATGATGTTGCCCAAGTTCGGGGCTCGATCCGAAATCAATAGGTGTGAGAAATTGGACAATTCAAGTTCAACGGCAGTTCGTTCCTAATTGGAGTGGTTGGTGTATTCCATACTTCTAGCGATTGGATTTCACTCAACACTCACCAAATGACTCCTCCCACCATATTATGTTGTTGCCCATGTTTTGGGCTCGATCCGAAATCAATAGGTCTGAGAAATTGGACAATTCAAGTTCAACGGCAGTTCGTTCCTAATTGGAGTGGTTGGGGTATTCCATACTTCTAGCAATTGGATTTCACTCAAAACTCACCAAATGACTCCTCCCACCATATTATGATGTTGCCCAAATTTGGGGCTCGATCCGAAATCAATAGGTGTGAGAAATTGGACAATTCAAGTTCAACGGCAGTTCGTTCCTAATTGGAGTGGTTGGTGTATTCCATACTTCTAGTGATTGGATTTCACTCAAAACTCACCAAATGACTCCTCCCACCATATTATGATGTTGCCCAAGTTTTGGGCTCGATCCGAATTCGATAGGTGTGAGAAATTGGTCAATTCAATTTCAATGACAGTTCTTTCCTAATTGGAGTGGTTGGTGTATTCCATACTTCTAGCGATTGGATTTCACTCAAAACTAACCAAATGACTCCTCCCACCATATTATGATGTTGCCCAAGTTTTGGGCTCGATCCGAAATCAATAGGTGTGAGAAATTGGACAATTCAGGTTCAACGGCAGTTCGTTCCTACTTGTGGTGGTTGGTGTATTCCATACTTTTAGCGATTGGATTTCACTCGAAACTCACCAAATGACTCCTCCCACCATATTATGATGTTGCCCAAGTTTGGGGTTCGATCCGAAATCAATAGGTGCGGGAAATTGGACAATTCAAGTTCAACGGCAGTTCGTTCCTAATTGGAGTGGTTGGTGTATTCCGTACTTCTAGCGATTGGATTTCACACAAAACTCACCAAATGACTCCTCCCACCATATTATGATGTTGCCCATGTTTTGGGCTCGATCCGAAATCAATAGGTGCGAGAAATTGGACAATTCAAGTTCAACGGCAGTTCGTTCCCAATTGGAGTGGGTAGTGTATTCCATACTTCTAACCATTGGATTTCACTCAAAACTCACCAAATGACTCCTCCCACCATATTATGATGTTGCCCAAGTTTTGGGCTCGATCCGGAATCAATAGCTGTTCCAAATTGGACAATTCAAGTTCAACGGCAGTTCTTTCCTAATTGGAGTGGTTGGTGTATTCCATACTTCTAGTGATTGGATTTCTCTCCAAACTCACCAAATGACTCCTCCCACCATATTATGATGTTACCCAAGTTTTGGGCTCGATCCGAAATCAATAGGTGTGAGAAATTGGTCAATTCAATTTCAACGACAGTTCTGTCCGAATTGGAGTGGTTGGTGTATTCCATACTTCTTGCGATTGGATTTCACTCAAAACTCAGCAAATGACTCATCCCACCACATTATGATGTTGCCGAAGTTTTGGGCTCGATCCGAAATCAATAGGTGTGAGAAATTGGACAATTCAAGTTCAACGGCAGTTCGTTCCTAATTGGAATGGTTGGTGTATTCCATACTTCTAGCGATTGGATTTCACTCAAAACTCACCAAATGACTCCTCCCACCATATTATGATGTTGCCCAAGTTTTGGGCTCGATCCGAAATCAATAGGTCTTCCAAATTGGACAATTCAAGTTCAACGGCAGTTCGTTCCTAATTGGAATGGTTGGTGTATTCCATACTTCTAGCGATTGGATTTCACTCAAAACTCACCAAATGACTCCTCCCACGATATTATGATGTTGCCCAAGTTTGGGGTTCGATCCGAAATCAATAGGTTCGGGAAATTGGACAATTCAAGTTCAACGGCAGTTCGTTCCTAATTGGAGTGGTTGGTGTATTCCATACTTCTAGCGATTGGATTGCATTCAGAACTCACCAAATGACTCCTCCCACCATATTATGATTTTGCCAAAGTTTTGGGCTCGATCCGAAATCAATAGGTGTTCCAAATTGGACAATTCAAGTTCAACGGCAGTTCATTCCTAATTGGAGTGGTTGGTGTATTCCATATTTCTAGCGATTGGATTTCACTCAAAACTCACCAAATGACTCTTCCCACCATATTATGATGTTGCCCAAGTTTTGGGCTCGATCCGAAATCAATAGGTGTGAGAAATTGGACAATTCCAGTTCAACGGCAGTTCGTTCCTAATTGCAGTGGTTGGTGTATTCCATACTTCTAGCCGTTGGATTTCACTCAAAACTCACCAAATGACTCCTCCCACCATATTATGATGTTGCCCAAGTTTGGGGTTCGATCCGAAATCAATAGATGCGGGAAATTGGACAATTCAAGTTCAACGGCAGTTCGTTCCTAATTGGAGTGGTTGGTGTATCCCATACTTCTAGTGATTGGATTTCTCTCCAAACTCACCAAATGACTCCTCCCACCATGTTATGATGTTGCCCAAGTTTTGGGCTCGATCCGAAATCAATAGGTGTGAGAAATTGGACTATTCAAGTTCAACGGCAGTTCGTTCCTAACTGGAGTGGTTGGTGTATTCCATACATCTAGCGATTGGATTTCACTCAAAACTCACCAAATGACTCCTCCCATCATATTATGATGTTGCCCAAGTTTTGGGCTCGATCCGAAATCAATAGGTGTGAGAAATTGGACAATTCAAGTTCAACGGCAGTTCGTTCCTAATTGGAGTGGTTGGTGTATTCCATACTTCTAGCGATTGGATTTCACTCAAAACTCACCAAATCACTCCACCCACCATATTATGATGTTGCCCCAGTTTTGGGCTCAATCCGAAATCAATAGGTGTTCCAAATTGGACAATTCAAGTTCAACGGCAGTTCATTCCCAATTGGAGTGGTTGGTGTATTCCATATTTCTAGCAATCGAATTTCACTCAAAACTCACCAAATGACTCCTCCCACCATATTATGATGTTGCCCAAGTTTTGGGCTCGATCCGAATTCGATAGGTGTGAGAAATTGGTCAATTCAATTTCAACGGCAGTTCGTTCCTAACTGGAGTGGTTGGTGTATTCCATACTTCTAGCGATTGGATTTCACTCAAAACTCACCAAATGACTCCTCCCACCATATTATGATGTCGCCCAAGTTTTGGGCTCGATCCGAAATCAATAGGTGTGAGAAATTGGACAATTCAAGTTCAACGGCAGTTCGTTCCTAATTGGAGTGGTTGGTGTATTCCATACTTCTAGCGATTGGATTTCACTCAAAACTCACCAAATCACTCCTCCCACCATATTATGATGTTGCCACAGTTTTGGGCTCAATCCGAAATCAATAGGTGTTCCAAATTGGACAATTCAAGTTCAACGGCAGTTCATTCCCAATTGGAGTGGTTGGTGTATTCCATATTTCTAGCAATCGAATTTCACTCAAAACTCACCAAATGACTCCTCCCATCATATTATGATGTTGCCCAAGTTTTGGGCTCGATCCGAAATCAATAGGTGTGAGAAATTGGACAATTCAATTTTAACGAAAGTTCGTTCCTAATTGGAGTGGTTGGTGTATTCCATACTTCTAGCGATTGGATTTCACTCAAAACTCACCAAATGACTCCTCCCACCATATTATGATGTTGCCCAAGTTTTGGGGTCGATCCGAAATCAATAGGTGTTCCAAATTGGACAATTCAAGTTCAACGGCAGTTCGTTCCAAATTGGAGTGCTTGGTGTATTCCATAGTTCTGGCGATTGGATTTCACTCAAAAGTCACCAAATGACTCTTCCCACCATATTATGATGTTGCCCAAGTTTTGGGGTCGATCCGAAATCAATAGGTGTTCCAAATTGGACAATTCAAGTTCAACGGCAGTTCGTTCCAAATTGGAGTGGTTGGTGTATTCCATAGTTCAGGCGATTGGATTTCACTCAAAAGTCACCAAATGACTCTTACCACCATATTATGATGTTGCCCCAGTTTTGGGCTCAATCCGAAATCAATAGGTGTGAGAAATTGGACAATTCAATTTCAACGGCAGTTCGTTCCTAATTGGAGTGGTTGGTGTATTCCATACTTCTAGCGATTGGATTTCACTCAAAACTCACCAAATGACTCCTCCCACCATATTATGATGTTGCCCAAGTTTTGGGCTCGATCCGAAATCAATAGGTCTTCCAAATTGGACAATTCATGTTCAACGGCAGTTCGTTCCTAATTGGAGTGGTTGGTGTATTCCATACTTCTAGCGATTGGATTTCACACAAAACTCACCAAATGACTCCTCCCACCATATTATGATGTTGCCCAAGTTTTGGGGTCGATCCGAAATCAATAGGTGTTCCAAATTGGACAATTCAAGTTCAACGGCAGTTCGTTCCAAATTGGAGTGCTTGGTGTATTCCATAGTTCTGGCGATTGGATTTCACTCAAAAGTCACCAAATGACTCTTCCCACCATATTACGATGTTGCCCAAGTTTTGGGGTCGATCCGAAATCAATAGGTGTTCCAAATTGGACAATTCAAGTTCAACGGCAGTTCGTTCCAAATTGGAGTGGTTGGTGTATTCCATAGTTCAGGCGATTGGATTTCACTCAAAAGTCACCAAATGACTCTTACCACCATATTATGATGTTGCCCCAATTTTGGGCTTGATCCGAAATCAATAGGTGTGAGAAATTGGACAATTCAATTTCAACGGCAGTTCGTTCCTAATTGGAGTGGTTGGTGTATTCCATACTTCTAGCGATTGGATTTCACTCAAAACTCTCCAAATGACTCCTCCCACCATATTATGATGTTGCCCAAGTTTTGGGGTCGATCCGAAATCAATAGGTGTTCCAAATTGGACAATTCAAGTTCAACGGCAGTTCGTTCCTAATTGGAGTGGTTGGTGTATTCCATACTTCTAGCGATTGGATTTCACTCAAAACTCTCCAAATGACTCCTCCCACCATATTATGATGTTGCCCAAGTTTTTGGCTTGATCCGAAATCAATAGGTGTTCCAAATTGGACAATTCAAGTTCAACGGCAGTTCGTTCCTAATTGGAGTGGTTGGTGTATTCCATACTTCTAGCGATTGGTTTTCACACAAAACTCACCAAATGACTCCTCCCACCATATTATGATGTTGCCCAAGTTTTGGGGTCGATCCGAAATCAATAGGTGTTCCAAATTGGACAATTCAAGTTCAACGGCAGTTCGTTCCAAATTGGAGTGCTTGGTGTATTCCATAGTTCTGGCGATTGGATTTCACTCAAAAGTCACCAAATGACTCTTACCACCATATTATGATGTTGCCCAAGTTTTGGGCTCGATCCGAAATCAATAGGTGTGAGAAATTGGACAATTCAAGTTCAACGGCAGTTCGTTCCTAATTGGAGTGGTTGGTGTATTCCATACTTCTAGCAATTGGATTTCACTCAAAACTCACCAAATGACTCCTCCCACCATATTATGATGTTGCCCAAGTTTTGGGCTCGATCCGAAATCAATAGGTCTTCCAAATTGGACAATTCATGTTCAACGGCAGTTCGTTCCTAATTGGAGTGGTTGGTGTATTCCATACATCTAGCGATTGGATTTCACACAAAACTCACCAAATGACTCCTCCCACCATATTATGATGTTGCCCAAGTTTTGGGGTCGATCCGAAATCAATAGGTGTTCCAAATTGGACAATTCAAGTTCAACGGCAGTTCGTTCCAAATTGGAGTGCTTGGTGTATTCCATAGTTCTGGCGATTGGATTTCACTCCAAAGTCACCAAATGACTCTTACCACCATATTATGATGTTGCCCAAGTTTTGGGCTCGATCCGAAATCAATAGGTGTGAGAAATTGGACAATTCAAGTTCAACGGCAGTTCGTTCCTAATTGGAGTGGGTGGTGTATTCCATACTTCTAGCGATTGGATTTCACTCAAAACTCACCAAATGATTCCTCCCACCATATTATGATGTTGCCCAAGTTTTGGGCTCGATCCGAAATCAATAGGTCTTCCAAATTGGACAATTCATGTTCAACGGCAGTTCGTTCCTAATTGGAGTGGTTGGTGTATTCCATACTTCTAGCGATTGGATTTCACACAAAACTCACCAAATGACTCCTCCCACCATATTATGATGTTGCCCAAGTTTTGGGGTCGATCCGAAATCAATAGGTGTTCCAAATTGGACAATTCAAGTTCAACGGCAGTTCGTTCCAAATTGGAGTGCTTGGTGTATTCCATAGTTCTGGCGATTGGATTTCACTCAAATGTCACCAAATGACTCTTCCCACCATATTATGATGTTGCCCAAGTTTTGGGGTCGATCCGAAATCAATAGGTGTTCCAAATTGGACAATTCAAGTTCAACGGCAGTTCGTTCCAAATTGGAGTGGTTGGTGTATTCCATAGTTCAGGCGATTGGATTTCACTCAAAAGTCACGAAATGACTCTTACCACCATATTATGATGTTGCCCCAGTTTTGGGCTCGATCCGAAATCAATAGGTGTGAGAAATTGGACAATTCAATTTCAACGGCAGTTCGTTCCTAATTGGAGTGGTTGGTGTATTCCATACTTCTAGCGATTGGATTTCACTCAAAACTCTCCAAATGACTCCTCCCACCATATTATGATGTTGCCCAAGTTTTGGGGTAGATCCGAAATCAATAGGTGTTCCAAATTGGACAATTCAAGTTCAACGGCAGTTCGTTCCTAATTGGAGTGGTTGGTGTATTCCATACTTCTAGCGATTGGATTTCACTCAAAACTCTCCAAATGACTCCTCCCACCATATTATGATGTTGCCCAAGTTTTGGGCTTGATCCGAAATCAATAGGTGTTCCAAATTGGACAATTCAAGTTCAACGGCAGTTCGTTCCTAATTGGAGTGGTTGGTGTATTCCATACTTCTAGCGATTGGATTTCACATAAAACTCACCAAATGACTCCTCCCACCATATTATGATGTTGCCCAAGTTTTGGGGTCGATCCGAAATCAATAGGTGTTCCGAATTGGACAATTCAAGTTCAACGGCAGTTCGTTCCAAATTGGAGTGGTTGGTGTATTCCATAGTTCTGGCGATTGGAATTCACTCAAAAGTCACCAAATGACTCTTACCACCATATTATGATGTTGCCAAACTTTTGGGGTCGATCCGAAATCAATAGGTGTTCCAAATTGGACAATTCAAGTTGAACGGCAGTTCGTTCCAAATTGGAGTGGTTGGTGTACTCCATAGTTCTGGCGATTGGATTTCACTCAAAAGTCACCAAATGACTCTTACCAGCATATTATGATGTTGCCCAAGTTTTGGGCTCGATCCGAAATCAATAGGTTTTCCAAATTGGACAATTTAAGTTCAACAGCAGTTCGTTCCAAATTGGAGTGGTTGGCGTTTTCCATACTTCTAGCGATTGGATTTCACTCAAAACTCAGCAAATGACTCCTCCCTCAATATTATGAGGTTGCCCAAGTTTTGGGCTCGATCCGAATTCAATAGGAGTGAGAAATTGGTCAATTCAATTTCAACGACAGTTCTTTCCTAATTGGAGTGGTTGGTGTATTCCGTACTTCTAGCGATTGGATTTCACTCAAAACTCACCAAATGACTCCTCCCACCATATTATGATGTTGCCGAAGTTTTGGGCTCGATCCGAAATCAATAGGTGTTCCAAATTGGACAATTCAAGTTCAACGGCAGTTCGTTCCAAATTGGAGTGGTTGCTGTATTCCATAGTTCTGGCGATTGGATTTCACTCAAAAGTCACCAAATGACTCTTACTACCATATTATGATGTTGCCCAAGTTTTGGGCTCGATCCGAAATCAATAGGTGTGAGAAATTGGACAATTCAAGTTCAACGGCAATTCGTTCCCAATTGGAGTGGTTGGTGTATTCCATACTTCTAGCGATTGGATTTCACTCGAAACTCACCAAATGACTCCTCCCACCATATTATGATATTACCCAAGTTTTGGGCTCGATCCGAAATCAATAGGTCTTCCAAATTGGACAATTCAAGTTCAACGGCAATTCGTTCCTAATTGGAGTGGTTGGTGTATTCCATACTTCTAGCGATTGGATTTCACTCAAAACTCACCAAATGACTCCTCCCACCATATTATGATGTTGCCCAAGTTTTGGGCTCGATCCGAAATCAATAGGTCTTCCAAATTGGACAATTCATGTTCAACGCAGTTCGTTCCTAATTGGAGTGGTTGGTGTATTCCATACTTCTAGCGATTGGATTTCACTCAAAACTCACCTAATGACTCCTCCCACCATATTATGATGTTGCCCAAGTTTCGGGGTCGATCCGAAATCAATAGGTGTTCCAAATTGGACAATTCAGGTTCAACGGCAGTTCGTTCCTAATTGGAGTGGTTGGCGTTTTCCATACTTCTAGCGATTGGATTTCACTCAAAACTCAGCAAATGACTCCTCCCACCATATTATGATTTTGCCCAAGTTTTGGCCTCGATCCGAAATCAATAGGTGTGAGAAATTGGACAATTCAAGTTCAACGGCAGTTCGTTCCTAATTGGAGTGGTTGTTGTTTTCCATACTTCTAGCGATTGGATTTCACTCAAAACTCACCAAATGACTCCTCCCACCATATTATGATGTTGCCCAAGTTTTAGGCTCGATCCGAAATCAATAGGTATTCCAAATTGGACAATTCAAGTTCAACAGCAGTACATCCCTAATTGGTGTGGTTGGTGTATTCCATACTTCTAGCAATTGGATTTCATTGAAAACTCACCAAACGACTCCTCCCACCATATTATGATGTTGCCCAAGTTTTGGGCTCGATCCGAAATCAATAGGTGTGAGAAATTGGACAATTCAAGTTCAACGGCAATTCGTCCCTAATTGGAGTGGTTGGTGTATTCCATACTTCTAGCGATTGGATTTCACTCAAAACTCACCAAATGACTACTCCCACCATATTATGATGTTGCCCAAGTTTTGGGCTCGATCCGAAATCAATAGGTGTTCCAAATTGGACAATTGAAGTTCAACGGCAGTTCGTTCCAAATTGGAGTGGTTGCTGTATTCCATAGTTCTGGCAATTGGATTTCACTCAAAAGTCACCAAATGACTCTTACCACCATATTATGATGTTGCCCAAGTTTTGGGCTCGATCCGAAATCAATAGGTGTGAGAAATTGGACAATTCAAGTTCAACGGCAGTTCTTTCCTAATTGGAGTGGTTGGTGTATTCCGTACTTCTAGCGATTGGATTTCACTCAAAACTCACCAAATGACTCCTCCCTCCATATTATGATGTTACCCAAGTTTTGGGCTCGATCCGAATTCAATAGGTGTGACAAATTGGTCAATTCAATTTCAACGACAGTTCTTTCCTAATTGGAGTGGTTGGTGTATTCCGTACTTCTAGCGATTGGATTTCACTCAAAACTCACCAAATGACTCCTCCCACCATATTATGATGTTGCCCAAGTTTTGGGCTCGATCCGAAATCAATAGGTGTTCCAAATTGGACAATTGAAGTTCAACGGCAGTTCGTTCCAAATTGGAGTGGTTGCTGTATTCCATAGTTCTGGCAATTGGATTTCACTCAAAAGTCACCAAATGACTCTTACCACCATATTATGATGTCGCCCAAGTTTTGGGCTCGATCCGAAATCAATAGGTGTGAGAAATTGGACAATTCAAGTTCAACGGCAGTTCGTTCCTAATTGGAGTGGTTGTTGTTTTCCATACTTCTAGCGATTGGATTTCACTCAAAACTCACCAAATGACTCCTCCCACCATATTATGATGTTGCCCAAGTTTTAGGCTCGATCCGAAATCAATAGGTATTCCAAATTGGACAATTCAAGTTCAACGGCAGTACGTCCCTAATTGGTGTGGTTGGTGTATTCCATACTTCTAGCGATTGGATTTCATTGAAAACTCACCAAACGACTCCTCCCACCATATTATGATGTTGCCCAAGTTTTGGGGTCGATCCGAAATCAATAGGTCTTCCAAATTGGACAATTCATGTTCAACGGCAGTTCGTTCCTAGTTGGAGTGGTTGGTGTATTCCATACTTCTAGCGATTGGATTTCACTCAAAACTCACCAAATGACTCCTCCCACCATATTATGATGTTGCCCAAGTTTTGGGGTCGATTCGAAATCAATAGGTGTTCCAAATTGGACAATTCAAGTTCACCGGCAGTTCGTTCCAAATTGGAGTGGTTGGTGTATTCCACAGTTCTGGAGATTGGATTTCACTCAAAAGTCACCAAATGACTCCTCCCGCCATATTATGATGTTGCCCAAGTTTTGGGCTCGATCCGACATCAATAGGTCTTCAAAATTGGACAATTCAAGTTCACCGGCAGTTCGTTCCAAATTGGAGTGGTTGGTGTATTCCATAGTTCTGGAGATTGGATTTCACTCAAAACTCACCAAATGACTCCTCCCACCATATTATGATGTTGCCCAAGTTTTGGGCTCGATCCGAAATGAACAGTTCTTCCAAATTGGACAATTCAAGTTCAACGGCAGTTCGTTCCTAACTGGAGTGGTTGGTGTATTCCATACTTCTAGCGATTGGATTTCACTCAAAACTCACCAAATGACTCTTCCCACCATATATTATGATGTTGCCCAAGTTTTGGGCTCGATCCGAATTCAATAGGTGTGACAAATTGGTCAATTCAATTTCAACGACAGTTCTTTCCTAATTGGAGTGGTTGGTGTATTCCGTACTTCTAGCGATTGGATTTCACTCAAAACTCACCAAATGACTCCTCCCACCATATTATGATGTTGCCCAAGTTTTGGGCTCGATCCGAAATCAATAGGTGTTCCAAATTGGACAATTGAAGTTCAACGGCAGTTCGTTCCAAATTGGAGTGGTTGGGGTATTCCATACTTCTAGCAATTGGATTTCACTCAAAACTCACCAAATGACTCCTCCCACCATATTATGATGTTGCCCAAGTTTTGGGCTCGATCCGAAATCAATAGGTGTGAGAAATTGGACAATTCAAGTTCAACGGCAGTTCGTTCTTAATTGGAGTGGTTGGTGTATTCCGTACTTCTAGCGATTGGATTTCACTCAAAACTCACCAAATGACTCCTCCCACCATATTATGATGTTGCCCAAGTTTTGGGCTCGATCCGAATTCAATAGGTGTGAGAAATTGGACAATTCAAGTTCAACGGCAGTTCGTTCTTAATTGGAGTGGTTGGTGTATTCCGTACTTCTAGCGATTGGATTTCACTCAAAACTCACCAAATGACTCCTCCCACCATATTATGATGTTGCCCAAGTTTTGGGCTCGATCCGAAATGAACAGTTCTTCCAAATTGGACAATTCAAGTTCAACGGCAGTTCGTTCCTAACTGGAGTGGTTGGTGTATTCCATACTTCTAGCGATTGGATTTCACTCAAAACTCACCAAATGACTCCTCCCACCATATTATGATGTTGCCCAAGTTTTGGGCTCGATCCGAAATCAATAGGTGTGAGAAATTGGTCAATTCAATTTCAACGACAGTTCGTTCCTAATTGGAGTGGTTGGTGTATTCCATACGTCTAGCGATTGGATTTCACTCAAAACTCACCAAATGACTCCTCCCACTATATTATGATGTTGCCCAAGTTTTGGGCTCGATCCGAAATCAATAGATGTTTCAAATTGGACAATTCAAGTTCAACGGCAGTTCGTTCCTAATTGGAGTGGTTGGTGTATTCCTTACTTCAAGCGATTGGATTTCACTCAAAACTCACCAAATGACTCCTCCGACCATATTATGATGTTGCCCAAGTTTTGGGCTCGATCCGAAATCAATAGCTGTGAGAATTTGGACAATTCAAGTTCAACGGCAGTTCGTTCCTAATTGGAGTGGTTGGGGTATTCCATACTTCTAGCAGTTGGATTTCACCCAAAACACACCAAATGACTCCTCCCACCATATTATGATGTTGCCCAAGTTTTGGGCTCGATCCGAAATCAATAGGTGTGAGAAATTGGTCAATTCAATTTCAACGACAGTTCTTTCCTAATTGGAGTGGTTGGTGTATTCCATACTTCTAGCGATTGGATTTCACTCAAAACTCACCAAATGACTCCTCTCACCATATTATGATGTTGCCCAAGTTTTGGGCTCGATCCGAATTCAACAGGTGTGAGAAATTGGTCAATTCAATTTCAACGACAGTTCTTTCCTAATTGGAGTGGTTGGTGTATTCCATACTTCTAGCGATTGGATTTCTCTCAAAACTCACCAAATGACTCCTCCCACCATATTATGATGTTGCCCAAGTTTTGGGCTCGATCCGAAATCAATAGGTGTGAGAAATTGGACAATTCAAGTTCAACGGCAGTTCGTTCCTAATTGGAGTGGTTGGGGTATTCCATACTTCTAGCAATTGGATTTCACTCAAAACTCACCAAATGACTCCTCCCACCATATTATGATGTTGCCCAAGTTTTGGGCTCGATCCGAATTCAATAGGTGTGAGAAATTGGACAATTCAAGTTCAACGGCAGTTCGTTCTTAATTGGAGTGGTTGGTGTATTCCGTACTTCTAGCGATTGGATTTCACTCAAAACTCACCAAATGACTCCTCCCACCATATTATGATGTTGCCCAAGTTTTGGGCTCGATCCGAAATGAACAGTTCTTCCAAATTGGACAATTCAAGTTCAACGGCAGTTCGTTCCTAACTGGAGTGGTTGGTGTATTCCATACTTCTAGCGATTGGATTTCACTCAAAACTCACCAAATGACTCCTCCCACCATATTATGATGTTGCCCAAGTTTTGGGCTCGATCCGAAATCAATAGGTGTGAGAAATTGGTCAATTCAATTTCAACGACAGTTCGTTCCTAATTGGAGTGGTTGGTGTATTCCATACGTCTAGCGATTGGATTTCACTCAAAACTCACCAAATGACTCCTCCCACTATATTATGATGTTGCCCAAGTTTTGGGCTCGATCCGAAATCAATAGATGTTTCAAATTGGACAATTCAAGTTCAACGGCAGTTCGTTCCTAATTGGAGTGGTTGGTGTATTCCTTACTTCAAGCGATTGGATTTCACTCAAAACTCACCAAATGACTCCTCCCACCATATTATGATGTTGCCCAAGTTTTGGGCTCGATCCGAAATCAATAGCTGTGAGAATTTGGACAATTCAAGTTCAACGGCAGTTCGTTCCTAATTGGCGTGGTTGGGGTATTCCATACTTCTAGCAGTTGGATTTCACCCAAAACACACCAAATGACTCCTCCCACCATATTATGATGTTGCCCAAGTTTTGGGCTCGATCCGAAATCAATAGGTGTGAGAAATTTGTCAATTCAATTTCAACGACAGTTCTTTCCTAATTGGAGTGGTTGGTGTATTCCTTACTTCTACCGATTGGATTTCACTCAAAACACAACAAATGACTCCTCCCACCATATTATGATGTTGCCCAAGTTTTGGGCTCGATCCGAAATCAATAGTTCTTCCAAATTGGACAATTCAAGTTCAACGGCAGTTCGTTCCTAATTGGAGTGGTTGGTGTATTCCATACTTCTAGCGATTGGATTTTACTCAAAACTCACCAAATGACTCCTCCCACCATATAATGACGTTGCCCAAGTTTTGGGCTCAATCCGAAATCAATAGGTGTTCCAAATTGGACAATTCAAGTTCAACGGCAGTTCGTTCCTAATTGGAGTGGTTGGTGTATTACATACTTCTAGCGATTGGATTTCACTCAAAACTCACCAAATGACTCCTCCCACCATATTATGATGTTGCCCAAGTTTTGGGCTCGATCCGAATTCAATAGGTGTGAGAAATTGGTCAATTCAATTTCAACGACAGTTCTTTCCTAATTGGAGTGGTTGGTGTATTCCAAACTTCTAACGATTGGATTTCACTCAAATTTCACCAAATCACTCCTCCCACCATATTATGATGTTGCCCAAGTTTTGGGCTCGATCCGAAATCAAAAGGTGTTCGAATATGACAATTCAAGTTCAACGGCAGTTCGTTACCAACTGCAATGGTTGGTGTATTCCATACTTCAAGCGATTGGATTTCACTCACAACTCAACAAATGACTCCTCCCACCATATTATGATGTTGCCCAAGTTTTGGAATCGATCCGAAATCAATAGGTCTTCCAAATTGGACAATTCAAGTTCAACGGCAGTTCGTTCCTAATTGGAGTGGTTGGTGTATTCCATACTTCTAGCGATTGGATTTCACTCAAAACTCACCAAATGACTCCTCCCACCATATTACGATGTTGCCCAAGGTTTGGGCTCGATCCGAAATCAATAGGTGTGAGAAATTGGAGAATTCAAGTTCAACGGCAGTTCGTTCCTAACTGGAGTGGTTGGTGTATTCCATACTTCTAGCGATTGGATTTCACTCAAAACTCACCAAACGACTCCTCCCACCATATTATGATGTTGCCCAAGTTTTGGGCTCGATCTGAAATCAATACGAGTTCCAAATTGGACAATTCAAGTTCAACGGCAGTTCGTTCCTAATTGGAGTGGTTGGTGTATTCCATACTTCTTGTGATTGGATTTCTCTCCAAACTCACCAAATGACTCCTCCCACCATATTATGATGTTGCCCAAGTTTGGGGCTCGATCCGAAATCAATAGGTGTGAAAAATTGGACAATTCAAGTTCAACGGCAGTTCGTTCCTAATTGGAGTGGTTGGTGTATTCCATACTTCTAATGATTTGATTTTACTCAAAACTCAACCAAATGACTCCTCCCACCATATAATGACGTTGCCCAAGTTTTGGGCTCGATCCGAAATCAATAGGTGTTCCAAATTGGACAATTCAAGTTCGACGGCAGTTCGTTCCTAATTGGAGTGGTTGGTGTATTCCATACTTCTAGCGATTGGATTTCACTCAAAACTCACCAAATGACTCCTCCCACCATATTATGATGTTGCCCAAGTTTTGGGCTCGATCCGAAGTCAATAGGTGTGAGAAATTGGACAATTCAAGTTCAACGGCAGTTCGTTCCAAACTGGAGTGGTTGGTGTATATACTTCTAGCGATTGGATTTCACTGAAAACTCACCAAATGACTCCTCCCACCATATGATGATGTTGCCCAAGTTTTGGGCTCGATCCGAAATCAATAGGTGTGAGAAATTGGTCAATTCAATTTCAACGACAGTTCGTTCCTAATTGGAGTGGTTGGTGTATTCCATACGTCTAGCGATTGGATTTCACTCAAAACTCACCAAATGACTCCTCCCACTATATTATGATGTTGCCCAAGTTTTGGGCTCGATCCGAAATCAATAGGTGTGAGAAATTGGACAATTCAAGTTCAACGGCAGTTCGTTCCTAATTGGAGTGGTTGGGGTATTCCATACTTCTAATGATTGGATTTTACTCAAAACTCACCAAACGACTCCTCCCACCATATAATGACGTTGCCCAAGTTTTGGGCTCAATCCGAAATCAATAGGTGTTCCAAATTGGACAATTCAAGTTCAACGGCAGTTCGTTCCTAATTGTAGTGGTTGGTGTATTCCATACTTCTAGCGATTGGATTTCACTCAAAACTCACCAAACGACTCCTCCCACCATATTATGATGTTGCACAAGTTTTGGGCTCGATCCGAAATCAATGGGTATTCCAAATTGGACAATTCAAGTTCAACGGCAGTTCGTTCCTAATTGGAGTGGTTGGTGTATTTCATACTTCTAGCGATTGGATTTCACTCAAAACTCAACAAATGACTCCTCCCACCATGTTATGATGTTGCCCAGGTTTTGGGTTCGATCAGAAATCAATACGTGTGAGAAATTGGATAATTCAATTTCAACGGCAGTTCGTTCCTAATTGGAGTGGTTGGTGTATTCCATACTTCTAGCGATTGGATTTCCCTCAAAACTCACCAAATGACTCCTCCCACCATATTATGATGTTGCCCATGTTTTGGGCTCGATCCGAATTCGATAGGTGTGAGAAATTGGTCAATTCAATTTCAACGACAGTTCGTTCCTAATTGGAGTGGTTGGTGTATTCCATACGTCTAGCGATTGGATTTCACTCAAAACTCACCAAATGACTCCTCCCACTATATTATGATGTTGCCCAAGTTTTGGGCTCGATCCGAAATCAATAGGTGTGAGAAATTGGACAATTCAAGTTCAACGGCAGTTCGTTCCTAATTGGAGTGGTTGGGGTATTCCATACTTCTAATGATTGGATTTTACTCAAAACTCACCAAACGACTCCTCCCACCATATAATGACGTTGCCCAAGTTTTGGGCTCAATCCGAAATCAATAGGTGTTCCAAATTGGACAATTCAAGTTCAACGGCAGTTCGTTCCTAATTGTAGTGGTTGGTGTATTCCATACTTCTAGCGATTGGATTTCACTCAAAACTCACCAAACGACTCCTCCCACCATATTATGATGTTGCACAAGTTTTGGGCTCGATCCGAAATCAATGGGTATTCCAAATTGGACAATTCAAGTTCAACGGCAGTTCGTTCCTAATTGGAGTGGTTGGTGTATTTCATACTTCTAGCGATTGGATTTCACTCAAAACTCAACAAATGACTCCTCCCACCATGTTATGATGTTGCCCAGGTTTTGGGCTCGATCAGAAATCAATACGTGTGAGAAATTGGATAATTCAATTTCAACGGCAGTTCGTTCCTAATTGGAGTGGTTGGTGTATTCCATACTTCTAGCGATTGGATTTCCCTCAATACTCACCAAATTACTCCTCCCACCATATTATGATGTTGCCCATGTTTTGGGCTCGATCCGAATTCGATAGGTGTGAGAAATTGGTCAATTCAATTTCAACGACAGTTCTTTCCTAATTGGAGTGGTTGGTGTATTACATACTCCTAGCGATTGGATTTCACTCAAAACTCACCAAATGACTCCTCCCACCATATTATGATGTTGCCCAAGTTTTGGGCTCGATCCGAATTCAATAGGTGTGACAAATTGCTCAATTCAATTTCAACGACAGTTCTTTCCTAATTAGAGTGGTTAGTGTATTCCATACTTCTAGCGATTGGATTTCACTCAAAACTCACCAAATGACTCCTCCCACCATATTATGATGTTGCCAAAGTTTTGGGCTCGATCCGAAATAGTAGGTCTTCCAAATTGGACAATTCAAGTTCAACGGCAGTTCGTTCCTAATTGGAGTGGTTGGTGTATTCCATACTTCTAGCGATTGGATTTCGCTCAAAAGTCACCAAATGACTCCTCCCACCATATTACGATGTTGCCCAAGTTTTGGGCTCGATCCGAAATCAATAGGTGTGAGAAATTGGACAATTCAAGTTCAACGGCAGTTCGTTCCTAATTGGAGTGGTTGGGGTATTCCATACTTCGAGCAATTGTATTTCACTCAAAACTCACCAAATGACTCCTCCCACCATATTATGATGTTGCCCAAGTGTTGGGCTCGATCCGAAATCAACAGGTCTTCCAAATTGGACAATTCAAGTTCAACGGCAGTTCGTTCCTAATTGGAGTGGTTGGTGTATTCCATACTTCTAGTGATTGGATTTCTGTCCAAATTCACCAAATGAGTCCTCCCACCATATTATGATGTTGCCCAAGTTTTGGGCTCGATCCGAAATCAATAGGTATTCCAAATTGGACAATTCAAGTTCAACGGCAGGACGTCCCATATTGGAGTGGTTGGTGTATTCCATACTTGTAGCGATTTGATTTCATTCAAAACTCACCAAATGACTCCTCCCACCATATTATGATGTTGCCCAAGTTTTGGGCTCGATCCGAAGTCAACAGATGTGAGAAATTGGTCAATTCAATTTCAACGACAGTTCTTTCCGAATTGGAGTGGTTGGTGTATTCCATACTTCTAGCGATTCGATTTCCCTCAAAACTCACCAAATGACTCCTCCCACCGTATTATGGTGTTGCCCAAGTTTTGGGCTCGATCCGAAATCAATAGGTATTCCAAATTCGACAATTCAAGTTCAACGGCAGTACGTCCCTTATTGGAGTGGTTGGTCTATTCCATACTTCTAGCGATTGGATTTCATTCAAAACTCACCAAATGACTCCTCCCACCATATTATTATGATGCCCAAGTTTTGGCCTCGATCCGAAATCAATAGGTGTGAGAAATTGGACAATTCAAGTTCAACGGCAGTTCGTTCCTAATTGGAGTGGTTGGTGTATTCCATAGTTCTGGCGATTGGATTTCACTCAAAAGTCACCAAATGACTCCTCCCACCATATTACGATGTTGCCCAAGTTTTGGGCTCGATCCGAAATCAATAGGTGTGAGAAATTGGACAATTCAAGTTCAACGGCAGTTCGTTCCTAATTGGAGTGGTTGGTGTTTTCCATACTTCTAGCGATTGGATTTCACTCAAAACTCACCAAATGACTCCTCCCACCATATTATGATGTTGCCCAAGTTTTGGGCTCGATCCGAAATCAATAGGTGTTCCAAATTGGACAGTTCAAGTTCAACGGCAGTGCGTTCCTAACTGGAGTGGTTGGTGTATTCCATACTTCTAGCGATTGCATTTCACTCAAAACTCACCAAATGACTCCTCCCACCATATTATGATGTTGCCCATGTTTTGGGCTCGATCCGAAATCAATAGGTCTGAGAAATTGGTCAATTTAATTTCAACGACAGTTCGTTCCTAATTGGAGTGGTTGGTGTATTCCATACTTCTAGCGATTGGATTTCACTCAAAACTCACCAAATGACTCCTCCCACCATGTTATGATGTTGCCCAAGTTTTGGGCTCGATCCGAAAGCAATAGGTGTTCGAAATTGGACAATTCAAGTTCAACGGCAGTTCGTTCCTAATTGGAGTGGTTGGTGTATTCCATACTTCTAGCGATTGGATTTCACTGAAAACTCACCAAATGACTCCTCCCACCATATTATGATGTTGCCCAAGTTTTGGGCTCGATCCGAATTCAACAGGTGTGAGAAATTGGTCAATTCAATTTCAACGACAGTTCTTTCCTAATTGGAGTGGTTGGTGTATTCCATACTTCTAGCGATTGGATTTCACTCAAAACTCACCAAATGACTCCTCCCACCATATTATGATGTTGCCCAAGTTTTGGGCTCGATCCGAAATCAATAGGTCTTCCAAATTGGACAATTCAAGTTCAACGGCAGTACGTCCCTTATTGGAGTGGTTGGTGTATTCTATACTTCTAGCGATTGGATTTCTCTCCAAACTCACCAAATGACTCCTCCCACCATATTATGATGTTGCCCAAGTTTTGGGCTCGATCCGAATTCAACAGGTGTGAGAAATTGGTCAATTCAATTTCAACGGCAGTTCTTTCCTAATTGGAGTGGTTGGTGTATTCCATAGTTCTGGCGATTGGATTTCACTCAAAAGTCACCAAATGACTCCTCCCAACATATTACGATGTTGCCCAAGTTTTGGGCTCGATCCGAAATCAATAGGTGTGAGAAATTGGACAATTCAAGTTCAACGGCAGTTCGTTCCTAATTGGAGTGGTTGGTGTTTTCCATACTTCTAGCGATTGGATTTCACTCAAAACTCACCAAATGACTCCTCCCACCATATTATGATGTTGCCCAAGTTTTGGGCTCGATCCGAAATCAATAGGTGTTCCAAATTGGACAATTCAAGTTCAACGGCAGTGCGTTCCTAACTGGAGTGGTTGGTGTATTCCATACTTCTAGCGATTGGATTTCACTCAAAACTCACCAAATGACTCCTCCCACCATATTATGATGTTGCCCATGTTTTGGGCTCGATCCGAAATCAATAGGTCTGAGAAATTGGCCAATTTAATTTCAACGACAGTTTGTTCCTAATTGGAGTGGTTGGTGTATTCCATACTTCTAGCGATTGGATTTCACTCAAAACTCACCAAATGACTCCTCCCACCATGTTATGATGTTGCCCAAGTTTTGGGCTCGATCCGAAAGCAATAGGTGTTCGAAATTGGACAATTCAAGTTCAACGGCAGTTCGTTCCTAATTGGAGTGGTTGGTGTATTCCATACTTCTAGCGATTGGATTTCACTGAAAACTCACCAAATGACTCCTCCCACCATATTATGATGTTGCACAAATTTTGGGCTCGATCCGAAATCAATAGGTCTTCCAAATTGGACAATTCAAGTTCAACGGCAGTTCGTTCCTAATTGGAGTGGTTGGTGTATTCCATACTTCTAGTGATTGGAATTCTCTCCAAACTCACCAAATGACTCCTCCCACCATATTATGATGTTGACCAAGTTTGGGGCTCGATCCGAAATCAATAGGTGTGAGAAATTGGACAACTGAAGTTCAACGGCAGTTCGTTCCCAATTGGAGTGGTTGGTGT
The DNA here is from genome assembly GCF_965620075.1 of Prunus avium. Taxonomy (NCBI): domain Eukaryota; kingdom Viridiplantae; phylum Streptophyta; class Magnoliopsida; order Rosales; family Rosaceae; genus Prunus; species Prunus avium. Next base: position 22,002,635 of record NC_142286.1, on the reverse strand, counting down.
ATTCCATACTTCTAGCGATTGGATTTCACTCAAAACTCATAAATGATTCCTCCCACCATATTATGATGTTTCCCAAGTTTTGGGGTCGATCCGAAATCAATAGGTGTTCCAAATTGGACAATTCAAGTTCAACGGCAGTTCGTTCCAAATTGGAGTGGTTGGTGTATTCCATAGTTCCGGCGATTGGATTTCACTCAAAAGTCACCAAATGACTCCTCCCGCCATATTATGATGTTGCCCAAGTTTTGGGCTCGATCCGACATCAATAGGTCTTCCAAATTGGACAATTCAAGTTCAACGGCAGTTCGTTCCTAATTGGAGTGGTTGGTGTATTCCATACTTCTAGTGATTGGATTTCTCTCCAAACTCACCAAATGACTCCACCCACCATATTATGATGTTGCCCAAGTTTTGGGCTCGATCCGAAATCAATAGGTCTTCCAAATTGGACAATTCAAGGTCAACGCCAGTTCGTTCCTAATTGGAGTGGTTGGTGTATTCTATACTTCTAGCGATTGGATTTCTCTCCAAACTCACCAAATGACTCCTCCCACCATATTATGATGTTGCCCAAGTTTTGGGCTCGATCCGAATTCAACAGGTGTGAGAAATTGGTCAATTCAATTTCAACGACAGTTCTTTCCTAATTGGAGTGGTTGGTGTATTCCATACTTCTAGCGATTGGATTTCACTCAAAACTCACCAAATGAATCCTCCCACCATATTATGATGTTGCCCAAGTTTTGGGCTCGATCCGAAATCAATAGGTCTTCCAAATTGGACAATTCAAGTTCAACGGCAGTTCGTTTCTAATTGGAGTGGTTGGTGTATTCTATACTTCTAGCGATTGGATTTCTCTCCAAACTCACCAAATGACTCTTCCCACCATATTATGATGTTGCCCAAGTTTTGGGCTCGATCCGAATTCAACAGGTGTGAGAAATTGGTCAATTCAATTTCAACGACAGTTCTTTCCTAATTGGAGTGGTTGGTGTATTCCATACTTCTAGCGATTGGATTTCACTCAAAACTCACCAAATGACTCCTCCCACCATATTATGATGTTGCCCAAGTTTTGGGCTCGATCCGAAATCAATAGGTCTTCCAAATTGGACAATTCAAGTTCAACGGCAGTTCGTTCCTAATTGGAGTGGTTGGTGTATTCCATACTTCTAGCGATTGGATTTCTCTCCACACTCACCAAATGACTCCACCCACCATATTATGATGTTGCCCAAGTTTTGGGCTCGATCCGAAATCAATAGGTCTTCCAAATTGGACAATTCAAGTTCAACGGCAGTGCGTTCCTAACTGGAGTGGTTGGTGTATTCCATACTTCTAGCGATTGGATTTCACTCAAAACTCACCAAATGACTCCTCCCACCATATTATGATGTTGCCCATGTTTTGGGCTCGATCCGAAATCAATAGGTCTGAGAAATTGGTCAATTTAATTTCAACGACAGTTCGTTCCTAATTGGAGTGGTTGGTGTATTCCATACTTCTAGCGATTGGATTTCACTCAAAACTCACCAAATGACTCCTCCCACCATGTTATGATGTTGCCCAAGTTTTGGGCTCGATCCGAAAGCAATAGGTGTTCGAAATTGGACAATTCAAGTTCAACGGCAGTTCGTTCCTAATTGGAGTGGTTGGTGTAGTCCATACTTCTAGCGATTGGATTTCACTGAAAACTCACCAAATGACTCCTCCCACCATATTATGATGTTGCACAAATTTTGGGCTCGATCCGAAATCAATAGGTCTTCCAAATTGGACAATTCAAGTTCAACGGCAGTTCGTTCCTAATTGGAGTGGTTGGTGTATTCCATACTTCTAGCGATTGGATTTCTCTCCAAACTCACCAGATGACTCCTCCCACCATATTATGATGTTGCCCAAGTTTGGGGCTCAATCCGAAATCAATAGGTGTGAGAAATTGGACAACTGAAGTTCAACGGCAGTTCGTTCCCAATTGGAGTGGTTGGTGTATTCCATACTTCTAGCGATTGGATTTCACTCAAAACTCATCAAATGACTCCTCCCACCATATTATGATGTTGCCCAAGTTTTGGGGTCGATCCGAAATCAATAGGTGTTCCAAATTGGACAATTCAAGTTCAACGACAGTTCGTTCCAAATTGGAGTGGTTGGTGTATTCCATAGTTCCGGCGATTGGATTTCACTCAAAAGTCACCAAATGACTCCTCCCGCCATATTATTGTTGAAAAAAAAAAATGGCTCAATTAAAAGATACAAAAATGAAGACAAGCGACCGGTCGCAGGTTATGGGCGACCGGTCGGTTTCAGGCAGATTGCAAAGTCTGAATTGGTTTTCAACTCTGTGCCAAAGCGACCGGTCGCAAGGTATCTGCGACCGGTCGTAAGGTATCCGCGACCGGTCGCAAGGTATCCGCGACCGGTCGCCCCGACTTTGCTGTTTCAGTTTTCTACGCGTTTTCAAGTCTTCCTTTGTGTGCTATCACTTTCTATCGACTTGCAAGGATATTTCTGATCAATTCTGAGATATTAGAAGGTGGCAAGCAGCTGGAAAGATGGGGAGAACACTTTGGCAAATTGATGACTTGCTTCAATGAGTGAATACTCTCTTGGTTCAAGAGATATATGGCAGCTATCATCCATTGTTCCCTTGCTTTGTGAGCTGCCAAGAACAGGTGTCTAAAGTTATATAACTAAAGCAAGAACGTGCAGAACTTAATGATACCTTATCTTGGAGTCCAAAGGCCTATATAAGAGGGAAGAGGAAGCAAGAGAACATTAAGTTGTGAAGAGCATAATTTTGTGCAAAGTATAGAGAGTTGTAGAGAAACTGGAAACTTATAAGTTCAGAAAATACCAAGGGGAGAGCAAGAGAGTTCTCTAAGTGTATCAAGTTGTTGAGCAAGGGTGAGAGAGAAACAGATTGTGAGGGTAGATTTCTAAGGGGGTTTCCTTCTTTGTAAACCAAAGTTGTAATCTATCTTCATTAGTGAAAGTTCTCAAGGAGATCACCAAAGAGGAAGTAGGCATTTGGCTGAACCTCTATAAACACTTGTGTCATTTCTATTTGGTTAAATTTCTGTGTGTGTGTAAGACTCATCCATCATAGAGTTTGTCACAAAGTTCATCAACAACAAGGTCCTAAGGGGAAGTGAGTTAGTCTTAATTCACAACAAGTGGTATCAGAGCTGTGTTTTGGCAGCTGGGCTAGTTCTTTTTGGAGTGCTAGTGTGTTGAAGATGACAAGTGAACAAGAAGCTGAGAGTGGTAGTAGTTCACAGCATGTGAAGCATCCACAGGCAGCAAGCATGAAGGTGGAGCTAAAGCCTTTCACAGGCAAGGAGAACTTCACCCTTTGGCAACGAAGGATGAGGTCTGCTCTTACACAACAACATCTCCATGTTGTGTTAGTTGGCAAGGAAAAGAAGCCAGCAGACATGAAAGATGAGGAGTGGAGTGTACTTGACGAGTTAGCCAGAGGAGCCATCGAAAACTACCTCTCCGATGATGTGCTCATCAACGTGTTGAAGGATACAGCGAAGCAAACATGGGAGAAGCTCGAAGAGATGTTTGCAGGGAAGTCGCTGTCCAACAAGCTCTTCCTAAAGGAAGAACTCCTAAATCTGAAGATGGAAGAAGGAGGTAATCTAATGGAACATTTAAGTAGTTTCAATAGATGTGTTGCTGATTTGCAAAGGATGGAAGTTATTTATAGTACGGAGGATAAGGCACTTATGTTGCTAACATCCTTACCTCCGTCCTATAAACACTTCCGAACCACTCTTATGTTCGGGAAGGTCACTCTGGATTTTGAGCCGGTGCTACAAGACATCATGACGCACCATAGGATGGCTCAACGTTCTGGAGAAAACTCTCAAGGTGAAGGTCTATTTGCTAAGACCGATGAGAGGGGTCGTTCAAAGAGGCGTGAAGGCAAGAAAGGCAACAAAGGAAGATCAAAATCCAAGGCGAAAGAAGGTTGTTTCGAGTGTGGGTCAAAGGAGCACTGGAAAAGGAATTGCCCCATATGGAAGGAGAAGAAAAACAAAGGGAAGAATGCAGCAAACACAGCTGAAGAAGTCACGGAAAGTGATGGTGAGCTTTTATGTGTTAATGGCCATGTTAAGACTAATACATATGCTAATTCTTCAAGGTGTTTCTCTTCCGATTGGATTTTGGATTCCGGGTGCTCATACCATATGTGCTCAAACAAGGAGTGGTTTGACACATATGAGAAAGAAGAAGGTGGCGAAGTTGTGATGGGGAATGGCTCGGTTTGTAGAGTCATAGGCACCGGTACAATCAAGATAAAGATGCATGATGGGACGGTTAGGACGCTTGGAATGGTAAGGCATATTCCAAAGTTGCGTAAGAATCTTATTTCCCTTGGAACTCTTGATAAGAATGGTTATTCTGTTAAGGCTAATGGAGGGAAAATCATAATCTCAAAAGGTTCACTTGTGGTTATGAAAGGAGAAGTTCAACCTAATTGTCTATATAGATTGTGTGGTACAACAATAACAGGTGGAGCAGCTGTGTCCACAAGCAGAGACTCGGAGGATGAAACTCAGCTTTGGCATTTGAGGCTAGGGCACATGAGTGAGAGGGGCATGCAGGAACTACACAACCGAAAGTTGTTGAAAGGTGTTCAAAGCTGCAAGCTGGAGTTCTGCAAATTTTGTACCATGGGAAAGCAATCAAAGATAGCTTTCAAGCTGCGAGACAAAGAAGAAGGAAGCACAGGGGTGTTAGATTATATTCACTCGGATGTATGGGGGCCATCACCGGTTAAATCAAAGGGTGGAGCTCGCTATTTCGTGACTTTCTTGGATGATTTTTCCAGGAAGGTTTGGGTCTACTTCATGAAGGAGAAATCTGAGGTCTTCACCAAATTCAAACTGTGGAAGGCGGAAGTGGAAAATCTAACCGGAAGAAAAATCAAGATCCTAAGGAGTGACAATGGTGGTGAATATAATGGCAATGAATTCCTTGAGTTTTGCAGAAACGAAGGCATAAAGAGGCACTTTACCGTGAAGAAGACGCCCCAACAAAATGGAGCTGCGGAAAGGATGAATAGAACTCTCATGGAGCGTGAGAGATGTATGAGGATTCATGCAGGATTGCCCGAATCATTTTGGGCGGAGTCAGTTAACCACGCTGCCTATTTGGTTAACCGATCACCTTCAAGAAATCTTGAGTTCAAATGTGCAGAGGAGGTATGGTCAAATAAGTCAATAGATTTAACTAATCTTAAAGTGTTTGGATGCAGTGCATTTGCACTTATTCCTAGTGATGAAAGATCCAAGTTGAAGCCTAAGTCACTTGAGTGTATTTTCATCGGCTTTGAGAGCGGTGTGAAGGGCTACAAGCTATGGGATCCAGTGAACCACAAGAAGATACTCAGCAGAGATGTTGTGTTTGATGAAAAGACCATGCCTATGAACAAAGTCAAGAATTCAGAAGCAAAGGAGGATGTTGTTGGGAGAGAAACAATCATTGAAGTTCCACTCAAAAGGATGTCAAGGAAGACTTCACAAAAACAGCCAACTGAAGACGTTCAGGAGGAGGAGGAGTCTGACATAGAGGAGGAAGAAGCTGGGCAATATCAACAACAAACTCAAGAAGAAGAAGAGGCTCAAGATCAGGTGGAGCCGTCATCTATAGCTCGGTCCAGGCCCAAGAGAACCATCAAACCACCTCAAAGGTTTGGATGGGACACGGACTCAGTTCACTATGCCCTAAATGCAAGTGAAGAAGAACCAACCACGTTCCAAGAAGCTGTTGAGAATGAAGAGCGGGAAGGTTGGATGGAAGCTATGATGCAAGAGATGGAATCTCTACACCGAAACTCAGTTTGGGAGTTAGTTCCTAAACCCAAAAATCGCAAGGTTATTGGCTGCAAATGGGTGTTTAGGAAGAAAGAAGAAAAGCATGAGAAGGTAGCCACCATGTTCAAAGCTAGATTGGTGGCCAAAGGATACTTGCAAAAGGAGGGAGTTGATTATGATGAAATCTTCTCACCGGTGGTGAAACATACTTCTATACGGCTGCTACTCTCCATAGTAGCTCAAGAGAACATAGAGGTGGAGCAAATGGATGTGAAGACTGCTTTCCTCCATGGAGACTTGGAGGAAGACATCTACATGAGCCAACCTCAAGGGTTCATTGAAGCAAACAAGGAAAATCTGGTTTGCAGGTTGAAGAAGTCTTTATACGGGCTGAAGCAATCTCCAAGGCAGTGGAATAAGTGCTTCGATTCTTTCGTGATGAAGATTGGATATAGAAGATGTGAATCAGATTGCTGTGTATATAGTCATGCATTTAAGGATGGTAACTTCATCCTTTTACTTCTTTATGTTGATGACATGCTAATTGCATGTAGAGATATGTCAAAAATCCAGGAATTGAAGATATTGCTTGGAAAGGAGTTTGACATGAAGGATCTAGGCTCTGCACAAAAGATCCTAGGAATGGAGATAAGGAGAGACAGAAACGCAGGCAAGCTATGGCTATCACAAAGTAAGTACATTTCCAAAGTACTTGAAAAATTCAATATGATGGATTGCAAGCCTGTGTCTACTCCTTTGGCGGAGCATTTCAAATTAAGTGCGCAGGAATGTCCTTCTACGGATGATGAGAAGGAAGAAATGAGCAAAGTTCCATATGCAAGCTTGGTAGGGTGTCTCATGTATGCAATGGTTTGCACACGCCCCGACTTAGCTCAAGCCGTAAGTGTGGTGTCAAGATACATGGCGAATCCGGGTAGACTTCATTGGACAGCAGCGAAGTGGATTCTCAGGTACTTGAAGGGCTCAAGGAGGCTTGGGATATTGTTTGAAAAACAACAAGGTAATGCATGTGTTTCAGGGTATGTAGATTCTGACTATGCAGGGGATTTAGACAAGAGGAGATCCACCACGGGATATGTCTTCATTTGTGGTGGAGGACCGATTAGTTGGAGAGCGGTGTTGCAATCGGTTAGTGCCTTGTCTACTACAGAGGCGGAGTATATGGCGCTCACGGAAGCTTCGAAGGAAGCGGTGTGGCTGAAAAGATTGGCTAAGGAATTCGGGATAGCCCAAAACTTGGTGGTGATACAAAGTGATAGTCAAAGTGCAATCTACCTAGTGAAGAATCAAGTATTTCATGGAAGATCTAAGCACATTGATGTCCGATACCACCGGATAAGGGATTGGGTGAAAGATGGAGACGTCATGATAGAGAAGGTTCATACAACGGAGAACCCTTCAGATTGTCTAACAAAGCCAGTCACAACATCAAAGTTCAAGCATTGTTTGGGCTTGCTCAATCTTGTTCCATGCTAAAGATTGAGGTGGAGTTCTTGAGAGTTATCCGGACGATTCTCAAGAAAGCAAAGATGTCCTGGAAAACCAATGATGTCCACAAGGAGTTTTAATCTCGCCATGGTGGAGATTGTTGAAGAAAAAAAAATGGCTCAATTAAAAGATACAAAAATGAAGACAAGCGACCGGTCGCAGGTTATGGGCGACCGGTCGGTTTCAGGCAGATTGCAAAGTCTGAATTGGTTTTCAACTCTGTGCCAAAGCGACCGGTCGCAAGGTATCTGCGACCGGTCGTAAGGTATCCGCGACCGGTCGCAAGGTATCCGCGACCGGTCGCCCCGACTTTGCTGTTTCAGTTTTCTACGCGTTTTCAAGTCTTCCTTTGTGTGCTATCACTTTCTATCGACTTGCAAGGATATTTCTGATCAATTCTGAGATATTAGAAGGTGGCAAGCAGCTGGAAAGATGGGGAGAACACTTTGGCAAATTGATGACTTGCTTCAATGAGTGAATACTCTCTTGGTTCAAGAGATATATGGCAGCTATCATCCATTGTTCCCTTGCTTTGTGAGCTGCCAAGAACAGGTGTCTAAAGTTATATAACTAAAGCAAGAACGTGCAGAACTTAATGATACCTTATCTTGGAGTCCAAAGGCCTATATAAGAGGGAAGAGGAAGCAAGAGAACATTAAGTTGTGAAGAGCATAATTTTGTGCAAAGTATAGAGAGTTGTAGAGAAACTGGAAACTTATAAGTTCAGAAAATACCAAGGGGAGAGCAAGAGAGTTCTCTAAGTGTATCAAGTTGTTGAGCAAGGGTGAGAGAGAAACAGATTGTGAGGGTAGATTTCTAAGGGGGTTTCCTTCTTTGTAAACCAAAGTTGTAATCTATCTTCATTAGTGAAAGTTCTCAAGGAGATCACCAAAGAGGAAGTAGGCATTTGGCTGAACCTCTATAAACACTTGTGTCATTTCTATTTGGTTAAATTTCTGTGTGTGTGTAAGACTCATCCATCATAGAGTTTGTCACAAAGTTCATCAACAACAAGGTCCTAAGGGGAAGTGAGTTAGTCTTAATTCACAACAATTATGATGTTGCCCAAGTTTTGGGCTCGATCCGAAATCAATAGGTCTTCCAAATTGGACAATTCAAGTTCAACGGCAGTTCGTTCCTAATTGGAGTGGTTGGTGTATTCCATACTTCTAGCGATTGGATTTCACTCAAAACTCACCAAATGACTGCTCCCACCACATTATGATGTTGCCCAAGTTTTGGGCTCGATCCGAAATCAATAGGTGTGAGAAATTGGACAATTCAAGTTCAACGACAGTTCGTTCCTAATTGGAGTGGTTGGGGTATTCCATACTTCTAGCAATTGGATTTCACTCAAAACTCACCAAATGACTCCTCCCACCGTATTATGATGTTGCACTAATTTGGGGCTCGATCCGAAATCAATAGGTGTGAGAAATTGGACAATTCAAGTTCAACGGCAGTTCGTTCCTAATTGGAGTGTTTGGTGTATTCCGTACTTCTAGTGATTGGATTTCACTCAAAACTCACCAAATGACACCTCCGACCATATTATGATGTTGCCCAAGTTCTGGGCTCCATCCGAAATCAATAGGTGTGAGAAATTGGACAATTCAAGTTCGACGGCAGTTCGTTCCTAATTGGAGTGGTTGGTGTATTCCATACTTCTAGCGATTGGATTTCACTCAAAACTCACCAAATGACTCCTCCCACCATATTATGATGTTGCCCAAGTTTTGGGCTCGATCCGAAATCAATAGGTGTTCCAAATTGGACAATTCAAGTTCAACGGCAGTTCGTTCCTAACTGGAGTGGTTGGTGTATTCCATACTTCTAGCGATTGGATTTTACTCAAAACTCACCAAATGACTCCTCCCACCATATTATGATGTTGCCCAAGTTTTGGGCTCGATCCGAAATCAATAGGTGTGAGAAATTGGTCAATTCAATTTCAACGACAGTTCGTTCCTAATTGGAGTGGTTGGTGTATTCCATACGTCTTGCGATTGGATTTCATTCAAAACTCACCAAATGACTCCTCCCACTATATTATGATGTTGCCCCAGTTTTGGGCTCGATCCGAAATCAATAGATGTTCCAAATTGGACAATTCAAGTTCAACGGCAGTTCGTTCCTAATTGGAGTGGTTGGTGTATTCCTTACTTCTAGCGATTGGATTTCACTCAAAACTCACCAAATGACTCCTCCCACCATATTATGATGTTACCCAAGTTTTGGGCTCGATCCGAAATCAATAGGTGTTCCAAATTGGACAATTGAAGTTCAACGGCAGTTCGTTCCTAATTGGAGTGGTTGGTGTATTCCATACTTCTAGCGATCGGATTTCACTCAAAACTCACCAAATGACTCCTCCCACCATATTAAGTTGTTGCCCAAGTTTTGGGCTCGATCCGAAATCAATAGGTGTTCGAAATTGGACAATTCAAGTTCATTGGCAGTTCGTTCCTAATTGGAGTGGTTGGTGTGTTCCATACTTCTAGCGATTGGATTTCACTCAAAACTCACCAAATGACTCCTCCCACCATATTATGATGTTGCCCAAGTTTTGGGCTCGATCCGAAATCAATAGGTGTGAGAAATTGGACAATTCAAGTTCAACGGCAGTTCGTTCCTAATTGGAGTGGTTGGTGTATTCCATACTTCTAGTGGTTGGATTTCTGTCCAAACTCACCAAATGACTCCTCCCACCATATTATGATGTTGCCCAAGTTTTGGGCTCGATCCGAAATCGATAGGTGTGAGAAATGGTCAATTCAATTTCAACGACAGTTCTTTCCGAATTGGAGTGGTTGGTGTATTCCATACTTCTAGCGATTGGATTTAACTCAAAACTCACCAAATGACTCCTCCCACCATATTATGATGTTGCCCAAGTTTTGGGCTCGATCCGAAATCAATAGGTGTTAGAAATTGGACAATTCAAGTTCAACGGCAGTTCGTTCCTAATTGGAGTGGTTGGTGTATTCCGTACTTCTAGCGATTGGATTTCACTCAAAACTAACCAAATGACTCCTCCCACCATATTATGATGTTGCCCAAGTTTTGGGCTCGATCCGAAATCAATAGGTCTTCCAAATTGGACAATTCAAGTTCAACGGCAGTTCGTTCCTAATTGGAGTGGTTGGTGTATTCCATACTTCTAGCGATTGGATTTCACTCAAAACTCACCAAATGACTGCTCCCACCACATTATGATGTTGCCCAAGTTTTGGGCTCGATCCGAAATCAATAGGTGTTCCAAATTGGACAATTCAAGTTCAACGGCAGTTCGTTCCTAACTGGAGTGGTTGGTGTATTCCATACTTCTAGCGATTGGATTTTACTCAAAACTCACCAAATGACTCCTCCCACCATATTATGATGTTGCCCAAGTTTTGGGCTCTATCCGAAATCAATAGGTATTCCAAATTGGACAATTCAAGTTCAATGGCAGTACGTCCCTAATTGGTGTGGTTGGGGTATTCCATACTTCTAGCAATTGGATTTCACTCAAAACTCACCAAATGACACATCCAACCATATTATGATGTTGCCCAAGTTCTGGGCTCCATCCGAAATCAATAGGTGTGAGAAATTGGACAATTCAAGTTCGACGGCAGTTCGTTCCTAATTGGAGTGGTTGGTGTATTCCATACTTCTAGCGATTGGATTTCACTCAAAACTCACCAAATGACTCCTCCCACCATATTATGATGTTGCCCAAGTTTTGGGCTCGATCCGAAATCAATAGGTGTTCCAAATTGGACAATTCAAGTTCAACGGCAGTTCGTTCCTAACTGGAGTGGTTGGTGTATTCCATACTTCTAGCGATTGGATTTTACTCAAAACTCACCAAATGACTCCTCCCACCATATTATGATGTTGCCCAAGTTTTGGGCTCGATCCGAAATCAATAGGTGTGAGAAATTGGTCAATTCAATTTCAACGACAGTTCGTTCCTAATTGGAGTGGTTGGTGTATTCCATACGTCTTGCGATTGGATTTCACTCAAAACTCACCAAATGACTCCTCCCACCATATTATGATGTTGCCCAAGTTTTGGGCTCGATCCGAAATCAGTAGATGTGAGAAATTGGACAATTCAAGTTAAACGGCAGTTCGTTCCTAATTGGAGTGGTTGGTGTATTCCATACTTCTAGCGATTGGATTTCACTTATAACTCACCAAATGACTGCTCCCACCATATTATGATGTTGCCCAAGTTTTGGGCTCGATCCGAAATCAATAGTTGTGAGAAATTGGACAATTCAAGTTCAACGGCAGTTCGTTCCTAATTGGAGTGGTTGGGGTATTCCATACTTCTAGCAATTTGATTTCACTCAAAACTCACCAAATGACTCCTCCCACCGTATTATGATGTTGCAGAAATTTGGGGCTCGATCCGAAATCAATAGGTGTGAGAAATTGGACAATTCAAGTTCAACGGCAGTTCGTTCCTAATTGGAGTGTTTGGTGTATTCCGTACTTCTAGTGATTGGATTTCACTCAAAACTCACCAAATGACTCCTCCGACCATATTATGATGTTGCCCAAGTTTTGGGCTCGATCCGAAATCAATAGGTATTCCAAATTGGACAATTCAAGTTCAATGGCAGTACGTCCCTAATTGGTGTGGTTGGTGTATTCCATACTTCTAGCGATTGGATTTCATTCAAAACTCACCTAATGACTCCTCTCACCATATTATGATGTTGCCCAAGTTTTGGGTTCGATCCGAAATCAATAGGTGTGAGAAATTGGACAATTCAAGTTCAACGGCAGTTCGTTCCTAATTCGAGTGGTTGGTGTATTCCATACTTCTAGCGTTCACTAAAAACTCACCAAATGACTCCTCCCACCATATTATGATGTTGCCCAAGTTTTGGGCTCGATCCGAAATCTATAGGTGTTCCAAATTGGACAATTCAAGTTCAACGGCAGTTCGTTCCTAATTGGAGTGGTTGGTGTATTCCATACTTCTAGCGATTGGATTTCACTCAAAACTCACCAAATGACTCCTCCCACCATATTATGTTGTTGCCCAAGTTTTGGGCTCGATCCGAAATCAATAGGTGTTCCAAATTGGACAATTCAAGTTCAACGGCAGTTCATTCCTAATTGGAGTGGTTGGTGTATTCCATACTTCTAGCAATCGGATTTCACCCAAAACTCACCAAATGACTCCTCCCACCATGTTATGATGTTGCCCAAGTTTTGGGCTCGATCCGAAATCAATAGGTGTTCCAAATTGGACAATTCAAGTTCAACGGCAGTTCGTTCCTAATTGGAGTGGTTGGTGTATTCCATACTTCTTGGGATTGGATTTCACTCAAAACTCACCAAATGACTCCTCCCACCATATTATGATGTTGCCCAAGTTTTGGGCTCGATCCGAAATCAATAGGTGTGAGAAATTGGACAATTCAACTTCAACGGCAGTTCGTTCCTAATTGGAGTGGTTGGTGTATTCCATACTTCTAAAGATTGGATTTCATTCAAAACTCACCAAATGACTCCTCCCACCATATTATGATGTTGCCCAAGTTTGGGGCTCGATCCGAAATCAATGGGTGTTCCAAATTGGACAATTCAAGTTCAACGGCAGTTCGTTCCAAATTGGAGTGGTTGGTGTATTCCATACTTCTAGCGATTGTATTTCACTCAAAACTCAACAAATGACTCCTCCCACCATATTATGATGTTGCCCAAGTTTTGGGCTCGATCCGAAATCAATAGGTGTTCCAAATTGGACAATTCAAGTTCAACGGCAGTTCGTTCCTAATTGGAGTGGTTGGTGTATTCCATACTTCTAGCGATTGGATTTCACTCAAAACTCACCAAATGACTCCTCCCACCATATTATGATTTTGCCCAAGTTTTGGGCTCGATCCGAATTCAACAGGTGTGAGAAATTCGTGAATTCAATTTCAACGATAGTTGTTTCCTAATTGGAGTGGTTGGTGTATTCCATACTTCTACCGATTGGATTTCACTCAAAACTCACCAAATGACCCCTCCCACCATATTATGATGTTGTCCAAGTTTTGGGCTCGATCCGAAATCAATAGGTGTGAGAAATTGGACAATTCAAGTTCCACGGCAGTTTGATCCTAATTGGAGTGGTTGGTGTATTCCATACTTCTTGGGATTGGATTTCACTCAAAACTCACCAAATGACTCCTCCCACCATATTATGATGTTGCCCAAGTTTTGGGCTCGATCCGAAATGAATAGGTGTGAGAAATTGGACAATTCAAGTTCAACGGCAGTTCGTTCCTAATTGGAGTGGTTGGTGTATTCCATACTTCTAGCGATTGGATTTCACTCAAAACTCACCAAATGACTCATCCCACCATATTATGATGTTGCCCAAGTTTGGAGCTCGATCCGAAATCAATAGGTCTTCCAAATTGGACAATTCAAGTTCAACGGCAGTTCGTTCCTAATTGGAGTGGTTAGTGTATTCCATACTTCTAGCGATTGGATTTCACTCAAACTCACCAAATGACTCCTCCCGCCATATTATGATGTTGCCCAAGTTTTGGGCTCGATCCGAAATCAATAGTTGTTCCAAATTGTACAATTCATGTTCAACGGCAGTTCGTTCCTAATTGGAGTGGTTGGTGTATTCCATACTTCTAGCGATTGGATTTCACTCAAAACTCACCAAATGACTCCTCCCACCATATTATGATGTTGCCCAAGTTTTGGACTCGATCCGAATTCAATAGGTGTGAGAAATTGGTCAATTCAATTTCAACGACAGTTCTTTCCTAATTGGAGTGGTTGGTGTATTCCATACTTCTAGCAATCGGATTTCACCCAAAACTCACCAAATGACTCCTCCCACCATGTTATGATGTTGCCCAAGTTTTGGGCTCGATCCGAAATCAATAGGTGTTCCAAATTGGACAATTCAAGTTCAACGGCAGTTCGTTCCTAATTGGAGTGGTTGGTGTATTCCATACCTCTTGGGATTGGATTTCACTCAAAACTCACCAAATGACTCCTCCCACCATATTATGATGTTGCCCAAGTTTTGGGCTCGATCCGAAATCAATAGGTGTGAGAAATTGGACAATTCAAGTTCAACGGCAGTTCGTTCCTAATTGGAGTGGTTGGTGTATTCCATACTTCTAAAGATTCGATTTCATTCAAAACTCACCAAATGACTCCTCCCACCATATTATGATGTTGCCCAAGTTTTGGGCTCGATCCGAAATCAATAGGTGTTCCAAATTGGACAATTCAAGTTCAACGGCATTTCGTTCGTAATTGGAGTGGTTGGTGTATTCCATACTTCTAGCGATTGGATTTCACTCGAAACTCTCCAAATGACTCCTCCCACCATATTATGATGTTGCCCAAGTTTTGGGCTCGATCCGAACTCAATAGGTGTGAGAAATTGGACAATTCAAGTTCAACGGCAGTTCGTTCCTAATTAGAGTGGTTGGTGTATTCCATACTTCTTGCGATTTGATTTCACTCAAAACTCTGCAAATGACTCCTGCCGCCATATTATGATGTTGCCCAACTTTTGGGCTCGATCCGAAATCAATTGGAGTTCCAAATTGGACAATTCAAGTTCAACGGCAGTTCGTTCCTAATTGGAGTGGTTGGTGTATTCCATACTTCTAGCGATTGGATTTCACTCAAAACTCACCAAATGACTCATCCCACCATATTATGATGTTGCCCAAGTTTGGAGCTCGATCCGAAATCAATAGGTCTTCCAAATTGGACAATTCAAGTTCAACGGCAGTTCGTTCCTAATTGGAGTGGTTGGTGTATTCCATACTTCTAGCGATTGGATTTCACTCAAACTCACCAAATGACTCCTCCCACCATATTATGATGTTGCCCAAGTTTTGGACTCGATCCAAATTCAATAGGTGTGAGAAATTGGTCAATTCAATTTCAACGACAGTTCTTTCCTAATTGGAGTGGTTGGTGTATTCCGAACTTCTAGCGATCGGATTTCACTCAAAACTCACCAAATGACTCCTCCCACCATATTATGATGTTGCCCAAGTTTTGGGCTCCATCCGAAATGAACAAGTCTTCCAAATTCCAATTCAAGTTCAACGGCAGTTCGTTCCTAATTGGAGTGGTTGGTGTATTCCATACTTCTAGCGATTGGATTTCACTCAAAACTCACCAAATGACTCCTCCCACCATATTATGATGTTGCCCAAGTTTTGGGCTCGATCCGAATTCAACAGGTGTCAGAAATTGGTCAATTCAATTTCAACGACAGTTCTTTCCTAATTGGAGTGGTTGGTGTATTCCATACTTCTAGCGATTGGATTTCACTCAAAACTCACCAAATGACTCCTCCCACCATATTATGACGTTGCCCAAGTTTTGGGCTCGATCCGAAATCAATAGGTGTGAAAAATTGGACAATTCAAGTTCAACGGCAGTTCGTTCCTAATTGGAGTGGTTGGTGTATTCCATACTTCTAGCGATTGGATTTCACTCAAAACTCACCAAATGACTCCTCCCAATATATTATGATGTTGCCTAAGTTTTGGGCTCGATCCGAATTCAATAGGTGTGAGAAATTGGTCAATTCAATTTCAACGGCAGTTCGTTCCTAATTGGAGTGGTTGGTGTATTCCATACTTCTAGCGATTGGATTTCACTCAAAACTCTCCAAATGACTCCTCCCACCATATTATGATGTTGCCCAAGTTTTGGGCTCGATTCGAAATCAATAGGTGTTCCAAATTGGACATTTCAAGTTCAACGGCAGTTCGTTCGTAATTGGAGTGGTTGGTGTATTCCATACTTCTAGCGATTAGATTTCACTCAAAACTCACCAAATGACTCCTCCCACCATATTATGTTGTTGCCCAAGTTTGGGGCTCGATCCGGAATCAATAGGTGTGAGAAATTGGACAATTCAAGTTCAACGGCAGTTCGATCCTAATTGGAGTGGTTGGTGTATTCCATACTTCTAGCGATTTGATTTCACTCAAAACTCATCAAATGACTCCTCCCACCATATTATGATGTTGCCCAAGTTTTGGGCACGATCCGAAATCAGTAGGTGTGAGAAATTGGACAATTCAAGTTCAACGGCAGGTCGTTCCTAATTGCAGTGGTTGGTGTATTCCATACTTCTAGCGATTTGATTTCACTCTAAACTCATCAAATGACTCCTCCCACCATATTATGATGTTGCCCAAGTTTTGGGCTCGATCCGAAATCAATAGGTATTCCAAATTGGTCAATTCAAGTTCAACGGCAGTTCGTTCCTAATTGGAGTGGTTGGTGTATTCCATACTTCTAGCGATTGGATTTAACTCAAAACTCACCAAATGACTCCTCCAACCATATTATGATGTTGCCCAAGTTTTGGGCTCGATCCGAAATCAATAGGTGTTCCAAATTGGACAATTCAAGTTCAACGGCATTTCGTTCGTAATTGGAGTGGTTGGTGTATTCCATACTTCTAGCGATTGGATTTCACTCGAAACTCTCCAAATGACTCCTCCCACCATATTATGATGTTGCCCAAGTTTTGGGCTCGATCCGAACTCAATAGGTGTGAGAAATTGGACAATTCAAGTTCAACGGCAGTTCGTTCCTAATTAGAGTGGTTGGTGTATTCCATACTTCTTGCGATTTGATTTCACTCAAAACTCTGCAAATGACTCCTGCCGCCATATTATGATGTTGCCCAACTTTTGGGCTCGATCCGAAATCAATTGGAGTTCCAAATTGGACAATTCAAGTTCAACGGCAGTTCGTTCCTAATTGGAGTGGTTGGTGTATTCCATACTTCTAGCGATTGGATTTCACTCAAAACTAACCAAATGACTCCTCCCACCATATTATGATGTTACCCAAGTTTTGGGCTCGATCCGAAATCAATAGGTGTTCCAAATTGGACAATTCAAGTTCAACGGCAGTTCGTTCCTAATTGGAGTGGTTGGTGTATTCCATACTTCTAGCGATCGGATTTCACTCAAAACTCACCAAATGACTCCTCCCACCATATTAAGTTGTTGCCCACGTTTTGGGCTCGATCCGAAATCAATAGTTGTTCGAAATTGGACAATTCAAGTTCATTGGCAGTTCGTTCCTAATTGGAGTGGTTGGTGTGTTCCATACTTCTAGCGATTGGATTTCACTCAAAACTCACGAAATGACTCCTCCCACCATATTATGATGTTGCCCAAGTTTTGGGCTCGATCCGAAATCAATAGGTGTGAGAAATTGGTCAATTCAATTTCAACGACAGTTCGTTCCTAATTGGAGTGGTTGGTGTATTCCATACGTCTAGCGATTGGATTTCACTCAAAACTCACCAAATGACTCCTCCCACTATATTATGATGTTGCCCAAGTTTTGGGCTCGATCCGAAATCAATAGATGTTCCAAATTGGACAATTCAAGTTCAACGGCAGTTCGTTTCAAATTGGAGTGGTTGGTGTATTCCATACTTCTAGCGATTGGATTTCACTCAAAACTCACCAAATGACTCCTCCCACCATATTATGATGTTGCCCAAGTTTCGGGCTCGATCCGAAATTAATAGGTGTTCGAAATTGGACAATTCAAGTTCAACGGCAGTTCGTTTCTAACTATAGTGGTTGGTGTATTCCATACTTCTAGCAATTGGGTTTCACTCAAAACTCACCAAATGACTCCTCCCACCATATTATGATGTTGCCCAAGTTTTGGGCTCGATCCGAAATCAATAGGTGTTCCAAATTGGACAATTCAAGTTCAACGGCAGTTCGTTCCTAATTGGGGTGGTTGGTGTATTTCGTACTTCTAGCGATTGGATTTCACTCAAAACTCACCGATTGACTCCTCCCACCATATTATGATGTTGCCCAAGTTCGGGGCTCGATCCGAAATCAATAGGTGTGAGAAATTGGTCAATTCAATTTCAACGACAGTTCGTTCCTAATTGGAGTGGTTGGTGTATTCCATACTTCTAGCGATTGGATTTCACTCAAAACTCACCAAATGACTCCTCCCACCATATTATGATGTTGCCCAAGTTTTGGGCTCGATCCGAAACCAATAGGTGTGAGAAATTGGTCAATTCAATTTCGACGACAGTTCGTTCCTAATTGGAGTGGTTGGTGTATTCCATACGTCTAGCGATTGGATTTCACTCAAAAATCACCAAATGACTCCTCCCACCATATTATGATGTTGCCCAAGTTTTGGGCTCGATCCGAAATCAATAGGTGTTCCAAATTGGACAATTCAAGTTCGACGGCAGTTCGTTCCTAATTGGAGTGGTTGGTGTCTTCCATACTTCTAGCGATTTGATTTCACTCAAAACTCACCAAATGACTCCTCCCACCATATTATGATGTTGCCCAAGTTTTGGGCTCGATCCGAAATCAATAGGTGTTCCAAATTGGACAATTCAAGTTCAACGGCAGTTCGTTCCAAACTGGAGTGGTTGGTGTATTCCGTACTTCTAGCGATTGGATTTCACTAAAAACTCACCAAATGACTCCTCCCACCATATTATGATGTTGCCCAAGTTTTGGGCTCGATCCGAAATCAATAGGTCTGAGAAATTGGTCAATTCAATTTCAACGACAGTTCGTTCCTAATTGGAGTGGTTGGTGTATTCCATACGTCTAGCGATTGGATTTCACTCAAAACTCACCAAATGACTCCTCCCACCATATTATGATGTTGCAAAAGTTTTGGGCTCGATCCGAAATCAATAGGTGTGAGAAATTGGACAATTCACGTTCAGCGGCAGTTCGTTCCTAATTGGAGTGGTTGGTGTTTTCCATACTTCTAGCGATTGGATTTCACTCAAAACTCCCCAAATGACTCCTCCCACCATATTATGATGTTGCCCATGTTTTGGGCTCGATCCGAAATCAATAGGTCTGAGAAATTGGTCAATTCAATTTCAACGACAGTTCGTTCCTAATTGGAGTGGTTGGTGTATTCCATACTTCTAGCGATTGGATTTCACTCAAAACTCACCAAATGACTCCTCCCACCATATTATGATGTTGCCCAAGTTTTGGGCTCGATCCGAAACCAATAGGTGTGAGAAATTGGTCAATTCAATTTCGACGACAGTTCGTTCCTAATTGGAGTGGTTGGTGTATTCCATACGTCTAGCGATTGGATTTCACTCAAAAATCACCAAATGACTCCTCCCACTATATTATAATGTTGCCCAAGTTTTGGGCTCGATCCGAAATCAATAGATGTTCCAAATTGGACAATTCAAGTTCAACGGCAGTTCGTTCCTAACAGGAGTGGTTGGTGTATTCCATACTTCTAGCGATTGGATTTCACTCAAAACTTACCAAATGACTCCTCCCACCATATTATGATGTTGCCCAAGTTTTGGGCTCGATCCGAAATCAATAGGTGTTCCAAATTGGACAATTCAAGTTCAACGGCAGTTCGTTCCTAACAGGAGTGGTTGGTGTATTCCACACTTCTAGCGATTGGATTTCACTCAAAACTCACCAAATGACTCCTCCCACCATATTATGATGTTGCCCAAGTTTTGGGCTCGATCCGAAATCAATAGGTGTGAGAAATTGGTCAATTCAATTTCAACGACAGTTCGTTCCTAATTGGAGTGGTTGGTGTATTCCATACGTCTAGCGATTGGATTTCACTCAAAACTCACCAAATGACTCCTCCCACTATATTATGATGTTGCCCAAGTTTTGGGCTCGATCGGAAATCAATAGATGTTCCAAATTGGACAATTCAAGTTCAACGGCAGTTCGTTCCTAATTGGAGTGGTTGGTGTATTCCTTACTTCTTGCGATTGGATTTCACTCAAAACTCACCAAATGACTCCTCCCACCATATTATGATGTTGCCCAAGTTTTGGGCTCGATCCGAAATCAATAGGTGTTCCAAATTGGACAATTCAAGTTCAACAGTTCGTTCCTAACTGGAGTGGTTGGTGTATACCATACTTCTAGCGATTGGATTTCACTCAAAACTCACCAAATGACTCCTCCCACCATATTATGATGTTGCCCAAGTTTTGGGCTCGATCCGAAATCAATAGGTGTTCCAAATTGGACAATTCAAGTTCAACGACAGGTCGTTCCTAATTGGAGTGGTTGGTGTATTCCATACTTCTAGCGATTGGATTTCACTCAAAACTCACCAAATGACTCCTCCCACCATATTTTGTTGTTGCCCAAGTTTTGGGCTCGATCCGAAATCAATAGCTGTTCCAAATTGGACAATTCAAGTTCAACGGTAGTTCGTTCCTAATTGGAGTGGTTGGTGTATTCCATATTTCTAGCGATTGGATTTCACTCAAAACTCACCAAATGACTCTTCCCACCATATTATGATGTTGCCCAAGTTTGGGGATCGATCCGAAATCAATAGTTGTGAGAAATTAGACAATTCAAGTTCAACGGCAGTTCGTTCCTAATTGGAGTGGTTGTGTATTCCATACTTCTAGCGATTTTATTTCACTCAAAACTCACCAAATGACTCCTCCCACCATATTATGATGTTGCCCAAGTTTTGGGCTCGATCCGAAATCAATAGGTGTTCGAAATTGGACAATTCAAGTTCAACGGCAGTTCGTTCCTAACTATAGTGGTTGGTGTATTCCATACTTCTAGCGATTGGGTTTCACTCAAAACTCACCAAATGACTCCTCCCACCATATTATGAAGTTGCCCAAGTTTTGGGCTCGATCCGAAATCAATAGGTGTTCCAAATTGGACAATTCAAGTTCAACGGCAGTTCGTTCCTAATTGGACTGGTTGGTGTATTCCATACGTCTAGCGATTGGATTTCACTCAAAACTCACCAAATGACTCCTCCCACCATATTATGATGTTGCAAAAGTTTTGGGCTCGATCCGAAATCAATAGGTGTGAGAAATTGGACAATTCAAGTTCAGCGGCAGTTCGTTCCTAATTGGAGTGGTTGGTGTATTCCATACTTCTAGCGATTGGATATCACTCAAAACTCACCAAATGACTCCTCCCACCATATTATGATGTTGCCCATGTTTTGGGCTCGATCCGAAATCAATAGGTCTGAGAAATTGGTCAATTCAATTTCAACGACAGTTCGTTCCTAATTGGAGTGGTTGGTGTATTCCATACGTCTAGCGATTGGATTTCACTCAAAACTCACCAAATGACTCCTCCCACCATATTATGATGTAGCCCAAGTTTTGGGCTCGATCCGAAATCAATAGGTGTTCCAAATTGGACAATTCAAGTTCAATGGCAGTTCGTTCCTAATTGGGGTGGTTGGTGTATTTCGTACTTCTAGCGATTGTATTTCACTCAAAACTCACCAATTGACTCCTCCCACCATATTATGATGTTGCCCAAGTTCGGGGTTCGATCCGAAATCAATATGTGTGAGAAATTGGACAATTCAAGTTCAACGGCAGTTCGTTCCTAATTGGAGTGGTTGGTGTATTCCATATTTCTAGCGATTTGATTTCACTCAAAACTCACCAAATGACTCCTCCCACCATATTATGATGTTGCCCAAGTTTTGGGCTTGATCCGAAATCAATCGGTGTTCCAAATTGGACAATTCAAGTTCAACGGCAGTTCGTTCCTAACTGGAGTGGTGGGTGTATTCCATACTTCTAGCGATTGGATTTCACTCAAAACTCACCAATTGACTCCTCCCACCGTATTATGTTGTTGCCCAAGTTTTGGGCTCGATCCGAAATCAATAGGTGTTCCAAATTGGACAATTCAAGTTCAACGGCAGTTCGTTCCTAACTGGAGTGGTTGGTGTATTCCATACTTCTAGCGATTGGATTTCACTCAAAACTCACCAATTGACTCCTCCCACCGTATTATGTTGTTGCCCAAGTTTTGGGGTCGATCCGAAATCAATAGGTGTTCCAAATTGGACAATTCAAGGTCAACGGCAGTTCGTTCCTAACTGGAGTGGTTGGTGTATTCCATACTTCTAGCGATTGGATTTCACTCAAAACTCACCAATTGACTCCTCCCACCATATTATGATGTTGCCCAAGCATTGGGCTCGATCCGAAATCAATAGGTGTTCCAAATTGGACAATTCAAGTTCAACGGCAGTTCGTTCCTAATTGGAATGGTTGGTCTTTTCGATACTTCTAGCGATTGGATTTCACTCAAAACTCACCAAACGACTCCTCCCTCCATATTATGTTGTTGCCCAAGTTTTGGCCTCGATCCGAAATCAATAGGTCCGAGAAATTGGTCAATTCAATTTCAACGACCGTTCGTTCCTAATTGTAGTGGTTGGTGTATTCCATACGTCTAGCGATTGGATTTCACTCAAAACTCACCAAATGACTCCTCCCACCATATTATGATGTTGCCCAAGTTTTGGGCTCGATCCGAAATCAATAGGTGTTCCAAATTGGACAATTCAAGTTCAACGGCAATTCGTTCCTAACTGGAGTGGTTGGTGTATTCCATACTTCTAGCGATTGGTGTTGCTTCGATTCAGCTGCATCAAAATGGATTCAGCTGCATCCTCAACTTGTGATACTCGCAAGTGCACGAGCCGTTTGGTAGTATAGCATATGTAAGTGCGAGGTCGATCCCACGAGGATTGGTGATTGAATGATCCAATTCATTTCTCCTACACAAAACAGAAATGAAAAAGAAAATAAATAAAACAAGAACAAAGGAAATAACTCAAGCAAATAAGTTCCCAAGCTCAATTAGATTAATGGATTGATTCTAGCTAAAGTATGATTAAGCCATGGTGTGTGGTCATAACCTTGTGTTCCTAATTCCCTAATTTGATCATTTGTTGTCTAACCTAAAACTAAGCATTAGGAACCCATTAAGCATAGAAGAACAATTTAAACAACCAAGCATGTATCTAATCCCTGTTGTCGAATGTCCATACATACTCTTCTTATTCATAGTTCAATTCGAATTAAAGCATGGTGTCTACTCTTAATTCAAACCAAGATAGCTAACATGCAAGCCTAAATGGTGATCAATCATTCAAACTAGTGATCGGTTCATAATTGTATATCATTTTGTACCCTTCTAGCTTATGATTTGGTTATGTTTTTGAGTTAAACTTGTGCTTTTAATCCTTTTTGTGTTTATCTTTCAGCTTTAGGTAACAATGATGGCTTTGGATATGAAATGATGTAATCCATGTATGTTAAAGCCTGATTTGGATAAAGGGATGAAGAGCTTAAAAGACAAACTCATTTTGGCTACAGCCCCCTGCCAGTCCAGTTCCGTAGGTCATATTGCAAGCTTTGTTTTAGCAACCTACACAGCTCGGATGAGGCAGCATTCTTCATGAACGTTGTTCCAATGGGTGTGTACTATAACATATCCAAATTCAGCCCCATTGGATAAATCTGGAGTCCGTTACCTAGCAAACACAGAACCATGCTCAGGATGGATCTTATTAGCGCGGAAAATGAGTTAGCAATTTGTTTCGGCCTTAACTTCTTCCTCCGACCTTGGATTGGCCCAAATAACATATGGGTGGAAAGAAGACATTCTGAACTTCAATTTCGAGTGCCTAAAGTCCTAATTTGATTAATAGAAGCCCAAGTTGTAAGCCTTTGAAGTTGCTGGTCATGCTGACCTCAGCATGTGCTGGTTGGATGCTTGGTCATGGTGAGCTAGGTATGAGCTATCATTTATGGTTGGAAGCTTGGTCATGGTGACATGAAGATGAGCTAGGGCTGCTGGTGGGATCTATTGGTGAAGTGCATCAACCAATTCAGATTTTATAATGCAAGTGTTGTATGCATTAGTGAAGTGCATCAACCAATTCATCTTTTATAATGCAAGTGTTGTATGCATTAGCCATATTGAATTCAGATTTATCACTCCCCTCTCCCTATAAATACCACATCCATTCCACATTCAAGACACAACAAATCCTAGGATTCACAACCCCACAATTCACTCCAACCATCCTCAAACACTCTCAAAATCCCAAACACTCCAACAATCACCAAAACAACTCCAGCAAACCTCTCTTCCATTTCCCTACGAATTTCATCTTCCTTAGCCATCACCACTCACTCAAACTCATCCCAAATCACCTCCATATCCTTCATCATCTTTCGAGAAGTGGGGAAGCTCTTGGAGAAGCACTTGGAGAAGCCTTGGACACCACAAGAACTTCAGAAAAAGGGTTTTTCTACTCTTATTGCATTCATTATGTTTTCTCATTTCTGTTCAAGTCTCTTTTCCATTATGAGTAGCTAAATCCATAACTAGGGCTTCGATGTAACCTAACATGAATATTCTGGGTTTATAAGTTTGGAGTTTCAAGTTTGATTCATGATTCATGTTCTTATTCATTATGCTTATAAGTTAACATGCTTGTTTGAATGATTGATCACCATTAGAACTTGTTTGTTAACTATCTTGGTTTGAATTAAGAGTATACACCATGCTTTAATTCGAATTGAACTATGAATAGGAAGAGTATGTATGGACATTCGACAACAGGGATTAGATACATACTTGGTTGTTTAAAATGTTCTTCTATGCTTAATGGGTTCCTAATGCTTAATTTTAGGTTAGACAACAAATGATCAAATTAGGGAATTAGGAACACAAGGTTAGGACCAAACACCATGGCCTAATCATACTTTAGCTAGAATCAATCTTTGAATCTGAATTAGACTTGTTACTTGAATCTTTATAACCCAGAATTGAATTGTTATGGTGATTCGAATGCCCTAGTCTCAAAATCTGTTTTCCAACTCTTAAAACCACTCTTTGTTACATTTGTTTACTTGTTTTTGTTTGAAATTTCATTTTGCTTCTTTTGTTCAACAATCACAACCACTCTTGTTTTAAATTCTGTTTTAGACATAACCTCCTACTTTCTTGAATTTGGGAATCTAAGTACATAACTAGTTTTAACTTCTCAGTCTTCGTGGGTACGACCTCGTACTTGTCTTGCTATACTACTAATTGCCCCGTACAATTGCGAGTTAACATAATATTAACAACAACTAGCCTATTAACTTATAAGCATAATGAATAAGAACAAAAACCATAATTGAAACTTGGAAACTAATTAAACTTGAAACTTAAGAAAGAATGTACATTACAATGAAAAGTAAAGTGAAACTAAGAAAAACTTAATCAGAATTTCAGAATTTCATTACAACAATTGAAAACTTAGAAAGAGAAACTAAGAGAATTTGAGGGAGAGAAGGGAAGGGAGCTCTAGAGAAGTGTTTGAGAGCTCCCCCCTTGGGGTGTGATTTGAAGCTTGAAGGCTTCTCTATTTATAGGGCTAAGAGGGAGGAACAACATGATGAAATCCAACACCACCATTCCTCTTTTAATACAACCCATAACTCACACTTCATCTTGTCTATGTTAGTGTGGTTGGAATCAATCTCATCCCATACTTCTTTTGCTGCACCTCAAGCTTTCTTCACATGGGATCAAAGGTGATCAATTGTGGCTGCCTTTGCTGCCAACCCATGTGGTTGCCTTTTGGTTGCCAACCCATGTGGTTGCCTTTTGGTTGCTGAAAAACGAGTTTTCTGAACCAGTCTTGGTGTAGGAAGGCCAGAGGTTTCAAAACGTATCCAATGGTGCTCAAATTTGGATATGTTATACTAGACACCCATTGGAACAACTTCTATGAAGAACGTATTCCCATCGGAGCAGTAGAAGTATGCGTTTTGGGCCTTGAAAGTTGGCAGCTGAACAGAGACTGGAATTGACTTCATTTCATTTCTTTGCTTTACATGCATGCACATACTTTCTCTATAATAACTCCAGCATGTACCAACTTGCTCCTTTAGAATTTCATAGCTGGAATGCCTCCCCACTTCACTCATTATGTTGGATCCAAAGTCAGTTGCAGCATGGGTGAGGCACATGGCTTAAAGGAGGAGACAAGGCTCAAAGCTGGCAGCTGCAAATCCTCCTGAGCAGGGTTGGGTGTTGGACGGGCTGAGCACTCCACAAATGTCCAATTGGGCTGAAATTTGGATATGTTGTAGTAGACACCCATTGGAACAAGTTTCATGAAGATCTTCACCTCATTCGAGCCCCATAGCATGCTGATCCAAGGCCAAGAAGTTGACCTACGAAATTGGGCTGGAAAGGGGTTGTAGCCAAAATGTGTTTGTCTTTAAGCTCATATTCCTCATATGCCAATCAGCCCTTAACATGCATGGATTGCATCAAATGTTATCTCTTGCTATCTTAACCTACAAAACACACAAACATAGGTAAGTGACTCAAAATAAAGAGAAACTAAGCAAAATCACTAAGTAAAGAAGGCATGCAAGTGTATGAAATTATGGACTTATCAAAATAGAAAATGAATTAAAAGCACAAGTTTAACTCAATAACATAACCAAATCATAAGCTAGAAGGGTACAAAATGATATACAATTATGAACCGATCAAATACCCTCAAACCTAGATTTTGCTAGTCCTCGAGCAAAACAACACAAAACAAAGTTAAAAACAAAACAAGAAGTTAACTAGACCACTTTCGTAGGTAACTCGATTGCATTGAGCGTATGCAACAAGCCTTTAAACCTCTAGGCATCCCTAGTAGGAGGAGTTGTGTCTCCTGAGGGTTTAACAGAAACGATACCCACAAACGTTTTACTAACTCTACAAAACAAGGTGGTTAGAAAACTTATTAGATTTGTTAGTCCTTAAGCAAAATAAAATAAACACAAAATCCAAAATAAAAATAATTACAAAACCAAAATAAATAAATAAATAAATAAAAAATGTAAAAAGTAAACTCAAAACAATATTTCCGAACATTTTCTGAAGAGAGATGACTCATGCACATAACTCAAAAGTTTTAACAATAAAAGCTCAATTTTAGATATTATTTACAAGGTGGCAAAGTTCAAAACACAACATGCTCAAAGTGTAGTAGTGTGATAGCCAAATGCAACAAATTCCCCAATTTTAGTTTTTACACAATTTCAAAAATCATACAAAGCACAAGTTCAACTTCAAATCTCACCAAAGTTGTCCTCTCACAAATGAATCACTCAGAAGAGGGCTACAATGCATAACTTAGTTATAAACATGAGATTAGAGTTAAATCATAAGGAACTTAACTCAAAATAGGAAGATGAAGAACTTGCATTAATATGATCTCAAGAAGGATGCCAAACACTTAAAAGTAAGAAAATGCATGCAATTCAACCATATGACATTTAAGATCAATTTAGGTCTTTATTATAGGTTGTAATGGGGTTAAGGATGTAAGGTGAGTGAGAAATGAAAGGTATGGATAATACAAAGTCCAAGGAACTCACAATGTAAGAGCATAAAAAAAAAATTGTTTACAAGACTTCGAATCATCACGACTAGATTTTTTTCTTTTATATGATCAAAACTCCTTATACCTTCATTTACAATGGTTTACACTTCTTTCTAAACAACAATTATTTTTGAAGGCCCAAAAATGAATTTTCAATCAACCACCACTTAATCACAACTTTTTTTTTTTTTCTTCTTTTCTTTCACCAATTGTGTGAATTTCTCTTCTATTTTTTTTTTCTTTATGTAATATCCCTTCCCAAACTTAGCATGAAAAACACATCCGAATTAGAGCTCATGAGTTCCTTAGAAAGGTAAATATTTATTTTTCGGGCTAAGGTGAGGAAATATAATTGGTAAAATGAAAGAAAAGGTTTACATGTAGGCTCAAAATGGTTAACAATGGAAAATCATGCTTAAGCATGCATAAGGTTAGCTTGAAAGGCACAAACGATCCAAAGAGGGCCTTAATATCATTTCTTAAATGTCATGAAATCAAATTGCAAAAGAATGAATGACTTTTAAGTGTTCAACCAAATCAATGAATAATGAGATCAAACAACAACTTTGATGACAAGAAAATAAGAGTATGTGTATAACACTCATGAAATGAAGAACAAGGCTCAAAAGCTCACATTATATGGTTATATAAGTCTAATTTATGCTTGATACAATTCTTTGGGGTCATGCAAATCCTTTAATTGGAAAATTATGAAACAAATGGCAAGTGCAAAGAAGGTTTCGAACATATCATGCTAGAACGATGCCAAAATTTTATTTTTTTCATAATTAAATAATAATAATAAAATGAAATCCAATTTTAAGTCATGCAAACATTTATCACAATCTCATCATAAGTGTTCGGAAAGTGACTCAAAACAAAACAAGACTCAAAATAAAACAAGCAAGAAATTAATTTAAATTTGTTGTTTTTTTTTTTTTTTTTAAAGAAAAACCAAATTTACTTGCTAAACTCCAATACCCCCAAACCTAGAAATGAACATTGTCCTCAATGTTTAAAAATTAGGAACAAGCAATGTCATAACAAGAAATGAAAGGTACTAAAGTAAGTAAATATAAAATCACAAAACACACAAGAATTAAAATACAAAAATAAAATAATTACAAAATAAAAATTACAAAACAAACAAACAAATAAAAAAGAAACGAAACAGTAAAACACTCGAAACCAAAAGTCCTAAACAAACAATCTTACGCAAACCAAAACCCAAACGATTGAAAGCCCAACCCAAAAGAAGGTTAACCCACTTTGAAACCTAAACAACGGTGAAAACCCGAAGCCCACAATGAAGTCCGAAGCCCACACGTTTATTATTATTTTTTTATTTTTAAGAAGAAACGTGAATTGGGAGCGCAAAGGCGGGATTTCTGAAAAGAGAAAATGTGGTCCCTAATGCCTCGGTTCCTGGGAAGTCACGGGTGAAAGGGGTGAGGGACGTGTCAGCGTGCAGAAGCAGCTGTCACATCCCCCAAGCCAGAATTATTGGCCTCTTGGGTGAAGCGGGGCGACTTTTCACTTGGAAGGTTGTGAAAGGTGAAAATGCAATTAAGGGGAGGTTGGGAAATGGGTGCGGCGATATATAGAGATAAGCCGTAAGGGCCGCACATAACCCAGAACCGCAGAGGCTAGGGTTTAGCAGACTAAGTCTATAAAAAGGTAAAAAGAACGGGTGAAAAACACAAACTCAGAAACACACAAAACAGACAAGAAAGAAGAACAAAGAGTGAGAAATCAAATGGCCTCTTCCTACCCTTTTTCGTTGGATCTCAACCTAGCTCCACCGACTCAGACACGGGGCCAAGCAGCAGCACCAGTATGGATGCCCTACTTTGCCTCCGCACGGGGGCCTGTGACAGTAACTGACTCAATACTCCTGGACAACGATGTTGCCATTGGAGTGGCTAGAAATTTAGTGACTCCTAAAGATATACGTGTTCTGGGGACAAGGGATGACAACCGGGTCGTGAGCGATGCCCTGACACTGAGCGTGCAGAGTACGGCAACAGTCGCAAGTTTGGGTCATCGCCTACTTGCGAAGTCCCATGAGGTAGAGGTGCTAAAGGGTCAGTTGGCGGCGGAGCGAAGTATGGTTGAAGAGTGTCAGAGTGCTATAAAAAGCTTGAAAAGGGAGAGGGCAAGGATAGTGGAGGTGAATCGACACCAGCTAGAAGTATTGCGGGACGAGAATAAAAACCTATCAAAAATGGTAGAGTTGTACTCTCGCGACATGCGAAAGCAGCTAGAGGACCTAGACCGATCGGGTAAACGCAAACAAGCAGATCGCGAGAGTAGTTACGCTCAAGCTAAGATTGCGATCTTTGGGAGCTCAAGTGATGAGCCCCAAGAAGCTATGCGTGAAGCCCCGGAAGAGGACAGCCAGAGGGCCAAACTCAAAGCTCCAATGGTCGAGACACCGAGCACTGTGAAGAAATGATTTCTACTGCTAATTTTGTTGTTTTTATTTTATTTTATTTTTTTGGTTGTTTTTGTTTTTATTATTCAGAAATAAAAGAGTAAGGTTGCAGAAAGAAAAAGAAAAAAGAAAGCACAGTTCCCTAACTAAAATAAAATAAAGATGATAGCCGAAAGGGAAAAGCAAAAACACAAAGCTCTAGAAAATGAAAGTAACGGGCAAAAACACAAAACACCAGAAAACACGGAAAAAAGAAAAGTAAAGTGAAAGTTAATGTGCTCCCCCTTGAAGCGATTAGGTCGAGCATGCCCGGGAAATCCGAAATGGTGTTGGCTCTCTCTCATCAGCATATGTCTATTTAAACCACACCTCTGCAAGCGGATGATACCCAGCATTTCTTCCTGCAAACTCAAGGAAAAACATCAAAAAAATTCAGAAGCAAAACAAATGGCATCCTCATGTACTCACCTTGATGATCTAAACCTTGAGCTCTCACTTGCACCACCGAATGCCCAAATAAGGGCTCCTCCAACTCCTGTCTTCCCAAACTCCACATATCATCACGGCACGGCCTCAAACTTTGCTGAGGCAATACCGAACTTTGCTGAGGCAATGCCGAACAGAGCAGTGTTGTTGGGTGGCATGATTGGCAGTATACTCACACCGGCAGATCATCTGCATGTGGCACGTAGGTCTGACAAGATGGCAGTGGATGAGTCCCACTCTTTATCTGTGCTCCATGCGGTCTCGGCTACCAATTTGGGCATGCGATTACTGGCGAGGATGCGGGAGTGCACAGCGCTGAACGAGGAAGTGGCTTCCTTGAAGGCTATGGTGGCAGATTTGCAGAAGCAGCTTTACTGTGCCAATCAGCATGTGGAAGCACTGCAGAGAAAGAATGAGGACCATGTAGAGCTGCTGCAGATTCTACAAGTGCGAGACAATAGAGGCAAGCCATGATGATGATGAAGATGAAGATAAAGAAGATGAAGAAGAAGAAGAAGTTTTTTTTTTTGTTTTTTTTGTTTTTTTTTGTTTTTTTGTTTTTTTGTTTTTGTTTGTTTTTAATGCATAGTTTGAAATAAAATAAAAATGTGTTTTAACACTCAGAAATAAACTAACTAACCATACCACGTAAATAAAATACATAAACTAACTTAACAAAACAAAAACAAAAACAAATACTCAACAGAAAAGATAACAAAGAAAATATAAAAAAAAACTTAATTTAAAAACACACGAATATACAAGCAACTCACGGATGACCAGTTAAGGGCCTCAGAAAACACAGCCAGGGGATCCGGGAAGGTTGGAGGGGTCACAATGGTCCCGCTTAAAACCCAAACTTCTTAGACACCGAAGGTGTTGCCTAAAGAACTCCTAGACACTGTATTGACAGAAGTGCTCACTGGGGTTACCATAAGTCAGCTCATATGAAAAATCTTTTTAAAATTTTTAAGATAAAAAAAAAACAAAAACAAATTAAGATAAAATGAAACAACAAACCATAAATGAAAATGAACTAAGTACTCTAAACAAACTCAAACAAACGAAATAAATTGTTGTACTAAAAGAAACAAACCAAGAAACCAAAGAAAAACACAAACAACACTTTCTATCACCTATTTATCACCATTTGGACAGATTCGTTTCTCTGTTTTTTAGCTTCGACCTGTGTTCAGTTTTTAGGCCATAACTTTCCAACCGCAAGTCCAAATTTCACGTTCTTTATATGGTTGGATTCAGCACAGAAAAACAAAGAACCCATCGCGGACCAAAAGGCAAAAAAAACAAACAGAAATAAACAGAATTCAAAGAAGAGAAAGGATTGAAATGCTCCCCCTTGAAGCGATTAGGTCGAGCATGGATGCACTTGGAGGTCGACTTCTCCCATTGCTCCACACTTCCCATTCTTACGATTGAGGTTGCCATCTCTCTCCATTTTTATTAAGCTGTCATAAATTGCTAAAACCAACACACAAAATTGAAATGGAATTAAAAGGATTAGGAATGAACAATAGAGAACTAAGTAGACTTTAAACATTATAAATAAATAAAAAGTAGGAAAATCAAATAGAATCAAACAATGTTACCGATCCCCGGCAACGGCGCCAAAAACTTGTTGCTTCGATTCAGCTGCATCAAAATGGATTCAGCTGCATCCTCAACTTGTGATACTCGCAAGTGCACGAGCCGTTTGGTAGTATAGCATATGTAAGTGCGAGGTCGATCCCACGAGGATTGGTGATTGAATGATCCAATTCATTTCTCCTACACAAAACAGAAATGAAAAAGAAAATAAATAAAACAAGAACAAAGGAAATAACTCAAGCAAATAAGTTCCCAAGCTCAATTAGATTAATGGATTGATTCTAGCTAAAGTATGATTAAGCCATGGTGTGTGGTCATAACCTTGTGTTCCTAATTCCCTAATTTGATCATTTGTTGTCTAACCTAAAACTAAGCATTAGGAACCCATTAAGCATAGAAGAACAATTTAAACAACCAAGCATGTATCTAATCCCTGTTGTCGAATGTCCATACATACTCTTCTTATTCATAGTTCAATTCGAATTAAAGCATGGTGTCTACTCTTAATTCAAACCAAGATAGCTAACATACAAGCCTAAATGGTGATCAATCATTCAAACTAGCCTATTAACTTATAAGCATAATGAATAAGAACAAAAACCATAATTGAAACTTGGAAACTAATTAAACTTGAAACTTAAGAAAGAATGTACATTACAATGAAAAGTAAAGTGAAACTAAGAAAAACTTAATCAGAATTTCAGAATTTCATTACAACAATTGAAAACTTAGAAAGAGAAACTAAGAGAATTTGAGGGAGAGAAGGGAAGGGAGCTCTAGAGAAGTGTTTGAGAGCTCCCCCCTTGGGGTGTGATTTGAAGCTTGAAGGCTTCTCTATTTATAGGGCTAAGAGGGAGGAACAACATGATGAAATCCAACACCACCATTCCTCTTTTAATACAACCCATAACTCACACTTCATCTTGTCTATGTTAGTGTGGTTGGAATCAATCTCATCCCATACTTCTTTTGCTGCACCTCAAGCTTTCTTCACATGGGATCAAAGGTGATCAATTGTGGCTGCCTTTGCTGCCAACCCATGTGGTTGCCTTTTGGTTGCCAACCCATGTGGTTGCCTTTTGGTTGCTGAAAAACGAGTTTTCTGAACCAGTCTTGGTGTAGGAAGGCCAGAGGTTTCAAAACGTATCCAATGGTGCTCACATTTGGATATGTTATACTAGACACCCATTGGAACAACTTCTATGAAGAACGTATTCCCATCGGAGCGGTAGAAGTGTGCGTTTTGGGCCTTGCAAGTTGGCAGCTGAACAGAGACTGGAATTGACTTCATTTCATTTCTTTGCTTTACATGCATGCACATGCTTTCTCTATAATAACTCCAGCATGTACCAACTTGCTCCTTTAGAATTTCATAGCTGGAATGCCTCCCCACTTCACTCATTATGTTGGATCCAAAGTCAGTTGCAGCATGGGTGAGGCACATGGCTTAAAGGAGGAGACAAGGCTCAAAGCTGGCAGCTGCAAATCCTCCTGAGCAGGGTTGGGTGTTGGACGGGCTGAGCACTCCACAAATGTCCAATTGGGCTGAAATTTGGATATGTTGTAGTAGACACCCATTGGAACAAGTTTCATGAAGATCTTCACCTCATTCGAGCCCCATAGCATGCTGATCCAAGGCCAAGAAGTTGACCTACGAAATTGGGCTGGAAAGGGGTTGTAGCCAAAATGTGTTTGTCTTTAAGCTCATATTCCTCATATGCCAATCAGCCCTTAACATGCATGGATTGCATCAAATGTTATCTCTTGCTATCTTAACCTACAAAACACACAAACATAGGTAAGTGACTCAAAATAAAGAGAAACTAAGCAAAATCACTAAGTAAAGAAGGCATGCAAGTGTATGAAATTATGGACTTATCAAAATAGAAAATGAATTAAAAGCACAAGTTTAACTCAATAACATAACCAAATCATAAGCTAGAAGGGTACAAAATGATATACAATTATGAACCGATCAATTGGATTTCACTCAAAACTCACCAATGACTCCACCAACCATATTATGATGTTGCCCAAGTTTTGGGCTCGATCCGAAATCAATAGGTGTGAGAAATTGGACAATTCAAGTTCAACGGCAGTTCGTTCCTAATTGGGGTGGTTGGTGTATTCCATACTTCTAGCGCTTTGATTTCACTCAAAACTCACCAAATGACTCCTCCCACCATATTATGATGTTGCCCAAGTTTGGGGCTCGATCCGAAATCAATAGGTGTGAGAAATTGGGCAATTCAAGTTCAACGGCAGTTCGTTCCTAATTGGAGTGGTTGGTGTATTCCATACTTCTAGCGATTGGATTTCACTCAAAACTAACCAAATGAATCCTCCCAATATATTATGATGTTGCCCAAGTTTTGGGCTCGATCCGAAATCAATAGGTGTTCCAAATTGGACAATTCAAGTTCAACGGCAGTTCGTTCCAAACTGGAGTGGTTGGTGTATTCCATACTTCTCGCGATTGGATTTCATTCAAAACTCACCAAATAACTCCTCCCACCATATTATGTTGTTGCCCAAGTTTTGGGCTCGATCCGAAATCAATAGGTCCGAGAAATTGGTCAATTCAATTTCAACGACCGTTCGTTCGTAATTGTAGTCGTTGGTGTATTCCATACGTCTAGCGATTGGATTTCACTCAAAACTCACCAATTGACTCCTCCCACCATATTATGATGTTGCCCAAGTTTTGGGCTCGATCCGAAAACAATAGGTGTTCCAAATTGGACAATTCGAGTGCAACGGCAGTCCGTTCCTAATTGGAGTGGTTGGTGTATTCCTTACTTCTAGCAATTGGATGTCACTCAAAACTCACCAAATGACTCCTCCCACCACATTATGATGATGCCCAAGTTTTGGGCTCGACCCGAAATCAATAGGTGTTCCAAAATGGACAATTCAAGTTCAACGGCAGTTCCTTCCTAACTGGAGTGGTTGGTGTATCCCATACTTCTAGCGATTGGATTTCACTCAAAACTCACCAAACGACTCCTCCCACCATATTATGATGTTGCCCATGTTTTGGGCTCATTCCGAAATCAGTAGGTGTGAGAAATTGGTCAATTCAATTTCAACGACAGTTCGTTCCTAATTGGAGTGGTTGGTGTATTCCATACGTCTAGCGATTGGATTTCACTCAAAACTCACCAAATGACTCCTCCCACCATATTATCATGTTGCCCAAGTTTTGGGCTCGATCCGTAATCAATAGGTGTAAGAAATTGGACAATTCAAGTTCAACGGCAGTTCGTTCCTAATTGGAGTGGTTGGTGTATTCCATACTTCTAGCGATTGGATTTCACTCAAAACTCACCAAATGACTCCTCCCACCATATTATCATGTTGCCCAAGTTTTGGGCTCGATCTGAAATCAATAGGTGTGAGAAATTGGACAATTCAAGTTCAACGGCAGTTCGTTCCTAATTGGGGTGGTTGGTGTATCCCATACTTCTAGCGATTGGATTTCACTCAAAACTCACCAAAATGAATCCTCCCACCATATTATGATGTTGCCCAAGCTTTTGGCTCAATCCGAGATCAATAGGTGTGAGAAATTGGACAATTCAAGTTCAACGGCAGTTCGTTCCTAATTGGAGTGGTTGGTGTATTCCATACTTCTAGCGATTGGATTTCACCCAAAACTCACCAAATGACTCCTCCCACCGTAGTATGATGTTGCACAAGTTTGGGGTTCGATCCGAAATCAATAGGTGTGAGAAATTGGACAATTCAAGTTCAACGGCAGTTCGTTCCTAATTGGAGTGGTTGGTGTATTCCATACTTCTAGCGATTGGATTTCACTCAAACTCACCAAATGACTCCTCCCACCATATTATGATGTTGCCCAAGTTTTGGGCTCGATCCGAACTCAATAGGTGTTCCAAATTGGACAATTCAAGTTCAACGGCAGTTCGTTCCTAATTGGAGTGGTTGGTGTATTCCATACTTCTAGCGATTGGATTTCACTCAAAACTCACCAAATGACTCCTCCCAATATATTATGATGTTGCCCAAGTTTTGGGCTCGATCCGAAATCAATAGGTGTGAGAAATTGGACAATTCAAGTTCAACGGCAGTTCGTTCCTAATTGGGGTGGTTGGTGTATTCCATACTTCTAGCGCTTTGATTTCACTCAAAACTCACCAAATGACTCCTCCCACCATATTATGATGTTGCCCATGTTTTGGGCTCGATTCGAAATCAATAGGGGTGAGAAATTGGACAATTCAAGTTCAACGGCAGTTCGTTCCGAATTGGAGTGGTTGGTGTATTCCATACTTCTTGGGATTGGATTTCACTCAAAACTCACCAAATGACTCCTCCCACCATATTATGATGTTGCCCAAGTTTTGGGCTCGATCCGAAATCAATAGGTGTGAGAAATTGGACAATTCAAGTTCAACGGCAATTCGTTACTAATTGGAGTGGTCGTTGTATTCCGTACTTCTAGCGATTGGATTTCACTCAAAACTCACCAAATGACTCCTCCCACCATATTATGATGTTGCCCAAGTTTGGGGCTCGATCCGAAATCAATAGGTGTGAGAAATTGGACAATTCAAGTTCAACGGCAGTTCGTTCCGAATTGGAATGGTTGGTGTATTCCATACTTCTAGCGATTGGATTTCACTCAAAACTCATCAAATGACTCCTCCCACCATATTATGATGTTGCCCAAGTTTTGGGCTCGATCCGAAATCAATAGGTCTTCCAAATTGGACAATTCAAGTTCAACGGTAGTTCGTTCCTAATTGGAGTGGTTGGTGTATTCCATACTTCTAGCGATTGGATTTCACTCAAAAGTCACCAAATGACTCCTCCCACCATATTATGATGTTGCCCAAGTTTTGGGCTCGATCCGAAATCAATAGGTGTGAGAAATTGGACAATTCAATTCAACGGAAGTTCGTTCCAAACTGGAGTGGTTGGTGTATTCCATACTTCTAGCGATTGGATTTCACTCAAAACCCACCCAATGACTACTCCCACCATATTATGATGTTGCCCAAGTTTGGGGCTTGATCCGAAATCAATAGGTCTTCCAAATTGGACAATTCAAGTTCAACGGCAGTTCGTTCCTAATTGGAGTGGTTGGTGTATTCCATACTTCTAGCGATTGGATTTCACTCAAAACTCACCAAATGACTCCTCCCAATATATTATGATGTTGCCCAAGTTTTGGGCTCGATCCGAAATCAATAGGTGTGAGAAATTGGACAATTCAAGTTCAACGGCAGTTCGTTCCTAATTGGGGTGGTTGGTGTATTCCATACTTCTAGCGCTTTGATTTCACTCAAAACTCACCAAATGACTCCTCCCACCATATTATGATGTTGCCCATGTTTTGGGCTCGATTCGAAATCAATAGGGGTGAGAAATTGGACAATTCAAGTTCAACGGCAGTTCGTTCCGAATTGGAGTGGTTGGTGTATTCCATACTTCTTGGGATTGGATTTCACTCAAAACTCACCAAATGACTCCTCCCACCATATTATGATGTTGCCCAAGTTTTGGGCTCGATCCGAAATCAATAGGTGTGAGAA
Organism: Prunus avium; assembly: GCF_965620075.1. Classification (NCBI taxonomy): domain Eukaryota; kingdom Viridiplantae; phylum Streptophyta; class Magnoliopsida; order Rosales; family Rosaceae; genus Prunus; species Prunus avium. Next base: position 21,964,953 of record NC_142286.1, on the reverse strand, counting down.
ATTGGACAATTCAAGTTCAACGGCAATTCGTTACTAATTGGAGTGGTCGTTGTATTCCGTACTTCTAGCGATTGGATTTCACTCAAAACTCACCAAATGACTCCTCCCACCATATTATGATGTTGCCCAAGTTTGGGGCTCGATCCGAAATCAATAGGTGTGAGAAATTGGACAATTCAAGTTCAACGGCAGTTCGTTCCGAATTGGAATGGTTGGTGTATTCCATACTTCTAGCGATTGGATTTCACTCAAAACTCATCAAATGACTCCTCCCACCATATTATGATGTTGCCCAAGTTTTGGGCTCGATCCGAAATCAATAGGTCTTCCAAATTGGACAATTCAAGTTCAACGGTAGTTCGTTCCTAATTGGAGTGGTTGGTGTATTCCATACTTCTAGCGATTGGATTTCACTCAAAAGTCACCAAATGACTCCTCCCACCATATTATGATGTTGCCCAAGTTTTGGGCTCGATCCGAAATCAATAGGTGTGAGAAATTGGACAATTCAATTCAACGGAAGTTCGTTCCAAACTGGAGTGGTTGGTGTATTCCATACTTCTAGCGATTGGATTTCACTCAAAACCCACCCAATGACTACTCCCACCATATTATGATGTTGCCCAAGTTTGGGGCTTGATCCGAAATCAATAGGTCTTCCAAATTGGACAATTCAAGTTCAACGGCAGTTCGTTCCTAATTGGAGTGGTTGGTGTATTCCATACTTCTAGCGATTGGATTTCACTCAAAACTCACCAAATGACTCCTCCCACCCAGTTTTGGGCTCGATCCGAAATCAATTGGTGTGAGAAATTGGACAATTAAAGTTCAACGGCAGTTCGTTCCTAACTGGAGTGGTTGGGGTATTCCATACTTCTAGCAATTGGATTTCACTCAAAACTCACCAAATGACTCCTCCCACCATATTATGATGTTGCCCAAGTTTGGGGCTCGATCCGAAATCAATAGGTGTGAGAAATTGGACAATTCAAGTTCAATGGCAGTTCGTTCCTAATTGGAGTGGTTGGGGTATTCCACACTTCTAGCAATTGGATTTCACTCAAAACTCACCAAATGACTCCTCCCACCATATTATGATGTTGCCCAAGTTTGGGGCTCGATCCGAAATCAATAGGTATGAGAAATTGGCCAATTCAAGTTCAACGGCAGTTCGTTCCTAATTTGAGTGGTTGGTGTATTCCATACTTCTAGCTATTGGATTTCACTCAAAACTCATCGAATGACTCCTCCCACCATATTATGATGTTGCCCAAGTTTTGGGCTCGATCCGAAATCAATAGGTCTTCCAAATTGGACAATTCAAGTTCAACGGCAGTTCGTTCGTAATTGGAGTGGTTGGTGTATTCCATACTTCTAGTGATTGGATTTCTCTCCAAACTCACCAAATGACTCCTCCCACCATATTATGATGTTGCCCAAGTTTTGGGCTCGATCCGAAATCAATAGGTGTGAGAAATTGGTCAATTCAATTTCAACGACAGTTCTTTCCTAATTGGAGTGGTTGGTGTATTCCATACTTCTAGCGATTGGATTTCACTCAAAACTCACCAAATGACTCCTCCCACCATATTATGATGTTGCCCATGTTTTGGGCTCGATTCGAAATGAATAGGTGTGAGAAATTGGACAATTCAAGTTCAACGGCAGTTCGTTCCGAATTGGAGTGGTTGGTGTATTCCATACTTCTTGGGATTGGATTTTACTCAAAACTCACCAAATGACTCCTCCCACCATATGATGTTGCCCAAGTTTTGGGCTCGATCCGAAATCAATAGGTGTGAGAAATTGGACAATTCAAGTTCAACGGCAGTTCGTTACTACTTGGAGTGGTCGGTGTATTCCATACTTCTAGCGATTGGATTTCACTCAAAACGCACCAAATGACTCCTCCCACCATATTATGATGTTGCCCAAGTTTTGGGCTCGATCCGAAATCAATAGGTCTTCCAAATTGGACAATTCAAGTTCAACGGCAGTTCGTTCCTAATTGGAGTGGTTGGTGTATTCCATACTTCTAGCGATTGGATTTCACTCAAAAGTCACCAAATGACTCCTCCCACCATATTATGATGTTGCCCAAGTTTTGGGCTCGATCCGAAATCAATAGGTGTGAGAAATTGGACAATTCAATTCAACGGCAGTTCGTTCCTAACTGGAGTGGTTGGTGTATTCCATACTTCTAGCGATTGGATTTCACTCAAAACTCACCCAATGACTCCTCCCACCATATTATGATGTTGCCCAAGTTTGGGGCTCGATCCGAAATCAATACGTCTTCCAAATTGGACAATTCAAGTTCAACGGCAGTTCGTTCCTAATTGGAATGGTTGGTGTATTCCATACTTCTAGCGATTGGATTTCACTCAAAACTCACCCAATGACTCCTCCCACCATATTATGATGTTGCCCAAGTTTGGGGCTTGATCCGAAATCAACAGGTCTTCCAAATTGGACAATTCAAGTTCAACGGCAGTACGTTCCAAATTGGAATGGTTGGTGTATTCCATACTTCTAGCGATTGGATTTCACTCAAAACTCACCAAATGACTCCTCCCACCATATTATGATGTTGCCCAAGTTTGGGGCTCGATCCAAAATCAATAGGTGTGAGAAAGTGGACAATTCAAGTTCAACGGCAGTTCGTTCCTAATTGGAGTGGTTGGTGTATTCCATACTTCTAACGATTGGATTTTACTCAAAACTCACCAAATGACTCCTCCCACCATATAATGACGTTGCCCAAGTTTTGGGCTCGATCCGAAATCAATAGGTGTTCGAAATTGGACAATTCAAGTTCGACGGCAGTTCGTTCCTAATTGGAGTGGTTGGGGTATTGCGTACTTCTAGCAATTGGATTTCACTCAAAACTCACCAAATGACTCCTCCCACCATATTATGATGTTGCCCAAGTTTTGGGCTCGATCAGAAATCAATACGTGTGAGAAATTGGATAATTCAATTTCTACGGCAGTTCGTTCCTAATTGGAGTGGTTGGTGTATTCCATACTTCTAGCGATTGGATTTCCCTCAAAACTCACCAAATGACTCCTCCCACCATATTATGATGTTGCCCAAGTTTTGGGCTCGATCCGAAATCAATAGGTGTGAGAAATTGGACAATTCAAGTTCAATGGCAGTTAGTTACTAACTGGAGTGGTTGGTGTATTCCATACTTCTAGCGATTGGATTTCACTCAAAACTCACCAAATGACTCCTCCCACCGTATTATGATGTTGCCCAAGTTTTGGGCTCGATCCGAATTCAATAGGTGTGAGAAATTGGTCAATTCAATTTCAACGACAGTTCTTTCCTAATTGGAGTGGTTGGTGTATTCCGTACTTCTAGCGATTGGATTTCACTCAAAACTCACCAAATGACTCCTCCCACCATATTATGATGTTGCCCAAGTTTTGGAATCGATCCGAAATCAATAGGTCTTCCAAATTGGACAATTCAAGTTCAACGGCAGTTCGTTCCTAATTGGAGTGGTTGGTGTATTCCATACTTCTAGCGATTGGATTTCATTCAAAACTCACCAAATGACTCCTCCCACCATATTATGATGTTGCCCAAGTTTTGGGCTCGATCCGAAATCAATAGGTGTGAGAAATTGGACAATTCAAGTTCAACGACAGTTCGTTCCTAATTGGAGTGGTTGGTGTATTCCGTACTTCTAGGGATTGGATTTCACTCAAAACTCACCAAATGACTACTCCCACCGTATTATGATGTTGCCCAAGTTTGGGGCTCGATCCGAAATCAATAGGAGTGAGAAATTGGATAATTCAAGTTCAACGGCAGTTCGTTCCTAATTGGAGTGGTTGGTGTATTCCATACTTCTAGCGATTGGATTTCACTCAAAACTCACCAAATGACTCCTCCCACCATATTATGATGTTGCCCAAGTTTTGGGCTCGATCCGAAATCAATTGGTGTGAGAAATTGGACAATTCAAGTTCAACGGCAGTTCGTTCCTATTTGGAGTGGTTGGGGTATTGCATACTTCTAGCATTTGGATTTTACGCAAAAGTCACCAAATGACTCCTCCCACCATATTATGATGTTGCCCAAGTTTTGGGCTCGATCAGAAATCAATACGTGTTCCGAATTGGACAATTCAAGTTCAACGGCAATTCGTTCCTAATTGGAGTGGTTGGTGTATTCCATACTTGTAGCGATTGGATTTCACTCAAAACTCACCAAAGGACTCCTCCCACCATATTATGATGTTGCCCAAGTTTTGGGCTCGATCCGAAACCAATACGTGTTCCAAATTGGACAATTCAAGTTCAACGGCAGTTCGTTCCTAATTGGAGTGGTTGGTGTATTCCATACTTCTAGTGATTTGATTTCTCTCCAAACTCAACAAATGACTCCTCCCACCATATTATGATGTTGCCCAAGTTTTGGGCTCGATCAGAAATCAATACGTGTGAGAAATTGGATAATTCAATTTCAACGGCAGTTCGTTCCTAATTGGAGTGGTTGGTGTATTCCATACTTCTAGCGATTGGATTTCATTCAAAACTCACCAAATGACTCCTCCCACCATATTATGATGTTGCCCAAGTTTTGGGCTCAATCCGAATTCGATAGGTGTGAGAAATTGGTCAATTCAATTTCAACGACAGTTCTTTCCTTATTGGAGTGGTTGGTGTATTCCATACTTCTAGCGATTGGATTTCACTCAAAACTCACCAAATGACTCCTCCCACCACATTATGATGTTGCCCAAGTTTTGGGCTCGATCCGAACTCAACAGGTGTGAGAAATTGGTCAATTCAATTTCAACGACAGTTCTTTCCTAATTGGAGTGGTTGGTGTATTCCATAATTCTAGAGATTGGATTTCTCTCAAAACTCACCAAATGACTCCTCCCACCATATTATGATGTTGCCCAAGGTTTGGGCTCGATCCGAAATCAATAGGTGTGAGAAATTGGACAATTCAAGTTCAACGGCAGTACGTCCCTAATTGGAGTGGTTGGGGTATTCCATACTTCTAGCAATTGGATTTCACTCAAAACTCACCAAATGACTCCTCCCACCATATTATGATGTTGCCCAAGTTTGGGGCTCGATCCGAAATCAATAGGTGTTCCCAAATGGACAATTCTAGTTCAACGGCAGTTCGTTCCTAATTGGAGTGGTTGGTGTTTTCCATACTTCTAGCGATTGGATTACACTCAAAACTCAACAAATGACTCCTCCCACCATATTATGATGTTGCCCAAGTTTTGGGCTCGATCAGAAATCAATACGTGTGAGAAATTGGATAATTGAATTTCAACGGCAGTTCGTTCCTAATTGGAGTGGTTGGTGTATTACATACTTCTAGCGATTGGATTTCCCTCAAAACTCACCAAATGACTCCTCCCACCATATTATGATGTTGCCCAAGTTTTGGGCTCGATCTGAATTCGATAGGTGTGAGAAATTGGTCAATTCAATTTCAACGACAGTTCTTTCCGAATTGGAGTGGTTGGTGTATTCCATACTTCTAGGGATTGGATTTTACTCAAAACGCACCAAATGACTCCTCCCACCATATAATGACGTTGCCCAAGTTTTGGGCTCGATCCGAAATTAATAGGTGTTACAAATTGGACAATTCAAGTTCAACGGCAGTTCGTTCCTAATTGGAGTGGTTGGTGTATTCCATACTTCTAGCGATTGGATTTCACTCAAAACTCTCCAAATGACTCCTCCCACCATATTATGATGTTGCCCAAGTTTTGGGCTCGATCCGAAATCAATAGGTGTTCCAAATTGGACAATTCAAGTTCAACGGCAGTTCGTTCCTAATTGGAGTGGTTGGTCTTTTCCATACTTCTAGCGATTGGATTTCACTCAAAACTCAGCAAATGACTCCACCCACCATATTAGGATGTTGCCCAAGTTTTGTGCTCGATCCGAAATCAATAGGTGTGAGAAATTGGTCAATTCAATTTCAACGATAGTTTGTTCCTAATTGGAGTGGTTGGTGTATTCCATACTTCTAGCGATTGGATTTCACTCGAAACTCTCCAAATGACTCCTCCCACCATATTATGATGTTGCCCAAGTTTTGGGCTCGATCCGAAATCAATAGGTGTTCCAAATTGGACAATTCAAGTTCAACGGCAGTTCGTTCCTAATTGGAGTGGTTGGTCTTTTCCATACTTCTAGCGATTGGATTTCACTCAAAACTCAGCAAATGACTCCTCCCTCCATATTATGATGTTGCCTAAGTTTTGGGCTCGATCCGAATTCAATAGCTGTGAGAAATTGGTCAATTCAATTTCAACGACAGTTCTTTCCTAATTGGAGTGGTTGGTGTATTCCGTACTTCTAGCGATTATATTTCACTCAAAACTCACCAAATGACTCCTCCCACCATATTATGATGTTGCCCAAGTTTTGGGCTCGATCCGAAAGCAATAGGTGTTCCAAATTGGACAATTCAAGTTCAACGGCAGTTCGTTCCAAACTGGAGTGGTTCGTGTATTCCATACTTCTAGGGATTGGATTTCACTCAAAACTCACCAAATGACTCCTCCCACCATATTATGTTGTTGCCCAAGTTTTGGGCTCGATCCGAAATGAATAGGTGTGAGAAATTGGTCAATTCAATTTCAACGACAGTTTGTTCCTAATTGGAGTGGTTGGTGTATTCCGTACTTCTAGCGATTGGATTTCACTCAAAACTCACCAAATGACTCCTCCCACCATATTATGATGTTGCCAAAGTTTTGGGCTCGATCCGAAATCAATAGGTGTGAGAAATTGGACAATTCAAGTTCAACGGCAGTTCGTTCCTAATTGGAGTGGTTGGTGTATTCCATACTTCTAGCGATTGGATTTCACTCAAAACTCTCCAAATGACTCCTCCCACCATATTATGATGTTGCCCAAGTTTTGGGCTCGATCCGAAATCAATAGGTGTTCCAAATTGGACAATTCAAGTTCAACGGCAGTTCGTTCCTAATTGGAGTGGTTGGTCTTTTCCATACTTCTAGCGATTGGATTTCACTCAAAACTCAGCAAATGACTCCACCCACCATATTAGGATGTTGCCCAAGTTTTGTGCTCGATCCGAAATCAATAGGTGTGAGAAATTGGTCAATTCAATTTCAACGATAGTTTGTTCCTAATTGGAGTGGTTGGTGTATTCCATACTTCTAGCGATTGGATTTCACTCGAAACTCTCCAAATGACTCCTCCCACCATATTATAATGTTGCCCAAGTTTTGGGCTCGATCCGAAATCAATAGGTGTGAGAAATTGGTCAATTCAATTTCAACGACAGTTCGTTCCTAATTGGAGTGGTCGGTGTATTCCATAGTTCTGGCGATTGGATTTCACTCAAAAGTCACCAAATCACTCTTACCACCATATTATGATGTTGCCCAAGTTTTGGGTTCGATCCGAAATCAATAGGTGTGAGAAATTGGACAATTCAAGTTCAACGGCAGTTCGTTCCTAATTGGAGTGGTTGGTGTATTCCATACTTCTAGCGATTCGATTTCACTCAAAACTCTCCAAATGACTCCTCCCACCATATTATGATGTTGCCCAAGTTTTGGGCTCGTTCCGAAATGAATAGATGTGAGAAATTGGTCAATTCAATTTCAACGACAGTTCGTTCCTAATTGGAGTGGTTGGTGTATCCCATACTTCTAGCGATTGGATTTCACTCAAAACTCAACAAATGACTCCTCCCACCATATTATGATGTTGCCCAAGTTTGGGGCTCGACCCGAAATCAGTAGGTGTGAGAAATTGGACAATTCAAGTTCAACGGCAGTTCGTTCCTAATTGGAGTGGTTGGTGTATTACATACTTCTAGCGATTCAATTTCACTCAAAGCTCAGCAAATGACTCCTCCCTCCATATTATGATGTTGCCCAAGTTTTGGGCTCGATCCGAATTCAATAGGTGTGAGAAATTGGTCAATTCAATTTCAACGACAGTTCTTTCCTAATTGGACTGGTTGGTGTATTCCGTACTTCAAGCGATTGGATTTCACTCAAAACTCACCAAATGACTCCTCCCACCATATTATGATGTTGCCCAACTTTTGGGCTCGATCCGAGTTCAATAAGTGTGAGAAATTGGTCAATTCAATTTCAACGGCAGTTCGTTCCTAATTGGAGTGGTTGGTGTATTCCAAACTTCTAGCGATTGGATTTCACTCAAAACTCACCAAATGACTCCTCCCACCATATTATGATGTTGCCCAAGTTTTGGGCTCGATCCAAAATCAATAGGTGTGAGAAATTGCACAATTCAAGTTCAACGGCAGGTCGTTCCTAATTGCATTGGTTGGTGTATTCCATACTTCTAGCGATTGGATTTCACTCAAAACTCACCAAATGACTCCACCCACCATATTACGATGTTGCCCAAGTTTTGGGCTCGATCCGAAATCAATAGGTGTGAGAAATTGGTCAATTCAATTTCAACGATAGTTTGTTCCTAATTGGAGTGGTTGGTGTATTCCATACTTCTAGCGATTGGATTTCACTCGAAACTCTCCAAATGAATCCTCCCACCATATTATAATGTTGCCCAAGTTTTGGGCTCGATCCGAAATCAATAGGTGTGAGAAATTGGTCAATTCAATTTCAACGACAGTTCGTTCCTAATTGGAGTGGTCGGTGTATTCCATACGTCTAGCGTTTGGATTTCACTCAAAACTCACCAAATGACTCCTCCCACTATATTATGTTATTGCCCAAGTTTTGGGCTCGATCCGAAATCAATAGATGTTCCAAATTGGACAATTCAAGTTCAACGGCAGTTCGTTCCTAATTGGAGTGGTTGGTGTATTCCATACTTCTAGCGATTGGATTTCACTCAAAACTCACCAAATGACTCCTCCCACCATATTATGATGTTGCCCAAGTTTTGGGCTCGATCCGAAATCAATAGATGTTCCAAATTGGACAATTCAAGTTCAACGGTAGTTCGTTCCTAATTGGAGTGGTTGGTGTATTCTATACTTATAGCGATTGGATTTCACTCAAAACTCACCAAATGACTCCTCCCACCATATTATGATGTTGCCCAAGTTTTGGGCTCGATCCGAAATCAATAGATGTTCCAAATTGGGCAATTCAAGTTCAACGGCAGTTCGTTCCTAATTGGAGTGGTTGGTGTATTCCATACTTCTAGCGATTGGATTTCACTCAAAACTCACCAAATGACTCCTCCCACCATATTATCATGTTGCCCAAGTTTTGGGCTCGATCCGAAATCAATAGGTGTTCCAAATTGGACAATTCAAGTTCAACGGCAGTTCGTTCCTAACTGGAGTGGTTGGTGTATTCCATACTTCTAGCGATTTGATTTCACTCAAAACTCACCAAATGACTCCTCCCACCATATTATGAAGTTGCCCAAGTTTTGGGCTCGATCCGAAATCAATAGGTGTTCGAAATTGGACAATTCAAGTTCAACGGCAGGTCGTTCCTAATTGCAGTGGTTGGTGTATTCCATACTTCTAGCGATTGGGTTTCACTCAAAACTCACCAAATGACTCCTCCCACTATATTATGATGTTGCCCAAGTTTTGGGCTCGATCCGAAATCAATAGATGTTCCAAATTTGACAATTCAAGTTCAACGGCAGTTCGTTCCTAATTGGAGTGGTTGGTGTATTCCATACTTCTAGCGATTGGATTTCACTCAAAACTCACCAAATGACTCCTCCCACCATATTATGATGTTGCCCAAGTTTTGGGCTCGATCCGAAATCAATAGGTGTTCCAAATTGGACAATTCAAGTTCAACGGCAGTTCGTTCCTAAATGGAGTGGTTGGTGTATTCCATACTTCTAGCGATTGGATTTCACTCAAAACTCACCAAATGACTCCTCCCACCATATTATGATGTTGCCCAAGTTTTGGGCTCGATCCGAAATCAATAGGTGTGAGAAATTGGACAATTCAAGTTCAACGGCAGTTCGTTCCTAATTGGAGTGGTTGGTGTATTCCATACTTCTAGCGATTGGATTTCACTCAAAACTCACCGAATGACTCCTCCCACCATATTATGATGTTGCCCAAGTTTTGGGCTCGATCCGAAATCAATAGGTGTTCCAAATTGGACAATTCAAGTTCAACGGCAGTTCGTTCCTAATTGGAGTGGTTGGTCTATTCCATACTTCTAGCGATTGGATTTCACTCAACACTCACCAAATGACTCCTCCCACCATATTATGATGTTGCCCAAGTTTTGGGCTCGATCCGAAATCAAAAGGTGTGTGAAATTGGACAATTCAAGTTCAACGGCAGTTCGTTCCTAATTGGAGTGGTTGGTGTATTCCATATTTCTAGCGATTGGATTTCACTCAAAACTAACCAAATGACTCCTCCCACCATATTATGATGTTGGCAAAGTTTTGGGGTCGATCCGAAATCAATAGGTGTTCCAAATTGGACAATTCAAGTTCAACGGCAGTTCGTTCCTAACTGGAGTGGTTGGTGTATTCCATACTTCTAGCGATTGGATTTCACACAAAACTCACCAATTGACTCCTCCCACCATATTATGATGTTGTCCAAGTTTTGGGCTCCATCCGAAATCAATAGGTGTTCCAAATTGGACAATTCAAGTTCAACGGTAGTTCGTTCCAAGGTGGAGTGGTTGGTGTATTCCATACTTCTAGCGATTGGATTTCACTCAAAACTCACCAAATGACTCCTCCCACCATATTATGATGTTGCCCAAGTTTTGGGCTCGATCCGAAATCAATAGGTGTTCCAAATGGGACAATTCAACTTCAACGGCAGTTCGTTCCTAACTGGAGTGGTTGGTGTATTCCATATTTCTAGCGATTGGATTTCACTCAAAACTCACCAAACGACTCCTCCCACCATATTATGTTGTTGCCCAAGTTTTGGGCTCGATCCGAAATCAATAGGTCCGAGAAATTGGTCAATTCAATTTCAACGACCGTTCGTTCCTAATTGTAGTGGTTGGTGTATTCCGTACGTCTAGCGATTGGATTTCACTCAAAACTCACCAAATGACTCCTCCCACAATATTATGATGTTGCCCAAGTTTTGGGCTCGATCCGAAATCAATAGGTGTTCCAAATTGGACAATTCAAGTTCAACGGCAATTCGTTCCTAGTTGGGGCGGTTGGTGTATTTCGTACTTCTAGCGATTGGATTTCACTCAAAACTCACCAATTGACTCCTCCCACCATATTATGATGTTGCCCAAGTTCGGGGCTCGATCCGAAATCGATAGGTGTGAGAAATTGGACAATTCAAGTTCAACGGCAGTTCGTTCCTAATTGGAGTGGTTGGTCTATTCCATACTTCTAGCGATTGGATTTCACTCAAAACTCACCAAATGACTGCTCCCACCATATTATGATGTTGCCCAAGTTTTGGGCTCGATCCGAAATCAATAGGTGTTCCAAATTGGACAATTCAAGTTCAACGGCAGTTCGTTCCTAGTTGGGGCGGTTGGTGTATTTCGTACTTCTAGCGATTGGATTTCACTCAAAACTCACCAATTGACTCCTCCCACCATATTATGATGTTGTCCAAGTTCGGGGCTCGATCCGAAATCGATAGGTGTGAGAAATTGGACAATTCAAGTTCAACGGCAGTTCGTTCCTAATTGGAGTGGTTGGTCTATTCCATACTTCTAGCGATTGGATTTCACTCAAAACTCACCAAATGACTCCTCCCACCATATTTTGATGTTGCCCAAGTTTTGGGCTCGATCCGAAATCAAAAGGTGTGTGAAATTGGACAATTCAAGTTCAACGGCAGTTCGTTCCTAACTGGAGTGGTTGGTGTATTCCATACTTCTAGCGATTGGATTTCTCTCAAAACTCACCAATTGACTCCTCCCACCATATAATGATGTTGTCCAAGTTTTGGGCTCGATCCGAAATCAATAGGTGTTCCAAATTGGACAATTCAAGTTCAACAGCAGTTCGTTCCTAATTGGAGTGGTTGGTGTATTCCATACTTCTAGCGATTGGATTTCACTCAAAACTCACCAAACAACTCCTCCCACCATATTATGCTGTTGCCCAAGTTTGGGGCTCGATCCGAAATCAATAGGTGTTCCAAATTGGACAATTCAAGTTCAACGGCAGTTCGTTCCTAACTGGAGTGGTTGGTGTATTCCATACTTCTAGCGATTGGATTTCTCTCAAAACTCACCAATTGACTCCTCCCACCATATAATGATGTTGTCCAAGTTTTGGGCTCGATCCGAAATCAATAGATGTTCCAAATTAGACAATTCAAGTTCAACGGCAGTTTGTTCCTAATTGGAGTGGTTGGTGTATTCCATACTTCTAGCGATTGGATTTCACTCAAAACTCACCAAATGACTCCTCCCACCATATTATCATGTTGCCCAAGTTTTGGGCTCGATCCGAAATCAATAGGTGTTCCAAATTGGACAATTCAAGTTCAACGGCAGTTCGTTCCTAACTGGAGTGGTTGGTGTATTCCATACTTTTAGCGATTGGATTTCTCTCAAAACTCACCAATTGACTCCTCCCACCATATAATGATGTTGTCCAAGTTTTGTTCTCGATCCGAAATCAATAGGTGTTCCAAATTGGACAATTCAAGTTCAACAGCAGTTCGTTCCTAATTGGAGTGGTTGGTGTATTCCATACTTCTAGCGATTGGATTTCACTCAAAACTCACCAAACAACTCCTCCCACCATATTATGCTGTTGCCCAAGTTTGGGGCTCGATCCGAAATCAATAGGTGTGAGAAATTGGACAATTCAAGTTCAACAGCAGTTCGTTCCTAATTGGAGTGGTTGGTGTATTCCATACTTCTAGCGATTGGATTTCACTCAAAACTCACCAAAATGACTCCACCCACCATGTTATGATGTTGCCCAAGTGTTGCGCTCGATCCGAAATCAATAGGTGTTCCAAATTGGACAATTCAAGTTCAACGGCAGTTCATTCCTAATTGGAGTGGTTGGTGTATTCCATACTTCTAGCGATTGGATTTCACTCAAAACTCACAAAATGACTCCTCCCACCATATTATGGTGTTGCCCAAGTTTGGGGCTCGATCCGAAATCAATAGGTGTGAGAAATTGGACAATTCAAGTTCAACGGCAGTTCGTTCCTAATTGGAGTGGTTGGTGTATTCCATACATCTAGCGATTGGATTTCACTCAAAATTCACCAAATGACTCCTCCCACGATATTATGATGTAGCCCGAGTTATGGGCTCGATCCAAAATCAATAGGTGTGAGAAATTAGACAATTCAAGTTCAACGGAAGTTCGTTCCTGATTGTAGTGGTTGGTGTATTCCATACTTCTAGCGATTGGATTTCACTCAAAACTCACCAAACGACTCCTCCCACCATATTATGCTGTTGCCCAAGTTTGGGGCTCGATCCGAAATCAATAGGTGTGAGAAATTGGACAATTCAAGTTGAACGGCAGTTCGTTCCTAATTGGAGTGGTTGGTGTATTCCATACTTCTAGCGATTGGATTTCACTCAAAACTCACCAAATGACTTCTCCCACCATATTATGATGTTGCCCAGGTTTGGGGCTCGATCCGAAATCAATAGCTGTGAGAAATTGGACAATTCAAGTTCAACAGCAGTTCGTTCCTAATTGGAGTGGTTGGTGTATTCCATACTTCTAGCGATTGGATTTCACTCAAAACTCACCAAAATGACTCCACCCACCATATTATGATGTTGCCCAAGTTTTGCGCTCGATCCGAAATCAATAGGTGTTCCAAATTGGACAATTCAAGTTCAACGGCAGTTCGTTCCTAATTGGAGTGGTTGGTGTATTCCATACTTCTAGCGATTGGATTTCACTCAAAACTCACAAAACGACTCCTCCCACCATATTATGATGTTGCCCAAGTTTTGGGCTCGATCCGAAATCAATAGGTGCGAGAAATTGGTCAATTCAATTGCAACGACAGTTTGTTCCTAATCGGAGTAGTTGTTGTATTCCGTACTTCTAGCGTTTGGATTTCACTCAAAACTCACCAAATGACTCCTCCCACCATATTATGATGTTGCCCAAGTTTTGGTCTCGATCCGAAATCAATAGTTGTTCCAAATTGGACAATTCAAGTTCAACGGTAGTTCGTTCCAAATTGGAGTGGTTGGTGTATTCCATACTTCTAGCGATTCGATTTCACTCAAAACTCACCAAATGATTCCTCACACCATATTATAATGTTGCCCAAGTTTTGGGCTCGATCCGAAATCAATAGGTGTGAGAAATTGGTCAATTCAATTTCAACGACAGTTCGTTCCTAATCGGAGTAGTTGTTGTATTCCATACTTCTAGCGATTGGATTTCACTCAAAACTCACCAAATGATTCCACCCACGATATTATGATGTTGCCCAAGTTTTGGGCTCGATTCGAAATCCATAAGTGTGAGAAATTGGACAAGTCAAGTTCAACGGCAGTTCGTTCCTAATTGGAGTGGTTGGTGTATTCCATACTTCTAGCGATTGGATTTCACTCAAAAATCACCGAGTGACTCCTCCCACCATATTATGTTGTTGCGCAAGTTTGGGGCTCGATCCGAAATCAATAGGTGTGAGAAATTGGACAATTCAAGTTCAACGGCAGTTCGTTCCTAACTGGAGTGGTTGGTGTATTCCATACTTCTAGCGTTTGGATTTCACTCAAAACTCACCAAATGACTCCTCCCACGATATTATGATGTTACCCAAGTTTTGGGCTCGATCCGAAATCAATAGGTGTGAGAAATTGGACAAGTCAAGTTCAACGGCAGTTCGTTCCTAATTGGAGTGGTTGGTGTATTCCATACTTCTAGCGATTGGATTTCACTCAAAACTCACCAAATGACTCCTTCCACCATATTATGATGTTGCCCAAGTTTTGGGCTCGATCCGAAATCAATAGGTGTGAGAAATTGGACAATTCAAGTTCAACGGCAGTACGTTCCTAATTAGAGTGGTTGGGGTATTCCATACTTCTAGCAATTGGATTTTACTCAAAACTCAACAAATGACTCCTCCCACCATATTATGATGTTGCCCAAGTTTTGGGCTCGATCCGAATTCAATAGGTGTGAGAAATTGGTCAATTCAATTTCAACGACAGTTCTTTCCTAATTGGAGTGGTTGGTGTATTCCATACTTCTAGCGATTGGATTTCACTCATAACTCACCAAATGACTCCTCCCACCATATTATGATGTTCCCCAAGTTTTGGGGTCGATCCGAAATCAATAGGTGTTCCAAATTGGACAATTCAGGTTCAACGGCAGTTCGATCCTAATTGGAGTGGTTGGCGTTTTCCGTACTTCTAGCGATTGGATTTCACTCAAAACTCAGCAAATGACTCCTCCCTCCATATTATGATGTTGCCCAAGTTTTGGGCTCGATCCGAATTCAATAGTTGTGAGAAATTGGTCAATTCAATTTCAACGACAGTTCTTTCCTAATTGGAGTGGTTGGTGTATTCCGTACTTCTAGCGATTGGATTTCACTCAAAACTCACCAAATGACTCCTCCCACCATATTATGATGTTGCCCAAGTTTTGGGCTCGATCCGAAATCAATAGGTGTGAGAAATTGGTTAATTCAATTTCAACGACAGTTCTTTCCTAATTGGAGTGGTTGGTGTATTCCGTACTTCTAGCGATTGGATTTCACTGAAAACTCACCAAATGACTCCTCCCACCATATTATGATGTTGCCCAAGTTTTGGGCTCGATCCGAAATCAATAGGTGTTCCAAATTGGACAATTCAAGTTCAACGGCAGTTCGTTCCAAATTGGAGTGGTTGGTGTATTCCATAGTTCTGGCGATTGGATTTCACTCAAAAGTCACCAAATGACTCTTACCACCATATTATGCTGTTGCCCCCGTTTTGGGCTCGATCCGAAATCAATAGGTGTGAGAAATTGGACAATTCAATTTCAACGGCAGTTCGTTCCTAATTGGAGTGGTTGGTGTATTCCATACTTCTAGCGATTGGATTTCACTCAAATTTCACCAAATCACTCCTCCCACCATATTATGATGTTGCCCAAGTTTTGGGCTCAATCCGAAATCAATAGGTGTTCCAAATTGGACAATTCAAGTTCAACGCAGTTCATTCCTAATTGGAGTGGTTGGTGTATTCCATACTTCTAGCAATCGAATTTCACTCAAAACTCACCAAATGACTCCTCCCACCATATTATGATGTTACCCAAGTTTTGGGCGCGATCCGAAATCAATAGGTGTTCCAAATTGGACAATTCAAGTTCAACGGCAGTTCGTTCCTAATTGGAGTGGTTGGTGTATACTTCTAGCGATTGGATTTCACACAAAACTCACCAAATGACTCCTCCCACCATATTATGATGTTGCCCAAGTTTTGGGGTCGATCCGAAATCAATAGGTGTTCCAAATTGGACAATTCAAGTTCAACGGCAGTTCGTTCCTAATTGGAGTGGTTGGTGTATTCCTTACTTCTAGCGATTGGATTTCACTCAAAACTCTCCAAATGACTCCTCCCACCATATTATGATGTTGCCCAAGTTTTGGGCTTGATCCGAAATCAATAGGTGTTACAAATTGGACAATTCAAGTTCAATGGCAGTTCGTTCCTAATTGGAGTGGTTGGTGTATTCCATACTTCTAGCGATTGGATTTCACATAAAACGCACCAAATGACTCCTCCCACCATATTATGACGTTTCCCAAGTTTTGGGGTCGATCCGAAATCAATAGGTGTTCCAAATTGGACAATTCATGGTCAACGGCAGTTCGTTCCTAATTGGAGTGGTTGGTGTATTCCATACTTCTAGCGATTGGATTTCACTCAAAACTCTCCAAATGACTCCTCCCACCATATTATGATGTTGCACAAGTTTTGGGCTCGACCCGAAATCAATAGGTGTTCCAAATTGGACAAGTCAAGTTCAACGGCAGTTCGTTCCTAATTGGAGTGGTTGGTGTTTTCCATACTTCTAGCGATTGGATTTCACCCAAAACTCACCAAATGACTCCTCCCACCATATTATGATGTTGCCCAAGTTTTGGGCTCGATCCGAAATCAATAGGTATTCCAAATTGGACAATTCAAGTTCAACGGCAGTACGTCCCTAATTGGTGTGGTTGGTGTATTCCGTACTTCTAGCGATTGGATTTCATTCAAAACTCACCAAATGACTCCTCCCACCACATTATGTTGTTGCCCAAGTTTTGGGGTCGATCCGAAATCAATAGGTGTGAGAAATTGGACAATTCAAGTTCAACGGCAGTTCGTTCCTAATTGGAGTGGTTGGTGTATTCCATACTTCTAGCGATTGGATTTCACTCAAAACTCTCCAAATGACTCCTCCCACCATATTATGATGTTGCACAAGTTTTGGGCTCGACCCGAAATCAATAGGTGTTCCAAATTGGACAATTCAAGTTCAACGGCAGTTCGTTCCTAATTGGAGTGGTTGGTGTTTTCCATACTTCTAGCGATTGGATTTCACTCAAAACTCAGCAAATGACTCCTCCCTCCATATTATGATGTTGCCCAAGTTTTGGGCTCGATCCGAATTCAATAGGTGTGAGAAATTGGTTAATTCAATTTCAACGACAGTTCTTTCCTAATTGGAGTGGTTGGTGTATTCCGTACTTCTAGCGATTGGATTTCACTCAAAACTCACCAAATGACTCCTCCCGCCATATTATGATGTTGCCCAAGTTTTGGGCTCGATCCGAATTCAATAGGTGTGACAAATTGGTCAATTCAATTTCAACGACAGTTCTTTACTAATTAGAGTGGTTAGTGTATTCCATACTTCTAGCGATTGGATTTCACTCAAAAGTCACCAAATGACTCCTCCCACCATATTATGATGTTGCCCAAGTTTTGGGCTCGATCCGAAATCAATAGGTGTTCCAAATTGGACAATTCAAGTTCAACGGCAGTTCGTTCCAAATTGGAGTGGTTGGTGTATTCCATAGTCCTGGCGATTGGATTTCACTCAAAAGTCACCAAATGACTCTTACCACCATATTATGATGTTGCCCAAGTTTTGGGCTCGATCCGAAATCAATAGGTGTGAGAAATTGGACAATTCAACTTCAACGGCAGTTCGTTCCTAATTGGAGTGGTCGGTGTTTTCCATACTTCAAGCGATTGGATTTCACTCAAAACTCACCAAATGACTCCTCCCTCCATATTATGATGTTGCCCAAGTTTTGGGCTCGATCCGAATTCAATAGGTGTGAGAAATTGGTTAATTCAATTTCAACGACAGTTCTTTCCTAATTGGAGTGGTTGGTGTATTCTGTACTTCTAGCGATTGGATTTCACTCAAAACTCACCAAATGACTCCTCCCACCATATTATGATGTTGCCCAAGTTTTGGGCTCGATCTGAAATCAATAGGTGGGAGAAATTGGTGAATTCAATTTTAACGACAGTTCTTTCCTAATTGGAGTGGTTAGTGTATTCCATACTTCTAGCGATTGGATTTCACTCAAAACTCACCAAATGACTCCTCCCACCATATTATGATGTTGCCGAAGTTTTGGGCTCGATCCGAAATCAATAGGTGTTCCAAATTGGACAATTGAAGTTCAACGGCAGTTCGTTCCAAATTGGAGTGGTTGCTGTATTCCATAGTTCTGGCGATTGGATTTTACTCAAAAGTCACCAAATGACTCTTACCACCGTATTATGATGTTGCCCAAGTTTTGGGCTCGATCCGAAATCAATAGGTGTGAGAAATTGGACAATTCAACTTCAACGGCAGTTCGTTCCTAATTGGAGTGGTCGGTGTTTTCCATACTTCAAGCGATTGGATTTCACTCAAAACTCACCAAATGACTCCTCCCACCATATTATGATGTTGCCCAAGTTTTGGGCTCGATCCGAAATCAATAGGTATTCCAAATTGGACAATTCAAGTTCAACGGCAGTACGTCCCTAATTGGTGTGGTTGGTGTATTCCATACTTCTAGCGATTGGATTTCATTCAAAACTCACCAAATGACTCCTACCACCATATTATGATGTTGCCCAAGTTTTGGGCTCGATCCGAAATCAATAGGTGTGAGAAATTGGACAATTCAAGTTCAACGGCAGTTCGTTCCTAATTGGAGTGGTCGGTGTTTTCCATACTTCAAGCGATTGGATTTCACTCAAAACTCACCAAATGACTCCTCCCACCATATTATCATGTTGCCCAAGTTTTGGGCTCGATCCGAAATCAATAGGTGTGAGAAATTGGACAATTCAAGTTCAACGGCAATTCGTTACTAATTGGAGTGGTCGTTGTATTCCGTACTTCTAGCGATTGGATTTCACTCAAAACTCACCAAATGACTCCTCCCACCATATTATGATGTTGCCCAAGTTTTGGGCTCGATGCGAAATCAATAGGCCTTCCAAATTGGACAATTCATGTTCAACGGCAGTTCGTTCCTAATTGGAGTGGTTGGTGTATTCCATACTTCTAGCGATTGGATTTCACTCAAAACTCACCAAATGACTCCTCCCACCATATTATGATGTTGCCCAAGTTTTGGGCTCGATACGAAATCAATTGGTCTTCCAAATTGGACAATTCATGTTCAACGGCAGTTCGTTCCTAATTGGAGTGGTTGGTGTATTCCGTACTTCTAGCGATTGGATTTCACTCAAAACTCACCAAATGACTCCTCCCAGCATATTATGATGTTGCCCAAGTTTTGGGGTCGATCCGAAATCAATAGGTGTTCCAAATTGGATAATTCAAGTTCAACGGCAGTTCGTTCCAAATTGGAGTGGTTGGTGTATTCCATAGTTCTGGCGATTGGATTTCACTCAAAAGTCACCAAATGACTCCTCCCGCCATATTATGATGTTGCCCAAGTTTTGGGCTCGATCCTAAATCAATAGGTGTTCCAAATTGGACAATTCAAGTTCAACGGCAGTTCGTTCCAAATTGGAGTGGTTGGCGTTTTCCATACTTCTAGCGATTGGATTGCACTGAAAACTCAGCAAATGACTCCTCCCTCCGTATTATGAGGTTGCCCAAGTTTTGGGCTCGATCCGAATTCAATAGGTGTGAGAAATTGGTCAATTCAATTTCAACGACAGTTCTTTCCTAATTGGAGTGGTTGGTGTATTCCGTACTTCTAGCGATTGGATTTCACTCAAAACTCACCAAATGACTCCTCCCACCATATTATGATGTTGCCGAAGTTTTGGGCTCGATCCGAAATCAATAGGTGTTCCAAATTGGACAATTGAAGTTCAACGGCAGTTCGTTCCAAATTGGAGTGGTTGCTGTATTCCATAGTTCTGGCGATTGGATTTCACTCAAAAGTCACCAAATGACTCTTACTACCATATTATGATGTTGCCCAAGTTTTGGGCTCGATCCGAAATCAATAGGTGTGAGAAATTGGACAATTCAAGTTCAACGGCAGTTCGTTCCCAATTGGAGTGGTTGGTGTATTCCATACTTCTAGCGATTGGATTTCACTCAAAACTCACCAAATGACACCTCCCACCATATTATGATGTTGCCCAAGTTTTGGGCTCGATCCGAAATCAATAGGCCTTCCAAATTGGACAATTCATGTTCAACGGCAGTTCGTTCCTAATTGGAGTGGTTGGTGTATTCCATACTTCTAGCGATTGGATTTCACTCAAAACTCACCAAATGACTCCTCCCACCATATTATGATGTTACCCAAGTTTTGGGCGCGATCCGAAATCAATAGGTGTTCCAAATTGGACAATTCAAGTTCAACGGCAGTTCGTTCCTAATTGGAGTGGTTGGTGTATACTTCTAGCGATTGGATTTCACACAAAACTCACCAAATGACTCCTCCCACCATATTATGATGTTGCCCAAGTTTTGGGGTCGATCCGAAATCAATAGGTGTTCCAAATTGGACAATTCAAGTTCAACGGCAGTTCGTTCCTAATTGGAGTGGTTGGTGTATTCCTTACTTCTAGCGATTGGATTTCACTCAAAACTCTCCAAATGACTCCTCCCACCATATTATGATGTTGCCCAAGTTTTGGGCTTGATCCGAAATCAATAGGTGTTACAAATTGGACAATTCAAGTTCAATGGCAGTTCGTTCCTAATTGGAGTGGTTGGTGTATTCCATACTTCTAGCGATTGGATTTCACATAAAACGCACCAAATGACTCCTCCCACCATATTATGACGTTTCCCAAGTTTTGGGGTCGATCCGAAATCAATAGGTGTTCCAAATTGGACAATTCATGGTCAACGGCAGTTCGTTCCTAATTGGAGTGGTTGGTGTATTCCATACTTCTAGCGATTGGATTTCACTCAAAACTCTCCAAATGACTCCTCCCACCATATTATGATGTTGCACAAGTTTTGGGCTCGACCCGAAATCAATAGGTGTTCCAAATTGGACAAGTCAAGTTCAACGGCAGTTCGTTCCTAATTGGAGTGGTTGGTGTTTTCCATACTTCTAGCGATTGGATTTCACCCAAAACTCACCAAATGACTCCTCCCACCATATTATGATGTTGCCCAAGTTTTGGGCTCGACCCGAAATCAATAGGTATTCCAAATTGGACAATTCAAGTTCAACGGCAGTACGTCCCTAATTGGTGTGGTTGGTGTATTCCGTACTTCTAGCGATTGGATTTCATTCAAAACTCACCAAATGACTCCTCCCACCACATTATGTTGTTGCCCAAGTTTTGGGGTCGATCCGAAATCAATAGGTGTGAGAAATTGGACAATTCAAGTTCAACGGCAGTTCGTTCCTAATTGGAGTGGTTGGTGTATTCCATACTTCTAGCGATTGGATTTCACTCAAAACTCTCCAAATGACTCCTCCCACCATATTATGATGTTGCACAAGTTTTGGGCTCGACCCGAAATCAATAGGTGTTCCAAATTGGACAATTCAAGTTCAACGGCAGTTCGTTCCTAATTGGAGTGGTTGGTGTTTTCCATACTTCTAGCGATTGGATTTCACTCAAAACTCAGCAAATGACTCCTCCCTCCATATTATGATGTTGCCCAAGTTTTGGGCTCGATCCGAATTCAATAGGTGTGACAAATTGGTCAATTCAATTTCAACGACAGTTCGTTACTAATTAGAGTGGTTAGTGTATTCCATACTTCTAGCGATTGGATTTCACTCAAAAGTCACCAAATGACTCCTCCCACCATATTATGATGTTGCCCAAGTTTTGGGCTCGATCCGAAATCAATAGGTGTTCCAAATTGGACAATTCAAGTTCAACGGCAGTTCGTTCCAAATTGGAGTGGTTGGTGTATTCCATAGTCCTGGCGATTGGATTTCACTCAAAAGTCACCAAATGACTCTTACCACCATATTATGATGTTGCCCAAGTTTTGGGCTCGATCCGAAATCAATAGGTGTGAGAAATTGGACAATTCAACTTCAACGGCAGTTCGTTCCTAATTGGAGTGGTCGGTGTTTTCCATACTTCAAGCGATTGGATTTCACTCAAAACTCACCAAATGACTCCTCCCACCATATTATGATGTTGCCCAAGTTTTGGGCTCGATCTGAAATCAATAGGTGGGAGAAATTGGTGAATTCAATTTTAACGACAGTTCTTTCCTAATTGGAGTGGTTAGTGTATTCCATACTTCTAGCGATTGGATTTCACTCAAAACTCACCAAATGACTCCTCCCACCATATTATGATGTTGCCGAAGTTTTGGGCTCGATCCGAAATCAATAGGTGTTCCAAATTGGACAATTGAAGTTCAACGGCAGTTCTTTCCAAATTGGAGTGGTTGCTGTATTCCATAGTTCTGGCGATTGGATTTTACTCAAAAGTCACCAAATGACTCTTACCACCGTATTATGATGTTGCCCAAGTTTTGGGCTCGATCCGAAATCAATAGGTGTGAGAAATTGGACAATTCAACTTCAACGGCAGTTCGTTCCTAATTGGAGTGGTCGGTGTTTTCCATACTTCAAGCGATTGGATTTCACTCAAAACTCACCAAATGACTCCTCCCACCATATTATGATGTTGCCCAAGTTTTGGGCTCGATCCGAAATCAATAGGTGTTCCAAATTGGACAATTCAAGTTCAACGGCAGTTCGTTCCAAATTGGAGTGGTTGGTGTATTCCATAGTCCTGGCGATTGGATTTCACTCAAAAGTCACCAAATGACTCTTACCACCATATTATGATGTTGCCCAAGTTTTGGGCTCGATCCGAAATCAATAGGTGTGAGAAATTGGACAATTCAACTTCAACGGCAGTTCGTTCCTAATTGGAGTGGTCGGTGTTTTCCATACTTCAAGCGATTGGATTTCACTCAAAACTCACCAAATGACTCCTCCCTCCATATTATGATGTTGCCCAAGTTTTGGGCTCGATCCGAATTCAATAGGTGTGAGAAATTGGTTAATTCAATTTCAACGACAGTTCTTTCCTAATTGGAGTGGTTGGTGTATTCTGTACTTCTAGCGATTGGATTTCACTCAAAACTCACCAAATGACTCCTCCCACCATATTATGATGTTGCCCAAGTTTTGGGCTCGATCTGAAATCAATAGGTGGGAGAAATTGGTGAATTCAATTTTAACGACAGTTCTTTCCTAATTGGAGTGGTTAGTGTATTCCATACTTCTAGCGATTGGATTTCACTCAAAACTCACCAAATGACTCCTCCCACCATATTATGATGTTGCCGAAGTTTTGGGCTCGATCCGAAATCAATAGGTGTTCCAAATTGGACAATTGAAGTTCAACGGCAGTTCGTTCCAAATTGGAGTGGTTGCTGTATTCCATAGTTCTGGCGATTGGATTTTACTCAAAAGTCACCAAATGACTCTTACCACCGTATTATGATGTTGCCCAAGTTTTGGGCTCGATCCGAAATCAATAGGTGTGAGAAATTGGACAATTCAACTTCAACGGCAGTTCGTTCCTAATTGGAGTGGTCGGTGTTTTCCATACTTCAAGCGATTGGATTTCACTCAAAACTCACCAAATGACTCCTCCCACCATATTATGATGTTGCCCAAGTTTTGGGCTCGATCCGAAATCAATAGGTATTCCAAATTGGACAATTCAAGTTCAACGGCAGTACGTCCCTAATTGGTGTGGTTGGTGTATTCCATACTTCTAGCGATTGGATTTCATTCAAAACTCACCAAATGACTCCTACCACCATATTATGATGTTACCCAAGTTTTGGGCTCGATCCGAAATCAATAGGTGTGAGAAATTGGACAATTCAAGTTCAACGGCAGTTCGTTCCTAATTGGAGTGGTCGGTGTTTTCCATACTTCTAGCGATTGGATTTCATTCAAAACTCACCAAATGACTCCTCCCACCACATTATGTTGTTGCCCAAGTTTTGGGCTCGATCCGAAATCAATAGGTGTGAGAAATTGGACAATTCAAGTTCAACGGCAGTTCGTTCCCAACTGGAGTGGTTGGTGTATTCCATACTTCTAGCGATTGGATTTCACTCAAAACTCACCAAATGACACCTCCCACCATATTATGATGTTGCCCAAGTTTTGGGCTCGATCCGAAATCAATAGGCCTTCCAAATTGGACAATTCATGTTCAACGGCAGTTCGTTCCTAATTGGAGTGGTTGGTGTATTCCATACTTCTAGCGATTGGATTTCACTCAAAACTCACCAAATGACTCCTCCCACCATATTATGATGTTGCCCAAGTTTTGGGGTCGATCCGAAATCAATAGGTGTTCCAAATTGGACAATTCAGGTTCAACGGCAGTTCGTTCCTAATTGGAGTGGTTGGCGTTTTCCGTACTTCTAGCGATTGGATTTCACTCAAAACTCAGCAAATGACTCCTCCCTCCATATTATGATGTTGCCCAAGTTTTGGGCTCGATCCGAATTCAATAGTTGTGAGAAATTGGTCAATTCAATTTCAACGACAGTTCTTTCCTAATTGGAGTGGTTGGTGTATTCCATAGTTCTGGCGATTGGATTTCACTCAAAACTCCCCAAATGACTCCTCCCACCATATTATGATGCTGCCCAAGTTTTGGGCTCGATCCGAAATCAATAGGTGTTCCAAATTGGACAATTGAAGTTCAACGGCAGTTTGTTCCAAATTGGAGTGGTTGCTGTATTCCATAGTTCTGGCGATTGGATTTCACTCAAAAGTCACCAAATGACTCTTACCACCATATTATGATGTTGCCCAAGTTTTGGGCTCGATCCGAAATCAATAGGTGTGAGAAATTGGACAATTCAAGTTCAACGGCAATTCGTTCCTAATTGGAGTGGTTGTTGTTTTCCATACTTCTAGCGATTGGATTTCACTCAAAACTCACCAAATCACTCCTCCCACCATATTATGATGTTGCCCAAGTTTTAGGCTCGATCCGAAATCAATAGGTATTCCAAATTGGACAATTCAGGTTCAACGGCAGTACGTCCCTAATTGGTGTGGTTGGTGTATTCCATACTTCTAGCGATTGGATTTCATTGAAAACTCACCAAATGACTCCTCCCACCATATTATGATGTTGCCCAAGTTTTGGGCTCGATCCGAAATCAATAGGTGTGAGAAATTGGACAATTCAAGTTCAACGGCAATTCGTCCCTAATTGGAGTGGTTGGTGTATTCCATACTTCTAGCGATTGGATTTCACTCAAAACTCACCAAATGACTCCTCCCACGATATTATGATGTTGCCCAACTTTTGGGCTCGATCCGAAATCAATAGGTCTTCCAAATTGGACAATTCATGTTCAACGGCAGTTCGTTCCTAGTTGGAGTGGTTGGTGTATTCCATACTTCTAGAGATTGGATTTCACTCAAAACTCACCAAATGACTCCTCCCACCATATTATGATGTTGCCCAAGTTTTGGGGTCGATCCGAAGTCAATAGGTGTTCCAAATTGGACAATTCAAGTTCCACGGCAGTTCGTTCCTAATTGGAGTGGTTGGCGTTTTCCATACTTCTAGCGCTTGGATTTCACTCAAAACACAGCAAATGACTCCTCCCTCCATATTATGATGTTCCCCAAGTTTTGGGCTCGATCCGAATTCAATAGGTGTGAGAAATTGGTCAATTCAATTTCAACGACAGTTCTTTCCTAATTGGAGGGGTTGGTGTATTCCGTACTTCTAGCGATTGGATTTCACTCAAAACTCACCAAATGACTCCTCCCACCATATTATGACGTTGCCCAAGTTTTGGGCTCGATCCGAAATCAATAGGTGTGAGAAATTGGACAATTCAAGTTCAACGGTAATTCGTTCCCAATTGGAGTGGTTGGTGTATTCCATACTTCTAGCGATTAGATTTCACTCAAAACTCACCAAATGACTACTCCAACCATATTATGATGTTGCCCAAGTTTTGGGCTCGATCCGAAATCAATAGGTTTTCCAAATTGGACAATTCATGTTCACCGGCAGTTCGTTCCTAATTGGAGTGGTTGGTGTATTCCATACTTCTAGCGATTGGATTTCACTCATAACTCACCAAATGACTCCTCCCACCATATTATGATGTTGCCCAAGTTTTGGGGTCGATCCGAAATCCATAGGTGTTCCAAATTGGACAATTCAAGTTCAACGGCAGTTCGTTCCAAATTGGAGTGGTTGGAGTATTCCATAGTTCTGGCGATTGGATTTCACTCAAAACTCACTAAATGACTCCTCCCACCATATTTTGACGTTGCCCAAGTTTTGGGCTCGATCCGAAATCAATAGGTGTTCCAAATTGGACAATTCAAGTTCAACGGCAGTTCGTTCCTAACTGGAGTGGTTGGTGTATTCCATACTTCTAGCGATTGGATTTCACTCAAAACTCACCAATTGACTCCTCCCACCATATTATGATGTTGCCCAAGTTTTGGGCTCGATCCGAAATCAATCGGTGTTCCAAATTGGACAATTCAAGTTCAACGGCAGTTCGTTCCTAACTGGAGTGGTTGGTCTATTCCACACTTCTAGCGATTGGATTTCACTCAAAACTCACCAATTGACTCCTCCCACCATATTATGATGTTGCCCAAGTTTTGGGCTCGATCCGAAATCAATAGGTGTGAGAAATTGGACAATTCAAGTTCAACGGCAGTTCGTTCCTAATTGGAGTGGTTGGTGTATTCCATACTTCTAGCGATTGGATTTCACTCAAAACTCACCAATTGACTCCTCCCACCATATTATGATGTTGCCCAAGTTTTGGGCTCGATCCGAAATCAATAGGTGTTCCAAATTGGACAATTCAAGTTCAACGGCAGTTCGTTCCTAACTGGAGTGGTTTTTTGTATTCCATACTTCTAGCGATTGGATTTCACTCAAAACTCACCAATTGACTCCTCCCACCATATTACGATGTTGGCCAAGTTTTGGGCTCGATCCGAAATCAATAGGTGTTCCAAATTGGACAATTCAAGTTCAACGGCAGTTCGTTCCTAATTGGAGTGGTTGGTGTATTCGATACTTCTAGCGATTGGATTTCGCTCAAAACTCACCAAACGACTCCTCCCTCCATATTATGTTGTTGCCCAAGTTTTGGCCTCGATCCGAAATGAATAGGTCCGAGAAATTGGTCAATTCAATTTCAACGACCGTTCGTTCCTAATTGTAATGGTTGGTGTATTCCATACGTCTAGCGATTGGATTTCACTCAAAACTCACCAAATGACTCCTCCCACAATATTATGATGTTGCCCAAGTTTTGGGCTTGATCCGAAATCAATAGGTGTGAGAAATTAGACAATTCAAGTTCAACGGCAGTTCGTTCCTAATTGGGGTGGTTGGTCTATTCCTTACTTCTAGCCTTTGGATTTCACTCAAAACTCACCAAAACACTCCTCCCACCACATTATAATGTTGCCCAAGTTTTGGGCTCGATCCGAAATTAATAGGTGTTCCAAATTGGACAATTCAAGTTCAATGGCAGTTCGTTCCTAATTGGAGTGGTTGGTGTATTCCATACTTCTAGCGATTGGATTTCACTCAAAACTCACCAAATGACTCCTCCCACCATATTATGATGTTGCCCAAATTTTGGGCTCGATCCGAAATCAATAGGTGTGAGAAATTGGACAATTCAAGTTCAACGGCAGTTAGTTCCTAATTGGAGTGGTTGGTGTATTCCATACTTCTAGCCATTGGATTTCACTCAAAACTCAGCAAATGACTCCTCCCACCATATTATATTGTTGCCCAAGTTTTGGGCTCGATCCGAAATTAATAGGTGTTCCAAATTGGACAATTCAAGTTCAACGGCAGTTCGTTCCAAATTGGAGTGGTTGGTGTATTCCATACTTCTAGAAATTGGATTTCACTCCAGACTCACCAAATGACTCCTCCCACCATATTATGATGTTGCCCAAGTTTGGGGCTCGATCCGAAATCAATAGGTGTGAGAAATTGGACAATTCAAGTTCAACGGCAGTTCGTTCCTAATTGGAGTGGTTGGTGTATTCCATACTTCTAGCGATTGGATTTCACTCAAAACTCAACAAATGACTCCTCCCACCATATTATGATGTTGCCCAAGTTTTGGGCTCGATCAGAAATCAATACGTGTGAGAAATTGGATAATTCAATTTCAACGACAGTTCGTTCCTAATTGGAGTGGTTGGTGTATTCCATACTTCTAGCGATTTGATTTCTCTCAAAACTCACCAAAAGACTCCTCCCACCATATTATAATGTTGCCCAAGTTTTGGAGTCGATCCGAAATTAATAGGTGTTCCAAATTGGACAATTCAAGTTCAACGGCAGTTCGTTCCTAATTGGAGTGGTTGGTGTATTCCATACTTCTAGCGATTGGATTTCACTCAAAACTCACCAAATGACTCCTCCCACCATGTTATGATGTTGCCCAAGTTTTGGGCTCGATCCGAAATCAATAGGTGTGAGAAATTGGACAATTCAAGTTCAACGGCAATTCGTTCCTAATTGGAGTGGTTGGTGTATTCCATACTTCTAGCCATTGGATTTCACTCAAAACTCACCAAATGACTCCTACCACCATATTATGATGTTGCCCAAGATTTGGGCTTGATCCGAAACAATAGGTGTTCCAAATTGGACAATTCAAGTTCAACGGCAGTTCGTTCCTAATTGGAGTGGTTGGTGTATTCCATACTTCTAGGGATTGGATAGCACTCAAAACTCATCAAATGACTCCTCCCACCGTATTATGATTTTGCCCAAGTTTTGGCCTCGATCCGAAATCAATAGGTGTTCCAAATTGGACAATTCAAGTTCAACGGCAGTTCGTTCCTAATTGGAGTGGTTGGTGTATTCCATACTTCTAGCCATTGGATTTCACTCAAAACTCACCAAATGACTCCTCCCACCATATTATGATGTTGCCCAAGTTTTGGGCTCGATCCGAACTCAATAGGTGTGAGAAATTGGACAATTCAAGTTCAACGGCAGTTCGTTCCTAATTGGAGTGGTTGGTGTATTCCATACTTCTAGCCATTGAATTTCACTCAAAACTCACCAAATGACTCCTCCCACCATATTATAATGTTGCCCAAGTTTTGGAGTCGATCCGAAATTAATAGGTGTTCCAAATTGGACAATTCAAGTTCAACGGCAGTTCGTTCCTAATTGGAGTGGTTGGTGTATTCCATACTTCTAGCGATTGGATTTCACTCAAAACTCACCAAATGACTCCTCCCACCATATTATGATGTTGCCCAAGTTTTGGGCTCGATCCGAACTCCATAGGTGTGAGAAATTGGACAATTCAAGTTCAACGGCAGTTCGTTCCTAATTGGAGTGGTTGGTGTATTCCATACTTCTAGCCATTGGATTTCACTCAAAACTCACCAAATGACTCCTCCCACCATATTATAATGTTGCCCAAGTTTTGGAGTCGATCCGAAATTAATAGGTGTTCCAAATTGGACAATTCAAGTTCAACGGCAGTTCGTTCCTAATTGGAGTGGTTGGTGTATTCCATACTTCTAGCGATTGGATTTCACTCAAAACTCACCAAATGACTCCTCCCACCATATTATGATGTTGCCCAAGTTTTGGGCTAGATCCGAAATCAATAGGTGTTCGAAATTGCACAATTCAAGTTCAACGGCAGTTCGTTCGTAATTGGAGTGGTTGGTGTATTGCATACTTCTCGCGATTGGATTTCACTCAAAACTCACCAAATGACTCCTCCCACCATATTATGATGTTGCCCAAGTTTTGGGCTCGATCCGAAATCAGCACGTGTGAGAAATTGGACAATTCAATTTCAACGGCAGTTCATTCCTAATTGGAGTGGTTGGTGTATTCCATACCTCTAGCGATTGGATTTCACTCAAAACTCAACAAATGACTCCTCCCACCATATTATGATGTTGCCCAAGTTTTGGGCTCGATCAGAAATCAATACGTGTGAGAAATTGGATAATTCAATTTCAACGACAGTTCGTTCCTAATTGGAGTGGTTGGTGTATTCCATACTTCTAGCGATTTGATTTCCCTCAAAACTCACCAAAAGACTCCTCCCACCATATTATGATGTTGCCCAAGTTTTGGGCTCGATCCGAATTCGATAGATGTGAGAAATTGGTCAATTCAATTTCAACGTCAGTTCTTTCCTAATTGGAGTGGTTGGTCTATTCCATACTCCTAGCGATTGGATTTCACTCAAAACTCACCAAATGACTCCTCCCACCATATTATGATGTTGCCGAAGTTTTGGGCTCGATCCGAAATCAATAGGTGTGAGAAATTTGAAACAATTCAAGTTCAACGGCAGTTCGTTCCTAATTGGAGTGGTTGGTGTATTCCATACTTCTAGCGATTGGATTTCTCTCAAAACTCACCACATGACTCCTCCCACCATCTTATGATGTTGCCCAAGTTTTGGGCTCGATCCGAAATCAATAGGTGTGAGAAATTGGTCAATTCAATTTCAACGACAGTTCTTTCCGAATTGGATTGGTTGGTGTATTCCATACTTCTAGCGATTGGATTTCACTCAAAACTCACCAAATGACTACTCCCACCATATTATGATGTTGCCCAAGTTTTGGGCTCGATCCGAAATCAATAGGTGTGAGAAATTGGACAATTCAACTTCAATGGCAGTTCGTTCCTAATTGGAGTGGTTGGGGTATTCCATACTTCTAGCATTTGGATTTCACTCAAAACTCCCCAAATGACTCCTCCCACCATATTATGATGTTGCCCAAGTTTGGGGCTCGATCCGAAATCAATAGGTGTGAGAAATTGGACAATTCAAGTTCAACGGCAGTTCGTTCCTAATTGGAGTGGTTGGTGTATTCCATACTTCTAGCGATTGGATTTCACTCAAAACTCACCAAATGACTCCTCCCACCATATTATGATGTTGCCCAAGTTTTGGGCTCGATCCGAATTCAATAGGTGTGAGAAATTGGACAATTCAAGTTCAACGGCAGTTCGTTCCTAATTGGAGTGGTTGGTGTATTCCGTACTTCTAGCGATTGGATTTCACTCAAAACTCACCAAATGACTCCTCCCACCATATTATGATGTTGCCCAAGTTTTGGGCTCGATCCGAAATCAATAGGTCTTCCAAATTGGACAATTCAAGTTCAACGGCAGTTCGTTCCTAATTGGAGTGGTTGGTGTATTCCATACATCTAGCGATTGGATTTTACTCAAAACTCACCAAATGACTCCTCCCACCATATAATTACGTTGCCCAAGTTTTGGGCTCAATCCGAAATCAATAGGTGTTCCAAATTGGACAATTCAAGTTCAACGGCAGTTCGTTCCTAATTGGAGTGGTTGGTGTATTCCATACTTCTAGCGATTGGATTTCACTCAAAACTCAACAAATGACTCCTCCCACCATGTTATGTTGTTGCCCAGGTGTTGGGCTCGATCAGAAATCAATACGTGTGAGAAATTGGATAATTCAATTTCAACGGCAGTTCGTTCCTAATTGGAGTGGTTGGTGTATTCCATACTTCTAGCGATTGGATTTCCCTCAAAACTCACCAAATGACTCCTCCCACCATATTATGATGTTGCCCAAGTTTTGGGCTCGATCCGAAATCAATTGGTGTGAGAAATTGGACAATTCAAGTTCAACGGCAGTTCGTTCCTAATTGGAGTGGTTGGGGTATTCCATACTTCTAGCAATTGGATTTCACTCAAAACTCACCAAATGACTCCTCCCACCATATTATAATGTTGCCCAAGTTTTGGGCTCGATCCGAATTCAACAGGTGTGAGAAATTGGTCAATTCAATTTCAACGACAGTTCTTTCCTAATAGGAGTGGTTGATGTATTCCATACTTCTAGCGATTGGATTTCACACAAAACTTACCAAATGACTCCTCCCACCATATTATGATGTTGCCCAAGTTTTGGGCTCGATCCGAAATCAATAGGTGTGAGAAATTGGACAATTCAAGTTCAACGGCAGTTCGTTCCTAATTGGAGTGGTTGGTGTATTCCATACTTCTTGGGATTGGATTTCACTCAAAACTCACCAAATGACTCCTCCCACCATATTATGATGTTGCCCAAGTTTGGGCCTCGATCCGAAATCAAAAGGTGTGAGAAATTGGACAATTCAAGTTCCATGGCAGTTCGTTCCTAATTGGAGTGGTTGGTGTATTCCATACTTCTAACGATTGGATTTTACTCAAAACTCCCCAAATGACTCCTCCCACCATATTATGATGTTGCCCTAGTTTTGGGCTCGATCCGAAATCAATATGTGTTCCAAATTGGACAATTCAAGTTCAACGGCAGTTCATTCCTAATGGGAGTGGTTGGTGTATTCCGTACTTCTAGCGATTGGATTTCCCTCAAAACTCACCAAATGACTCCTCCCACCATATTATGATGTTGCCCAAGTTTTGGGCTCGATCCGAAATCAATACGTGTTCCAAATTGGACAATCCAAGTTCAACGGCAGTTCGTTCCCAACTGGAATGGTTGGTGTATTCCATACTTCAAGCGATTGGATTTCACTCACAACTCAACAAATGACTCCACCCACCATATTATGATGTTGCCCAAGTTTTGGAATCTATCTGAAATCAATAGGTCTTCCAAATTGGACAATTCAAGTTCAACGGCAGTTCGTTCCTAATTGGAGTGGTTGGTGTATTCCATACTTCTAGCGATTGGATTTCACTCAAAACTCACCAAATAGCATCCCACCATATTACGATGTTGCCCAAGTTTTGGGCTCGATCCGAAATCAATAGGTGTGAGAAATTGGACAATTCAAGTTCAACGGCAGTTCGTTCCTAACTGGAGTGGTTGGTGTATTCCATACTTCTAGCGATTGGATTTCACTCAAAACTCACCAAATGACTCCTCCCACCATATTATGATGTTGCCCAAGTTTGGGGCTCAATCCGAAATCAATAGGTGTGAGAAATTGGACAATTCAAGTTCAACGGCAGTTCGTTCCTAATTGGAGTGGTTGGTGTATTCCATACTTCTATCGATTGGATTTTACTCAAAAACTCACCAAATGACTCCTCCCACCATATAATGACGTTGCCCAAGTTTTGGGCTCGATCCGAAATCAATAGGTGTTCCAAATTGGACAATTCAAGTTCGACGGCAGTTCGTTCCTAATTGGAGTGGTTGGTGTATTCCATACTTCTAGCGATTGGATTTCAGTAAAAACTGACCAAATGACCCCTCCCACCATATTATGATGTTGCCCAAGTTTTGGGCTCGATCCGAAATCAATAGGTGTGAGAAATTGGACAAATCAAGTTCAACGGCAGTTCGTTCCAAACTGGAGTGGTTGGTGTATTCCATACTTCTAGCGATTGGATTTCACTCAAAACTCACCAAATGACTCCTCCCACCATATTATGATGTTGCCCAAGTTTTGGGCTTGATCCGAATTCAACAGGTGTGAGAAATTGGTCAATTCAATTTCAACGACAGTTCTTTCCTAATTGGAGTGGTTGGTGTATTCCATACTTCTAGCGGTTGGATTTCTCTCAAAACTCACCAAATGACTCCTCCCACCATATTATGATGTTGCCCAAGTTTTGGGCTCGATCCGAAATCAATAGGTGTGAGAAATTGGACAATTCAAGTTCAAGGGCAGTTCGTTCCTAATTGGAGTGGTTGGGGTATTCCATACTTGTAGCAATTGGATTTCACTCAAAACTCACCAAATAACTCCTCCCACCATATTATGATGTTGCCCAAGTTTTGGGCTCGATCCGAAATCAATAGGTCTTCCAAATTGGACAATTCAAGTTCAACGGCAGTTCGTTCCAATTTGGAGTGGTTGGTGTATTCCATACTTCTAGCGATTTGATTTCACTAAAAACTCACTAAAAGACTCCTCCCACCATATTATGATGTTGCCCAAGTTTTGGGCTCGATCCGAAATCAATAGGTGTTCCAAATTGGACAATTCAAGTTCAACGGCAGTTCGTTCCTAACTGGAGTGGTTGGTGTATTCCATACTTCTAGCGATTGGATTTCACTCAAAACTCAGCAAATGACTCTTCCCACCATATTATGATGTTGCCCAAGTTTTGGGCTCGATCCGAAATCAATAGGTGTTCCAAATTGGACAATTCAAGTTCAACGGCAGTTCGTTCCTAACTGGAGTGGTTGGTGTATTCCATACTTCTAGCGATTGGATTTCACTCAAAACTCACCAAATGACTCATCCCACACTACAAGAAAAATAACTTATGACAACATGTAATCAACAACGTGCATTCATATGCGTTGTGGAACAATATTTTTAACAACCCGCAGAAGCAGCATGTTGTATTATACAATTTATAACAACGTGCGTGTATAGCGTGTTGTCAAAATATAGAATAGAGCTATTTTCAGAACGCGGCCTTGCATGTTGTAGTAGTTTTAAGTTCTACAACGCACGAAGCGTGTTGTCAAAATTATATTAATTTATTAAATAAATAAAAAATTGGCGGAAAATAGTGGGTTGTTATATTCTCTCTTTTTTCTTCTTCTTTTCTCTTCTCCCTGTGCCACCGACAGTCTCTCTCTTTCTTTCTCTTTTTCTTTCTTCTCTTTCTCTTTCTCTTTTTTCTTGTTTTCTCTCTTCCCTGTGCGGTGCCGACACTCTCTCTCTTTTCTTCTACCTTTTTTTTTTTCCCTATCCCTCTCTTCTTTCTTCTTCCATATGAGTTTATCTTGTAGATCTTGTACATCTGGGTTCAATTCTTGTATATTTGGAATCAGATTCCAAACCGTCAGATCACTAAAATTAAAGGATATTTAGCCTTTCTGTGTTCAGATTTGATTCTGTCTGAATCGTTTTTGTGTTTCATTTTTTTGCTAGATAGGTTTAGTCAAATCCATCTTAAAACAGAAATTTAAAATTTATTTCTTCTCTTGTAGGAATTACAAACATGGTTATGGCACTAGCTGGGAATAAAGCAAATCTGGTCGAGGCAAGGACCGTAGCAGCAGAGGTAAGTTATTATTTTTCTGCTTTGTTTTGTTTTCGTATTGGTTAAATTTCTATATCACTCATCATTTTCCTGTCAACAATCCTTTGTTCTTGTGATATGGATGATTGCAAGCTATCTTTTTCTTCTTTTCTTTGTTAACAATGTTAATTATTAGTTTTGAAAGTTTAAAGAGAGATTTTTAGTTGTTTCCTTGAAAAATTAAAGAGAGATTTTGACATACTTCAGTTAGAATCAAATAGCTCCAGACATGGAGATATATATCCCAGCCAACAACTGACACATAACTTGTATTCTTATCCATAGAAAGACATAATTGCTTTGAAAATTCTAATTTCCATTATTGTTAATATTTGATTGGCATGATTGCTGTGAATGATGGCCCTACTGCGCAACCATATCCCGAGAGTTCTCAAAAAGCACTTTAGGGGAAAGCCCTACTATGTGGATCTGCTAGATTTATTTAATGAGGTAGGGATGTCTTTACATAGACATTAGACCAGCATGTCTGAGGTAGATTTATCTAGTTCTTGTTAATATTTTATTCACATAGTGGGAACTCTTGGAGTGTTTTGTTTGGAGTGTTTTGTACAGCATGTCTGAGGTAGGATCCCAAAGTTCTGTAAAAACAGAAACAATCAATAATGGGGTAAAAACAAAAACAGAAATCGCGGATAATGCGTGGCACAAATCACCATGTCTGCGGTAAAAACAAAAACAAAAATCGCGGATAATGCGGGGCACAAATCACCGTTAATGCTGTAAATCACGTATATAATGTAGGAATTACAAAACATTTTTTCGAAGTTCATTTGCACCAATTAAAAAAGATCATCATAACCATGGGTGGCCTTGCTTCTCCCTGTGGAGCCTGCAAGTTCTTGAGAAGAAAATGTGTCGAAGGGTGTATTTTTGCGCCTTATTTCTGCTATGAAGAGGGACATACCCATTTTTCTGCCATCCACAGGATTTTTGGTGCAAGCAATGTGTCGAGGCTTTTAGCAACCCTTCCGTTGAGCGATCGATGCGAGGCCGCAACGACGATATGGCATGAAGCTGAAGCCAGGCTTCAAGATCCCATATATGGTTGTGTTTCACATATTTTTGCTCTCCAACAGCAGGTTAATCATTTAGTACCCTTTGTATGTTCAGATTGGGTTTCTGTTCAGATTGGATGTTGAAGTAACTGATGAGTATATGCTTTTGGTTTGAACTTTTCAGGTGGTTGACTTACAAGCACAGTTAGCTTTCCTCAAGGATCAAGCAGCTCAAAGCTTTGTCAATGGCTCTGCTGTAGCAAACCCTAATCAAGCAGCTCAAAGTTGGTTTCATGAGTTAGAAAATTCATCCAACTACATGCCACAATTCAATTCAACCCACATCAATAATCCTGGAACTACATCATACTATGAGAATGAAATTAGGCAATGGGATGAATACAACAAGCAATGGGGTTTTCAGGATGCTGATGAGCTTCAATCAGTGGTTTCCAGCTACATTCACAATTAGAATAATTGGGATGAATATAACTCTATAATATGTATATGAAACTCCTTATTTATCTTTT
Organism: Prunus avium; assembly: GCF_965620075.1. NCBI lineage: Eukaryota > Viridiplantae > Streptophyta > Magnoliopsida > Rosales > Rosaceae > Prunus > Prunus avium. Next base: position 21,928,012 of record NC_142286.1, on the reverse strand, counting down.
GAATGAAAGCTTTGTATTCTGGGATGCCTTATGAATGTGAAGTAAGGAAATATTTATGTTTATCATAGAGCTTTTATTTATAGATAAATTATACTTTTATCAGGTAATTTTGGTAATTATTTTAAAAAAACATATATATTTGATATAACAACGCTCATTGCTTGTTGTCAAAACATAAACAACAACGAGCACAGACATGTTGTCATAATATTATAAGACGACACGCTCGGCACGTTGTTGTCAATCGCTCCTACAACGTGCGCGTGTTGTGGTTAATGTTGTTCACAACGAGCGCCAAAATAAACGACAACGTTCAACGCATGTTGTCGAAAGCCCTACACCTTTTAACGACATCGGCTTCAACAACGTGCGCCGCATGTTGTCAATATGTTTTCACAACGCACATTGCGCGTTGTGAAATGACTTTTTTCTTGTAGTGCCAACGTATTATGATGTTGCCCAAGTTTTGGGCTCGATCCGAAATTAATAGTTGTGAGAAATTGGTCAATTCAATTTCAACGACAGTTCTTTCCGAATTGGAGTGGTTGGTGTATTCCACACTTCTAGCGATTGGATTTCACTCAAAACTCACCAAATGACTCCTCCCACCATATTATGATGTTGCCCAAGTTTTGGGCTTGATCCGAATTCAACAGGTGTGAGAAATTGGTCAATTCAATTTCAACGACAGTTCTTTCCTAATTGGAGTGGTTGGTGTATTCCATACTTCTTGTGATTGGATTTCTCTCCAAACCCACCAAATGACTCCTCCCACCATATTATGATGTTGCCCAAGTTTTGGGCTCGATCCGAAATCAATAGGTGTGAGAAATTGGACAATTCAAGTTCAACGGCAGTTCGTTCCAAACTGGAGTGGTTGGTGTATTCCATACTTCTAGCAATTGGATTTCACTCAAAACTCACCAAATGACTCCTCCCACCATATTATGCTGTTGCCCAAGTTTTGGGCTTGATCCGAATTCAACAGGTGTGAGAAATTGGTCAATTCAATTTCAACGACAGTTCTTTCCTAATTGGAGTGGTTGGTGTATTCCATACTTCTAGCGATTGGATTTCTCTCAAAACTCACCAAATGACTCCTCCCACCATATTATGATGTTGCCCAAGTTTTGGGCTCGATCCGAAATCAATAGGTGTGAGAAATTGGACAATTCAAGTTCAACGGCAGTTCGTTCCTAATTGGAGTGGTTGGGGTATTCCATACTTGTAGCAATTGGATTTCACTCAAAACTCACCAAATAACTCCTCCCACCATATTATGATGTTGCCCAAGTTTTGGGCTCGATCCGAAATCAATAGGTGTTCCAAATTGGAAAATTCAAGTATAACGGCAGTTCGTTCCTAACTGGAGTGGTTGGTGTATTCCATACTTCTAGTGATTGGATTTCACTCAAAACTCACCAAATGACTCCTCCCACCATATTATGATGTTGCCCAAGTTTTGGGCTCGATCCGAAATCAATAGGTTGGAGAAATTGGTCAATTCAATTTCAACGAAAGTTTGTTCCTAATTGGAGTGGTTGGTGTATTCCATACTTCTAGCGATTGGATTTCACTCAAAACTCACCAAATGACTCCTCCCACCATATTGTGGTGTTGCCCAAGTTTTGGGCTCGATCCGAAATCAATAGGTGTTCCAAATTGGAAAATTCAAGTATAACGACAGTTCGTTCCTAACTGGAGTGGTTGGTGTATTCCATACTTCTAGCGATTGGATTTCACTCAAAACTCACCAAATGACTCCTCCCACCATATTATGATGTTGCCCAAGTTTTGGGTTCGATCCGAAATCAATAGGTGTGAGAAATTGGACAATTCAAGTTCAACGACAGTTCGTTCCAAATTGGAGTGGTTGGTGTATTCCATAGTTCTGGCGATTGGATTTCACTCAAAAGTCACCAAATGACTCTTACCACCATATTATGATGTTGCCCAAGTTTTGGGCTCGATCCGAAATCAATAGGTGTGAGAAATTGGACAATTCAAGTTGAACGGCAGTTCGTTCGTAATTGGAGTGGTTGGTGTATTACATACTTATAGCGATTGGATTTCTCTCCAAACTCACCAAATGACTCCTCCCACCATATTATGATGTTGCCCATGTTTTGGGCTCGATCCAAAATCAATAGGTGTTCCAAATTGGAAAATTCAAGTATAACGGCAGTTCGTTCCTAATTGGAGTGGTTGGTGTATTCCATACTTCTAGCGATTGGATTTCACTCAAAACTCACCAAATGACTCCTCCCACCGTATTATGATGTTGCCCAAGTTTTGGGCTCGATCCGAAATCAATTGGTCTTCCAAATTGGACAATTCAAGTTCTACGGCAGTTCGTTCCTAATTGGAGTGGTTGGTGTATTCCATACTTCTAGTGATTGGATTTCTCTCCAAACTCACCAAATGACTCCTCCCACCATATTATGATGTTGCCCAAGTTTTGGGCTCGATCCGAAATCAATAGGTGGGAGAAATTGGTCAATTCAATTTCAACGAAAGTTCGTTCCTAATTGGAGTGGTTGGTGTATTCCATACTTCTAGTGATTGGATTTCACTCAAAACTCACCAAATGACTCCTCCCACCATATTGTGGTGTTGCCCATGTTTTGGGCTCGATCCAAAATCAATAGGTGTTCCAAATTGGAAAATTCAAGTATAACGGCAGTTCGTTCCTAACTGGAGTGGTTGGTGTATTCCATACTTCTGGCGATTGGATTTCACTCAAAACTCACCAAATGACTCCTCCCACCATATTATGATGTTGCCCATGTTTTGGGCTCGATCCGAAATCAATAGGTCTAAGAAATTGGTCAATTTAATTTCAACGACAGTTCGTTCCTAATTGGAGTGGTTGGTGTATTCCATACTTCTAGCGATTGGATTTCACTCAAAACTCACCAAATGACTCCCCCCACCATATTATGATGTTGCCCAAGTTTTGGGCTCGATCCGAAATCAATAGGTGTTCCAAATTGGACAATTCAAGTTCAACGGCAGTTCGTTCCTAATTGGAGTGGTTGGTGTATTCCATACTTCTAGCGATTGGATTTCACTCAAAACTCACCAAATGACTCCTCCCACCATATTATGATGTTGCCCATGTTTTGGGCTCGATCCGAAATCAATAGGTCTAAGAAATTGGTCAATTTAATTTCAACGACAGTTCGTTCCTAATTGGAGTGGTTGGTGTATTCCATACTTCTAGCGATTGGATTTCACTCAAAACTCACCAAATGACTCCTCCCACCATATTATGATGTTGCCCAAGTTTTGGAATCGATCCGAAATCAATAGGTGTTCCAAATTGGACAATTCAAGTTCAACGGCAGTTCGTTCCTAATTGGAGTGGTTGGGGTATTCCATACTTCTAGCGATTGGATTTCACTCAAAACTCACCAAATGACTTCTCCCACCATATTATGATGTTGCCCAAGTTTTGGGCTCGATCCGAAATCAATAGGTGTTCCAAATTGGACAATTCAAGTTCAACGGCAGTTCTTTCCTAACTGGAGTGGTTGGTGTATTCCATACTTCTAGCGATTGGATGTCACACAAAACTCACCAAATGACTCCTCCCACCATATTATGATGTTGCCCAAGTTTTGGGGTCGATCCGAAATCAATAGGTGTTCCAAATTGGACAATTCAAGTTCAACGGCAGTTCGTTCCAAATTGGAGTGGTTGGTGTATTCCATAGTTCTGGCGATTGGATTTCACTCAAAAGTCACCAAATGACTCTTACCACCATATTATGATGTTGCCCAAGTTTTGGGCTCGATCCGAAATCAATAGGTGTGAGAAATTGGACAATTCAAGTTGAACGGCAGTTCGTTCGTAATTGGAGTGGTTGGTGTATTCCATACTTATAGCGATTGGATTTCTCTCCAAACTCACCAAATGACTCCTCCCACCATATTATGATGTTGCCCAAGTTTTGGGCTCGATCCGAAATCAATAGGTGGGAGAATTTGGTCAATTCAATTTTAACGACAGTTCTTTCCTAATTGGAGTGGTTAGTGTATTCCATACTTCTAGCGATTGGATTTCACTCAAAACTCACCAAATGACTCCTCCCACCATATTTTGATGTTGCCCAAGTTTTGGGCTCGATCCGAAATCAATTGGTCTTCCAAATTGGACAATTCAAGTTCTACGGCAGTTCGTTCCTAATTGGAGTGGTTGGTGTATTCCATACTTCTAGTGATTGGATTTCTCTCCAAACTCACCAAATGACTCCACCCACCATATTATGATGTTGCCCAAGTTTTGGCCTCTATCCGAAATCAATAGGTCTTCCAAATTGGACAATTCAAGTTCAACGGCAATTCGTTCCTAATTGGAGTGGTTGGTGTATTCCATACTTCTAGCGATTGGATTTCACTCAAAACTCACCAAATGACTCCTCCCACCATATTATGATGTTGCCCAAGTTTTGGGCTCGATCCGAAATCAATAGGTGGGAGAAATTGGTCAATTCAATTTCAACCAAAGTTCGTTCCTAATTGGAGTGGTTGGTGTATTCCATACTTCTTGCGATTGGATTTCACTCAAAACTCACCAAATGACTCCTCCCCCCATATTATGATGTTGCCCAAATTTGGGGCTCGATCCGAAGTCAATAGGTGTGAGAAATTGGACAATTCAAGTACAACGGCCGTTCGTTCCTATTTGGAGTGGTTGGTGTATTCTATACTTCTAGTGATTGGATTTCACTCAAAACTCACCAAATGACTCCTCCCACCAAATTATGATGTTGCCCAAGTTTTGGGCTCGATCCGAAATCAATAGGTGTGAGAAATTGGACAATTCAAGTTCAACGGCAGTTCGTTCCTAATTGGAGTGGTTGGTGTATTCCATACTTCTAGCGATTGGATTTCACTAAAAACTCACAAAATGACTCCTCCCACCATATTATGTTGTTGCCCAAGTTTGGGGCTCGATCCGAAACCAATAGGTGTGAGAAATTGGACAATTCAGGTTCAACGGAAGTTCGTTCCTAATTGGAGTGGTTGGTGTATTCCATACGTCTAGCGATTGGATTTCACTCAAAACTCACCAAATGACTCCTCCCACCATATTATGATGTTGCCCAAGTTTGGGGCTCGATCCGAAATCAATAGGTGTGAGAAATTGGACAATTCAAGTTCAACGGCAGTTCGTTCCTAATTGGAGTGGTTGGTGTATTCCATACTTCCAGCGATTGGATATCACTCAAAACTCACCAAATGACTCCTCCCACCATATTATGATGTTGCCCAAGTTTTGGGCTCGATCCGAAATCAATAGGTGTGAGAAATTGGACAATTCAAGTTCAACGGCAGTTCGTTCCAAATTGGAGTGGTTGGTGTATTCCATACTTCTAGAGATTGGATTTCACTCAAAACTAACCAAATGACTCCTCCCACCATATTATGATGTTGCCCAAGTTTGGGGCTCGATCCGAAATCAATAGGTGTAAGAAATTGGACAATTCAAGTTCAACGGAAGTTCGTTCCTAATTGGTGTGGTTGGTGTATTCCATACTTCTAGCGATTGGATTTCACTCAAAACTCACCAAATGACTCCTCCCACCATATTATGATGTTGCCCAAGTTTGGGGCTCGATCCGAAATCAATAGGTGTAAGAAATTGGACAATTCAAGTTCAACGGAAGTTCGTTCCTAATTGGTGTGGTTGGTGTATTCCATACTTCTAGCGATTGGATTTCACTCAAAACTCACCAAATGACTCCTTCCACCATATTATGATGTTGCCCAAGTTTGGGGCTCGATCCGAAATCAATAGGTGTGAGAAATTGGACAATTCAAGTTCAACGGCAGTTCGTTCCTAATTTGAGTGGTTGGTGTATTCCATACTTCTAGTGATTGGATTTCACTCAAAACTCACCAAATGACTGCTTCCACCGTATAATGATGTTGCCCAAGTTTTGGGCTCGATCCGAAATCAAGAGGTGTTCCAAATTGGACAATTCAAGTTCAATGGCAGTTCGTTCCTAATTGGAGTGGTTGGTGTATTCTGTTGTGTAGATACAGCTGCACCAAAATGGATTCAGTTGCATCCTCAACTTGTGATACTCGCAAGTGCACGAGCCGTTTGGTAGTATAGCGTATGTAAGTGCGAGGTCGATCCCACGAGGATTGGTGATTGAATGATCCAATTTAGTTTCCCTACACAAAACAGAAATGAAAAAGAAAGGAAATAAATAAAACAATGAAGAAAGAAATAACTAACTCAAGCAGATAAGTTCCCAAGTTCAATTAGATTAATGGATTGATTCTAGCTAAAGTATGATTAAGCCATGGTGTGTGGTCATAACCTTGTGTTCCTAATTCCCTAATTTGATCATTTGTTGTCTAACCTAAAATTAAGCATTAGGAACCCATTAAGCATAGAAGAACATTTTAAACAACCAAGCATGTATCTAATCCCTGTTGTCGAATGTCCATACATACTCTTCCTATTCATAGTTCAATTCGAATTAAAGCATGGTGTATACTCTTAATTCAAACCAAGATAGCTAACATGCAAGCCTAAATGGTGATCAATCATTCAAACTAGCATATTAACTTATAAGCATAATGAATAAGAACAAAAACCATAATTGAAACTTGGAAACTAATTAAACTTGAATACTTAAGAAAGAATGTACATTACAAGAAAAATAAATTACAACTAAGAAAACATTAAGGAAACTAAGAGAACTTTGAGGAAGAAAGGAAGTGTTTGAGAACTTTGAGGAGGGAGAAGAAAGTGTTTGGGAACTTTAGAGAATTTTGGAAGAACATGTGTTTGAGAGCTCCCCCCCTTGGGGTGTGTTTACAAGCTTAGAGAACTTCCCTATTTATAGGCCTAGGGGAAGTGAAAATCTGAATTCAATATGGCTAATGCATACAACACTTGTTTTATAAAATCTGAAATGGTTGATGCACTTGTATTAGAAAATCTAAATTGGGTGATGCACTTGTATTAGAAAATCTTAATTGGGTGATGCACTTGTATTAGAAAATCTTGAATTGGTTGATGCACTTCACCAATAGATCCCACCAGCAGCCCTAGCTCATCTTCATGTCACCATGACCAAGCTTCCAACCAGAAATGATAGCTCATACCTAGCTCACCATGACCAAGCATCCAACCAGCACATGCTGAGGTCAGCATGACCAGCAACTTCAAGGGCTTACAACTTGGGCTTCCCTTAAGCAAATTAAGACTTTAAGCACTCAAACTTGAAGTTCAGAATGTGTTCTTTCCAGCCATATATCATTTGGGCCAATCCAAGGTCGGAGGAGGAAGTTAAGGCCGAAACACATTGCTAACTCATTTTCCGCGCTGATAAGATCCATCCTGAGCATGGTTCTGTGTTTGCTAGGTAACGGACTCCAGATTTATCCAATGGGGCTGAATTTTGGATATGTTATAGTACACACCCATTGGAACAACTTTCATGAAGAATGCGGCCTCATCCGAGCTGTGTAGGTTGCTGAAACAAATATTACAATGTGACCTACGGAACTGGACTGGGAGGGGGCTATAGCCAAAATGAGTTTGTCTTTAAGCTCTTCATCCATTCATCAAAATTAGGCCTTAACATGCTTGAATTGCATGGATTATGTTCTCTTGCTCTATTTGCCTACAAAACACACAAAGGGAGGCAAATAACTTAGAAATCTAAGAAACTAAGCAAAAGAAGTAAGTAAATAGGGCATGTATATGTATGAAATTATGAGCTTATCATATTCCATACTTCTAGCGATTGGATTTCACTCAAAACTCACCAAATGACTCCTCCCACCATAGTATGATGTTGCCCAAGTTTGGGGCTCGGTCCGAAATCAAGAGGTGTGAGAAATTGGACAATTCAAGTTCAACGGCAGTTCGTTCCTAATTGGAGTGGTTAGTGTATTACATACTTCTAGCGATTGGATTTCACTCAAAACTCACCAAATGACTCCTCCCACCATATTATGATGTTGCTTAAGTTTTCGGCTCGATCCGAAATCAATTGGTGTTCCAAATTGGACAATTCAAGTTCAACGGCAGTTCGTTCCTAATTGGAGTGGTTGGTGTATTCCATACTTCTAGCGATTGGATTTCGCTCAAAATTCACCAAATGACTCCTCCCACCATATTATGATGTTGCCCAAGTTTTGGGATCGATCCGAAATCAATAGGTGTTCGAAATTGGACAATTCAAGTTCAACGATAGTTCGTTCCTAATTGGAGTGGTTGGTGTATTCCATACTTCTAGCGATTGGATTTCACTCAAAACTCACCAAATGACTCCTTCCACCATATTATGATGTTGCCCAAGTTTTGGGCTCGATCCGAAATCAATAGGTGTGAGAAATTGGACAATTCAAGTTCAACGGCAGTTCGTTCCAAATTGGAGCGGTTGGTGTATTCCATACTTCTAGAGATTGGATTTCACTCAAAACTCACCAATTGACTCCACCCACCATATTATGATGTTGCCCAAGTTTTGGGCTCGATCCGACATCAATAGGTGTAAGAAATTGGACAATTCAAGTTCAACGGAAGTTCGTTCCTAATTGTTGTGGTTGGTGTATTCCATACTTCTAGCGATTGGATTTCACTCAAAACTCACCAAATGACTCCTCCCACCATATTATGATGTTGCCCAAGTTTGGGTCTCGATCCGAAATCAATAGGTGTGAGAAATTGGACAATTCAAGGTCAACGGCAGTTCGTTCCTAATTGGAGTGGTTGGTGTATTCCATACTTCTAGTGATTGGATTTCACTCAAAACTCACCAGATGACTCCTTCCACCGTATAATGATGTTGCCCAAGTTTTGGGCTCGATCCGAAATCAAGAGGTGTTCCAAATTGGACAATTCAAGTTGAACGGCAGTTCGTTCCTAATTGGAGTGGTTGGTGTATTCCATACTTCTAGCGATTGGATTTCACTCAAAACTCACCAAATGACTCCTCCCACCATATTATGACGTTGCCCAAGTTTGGGGCTCGGTCCGAAATCAATAGGTATGAGAAATTGGACAATTCAAGTTCATCGGCAGTTCGTTCCTAAATGGAGTGGTTAGTGTATTCCATACTTCTAGCGATTGGATTTCACTCAAAACTCACCAAATGACTCCTCCCAACATATTATGATGTTGCTTAAGTTTTGGGCTCGATCCGAAATCAATTGGTGTTCCAAATTGGACAATTCAAGTTCAACGGCAGTTCGTTCCTAATTGGAGTGGTTGGTGTTTTCCACACTTCTAGCGATTGGATTTCGCTGAAAATTCACCAAATGACTCCCCCCACCATATTATGATGTTTCCCAAGTTTTGGGCTCGATCCGAAATCAATAGGTGTTCGAAATTGGACAATCCAAGTTCAACGGCAGTTCGTTCCTAATTGGAGTGGTTGGTGTATTCCATACTTCTAGCGATTGGATTTCACTCAAAACTCACCAAATGGCTCCTTCCACCATATTATGATGTTGCCCAAGTTTTGGGCTCGATCCGAAATCAATAGGTGTGAGAAATTGGACAATTCAAGTTCAACGGCAGTTCGTTCCTAATTGGAGTGGTTGGTGTATTCCATACTTCTAGCGATTGGATTTCACTCAAAACTCACCAAATGACTTCTCCCACCATATTATGATGTTGCCCAAGTTTTGGGCTCGATCCGAAATCAATAGGTATTCCAAATTGGACAATTCAAGTTCAACGGCAGTTCGTTCCTAATTGGAGTGGTTGGTGTATTCCATACTTCTAGCGGTTGGATTTCACTCAAAACTCACCGAATGACTTCTCTCACCATATTATGATGTTGCCCAGGTTTTGGGCTCAATCCGAAATCAATAGGTGTGAGAAATGGGACAATTCAAGTTCAACGGCAGTTCGTTCCTAATTGGAGTGGTTGGTATATTCCCTACTTCTAGCGATTGGATTTCACTCAAAACTCACCAAATGACTCCTCCCACCATATTATGGTGTTCCCCAAGTTTGGGGCTCGATCCGAAATCAATAGGTGTGAGAAATTGGACAATTCAAGTTCAACGGCAGTTCGTTCCTAATGGGAGTGGTTTGTGTATTCCATACTTCTAGCGATTGGATTTCACTCAAAACTCACCAACTGACTCCTCCCACCATATGATGATGTTGCCCAAGTTTTGGGCTCGATCCGAAATCAATAGGTGTGAGAAATTGGACAATTCAAGTTCAACGGCAGTTCGTTCCTAATTGGAGTGGTTGGTGTATTCCATACTTCTAGCGATTGGATTTCACTCAAAACTCACCAAAGGACTTCTCCCACCATATTATGATGTTGCCCAAGTTTTGGGCTCGATCCGAAATCAATAGGTATTCCAAATTGGACAATTCAAGTTCAACGGCAGTTCGTTCCTAATTGGAGTGGTTGGTGTATTCCATACTTCTAGCGATTGGATTTCACTCAAAACTCTCCAATTGACTCCTCCCACCATATTATGATGTTGCCCAAGTTTTGGGCTCGATCCGACATCAATAGGTGTAAGAAATTGGACAATTCAAGTTCAACGGCAGTTCGTTCCAAATTGGAGTGGTTGGTGTATTCCATACTTCTAGCGATTGGATTTCACTCAAAACTAACCAAATGACTCCTCCCACCATATTATGATGTTGCCCAAGTTTGGGGCTCGATCCGAATTCAATAGGTATGAGAAATTTGACAATTCAAGTTCAACGGCAGTTCGTTCCTAATTGAAGTGGTTGGTGTATTCAATGCTTCTAGCGATTGGATTTCACTCAAAACTCACCGAATGACTTCTCTCACCATATTATGATGTTGCCCAAGTTTTGGGCTCAATCCGAAATCAATAGGTGTGAGAAATTGGACAATTTAAGTTCAACGGCAGTTCGTTCCTAATTGGAGTGGTTGGTATATTCCCTACTTCTAGCGATTGGATTTCACTCAAAACTCACCAAATGACTCCTCCCACCATATTATGGTGTTGCCCAAGTTTGGGGCTCGATCCGAAATCAAAAGAGGTGAGGGACGTGTCGGCGCGCAGAGGCCGCTTTCACATCCCCCAAGCTAGAATTATTGGCCTCTTGGGTGAAGCGGGATGACTTTTTCACTTTGAAGGTGGTGAAAGGTGAAAATGCAATTAAGGGGGGTTGGGAAACGGGTGCGGCGACAAATAGAGATAAGCCGTAAGGGCTGCGCATAACCCAGAACCGCAGCGGCTAGGGTTTAGCAGACTAAGTCTATAAAAAGGTAAAAAGAACGGGTGAAAAACACAAACTCAGAAACACACAAAACAGAAAAGAAAGAAGAACAAAGAGTGAGAAATCAAATGGCCTCTAACTACCCATTTTCGTTGGATCTCAACCTAGCTCCACCGACTCAGACACGAGGCCAAGCAGCGGCACCAGTATGGATGCCCTACTTTGCTTCCGCACGGGGGCCTGTGACAGTAACTGACTCAATACTCCTGGACAACGATGTTGCCATTGGAGTGGCTAGAAATTTAGTGACTCCTAAAGATATACGTGTGCTGGGGACAAGGGATGACAACCGGGTCGTGAGCGATGCCCTGGCACTGAGCGTGCAGAGTACGGCAACAGTCGCAAGTTTGGGTCATCGCCTACTTGCGAAGTCCCATGAGGTAGAGGTGCTAAAGGGTCAGTTGGCGGCGGAGCGAAGTATGGTTGAAGAGTGTCAGAGTGCTATAAAAAGCTTGAAAAGGGAGAGGGCAAGGATAGTGGAGGTGAATCGACACCAGCTAGAAGTATTGCGGGACGAGAATAAAAACCTATCAAAGATGGTAGAGTTGTATTCTCGCGACATGCGAAAGCAGCTGGAGGACCTAGACCGACCGGGTAAACGCAAGCAAGCAGATCGCGAGATACGTTACGCTCAAGCTAAGAGTGCGATCTTTGGGAGCTCAAGTGATGAGCCCCAAGAGGCTGTGCGTGAAAATCCAGAAGAGGACAACCATAGGGCCAAACTCAAAGCTCCAATGGTCGAGACACCGAGCACTGTGAAGAAATGACTTCTACTGCATTATTGTTGTTTTTATTTTTTTGGTTGTTTTTTTTTTTTTTTTTTCCGGAAATAAAAGAGTAAGGTTGCAGAACGAAAAAGAAAAAGAAAACACACTTCCCAACTAAAATAAAACAAAGACGACAAACGGAAAAGAAAACACAGTTCCCAAACTTAAATAAAACAAAGACGACAAACGAAAAAGAAAACACATTTCCCTAACTAAAATAAGACAAAGATGATAGCCGAAAGGGAAAGGCAAAAACACAAAGCACTAGAAAATAAAAGTAACGGGCAAAAACACAAAACACCAGAAAACACGGAAAAAAGAAAAGTAAAGTGAAAGTTAATGTGCTCCCCCTTGAAGCGATTAGGTCGAGCATGCCCGGGAAATCCGAAATGGTGTTGGCTCTCTCTCATCAGCATATGTCTTTTTAAACCACACCTCTGCAAGCGGATGATACCCAGCATTTCTTCCTGCAAACTCAAGGAAAAACATCAAAAAAATTCAGAAGCAAAACAAATGGCATCCTCATGCACTCACCTTGATGATCTCAACCTTGAGCTCTCACTTGCACCACCGAATGCCCAGACAAGAGCTCATCCAAACCCTATCTTCCCAAACTCTACATATCATCACGGCACGGCCTCAAACTTTGCTGAGGCAATACCGAACTTTTCTGAGGCAATGCCGAACAGAGCAGTGCTGCTGGGTGGCATGATTGGCAGTATACTCACACCGGCAGATCATCTGCATGTGGCACGTAGGTCTGATAAGATGGCAGTGGATGAGTCCCACTCTTTATCTGTGCTCCATGCGGTCTCGGCTACCAATTTGGGCATGCGTTTACTGGCGAGGATGCGGGAGTGCACAGCGCTGAACGAGGAAGTGGCTTCCTTGAAGGCTATGGTGGCGGACTTGCAGAAGCGGCTCTACTGTGCCAATCAGCATGTGGAAGCACTGCAGAGAAAGAATGAGGACCATGTAGAGCTGCTACAGATTCTACAAGTGCGAGAAAATAGAGGCAAGCCATGATGATGATGAAGATGAAGATGAAGAAGAAGATGATGAAGAAGTTCTTTTTTTTTTGTTTTTTTTTTTGTTTGTTTTTGTTTTTAATGCAGCCTTTGAAATAAAATAAAAATGTGTTTTAACACTCAGAAATAAACTAACTAACCATACCACGTAAATAAATACATAAACTAACTTAACAAAACAAAAACAAAAACAAAGACTCAACAGAAAAGAAAACAAAGAAAATAAAAAAATAAAAAAAACTTAATTTAAAAACACACGAATATACAAGCAACTCACGGATGACCAGTTAAGGGCCTCAGAAAACACAGCCAGGGGATCCGGGAAGGTTGGAGGGGTCACAATGGTCCCGCTTAAAACCCAAACTTCTTAGACACCGAAGGTGTCGCCTAAAGAACTCCTAGACACTGTATTGACGGAAGTGCTCACTGGGGTTTCCATAAGTCAGCTCATATGAAAAATCTTTTTAAAATTTTTAAGATAAAAAAAAACAAAAACAAATTAAGATAAAATGAAACAACAAACCATAAATGAAAATGAACTAAGTACTCTAAACAAACTCAAACAAACGAAAGAAATTGTTGTACTAAAAGAAACAAACCAAGAAACCAAAGAAAAACACAAACAGCACTTTCTATCACCTATTTATCACCCTTTGGACAGATTCGTTTCTATGTTTTTCAGCTTCGACCTCTGTTCAGTTTTTAGGCTATAACTTTCCAACCATAAGTCCAAAGTTTACGTTCTTTATATGGTTGGATTCAGCACAGAAAAACAAAGAACCCAACGCGGACCAAAAGGCAAAAACAATAACAGAAATAAACAGAATTCAAAGAAGAGAAAGGATTGAAATGCTCCCCCTTGAAGCGATTAGGTCGAGCATGGATGCACTTGGAGGTCGACTTCTCCCATTGCTCCACACTTCCCATTCTTACGATTGAGGTTGCCATCTCTCTCCATTTTTATTAAGCTATCATAAATTGCTAAAACAAACACACAAACTTGAAATGGAATTAAAAGGATTAGGAAATAAAAACTAAAATAAAAAGGAAAATCAACACCATCCAATTCCATGCTTCAAAGCAACAAGCACCAATGGGTTGTGTAAGCTGGGACTTAAACCCAGTTCTCTTGCTTGTTGGGCAATTGTCCTTTTCTGTTGGACTACAAACACAACTTGTCCATTAACGTCATTAACTTCAAAACAAGAAATTGTGCAGTTAAGGAAAAAAATAAAATAAAGTAGGAAAGGCAAATAGAATCAAACAATGTTACCGATCCCCGGCAACGGCGCCAAAAACTTGTTGCTTCGATTCAGCTGCACCAAAATAGATTCAGCTGCATCCTCAACTTGTGATACTCGCAAGTGCACGAGCCGTTTGGTAGTATAGCATATGTAAGTGCGAGGTCGATCCCACGAGGATTGGTGATTGAATAATCCAATTCAGTTTTCCTACACAAAACAGAAGAACAAGAAAGAAAATAAATAAAACAAGAAAGAAAGAAAAGAAAATAACTCAAGTAGATAAGTTCCCAAGTTCAATTAGATTAACGGATTGATTCTAGCTAAAGTATGATTAAGCCATGGTGTTTGGTCATAACCTTGTGTTCCTAATTCCCTAATTTGATCATTTGTTGTCTAACCTAAAACTAAGCATTAGGAACCCATTAAGCATAGAAGAACAATTTAAACAACCAAGCATGTATCTAATCCCTGTTGTCGAATGTCCATACATACTCTTCTTATTCATAGTTCAATTCGAATTAAAGCATGGTGTCTACTCTTAATTCAAACCAAGATAGCTAACATGCAAGCCTAAATGGTGATCAATCATTCAAACTAGCCTATTAACTTATAAGCATAATGAATAAGAACAAAAACCATAATTGAAACTTGGAAACTAATTAAACTTGAATACTTAAGAAAGAATGTACATTACAAATAAAAGTAAAGTGAAACTAAGAAAAACTTGAAGGAAAATTAAGTAAACTCATTTTACTACAACAATTGACAACTTGAAAGGAAACTAAGAGAATTTGAGGGAGAGAAGGGAAGGGAGCTCTAGAGAAGTGTTTGAGAGCTCCCCCCCTTGGGGTGTGTTTTGAAGCTTGAAGGCTTCTCTATTTATAGGGCTAAGAGGGAGGAACAACATGATGAATTCCCACACCATCCTTCATCTTTTAATACAACCCATAACTCACACTTCATCTTGTCTATGTTAGTGTGGTTGGAATCAATCTCATCCCATACTTCTTTTGCTGCACCTCAAGCTTTCTTCACATGGGATCAAAGGTGATCAATTGTGGCTGCCTTTTGCTGCCAACCCATGTGGTCTTCCTTTTGGTTGCTGAAAAACGAGTTTTCTGAACCAGTCTTGGTGTAGGAAGGCCAGAGGTTTCAAAACGTATCCAATGGGGCTCAAATTTGGATATGTTATACTAGACACCCATTGGAACAACTTATATGAAGAAAGTATTCCCATCGGAGCAGTAGAATTGTGCGTTTTAGGCCTTGTAATTTGGCTGCCGAACAGAGACTGGAATTGACTTCATTTCATTTATGCTTTACATGCATGCACATGCTTTCTCTTTAATAGCTCCATTATGTACCAACTTGCTCCTTTAGAATTTCATTGCTGGAATGCCTCCCCACTTCACTCATTATGTTGGATCCATAGTCAGTTGCAGCATGGGTGAGGCACATGGCTTAAAGGAGGAGACAAGGCTCAAAGCTGGCAGCTGCCAATCCTGCTGAGCAAGGTTGGGTGTTGGACGGGCTGAGCACTCCACAAATGTCCAATTGGGCTGAAATTTGGATATGTTGTAGTAGACACCCATTGGAACAAGTTTCATGAAGATCTTCACCTCATTCGAGCCCCATAGCATGCTGATCCAAGGCCAAGAAGTTGACCTACGAAATTGGGCTGGAAAGGGGTTGTAGCCAAAATGTGTTTGTCTTTAAGCTCATATTCCTCATATGCCAATCAGCCCTTAACATGCATGGATTGCATCAAATGTTATCTCTTGCTATCTTAACCTACAAAACACACAAACATAGGTAAGTGACTCAAAATAAAGAGAAACTAAGCAAAATCACTAAGTAAAGAAGGCATGCAAGTGTATGAAATTATGGACTTATCAAAATAGAAAATGAATTAAAAGCACAAGTTTAACTCAAAAACATAACCAAATCATAAGCTAGAAGGGTACAAAATGATATACAATTATGAACCGATCAGTGTATTCCTTACTTCTAGCGATTGGATTTCACTCAAAACTCACCAAATGACTCCTCCCACCATATTTTGATGTTGCCCAAGTTTTGGGCTCGATCCGAAATCAATAGGTGTTCCAAATTGGACGATTCAAGTTCAATGGCAGTTCGTTCCTAATTGGATTGGTTGGTGTATTCTATACTTCTAGCGATTGGATTTCACTCAAAACTCACCAAATGACTCCTCCCACCATATTATGATGTTGCCCAAGTTTGGGGCTCAATCCGAAATCAATAGGTGTGAGAAATTGGACAATTCAAGTTCAACGGCAGTTCGTTCCTAATTGGAGTGGTTGGTGTATTCCATTCTTCTAGCGATTGGATTTCACTCAAAACTCACCAAATGACTCCTCCCACCATATTATGATGTTGGCCAAGTTTTGGGCTCGATCCGAAATCAATAGGTATTCCAAATTGGACAATTCAAGTTCAACGGCAGTTCGTTCCTAATTGGAGTGGTTGGTGTATTCCATACTTCTAGCAATTGGATTTCACTCAAAACTCACCAAATGACTCCTCCCACCATATTATGATGTTGCCCAAATTTGGGGCTCGATCCGAAATCGATAGGTGTGAGAAATTGGACAATTCAAGTTCAACGGCAGTTCGTTCCTAATTGGAGTGGTTGGTGTATTCCATTCTTCTAGCGATTGGATTTCACTCAAAACTCACCAAATGACTCCTCCCACCATATTATGATGTTGGCCAAGTTTTGGGCTCGATCCGAAATCAATAGGTATTCCAAATTGGACAATTCAAGTTCAACGGCAGTTCGTTCCTAATTGGAGTGGTTGGTGTATTCCATACTTCTAGCGATTGGATTTCACTTAAAACTCACCAATTGACTCCTCCCACCATATTATGATGTTGCCCAAGTTTTGGGCTCGATCCGAAATCAATAGGTGTGAGAAATTGGACAATTGAAGTTCAACGGCAGTTCGTTCCTAATGGGAGTTGTTGGTGTATTCTATACTTCTAGCGGTTGGATTTCACTCAAAACTAACCAAATGACTCCTCACACCATATTATGATGTTGCCCAAGTTTTGGGCTCGATCCGAAATCAATAGGTGTACCAAATTGGACAATTGAAGTACAACGTCAGTTCGTTCCTAATTGGAGTGGTTGGTGTGTTCCATACTTCTAGCGATCGGATTTCACTTAAAACTCACCAAATGTCTCCTCCCACCATATTATGATGTTGCCGAAGTTTTGGGCTCGATCCGAAATCAATAGGTGTTCCAAATTGGACAATTCAAGTTCAACGGCAGTTTGTTCCTAATTGGTTTGGTTGGTGTATTCCATACTTCTAGCGATTGGATTTCACTCTAAACTCACCAAATGACTCCTCCCACCATATTATGATGTTGCCCAAGTTTTGGGCTCGATCATAAATCAATACGTGTGAGAAATTGGACAATTCAATTTCCACGGCAGTTCGTTCCTAATTGGAGTGGTTGGTGTGTTCCATACTTCTAGCGATCGGATTTCACTTAAAACTCACCAAATGACTCCTCCCACCATATTATGATGTTGCCCAAGTTTTGGGCTCGATCCGAAATCAATAGGTGTGAGAAATTGGTCAATTCAATTTCAACGACAGTTCCTTCGTAATTGGAGTGGTTGGTGTATTCCAAACTTCTAGCAATTGGATTTCACTCAAAACTCCCCAAATGACCCCTCCCACCATAATATGATGTTGCCCAAGTTTTGGGTTCGATCCGAAATCAATAGATGTTCGAAATTGGACAATTCAATTTCAACGACAGTTCTTTCCTAATTGGAGTGGTTGGTGTATTCCATACTTCTAGCGATTGGATTTCACTCAAAACTCACCAACTGACTCCTCCCACCATATTTTGATGTTGCCCAAGTTTTGGTCTCAATCCGAATTCAATAGGTGTTCGAAATTGGACAATTCAAGTTCAACGGCAATTCGTTCGTAATTGGAGTGGTTGGTGTATTCCATACTTCTTGCGATTAGATTTCACTCAAAACTCACCAAATGACTTCTACCACCATATTATGATGTTGCCCAAGTTTTGGGATGGATCCGTAATCAATAGGTGTTCCAAATTGGACAATTTCAAGTTCAACGGCAGTTCGTTCGTAATTGGAGTGGTTGGTGTATTCCATACTTCTAGCTATTGGATTTCACTCAAAACTGACCAAATGACTCCACCCACCATATTATGATGTCGCCCAAGTTTTGGGCTCGATCCGAAATCAATTGGTGTTCGATATTGGACAATTCTAGTTCAACGGCAGTTCGTTCCTAATTGGAGTGGTTGGTGTATTCCATACTTCTAGCGATTGGATTTCACTCAAAACTCACCAAATGACTCCTCCCACCATATTATGATGTTGCCCAAGTTTTGGGCTCAATCCGAATTCAATAGGTGTGAGAAATTGGACAATTCAAGTTCAACGGCAGTTCGTTCCTAATTAGAGTGGTTGGTGTATTCCATACTTCTAGCGATTGGATTTCACTCAAAACTCACCAAATGACTCCTCCCACCATATTATGATGTTGCCCAAGTTTTGGGCTCGATCCGAATTCAATAGTTGTGAGAAATTGGTCAATTCAATTTCAACGACAGTTCTTTCCTAATTGGAGTGGTTGGTGTATTCTATACTTCTAGCGATTGGATTTCACTCAAAATTAACCAAATGACTCCTCCCACCATATTATGATGTTGCCCAAGTTTTGGGCTCGATCCGAAATCAATAAGTGTTCCAAATTGGACAATTCAAGTTCAACGGAAGTTCGTTCGTAATTGGAGTGGTTGTTGTATTCCACACTTCTAGCGATTGGATTTCACTCAAAACTCACCAAATGACTCCTCCCACCATATTATGTTGTTGCCCAAGTTTTGGGCTCGATCCGAAATCAATAGTTGTGAGAAATTGGACAATTCAAGTTCAACGGCAGTTCGTTCCTAATTGGAGTGGTTGGTGTATTCCGTACTTCTAGCGATTGGATTTCACTCAAAACTCCCCAAATGACTCCTCCCACCATATTATGTTGTTGCCCAAGTTTTGGGCTCGATCCGAAATCAATAGGTCTGAGAAATTGGACAATTAAAGTTCATCGGCAGTTCTTTCCTAATTGGAGTGGTTGGTGTATTCCATACTTCTAGCGATTGGAATTCACTCAAAACTCACCAAATGACTCCTCCCACCGTATTATGATGTTGCCCAAGTTTGGGGTTCGATCCCAAATCAATAGGTGTGAGGAATTGGACAATTCAAGTTCAACGGCAGTTCGTTCCTAATTGGAGTGGTTGGTGTATTCCGTACTTCTAGCGATTGGATTTCACTCAAAACTCCCCAAATGACTCCTCCCACCATATTATGTTGTTGCCCAAGTTTTGGGCTCGATCCGAAATCAATAGTTGTGAGAAATTGGACAATTCAAGTTCAACGGCAGTTCGTTCCTAATTGGAGTGGTTGGTGTATTCCATACTTCTAGCGATTGGATTTCACTCAAAACTCTCCCAATGACTCCTCCCACCATATTATGATGTTGCCCAAGTTTTGGGGCTCGATCCGAAATCAATAGGTGTGAGAAATTGGACAATTCAAGTTCAACGGCAGTTCGTTCCTAATTGGAGTGGTTGGTGTATTCCATACTTCTGGCGATTGGAATTCACTCAAAACTCACCAAATGACTCCTCCCACCATATTATGATGTTGCCCAAGTTTGGGGCCCGATCCAAAATCAATAGGTGTGAGAAATTGGACAATTCAAGTTCTACGGCAGTTCGTTCCTAATTGCAGTGGTCGATGTATTCCATACTTCTAGCGTTTGGATTTCACTGAAAACTCACCAAATGACTCCTCCCACCATATTATGATGTTGCCGAAGTTTTGGGCTCGATCCGAAATCAATAGGTGTTCCAAATTGGACAATTCAAGTTCAACGGCAGTTCGTTCCTAAATGGTTTGGTTGGTGTATTCCATACTTCTAGCGATTGGATTTCACTCAAAACTCACCAAATGACTCCTCCCACCATATTATGATGTTGTCCAAGTTTTGGGGCTCGATCCGAAATCAATAGGTGTGAGAAATTGGACAATTCAAGTTCAACGGCAGTTCGTTCCTAATTGCAGTGGTCGATGTATTCCATACTTCTAGCGATTGGATTTTACTCAAAACTCACCAAATGACTCCTCCCCCCATATAATGACGTTGCCCAAGTTTTGGGCTCGATACGAAATCAATAGGTGTTCCAAATTGGTCAATTCAAGTTCAACGGCAGTTCGTTCCTAATTGGAGTGGTTGGTGTATTCCATACTTCTAGTAATTGGATTTCACTCAAAACTCACCAAATGACCCCTCCCACCATAATATGATGTTGCCCAAGTTTTGGGTTCGATCCGAAATCAATAGGTGTTCGAAATTGGAGAATTCAAGTTCAACGGCAATTCGTTCCTAATTGGAGTGGTTGGTGTATTCCATACTTCTAGCGATTGGATTTCACTCAAAACTCACCAAATGACTCCTCCCATCATATTATGATGTTGCCCAAGTTTGGGGCTCGATCCGAAATCAATAGGTGTTCCAAATTGGACAATTCAAGTTCAACGGCAGTTCGTTCCTAATTGGAGTGGTTGGTGTATTCCATACTTCTAGCGATTGGATGTCACTCAAAACTCAGCAAATGCCTCCTCCCACCATATTATGATGTTGCCCAATCCGAAATCAATAGGTGTTCCAAATTGGACAATTCAAGTTCAACGGCAGTTCGTTCCTAATTGGACTGGTTGGTGTATTCCATACTTCTCGCGATTGGATTTCACTAAAAACTCACCAAATGACTCCTCCGACCATATTATGATGTTGCCCAAGTTTTGGGCTCGATCCGAAATCAATAGGTGTTCCAAATTGGACAATTCAAGTTCAACGGCAGTTAGTTCCTAATTGGAGTGGTTGGTGTTTTCCATACTTCTAGCGATTGGATTTCACTCAAAACTCACCAAATGACTCCTCCCACCATATTATGGTGTTACCCAGGTTTTGGGCTCAATCCGATTTCAATAGGTGTGAGAAATTGGTCAATTCAATTTCAAAGACAGTTCTTTCCTAATTGGAGTGGTTGGTGTATTCCATACTTCTAGCGATTGGATTTCACTCAAAACTCACCAAATGACTCCTCCCACCATATTATGATGTTGCCCAAGTTTTGGGCTCGATCCGAATTCAATAGGTGTGAGAAATTGGTCAATTCAATTTCAACGACAGTTCTTTCCTAATTGGAGTGGTTGGTGTATTCCATACTTCTAGCGATTGCATTTCACTCAAAACTCACCAAATGACTCCTCCCACCATATTATGATGTTGCCCAAGTTTTGGGCTCGATCCGAATTCAACAGGTGTGAGAAATTGGTCAATTCAATTTCAACGACAATTCTTTCCTAATTGGAGTGGTTGGTGTATTCCATACTTGTAGCGATTGGATTTCACTCAAAACTCACCAAATGACTCCTCCCACCATATTATGATGTTGCCCAAGTTTTGGGCTCGATCCGAAATCAATAGGTGTGAGAAATTGGACAATTCAAGTTCAACGGCAGTTCGTTCCTAATTGGAGTGGTTGGTGTATTCCATACTTCTTGGGATTGAATTTCACTCAAAACTCACCAAATGACTCCTCCCACCATATTATGTTGTTGCCCAAGTTTTGGGCTCGATCCGAAATCAATAGGTGTGAGAAATTGGACAATTCAAGTTCAACGGCAGTTCATTCCTAATTGGAGAGGTTCGTGTATTCCATACTTCTAGCGATTGGATTTTACTCAAAACTCACCAAATGACTCCTCCCACCATATAATGACGTTGCCCAAGTTTTGGGCTCGATCCGAAATCAATAGGTGTTCCAAATTGGACAATTCAAGTTCAACGGCAGTTCGTTCCTAATTGGAGTGGTTGGTGTATTCCATACTTCTAGCGATTGGATTTCACTCAAAACTCACCAAATGACTCCTCCGACCATATTATGATGTTGCCCAAGTTTTGGGCTCGATCTGAAATCAATAGGTGTTCCAAATTGGACAATTCAAGTTCAACGGCAGTTAGTTCCTAATTGGAGTGGTTGGTGTTTTCCATACTTCTAGCGATTGGATTTCACTCAAAACTCACCAAATGAATCCTCCCACCATATTATGATGTTGCCCAGGTTTTGGGCTCAATCCGATTTCAATAGGTGTGAGAAATTGGTCAATTCAATTTCAACGACAGTTCTTTCCTACTTGGAGTGGTTGGTGTATTCCATACTTCTAGCGATTGGATTTCACTCAAAACTCACCAAATGACTCCTCCCACCATATTATGATGTTGCCCATGTTTTGGGCTCAATCCGATTTCAATAGGTGTGAGAAATTGGTCAATTCAATTTCAACGACAGTTCTTTCCTACTTGGAGTGGTTGGTGTATTCCATACTTCTAGCGATTGGATTTCACTCAAAACTCATCAAATGACTCCTCCCACCATATTATGATGTTGCCCAAGTTTTGGGCTCGATCCGAAATCAATAGGTGTTCCAAATTGGACAATTCAAGTTCAACGGCAGTTCGTTCCTAATTGGAGTGGTTGGTGTATTCCATACTTCTAGCGATTGGATTTCACTAAAAACTCACCAAATGACTCCTCCCACCATATTATGATGTTGCCCATGTTTTGGGCTCGATCCGAAATCAATAAGTGTTCCAAATTGGACAATTCAAGTTCAACGGCAGTTCGTTCGTAATTGGAGTGGTTGGTGTATTCCATACTTCTAGCGATTGGATTTCACTAAAAACTCACCAAATGACTCCTCCCACCATATTATGATGTTGCCCATGTTTTGGGCTCGATCCGAAATCAATAAGTGTTCCAAATTGGACAATTCAAGTTCAACGGCAGTTCGTTCGTAATTGGAGTGGTTGGTGTATTCCATACTTCTAGCGATTGGATTTCACTCAAAACTCACCAAATGACTCCTCCCACCATATTATGATATTGCCCAGGTTTTGGGCTCAATCCGATTTCAATAGGTGTGAGAAATTGGACAATTCAAGTTCAACGGCAGTTCGTTCCTAATTGGAGTGGTTGGTGTATTCCATACTTCTAGTAATTGGATTTCACTCAAAACTCACCAAATGACCCCTCCCACCATAATATGATGTTGCCCAAGTTTTGGGTTCGATCCGAAATCAATAGGTGTTCGAAATTGGAGAATTCAAGTTCAACGGCAATTCGTTCCTAATTGGAGTGGTTGGTGTATTCCATACTTCTAGCGATTGGATTTCACTCAAAACTCACCAAATGACTCCTCCCATCATATTATGATGTTGCCCAAGTTTGGGGCTCGATCCGAAATCAATAGGTGTTCCAAATTGGACAATTCAAGTTCAACGGCAGTTCGTTCCTAATTGGAGTGGTTGGTGTATTCCATACTTCTAGCGATTGGATGTCACTCAAAACTCAGCAAATGCCTCCTCCCACCATATTATGATGTTGCCCAATCCGAAATCAATAGGTGTTCCAAATTGGACAATTCAAGTTCAACGGCAGTTCGTTCCTAATTGGACTGGTTGGTGTATTCCATACTTCTCGCGATTGGATTTCACTAAAAACTCACCAAATGACTCCTCCGACCATATTATGATGTTGCCCAAGTTTTGGGCTCGATCCGAAATCAATAGGTGTTCCAAATTGGACAATTCAAGTTCAACGGCAGTTAGTTCCTAATTGGAGTGGTTGGTGTTTTCCATACTTCTAGCGATTGGATTTCACTCAAAACTCACCAAATGACTCCTCCCACCATATTATGATGTTACCCAGGTTTTGGGCTCAATCCGATTTCAATAGGTGTGAGAAATTGGTCAATTCAATTTCAAAGACAGTTCTTTCCTAATTGGAGTGGTTGGTGTATTCCATACTTCTAGCGATTGGATTTCACTCAAAACTCACCAAATGACTCCTCCCACCATATTATGATGTTGCCCAAGTTTTGGGCTCGATCCGAATTCAATAGGTGTGAGAAATTGGTCAATTCAATTTCAACGACAGTTCTTTCCTAATTGGAGTGGTTGGTGTATTCCATACTTCTAGCGATTGCATTTCACTCAAAACTCACCAAATGACTCCTCCCACCATATTATGATGTTGCCCAAGTTTTGGGCTCGATCCGAATTCAACAGGTGTGAGAAATTGGTCAATTCAATTTCAACGACAATTCTTTCCTAATTGGAGTGGTTGGTGTATTCCATACTTGTAGCGATTGGATTTCACTCAAAACTCACCAAATGACTCCTCCCACCATATTATGATGTTGCCCAAGTTTTGGGCTCGATCCGAAATCAATAGGTGTTCCAAATTGGACAATTCAAGTTCAACGGCAGTTCATTCCTAATTGGAGTGGTTTGTGTATTCCATACTTCTAGCGATTGGATTTCACTCAAAACTCACCAAATGACTCCTCCCACCATATTATGATGTTGCCCAAGTTTTGGGCTCGATCCGAAATCAATGGGTGTGAAAAATTGGACAATTCAAGTTCAACGGCAGTTCGTTCCAAATTGGAGTGGTTGGTGTATTCCATACTCAAATGACTCCTCCCACCATATTATGAAGTTGCCCAAGTTTTGGGCTCGATCAGAAATCAATACGTGTTAGAAATTGGATAATTCAATTTCAACGGCAGTTCGTTCCTAATTGGAGTGGTTGGTGTATTCCAAACTTCTAGCGATTGGATTTCCCTTAAAAGTCACCAAATGACTCCTCCCACCATATTATGATGTTGCCCAAGTTTTGGGCTCGATCCGAATTCGATAGGTGTTCCAAAGTGGACAATTCAAGTTCAACGGCAGTTCGTTCCTAATTGGAGTGGTTGGTGTATTCCAATACTTCTAGCGATTGGTTTTCACTCAAAACTCAGCAAATGCCTTCTCCCACCATATTATGATGTTGCCCAAGTTTTGGGCTCGATCCGAATTCAATAGGTGTGAGAAATTGGTCAATTCAATTTCAACGACAGTTCTTTCCTTATTGGAGTGGTTGGTGTATTCCATACTTCTAGCGATTGAATTTCACTCAAAACTGACCAAATGACTCCTCCCACCATATTATGATGTTGCCCAAGTTTTGGGCTCGATCCGAATTAAACAGGTGTGAGAAATTGGTCAATTCAATTTCAACGACAGTTCTTTCCTAATTGGAGTGGTTGGTGTATTCCATACTTCTAGCGATTGGATTTCACTCAAAACTCACCAAATGACTCCTCCCACCATATTATGATGTTGCCCAAGTTTTGGCCTCGATCCGAAATCAATGGGTGTGAAAAATTGGAAAATTCAAGTTCAACGGCAGTTCGTTCCTAATTGGAGTGGCTGGTGTATTCCATACTTCTGAAGATTGGATTTCACTCAAAACTCAACAAATGACTCCTCCCACCATATTATGATGTTGCCCAAGTTTTGGGCTCGATCCGAAATCAATAAGTGCTCCAAATTGGACAATTCGAGTGCAACGGCAGTTCGTTCCTAATTGGAGTGGTTGGTGTATTCCTTACTTCTAGCGATTGGATTTCACTCAAAACTCAGCAAATGAATCCTCCCACCATATTATGATGTTGCCCAAGCTTTGGGCTCGATCCGAAATCAATAGGTGTGAGAAATTGGACAATTCAAGTTCAACGGCAGTTCATTCCTAATTGGAGTGGTTCGTGTATTCCATACTTCTAGCGATTGGATTTTACTCAAAACTCACCAAATGACTCCTCCCACCATATAATGACGTTGCCCAAGTTTTGGGCTCGATCCGAAATCAATAGGTGTTCCAAATTGGACAATTCAAGTTCAATGGCAGTTCGTTCCTAATTGGAGTGGTTGGTGTATTCCATACTTCGGGTGATTGGATTTCACTCAAAACTCACCAAATGACTCCTCCCACCATATTATGATGTTGCCCATGTTTTGGGCTCGATCCGAAATCCGTAGGTGTGAGAAATTGGACAATTCAATTTCAACGGCAGTTCAATCCTAATTGGAGTGGTTGGTGTATTCCATACTTCTTGGGACTGGATTTCACTCAAAACTCAGCAAATGACTCCTCCCACCATATTATGATGTTGCCCAAGTTTTGGGCTCGATCTGTAAAAAATAGGTGTGAGAAATTGGACAATTCAAGTTCAACGGCAGTTCATTCCTAATTGGAGTGGTTGGTGTATTCCATACTTCTTGGGACTGGATTTCACTCAAAACTCAGCAAATGACTCCTCCCACCATATTATGATGTTGCCCAAGTTTTGGGCTTGATCAGAAATCAATACGTGTTAGAAATTGGATAATTCAATTTCAACGGCAGTTCGTTCCTAATTGGAGTGGTTGGTGTATTCCATACTTCTAGCAATTGCATTTCACTCAAAACTCACCAAATGACTCCTCCCACCATATTATGATGTTGCCCAAGTTTTGGGCTCGATCCGAAGTCAATAGGTGTTCCAAAGTGGACAATTCAAGTTCAACGGCAGTTCGTTCCTAATTGGAGTGGTTGGTGTTTTCCATACTTCTAGCGATTGGATTTCACTCAAAACTCAGCAAATGCCTACTCCCACCATATTATGATGTTGCCCAAGTTTTGGGCTCGATCCGAATTCAATAGGTGTTAGAAATTGGTCAATTCAATTTCAACGACAGTTCTTTCCTAATTGGAGTGGTTGGTGAATTCCATACTTCTAGCGATTGGATTTCACTCAAAACTCACCAAATGACTCCTCCCACCATATTACGATGTTGCCCAAGTTTTGGGCTCGATCCGAAATCAGTAGCTCTTCCAAATTGGACAATTCAAGTTCAACGGCAGTTCGTTCCTAATTGGAATGGTTGGTGTATTCCATACTTCTAGCGATTGGATTTCACTCAAAACTCACCAAATGACTCCTCCCACCATATTATGATGTTGCCCAAGTTTGGGGCTCGATCCGAATTCAACAGGTGTGAGAACTTGGTCAATTCAATTTCAACGACAGTTCTTTCCTAATTGGAGTGGTTGGTGTATTCCATACTTCTAGTAATTGGATTTCACTCAAAACTCACCAAACGATTCCTCCCACCATATTATGATGTTGCCCAAGTTTGGGGCTCGATCCGAATTCAATAGGTGTGAGAAATTGGACAATTCAAGTTCAACGGCAGTTCGTTCCTAATTGGAGGGGTTGGGGTATTCCATACTTCTAGCAATTGGATTTCAGTTAAAACTCACGAAATGACTCCTCCCACCATATTATGATGTTGCCCAAGTTTGGGGCTCAATCCGAAATCAATAGGTGTGAGAAATTGGACAATTCAAGTTCAACGGCAGTTCGTTCCTAATTGGAGTGGTTGGTGTATTCCATAGTTCTAGCGATTGGATTTCACTCAAAACTCACCAAATGACTCCTCCCACCATATTATGATGTTGCCCAAGTTTTGGGCTCGATCCGAAATCAATGGGTGTGAAAAATTGGACAATTCAAGTTCAACGGCAGTTCGTTCCTAATTGGAGTGGTTGGTGTATTCCATACTTCTGAAGATTGGATTTCACTCAAAACTCAACAAATGACTCCTCCCACCATATTATGATGTTGCCCATGTTTTGGGCTCGATCCGAAATCAATAAGTGCTCCAAATTGGACAATTCGAGTGCAACGGCAGTTCGTTCCTAATTGGAGTGGTTGGTGTTTTCCATATTTCTAGGGATTGGATTTCACTCAAAACTCAGCAAATGAATCCTCCCACCATATTATGATGTTGCCCAAGTTTTGGGCTCTATCCGAATTCAATAGGTGTTAGAGATTGGTCAATTCAATGTCAACGACAGTTCTTTCCTAATTGGAGTGGTTGGTGTATTCCATACTTCTAGCGATGGGATTTCACTCAAAACTCACCAAATGACTCCTCCCACCATATTATGATATTGCCCATGTTTTGGGCTCGATCCGAATTCAACAGGTGTGAGAAACTGGTCAATTCAATTTCAACGACAGTTCTTTCCTAATTGGAGTGGTTGGTGTATTCCATACTTCTAGCGATTGGATTTCACTCAAAACTCACCAAATGACTCATCACACAATATTATGATGTAGCCCAAGTTTGGGGATCGATCCGAAATCAATAGGTGTGAGAAATTGGACAATTCAAGTTCAACGGCAGTTCGTTCCTAATTGGAGTGGTTGGTGTATTCCATACTTCTAACGATTGGATTTTACTCAAAACTCACCAAATGACTCCTCCCACCATATAATGACGTTGCCCAAGTTTTGGGCTCGATCCGAAATCAATAGGTGTTCCAAATTGGACAATTCAAGTTCGACGGCAGTTCGTTCCTAATTGGAGTGGTTGGGGTATTGCGTACTTCTAGGAATTGGATTTCACTCAAAACTCACCAAATGACTCCTCCCACCATATTATGATGTTGCCCAAGTTTTGGGCTCGATCCGAAATCAATAGGTGTGAGAAATTGGACAATTCAAGTTCAACGGCAATTCGTTACTAATTGGAGTGGTCGGTGTATTCCGTACTTCTAGCGATTGGATTTCACTCAAAACTCACCAAATGACTCCTCCCACCATATTATGATGTTGCCCAAGTTTTGGGCTCGATCCGAAATCAATTGGTGTGAGAAATTGGACAATTCAAGTTCAACGGCAGTTCGTTCCTAACTGGAGTGGTTGGGGTATTCCATACTTCTAGCAATTGGATTTCACTCAAAACTCACCAAATGACTCCTCCCACGATATTATGATGTTGCCCAAGTTTGGGGCTCGATCCGAAATCAATAGGTGTGAGAAATTGGACAATTCAAGTTCAATGGCAGTTCGTTCCTAATTGGAGTGGTTGGGGTATTCCACACTTCTAGCAATTGGATTTCACTCAAAACTCACCAAATGACTCCTCCCACCATATTATGATGTTGCCCAAGTTTGGGGCTCGATCCGAAATCAATAGGTATGAGAAATTGGCCAATTCAAGTTCAACGGCAGTTCGTTCCTAATTTGAGTGGTTGGTGTATTCCATACTTCTAGCTATTGGATTTCACTCAAAACTCATCGAATGACTCCTCCCACCATATTATGATGTTGCCCAAGTTTTGGGCTCGATCCGAAATCAATAGGTCTTCCAAATTGGACAATTCAAGTTCAACGGCAGTTCGTTCGTAATTGGAGTGGTTGGTGTATTCCATACTTCTAGTGATTGGATTTCTCTCCAAACTCACCAAATGACTCCTCCCACCATATTATGATGTTGCCCAAGTTTTGGGCTCGATCCGAAATCAATAGGTGTGAGAAATTGGTCAATTCAATTTCAACGACAGTTCTTTCCTAATTGGAGTGGTTGGTGTATTCCATACTTCTAGCTTTTGGATTTCACTCAAAACTCACCAAATGACTCCTCCCACCATATTATGATGTTGCCCATGTTTTGGGCTCGATTCGAAATCAATAGGTGTGAGAAATTGGACAATTCAAGTTCAACGGCAGTTCGTTCCGAATTGGAGTGGTTGGTGTATTCCATACTTCTTGGGATTGGATTTCACTCAAAACTCACCAAATGACTCCTCCCACCATATGATGTTGCCCAAGTTTTGGGCTCGATCCGAAATCAATAGGTGTGAGAAATTGGACAATTCAAGTTCAACGGCAGTTCGTTACTAATTGGAGTGGTCGGTGTATTCCATACTTCTAGCGATTGGATTTCACTCAAAACTCACCAAATGACTCCTCCCACCATATTATGATGTTGCCCAAGTTTTGGGCTCGATCCGAAATCAATAGGTCTTCCAAATTGGACAATTCAAGTTCAACGGCAGTTCGTTCCTATTTGGAGTGGTTGGTGTATTCCATACTTCTAGCGATTGGATTTCACTCAAAAGTCACCAAATGACTCCTCCCACCATATTATGATGTTGCCCAAGTTTTGGGCTCGATCCGAAATCAATAGGTGTGAGAAATTGGACAATTCAATTCAACGGCAGTTCGTTCCTAACTGGAGTGGTTGGTGTATTCCATACTTCTAGCGATTGGATTTCACTCAAAACTCACCCAATGACTCCTCCCACCATATTATGATGTTGCCCAAGTTTGGGGCTTGATCCGAAATCAATAGGTCTTCCAAATTGGACAATTCAAGTTCAACGGCAGTTCGTTCCAAATTGGAATGATTGGTGTATTCCATACTTCTAGCGATTGGATTTCACTCAAAACTCACCAAATGACTCCTCCCACCATATTATGATGTTGCCCAAGTTTGGGGCTCGATCCGAAATCAATAGGTGTGAGAAATTGGACAATTCAAGTTCAACGGCAGTTCGTTCCTAATTGGAGTGGTTGGTGTATTCCATACTTCTAACGATTGGATTTTACTCAAAACTCACCAAATGACTCCTCCCACCATATAATGACGTTGCCCAAGTTTTGGGCTCGATCCGAAATCAATAGGTGTTCCAAATTGGACAATTCAAGTTCGACGGCAGTTCGTTCCTAATTGGAGTGGTTGGGGTATTGCGTACTTCTAGCAATTGGATTTCACTCAAAACTCACCAAATGACTCCTCCCACCATATTATGATGTTGCCCAAGTTTTGGGCTCGATCCGAATTCAACAGGTGTGAGAAATTGGTCAATTCAATTTCAACGACAGTTCTTTCCTAATTGGAGTGGTTGGTGTATTCCATACTTCTAGCGATTGGATTTCACTCAAAACTCAACAAATGACTACTCCCACCATATTATGATGTTGCCCAAGTTTTGGGCTCGATCAGAAATCAATACGTGTGAGAAATTGGATAATTCAATTTCTACGGCAGTTCGTTCCTAATTGGAGTGGTTGGTGTATTCCATACTTGTAGCGATTGGATTTCACTCAAAACTCACCAAAGGACTCCTCCCACCATATTATGATGTTGCCCAAGTTTTGGGCTCGATCCGAAACCAATACTTGTTCCAAATTGGACAATTCAAGTTCAACGGCAGTTCGTTCCTAATTGGAGTGGTTGGTGTATTCCATACTTCTAGTGATTTGATTTCTCTCCAAACTCACCAAATGACTCCTCCCACCATATAATGACGTTGCCCAAGTTTTGGGCTCGATCCGAAATCAATAGGTGTTCCGAATTGGACAATTCAAGTTCGACGGCAGTTCGTTCCTAATTGGAGTGGTTGGTGTATTCCATACTTCTAGCGATTGGATTTCACTCAAAACTCACCAAATGACTCCTCCCACCATATTATGATGTTGCCCATGTTTTGGGCTCGATCCGAAATCAATACGTGTTCCAAATTGGACAATTCAAGTTCAACGGCAGTTCGTTCCTAATTGGAGTGGTTGGTGTATTCCGTACTTCTAGCGATTGGATTTCCCTCAAAACTCACCAAATGACTCTTCCCACCATATTATGATGTTGCCAAAGTTTTGGGCTCGATCCGAATTCGATAGGTGTAAGAAATTGGTCAATTCAATTACAACGACAGCTCTTTCCTAATTGGAGTGGTAGGTGTATTCCATACTTCTAGCGATTGGATTTCACTCAAAACTCTCCAAATGACTCCTCCCACCATATTATGATGTTGCCCAAGTTTTGGGCTCGATCAGAAATCAATACGTGTTCCGAATTGGACAATTCAAGTTCAACGGCAGTTCGTTCCTAATTGGAGTGGTTGGTGTATTCCATACTTCTAGCGATTGGATTTCACTCAAAACTCACCAAATGACTCCTCCCACCATATTATGTTGTTGCCCAAGTTTTGGAATCGATCCGAAATCAATAGGTCTTCCAAATTGGACAATTCAAGTTCAACGGCAGTTCGTTCCTAATTGGTGTGGTTGGTGTATTCCATACTTCTAGCGATTGGATTTCACTCAAAACTCACCAAATGACTCCTCCCACCATATTATGATGTTGCCCAAGTTTTGGGCTCGATCCGAAATCAATAGGTGTGAGAAATTGGACAATTCAAGTTCAACGGCAGTTCGTTCCAAACTGGAGTGGTTGGTGTATTCCATACTTCTAGCGATTGGATTTCACTCAAAACTCCCCAAATGACTCCTCCCACCATATTATGATGTTGCCCAAGTTTTGGGCTCGATCCGAACTCCATAGGTGTGAGAAATTGGACAATTCAAGTTCAACGGCAGTTCGTTCCTAATTGGAGTGGTTGGTGTATTCCATACTTCTAGCCATTGGATTTCACTCAAAACTGACCAAATGACTCCTCCCACCATATTATGATGTTGCCCAAGTTTTGGGCTCGATCCGAAATCAATAGGTGTTCCAAATTGGACAATTCAAGTTCAACGGCAGTTCGTTCCTAATTGGAGTGGTTGGGGTATTCCATACTTCTAGCAATTGGATTTCACTCAAAACTCACCAAATGACTCCTCCCACCATATTATGATGTTGCCCAAGTTTGGGGCTCGATCCGAAATCAATAGGTGTGAGAAATTGGACAATTCAAGTTCAACGGCAGTTCGTTCCTAACTGGAGTGGTTGGTGTATTCCATACTTCTAGCGATTGGATTTCACTCAAAACTCACCAAATCACTCCTCCCACCATATTATGTTGTTGCCCAAGTTTTGGGCTCGATCCGAAATCAATACGTGTTCCAAATTGGACAATTCAAGTTCAATGGCAGTTCGTTCCTAATTGGAGGGGTTGGTGTATTCCAAACTTCTAGTGATTGGATTTCTCTCCAAACTCACCAAATGACTCCTCCTACCATATTATGATGTTGCCCAAGTTTTGGGCTCGATCCGAAATCAATAGGTGTGAGAAATTGGTCAATTCAATTTCAACGACAGTTCTTTCCGAATTGGAGTGGTTGGTGTATTCCATACTTCTAGCGATTGGATTTCACTCAAAACTCACCAAATGACTCCTCCCACCATATTATGATGTTGCCCAAGTTTTGGGCTCGATCCGAAATCAATTGTTGTGAGAAATTGGACAATTCAATTTCAACGGCAGTTCGTTCCTAATTTGAGTTGTTGGGGTATTCCATACTTCTAGCAATTGGATTTCACTCAAAACTCACCAAATGACTCCTCCCACCATATTATGATGTTGCCCAAGTTTGGGGCTCGATCCGAAATCAATAGGTGTGAGAAATTGGACAATTCAAGTTCAACGGCAGTTCGTTCCTAATTTGAGTGGTTGGTGTATTCCATACTTCTAGCGATTGGATTTCACTCAAAACTCACCAAATGACTCCTCCCACCATATTATGATGTTGCCCAAGTTTTGGGCTCGATCCGAAATCAATAGGTGTGAGAAATTGGACAATTCAAGTTCAACGGCAGTTCGTTCCTAATTGGAGTGGTTGGTGTATTCCGTACTTCTAGCGATTGGATTTCACTCAAAACTCACCAAATGACTCCTCCCACCGTATTATGATGTTGCCCAAGTTTGGGGCTCGATCCGAAATCAATAGGTATGAGAAATTGGACAATTCAAGTTCAACGGCAGTTAGTTCCTAATTGGAGTGGTTGGTGTATTCCATACTTCTAGCGATTGGATTTCACTCAAAACTCACCAAATGACTCCTCCCACCATATTATGATGTTGCCCAAGTTTTGGGCTCGATCCGAAATCAATGGGTGTTCCAAATTGGACAATTCAAGTTCAACGGCAGTTCGTTCCTAATTGGAGTGGTTGGTGTATTCCATACTTCTAGCGACTGGATTTCACTCAAAACTCAACAAATGACTCCTCCCACCATATTATGATGTTGCCCAAGTTTTGGGCTCGATCAGAAATCAATACGTGTGAGAAATTGGATAATTCAATTTCAACGGCAGTTCGTTCCTAATTGGAGTGGTTGGTGTATTCCATACTTCTAGCGATTGGATTTCATTCAAAACTCACCAAATGACTCCTCCCACCATATTATGATGTTGCCCAAGTTTTGGGCTCAATCCGAATTCGATAGTTGTGAGAAATAGGTCAATTCAATTTCAACGACAGTTCTTTCCTCATTGGAGTGGTTGGTGTATTCCATACTTCTAGCGATTGGATTTCACTCAAAACTCACCAAATGACTCCTCCCACCACATTATGATGTTGCCCAAGTTTTGGGCTCGATCCGAATTCAACAGGTGTGAGAAATTGGACAATTCAAGTTCAACGGCAGTACGTCCCTAATTGGAGTGGTTGGGGTATTCCATACTTCTAGCAATTGGATTTCACTCAAAACTCACCAAATGACTCCTCCCACCATATTATGATGTTGCCCAAGTTTGGGGCTCGATCCGAAATCAATAGGTGTTCCAAAATGGACAATTCTAGTTCAACGGCAGTTCGTTCCTAATTGGAGTGGTTGGTGTATTCCATACTTCTAGCGATTGGATTTCACTCAAAACTCAACAAATGACTCCTCCCACCATATTATGATGTTGCCCAAGTTTTGGGCTCGATCAGAAATCAATACGTGTGAGAAATTGGATAATTGAATTTCAACGGCAGTTCGTTCCTAATTGGAGTGGTTGGTGTATTACATACTTCTAGCGATTGGATTTCCCTCAAAACTCACCAAATGACTCCTCCCACCATATTATGATGTTGCCCAAGTTTTGGGCTCGATCTGAATTCGATAGGTGTGAGAAATTGGTCAATTCAATTTCAACGACAGTTCTTTCCGAATTGGAGTGGTTGGTGTATTCCATACTTCTAGGGATTGGATTTTACTCAAAACGCACCAAATGACTCCTCCCACCATATAATGACGTTGCCCAAGTTTTGGGCTCGATCCGAAATTAGTAGGTGTTACAAATTGGACAATTCAAGTTCAGCGGCAGTTCGTTCCTAATTGGAGTGGTTGGTGTATTCCATACTTCTAGTGATTGGATTTCTCTCCAAACTCACCAAATGACTCCTCCCACCATATTATGTTATTGCCCAAGTTTTGGGCTCGATCCGAAATCAATTGGTGTTCCAAATTGGACAATTCAAGTTCAACTGCAGTTCGTTCCTAATTGGAGTGGTTGGTGTATTCCATACTTCTAGCGATTATATTTCACTCAAAACTCACCAAATGACTCCTCCCACCATATTATGATGTTGCCCAAGTTTTGGGCTCGATCCGAAATGAATACGTGTTCCAAATTGGACAATTCAAGTTCAACGGCAGTTCGTTCCTAACTGGAGTGGTTGGTGTATTCCAAACTTCTAGCGATTGGATTTCACTCAAAACTCACCGAATGACTCCTGCCACCATATTATGATGTTGCAAAAGTTTTGGGCTCGATCCGAAATCAATAGGTGTGAGAAATTGCACAATTCAAGTTCAACGGCAGT
The DNA here is from genome assembly GCF_965620075.1 of Prunus avium. NCBI lineage: Eukaryota > Viridiplantae > Streptophyta > Magnoliopsida > Rosales > Rosaceae > Prunus > Prunus avium. Next base: position 21,892,384 of record NC_142286.1, on the reverse strand, counting down.
TCGTTCCTAATTGGAGTGGTTGGTGTATTCCATACTTCTAGCAATTTGATTTCACTCTAAACTCATCAAATGACTCCTACCACCATATTATGATGTTGCCCAAGTTTTGGGCTCGATCCGAAATCAATAGGTGTTCCAAATTGGACAATTCAAGTTCAACGGCAGTTCGTTCCTAATTGGAGTGGTTGGTGTATTCCATACTTCAAGCGATTAGATTTCACTCAAAACTGACCAAATGACTCCTCCCACCATATTATGATGTTGCCCAAGTTTTGGGCTCGATCCGAAATCAATAGGTGTTCCAAATTGGAGAATTCAAGTTCAACGGCAGTTCGTTCCTAATTGGAGTGGTTGGTGTATTCCACACTTCTAGCGATCGGATTTCACTCAAAACTCACCAAATGACTCCTCCCACCATATTAAGTTGTTGCCCAAGTTTTGGGCTCGATCCGAAATGAATACGTGTTCCAAATTGGACAATTCAAGTTCAACGGCAGTTCGTTCCTAACTGGAGTGGTTGGTGTATTCCATACTTCTAGCGATTGGATTTCACTCAAAACTCACCAAATGACTCCTCCCACCATATTATGATGTTGCAAAAGTTTTGGGCTCGATCCGAAATCAATAGGTGTTCCAAATTGGACAATTCAAGTTCAACGGCAGTTCGTTCCTAATTGGAGTGGTTGGTGTATTCCACACTTCTAGCGATCGGATTTCACTCAAAACTCACCAAATGACTCCTCCCACCATATTAAGTTGTTGCCCAAGTTTTGGGCTCGATCCGAAATCAATAGGTGTTCCAAATTGGACAATTCAAGTTCAACGGCAGTTCGTTCCTAATTGGAGTGGTTGGTGTATTCCATACTTCTAGCAATTTGATTTCACTCTAAACTCATCAAATGACTCCTACCACCATATTATGATGTTGCCCAAGTTTTGGGCTCGATCCGAAATCAATAGATGTTCCAAATTGGACAATTCAAGTTCAACGGCAGTTCGTTCCTAATTGGAGTGGTTGGTGTATTCCATACTTCTAGCGATTGGATTTCACTCAAAACTCACCAAATGACTCCTCCCACCATATTATGATGTTGCCCAAGTTTTGGGCTCGATCCGAAATCAATAGGTGTTCCAAATTGGACAATTCAAGTTCAACGGCAGTTCGTTCCTAACTGGAGTGGTTGGTGTATACCATACTTCTAGCGATTGGATTTCACTCAAAACTCACCAAATGACTCCTCCCACCATATTATGATGTTGCCCAAGTTTTGGGCTTGATCCGAAATCAATAGGTGTTCGAAATTGGACAATTCAAGTTCAACGGCAGGTTGTTGCGTAGATACAGCTGCACCAAAATGGATTCAGCTGCATTCACAACTTGTGATACTCGCAAGTGCACGAGCCGTTCGGTAGTATAGCGTATGTAAGTGCGAGGTCGATCCCACGAGGATTGGTGATTGAATGATTCAATTCATTTTCCCTACACAAAACAGAAATGAAAAAGAAGGGAAATAAATAAAATAAGGAAGAAAGAAAATAACTAACTCAAGCAGATAAGTTCCCAAGTTCAATTAGATTAACGGATTGATTCTAGCTAATGTATGATTAAGCCATGGTGTGTGGTCATAACCTTGTGTTCCTAATTCCCTAATTTGATCATTTGTTGTCTAACCTAAAATTAAGCATTAGGAACCCATTAAGCATAGAAGAACAATTTAAACAACCAAGCATGTATCTAATCCCTGTTGTCGAATGTCCATACATACTCTTCCTATTCATAGTTCAATTCGAATTAAAGCATGGTGTATACTCTTAATTCAAACCAAGATAGCTAACATGCAAGCCTTAATGGTGATCAATCATTCAAACTAGCATATTAACTTATAAGCATAATGAATAAGAACATGAACCATAATTGAAACTTGGAAACTAATCAAACTTGAGACTAAAGAAAAGAATTTACATAATGAAAAGTAAAGTGGAACTAAGAAAAACTTAAGGAAAATTTCAACACAAAAGATTTCATTACAACAATTGAAAACTAGAAAGAGAAACTAAGAGAATTTGAGGGAGAGAAGGGAAGGGAGCTCTAGAGAAGTGTTTGAGAGCTCCCCCCCTTGGGGTGTGTTTACAAGCTTAGAGAACTTCCCTATTTATAGGCCTAGGGGAAGTGAAAATCTGAATTCAATATGGCTAATGCATACAACACTTGTTTTATAAAATCTGAAATGGTTGATGCACTTGTATTAGAAAATCTAAATTGGGTGATGCACTTGTATTAGAAAATCTTGAATTGGTTGATGCACTTCACCAATAGATCCCACCAGCAGCCCTAGCTCATCTTCATGTCACCATGACCAAGCTTCCAACCAGAAATGATAGCTCATACCTAGCTCACCATGACCAAGCATCCAACCAGCACATGCTGAGGTCAGCATGACCAGCAACTTCAAGGGCTTACAACTTGGGCTTCCCTTAAGCAAATTAAGACTTTAAGCACTCAAACTTGAAGTGCAGAATGTCTTCTTTCCAGCCATATATCATTTGGGCCAATCTAAGGTCGGAGGAGGAAGTTAAGGCCAAAACGAATTGCTAACTCATTTTCCGCGCTGATAAGATCCATCCTGAGCATGGTTCTGTGTTTGCTAGGTAACAGACTCCACAATTATCCAATGGGGCTGAAGTTTGGATATGTTATATTACACACCCATTGGAACAACTTTCATGAAGAATGTTGCCTCATCCGAGCTATGTAGGTTGCTGAAACAAGGCTTGACATATGACCTACGAAACTGGACTGGCAGGGGGCTGTAGCCAAAATGAGTTTGTCTTTAAGCTCTTCATCCATTCATCCAAATTAGGCCTTAACATGCTTGAATTGCATGAATTATGCTCTCTAAAGCCATCATTATTACCTAAAGCTCAATGAACTGAAAGATAAACACAAAAAGGATTAAAAGCACAAGTTTAACTCAAAAACATAACCAAATCATTAGCTAGAAGGGTACAAAATGATATACAATTATGAACCGATCACAGGTCGTTCCTAATTGCAGTGGTTGGTGTATTCCATACTTCTAGCGATTGGATTTCACTCAAAACACACCAAATGACTCCTCCCACTATATTATGATTTTGCCCAAGTTTTGGGCTCGATACGAAATCAATAGATGTTCCAAATTTGACAATTCAAGTTCAACGGCAGTTCGTTCCTAATTGCAGTGGTTGGTGTATTCCATACTTCTAGCGATTGGATTTCACTCAAAACACACCAAATGACTCCTCCCACTATATTATGATTTTGCCCAAGTTTTGGGCTCGATACGAAATCAATAGATGTTCCAAATTTGACAATTCAAGTTCAACGGCAGTTCGTTCCTAATTGGAGTGGTTGGTGTATTCTATACTTCTAGCGATTGGATTTCACTCAAAACTCACCAAATGACTCCTCCCACCATATTATGACGTTGCCCAAGTTTTGGGCTCGATCCGAAATCAATAGATGTTCCAAATTGGACAATTCAAGTTCAACGGCAGTTCGTTCCTAATTGGAGTGGTTGGTGTATTCTATACTTCTAGCGATTGGATTTCACTCAAAACTCACCAAATGACTCCTCCCACCATATTATGATGTTGCCCAAGTTTTGGGCTCGATCCGAAATCAATAGATGTTCCAAATTGGGCAATTCAAGTTCAACGGCAGTTCGTTCCTAATTGGAGTGGTTGGTGTATTCCATACTTCTAGCGATTGGATTTCACTCAAAACTCACCAAATGACTCCTCCCACCATATTATGATGTTGCCCAAGTTTTGGGCTCGATCCGAAATCAATAGGTGTTTAAAATTGGACAATTCAAGTTCAACGGCAGTTCGTTCCTAACTGGAGTGGTTGGTGTATACCATACTTCTAGCGATTGGATTTCACTCAAAACTCACCAAATGACTCCTCCCACCATATTATGATGTTGCCCAAGTTTTGGGCTCGATCCGAAATCAATAGGTGTGAGAAATTGGTCAATTCAATTTCAACGACAGTTCGTTCCTAATTGGAGTGGTTGGTGTATTCCATACGTCTACCGATTGGATTTCACTCAAAACTCACCAAATGACTCCTCCCACAATATTATGATGTTGCCCAAGTTTTGGGCTCGATCCGAAATCAATAGATGTTCCAAATTAGACAATTCAAGTACAACGGCAGTTCGTTCCTAATTGGAGTGGTTGGTGTATTCCATACTTCTAGCAATTGGATTTCACTCAAAACTCACCAAACGACTCCTCCCACCATATTATCATGTTGCCCAAGTTTTGAGCTCGATCCGAAATCAATAGGTGTTCCAAATTGGACAATTCAAGTTCAACGGCAGTTCGTTCCTAACTGGAGTGGTTGGTGTATTCCATACTTCTAGCGATTTGATTTCACTCAAAACTCACCAAATGACTCCTCCCACCATATTATGAAGTTGCCCAAGTTTTGGGCTCGATCCGAAATCAATAGGTGTTCGAAATTGGACAATTCAAGTTCAACGGCAGGTCGTTCCTAATTGCAGTGGTTGGTGTATTCCATACTTCTAGCGATTGGATTTCACTCAAAACTCACCAAATGACTCCTCCCACTATATTATGATGTTGCCCAAGTTTTGGGCTCGATCCGAAATCAATAGATGTTCCAAATTTGACAATTCAAGTTCAACGGCAGTTCGTTCCTAATTGGAGTGGTTGGTGTATTCCACACTTCTAGCGATTGGATTTCACTCAAAACTCACCAAATGACTCCTCCCACCATATTATGATGTTGCCCAAGTTTTGGGCTCGATCCGAAATCAATAGGTGTTCCAAATTGGACAATTCAAGTTCAACGGCAGTTCGTTCCTAACTGGAGTGGTTGGTGTATTCCATACTTCTAGCGATTGGATTTCACTCAAAACTCACCAAATGACTCCTCCCACCATATTATGTTGTTGCAAAAGTTTTGGGCTCGATCCGAAATCAATAGGTGTGAGAAATTGGTCAATTCAATTTCAACGATAGTTCGTTCCTAATTGGAGTGGTTGGTGTATTCCATACGTCTAGCGATTGGATTTCACTCAACACTCACCAAATGACTCCTCCCACTATATTATGATGTTGCCCAAGTTTTGGCTTGATCCGAAATCAATAGACGTTCCAAATTGGACAATTCAAGCTCAATGGCAGTTCGTTCCTAATTGGAGTGGTTGGTGTATTCCATACTTCTAGCAATTGGATTTCACTCAAAACTCACCAAATGACACCTCCCACCATATTATGATGTTGCCCAAGTTTTCGGCTCGATCCGAAATCAATAGGTGTTCCAAATTGGACAATTCAAGTTCAACGGCAGTTCGTTCCTAACTGGAGTGGTTGGTGTATACCATACTTCTAGCGATTGGATTTCACTGAAAACTCACCAAATGACTCCTCCCACCATATTATGATGTTGCCCTTGTTTTGGGCTCGATCCGAAATCAATAGGTGTTCCAAATTGGACAATTCAAGTTCAACGGCAGTTCGTTCCTACATGGAGTGGTTGGTGTATTCCATACTTCTAGCGATTGGATTTCACTCAAAACTCACCAAATGACTCCTCCCACCATATTATGATGTTGCCCAAGTTTTGGGCTCGATCCGAAATCAATAGGTGTGAGAAATTGGACAATTCAAGTTCAACGGCAGTTCGTTCCTAATTGGAGTGGTTGGTGTATTCCATATTTCTAGCGATTGGATTTCACTCAAAACTAACCAAATGACTCCTCCCACCATATTATGATGTTGGCCAAGTTTTGGGGTCGATCCGAAATCAATAGGTGTTCCAAATTGGACAATTCAAGTTCAACGGCAGTTCGTTCCTAACTGGAGTGGTTGGTGTATTCCATACTTCTAGCGATTGGATTTCACACAAAACTCACCAATTGACTCCTCCCACCATATTATGATGTTGTCCAAGTTTTGGGCTCCATCCGAAATCAATAGGTGTTCCAAATTGGACAATTCAAGTTCAACGGTAGTTCGTTCCAAAGTGGAGTGGTTGGTGTATTCCATACTTCTAGCGATTGGATTTCACTCAAAACTCACCAAATGACTCCTCCCACCATATTATGATGTTGCCCAAGTTTTGGGCTCGATCCGAAATCAATAGGTGTTCCAAATGGGACAATTCAACTTCAACGGCAGTTCGTTCCTAATTGGAGTGGTTGGTGTATTCCATATTTCTAGCGATTGGATTTCACTCAAAACTCACCAAACAACTCCTCCCACCATATTATGTTGTTGCCCAAGTTTTGGGCTCGATCCGAAATCAATAGGTCCGAGAAATTGGTCAATTCAATTTCAACGACCGTTCGTTCCTAATTGTAGTGGTTGGTGTATTCCGTACGTCTAGCGTTTGGATTTCACTCAAAACTCACCAAATGACTCCGCCCACAATATTATGATGTTGCCCAAGTTTTGGGCTCTATCCGAAATCTGTTCGAAATTGGACAATTCAAGTTCAACGGCAGTTCGTTCCTAACTATAGTGGTTGGTGTATTCCATACTTCTAGCGATTGGATTTCACTCAAAACTCACCAAATGACTGCTCCCACCATATTTTGATGTTGCCCAAGTTTTGGGCTCGATCCGAAATCAATAGGTGTTCCAAATTGGACAATTCAAGTTCAACGGCAGTTCGTTCCTAGTTGGGGCGGTTGGTGTATTTCGTACTTCTAGCGATTGGATTTCACTCAAAACTCACCAATTGACTCCTCCCACCATATTATGATGTTGCCCAAGTTCGGGGCTCGATCCGAAATCGATAGGGGTGAGAAATTGGACAATTCAAGTTCAACGGCAGTTCGTTCCTAATTGGAGTGGTTGGTCTATTCCATACTTCTAGCGATTGGATTTCACTCAAAACTCACCAAATGACTCCTCCCACCATATTTTGATGTTGCCCAAGTTTTGGGCTCGATCCGAAATCAAAAGGTGTGTGAAATTGGACAATTCAAGTTCAACGGCAGTTCGTTCCTAACTGGAGTGGTTGGTGTATTCCATACTTCTAGCGATTGGATTTCTCTCAAAACTCACCAATTGACTCCTCCCACCATATAATGATGTTGTCCAAGTTTTGGGCTCGATCCGAAATCAATAGATGTTCCAAATTAGACAATTCAAGTTCAACGGAAGTTCGTTCCTAATTGGAGTGGTTGGTGTATTCCATACTTCTAGCGATTGGATTTCACTCAAAACTCACCAAATGACTCCTCCCACCATATTATCATGTTGCCCAAGTTTTGGGCTCGATCCGAAATCAATAGGTGTTCCAAATTGGACAATTCAAGTTCAACGGCAGTTTGTTCCTAACTGGAGTGGTTGGTGTATTCCATACTTCTAGCGATTGGATTTCTCTCAAAACTCACCAATTGACTCCTCCCACCATATTATGATGTTGCCCAAGTTTTGGGCTCGATCCGAAATCAATAGATGTTCCAAATTAGACAATTCAAGTACAACGGCAGTTCGTTCCTAATTGGAGTGGTTGGTGTATTCCATACTTCTAGCAATTGGATTTCACTCAAAACTCACCAAACGACTCCTCCCACCATATTATCATGTTGCCCAAGTTTTGAGCTCGATCCGAAATCAATAGGTGTTCCAAATTGGACAATTCAAGTTCAACGGCAGTTCGTTCCTAACTGGAGTGGTTGGTGTATTCCATACTTCTAGCGATTTGATTTCACTCAAAACTCACCAAATGACTCCTCCCACCATATTATGAAGTTGCCCAAGTTTTGGGCTCGATCCGAAATCAATAGGTGTTCGAAATTGGACAATTCAAGTTCAACGGCAGGTCGTTCCTAATTGCAGTGGTTGGTGTATTCCATACTTCTAGCGATTGGATTTCACTCAAAACTCACCAAATGACTCCTCCCACTATATTATGATGTTGCCCAAGTTTTGGGCTCGATCCGAAATCAATAGATGTTCCAAATTTGACAATTCAAGTTCAACGGCAGTTCGTTCCTAATTGGAGTGGTTGGTGTATTCCACACTTCTAGCGATTGGATTTCACTCAAAACTCACCAAATGACTCCTCCCACCATATTATGATGTTGCCCAAGTTTTGGGCTCGATCCGAAATCAATAGGTGTTCCAAATTGGACAATTCAAGTTCAACGGCAGTTCGTTCCTAACTGGAGTGGTTGGTGTATTCCATACTTCTAGCGATTGGATTTCACTCAAAACTCACCAAATGACTCCTCCCACCATATTATGTTGTTGCAAAAGTTTTGGGCTCGATCCGAAATCAATAGGTGTGAGAAATTGGTCAATTCAATTTCAACGATAGTTCGTTCCTAATTGGAGTGGTTGGTGTATTCCATACGTCTAGCGATTGGATTTCACTCAACACTCACCAAATGACTCCTCCCACTATATTATGATGTTGCCCAAGTTTTGGCTTGATCCGAAATCAATAGACGTTCCAAATTGGACAATTCTAGCTCAATGGCAGTTCGTTCCTAATTGGAGTGGTTGGTGTATTCCATACTTCTAGCAATTGGATTTCACTCAAAACTCACCAAATGACACCTCCCACCATATTATGATGTTGCCCAAGTTTTCGGCTCGATCCGAAATCAATAGGTGTTCCAAATTGGACAATTCAAGTTCAACGGCAGTTCGTTCCTAACTGGAGTGGTTGGTGTATACCATACTTCTAGCGATTGGATTTCACTGAAAACTCACCAAATGACTCCTCCCACCATATTATGATGTTGCCCTTGTTTTGGGCTCGATCCGAAATCAATAGGTGTTCCAAATTGGACAATTCAAGTTCAACGGCAGTTCGTTCCTACATGGAGTGGTTGGTGTATTCCATACTTCTAGCGATTGGATTTCACTCAAAACTCACCAAATGACTCCTCCCACCATATTATGATGTTGCCCAAGTTTTGGGCTCGATCCGAAATCAATAGGTGTGAGAAATTGGACAATTCAAGTTCAACGGCAGTTCGTTCCTAATTGGAGTGGTTGGTGTATTCCATATTTCTAGCGATTGGATTTCACTCAAAACTAACCAAATGACTCCTCCCACCATATTATGATGTTGGCCAAGTTTTGGGGTCGATCCGAAATCAATAGGTGTTCCAAATTGGACAATTCAAGTTCAACGGCAGTTCGTTCCTAACTGGAGTGGTTGGTGTATTCCATACTTCTAGCGATTGGATTTCACACAAAACTCACCAATTGACTCCTCCCACCATATTATGATGTTGTCCAAGTTTTGGGCTCCATCCGAAATCAATAGGTGTTCCAAATTGGACAATTCAAGTTCAACGGTAGTTCGTTCCAAAGTGGAGTGGTTGGTGTATTCCATACTTCTAGCGATTGGATTTCACTCAAAACTCACCAAATGACTCCTCCCACCATATTATGATGTTGCCCAAGTTTTGGGCTCGATCCGAAATCAATAGGTGTTCCAAATGGGACAATTCAACTTCAACGGCAGTTCGTTCCTAATTGGAGTGGTTGGTGTATTCCATATTTCTAGCGATTGGATTTCACTCAAAACTCACCAAACAACTCCTCCCACCATATTATGTTGTTGCCCAAGTTTTGGGCTCGATCCGAAATCAATAGGTCCGAGAAATTGGTCAATTCAATTTCAACGACCGTTCGTTCCTAATTGTAGTGGTTGGTGTATTCCGTACGTCTAGCGATTGGATTTCACTCAAAACTCACCAAATGACTCCGCCCACAATATTATGATGTTGCCCAAGTTTTGGGCTCTATCCGAAATCTGTTCGAAATTGGACAATTCAAGTTCAACGGCAGTTCGTTCCTAACTATAGTGGTTGGTGTATTCCATACTTCTAGCGATTGGATTTCACTCAAAACTCACCAAATGACTGCTCCCACCATATTTTGATGTTGCCCAAGTTTTGGGCTCGATCCGAAATCAATAGGTGTTCCAAATTGGACAATTCAAGTTCAACGGCAGTTCGTTCCTAGTTGGGGCGGTTGGTGTATTTCGTACTTCTAGCGATTGGATTTCACTCAAAACTCACCAATTGACTCCTCCCACCATATTATGATGTTGCCCAAGTTCGGGGCTCGATCCGAAATCGATAGGGGTGAGAAATTGGACAATTCAAGTTCAACGGCAGTTCGTTCCTAATTGGAGTGGTTGGTCTATTCCATACTTCTAGCGATTGGATTTCACTCAAAACTCACCAAATGACTCCTCCCACCATATTTTGATGTTGCCCAAGTTTTGGGCTCGATCCGAAATCAAAAGGTGTGTGAAATTGGACAATTCAAGTTCAACGGCAGTTCGTTCCTAACTGGAGTGGTTGGTGTATTCCATACTTCTAGCGATTGGATTTCTCTCAAAACTCACCAATTGACTCCTCCCACCATATAATGATGTTGTCCAAGTTTTGGGCTCGATCCGAAATCAATAGATGTTCCAAATTAGACAATTCAAGTTCAACGGCAGTTCGTTCCTAATTGGAGTGGTTGGTGTATTCCATACTTCTAGCGATTGGATTTCACTCAAAACTCACCAAATGACTCCTCCCACCATATTATCATGTTGCCCAAGTTTTGGGCTCGATCCGAAATCAATAGGTGTTCCAAATTGGACAATTCAAGTTCAACGGCAGTTTGTTCCTAACTGGAGTGGTTGGTGTATTCCATACTTCTAGCGATTGGATTTCTCTCAAAACTCACCAATTGACTCCTCCCACCATATAATGATGTTGTCCAAGTTTTGGGCTCGATCCGAAATCAATAGGTGTTCCAAATTGGACAATTCAAGTTCAACAGCAGTTCGTTCCTAATTGGAGTGGTTGGTGTATTCCATACTTCTAGCGATTGGATTTCACTCAAAACTCACCAAACAACTCCTCCCACCATATTATGCTGTTGCCCAAGTTTGGGGCTCGATCCGAAATCAATAGGTGTGAGAAATTGGACAATTCAAGTTCAACAGCACTTCGTTCCTAATTGGAGTGGTTGGTGTATTCCATACTTCTAGCGATTGGATTTCACTCAAAACTCACCAAAATGACTCCACCCACCATATTATGATGTTGCCCAAGTTTTGCGCTCGATCCGAAATCAATAGGTGTTCCAAATTGGACAATTGAAGTTCAACGGCAGTTCGTTCCTAATTGGAGTGGTTGGTGTATTCCATACTTCTAGCGATTGGATTTCACTCAAAACTCACAAAATGACTCCTCCCACCATATTATGATGTTGCCCAAGTTTGGGGCTCGATCCGAAATCAATAGGTGTGAGAAATTGGACAATTCAAGTTCAACGGCAGTTCGTTCCTAATTGGAGTGGTTGGTGTATTCCATACATCTAGCGATTGGATTTCACTCAAAATTCACCAAATGACTCCTCCAACGATATTATGATGTAGCCCAAGTTATGGGCTCGATCCAAAATCAATAGGTGTGAGAAATTAGACAATTCAAGTTCAACGGAAGTTCGTTCCTGATTGTAGTGGTTGGTGTATTCCATACTTCTAGCGATTGGATTTCACTCAAAACTCACCAAACGACTCCTCCCACCATATTATGCTGTTGCCCAAGTTTGGGGCTCGATCCGAAATCAATAGGTGTTCCAAATTGGACAATTCAAGTTCAACGGCAGGTCGTTCCTAATTGGAGTGGTTGGTGTATTCCATACTTCTAGCAATTGGATTTCACTCAGAACTCACCAAATGACTCCTCCCACCATATTATGATGTTGCCCAAGTTTGGGGCTCGATCCGAAATCAATAGGTGTGAGAAATTGGACTATTCAAGTTCAACAGCAGTTCGTTCCTATTTGGAGTGGTTGGTGTATTCCATACTTCTAGCGATTGGATTTCACTCAAAACTCACCAAACAACTCCTCCCACCATATTATGCTCTTGCCCAAGTTTGGGGCTCGATCCGAAATCAATAGGTGTGAGAAATTGGACAATTCAAATTGAACGGAAGTTCGTTCCTAATTGGAGTGGTTGGTGTATTCCATACTTCTAGCGATTGGATTTCACTCAAAACTCACCAAATGACTCCTCCCACCATATTATGATGTTGCCCAAGTTTTGGGCTCGATCCGAAATCAATAGGTGTTCCAAATTGGACAATTCAAGTTCAACGGCAGTTCGTTCCTAATTGGAGTGGTTGGTGTATTCCATACTTCTAGCGATTGGATTTCACTCAAAACTCAACAAATGACTCCTCCCACCATATTATGATGTTGCCCAAGTTTGGGGCTCGATCCGAAATCAATAGGTGTGAGAAATTGGACAATTCATTTTCAACGGCAGTTCGTTCCTAATTGGAGTGGTTGGTGTATTCCATACTTCTAGCGATTGGATTTTGTTGAGCCTATTCCTAACAACTAAAATGAGTTATTAAAAATAGAAACTTCAATTCTCGCAAGTGCACGAACCATTTATAGTATAGCTTATGAAATACGAGGTCGATCCCACGGAGAATGGTAACTTGGTTGCAAGTTAAACTACTTAGAATGATGGAAAAACTGAAAACAAAGAAACAAACTAACTAACAATTGGCAAGGTCTAGGACAGAATCCTAGCACCACACACGCACTCGAATGGGGGGTTTTTGTTGTTTAAATGAAAACAAGAGAATGAAATGGAAGTGCTGGAAGTAAACAATGGCAGCAATGAACAAGTTGTGAAACAATGATTGAGAAGTGTTAGAGCCTTGGAATCTACCACTAGTCTTCCTATCCAAGTTATGAATGCATAGAAATTGACTCAAGCTTCATTAACAATAGATTATCGCATACAAGCCTATGGTATCTAGGTGCAGGATGCATGATTCTCCTAAGGCATGTAATTGTGCATGGTATCTACACAACACGTGATCTCTAATATGCAACCTAAGCATGGTATCTACTTAGAATAAAGCATCTAAGAGTCATTAAGTTCCTTGAGAATATGATAATCACACAAGTCCTAGAACATGGTATCTGTCCTAGTCAACCTATGGTTATTAACCCCTTGAATGATTCTTAGGCCATTCATGTGTTGCTTGTGAAAGGAGAGTAGAATTGGTGAATCTAAACCCCTTCCCAACCTGTGCTAGATGCATAAAATCCTAGTTAGCTACTCCAAGAAAACATACATCAAGCACATAATAAGCTGGAGATTAACAACTTGATAATGAAAGCAAGGAAATCAATTAACTATGAAATCATCCATAACATTGAATATTCATGACTAGGGCTTCATCCTAAGCCCTAACAAAATGGATTAGTTAAACATAATTATGAATACAGAAGATAAGAAATACATAGGTAGAATAAAGAGAATAGAAGAACTAGCTGGTGGCAGCAAGGTAGTTTCCAGGACAGCTCCCAGCTCTCCCTCCTTTGCAGCTAGCTCTCTCTCTCTCTCTTTGTGGTGAATCTGAATGTGTGTATGGAAGTAATGGATGAAGTGAATTGTGTCTGGGATGTGGAATGGAAGTGGTATTTATAGGGAGAAGGAAAGGGGAATTCTGAATTGAATATGACTAATGCATACAACACTTGTATTTAGATAATCAGAATTGGTTGCTGCACTAATAAATCCCACCAGCAGCCATAGGTCATCTTCATGTCAGCATGATCAAGCATCCATCCAGAAACCAATAGCTCATGCCTAGCTCACCATGACCAAGCATCCATCAGCTCATCCTCATGTCAGCATGATGTGTATTTTGATGGGCTCACGGATTGGGTTTGGCTGAATCCAAATATGACTTTAAGATATCCATTTTGAAGTTCAGAATGTCTCTGATCCAACCACACAAGTATTGGCCCAATCCAAGCTCGGATGAAGAAGATAAGTCCGAAATGAACTTCTAACTCAATATCCAGTTTTTGCACGTTTTGCACCATTTTGCTTCAAAAGCAATCTCTTGCTGCCTTCAACCTATAGAACACACAAACATAGGTAAGTGACTTGAAATAAAGAGAAACTAAACAAAATTACTAAGTAACGAAGGCATGCAAATGTGTGAAATTATGAACTTATCAAATACCCCCAAACTTAGACTTTGCTAGTCCTCGAGCAAACAAAATAAAACTACAACTTAGAAAACAGAAAATAAGCAGCTAGCCTTCCAAACAATATCCTCAAAGAATCATCAAAGTATATGGTTCCAAAGAAACACAACAATCACAATCTAAGTTCCACACATGATTCAAGAGTGTGCAAAGCTTACAATGACATCCTTAAGTGTAGTGTGTGAATGCCAAATCAGAACAACACCTGCAACTCAAATAAGTACATGCGCACACACTTAAAGCACAATCAAGAATTTCGAGCCCCATAAGCTCATTATGAAATCAGCTCTCCACAGTAATACCACACATTACCAAGGATCAAAAGGACTTTACAAGGGTTGTAATGAGGCTTAGGGTAGTGGTTGAATGAAAGAGGAGACATGGAGATATAACAACATTTTGAGCACAACTAAAGCATAGGTAAAAGCATGAGAGATTACTGAACTTTGTAACAAGCAAGGAACACATACATGAGCAGATTTTCAACATAATTTCAGCACCTTCAAATGTGTTATTTGGCCTAATTTTGTGGCTCTTTACCCTAGATCACCATGATCTTTCCTTATAACACCCTAGGGCCGTGACTACATTGGTCACACTTCATTACCTCTTTTGATTAGTTAACAATACCCCAAAACTTATTTCTTTTCAACACTTGGGTTACAGCACTAATGACTCAGTTTTGCTCCAAAAACCTTGCAATCTTTATGACTCTCCTTTAAAGATAGCTTTAATTGCTCAAAGAATAGGTAAAGATAAGAAACAGAGATTTATTATGGTAGAAATGGTTTACACAAAGAAAGGCTTAACGTAGGCTCAAATGGATTGACTAGGGATGAATACATGTAGAGGGATGGTTAGAAAGGCTCAAACGATTTAAACATGGCCTAAATCACTTCCTAAGCATTGTATGGCAACAGAATGTCTCAAGAGATATTCAAATAAGTTCTAGAGCATGAAACCAAGATCATGAAATAAGCAAAATTGCATAACATCTCCAAGTAGCAAGAAATTGGACTAACTTGGCAAAGTGCTCAATAAGTGCAAGGATGGCATGCAAGACAAAGTTCACTCAGAATCACACATAGGCCTTAAACAATGACTATCAATTTCTGAAAAAACCATATTAGTATTAAATCCAAGTCTTATCATAGGTGTTTGGAAGGATAACGAAACAACACACAAAATCCTGCGTTATTAGACACTAGACACACTTAAAAATTTTAAAATTTGACAATAAAACAACATAACTGAATCCTTCCCCCCAAACTTAAATGAAACATTGTCCTCAATGTTTAGAGTATAAGAACAAGCAATGCCTCATAAATGAAAGGAAAGAAGATAAGGAAAAGACATAACCAAATGTTAGAGTTCAGAAAACAACTCCCCTTTGAAGCGATTAGGACGCAAGCAAGCTCCTTGCACGTTCTATCTTCTCCTCATCACCTTGGGTTGCCTCCCAAGAAGCGCTAAGTTTTATGTCTTCAGCCGGACGTCCAAACTTTGGTGAGCTTCAAGAGAGTGGTGGAGGCTCCTTGAGTGCTTGAGACTCAATATTGGCATCAAAGTTGGCATCAAAGTAAGGTTTCAACCGATGTCCGTTCACCTTGAAGGTGCTGCCATCCTTAATATTTTGAATCTCCACTGCGCCATGATCAAACACATTAGTAATAACAAAAGGGCCAATCCACCGAGAACGAAGCTTACCTGGGAAGAGCTTAAGGCGTGAATTGAATAAGAGAACCTTCTGCCCTTCCTCAAACGTCTTCCTAAGAATCTTCTTGTCATGATACTGCTTTGTTTTCTCCTTATAAAGCTTAGCGTTCTCATACGCCTCATGTCGCAACTCCTCCAACTCATTGAGTTGAAGCCTCCTCTTTTCACCAGCAGCTTTCATGTCAAAATTGAATGCCTTGATCGCCCAATAAGCCCTGTGCTCAAGCTCCACTGGTAAGTGACAAGGTTTACCAAAAACAAGTCTATATGGAGACATACCTATGGGGGTCTTATAAGCTGTCCTATAAGCCCACAATGCATCCTCCAAACGCATGTACCAATCCTTCCTTGTGGTGTTCACTGTCTTCTCAAGTATGTGCTTAATCTCCCTATTGCTTATCTCAACCTGCCCACTAGTTTGAGGATGGTAGGGTGTTGCCACCTTATGCTTGATTCCATACTTCTTCAAGAGTGCTGCAAAAGCTTGGTTAACAAAATGGGAGCCACCATCACTAATGATTGCTCTTGGTGTGCCAAACCTTGTAAAAATATTTCCTCTGAGAAAACTGATCACAATCTTAGCATCATTAGTTCTAGTGGCAATGGCTTCCACCCATTTGGAAACATAATCGACAGCAACTAATATATATTCAAATCCATAAGAAGTAGGAAAAGGGCCCATGAAATCAATTCCCCAAACATCAAATATATCAATGACTAAGATATTAGTGAGAGGCATCTGATTTCTAGCATGCAAATTACCCATCCGTTGGCATCTATCACATGAAGCACAAAATGTATAAGCATCCTTAAAAAGGGTAGGCCAAAAGAAACCTGATTGTAG
Source organism: Prunus avium (assembly GCF_965620075.1). Lineage (NCBI taxonomy): Eukaryota > Viridiplantae > Streptophyta > Magnoliopsida > Rosales > Rosaceae > Prunus > Prunus avium. The sequence goes on along the minus strand of NC_142286.1, from coordinate 21,875,751 downwards.
CACTTTGTTGGCAGTCTTCTTTGCTCCAAAATGGCCTCCGCATGCATGGGAGTGACAAAACTCTAGAATGCTCTTAAAATCACCTTCAGGCACACACCTTCGAATTACTTGGTCCGGACAATGCTTGAATAGGTATGGATCATCCCAAAAGTAGTATCTTGCTTGTTTCCTAAGCTTGTCACGTTGGAATGTAGATAACCCTGTAGGGAGTTCGTTAGTGCATAAGTAGTTAACAATATCAGCAAACCAAGGCAATGGATTAAGAGAATTCAAAGCACAAATAGAGAAGAGTTGCTCATCAGGGAAGCTTTCACGCAATGGCAGTGAATCCTCCTCTTCATTAGATACATGCACCAATCTACTCAAGTGATCAGCCACCACATTCTCACTTCCTTTTCTATCTTTTATCTCCAAGTCAAACTCTTGCAACAAGAGGATCCATCTAATGAGGCGTGGCTTGGCATCCTTTTTAGCTAACAAGTATTTCAATGCTGCATGATCAGTGTAAACAATGACCTTGTTAGTAATCAAATAAGATCTGAACTTCTCTAAAGCAAATATGACAGCTAATAACTCCTTCTCTGTGGTGGAATAGTTGAGTTGGGCATCGTTGAGGGTTCTACTAGCATAGTAGATGGCATGTGGCTTCTTATCAACTCGCTGCCCCAAAACAGCTCCAACAGCATAATCTGAGGCGTCACACATCAGTTCAAAAGGCAAGCTCCAATCCGGTGGCATAATGATTGGGGCAGTTGTGAGCATCATTTTCAAAGCATTGAAAGCATTCTCACAGTTTTGATCAAACACAAAATCCATGTCCTTGGCAAGGAGATTGCACAAAGGCCTTGCAATCTTAGAAAAATCTTTAATGAAACGCCTATAGAAACCTGCATGGCCAAGGAAAGAACGTACTTCTTTGACAGAAGTAGGTGAGGGCATAGAAGCAATCAAATCAATCTTAGCTTTATCTACCTCAATTCCATTACTAGAGATGACATGACCAAGAACTATGCCTTGGTTAACCATAAAATGACATTTTTCCCAATTAAGCACAAGGTTATTTTGTTCACATCTAGCCAACACCTTAGATAAGTTATGCAAACATTGATCAAAAGAATCACCAAAGACAGAGAAGTCATCCATGAATACCTCAATAAACCTTTCTACCATGTCGGAGAAAATGCTCATCATGCACCTTTGGAAAGTGGCTGGGGCGTTGCAAAGACCAAAGGGCATCCTCCTATAAGCAAAAGTACCAAAGGGACATGTGAAGGTTGTCTTCTCTTGATCTTCTGGGGCTATGGCGATTTGGTTGTAACCTGAATATCCATCAAGGAAGCAATAGTGGCTATGGCCAGCCAATCTCTCAAGCATTTGATCAATAAATGGAAGAGGGAAGTGATCCTTGCTTGTTGCTGTGTTGAGCTTCCTATAATCAATGCAAACTCTCCAGCCCGTGGTCATCCGTGTTGGTACAAGCTCGTTTGCTTCATTCTTCACCACTGTGATACCTGATTTCTTGGGGACAACTTGTATTGGGCTCACCCATTTACTGTCAGAAATAGGGTAAATAATACCAACATCTAAAAGCTTCATTACTTCTTTCCTTACCACCTCCTTCATGTTTGGATTGAGACGTCTTTGGGCATCCCTCTTAGGCACTGCATTGTCCTCCAATAGTATCCTATGCATGCACGATGTTGGGCTTATGCCTTTGATATCTGCAATGCTCCATCCAATCGCAGTTTTGTGCTCTTTTAGAACCCTCAAAAGCTTCTTCTCATCATTTGGTTCGAGGTGTGAGGCAATGATAACAGGTAGAGTCTCACTCTCACCTAAATAAGCATATTTAAGGTGTGTTGGCAATTGCTTTAATTCCAACTCCGGTGCCTGCACAATAGAAGGTAAAACCTTATTAGTAGGTGCGGGTAAAGATTCAAATTGGTTTGCATACCTCTTTCCCACTTCTATGTAGCTATCCATGCTGCAAACAAGCTCAAGAAGTAAAGGAGAGATCACAGCCTCTAATCTGTCCACTTCTTCTTTCCTTATGCTTTGTGTGATGCATGCTTCAATAGGCTCCAAATAACTCATTGGCAGTGCTTCTTTCACCATATTATCAATTGCATCAAGCTGGAAAACTTCATGCTCATCACTTGGAAACTTGGAGGCTTCAAACACTTTGAATGCTATTGTCTCATCAAACACGTTCATAGTCAATGTACCCTTCTTCACATCAATAATTGCACCGGCAGTTGCCATGAATGGACGACCAAGAATGAGTGGTAACTGATTGTCATGAATTGGTGCTTCTTCCATTTCCAACACCAAGAAATCAGCTGGCAAAATCAGCTCTTCTACCTTCACCAAAACATCTTCTAGAATGCCCCTAGGGTACCTGATAGTTCTATCTGCCAATTGAATGCTCACAGATGTGGCTTGCAACTCACCAAGGTTAAGTTTCTCATAAACATGATATGGCATAAGGTTAATGGATGCACCAAGATCAAGCAAAGCTTTTTGAAACTTAAAATCACTGTTGTTAATATTATGTTAACTCGCAATTGTACGGGGCAATTAGTAGTATAGCAAGACAAGTACGAGGTCGTACCCACGAAGACTGAGAAGTTAAAACTAGTTATGTACTTAGATTACCAAATTCAAGAAAGTAGGAGGTTATGTCTAAAACAGAATTTAAAACAAGAGTGGTTGTGATTGTTGAACAAAAGAAGCAAAATGAAATTGCAAACAAAAACAAGTAAACAAATGTAACAAAGAGTGGTTTTAAGAGTTGGAAAACAGATTTTGAGACTAGGGCATTCGAATCACCATAACAATTCAATTCTGGGTTATAAAGATTCAAGTAACAAGTCTAATTCAGATTCAAAGATTGATTCTAGCTAAAGTATGATTAGGCCATGGTGTTTGGTCCTAACCTTGTGTTCCTAATTCCCTAATTTGATCATTTGTTGTCTAACCTAAAATTAAGCATTAGGAACCCATTAAGCATAGAAGAACATTTTAAACAACCAAGTATGTATCTAATCCCTGTTGTCGAATGTCCATACATACTCTTCCTATTCATAGTTCAATTCGAATTAAAGCATGGTGTATACTCTTAATTCAAACCAAGATAGTTAACAAACAAGTTCTAATGGTGATCAATCATTCAAACAAGCATGTTAACTTATAAGCATAATGAATAAGAACATGAATCATGAATCAAACTTGAAACTCCAAACTTATAAACCCAGAATATTCATGTTAGGTTACATCGAAGCCCTAGTTATGGATTTAGCTACTCATAATGGAAAAGAGACTTGAACAGAAATGAGAAAACATAATGAATGCAATAAGAGTAGAAGAACCCTTTTTCTGAAGTTCTTGTGGTGTCCAAGGCTTCTCCAAGTGCTTCTCCACTTCTAATGCTTCTCCAAGAGCTTCCCCACTTCTAGAAAGATGTATGAAGGATATGGAGGTGATTTGGGATGAGTTTGAGTGAGTGGTGATGGCTAAGGAAGATGAAATTCGTAGGGAAATGGAAGAGAAGAAAGCTGGAGTTGTTTTGGTGATTGTTGGAGTGTTTGGGATTGTGAGAGTGTTTGAGGATGGTTGGAGTGAATTGTGGGGTTGTGAATCCCAGGATTTTTTGTGTCTTGAATGTGGAATGGATGTGGTATTTATAGGGAGAGGGGAGTGATAAATCTGAATTCAATATGGCTAATGCATACAACACTTGCATTATAAAAGATGAATTGGTTGATGCACTTCACTAATGCATACAACACTTGCATTATAAAATCTGAATTGGTTGATGCACTTCACCAATAAATCCCACCAGCAGCCCTAGCTCATCTTCATGTCACAATGACCAAGCTTCCAACTAGCTACAATAGCTCATGCCTAGCTCACCATGACCAAGCTTCCAACCAGCTCATCCTCATGTCAGCATGACCAGCAACTTCAAGGGCTTACAACTTGGGCTTCTCTTAAGCAAATGATGACTTTAAGATGTCCATTGTGAAGTTCAGAATGTGTATGATCCAACCACACAAGTATTGGCCCAATCCAAGCTCGGAGGAGGAAGTTAAGGCCGAAACAAATTGCTAACTCGTTTTGCTCGCTGACAAAAATCCATCCTGAGCATGGTTCAGTGTTTGCTAGGTTACGGCCTCCAGAGTTATTCAATGGGGCTGCAATTTGGATATGTTATAGTACACACCCATTGGAACAACTTTCATGAAGAATGCGGCCTCATCCGAGCTGTGTAGATTGCTGAAACAGATCTTGCAATGTGACCCACGAAACTGGACTGTAGGAAAAATGAGTTTGTCTTTAAGCTCTTCTTCCATTCATCCAAATTAGGCCTTAACATGCTTGAATTGCATGAATTATGCTCTCTTGCTCTATTGGCCTACAAAACACACAAATAGAGGCAAATAACTCAGAATTATAGGAAACTAAGCAAAAGAAGTAAGTAAATTGGGCATGTATATGTATGAAATTATGAGCTTAACACACCCCCAAACCTAGATTTTGCTAGTCCTCGAGCAAAACAAAAGAAAAACAAAGGTAAAAACAAAACAAGAAGTTAACTAGACCACTTTCGTAGGTAACTCGATTGCATTGAGCGTATGCAATAAGCCTTTAAACCTCTAGGTATCCCTAGTAGGAGGAGTTGTGTCTCCTGAGGGTTTAACAGATACGATACCCACAAACGTTTTTCTAACTCTACAAAACAAAATGGTTAGAAAAACAACTTTGAAATCAACTAATGAAAATGAAAGAAAGTTTTAGTCATACCTCCAACACCATAGAGTTGCCAAGATAGGTCATCAATTAGTGTGTACAAGTGGAAGCTATAGCTCAAAGGCACACAGTTTCAAAGCAAGCACACTCAAACCTTGAATAGAGAACATGCTTCGACTCTAATTCTCACAGATAACACTCAATCACTCAGAACCTATGTTTTAATTCTCTCAAGAAAGCATAAGTGAGTGTATGAAATAGAAGCACAAATTTGGTTAGATCTCATGAAAGGAATTAAATACGAAGAATAGAGATACACACAAACTTACCAGCACCCATGAATACATCCTCAAAGATCAGCTAGGTCTTTCACAATGTTGTAATGAAAGGCTAAGGTTTAGGGGAAATGGAAGAATTGGAAGGAAAAACAAATAACTTAAGAACATACCAAGGTTGCATGCTTCATTAATCTGCAAGGCATCATTGATTTAGATTGGCATGGCAGCAAACTTCATGGTATCACCTGGCATAGACTTTATTTTTCACACTTAGATCATATTGAAACACTTTCATCTTTGCTGATTTGATCTGCATCTTCTTTACTTTATTGCACAGATTCACACAAAATTTTTATTTAGGTACATGGCTGCAACTTCCTTGCTTCAAACTTTATGTTGGCAAACCTTGGTATATTTCTAAGTTACTAGGGTATGGCTACAATAGGTCAAGTATCTCAGATTGAGATACAAAGGTAGGGAAATGATGAGGGTGATAGAAGAAAAAGGCTTTAAGTGTTTGGCTTCAAGAGGGCTAATGGAACACACATATGGGTAGGGTGAAAAGAAAGCACATAGAATAGTTATACACACATAGCCTAGCATCACTTCAATGAGTTCATTCATGAATGAGAGCAAGCACATGATATCTGTAAAAGAGAATCATCCTTAGTATTCAATCAAAATGAAATGATGAGATCAATTAGAGTGAATTGAAGAAAATAAGTATGGATGAGAAATAGAACACTTTAAACCCTCTCAAGAAAGCAATTAGGCTCGATATAGCTCACTAGGGTAGTCTCCACTATTTTCCTTCAAGAATTTGAGCATGGTACTTTAGCCACCAGAATTCTAAGAGCAAAAGCTTTGTGAAGTGCAAAATTCTGATATGAAAACCTCAAATAGCAGCTCCATAGCATTGATTGTATGACATTCTTTAAAAAAAAAAAAAAAAAAAAAATAGTGACAAGAGAACGAAAATTGAAAACACAAATGGATAAGAAAATTGAAATTGAAAACCTTCCCCCCAGACCTGAATTAAACATTGTCCTTAATGTGAAAGCATACAAAAGATGATTGAGAACAAACAAATGATAAAGGGAAAAGTTTAGAAGAAGGTTTAGGAAAAATAAAAAATAAAAAAAAAATGAATAAATAAGCAACTCATGGATGACCAGTTAAGGGCCTCAGAAAACACAGCCAGGGGATCCGGGAAGGTTGGAGGGGTCACAATGGTCCCGCTTAAAACCCAAACTTCTTAGACACCGAAGGTGTCGCCTAAAGAACTCCTAGACACTGTATTGACGGAGGTGCTCACTGGGGTTACCAAAAGTTAGCTTATATGAAATTTTTTTATTTTATTTTTATATTTATTTATTTATAAAAAGGAACAGAAACTTAAAATGACTAAAATAAAAACAAAACAAGTAAAGAGAAAGGATAGAAATGCTCCCCCTTGATGCGATTAGGTCGATTGCTACCAAGCACCTTCTTCTTGAACACATGGGTTGCCTCCCAAGAAGCGCCTTAGTTACTGTCTTGGCAAGACATTGTGCAATCAGCTAAGTTGATGGTACGAAGGGAAGTTGATCTACCACATGGCCAGTTTGGATGCCAGCTGAAACTCCCTCATAGAATGGCTTTAAACGTTGTCCATTTACTTTGAAAGTCGAGCCATCTTTAGGGTTTTGAATCTCCACAGCTCCATGGGGAGAAACATTGACCACGGTGAATGGGCCTTGCCATCTAGACTTCAATTTTCCTGGAAAGAGACGCAAACGTGAGTTAAACAAAAGAACTGACATACCTTTGGAGAACTCTTTCCGTTGAATGTTTCTGTCATGGTAACTCTTGGTTCGTTCTTTGTAAAGCTTTGCATTCTCATAAGACTCATGTCTAATTTCTTCCAATTCATTGAGCTGAAACTTTCTTGCATGGCCTGCCTTGTCTAGATCAAAATTTAACTTCTTGATGGCCCAAAAAGCATTGTGTTCAAGCTCCATTGGCAGGTGACAAGCTTTCCCAAACACAAGACGATAAGGGCTCATTCCAATGGGAGTCTTATATGCAGTCCTATAAGCCCATAATGAATCATTGAGCTTGGCTGCCCAATCTTTCCTTGTATTGTTCACCACCTTCTCCAGGATGTGCTTAATTTCTCTATTGCTTATTTCCACTTGACCAGAAGTTTGCGGATGATATGGTGTAGAGACTCGATGGGTGATGTTGTACTTTTTCATGAGTGCTTCGAATGGCTTGTTACAGAAGTGGCTGCCTCCATCACTAATGACAGCCCTTGGAGTACCAAACCTTGTGAAAATATTATCCTTCAAGAACTTCAGCACCACCTTATAATCATTGGTTTTGGTGGCTATGGCTTCCACCCATTTAGACACATAATCAACAGCAACAAGTATGTAAGTATAACCAAAGGAAGATGGGAATGGTCCCATGAAATCAATACCCCACACATCGAAGAGCTCCACAACAAGTATGTTATTCAATGGCATTTCATTCCTGCGACTTATGTTCCCCATCCTTTGGCACCTATCACACTTAACACAAAAATTAAACGCATCTTTGAATAGAGTGGGCCAAAAGAAACCAGATTGCAGAATTTTAAGTGCTGTTTTCTTAGCTCCAAAGTGACCTCCACAAGCCAATTCGTGGCTATGCCTAAGTATGCTTTCTTGCTCTTCTTCTGGAACACATCTTCTGATGAGTTGATCCGGGCAATGCTTGAATAAGAAAGGTTCATCCCAGACATAATGTTTCACCATGGAAAAGAACTTCTTCTTGTCCTGAGAAGTTAGATCATTTCTAAGAACACCACAAGTAAGATAATTAACAAAATCAGCATACCATGGCTCTTTGACTTGGGCAGCATATAGTTGTTCATCAGGGAAAGTCTCATTCAAGGGTAGCATAGCTCCTCCTTTTTCTTCAACCACAATTCTGCTCAAATGATCAGCTACCACATTCTCACATCCCTTCTTATCTCGAATCTCCAAATCGAATTCTTGCAGCAAGAGAATCCATCTAATCAAGCGTGGTTTGGCATCCTTCTTAGTGAGCAAGTATCTAAGAGCTGCATGGTCAGAATAAACAATTACTTTAGAACCAACAAGGTAAGAACGAAATTTTTCTAAAGCAAAAACCACAGCAAGCAACTCCTTCTCTGTTGTGGAGTAGTTGATTTGAGCATCATTCAAGGTCCAGCTAGCATAATGAATCACATGGGGCAGCTTGTTCTTCTTTTGACCTAAAACTGCACCAATAGCAAAGTCAGAGGCATCACACATTATTTCAAATGGTAAAGACCAATCCGGAGCTATGATAATAGGGGCTGAAGTTAGCTCCCTCTTCAAGGTAGTAAAAGCTTCCATGCAAGCTTCATTAAACTCAAAAACAGCATCCTTAGCAAGGAGATTACACAATGGCCTTGTAATGCTTGAGAAATTTTTGATGAACCTTCTATAGAATCCAGCATGACCTAGAAAGCTTCTAATTCCTTTAACAGAGGTAGGGGGTGGAAGATTTGAGATGAGGTCGATCTTGGCTTTATCCACTTCGATTCCCTTGCTTGAAATCACATGGCCTAGCACAATGCCTTGTCTCACCATGAAGTGACACTTCTCCCAATTCAAAATCAGATTTGTTTCCTGGCATCTTTTAAGCACTAGAGACAAGTGGTGAAGACAATTATCAAAAGAGGAACCAAAAACTGAAAAATCATCCATAAATACCTCAATGAATCGTTCCACCATATCTGAAAAGATTGACATCATGCATCTTTGGAAAGTTGCTGGGGCATTGCACAAACCGAATGGCATCCTTCTATAAGCAAACGTACCAAATGGGCATGTGAATGTGGTTTTCTCTTGGTCTTCCGGAGCAATGGGAATTTGATTATAACCTGAAAAACCATCAAGAAAACAATAGTAAGCATGGCCAGATAAACGTTCAAGCATTTGATCAATAAAAGGCAAGGGGAAATGATCTTTTCTAGTGGATGTGTTCAACTTCCTGTAATCAATGCAAACTCTCCAACCAGTGACAGTTCGTGTAGGAACTAGCTCATTCTTCTCATTCTTCACAACGGTGATTCCGGACTTCTTTGGAACAACTTGCACAGGGCTCACCCACTTAGAATCTGAAATTGGGTAGATGATTCCTACATCGAGTAGCTTTAAAACTTCAGCTCTAACCACCTCTTTCATATTGGGATTTAGCCTCCTTTGGGCATCACGAGATGGTTTGCTGTCTTCTTCCATTAAAATCCGGTGCATGCACATGCTTGGACTAATTCCTTTGATGTCTGCTATGGTCCACCCAATGGCTGTTTTATGCTCTTTTAGAACTTTAATTAAGCTCTCTTCTTCATGTGAGGAGAGACCTGCAGCAATTATAACAGGGAGAGTTTCGTTAGCACCCAAATATGTATATTTAAGATTATTGGGAAGAGGTTTAAGTTCTAGCTTTGGTGGGATGACAATGGATGGCTCCAATTTCGCGGATGATGGTCCAAGAGGCTCGATTGGTGGCCTAAAGGATGGTGGGTATGGCGGAAACACTTCTAAGGCAGCCACCACTTCTTGGAACTCCGGTTCACAAAGATCTTCCTCTTCTTGTGTTAAGACAGCTTCTAGAGCATCATTAGACTTTCTCTGCAAAATTATGGAAGAAACCTCATGATCCACAACATCAATTGAAAAGCAAGAATCAAGAGAGATAGAAGGTTGAGATAGAGCATTAAGCATTTTAAATTCAACAGTTTCACCCAAAACAGTCATGGAGAGGGTGCTATCTTTCACTTTGATGATTGTGTCTGCAGTGGCCATGAATGGCCTGCCTAGGAGAATGGGATCAACACGATCTCCATTTGGATTGTCTTCCATGTCCATCACTACAAAATCAGCAGGGAGAATTAGTGTATTAACTTGAACTAGAATATCTTCTACAATACCTTTTGGATATTTTATAGAATGATCAGCTAGTTCAAGTCGCATTGAAGTCTTCTTCATCCCTTCTAAGCCAAGCTCTTGATAAACTGAATATGGCAAAACATTGATGCTTGCTCCCAAGTCCAACATGGCTCTTCCAACCTTCTTGCCTCCAATGTTAATGGGAATGTCAAAGCTGCCAGGATCATCTAGTTTTGGTGGAAGCTTCCTTTGCAACACAGCACTTACATTCTGGTCGAGCTTTACTCCTTCATTTGGAGCGAAATTGAGCTTGTGAGTTTTCAAGTCCTTGATGAATTTTCCATATGCAGGAATCTGTTCAATAAGATCAAGCAAAGGCAAATTGATATTAACTTTACTCAAAATATCATAAATCTCTTTAAAAGCCTTATCTTGCTTTGCTTTCTTAAGACGGCCTGGAAATGGAATCTGTGGAACATATGGAGCGGGTGGCACGTATCTATCTTCTTGAAGATGTGGTGGCACAAATTTGTCATCCCTTTTATGCAATTGGAATTGATTGGATTTCTGAGAATCTGATTTGGCCTTAGGAGCAGATTGAGAAGTTTTGAGTTGTTCTCCTTCCGTGGCCATGGTCTCCTCGTCTTTATCTTCTACAATCACAACATCATTTGAAAGATTAGAATTATCTTTATTATCAATGATCTTACCTGATCTGAGCACATGAATGGCCTTGGCTTCTGGGTTCTTTGGATTGATCTCAGTTTGGCTTGGCCATTTCCCAGGCACTCTTTGGGTTATTTCAGCAGCTATTTGGCCTAATTGGACTTCCAATTTGGAGATGGCAGCTTGTGTAGTTTGCTGAAAATTGGATTGGTTGATTGCCATCTGCTTCACTATATCTTCCAATGATGATGATGATTGTTGTGGCCTTTGGAATGAAGGGGGATTTGCTTGATTCTGGGTATTTCTCCATGAAAAGTTTGGATGATTCCTCCAACCTGGATTATAACTTTGAGAGTATGGATCATTTCTTGGACCTTGGTTGTAGGAATTTACCAACTTAGCTTGTTCTTGCACAAATTCTGGATATCCAGCCCCAAGTGGACAAGCTGTGGTAGCATGGTCATGAGATTCACAAATGCTACACACTTCCTTCGGAGGGCTTCTTGAGTTTAATGCAAGAAGAGCATCTAGCTTTTGTTCCAGTTTTGAAATCTGCATACTAGAAGCATCATTAGAACCACTAATAACACGTTTACCTCTTGTATCCGTATGTTGGGTCTCCATTGCTATCTCCTCAAAGAGTTCGTACGTTTCTTCTGGAGTTTTGGTTTTAAAAGAACCACCTGCAAAATTGGTGACTATATTATGACTAGAAGGGGTTAGTCCTTTATAAAACATACGCATTTGAAGCTTCAATGGAATCCCATGATGAGGACATTGGTTGAGCAACCCATTGAATTTCTCCCATGCTTCACAAAATGATTCATCATCTTGCTGTGCAAATAACAAGATCTTGTCCCTAAGCATGTCGGTCTTTTGCGTGGAGAAGTATTTTTCCAGGAACTTCTTTTGAATGGCAGACCATGTAGTGAGTGAACCAGGCTTCAAAGAATTCAACCAATACTTCGCCTTATCCTTTAAAGTGTATGGAAACACTCTCATTCGAAGTTGATCTTCTGTCACACCTGTCAAGGGAAAAGAACTCACAACATTAAAAATATCCTTTATATGAGTCAATGGATCTTCATTAGGTAAACCATAAAAGGAAGGCAGCATATTAAGATGAGAAGATTTAAGCTCATAATTTCGAGCTACAGTGGGCAGCAAAATGCTTGAAGGAGATGCTGGAATTGTTGGGATATCAAGTTCTCCCATGAACTCAATGGCAGCCATCATTTCTTCTTCTTCTTGGTCTGAACTTGCTTCCGAATTTGAAAGTGAAGAACCAGGAAGTTCAGTGTGGAGAGCAAGACTTGTAAATGTAGCAAGAGCTTGCTCTTTTGCAGTTGACAACTCCCTTTCTAGACGATTCTGAATTTCAGAGGTCACTCGTCTGGGTTGCAATGATGGTCCTGCGTTCAAAGATCTAGAACGTTGGAACGAAGACCTCACTTGTTCAAGTAATGGCTTTTTAGACATAAACTACCTGAAACAGAAAATTAGATTAATTAGAAACACTAAAAAGAATAGGGTAACCTTGGGCACATAACCAGGGAAGAACTTTCGTTCAGTCCCCGGCAACGGCGCCAAAATTTGTTGTTAATATTATGTTAACTCGCAATTGTACGGGGCAATTAGTAGTATAGCAAGACAAGTACGAGGTCGTACCCACGAAGACTGAGAAGTTAAAACTAGTTATGTACTTAGATTACCAAATTCAAGAAAGTAGGAGGTTATGTCTAAAACAGAATTTAAAACAAGAGTGGTTGTGATTGTTGAACAAAAGAAGCAAAATGAAATTGCAAACAAAAACAAGTAAACAAATGTAACAAAGAGTGGTTTTAAGAGTTGGAAAACAGATTTTGAGACTAGGGCATTCGAATCACCATAACAATTCAATTCTGGGTTATAAAGATTCAAGTAACAAGTCTAATTCAGATTCAAAGATTGATTCTAGCTAAAGTATGATTAGGCCATGGTGTTTGGTCCTAACCTTGTGTTCCTAATTCCCTAATTTGATCATTTGTTGTCTAACCTAAAATTAAGCATTAGGAACCCATTAAGCATAGAAGAACATTTTAAACAACCAAGTATGTATCTAATCCCTGTTGTCGAATGTCCATACATACTCTTACTATTCATAGTTCAATTCGAATTAAAGCATGGTGTATACTCTTAATTCAAACCAAGATAGTTAACAAACAAGTTCTAATGGTGATCAATCATTCAAACAAGCATGTTAACTTATAAGCATAATGAATAAGAACATGAATCATGAATCAAACTTGAAACTCCAAACTTATAAACCCAGAATATTCATGTTAGGTTACATCGAAGCCCTAGTTATGGATTTAGCTACTCATAATGGAAAAGAGACTTGAACAGAAATGAGAAAACATAATGAATGCAATAAGAGTAGAAGAACCCTTTTTCTGAAGTTCTTGTGGTGTCCAAGGCTTCTCCAAGTGCTTCTCCACTTCTAATGCTTCTCCAAGAGCTTCCCCACTTCTAGAAAGATGTATGAAGGATATGGAGGTGATTTGGGATGAGTTTGAGTGAGTGGTGATGGCTAAGGAAGATGAAATTCGTAGGGAAATGGAAGAGAAGAAAGCTGGAGTTGTTTTGGTGATTGTTGGAGTGTTTGGGATTGTGAGAGTGTTTGAGGATGGTTGGAGTGAATTGTGGGGTTGTGAATCCCAGGATTTTTTGTGTCTTGAATGTGGAATGGATGTGGTATTTATAGGGAGAGGGGAGTGATAAATCTGAATTCAATATGGCTAATGCATACAACACTTGCATTATAAAAGATGAATTGGTTGATGCACTTCACTAATGCATACAACACTTGCATTATAAAATCTGAATTGGTTGATGCACTTCACCAATAAATCCCACCAGCAGCCCTAGCTCATCTTCATGTCACAATGACCAAGCTTCCAACTAGCTACAATAGCTCATGCCTAGCTCACCATGACCAAGCTTCCAACCAGCTCATCCTCATGTCAGCATGACCAGCAACTTCAAGGGCTTACAACTTGGGCTTCTCTTAAGCAAATGATGACTTTAAGATGTCCATTGTGAAGTTCAGAATGTGTATGATCCAACCACACAAGTATTGGCCCAATCCAAGCTCGGAGGAGGAAGTTAAGGCCGAAACAAATTGCTAACTCGTTTTGCTCGCTGACAAAAATCCATCCTGAGCATGGTTCAGTGTTTGCTAGGTTACGGCCTCCAGAGTTATTCAATGGGGCTGCAATTTGGATATGTTATAGTACACACCCATTGGAACAACTTTCATGAAGAATGCGGCCTCATCCGAGCTGTGTAGATTGCTGAAACAGATCTTGCAATGTGACCCACGAAACTGGACTGTAGGAAAAATGAGTTTGTCTTTAAGCTCTTCTTCCATTCATCCAAATTAGGCCTTAACATGCTTGAATTGCATGAATTATGCTCTCTTGCTCTATTGGCCTACAAAACACACAAATAGAGGCAAATAACTCAGAATTATAGGAAACTAAGCAAAAGAAGTAAGTAAATTGGGCATGTATATGTATGAAATTATGAGCTTAACAATCACCAACTATACAAGGTATAGAAAATGAACCTGGATCCTTTAGCTTTGGAGGTAGCTTTCTTTGTAAGACTGCACTAACCTCTTCACTTAATGCAACCTGTTCATGCTCTTTGAATCTCCTCTTGTTAGTGCATAGATCCTTCAAAAATTTTGCATATTTTGGAATCTGAGCAATGGGATGTTGATTTGCACTTTCTTGAATATTTCCATTATCTCATCCAAGCCTTGATCTTTCTTTGACTTTGATAACCTGCTGGGAAAGGGTGCAATAGGCCTAAAAGCATTAGATGAAATTGGAACTTGATTAGCATTAGATGATACCTTAGGGCCTGTGCTCTTTCCAAGAGAATTGAGGGGCTGTTTGGTGGAACCTGTGGGCTGCCCTTGTGGTGGCTGAATGATCTCCACGTTTTCTCCATCTTCTTGCTCTTCATTGGCATCTCCAACCTTATTATCAACTTGTTTACCACTTCTCAAGATGTGCACTGCTTTAACTTGCTCATGATGCCTTGGATTCACCTCCGTTTGGCTTGGAAAAGTTCCGGATGCTCTATTGCTCATGGAGGATGCAATCTGCCCAACTTGCACTTCTAGTTTGTTCACTGCATTTTGAAGATTCTGATTGGTTTGCATCTGTTGCCCCATGAACTTCTTGAACATGTCTTGCAATTCTCCCATTTGATCACCCCTTTGCTCTTGTACTTGTTGGGGAGCTTGCTGGAATTGCCTTTGTTGTATTTGAAATCCTGGGGGAGGTCCTTGAGATTGTTGCACATTTGAATTATTGCTCCACCTGAAATTAGGATGATTTCTCCACCCCGGATTGTATGTGTTTGAGTAAGGATCATTCTGAGGATTCCTTCCTTGAAGGGCATTTGCTTGCTCTAGCATGTGCTTTGCAAAAGATTGGTCTTGAACTTCCTCTTTGCTTCCTAGAGGGCCAGTCACTGCCTGTTGAAGCAAAGAACACATAACATCAAGTTTTGCATTAATCTCATTATTAGTACTTACCTCAGAGACCACAGCTTTCATAGGAGCTCCTCTTCCTTTATTGTAGCTCCATTGTTGAGAGTTGGTACTCAAAGATTCAAAGAGAGTAAAAGCCTCATCTGCTGTTTTGTTCATCAGTCCTTCTCCACTTGTTGCATCTACCATCATCCTTTCGGAATCAAGCAAACCTTCATAGAAAGATTGCATTTGCATCCAACTCTCTATATTGTGGTGTGGGCAAGAACTCATCATCTCCTTGTACCTCTCCCAGCATTCATGAAAAGCTTCTCCTTCTCTTTGTGTGAAACCAAGAATTTCCTTTCTAATCTTGTTAGTCTTTTGAGCTGGAAAGAATTTCTGCAAAAACTTATTAGAAAGCTCATCCCAAGTACGAATTGAAGCATTAGGCAAAGAGTATAACCATGACTTAGCCTTATCTTTTAAACTGAATGGGAATAGCCTCATCTTAATCTGCTCATCATCAAGTCCTTGAATTTTGATTGTAGCACATATTTCAAAGAATTGCTTAACATGCATGTAAGGATCCTCAGTGGTATTACCATAATAAGTTGGAAGAAGATGAATCATACCACTTCTAAGCTCAAACCTGTCAATTGTGAGTTGAGGATAGACGATGCACGAAGGTTGATCAGTGACTTTGGGGATGGAAAATTCACGCAGGGGTTTCCTAGGTTGGACAACAAGCGCACCACCTCCTTTATCATTATTGTTGTTGTTTGGAATCTCTGCCATCTTGCTTGAACCTTCAGATTCGTAGCTCTCAGATTCAGCACTTAAAGAACTATAATTCCTCCTCAAACCAACACGTACAGCAAAAGTTCCTGGTGAAATTGGCTCAGAATCAGATTCGGACATATATGCACACACAAGAAACCAATTAGTGCCTTCAAATGGAGATAACAACTAAAAAGAAAAACAGAATACAGAAATAAAAACCAACGAAAACAAAAACAAAAACACTCAAAGTAATCTAACTATAGCACCATCGTTACCGGTTCCCCGGCAACGGCGCCAAAAACTTGTTGAGCCTATTCCTAACAACTAAAATGAGTTATTAAAAATAGAAACTTCAATTCTCGCAAGTGCACGAACCATTTATAGTATAGCTTATGAAATACGAGGTCGATCCCACGGAGAATGGTAACTTGGTTGCAAGTTAAACTACTTAGAATGATGGAAAAACTGAAAACAAAGAAACAAACAAACTAACAATTGGCAAGGTCTAGGACAGAATCCTAGCACCACACACGCACTCGAATGGGGGGTTTTTGTTGTTTAAATGAAAACAAGAGAATGAAATGGAAGTGCTGGAAGTAAACAATGGCAGCAATGAACAAGTTGTGAAACAATGATTGAGAAGTGTTAGAGCCTTGGAATCTACCACTAGTCTTCCTATCCAAGTTATGAATGCATAGAAATTGACTCAAGCTTCATTAACAATAGATTATCGCATACAAGCCTATGGTATCTAGGTGCAGGATGCATGATTCTCCTAAGGCATGTAATTGTGCATGGTATCTACACAACACGTGATCTCTAATATGCAACCTAAGCATGGTATCTACTTAGAATAAAGCATATAAGAGTCATTAAGTTCCTTGAGAATATGATAATCACACAAGTCCTAGAACATGGTATCTGTCCTAGTCAACCTATGGTTATTAACCCCTTGAATGATTCTTAGGCCATTCATGTGTTGCTTGTGAAAGGAGAGTAGAATTGGTGAATCTAAACCCCTTCCCAACCTGTGCTAGATGCATAAAATCCTAGTTAGCTACTCCAAGAAAACATACATCAAGCACATAATAAGCTGGAGATTAACAACTTGATAATGAAAGCAAGGAAATCAATTAACTATGAAATCATCCATAACATTGAATATTCATGACTAGGGCTTCATCCTAAGCCCTAACAAAATGGATTAGTTAAACATAATTATGAATACAGAAGATAAGAAATACATAGGTAGAATAAAGAGAATAGAAGAACTAGCTGGTGGCAGCCAGGTAGTTTCCAGGACAGCTCCTAGCTCTCCCTCCTTTGCAGCTAGCTCTCTCTCTCTCTTTGTGGTGAATCTGAATGTGTGTATGGAAGTAATGGATGAAGTGAATTGTGTCTGGGATGTGGAATGGAAGTGGTATTTATAGGGAGAAGGAAAGGGGAATTCTGAATTGAATATGACTAATGCATACAACACTTGTATTTAGATAATCAGAATTGGTTGCTGCACTAATAAATCCCACCAGCAGCCATAGGTCATCTTCATGTCAGCATGATCAAGCATCCATCCAGAAACCAATAGCTCATGCCTAGCTCACCATGACCAAGCATCCATCAGCTCATCCTCATGTCAGCATGATGTGTATTTTGATGGGCTCACGGATTGGGTTTGGCTGAATCCAAATATGACTTTAAGATATCCATTTTGAAGTTCAGAATGTCTCTGATCCAACCACACAAGTATTGGCCCAATCCAAGCTCGGATGAAGAAGATAAGTCCGAAATGAACTTCTAACTCAATATCCAGTTTTTGCACGTTTTGCACCATTTTGCTTCAAAAGCAATCTCTTGCTGCCTTCAACCTATAGAACACACAAACATAGGTAAGTGACTTGAAATAAAGAGAAACTAAACAAAATTACTAAGTAACGAAGGCATGCAAATGTGTGAAATTATGAACTTATCAAATACCCCCAAACTTAGACTTTGCTAGTCCTCGAGCAAACAAAATAAAACTACAACTTAGAAAACAGAAAATAAGCAGCTAGCCTTCCAAACAATATCCTCAAAGAATCATCAAAGTATATGGTTCCAAAGAAACACAACAATCACAATCTAAGTTCCACACATGATTCAAGAGTGTGCAAAGCTTACAATGACATCCTTAAGTGTAGTGTGTGAATGCCAAATCAGAACAACACCTGCAACTCAAATAAGTACATGCGCACACACTTAAAGCACAATCAAGAATTTCGAGCCCCATAAGCTCATTATGAAATCAGCTCTCCACAGTAATACCACACATTACCAAGGATCAAAAGGACTTTACAAGGGTTGTAATGAGGCTTAGGGTAGTGGTTGAATGAAAGAGGAGACATGGAGATATAACAACATTTTGAGCACAACTAAAGCATAGGTAAAAGCATGAGAGATTACTGAACTTTGTAACAAGCAAGGAACACATACATGAGCAGATTTTCAACATAATTTCAGCACCTTCAAATGTGTTATTTGGCCTAATTTTGTGGCTCTTTACCCTAGATCACCATGATCTTTCCTTATAACACCCTAGGGCCGTGACTACATTGGTCACACTTCATTACCTCTTTTGATTAGTTAACAATACCCCAAAACTTATTTCTTTTCAACACTTGGGTTACAGCACTAATGACTCACTTTTGCTCCAAAAACCTTGCAATCTTTATGACTCTCCTTTAAAGATAGCTTTAATTGCTCAAAGAATAGGTAAAGATAAGAAACAGAGATTTATTATGGTAGAAATGGTTTACACAAAGAAAGGCTTAACGTAGGCTCAAATGGATTGACTAGGGATGAATACATGTAGAGGGATGGTTAGAAAGGCTCAAACGATTTAAACATGGCCTAAATCACTTCCTAAGCATTGTATGGCAACAGAATGTCTCAAGAGATATTCAAATAAGTTCTAGAGCATGAAACCAAGATCATGAAATAAGCAGAATTGCATAACATCTCCAAGTAGCAAGAAATTGGACTAACTTGGCAAAGTGCTCAATAAGTGCAAGGATGGCATGCAAGACAAAGTTCACTCAGAATCACACATAGGCCTTAAACAATGACTATCAATTTCTGAAAAAACCATATTAGTATTAAATCCAAGTCTTATCATAGGTGTTTGGAAGGATAACGAAACAACACACAAAATCCTGCGTTATTAGACACTAGACACACTTAAAAATTTTAAAATTTGACAATAAAACAATATTGAGTTCGTTCCTAATTGGAGTGGTTGGTGTATTCCATACTTCTCGCGATTGGATTTCACTCAAAACTCACAAAATGACTCCTCCCACCATATTATGATGTTGCCCAAGTTTGGGGCTCGATCCGAAATCAATAGGTGTGAGAAATTGGACAATTCAAGTTGAACGGCAGTTCGTTCCTAATTGGAGTGGTTGGTGTATTCCATACTTCTAGCGATTGGATTTCACTCAAAACTCACCAAATGACTCCCCCCACCATATTTTGATGTTGCCCAAGTTTGGGGCTCGATCCGAAATCAATAGGTGTGAGAAATTGGACAATTCAAGTTGAACGACAGTTCGTTCCTAATCGGAGTAGTTGTTGTATTCCATACTTCTAGCGATTGGATTTCACTCAAAACTCACCAAATGACTCCCCCCACCATATTTTGATGTTGCCCAAGTTTTGGGCTCGATCCGAAATCAATAGGTGTGAGAAATTGGACAATTCAAGTTCAACGGCAGTTCGTTCCTAATTGGACTGGTTGGTGTATTCCATACCTCTCGCGATTGGATTTCACTCAAAACTCACCAAATGACTCCTCCCACCATATTATTATGTTGCCCAAGTTTTGGGCTCGATCCGAAATCAATAGGTGTTCCAAATTGGACAACTCAAGTTCAACGGCAGTTCGTTCCTAATTGGAGTGGTTTGTGTATTCCACACTTCTAGCGATTGGATTTCACTCAAAACTCACCAAATGACTCCTCCCACCATATTATGATGTTGCCCAAGTTTTGGGCTCGATCCGAAATCAATAGGTGCGAGAAATTGGTCAATTCAATTGCAACGACAGTTTGTTCCTAATCGGAGTAGTTGTTGTATTCCGTACTTCTAGCGTTTGGATTTCACTCAAAACTCACCAAATGACTCCTCCCACCATATTATGATGTTGCCCAAGTTTTGGTCTCGATCCGAAATCAATAGTTGTTCCAAATTGGACAATTCAAGTTCAACGGCAGTTCGTTCCAAATTGGAGTGGTTGGTGTATTCCATACTTCTAGCGATTCGATTTCACTCAAAACTCACCAAATGATTCCTCACACCATATTATGATGTTGCCCATGTTTTGGGCTCGATCCGAAATCAATAGGTGTGAGAAATTGGTCAATTCAATTTCAACGACAGAGCGTTCCTAATCGGAGTAGTTGTTGTATTCCATACTTCTAGCGATTGGATTTCACTCAAAACTCACCAAATGATTCCACCCACGATATTATGATGTCGCCCAAGTTTTGGGCTCGATTCGAAATCCATAAGTGTGAGAAATTGGACAAGTCAAGTTCAACGGCAGTTCGTTCCTAATTGGAGTGGTTGGTGTATTCCATAGTTCTAGCGATTGGATTTCACTCAAAAATCACCGAGTGACTCCTCCCACCATATTATGTTGTTGCGCAAGTTTGGGGCTCGATCCGAAATCAATAGGTGTGAGAAATTGGACAATTCAAGTTCAACGGCAGTTCGTTCCTAATTGGAGTGGTTGGTGCATTCCATACTTCTAGCGTTTGGATTTCACTCAAAACTCACCAAATGACTCCTCCCACGATATTATGATGTTACCCAAGTTTTGGGCTCGATCCGAAATCAATAGGTGTGAGAAATTGGACAAGTCAAGTTCAACGGCAGTTCGTTCCTAATTGGAGTGGTTGGTGTATTCCATACTTCTAGCGATTGGATTTCACTCAAAACTCACCAAATGACTCCTCCCACCATATTATGATGTTGCCCATGTTTTGGGCTCGATCCGAAATCAATAGGTGTTCCAAATTGGACAATTCAAGTTCAACGGCACTTCGTTCCTAATTGGAGTGGTTGGTGTATTCCTTACCTCTAGCGATTGTATTTCACTCAAAACTGACCAAATGACTCCTCCCACCATATTATGATGTTGCACAAGGTTGGGGTTCGATCCGAAATCAATAGGTGTGAGAAATTGGACAATTCAAGTTCAACGGCAGTTCGTTCATAATGGGAGTGGTTGGTGTATTCCATACTTCTAGCGATTGGATTTCACTCAAAACTCACCAAATGACTCCTCCCACCACATTATGTTGTTGCCCAAGTTTTGGGCTCGATCCGAAATCAACAGGGATTCGAAATTGGACAATTCAAGTTCAATGGCAGTTCGTTCCTAATTGGAGTGGTTGGTGTATTCCATACTTCTAGCGATTGGATTTCACTCAAAACTCACCAAATGACTCCTCCCACCATATTATGATGTTGCCCAAGTTTTGGGCTCGATCCGAAATCAATAGGTGTGAGAAATTGGTCAATTCAATTTCAACGACAGTTCGTTCCTAATCGGAGTAGTTGTTGTATTCCATACTTCTAGCGATTGGATTTCACTCAAAACTAACCAAATGACTCCTCCCACCATATTATGATGTTGCCCAAGTTTTGGGCTCGATCCGAAATCAATAGGTCTGAGAGATTGGACAATTCAAGTTCAACGGCTGTTCGTTCCTAATTGGAGTGGTACGTGTATTCCATAGTTCTAGCGATTGGATTTCACTCAAAAACCACCAAATGACTCCTCCCAGCATATTATGATGTTGCCCAAGGTTTGGCCTCGATCTGAAATGAATAGGTGTTCCAAATTGGACAATTCAAGTTCAACGCCAGTTCGTTCCTAACTGGAGTGGTTGGTGTATTCCATACTTCTAGTGTTTGGATTTCACTCAAAACTCACCAAATGACTCCTCCCACCATATTACGGTGTTGCCCATGTTTTGGGCTCGATCCGAAATCAATTGGTGTTCCAAATTGGACAATTCAAGTTCAACGGTAGTTCGTTCCTAATTGGATTGGTTGGTGTATTCCATACTTCTAGCGATTGGATTTCACTCAAAACTCACCAAATGACTCCTCCCACGATATTATGATGTTTCCCAAGTTTTGGGCTCGATCCGAAATCAATAGGTGTTCCAAATTGGACAATTCAAGTTCAGCGGCAGTTCGTTCCTAATTGGAGTGGGTGGTGTATTCCGTACTTCTAGCGATTGGATTTCACTCAAAACTCACCAAATAACTCCTCCCACCATATTATGATGTTGCCCAAGTTTTGGGCTCGATCCGAAATCAATAGGTGTTCGAAATTGGGCAATTCAAGTTCAACGGCAGTTCGTTCCTAATTGGAGTGGTTGGTGTATTCCATACTTCTAGCGATTGGATTTCACTCAAAACTCACCAAATGATTCCTCACACCATATTATGATGTTGCCCAAGTTTTGGGCTCGATCCGAAATCAATAGGTTTGAGAAATTGGTCAATTCAATTTCAACGACAGCTCGTTCCTAATCGGAGTAGTTGTTGCATTCCATACTTCTAGCGATTGGATTTCACTCAAAATTCACCAAATGACTCCTCCCACCATATTATGATGTTGCCCAAGTTTTGGGCTCGATCCGAAATCAATAGGTGTTCCAAATTGGACAATTCAAGTTCAACGGCACTTCGTTTTCTAATTGGAGTGGTTGGTGTATTCCGTAGCTCTAGCGATTGGATTTCACTCAAAACTCACCAAATGACTCCTCCCACCATATTATGATGTTGCACAAGTTTGGGGCTCGATCCGAAATCAATAGGTGTGAGAAATTGGACAATTCAAGTTCAACGGAAGTTCGTTCCTAATGGGAGTGGTTGGTGTATTCCATACTTCTAGCGATTGGATTTCACTCAAAACTCACCAAATGACTCCTCCCACCATATTATGATGTTGCCCAAGTTTTGGGCTCGATCCGAAATCAATAGGTGTTCGAAATTGGACAATTCAAGTTCAACGGCAGTTCGTTCCTAATTGGAGTGGTTGGTGTATTCCATACTTCTAGCGATTGGATTTCACTCACCAAATGACTCCACCCACCGTATTATGATGTTGCCCAAGTTTGGGGCTCGATCCGTAATCAATAGGTGTTCGAAATTGGACAATTCAAGTTCAACGGCAGTTCGTTCCAAATTGGAGTGGTTGGTGTATTCCATACTTCTAGCGATTGGATTTCACTAAAAACTCACCAAATGACTCCTCCCACCATCTTATGATGTTGCCCAAGTTTTGGGCTCGATCCGAAATTAATAGCTGTTCCAAATTGGACAATTCAAGTTCAACGGCAGTTCGTTCCTAATTGGAGTGGTTGGTGTATTCCATACTTCTAGCGATTGGATTTCACTCAAAACTCACCAAAATGACTCCTCCCACCATATTATGATGTTGCCCAAGTTTTGGGCTCGATCCGAAATCAATAGGTGTTCCAAATTGGACAATTCAAGTTCAACGGCAGTTCGTTCCTAATTGGAGTGGTTGGTGTATTCCGTACTTCTAGCGATCGGATTTCACTCAAAACTCACCAAAATGACTCATCCCGCCATATTATGATGTTGCCCAAGCTTTTGTTTCGATCCGAAATCAATAGGTGTGAGAAATAGGACAATTCAAGTTCAACGGCAGTTCGTTTCTAATTGGAGTGGTTGGTGTATTCCATACTTCTAGCAATTGGATTTCACTCAAAACACACCAAAATGAGTCCTCCCACCATATTATGATGTTGCTCAAGCTTTTGGCTCGATCCGAAATCAATAGGTGTGAGAAATTGGACAATTCAAGTTCAACGGCAGTTCATTCCTAATTGGAGTGGTTGGTGTATTCCATACTTCTGGCGATTTGATTTCACTCAAAACTAACCGAAGGACTCCTCCCACCATATTATGATGTTGCCCAAGTTTTGGGCTCGATCCGAAATCAATAGGAGTTCCGAATTGGACAATTCAAGTTCAACGGCAGTTCGTTCCTAATTGGAATGGTTGGTGTATTCCATAATTATAGCGATTGGATTTCACTCAAAACTCACCAAATGACTCCTTCCACCATATTATGTCGTTGCCCAAGTTTTGGGTTCGATCCGAAATCAATAGGTGTTCCAAATTGGACAATTCAAGTTCAACGGCAGTTCGTTCCTAATTGGAGTGGTTGGTGTATTCCATACTTCTAGCGATTGGATTTCACTCAAAACTCAACAAATGACTCCTCCCACCATATTATGATGTTGCCCAAGTTTTGGGCTCGATCCGAAATAAATAGGTGTTCCAAATTGGACAATTAATGTTCAACGGCAGTTCGTTCCTAATTGGAGTGGTTGGTGTATTCCATACTTCTAGCGATTGGATTTCACTCAAAACTCACCAAATGACTCCTCCCAGCATATTATGATGTTGCCCAAGTTTTGGGCTCGATCCGAAATCAATAGGTGTTCCAAATTGGACAATTCAAGTTCAACGGCAGTTCGTTCCTAATTGGATTGGTTGGTGTATTCCGTACTTCTAGCGATTGGATTTCACTCAAAACTCACCAAAATGACTCCTCCCACCATATTATGATGTTGCCCAAGCTTTTGTTTCGATCCGAAATCAATAGGTGTGAGAAATTGGACAATTCAAGTTCAACGGCAGTTCGTTCCTGATTGTAGTGGTTGGTGTATTCCTTACTTCTAGCAATTGGATTTCACTCAAAACTTCCCAAATGACTCCTCCCACCATATTATGACGTTGCCCAAGTTTTGGGCTCGATCCGAAATCAATAGGTGTGAGAAATTGGACAATTTAAGTTCAACGGCAGTTCTTTCCTAATTGTAGTAGTTGGTGTATTCCTTACTTCTAGCGATTGGATTTCACTCAAAACTCACCAAATCACTCCTCCCACCATATTATGATGTTTCCCAAGTTTTGGGCTCGTTCCGAAATCAATAGGTGTCAGAAATTGGACAATTCAAGTTCAACGGCAGTTCGTTCCTAATTGGAGTGGTTGGTGTATTCCATACTTCTAGCGATTGGATTTCACTCAAAACTCACCAAATGACTCCTCCCACCGTATTATGATGTTGCCCAAGTTTGGGGCTCGATCCGAAATCAATAGGTGTGAGAAATTGGACAATTCAAGTTCAACGGCAGTTCATTCCTAATTGGAGTGGTTTGTGTATTCCATACTTCTAGCGATTGGATTTCACTCAAAACTAACCAAATGACTCCTCCCACCATATTACGATGCTGCCCAAGTTTTGGGCTCGATCCGAAATCAATAGGAGTTCCAAATTGGACAATTCAAGTTCAACGGCAGATCGTTCCTAATTGGTGTGGTTGGTGTATTCCATACTTCTGGCGATGCGATTTCACTCAAAACTCACCAAAAGACTCCTCCCACCATATTATGATGTTGCCCAAGTTTTGGGCTCGATCCGAAATCAATAGGTGTTCCAAATTGGACAATTCAAGTTCAAAGGCAGTTCATTCCTAATTGGAGTGGTTTGTGTATTCCATACTTCTAGCGATTTGATTTCACTCAAAACTCACCAAATGACTCCTCCCACCATGTTATGATGTTGCCCAAGTTTTGGGCTCGATCCGAAATCAATAGGTGTTCCAAATTGGACAATTCAAGTTCAACGGCAGTTCGTTCCTAATTGTAGTGGTTGGTGTATTCCTTACTTCTAGCGATTGGATTTCACTCAAAACTCACCAAATGACTCCTCCCACCATATTATGACGTTGCCCAAGTTTTGGGCTCGATCCGAAATCAATAGGTGTGAGAAATTGGACAATTCAAGTTCAACGGCAGTTCGTTCCTAATCGGAGTGGTTGGTGTATTCCATACTTCTAGCAATTGGATTTCACTCAAAACTCACCAAATGACTCCTCCCACCGTATTACGATGTTGCACAAGTTTGGGGTTCGATCCGAAATCAATAGGTGTTCCAAATTGGACAATTCAAGTTCACCGGCAGTTCGTTCCAAATTGGAGTGGTTGGTGTATTCCATACTTCTAGAGATTGGATTTCACTCAAAACTCACCAAAATGACTCCCCCCACCATATTATGATGTTGCCCAAGTTTTGGGCTCGATCCGAAATCAATAGGTGTTCGAAATTGGACAATTCAAGTTCAACGGCAGTTCGTTCCTAACTGGAGTGGTTGGTGTATTCCATACTTCTAGCGATTGGATTTCACTCAAAACTCACCAAAATGACTCCTCCCACCATATTATGATGTTGCCCAAGTTTTGGACTCGATCCGAAATCAATAGGTGTTCGAAATTGGACAATTCAAGTTCAACGGCAGTTCGTTCCTAGTTGGAGTGGTTGGTGTATTCCATACCTCTAGCGATTGGATTTCACCCAAAACTCACCAAATGACTCCTCCCACCGTATTATGATGTTGCACAAGTTTGGGGTTCGATCCGGAATCAATAGGTGTGAGAAATTGAACAATTCAAGTTCAACGGCAGTTCGTTCCTAATTTGTGTGGTTGGTGTATTCCATACTTCTAGCGATTGGATGTCACTCAAAACTCACCAAATGACTCCTCCCACCATATTATGATGTTGCCCAAGTTTTGGGCTCGATCCGAAATCAATAGGTGTGAGAAATTGGACAATTCAAGTTCAACGGCAGTTCGTTCCTAATTGGAGTGGTTGGTGTATTCCATACTTCTAGCGATTGGATTTCACTCAAAACTCACCAAATGACTCCTCCCACAATATTATGTTGTTGCCCAAGTTTTGGGCTCGATCCGAAATCAATAGGTGTTCCAAATTGGACAATTCAAGTTCAACGGAAGTTCGTTCCTAATAGGAGTGGTTGGTGTATTCCATACTTCTAGCGATTGGATTTCACTCAAAACTCACCAAATGACTCCTCCCACCATATTATGATGTTGCCCAAGTTTTGGGCTCGATCCGAAATCAATAGGTGTGAGAAATTGGACAATTCAAGTTCAACGGCAGTTCGTTCCTAACTGGAGTGGTTGGTGTATTCCATACTTCTAGCGATTGGATTTCACTCTAAACTCACCAAATGACTCCTCCCACCATATTATGATGTTGCCAAAGTTTGGGGCTCGATCAGAAATCAATAGGGGTGAGAAATTGGACAATTCAAGTTCAACGGCAGTTCGTTCCTAATTGGAGTGGTTGGTGTATTCCATACTTCTAACGATTGGATTTCTCTCAAAACCCACCAAATGACTCCTCCCACCATATAATGACGTTGCCCAAGTTTTGGGCTCGATCCAAAATCAATAGGTGTTCCAAATTGGACAATTCAAGTTCAACGGCAGTTCGTTCCCAACTGGAGTGGTTGGTGTATTCCATACTTCTAGCGATTGGATTTCACTCAAAACTCAACAAATGACTCCTCCCACCATATGATGATTTTGCCCAAGTTTTGGTCTCGATCCGAATTCCACAGGTGTGAGAAATTGGTCAATTCAATTTCAACGGCAGTTCGTTCCAAATTGGAGTGGTTGCTGTATTCCACAGTTCTGGAGATTGGATTTCACTCAAAAGTCACCAAATGACTCTTACCACCATATTATGATGTTGCCCAAGTTTTGGGCTCGATCCGAAATCAATAGGTGTGAGAAATTGGTCAATTCAAGTTCAACGGCAGTACGTTCCTAATTAGAGTGGTTGGGGTATTCCATACTTCTAGCAATTGGATTTCACTCAAAACTCAACAAATGACTCCTCCCACCATATTATGATGTTGCCCAAGTTTTGGGGTCGATCAGAAATCAATACGTGTGAGAAATTGGATAATTCAATTTTAACGGCAGTTCGTTCCTAATTGGAGTGGTTGGTGTATTCCATACTTCTAGCGATTGGATTTCCCTCAAAACTCACCAAATGACTCCTCCCACCATATTATGATGATGCCCAAGTTTTGGGCTCGATCCGAATTCAATAGTTGTGAGAAATTGGTCAATTCAATTTCAACGACAGTTCTTTCCTAATTGGAGTGGTTGGTGTATTCCATACTTCTAGCGATTGGATTTCTCTCAAAACTCACCAAATGACTCCTCCCACCATATTATGATGTTGCCCAAGTTTTGGGCTCGATCCGAAATCAATAGGTGTGAGAAATTGGACAATTCAAGTTCAACGGCAGTACGTTCCTAAATGGAGTGGTTGGGGTATTCCATACTTCTAGCAATTGGATTTCACTCAAAACTCACCAAATGACTCCTCCCACCATATTATGATGTTGCCCAAGTTTTGGGCTCGATCCGAAATCAATAGGTCTTCCAAATTGGACAATTCATGTTCAACGGCAGTTCGTTCCTAATTGGAGTGGTTGGTCTATTCCATACTTCTAGCGATTGGATTTCACTCAAAACTCACCAAATGACTCCTCCCACCATATTATGATGTTGCCCAAGTTTTGGGGTCGATCCGAAATCAATAGGTGTTCCAAATTGGACAATTCAGGTTCAACGGCAGTTCGATCCTAATTGGAGTGGTTGGCGTTTTCCGTACTTCTAGCGATTGGATTTCACTCAAAACTCAGCAAATGACTCCTCCCTCCATATTATGATGTTGCCCAAGTTTTGGGCTCGATCCGAATTCAATAGTTGTGAGAAATTGGTCAATTCAATTTCAACGACAGTTCTTTCCTAATTGGAGTGGTTGGTGTATTCCGTACTTCTAGCGATTGGATTTCACTCAAAACTCACCAAATGACTCCTCCCACCATATTATGATGTTGCCCAAGTTTTGGGCTCGATCCGAAATCAATAGGTGTTCCAAATTGGACAATTGAAGTTCAACGGCAGTTCGTTCCAAATTGGAGTGGTTGCTGTATTCCATAGTTCTGGCGATTGGATTTCACTCAAAAGTCACCAAATGACTCTTACCACCATATTATGATGTTGCCCAAGTTTTGGGCTCGATCCGAAATCAATAGGTGTTCCAAATTGGACAATTCAAGTTGAACGGCAGTTCGTTCCTAATTGGAGTGGTTGGTGTATTCCATACTTCTAGCGATTGGATTTCTCTCCAAACTCACCAAATGACTCCTCCCACCATATTATGATGTTCCCCAAGTTTTGGGCTCGATCCGAAATCAATAGGTGTGAGAAATTGGAAAATTCAAGTATAACGGCAGTTCGTTCCTAACTGGAGTGGTTGGTGTATTCCATACTTCTAGCGATTGGATTTCACTCAAAACTCACCAAATGACTCCTCCCACCATATTATGATGTTGCCCAAGTTTTGGGCTATATCCGAAATCAATAGGTGGGAGAAATTGGTGAATTCAATTTTAACGACAGTTCTTTCCTAATTGGAGTGGTTAGTGTATTCCATACTTCTAGCGATTGGATTTCACTCAAAACTCACCAAATGACTCCTCCCACCATATTATGATGTTGCCCAAGTTTTGGGCTCGATCCGAATTTAATAGGTGTGAGAAATTGGTTAATTCAATTTCAACGACAGTTATTTCCTAATTGGAGTGGTTGGTGTATTCCGTACTTCTAGCGATTGGATTTCACTGAAAACTCACCAAATGACTCCTCCCACCATATTATGATGTTGCCCAAGTTTTGGGCTCGATCCGAAATCAATAGGTGTTCCAAATTGGACAATTCAAGTTCAACGGCAGTTCGTTCCAAATTGGAGTGGTTGGTGTATTCCATAGTTCTGGCGATTGGATTTCACTCAAAAGTCACCAAATGACTCTTACCACCATATTATGCTGTTGCCCCCGTTTTGGGCTCGATCCGAAATCAATAGGTGTGAGAAATTGGACAATTCAATTTCAACGGCAGTTCGTTCCTAATTGGAATGGTTGTTGTATTCCATACTTCTAGCGATTGGATTTCACTCAAAACTCTCCAAATGACTCCTCCCACCATATTATGATGTTGCCAAAGTTTTGGGGTTGATCCGAAATCAATAGGTGTTCCAAATTGGACAATTCAAGTTCAACGGCAGTTCGTTCCTAATTGGAGTGGTTGGTGTATTCCTTACTTCTAGCGATTGGATTTCACTCAAAACTCTCCAAATGACTCCTCCCACCATATTATGATGTTGCCCAAGTTTTGGGCTTGATCCGAAATCAATAGGTGTTCCAAATTGGACAATTCAAGTTCAATGGCAGTTCGTTCCTAATTGGAGTGGTTGGTGTATTCCATACTTCTAGCGATTGGATTTCACATAAAACGCACCAAATGACTCCTCCCACCATATTATGACGTTGCCCAAGTTTTGGGGTCGATCCGAAATCAATAGGTGTTCCAAATTGGACAATTCATGTTCAACGGCAGTTCGTTCCTAATTGGAGTGGTTGCTGTATTCCATACTTCTAGCGATTGGATTTCACTCAAAACTCACCAAATGACTCCTCCCACCATATTATGATGTTGCCCAAGTTTGGGGCTCGATCCGAAATCAATAGGTGTGAGAAATTGGACAATTCAAGTTCAACAGCAGTTCGTTCCTAATTGGAGTGGTTGGTGTATTCCATACTTCTAGCGATTGGATTTCACTCAAAATTCACCAAATCACTCCTCCCACCATATTATGATGTTGCCCAAGTTTTGGGCTCAATCCGAAATCAATAGGTGTTCCAAATTGGACAATTCAAGTTCAACGCAGTTCATTCCTAATTGGAGTGGTTGGTGTATTCCATACTTCTAGCAATCGAATTTCACTCAAAACTCACCAAATGACTACTCCCACCATATTATGATGTTACCCAAGTTTTGGGCGCGATCCGAAATCAATAGGTGTTCCAAATTGGACAATTCAAGTTCAACGGCAGTTCGTTCCTAATTGGAGTGGTTGGTGTATTCCATACTTCTAGCGATTGGATTTCACACAAAACTCACCAAATGACTCCTCCCACCATATTATGATGTTGCCCAAGTTTTGGGGTCGATCCGAAATCAATAGGTGTGAGAAATTGGACAATTCAAGTTCAACGGCAGTTCGTTCCTAATTGGAGTGGTTGGTGTATTCCATACTTCTAGCGATTGGATTTCACTCAAAACTCTCCAAATGACTCCTCCCACCATATTATGATGTTGCACAAGTTTTGGGCTCGACCCGAAATCAATAGGTGTTCCAAATTGGACAAGTCAAGTTCAACGGCAGTTCGTTCCTAATTGGAGTGGTTGGTGTTTTCCATACTTCTAGCGATTGGATTTCACTCAAAACTCACCAAATGACTCCTCCCACCATATTATGATGTTGCCCAAGTTTTGGGCTCGATCCGAAATCGATAGGTATTCCAAATTGGACAATTCAAGTTCAACGGCAGTACGTCCCTAATTGGTGTGGTTGGTGTATTCCATACTTCTAGCGATTGGATTTCATTCAAAACTCACCAAATGACTCCTCCCACCGTATTATGATGTTGCCCAAGTTTTGGGGTCGATCCGAAATCAATAGGTGTGAGAAATTGGACAATTCAAGTTCAACGGCAGTTCGTTCCTAATTGGAGTGGTTGGTGTATTCCATACTTCTAGCGATTGGATTTCACTCAAAACTCTCCAAATGACTCCTCCCACCATATTATGATGTTGAACAAGTTTTGGGCTCGACCCGAAATCAATAGGTGTTCCAAATTGGACAATTCAAGTTCAACGGCAGTTCGTTCCTAATTGGAGTGGTTGGTGTTTTCCATACTTCTAGCGATTGGATTTCACTCAAAACTCAGCAAATGACTCCTCCCTCCATATTATGATGTTGCCCAAGTTTTGGGCTCGATCCGAATTCAATAGGTGTGAGAAATTGGTTAATTCAAATTCAACGACAGTTCTTTCCTAATTGGAGTGGTTGGTGTATTCCGTACTTCTAGCGATTGGATTTCACTCAAAACTCACCAAATGACTCCTCCCGCCATATTATGATGTTATCCAAGTTTTGGGCTCGATCCGAATTCAATAGGTGTGACAAATTGGTCAATTCAATTTCAACGACAGTTCTTTCCTAATTAGAGTGGTTAGTGTATTCCATACTTCTAGCGATTGGATTTCACTCAAAAGTCACCAAATGACTCCTCCCACCATATTATGATGTTGCCCAAGTTTTGGGCTCGATCCGAAATCAATAGGTGTTCCAAATTGGACAATTCAAGTTCAACGGCAGTTCGTTCCAAATTGGAGTGGTTGGTGTATTCCATAGTCCTGGCGATTGGATTTCACTCAAAAGTCACCAAATGACTCTTACCACCATATTATGATGTTGCCCAAGTTTTGGGCTCGATCCGAAATCAATAGATGTGAGAAATTGGACAATTCAAGTTCAACGGCAGTTCGTTCCTAATTGGAGTGGTTGGTGTATTCCATACTTCTAGCGATTGGATTTCACTCAAAACTCTCCAAATGACTCCCCCCACCATATTATGATGTTGCCCAAGTTTTGGGCTCGATCCGAAATCAATAGGTGTTCCAAATTGGACAATTCAAGTTCAACGGCAGTTCGTTCCTAATTGGAGTGGTTGGTGTTTTTCATACATCTAGCGACTGGATTTCACTCAAAACTCAGCAAATGACTCCTCCCTCCATATTATGATGTTGCCCAAGTTTTGGGCTCGATCCGAATTCAATAGGTGTGAGAAATTGGTCAATTCAATTTCAACGACAGTTCTTTCCTAATTGGAGTGGTTGGTGTATTCCGTACTTCTAGCGATTGGATTTCACTCAAAACTCACCAAATGACTCCTCCCACCATATTATGATGTTGCCGAAGTTTTGGGCTCGATCCGAAATCAATAGGTGTTCCAAATTGGACAATTGAAGTTCAACGGCAGTTCGTTCGAAATTGGAGTGGTTGCTGTATTCCATAGTTCTGGCGATTGGATTTTACTCAAAAGTCACCAAATGACTCTTACCACCGTATTATGATGTTGCCCAAGTTTTGGGCTCGATCCGAAATCAATAGGTGTGAGAAATTGGACAATTCAAGTTCAACGGCAGTTCGTTCCTAATTGGAGTGGTCGGTGTTTTCCATACTTCAAGCGATTGGATTTCACTCAAAACTCACCAAATGACTCCTCCCACCATATTATGATGTTGCCCAAGTTTTGGGCTCGATCCGAAATCAATAGGTATTCCAAATTGGACAATTCAAGTTCAACGGCAGTACGTCCCTAATTGGTGTGGTTGGTGTATTCCATACTTCTAGCGATTGGATTTCATTCAAAACTCACCAAATGACTCCTCCCACCATATTATGATGTTGCCCAAGTTTTGGGCTCGATCCGAAATCAATAGGTGTGAGAAATTGGACAATTCAAGTTCAAGGGCAATTCGTTCCTAATTGGAGTGGTTGGTGTATTCCATACTTCTAGCGATTGGATTTCACTCAAAACTCACCAAATGACTCCTCCCACCATATTATGATGTTGCCCAAGTTTTGGGCTCGATACGAAATCAATTGGTCTTCCAAATTGGACAATTCATGTTCAACGGCAGTTCGTTCCTAATTGCAGTGGTTGGTGTATTCCGTACTTCTAGCGATTGGATTTCACTCAAAACTCACCAAATGACTCCTCCCACCATATTATGATGTTGCCCAAGTTTTGGGGTCGATCCGAAATCAATTGGTGTTCCAAATTGGACAATTCAAGTTCAACGGCAGTTCGTTCCAAATTGGAGTGGTTGGTGTATTCCATAGTTCTGGCGATTGGATTTCACTCAAAAGTCACCAAATGACTCCTCCCGCCATATTATGATGTTGCCCAAGTTTTGGGCTCGATCCTAAATCAATAGGTGTTCCAAATTGGAAAATTCAAGTTCAACGGCAGTTCGTTCCAAATTGGAGTGGTTGGCGTTTTCCATACTTCTAGCGATTGGATTTCACTGAAAACTCAGCAAATGACTCCTCCCTCCGTATTATGAGGTTGCCCAAGTTTTGGGCTCGATCCGAATTCAATAGGTGTGAGAAATTGGTCAATTCAATTTCAACGACAGTTCTTTCCTAATTGGAGTGGTTGGTGTATTCCGTACTTCTAGCGATTGGATTTCACTCAAAACTCACCAAATGACTCCTCCCACCATATTATGATGTTGCCCAAGTTTTGGGGTCGATCCGAAATCAATAGGTTTTCCAAATTGGACAATTCAAGTTCAACGGCAGTTCGTTCCAAATTGGAGTGGTTGGTGTATTCCATAGTTCTGGCGATTGGATTTCACTCAAAAGTCACCAAATGACTCCTCCCGCCATATTATGATGTTGCCCAAGTTTTGGGCTCGATCCTAAATCAATAGGTGTTCCAAATTGGACAATTGAAGTTCAACGGCAGTTCGTTCCAAATTGGAGTGGTTGGCGTTTTCCATACTTCTAGCGATTGGATTTCACTGAAAACTCAGCAAATGACTCCTCCCTCCGTATTATGAGGTTGCCCAAGTTTTGGGCTCGATCCGAATTCAATAGGTGTGAGAAATTGGTCAATTCAATTTCAACGACAGTTCTTTCCTAATTGGAGTGGTTGGTGTATTCCGTACTTCTAGCGATTGGATTTCGCTCAAAACTCACCAAATGACTCCTCCCACCATATTATGATGTTGCCCAAGTTTTGGGCTCGATCCGAAATCAATAGGTATTCCAAATTGGACAATTCAAGTTCAACGGCAGTACATCCCTAATTGGTGTGGTTGGTGTATTCCATACTTCTAGCGATTGGATTTCATTCAAAACTCACCAAATGACTCCTCCCACCATATTATGATGTTGCCCAAGTTTTGGGCTCGATCCGAAATCAATAGGTGTGAGAAATTGGACAATTCAAGTTCAACGGCAATTCGTTCCTAATTGGAGTGGTTGGTGTATTCCATACTTCTAGCGATTGGATTTCACTCAAAACTCACCAAATGACTCCTCCCACCATATTTTGATGTTGCCCAAGTTTTGGGCTCGATACGAAATCAATTGGTCTTCCAAATTGGACAATTCATGTTCAACGGCAGTTCGTTCCTAATTGCAGTGGTTGGTGTATTCCGTACTTCTAGCGATTGGATTTCACTCAAAACTCACCAAATGACTCCTCCCACCATATTATGATGTTGCCCAAGTTTTGGGGTCGATCCGAAATCAATTGGTGTTCCAAATTGGACAATTCAAGTTCAACGGCAGTTCGTTCCAAATTGGAGTGGTTGGTGTATTCCATAGTTCTGGCCATTGGATTTCACTCAAAAGTCACCAAATGACTCCTCCCGCCATATTATGATGTTGCCCAAGTTTTGGGCTCGATCCTAAATCAATAGGTGTTCCAAATTGGAAAATTCAAGTTCAACGGCAGTTCGTTCCAAATTGGAGTGGTTGGCGTTTTCCATACTTCTAGCGATTGGATTTCACTGAAAACTCAGCAAATGACTCCTCCCTCCGTATTATGAGGTTGCCCAAGTTTTGGGCTCGATCCGAATTCAATAGGTGTGAGAAATTGGTCAATTCAATTTCAACGACAGTTCTTTCCAAATTGGAGTGGTTGGTGTATTCCGTACTTCTAGCGATTGGATTTCACTCAAAACTCACCAAATGACTCCTCCCACCATATTATGATGTTGCCGAAGTTTTGGGCTCGATCCGAAATCAATAGGTGTTCCAAATTGGACAATTGAAGTTCAACGGCAGTTCGTTCCAAATTGGAGTGGTTGCTGTATTCCATAGTTCTGGCGATTGGATTTCACTCAAAAGTCACCAAATGACTCTTACTACCATATTATGATGTTGCCCAAGTTTTGGGCTCGATCCGAAATCAATAGGTGTGAGAAATTGGACAATTCAAGTTCAACGGCAATTCGTTCCCAATTGGAGTGGTTGGTGTATTCCATACTTCTAGCGATTGGATTTCACTCAAAACACACCAAATGACTCCTCCCACCATATTATGATGTTGCCCAAGTTTTGGGCTCGATCCGAAATCAATAGGCCTTCCAAATTGGACAATTCATGTTCAACGGCAGTTCGTTCCTAATTGGAGTGGGTGGTGTATTCCATACTTCTAGCGATTGGATTTCACTCAAAACTCACCAAATGACTCCTCCCACCATATTATGATGTTGCCCAAGTTTTGGGGTCGATCCGAAATCAATAGGTGTTCCAAATTGGACAATTCAGGTTCAACGGCAGTTCGTTCCTAATTGGAGTGGTTGGCGTTTTCCGTACTTCTAGCGATTGGATTTCACTCAAAACTCAGCAAATGACTCCTCCCTCCATATTATGATGTTGCCCAAGTTTTGGGCTCGATCCGAATTCAATAGTTGTGAGAAATTGGTCAATTCAATTTCAACGACAGTTCTTTCCAAATTGGAGTGGTTGGTGTATTCCGTACTTCTAGCGATTGGATTTCACTCAAAACTCACCAAATGACTCCTCCCACCATATTATGATGTTGCCCAAGTTTTGGGCTCGATCCGAAATCAATAGGTGTTCCAAATTGGACAATTGAAGTTCAACGGCAGTTCGTTCCAAATTGGAGTGGTTGCTGTATTCCATAGTTCTGGCGATTGGATTTCACTCAAAAGTCACCAAATGACTCTTACCACCATATTATGATGTTGCCCAAGTTTTGGGCTCGATCCGAAATCAATAGGTGTGAGAAATTGGACAATTCAAGTTCAACGGCAATTCGTTCCTAATTGGAGTGGTTGTTGTTTTCCATACTTCTAGCGATTGGATTTCACTCAAAACTCACCAAATCACTCCTCCCACCATATTATGATGTTGCCCAAGTTTTAGGCTCGATCCGAAATCAATAGGTATTCCAAATTGGACAATTCAAGTTCAACGGCAGTACGTCCCTAATTGGTGTGGTTGGTGTATTCCATACTTCTAGCGATTGGATTTCACTCAAAACTCACCAAATGACTCCTCCCACCATATTATGATGTTGCCCAAGTTTTGGGCTCGATCCGAAATCAATAGGTCTTCCAAATTGGACAATTCATGTTCACCGGCAGTTCGTTCCTAATTGGAGTGGTTGGTGTATTCCATACTTCTAGCGATTAGATTTCACTCAAAACTCACCAAATGACTACTCCAACCATATTATGATGTTGCCCAAGTTTTGGGCTCGATCCGAAATCAATAGGTTTTCCAAATTGGACAATTCATGTTCACCGGCAGTTCGTTCCTAATTGGAGTGGTTGGTGTATTCCATACTTCTAGCGATTGGATTTCACTCATAACTCACCAAATGACTC
Organism: Prunus avium; assembly: GCF_965620075.1. NCBI lineage: Eukaryota > Viridiplantae > Streptophyta > Magnoliopsida > Rosales > Rosaceae > Prunus > Prunus avium. The sequence continues at coordinate 21,838,576 of NC_142286.1, read as the reverse complement.
CTCCCACCATATTATGATGTTGCCCAAGTTTTGGGGTCGATCCGAAATCCATAGGTGTTCCAAATTGGACAATTCAAGTTCAACGGCAGTTCGTTCCAAATTGGAGTGGTTGGAGTATTCCATAGTTCTGGCGATTGGATTTCACTCAAAAGTCACCAAATGACTCCTCCCGCCATATTATGATGTTGCCCAAGTTTTGGGCTCGATCCGAAATCAATAGGTGTTCCAAATTGGACAATTCAAGTTCAACGGCAGTTCGTTCCTAATTGGAGTGGTTGGCGTTTTCCATACTTCTAGCGATTGGATTTCACTCAAAACTCAGCAAATGACTCCTCCCTCCATATTATGATGTTGCCCAAGTTTTGGGCTCGATCCGAAATCAATAGGTGTTAGAAATTGGACAATTCAAGTTCAACGGCAGTTCGTTCCTAATTGGAGTGGTTGTTGTTTTCCATACTTCTAGCGATTGGATTTCACTCAAAACTCAGCAAATGACTCCTCCCTCCATATTATGATGTTGCCCAAGTTTTGGGGTCGATCCGAATTCAATAGTTGTGAGAAATTGGTCAATTCAATTTCAACGACAGTTCTTTCCTAATTGGAGTGGTTGGTGTATTCCGTACTTCTAGCGATTGGATTTCACTTAAAACTCACCAAATGACTCCTCCCACCATATTATGACGTTGCCCAAGTTTTGGGCTCGATCCGAAATCAATAGGTGTTCCAAATTGGACAATTGAAGTTCAACGGCAGTTCGTTCCAAATTGGAGTGGTTGCTGTATTCCATAGTTCTGGCGATTGGATTTCACTCAAAAGTCACCAAATGACTCTTACCACCATATTATGATGTTGCCCAAGTTTTGGGCTCGATCCGAAATCAATAGGTGTGAGAAATTGGACAATTCAAGTTCAACGGCAGTTCGTTCCTAATTGGAGTGGTTGGTGTTTTCCATACTTCTAGCGATTGGATGTCACTCAAAATTCACCAAATGACTCCTCCCACCATATTATGATGTTGCCCAAGTTTTGGGCTCGATCCGAAATCAATAGGTATTCCAAATTGGACAATTCAAGTTCAACGGCAGTACGTCCCTAATTGGTGTGGTTGGTGTATCCCATACTTCTAGTGATTGGATTTCATTCAAAACTCACCAAATGACTCCTCCCACCATATTACGATGTTGCCCAAGTTTTGGGCTCGAACCGAAATCAATAGGTGTGAGAAATTGGACAATTCAAGTTCAACGGCAATTCGTTCCTAATTGGAGTGGTTGGATTATTCCATACTTCTAGCGATTGGATTTCACTCAAAACTCACCAAATGACTCCTCCCACGATATTATGATGTTGCCCAAGTTTTGGGGCCGATCCGAATTCAATAGTTGTGAGAAATTGGTCAATTCAATTTCAACGACAGTTCTTTCCTAATTGGAGTGGTTGGTGTATTCCGTACTTCTAGCGATTGGATTTCACTTAAAACTCACCAAATGACTCCTCCCACCATATTATGACGTTGCCCAAGTTTTGGGCTCGATCCGAAATCAATAGGTGTTCCAAATTGGACAATTGAAGTTCAACGTCAGTTCGTTCCAAATTGGAGTGGTTGCTGTATTCCATAGTTCTGGCGATTGGATTTCACTCAAAAGTCACCAAATGACTCTTACCACCATATTATGATGTTGCCCAAGTTTTGGGCTCGATCCGAAATCAATAGGTGTTAGAAATTGGACAATTCAAGTTCAACGGCAGTTCGTTCCTAATTGGAGTGGTTGTTGTTTTCCATACTTCTAGCGATTGGATTTCACTCAAAACTCAGCAAATGACTCCTCCCTCCATATTATGATGTTGCCCAAGTTTTGGGGTCGATCCGAATTCAATAGTTGTGAGAAATTGGTCAATTCAATTTCAACGACAATTCTTTCCTAATTGGTGTGGTTGGTGTATTCCGTACTTCTAGCGATTGGATTTCACTTAAAACTCACCAAATGACTCCTCCCACCATATTATGACGTTGCCCAAGTTTTGGGCTCGATCCGAAATCAATAGGTGTTCCAAATTGGACAATTGAAGATCAACGGCAGTTCGTTCCAAATTGGAGTGGTTGCTGTATTCCATAGTTCTGGCGATTGGATTTCACTCAAAAGTCACCAAATGACTCTTACCACCATATTATGATGTTGCCCAAGTTTTGGGCTCGATCCGAAATCAATAGGTGTGAGAAATTGGACAATTCAAGTTCAACGGCAGTTCGTTCCTAATTGGAGTGGTTGGTGTTTTCCATACTTCTAGCGATTGGATGTCACTCAAAATTCACCAAATGACTCCTCCCACCATATTATGATGTTGCCCAAGTTTTGGGCTCGATCCGAAATCAATAGGTATTCCAAATTGGACAATTCAAGTTCAACGGCAGTACGTCCCTAATTGGTGTGGTTGGTGTATCCCATACTTCTAGTGATTGGATTTCATTCAAAACTCACCAAATGACTCCTCCCACCATATTACGATGTTGCCCAAGTTTTGGGCTCGAACCGAAATCAATAGGTGTGAGAAATTGGACAATTCAAGTTCAACGGCAATTCGTTCCTAATTGGAGTGGTTGGATTATTCCATACTTCTAGCGATTGGATGTCACTCAAAACTCACCAAATGACTCCTCCCGCCATATTATGATGTTGCCCAAGTTTTGGGCTCGATCCGAAATCAATAGGTCTAAGAAACTGGTCAATTTAATTTCAACGACAGTTCGTTCCTAATTGGAGTGGTTGGTGTATTCCCTACTTCTAGCGATTGGATTTCACTCAAAACTCACCAAATGACTCCTCCCACCATATTATGATGTTGCCGAAGTTTTGGGCTCCATCCGAAATCAATAGGTGTTCCAAACTGGACAATTCAACTTCAACGGCAGTTCGTTCCTAATTGCAGTGGTTGGTGTATTCCATACTTCTAGCGATTGGATTTCACTCAAAACTCACCAAATGACTCCTCCCACCATATTATGATGTTTCCCAAGTTTTGGGCTCGATCCGAAATCAATAGGTTTTCCAAATTGGACAATTCAAGTTCAACGGCAGTTCGTTCCTAACTGGAGTGGTTGGTGTATTCCATACTTCTAGTGATTGGATTTCACTGAAAACTCACCAAATGACTCCTCCCACCATTTTATGATGTTGCAAAAGTTTTGGGCTCGGTCCGAAATCAATAGGTGTTCCAAAATGGACAATTCAAGTTCAACGGTAGTTCGTTCCAAACTGGAGTGGTTCGTGTATTCCATACTTCTAGCGATTGGATTTCACTCAAAACTCACCAAATGACTCCTCCCACCATATTATGATGTTGCCCAAGTTTTGGGCTCGATCTGAAATCAATAGGTGTTCCAAATTGGACAATTCAAGTTCAACGGCAGTTCGTTCCTAACTGGAGTGGTTGGTGTATTCCATACTTCTAGTGATTGGATTTCACTCAAAACTCACCAAATGACTCCTCCCACCATATTATGATGTTGCCCAAGTTTTGGGCTCGATCCGAAATCAATAGGTGTGAGAAATTGGTCAATTCAATTTCAACGACAGTTCGTTCCTAATTGGAGTGGTTGGTGTATTCCATACGTCTAGCGATTGGATTTCACTCAAAACTCACCAAATGACTCCTCCCACCATATTATGATGTTGCCCAAGTTTTGGGCTCGATCCGAAATCAAAAGGTGTGAGAAATTGGTCAATTCAATTTCAACGACAGTTCGTTCCTAATTGGAGTGGTTGGTGTATTCCATACGTCTAGCGATTGGATTTCACTCAAAACTCACCAAATGACTCCTCCCACCATTTTATGATGTTGCAAAAGTTTTGGGCTCGGTCCGAAATCAATAGGTGTTCCAAAATGGACAATTCAAGTTCAACGGTAGTTCGTTCCAAACTGGAGTGGTTCGTGTATTCCATACTTCTAGCGATTGGATTTCACTCAAAACTCACCAAATGACTCCTCCCACGATATTATGATGTTGCCCAAGTTTTGGGCTCGATCTGAAATCAATAGGTGTTCCAAATTGGACAATTCAAGTTCAACGGCAGTTCGTTCCTAACTGGAGTGGTTGGTGTATTCCATACTTCTAGTGATTGGATTTCACTCAAAACTCACCAAATGACTCCTCCCACCATATTATGATGTTGCCCAAGTTTTGGGCTCGATCCGAAATCAATAGGTGTGAGAAATTGGTCAATTCAATTTCAACGACAGTTCATTCCTAATTGGAGTGGTTGGTGTATTCCATACGTGTAGCGATTGGATTTCACTCAAAACTCACCAAATGACTCCTCCCACTATATTATCGTGTTGCCCAAGTTTTGGGCTCGATCCGAAATCAATAGATGTTCCAAATTGGACAATTCAAGTTTAACGGCAGTTCGTTCCAAGTTGGAGTGGTTGTTGTATTCCATACTTCTAGCGATTGGATTTCACTCAAAACTCACCAAATGACTCCTCCCACCATATTATGATGTTGCCCAAGTTTTGGGCTCGATCCGAAATCAATAGGTGTTTCAAATTGGACAATTCAAGTTCAACGGCAGTTCGTTCCTAAATGGAGTGGTTGGTGTATTCCATACTTCTAGCAATTGGATTTCACTCAAAACTCACCAAATGACTCCTCCCACCATATTACGATGTTGCCCAAGTTTTGGGCTCGATCCGAAATCAATAGATTTTCCAAATTGGACAATTCAAGTTCAACGGCAGTTCGTTCCTAACTGGAGTGGTTGGTGTATTCCATACTTCTAGCGATTGGATTTCACTGAAAACTCACCAAATGACTCCTCCCACCATATTATGATGTTGCCGAAGTTTTGGGCTCGATCCGAAATCAATAGGTGTTCCAAACTGGACAATTCAAGTTCAACGGCAGTTCATTCCTAATTGGAGTGGTTGGTGTATTCCATACTTCTAGCGATTGGATTTCACTCAAAACTCACCAAATGACTCCTCCCACCATATTATGATGTTGTCCAAGTTTTGGGCTCGATCCGAAATCCATAGGTTTTCCAAATTGGACAATTCAAGTTCAACGGCAGTTCGTTCCTAACTGGAGTGGTTGGTGTATTCCATACTTCTAGCGATTGGATTTCACTGAAAACTCACCAAATGACTCCTCCCACCATATTATGATGTTGCCCAAGTTTTGGGCTCGATCCGAAATCAATAGGTGTGAGAAATTGGACAATTCAAGTTCAACGGCAGTTCGTTCCTAATTGGAGTGGTTGGTGTATTCCATATTTCTGGCGATTGGATTTCACTCAAAACTAACCAAATGACTCCTCCCACCATATTATGATGTTGCCCAAGTTTTGGGCTCGATCCGAAATCAATAGGTGTTCCAAATTGGACAATTCAAGTTCAACGGCAGTTCGTTCCTAATTGGGGTGGTTGTTGTATTCGATACTTCTGTCGATTGGATTTCACCCAAAACTCACCAAAAGACTCGTCCCACCGTATTATGTTGTTGCCCAAGTTTTGGAATCGATCCGAAATCAATAGGTCCGAGAAATTGGTCAATTCAATTTCAACGACCGTTCATTCCTAATTGTAGTGGTTGGTGTATTCCGTACGTCTACCGATTGGATTTCACTCAAAACTCCCCAAATGACTCCTCCCACCATATTATGATGTTGCCCAAGTTTGGGGCTCGATCCGAAATCAATAGGTGTGAGAAATTGGGCAATTCAAGTCTAACGGCAGTTCGTCCCTAATTGGAGTGGTTGGTGTATTCCATACTTCTAGCGATTGGATTTCACCCAAAACTAACCAAATGACTCCTCCCACCATATTATGATGTTGCCCAAGTTTTGGGCTCGATCCGAAATCAACAGGTGTTCCAAATTGGACAATTCAAGTTCAACGGCACTTCGTTCCAAACTGGAGTGGTTGGTGTATTCCATACTTCTAGCGATTGGATTTCACTCAAAACTCACCAAATGACTCCTCCCACCATATTATGATGTTGCCCAAGTTTTGGGCTCCATCCGAAATCAATAGGTGTGAGAAATTGGACAATTCAAGTTCAACGGCAGTTCGTTCCTAATTGGAGTGGTTGGTGTATTCCATACTTCTAGCCATTGGATTTCACTCAAAACTCACCAAATGACTCCTCCCACCATATTATAATGTTGCCCAAGTTTTGGGCTCGATCCGAAATTAATAGGTGTTCCAAATTGGACAATTCAAGTTCAACGGCAGTTCGTTCCTAACTGGAGTGGTTGGTGTATTCCATACTTCTAGCGATTGGATTTCACTCAAAACTCACTAAATGACTCCTCCCACCATATTTTGACGTTGCCCAAGTTTTGGGCTCGATCCGAAATCAATAGGTGTTCCAAATTGGACAATTCAAGTTCAACGGCAGTTCGTTCCTAACTGGAGTGGTTGGTGTATTCCATACTTCTAGCGATTGGATTTCACTCAAAACTCACCAATTGACTCCTCCCACCATATTATGATGTTGCCCAAGTTTCGGGCTCGATCCGAAATCAATCGGTGTTCCAAATTGGACAATTCAAGTTCAATGGCAGTTCGTTCCTAACTGGAGTGGTTGGTCTATTCCACACTTCTAGCGATTGGATTTCACTCAAAACTCACCAATTGACTCCTCCCACCATATTATGATGTTGCCCAAGTTTTGGGCTCGATCCGAAATCAATAGGTGTTCCAAATTGGACAATTCAAGTTCAACGGCAGTTCGTTCCTAACTGGAGTGGTTGGTGTATTCCATACTTCTAGTGATTGGATTTCACTCAAAACTCACCAAATGACTCCTCCCACCATATTATGATGTTGCCCAAGTTTTGGGCTCGATCCGAAATCAATAGGTGTGAGAAATTGGTCAATTCAATTTCAACGACAGTTCGTTCCTAATTGGAGTGGTTGGTGTATTCCATACGTCTAGCGATTGGATTTCACTCAAAACTCACCAAATGACTCCTCCCACCATATTATGATGTTGCCCAAGTTTTGGGCTCGATCCGAAATCAAAAGGTGTGAGAAATTGGTCAATTCAATTTCAACGACAGTTCGTTCCTAATTGGAGTGGTTGGTGTATTCCATACGTCTAGCGATTGGATTTCACTCAAAACTCACCAAATGACTCCTCCCACCATTTTATGATGTTGCAAAAGTTTTGGGCTCGGTCCGAAATCAATAGGTGTTCCAAAATGGACAATTCAAGTTCAACGGTAGTTCGTTCCAAACTGGAGTGGTTCGTGTATTCCATACTTCTAGCGATTGGATTTCACTCAAAACTCACCAAATGACTCCTCCCACGATATTATGATGTTGCCCAAGTTTTGGGCTCGATCTGAAATCAATAGGTGTTCCAAATTGGACAATTCAAGTTCAACGGCAGTTCGTTCCTAACTGGAGTGGTTGGTGTATTCCATACTTCTAGTGATTGGATTTCACTCAAAACTCACCAAATGACTCCTCCCACCATATTATGATGTTGCCCAAGTTTTGGGCTCGATCCGAAATCAATAGGTGTGAGAAATTGGTCAATTCAATTTCAACGACAGTTCATTCCTAATTGGAGTGGTTGGTGTATTCCATACGTGTAGCGATTGGATTTCACTCAAAACTCACCAAATGACTCCTCCCACTATATTATCGTGTTGCCCAAGTTTTGGGCTCGATCCGAAATCAATAGATGTTCCAAATTGGACAATTCAAGTTTAACGGCAGTTCGTTCCAAGTTGGAGTGGTTGTTGTATTCCATACTTCTAGCGATTGGATTTCACTCAAAACTCACCAAATGACTCCTCCCACCATATTATGATGTTGCCCAAGTTTTGGGCTCGATCCGAAATCAATAGGTGTTTCAAATTGGACAATTCAAGTTCAACGGCAGTTCGTTCCTAAATGGAGTGGTTGGTGTATTCCATACTTCTAGCGATTGGATTTCACTCAAAACTCACCAAATGACTCCTCCCACCATATTACGATGTTGCCCAAGTTTTGGGCTCGATCCGAAATCAATAGATTTTCCAAATTGGACAATTCAAGTTCAACGGCAGTTCGTTCCTAACTGGAGTGGTTGGTGTATTCCATACTTCTAGCGATTGGATTTCACTGAAAACTCACCAAATGACTCCTCCCACCATATTATGATGTTGCCGAAGTTTTGGGCTCGATCCGAAATCAATAGGTGTTCCAAACTGGACAATTCAAGTTCAACGGCAGTTCATTCCTAATTGGAGTGGTTGGTGTATTCCATACTTCTAGCGATTGGATTTCACTCAAAACTCACCAAATGACTCCTCCCACCATATTATGATGTTGTCCAAGTTTTGGGCTCGATCCGAAATCCATAGGTTTTCCAAATTGGACAATTCAAGTTCAACGGCAGTTCGTTCCTAACTGGAGTGGTTGGTGTATTCCATACTTCTAGCGATTGGATTTCACTGAAAACTCACCAAATGACTCCTCCCACCATATTATGATGTTGCCCAAGTTTTGGGCTCGATCCGAAATCAATAGGTGTGAGAAATTGGACAATTCAAGTTCAACGGCAGTTCGTTCCTAATTGGAGTGGTTGGTGTATTCCATATTTCTGGCGATTGGATTTCACTCAAAACTAACCAAATGACTCCTCCCACCATATTATGATGTTGCCCAAGTTTTGGGCTCGATCCGAAATCAATAGGTGTTCCAAATTGGACAATTCAAGTTCAACGGCAGTTCGTTCCTAATTGGGGTGGTTGTTGTATTCGATACTTCTGTCGATTGGATTTCACCCAAAACTCACCAAAAGACTCGTCCCACCGTATTATGTTGTTGCCCAAGTTTTGGAATCGATCCGAAATCAATAGGTCCGAGAAATTGGTCAATTCAATTTCAACGACCGTTCATTCCTAATTGTAGTGGTTGGTGTATTCCGTACGTCTACCGATTGGATTTCACTCAAAACTCCCCAAATGACTCCTCCCACCATATTATGATGTTGCCCAAGTTTGGGGCTCGATCCGAAATCAATAGGTGTGAGAAATTGGGCAATTCAAGTCTAACGGCAGTTCGTCCCTAATTGGAGTGGTTGGTGTATTCCATACTTCTAGCGATTGGATTTCACCCAAAACTAACCAAATGACTCCTCCCACCATATTATGATGTTGCCCAAGTTTTGGGCTCGATCCGAAATCAACAGGTGTTCCAAATTGGACAATTCAAGTTCAACGGCACTTCGTTCCAAACTGGAGTGGTTGGTGTATTCCATACTTCTAGCGATTGGATTTCACTCAAAACTCACCAAATGACTCCTCCCACCATATTATGATGTTGCCCAAGTTTTGGGCTCCATCCGAAATCAATAGGTGTGAGAAATTGGACAATTCAAGTTCAACGGCAGTTCGTTCCTAATTGGAGTGGTTGGTGTATTCCATACTTCTAGCCATTGGATTTCACTCAAAACTCACCAAATGACTCCTCCCACCATATTATAATGTTGCCCAAGTTTTGGGCTCGATCCGAAATTAATAGGTGTTCCAAATTGGACAATTCAAGTTCAACGGCAGTTCGTTCCTAACTGGAGTGGTTGGTGTATTCCATACTTCTAGCGATTGGATTTCACTCAAAACTCACTAAATGACTCCTCCCACCATATTTTGACGTTGCCCAAGTTTTGGGCTCGATCCGAAATCAATAGGTGTTCCAAATTGGACAATTCAAGTTCAACGGCAGTTCGTTCCTAACTGGAGTGGTTGGTGTATTCCATACTTCTAGCGATTGGATTTCACTCAAAACTCACCAATTGACTCCTCCCACCATATTATGATGTTGCCCAAGTTTCGGGCTCGATCCGAAATCAATCGGTGTTCCAAATTGGACAATTCAAGTTCAACGGCAGTTCGTTCCTAACTGGAGTGGTTGGTCTATTCCACACTTCTAGCGATTGGATTTCACTCAAAACTCACCAATTGACTCCTCCCACCATATTATGATGTTGCCCAAGTTTTGGGCTCGATCCGAAATCAATAGGTGTGAGAAATTGGACAATTCAAGTTCAACGGCAGTTCGTTCCTAACTGGAGTGGTTGGTGTATTCCATACTTCTAGCGATTGGATTTCACTCAAAACTCACCAATTGACTCCTCCCACCATATTATGATGTTGCCCAAGTTTTGGGCTCGATCCGAAATCAATAGGTGTTCCAAATTGGACAATTCAAGTTCAACGGCAGTTCGTTCCTAACTGGAGTGGTTTTTTGTATTCCATACTTCTAGCGATTGGATTTCACTCAAAACTCACCAATTGACTCCTCCCACCATATTATGATGTTCCCCAAGTTTTGGGCTCGATCCGAAATCAATAGGTGTGAGAAATTGGACAATTCAAGTTCAACGGCAGTTCGTTTCTAATTGGAGTGGTTGGTGTATTACATTCTTCTAGCGATTGGATTTCACTCAAAACTCACCAAATGACTCCTCCCACCATATTACGATGTTGGCCAAGTTTTGGGCTCGATCCGAAATCAATAGGTGTTCCAAATTGGACAATTCAAGTTCAACGGCAGTTCGTTCCTAATTGGAGTGGTTGGTGTATTCGATACTTCTAGCGATTGGATTTCGCTCAAAACTCACCAAACGACTCCTCCCTCCATATTATGTTGTTGCCCAAGTTTTGGCCTCGATCCGAAATGAATAGGTCCGAGAAATTGGTCAATTCAATTTCAACGACCGTTCGTTCCTAATTGTAATGGTTGGTGTATTCCATACGTCTAGCGATTGGATTTCACTCAAAACTCACCAAATGACTCCTCCCACAATATTATGATGTTGCCCAAGTTTTGGGCTCGATCCGAAATCAATAGGTGTGAGAAATTAGACAATTCAAGTTCAACGGCAGTTCGTTCCTAATTGGGGTGGTTGGTGTATTCCTTACTTCTAGCCTTTGGATTTCACTCAAAACTCACCAAATCACTCCTCCCACCACATTATAATGTTGCCCAAGTTTTGGGCTCGATCCGAAATTAATAGGTGTTCCAAATTGGACAATTCAAGTTCAATGGCAGTTCGTTCCTAATTGGAGTGGTTGGTGTATTCCGTACTTCTAGCGATTGGATTTCACTCAAAACTCACCAAATGACTCCTCCCACCATATTATGATGTTGCCCAAATTTTGGGCTCGATCCGAAATCAATAGGTGTGAGAAATTGGACAATTCAAGTTCAACGGCAGTTCGTTCCTAATTGGAGTGGTTGGTGTATTCCATACTTCTAGCCATTGGATTTCACTCAAAACTCACCAAATGACTCCTCTCACCATATTATATTGTTGCCCAAGTTTTGGGCTCGATCCGAAATTAATAGGTGTTCCAAATTGGACAATTCAAGTTCAACGGCAGTTCGTTCCAAATTGGAGTGGTTGGTGTATTCCATACTTCTAGAAATTGGATTTCACTCCAAACTCACCAAATGACTCCTCCCACCATATTATGATGTTGCCCAAGTTTGGGGCTCGATCCGAATCAATAGGTGTGAGAAATTGGACAATTCAAGTTCAACGGCAGTTCGTTCCTAATTGGAGTGGTTGGTGTATTCCATACTTCTAGCGATTGGATTTCACTCAAAACTCAACAAATGACTCCTCCCACCATATTATGATGTTGCCCAAGTTTTGGGCTCGATCAGAAATCAATACGTGTGAGAAATTGGATAATTCAATTTCAACGACAGTTCGTTCCTAATTGGAGTGGTTGGTGTATTCCATACTTCTAGCGATTTGATTTCCCTCAAAACTCACCAAAAGACTCCTCCCACCATATTATAATGTTGCCCAAGTTTTGGAGTCGATCCGAAATTAATAGGTGTTCCAAATTGGACAATTCAAGTTCAACGGCAGTTCGTTCCTAATTGGAGTGGTTGGTGTATTCCATACTTCTAGCGATTGGATTTCACTCAAAACTCACCAAATGACTCCTCCCACCATATTATGATGTTGCCCAAGTTTTGGGCTCGATCCGAAATCAATAGGTGTGAGAAATTGGACAATTCAAGTTCAACGGCAATTCGTTCCTAATTGGAGTGGTTGGTGTATTCCATACTTCTAGCCATTGGATTTCACTCAAAACTCACCAAATGACTCCTACCACCATATTATGATGTTGCCCAAGATTTGGGCTTGATCCGAAACAATAGGTATTCCAAATTGGACAATTCAAGTTCAACGGCAGTTCGTTCCTAATTGGAGTGGTTGGTGTATTCCATACTTCTAGGGATTGGATAGCACTCAAAACTCATCAAATGACTCCTCCCACCATATTATGATTTTGCCCAAGTTTTGGCCTCGATCCGAAATCAATAGGTGTTCCAAATTGGACAATTCATGTTCAACGGCAGTTCGTTCCTAATTGGAGTGGTTGGTGTATTCCATACTTCTAGCCATTGGATTTCACTCAAAACTCACCAAATGACTCCTCCCACCATATTATGATGTTGCCCAAGTTTTGGGCTCGATCCGAACTCAATAGGTGTGAGAAATTGGACAATTCAAGTTCAACGGCAGTTCGTTCCTAATTGGAGTGGTTGGTGTATTCCATACTTCTAGCCATTGGATTTCACTCAAAACTCACCAAATGACTCCTCCCACCATATTATAATGTTGCCCAAGTTTTGGAGTCGATCCGAAATTAATAGGTGTTCCAAATTGGACAATTCAAGTTCAACGGCAGTTCGTTCCTAATTGGAGTGGTTGGTGTATTCCATACTTCTAGCGATTGGATTTCACTCAAAACTCACCAAATGATGCAATCCATGCATGTTAAGGCTTGATTTGGGTGAATGGAAGAAGGGCTTGAAGACAAACACATTTTGGCTACAACTCCTTTCCAGCCCAATTTCGTAGGTCAGCTTCTTGGCCTTGGATCAGCATGCTATGGGTTGCATCATTTCCTATCCAAAGTCATCATTGTTACCTAAATGTCAATTAACTGAAAGATAAACACAAAAAGGATTAAAAGCACAAGTTTAACTCAAAAACATAACCAAATCATAAGCTAGAAGGGTACAAAATGATATACAATTATGAACCGATCATTGAACTTGAATTGTCCAATTTCCCGCATCTATTGATTTCGGATCGAACCCCAAACTTGGGCAACATCATAATATGGTGGGAGGAGTCATTTGGTGAGTTTTGAGTGAAATCCAACGGCTAGAAGTATGGAATACACCAACCACTTCAATTAGGAACGAACTGCCGTTGAACTTGAATTGTCCAATTTCTCACACCTATTGATTTCGGATCGAGCCCAAAACTTGGGCAACATCATAATATGGTGGGAGGAGTCATTTGGTGAGTTTTGAGTGAAATCCAATGGCTACCCACAAACGCATTACTAACTCTACAAAACAAAGTGGTTAGTAAAACTTGAAATCAACTAATGAGAACAAAAGAAAACTTTAGTCATACCTCCAACACCGTAGAGTTGCCAAGATAGGTGATCAATCAGTGTGTAATGTGGAAGCTATAGCTCAAAGGCACACGGTTTCAAAGCAAGCACACTCAAACCTTGAATAAAGAACATGCTTCGACTCTAATTCTCACAGATAACACTCAATCACTCAGAACCAATGGTTTTATTCTCTTAAACAAGCTTAAGTGAGTATATGAAATAGAAGCACAATATTTGGTTAGATCTCATGAAGGGAATCAAATACTAAGAATAGAGATACACACATACCTACCATCACCCATGAATACATCCTCAAAGATCAGCTAGGTCTTTCACAAGGTTTGTAATGAAAGGTAAGGTTAGGGGAAATGGAAGAATTGGAAGGAAAAACAGGTAACTTAAGAACATACCAAGGTTGCATTCTTCATTGAAAGATTGACATCATGCATCTTTGGCGCCGTTGCCGGGGACTGAACGAAAGTTCTTCCTTGGTTATGTGCCCAAGGTTACCCTATTCTTTTTAGTGTTTCTAATTAATCTAATTTTCTATTTCAGGTAGTTTATGTCTAAAAGACCGTTCCTTGAACAAGTGAGGTCTTCGTTCCAACGCTCCAGATCTTTGAACGCAGGACCATCGTTGCAACCCAACCGGGTGATCTCTGAAGTTCATAATCGTCTAGAAAGAGAGTTGTCAACTGCAAAAGAGCAAGCTCTTGCCACATTTACAAGTATTGCTCTCCACACTGAACTTCCTGGTTCTTCACCTTCAAATTCGGAAGCAAGTTCAGACCAAGAAGAAGAAGAAGAGATGGCTGCCAATGAGTTCATGGGAGAACTTGATATCCCAACAATTCCAGCATCTCCTTCAAGCATTTTGCTGCCCACTGTAGCTCGAAATTATGAGCTTAAATCTTCTCATCTTAATATGCTGCCTTCCTTTTATGGTTTACCTAATGAAGATCCATTAACTCATATAAAGGATATTTTTAATGTTGTGAGTTCTTTTCCCTTGACAGGTGTGACAGAAGATCAACTTCGAATGAGAGTGTTTCCATACACTTTGAAGGATAAGGCGAAATATTGGTTGAATTCTTTGAAGCCTGGTTCACTCACTACATGGGCTGCCATTCAAAAGAAGTTCTTGGAGAAATACTTCTCCACGCAAAAGACCGACATGCTTAGGGATAAGATCTTGTTATTTGCACAGCAAGATGATGAATCGTTTTGTGAAGCATGGGAGAGATTCAATGGGCTGCTCAACCAATGTCCTCATCATGGGATTCCATTGAAGCTTCAAATGCGTATGTTTTATAAAGGACTAACCCCTTCTAGTCATAATATAGTCACCAATTTTGCAGGTGGTTCTTTTAAAACCAAAACTCCAGAAGAAACATACGAACTCTTTGAGGAGATAGCAATGGAGACCCAACATACGGATACAAGAGGTAAACGTGTTATTAGTGGTTCTAATGATGCTTCTAGTGTGCAGATTTCAAAACTGGAACAAAAGCTAGATGCTCTTCTTGCATTAAACTCAAGAAGCCCTCCGAAGGAAGTGTGTAGTATTTGCGAAACTCCTGACCATGCTACCATAGCTTGTCCACTTGGGGCTGGATATCCAGAATTTGTGCAAGAGCAAGCTAAGTTGGTAAATTCCTACAACCAAGGTCCAAGAAATGATCCATACTCTCAAAGTTATAATCCAGGTTGGAGGAATCATCCAAACTTTTCATGGAGGAATACTCAGAATCAAGCCAATCCCCCTTCATTCCAAAAGCCACAACAAACATCATCATTGGAGGATATAGTTAAGCAGATGGCAATCAACCAATCCAATTTCCAGCAAACTACACAAGCTACCATTGCCAAATTGGAAGTTCAAATAGGCCAATTAGCTGCTGAAATAACTCAAAGAGCACCTGGGAAATGGCCAAGCCAAACCGAGATCAATCCAAAGAACCAAGAAGCCAAGGCCATTCATGTGCTCAGATCAGGTAAGATCATTGATAGTAAAGTTGATTCTAATCTTTCAAATGATGTTGTGATTGTAGAAGATGAAGAGGAGGAGACCACGGCTACAGAAGGGGAACATCTCAAAACTTCTCAATCTGCTCCTAATGCCAAATCAGATTCTCAGGAATCCAAACAATTCCAATTGCATAAGAGAGATGACAAATTTGTGCCACCACATCTTCAAGAAGATAGATACGTGCCACCCGCTCCATATGTTCCACCGATTCCATTTCCAGGCCGTCTTAAGAAAGCAAAGCAAGATAAGGCTTTTAAAGAGATTTATGATATTTTGAGTAAAGTTAATATCAATTTGCCTTTGCTTGATGTTATTGAACAGATTCCTGCATATGGAAAGTTCATCAAGGACTTGAAAACTCACAAGCTCAATTTCGCTCCAAATGAAGATGTAAAGCTTGACCAGAATGTAAGTGCTGTGTTGCAAAGGAAGCTTCCACCAAAACTAGTTGATCCTGGCAGCTTTGACATTCCCATTAACATTGGAGGCAATAAGGTTGGAAGAGCCATGTTGGACTTGGGAGCAAGTGTCAACCTAATGCCATATTCATTGTATCAAAAGCTTGGCTTAGAAGGGATGAAGAAGACTTCAATACGACTTGAACTAGCTGATCATTCTATAAAATATCCAAAAGGTATTGTAGAAGATATTTTAGTTCAAGTTAATACACTAATTCTCCCTGCTGATTTTGTAGTGATGGACATGGAAGACAATCCAAATGGAGATCATGTTGATCGCATTCTCCTAGGCAGGCCATTCATGGCCACTGCAGACACAGTTATCAAAGTGAAAGATAGCACCCTTTCCATGACTGTTCTGGGTGAAACTGTTGAATTTAAAATGCTTAATGCTCTATCTCAACCTTCTATCTCTCTTGATTCTTGCTTTTCAATTGATGTTGTGGATCATGAGGTTTCTTCCAAAATTTTGCAGAGAAAGTCTAATGATGCTCTAGAAGCTGTCTTAACACAAGAAGAGGAAGATCTTTGTGAACCGGAGTTCCAAGAAGTGGTGGCTGCCTTAGAAGTGTTTCAACCATACCCACCATCCTTTAGGCCACCACTCGAGCCTCTTGGACCATCATCCACGAAATTGGAGCCATCCATTATCACCCCACCAAAGCTAGAACTTAAACCACTGCCCAATCATCTTAAATATACTTATTTGGGTGCTAACGAAACTCTCCCTGTTATAATTGCTGCAGGTCTCACCTCACATGAAGAAGAGAGCTTAATTAAGGTTCTAAAAGAGCATAAAACAGCCATTGGGTGGACCATAGCAGACATCAAAGGAATTAGTCCAAGCATGTGCATGCACCGGATTCTAATGGAAGAAGATAGCAAACCATCCCGTGATGCCCAAAGGAGGCTAAATCCCAACATGAAAGAGGTGGTTAGAGCTGAAGTTTTAAAGCTACTCGATGTAGGAATCATCTACCCAATTTCAGATTCTAAGTGGGTGAGCCCTGTACAAGTTGTTCCGAAGAAGTCCGGAATCACCGTTGTGAAGAATGAGAAGAATGAGATAGTTCCTACACGAACTATCACTGGTTGGAGAGTTTGCATTGATTACAGGAAGTTGAACACATCCACTAGAAAAGATCATTTCCCCTTGCCTTTTATTGATCAAATGCTTGAACGTTTATCTGGCCATGCTTACTATTGTTTTCTTGATGGTTTTTCAGGTTATAATCAAATTCCCATTGCTCCGGAAGACCAAGAGAAAACCACATTCACATGCCCATTTGGTACGTTTGCTTATAGAAGGATGCCATTCGGTTTGTGCAATGCCCCAGCAACTTTCCAAAGATGCATGATGTCAATCTTTTCAGATATGGTGGAACGATTCATTGAGGTATTTATAGATGATTTTTCAGTTTTTGGTTCCTCTTTTGATAATTGTCTTCACCACTTGTCTCTAGTGCTTAAAAGATGCCAGGAAACAAACCTGATTTTGAATTGGGAGAAGTGTCACTTCATGGTGAGACAAGGCATTGTGCTAGGCCATGTGATTTCAAGCAAGGGAATTGAAGTGGATAAAGCCAAGATCGATCTCATCTCAAATCTGCCACCCCCTACCTCTGTGAAAGGAATTAGAAGCTTTCTAGGTCATGCTGGATTCTATAGAAGGTTCATCAAAAATTTCTCAAGCATTACAAGGCCATTGTGTAATCTCCTTGCTAAGGATGCTGTTTTTGAGTTTAATGAAGCTTGCATGGAAGCCTTTACTACCTTGAAGAGGGAGCTAACTTCAGCCCCTATTATCATAGCTCCAGATTGGTCTTTACCATTTGAAATAATGTGTGATGCCTCTGACTTTGGTATTGGTGCAGTTTTAGGTCAAAAGAAGAACAAGCTCCCCCATGTGATTCATTATGCTAGCCGGACCTTGAATGATGCTCAAATCAACTACTCCACAACAGAGAAGGAGTTCCTTGCTGTGGTTTTTGCTTTAGAAAAATTTCGTTCTTATCTTGTTGGTTCTAAAGTAATTGTTTATTCTGACCATGCAGCTCTTAGATACTTGCTCACTAAGAAGGACGCAAAACCACGCTTGATTAGATGGATTCTCTTGCTGCAAGAGTTCGATTTGGAAATTCGAGACAAGAAGGGATGTGAGAATGTGGTAGCTGATCATTTGAGCAGAATTGTGGTTGAAGAAAAAGGAGAAGCTGTGCTACCCTTGAATGAGACTTTCCCTGATGAACAACTATATGCTGCCCAAGTCAAAGAACCATGGTATGCTGATTTTGTTAATTATCTTGCTTGTGGTGTTCTTAGAAATGATCTAACTTCTCAGGACAAGAAGAAGTTCTTTTCCATGGTGAAACATTATGTCTGGGATGAACCTTTCTTATTCAAGCATTGCCCAGATCAACTCATTAGAAGATGTGTTCCAGAAGAAGAGCAAGAAAGCATACTTAGGCATAGCCACGAATTGGCTTGTGGAGGTCACTTTGGAGCTAAGAAAACAGCACTTAAAATTCTCCAATCTGGTTTCTTTTGGCCCACTCTATTCAAAGATGCGTTTAATTTTTGTGTTAAGTGTGATAGGTGTCAAAGGATGGGGAACATAAGTCGCAGGAACGAAATGCCATTGAATAGCATACTTGTTGTGGAGCTCTTCGATGTGTGGGGTATTGATTTCATGGGACCATTCCCATCTTCCTTTGGTTGTACTTACATACTTGTTGCTGTTGATTATGTGTCTAAATGGGTGGAAGCCATAGCCACCAAAACCAATGATCATAAGGTGGTGCTCAAGTTCTTGAAGGATAATATTTTCACAAGGTTTGGTACTCCAAGGGCTGTCATTAGTGATGGAGGCAGCCACTTCTGTAACAAGCCATTCGAAGCACTCATGAAGAAGTACAACATCACCCATCGAGTCTCTACACCATATCATCCGCAAACTTCTGGTCAAGTGGAAATAAGCAATAGAGAAATTAAGCACATCCTGGAGAAGGTGGTGAACAATACAAGGAAAGATTGGGCAGCCAAGCTCAATGATTCATTATGGGCTTATAGGACTGCATATAAGACTCCCATTGGGATGAGCCCTTATCGTCTTGTGTTTGGGAAAGCT
Organism: Prunus avium; assembly: GCF_965620075.1. Lineage (NCBI taxonomy): Eukaryota > Viridiplantae > Streptophyta > Magnoliopsida > Rosales > Rosaceae > Prunus > Prunus avium. The sequence goes on along the minus strand of NC_142286.1, from coordinate 21,819,535 downwards.
TGTCACCTGCCAATGGAGCTTGAACACAATGCTTTTTGGGCCATCAAGAAGTTAAATTTTGATCTAGACAAGGCAGGCCATGCAAGAAAGTTTCAGCTCAATGAATTGGAAGAAATTAGACATGAGTCTTATGAGAATGCAAAGCTTTACAAAGAACGAACCAAGAGTTACCATGACAGAAACATTCAACGGAAAGAGTTCTCCAAAGGTATGTCAGTTCTTTTGTTTAACTCACGATTGCGTCTCTTTCCAGGAAAATTGAAGTCTAGATGGCAAGGCCCATTCACCGTGGTCAATGTTTCTCCCTATGGAGCTGTGGAGATTCAAAACCCTAAAGACGGCTCAACTTTCAAAGTAAATGGACAACGTTTAAAGCCATTCTATGAGGGAATCTCAGCTGGCATTCAAACAGGCCATGTGGTGGATCAACTTCCCTTTGTACCATCAACTTAGCTGATCACATAATGTCTTGCCAAGACAGTAACTAAGGCGCTTCTTGGGAGGCAACCCATGTGTTCAAGAAGAAGGTGCTTGGTAGCAATCGACCTAATCGCATCAAGGGGGAGCATTTCTATCCTTTCTCTTTACTTGTTTTGTTTTTATTTTAGTCATTTTAAGTTTCTGTTTCTTTAAATAATTTTTTTTTCATATGAGCTAACTTTGGGTAACCCCAGTGAGCACCTCCGTCAATACAGTGTCTAGGAGTTCTTTAGGCGACACCTTCGGTGTCTAAGAAGTTTGGGTTTTAAGCGGGACCATTGTGACCCCTCCAACCTTCCCGGATCCCCTGGCTGTGTTTTCTGAGGCCCTTAACTGGTCATCCGTGAGTTGCTTGTATATTTGTGTTTTTTTTTTTTTTTTTTTTTTTTTTTTCTTCTAAACTTTTTCTTAACTTTTCCCTTTATCATTTACTTGTTCTCAATCATCTTTACTTTGCTTTAACATTGAGGACAATGTTCAATTCAGGTCTGGGGGGAAGGTTTTCAAATTTCATTCATTTGTGTTTTCAATTTTTCGTTCATTTGTCACTAATTTTTTTTTTTTTTTTTTTTTTTTTAATGTCATACAATCGATGCTATGGAGCTGCCATTGAGGTTTTCATATCAGAATTTTGCACTTCACAAAGCTTTGGCTCCTAGAATTCTGGTGGCTAAAGTACCATGCTCAAATTCTCGAAGGAGAATAGTGGAGACTACCCTAGTGAGCTATTTTGAGCCCAATTGCTTTCTTGAGAGGGTTTAAAGTGTTTCTATTTCTCATCCCAATTTATTTTCTTCATTTCACTCTAAATGATCTCATTATTCCATTTTGATTGAATACTAAGGATGATTCTCTTTTGCAGATATCATGTGCTTGCTCTCATTCATGAATGAACTCATTGAAGTGATGCTAGGCTATGTGTGCATAACCATTCGATGTGCTTTCTTTTCACCCTACCTATATGTGTGTTCCATCAACCCTCTTGAAGCCAAACACTTAAAGCCTTTTCTTCTATCACCCTCATCATTTCCCTACCTTTGTATCTCAATCTGAGATACTTCACCTATTGTAGCCATACCCTATAGCTTAGAAATATACCAAGGTCTGCCAAGATAAAGTTTGAAGCAAGGAAGTTGCTGCCATGTGCCTAAATGAAAGATGGTGTGATTCTGTGCAATGAAGTTAATGAAGATGCAGATCAAATCAACGAAGATGAAAGTGTTTCGATTTGATCTAAGTGTAAAAAAAAAAATAATAATAAATAAATAAATAAATAAATAAAGTCTATGCCAGGTGGTACCATGAAGTTTGCAGCCATGCCATTATAAGTCAATGCTACCTTGCAGATCAATGAAGAATGCAACCTTGGTATGTTCTTAAGTTACCTGTTTTTCCTTCCAATTCTTCCATTTCCCCTAACCTTACCTTTCATTACAAACCTTGTGAAAGACCTAGCTGATCTTTGAGGATGTATTCATGGGTGATGGTAGGTATGTGTGTATCTCTATTCTTAGTATTTGATTCCCTTCATGAGATCTAACCAAATATTGTGCTTCTATTTCATATACTCACTTAAGCTTGTTTAAGAGAATAAAACCATTGATTCTGAGTGATTGAGTGTTATCTGTGAGAATTAGAGTCGAAGCATGTTCTTTATTCAAGGTTTGAGTGTGCTTGCTTTGAAACCGTGTGCCTTTGAGCTATAGCTTCCACATTACACACTGATTGATCACCTATCTTGGCAACTCTACGGTGTTGGAGGTATGACTAAAGTTTTCTTTTGTTCTCATTAGTTGATTTCAAGTTTTACTAACCACTTTGTTTTGTAGAGTTAGTAATGCGTTTGTGGGTATCGTTTCTGTTAAACCCTCAGGAGACACAACTCCTCCTACTAGGGATGCCTAGAGGTTTAAAGGCTTGTTGCATACGCTCAATGCAATCGAGTTACCTACGAAAGTGGTTTAGTTAACTTTTTGTTTTTAACTTTGTTTTGTGTTGTTTTGCTTGAGGACTAGCAAAATCTAGGTTTGGGGGTATTTGATCGGTTCATAATTGTATATCATTTTGTACCCTTCTAGCTTATGATTTGGTTATGTTTTTGAGTTAAACTTGTGCTTTTAATCCTTTTTGTGTTTATCTTTCAGTTAATTGACATTTAGGTAACAATGATGACTTTGGATAGGAAATGATGCAATCCATGCATGTTAAGGCTTGATTTGGGTGAATGGAAGAAGGGCTTGAAGACAAACACATTTTGGCTACAACTCCTTTCCAGCCCAATTTCGTAGGTCAGCTTCTTGGCCTTGGATCAGCATGCTATGGGGCTTGGATGAGGTGAAGATCTTCATGAAACATGTTCCAATGGGTGTCTAGTACAACATATCCAAATTTCAGCCCAATTGGACATTTGTGGAGTGCTCAGCCCGCCCAACACTCAACCCTGCTCAGGAGGATTTGCAGCTGCCAGCTTTGTCATGTGCCTCCATGTGCCTCACCCATGCTGCAACTGACTTTGGATCCAACATAATGAGTGAAGTGGGGAGGCATTCCAGCTATGAAAGTCTAAAGGATCAAGTTGGTACATGCTGGAGTTATTATTGAGAAAGCATGTGCATGCATGTAAAGCATAAATGAAATGAAGTCAATTCCAGTCTCTGTTCGGCAGCCAAATTGTAAGGCCCAAAACGCATACTTCTACTGCTCCGATGGGAATACTTTCTTCATAGAAGTTGTTCCAATGGGTGTCTACTATAACATATCCAAATTTGAGCCCCATTGGATAAGTTTTGAAACCTCTGGCCTTCCTACACCAAGTCTGGTTCAGAAGACTCGTATTTGTTCAACAACCAAAAGAAGACCACATGGGTTGGCAGCAAAAGGCAGCCACAATTGATCACCTTTGATCCCATGTGAAGAAAGCTTGAGGTGCAGCAAAAGAAGTATGGGATGGGATTGATTCCAACCACACTAACATAGACAAGATGAAGTGGGAGTTATGGGTTGTATTAAATGAGGAATGGTGGTGTTGGATTTCATCATGATGTTCCTCCCTCTTAGCCCTATAAATAGAGGAGTCTTCAAGCTACAAAATTCACTTCAGCCATCCTCCACACTTCCATCATCCAGAAATCATCCTCATACATTCCCACAACCCCAAACACTCAAGCAATCAACCCAATACTCTAAACTGCCCCAAAATCACCAAAACAGCTCCAGAAAACCTCCCTTCCATTTCCCTACGAATTTCCTCTTTCTCAGCCATCACCACTCACTCAAGCTCATCTCAAATCACCTCCATATCCTTCATACATCCTTCTAGACGTGGAGAAGCTCTTGGAGAAGCATTGGACACTACAAGAACTTCAGAAAAGGGTTTTTCTACTCTTATGGCATTCATTATGTTTTCCCATTTCTATTTTAGTTTCTTTTCCATTATGAGTAGCTAAATCCATAACTAGGGCTTCGATGTAACCTAACATGAATATTCTGGGTTTATAAGTTTGGAGTTTCAAGTTTGATTCATGATTCATGTTCTTATTCATTATGCTTATAAGTTAACATGCTTGTTTGAATGATTGATCACCATTAGAACTTGTTTGTTAACTATCTTGGTTTGAATTAAGAGTAGACACCATGCTTTAATTCAAATTGAACTATGAATAGGAAGAGTATGTATGGACATTCGACAACAGGGATTAGATACATGCTTGGTTGTTTAAATTGTTCTTCTATGCTTAATGGGTTCCTAATGCTTAATTTTAGGTTAGACAACAAATGATCAAATTAGGGAATTAGGAACACAAGGTTAGGACCAAACACCATGGCCTAATCATACTTTAGCTAGAATCAATCTTTGAATCTGAATTAGACTTGTTACTTGACTCCATATAACCCAGAATTGAATTGTTATGGTGATTCGAATGCCCTAGTCTCCAAATCTGTTTTCCAACTCTTAAAACCACTCTTTGTTACACTTGTTTATTTGCTTTCATTTGCAATTTCAGTTTGCTCACTTCCTTTCACAATCACAATCACTCTCACTTTAATTTCTGTTTTAGACTTAACTTCCTAACTTCTTGAATTCGGTAATCTACATACATAACTAATTTGAACTTCTCAGTCTTCGTGGGTACGACCTCGTACTTGTCTTGCTATATTACTAATTGCCCCGTACAATTGCGAGTTAACATAATAATTAACAACATTCAACGGCAGTTCGTTCCTAATTGGAGTGGTTGGTGTATTCCATACTTCTAGCGATTGGATTTCACTCAAAACTCACCAAATGACTCCTCCCACCATATTATGATGTTGCCCAAGTTTTGGGCTAGATCCGAAATCAATAGGTGTTCGAAATTGCACAATTCAAGTTCAACGGCAGTTCGTTCGTAATTGGAGTGGTTGGTGTATTGCATACTTCTCGCGATTGGATTTCACTCAAAACTCACCAAATGACTCCTCCCACCATATTATGATGTTGCCCAAGTTTTGGGCTCGATCCGAAATCAGTACGTGTGAGAAATTGGACAATTCAATTTCAACGACAGTTCATTCCTAATTGGAGTGGTTGGTGTATTCCATACCTCTAGCGATTGGATTTCCCTCAAAACTCAACAAATGACTCCTCCCACCATATTATGATGTTGCCCAAGTTTTGGGCTCGATCAGAAATCAATACGTGTGAGAAATTGGATAATTCAATTTCAACGACAGTTCGTTCCTAATTGGAGTGGTTGGTGTATTCCATACTTCTAGCGATTTGATTTCCCTCAAAACTCACCAAAAGACTCCTCCCACCATATTATGATGTTGCCCAAGTTTTGGGCTCGATCCGAATTCGATAGATGTGAGAAATTGGTCAATTCAATTTCAACATCAGTTCTTTCCTAATTGGAGTGGTTGGTGTATTCCATACTTCTTGGGATTGGATTTCACTCAAAACTCACCAAATGACTCCTCCCACCATATTATGATGTTGCCCAAGTTTTGGGCTCAATCCGAAATCAATAGGTGTGAGAAATTGGACAATTCAAGTTCAACGGCAGTTCATTCCTAACTGGAGCGGTTGGTGTATTCCATACTTCTAGCGATTGGATTTCACTCAAAACTCACCAAATGACTCCTCCCATCATATTACGATTTTGCCCATGTTTTGGGCTCGATCCGAATTCAACAGGTGTGAGAAATTTGTCAATTCAATTTCAACGACAGTTCTTTCCTAATTGGAGTGGTTGGTGTATTCCACACTTCTACCGATTGGATTTCACTCAAAACTCACCAAATGACTCCTCCCACCATATTATGTTGTAGCCCAAGTTGTGGGCTCGATCCGAAATCAATAGGTCTTCCAAATTGGACAATTCAAGTTCAACGGCAGTTCGTTCCTAATTGGAGTGGTTGGTGTATTCCACACTTCTAGCGATTGGATTTTACTCAAAACTCCCCAAATGACTCCTCCCACCATATTATGATGTTGCCCAAGTTTTGGGCTCGATCCGAAATCAATAGGTGTGAGAAATTGGACAATTCAAGTTCAATGGCAGTTCGTTCCTAACTGGAGCGGGTTGGTGTATTCCATACTTCTAGCGATTGGATTTCACTCAAAACTCACCAAATGACTCCTCCCACCATATTATGATGTTACACAAGTTTTGGGCTCGATCCGAAATCAATGGGTGTTCCAAATTGGACAATTCAAGTTCAACGGCAGTTCGTTCCTAATTGGAGTGGTTGGTGTATTCCATACTTCTAGCGATTGGATTTCTCTCAAAACTCACCAAATGACTCCTCCCACCATCTTATGATGTTGCCCAAGTTTTGGGCTCGATCCGAAGTCAATAGGTGTGAGAAATTGGTCAATTCAATTTCAACGAAAGTTCGTTCCTAATTGGAGTGGTTGGTGTATTCCATACTTCTTGGTTTTGGATTTCACTCAAAACTCACCAAATGACTCCTCCCACCATATTATGCTGTTGCCCAAGTTTTGGGCTCGATCCGAAATCAATAGGTCTTCCAAATTGGACAATTCAAGTTCAACGGCAGTTCGTTCCTAATTGGAGTGGTTGGTGTATTCCATACTTCTAGCGATTGGATTTCACTCAAAACTCACCAAATGACTACTCCCACCATATTATGATGTTGCCCAAGTTTTGGGCTCGATCCGAAATCAATAGGTGTGAGAAATTGGACAATTCAAGTTCAACGGCAGTTCGTTCCTAACTGGAGCGGTTGGTGTATTCCATACTTCTAGCGATTGGATTTCACTCAAAACTCACCAAATGACTCCTCACACCATATTATGATTTTGCCCATGTTTTGGGCTCGATCCGAATTCAACAGGTGTGAGAAATTTGTCAATTCAATTTCAACGACAGTTCTTTCCTAATTGGAGTGGTTGGTGTATTCCACACTTCTACCGATTGGATTTCACTCAAAACTCACCAAATGACTCCTCCCACCATATTATGTTGTAGCCCAAGTTTTGGGCTCGATCCGAAATCAATAGGTCTTCCAAATTGGACAATTCAAGTTCAACGGCAGTTCGTTCCTAATTGGAGTGGTTGGTGTATTCCATACTTCTAGCGATTGGATTTTACTCAAAACTCCCCAAATGACTCCTCCCACCATATTATGATGTTGCCCAAGTTTTGGGCTCGATCCGAAATCAATGGGTGTTCCAAATTGGACAATTCAAGTTCAACGGCAGTTCGTTCCTAATTGGAGTGGTTGGTGTATTCCATACTTCTAGCGATTGGATTTCACTCAAAACTCACCAAATGACTCCTCCCACCATATTATGATGTTGCCCAAGTTTTGGGCTCGATCCGAAATGAACAGGTCTTCCAAATTGGACAATTCAAGTTCAACGGCAGTTCGTTCCTAATTGCAGTGGTTGGTGTATTCCATACTTCTAGCGATTGGATTTCACTCAAAACTCACCAAATGACTCCTCACACCATATTATGATTTTGCCCATGTTTTGGGCTCGATCCGAATTCAACAGGTGTGAGAAATTTGTCAATTCAATTTCAACGACAGTTCTTTCCTAATTGGAGTGGTTGGTGTATTCCACACTTCTACCGATTGGATTTCACTCAAAACTCACCAAATGACTCCTCCCACCATATTATGTTGTAGCCCAAGTTTTGGGCTCGATCCGAAATCAATAGGTCTTCCAAATTGGACAATTCAAGTTCAACGGCAGTTCGTTCCTAATTGGAGTGGTTGGTGTATTCCATACTTCTAGCGATTGGATTTTACTCAAAACTCCCCAAATGACTCCTCCCACCATATTATGATGTTGCCCAAGTTTTGGGCTCGATCCGAAATCAATGGGTGTTCCAAATTGGACAATTCAAGTTCAACGGCAGTTCGTTCCTAATTGGAGTGGTTGGTGTATTCCATACTTCTAGCGATTGGATTTCACTCAAAACTCACCAAATGACTCCTCCCACCATATTATGATGTTGCCCAAGTTTTGGGCTCGATCCGAAATGAACAGGTCTTCCAAATTGGACAATTCAAGTTCAACGGCAGTTCGTTCCTAATTGCAGTGGTTGGTGTATTCCATACTTCTAGCGATTGGATTTCACTCAAAACTCACCAAATGACTCCTCCCACCATATTATGATGTTGCACAAGTTTTGGGCTCGATCCGAAATCAATGGGTGTTCCAAATTGGACAATTCAAGTTCAACGGCAGTTCGTTCCTAATTGGAGTGGTTGGTGTATTCCATACTTCTAGAGATTGTATTTCACTCAAAACTCACCAAATGACTCCTCCCACCATATTATGATGTTGCACAAGTTTTGGGCTCGATCCGAAATCAATGGGTGTTCCAAATTGGACAATTCAAGTTCAACGGCAGTTCGTTCCTAATTGGAGTGGTTGGTGTATTCCATACTTCTAGCGATTGGATTTCACTCAAAACTCAACAAATGACTCCTCCCACCATATTATGATGTTGCCCAAGTTTTGGGCTCGATCAGAAATCAATACGTGTGAGAAATTGGATAATTCAATTTCAACGGCAGTTCGTTCCCAATTGGAGTGGTTGGTTTATTCCATACTTCTAGCGATTGGATTTCCCTCAAAACTCACCAAACGACTCATCCCACCATATTATGATGTTGCCCAAGTTTTGGGCTCGATCCGAATTCGATAGGTGTGAGAAATTGGTCAATTCAATTTCAACGACAGTTCTTTCCTAATTGGAGTGGTTGGTGTATTCCATACTTCTAGCGATTGGATTTCACTCAAAACTCACCAAATGACTCCTCCCACCATATTATGATGTTGCCCAAGTTTTGGGCTCGATCCGAAATCAACTGGTGTGAGAAATTGGACAATTCAAGTTCAACGGCAGTTCGTTCCTAATTGGAGTGGTTGGTGTATTCCGTACTTCTAGCGATTGGATTTCACTCAAAACTCACCAAATGACTCCTCCCACCATATTATGATGTTGCCCAAGTTTTGGGCTCGATCCGAAATCAATAGGTGTGAGAAATTGGACAATTCAAGTTCAACGGCAGTTCTTTCCTAATTGGAGTGGTTGGTGTATTCCACACTTCTACCGATTGGATTTCACTCAAAACTCACCAAATGACTCCTCCCACCATATTATGTTGTAGCCCAAGTTTTGGGCTCGATCCGAAATCAATAGGTCTTCCAAATTGGACAATTCAAGTTCAACGGCAGTTCGTTCCTAATTGGAGTGGTTGGTGTATTCCATACTTCTAGCGATTGGATTTTACTCAAAACTCCCCAAATGACTCCTCCCACCATATTATGATGTTGCCCAAGTTTTGGGCTCGATCCGAAATCAATGGGTGTTCCAAATTGGACAATTCAAGTTCAACGGCAGTTCGTTCCTAATTGGAGTGGTTGGTGTATTCCATACTTCTAGCGATTGGATTTCACTCAAAACTCACCAAATGACTCCTCCCACCATATTATGATGTTGCCCAAGTTTTGGGCTCGATCCGAAATGAACAGGTCTTCCAAATTGGACAATTCAAGTTCAACGGCAGTTCGTTCCTAATTGCAGTGGTTGGTGTATTCCATACTTCTAGCGATTGGATTTCACTCAAAACTCACCAAATGACTCCTCCCACCATATTATGATGTTGCACAAGTTTTGGGCTCGATCCGAAATCAATAGGTCTTCCAAATTGGACAATTCAAGTTCAACGGCAGTTCGTTCCTAATTGGAGTGGTTGGTGTATTCCATACTTCTAGTGATTGGATTTCTCTCCAAACTCACCAAATGACTCCACCCACCATATTATGATGTTGCCCAAGTTTTGGCCTCGATCCGAAATCAATAGGTCTTCCAAATTGGACAATTCAAGTTCAACGGCAATTCGTTCCTAATTGGAGTGGTTGGTGTATTCCATACTTCTAGCGATTGGATTTCACTCAAAACTCACCAAATGACTCCTCCCACCATATTATGATGTTGCCCAAGTTTTGGCCTCGATCCGAAATCAATAGGTCTTCCAAATTGGACAATTCAAGTTCAACGGCAGTTCGTTCCTAATTGGAGTGGTTGGTGTATTCCGTACTTCTAGTGATTGGATTTCTCTTCAAACTCACCAAATGACTCCTCCCCCCATATTATGTTGTTGCCCAAGTTTTGGGCTTGATCCGAAATCAATAGGTGTGAGAAATTGGACAATTCAACTTCAACGGCAGTTCGTTCCTAATTGGAGTGGTTGGTGTATTCCATACTTCTAGTGATTGGATTTCTCTTCAAACTCACCAAATGACTCCTCCCCCCATATTATGTTGTTGCCCAAGTTTTGGGCTCGATCAGAAATGAATACGTGTGAGAAATTGGATAATTCAAGTTCAACGGCAGTTCGTTCCTAATTGGAGTGGTTGTTGTATTCCATACTTCTAGTGATTGGATATTTGTCCAAACTCACTAAATGACTCCTCCCACCATATTATGATGTTGCCCAAGTTTTGGGCTCGATCCAAAATCAATAGGTGTGAGAAATTGGTCAATTCAATTTCAACGACAGTTCTTTCCGAATTGGAGTGGTTGGTGTATTCCATACTTCTACCGATTGGATTTCACTCAAAACTCACCAAATGACTCCTCCCACCATATTATGATGTTGCCCAAGTTTTGGGCTCGATCCGAAATCAATAGGTCTTCCAAATTGGACAATTCAAGTTCAACGGCAGTTCGTTCCTAATTGGAGTGGTTGGTGTATTCCATACTTCTAGCGATTGGATTTCACTCAAAACTCACTAAATGACTCCTCCCACCATATTATGATGTTGCCCAAGTTTTGGGCTCGATCCGAAATCAATAGGTGTGAGAAATTGGACAATTCAAGTTCAACGGCAGTTCGTTCCTAACTGGAGTGGTTGGGGTATTCCATACTTCTAGCAATTGGATTTCTCTCAAAACTCACCAAATGACTCCTCCCACCATATTATGATGTTGCCCAAGTTTGGGACTCGATCCGAAATAAATAGGTGTGAGAAATTGGACAATTCAAGTTCAACGGCAATTCGTTCCTAATTGGAGTGGTTGGTGTATTCCATACTTCTAGCGATTGGATTTCACTCAAAACTCACCAAATGACTCCTCCCACCATATTATGATGTTGCCCAAGTTTTGGCCTCGATCCGAAATCAATAGGTCTTCCAAATTGGACAATTCAAGTTCAACGGCAGTTCGTTGCTAATTGGAGTGGTTGGTGTATTCCATACTTCAAGTGATTGGATTTCTCTCCAAACTCACCAAATGACTCCACCCACCATATTATGATGTTGCCCAAGTTTTGGGCTCGATCCGAAATCAATAGGTATTCCAAATTGGACAATTCAAGTTCAATGGCAGTACGTCCCTAATTGGTGTGGTTGGTGTATTCCATACTTCTAGCGATTGGATTTCATTCAAAACTCACCAAATGACTCCTCTCACCATATTATGATGTTGCCCAAGTTTTGGGTTCGATACGAAATCAATAGGTGTGAGAAATTGGACAATTCAAGTTCAACGGCAGTTCGTTCCTAATTGGAGTGGTTGGTGTATTCCATACTTCTACCGTTCACTCAAAACTCACCAAATGACTCCTCCCACCATATTATGATGTTCCCCAAGTTTTGGGCTCGATCCGAAATCTATAGGTGTTCCAAATTGGACAATTCAAGTTCAACGGCAGTTCATTACTAATTGGAGTGGTTGGTGTATTCCATACTTCTAGCAGTCGGATTTCACTCAAAACTCACCAAATGACTCCTCCCACCATATTATGATGTTGCCCAAGTTTTGGGCTCCATCCGAAATCAATAGGTGTTCCAAATTGGACAATTCAAGTTCAACGGCAGTTCGTTCCTAATTGGAGTGGTTGGTGTATTCCATACTTCTAGCGATTGGATTTCACACAAAACTTACCAAATGATTCCTCCCACCATATTAAGATGTTGCCAAAGTTTTGGGGTCGATCCGAAATCAATAGGTGTTCCAAATTGGACAATTCAAGTTCAACGGCAGTTCGTTCCAAATTGGAGTGGTTGGTGTATTCCATAGTTCTGGCGATTGGATTTCACTCAAAAGTCACCAAATGACTCTTACCACCATATTATGATGTTGCCCAAGTTTTGGGCTCGATCCGAAATCAATAGGTCTTCCAAATTGGACAATTCAAGTTCAACAGCAGTTCGTTCCTAATTGGAGTGGTTGGTGTATTCCATACTTCTAGTGATTGGATTTCACTCAGAACCCACCAAATGACTCCTCCCACCATATTATGATGTTGCCCAAGTTTTGGGCTCGATCCGAAATCAATAGGTATTCCAAATTGGACAATTCAAGTTCAACGGCAGTACGTCCCTAAGTGGAGTGGTTGGCGTATTCCATACTTCTAGCGATTGGATTTCATTCAAAACTCACCAAATGACTCCTCCCACCATATTATGAGGTTGCCCAAGTTTGGGGCTCGATCCGAAATCAGTAGATGTGAGAAATTGGACAATTCAAGTTCAACGGCAGTTCGTTCCTAATTGGCGTGGTTGGTGTATTCCATACTTCTAGCGATTGGATTTCACTCAAAACTCACCAAATGACTCCTCCCACCATATTATGATGTTGCCCAAGTTTGGGGCTCGATCCGAAATCAGTAGATGTGAGAAATTGGACAATTCAAGTTCAACGGCAGTTCGTTCCTAATTGGCGTGGTTGGTGTATTCCATACTTCTAGCGATTGGATTTCACTCAAAACTCACCAAATGACTCCTCCCACCATATTATGATGTTGGCCAAGTTTTGGGCTCGATCCGAAATCAATAGGTGTGAGAAATTGGACAATTCAAGTTCAACGGCAGTTCGTTCCTAATTGGAGTGGTTGGTGTATTGCATACTTCTAGCGATTGGATTTCACTCAAAACTCACCAAATGACTCCTCCCACCATATTATGATGTTGCCCAAGTTTTGGGCCCGATCCGAAATCAATAGGTGTTCCAAATTGGACAATTCAAGTTCTACGGCAGTTCATTCCTAATTGGAGTGGTTGGTGTATTCCATACTTCTAGCAATCGGATTTCACCCAAAACTCACCAAATGACTCCTCCCACCATGTTATGATGTTGCCCAAGTTTTGGGCTCGATCCGAAATCAATAGGTGTTCCAAATTGGACAATTCAAGTTCAACGGCAGTTCGTTCCAAATTGGAGTGGTTGGTGTATTCCATAGTTCTGGCGATTGGATTTCACTCAAATGTCACCAAATGACTCTTACCACCATATTATTACGTTGCCCAAGTTTTGGGCTCGATCCGAAATCAATAGATGTGAGAAATTGGACAATTCAAGTTCAACGGCAGTTCGTTCCTAATTGGAGTGGTTGGCGTTTTCCATACTTCTAGCGATTGGATTTCACTCAAAACTCACCAAATGACTCCTCCCACCATATTATGATGTTGCCCAAGTTTTGGGCTCGATCCGAAATCAATAGGTGTTCCAAATTGGACAATTCAAGTTCAACGGCAGTTCGTTCCTAATTGGAGTGGTTGGTGTATTCCATACTTCTAGCGATTGGATTTCACTCAAAACTCCCCAAATGACTCCTCCCACCATATTATGATGTTGCCCAAGTTTTGGGCTCGATCCGAAATTAATAGGTGTTCGAAATTGGACAATTCAAGTTCATTGGCAGTTCGTTCCTAATTGGAGTGGTTGGTGTGTTCCATACTTCTAGCGATTGGATTTCACTCAAAACTCACCAAATGACTCCTCCCACCATATTATGATGTTGCACAAGTTTTGGGCTCGATCCGAAATCAATAGGTGTTCCAAATTGGTCAATTCAAGTTCAACGGCAGTTCGTTCCTAATTGGAGTGGTTGGTGTTTTCCATACTTCTAGCGATTGGATTTCACTCAAAACTCACCAAATGACTCCTCCCACCATATTATGATGTTGCCCAAGTTTTGGGCTCGATCCGAATTCAACAGGTGTGAGAAATTGGTCAATTCAATTTCAACGACAGTTCTTTGCTAATTGGAGTGGTTGGTGTATTCCATACTTCTAGCGATTGGATTTCACTCAAAACTCACCAAATGACTCCTCCCACCATATTATGATGTTGCCCAAGTTTTGGGCTCGATCCGAAATCAATAGGTGTGAGAAATTGGTCAATTCAATTTCAATCACAGTTCTTTCCTAATTGGAGTGGTTGGTGTATTCCATACTTCTAGCGATTGGATTTCACTCAAAACTCACCAAATGACTCCTCCCACCATATTATGATGTTGCCCAAGTTTTGGGCTCGATCCGAATTCAACAGGTGTGAGAAATTGGTCAATTCAATTTCAACGACAGTTCTTTCCTAATTGGAGTGGTTGGTGTATTCCATACTTCTAGCGATTGGATTTCACTCAAAACTCACCAAATGACTCCTCCCACCATATTATGATGTTGCCCAAGTTTTGGGCTCGATCCGAAATCAATAGGTGTGAGAAATTGGTCAATTCAATTTCAACGACAGTTCGTTCCTAATTGGAGTGGTTGGTGTATTCCATACGTCTAGCGATTGGATTTCTCTCAAAACTCACCAAATGACTCCTCCCACTATATTATGATGTTGCCCAAGTTTTGGGCTCGATCCGAAATCAATAGATGTTTCAAATTGGACAATTCAAGTTCAACGACAGTTCGTTCCTAATTGGAGTGGTTGGTGTATTCCTTACTTCTAGCGATTGGATTTCACTCAAAACTCACCAAATGACTCCTCCCACCGTATTATGATGTTGCCCAAGTTTTGGGCTCGATCCGAAATCAATAGCTGTGAGAAATTGGACAATTCAAGTTCAACGGCAGTTCGTTCCTAATTGGAGTGGTTGGGGTATTCCATACTTCTAGCAGTTGGATTTCACCCAAAACACACCAAATGACTCCTCCCACCATATTATGATGTTGCCCAAGTTTTGGGCTCGATCCGAAATCAATAGGTGTGAGAAATTTGTCAATTCAATTTCAACGACAGTTCTTTCCTAATTGGAGTGGTTGGTGTATTCCTTACTTCTACCGATTGGATTTCACTCAAAACACAACAAATGACTCCTCCCACCATATTATGATGTTGCCCAAGTTTTGGGCTCGATTCGAAATCAATAGGACTTCCAAATTGGACAATTCAAGTTCAACGGCAGTTCGTTCCTAATTGGAGTGGTTGGTGTATTCCATACATCTAGCGATTGGATTTTACTCAAAACTCACCAAATGACTCCTCCCACCATATAATGACGTTGCCCAAGTTTTGGGCTCAATCCGAAATCAATAGGTGTTCCAAATTGGACAATTCAAGTTCAACGGCAGTTCGTTCCTAATTGGAGTGGTTGGTGTATTCCACACTTCTAGCGATTGGATTTCACTCAAAACTCACCAAATTACTCCTCCCACCATATTATGATGTTGCACAAGTTTTGGGCTCGATCCGAAATCAATGGGTATTCCAAATTGGACAATTCAAGTTCAACGGCAGTTCGTTCCTAATTGGAGTGGTTGGTGTATTCCATACTTCTAGCGATTGGATTTCACTCAAAACTCAACAAATGACTCCTCCCACCAGGTTACGATGTTGCCCAGGTGTTGGGCTCGATCAGAAATCAATACGTGTGAGAAATTGGATAATTCAATTTCAACGGCAGTTCGTTCCTAATTGGAGTGGTTGGTGTATTCCATACTTCTAGCGATTGGATTTCCCTCAAAACTCACCAAATGACTAATCCCACCATATTATGATGTTGCCCAAGTTTTGGGCTCGATCCGAAATCAATTGGTGTAAGAAATTGGACAATTCAAGGTCAACGGCAGTTCGTTCCTAATTGGAGTGGTTGGGGTATTCCATACTTCTAGCAATTGGATTTCACTCAAAACTCACCAAATGACTCCTCCCACCATATTATAATGTTGCCCAAGTTTTGGGCTCGATCCGAATTCAACAGGTGTGAGAAATTGGTCAATTCAATTTCAACGACAGTTCTTTCCTAATAGCAGTGGTTGGTGTATTCCATACTTCTAGCGATTGGATTTCACACAAAACTTACCAAATGACTCCTCCCACCATATTATGATGTTGCCCAAGTTTTGGGCTCGATCCGAAATCAATAGGTGTGAGAAATTGGACAATTCAAGTTCAACGGCAGTTCGTTCCTAATTGGAGTGGTTGGTGTATTCCACACTTCTTGGGATTGGATTTCACTCAAAACTCACCAAATGACTCCTCCGACCATATTATGATGTTGCCCAAGTTTTGGGCTCGATCCGAAATCAATAGGTGGGAGAATTTGGTCAATTCAATTTTAACGACAGTTCTTTCCTAATTGGAGTGGTTAGTGTATTCCATACTTCTAGCGACTGGATTTCACTCAAAACTCACCAAATGAGTCCTCCCACCATATTACGATGTTTCCCAAGTTTTGGGCTCGATCCGAAATCAATTGGTCTTCCAAATTGGACAATTCAAGTTCTACGGCAGTTCGTTCCTAATTGGAGTGGTTGGTGTATTCCATACTTCTAGCGATTGGATTTCACTCAAAACTCATCAAATGACTCCTCCCACCATATTATGATGTTGCCCAAGTTTTGGGCTCGATCCGAAATCAATAGGTGTGAGAAATTGTACAATTCAAGTTCAACGGCAGTTCGTTCCTAATTGGAGTGGTTGGTGTATTCCATATTTCTGGCGATTGGATTTCACTCAAAACTAACCAAATGACTCCTCCCACCATATTATGATGTTGCCCAAGTTTTGGGCTCGATCCGAAATCAATAGGTGTTCCAAGTTGGACAATTCAAGTTCAACGGCAGTTCGTTCCTAATTGGAGTGGTTGGTGTATTCGATACTTCTAGCGATTGGATTTCACTCAAAACTCACCAAACGACTCCTCCCACCATATTATGTTGTTGCCCAAGTTTTGGGCTCGATCCGAAATCAATAGGTCCGAGAAATTGGTCAATTCAATTTCAACGACCGTTCGTTCCAAATTGTAGTGGTTGGTGTATTCCGTACGTCTAGCGATTGGATTTCACTCAAAATTCACCAAATGACTCCTCCGACCATATTATGATGTTGCCCAAGTTTTGGGCTCGATCTGAAATCAATAGGTGTTCCAAATTGGACAATTCAATTTCAACGGCAGTTCGTTCCTAATTGGAGTGGTTGGTGTATTCCATACTTCTAGCGATTGGATTTCACTCAAAACTCACCAAATGACTCCTCCCACCATATTATGATGTTGCCCATGTTTTGGGCTCGATCCGAAATCAATAGGTCTAAGAAATTGGTCAATTTAATATCAACGACAGTTCGTTCCTAATTGGAGTGGTTGGTGTATTCCATACTTCTAGCGATTGGATTTCACTCAAAACTCACCAAATGACTCCTCCCACCATATTATGATGTTGCCCAAGTTTTGGGCTCGATCCGAAATCAATAGGTGTTCCAAATTGGACAATTCAAGTTCAACGGCAGTTCGTTCCTAATTGGAGTGGTTGGGGTATTCCATACTTCTAGCAATTGGATTTCACTCAAAACTCACCAAATGACTTCTCCCACCATATTATGAGGTTGCCCAAGTTTGGGGCTCGATCCGAAATCAATAGGTGTGAGAAATTGGACAACTCAAGTTCAACGGCAGTTCGTTCCTAATTGGAGTGGTTGGTGTATTCCATTCTTCTAGCGATTGGATTACACTCAAAACCCACCAAATGACTACTCCCACCATATTATGATGTTGCCCAAGTTTTGGGCTCGATCCGAAATCAATAGGTGTTCCAAATTGGACAATTCAAGTTCAACGGCAGTTCGTTCCTAATTGGAGTGGTTGGTGTATTCCATACTTCTAGCGATTGGATTTCACTCAAAACTCCCCAAATGACTCCTCCCACCATATTATGATGTTGCCCAAGTTTTGGGCTCGATCCGAAATCAATAGGTTTTCCAAATTGGACAATTCAAGTTCAACGGCAGTTCGTTCCTAACTGGAGTGGTTGGTGTATTCCATACTTCAAGCGATTGGATTTCACTCGAAACTCACCAAATGACTCCTCCCACCATATTATGATTTTGCCCAAGTTTTGGGCTCGATCCGAATTCAACAGGTGTGAGAAATTGGTCAATTCAATTTCAACGAAAGTTCTTTCCTAATTGGAGTGGTTGGTGTATTTCATACTTCTACCGATTGGATTTCACTCAAAACTCACCAAATGACTCCTCCCACCATAATATGATGTTGCCCAAGTTTTGGGCTCGATCCGAAATCAATAGGTGTGAGAAATTGGACAATTCAAGTTCAACGGCAGTTCGTTCCTAATTGGAGTGGTTGGTGTATTCCATACTTCTTGGGATTGGATTTCACTCAAAACTCACCAAATGACTCCTCCCACCATATTATGATGTTGCCCAAGTTTTGGGCTCGATCCGAAATGAATAGGTGTGAGAAATTGGACAATTCAAGTTCAACGGCAGTTCGTTCCTAATTGGAGTGGTTGGTGTATTCCATACTTCTAGCGATTGGATTTCACTCAAAACTCACCAAATGACTCATCCCACCATATTATGATGTTGTCCAAGTTTGGAGCGCGATCCGAAATCAATAGGTCTTCCAAATTGGACAATTCAAGTTCAACGGCAGTTCGTTCCTAATTGTAGTGGTTGGTGTATTCCATACTTCTAGCGATTGGATTTTACTCAAAACTCACCAAATGACTCCTCCCACCATATTATGATGTTGCCTAAGTTTTGGGTTCGATCCGAAATGAATAGGTGTGAGAAATTGGACAATTCAAGTTCAACGGCAGTTCGTTCCTAATTGGAGTGGTTGGTGTATTCCATACTTCTAGCGATTGGATTTCTCTCAAAACTCACCAAATGACTCCTCCCACCATATTATGATGTTGCCCAAGTTTTGGACTCGATCCGAATTCAATAGGTGTGAGAAATTGGTCAATTCAATTTCAACGACAGTTCTTTCCTAATTGGAGTGGTTGGTGTATTCCAAACTTCTAGCGATCGGATTTCACTCAAAACTCACCAAATGACTCCTCCCACCATATTATGATGTTGCCCAAGTTTTGGGCTCCATCCGAAATGAACAAGTCTTCCAAATTCCAATTCAAGTTCAACGGCAGTTCGTTCCTAATTGGAGTGGTTGGTGTATTCCATACTTCTAGCGATTGGATTTCTCTCAAAACTCACCAAATGACTCCTCCCACCATATTATGATGTTGCCCAAGTTTTGGTCTCGATCCGAAATCAATAGGTGTTCCAAATTGGACAATTCAAGTTCAACGACAGTTCGTTCCTAACTGGAGTGGTAGGTGTATTCCATACTTCTAGCGATTGGATTTCACTCAAAACTCACCAAATGACTCCTCCCACCATATTATGATGTTGCATAAGTTCTGGGCTCGATCCGAAATCAATAGGTGTTCCAAATTGGACAATTCAAGTTCAACAGAAGTTCGTTCCTAATTGGAGTGGTTGGTGTATTCCATACTTCTAGCGATTGGATTTCACTCAAAACTCACCAAATAACTCCTCCCACCATATTATGATGTTGCCCATGTTTTGGGCTCGATCCGAAATCAATAGGTCTAAGAAATTGGTCAATTTAATATCAACGACAGTTCGTTCCTAATTGGAGTGGTTGGTGTATTCCATACTTCTAGCGATTGGATTTCACTCAAAACTCACCAAATGACTCCTCCCACCATATTATGATGTTGCCCAAGTTTTGGGCTCGATCCGAAATCAATAGGTGTTCCAAATTGGACAATTCAAGTTCAACGGCAGTTCGTTCCTAATTGGAGTGGTTGGGGTATTCCATACTTCTAGCAATTGGATTTCAGTCAAAACTCACCAAATGACTTCTCCCACCATATTATGAGGTTGCCCAAGTTTGGGGCTCGATCCGAAATCAATAGGTGTGAGAAATTGGACAATTCAAGTTCAACGGCAGTTCGTTCCTAATTGGAGTGGTTGGTGTATTCCATACTTCTAGCGATTGGATTACACTCAAAACTCACCAAATGACTACTCCCACCATATTATGATGTTGCCCAAGTTTTGGGCTCGATCCGAAATCAATAGGTGTTCCAAATTGGACAATTCAAGTTCAAGGGCAGTTCGTTCCTAATTGGAGTGGTTGGTGTATTCGATACTTCTAGCGATTGGATTTCACTCAAAAATCACCAAACGACTCCTCCCACCATATTATGTTGTTGCCCAAGTTTTGGGCTCGATCCGAAATCAATAGGTCCGAGAAATTGGCCAATTCAATTTCAACGACCGTTCGTTCCTAATTGTAGTGGTTGGTGTATTCCGTACGTCTAGCGATTGGATTTCACTCAAAACTCACCAAATGACTCCTCCCACCATATTATGATGTTGCCCAAGTTTTGGGCTCGATCCGAAATCAATAGGTGTGAGAAATTGGACAATTCAAGTTCAACGGCAGTTCGTTCCTAATTGGAGTGGTTGGTGTATTCCATACTTCTAAAGATTGGATTTCACTCAAAACTCACCAAATGACTCCTCCCACCATATTACGATGTTGCCCAAGTTTTGGGCTCGATCCGAAATCAATAGGTGTTCCAAATTGGACAATTCAAGTTCAACGGCAGTTCGTTCCTGACTGGAGTGGTTGGTGTATTCCATACTTCTAGCGATTGGATTTCACTCAAAACTCACCAAATGACTCCTCCCACCATATTATGATGTTGCAAAAGTTTTGGGCTCGATCCGAAATAAATAGGTGTGAGAAATTGGACAATTCAAGTTCAACGGCAGTTCGTTCCTAATTGGAGTGGTTGGTGTATTCCATATTTCTGGCAATTGGATTTCACTCAAAACTAACCAAATGACTCCTCCCACCATATTATGATGTTGCCCAAGCTTTGGGCTCGATCCGAAATCAATAGGTCTTCCAAATTGGACAATTCAAGTTCAACGGCAGTTCGTTCCTAACTGGAGTGGATGGTGTATTCCATACTTCTAGCGATTGGATTTCAGTCAAAACTCACCAGTTGACTCCTCCCACCATATTATGATGTTTTCCAAGTTTTGGGCTCGATCCGAAATCAATAGGTGTTCCAAATTGGACAATTCAAGTTCAACGGTAGTTCGTTCCTAACTGGAGTGGTTGGTGTATTCCATACTTCTAGCGATTGGATTTCACTCAAAACTCACCAAATAACTCCTCCCACCATATTATGATGTTGCCCAAGCTTTGGGCTCGATCCGAAATCAATAGGTCTTCCAAATTGGACAATTCAAGTTCAATGGCAGTTCGTTCCTAATTGGAGTGGTTGGTGTATTCCATACTTCTAGCGATTGGATTTCACTCAAAACTCACCAAATGACTCCTCCCACCATATTATGATGTTGCCCATGTTTTGGGCTCGATCCGAAATCAATAGGTCTAAGAAATTGGTCAATTTAATTTCAACGACAGTTCGTTCCTAATTGGAGTGGTCGGTGTTTTCCATACGTCTAGCGATTGGATTTCACTCAAAACTCACCAAATGACTCCTCCCACTATATTATGATGTTGCCCAAGTTTTGGGCTCGATCCGAAATCAATAGGTTTTCCAAATTGGACAATTCAAGTTCAACGGCAGTTCGTTCCTAACTGGAGTGGTTGGTGTATTCCATACTTCTAGCGAATGGATTTCACTCAAAACTCACCAAATGACTCCTCCCACCATATTATGATGTTGCCCAAGTTTTGGGCTCGATCCGAAATCAATAGGCGTGAGAAATTGGACAATTCAAGTTCAACGACAGTTCGTTCCTAATTGGAGTGGTTGGTGTATTCCATATTTCTGGCAATTGGATTTCACTCAAAACTAACCAAATGACTCCTCCCACCATATTATGATGTTGCCCAAGTTTTGGGCTCGATCCGAAATCAATAGCTGTTCCAAATTGGACAATTCAAGTTCAAGGGCAGTTCGTTCCTAATTGGAGTGGTTGGTGTATTCGATACTTCTAGCGATTGGATTTCACTCAAAAATCACCAAACGACTCCTCCCACCATATTATGTTGTTGCCCAAGTTTTGGGCTCGATCCGAAATCAATAGGTCCGAGAAATTGGCCAATTCAATTTCAACGACCGTTCGTTCCTAATTGTAGTGGTTGGTGTATTCCGTACGTCTAGCGATTGGATTTCACTCAAAACTCACCAAATGACTCCTCCCACCATATTATGATGTTGCCCAAGTTTTGGGCTCGATCCGAAATCAATAGGTGTGAGAAATTGGACAATTCAAGTTCAACGGCAGTTCGTTCCTAATTGGAGTGGTTGGTGTATTCCATACTTCTAGCGATTGGATTTCACTCAAAACTCACCAAATGACTCCTCCCACCATATTACGATGTTGCCCAAGTTTTGGGCTCGATCCGAAATCAATAGGTGTTCCAAATTGGACAATTCAAGTTCAACGGCAGTTCGTTCCTGACTGGAGTGGTTGGTGTATTCCATACTTCTAGCGATTGGATTTCACTCAAAACTCAACAAATGACTCCTCCCACCATATTATGATGTTACCCAAGTTTGGGGCTCGATCCGAAGTCAATAGCTGTGAGAAATTGTACAATTCAATTTCAACGGCAGTTCGTTCCTAACTGGAGTGGTTGGTGTATTCCACACTTCTAGCGATTGGATTTCACTCAAAACTCACCAATTGACTCCTCCCACCATGTTATGATGTTGCCCAAGCTTTGGGCTAGATCCGAAATCAATAGGTGTTCCAAATTGGACAATTCAAGTTCAACGGCAGTTCGTTCCTAACTGGAGTGGTTGGTGTATTCCATACTTCGAGCGATTGGATTTCACTCAAAACTCACCAATTGACTCCTCCCACCATATTATGATGTTGTCCAAGTTTTGGGCTCGATCTGAAATCAATAGGTGTGAGAAATTGGACAATTCGAGTTCAACGGCAGTTCATTCCTAATTGGAGTGGTTGGTGAATTCCATACTTCTAGCGATTGGATTTCACTCAAAACTCACCAAATGACTCCTCCCACCATATTATGATGTTGCCCAAGCTTTGGGCTCGATCCGAAATCAATAGGTGTTCCAAATTGGACAATTCAAGTTCAACGGCAGTTCGTTCCTAACTGGAGTGGTTGGTGTATTCCATACTTCTAGCGATTGGATTTCACACAAAACTAACCAATTGACTCCTCCCACCATATTATGATGTTGCCCAAGTTTTGGGCTCGATCCGAAATCAATAGGTGTGAGAAATTGGACAATTCAAGTTCAACGGCAGTTCGTTCCTAATTGGAGTGGTTGGTGTATTCCATACTTCTAGCGATTGGATTTCATTCAAAACTCACCAAATGACTCCTCCCACCATATTACGATGTTGCCCAAGTTTTGGGCTCGATCCGAAATCAATAGGTGTTCCAAATTGGACAATTCAAGTTCAACGGCAGTTCATTCCTAATTGGAGTGGTTGGTGTATTCCATACTTCTAGCGATTGGATTTCATTCAAAACTCACCAAATGACTCCTCCCACCATATTACGATGTTGCCCAAGTTTTGGGCTCGATCCGAAATCAATAGGTGTTCCAAATGGGACAATTCAAGTTCAACGGCAGTTCGTTCCTAACTGGAGTGGTTGGTGTATTCCATACTTCTAGCGATTGGATTTCACTCAAAACTCACTAAATGACTCCTCCCACCATATTATGATGTTGCCCAAGTTTTGGGCTCGATCCGAAATCAATAGGTGTTCCAAATTGGACAATTCAAGTTCAACGGCAGTTCGTTCCTAACTGGAGTGGTTGGTGTATTCCATACTTCTAGCGATTGGATTTCACTCAAAACTCACCAATTGACTCCTCCCACCATGTTATGATGTTGCCCAAGCTTTGGGCTAGATCCGAAATCAATAGGTGTTCCAAATTGGACAATTCAAGTTCAACGGCAGTTCGTTCCTAACTGGAGTGGTTGGTGTATTCCATACTTCTAGCGATTGGATTTCACTCAAAACTCACCAATTGACCCCTCCCACCATATTATGATGTTGCCCAAGTTTTGGTCTCGATCCGAAATCAATAGGTGTGAGAAATTGGACAATTCAAGTTCAACGACAGTTCGTTTCTAATTGGAGTGGTTGGTGTATTCCATACTTCTAGCGATTGGATTTCACTCAAAACTCACCAAATGACTCCTCCCACCATATTATGATGTTGCCCAAGTTTTGGGCTCGATCCGAAATCAATAGGTGTGTCCAAATTGGACAATTCAAGTTCAACGGCAGTTCGTTCCTAACTGGAGTGGTTGGTGTATTCCATACTTCTAGCGATTGGATTTCACTCAAAACTCACCAATTGACTCCTCCCACCATATTATGATGTTGCCCAAGTTTTGGGCTCGATCCGAAATCAATAGGTGTTCCAAATTGGACAATTCAAGTTCAACGGCAGTTCGTTCCTAACTGGAGTGGTTGGTGTATTCCATACTTCTAGCGATTGGATTTCACTCAAAACTCACCAATTGACTCCTCCCACCATATTACGATGTTTTCCAAGTTTTGGGCTCGATCCGAAATCAATAGGTTCTACCGATTGGATTTCACTCAAAACTCACCAATTGACTCCTCCCACCATATTATTAGGTTTTCCAAGTTTTGGGCTCGATCCGAAATCAATAGGTGTTCCAAATTGGACAATTCAAGTTCAACGGTAGTTCGTTCCTAACTGGAGTGGTTCGTGTATTCCACACTTCTAGCGATTGGATTTCACTCAAAACTCACCAAATGACTCCTCCCACCATTTTATGATGTTGCCCAAGTTTTGGGCTCGATCCGAAATCAATAGGTGTTCCGAATTGGACAATTCAAGTTCAATGGCAGTTCGTTCCTAACTGGAGTGGTTGGTGTATTCCATACTTCTAGCGATTGGATTTCACTCAAAACACACCAATTGACTTCTCCCACCACATTATTATTTTGCCCAAGTTTTGGGCTCGATCCGAAATCAATAGGTGTGAGAAATTGGACAATTCAAGTTCAACGGCAGTTCGTTCCTAATTGGAGTGGTTGGTGTATTCCATACTTCTAGCGATTGGATTTCACTCAAAACACACCAATTGACTTCTCCCACCATATTATTATTTTGCCCAAGTTTTGGGCTCGATCCGAAATCAATAGGTGTGAGAAATTGGACAATTCAAGTTCAACGGCAGTTCGTTCCTAATTGGAGTGGTTGGTGTATTCCATACTTCTAGCGATTTGATTTCACTCAAAACTCACCAAATGACTCCTCCCACCATATTATGATGTTGCCCATGTTTTGGGCTCGATCCGAAATCAATAGGTGTTCCAAATGGGACAATTCAAGTTCAACGGCAGTTCGTTCCTAACTGGAGTGGTTGGTGTATTCCATACTTCTAGCGATTGGATTTCACTCAAAACACACCAATTGACTTCTCCCACCATATTATTATTTTGCCCAAGTTTTGGGCTCGATCCGAAATCAATAGGTGTGAGAAATTGGACAATTCAAGTTCAACGGCAGTTCGTTCCTAATTGGAGTGGTTGGTGTATTCCATACTTCTAGCGATTTGATTTCACTCAAAACTCACCAAATGACTCCTCCCACCATATTATGATGTTGCCCATGTTTTGGGTTCGATCCGAAATTAATAGGTGTTCCAAATGGGACAATTCAAGTTCAACGGCAGTTCGTTCCTAACTGGAGTGGTTGGTGTATTCCATACTTCTAGCGATTGGATTTCACTCAAAACTCACCAATTGACTCCTCCCACCATATTACGGTGTTGCCCAAGGTTTGGGCTTGATCCGAAATCAATAGGAGTTCCAAATTGGACAATTCAAGTTCAACGGCAGTTCGTTCCTAATTGTAGTAGTTGGTGTATTCCATACTTCTAGCGATTGGATTTCACTCAAAACTCACCAAATGACTCCTCCCACGATATTATGATGTTTCCCAAGTTTTGGGCTCGATCCGAAATCAATAGGTGTTCCAAAGTGGACAATTCAAGTTCAGCGGCAGTTCGTTCCTAATTGGAGTGGGTGGTGTATTCCATACTTCTAGCGATTGGATTTCACTCAAAACTCACCAAATCACTCCTCCCACCATATTATGATGTTGCCCAAGTTTGGGGCTCGGTCCGAAATCAATAGGTGTGAGAAATTGGACAATTCAAGTTCAACGGCAGTTCGTTCCTAATTGGAGTGGTTGGTGTATTCCATACTTCTAGCGATTGGATTTCACTCACAACTCACCAAATGACTCCTCCCACCATATTACGATGTTGCCCAAGTTTGGGGCTCGATCCGAAATGAATAGGTGTGAGAAATTGGACAATTCAAATTCAACGGCAGTTCGTTCCTAATTGGAGTGGTTGGTGTATTCCATACTTCTAGCGATTGGATTTCACTCAAAACTCACCAAATGACTCCTCCCACCATATTATGACATTGCCTAAGTTTGGGGCTCGATCCGATATCAATAGGTGTGAGAAATTGGACAATTCAAGTTCAACGGCAGTTCGTTCCTAATTGGAGTGGTTGGTGTATTCCATACTTCTAGCGATTGGATTTCACTCACCACATGACTCCTCCCACCATATTACGATGTTGCCCAAGTTTGGGGCTCGATCCGAAATCAATAGGTGTGAGAAATTGGACAATTCAAGTTCAACGGCAGTTCGTTCCTAATTGGAGTGGTTGGTGTATTCCATACTTCTAGCGATTGGATTTCACTCAAAACTCACCAAATGACTCCTCCCACCATATTATGACGTTGCCCAAGTTTGGGACTCGATCCGATATCAATAGGTGTGAGAAATTGGACAATTCAAGTTCAACGGCAGTTCGTTCCTAATTGGAGTGGTTGGTGTATTCCATACTTCTAGTGATTGGATTTCCCTCACAACTCAACACATGACTCCTCCCACCATATTACGATGTTGCCCAAGTTTGGGGCTCGATCCGAAATCAATAGGTTTGAGAAATTGGACAATTCAAGTTCAACGGCAGTTCGTTCCTAATTGGAGTGGTTGGTGTATTCCATACTTCTAGCGATTGGATTTCACTCAAAACTCACCAAATCACTCCTCCCACCATATTATGATGTTGCCCAAATTTTGGGCTCGATCCGAAATCAATAGGTGTTCCAAATTGGGCAATTCAAGTTTAACGGCGGTTCGTTCCAAATTGGTGTGGTTGGAGTATTCCATACTTCTAGCGATTGGATTTCCCTCAAAACTCACGAAATGACTCCTCCCACCATATTATGATGTTGCCCAAGTTTGGACTCGATCCGAAATCAATAGGCGTGAGAAATTGGACAATTCAAGTTCAACGGCAGTTCGTTCCTAATTGGAGTGGTTGGTGTATTCCATACTTCTAGTGATTGGATTTCACTCAAAACTCACCAAATGACTCCTCCGACCATATTATGATGTTGCCCAAGTTTGGACTCGATCCGAAATCAATAGTTATGAGAAATTGGACAATTCAAGTTCAACGGCAGTTCGTTCCTAATTGGAGTGGTTGGTGTATTCCATACTTCGAGCGATTGGATTTCACTCAAAACTCACCAAATGACTCCTCCCACCATATTACGATGTTGCCCAAGTTTGGGGCTCGATCCGAAATCAATAGGTGTGAGGAATTGGACAATTCAAGTTCAACGGCAGTTCGTTCCTAATTGGAGTGGTTGGTGTATTTCATACTTCTAGCGATTGGATTTCACTCAAAACTCACTAAATGACTCCTCCCACCATATTACGATGTTGCCCAAGTTTGGGGCTCGATCCGAAATGAATAGGTGTGAGAAATTGGACAATTCAGGTTCAACGGCAGTTTGATCCCAATTGGAGTGGTTGGTGTATTCCATACTTCTAGCGATTGGATTTCACTCAAAACTCACCAACTGACTCCTCCCACCATATTATGATGTTGCCCAAGTTTGGGGCTCGATCCGAAATCAATAGGTGTGAGAAATTGGACAATTCAAGTTCAACGGCAGTTCGTTTCTAATTGGAGTGGTTGGTGTATACCATACTTCTAGCGATTGGATTTCACTCACCACATGACTCCTCCCACCATATTATTATGTTGCCCAAGTTTGGGGCTCGATCCAAAATCAATAGGTGTGAGAAATTGGACAATTCAAGTTCAACGGCAGTTCGTTCCTAATTGGAGTGGTTGGTGTATTCCATACTTCTAGCGATTGGATTTCAATCAAAACTCACCAAATGACTCCTCCGACCATATTATGATGTTTCCCAGGTTTGGACTCGATCCGAAATCAATAGTTGTGAGAAATTGGACAATTCAAGTTCAACGGCAATTCGTTCCTAATTGGAGTGGTTGGTGTATTCCATACTTCTGGCGATTGGATTTCACTCAAAACTCACCAAATGACTCCTCCCACCATATTACGATGTTTCCCTAGTTTTGGGCTCGATCCGAAATTAATAGGTGTGAGAAATTGGACAATTCAAGTTCAACAGCAGTTCGTTTCTAATTGGAGTGGTTGGTGTATTCCTTACTTCTGGCGATTGGATTTCACTCAAAACTCACCAAATGACTCCTCCCACCATATTACGATGTTTCCCTAGTTTTGGGCTCGATCCGAAATTAATAGGTGTGAGAAATTGGACAATTCAAGTTCAACGGCAGTTCGTTCCTTATTGGGGTGGTTGGTGTATTCCATACTGATCGGTTCATAATTGTATATCATTTTGTACCCTTCTAGCTTATGATTTGGCTATGTGTTTGAGTTAAACTTGTGCTTTTAATCCTTTTTGTGTTTATCTTTCAGTTAATTGACATTTAGGTAACAATGATGACTTTGGATAGGAAATGATGCAATCCATGCATGTTAAGGCTTGATTTGGGTGAATGGAAGAAGGGCTTAAAGACAAACACATTTTGGCTACAACTCCTTTCCAGCCCAATTTCGTAGGTCAGCTTCTTGGCCTTGGATCAGCATGCTATGGGGCTTGGATGAGGTGAAGATCTTCATGAAACTTGTTCCAATGGGTGTCTAGTACAACATATCCAAATTGCAGCCCAATTGGATATTTGTGGAGTGCTCAGCCCGCCCAACACTCAACCCTGCTCAGGAGGATTTGCAGCTGCCAGCTTTGTCATGTGCCTCCATGTGCCTCACCCATGCTGCAACTGACTTTGGATCCAACATAATGAGTGAAGTGGGGAGGCATTCCAGCTATGAAATTCTAAAGGATCAAGTTGGTACATGCTGGAGTTATTATAGAGAAAGCATGTGCATGCATGTAAAGCATAAATGAAATGAAGTCAATTCCAGTCTCTGTTCGGCAGCCAAATTGCAAGGCCCAAAACGCATACTTCTACTGCTCCGATGGGACTACTTTCTTCATAGAAGTTGTTCCAATGGGTGTCTACTATAACATATCCAGATTTGAGCCCCATTGGATAAGTTTTGAAACCTCTGGCCTTCCTACACCAAGTCTGGTTCAGAAGACTCGTTTTTGTTCAACAACCAAAAGAAGACCACATGGGTTGGCAGCAAAAGGCAGCCACAATTGATCACCTTTGATCCCATGTGAAGAAAGCTTGAGGTACAGCAAAAGAAGTATGGGATGGGATTGATTCCAACCACACTAACATAGACAAGATGAAGTGGGAGTTATGGGTTGTATTAAATGAGGAATGGTGGTGTTGGATTTCATCATGATGTTCCTCCCTCTTAGCCCTATAAATAGAGGAGTCTTCAAGCTACAAAATTCACTTAAGCCATCCTCCACACTTCCATCATCCAGAAATCATCCTCATACATTCCCACAACCCCAAACACTCAAGCAATCAACCCAATACTCTAAACTGTCCCAAAATCACCAAAACAGCTCCAGAAAACCTCCCTTCCATTTCCCTACGAATTTCCTCTTTCTCATCCATCACCACTCACTCAAGCTCATCTCAAATCACCTCCATATCCTTCATACATCCTTCTAGACGTGGAGAAGCTCTTGGAGAAGCATTGGACACTACAAGAACTTCAGAAAAGGGTTTTTCTACTCTTATGGCATTCATTATGTTTTCCCATTTCTATTTTAGTTTCTTTTCCATTATGAGTAACTAAATCCATAACTAGGGCTTCGATGTAACCTAACATGAATATTCTGGGTTTATAAGTTTGGAGTTTCAAGTTTGATTCATGATTCATGTTCTTATTCATTATGCTTATAAGTTAACATGCTTGTTTGAATGATTGATCACCATTAGAACTTGTTTGTTAACTATCTTGGTTTGAATTAAGAGTAGACACCATGCTTTAATTCGAATTGAACTATGAATAGGAAGAGTATGTATGGACATTCGACAACAGGGATTAGATACATGCTTGGTTGTTTAAATTGTTCTTCTATGCTTAATGGGTTCCTAATGCTTAATTTTAGGTTAGACAACAAATGATCAAATTAGGGAATTAGGAACACAAGGTTAGGATCAAACACCATGGCCTAATCATACTTTAGCTAGAATCAATCTTTGAATCTGAATTAGACTTGTTACTTGACTCCATATAACCCAGAATTGAATTGTTATGGTGATTCGAATGCCCTAGTCTCCAAATCTGTTTTCCAACTCTTAAAACCACTCTTTGTTACACTTGTTTATGTGCTTTCATTCGCAATTTCAGTCTGCTCACTTCCTTTCACAATCACAATCACTCTCACTTTAATTTCTGTTTTAGACTTAACTTCCTAACTTCTTGAATTCGGTAATCTACGTACATAACTAATTTGAACTTCTCAGTCTTCGTGGGTACGATCTCGTACTTGTCTTGCTATATTACTAATTGCCCCGTACAATTGCGAGTTAACATAATAATTAACAACACATACTTCTAGCGATTGGATTTCACTCAAAACTCACCAAATGACTCCTCCTACCATATTATGATGTTGCCCAAGTTTTGGGCTCGATCCGAAATCAATAGGTGTTCCAAATTGGACAATTCAAGTTCAACGGCAGTTCGTTCCTAATTGGAGTGGTTGGTGTATTCTGTTGTTAATATTATGTTAACTCGCAATTGTACGGGGCAATTAGTAGTATAGCAAGACAAGTACGAGGTCGTACCCACGAAGACTGAGAAGTTAAAACTAGTTATGTACTTAGATTACCAAATTCAAGAAAGTAGGAGGTTATGTCTAAAACAGAATTTAGAACAAGAGTGGTTGTGATTGTTGAACAAAAGAAGCAAAATGAAATTGCAAACAAAAACAAGTAAACAAATGTAACAAAGAGTGGTTTTAAGAGTTGGAAAACAGATTTTGAGATTAGGGCATTCGAATCACCATAACAATTCAATTCTGGGTTATAAAGATTCAAGTAACAAGTCTAATTCAGATTCAAAGATTGATTCTAGCTAAAGTATGATTAGGCCATGGTGTTTGGTCCTAACCTTGTGTTCCTAATTCCCTAATTTGATCATTTGTTGTCTAACCTAAAATTAAGCATTAGGAACCCATTAAGCATAGAAGAACATTTTAAACAACCAAGTATGTATCTAATCCCTGTTGTCTAATGTCCATACATACTCTTCCTATTCATAGTTCAATTCGAATTAAAGCATGGTGTATACTCTTAATTCAAACCAAGATAGTTAACAAACAAGTTCTAATGGTGATCAATCATTCAAACAAGCATGTTAACTTATAAGCATAATGAATAAGAACATGAATCATGAATCAAACTTGAAACTCCAAACTTATAAACCCAGAATATTCATGTTAGGTTACATCGAAGCCCTAGTTATGGATTTAGCTACTCATAATGGAAAAGAGACTTGAACAGAAATGAGAAAACATAATGAATGCAATAAGAGTAGAAAAACCCTTTTTCTGAAGTTCTTGTGGTGTCCAAGGCTTCTCCAAGTGCTTCTCCACTTCTAATGCTTCTCCAAGAGCTTCCCCACTTCTAGAAAGATGTATGAAGGATATGGAGGTGATTTGGGATGAGTTTGAGTGAGTGGTGATGGCTAAGGAAGATGAAATTCGTAGGGAAATGGAAGAGAAGTTTGCTGGAGTTGTTTTGGTGATTGTTGGAGTGTTTGGGATTGTGAGAGTGTTTGAGGATGGTTGGAGTGAATTGTGGGGTTGTGAATCCCAAGATTTGTTGTGTCTTGAATGTGGAATGGATGTGGTATTTATAGGGAGAGGGGAGTGATAAATCTGAATTCAATATGGCTAATGCATTCAACACTTGCATTATACAATCTAAATTGGTTGATGCACTTCACTAATGCATACAACACTTGCATTATAAAATCTGAATTGGTTGATGCACTTCACCAATAAATCCCACCAGCAGCCCTAGCTCATCTTCATGTCACCATGACCAAGCTTCCAACAAGCTCAATAGCTCATGCCTAGCTCACCATGACCAAGCTTCCAACCAGAAACAATAGCTCATCCTGAGGTCAGCATGACCAGCAACTTCAAGGGCTTACGAATTGGGCTTCCCTTAAGCAAATTAAGACTTTAAGCACTCAAACTTGAAGTTCAGAATGTCTTCCTTCCAGCCATATATCATTTGGGCCAATCCAAGGTCGGAGGAGGAAGTTAAGGCCAAAACAAATTGCTAACTCATTTTGCGCGCTGATAAAATCCATCCTGAGCATGGCTCTGTGTTTGCTAGGTAACAGACTCCATAGTTATCCAATGGGGCTGAATTTTGGATATGTTATAGTACACACCCATTGGAACAACTTTCATGAAGAATGCTGCCTCATCCGAGCTGTGTAGATTGCTGAAACAAAGCTTGCAATATGACCCACGAAACTGGACTGGCAAGAGGCTGTAGGAAAAATGAGTTTGTCTTTAAGCTCTTCTTCCATTCATCCAAATTAGGCCTTAACATGCTTGAATTGCATGAATTATGCTCTCTTGCTCTATTGGCCTACAAAACACACAAAGGGAGGGAAATAACTTAGAATTATAGGAACTAAGCAAAAGAAGTAAGTAAATTGGGCATGTATATGTATGAAATTATGAGCTTAACACACCCCCAAACTTAGATGTTGCTAGTCCTCGAGCAAAACAAAAGAGAAACAAAGATAAAAACAAAACAAGAAGTTAACTAGACCACTTTCGTAGGTAACTCGATTGCATTGAGCGTATGCAACAAGCCTTTAAACCTCTAGGCATCCCTAGTAGGAGGAGTTGTGTCTCTTGAGGGTTTAACAGATACGATACCCACAAACGTTTTTCTAACTCTACAAAACAAAATGGTTAGAAAAACAACTTTGAAATCAACTAATGAAAATGAAAGAAAGTTTTAGTCATACCTCCAACACCATAGAGTTGCCAAGATAGGTCATCAATCAGTGTGTACAAGTGGAAGCTATAGCTCAAAGGCACACAGTTTCAAAGCAAGCACACTCAAACCTTGAATAGAGAACATGCTTCGACTCTAATTCTCACAGATAACACTCAATCACTCAGAACCTATGTTTTAATTCTCTCAAGAAAGCATAAGTGAGTGTATGAAATAGAAGCACAAATTTGGTTAGATCTCATGAAAGGAATTAAATACTAAGAATAGAGATACACACATACTTACCAGCACCCATGAATACATCCTCAAAGATCAGCTAGGTCTTTCACAATGTTGTAATGAAAGGCTAAGGTTTAGGGGAAATGGAAGAATTGGAAGGAAAAACAAATAACTTAAGAACATACCAAGGTTGCATGCTTCATTAATCTGCAAGGCATCATTGATTTAGATTGGCATGGCAGCAAACTTCATGGTATCACCTGGCATAGACTTTATTTTTCACACTTAGATCAAATCGAAACACTTTCATCCTCGTTGATTTGATCTGCATCTTCATTAACTTCATTGCACAGATTCACATCATCTTTATTTAGGTACATGGCTGCAACTTCCTTGCTTCAAACTTTATCTTGGCACACCTTGGTATATTTCTAAGCTATAGGGTATGGCTACAATAGGTCAAGTATCTCAGATTGAGATACAAAGGTAGGGAAATGATGAGGGTGATAGAAGAAAAGGCTTTAAGTGTTTGGCTTCAAGAGGGTTGATGGAACACACATATAGGTAGGGTGAAAAGAAAGCACATAGAATGGTTATGCACACATAGCCTAGCATCACTTCAATGAGTTCATTCATGAATGAGAGCAAGCACATGATATCTGCAAAAGAGAATCATCCTTAGTATTCAATCAAAATGGAATAATGAGATCAATTAGAGTGAATTGAAGAAAATAAGTATGGATGAGAAATAGAACACTTTAAACCCTCTCAAGAAAGCAATTAGGCTCGATATAGCTCACTAGGGTAGTCTCCACTATTTTCCTTCAAGAATTTGAGCGTGGTACTTTAGCCACCAGAATTCTAAGAGCAAAAGCTTTGTGAAGTGCAAAATTCTGATATGAAAACCTCAAATAGCAGCTCCATAGCATTGATTGTATGACATTCTTTAAAAAAATAAAAATAAATAAAATAAATAGTGACAAGAGAACGAAAATTGAAAACACAAATGGATAAGAAAATTGAAATTGAAAACCTTCCCCCCAGACCTGAATTGAACATTGTCCTCAATGTGAAAGCATACAAAAGATGATTGAGAACAAACAAATGATAAAGGGAAAAGTTTAGAAGAAGGTTTAGGAAAAATAAAAAATAAAAAAAATGAATATATAAGCAACTCATGGATGACCAGTTAAGGGCCTCAGAAAACACAGCCAGGGGATCCGGGAAGGTTGGAGGGGTCACAATGGTCCCGCTTAAAACCCAAACTTCTTAGACACCGAAGGTGTCGCCTAAAGAACTCCTAGACACTGTATTGACGGAGGTGCTCACTGGGGTTACCAAAAGTTAGCTTATATGAATTTTTATTTTATTTTATATATTTATTTATTTATAAAAAGGAACATAAACTTAAAATGACTAAAATAAAAACAAAACAAGTAAAGAGAAAGGATTGAAATGCTTCCCCTTGATGCGATTAGGTCGATTGCTACCGAGCACCTTCTTCTTGAACACATGGGTTGCCTCCCAAGAAGCGCCTTAGTTACTGTCTTGGCAAGACATTGTGCAATCAGCTAAGTTGATGGTACGAAGGGAAGTTGATCTACCACATGGCCAGTTTGGATGCCAGCTGAAACTCCCTCATAGAATGGCTTTAAACGTTGTCCATTTACTTTGAAAGTCGAGCCATCTTTAGGGTTTTGAATCTCCACAGCTCCATAGGGAGAAACATTGACCACGGTGAATGGGCCTTGCCATCTAGACTTCAATTTTCCTGGAAAGAGACGCAAACGTGAGTTAAACAAAAGAACTGACATACCTTTGGAGAACTCTTTCCGTTGAATGTTTCTGTCATGGTAACTCTTGGTTCGTTCTTTGTAAAGCTTTGCATTCTCATAAGACTCATGTCTAATTTCTTCCAATTCATTGAGCTGAAACTTTCTTGCATGGCCTGCCTTGTCTAGATCAAAATTCAACTTCTTGATGGCCCAAAAAGCATTGTGTTCAAGCTCCATTGGCAGGTGACAAGCTTTCCCAAACACAAGACGACAAGGGCTCATTCCAATGGGAGTCTTATATGCAGTCCTATAAGCCCATAATGAATCATTGAGCTTAGCTGCCCAATCTTTCCTTGTATTGTTCACCACCTTCTCCAGGATGTGCTTAATTTCTCTATTGCTTATTTCCACTTGACCAGAAGTTTGCGGATGATATGGTGTAGAGACTCGATGGGTGATGTTGTACTTCTTCATGAGTGCTTCGAATGGCTTGTTACAGAAGTGGCTGCCTCCATCACTAATGACAGCCCTTGGAGTACCAAACCTTGTGAAAATATTATCCTTCAAGAACTTCAGCACCACCTTATAATCATTGGTTTTGGTGGCTATGGCTTCCACCCATTTAGACACATAATCAACAGCAACAAGTATGTAAGTATAACCAAAGGAAGATGGGAATGGTCCCATGAAATCAATACCCCACACATCGAAGAGCTCCACAACAAGTATGTTATTCAATGGCATTTCATTCCTGCGACTTATGTTCCCCATCCTTTGGCACCTATCACACTTAACACAAAAATTAAACGCATCTTTGAATAGAGTGGGCCAAAAGAAACCAGATTGCAGAATTTTAAGTGCTGTTTTCTTAGCTCCAAAGTGACCTCCACAAGCCAATTCGTGGCTATGCCTAAGTATGCTTTCTTGCTCTTCTTCTGGAACACATCTTCTGATGAGTTGATCCGGGCAATGCTTGAATAAGAAAGGTTCATCCCAGACATAATGTTTCACCATGGAAAAGAACTTCTTCTTGTCCTGAGAAGTTAGATCATTTCTAAGAACACCACAAGCAAGATAATTAACAAAATCAGCATACCATGGCTCTTTGACTTGGGCAGCATATAGTTGTTCATCAGGGAAAGTCTCATTCAAGGGTAGCACTACTCCTCCTTTTTCTTCAACCACAATTCTGCTCAAATGATCAGCTACCACATTCTCACATCCCTTCTTATCTCGAATCTCCAAATCGAATTCTTGCAGCAAGAGAATCCATCTAATCAAGCGTGGTTTGGCATCCTTCTTAGTGAGCAAGTATCTAAGAGCTGCATGGTCAGAATAAACAATTACTTTAGAACCAACAAGGTAAGAACGAAATTTTTCTAAAGCAAAAACCACAGCAAGCAACTCCTTCTCTGTTGTGGAGTAGTTGATTTGAGCATCATTCAAGGTCCGGCTAGCATAATGAATCACATGGGGCAGCTTGTTCTTCTTTTGACCTAAAACTGCACCAATAGCAAAGTCAGAGGCATCACACATTATTTCAAATGGTAAAGACCAATCCGGAGCTATGATAATAGGGGCTGAAGTTAGCTCCCTCTTCAAGGTAGTAAAAGCTTCCATGCAAGCTTCATTAAACTCAAAAACAGCATCCTTAGCAAGGAGATTACACAATGGCCTTGTAATGCTTGAGAAATTTTTGATGAACCTTCTATAGAATCCAGCATGACCTAGAAAGCTTCTAATTCCTTTAACAGAGGTAGGGGGTGGAAGATTTGAGATGAGGTCGATCTTGGCTTTATCCACTTCGATTCCCTTGCTTGAAATCACATGGCCTAGCACAATGCCTTGTCTCACCATGAAGTGACACTTCTCCCAATTCAAAATCAGATTTGTTTCCTGGCATCTTTTAAGCACTAGAGACAAGTGGTGAAGACAATTATCAAAAGAGGAACCAAAAACTGAAAAATCATCCATAAATACCTCAATGAATCGTTCCACCATATTTGAAAAGATTGACATCATCTTTGGAAAGTTGCTGGGGCATTGCACAAACCGAATGGCATCCTTCTATAAGCAAACGTACCAAATGGGCATGTGAATGTGGTTTTCTCTTGGTCTTCCGGAGCAATGGGAATTTGATTATAACCTGAAAAACCATCAAGAAAACAATAGTAAGCATGGCCAGATAAACGTTCAAGCATTTGATCAATAAAAGGCAAGGGGAAATGATCTTTTCTAGTGGATGTGTTCAACTTCCTGTAATCAATGCAAACTCTCCAACCAGTGACAGTTCGTGTAGGAACTAGCTCATTCTTCTCATTCTTCACAACGGTGATTCCGGACTTCTTTGGAACAACTTGCACAGGGCTCACCCACTTAGAATCTGAAATTGGGTAGATGATTCCTACATCGAGTAGCTTTAAAACTTCAGCTCTAACCACCTCTTTCATGTTGGGATTTAGCCTCCTTTGGGCATCACGAGATGGTTTGCTGTCTTCTTCCATTAAAATCCGGTGCATGCACATGCTTGGACTAATTCCTTTGATGTCTGCTATGGTCCACCCAATGGCTGTTTTATGCTCTTTTAGAACTTTAATTAAGCTCTCTTCTTCATGTGAGGAGAGACCTGCAGCAATTATAACAGGGAGAGTTTCGTTAGCACCCAAATATGTATATTTAAGATTATTGGGAAGAGGTTTAAGTTCTAGCTTTGGTGGGATGACAATGGATGGCTCCAATTTCGTGGATGATGGTCCAAGAGGCTCAATTGGTGGCCTAAAGGATGGTGGGTATGGCAGAAACACTTCTAAGGCAGCCACCACTTCTTGGAACTCCGGTTCACAAAGATCTTCCTCTTCTTGTGTTAAGACAGCTTCTAGAGCATCATTAGACTTTCTCTGCAAAATTATGGAAGAAACCTCATGATCCACAACATCAATTGAAAAGCAAGAATCAAGAGAGATAGAAGGTTGAGATAGAGCATTAAGCATTTTAAATTCAACAGTTTCACCCAAAACAGTCATGGAGAGGGTGCTATCTTTCACTTTGATGATTGTGTCTGCAGTGGCCATGAATGGCCTGCCTAGGAGAATGGGATCAACACGATCTCCATTTGGATTGTCTTCCATGTCCATCACTACAAAATCAGCAGGGAGAATTAGTGTATTAACTTGAACTAGAATATCTTCTACAATACCTTTTGGATATTTTATAGAATGATCAGCTAGTTCAAGTCGCATTGAAGTCTTCTTCATCCCTTCTAAGCCAAGCTCTTGATAAACTGAATATGGCAAAACATTGATGCTTGCTCCCAAGTCCAACATGGCTCTTCCAACCTTCTTGCCTCCAATGTTAATGGGAATGTCAAAGCTGCCAGGATCATCTAGTTTTGGTGGAAGCTTCCTTTGCAACACAGCACTTACATTCTGGTCGAGCTTTACTCCTTCATTTGGAGCGAAATTGAGCTTGTGAGTTTTCAAGTCCTTGATGAATTTTCCATATGCAGGAATCTGTTCAATAAGATCAAGCAAAGGCAAATTGATATTAACTTTACTCAAAATATCATAAATCTCTTTAAAAGCCTTATCTTGCTTTGCTTTCTTAAGACGGCCTGGAAATGGAATCTGTGGAACATATGGAGCGGGTGGCACGTATCTATCTTCTTGAAGATGTGGTGGCACAAATTTGTCATCCCTTTTATGCAATTGGAATTGATCGGATTTCTGAGAATCTGATTTGGCCTTAGGAGCAGATTGAGAAGTTTTGAGTTGTTCTCCTTCCGTAGCCATGGTCTCCTCGTCTTTATCTTCTACAATCACAATATCATTTGAAAGATTAGAATCATCTTTATTATCAATGATCTTACCTGATCTGAGCACATGAATGGCCTTGGCTTCTGGGTTCTTTGGATTGATCTCAGTTTGGCTTGGCCATTTCCCAGGCACTCTGTTGTGTAGATACAGCTGCACCAAAATGGATTCAGTTGCATCCTCAACTTGTGATACTCGCAAGTGCACGAGCCGTTTGGTAGTATAGCATATGTAAGTGCGAGGTCGATCCCACGAGGATTGGTGATTGAATGATCCAATTCATTTTCCCTACACAAAACAGAAATGAAAAAGAAAGGAAATAAATAAAACAAGGAAGAAAGAAAATAACTAACTCAAGTAGATAAGTTCCCAAGTTCAATTAGATTAATGGATTGATTCTAGCTAAAGTATGATTAAGCCATGGTGTGTGGTCATAACCTTGTGTTCCTAATTCCCTAATTTGATCATTTGTTGTCTAACCTAAAATTAAGCATTAGGAACCCATTAAGCATAGAGGAACAATTTAAACAACCAAGCATGTATCTAATCCCTGTTGTCGAATGTCCATACATACTCTTCCTATTCATAGTTCAATTCGAATTAAAGCATGGTGTATACTCTTAATTCAAACCAAGATAGCTAACATGCAAGCCTAAATGGTGATCAATCATTCAAACTAGCATATTAACTTATAAGCATAATGAATAAGAACATGAACCATAATTGAAACTTGGAAACTAATCAAACTTGAAAAACTAAAGAAAAGAATTTACATAATGAAAAGTAAAGTGGAACTAAGAAAAACTTAAGGAGAATTTCAGCACAAAGATCTCATTATAACAATTGAAAACTAGAAAGAGAAACTAAGAGAATTTGAGGGAGAGAAGGGAAGGGAGCTCTAGAGAAGTGTTTGAGAGCTCCCCCCCTTGGGGTGTGTTTACAAGCTTAGAGAACTTCCCTATTTATAGGCCTAGGGGAAGTGAAAATCTGAATTCAATATGGCTAATGCATACAACACTTGTATTATAAAATCTTGAATTGGCTGATGCACTTGTATTAGAAAATTTGAATTGGTTGATGCACTTGACCAATAAATCCCACCAGCAGCCCTAGCTCATCTTCATGTCACCATGACCAAGCTTCCAACCAGCTACAATAGCTCATGCCTAGCTCATCATGACCAAGCTTCCAACCAGAAACAATAGCTCATCCTGAGGTCAGCATGACCAGAAACTTCAAGGGCTTACAAATTGGGCTTCACTTAAGCAAATTAAGACTTTAAGCACTCAAACTTGAAGTTCATAATGTCTTCTTTCCAGCCATATATCATTTGGGCCAATCCAAGGTCGGAGGAGGAAGTTAAGGCCAAAACAAATTGCTAACTCATTTTGCGCGCTGATAAAATCCATCCTGAGCATGGCTCTGTGTTTGCTAGGTAACAGACTCCATATTTATCCAATGGGGCTAACGTTTGGATATGTTATAGTACACACCCATTGGAACAACTTTCATGAAGAATGTTGCCTCATCCGAGCTATGTAGGTTGCTGAAACAAAGCTTGCAATATGACCTACGAAACTGGACTGGCAGAGGGCTGTAGCCAAAATTGAGTTTGTCTTTAAGCTCTTCTTCCCTTCATCCAAATTAGGCCTTAACATGCTTGAATTGCATGAATTATGCTCTCTTGCTCTATTTGCCTACAAAACACACAAAGGGAGGCAAATAACTTAGAAATCTAAGAAACTAAGCAAAAGAAGTAAGTAAATAGGGCATGTATATGTATGAAATTATGAGCTTAACACACTCTTTGAGTTATTTCAGCAGCTATTTGGCCTAATTGGACTTCCAATTTGGAGATGGCAGCTTGTGTTGTTTGCTGAAAATTGGATTGGTTGATTGCCATCTGCTTCACTATATCTTCCAATGATGATGATGATTGTTGTGGCCTTTGGAATGAAGGGGGATTTGCTTGATTCTGGGTATTTCTCCATGAAAAGTTTGGATGATTCCTCCAACCTGGATTATAACTTTGAGAGTATGGATCATTTCTTGGACCTTGGTTGTAGGAATTTACCAACTTAGCTTGTTCTTACACAAATTCTGGATATCCAGCCCCAAGTGGACAAGCTGTGGTAGCATGGTCATGATATTCACAAATGCTACACACTATTATGATGTTGCCCAAGTTTGGGGCTCGATCCGAAATCAATAGGTGTTCCAAATTGGACAATTCAAGTTCAACGGCAGTTCGTTCTTAATTGGAGTGGTTGGTGTATTCCTAACTTCTAGCGATTGGATTTCACTCAAAACTCACCAAATGACTCCTCCCACCATATTATGATGTTGCCCAAGTTTTGGGCCCGATCCGAAATCAATAGGTGTGAGAAATTGGAAAATTCAAGTTCAACGGCAGTTCGTTCCTAATTGGAGTGGTTGGTGTATTCCATACTTCTAGCAATTGGATTTCACTCAAAACAAACCAAATGACTCCTCCCACCATATTATGATGTTGCCCAAGTTTGGGGCTCGATCCGAAATCAATAGGTGTGAGAAATTGGACAATTCAAGTTCAACGGCAATTCGTTCCTAATTGTAGTGGTTGGTGTATTCCATACTTCTAGCATTTGGATTTCACTCAAAACTCACCAAATGACTCCTCCCACCATATTACGATGTTGCCCAAGTTTGGGGCTCGATCCGAAATCAATAGGTGTGAGAAATTGGAAAATTCAAGTTCAACGGCAATTCGTTCCTAATTGGAGTGGTTGGTGTATTCCATACTTCTAGCAATTGGATTTCACTCAAAACAAACCAAATGACTCCTCCCACCATATTATGATGTTGCCCAAGTTTGGGGCTCGATCCGAAATCAATAGGTGTGAGAAATTGGACAATTCAAGTTCAACGGCAGTTCGTTCCTAATTGGAGTGGTTGGTGTATTCCATACTTCTACCGATTGAATTTCACACAAAACTCACCAAATGACTCCCCCCAACATATTATGATGTTGCCAAAGTTTGGGGCTCGATCCGAAATCAATAGGTGTTCCAAGTTGGACAATTCAAGTTCAACGGCAGTTCGTTCCTAATTGGAGTGGTTGGTGTATTCCATACTTCTAGCGATTGGATTTCACTCAAAACTCACCAAATGACTCCTCCCACCATATTATGATGTTGCCCAAGTTTTGGGCTCGATCCGAAATAAATAGGTGTGAGAGATAGGACAATTCAAGTTCAACGGCAGTTCGTTCCTAATTGTAGTGGTTGGTGTATTCCATACCTCTAGCAATTGGATTTCACTCAAAACTCACCAAAGGACTCCTCCCACCATATTATGATGGTGCCCAAGTTTGGGGCTCGATCCGAAATCAATAGGTGTTAGAAATTGGACAATTCAAGTTCAACGGCAGTTTGTTCCTAATTGGAATGGTTGGTGTATTCCATACTTCTAGCGATTGGATTTCACTCAAAACTCACCAAATGACTACTCCCACCATATTATGATGTTGCCCAACTTTTGGGAATAGGTGTTCCAAATTGGACAATTCAAGTTCGACGGCAGTTCGTTCCTAATTGGAGTGGTTGGTGTATTCCATACTTATAGCGTTTGGATTTCCCTCAAAACTCACCAAATGACTCCTCCCACCATATTATGATGTTGCCCAAGTTTGGGGCTCGATCCGAAATTAATAGGTGTTCCAAATTGGACAATTCAAGTTCAACGGCAGTTCGTTCTTAATTGGAGTGGTTGGTGTATTCCATACTTCTAGCGATTGGATTTCACTCAAAACTAACCAAATGACTCCTCCCACCATATTATGATGTTGCCCAAGTTTTGGGCCCGATCCGAAATCAATAGGTGTGAGAAATTGGAAAATTCAAGTTCAACGGCAGTTCGTTCCTAATTGGAGTGGTTGGTGTATTCCATACTTCTAGCGATTGAATTTCCCTCAAAACTCACCAAATGACTCCCCCCACCACATTATGATGTTGCCCAAGTTTGGCGCTCGATCCGAAATCAATAGGTGTTCCAAATTGGACAATTCAAGTTCAACGGCAGTTCGTTCCTAATTGGAGTGGTTGGTGTATTCCATACTTCTAGCGATTGGATTTCACTCAAAACTCACCAAATGACTCCTCCCACCATATTATGATGTTGCCCAAGTTTGGGGCTCGATCCGAAATCAATAGGTGTTCCAAATTGGACAATTCAAGTTCAACGGCAGTTCGTTCCTAATTGGAGTGGTTGGTGTATTCCATACTTCTAGCGATTGGATTTCACTCAAAACTCACCAAATGACTCCTTCCACCATATTATGTTGTTGCCCAGGTTTTGGGCTTGATCCGAAATCAATAGGTGTTCCAAATTGGACAATTCAAGTTCAACGGCAGTTCGTTCCTAATTGGAGTGGTTGGTGTATTCCATACTTCTAGCGATTGAATTTCACACAAAACTCACCAAATGACTCCCCCCATCATATTAAGATGTTGCCCAAGTTTGGGGCTCGATCCGAAATCAATAGGTGTGAGAAATTGGACAATTCAAGTTCAACGGCAGTTCGTTCCTAATTGGAGTGGTTGGTGTATTCCACACTTCTAGCGATTTGATTTCACTCAAAACTCACCAAATGACTCCTCCCACCAAATTACGATGTTGCCCAAGTTGGAGTGGTTGGTGTATTCCATACTTCTAGCGATTGAATTTCCCTCAAAACTCACCAAATGACTCCTCCCACCATATTATGATGTTACCCAAATTTTGGGCACGATCCGAAATTAAAAGGTGTGAGAAATTAGCGATTGGATTTCACTCAAAACTCTCCAAAGGACTCCTCCCACTATATTATGATGTTACTGTTGCGTAGATACAGCTGCACCAAAATGGATTCAGTTGCATCCTCAACTTGTGATACTCGCTAGTGCACGAGCCGTTTGGTAGTATAGCATATGTAAGTGCGAGGTCGATCCCACGAGGATTGGTGATTGAATGATCCAATTCATTTTTCCTACACAAAAAAGAAATGAAAAAGAAAGGAAATAAATAAAACAAGGAAGAACGAAATAACTAACTCAAGCAGATAAGTTCCCAAGTTCAATTTAGATTAATGGATTGATTCTAGCTAAAGTATGATTAAGCCATGGTGTGTGGTCATAACCTTGTGTTCCTAATTCCCTAATTTGATCATTTGTTGTCTAACCTAAAATTAAGCATTAGGAACCCATTAAGCATAGAAGAACAATTTAAACAACCAAGCATGTATCTAATCCCTGTTTTCGAATGTCCATACATACTCTTCCTATTCATAGTTCAATTCGAATTAAAGCATGGTGTCTACTCTTAATTCAAACCAAGATAGCTAACATGCAAGCCTAAATGGTGATCAATCATTCAAACTAGCATATTAACTTATAAGCATAATGAATAAGAACAAAAACCATAATTGAAACTTGGAAACTAATCAAACTTGAAACTAAAGAAAAGAATTTACATAACAATGAAAATTAAAGTAGAACTTGGAAAGACTTAAAGGAAAATTTCAGCACAAAGATCTCATTATAACAATTGAAAACTAGAAAGAGAAACTAAGAGAATTTGAGGGAGAGAAGGGAAGGGAGCTCTAGAGAAGTGTTTGAGAGCTCCCCCCCCTTGGGGTGTGTTTACAAGCTTGGGAAACCTCACTATATATAGGCCTAAGGAAGCTGAAAATCTGAATTAAGTATGGCTAATGCA
Organism: Prunus avium; assembly: GCF_965620075.1. Lineage (NCBI taxonomy): Eukaryota > Viridiplantae > Streptophyta > Magnoliopsida > Rosales > Rosaceae > Prunus > Prunus avium. The sequence goes on along the minus strand of NC_142286.1, from coordinate 21,774,690 downwards.
TACAACACTTGTTTTATAAAATCTGAAATGGTTGATGCACTTCACTAATGCATACAACACTTGCATTATAAAATCTGAAATGGTTGATGCACTTCACTAATAAATCCCACCAGCAGCCCTAGCTCATCTTCATGTCACCATGACCAAGCTTCCAACCAGAAATAATAGCTCATCCTGAGGTCAGCATGACCAGCAACTTCAAGGGCTTACGAATTGGGCTTCCCTTAAGCAAATTAAGACTTTAAGCACTCAAACTTGAAGTTCAGAATGTCTTCTTTCCAGCCATATATCATTTGGGCCAATCCAAGGTCGGAGGAGGAAGTTAAGGCCAAAACAAATTGCTAACTCATTTTGCGCGCTGATAAAATCCATCCTGAGCATGGCTCTGTGTTTGCTAGGTAACAGAATCCACAATTATCCAATGGGGCTGAATTTCGGATATGTTATAGTATACACCCATTGGAACAACTTTCATGAAGAATGTGGCCTCATCCGAGCTATGTAGGTTGCTGAAACAAAGCTTGCAATATGACCTACGAAACTGGGCTGGCAGGGGACTGTAGCCAAAATTGAGTTTGTCTTTAAGCTCTTCATCCATTCATCCAAATTAGGCCCTAACATGCATGGATTGCATCATTTACTATCCAAAGCCATCATTATTACCTAAAGCTCAATGAACTGAAAGATAAACACAAAAAGGATTAAAAGCACAAGTTTAACTCAAAAACATAACCAAATCATAAGCTAGAAGGGTACAAAATGATATACAATTATGAACCGATCAAATACCCCCAAACCTAGATTTTGCTAGTCCTCGAGCAAAACAACACAAAACAAAGTTAAAAACAAAACAAGAAGTTAACTAGACCACTTTCGTAGGTAACTCGATTGCATTGAGCGAATGCAACAAGCCTTTAAACCTCTAGGCATCCCTAGTAGGAGGAGTTGTGTCTCCTGAGGGTTTAACAGTTACGATACCCACAAACGTTTTTCTAACTCTACAAAACAAAATGGTTAGAAAACTTATTAGATTTGTTAGTTCTTAAGCAAAACCAAAACCAACAACAAACATAAAAATAAAAACAAAACACAAAACACAAAAAACAAAAAAAACAAAATCAAAATAAAAACTCAAAACAATCTTTCCGAACATTTTGTGAAGAGAAATGACTCATGCACATGACTTAAACGTTTTGACAATAAAAGCTCAATTTTAGACATTATTCACAAAGCGGCAAAGTTCAAAACATAATATGCTCAAAGTGTAGTAGTGTGATAGCCAAATGCAACAAATTCCCCAATCTTAGTTTCCACACAATTTCAAAAATCATACCAAGCACAAATGCAACTTCAAATCTCACCAAAGTTGTCCTCTCACAAATGAATCACTCAGAAGAGGGCTACAATGCAACACTCAGTTATAGACATGGGATTAGAGTTAAATCATAAGGTACTTAACTCAAAAATAGGAAGATGAAGAACTTGCATTAATATGATCTCAAGAAGGAGGCCAAACACTTAAAAGTAGAAAAATGAATGCAATTCAACCACATGACATTTAAGATCAATTTAGGTCTTTAGCATAGGTTGTAATGGGGCCAAGGGTGTAAGGTGAGTAAGAAATGAAGGGTATGGATAAAACAAAGTCCAAGAAACTCAAAATATAAGAGCATAAAACAATTGTTTACAAGACTTCGAATCATCACGATTAGATTTTTTCTTTTACACGATCAAAACTCCTTATACCTTCATTTACAATGATTTAAACTCCTTTCCAAACACCAATGAAACCCAAAAACAAAATTTCATTCAACTACCATTTAATCATAACTTTTTTCTTTTCTTTTCTTTCACCAATTGTGTGATTTTTTTTTTTTTTCTTTTATGTAATATCCCTTCCCAAACTTAGCATGAAAAACACATCCGAATTAGAGCTCATGAGTTCCTTAGAAAGGTAAATATTTGTTTTTCTGGCTAAGGCGAGGAAATATAATTGGTAAAATGAAAGAAAAGGTTTACATGTAGGCTCAAAATGGTTAACAATGGAAAATCATGCTTAAGCATGCATAAGGTTAGCTTGAAAGGCACAAACGATCCAAAGAAGGCCTTAATATCATTTCTTTAAATGTCATGAAATCAAATTGCATAAGAATGAATGACTTTTAAGTGTTCAACCAAATCAATGAATAATGAGATCAAACAACAACTTTGATGACAAGAAAATAAGAGTATGTGTATAACACTCATGAAATGAAGCACAAGACTCAAAAGCTCACATTATATGGTTATATAAGTCTAATTTATGCTTGATACAATTCTTTGGGTCATGCAAATCCTTTAATTGGAAAATTATGAAACAAATGGCAAGTGCAAAGAAGGTTTCGAACGTATCATGCTAGAACGATGCCAAATTAATTAATTAATGAATTGTTTTATTTTTTTTATTTTACAAGAAGAATTTACAAGGAACAAAAAAATAAATAAATAAATAAATAAAATTCAATTTTCATTTAAGTCATGCAAACATTTATCACAATCTCATCAAATGTGTTCGGAAAGTGACTCAAAACAAAACAAGACTCAAAATATAGAAAAAGAAAAAAAACAAGCAAGAAATATATATATATATATATATATTTTTTTTAATAAGAGAAACTAAATTTACTTGGTAAACTCCAATACCCCCAAACCTAGATATGAACATTGTCCTCAATGTTTAAAAATTAGGAACAAGCAATGTCATAACAAGAAATGAAAGGTACTAAAGTAAATATAAAATCACAAAACACACAAGAATTGAAATAAAATAATTACAAAATAAAAATTACAAACAAACAAAAAAAAAAAAAAAAAAAATGAAACAGTAAAACACTCGAAACAGAAAACAAACAGTCTTACACAAACCAAAACCCAAACGATTGAAAGCCCAACCCAAAAGAAGTTAACACACTTTGAAACCTAACAACGGTGAAAACCCGAAGCCCACAATGAAGTCCGAAGCCCACATGTTATTATTAATTTATTTTTATTTATTTATTTATTTTAATTTAATGAAACGTGAATTGGGAGTGCGAAGGCGGGTATTTACGAAACAGAAAAAGTGTGGTCCTTGATGCCTTGGTTCCTGGGAAGTCACGGGGAAAATAGGTGAGGGACGTGTCGGCGTGCAGAGGCCGCTTTCACATCCCCCAAGCTAGAATTATTAGACTCGTAGGAAGGCGCGACGACTTTTTCACTTGAAGGTGGTGAAAGGTGAAAATGCAATTAAGGGGGTTGGGAAACGGGTGCGGCGACATATAGAGATAAGCCGTAAGGGCCGCACAGAACTCAGAACCGCAATGGCTAGGGTTAGCAAAAACTAAGTCTATAAAAGGTAAAAAAAAGAAAGGGTAAAAAAACACAAACTCAGAAACACACAAAAGAGAAAAGAAAGAAGATAAGAAGTGAGAAATCAAATGGCCTCTTCCTACCCATTTTCGTTGGATCTCAACCTAGCTCCACCGACTCAAACACGAGGCCAAGCAGCGGCACCAGTATGGATGCCCTACTTTGCTTCCGCACGGGGGCCTGTGACAGTAACTGACTCAATACTCCTGGACAACGATGTTGCCATTGGAGTGGGCAGAAATCTGGTGACTCCTAAAGATATACGTGTTCTGGGGACAAGGGATGACAACCGGGTCGTGAGCGATGCCCTGGCACTGAGCGTGCAGAGTACGGCAACAGTCGCAAGTTTGGGTCATCGCCTACTTGCGAAGTCCCATGAGATAGAGGTGCTGAAAGGTCAGTTGGCGGCGGAGCGAAGTATGGTTGAGGAGTGTCAGACTGCTATAAAAAGCTTGAAAAGGGAGAGGTCAAGGATAGTGGAGGTGAATCGACACCAGCTAGAAGTATTGCGGGACGAGAATAGAAACCTATCAAAGATGGTAGAGTTGTACTCTCGCGACATGCGAAAACAGCTGGAAGACCTAGACCGACCGGGTAAACGCAAGCAAGCAGATCGTGAGAGTAGTTACGCTCAAGCTAAGATTGCGATCTTTGGGAGCTCAAGTGGTGAGCCCCAAGAGGCTGTGCATGAAGCCCAGGAAGAGGACAGCCAGAGGGCCAAACTCAAAGCTCCAATGGTCGAGACACCGAGCACTGTGAAGAAATGACTTCTACTGCATTATTGATGTTTTTATTTTAATTTAATTTATTTTTTTGGTTGTTTTTGTCTTTATTTTGTTTTGGAAATAAAAGAGTAAATTTGCAGAAGGAAAAAGAAAACGGAAAAGAAAGCACACTTTCCAAACTTAAATCAAACGAAGACGACAAACGGAAATGGAAGCACAGTTCCCTAACTAAAATAAAATAAAGATGATAGCCGAAAGGGAAAGGCAAAAACACAAAGCTCTAGAAAATGAAAGTAACGGGCAAAACAATAAAACACCAGAAAACACGGAAAAAAGAAAAGTAAAGTGAAAGTAAAGGTGCTCCCCCTTGAAGCGATTAGGTCGAGCATGCCCGGGAAATCCGAAATGGTGTTGGCACCTTCATCAGCGTATGTCTATTTAAACCATACCTCCGCAAGCGGATGATACCCAGCATTTTTTCCTGCAAACTCAAGGAAAAACATCAAAAAATCCAGAAACAAAAAAAATGGCATCCTCATGCACTCACCTTGATGATCTCGACCTTGAGCTGTCCCTTGCACCTCCGAATGCCCAGATAAGGGCTCCTCCAAACCGTGTCTTCCCAAACTCCACATATCATCACGGTACGGCCTCAAACTTTGCTGAGGCAATACCGAACTTTTCTGAGGCACTGCCGAACAGAGCAGTGCTGCTAGGAGGCATGATTAGCAGCAAGCTCACTCCGACAGATCATCTGCATGTGGCACAGAGGTCTGACAAGGCAGCGGTAGAGGAGTCCCACAATTTAACTGTGCTCCACGCGGTCTCCGCTACCAATTTGGGCATGCGCCTACTAGCGAGGACAAGGGAGTGTGCCGCGATGAGCGAGGAAATAGCTTCCTTGAAGGCTATGGTGGCGGACTTGCAGAAGCGGCTCTACTGTGCCAATCAGCACGTGGAAGCACTGCAAAGAAAAAATGAGGACCATGTGGAGCTGCTGCAGATTCTACAAGTGCGAGAAAATAGAGGCAAGCCATGATGATGAAGAAGATGAAGAATATTTCTTTTTTTTTATTTTTTTTATTTTTATTGTTTTTGTTTTTATTTTGTTTTTGTTGTTTTGTTGTTGTTTTTTTTTTTTTTTTTTTTTTTTTATGCAATGTTTGAAATAGAAATGTGTTTTAACACTCAGAAATAAACTAACCAACCAAACCACGTAAATAAAAACATAAACTAACTTAACGAAACAAAAACAAAAACAAATCAAAAACAAAGACTCAACAGAAAAGAAAACAAAGAAAATAAAAATAAACTTAATTTAAAAACACACGAATATACAAGCAACTCACGGATGACCAGTTAAGGGCCTCAGAAAACACAGCCAGGGGATCCGGGAAGGTTGGAGGGGTCACAATGGTCCCGCTTAAAACCCAAACTTCTTAGACACCGAAGGTGTCGCCTATAGAACTCCTAGACACTGTATTGACGGAAGTGCTCACTGGAGTTACCATAAGTCAGCTCATATGAAAAATCTTTTTAAAATTTTTAAGATAAGAAACAAAAACAAATTAAGATAAAATGGAACAACAAACCATAAACGAAAATGAACTAAGTACTCTAAACAAATTCAAACAAACAACATAAATTGTTGTACTAAAAGAAACAAACCAATAAACCAAAGAAAAACACAAACAGCACTTTCTATCACCCGTTTACCACCATTTGGACAGATTCGTTTCTCTGTTTTTCAGCTTCGACCTGTGTTCAGTTTTTAGGCTATAACTTTCCAACCGTAAGTCCAAATTTCACGTTCTTTATATGATTGGATTCAGCACAGAAAAACAAAGAACTCAACACGGACCAAAAGGTAAAAACAATGACGGAAATAAACATAATTCAAAGAAGAGAAAGGATTGAAATGCTCCCCCTTGAAGCGATTAGGTCGAATGTGATGCACTTGGAGGTCGCGACTTCTCCCACTACTCCACACTTCCTATCTTTGAAGTTGCCATCTCTCTCCATTTTTATTGAGCTATTTACATTGTAAAACAAACACACAGAAAAACTTGAAACGGAATTAAAGGATTATGAAATATAAAAAAAAAACTAAAAATGAAAAGGAAAAATCAATACAAGTCCAATTCCATGCTTCAAAGCAACAAGCACCAATGGGTTGTGTAAGCTGGGACTTAAACCCAGTTCTCTTGCTTGTTGGGCAATTGTCCTTTTCTGTTGGACTACAAACACAACTTGTCCATTAACGTCATTAACTTTAAAACTTGAAATTGTCCAGTTAAGAAAAAAAAAAAAAAAAAAAAAAAAAGTAGGAAAGCCAAATAGAATCAAACAATGTTACCGATCCCCGGCAACGGCGCCAAAAACTTGTTGCGTAGATACAGCTGCACCAAAATGGATTCAGTTGCATCCTCAACTTGTGATACTCGCAAGTGCACGAGCCGTTTGGTAGTATAGCATATGTAAGTGCGAGGTCGATCCCACGAGGATTGGTGATTGAATGATCCAATTCATTTTTCCTACACAAAACAGAAATGAAAAAGAAAGGAAATAAATAAAACAAGGAAGAACGAAATAACTAACTCAAGCAGATAAGTTCCCAAGTTCAATTTAGATTAATGGATTGATTCTAGCTAAAGTATGATTAAGCCATGGTGTGTGGTCATAACCTTGTGTTCCTAATTCCCTAATTTGATCATTTGTTGTCTAACCTAAAATTAAGCATTAGGAACCCATTAAGCATAGAAGAACAATTTAAACAACCAAGCATGTATCTAATCCCTGTTTTCGAATGTCCATACATACTCTTCCTATTCATAGTTCAATTCGAATTAAAGCATGGTGTCTACTCTTAATTCAAACCAAGATAGCTAACATGCAAGCCTAAATGGTGATCAATCATTCAAACTAGCATATTAACTTATAAGCATAATGAATAAGAACAAAAACCATAATTGAAACTTGGAAACTAATCAAACTTGAAACTAAAGAAAAGAATTTACATAACAATGAAAATTAAAGTAGAACTTGGAAAGACTTAAAGGAAAATTTCAGCACAAAGATCTCATTATAACAATTGAAAACTAGAAAGAGAAACTAAGAGAATTTGAGGGAGAGAAGGGAAGGGAGCTCTAGAGAAGTGTTTGAGAGCTCCCCCCCCTTGGGGTGTGTTTACAAGCTTGGGAAACCTCACTATATATAGGCCTAAGGAAGCTGAAAATCTGAATTAAGTATGGCTAATGCATACAACACTTGTTTTATAAAATCTGAAATGGTTGATGCACTTCACTAATGCATACAACACTTGCATTATAAAATCTGAAATGGTTGATGCACTTCACTAATAAATCCCACCAGCAGCCCTAGCTCATCTTCATGTCACCATGACCAAGCTTCCAACCAGAAATAATAGCTCATCCTGAGGTCAGCATGACCAGCAACTTCAAGGGCTTACGAATTGGGCTTCCCTTAAGCAAATTAAGACTTTAAGCACTCAAACTTGAAGTTCAGAATGTCTTCTTTCCAGCCATATATCGTTTGGGCCAATCCAAGGTCGGAGGAGGAAGTTAAGGCCAAAACAAATTGCTAACTCATTTTGCGCGCTGATAAAATCCATCCTGAGCATGGCTCTGTGTTTGCTAGGTAACAGAATCCACAATTATCCAATGGGGCTGAATTTCGGATATGTTATAGTATACACCCATTGGAACAACTTTCATGAAGAATGTGGCCTCATCCGAGCTATGTAGGTTGCTGAAACAAAGCTTGCAATATGACCTACGAAACTGGGCTGGCAGGGGACTGTAGCCAAAATTGAGTTTGTCTTTAAGCTCTTCATCCATTCATCCAAATTAGGCCCTAACATGCATGGATTGCATCATTTACTATCCAAAGCCATCATTATTACCTAAAGCTCAATGAACTGAAAGATAAACACAAAAAGGATTAAAAGCACAAGTTTAACTCAAAAACATAACCAAATCATAAGCTAGAAGGGTACAAAATGATATACAATTATGAACCGATCAGTTACCCAAATTTTGGGCTCGATCTGAAATTAATAGGTGTGAGAAATTAGCGATTGGATTTAACTCAAAACTCACCAAATGACTCCTCCCACCATATTATGATGTTACCCCAGCTTTTGTTTCGATCCGAAATCAATAGGTGTGAGAAATTGGACAATTCAAATTCAACGACATTTCGTTCCTAATCGGAGTGGTTGGTGTATTCCATACTTCTAGCGATTGTATTTCACTCAAAACTCACCAAATGACTCCTCCCACCGTATTATGATGTTGCACAAGTTTGGGGTTCGATCCGAAATCAATAGGTGTGAGAAATTGGACAATTCAAGTTCAACGGCAGTTCATTCCTAATTGGAGTGGTTGGTGTATTCCATACTTCTAGCGATTGGATTTCATTCAAAACTCACCAAATGACTCCTCCCACCATATTATGGTGTTGCCCAAGTTTTGGGCTCGATCCGAAATCAATAGGTGTGAGAAATTGGACAATTCAAGTTCAACGGCAGTTCTTTCGAAATTGGAGTGGTTGGTGTATTGCATACTTCTAGCGATTGGATTTCACTAAAAACTCACCAAATGACTCCTCCCACCATATTATGATCTTGCCCAAGTTTTGGGCTTGATCCGAAATCAATAGGTGTGAGAAATTGGACAATTCAAGTTCAACGGCAGTTCGTTCCTAATTGGAGTGGTTGGTGTATTCCATACTTCTAGCCATTGGATTTCACTCAAAACTCACCAAATGACTCCTCCCACCATATTATAATGTTGCCCAAGTTTTGGGCTCGATCCGAAATCAATAGGTGTTCCAAATTGGACAATTCAAGTTCAACGGCAGTTCGTTCCTAATTGGAGTGGTTGGTGTATTCCATACTTCTAGCGATTGGATTTCACTCAAAACTCACCAAATGACTCCTCCCACCATATTATGATGTTGCCCAAGTTTTGGGCTAGATCCGAAATCAATAGGTGTGAGAAATTGGACAATTCAAGTTCAACGGCAGTTCGTTCCTAATTGGAGTGGTTGGTGTATTCCATACTTCTAGCCATTGGATTTCACTCAAAACTCACCAAATGACTCCTCCCACCATATTATAATGTTGCCCAAGTTTTGGGCTCGATCCGAAATCAATAGGTGTTCCAAATTGGACAATTCAAGTTCAACGGCAGTTCGTTCCTAATTGGAGTGGTTGGTGTATTCCATACTTCTAGCCATTGGATTTCACTCAAAACTCACCAAATGACTCCTCCCACCATATTATAATGTTGCCCAAGTTTTAGGATCGATCCGAAATCAATAGGTGTTCCAAATTGGACTATTCAAGTTCAACGGCAGTTCGTTCCTAATTGGAGTGGTTGGTGTATTCCATACTTCTAGCGATTGGATTTCACTCAAAACTCACCAAATGACTCCTCCCACCATATTATAATGTTGCCCAAGTTTTGGGCTTGATCCGAAATCAATAGGTGTTCCAAATTGGACAATTGAAGTTCAACGGCAGCTCGTTCCAAATTGGAGTGGTTGCTGTATTCCATAGTTCTGGCGATTGGATTTCACTCAAAAGTCACCAAATGACTCTTACTACCATATTATGATGTTGCCCAAGTTTTGGGCTCGATCCGAAATCAATAGGTGTGAGAAATTGGACAATTCAAGTTGAACGGCAGTTCGTTCCTAATTGGAGTGGTTGGTGTATTCCATACTTCTAGCGATTGGATTTCACTCAAAACTCACCAAATGACTCCTCCCACCATATGATGATGTTGCCCAAGTTTTGGGCTCGATCCGAAATCAATAGGTGTTCCAAATTGGACAATTCATGTTCAACGGCAGTTCTTTCCTAATTGGAGTGGTTGGTGTATTCCATACTTCTAGCGATTGGATTTCACTCAAAACTAACCAAATGACTCCTCCCACCATATTACGACGTTGCCCAAGTTTTGGGATCGATCCGAAATCAATAGGTGTGAGAAATTGGGCAATTCAAGTTCAACGGCAGTTCGTTCCTAATTGGAGTGGTTGGTGTATTCCTTACTTCTAGCAATTGGATTTCACTCAAAACTCACCAAATGACTCCTCCCACCGTATTACGATGTTGCACAAGTTTGGGGTTCGATCCGAAATCAATAGGTGTTCCAAATTGGACAATTCAAGTTCACCGGCAGTTCGTTCCTAATTGGAATGGTTGGTGTATTCCATACTTCTAGAGATTGGATTTCACCCAAAACTCACCAAAATGACTCCCCCCACCATATTATGATGTTCCCCAAGTTTTGGGCTCGATCCGAAATCAATAGGTGTTCAAAATTGGACAATTCAAGTTCAACGAAAGTTCGTTCCTAATTGGAGTGGTCGGTGTATTCCATACTTCTAGCGATTGGATTTCACTCAAAACTCACCAAATGACTCCTTCCACCATATTATGATGTTGCCCAAGTTTGGGGCTCGATCCGAAATCAATAGGTGTTCCAAATTGGACAATTCAAGTTCAACGGCAGTTCGTTCCTAATTGGAGTGGTTGGTGTATTCCACACTTCTAGCGATTGGATTTCACTCAAAACTCACCAAATGACTCCTCCCACCGTATGACGATGTTGCACAAGTTTGGGGTTCGATCCGAAATCAATAGTTGTTCCAAATTGGACAATTCATGTTCAACGGCAGTTCGTTCCTAATTGGAGTGGTTGGTGTATTCCATACTTCTAGCGATTGGATTTCACTCAAAACTCACCAAATGACTCCTCCCACCATATGATGATGTTGCCCAAGTTTTGGGCTCGATCCGAAATCAATAGGTGTTCCAAATTGGACAATTCAAGTTCAACGGCAGTTCCTTCCTAATTGGGGTGGTTGGTGTATTCCATACTTCTAGCGATTGGGTTTCACTCAAAACTCACCAAATGACTCCTCCCACCATATTCTGATGTTGCCCAAGCTTTGGGCTCGATCCGAAATCAATAGGTGTTCCAAATTGGACAATTCAAGTTCAACGGCAGTTCGTTCCTAATTGGTGTGGTTGGTGTATTCCATACTTCTAGCGATTGGATTTCACTCAAAACTCACCAAATGACTCCTCCCACCATATTATGTTGTTGCCCAAGTTTTGGGCTCGATCCGAAATCAATAGTTGTGAGAAATTGGACAATTCAAGTTCAACGGCAGTTCGTTCCTAATTGGAGTGGTTGGTGTATTCCATACTTCTAGCGATTGGATTTCACTCAAAACTAACCAAAATGACTCCTCCCACCATATTATGATGTTGGCCAAGTTTTGGGCTCGATCCGAAATCAACAGGTGTTCCAAATTGGACAATTCAAGTTCAACGGCAGTTCGTTCCTAATTGGAGTGGTTGGTGTATTCCATACTTCTAGCGATTGGATTTCACTCAAACTCACCAAATGACTCCTCCCACCATACTATGATGTTGCCCAAGTTTTGGGCTCGATCCGAAATCAATAGGTGTTCCAAATTGGACAATTCAAGTTCAACGGCAGTTCCTTCCTAATTGGGGTGGTTGGTGTATTCCATACTTCTAGCGATTGGGTTTCACTCAAAACTCACCAAATGACTCCTCCCACCATATTCTGATGTTGCCCAAGCTTTGGGCTCGATCCGAAATCAATAGGTGTTCCAAATTGGACAATTCAAGTTCAACGGCAGTTCGTTCCTAATTGGAGTGGTTGGTGTATTCCATACTTCTAGCGATTGGATTTCACTCAAACTCACCAAAATGACTCCACCCACCATATTATGATGTTGCCCAAGTTTTGGGCTCGATCCGAAATCAATAGGTGTGAGAAATTGGACAATTAAAGTTCAACCGCAGTTCTTTCCTAATTGTAGTGGTTAGTGTATTCCTTACTTCTAGCGATTGGATTTCTCTCAAAACTCACCAAATGACTCCTCCCACCATACTATGACGTTGCCCAAGTTCTGGGCTCGATCCGAAATCAATAGGTGTGAGAAATTGGACAATTCAAGTTCAACGGCAGTTCGTTCCTAATTGGAGTGGTTGGTGTATTCCGTACTTCTAGCGATTGCATTTCACTCAAAACTAACCAAATGACTCTCCCACCATATTACGAACAGCCCAAGTTTTGGGCTCGATCCGAAATCAATAGGTGTTCCAAAATTGGACAATTCAAGTTCAACGGCATGTCGTTCCTAATTGGAGTGGTTGGTGTATTCCATACTTCTAGCGATTGGATTTCACTCAAAACTCACCAAAATGACTCCTCCCACCATATTATGATGTTGCCCAAGTTTTGGGCGCGATCCGAAATCAATTGGTGTGAGAAATTGGACAATTCAAGTTCAACGGCAGTTCGTTCCTAATTGGAGTGGTTGGTGTATTCCATACTTCTAGCGATTGGATTTCACTCAAAAATCACCAAATGACTCCTCCCACCATATTATGATGTTGCCCAAGTTTTGGGCTCGATCCGAAATCAATAGGTCTTCCAAATTGGACAATTCAAGTTCAACGGCAGTTCCTTCCTAATTGGGGTGGTTGGTGTATTCCATACTTGTAGCGATTGGATTTCACTCAAAACTCACCAAATGACTCCTCCCACCATATTATGATGTTGCCCAAGTTTTGGGCTCGATCCGAAATCAATAGGTGTTCCAAATTGGACAATTCAAGTTCAACGGCAGTTCGTTCCTAATTGGTGTGGTTGGTGTATTCCATACTTCTAGCGATTGGATTTCACTCAAAACTCACCAAATGACTCCACCCACTATATTATGATGTTCCCCAAGCTTTTGGCTCGGTCCGAAATCAATAGGTGTGGGAAATTGGACAATTCAAGTTCAACGGCAGTTCGTTCCTAATTGGAGTGGTTGGTGTATTCCATACTTCTAGCGATTGGATTTCACTCAAAACTCACCAAATGACTCCTCCCACCATATTATGATGTTGCCCAAGTTTTGGGCTCGATCCGAAATCAATAGGTGTGAGAAATTGGACAATTCAAGTTCAACGGCTGTTCCTTCCTAATTGGGGTGGTTGGTGTATTCCATACTTCTAGCAATTGGATTTCACTCAAAACTCACCAAATGACTCCTCCCACCATATTATGATGTTGCCCAAGTTTTGGGCTCGATCCGAAATCAATAGGTGTTCCAAATTGGACAATTCAAGTTCAACGGCATTTCGTTCCTAATTGGATTGGTTGGTGTATTCCATACTTCTAGCGATTGAATTTCAATCAAATCTCACCAAATGACTCCTCCCACCATATTATGACGTTTCCCAAGTTTTGGGCTCGATACGAAATCAATAGGTGTTCCAAATTGGACAATTCAAGTTCAACGGCAGTTCGTTCCTAATTGGAGTGGTTGGTGTATTCCATACTTCTAGCGATTGGATTTCACCCAAAACTCACCAAATGACTCCTCCCACCGTATTATGCTGTTGCACAAGTTTGGGGTTCGACCCGAAATCAATAGGTGTGAGAAATTGGACAATTCAAGTTCAACGGCAGTTCGTTCCTAATTGGAGTGGTTGGTGTATTCCATACTTCTAGCGATTGGATTTCACTCAAACTCACCAAATGACTCCGCCCGCCATATTATGATGTTGCCCAAGTTTTGGGCTCGATCCGAAATTAATAGGTGTTCCAAATTGGACAATTCAAGTTCAACGGCAGTTCGTTCCTAATTGGAGTGGTTGGTGTATTCCATACTTCTAGCGATTGGATTTCACTCAAACTCACCAAATGACTGCTCCCGCCATATTATGATGTTGCCCAAGTTTTGGGCTCGATCCGAAATTAATAGGTGTTCCAAATTGGACAATTCAAGTTCAACGGCAGTTCGTTCTAATTGGAGTGGTTGGTGTATTCCATACTTCTAGCGATTGGATTTCACTCAAAACTCACCAAATGACTCCTCCGACCATATTATGATGTTGCCCAAGTTTTGGGCTCGATCCGAAATCAATAGGTGTGAGAAATTGGACAATTCAAGTTCAACGGCAGTTCGTTCCTAATTGGGGTGGTTGGTGTATTCCATACTTCTAGCGATTGGGTTTCACTCAAAACTCACCAAATGACTCCTCCGACCATATTATGATGTTGCCCAATTTTTGGGCTCAATCCGAAATCAATAGATGTGAGAAATTGGACAATTCAAGTTCAACGGCAGTTCGTTCCTAATTGGGGTGGTTGGTGTATTCCATATGTTGCATTCCTAAAAGGACACAAATTAATGTGCAACAACCAATTAAAAATACCCGCAAGTGCACGAATCTATTGAAGTATAGATTATGTAAGTACGGGGTCGATCCCACGAAGAACTTGTCGGCTCCCTATAAGTTCTAATTTGAGTACGTAAAGAACACTTAATTGACACACCACAAATACGCAAATGCAAAATGGAAACTAAAAATAAGTAAAGAAGTGCAAAAGAAATGAAACAACACAAGAAAACTAAAGAAAAACACAAACAGCATTTTCTATCGCCATTTTATCACCTGTTTATCACCTGTGAACAGTGCCGTGAACAGTGAACAATGACATGAACAGCGCCGTGAACAGTGAACAGTGACGACCGGTCGTTTTTGGGCAGATTCGTTTCTCTGTTTTTCAGTTTCGACCTCTGTCCAGTGTTTTGTCTATAACTTTCCAACCGTACGTCGAAAATTCACGTTCTTTATACGGTTGGATTCAGAACAGAAAATGCAAGAACATAGCGCGGACCAAAAGTCCAAAACAATTACGGAAACAAATAAAATTTAGTAACAAAGACACACCACGTGTCGAACTCACAACTCACACACACATTGGGGGGGGTTTTGATTTGTTTCAAGTGACCTATTTCTATTGCATGAAAGTAAATGGACTTTGAATTTAAATGAGAAAGGCAGAGATGAATTATCAAATTGTGAAATTAAAATGTAACAAACACTAGGGTTTCGGAATCCACCCTAAACAATTCTACCAAAGTTCATGAATACTCAAGTGATGAACTCTAAACGTGTTGATGAAGATGTTCGCAATCAAGACCATGGGTCGTGGCTCAAGACGCATTGATTCTCTCTAATATACGTAAAGTGCATGGTTCGTGCTACAATACTTGTGCTCTCCTCATAACCGAACCTAGGTATGGTTCGTACTTCGATTCGATTACAAGGAAAACCCATTAAGTTCAAAGAGAATATGAACATCACAAGAATCCTAATAGCATGGTGTTTACATTAGGTATTCAAGAAACCAATTCACATGGATGGTTCTTACTCCATCCATCTATTGCTTAGGAAAACATGAAGATACACATAATCCCAACAATCTCAAGAGGCATGCTTTCAAAGATGGCCAACCAAGGAAAAACACACATCAAGGATAGATTAATTTGGTGAATTGGAATTCATCAACAATATTTAGAAATTCATACACTCAAGCATCAAAACAATAAGGTAATCATGTTTAGGGCTTCAACCTAAGCCCTAGCTATGGAGTTTAGTTGCTCATACTTATTCCAAATACAAACTCAAAATAAAATTAGAAAGAGTTTACAGATTTTCAGAAAATGATGAAAGCTTCAAGATCATCAATGGTGGAAGTCTTCTTCTCCACTTTTCTTGGCTGCACCTTGGCTTTCTCTTAGCTCCCTCTCCAAAATCTGCTCTCAATGTGTAGACTGATGGAATAGCCTCTCTCTCCCGTTGCAAAGCTCCCCCAAATCAGATTGCCCTTTGACTTCTTCTCCCTCTCTCCTCCTTTCCAGCTTTTACCTTTTAATATAAAACTACCACCTTTGATAAAGCCTTAGCCCATTGTCCCCTTGCCATCATGAAGCTTTGTCCTCACAAAGATGCCAATTGCTTCAGAAATTATCTCAAAGCTAAGGTAACTTCTTGTTACCAAGAGTTATGGTAACAAGAAAATCAAAATAACACAAAGGAGATAAAAGCTGGCCAAGTTCGGATTTTCAGAGCTGTGGTAACATGCTGGATTGGTTGGATGGGCAATACTTGTCCAATGGAGCTCAAATTTGAATATGTTGTAGTTAACATCCATTGGAACAAGTCTCGTGAAGATCATGACCTCATCCGAGCACCGGAGCATGTTGATCCCAGGCCAAGAAGTTGACCTACGAAAATGAACAAAAACAGAAATTATAACAAATAGTGCACTTTTAGCTCATTTTCATTCCAACCAAGGTAAAATCTAAGAAAACACAAAAAGGAAGTAAAAAGCTATAAAATGTCAAGAACTAACTCAAAATAGTGGGTGAATAACATGAAAAATCATGTGCAAAAATGAACCGAACACCATACTTCTAGCGATTGGATTTCACTCAAAACTCACCAAATGACTCCTCCAACCATATTATGATGTTGCCCAAGTTTTGGGCTCGAACTGAAATCAATAGATGTTCCAAATTGGACAATTCAAGTTCAACGGCAGTTCGTTCCTAATTGGAGTGGTTGGTGTATTCCATACTTCTAGCGATTTGATTTCACCCAAAACTCACCAAATGACTCCTCCCACCGTAGTATGATGTTGCACAAGTTTGGGGTTCGATCCGAAATCAATAGGTGTGAGAAATTGGACAATTCAAGTTCAACGGCAGTTCGTTCCAAATTGGAGTGGTTGGTGTATTCCATACTTCTAGCGATTGGATTTCACTCAAACTCACCAAATGACTCCTCCCACCATATTATGATGTTGCCCAAGTTTTGGGCTCGATCCGAAATCAATAGGTGTTCCAAATTGGACAATTCAAGTTCAACGGCAGTTCGTTCCTAATTGGAGTGGTTGGTGTATTCCATACTTCTAGCGATTGGATTTCACTCAAAAATCACCAAATGACTCCTCCCACCATATTATGATGTTGCCCAAGTTTTGGGCTCGATCCGAAATCAATAGGTGTGAGAAATTGGACAATTCAAGTTCAACGGCAGTTCCTTCCTAATTGGGGTGGTTGGTGTATTCCATACTTCTAGTGATTGGATTTCACTCAAAACTCACCAAATGACTCCTCCCACCATATTATGATGTTGCCCAAGTTTTGGGCTCGATCCGAAATCAATAGGTGTTCCAAATTGGACAATTCAGGTTCAACGGCAGTTCGTTCCTAATTGGAGTGGTTGGTGTATTCCATACTTCTAGCGATTGGATTTCACTCAAAACTCACCAAATGACTCCTCCGACCATATTATGATGTTGCCCAAGTTTTGGGCTCGATCCGAAATCAATAGGAGTGAGAAATTGGACAATTCAAGTTCAACGGCAGTTCGTTCCTAATTGGAGTGGTTGGTGTATTCCAAACTTCTAGCGATTGGATTTCATTCAAAACTCACCAAATGACTCCTCCCACCATATTATGATGTTTCCCAAGTTTTGGGCTCGATCCGAAATCAATAGGTGTTCCAAATTGGACAATTCAAGTTCAACGGCAGTTCGTTCCTAATTGGAGTGTTTGGTGTATTCCGTTCTTCTAGCGATTGGATTTCACTCAAAACTCATCAAATGACTCCTCCCACCATATTATGATATTGCCCAAGTTTTGGGCTCGATCCGAACTCAATAGGTGTGAGAAATTGGACTATTCAAGTTCAACGGCAGTTCGTTCCTAATTGTGGTGGTTGGTGTATTCCATACTTTTAGCGATTGGATTTCACTCGAAAATCACCAAATGACTCCTCCCACCATATTATGATGTTACCCAAGTTTGGGTTTCGATCCGAAATCAATAGGTGCGGGAAATTGGACAATTCAAGTTCAACGGCAGTTCGTTCCTAATTGGAGTGGTTGGTGTATTCCATACTTCTAGCGATTGGATTTCGCACAAAACTCACCAAATGACTCCTCCCACCATATTATGATGTTGCCCAAGTTTTGGGCTCGATCCGAAATCAATAGGTGCGAGAAATTGGACAATTCAAGTTCAACGGCAGTTCGTTCCCAATTGGAGTGGTTAGTGTATTCCATACTTCTAGCCATTGGATTTCACTCAAAACTCACCAAATGACTCCTCCCACCATATTATGATGTTGCCCAAGTTTTGGGCTCGATCCGAAATCAATAGGTGTTCCAAATTGGACAATTCAAGTTGAACGGCAGTTCGTTCCTAACTGTAGTGGTTGGTGTATTCCATACTTCTGGCGATTGGATTTCACTCAAAACTCACCAAATGACTCCTCCCACCATATTATGATGTTGCCCAAGTTTGGGGTTCGATCCGAAATCAATAGGTTCGGGAAATTGGACAATTCAAGTTCAACGGCAGTTCGTTCCTAATTGGAGTGGTTGGTGTATTCCATACTTCTAGCGATTGGATTTCAGTTAAAACTCACCAAATGACAACTCCCACCATATTATGATGTTGCCCAAGTTTGGGGTTCGATCCGAAATCAATAGGTGCGGGAAATTGGACAATTCAAGTTCAACGGCAGTTCGTTCCTAATTGGAGTGGTTGGTGTATTCCATACTTCTAGCCATTGGATTTCACTCAAAACTCACCAAATGACTCCTCCCACCATATTATGATGTTGCCCAAGTTTTGGGCTCGATCCGAAATCAATAGGTGTTCCAAATTGGACAATTCAAGTTCAACGGCAGTTCGTTCCTAATTGGAGTGGTTGGTGTATTCCATACTTCTAGCGATTGGATTTCACTCAAAAATCACCAAATGACTCCTCCCACCATATTATGATGTTGCCCAAGTTTTGGGCTCGATCCGAAATCAATAGGTGTGAGAAATTGGACAATTCAAGTTCAACGGCAGTTCCTTCCTAATTGGGGTGGTTGGTGTATTCCATACTTCTAGTGATAGGATTTCACTCAAAACTCACCAAATGACTCCTCCCACCATATTATGATGTTGCCCAAGTTTTGGGCTCGATCCGAAATCAATAGGTGTTCCAAATTGGACAATTCAGGTTCAACGGCAGTTCGTTCCTAATTGGAGTGGTTGGTGTATTCCATACTTCTAGCGATTGGATTTCACTCAAAACTCACCAAATGACTCCTCCGACCATATTATGATGTTGCCCAAGTTTTGGGCTCGATCCGAAATCAATAGGAGTGAGAAATTGGACAATTCAAGTTCAACGGCAGTTCGTTCCTAATTGGAGTGGTTGGTGTATTCCAAACTTCTAGCGATTGGATTTCATTCAAAACTCACCAAATGACTCCTCCCACCATATTATGATGTTTCCCAAGTTTTGGGCTCGATCCGAAATCAATAGGTGTTCCAAATTGGACAATTCAAGTTCAACGGCAGTTCGTTCCTAATTGGAGTGTTTGGTGTATTCCGTTCTTCTAGCGATTGGATTTCACTCAAAACTCATCAAATGACTCCTCCCACCATATTATGATATTGCCCAAGTTTTGGGCTCAATCCGAACTCAATAGGTGTGAGAAATTGGACTATTCAAGTTCAACGGCAGTTCGTTCCTAATTGTGGTGGTTGGTGTATTCCATACTTTTAGCGATTGGATTTCACTCGAAAATCACCAAATGACTCCTCCCACCATATTATGATGTTACCCAAGTTTGGGTTTCGATCCGAAATCAATAGGTGCGGGAAATTGGACAATTCAAGTTCAACGGCAGTTCGTTCCTAATTGGAGTGGTTGGTGTATTCCATACTTCTAGCGATTGGATTTCGCACAAAACTCACCAAATGACTCCTCCCACCATATTATGATGTTGCCCAAGTTTTGGGCTCGATCCGAAATCAATAGGTGCGAGAAATTGGACAATTCAAGTTCAACGGCAGTTCGTTCCCAATTGGAGTGGTTAGTGTATTCCATACTTCTAGCCATTGGATTTCACTCAAAACTCACCAAATGACTCCTCCCACCATATTATGATGTTGCCCAAGTTTTGGGCTCGATCCGAAATCAATAGGTGTTCCAAATTGGACAATTCAAGTTGAACGGCAGTTCGTTCCTAACTGTAGTGGTTGGTGTATTCCATACTTCTGGCGATTGGATTTCACTCAAAACTCACCAAATGACTCCTCCCACCATATTATGATGTTGCCCAAGTTTGGGGTTCGATCCGAAATCAATAGGTTCGGGAAATTGGACAATTCAAGTTCAACGGCAGTTCGTTCCTAATTGGAGTGGTTGGTGTATTCCATACTTCTAGCGATTGGATTTCAGTTAAAACTCACCAAATGACAACTCCCACCATATTATGATGTTGCCCAAGTTTGGGGTTCGATCCGAAATCAATAGGTGCGGGAAATTGGACAATTCAAGTTCAACGGCAGTTCGTTCCTAATTGGAGTGGTTGGTGTATTCCATACTTCTAGCCATTGGATTTCACTCAAAACTCACCAAATGACTCCTCCCACCATATTATGATGTTGCCCAAGTTTTGGGCTCGATCCGAAATCAATAGGTGTTCCAAATTGGACAATTCAAGTTCAACGGCAGTTCGTTCCTAATTGGAGTGGTTGGTGTATTCCATACTTCTAGCGATTGGATTTCACTCAAAAATCACCAAATGACTCCTCCCACCATATTATGATGTTGCCCAAGTTTTGGGCTCGATCCGAAATCAATAGGTGTGAGAAATTGGACAATTCAAGTTCAACGGCAGTTCCTTCCTAATTGGGGTGGTTGGTGTATTCCATACTTCTAGTGATAGGATTTCACTCAAAACTCACCAAATGACTCCTCCCACCATATTATGATGTTGCCCAAGTTTTGGGCTCGATCCGAAATCAATAGGTGTTCCAAATTGGACAATTCAGGTTCAACGGCAGTTCGTTCCTAATTGGAGTGGTTGGTGTATTCCATACTTCTAGCGATTGGATTTCACTCAAAACTCACCAAATGACTCCTCCGACCATATTATGATGTTGCCCAAGTTTTGGGCTCGATCCGAAATCAATAGGAGTGAGAAATTGGACAATTCAAGTTCAACGGCAGTTCGTTCCTAATTGGAGTGGTTGGT
This sequence comes from Prunus avium, assembly GCF_965620075.1. NCBI lineage: Eukaryota > Viridiplantae > Streptophyta > Magnoliopsida > Rosales > Rosaceae > Prunus > Prunus avium. The sequence goes on along the minus strand of NC_142286.1, from coordinate 21,753,617 downwards.
GTATTCCAAACTTCTAGCGATTGGATTTCATTCAAAACTCACCAAATGACTCCTCCCACCATATTATGATGTTTCCCAAGTTTTGGGCTCGATCCGAAATCAATAGGTGTTCCAAATTGGACAATTCAAGTTCAACGGCAGTTCGTTCCTAATTGGAGTGTTTGGTGTATTCCGTTCTTCTAGCGATTGGATTTCACTCAAAACTCATCAAATGACTCCTCCCACCATATTATGATATTGCCCAAGTTTTGGGCTCGATCCGAACTCAATAGGTGTGAGAAATTGGACTATTCAAGTTCAACGGCAGTTCGTTCCTAATTGTGGTGGTTGGTGTATTCCATACTTTTAGCGATTGGATTTCACTCGAAAATCACCAAATGACTCCTCCCACCATATTATGATGTTACCCAAGTTTGGGTTTCGATCCGAAATCAATAGGTGCGGGAAATTGGACAATTCAAGTTCAACGGCAGTTCGTTCCTAATTGGAGTGGTTGGTGTATTCCATACTTCTAGCGATTGGATTTCGCACAAAACTCACCAAATGACTCCTCCCACCATATTATGATGTTGCCCAAGTTTTGGGCTCGATCCGAAATCAATAGGTGCGAGAAATTGGACAATTCAAGTTCAACGGCAGTTCGTTCCCAATTGGAGTGGTTAGTGTATTCCATACTTCTAGCCATTGGATTTCACTCAAAACTCACCAAATGACTCCTCCCACCATATTATGATGTTGCCCAAGTTTTGGGCTCGATCCGAAATCAATAGGTGTTCCAAATTGGACAATTCAAGTTGAACGGCAGTTCGTTCCTAACTGTAGTGGTTGGTGTATTCCATACTTCTGGCGATTGGATTTCACTCAAAACTCACCAAATGACTCCTCCCACCATATTATGATGTTGCCCAAGTTTGGGGTTCGATCCGAAATCAATAGGTTCGGGAAATTGGACAATTCAAGTTCAACGGCAGTTCGTTCCTAATTGGAGTGGTTGGTGTATTCCATACTTCTAGCGATTGGATTTCAGTTAAAACTCACCAAATGACAACTCCCACCATATTATGATGTTGCCCAAGTTTGGGGTTCGATCCGAAATCAATAGGTGCGGGAAATTGGACAATTCAAGTTCAACGGCAGTTCGTTCCTAATTGGAGTGGTTGGTGTATTCCATACTTCTAGCCATTGGATTTCACTCAAAACTCACCAAATGACTCCTCCCACCATATTATGATGTTGCCCAAGTTTTGGGCTCGATCCGAAATCAATAGGTGTTCCAAATTGGACAATTCAAGTTCAACGGCAGTTCGTTCCTAATTGGAGTGGTTGGTGTATTCCATACTTCTAGCGATTGGATTTCACTCAAAAATCACCAAATGACTCCTCCCACCATATTATGATGTTGCCCAAGTTTTGGGCTCGATCCGAAATCAATAGGTGTTCCAAATTGGACAATTCAGGTTCAACGGCAGTTCGTTCCTAATTGGAGTGGTTGGTGTATTCCATACTTCTAGCGATTGGATTTCACTCAAAACTCACCAAATGACTACTCCGACCATATTATGATGTTGCCCAAGTTTTGGGCTCGATCCGAAATCAATAGGAGTGAGAAATTGGACAATTCAAGTTCAACGGCAGTTCGTTCCTAATTGGAGTGGTTGGTGTATTCCAAACTTCTAGCGATTGGATTTCATTCAAAACTCACCAAATGACTCCTCCCACCATATTATGATGTTTCCCAAGTTTTGGGCTCGATCCGAAATCAATAGGTGTTCCAAATTGGACAATTCAAGTTCAACGGCAGTTCGTTCCTAATTGGAGTGTTTGGTGTATTCCGTTCTTCTAGCGATTGGATTTCACTCAAAACTCATCAAATGACTCCTCCCACCATATTATGATATTGCCCAAGTTTTGGGCTCGATCCGAACTCAATAGGTGTGAGAAATTGGACTATTCAAGTTCAACGGAAGTTCGTTCCTAATTGTGGTGGTTGGTGTATTCCATACTTTTAGCGATTGGATTTCACTCGAAAATCACCAAATGACTCCTCCCACCATATTATGATGTTACCCAAGTTTGGGTTTCGATCCGAAATCAATAGGTGCGAGAAATTGGACAATTCAAGTTCAACGGCAGTTCGTTCCTAATTGGAGTGGTTGGTGTATTCCATACTTCTAGCGATTGGATTTCGCACAAAACTCACCAAATGACTCCTCCCACCATATTATGATGTTGCCCAAGTTTTGGGCTCGATCCGAAATCAATAGGTGCGAGAAATTGGACAATTCAAGTTCAACGGCAGTTCGTTCCCAATTGGAGTGGTTAGTGTATTCCATACTTCTAGCCATTGGATTTCACTCAAAACTCACCAAATGACTCCTCCCACCATATTATGATGTTGCCCAAGTTTTGGGCTCGATCCGAAATCAATAGGTGTTCCAAATTGGACAATTCAAGTTGAACGGCAGTTCGTTCCTAATTGTAGTGGTTGGTGTATTCCATACTTCTAGCGATTGGATTTCACTCAAAACTCACCAAATGACTCCTCCCACCATATTATGATGTTGCCCAAGTTTGGGGTTCGATCCGAAATCAATAGGTTCGGGAAATTGGACAATTCAAGTTCAACGGCAGTTCGTTCCTAATTGGAGTGGTTGGTGTATTCCATACTTCTAGCGATTGGATTTCAGTTAAAACTCACCAAATGACAACTCCCACCATATTATGATGTTGCCCAAGTTTGGGGTTCGATCCGAAATCAATAGGTGCGGGAAATTGGACAATTCAAGTTCAACGGCAGTTCGTTCCTAATTGGAGTGGTTGGTGTATTCCATACTTCTAGCCATTGGATTTCACTCAAAACTCACCAAATGACTCCTCCCACCATATTATGATGTTGCCCAAGTTTTGGGCTCGATCCGAAATCAATAGGTGTGAGAAATTGGACAATTCAAGTTCAACGGCAGTTCGTTCCTAATTGGAGTGGTTGGTGTATTCCATACTTCTTGGGATTGGATTTCACTCAAAACTCACCAAATGACTCCTCCCACCATATTCTGGAGCTGTTTTGGTGTTTTGGGGCAGTTTAGAGTATCTGGCTGTGTACCTAGAGTCAAGGGCGGAACTGTGTATAGGCTCAGGTGGGCTCTAGCCCAGTGCAAAAATTTTAAAATATTAAACTGAGTGCAGATTTTATACGGTTATTTTGACTCCCAAAAATATTAGCCCATCATCTGTGCCTAATGTCAGCCGAACATGTTCCCTTGTCTTGTGCTTTTTTCTTTTGTTTAATATTAGTTTGACAAAACAACAAAGCTCATCACATTCCTTGTCTTTAATATAATAAACTAATAAAAAACATTCTTCTCTTCTCCCATCGCAGACATTCTTCTCTTTTCCCTATTAACCTTCAGCTCTCTTCTCTGTTTTCGTTTCTCTTGGTCTTACTCTTGGCGATACTGATTTCCTCTTGCATCTTGATAATGAATGAGCCGGCGATACTGATTTCCTCACAAGAGGTAAACTTCATCATTGTAGTTTGTATTTCAAAATTCAATTTATGTGTTTATGGCGCATTTGGTAAATGATAAAATGTCATTTTAAATTAATATTTGGGTTTATATGTATTTCTACAGGTATTGAGAAAATAAGGAAATTTGAAATTGGAATTCTACCAAAGGCTACAATACACTCTTCAGGTACAATAATCTTATTGATTTTTTTTAATTGAAATTTTGGCGTATGTTATCTATAGTTCTTGATGGTATATGGCAGTAGATGCAATTTGCAAATGCAATGCAATAAACTATTACATATTTTGCTTTATGCAGTTTGGATTGCATATTTTGGATTGCTGATTGCGTTAGCATTATTGCTTCTCTATCTTTATAGTATTATTTCTTGTTTGGACATAATGTCAAATGATGATAATAATAGATTGACAAAGAGAGGAAAAACTATTGATTCATTCTTTAAAAAAAGTGGGAATGATACTTCGATTCCGGAAGAACCTACTCATCTTGAATCTCAAATAGTTGGCCCTAAAGAATTTGATGCTACTTGTTTAGAACGGGATCCAGGGAAACGCATTGCAATTTGTGAATACCCCATTAATCAACATGATGAGGTTCGAAGGGCTTATATCAAATTGGGGCCTTATCAACCTAAACTTTTTGAGTATCGAAGGACCGTGTTCGGGCAACAGAGACGTCGATTTCAATATTCTTGGTTCTCACAGTTTCCATGGTTAGAGTATTCTCCTTCATCACACATGGCATATTGTTTACCATGTTTTGTTTTTGAAAAAAATCCAGCAAGTAGGTCTGCACTAATTACTGATGGGTTCAACAATTGGAAAAGAGTAAATGATGGAAAGAATTGTGCATTTCTGCTTCATGTTGGAGGTCCATCTTCACCACATAACAACTATATAAGATGTGCTGAGGACTTAATGAAATCATCTCAACATATTGAGAAAGTTATTCAGAAACAACCGAAAGAGCAAATATTAAAGAACCGATTACGGCTCAAGGCAACAATTGAGAGTGTTCGGTGGCTTACATTTCAAGCATGTGCTCTTAGAGGTAATGATGAATCGATAGACTCAATGAATCGTGGAAATTTTGTTGAATTGATAAAATATACAGCTCAATGGAATGACAAAGTTAATGAAGTTGTTTTAGATAATGCTCCTGGAAATGCTAAATATATCTCAGGGTTGATTCAGAAGGAAATTTTGCATATTCTTGCAGACAAAGTTCGAACTAAAATTCGTGAAGAAGTTGGAGAATCGCATTATTGTATTCTAGTTGATGAAGCAAAAGATGCATCTAATAGAGAGCAAATGGCTATTGTGTTAAGATTTGTTGATAAGGATGGTTTTGTACGAGAACGTTTTTTTGAGATTGTGAGGGTTGAAGATACTAGTTCTTTAACACTTAAACAAGAGATATCTCGGGTCCTTATTAATTCTAATCTCCAAATTGATAAAATGCGAGGTCAAGGATATGATGGTGCTAGCAACATGAGAGGTGCATGGAATGGACTACAAGCATTATTTCTTAGAGATTGTCCTTATGCATATTATGTGCATTGTTTTGCTCACAGACTACAATTAGCATTAGTTGCTGCGTCAAAAGATGTGGCTTCTATTTGGTTGTTCTTTTCAACATTGAATTCAATTATCAATCTCATCACTGCTTCCCCCAAGCGCCATGGTCAGTTACAATCTACTCAAAAAATGGATATTGCAAATATGTTGGGTACTGGTGAACGTGCGACAGGTAAAGGGGCTAATCAGATTGGTACTTTGCATCGGCCTGGAGCTACTCGTTGGGGATCTCATTATGATTCTTGTTCAGACTTAATAGATATGTATAATGCATCTTGTACAGTTGTTGAGACCTTGATTAAGGATGGAGCCTCTAACTCTATACGTGGGGAAGCTACTGGTACTTTCCAAGCGATGACATCTTACAAGTTCATATTTGTCTTGCATTTGTTAGAAAAAATAATGGGATTTACTGATAGCCTTTGTCGAGCATTACAAAATAAATCTCAAGATATCTTGACAGCTATGAATTTAGTTCGTAGTACAAAAGATGTTCTGAAGAAATTTAGATTGGATGGATGGGATATTTTCTTAGAAAATGTGGAATCATTTTGCAAAAAGCATGACATTGATATGCCAGATATGAATGCTCGTTATAAAGTTGGTACGCGTCGTTCTTGTCAACAACATGATGATATTACAAATGAGCATCATTACCGGGTTGATTTATTCAATGATACAATAGATTATCAATTGGAAGAATTAAACAGTAGATTCAGTGAAGGAACAATGGAACTTCTTATTCTTAGTTCTGCTTTGGACCCTAGCAATGATTTTAAAGCATTTAAGATTGATGATATTTGCAAACTTGCAGAGAAATTTTATCCCGATGATTTCAGTGTTAAAGACTTGCGTTTGTTGAGATGTCAGCTAGAACCTTTTAAGTTTGACCAACATCATGGTATCTTTCAAAACATGTCTACTCTTTCTGAACTATGTCTAGGATTCATCAAAACGAACAGAGCAAAGACTTATTATTTGATTGATAGGTTGATTCGTTTAGTGTTAACTCTTCCAGTATCTACAGCAACTACAGAACGAGCATTTTCAGCTATGAAGCATGTTAAGACTGTACTTCGCAACAAGATGGAGGATGAGTATCTTGCGAATTATTGTCTATATCGAGAAAGAAATTTCGGTGAACATTGATTCAGATTCAATAATTGATGACTTTGATGCACTCAAGGAGCGTAGGGTTCCACTTCATTAGGTAAGCTCTTTTTTTTTTTTAAGCAATGTATTATTTGTTTGAGGTTTGACAATGTGTGTTTAATTTGGTGTTTATGTATATATTACTTTATGACAAACAAGTTTATGTTAGATATCTTATTGGAAAAAAAAAATTAGCCCACCCCTATAAAAATTCCTGGTTCCGTCCTTGGGTGGAAGCTTCCTTTGCAACACAGCACTTACATTCTGGTCAAGCTTTACATCTTCATTTGGAGTGAAATTGAGCTTGTGAGTTTTCAAGTCCTTGATGAACTTTCCATATGCAGGAATCTGTTCAATAACATCAAGCAAAGGCAAATTGATATTGACTTTACTCAAAATATCATAAATCTCTTTAAAAGCCTTATCTTGCTTTGCTTTCTTAAGATGGCCTAGAAATGGAATCGATGGAACATATGGAGCGGGTGGCACGTATCTATCTTCTTGAAGATGTGGTGGCACAAATTTGTCATCTCTCTTATGCAATTGGAATTGTTTGGATTCCTGAGAATCTGATTTGGCATTAGGAGCAGATTGAGAAGTTTTGAGATGTTCCCCTTCTGTAGCCGTGGTCTCCTCCTCTTCATCTTCTACAATCACAACATCATTTGAAAGATTAGAATCAACTTTACTATCAATGATCTTACCTGATCTGAGCACATGAATGGCCTTGGCTTCTTGGTTCTTTGGATTGATCTCGGTTTGGCTTGGCCATTTCCCAGGTGCTCTTTGAGTTATTTCAGCAGCTAATTGGCCTATTTGAACTTCCAATTTGGCAATGGCAGCTTGTGTAGTTTGCTGGAAATTGGATTGGTTGACTGCCATCTGCTTAACTATATCCTCCAATGATGATGTTTGTTGTGGCTTTTGGAATGAAGGGGGATTGGCTTGATTCTGAGTATTCCTCCATGAAAAGTTTGGATGATTCCTCCAACCTGGATTATAACTTTGAGAGTATGGATCATTTCTTGGACCTTGGTTGTAGGAATTTACCAACTTAGCTTGCTCTTGCACAAATTCTGGATATCCAGCCCCAAGTGGACAAGCTATGGTAGCATGGTCAGGAGTTTCGCAAATACTACACACTTCCTTCGAAGGGCTTCTTGAGTTTAATGCAAGAAGAGCATCTAGCTTTTGTTCCAGTTTTGAAATCTGCACACTAGAAGCATCATTAGAACCACTAATAACACGTTTACCTCTTGTATCCGTATGTTGGGTCTCCATTGCTATCTCCTCAAAGAGTTCGTATGTTTCTTCTGGAGTTTTGGTTTTAAAAGAACCACCTGCAAAATTGGTGACTATATTATGACTAGAAAGGGTTAGTCCTTTATAAAACATACGCATTTGAAGCTTCAATGGAATCCCATGATGAGGACATTGGTTGAGCAGCCCATTGAATCTCTCCCATGCTTCACAAAACCATTCATCATCTTGCTGTGCAAATAACAAGATCTTATCCCTAAGCATGTCGGTCTTTTGCGTGGAGAAGTATTTCTCCAAGAACTTCTTTTGAATGGCAGCCCATGTAGTGAGTGAACCAGGCTTCAAAGAATTCAACCAATATTTCGCCTTATCCTTCAAAGTGTATGGAAACACTCTCATTCGAAGTTGATCTTCTGTCACACCTGTCAAGGGAAAAGAACTCACAACATTAAAAATATCCTTTATATGAGTTAATGGATCTTCATTAGGTAAACCATAAAAGGAAGGCAGCATATTAAGATGAGAAGATTTAAGCTCATAATTTCGAGCTACAGTGGGCATCAAAATGCTTGAAGGAGATGCTGGAATTGTTGGGATATCAAGTTCTCCCATGAACTCATTGGCAGCCATCTCTTCTTCTTCTTCTTCTTGGTCTGAACTTGCTTCCGAATTTGAAGGTGAAGAACCAGGAAGTTCAGTGTGGAGAGCAATACTTGTAAATGTGGCAAGAGCTTGCTCTTTTGCAGTTGACAACTCTCTTTCTAGACGATTATGAACTTCAGAGATCACCCGGTTGGGTTGCAACGATGGTCCTGCGTTCAAAGATTTGGAGCGTTGGAACGAAGACCTCACTTGTTCAAGGAACGGTCTTTTAGACATAAACTACCTGAAACAGAAAATTAGATTAATTAGAAACACTAAAAAGAATAGGGTAACCTTGGGCACATAACCAGGGAAGAACTTTCGTTCAGTCCCCGGCAACGGCGCCAAAATTTGTTGTTAATTATTATGTTAACTCGCAATTGTACGGGGCAATTAGTAGTATAGCAAGACAAGTACGAGGTCGTACCCACGAAGACTGAGAAGTTCAAATTAGTTATGTACGTAGATTACCGAATTCAAGAAGTTAGGAAGTTAAGTCTAAAACAGAAATTAAAGTGAGAGTGATTGTGATTGTGAAAGGAAGTGAGCAAACTGAAATTGCAAATGAAAGCAAATAAACAAGTGTAACAAAGAGTGGTTTTAAGAGTTGGAAAACAGATTTGGAGACTAGGGCATTCGAATCACCATAACAATTCAATTCTGGGTTATATGGAGTCAAGTAACAAGTCTAATTCAGATTCAAAGATTGATTCTAGCTAAAGTATGATTAGGCCATGGTGTTTGGTCCTAACCTTGTGTTCCTAATTCCCTAATTTGATCATTTGTTGTCTAACCTAAAATTAAGCATTAGGAACCCATTAAGCATAGAAGAACAATTTAAACAACCAAGCATGTATCTAATCCCTGTTGTCGAATGTCCATACATACTCTTCCTATTCATAGTTCAATTCGAATTAAAGCATGGTGTCTACTCTTAATTCAAACCAAGATAGTTAACAAACAAGTTCTAATGGTGATCAATCATTCAAACAAGCATGTTAACTTATAAGCATAATGAATAAGAACATGAATCATGAATCAAACTTGAAACTCCAAACTTATAAACCCAGAATATTCATGTTAGGTTACATCGAAGCCCTAGTTATGGATTTAGCTACTCATAATGGAAAAGAAACTAAAATAGAAATGGGAAAACATAATGAATGCCATAAGAGTAGAAAAACCCTTTTCTGAAGTTCTTGTAGTGTCCAATGCTTCTCCAAGAGCTTCTCCACGTCTAGAAGGATGTATGAAGGATATGGAGGTGATTTGAGATGAGTTTGAGTGAGTGGTGATGGCTGAGAAAGAGGAAATTCGTAGGGAAATGGAAGGGAGGTTTTCTGGAGCTGTTTTGGTGATTTTGGGGCAGTTTAGAGTATTGGGTTGATTGCTTGAGTGTTTGGGGTTGTGGGAATGTATGAGGATGATTTATGGATGATGGAAGTGTGGAGGATGGCTGAAGTGCATTTTGTAGCTTGAAGACTCCTCTATTTATAGGGCTAAGAGGGAGGAACATCATGATGAAATCCAACACCACCATTCCTCATTTAATACAACCCATAACTCCCACTTCATCTTGTCTATGTTAGTGTGGTTGGAATCAATCCCATCCCATACTTCTTTTGCTGCACCTCAAGCTTTCTTCACATGGGATCAAAGGTGATCAATTGTGGCTGCCTTTTGCTGCCAACTCATGTGGTCTTCTTTTGGTTGTTGAACAAAAACGAGTCTTCTGAACCAGACTTGGTGTAGGAAGGCCAGAGGTTTCAAAACCTATCCAATGGGGCTCCAATTTGGATATGTTATAGTAGACACCCATTGGAACAACTTCTATGAAGAAAGTATTCCCATCGGAGTAGTAGAAGTATGCGTTTTGGGCCTTGCAATTTGGATGCCGAACAGAGACTGGAATTGACTTCATTTCATTTATGCTTTACATGCATGCACATGCTTTCTCTATAATAACTCCAGCATGTACCAACTTGATCCTTTAGAATTTCATAGCTGGAATGTCTCCCCACTTCACTCATTATGTTGGATCCAAAGTCAGTTGCAGCATGGGTGAGGCACATGGCTCAAAGGAGGAGACAAGGCTCAAAGCTGGCAGCTGCAAATCCTCCTGAGCATGGTTCAGTGTTGGACCGGCTAAGGACTCCACATATGTTCAATTGGGCTGAATTTTGGATATGTTATACTAGACACCCAATTGAACAACTTCTATGAAGAATGTCTCCTCATCCGAATTGTGCAGATTGCTGAAATGAGACCTGCAAGGTGACTTACGAAACTGGACTGACAAGAAGTGTGGCCCAACTTTGGTTTTGTCTTTAAGCTCTTGCTCTTATCCCAATCAGCCCTTAACATGCATGGATTGCATCAAATGTGATCTCTTGCTAGCTTAACCTACAAAACACAAAAACAGAGGTAAGTGACTCAAAATAAAGAGAAACTAAGCAAAATCACTAAGTAAAGAAGGCAAGCAAGTGTACGAAATTATGGACTTATCAAAACAGAAAATGGATTAAAAACACAAGTTTAACTCAATAACATAACCAAATCATAAGCTAGAAGGGTACAAAATGATATACAATTATGAACCGATCACAGTTCGTTCCTAATTGGAGTGGTTGGTGTATTCCGTACTTCTAGCGATTGGATTTCACTCAAAACTCACCAAATGACTCCTCCCACCGTATTATGATGTTGCCCAAGTTTTGGGCTCGATCCGAAATCAGTAGCTGTGAGAAATTGGACAATTCAATTTCAACGGCAGTTCGTTCCTAATTGGAGTGGTTGGTGTATTCCATGCTTCTAGCGATTGAATTTCACTCAAAACTCACCAAATGACTCCTCCCACCATATTATGATGTTGCCCAAGTTTTGGGCTCGATCCGAAATCAATAGGTGTTCCAAATTGGACAATTCAAGTTCAACGGCAGTTCGTTCCTAATTGGAGTGGTTGGTGTATTCCATACTTCTAGCGATTGGATTTCACTCAAAACTCACCAAATGACTCCTCCCACCATATTATGATGTCGCCCAAGTTTTGGGCTCGATCCGAAATCAATAGGCGTTCCAAATTGGACAATTCAAGATCAACGGCAGTTCGTTCCTAATTGGAGTGGTTGGTGTATTCCATAATTCTAGCGATTGGATTTCACTCAAAACTCACCAAATGACTTCTCCCACCATATTATGATGTTGCCCAAGTTTTGGGCTCGATCTGAAGTCAATAGGTATGAGAAATTGGACAATTCAAGTTCAACAGCAGTTCGTTCCTAATTGAAGTGGTTGGTGTATTCCATACTTCTAGCGATTGGATTTCACTCAAAAGTCACCAAATGACTCCTCCCACCATATTATGATGTTGCCCATGTTTTGGGCTCGATCCGAAATCAATAGTTGTTCGAAATTGGACAATTCAAGTTCAACGGCAGTTCGTTCCTAATTGGAGTGCATGGTGTATTCCATACTTCTAGCGATTGGATTTCGCTCAAAACTCACCAAATGACTCCTCCCACCATATTATGTTGTTGCCCAAGTTTTGGGCTCGATCTGAAGTCAATAGGTATGAGAAATTGGACAATTCAAGTTCAACAGCATTTCGTTCCTAATTGAAGTGGTTGGTGTATTCCATACTTCTAGCGATTGGATTTCACTCAAAACTCACCAAATGACTCCTCCCACCATATTATGATGTTTCCCATGTTTTGGGCTCGATCCGAAATCAATAGGTGTTCCAAATTGGACAATTCAAGTTCAACGGCAGTTCGTTCCTAATTGGAGTGGTTGGTGTATTCCATACTTCTAGTGATTGGATTTCACTCAAAACTCACCAAATGACTCCTCCCACCATATTATGATGTTGCCCAAGTTTTGGGCTCGATCCGAAATCAATAGGTGTTCCAAATTGGACAATTCAAGTTCAACGGCAGTTCGTTCCTAATTGGAGTGGTTGGAATATTACATACTTCTAGCGATTGGATTTCACTCAAAACTCACCAAATGACTCCTCCCACCATATTATGATGTTGCCCAAGTTTTGGGCTCGATCCGAAATCAATAGGTCTTCCAAATTGGACAATTCAAGTTCAACGGCAGTTTGTTCCTAATTGGAGTGGTTGGTGTATTCCATACTTCTAGCGATTGGATTTCACTCAAAACTCACCAAATGACTCCTCCCACCATATTATGATGTTTCCCATGTTTTGGGCTCGATCCGAAATCAATAGGTGTTCCAAATTGGACAATTCAAGTTCAACGGCAGTTCGTTCCTAATTGGCGTATTCCACACTTCTAGCAATTGGTTTTCACTGAATACTCCCCAAATGACTCCTCCTACCATATTATGATGTTGCCCAAGTTTTGAGGTCGATCCGAAATCAAAAGGATTTCCAAATTGGACAATTCAAGTTCAGCGGCAGTTCGTTCCTAATTGGACTGGTTGGTGTATTCCGTACTTGTAGCGATTGGATTTCACTCAAAACTAACCAAATGACTCCTCCCACCATATTATGATGTTGCCCAAGTTTTGGGCTCGATCCGAAATCAATAGGTGTTCCTAATTGGACAATTCAAGTTCAACGGTAGTTCGTTCCTAATCGGAGTGGTTGGTGTATTCCATACTTCTGGGGATTCGATTTCACTCAAAACTCACCAAATGACTCCTCCCACCATATTATGATGTTGCCCAAATTTTGGGCTCCATCCGAAATCAATAGGTGTTCGAAATTGGACAATTCAAGTTCAACATCATTTCGTTCCTAATTGGAGTGGTTGGTGTATTCCATACTTCTAGCGATTGGATTTCACTCAAAACTCACCAAATGACTCCTCCCACCATATTATGATGTTGCCCAAGTTTTAGGCGCGATCCGAAATCAATAGGTGTTCCAAATTGGACAATTCAAGTTCAACGGCAGTTCGTTCCTAATTGGAGTGGTTGGTGTATTCCACACTTCTTGGGATTGGATTTCACTCAAAACTCACCAAATGACTCCTCCCACCATATTATGATGTTGCCCATGTTTTGGGCTCGATTCGAAATCAATAGGTGTGAGAAATTGGACAATTCAAGTTCAACGGCAGTTCGTTCCGAATTGGAGTGGTTGGTGTATTCCATACTTCTTGGGATTGGATTTCACTCAAAACTCACCAAATGACTCCTCCCACCATATTATGATGTTGCCCAAGTTTTGGGCTCGATCCGAAATCAATAGGTCTTCCAAATTGGACAATTCAAGTTCAACGGCAGTTCGTTCCTAATTGGAATGGTTGGTGTATTCCATACTTCTAGCGATTGGATTTCACTCAAAACTCACCAAATGACTCCTCCCACCATATTATGATGTTGCCCAAGTTTTGGGCGCGATCCGAAATCAATAGGTGTTCCAAATTGGACAATTCAAGTTCAACGGCAGTTCGTTCCTAATTGGAGTGGTTGGTGTATTCCATACTTCTTGGGATTGGATTTCACTCAAAACTCACCAAATGACTCCTCCCACCATATTATGATGTTGCCCATGTATTGGGCTCGATTCGAAATCAATAGGTGTGAGAAATTGGACAATTCAAGTTCAACGGCAGTTCGTTCCGAACTGGAGTGGTTGGTGTATTCCATACTTCTTGGGATTGGATTTCACTCAAAACTCACCAAATGACTCCTCCCACCATATTATGATGTTGCCCAAGTTTTGGGCTCGATCCGAAATCAATAGGTCTTCCAAATTGGACAATTCAAGTTCAACGGCAGTTCGTTCCTAATTGGAATGGTTGGTGTATTCCATACTTCTAGCGATTGGATTTCACTCAAAACTCACCCAATGACTCCTCCCACCATATTATGATGTTGCCCAAGTTTGGGGGTCGATCCGAAATCAATAGGTCTTCCAAATTGCACAATTCAAGTTCAACGGCAGTTCGTTCCTGATTGGAATGGTTGGTGTATTCCATACTTCTAGCGATTGGATTTCACTCAAAACTCACCAAATGACTCCTCCCACCATATTATGATGTTACCCAAGTTTGGGGCTCGATCCGAAATCAATAGGTTTGAGAAATTGGACAATTTAAGTTCAACGGCAGTTCGTTCCTAATTGGAGTGGTTGGTGTATTCCATACTTCTAACGATTGGATTTTACTCAAAACTCACCAAATGACTCCTCCCACCATATAATGACGTTGCCCAAGTTTTGGGCTCGATCCGAAATCAATAGGTGTTCCAAATTGGACAATTCAAGTTCGACGGCAGTTCGTTCCTAATTGGAGTGGTTGGTGTATTCCATACTTCTAGCGGTTGGATTTCACTCAAAACTCACCAAATAACTCCTCCCACCATATTATGATGTTGCCCAAGTTTGGGGCTCGATCCGAAATCAATAGGTGTGAGAAATTGGACAATTCAAGTTCAATGGCAGTTCGTTCCTAATTGGAGTGGTTGGGGTATTCCACACTTATAGCAATTGGATTTCCCTCAAAATTCACCAAATGACTCCTCCCACCATATTATGATGTTGCCCAAGTTTGGGGCTCGATCCGAAGTCAATAGGTGTGAGAAATTGGCCAATTCAAGTTCAACGGCAGTTCGTTCCTAATTTGAGTGGTTGGTGTATTCCATACTTCTAGCGATTGGATTTCACTCAAAACTCATCAAATGACTCCTCCCACCATATTATGGTGTTGCCCAAGTTTTGGGCTCGATCCGAAATCCATAGGTCTTCCAAATTGGACAATTCAAGTTCAACGGCAGTTCGTTCCTAATTGGAGTGGTTGGGGTATTCCATACTTCTTGCGATTGGATTTCACGCAAAAGTCACCAAATGACTCCTCCCACCATATTATGATGTTGCCCAAGTTTTGGGCTCGATCCGAAATCAATAGGTGTGAGAAATTGGACAATTCAATTCAACGGCAGTTCGTTCCTAACTGGAGTGGTTGGTGTATTCCGTACTTCTAGCGATTGGATTTCACTCAAAACTCACCCAATGAATCCTCCCACCATATTATGATGTTGCCCAAGTTTGGGGCTCGATCCGAAATCAATAGGTCTTCCAAATTGGACAATTCAAGTTCAACGGCAGTTCGTTCCAAATTGGAATGGTTGGTGTATTCCATACTTCTAGCGATTGGATTTCACTCAAAACTCACCAAATGACTCCTCCCACCATATTATGATGTTGCCCAAGTTTGGGGCTCGATCCGAAATCAATAGGTGTTCCAAATTGGACAATTCAAGTTCAACAGTAGTTCGTTCCTAAGTGGAGTGGTTTGTGTATTCCGTACTTCTAGCGATTGGATTTCACTCAAAACTCACCAAATGACTCCTCCCACCATATTATGATGTTGCCCAAGTTTTGGGCTAGATCCGAAATCAATAGGTGCGAGAAATTGGACAATTCAAGTTCAATGGCAGTTCGTTCCTAATTGGAGTGGTTGGTGTATTCCATACTTCTAGCAATTGGATTTCACTCAAAACTTACCAAATGACTCATCCCACCATATTATGATGTTGCCCAAGTTTTGGGCTCGATCCGAAATCAATAGGTCTTCCAAATTTGACAATTCAAGTTCAACGGCAGTTTGTTCCTAATTGGAGTGGTTGGTGTATTCCATACTTCTAGCGATTGGATTTTACTCAAAACTCACCAAATGACTCCTCCCACCATATAATGACGTTGCCCAAGTTTTGGGCACAATCCGAAATCAATAGGTGTTCCAAATTGGACAATTCAAGTTCAACGGCAGTTCGTTCCTAATTGGAGTGGTTGGTGTATTCCATACTTCTAGCGATTGGATTTCACTCAAAACTCACCAAATGACTCCTCCCACCATGTTATGATGTTGCACAAGTTTTGGGCTCGATCCGTAATCAATGGGTGTTCCAAATTGGACAATTCAAGTTCAACGGCAGTTCGTTCCTAATTGGAGTGGTTGGTGTATTCCACACTTCTAGCGATTGGATTTCACTCAAAACTCAACAAATGACTCCTCCCACCATATTATGATGTTGCCCAAGTTTTGGGCTCGATCAGAAATCAATACGTGTGAGAAATTGGATAATTCAATTTCAACGGCAGTTCGTTCCTAATTGGAGTGGTTGGTGTATTCCATACTTCTAGCGATTGGATTTCACTCAAAACGCACCAAATGACTACTCCCACCATATTATGATGTTGCCCAAGTTTTGGGCTCGATCCGAATTCGATAGGTTTGAGAAATTGGTCAATTCAATTTCAACGACAGTTCTTTCCTAATTGGAGTGGTTGGTGTATTCCAAACTTCTAGCGTTTGGATTTCACTCAAAACTCACCAAATGACTCCTCCCACCATATTATGCTGTTGCCCAGGTTTTGAGCTCGATCCGAATTCAACAGGAGTGAGAAATTGGACAATTCAAGTTCAACGTTAGTTCGTTCCTAATTGGAGCGGTTGGTGTATTACATACTTCTAGCGATTGGATTTCACTCAAAACTGACCAAATGACTCCTCCCACCATATTATGATGTTGCCCAAGTTTTGGGCTTGATCCGAATTCAATAGGTGTGAGAAATTGGTCAATTCAATTTCAACGACAGTTCTTTCCTAATTGGAGTGGTTGGTGTATTCCGTACTTCTAGCGATTGGATTTCACTCAAAACTCACCAAATGACTCCTCCCACCGTATTATGATGTTGCCCAAGTTTGGGGCTCGATTCGAAATCAATAGGTGTGAGAAATTGGATAATTCAAGTTCAACGGCAGTTCGTTCCTAATTGGAGTGGTTGGTGTATTCCATACTTCTAGCGATTGGATTTCACTCAAAACTCACCAAATGACTCCTCCCACCATATTATGATGTTGCCCAAGTTTTGGGCTCGATCCGAAATCAACAGGTGTGAGAAATTGGACAATTCAAGTTCAACGGCAATTCGTTCCTAATTGGAGCGGTTGGTGTATTCCATACTTCTAGCGATTGGATTTCACTCAAAACTCACCAAATGACTCCTCCCACCATATTATGATGTTGCCCAAGTTTTGGGCTTGATCCGAATTTAATAGGTGTGAGAAATTGGTCAATTGAATTTCAACGACAGTTCTTTCCTAATTGGAGTGGTTGGTGTATTCCATACTTCTAGCGTTTGGATTTCACTCAAAACTCACCAAATGACTCCTCCCACCATATTATGATGTTTCCCAAGTTTTGGGCTCGATCCGAAAAGAACAGGTCTTCCAAATTGGACAATTCAAGTTCAACAGCAGTTCGTTCCTAATTGGAGCGGTTGGTGTATTCCATACTTCTAGCGATTGGATTTCACTCAAAACTCACCAAATGACTCCTCCCACCATATTATGATGTTGCCCAAGTTTTGGGCTTGATCCGAATTCAATAGGTGTGAGAAATTGGTCAATTGAATTTCAACGACAGTTCTTTCCTAATTGGAGTGGTTGGTGTATTCCGTACTTCTAGCGATTGGATTTCACTCAAAACTCACCAAATGACTCCTCCCACCGTATTATGATGTTGCCCAAGTTTGGGGCTCGATCCGAAATCAATAGGTGAGAGAAATTGGATAATTCAAGTTCAACGGCAGTTCGTTCCTAATTGGAGTGGTTGGTGTATTCCATACTTCTAGCGATTGGATTTCACACAAAACTCACCAAATGACTCCTCCCACCATATTATGATGTTGCCCAAGTTTGGGGCTCGATCCGAAATCAATAGGTGAGAGAAATTGGATAATTCAAGTTCAACGGCAGTTCGTTCCTAATTGGAATGGTTGGTGTATTCCATACTTCTAGCGATTGGATTTCACTCAAAACTCACCAAATGACTCCTCCCACCATATTATGATGATGCCCAAGTTTTGGAATCGATCCGAAATCAATAGGTCTTCCAAATTGGACAATTCAAGTTCAACGGCAGTTCGTTCCTAATTGGAGTGGTTGGTGTATTCCATACTTCTAGCGATTGGATTTCACTCAAAACTCACCAAATGACTCCTCCCACCATATTATGATGTTGCCCAAGTTTTGGGCTCGATCCGAAATCAATAGGTGTGAGAAATTGGACAATTCAAGTTCAACGGCAGTTCGTTCCTAACTGGAGTGGTTGGTGTATTCCATACTTCTAGCGATTGGATTTCACTCAAAACTCACCAAAGGACTCCTCCCACCATATTATGATGTTGCCCAAGTTTTGGGCTCGATCAGAAACCAATACGTGTTCCAAATTGGACAATTCAAGTTCAACGGCAGTTCGTTCCTAATTGGAGTGGTTGGTGTATTCCATACTTCTAGTGATTGGATTTCTCTCCAAACTCACCAAATGACTCCTCCCACCATATAATGACGTTGCCCAAGTTTTGGGCTCGATCCGAAATCAATAGGTGTTCCAAATTGGACGATTCAAGTTCGACGGCAGTTCGTTCTTAATTGGAGTGGTTGGTGTATTCCATACTTCTAGCGATTGGATTTCACTCAAAACTCACCAAATGACTACTCCCACCATATTATGATGTTGCCCAAGTTTTGGGCTCGATCCGAAATCAATACGTGTTCCAAATTGGACAATTCAAGTTCAACGGCAGTTCGTTCCTAATTGGAGTGGTTGGTGTATTCCATACTTCTAGCGATTGGATTTCACTCATAACTCACCAAATGACTCCTCCCACCATATTATGATGTTGCCCAAGTTTGGGGCTCGATCCGAAATCAATAGGTGTGAGAAATTGGCCAATTCAAGTTCAACAGCAGTTCGTTCCTAATTGGAGTGGTTGGTGTATTCCATACTTCTTGGGATTGGATTTCACTCAAAACTCACCAAATGACTCCTCCCACCATATTATGATGTTGCCCAAGTTTTGGCTCGATCCGAAATCAATAGGTGTGAGAAATTGGACAATTCAAGTTCAACCGCAGTTCGTTCCTAATTGGAGTGGTTGGTGTATTCCATACTTCTAGGGATTGGATTTTACTCAAAACGCACCAAATGACTCCTCCCACCATATAATGACGTTGCCCAAGTTTTGGGCTCGATCCGAAATTAATAGGTGTTACAAATTGGACAATTCAAGTTCAACGGCAGTTCATTCCTAATTGGAGTGGTTGGTGTATTCCATACTTCTAGCGATTGGCTTTCACTCAAAACTCACCAAATGACTCCTCCCACCATATTATGATGTTGCCCAAGTTTTGGGCTCGATCCGAAATCAATGGGTGTTCCAAATTGGACAATTCAAGTTTAACGGCAGTTCGTTCCTAATTGGAGTGGTTGTTGTATTCCATACTTCTAGCGATTGGATTTCACTCAAAACTCAACAAATGACTCCTCCCACCATATTATGATGTTGCCCATGTTTTGGGCTCGATCAGAAATCAATACGTGTGAGAAATTGGATAATTCAACCTCAACGGCAGTTCGTTCCTAATTGGAGTGGTTGGTGTATTCCATACTTCTAGCGATTGGATTTCCCTCAAAACTCACCAAATGACTCTTCCCACCATATTATGATGTTTCCCAAGTTTTGGGCTCGATCCGAATTCGATAGGTGTGAGAAATTGGTCAAATCAATTTCAACGACAGTTCTTTCCTAATTGGGGTGGTCGGTGTATTCCATACTTCTAGCGATTGGATTTCACTCAAAACTCACCAAATGACTCCTCCCACCATATTATGATGTTGCCCAAGTTTTGGGATCGATCTGAAATCAATAGGTGTGAGAAATTGGACAATTCAAGTTCAACTGGAGTTCGTTCATAACTGGAGTGGTTGGTGTATTCCATACTTCTAGCGATTGGATTTCACTCAAAACTCACCAAATGACTCCTCCCACCATGTTATGATGTTGCCCAAGTTTTGGGCTCGATCCGAAATCAGTACGTGTGAGAAATTGGACAATTCAATTTCAATGGCAGTTCGTTCCTAATTGGAGTGGTTGGTGTATTCCATACTTCTAGCGATTGGATTTCACTCATAACTCACCAAATGACTCCTCCCACCATATTATGATGTTGCCCAAATTTTGGGCTCGGTCCGAATTCAATAGGTGTGAGAAATTGGTCAATTCAATTTCAACGACAGTTCTTTCCTAATTGGAGTGGTTAGTGTATTCCATACTTCTAGCGATTGGATTTCACTCAAAACTCACCAAATGACTCCTCCCACCATATTATGATGTTGCCCAAGTTTTGGGCTCGATCCGAAATCAATAGGTGTTCCAAATTGGAAAATTCAAGTATAACGGCAGTTCGTTCCTAACTGGAGTGGTTGGTGTATTCCATACATCTACCGATTGGATTTCACTCAAAACTCACCGAATGACTCCTCCCACCATATTATGATGTTGCCCAAGTTTTGGGCTTGATCCGAAATCAATAGGTGTGAGAAATTGGTCAATTCAAATTCAACGAAAGTTACTTCCTAATTGGAGTGGTTGGTGTATTCCGTATATCTAGCGATTGGATTTCACTGAAAACTCACCAAATGACTCCTCCCACCATATTATGATGTTGCCCAAGTTTTGGTTTCGATCCGAATTCAATAGGTGTGAGAAATTGGTCAATTCAATTTCAACGACAGTTCTTTCCTAATTGGAGTGGTTAGTGCATTCCATACTTCTAGCGATTGGATTTCACTCAAAACTCACCAAATGACTCCCGCCACCATATTATGATGTTGCCCAAGTTTTGGGGTCGACCCGAAATCAATAGGTGTTCCAAATTGTTCAATTCAAGTTCAACGGCAGTTCGTTCCAAATTGGAGTGGTTGGTGTATTCCATAGTTCTGGCGATTGGATTTCACTCAAAAGTCACCAAATGACTCTTAGCACCATATTATGATGTTGCCCAAGTTTTGGGCTCGATCCGAAATCAATAGGTGTTCCAAATTGGACAATTCAAGTTCAACGGCAGTTCGTTCCAAATTGGAGTGGTTTGTGTTTTCCATACTTCTAGCGATTGGATTTCACTCAAAACTCATCAAATGACTCCTCCCCCCATATTATGATGTTGCCCAAGTTTTGGGCTCGATCCGAATTCAATAGCTGTGAGAAATTGGTCAATTCAATTTCAACGACAGTTCTTTCCTAATTGGAGTGGTTGGTGTATTCCGTACTTCTAGCGATTGGATTTCACTCAAAACTCACCAAATGACTCCTCCCACCATATTATGATGTTGCCCAAGTTTTGGGCTCGATCCGAAATCAATAGGTGTGAGAAATTGGACAATTCAAGTTCAACGGCAGTTCGTTCCTAATTGGAGTGGTTGTTGTATTCCATACTTCTAGCGATTGGATTTCACTCAAAACTCTCCAAATGACTCCTCCCACCATATTATGATGTTGCCCAAGTTTTGGGCTCGATCCGAAATCAATAGGTGTTCCAAATTGGACAATTCAAGTACAACGGCAGTTCGTTTCTAATTGGAGTGGTTGGTCTTTTCCTTACTTCTAGCGATTGGATTTCACTCAAAACTCAGCAAATGACTCCTCCCTCCATATTATGATGTTGCCCAAGTTTTGGGGTCGATCCGAATTCAATAGGTTTGAGAAATTGGTCAATTCAATTTCAACGACAGTTCTTTCCTAATTGGAGTGGTTGGTGTATTCCGTACTTCTAGCGATTGGATTTCACTGAAAACTCACCAAATGACGCCTCCCACCATATTATGATGTTGCCCAAGTTTTGGGCTCGATCCGAATTCCATAGGTGTGAGAAATTGGTCAATTCAATTTCAACGACAGTTCTTTCCTAATTGGAGTGGTTAGTGTATTCCATACTTCTAGCGATTGGATTTCACTCAAAACTCACCAAATGACTCCTCCCACCATATTATGATGTTGCCCAAGTTTTGGGCTCGATCCGAAATCAATAGGTGTTCCAAATTGGACAATTCAAGTTCAACGGCAGTTCGTTCCTAATTGGAGTGGTTGGTGTATTCCATACTTCTAGCGATTGGATTTCACACAAAACTCACCAAATGACTCCTCCCACCATATTATGATGTTGCACAAGTTTTGGGGTCGATCCGAAATCAATAGGTGTTCCAAATTGGACAATTAAAGTTCAACGGCAGTTCGTTCCAAATTGGAGTGGTTGGTGTATTCCATAGTTCTGGCGATTGGATTTCACTGAAAAGTCACCAAATCACTCTTACCACCACATTATGATGTTGCCCAAGTTTTGGGTTCGATCCGAAATCAATAGGTGTGAGAAATTGGACAATTCAAGTTCAACGGCAGTTCGTTCCTAATTGGAATGGTTGGTGTATTCCATACTTCTAGCGATTGGATTTCACACAAAACTCACCAAATGACTCCTCCCACCAAATTATGATGTTGCCCAAGTTTTGGGGTCGATCCCAAATCAATAGGTGTTCCAAATTGGACAATTCAAGTTCAACGGCAGTTCGTTCCAAATTGGAGTGGTTGGTGTATTCCATAGTTCTGGCGATTGGATTTCACTCAAAAGTCACCAAATCACTCTTACCACCATATTATGATGTTGCCCAAGTTTTGGGTTCGATCCGAAATCAATAGGTGTGAGAAATTGGACAATTCAAGTTCAACGGCAGTTCGTTCCTAATTGGAGTGGTTGGTGTATTCCATACTTCTAGCGATTCGATTTCACTCAAAACTCTCCAAATGACTCCTCCCACCATATTATGATGTTGCCCAAGTTTTGGGCTCGTTCCGAAATGAATAGGTGTGAGAAATTGGTCAATTCAATTTCAACGACAGTTCGTTCCTAATTGGAGTGGTTGGTGTATTCCATACTTCTAGCGATTGGATTTCACTCAAAACTCAACAAATGACTCCTCCCACCATATTATGATGTTGCCCAAGTTTGGGGCTCGAGCCGAAATCAGTTGGTGTGAGAAATTGGACAATTCAAGTTCAACGGCAGTTCGTTCCTAATTGGAGTGGTTGGTGTATTACATACTTCTAGCGATTGGATTTCACTCAAAACTCACCAAATGACTCCTCCCACCATATTATGATGTCACCCAAGTTTTGGGCTAGATCCGAAATCAATAGGTGTGAGAAATTGGACAATTCAAGTTCAACGGCAGGTCGTTCCTAATTGCAGTGGTTGGTGTATTCCATACTTCTAGCGATTGGATTTCACTCAAAACTCACCAAATGACTCCCCCCACCATATTACGATGTTGCCCAAGTTTTGGGCTCGATCCGAAATGAATAGGTGTGAGAAATTGGTCAATTCAATTTCAACGACAGTTCGTTCCTAATTGGAGTGGTAGGTGTATTCCGTACTTCTAGCGATTGGATTTCACTCAAAGCTCAGCCAATGACTCCTCCCTCCATATTATGATGTTGGCCAAGTTTTGGGCTCGATCCGAATTCAATAGGTGTGAGAAATTGGTCAATTCAATTTCAACGACAGTTCTTTCCTAATTGGACTGGTTGGTGTATTCCGTACTTCTAGCGATTGGATTTCACTCAAAACTCACCAAATGACTCCTCCCACCATATTATGATGTTGCCCAAGTTTTGGGCTCGATCCGAGTTCAATAAGTGTGAGAAATTGGTCAATTCAATTTCAACGGCAGTTCGTTCCTAATTGGAGTGGTTGGTGTATTCCATACTTCTAGCGATTAGATTTAACTCAAAACTCACCAAATGACTCCTCCCACCATATTATGATGTTACCCAAGTTTTGGGCTCGATCCAAAATCAATAGGTGTGAGAAATTGGACAATTCAAGTTCAACGGCAGGTCGTTCCTAATTGCAGTGGTTGGTGTATTCCATACTTCTAGCGATTGGATTTCACTCAAAACTCACCAAATGACTCCACCCACCATATTACGGTGTTGCCCAAGTTTTGGGCTCGATCCGAAATCAATAGGTGTGAGAAATTGGTCAATTCAATTTCAACGATAGTTCGTTCCTAATTGGAGTGGTTGGTGTATTCCATACTTCTAGCGATTGGATTTCACTCGAAACTCTCCAAATGACTCCTCCCACCATATTATAATGTTGCCCAAGTTTTGGGCTCGATCCGAAATCAATAGGTGTGAGAAATTGGTCAATTCAAGTTCAACGGCAGTTCGTTCCTAATTGGAGTGGTTGGTGTATTCCATACTTCTAGCGATTTGATTTCACTCTAAACTCATCAAATGACTCCTCCCACCATATTATGATGTTGCCCAAGTTTTGGGCTCGATCCGAAATCAATAGGTGTTCCAAATTGGACAATTCAAGTTCAACGGCAGTTCGTTCCTAACTGGAGTGGTTGGTGTATTCCATACTTCTAGCGATTGGATTTCACTCAAAACTCACCAAATGACTCCTCCCACCATATTATGATGTTGCAAAAGTTTTGGGCTCGATCCGAAATCAATAGGTGTTCCAAATTGGACAATTCAAGTTCAACGGCAGTTCGTTCCTAACTGGAGTGGTTGTGGTATTCCATACTTCTAGCGATTTGATTTCACTCAAACTCACCAAATGACTCCTCCCACCATATTATGATGTTGCCCAAGTTTTGGGCTCGATCCGAAATCAATAGGTGTCAGAAATTGGACAATTCAAGTTCAACGGCACTTCGTTCCTAATTGGAGTGGTTGGTGTATTCCATACTTCTAGCGATTTGATTTCACTCAAAACTCATCAAATGATTCCTCCCACCATATTATGATGTTGCCCAAGTTTTGGGCTCGATCCGAAATCAATAGGTGTTCCAAATTGGACAATTCAAGTTCAACGGCAGTTCGTTCCTAATTGGAGTGGTTGGTGTATTCCATACTTCTAGCGATTGGATTTCACTCAAAACTCACCAAATGACTCCTCCCACCATATTATGATGTTGCCCAAGTTTTGGGCTCGATCCGAAATCATTAGGTGTTCCAAATTGGACAATTCAAGTTCAACGGCAGTTCGTTCCTAACTGGAGTGGTTGGTGTATTCCATACTTCTAGCGATTGGATTTCACTCAAAACTCACCAAATGACTCCTCCCACCATATTACGTTGTTGCAAAAGTTTTGGGCTCGATCCGAAATCAATAGGTGTGAGAAATTGGTCAATTCAATTTCAACGACAGTTCGTTCCTAATTGGAGTGGTTGGTGTATTCCATACGTCTAGCGATTGGATTTCACTCAAAACTCACCAAATGACTCCTCCCACTATATTATGATGTTGCCCAAGTTTTGGGCTCGATCCGAAATCAATAGATGTTCCAAATTGGACAATTCAAGTTCAACGGCAGTTCGTTCCTAATTGGAGTGGTTGGTGTATTCCATACTTCTAGCGATTGGATTTCACTCAAAACTCACCAAATGACTCCTCCCACCATATTATGATGTTGCCCAAGTTTTGGGCTCGATCCGAAATCAATAGGTGTTCCAAATTGGACAATTCAAGTTCAACGGCAGTTCGTTCCTAACTGGAGTGGTTGGTGTATACCATACTTCTAGCGATTGGATTTCACTCAAAACTCACCAAATGACTCCTCCCACCATATTATGATGCTGCCCAAGTTTTGGGCTCGATCCGAAATCAATAGGTGTTCGAAATTGGACAATTCAAGTTCAACGGCAGGTCGTTCCTAATTGCAGTGGTTGGTGTATTCCATACTTCTAGCGATTGGATTTCACTCAAAATTCACCAAATGACTCCTCCCACTATATTATGATGTTGCCCAAGTTTTGGTCTCGATCCGAAATCAATAGATGTTCCAAATTTGACAATTCAAGTTCAGCGGCAGTTCGTTCCTAATTGGAGTGGTTGGTGTATTCTGTACTTCTAGCGATTGGATTTCACTCAAAACTCACCAAAAGACTCCTCCCACCATATTATGATGTTGCCCAAGTTTTGGGCTCGATCCGAAATCAATAGATGTTCCAAATTGGACAATTCAAGTTCAACGGCAGTTCGTTCCTAATTGGAGTGGTTGGTGTATTCTATACTTCTAGCGATTGGATTTCACTCAAAATTCACCAAATGACACCTCCCACCATATTATGATGTTGCCCAAGTTTTGGGCTCGATACGAAATCAATAGATGTTCCAAATTGGACAATTCAAGTTCAACGGCAGTTCGTTCCTAATTGGAGTGGTTGGTGTATTCCATACTTCTAGCGATTGGATTTCACTCAAAACTCACCAAATGACTCCTCCCACCATATTATGATGTTGCCCAAGTTTTGGGCTCGATCCGAAATCAATAGGTGTTCCAATTTGGACAATTCAAGTTCAACGGCAGTTCGTTCCTAACTGGAGTGGTTGGTGTATTCCATACTTCTAGCGATTGGATTTCACTCAAAACTCACCAAATGACTCCTCCCACCATATTATGTTGTTGCAAAAGTTTTGGGCTCGATCCGAAATCAATAGGTGTGAGAAATTGGTCAATTCAATTTCAACGACAGTTCGTTCCTAATTGGAGTGGTTGGTGTATTCCATACGTCTAGCGATTGGATTTCACTCAAAACTCACCAAATGACTCCTCCCACTATATTATGATGTTGCCCAAGTTTTGGGCTCGATCCGAAATCAATAGATGTTCCAAATTTGACAATTCAAGTTCAACGGCAGTTCGTTCCTAATTGGAGTGGTTGGTGTATTCGATACTTCTAGCGATTGGATTTCACTCAAAACTCACCAAATGACTCCTCCCACCATATTATGATGTTGCCCAAGTTTTGGGCTCGATCCGAAATCAATAGGTGTGAGAAATTGGTCAATTCAATTTCAACGACAGTTCGTTCCTAGTTGGAGTGGTTGGTGTATTCCATACGTCTAGCGATTGGATTTCACTCAAAACTCAGCAAATGACTCCTCCCACCATATTACGATGTTGCCCAAGTTTTAGGCTCGATCCGAAATCAATAGATGTTCCAAATTGGACAATTCAAGTTCAACGGCAGTTCGTTCCAAATTGGAGTGGTTTGTGTATTCCATACTTCTAGCGATTGGATTTCACTCAAAACTCACCAAATGACTCCTCCCACCATATTATCATGTTGCCCAAGTTTTGGGCTCGATCCGAAATCAATAGGTGTTCCAAATTGGACAATTCAAGTTCAACGGCAGTTCGTTCCAAACTGGAGTGGTTGGTGTATTCCATACTTCTAGCGATTTGATTTCACTCAAAACTCACCAAATGACTCCTCCCACCATATTATGATGTTGCCCACGTTTTGGGCTCGATCCGAAATCAATAGGTGTTCCAAATTGGACAATTCAAGTTCAACGGCAGTTCGTTCCTAACTGGAGTGGTTGGTGTATTCCATACTTCTAGCGATTGGATTTCACTCAAAACTCACCAAATGACTCCTCCCACCATATTATGTTGTTGCAAAAGTTTTGGGCTCGATCCGAAATCAATAGGTGTGAGAAATTGGTCCATTCAATTTCAACGACAGTTCGTTCCTAATTGGAGTGGTTGGTGTATTCCATACGTCTAGCGATTGGATTTCACTCAAAACTCACCAAATGACTCCTCCCACTATATTATGATGTTGCCCAAGTTTTGGGATTGATCCGAAATCAATAGATGTTCCAAATTGGACAATTCAAGTTCAATGGCAGTTCGTTCCTAATTGGAGTGGTTGGTGTATTCCATACTTCTAGCGATTGGATTTCACTCAAAACTCACCAAATGACTCCTCCGACCATATTATGATGTTGCCCAAGTTTTGGAGTCGATCCGAAATCAATAGGTGTTCCGAATTGGACAATTCAAGTTCAACGGCAGTTCGTTCCTAACTGGAGTGGTTGGTGTATACCATACTTCTAGCGATTGGATTTCACTCAAAACTCACCAAATTACTCCTCCCACCATATTATGATGTTCCCCTTGTTTTGGGCTCGATCCGAAATCAATAGGTGTTCCAAATTGGACAATTCAAGTTCAACGGCAGTTCGTTCCTAACTGGAGTGGTTGGTGTATACCATACTTCTAGCGATTGGATTTCACTCAAAACTCACCAAATGACTCCTCCCACCATATTATGATGTTGCCCAAGTTTTGGGCTCGATCCGAAATCATTAGGTGTGAGAAATTGGACAATTCAAGTTCAACGGCAGTTCGTTCCTAATTGGAGTGGTTGGTGTATTCCATACTTCTAGCGATTGGATTTCACTCAAAACTCACCAAATGACTCCTCCCACAATATTATGATGTTGCCCATGTTTTGGGCTCGATCCGAAATCAATAGGTGTTCCAAATTGGACAATTCAAGTTCAACGGCAGTTCGTTCCTAATTGGAGTGGTTGGTCTATTCCATACTTCTAGCGATTGGATTTCACTCAAAACTCACGAAATGACTCCTCCCACCATATTATGATGTTGCCCAAGTTTTGGGCTCGATCCGAAATCAAAAGGTGTGTGAAATTGGACAATTCAAGTTCAACGGCAGTTCGTTCCTAACTGGAGTGGTTGGTGTATTCCATATTTCTAGCGATTGGATTTCACTCAAAACTCACCAAACGACTCCTCCCACCATATTATGTTGTTGCCCAAGTTTTGGGCTCGATTCGAAATCAATAGGTCCGAGAAATTGGTCAATTCAATTTCAACGACCGTTCGTTCCTAATTGTAGTGGTTGGTGTATTCCGTACGTCTAGCGATTGGATTTCACTCAAAACTCACCAAATGACTCCTCACACCATATTATGATGTTGCCCAAGTTTTGGGCTCGATCCGAAATCTGTTCGAAATTGGACAATTCAAGTTGAACGGCAGTTCGTTCCTAACTATAGTGGTTGGTGTATTCCATACTTCTAGCGATTGGATTTCACTCAAAACTCACCAAATGACTGCTCCCACCATATTATGATGTTGCCCAAGTTTTGGGCTCGATCCGAAATCAATAGCTCTGAGAAATTGGTCAATTCAATTTCAACGACAGTTCGTTCCTAATTGGAGTGGTTGGTGTATTCCATACGTCTGGCGATTGGATTTCACTCAAAACTCACCAAATGACTCCTCCCAGCATATTATGATGTTGCAAAAGTTTTGGGCTCGATCCGAAATCAATAGGTGTGCGAAATTGGACAATTCAAGTTCAACGGCAGTTCGTTCCTAATTGGAGTGGTTGGTGTATTCCATACTTCTAACGATTGGATTTCACTCAAAACTCACCAAATGACTCCTCCCACCATATTATGATGTTGCCCAAGTTTTGGGCTCGATCCGAAATCTATAGGTGTTCCAAATTGGACAATTCAAGTTCAACGGCAGTTCGTTCCAAATTGGAGTGGTTGGTCTATTCCATACTTCTAGCGATTGGATTTCACTCAAAACTCACCAAATGACTCCTACCACCATATTACGATGTTGCCCAAGTTTTGGGCTCGATCCGAAATCAATAGGTGTTCCAAATTGGACAATTCAAGTTCAACGGCAGTTCGTTCGTAACTGGAGTGGTTGGTGTATTCCACACTTCTTGCGATTGGATTTCTCTCAAAACTCACCAATTGACTCCTCCCACCATATAATGATGTTGTCCAAGTTTTGGGCTCGATCCGAAATCAATAGGTGTTCCAAATTGGACAATTCAAGTTCAACGGTAGTTCGTTCCTAAGTGGAGTGGTTGGTGTATTCCATACTTCTAGCGATTTGATTTCACTCAAAACTCACCAAATGACTCCTTCCACCATATTATGATGTTGCCCAAGTTTTGGGCTCGATCCGAAATCAATCGGTGTTCCAAATTGGACAATTCTAGTTCAACGGCAGTTCGTTCCTAACTGGAGTGGTTGGTGTATTCCATACTTCTAGCGACTGGATTTCACTCAAAACTCACCAATTGACTTCTCCCACCATATTATGATTTTGCCCACGTTTTGGGCTCGATCCGAAATCAATAGGTGTGAGAAATTGGACAATTCAAGTTCAACGGCAGTTCGTTCCTAATTGGGCTGGTTGGTGTATTCCATACTTCTATCGATTGGATTTCACTGAAAACTCACCAAATGACTCCTCCCACCATATTATGATGTTGCCCAAGTTTTGGGCTCGATCCGAAATCAATAGGTGTTCCAAATTGGACAATTCAAGTTCAACGGCAGTTCATTCCTAATTGGAGTGGTTGGTGTATTCCATACTTCTAGCGATTGGATTTCCCTCAAAACTCAACAAATGACTCCTCCCACCATATTATGATGTTGCCCAAGTTTTGGGCTCGATCCGTAATCAATAGGTTTTCCAAATAGGACAATTCAAGTTCAACGGCAGTTCATCCTAATTGGAGTGGTTGGTGTATTCCATACTTCTAGCGATTGGATTTCATTGAAAACTAACCAAATGACTCCTCCCACCATATTATGATGTTGCCCAAGTTTTGGGCTCGATCCGAAATCAATAGGTGTTCCAAATTGGACAATTCAAGTTCAACGGCAGTTCGTTCCTAATTGGAGTGGTTGGTGTATTCCATACTTCTAGCGATTGGATTTCACTCAAAACTCACCAAATGACTCCTCCCACCATATTATGATGTTGCCCAGGTTTTGGGCTCGATCCAAAATCAATAGTTGTTCCAAATTGGACAATTCAAGTTCAATGGCAGTTCGTTCCTAATTGGAGTGGTTGGTGTATTCCATACATCTAGCGATTGGATTTCACTCAAAACTCACCAAATGACTCCTCCCACCATATTATGATGTTGCCCAAGTTTTGGGCTCGATCCGAAATCAATAGGTGTGAGAAATTGGACAATTCAAGTTCAACGGCAGTTCGTTCCTAACTGGAGTGGTTGGTGTATTCCATACTTCTAGCGTTTGGATTTAACTCGAAACTAACCAAATGACTCCTCCCACCATATTATGATGTTGCGCAAGTTCTGGGATCGATCCGAAATCACTAGGTGTTCGAAATTGGACAATTCAAGTTCAACGGCAGTTCGTTCCTAATTGGAGTGGTTGGTGTATTCCGTACTTCTAGCGATTGGATTTCACTCAAAACTCACCAAATGACTCCTCCCACCATATTATGATGTTGCCCAAGTTTTGGGCTCGATCCGAAATCAATCGGTGTTCCAAATTGGACAATTCTAGTTCAACGGCAGTTCGTTCCTAACTGGAGTGGTGGGTGTATTCCATACTTCTAAAGATTGGATTTCACTCAAAACTCACCAGTTGACTCCTCCCACCATATTATGATGTTGCCCAAGTTTTGGGCTCGATCCGAAATCAATAGGTGTGAGAAATAGGACAATTCAATTTCAACGGCAGTTCGTTCCTAATTAGAGTGGTTGGTGTATTCCATACTTCTAGCGATTGGATTTCACTCAAAACTTACCAAATGACTCCTCCCACCATATTATGATGTTGCCCAAGTTTGGGGCTCGATCCGAAGTCAATGGGTGTGAGAAATTGGACAATTCAAGTTCAACGGCAGTTCGTTCCTAATTGGAGTGGTTGGTGTATTCCATACTTCTAGCGATTGGATTTGACTCAAAACTAACGAAATGACTCCTCCCACCATATTATGATGTTGCCCAAGTTTTGGGCTCGATCCGAAATCAATAAGTGTTCCAAATTGGACAATTCAAGTTCAACGGCAGTTCGTTCCTAATTGGAGTGGTTGGCTTATTCCATACTTCTCGCGATTGGATTTCACTCAATACTCACCAAATGACTCCTCCCACCATATTAAGATGTTGCCCAAGTTTTGGGCTCGATCTGAAATCAATAGGTGTTCCAAATTGGACAATTCAAGTTCAACGGCAGTTCGTTCGTAATTGGAGTGGTTGGTGTATTCCATACTTCTAGCGATTGGATTTCACTCAAAACTCACCAAATGACTCCTCCCACCATATTATGATGTGGCCCAAGTTTTGGGCTGGATCCGAAATCAATAGGTTTTCCAAATTGGACAATTCAAGTTCAGCGGCAGCTCGTTCCTAATTGGAGTGATTGGTGTATTCCATACTTCTAGCGATTGAATTTTACTCAAAACTCACCAAATGACTCCTCCCACCATATTATGATGTTGCCCAAGTTTTGGGCTCGATCCGAAATCAATAGGTATTCCAAATTGCACAATTCGAGTGCAACGGCAGTTCGTTCCTAATTGGAGTGGTTGGTGTATTCCATACTTCTAGCGATTGGATTTAACTCAAAACACACCAAATGACTCTTCCCGCCATATTATGATGTTGCCCAAGTTTTGGGCTCGATCCGAAATCAAAGGGTGTGAGAAATTGGACAATTCAAGTTCAACGGCAGTTCGTTCCTAATTGGAGTGGTTGGTGTATTCCATACTTCAAGCGATTGGATTTCACTCAAAACTCACCAAATCACTCCTCCCACCATATTATGTTGTTGCCCAAGTTTGGGGCTCGATCCGAAATCAATAGGTGTTCCAAATTGGACAATTCAAGTTCAACGGCAGTTCCTTCCTAAGTGGAGTGGATGGTGTATTCCATACTTCTAGCGATTGGATTTTACTCAAAACTCACCAAATGACTCCTCCCACCATAGTATGATGTTGCCCAAGTTTTGGGCTCGATCCGAAATCAATAGGTGTTCCAAATTGGACAATTCGAGTGCAACGGCAGTTCGTTCCTAATTGGAGTGGTTGGTGTATTCCTTACTTCTAACGATTGGATGTCACTCAAAACTCACCAAATGACTCCTCCCACCACATTATGATGTTGCCCAAGTTTTGGGCTCGACCCGAAATCAATAGGTGTTCCAAAAAGGACAATACAAGTTCAACGGCAGTTCCTTCCTAACTGGAGTGGTTGCTGTATCACATACTTCTAGCGATTGGATTTCACTCAAAACTCACCAAATGACTCCTCCCACCATATTATGATGTTGCCCATGTTTTGGGCTCAATCCGAAATCCATAGGTGTGATAAATTGGTCAATTCCATTTCAACGACAGTTCGTTCCTAATCGGAGTGGTTGGTGTATTCCATATGTCTAGCGATTGGATTTCACTCAAAACTCATCAAATGACTCCTTCCACCATATTATGATTTTGCCCAAGTTTTGGGCTCGATCCGAAATCAATAGGTGTTCCAAATTGGACAATTCAAGTTCAACGGCAGTTCGTTCCTAATTGGAGTGGTTGGTGTATAGCATACCTCTAGCGATTGGATTTCACTCAAAACTCACCAAATGACTCCTTCCACCATATTATGATGTTGCCCAAGTTTTGGGCTCGATCCGAAATCAATAGTTGTTCCAAATTGGACAATTCAAGTTCAACGGCAGTTCCTTCCTAACTGGAGTGGTTGGTGTATTCCATACTTCTAGCGATTGGATTTCACTCAAAACTCACCAAACGACTCCTCCCACCATATTATGATGTTGCCCATGTTTTGGGCTCGTTCTGAAATCAATAGGTGTGAGAAATTGTTCAATTCAATTTCAACGACAGTTCGTTCTTAAATGGAGAGGTTGGTGTATTCCATACGTCTAGTGATTGGATTTCACTCAAAACACACCAAATGACTCCTCCCACCATATTATGATGTTGCCCAAGTTTTGGGCTCAATCCGTAATCAATAGGTGTGAGAAATTGGACAATTCAAGTTCAACGGCAGTTCGTTCCTAATTGGAGTGGTTGGTGTATTCCATACTTCTAACGATTGGATTTCACCAAAAACTCACCAAATGACTCCTCCCACCATATTATGATGTTGCCCAAATTTTGGGCTCGATCCGAAATCAATAGTTGTTCCAAATTGGACAATCCAAGTTCAACGGCAGTTCGTTGCTAATTGGAGTGGTTGGTTTATTCCAAACTTCTAGCGATTGGATTTCACTCAAAACTCACCAAATGACTCCTCCCACCATATTATGATGTTGCCCAGGTTTTGGGCTCGATCCGAAATCAATAGTTGTTCGAAATTGGACAATTCAAGTTCAACGGCAGGTCGTTCCTAATTGGAGTGGTTGGTGTATTCCATACTTCTAGCAATTGGATTTCACTCAAAACTCACCAAATGACTCCTCCCACCATATTATGATGTTGCCCAAGTTTTGGGCTCGATCCGAAATCAATAGTTGTTCCAAATTGGACAATCCAAGTTCAACGGCAGTTCGTTGCTAATTGGAGTGGTTGGTTTATTCCAAACTTCTAGCGATTGGATTTCACTAAAAACTCACCAAATGACTCCTCCCACCATATTATGATGTTGCCCAAGTTTTGGGCTCGATCCGAAATCAATAGTTGTTCCAAATTGGACAATCCAAGTTCAACGGCAGTTCGTTCCTAATTGGAGTGGTTGGTTTATTCCATACTTCTAGCGATTGGATTTCACTTCAAACTCACCAAATGACTCCTCCCACCATATTATGATGTTGCCCAAGTTTTGGGCTCGATCCGAAATCAATAGGTGTTCCAAATTGGACAATTCAAGTTCAACGGCAGGTCGTTCCTAATTGGAGTGGTTGGTGTATTCCATACTTCTAGCAATTGGATTTCACTCAAAACTCACCAAATGACTCCTCCCACCATATTATGATGTTGCCCAAGTTTGGGGCTCGATCCGAAATCAATAGGTGTGAGAAATTGGACAATTCAAGTTGAACGGCAGTTCGTTCCTAATTGGAGTGGTTGGTGTATTCCATACTTCTAGCGATTGGATTTCACTCAAAACTCACCAAATGACTCCTCCCACCATATTATGATGTTGCCCAGGTTTGGGGCTCGATCCGAAATCAATAGGTGTGAGAAATTGGACAATTCAAGTTGAACGGCAGTTCGTTCCTAATTGGAGTGGTTGGTGTATTCCACACTTCTAGCGATTGGATTTCACTCAAAATTCACCAAATGACTCCTCCCACCATGTTATGATGTAGCCCAAGTTATGGGCTCGATCCGAAATCAATAGGTGTGAGAAATTAGACAATTCAAGTTCAACGGAAGTTCGTTCCTAATTGTAGTGGTTGGTGTATTCCATACTTCTAGCGATTGGATTTCACTCAAAACTCACCAAACGACTCCTCCCACCATATTATACTGTTGCCCAAGTTTGGGGGTCGATCCGAAATCAATAGGTGTGAGAAATTGGACAATTCAAGTTGAACGGCAGTTCGTTCCTCATTGGAGTGGTTGGTGTATTCCATACTTCTAGCGATTGGATTTCACTCAAAACTCACCAAATGACTCCTCCCACCATATTATGATGTTGCCCAGGTTTGGGGCTCGATCCGAAATCAATAGGTGTGAGAAATTGGACAATTCAAGTTGTACGGCAGTTCGTTCCTAATTGGAGTGGTTGGTGTATTCCATACTTCTAGCGATTGGATTTCACTCAAAACTCACCAAATGACTCCTCCCACCATATTATGATGTTGCCCAAGTTTGGGGCTCGATCCGAAATCAATAGGTGTTCCAAATAGGACAATTCAAGTTCAACGGCTGTTCGTTCCTAATTGGAGTGGTTGGTGTATTCCATACTTCTAGCAATTGGATTTCACTCAAAACTCACCAAATGACTCCTCCCACCATATTATGATGTTGCCCAAGTTTGGGGCTCGATCCGAAATCAATAGGTGCGAGAAATTGGACAATTCAAGTTGAACGGCAGTTCGTTCCTAATTGGAGTGGTTGGTGTATTCCATACTTCTAGCGATTGGATTTCACTCAAAACTCACCAAATGACTCCCCCCACCATATTTTATGTTGCCCAAGTTTGGGGCTCGATCCGAAATCAATAGGTGTGAGAAATTGGACAATTCAAGTTGAACGACAGTTCGTTCCTAATTGGAGTGGTTGGTGTATTCCATACTTCTAGCGATTGGATTTCACTCAAAACTCACCAAATGACTCCTCCCACCATATAATGATGTTGCCCAAGTTTTGGGCTCGATCCGAAATCAATAGGTGTTCCAAATTGGACAATTCAAGTTCAACGGCAGTTCGTTCCTAATTGGAGTGGTTGGTGTATTCCATACTTCTAGCGATTGGATTTCACTCAAAACTCACCAAATGACTCCTCCCACAATATTATGATGTTGCCCAAGTTTGGGGCTCGATCCGAAATCAATAGGTGTGAGAAATTGGACAATTCAAGTTGAACGGCAATTCGTTCCTAATTGGAGTGGTTGGTGTATTCCATACTTCTAGCGATTGGATTTAACTCAAAACTCACCAAATGACTCCTCCCACCATATTATGGTGTTGCCCAAGTTTGGGGCTCGATCCGAAATCAATAGGTGTGAGAAATTGGACAATTCAAGTTCAACGGCAGTTCGTTCCTAATTCGAGTGGTTGGTGTATTCCATACTTCTACCGATTGGATTTCTCTCAAAACTCACCAAATGACTCCTCACACCATATTATGTTGTTGCCCAAGTTTTGGGCTCGATCCGAAATCAATAGGTGTGAGAAATTGGCCAATTCAATTTCAACGACAGTTCGTTCCTAATCGGAGTAGTTGTTGTATTCCATACTTCTAGAGATTGGATTTCTCTCTAAACTCACCAAATGACTCATCCCACGATATTATGATGTTGCCCAACTTTTGGTCTCGATCCGAATCAATAGGTGTGAGAAATTGGTCAATTGAATTTCAACGACAGTTCGTTCCTAATCGGAGTAGTTGTAGTATTCCAAATTGGACAATTCGTTCCTAATTGGAGTGGTTGGTGTATTCCATACTTCTAGCGATTGGATTTCACTCAAAACTCACCAAATGACTCCTCCCACCATATTATGATGTTGCCCAAGTTTTGGGCTCGATCCGAAATCAATAGGTGTTTCAAATTGGACAATTCAAGTTCAACGGCACTTCGTTCCTAATTGGAGTGGTTGGTGTATTCCTTACCTCTAGCGATTGTATTTCACTCAAAACTGACCAAATGACTCCTCCCACCATATTATGATGTTGCACAAGGTTGGGGTTCGATCCGAAATCAATAGGTGTGAGAAATTGGACAATTCAAGTTCAACGGCAGTTCGTTCCTAATGGGAGTGGTTGGTGTATTCCATACTTCTAGCGATTGGATTTCACTCAAAACTCACCAAATGACTCCTCCCACCACATTATGTTGTTGCCCAAGTTTTGGGCTCGATCCGAAATCAATAGGTATTCGAAATTGGACAATTCAAGTTCAACGGCAGTTCGTTCCTAATTGGAGTGGTTGGTGTATTCCATACTTCTAGCGATTGGATTTCACTCAAAACTCACCAAATGACTCCTCCCACCATATTATGATGTTGCCCAAGTTTGGGGCTCGATCCGAAATCAATAGGTGTTCCAAATTGGACAATTCAAGTTCAACGGCTGTTCGTTCCTAATTGGAGTGGTTGGTGTATTCCATACTTCTAGCAATTGGATTTCACTCAAAACTCACCAAATGACTCCTCCCACCATATTATGATGTTGCCCAAGTTTGGGGCTCGATCCGAAATCAATAGGTGCGAGAAATTGGACAATTCAAGTTGAACGGCAGTTCGTTCCTAATTGGAGTGGTTGGTGTATTCCATACTTCTAGCGATTGGATTTCACTCAAAACTCACCAAATGACTCCCCCCACCATATTATGATGTCGCCCAAGTTTTGGGCTCGATCCGAAATCAATAGGTGTGAGAAATTGGACAATTCAAGTTGAACGACAGTTCGTTCCTAATTGGAGTGGTTGGTGTATTCCATACTTCTAGCGATTGGATTTCACTCAAAACTCACCAAATGACTCCTCCCACCATATAATGATGTTGCCCAAGTTTTGGGCTCGATCCGAAATCAATAGGTGTTCCAAATTGGACAATTCAAGTTCAACGGCAGTTCGTTCCTAATTGGAGTGGTTGGTGTATTCCATACTTCTAGCGATTGGATTTCACTCAAAACTCACCAAATGACTCCTCCCACAATATTATGATGTTGCCCAAGTTTGGGGCTCGATCCGAAATCAATAGGTGTGAGAAATTGGACAATTCAAGTTGAACGGCAGTTCGTTCCTAATTGGAGTGGTTGGTGTATTCCATACTTCTAGCGATTGGATTTAACTCAAAACTCACCAAATGACTCCTCCCACCATATTATGGTGTTTCCCAAGTTTGGGGCTCGATCCGAAATCAATAGGTGTGAGAAATTGGACAATTCAAGTTCAACGGCAGTTCGTTCCTAATTCGAGTGGTTGGTGTATTCCATACTTCTAGCGATTGGATTTCTCTCAAAACTCACCAAATGACTCCTCACACCATATTATGTTGTTGCCCAAGTTTTGGGCTCGATCCGAAATCAATAGGTGTGAGAAATTGGCCAATTCAATTTCAACGACAGTTCGTTCCTAATCGGAGTAGTTGTTGTATTCCATACTTCTAGAGATTGGATTTCTCTCTAAACTCACCAAATGACTCATCCCACGATATTATGAGGTTGCCCAACTTTTGGTCTCGATCCGAATCAATAGGTGTGAGAAATTGGTCAATTGAATTTCAACGACAGTTCGTTCCTAATCGGAGTAGTTGTAGTATTCCAAATTGGACAATTCGTTCCTAATTGGAGTGGTTGGTGTATTCCATACTTCTAGCGATTGGATTTCACTCAAAACTCACCAAATGACTCCTCCCACCATATTATGATGTTGCCCAAGTTTTGGGCTCGATCCGAAATCAATAGGTGTTCCAAATTGGACAATTCAAGTTCAACGGCACTTCGTTCCTAATTGGAGTGGTTGGTGTATTCCTTACCTCTAGCGATTGTATTTCACTCAAAACTGACCAAATGACTCCTCCCACCATATTATGATGTTGCACAGGGTTGGGGTTCGATCCGAAATCAATAGGTGTGAGAAATTGGACAATTCAAGTTCAACGGCAGTTCGTTCCTAATGGGAGTGGTTGGTGTATTCCATACTTCTAGCGATTGGATTTCACTCAAAACTCACCAAATGACTCCTCCCACCACATTATGTTGTTGCCCAAGTTTTGGGCTCGATCCGAAATCAATAGGTGTTCCAAATTGGACAATTCAAGTTCAACGGCACTTCGTTCCTAATTGGAGTGGTTGGTGTATTCCTTACCTCTAGCGATTGTATTTCACTCAAAACTGACCAAATGACTCCTCCCACCACATTATGTTGTTGCCCAAGTTTTGGGCTCGATCCGAAATCAATAGGTATTCGAAATTGGACAATTCAAGTTCAACGGCAGTTCGTTCCTAATTGGAGTGGTTGGTGTATTCCATACTTCTAGCGATTGGATTTCACTCAAAACTCACCAAATGACTCCTCCCACCATATTATGATGTTGCCCAAGTTTTGGGCTCGATCCGAAATCAATAGGTGTGAGAAATTGGTCAATTCAATTTCAACGGCACTTCGTTCCTAATTGGAGTGGTTGGTGTATTCCATACTTCTAGTGATTGGATTTCACTCAAAACTCACAAAATGACTCCTCCCACCATATTATGATGTTGCCCAAGTTTGGGGCTCGATCCGAAATCAATAGGTGTGAGAAATTGGACAATTCAAGTTGAACGGCAGTTCGTTCCTCATTGGAGTGGTTGGTGTATTCCATACTTCTAGCGATTGGATTTCACTCAAAACTCACCAAATGACTCCTCCCACCATATTATGATGTTGCCCAGGTTTGGGGCTCTATCCGAAATCAATAGGTGTGAGAAATTGGACAATTCAAGTTGAACGGCAGTTCGTTCCTAATTGGAGTGGTTGGTGTATTCCATACTTCTAGCGATTGGATTTCACTCAAAACTCACCAAATGACTCCTCCCACCATATTATGATGTCGCCCAAGTTTTGGGCTCGATCCGAAATCAATAGGTGTGAGAAATTGGTCAATTCAATTTCAACGACAATTCGTTCCTAATTGGAGTAGTTGTTGTATTCCATACTTCTAGCGATTGGATTTCACTCAAAACTCACCAAATGAGTCCTCCCACCATATTATGATGTTGCCCAAGTTTTGGACTCGATCCGAAATCAATAGGTGTTCGAAATTGGACAATTCAAGTTCAACGGCAGTTTGTTCCTAATTGGAGTGGTTGGTGTATTCCATACTTCTAGCGATTGGATTTCACTCAAAACTCACCAAATGGCTCCTCCCACCATATTATGATGTTGCCCAAGTTTGGGGCTCGATCTGAAATCAATAGGTGTGAGAAATTGGACAATTCAAGTTCAACGGCAGTTCGTTCCTAATGGGAGTGGTTGGTGTATTCCATACTTCTAGCGATTGGATTTCACTCAAAACTCACCAAATGACTCCTCCCATCATATTATGATGTTGCCCAAGTTTTGGACTCGATCCGAAATCAATAGGTGTTCGAAATTGGACAATTCAAGTTCAACGGCAGTTTGTTCCTAATTGGAGTGGTTGGTGTATTCCATACTTCTAGCGATTGGATTTCACTCAAAACTCACCAAATGGCTCCTCCCACCATATTATGATGTTGCCCAAGTTTGGGGCTCGATCTGAAATCAATAGGTGTGAGAAATTGGACAATTCAAGTTCAACGGCAGTTCGTTCCTAATGGGAGTGGTTGGTGTATTCCATACTTCTAGCGATTGGATTTCACTCAAAACTCACCAAATGACTCCTCCCACCACATTATGATGTTGCCCAAGTTTTGGGCTCGATCTGAAATCAACAGGTGTGAGAAATTGGTCAATTCAATTCCAACGACATTTTGTTCCTAATCGGAGTAGTTGTTGTATTCCATACTTCTAGCATTTGGATTTCACTCAAAACTCACCAAATGACTCCTCCCACGATATTATGATGTTGCCCAAGTTTTGGGCTCGATCCGAAATCAATAGGTGTGAGAAATTGGACAAGTGAAGTTCAACGGCAGTTCGTTCCTAATTGGAGTGGTTGGTGTATTCCATACTTCTAGCGATTGGATTTCACTCAAAACTCACCAAATGACTCCTCCCACCATATTATGATGTTGCCCAAGTTTTGGCCTCGATCCGAAATGTATAGGTGTTCCAAATTGGACAATTCAAGTTTAACGCCAGTTCGTTCCTAACTGGAGTGGTTGGTGTATTCCACACTTCTAGCGATTGGATTTCACTCAAAACACACCAAATGACTCCTCCCACCATATTATGATGTTGCACAAGTTTGGGGTTCGATCCGAAATCAAGAGGTGTTCCAAATTGGACAATTCAAGTTCAACGGCAGTTCGTTCCTAATTGGAGTGGTTGGTGTATTCCGTACTTCTAGCGATTGGATTTCAATCAAAACTCACCAAAATGACTCCTCCCACCATATTATGATGTTGCCCGAGCTTTTGTTTCGATCCGAAATCAATATGTGTTCCAAATTGGACAATTCAAGTTCAACGGCAGTTCGTTCCTAATTGGAGTGGTTGGTGTATTCCATACTTCTAGCGATTGGATTTCACTCAAAACTAACCAAATGACTCCTCCCACCGTATTATGATGTTGCCCAA
Organism: Prunus avium; assembly: GCF_965620075.1. Lineage (NCBI taxonomy): Eukaryota > Viridiplantae > Streptophyta > Magnoliopsida > Rosales > Rosaceae > Prunus > Prunus avium. The sequence goes on along the minus strand of NC_142286.1, from coordinate 21,712,136 downwards.
GTTTTTTGCTCGATCAGAAATCAATAGGTGTTCCAAATTGGACAATTCCAGTTCAACGGCAGTTCTTTCCTAATTGGAGTGGTTGGTGTATTCCATACTTCTAGCGATTGGATTTCACTCAAAACTCACCAAATGACTCCTCCCACCGTATTATGATGCAGCACAAATTTGGGGTTCGATCCGAAATCAATAGGTGTGAGAAATTGAACAATTCATGTTCAACGGCAGTTCGTTCCTAATTGGAGTGGTTAGTGTATTCCATACTTCTAGCGATTGGATTTCACTCAAAACTCACCAAACGACTCCTCCCACCATATTATACTGTTGCCCAAGTTTGGGGGTCGATCCGAAATCAATAGGTGTGAGAAATTGGACAATTCAAGTTGAACGGCAGTTCGTTCCTCATTGGAGTGGTTGGTGTATTCCATACTTCTAGCGATTGGATTTCACTCAAAACTAACCAAACGACTCCTCCCACCATATTTCGACGTTGCCCAAGTTTTGGGATCGATCCGAAATCAATAGGTGTGAGAAATTGGACAATTCAAGTTCAACGGCAGTTCGTTCCTAATTGGAGTGGTTGGTGTATTCCATACTTCTAGCAATTGGATTTCACTCAAAACTCACCAAATGACTCCTCCCACCATATTACGATGTTGCACAAGTTTGGGGTTCGATCCGATATCAATAGGTGTTCCAAATTGGACAATTCAAGTTCACCGGCAGTTCGTTCCTAATTGGAGTGGTTGGTGTATTCCATACTTCTAGAGATTGGATTTCACTCAAAACACACCAAAATGACTCCCCCCACCATATTATGATGTTGCCCAAGTTTTGGGCTCGATCCGAAATCAATAGGTGTTCGAAATTGGACAATTCAAGTTCAACGGCAGTTCGTTCCTAACTGGAGTGGTTGGTGTATTCCATACTTCTAGCGATTGGATTTCACTCAAAAGTCACCAAAATGACTCTTCCCACCATATTATGATGTTGCCCAAGTTTTGGGCACGATCCGAAATCAATAGGTGTTCGAAATTGGACAATTCAAGTTCAACGGCAGTTCGTTCCTAATTGGAGTGGTTGGTGTATTCCATACTTCTAGCGATTGGATTTGACTCAAAACTCACCAAATGACTCCTCCCACCATATTATGATGTTGCCCAAGTTTTGGGGCCGATCCGAATTCAATAGTTGTGAGAAATTGGTCAATTCAATTTCAACGACAGTTCTTTCCTAATTGGAGTGGTTGGTGTATTCCGTACTTCTAGCGATTGGATTTCACTTAAAACTCACCAAATGACTCCTCCCACCATATTATGACGTTGCCCAAGTTTTGGGCTCGATCCGAAATCAATAGGTGTTCCAAATTGGACAATTGAAGTTCAACGTCAGTTCGTTCCAAATTGGAGTGGTTGGTGTATTCCGTACTTCTAGCGATTGGATTTCACTCGAAACTCAACAAATGACTCCTCCTATCATATTATGATGTTGCCCAAGTTTTGGGCTTGATCCGAAATCAATAGGTGTTTCAAATTGGACAATTCAAGTTCAACGGCAGTTCGTTCCTAATTGGAGTGGTTGGTGTATTCCATACTTCTAGCGATTGGATTTCACTCACCAAATGACTCCTCCCACCGTATTATGATGTTGCCCAAGTTTGGGGCTCGATCCGTAATCAATAGGTGTTCGTAATTGGACAATTCAAGTTCAACGGCAGTTCGTTCCAAATTGGAGTGGTTGGTGTATTCCTTACTTCTAGCAATTGGATTTCACTCAAAACTACCCAAATGACTCCTCCCACCATATTATGATGTTGCCCAAGTTTTGGGCTCGATCCGAAATCAATAGGTGTGAGAAATTGGACAATTCAAGTTCAACGGCAGTTCTTTCCTAATTGTAGTGGTTGGTGTATTCCTTACTTCTAGCGATTGGATTTCACTCAAAACTCACCAAATGACTCCTCCCACCATATTATGACGTTGCCCAAGTTTTGGGCTCGATCCGAAATCAATAGGTGTGAGAAATTGGACAATTCAAGTTCAACGGCAGTTCGTTCCTAATTGGAGTGGTTGGTGTATTCCATACTTCTAGCGATTGGATTTCACTCAAAACTCACCAAATGACTCCTCCCACCATATTATGATGTTGCCCAAGTTTTGGGCTCGATCCGAAATCAATAGGTGTTCCAAATTGGACAATTCAAGTTCAACGGCAGTTCGTTCCTAATTGGAGTGGTTGGTGTATTCCGTACTTCTAGCGATTGGATTTCACTCAAAACTCACCAAAATGACTCCTCCCACCATATTATGATGTTGCCCGAGCTTTTGTTTCGATCCGAAATCAATAGGTGTGAGAAATTGGACAATTCAAGTTCAACGGCAGTTCGTTCCTAATTGTAGTGGTTGGTGTATTCCTTACTTCTAGCAATAGGATTTCACTCAAAACTACCCAAATCACTCCTCCCACCATATTATGATGTTGCCCAAGTTTTGGGCTCGATCCGAAATCAATAGGTGTGAGAAATTGGACAATTCAAGTTCAACGGCAGTTCTTTCCTAATTGTAGTGGTTGGTGTATTCCTTACTTCTAGCGATTGGATTTCACTCAAAACTCACCAAACGACTCCTCCCACCATATTATGACGTTGCCCAAGTTTTGGGCTCGATCCGAAATCAATAGGTGTGAGAAATTGGACAATTCAAGTTCAACGGCAGTTCGTTCCTAATTGGCATGGTTTTTGTATTCCATACTTCTAGCGATTGGATTTCACTCAAAACTAACCAAATGACTCCTCCCACCATATTACGATGTTGCCCAAGTTTTGGGCTCGATCCGAATTCAATAGGAGTTCCAAATTGGACAATTCAAGTTCAACGGCAGTTCGTTCCTAATTGGAGTGGTTGGTGTATTCCATACTTCTGGCGATGCGAATTCACTCAAAACTCACCAAATGACTCCTCCCACCATATTATGATGTTGCCCAAGTTTTGGGCTCGATCCGAAATCAATAGGTGTTCCAAATTGGACAGTTCAAGTTCGACGGCAGTTCATTCCTAATTGGAGTGGTTGGTGTATTCCATACTTCTAGCTATTGGATTTCACTCAAAACTCACCAAATGACTCCTCCCACCATATTATGATGTTGCCCAAGTTTTGGGCTCGATCCGAAATCAATAGGTGTTCCAAATTGGACAATTCAAGTTCAACGGCAGTTCGTTCCTAATTGGAGTGGTTGGTGTATTCCGTACTTCTAGCGATCGGATTTCACTCAAAACTCACCAAAATGACTCCTCCCACCATATTATGATGTTGCCCAAGCTTTTGTTTCGATCCGAAATCAATAGGTGTTCCAAATTGGACAATTCAAGTTCAACGACATTTCGTTCCTAATCGGAGTGGTTGGTGTATTTCATACTTCTAGCGATTGTATTTCACTCAAAACTCACCAAATGACTCCTCCCACCGTATTATAATGTTGCACAAGTTTGGGGTTCGATCCGAAATCAATAGGTGTGAGAAATTGGACAATTCAAGTTCAACGGCAGTTCATTCCTAATTGGAGTGGTTGGTGTATTCCATACTTCTAGCGATTGGATTTCATTCAAAACTCACCAAATGACGCCTCCCACCATATTATGATGTTGCCCAAGTTTTGGGCTCGATCCGAAATCAATAGGTGTTCCAAATTGGACAATTCAAGTTCAACGGCAGTTCGTGCCTAATTGGAGTGGTTGGTGTATTCCGTACTTCTAGCGATCGGATTTCACTCAAAACTCACCAAAATGACTCCTCCCGCCACATTATGATGTTGCCCAAGCTTTTGTTTCGATCCGAAATCAATAGGTGTGAGAAATTGGACAATTCAAGTTCAACGGCAGTTCGTTCCTAATTGGAGTGGTTGGTGTATTCCATACTTCTAGCGATTGGATTTCACTCAAAACTCACCAAATGACTCCTCCCACCATATTATGATGTCGCCCAAGTTTTGGGCTCGATCCGAAATCAATAGGTGTTCCAAATTGGACAATTCAAGTTCAACGGCAGTTCGTTCCTAATTGGAGTGGTTGGTGTATTCCATACTTCTAGCGATTGGATTTCACTCAAAACTAACCAAATGACTCCTCCCACGATATTATGATGTTGCCCAAGTTTTGGGCTCGATCAGAAATCAATAGGTGTTCCAAATTGGACAATTCCAGTTCAACGGCAGTTCTTTCCTAATTGGAGTGGTTGGTGTATTCCGTACTTCTAGCGATCGGATTTCACTCAAAACTCACCAAAATGACTCCTCCCGCCATATTATGATGTTGCCCAAGCTTTTGTTTCGATCCGAAATCAATAGGTGTGAGAAATTGGACAATTCAAGTTCAACGGCAGTTCGTTTCTAATTGGAGTGGTTGGTGTATTCCATACTTCTAGCAATTGGATTTCACTCAAAACACACCAAAATGACTCCTCCCACCATATTATGATGTTGCCCAAGCTTTTGGCTCGATCCGGAATCAATAGGTGTGAGAAATTGGACAATTGAAGTTCAACGGCAGTTCGTTCCTAATTGGAGTGGTTGGTGTATTCCATACTTCTGGCGATTGGATTTCACTCAAAACTAACCAAATGACTCCACCCACCATATTATGATGTTGCCCAAGTTTTGGGCTCGATCCGAAATCAATAGGTGTTCCGAATTGGACAATTCAAGTTCAACGGCAGTTCGTTCCTAATTGGAGTGGTTGGTGTATTCCATACTTATAGCGATTGGATTTCACTCAAAACTCACCAAATGACTCCTTCCACCATATTATGATGTTGCCCAAGCTTTTGGCTTGCTCCGGAATCAATAGGTGTGAGAAATTGGACAATTGAAGTTCAACGGCAGTTCGTTCCTAATTGGAGTGGTTGGTGTATTCCATACTTCTGGCGATTGGATTTCACTCAAAACTCAACAAATGACTCCTCCCACCATATTATGATGTTGCCCAAGTTTTGGGCTCGATCCGAAATCAATAGGTGTTCCAAATTGGACAATTCAAGTTCAACGGCAGTTCGTTCCTAATTGGAGTGGTTGGTGTATTCCATACTTCTAGCGATTGGATTTCACTCAAAACTCAACAAATGACTCCTCCCACCATATTATGATGTTGCCCAAGTTTTGGGCTCGATCCGAAATCAATAGGTGTTCCAAATTGAACAATTCAAGTTCAACGGCAGTTCGTTCCGAATTGGAGTGGTTGGTGTATTCCGTACTTCTAGCGATTGGATTTCACTCAAAACTCACCAAAATGACTCCTCCCACCATATTATGATGTTGCCCAAGCTTTTGTTTCGATCCGAAATCAATAGGTGTGAGAAATTGGACAATTCAAGTTCAACGACAGTTCATTCCTAATTGGAGTGGTTGGTGTATTCCATACTTCTAGCGATTGGATTTCACTCAAAACTAACCAAAATTACTCCTCCCACCATATTATGATATTGCCCAAGTTTTGGGCTCAATCCGAAATCAATAGGTGTTCGAAATTGGACAATTCAAGTTCGACGGCAGTTCATTCCTAATTGGAGTGGTTGGCGTATTCCATACTTCTAGCGATTGGATTTTACTGAAAACTCGCCAAAATGACTCCTCCCACCATATTATGATGTTGCCCAAGCTTTTGGCTCGATCCGAAATCAATATGTGTTCCAAATTGAACAATTCAAGTTCAACGGCAGTTCGTTCCTAATTGGAGTGGTTGCTGTATTCCTTACTTCTAGCGATTGGATTTCACTCAAAACTCACCAAATGACTCCTCCCACCAGATTATGATGTTGCCCAAGTTTTGGGCTCGCTACGAAATCAATAGGTGTTCCAAATTGGACAATTCAAGTTCAACGGCAGTTCTTTCCTAATTGGAGTGGTTGGTGTTTTACTTCTAGCGATTGGATTTCACTCAAAACTCACAAAATGACTCCTCCCACCATATTATGTTTTTGCCCAAGTTTTGGGCTCGATCCGAAATCAATAGGTGTTCCAAATTGGACAATTCAAGTTCAACGGCAGTTCGTTTCTAATTGGAGTGGTTGGTGTATTCCATACTTCTAGCATTTGGATTTCACTCAAAACACACCAAAATGACTCCTCCCACCATATTACGATGTTGCCCAAGCTTTTGGCTCGATCTGAAATCAATAGGTGTGAGAAATTGGACAATTCAAGTTCAACGGCACTTCGTTCCTAATTGGAGTGGTTGGTGTATTCCATACTTCTGGCGATTGGATTTCACTCAAAACTAACCAAATGACTCCTCCCACGATATTATGATGTTGCCCAAGTTTTGGGCTCGATCCGAAATCAATAGGTGTTCCAAATTGGACAATTCAAGTTCAACGGCAGTTCGTTCCTAATTGGAGTGGTTGGTGTATTCCATACTTCTAGCGATTGGATTTCACTCAAAACTCACCAAATGACTCCTCCCACCATATTATGATGTTGCACAAGTTTGGGGTTCGATCCGAAATCAATAGGTGTGAGAAATTGGACAATTCAAGTTCAACGGCAGTTCGTTCCTAATTGGAGTGGTCGGTGTATTCCATACTTCTAGCGATTGGATTTCACTCAAAACACACCAAATGACTCCATCCACCATATTATGATGTTGCCCAAGTTTGGGGCTCGATCCGAAATCAATAGGTGTTCCAAATTGGACAATTCAAGTTCAACGGCAGTTCGTTCCTAATTGGAGTGGTTGGTGTATTCCACACTTCTAGCGATTGGATTTCACTCATAATATGGTGGGAGGAGTCATTTGGTGAGTTTTGAGTGAAATCCAATCGCTAGAAGTATGGAATACACCAACCACTCCCATTAGGAACGAACTGCCGTTGAACTTGAATTGTCCTATTTCTCACACCTATTGATTTCGGATCGAACCCCAAACTTGTGCAACATCATAATGTGGTGGGAGGAGTCATTTGGTGAGTTTTGAGTGAAATCCAATCGCTAGAGGTACGGAATACACCAACCACTCCAATTAGGAACGAAGTGCCGTTGAACTTGAATTGTCCAATTTCGAACACCTATTGATTTCGGATCGAGTCCAAAACTTGGGCAACATCATAATATGGTGGGAGGAGTCATTTGGTGAGTTTTGAGTGAAATCCATTCGCTAGAAGTATGGAATACACCAACCACTCCAGTTAGGAACGAACTGGCGTTGAACTTGAATTGTCCAATTTGGAACACCTATTCATTTCGGATCGAGGCCAAAACTTGGGCAACATCATAATATGCTGGGAGGAGTCATTTGGTGATTTTTGAGTGAAATCCAATCGCTAGAACTATGGAATACACGAACCACTCCAATTAGGAACGAACAGCCGTTGAACTTGAATTGTCCAATCTCTCAGACCTATTGATTTCGGATCGAGCCCAAAACTTGGGCAACATCATAATATGGTGGGAGGAGTCATTTGGTGAGTTTTGAGTGAAATCCAATCGCTAGAAGTATGGAATACAACAACTACTCCGATTAGGAACGAACTGTCGTTGAAATTGAATTGACCAATTTCTAACACCTATTGATTTCGGATCGAGCCCAAAACTTGGGCAACATCATAATATGGTGGGAGGAGTCATTTGGTGAGTTTTGAGTGAAATCCAATCGCTAGAAGTATGGAATACACCAACCAGTCCAATTAGGAACGAACTGCCGTTGAACTTGAATTGTCCAATTTCGAATACCTATTGATTTCGGATCGAGCCCAAAACTTGGGCAACAACATAATGTGGTGGGAGGAGTCATTTGGTGAGTTTTGAGTGAAATCCAATCGCTAGAAGTATGGAATACACCAACCACTCCCATTAGGAATGAACTGCCGTTGAACTTGAATTGTCCAATTTCTCACACCTATTGATTTCGGATCGAACCCCAACCTTGTGCAACATCATAATATGGTGGGAGGAGTCATTTGGTCAGTTTTGAGTGAAATACAATCGCTAGAGGTAAGGAATACACCAACCACTCCAATTAGGAACGAAGTGCCGTTGAACTTGAATTGTCCAATTTGGAACACCTATTGATTTCGGATCGAGCCCAAAACTTGGGCAACATCATAATATGGTGGGAGGAGTCATTTGGTGAGTTTTGAGTGAAATCCAATCGCTAGAAGTATGGAATACACCAACCACTCCCATGAGGAACGAACTGCCGTTGAACTTGAATTGTCCAATTTCTCACACCTATTGATTTCGGATCGAGCCCCAAACTTGGGCAACAGTATAATATGGTGGGAGGAGTCGTTTGGTGAGTTTTGAGTGAAATCCAATCGCTAGAAGTATGGAATACACCAACCACTACAATTAGGAACGAACTTCCGTTGAACTTGAATTGTCTAATTTCTCACACCTATTGATTTCGGATCGAGCCCATAACTTGGGCTACAACATAATATGGTGGGAGGAGTCATTTGGTGAATTTTGAGTGAAATCCATTCGCTAGATGTATGGAATACACCAACGACTCCAATTAGGAACGAACTGCCGTTGAACTTGAATTGTCCAATTTCTCACACCTATTGATTTCGGATCGAGCCCCAAACTTGGGCAACATCATAATATGGTGGGTGGAGTCATTTTGGTGAGTTTTGAGTGAAATCCAATCGCTAGAAGTATGGAATACACCAACCACTCCAATTAGGAACGAACTGCTGTTGAACTTGAATTGTCCAATTTGGAACACCTATTGATTTCGGATCGAGCCCCAAACTTGGGCAACACCATAATATGGTGGGAGGAGTCATTTGGTGAGTTTTGAGTTAAATCCAATCGCTAGAAGTATGGAATACACCAACCATTCCAAATAGGAACGAACTGCTGTTGAACTTGAATAGTCCAATTTCTCACACCTATTGATTTCGGATCGAGCCCCAAACTTGGGCAACATCATAATATGGTGGGAGGAGTCATTTGGTGAGTTTTGAGTGAAATCCAATTGCTAGAAGTATGGAATACACCAACCACTCCAATTAGGAACGACCTGCCGTTGAACTTGAGTTGTCCAATTTGGAACACCTATTGATTTCGGATCGAGCCCAAAACTTGGGCAACATCATAATATGGTGGGAGGAGTCATTTGGTGAGTTTTGAGTGAAATCCAATCGCTAGAAGTATGGAATACACCAACCACTCCAAGTAGGAACGAACTGCTGTTGAAGTTGAATTGTCCAATTTGGAACACCTATTGATTTCGGATCGAGCCCAAAACTTGGGCAACAACATAATACGGTGGGAGGAGTCATATGGTGAGTTTTGAGTGAAATCCAATCGCTAGAAGTATGGAATACACCAACCACTCCAATTAGGAACGAACTGCCGTTCAAAATGAATTGTCCAATTTCTCACACCTATTGATTTCGGATCGAGCCCGAAACTTGGGCAACATCATAATATGGTGGGAGGAGTCATTTGGTGAGTTTTAAGTGAAATCCAATCGCTAGAAGTATGGAATACACCAACCACTCCAATTAGGAAGGAACTGCCGTTGAACTTGAATTGTCCAATTTGGAACACCTACTGATTTCGGATCGAGCCCAAAACTTGGGCAACATCATAATATGGTGGGAGGAGTCATTTGGTTAGTTTTGTGTGAAATCCAATCGCTAGAAGTATGGAATACACCAACCACTCCAATTAGGAACGAACTGCCGTTGAAATTGAATTGACCAATTTCTCACACTTATTGAACTCGGATCGAGCCCAAAACTTGGGCAACATCATAATATGGTGGGAGGAGTCATTTGGTGAGTTTTGAGTGAAATCCAATCGCTAGAAGTACGGAATACACCAACCAGTCGAATTAGGAAAGAACTGTCGTTGAAATTGAATTGACCAATTTCTCACACCTATTGAATTCGGATCGAGCCCAAAACTTGGGCAACATCATAATATGGAGGGAGGAGTCTTTTGCCGAGCTTTGAGTGAAATCCAATCGCTAGAAGTACGGAATACACCTACCACTCGAATTAGGAACGACCTGCCGTTGAACTGTAATTGTCCAATTTCTCACACCTATTGATTTCGGATCGAGCCCAAAACTTGGGCGACATCATAATATGGTGGGAGGAGTCATTTGGTGAGTTTTGAGTGAAATCCAATCGCTAGAAGTATGGAATACACCAACCACTCCAATTAGGAACGAACTGCCGTTGAACTTGAATTGTCCAATTTCTCACACCTACTGATATCGGGTCGAGCCCCAAACTTGGGCAACATCATAATATGCTGGGAGGAGTCATTTGTTGAGTTTTGAGTGAAATCCAATCGCTAGAAGTATGGAATACACCAACCACTCCAATTAGGAACGAACTGTCGTTGAAATTGAATTGACCAATTTCTCACACCTATTCATTTCGGAACGAGCACAAAAGTTGGGCAACATCATAATATGGTGGGAGGAGTCATTTGGAGAGTTTTGAGTGAAATCGAATCGCTAGAAGTATGGAATACACCAACCACTCCAATTAGGAACGAACTGCCGTTGAACTTGAATTGTCCAATTTCTCACACCTATTGATTTCGGATCGAACCCAAAACTTGGGCAACATCATAATATGGTGGTAAGAGTGATTTGGTGACTTTTGAGTGAAATCCAATCGCCAGAACTATGGAATACACCAACCACTCCAATTTGGAACGAACTGCCGTTGAACTTGAATTGTCCAATTTGGAACACCTATGGATTTGGGATCGACCCCAAAACTTGGGCAACATCATAATTTGGTGGGAGGAGTCATTTGGTGAGTTTTGTGTGAAATCCAATCGCTAGAAGTATGGAATACACCAACCACTCCAATTAGGAACGAACTGCCGTTGAACATGAATTGTCCAATTTCTCACACCTATTGATTTCGGATCGAACCCAAAACTTGGGCAACATCATAATGTGGTGGTAAGAGTGATTTGGTGACTTTTGAGTGAAATCCAATCGCCAGAACTATGGAATACACCAACCACTCCAATTAGGAACGAACTGCCGTTGAACTTGAATTGTCCAATTTGGAACACCTATTGATTTCGGATCGACCCCAAAACTAGGGCAACATCATAATATGGTGGGAGGAGTCATTTGGTGAGTTTTGAGTGAAATCCAATCGCTAGAAGTATGGAATACACTAACCACTCCAATTAGGAAAGAACTGTCGTTGAAATTGAATTGGCCAATTTCTCACACCTATTGAATTCGGATCGAGCCCAAAACTTCGGCAACGTCATAATATGGTGGGAGGCGTCATTTGGTGAGTTTTCAGTGAAATCCAATCGCTAGAAGTACGGAATACACCAACCACTCCAATTAGGAAAGAACTGTCGTTGAAATTGAATTGACCAATTTCTCAAACCTATTGAATTCGGATCGACCCAAAACTTGGGCAACATCATAATATGGAGGGAGGAGTCATTTGCTGAGTTTTGAGTGAAATCCAATCGCTAGAAGTATGGAAAAGACCAACCACTCCAATTAGAAACGAACTGCCGTTGAACTTGAATTGTCCAATTTGGAACACCTATTGATTTCGGATCGAGCCCAAAACTTGGGCAACATCATAATATGGTGGGAGGAGTCATTTGGAGAGTTTTGAGTGAAATCCAATCGCTAGAAGTATGGAATACAACAACCACTGCAATTAGGAACGAACTGCCGTTGAACTTGAATTGTCCAATTTCTCACACCTATTGATTTCGGATCGAGCCCAAAACTTGGGCAACATCATAATATGGTGGGAGGAGTCATTTGGTGAGTTTTGAGTGAAATCCAATCGCTAGAAGTACGGAATACACCAACCACTCCAATTAGGAAAGAACTGTCGTTGAAATTGAATTGACCAATTTCTCACAGCTATTGAATTCGGATCGAGCCCAAAACTTGGGCAACATCATAATATGGAGGGAGGAGTCATTTGCTGAGTTTTGAGTGAAATCCAATCGCTAGAAGTATGGAAAACACAAACCACCCCAATTTGGAACGAACTGCCGTTGAACTTGAATTGTCCAATTTGGAACACCTATTGATTTCAGATCGAGCCCAAAACTTGGGCAACATCATAATATGGTGGGAGGAGTCATTTGGAGAGTTTTGAGTGAAATCGAATCGCTAGAAGTATGGAATGCACCTACCACTCCAATTAGGAACGAACTGCCGTTGAACTTGATTTATCCAATTTCTCACACCTATTGATTTCGGATCGAGCCCAAAACTTGGGCAACATCATAATATGGTGCTAAGAGTGATTTGGTGACTTTTGAGTGAAATCCAATCGCCAGAACTATGGAATACACCGACCACTCCAATTTGGAACGAACTGCCGTTGAACTTGAATTGAACAATTTGGAACACCTATTGATTTCGGATCGACCCCAAAACTTGGGCAACATCATAATATGGTGGCAGGAGTCATTTGGTGAGTTTTGAGTGAAATCCAATCGCTAGAAGTATGGAATGCACTAACCACTCCAATTAGGAAAGAACTGTCGTTGAAATTGAATTGACCAATTTCTCACACCTATTGAATTCGGATCGAAACCAAAACTTGGGCAACATCATAATATGGTGGGAGGAGTCATTTGGCGAGTTTTCAGTGAAATCCAATCGCTAGATATACGGAATACACCAACCACTCCAATTAGGAAGTAACTTTCGTTGAATTTGAATTGACCAATTTCTCACACCTATTGATTTCGGATCAAGCCCAAAACTTGGGCAACATCATAATATGGTGGGAGGAGTCATTCGGTGAGTTTTGAGTGAAATCCAATCGCTAGATGTATGGAATACACCAACCACTCCAGTTAGGAACAAACTGCCGTTATACTTGAATTTTCCAATTTGGAACACCTATTAATTTCGGATCGAGCCCAAAACTTGGGCAACATCATAATATGGTGGGAGGAGTCATTTGGTGAGTTTTGAGTGAAATCCAATCGCTAGAAGTATGCAATACACCAACTACTCCAATTAGGAACGAACTGCCGTTGAACTTGAATTGTCCAATTTCTCGCACCTATTGATTTCGGATCTGGCCCAAAACTTGGGCAACATCATAATATGGTGGGAGGAGTCATTTGGTGAGTTTTGAGTGAAATCCAATCGCTAGAAGTACGGAATACACCAACCACTCCACTTAGGAACGAACTACCGTTGAACTTGAATTGTCCAATTTGGAACACCTATTGATTTCGGATCGAGCCCCAAACTTGGGCAACATCATAATATGGTGGGAGGAGTCATTTGGTGAGTTTTGAGTGAAATCCAATCGCTAGAAGTATGGAATACACCAACCATTCCAATTTGGAACGAACTGCCGTTGAACTTGAATTGTCCAATTTGGAAGACCTATTGATTTCGGATCGAGCCCCAAACTTGGGCAACATCATAATATGGTGGGAGGAGTCATTGGGTGAGTTTTGAGTGAAATCCAATCGCTAGAAGTATGGAATACACCAACCACTCCAGTTAGGAACGAACTGCCGTTGAATTGAATTGTCCAATTTCTCACACCTATTGATTTCGGATCGAGCCCAAAACTTGGGCAACATCATAATATGGTGGGAGGAGTCATTTGGTGACTTTTGTGTGAAATCCAATCGCTAGAAGTATGGAATACACCAACCACTCAAATTAGGAACGAACTGCCGTTGAACTTGAATTGGCCAATTTCTCACACCTATTGATTTCGGATCGAGCCCCAAACTTGGGCAACATCATAATATGGTGGGAGGAGTCATTTGGTGAATTTTGAGGGAAATCCAATTGCTAGAAGTGTGGAATACCCCAACCACTCCAATTAGGAACGAACTGCCATTGAACTTGAATTGTCCAATTTCTCACACCTATTGATTTCGGATCGAGCCCCAAACTTGGGCAACATCATAATATGGTGGGAGGAGTCATTTGGTGAGTTTTGAGTGAAATCCAATCGCTAGAAGTGTGGAATACACCAACCACTCCAACTGGGAACGAACTGCCGTCGAACTTGAATTGTCCAATTTGGAACACCTATTGATTTCGGATCGAGCCCAAAACTTTGGCAACGTCATTATATGGTGGGAGGAGTCATTTGGTGAGTTTTGAGTAAAATCCAATCGTTAGAAGTATGGAATACACCAACCACTCCAATTAGGAACGAACTGCCGTTGAACTTAAATTGTCCAATTTCTCAAACCTATTGATTTCGGATCGAGCCCCAAACTTGGGCAACATCATAATATGGTGGGAGAAGCCATTTGGTGAGTTTTGAGTGAAATCCAATCGCTAGAAGTATGGAATACACCAACCATTCCAATCAGGAACGAACGGCCGTTGAACTTGAATTGTGCAATTTGGAAGACCTATTGATTTCGGATCGACCCCCAAACTTGGGCAACATCATAATATGGTGGGAGGAGTCATTGGGTGAGTTTTGAGTGAAATCCAATCGCTAGAAGTACGGAATACACCAACCACTCCAATTAGGAAAGAACTGTCGTTGAAAATGAATTGACCAATTTCTCACACCTATTGAATTCGGATCGAGCCCAAAACTTGGGCAACATCATAATATGGTGGGAGGAGTCATTTTGCTGAGTTTTGAGTGAAATCCAATCGCTAGAAGTATGGAATACACTAACCACTCCAATTTTGGAAAGAAATGTCGTTGAAATTGAATTGACCAATTTCTCACACCTATTGAATTCGGATCGAACCCAAAACATGGGCAACATCATAATATGGTGGGAGGAGTCTTTTGGTGAGTTTTGAGTGAAATCCAATCGCTAGAAGTACGGAATACACCAACCACTCCAATTAGGAAAGAACTGTCGTTGAAATTGAATTGACCAATTTCTCACACCTATTGAATTCGGATCGAGCCCAAAACGTGGGCAACATCATAATACGGAGGGAGGAGTCATTTGCTGAGTTTTGAGTGAAATCCAATCGCTAGAAGTATGGAAAACACCAACCACTCCAATTAGGAACGAACTGCCGTTGAACTTGAATTGTCCAATTTGGAACACCTATTGATTTCGGATCGATCCCAAAACTTGGGCAACATCATAATATGGTGGGAGGAGTCATTTGGAGAGTTTTGAGGGAAATCCAATCGCTAGAAGTATGGAATACACCAACCACTCCAATTAGGAACGAACTGTCGTTGAAATTGAATTGACCAATTTCTCACACCTATTGATTTCGGATCGAGCCCAAAACTTGGGCAACATCATAATATGGTGGGAGGAGTCATTTGGTGAGTTTTGAGTGAAATCCAATCGCTAGAAGTATGGAATACACCAACCACTCCAATTAGGAAAGAACTGTCGTTGAAATTGAATTGACCAATTTCTCTCACCTCTGGAATTCGGATCGTGCCCAAAACTTGGGCAACATCATAATATGGTGGGAGGAGTCATTTGGTGAGTTTTGAATGAAATCCAATCGCTAGAAGTACGGAATACACCAACCACTCCAATTAGGAAAGAACTGTCGTTGAAATTGAATTGACCAATTTCGCACACCTATTGAATTCGGATCGAGCCCAAAACTTGGGCAACATCATAATATGGAGGGAGGATTCATTTGGTGAGTTTTGAGTGAAATCCAATCGCCACGAACCACTCCAATTAGGAACGAACTGCCGTTGAACTTGAATTGTCCAATTTCTCACACCTATTGATTTCGGATCAAGCCCAAAACTTGGGCAACATCGTAATATGGTCGGAGGATTCATTTGGTGAGTTTTGAGTGAAATCCAATCGCTAGAAGTACAGAATACACCAACCACTCCAATTAGGAACGAACTTTCGTTGAAATTGAATTGACCAATTTCTCACACCTATTGATTTCGGATCGAGCCCAAAACTAGGGCAACATCATAATATGGTGGGAGGAGTCCTTTGTTGAGTTTTGAATGAAATCCAATCGCTAGAAGTATGGAATTCACCAACCACTCCAATTAGGAACGAACTCCCGGTGAACATGAATTGTCCAATTTGGAACACCAATTGATTTCGGATCGAGCCCAAAACTTGGGCAACAACATAATATGGTGGGTGGAGTCATTTGGAGAGTTTTGAGTGAAATCCAAGCGCTAGAAGTATGGAAAACACGAACCACTCCAGTTAGGAACGAACTGCCTTTGAACTTGAATTGTCCAATTTGGAACACCTATTGATTTCGGATCGAGCCCAAAACTTGGGCAACATCATAATATGGTGGGAGGAGTCATTTGGTGAGTTTGAGTGAAATCCAATCGCTAGAAGTACGGAATACACCAACCACTCAAATTAGGAAAGAACTGGCGTTGAAATTGAATTGACCAATTTCTCACACCTATTGAATTCGGATCGACCCCAAAACTTGGGCAACATCATAATATGGTGGGAGGAGTCATTTGGTGAGTTTTGAGTGAAATCCAATCGCTAGAAGTACGGAATACACCAACCACTCCAAGTAGGAAAGAACTGTCGTTGAAAATGAATTGACCAATTTCTCACACCTATTGAATTCGGATCGAGCCCAAAACTTGGGCAACATCATAATATGGTGGGAGGAGTCATTTTGCTGAGTTTTGAGTGAAATCCAATCGCTAGAAGTATGGAATACACTAACCACTCCAATTTTGGAAAGAAATGTCGTTGAAATTGAATTGACCAATTTCTCACACCTATTGAATTCGGATCGAGCCCAAAACATGGGCAACATCATAATATGGTGGGAGGAGTCTTTTGGTGAGTTTTGAGTGAAATCCAATCGCTAGAAGTACGGAATACACCAACCACTCCAATTAGGAAAGAACTGTCGTTGAAATTGAATTGACCAATTTCTCACACCTATTGAATTCGGATCGAGCCCAAAACGTGGGCAACATCATAATACGGAGGGAGGAGTCATTTGCTGAGTTTTGAGTGAAATCCAATCGGTAGAAGTATGGAAAACACCAACCACTCCAATTAGGAACGAACTGCCGTTGAACTTGAATTGTCCAATTTGGAACACCTATTGATTTCGGATCGATCCCAAAACTTGGGCAACATCATAATATCGTGGGAGGAGTCATTTGGAGAGTTTTGAGTGAAATCCAATCGCTAGAAGTATGGAATACACCAACCACTCCAATTAGGAACGAACTGTCGTTGAAATTGAATTGACCAATTTCTCACACCTATTGATTTCGGATCGAGCCCAAAACTTGGGCAACATCATAATATGGTGGGAGGAGTCATTTGGTGAGTTTTGAGTGAAATCCAATCGCTAGAAGTATGGAATACACCAACCACTCCAATTAGGAAAGAACTGTCGTTGAAATTGAATTGACCAATTTCTCACACCTATTGAATTCGGATCGTGCCCAAAACTTGGGCAACATCATAATATGGTGGGAGGAGTCATTTGGTGAGTTTTGAGTGAAATCCAATCGCTAGAAGTACGGAATACACCAACCACTCCAATTAGGAAAGAACTGTCGTTGAAATTGAATTGACCAATTTCGCACACCTATTGAATTCGGATCGAGCCCAAAACTTGGGCAACATCATAATATGGAGGGAGGAGTCATTTGCTGAGTTTTGAGTGAAATCCAATCGCTAGAAGTATGGAAAACACCAACCACTCCAATTAGGAATGAACTTTCGTTGAAATTGAATTGACCAATTTCTCATACCTATTGATTTCGGATCGAGCCCAAAACTTGGGCAACATCATAATATGGTGGGAGGAGTCATTTGGTGAGTTTTGAGTGAAATCCAATCGCCACGAACCACTCCAATTAGGAACGAACTGCCGTTGAACTTGAATTGTCCAATTTCTCACACCTATTGATTTCGGATCGAGCCCCAAACTTGGGGAACATCATAATATGGTGGGAGTCATTTGGTGAGTTTTGAGTGAAATCCAATCGCTAGAAGTATGGAATTCACCAACCACTCCAATTGGGAACGAACTGCCGTTGAACTTGAATTGTCCAATTTCTCACACCTATTGATTTCGGATCGAGCCCAAAACTTGGGCAACATCATAATATGGTGGGGGGAGTCATTTGGTGAGTTTTGAGTGAAATCCAATCGCTAGAAGCATGGAATACGCCAACCACTCCAATTAGGAACGAACTGCCGTTGAAATTGAATTGTCCAATTTCTCACAGCTACTTATTTCGGATCGAGCCCAAAACTTGGGCAACATCATAATACGGTGGGAGGAGTCATTTGGTGAGTTTTGAGTGAAATCCAATCGCTAGAAGTACGGAATACACCAACCACTCCAATTAGGAACGAACTGTGATCGGTTCATAATTGTATATCATTTTGTACCCTTCTAGCTTATGATTTGGTTATGTTATTGAGTTAAACTTGTGTTTTTAATCCATTTTCTGTTTTGATAAGTCCATAATTTCGTACACTTGCTTGCCTTCTTTACTTAGTGATTTTGCTTAGTTTCTCTTTATTTTGAGTCACTTACCTTTGTTTGTGTGTTTTGTAGGTTAAGCTAGCAAGAGATCACATTTGATGCAATCCATGCATGTTAAGGGCTGATTGGGATAAGAGCAAGAGCTTAAAGACAAAACCAAAGTTGGGCCACACTTCTTGTCAGTCCAGTTTCGTAAGTCACCTTGCAGGTCTCATTTCAGCAATCTGCACAATTCGGATGAGGAGACATTCTTCATAGAAGTTGTTCAATTGGGTGTCTAGTATAACATATCCAAAATTCAGCCCAATTGAACATATGTGGAGTCCTTAGCCCGTCCAACACTGAACCATGCTCAGGAGGATTTGCAGCTGCCAGCTTTGAGCCTTGTCTCCTCCTTTGAGCCATGTGCCTCACCCATGCTGCAACTGACTTTGGATCCAACATAATGAGTGAAGTGGGGAGACATTCCAGCTATGAAAGTCTAAAGGATCAAGTTGGTACATGCTGGAGTTATTATAGAGAAAGCATGTGCATGCATGTAAAGCATAAATGAAATGAAGTCAATTCCAGTCTCTGTTCGGCAGCCAAATTGCAAGGCCCAAAACGCATGCTTCTACTACTCCGATGGGAATACTTTCTTCATAGAAGTTGTTCCAATGGGTGTCTACTATAACATATCCAAATTGGAGCCCCATTTGATAAGTTTTGAAACCTCTGGCCTTCCTACACCAAGTCTGGTTCAGAAGACTCGTTTTTGTTCAACAACCAAAAGAAGACCACATGGGTTGGCAGCAAAAGGCAGCCACAATTGATCACCTTTGATCCCATGTGAAGAAAGCTTGAGGTGCAGCAAAAGAAGTATGGGATGGGATTGATTCCAACCACACTAACATAGACAAGATGAAGTGGGAGTTATGGGTTGTATTAAATGAGGAATGGTGGTGTTGGATTTCATCATGATGTTCCTCCCTCTTAGCCCTATAAATAGAGGAGTCTTCAAGCTACAAAATGCACTTCAGCCATCCTCCACACTTCCATCATCCATAAATCATCCTCATACATTCCCACAACCCCAAACACTCAAGCAATCAACCCAATACTCTAAACTGCCCCAAAATCACCAAAACAGCTCCAGAAAACCTCCCTTCCATTTCCCTACGAATTTCCTCTTTCTCAGCCATCACCACTCACTCAAACTCATCTCAAATCACCTCCATATCCTTCATACATCCTTCTAGACGTGGAGAAGCTCTTGGAGAAGCATTGGACACTACAAGAACTTCAGAAAAAGGTTTTTCTACTCTTATGGCATTCATTATGTTTTCCCATTTCTATTTTAGTTTCTTTTCCATTATGAGTAGCTAAATCCATAACTAGGGCTTCGATGTAACCTAACATGAATATTCTGGGTTTATAAGTTTGGAGTTTCAAGTTTGATTCATGATTCATGTTCTTATTCATTATGCTTATAAGTTAACATGCTTGTTTGAATGATTGATCACCATTAGAACTTGTTTGTTAACTATCTTGGTTTGAATTAAGAGTAGACACCATGCTTTAATTCGAATTGAACTATGAATAGGAAGAGTATGTATGGACATTCGACAACAGGGATTAGATACATGCTTGGTTGTTTAAATTGTTCTTCTATGCTTAATGGGTTCCTAATGCTTAATTTTAGGTTAGACAACAAATGATCAAATTAGGGAATTAGGAACACAAGGTTAGGACCAAACACCATGGCCTAATCATACTTTAGCTAGAATCAATCTTTGAATCTGAATTAGACTTGTTACTTGACTCCATATAACCCAGAATTGAATTGTTATGGTGATTCGAATGCCCTAGTCTCCAAATCTGTTTTCCAACTCTTAAAACCACTCTTTGTTACACTTGTTTATTTGCTTTCATTTGCAATTTCAGTTTGCTCACTTCCTTTCACAATCACAATCACTCTCACTTTAATTTCTGTTTTAGACTTAACTTCCTAACTTCTTGAATTCGGTAATCTACGTACATAACTAATTTGAACTTCTCAGTCTTCGTGGGTACGACCTCGTACTTGTCTTGCTATACTACTAATTGCCCCGTACAATTGCGAGTTAACATAATAATTAACAACAAATTTTGGCGCCGTTGCCGGGGACTGAACGAAAGTTCTTCCCTGGTTATGTGCCCAAGGTTACCCTATTCTTTTTAGTGTTTCTAATTAATCTAATTTTCTGTTTCAGGTAGTTTATGTCTAAAAGACCGTTCCTTGAACAAGTGAGGTCTTCGTTCCAACGCTCCAAATCTTTGAACGCAGGACCATCGTTGCAACCCAACCGGGTGATCTCTGAAGTTCATAATCGTCTAGAAAGAGAGTTGTCAACTGCAAAAGAGCAAGCTCTTGCCACATTTACAAGTATTGCTCTCCACACTGAACTTCCTGGTTCTTCACCTTCAAATTCGGAAGCAAGTTCAGACCAAGAAGAAGAAGAAGAAGAGATGGCTGCCAATGAGTTCATGGGAGAACTTGATATCCCAACAATTCCAGCATCTCCTTCAAGCATTTTGCTGCCCACTGTAGCTCGAAATTATGAGCTTAAATCTTCTCATCTTAATATGCTGCCTTCCTTTTATGGTTTACCTAATGAAGATCCATTAACTCATATAAAGGATATTTTTAATGTTGTGAGTTCTTTTCCCTTGACAGGTGTGACAGAAGATCAACTTCGAATGAGAGTGTTTCCATACACTTTGAAGGATAAGGCGAAATATTGGTTGAATTCTTTGAAGCCTGGTTCACTCACTACATGGGCTGCCATTCAAAAGAAGTTCTTGGAGAAATACTTCTCCACGCAAAAGACCGACATGCTTAGGGATAAGATCTTGTTATTTGCACAGCAAGATGATGACTCGTTTTGTGAAGCATGGGAGAGATTCAATGGGCTGCTCAACCAATGTCCTCATCATGGGATTCCATTGAAGCTTCAAATGCGTATGTTTTATAAAGGACTAACCCCTTCTAGTCATAATATAGTCACCAATTTTGCAGGTGGTTCTTTTAAAACCAAAACTCCAGAAGAAACATACGAACTCTTTGAGGAGATAGCAATGGAGACCCAACATACGGATACAAGAGGTAAACGTGTTATTAGTGGTTCTAATGATGCTTCTAGTGTGCAGATTTCAAAACTGGAACAAAAGCTAGATGCTCTTCTTGCATTAAACTCAAGAAGCCCTTCGAAGGAAGTGTGTAGTATTTGCGAAACTCCTGACCATGCTACCATAGCTTGTCCACTTGGGGCTGGATATCCAGAATTTGTGCAAGAGCAAGCTAAGTTGGTAAATTCCTACAACCAAGGTCCAAGAAATGATCCATACTCTCAAAGTTATAATCCAGGTTGGAGGAATCATCCAAACTTTTCATGGAGGAATACTCAGAATCAAGCCAATCCCCCTTCATTCCAAAAGCCACAACAAACATCATCATTGGAGGATATAGTTAAGCAGATGGCAGTCAACCAATCCAATTTCCAGCAAACTACACAAGCTGCCATTGCCAAATTGGAAGTTCAAATAGGCCAATTAGCTGCTGAAATAACTCAAAGAGCACCTGGGAAATGGCCAAGCCAAACCGAGATCAATCCAAAGAACCAAGAAGCCAAGGCCATTCATGTGCTCAGATAAGGTAAGATCATTGATAGTAAAGTTGATTCTAATCTTTCAAATGATGTTGTGATTGTAGAAGATGAAGAGGAGGAGACCACGGCTACAGAAGGGGAACATCTCAAAACTTCTCAATCTGCTCCTAATGCCAAATCAGATTCTCAGGAATCCAAACAATTCCAATTGCATAAGAGAGATGACAAATTTGTGCCACCACATCTTCAAGAAGATAGATACGTGCCACCCGCTCCATATGTTCCATCGATTCCATTTCCAGGCCGTCTTAAGAAAGCAAAGCAAGATAAGGCTTTTAAAGAGATTTATGATATTTTGAGTAAAGTTAATATCAATTTGCCTTTGCTTGATGTTATTGAACAGATTCCTGCATATGGAAAGTTCATCAAGGACTTGAAAACTCACAAGCTCAATTTCACTCCAAATGAAGATGTAAAGCTTGACCAGAATGTAAGTGCTGTGTTGCAAAGGAAGCTTCCACCCAAGGACGGAACCAGGAATTTTTATAGGGGTGGGCTAATTTTTTTTTTCCAATAAGATATCTAACATAAACTTGTTTGTCATAAAGTAATATATACATAAACACCAAATTAAACACACATTGTCAAACCTCAAACAAATAATACATTGCTTAAAAAAAAAAAAGAGCTTACCTAATGAAGTGGAACCCTACGCTCCTTGAGTGCATCAAAGTCATCAATTATTGAATCTGAATCAATGTTCACCGAAATTTCTTTCTCGATATAGACAATAAGGGAATCTGCAAGATACTCATCCTCCATCTTGTTGCGAAGTACAGTCTTAACATGCTTCATAGCTGAAAATGCTCGTTCTGTAGTTGCTGTAGATACTGGAAGAGTTAACACTAAACGAATCAACCTATCAATCAAATAATAAGTCTTTGCTCTGTTCGTTTTGATGAATCCTAGACATAGTTCAGAAAGAGTAGACATGTTTTGAAAGATACCATGATGTTGGTCAAACTTAAAAGGTTCTAGCTGACATCTCAACAAACGCAAGTCTTTAACACTGAAATCATCGGGATAAAATTTCTCTGCAAGTTTGCAAATATCATCAATCTTAAATGCTTTAAAATCATTGCTAGGGTCCAAAGCAGAACTAAGAATAAGAAGTTCCATTGTTCCTTCACTGAATCTACTGTTTAATTCTTCCAATTGATAATCTATTGTATCATTGAATAAATCAACCCGGTAATGATGCTCATTTGTAATATCATCATGTTGTTGACAAGAACGACGCGTACCAACTTTATAACGAGCATTCATATCTGGCATATCAATGTCATGCTTTTTGCAAAATGATTCCACATTTTCTAAGAAAATATCCCATCCATCCAATCTAAATTTCTTCAGAACATCTTTTGTACTACGAACTAAATTCATAGCTGTCAAGATATCTTGAGATTTATTTTGTAATGCTCGACAAAGGCTATCAGTAAATCCCATTATTTTTTCTAACAAATGCAAGACAAATATGAACTTGTAAGATGTCATCGCTTGGAAAGTACCAGTAGCTTCCCCACGTATAGAGTTAGAGGCTCCATCCTTAATCAAGGTCTCAACAACTGTACAAGATGCATTATACATATCTATTAAGTCTGAACAAGAATCATAATGAGATCCCCAACGAGTAGCTCCAGGCCGATGCAAAGTACCAATCTGATTAGCCCCTTTACCTGTCGCACGTTCACCAGTACCCAACATATTTGCAATATCCATTTTTTGAGTAGATTGTAACTGACCATGGCGCTTGGGGGAAGCAGTGATGAGATTGATAATTGAATTCAATGTTGAAAAGAACAACCAAATAGAAGCCACATCTTTTGACGCAGCAACTAATGCTAATTGTAGTCTGTGAGCAAAACAATGCACATAATATGCATAAGGACAATCTCTAAGAAATAATGCTTGTAGTCCATTCCATGCACCTCTCATGTTGCTAGCACCATCATATCCTTGACCTCGCATTTTATCAATTTGGAGATTAGAATTAATAAGGACCCGAGATATCTCTTGTTTAAGTGTTAAAGAACTAGTATCTTCAACCCTCACAATCTCAAAAAAACGTTCTCGTACAAAACCATCCTTATCAACAAATCTTAACACAATAGCCATTTGCTCTCTATTAGATGCATCTTTTGCTTCATCAACTAGAATACAATAATGCGATTCTCCAACTTCTTCACGAATTTTAGTTCGAACTTTGTCTGCAAGAATATGCAAAATTTCCTTCTGAATCAACCCTGAGATATATTTAGCATTTCCAGGAGCATTATCTAAAACAACTTCATTAACTTTGTCATTCCATTGAGCTGTATATTTTATCAATTCAACAAAATTTCCACGATTCATTGAGTCTATCGATTCATCATTACCTCTAAGAGCACATGCTTGAAATGTAAGCCACCGAACACTCTCAATTGTTGCCTTGAGCCGTAATCGGTTCTTTAATATTTGCTCTTTCGGTTGTTTCTGAATAACTTTCTCAATATGTTGAGATGATTTCATTAAGTCCTCAGCACATCTTATATAGTTGTTATGTGGTGAAGATGGACCTCCAACATGAAGCAGAAATGCACAATTCTTTCCATCATTTACTCTTTTCCAATTGTTGAACCCATCAGTAATTAGTGCAGACCTACTTGCTGGATTTTTTTCAAAAACAAAACATGGTAAACAATGTGCCATGTGTGATGAAGGAGAATACTCTAACCATGGAAACTGTGAGAACCAAGAATATTGAAACCGACGTCTCTGTTGCCCGAACACGGTCCTTCGATACTCAAAAAGTTTAGGTTGATAAGGCCCCAATTTGATATAAGCCCTTCGAACCTCATCATGTTGATTAATGGGGTATTCACAAATTGCAATGCGTTTCCCTGGATCCCGTTCTAAACAAGTAGCATCAAATTCTTTAGGGCCAACTATTTGAGATTCAAGATGAGTAGGTTCTTCCGGAATCGAAGTATCATTCCCACTTTTTTTAAAGAATGAATCAATAGTTTTTCCTCTCTTTGTCAATCTATTATTATCATCATTTGACATTATGTCCAAACAAGAAATAATACTATAAAGATAGAGAAGCAATAATGCTAACGCAATCAGCAATCCAAAATATGCAATCCAAACTGCATAAAGCAAAATATGTAATAGTTTATTGCATTGCATTTGCAAATTGCATCTACTGCCATATACCATCAAGAACTATAGATAACATACGCCAAAATTTCAATTAAAAAAAATCAATAAGATTATTGTACCTGAAGAGTGTATTGTAGCCTTTGGTAGAATTCCAATTTCAAATTTCCTTATTTTCTCAATACCTGTAGAAATACATATAAACCCAAATATTAATTTAAAATGACATTTTATCATTTACCAAATGCGCCATAAACACATAAATTGAATTTTGAAATAAAAACTACAATGATGAAGTTTACCTCTTGTGAGGAAATCAGTATCGCCGGCTCATTCATTATCAAGATGCAAGAGGAAATCAGTATCGCCAAGAGTAAGACCAAGAGAAACGAAAACAGAGAAGAGAGCTGAAGGTTAATAGGGAAAAGAGAAGAATGTCTGCGATGGGAGAAGAGAAGAATGTTTTTTATTAGTTTATTATATTAAAGACAAGGAATGTGATGAGCTTTGTTGTTTTGTCAAACTAATATTAAACAAAAGAAAAAAGCACAAGACAAGGGAACATGTTCGGCTGACATTAGGCACAGATGATGGGCTAATATTTTTGGGAGTCAAAATAACCGTATAAAATCTGCACTCAGTTTAATATTTTAAAATTTTTGCACTGGGCTAGAGCCCACCTGAGCCTATACACAGTTCCGTCCTTGACTCTAGGTACACAGCCAGATACTCTAAACTGCCCCAAAACACCAAAACAGCTCCAGAATATGGTGGGAGGAGTCATTTGGTGAGTTTTGAGTGAAATCCAATCCCAAGAAGTATGGAATACACCAACCACTCCAATTAGGAACGAACTGCCGTTGAACTTGAATTGTCCAATTTCTCACACCTATTGACTTCGGATCGAGCCCAAAACTTGGGCAACATCATAATATGGTGGGAGGAGTCATTTGGTGAGTTTTGAGTGAAATCCAATGGCTAGAAGTATGGAATACACCAACCACTCCAATTAGGAACGAACTGCCGTTGAACTTGAATTGTCCAATTTGGAACACCTATTAATTTCGGATCGAGCCCAAAACTTGGGCAACATCATAATATGGCGGGAGGAGTCATTTGGTGAGTTTGAGTGAAATCCAATCGCTAGAAGTATGGAATACACCAACCACTCCAATTAGGAACGAACTGCCGTTGAACTTGAATTGTCCAATTTGGAACACCTATTGATTTCGTATCGAGCCCAAAACTTGGGAAACGTCATAATATGGTGGGAGGAGTCATTTGGTGAGATTTGAATGAAATTCAATCGCTAGAAGTATGGAATACACCAACCAATCCAATTAGGAACGAAATGCCGTTGAACTTGAATTGTCCAATTTGGAACACCTATTGATTTCGGATCGAGCCCAAAACTTGGGCAACATCATAATATGGTGGGAGGAGTCATTTGGTGAGTTTTGAGTGAAATCCAATCGCTAGAAGTATGGAATACACCAACCACCCCAATTAGGAAGGAACAGCCGTTGAACTTGAATTGTCCAATTTCTCCCACCTATTGATTTCGGATCGAGCCCAAAACTTGGGCAACATCATAATATGGTGGGAGAAGTCATTTGGTGAGTTTTGAGTGAAATCCAATCGCTAGAAGTATGGAATACACCAACCACCCCAATTAGGAAGGAACAGCCGTTGAACTTGAATTGTCCAATTTCTCACACCTATTGATTTCGGATCGAGCCCAAAACTTGGGCAACATCATAATATGGTGGGAGGAGTCATTTGGTGCGTTTTGAGTGAAATCCAATCGCTAGAAGTATGGAATACACCAACCACCCCAATTAGGAAGGAACAGCCGTTGAACTTGAATTGTCCAATTTCTCACACCTATTGATTTCGGATCGAGCCCAAAACTTGGGCAACATCATAATATGGTGGGAGGAGTCATTTGGTGAGTTTTGAGTGAAATCCAATCGCTAGAAGTATGGAATACACCAACCACTCCAATTAGGAACGAACTGCCGTTGAACTTGAATTGTCCAATTTGGAACACCTATTAATTTCGGATCGAGCCCAAAACTTGGGCAACATCATAATATGGCGGGAGGAGTCATTTGATGAGTTTGAGTGAAATCCAATCGCTAGAAGTATGGAATACACCAACCACTCCAATTAGGAACGAACTGCCGTTGAACTTGAATTGTCCAATTTGGAACACCTATTGATTTCGTATCGAGCCCAAAACTTGGGAAACGTCATAATATGGTGGGAGGAGTCATTTGGTGAGATTTGAATGAAATTCAATCGCTAGAAGTATGGAATACACCAACCAATCCAATTAGGAACGAAATGCCGTTGAACTCGAATTGTCCAATTTGGAACACCTATTGATTTCGGATCGAGCCCAAAACTTGGGCAACATCATAATATGGTGGGAGGAGTCATTTGGTGAGTTTTGAGTGAAATCCAATCGCTAGAAGTATGGAATACACCAACCACCCCAATTAGGAAGGAACAGCCGTTGAACTTGAATTGTCCAATTTCTCACACCTATTGATTTCGGATCGAGCCCAAAACTTGGGCAACATCATAATATGGTGGGAGGAGTCATTTGGTGAGTTTTGAGTGAAATCCAATCGCTAGAAGTATGGAATACACCAACCACCCCAATTAGGAAGGAACAGCCGTTGAACTTGAATTGTCCAATTTCTCACACCTATTGATTTCGGATCGAGCCCAAAACTTGGGCAACATCATAATATGGTGGGAGGAGTCATTTGGTGAGTTTTGAGTGACATCCAATCGCTAGAAGTATGGAATACACCAACCACTCCAATTAGGAACGAACTGCCGTCGAACTTGAATTGTCCAATTTCCCACACCTATTGATTTCGGACCGAGCCAAAAGCTTGGGCAACATCATAATATGGTGGGTGGAGTCATTTTGGTGAGTTTTGAGTGAAATCCAATCGCTAGAAGTATGGAATACACCAACCACTCCAATTAGGAACGAAATGCCGTTGAACTTGAATTGTCCAATTTGGAACACCTATTGATTTCGGATCGAGCCCAAAACTTGGGCAGTTCGTAATATGGTGGGAGGAGTCATTTGGTTAGTTTTGAGTGAAATCCAATCGCTAGAAGTATGGAATACACCAACCACTCCAATTAGGAACGAACTGCCGTTGAACTTGAATTGTCCAATTTCTCACACCTATTGATTTTGGATCGAGCCCAAAACTTGGGCAACGTCATAGTATGGTGGGAGGAGTCATTTGGTGAGTTTTGAGTGAAATCCAATCGCTAGAAGTAAGGAATACACCAACCCCTACAATTAGGAAAGAACAGCCGTTGAACTTTAATTGTCCAATTTCTCACACCTATTGATTTCGGATCGAGCCCAAAACTTGGGCAACATCATCATATGGTGGGTGGAGTCATTTTGGTGAGTTTTGAGTGAAATCCAATCGCTAGAAGTATGGAATACACCAACCACTCCAATTAGGAACGAAATGCCGTCGAACTTGAATTGTCCAATTTGGAACACCTATTGATTTCGGATCGAGCCCAAAACTTGGGCTATTCGTAATATGGTGGGAGGAGTCATTTGGTTAGTTTTGAGTGAAATCCAATCGCTAGAAGTACGGAATACACCAACCACTCCAATTAGGAACGAACTGCCGTTGAACTTGAATTGTCCAATTTCTAACACCCATTGATTTCGGATCGAGCCCAAAACTTGGGCAACGTCATAGTATGGTGGGAGGAGTCATTTGGTGAGTTTTGAGTGAAATCCAATCGCTTGAAGTAAGGAATTCACCAACCACTACAATTAGGAAAGAACTGCCGTTGAACTTTAATTGTCCAATTTCTCACACCTATTGATTTCGGATCGAGCCCAAAACTTGGGCAACATCATAATATGGTGGGTGGAGTCATTTTGGTGAGTTTGAGTGAAATCCAATCGCTAGAAGTATGGAATACACCAACCACTCCAATTAGGAACGAACTGCCGTTGAACTTGAATTGTCCAATTTGGAACACCTATTGATTTCGGATCGAGCCCAAAACTTGGGCAACATCATAGTATGGTGGGAGGAGTCATTTGGTGAGTTTGAGTGAAATCCAATCGCTAGAAGTGTGGAATACACCAACCACTCCAATTAGGAACGAACTGCCGTTGAACTTGAATTGTCCAATTTGGAACACCTATTGATTTCGGATCGAGCCCAAAACTTGGGCAACATCATAATATGGTGGGAGGAGTCATTTTGGTTAGTTTTGAGTGAAATCCAATCGCTAGAAGTATGGAATACACCAACCACTCCAATTAGGAAGGAACAGCCGTTGAACTTGAATTGTCCAATTTCTCACACCTATTGATTTCGGATCGAGCCCAAAACTTGGGCAACATCATAATTTGGTGGGAGGAGTCATTCGGTGAGTTTTGAGTGAAATCCAATCGCTAGAAGTATGGAATACACCAACCACACCAATTAGGAACGAACTGCCGTTGAACTTGAATTGTCCAATTTGGAACACCTATTGATTTCGGATCGAGCCCAAAGCTTGGGCAACATCATAATATGGTGGGATGAGTCATTTGGTGAGTTTTGAGTGAAACCCAATCGCTAGAAGTATGGAATACACCAACCACCCCAATTAGGAAGGAACTGCCGTTGAACTTGAATTGTCCAATTTGGAACACCTATTGATTTCGGATCGAGCCCAAAACTTGGGCAACATCATAATATGGTGGGAGGAGTCATTGGGTGATTTTTGAGTGAAATCCAATCGCTAGAAGTATGGAATACACCAACCACTCCAATTAGGAACGAACTGCCGTTGAACTTGAATTGTCCAATTTCTCACACCTATTGATTTCGGATCGAGCCCAAAACTTGGGCAACATCATAATAACGGGTGGAGTCATTTTGGTGAGTTTTGAGTGAAATCCAATCGCTAGAAGTATGGAATACACCAACCACTCCAATTAGGAACGAAATGCCGTTGAACTTGAATTGTCCAATTTGGAACACCTATTGATTTCGGATCGAGCCCAAAACTTGGGCTGTTCATAATATGGTGGGAGGAGTCATTTGGTTAGTTTTGAGTGAAATCCAATCGCTAGAAGTATGGAATACACCAACCACTCCAATTAGGAACGAACTGCCGTTGAACTTGAATTGTCCAATTTCTCACACCTATTGATTTCGGATCGAGCCAAAAGCTTGGGCAACATCATAATATGGTGGGAGGAGTCATTTGGTGAGTTTGAGTGAAATCCAATCGCTAGAAGTATGGAATACACCAACCACTCCAATTAGGAACGAACTGCCGTTGAACTTGAATTGTCCAATTTGGAACACCTATTGATTTCGGATCGAGCCCAAAACTTGGGCAACATCATAATATGGTGGGAGGAGTCATTTGGTGAGTTTGAGTGAAATCCAATCGCTAGAAGTATGGAATACACCAACAATACACCAACCACTCCAATTAGGAACGAACTTCCGTTGAACTTGAATTGTCCAATTTGGAACACCTATTGATTTCGGATCGAGCCCAAAACTTGAGCAACATCATAATATAGTGGGAGGAGTCATTTGGTTAGTTTTGAGTGAAATCCAATCGCCAGAAGTATGGAATACACCAACCACTCCAATTAGGAACGAACTGCCGTTGAACTTGAATTGTCCAATTTCTCACACCTATTGATTTCGGATCGAGCCAAACGCTTGGGCAACATCATAATATGGTGGGAGGAGTCATTTTGGTGTGTTTTGAGTGAAAACCAAATGCTAGAAGTATGGAATACACCAACCACTCCAATTAGAAACGAACTGCCGTTGAACTTGAATTGTCCAATTTGGAACACCTATTGATTTCGGATCGAGCCCAAAACTTGGGCAACAACATAATATGGTGGGAGGAGTCATTTTGTGAGTTTTGAGTGAAATCCAATCGCTAGAAGTAAAACACCAACCACTCCAATTAGGAACGAACTGCCATTGAACTTGAATTGTCCAATTTGGAACACCTATTGATTTCGTAGCGAGCCCAAAACTTGGGCAACATCATAATATGGTGGGAGGAGTCATTTGGTGAGTTTTGAGTGAAATCCAATCGCTAGAAGTAAGGAATACACCAACCACTCCAATTAGGAACGACCTGCCGTTGAACTTGAATTGTTCAATTTGGAACACCTATTGATTTCGGATCGAGCCCAAAGCTTGGGCAACATCATAATATGGTGGGAAGAGTCATTTTGGTGAGTTTTCAGTAAAATCCAATCACTAGAAGTATGGAATACACCAACCACTCCAATTAGGAACGAACTGCCGTTGAACTTGAATTGTCCAATTTCGAACACCTATTGATTTCGGATCGAGCCCAAAACTTGGGCAAAATCATAATATGGTGGGAGGAGTCATTTTGGAGAGTTTTGAGTGAAATCCAATCGCTAGAAGTATGGAATACACCAACCACTCCAATTAGGAACGAACTGCCGTTGAACTTGAATTGTCCAATTTGGAACACCTATTGATTTCGGATGGAACCCCAAACTTGGGCAACATCATAATATGTGGGAGGAGTCATTTGGTGAGTTTTGAGTGAAATCCAATCGCTAGAAGTATGGAATACAATAACCACTCCAATTAGGAACGAACTGCCGTTGAACTTGAATTGTCCAATTTCTCACACCTATTGATTTCGGATCGAGCCCAAAACTTGGGCAACATCATAATATGGTGGGAGGAGTCATTTGGTGAGTTTTGAGTGAAATCCAATCGCAAGAAGTATGGAATACCCCAACCACTCCAATTAGGAACGAACTGCCGTTGAACTTGAATTGTCCAATTTGGAACACCTATTGATTTCGGATCGAGCCCAAAATTGGGTAACATCATAATATGGTGGGAGGAGTCATTTGGTGAGTTTTGAGTGAAATCCAATCGCTAGAAGTATGGAATACACCAACCACTCTAATTAGGAACGAAATGCCGTTGAACTTGAATTGTCCAATTTGGAACACCTATTGAATTCGGATCGAGCCCAAAACTTGGGCAACATCATAATATGGTGGGAGGAGTCATTTGTTGAGTTTTGAGTGAAATCCAATCGCTAGAAGTAAGGAATACACCAACCACTCAAATTAGGAATGAACTGCCGTTGAACTTGAATTGTCCAATTTGGAACACCTATTGATTTCGGATCGAGCCCAAAACTTGGGCAACGTCATAATATGGTGGGAGGAGTCATTTGGTTAGTTTTGAGTGAAATCCAATCGCTAGAAGTATGGAATACACCAACCACTCCAATTAGGAACGAACTGCCGTTGAACTTGAATTGTCCAATTTGGAACAACTATTGATTTCGGATCGAACCCCAAACTTGTGCAACATCGTAATACGGTGAGAGGAGTCATTTGGTGAGTTTTGAGTGAAATCCAATCACTAGAAGTGTGGAATACACCAACCACTCCAATTAGGAACGAACTGCCGTTGAACTTGAATTGTCCAATTTGGAACAACTATTGATTTCGGATCGAACCCCAAACTTGTGCAACATCGTAATACGGTGGGAGGAGTCATTTGGTGAGTTTTGAGTGAAATCCAATCGCTAGAAGTATGGAATACACCAACCACCCCAATTAGGAACGAACTGCCGATGAACTTGAATTGTCCAATTTCTCACACCTATTGATTTCGGATTGAGCCCAAAACTTGGGCAACATCATAATACGGTCGGAGGAGTCATTTGGTGAGTTTTGAGTGAAACCCAATCGCTAGAAGTATGGAATACACCAACCACCCCAATTAGGAACGAACTGCCGTTGAACTTGAATTGTCCAATTTCTCACACCTATTGATTTCGGATCGAGCCC
Source organism: Prunus avium (assembly GCF_965620075.1). Classification (NCBI taxonomy): domain Eukaryota; kingdom Viridiplantae; phylum Streptophyta; class Magnoliopsida; order Rosales; family Rosaceae; genus Prunus; species Prunus avium. Next base: position 21,679,020 of record NC_142286.1, on the reverse strand, counting down.
AAAACTTGGGCAACATCATAATATGGTGGGAGGAGTCATTTGGTGAGTTTTGAGTGAAATCCAATCGCTAGAAGTATGGAATACACCAACCACTCCAATTAGGAACGAACTGCCGTTGAACTTGAATTGTCCAATTTCTCACACCTATTGATTTCGGATCGAGCCCAAAACTTGGGCAACATCATAATATGGCGGGAGGAGTCATTTGGTGAGTTTGAGTGAAATCCAATCGCTAGAAGTATGGAATACACCAACCACTCCAATTAGGAACGAACTGCCGTTGAACTTGAATTGTCCAATTTCTCACACCTATTGATTTCGGATCGAGCCCAAAACTTGGGCAACATCATAATATGGTGGGAGGAGTCATTTGGTGAGTTTTGAGTGAAATCCAATCGCAAGAAGTATGGAATACACCAACCACTCCAATTAGGAACGAACTGCCGTTGAACTTGAATTGTCCAATTTGGAACAACTATTGATTTCGGATCGAACCCCAAACTTGTGCAACATCGTAATACGGTGGGAGGAGTCATTTGGTGAGTTTTGAGTGAAATCCAATCGCTAGAAGTGTGGAATACACCAACCACTCCAATTAGGAACGAACTGCCGTTGAACTTGAATTGTCCAATTTGGAACACCTATTGATTTCGGATCGAGCCCCAAACTTGGGCAACATCATAATATGGTGGAAGGAGTCATTTGGTGAGTTTTGAGTGAAATCCAATCGCTAGAAGAATGGAATACACCGACCACTCCAATTAGGAACGAACTGCCGTTGAACTTGAATTGTCCAATTTGGAACACCTATTGATTTCGGATCGAGCCCAAAACTTGGGCAACATCATAATATGGTGGGGGGAGTCATTTTGGTGAGTTTTGGGTGAAATCCAATCTCTAGAAGTATGGAATACACCAACCACTCCAATTAGGAACGAACTGCCGGTGAACTTGAATTGTCCAATTTGGAACACCTATTGATTTCGGATCGAACCCCAAACTTGTGCAACATCGTAATATGGTGGGAGGAGTCATTTGGTGAGTTTTGAGTGAAATCCAATCGCTAGAAGTGTGGAATACACCAACCACTCCAATTAGGAACGAACTGCCGTTGAACTTGAATTGTCCAATTTGGAACACCTATTGATTTCGGATCGAACCCCAAACTTGTGCAACATCGTAATACGGTGGGAGGAGTCATTTGGTGAGTTTTGAGTGAAATCCAATTGCTAGAAGTATGGAATACACCAACCACTCCAATTAGGAACGAACTGCCGTTGAACTTGAATTGCCCAATTTCTCACACCTATTGATTTCGGATCGATCCCAAAACTTGGGCAACGTCGTAATATGGTGGGAGGAGTCATTTGGTTAGTTTTGAGTGAAATCCAATCGCTAGAAGTATGGAATACACCAACCACGCCAATTAGGAAAGAACTGCCGTTGAACATGAATTGTCCAATTTGGAACACCTATTGATTTCGGATCGAGCCCAAAACTTGGGCAACATTATAATATGGTGGGAGGAGTCATTTGGTGAGTTTTGAGTGAAATCCAATGGCTAGAATTATGGAATACACCAACCACTCCAATTAGGAACGAACTGCCGTTGAACTTGAATTGTCCAATTTCTCACACCTATTGATTTCGGATCTAGCCCAAAACTTGGGCAATATCATAATATGGTGGGAGGAGTCATTTGGTGAGTTTTGAGTGAAATCCAATCGCTAGAAGTAAGGAATACACCAACCACTCAAATTAGGAATGAACTGCCGTTGAACTTGAATTGTCCAATTTGGAACACCTATTGATTTCGGATCGAGCCCAAAACTTGGGCAACGTCATAATATGGTGGGAGGAGTCATTTGGTTAGTTTTGAGTGAAATCCAATCGCTAGAAGTATGGAATACACCAACCACTCCAATTAGGAACGAACTGCCGTTGAACTTGAATTGTCCAATTTGGAACAACTATTGATTTCGGATCGAACCCCAAACTTGTGCAACATCGTAATACGGTGAGAGGAGTCATTTGGTGAGTTTTGAGTGAAATCCAATCACTAGAAGTGTGGAATACACCAACCACTCCAATTAGGAACGAACTGCCGTTGAACTTGAATTGTCCAATTTGGAACAACTATTGATTTCGGATCGAACCCCAAACTTGTGCAACATCGTAATACGGTGGGAGGAGTCATTTGGTGAGTTTTGAGTGAAATCCAATCGCTAGAAGTATGGAATACACCAACCACCCCAATTAGGAACGAACTGCCGATGAACTTGAATTGTCCAATTTCTCACACCTATTGATTTCGGATTGAGCCCAAAACTTGGGCAACATCATAATACGGTCGGAGGAGTCATTTGGTGAGTTTTGAGTGAAACCCAATCGCTAGAAGTATGGAATACACCAACCACCCCAATTAGGAACGAACTGCCGTTGAACTTGAATTGTCCAATTTCTCACACCTATTGATTTCGGATCGAGCCCAAAACTTGGGCAACATCATAATATGGTGGGAGGAGTCATTTGGTGAGTTTTGAGTGAAATCCAATCGCTAGAAGTATGGAATACACCAACCACTCCAATTAGGAACGAACTGCCGTTGAACTTGAATTGTCCAATTTCTCACACCTATTGATTTCGGATTGAGCCCAAAACTTGGGCAACATCATAATATGGTCGGAGGAGTCATTTGGTGAGTTTTGAGTGAAACCCAATCGCTAGAAGTATGGAATACACCAACCACCCCAATTAGGAACGAACTGCCGTTGAACTTGAATTGTCCAATTTCTCACACCTATTGATTTCGGATCGAGCCCAAAACTTGGGCAACATCATAATATGGTGGGAGGAGTCATTTGGTGAGTTTTGAGTGAAATCCAATCGCTAGAAGTATGGAATACACCAACCACTCCAATTAGGAACGAACTGCCGTTGAACTTGAATTGTCCAATTTGGAACACCTATTAATTTCGGATCGAGCCCAAAACTTGGGCAACATCATAATATGGCGGGAGGAGTCATTTGGTGAGTTTGAGTGAAATCCAATCGCTAGAAGTATGGAATACACCAACCACTCCAATTAGGAACGAACTGCCGTTGAACTTGAATTGTCCAATTTCTCACACCTATTGATTTCGGATCGAGCCCAAAACTTGGGCAACATCATAATATGGTGGGAGGAGTCATTTGGTGAGTTTTGAGTGAAATCCAATCGCAAGAAGTATGGAATACACCAACCACTCCAATTAGGAACGAACTGCCGTTGAACTTGAATTGTCCAATTTGGAACAACTATTGATTTCGGATCGAACCCCAAACTTGTGCAACATCGTAATACGGTGGGAGGAGTCATTTGGTGAGTTTTGAGTGAAATCCAATCGCTAGAAGTGTGGAATACACCAACCACTCCAATTAGGAACGAACTGCCGTTGAACTTGAATTGTCCAATTTGGAACACCTATTGATTTCGGATCGAGCCCCAAACTTGGGCAACATCATAATATGGTGGAAGGAGTCATTTGGTGAGTTTTGAGTGAAATCCAATCGCTAGAAGAATGGAATACACCGACCACTCCAATTAGGAACGAACTGCCGTTGAACGTGAATTGTCCAATTTGGAACACCTATTGATTTCGGATCGAGCCCAAAACTTGGGCAACATCATAATATGGTGGGGGGAGTCATTTTGGTGAGTTTTGGGTGAAATCCAATCTCTAGAAGTATGGAATACACCAACCACTCCAATTAGGAACGAACTGCCGGTGAACTTGAATTGTCCAATTTGGAACACCTATTGATTTCGGATCGAACCCCAAACTTGTGCAACATCGTAATATGGTGGGAGGAGTCATTTGGTGAGTTTTGAGTGAAATCCAATCGCTAGAAGTGTGGAATACACCAACCACTCCAATTAGGAACGAACTGCCGTTGAACTTGAATTGTCCAATTTGGAACACCTATTGATTTCGGATCGAACCCCAAACTTGTGCAACATCGTAATACGGTGGGAGGAGTCATTTGGTGAGTTTTGAGTGAAATCCAATTGCTAGAAGTATGGAATACACCAACCACTCCAATTAGGAACGAACTGCCGTTGAACTTGAATTGCCCAATTTCTCACACCTATTGATTTCGGATCGATCCCAAAACTTGGGCAACGTCGTAATATAGTGGGAGGAGTCATTTGGTTAGTTTTGAGTGAAATCCAATCGCTAGAAGTATGGAATACACCAACCACGCCAATTAGGAAAGAACTGCCGTTGAACATGAATTGTCCAATTTGGAACACCTATTGATTTCGGATCGAGCCCAAAACTTGGGCAACATTATAATATGGTGGGAGGAGTCATTTGGTGAGTTTTGAGTGAAATCCAATGGCTAGAATTATGGAATACACCAACCACTCCAATTAGGAACGAACTGCCGTTGAACTTGAATTGTCCAATTTCTCACACCTATTGATTTCGGATCTAGCCCAAAACTTGGGCAATATCATAATATGGTGGGAGGAGTCATTTGGTGAGTTTTGAGTGAAATCCAATCGCTAGAAGTATGGAATACACCAACCACTCCAATTAGGAACGAACTGCCGTTGAACTTGAATTGTCCAATTTCTCACACCTATTGATTTCGGATCAAGCCCAAAACTTGGGCAAGATCATAATATGGTGGGAGGAGTCATTTGGTGAGTTTTTAGTGAAATCCAATCGCTAGAAGTATGGAATACACCAACCACTCCAATTAGGAACGAACTGCCGTTGAACTTGAATTGTCCAATTTGGAACAACTATTGATTTCGGATCGAACCCCAAACTTGTGCAACATCGTAATACGGTGGGAGGAGTCATTTGGTGAGTTTTGAGTGAAATCCAATCGCTAGAAGTGTGGAATACACCAACCACTCCAATTAGGAACGAACTGCCGTTGAACTTGAATTGTCCAATTTGGAACACCTATTGATTTCGGATCGAGCCCCAAACTTGGGCAACATCATAATATGGTGGAAGGAGTCATTTGGTGAGTTTTGAGTGAAATCCAATCGCTAGAAGAATGGAATACACCGACCACTCCAATTAGGAACGAACTGCCGTTGAACGTGAATTGTCCAATTTGGAACACCTATTGATTTCGGATCGAGCCCAAAACTTGGGCAACATCATAATATGGTGGGGGGAGTCATTTTGGTGAGTTTTGGGTGAAATCCAATCTCTAGAAGTATGGAATACACCAACCACTCCAATTAGGAACGAACTGCCGGTGAACTTGAATTGTCCAATTTGGAACACCTATTGATTTCGGATCGAACCCCAAACTTGTGCAACATCGTAATATGGTGGGAGGAGTCATTTGGTGAGTTTTGAGTGAAATCCAATCGCTAGAAGTGTGGAATACACCAACCACTCCAATTAGGAACGAACTGCCGTTGAACTTGAATTGTCCAATTTGGAACACCTATTGATTTCGGATCGAACCCCAAACTTGTGCAACATCGTAATACGGTGGGAGGAGTCATTTGGTGAGTTTTGAGTGAAATCCAATTGCTAGAAGTATGGAATACACCAACCACTCCAATTAGGAACGAACTGCCGTTGAACTTGAATTGCCCAATTTCTCACACCTATTGATTTCGGATCGATCCCAAAACTTGGGCAACGTCGTAATATAGTGGGAGGAGTCATTTGGTTAGTTTTGAGTGAAATCCAATCGCTAGAAGTATGGAATACACCAACCACGCCAATTAGGAAAGAACTGCCGTTGAACATGAATTGTCCAATTTGGAACACCTATTGATTTCGGATCGAGCCCAAAACTTGGGCAACATTATAATATGGTGGGAGGAGTCATTTGGTGAGTTTTGAGTGAAATCCAATGGCTAGAATTATGGAATACACCAACCACTCCAATTAGGAACGAACTGCCGTTGAACTTGAATTGTCCAATTTCTCACACCTATTGATTTCGGATCTAGCCCAAAACTTGGGCAATATCATAATATGGTGGGAGGAGTCATTTGGTGAGTTTTGAGTGAAATCCAATCGCTAGAAGTATGGAATACACCAACCACTCCAATTAGGAACGAACTGCCGTTGAACTTGAATTGTCCAATTTCTCACACCTATTGATTTCGGATCAAGCCCAAAACTTGGGCAAGATCATAATATGGTGGGAGGAGTCATTTGGTGAGTTTTTAGTGAAATCCAATCGCTAGAAGTATGGAATACACCAACCACTCCAATTAGGAACGAACTGCCGTTGAACTTGAATTGTCCAATTTGGAACACCTATTGATTTCGGATCGACCCCAAAACTTGGGCAACATTATAATATGGTGGGAGGAGTCATTTGATGAGTTTTGAGTGCGATCCAATCGCTAGAAGTATGGAATACACCGACCACTCCAATTAGGAACGAACTGCCGTTGAACTTGAATTGTCCAATTTGGAACACCTATTGATTTCGGATCGAGCCCAAAACTTGGGAAACATCATAATATGGTGGGATGAGTCATTTGGTGAGTTTTGAGTGAAATCCAATCGCTAGAAGTATGGAATACACCAACCACTCCAATCAGGAACGAACTGCCGTTGAACTTGAATTGTCCAATTTGGAACACCTATTGATTTCGGATCGAGCCCAAAACTTGGGCAACATTATAATATGGTGGGAGGAGTCATTTGGTGAGTTTTGAGTGAAATCCAATCGCTAGAAGTATGGAATACACCAACCACTCCAATTAGGAACGAACTGCCGTTGAACTTGAATTGTCCAATTTCTCACACCTATTGATTTCGGATCTAGCCCAAAACTTGGGCAACATCATAATATGGTGGGAGGAGTCATTTGGTGAGTTTTGAGTGAAATCCAATCGCTAGAAGTATGGAATACACCAACCACTCCAATTAGGAACGAACTGCCGTTGAACTTGAATTGTCCAATTTGGAACACCTATTGATTTCGGATCGAGCCCAAAACTTGGGCAACATTATAATATGGTGGGAGGAGTCATTTGGTGAGTTTTGAGTGAAATCCAATGGCTAGAAGTATGGAATACACCAACCACTCCAATTAGGAACGAACTGCCGTTGAACTTGAATTGTCCAATTTCTCACACCTATTGATTTCGGATCTAGCCCAAAACTTGGGCAACATCATAATATGGTGGGAGGAGTCATTTGGTGAGTTTTGAGTGAAATCCAATCGCTAGAAGTATGGAATACACCAACCACTCCAATTAGGAACGAACTGCCGTTGAACTTGAATTGTCCAATTTCTCACACCTATTGATTTCGGATCAAGCCCAAAACTTGGGCAAGATCATAATATGGTGGGAGGAGTCATTTGGTGAGTTTTTAGTGAAATCCAATCGCTAGAAGTATGGAATACACCAACCACTCCAATTAGGAACGAACTGCCGTTGAACTTGAATTGTCCAATTTGGAACACCTATTGATTTCGGATCGAGCCCAAAACTTGGGCAACATTATAATATGGTGGGAGGAGTCATTTGATGAGTTTTGAGTGCGATCCAATCGCTAGAAGTAAGGAATACACCAACCACTCCAATTAGGAACGAACTGCCGTTGAACTTGAATTGTCCAATTTGGAACACCTATTGATTTCGGATCGAGCCCAAAACTTGGGCAACATTATAATATGGTGGGAGGAGTCATTTGATGAGTTTTGAGTGCGATCCAATCGCTAGAAGTAAGGAATACACCAACCACTCCAATTAGGAACGAACTGCCGTTGAACTTGAATTGTCCAATTTGGAACACCTATTGATTTCGGATCGAGCCCAAAACTTGGGAAACATCATAATGTGGTGGGGGGAGTCATTTGGTGAGTTTTGAGGGAAATTCAATCGCTAGAAGTATGGAATACACCAACCACTCCAATTAGGAACGAACTGCCGTTGAACTTGAATTTTCCAATTTCTCACACCTATTGATTTCGGATCGGGCCCAAAACTTGGGCAACATCATAATATGGTGGGAGGAGTCATTTGGTTAGTTTTGAGTGAAATCCAATCGCTAGAAGTATGGAATACACCAACCACTCCAATTAAGAACGAACTGCCGTTGAACTTGAATTGTCCAATTTGGAACACCTATTGATTTCGGATCGAGCCCCAAACTTGGGCAACATCATAATATGGTGGGAGGAGTCATTTGGTGAGTTTTGAGGGAAATCCAATCGCTATAAGTATGGAATACACCAACCACTCCAATTAGGAACAAACTGCCGTCGAACATGAATTGTCCAATTTGGAACACCTATTCCCAAAAGTTGGGCAACATCATAATATGGTGGGAGTAGTCATTTGGTGAGTTTTGAGTGAAATCCAATCGCTAGAAGTATGGAATACACCAACCATTCCAATTAGGAACAAACTGCCGTTGAACTTGAATTGTCCAATTTCTAACACCTACTGATTTCGGATCGAGCCCCAAACTTGGGCACCATCATAATATGGTGGGAGGAGTCCTTTGGTGAGTTTTGAGTGAAATCAAATTGCTAGAGGTATGGAATACACCAACCACTACAATTAGGAACGAACTGCAGTTGAACTTGAATTGTCCTATTTCTCACACCTATTTATTTCGGATCGAGCCCAAAACTTGGGCAACATCATAAAATGGTGGGAGGAGTCATTTGGTGAGTTTTGAGTGAAATCCAATCGCTAGAAGTATGGAATACACCAACCACTCCAATTAGGAATGAACTGCCGCTGAACTTGAATTGTCCAATTTGGAACACCTATTGATTTCGGATCGAGCCCCAAACTTGGGCAACATCATAACGTGGTGGGGGGAGTCATTTGGTGAGTTTTGAGTGAAATTCAATCGCTAGAAGTATGGAATACACCAACCACTCCAATTAGGAACGAACTGCCGTTGAACTTGAATTGTCCAATTTCTCACACCTATTGATTTCGGATCGAGCCCCAAACTTGGGCAACATCATAATATGGTGGGAGGAGTCATTTGGTTTGTTTTGAGTGAAATCCAATTGCTAGAAGTATGGAATACACCAACCACTCCAATTAGGAACGAACTGCCGTTCAACTTGAATTTTCCAATTTCTCACACCTATTGATTTCGGATCGGGCCCAAAACTTGGGCAACATCATAATATGGTGGGAGGAGTCATTTGGTGAGTTTTGAGTGAAATCCAATCGCTAGAAGTATGGAATACACCAACCACTCCAATTAAGAACGAACTGCCGTTGAACTTGAATTGTCCAATTTGGAACACCTATTGATTTCGGATCGAGCCCCAAACTTGGGCAACATCATAATATGGTGGGAGGAGTCATTTGGTGAGTTTTGAGGGAAATCCAATCGCTATAAGTATGGAATACACCAACCACTCCAATTGGGAACAAACTGCCGTCGAACATGAATTGTCCAATTTGGAACACCTATTCCCAAAAGTTGGGCAACATCATAATATGGTGGGAGTAGTCATTTGGTGAGTTTTGAGTGAAATCCAATCGCTAGAAGTATGGAATACACCAACCATTCCAATTAGGAACAAACTGCCGTTGAACTTGAATTGTCCAATTTCTAACACCTACTGATTTCGGATCGAGCCCCAAACTTGGGCACCATCATAATATGGTGGGAGGAGTCCTTTGGTGAGTTTTGAGTGAAATCCAATTGCTAGAGGTATGGAATACACCAACCACTACAATTAGGAACGAACTGCAGTTGAACTTGAATTGTCCTATTTCTCACACCTATTTATTTCGGATCGAGCCCAAAACTTGGGCAACATCATAAAATGGTGGGAGGAGTCATTTGGTGAGTTTTGAGTGAAATCCAATCGCTAGAAGTATGGAATACACCAACCACTCCAATTAGGAACGAACTGCCGTTGAACTTGAATTGTCCAATTTCTCACACCTATTGATTTCGGATCGAGCCCCAAACTTGGGCAACATCATAATATGGTGGGAGGAGTCATTTGGTGAGTTTTGAGGGAAATCCAATCGCTAGAAGTATGGAATACACCAACCACTCCAATTAGGAACGAACTGCCGTCGAACTTGAATTGTCCAATTTGGAACACCTATTCCCAAAAGTTGGGCAACATCATAATATGGTGGGACTAGTCATTTGGTGAGTTTTGAGTGAAATCCAATCGCTAGAAGTATGGAATACACCAACCATTCCAATTAGGAACAAACTGCCGTTGAACTTGAATTGTCCAATTTCTCACACCTATTGATTCCGGATTGAGCCCCAAATTTGGGCAACATCATAATATGGTGGGAGGAGTCCTTTGGTGAGTTTTGAGTGAAATCCATTTGCTAGAGGTATGGAATACACCAACCACTACAATTAGGAACGAACTGCCGTTGAACTTGAATTGTCCTATTTCTCACACCTATTGATTTCGGATCGAGCCCAAAACATGGGCAACATCATAATATGGTGGGAGGAGTCATTTGGTGAGTTTTGAGTGAAATCCAAGCGCTAGAAGTATGGAATACACCAACCACTCCAATTAGGAACGAACTGCCGTCGAACTTGAATTGTCCAATTTGGAACACCTATTCCCAAAAGTTGGGCAACATCATAATATGGTGGGAGGAGTCATTTGGTGAGTTTTGAGTGAAATCCAGTTGCTAGAAGTATGGAATACACCAACCACTCCAATTAGGAACGAACTGCCGTCGAACTTGAATTGTCCAATTCGGAACACCTATTGATTTCGGATCGAGCCCCAAACTTGGGCAACATCATAATATGGTGGGAGGAGTCATTTGGTGAGTTTTGAGTGAAATCCAGTTGCTAGAAGTATGGAATACACCAACCACTCCAATTAGGAACGAACTGCCATTGAACTTGAATTGTCCAATTTGGAACACCTATTGATTTCGGATCGAGCCCAAAACTTGGGAAACAACATAGTATGGTGGGAGTAGTCATTTGGTGAGTTTTGAGTGAAATCCAATCGCTAGAAGTATGGAATACACCAACCACTCCAATTAGGAACGAACTGCCGTGGAACTTGAATTGTCCAATTTCTCACACCTATTGATTTCGGATCGAGCCCCAAACTTGGAGAACATCATAATATGGTGGGAGGAGCCTTTTGGTGAGTTTTGAGTGAAATCCGATCGCCAGAAGTATGGAATACAGCAACCACTCCAATTAGGAACGAACTGCCATTGAACTTGAATTGTCCAATTTGGAACACCTATTGATTTCGGATCGAGCCCAAAACATGGGCAACATCATAATATGGTGGGAGGAGTCATTTGGTGAGTTTTGAGTGAAATCCAATCGCAAGAAGTACGGAATACACCAACCACTCCAATTAGGAACGAACTGCCGTTGAACTTGAATTGTCCAATTTCTCACGCCTATGGATTTCGGATCGAGCCCAAAACTTGGGCAACATCATAATATGTTGGGAGGAGTCATTTGGTGAGTTTTGAGTGAAACCAATCGCTAGAAGTGTGGAATACACCAACTACTCCAATTAGGAACGAACTGCCGTTGAACTTGAATTGTCCAATTTCTCACACCTATTGATTTCGGATCGAGCCCAAAACTTGAGCAAGATCGTAATATGGTGGGAGGAGTCATTTGGTGAGTTTTGAGTGAAATCGCTAGAAGTATGGAATACACCAACCACTCCAATTAGGAACGAACTGCCGTTGAACTTGAATTGTCCAATTTCTCACACCTATTGATTTCGGATCGAGCCCCAAACTTGGGCAACATCATAATATGGTGGGAGGAGTCATTTGGTTTGTTTTGAGTGAAATCTAATAGCTAGAAGTATGGAATACACCAACCACTCCAATTAGGAACGAACTGCCGTTGAACTTGAATTGTCCAATTTCTCACACCTATTGATTTCGGATCAAGCCCAAAACTTGGGCAAGATCATAAAATGGTGTGAGGAGTCATTTGGTGAGTTTTGAGTGAAATCCAATCGCTAGAAGTATGCAATACACCAACCACTCCAATTAGGAACGAACTGCCGTTGAACTTGAATTGTCCAATTTCGAACATCTATGGATTTCGGATCGAGCCCAAAACTTGGGCAACGTCATAATATGGTGGGAGGAGCCATTTGGTGAGTTTTGAGTGAAATCCAATGGCTAGAAGTATGGAATACACCAACCACTCCAATTAGGAACGAACTGCCGTTGAACTTGAATTGTCCAATTTCGAACACCTATGGATTTCGGATCGAGCCCAAAACTTGGGCAACGTCATAATATGGTGGGAGGAGTCATTTGGTGAGTTTTGAGTGAAATCCAATGGCTAGAAGTATGGAATACACCAACCATTCCAATTAGGAACGAACTGCCGTTGAACTTGAATTGTCCAATTTCGAACACGTATGGATTTCGGATCGAGCCCAAAACTTGGGCAACGTCATAATATGGTGGGAGGAGTCATTTGGTGAGTTTTGAGTGAAATCCAATGGCTAGAAGTGTGGAATACACCAACCACTCCAATTAGGAACGAACTGCCGTTGAACTTGAATTGTCCAATTTGGAACACCTATTGATTTCGGATCGAGCCCAAAACATGGGCAACAACATAATACGGTGGGAGGAGTCATTTGGTGAGTTTTGAGTGAAATCCAATCGCTAGAAGTACGGAATACACCAACCACTCCCATTAGGAACGAACTGCCGTTGAACTTGAATTGTCCAATTTGGAACACCTATTGATTTCGGATAGAGCCTAAAACTTGGGAAAAATCATAATATGGTGGGAGGAGTCATTTGATGAGTTTTGAGTGCTATCCAATCGCTAGAAGTATGGAATACACCAACCACTCCAATTAGGAACGAACTGCCGTTGAACTTGAATTGTCCAATATGGAAAACCTATTGATTTCGGATCGAGCCCAAAACTTGGGCAACATCATAATATGGTAGGAGGATTCATTTGGTGAGTTTTGAGTGAAATCCAATGGCTAGAAGTATGGAATACACGAACCACTCCAATTAGGAACGAACTGCCGTTGAACTTGAATTGTCCAATTTCTCACACCTATTGATTTCGGATTGAGCCAAAAGCTTGGGCAACATCATAATATGGTGGGAGGATTCATTTTGGTGAGTTTTGAGTGAAATCCAATCGCTAGAAGTATGGGATACACCAACCACCCCAATTAGGAACGAACTGCCGTTGAACTTGAATTGTCCAATTTCTCACACCTATTGATTTCGGATCGAGCCCAAAACTTGGGCAACATCATAATATGGTGGGAGGAGTCATTTGGTGAGTTTTGAGTGAAATCCAATCGCTAGAAGTATGGAATACACCAACCACTCCAATTAGGAACGAACTGCCGTTGAACTTGAATTGTCCAATTTCTCACACCTATTGATTTCGGATCGAACCCCAAACTTGTGCAACATCATAATACGGTGGGAGGAGTCATTTGGTCAGTTCTGGGTGAAATCCAATCGCTAGAAGTATGGAATACACCGACCGCTCCAATTCGGAACGAACTGCCGTTGAACTTGAATTGTCCAATTTCTCACACCTATTGATTTCGGATTGAGCCAAAAGCTTGGGCAACATCATAATATGGTGGGAGGATTCATTTTGGTGTGTTTTGAGTGAAATCCAATCGCTAGAAGTATGGGATACACCAACCACTCCAATTAGGAACGAACTGCCGTTGAACTTGAATTGTCCAATTTGGAACACCTATTGATTTCGGATCGAACCCCAAACTTGTGCAACATCATAATACGGTGGGAGGAGTCATTTGGTGAGTTTTGGTCGAAATCCAATCGCTAGAAGTATGGAATACACCGACCGCTCCAATTAGGAACGAACTGCCGTTGAACTTGAATTGTCCAATATGGAAAACCTATTGATTTCGGATCGAGCCCAAAACTTGGGCAACATCATAATATGGTAGGAGGAGTCATTTGGTGAGTTTTGAGTGAAATCCAATCGCTAGAAGTATGGAATACACCAACCACTCCAAATAGGAACGAACTGCCGTTGAACTTGAATTGTCCAATTTCTCACACCTATTGATTTCGGATCGAGCCCAAAACTTGGGTAACATCATAATATGGTGGGAGGAGTCCTTTGGTGAGTTTTGAGTGAAATCCAATCGCTAGAAGTATGGAATACACCAACCACTCCAATTAGGAATGAACTGCCGTTGAACTTGAATTGTCCAATTTGGAACACCTATTGATTTCAGATCGAGCCCAAAACTTGGGCAACATCATAATATGGTGGGACGAGTCATTTGGTGAGTTTTGATTGAAATCCAATCGCTAGAAGTATGGAATACACGAACCACTCCAGTTTGGAACGAACTGCCGTCGAACTTGAATTGTCCATTTTGGAACACCTATTGATTTCGGATCGAGCCCAAAACTTTTGCAACATCATAAAATGGTGGGAGGAGTCATTTGGTGAGTTTTGAGTGAAATCCAATCGCTAGACGTATGGAATACACCAACCACTCCAATTAGGAACGAACTGTCGTTGAAATTGAATTGACCAATTTCTCACACCTTTTGATTTCGGATCGAGCCCAAAACTTGGGCAACATCATAATATGGTGGGAGGAGTCATTTGGTGAGTTTTGAGTGAAATCCAATCCCTAGAAGTATGGAATACACGAACCACTCCAGTTTGGAACGAACTGCCGTTGAACTTGAATTGCCCATTTTGGAACACCTATTGATTTCGGATCGAGCCCAAAACTTTTGCAACATCATAAAATGGTGGGAGGAGTCATTTGGTGAGTTTTGAGTGAAATCCAATCGCTAGAAGTATGGAATACACCAACCACTCCAATTAGGAACGAACTGCCGTTGAACTTGAATTGTCCAGTTTGGAACACCTATTGATTTCGGATCGAGCCCAAAACTTCGGCAACATCATAATAAGGTGGGAGGAGTCATTTGGTGAGTCTTCAGTGAAATCCAATCGCTAGAAGTATGGAATACACCAACCACTCCAGTTAGGAACGAACTGCCGTTGAACTTGAATTGTCCAATTTGGAAAACCTATTGATTTCGGATCGAGCCCAAAACTTGGGCAACATCATAATATGGTGGGAGGAGTAATTTGGTGAGTTTTGAGTGAAATCCAATCGCTAGAAGTATGGAATACACCAACCACTCCAATTAGGAACGAACTGCCGTTGAAGTTGAATTGTCCAGTTTGGAACACCTATTGATTTCGGATCGAGCCCAAAACTTCGGCAACATCATAATATGGTGGGAGGAGTCATTTGGTGAGTTTTGAGTGAAATCCAATCGCTAGAAGTAGGGAATACACCAACCACTCCAATTAGGAACGAACTGTCGTTGAAATTAAATTGACCAATTTCTTAGACCTATTGATTTCGGATCGAGCCCAAAACTTGGTCAACATCATAATATGGCGGGAGGAGTCATTTGGTGAGTTTTGAGTGACATCCAATCGCCAGAACTATGGAATACACCAACCACTCCAATTTGGAACGAACTGCCGTTGAACTTGAATTGTCCAATTTGGAACACCTATTGATTTTTGATCGACCCCAAAACTTGGGCAAGATCATAATATGGTGGGAGGAGTCATTTGGTGAGTTTTGAGTGAAATACAATCGCTAGAAGTATGGAATACACCAACCACTCCAATTTGGAACGAACTGCCGTTGAACATGAATTGTCCAATTTGGAAGACCTATTGATTTCGGATCGAGCCCAAAACTTGGGCAACATCATAATATCGTGGGAGGAGTCATTTGGTGAGTTTTGAGTGAAATCCAATCGCTAGAAGTATGGAATAATCCAACCACTCCAATTTGGAACGAATTGCCGTTGAACTCGAATTGTCCAATTTCTCACACCTATTGATTTCGGTTCGAGCCCAAAACTTGGGCAACATCGTAATATGGTGGGAGGAGTCATTTGGTGAGTTTTGAATGAAATCCAATCACTAGAAGTATGGGATACACCAACCACACCAATTAGGGACGTACTGCCGTTGAACTTGAATTGTCCAATTTGGAATACCTATTGATTTCGGATCGAGCCCAAAACTTGGGCAACATCATAATATGGTGGGAGGAGTCATTTGGTGAGTTTTGAGTGACATCCAATCGCTAGAAGTATGGAAAACACCAACCACTCCAATTAGGAACGAACTGCCGTTGAACTTGAATTGTCCAATTTCTCACACCTATTGATTTCGGATCGAGCCCAAAACTTGGGCAACATCATAATATGGTGGTAAGAGTCATTTGGTGACTTTTGAGTGAAATCCAATCGCCAGAACTATGGAATACAGCAACCACTCCAATTTGGAACAAACTGCCTTTGAACTTCAATTGTCCAATTTGGAACACCTATTGATTTCGGATCGAGCCCAAAACTTGGGCAAGGTCATAATATGGTGGGAGGAGTCATTTGGTGAGTTTTAAGTGAAATCCAATCGCTAGAAGTACGGAATACACCAACCACTCCAATTAGGAAAGAACTGTCGTTGAAATTGAATTGACCAATTTCTCACAACTATTGAATTCGGATCGAGCCCAAAACTTGGGCAACATCATAATATGGAGGGAGGAGTCATTTGCTGAGTTTTGAGTGAAATCCAATCGCTAGAAGTATGGAAAACGCCAACCACTCCAATTAGGAACGAACTGCCGTTGAACTTGAATTGTCCAATTTGGAACACCTATTGATTTCGGATCGACCCCAAAACTTGGGCAACATCATAATATGGTGGGAGGAGTCATTTGGTGAGTTATGAGTGAAATCCAATCGCTAGAAGTATGGAATACACCAACCACTCCAATTAGGAACGAACTGCCGGTGAACATGAATTGTCCAATTTGGAAAACGTATTGATTTCGGATCGAGCCCAAAACTTGGGCAACACCATAATATGGTTGGAGTAGTCATTTTGTGAGTTTTGAGTGAAATCCAATCGCTAGAAGTATGGAATACACCAACCACTCCAATTGGGAACGAATTACCGTTGAACTTGAATTGTCCAATTTCTCACACCTATTGATTTCGGATCGAGCCCAAAACTTGGGCAACGTCATAATATGGTGGGAGGAGTCATTTGGTGAGTTTTGAGTGAAATCCAATCGCTAGAAGTACGGAATACACCAACCACTCCAATTAGGAAAGAACTGTCGTTGAAATTGAATTGACCAATTTCTCACACCTATTGAATTCGGATCGAGCCCAAAACTTGGGGAACATCATAATATGGAGGGAGGAGTCATTTGCTGAGTTGTGAGTGAAATCCAATCGCTAGAAGTATGGAAAACGCCAACCACTCCAATTAGGAACGAACTGCCGTTGAACTTGAATTGTCCAATTTGGAACACCTATTGATTTCGGATCGACCCCAAAACTTGGGCAACATCATAATATGGTGGGAGGAGTCATTTGGTGAGTTTTGAGTGAAATCCAATCTCTAGAAGTATGGAATACACCAACCACTCCAACTAGGAACGAACTGCCGCTGAACATGAATTGTCCAATTTGGAAGACCTATTGATTACGGATCGAGCCCAAAACTTGGGCAACATCATAATATCGTGGGAGGAGTCATTTGGTGAGTTTTGAGTGAAATCCAATCGCTAGAAGTATGGAATACACCAACCACTCCAATTAGGGAAGAATTGCCGTTGAACTTGAATTGTCCAATTTCTCACACCTATTGATTTCGGATCGAGCCCAAAACTTGGGCAACATCATAATATGGTGGGAGGATTCATTTGGTGAGTTTTCAATGAAATCCAATCGCTAGAAGTATGGAATACACCAACCACACCAATTAGGGACGTACTGCCGTTGAACTTGAATTGTCCAATTTGGAATACCTATTGATTTCGGATCGAGCCTAAAACTTGGGCAACATCATAATATGGTGGGAGGAGTCATTTGGTGAGTTTTGAGTGAAATCCAATCGCTAGAAGTATGGAAAACAACAACCACTCCAATTAGGAACGAACTGCCGTTGAACTTGAATTGTCCAATTTCTAACACCAATTGATTTCGGATCGAGCCAAAAACTTGGGCAACATCATAATATGGAGGGAGGAGTCATTTGCTGAGTTTTGAGTGAAATCCAATCGCTAGAAGTATGGAAAACGCCAACCACTCCAATTAGGAACGAACTGCCGTTGAACTTGAATTGTCCAATTTGGAACACCTATTGATTTCGGATCGAGCCCAAAACTTGGGCAACATCATAATATGGAGGGAGGAGTCATTTGGTGACTTTTGAGTGAAATCCAATCGCCAGAACTATAGAATACTCCAACCACTCCAATTTGGAACGAACTGCCGTTGAACTTGAATTGTCCAATTTGGAACACCTATTGATTTCGGATCGACCCCAAAACTTGGGCAACATCATAATATGGTGGGAGGAGTCATTTGGTGAGTTATGAGTGAAATCCAATCGCTAGAAGTATGGAATACACCAACCACTCCAATTAGGAACGAACTGCCGGTGAACATGAATTGTCCAATTTGGAAAACGTATTGATTTCGGATCGAGCCCAAAACTTGGGCAACATCATAATATGGTTGGAGTAGTCATTTTGTGAGTTTTGAGTGAAATCCAATCGCTAGAAGTACGGAATACACCAACCACTCCAATTGGGAACGAATTACCGTTGAACTTGAATTGTCCAATTTCTCACACCTATTGATTTCGGATCGAGCCCAAAACTTGGGCAACGTCATAATATGGTGGGAGGAGTCATTTGGTGAGTTTTGAGTGAAATCCAATCGCTAGAAGTACGGAATACACCAACCACTCCAATTAGGAAAGAACTGTCGTTGAAATTGAATTGACCAATTTCTCACACCTATTGAATTCGGATCGAGCCCAAAACTTGGGGAACATCATAATATGGTGGGAGGAGTCATTTGGTGAGTTTTGAGTGAAATCCAATCGCTAGAAGTACGGAATACACCAACCACTCCAATTAGGAAAGAACTGTCGTTGAAATTGAATTGACCAATTTCTCACAACTATTGAATTCGGATCGAGCCCAAAACTTGGGCAACATCATAATATGGAGGGAGGAGTCATTTGCTGAGTTTTGAGTGAAATCCAATCGCTAGAAGTACGGAAAACGCCAACCACTCCAATTAGGAACGAACTGCCGTTGAACCTGAATTGTCCGATTTGGAACACCTATTGATTTCGGATCGACCCCAAAACTTGGGCAACATCATAATATGGTGGGAGGAGTCATTTGGTGAGTTTTGAGTGAAATCCAATCTCTAGAAGTATGGAATACACCAACCACTCCAACTAGGAACGAACTGCCGCTGAACATGAATTGTCCAATTTGGAAGACCTATTGATTACGGATCGAGCCCAAAACTTGGGCAACATCATAATATCGTGGGAGGAGTCATTTGGTGAGTTTTGAGTGAAATCCAATCGCTAGAAGTATGGAATACACCAACCACTCCAATTAGGGAAGAATTGCCGTTGAACTTGAATTGTCCAATTTCTCACACCTATTGATTTCGGATCGAGCCCAAAACTTGGGCAACATCATAATATGGTGGGAGGATTCATTTCGTGAGTTTTCAATGAAATCCAATCGCTAGAAGTATGGAATACACCAACCACACCAATTAGGGACGAACTGCCGTTGAACTTGAATTGTCCAATTTGGAATACCTATTGATTTCGGATCGAGCCTAAAACTTGGGCAACATCATAATATGGTGGGAGGAGTCATTTGGTGAGTTTTGAGTGAAATCCAATCGCTAGAAGTATGGAAAACAACAACCACTCCAATTAGGAACGAATTGCCTTTGAACTTGAATTGTCCAATTTCTCACACCTATTGATTTCGGATCGAGCCCAAAACTTGGGCAACATCATAATATGGTGGTAAGAGTCATTTGGTGACTTTTGAGTGAAATCCAATCGCCAGAACTATGGAATACAGCAACCACTCCAATTTGGAACGAACTGCCGTTGAACTTCAATTGTCCAATTTGGAACACCTATTGATTTCGAATCGAGCCCAAAACTTGGGCAACATCATAATATGGTGGGAGGAGTCATTTGGTGAGTTTTGAGTGAAATCCAATCGCTAGAAGTACGGAATACACCAACCACTCCAATTAGGAAAGAACTGTCGTTGAAATTGAATTGACCAATTTCTCACAACTATTGAATTCGGATCGAGCCCAAAACTTGGGCAACATCATAATATGGAGGGAGGAGTCATTTGCTGAGTTTTGAGTGAAATCCAATCGCTAGAAGTACGGAAAACGCCAACCACTCCAATTAGGAACGAACTGCCGTTGAACCAGAATTGTCCGATTTGGAACACCTATTGATTTCGGATCGACCCCAAAACTTGGGCAACATCATAATATGGTGGGAGGAGTCATTTGGTGAGTTTTGAGTGAAATCCAATCGCTAGAAGTATGGAATACACCAACCACTCCAATTAGGAAAGAACTGTCGTTGAAATTGAATTGACCAATTTCTCACACCTATCGAATTCGGATCGAGCCCAAAACTTTGGCAACATCATAATGTGGTGGGAGGAGTCATTTGGTGAGTTTTGAGGGAAATCCAAACGCTAGAAGTACGGAATACACCAACCACTCCAATTAGGAACGAACTGCCGTTGAACTTGAATTGTCCAATTTCTCACACCTATTGATTTCGGATCGAGCCCAAAACTTGGACAACATCATAATATGGTGGGAGGAGTCATTTGGTGAGTTTTGAGTGAAATCCAATCGCTAGAAGTATGGAATACACCAACCACTCCAATTAGGAACGAACTGCCGTTGAACTTGAATTGTCCAATTTGGAAGACCTATTGATTTCGGATCGATTCCAAAACTTGGGCAACATCAGAATATGGTGGGAGGAGTCATTTGGTGAGTTTTGTGTGAAATCTAATCGCTAGAAGTATGGAATACACCAACCATCCCAATTAGGAACGAACTGCCGTTGAACTTGAATTGTCCAATTTGGAAGACCTATTGATTTCGGATCGAGCCCAAAACTTGGGCAACATCATAATATGGTGGGAGGGGTCATTTGGTGAGTTTTGAGAGAAATCCAATTGCTAGAAGTATGGAATACCACAACCACTCCAATTAGGAAAGAACTGTCCTTGAAATTGAATTGACCAATTTCTCACACCTATTGAATTCGGATCGAGCCCAAAACTTGGGCAACATCATAATATGGTGGGAGGAGTCATTTGGTGAGTTTTGAGGGAAATCCAATCGCAAGAAGTATGGAATACACCAACCACTCCAATTAGGAACGAACTGCCGTTGAAATCGAATTATCCAATTTCTCACACGTATTGATTTCTGATCGAGCCCAAAACTTGGGCAACATCATAATATGGTGGGAGGAGTCATTTGTTGAGTTTTGAGTGAAATCCAATCGCTAGAAGTATGGAATACACCAACCACTCCAATTAGGAACGACCTGTCGTTGAACTTGAATTGTCCAATTTCTCACACCTATTGATTTCGGATCGAGCCCAAAACTTGGGCAACATCATAATATGGTGGGAGGAGTCATTTGGTGAGTTTTGAGTGAAATCCAATCCCAAGAAGTATGGAATACACCAACCACTCCAATTAGGAACGAACTGCCGTTGAACTTTAATAGTCCAATTTCTCACACCTATTGATTTCGGATCGAGCCCCAAACTTGGGCAACATCATAATATGGTGGGAGGAGTCATTTGGTGAGTTATGAGTGAAATCCAATCGCTAGAAGTATGGAATACACCAAGCACTCCAATTAGGAACGAACTGCCGTTGAAATTGAATTGTCCAATTTCTCACACCTATTGATTTCGGATCGAGCCCAAAACTTGGGCAACATCATAATATGGTGGGAGGAGTCATTTGGTGAGTTTTGAGTAAAATCCAATCCCAAGAAGTATGGAATACACCAACCACTCCAATTAGGAACGAACTGCCGTTAAACTTGAATTGTCCAATTTCTCACACCTATTGATTTCGGATCGAGCCCAAAACTTGGGCAACATCATAATATGGTGGGAGGAGTCATTTGGTGAGGTTTGAGTGAAATCCAATCGCTAGAAGTATGGAATACACCAACCACTCCAATTAGAAAAGAACTGTCGTTGAAATAGAATTGACCAATTTCTCACACCTATCGAATTCGGATCGAGCCCAAAACTTTGGCAACATCATAATGTGGTGGGAGGAGTCATTTGGTGAGTTTTGAGGGAAATCCAAACGCTAGAAGTACGGAATACACCAACCACTCCAATTAGGAACGAACTGCCGTTGAACTTGAATTGTCCAATTTCTCACACCTATTGATTTCGGATCGAGCCCAAAACTTGGGCAACAACATAATATGGTGGGAGGAGTTATTTGGTGAGTTTTGTGTGAAATCTAATCGCTAGAAGTATGGAATACACCAACCATTCCAATTAGGAACGAACTGCCGTTGAACTTGAATTCTCCAATTTGGAAGACCTATTGATTTCGGATCGGGCCCAAAACTTGGGCAACATCATAATATGGTGGGAGGAGTCATTTGGTGAGTTTTGAGTGAAATCCAATCGCTAGAAGTATGGAATACACCAACCATTCCAATTAGGAACGAACTGCCGTTGAACTTGAATTGTCCAATTTGGAACACGTATTGATTTCGGATCGAGCCCAAAACTTGGGCAACATCATAATATGGTGGGAGGAGTCATTTGGTGAGTTTTGAGGGAAATCTAATCGCTAGAAGTACGGAATACACCAACCACTCCAATTAGGAATGAACTGCCGTTGAACTTGAATTGTCCAATTTGGAACACGTATTGATTTCGGATCGAGCCCAAAACTTGGGCAACATCATAATATGGTGGGAGGAGTCATTTGGTGAGTTTTGAGGGAAATCCAAACGCTAGAAGTACGGAATACACCAACCACTCCAATTAGGAACGAACTGCCATTGAACTTGAATTGTCCAATTTCTCACACCTATTGATTTCGGATCGAGCCCAAAACTTGGGCAACATCATGATATGGTGGGAGGAGTCATTTGGTGAGTTTAGAGTGAAATCCAATTGCTAGAAGTATGGAATACACCAACCACTCCAATTAGGAACGAACTGCCGTTGAACTTGAATTGTCCAATTTGGAAGACCTATTGATTTCGGATCGAGCCCAAAACTTGGGCAACATCATAATATGGTGGGAGGAGTTATTTGGTGAGTTTTGAGTGTAATCCAATCGCTAGAAGTATGGAATACACCAACCACTCCAATTAGGAACGAACTGCCGTTGAACTTGAATTGTCCAATTTGGAAGAACTGTTCATTTCGGATCGAGCCCAAAACTTGGGCAACATCATAATATGGTGGGAGGAGTCATTTGGTGAGTTTTGAGTGAAATCCAATCGCTAGAAGTATGGAATACACCAACCACTCCAATTAGGAAAGAACTGTCGTTGAAATTGAATTGACGAATTTCTCACACCTGTTGAATTCGGATCGAGCCGAAAACTTGGGCAACAACATAATATGGTGGGAGGAGTCATTTGGTGAGTTTTGAGTGAAATCCAATCGCTAGAAGTATGGAATACACCAACCACTCCAATTAGGAAAGAACTGTCGTTGAAATTGAATTGACCAATTTCTCACACCTATCGAATTCGGATCGAGCCCAAAACTTTGGCAACATCATAATATGGTGGGAGGAGTCATTTGGTGAGTTTTTAGTGAAATCCAATCGCTAGAAGTATGGAATACACCAACCACTCCAATTAGGAACGAACTGCCGTTGAAATTGAATTATCCAATTTCTCACACGTATTGATTTCTGATCGAGCCCAAAACTTGGGCAACATCATAATATGGTGGGAGGAGTCATTTGTTGAGTTTTGAGTGAAATCCAATCGCTAGAAGTATGGAATACACCAACCACTCCAATTAGGAATGAACTGTCGTTGAACTTGAATTGTCCAATTTGGAAGACCTATTGATTTCGGATCGAGCCCAAAACTTGGGCAACAACATAATATGGTGGGAGGAGTCATTTGGTGAGTTTTGAGTGAAATCGAATCGGTAGATGTATGGAATACACCAACCACTCCAATTCGGAAAGAACTGTCGTTGAAATTGAATTGACCAATTTCTCACACCTATTGATTTTGGATCGAGCCCAAAACTTGGGCAACATCATAACATGGTGGGAGGAGTCGTTTGGTGAGTTTGGAGAGAAATCCAATCACTAGAAGTATGGAATACACCAACCACTCCAATTACGAACGAACTACCGTTGAACTTGAATTGTCCAATTTGGAACACCTATTGATTTCGGATCGAGCCCAAAACTTGGGCAACATCATAATATGGTGGGAGGAGTCATTTGGTGAGTTTTGAGTGAAATCCAATCGCTAGAAGTATGGAATACACCAACCACTCCAATTAGGAACGAACTTTTGTTGAAATTGAATTGACCAATTTCTCACACCTATTGATTTCGGATCGAGCCCAAATCTTGGGCAACAACATAATATGATGGGAGGAGTCATGTGGTGAGTTTTGAGTGAAATCCAATCGCTAGAAGTATGGAATACACCAACCATTCCAATTAGGAACGAACTGCCGTTGAACTTGAATTGTCCAATTTCTCACACCTATTGATTTAGGATCGAGCCCAAAACTTGGGCAACATCATAATATGGTGGGAGGAGTCATTTGGTTAGTTTTGAGGGAAATCCAATCGCTAGAAGTACGGAATACACCAACCACTCCAATTAGGAATGAACTGCCGTTGAACTTGAATTGTCCAATTTGGAACACGTATTGACTTCGGATCGAGCCCAAAACTTGGGCAACATCATAATATGGTGAGAGGACTCATTTGGTGAGTTTTGAGTGAACTCCAATCGCTAGAAGTATGGAATACACCAACCACTCCAATTAGGAACGAACTGCCGTTGAACTTGAATTGTCCAATTTCTCACACCTATTGATTTCGAATCGAGCCCAAAACTTCGGCAACATCATAATATGGTGGGATGAGTCATTTGGTGAGTTTTGAGTGAAATCCAATCGCTAGAAGTATGGAATACACCAACCAGTCCAATTCGGAAAGAACTCCCGTTGAACTTGAATTGTCCAATTTGGAACACCTATTGATTTCGGATCGAGCCCAAAACTTGGGCAACATCATAATATGGTGGGAGGAGTCATTTGGGGAGTTTGAAGAGAAATCCAATCACTAGACGTATGGAATACACCAACCACTCCAATTAGGAACGAACTGCCGTTGAACTTGAATTGTCCAATTTGGAACACCTATTGATTTCGGATCGAGCCCAAAACTTGGGCAACATCATAATATGGTGGGAGGAGTCATTTGGTGAGTTTTGAGTGAAATCCAATCGCTAGATGTATGGAATACACCAACCACTCCAGTTAGGAACGAACTGCCGTTATACTTGAATTTTCCAATTTGGAACACCTATTGATTTTTTATCGAGCCCAAAACTTGGGCAACATCATAATATGGTGGGAGGAGTCATTTGGTGAGGTTTGAGTGAAATCCAATCGCTAGAAGTATGGAATACACCAACCACTCCAATTGGGAACGAACTGCCGTGGAACTTGAATTGACCAATTTCTCACACCTATTGAATTCGGATCGAGCCCAAAACTTGGGCAACATCATAATATGGTGGGAGGAGTCATTTGGTGAGTTTTGAGTGAAATCCAATCGCTAGAAGTATGTAATACACCAACCACTCCAATTAGGAACGAACTGCCGTTGAACTTGAATTGTCCAATTTCTCACACCTATTGATTTCGGATCGAGCCCAAAACTTCGGCAACATCATAATATGGTGGGATGAGTCATTTGCTGAGTTTTGAGTGAAATCCAATCGCTAGAAGTATTGAATACACCAACCACTCCAATTAGGAACGAACTGCCGTTGAACTTGAATTGTCCAATTCGGAACACCTATTGATTCCGGATCGAGCCCAAAACTTGGGCAACATCATAATATGGTGGGAGGAGTCATTTGGTGAGTTTTGAGTGAAATCCAATCGCTAGAAGTATGGAATACACCAACCACTCCAATTCGGAAAGAACTGTCGTTGAAATTGAATTGACCAATTTCTCACACCTATTGATATCGGATCGAGCCCAAAACTTGGGCAACATCATAATATGGTGGGAGGAGTCATTTGGTGAGTTTGGAGAGAAATCCAATCACTAGAAGTATGGAATACACCAACCACTCCAATTACGAACGAACTGCCGTTGAACTTGAAATGTCCAATTTGGAACACCTATTGATTTCGGATCGAGCCCAAAACTTGGGCAACATCATAACATGGTGGGAGGAGTCATTCGGTGAGTTTTGAGTGAAATCCAATCGCTAGAAGTATGGAATACACCAACCACTCCAATTAGGAACGAACTTTCGTTGAAATTGAATTGACCAATTTCTCACACCTATTGATTTCGGATCGAGCCCAAAACTTGGGCAACATCATAATATGATGGGAGGAGTCATTTGGTGAGTTTTGAGTGAAATCCAATCGCAAGATGTATGGAATACACCAACCACTCCAGTTAGGAACGAACTGCCGTTGAACTTGAATTATCCAATTTCTCACACCTATTGATTTCGGATCGAGCCCTAAACTTGGGCAACATCATAATATGGTGGGAGGAGTCATTTCGTGAGTTTTGTGCGAAATCCAATCGCTAGAAGTATGGAATACACCAACCACTCCAATTAGGAACGAACTTTCGTTGAAATTGAATTGTCCAATTTCTCACACCTATTGATTTCGGATCGAGCCCAAAACTTGGGCAACATCATAATATGATGGGAGGAGTCATTTGGTGAGTTTTGAGTGGAATCCAATCCCTAGATGTATGGAATACCCCAACCACTCCAATTAGGAACGAACTGCCGTTGAACTTGAATTGTCCAATTTCTCACACCTACTGATTTCGGATCGAGCCCAAAACTTGGGCAACATCATAATATGGTGGGAGGAGTCATTTGGTGAGTTTTGAGTGAAATCCAATCGCTAGAAGTATGGAATACACCAACCACTCCAATTAGGAACGAACTGCCGTTGAACTTGAATTGTCCAATTTCCCGCATCTATTGATTTCGGATCGAACCCCAAACTTGGGCAACATCATAATATGGTGGGAGGAGTCATTTGGTGAGTTTTGAGTGAAATCCAACGGCTAGAAGTATGGAATGCACCAACCACTTCAATTAGGAACGAACTGCCGTTGAACTTGAATTGTCCAATTTCTCACACCTATTGATTTCGGATCGAGCCCAAAACTTGGGCAACATCATAATATGATGGGAGGAGTCATTTGGTGAGTTTTGAGTGAAATCCAATCCCTAGATGTATGGAATACACCAACCACTCCAATTAGGAACGAACTGCCGTTGAACTTGAATTGTCCAATTTCTCACACCTACTGATTTCGGATCGAGCCCAAAACTTGGGCAACATCATAATATGGTGGGAGGAGTCATTTGGTGAGTTTTGAGTGAAATCCAATCGCTAGAAGTATGGGATACACCAACCACTCCAATTAGGAACGAACTGCCGTTGAACTTGAATTGTCCAATTTCTCACACCTATTGATTTCGGATCGAGCCCAAAACTTGGGCAACATCATAATATGGTGGGAGGAGTCATTTGGTGAGTTTTGAGTGAAATCAAATCGCTAGAAGTATGGAATACACCAACCACTCCAATTAGGAACGAACTGCCGTTGAACTTGAATTGTCCAATTTCCCGCATCTATTGATTTCGGATCGAACCCCAAACTTGGGCAACATCATAATATGGTGGGAGGAGTCATTTGGTGAGTTTTGAGGGAAATCCAACGGCTAGAAGTATGGAATACACCAACCACTTCAATTAGGGACGAACTGCCGTTGAACTTGAATTGTCCAATTTCTCACACCTATTGATTTCGAATCGAGCCCAAAACTTGGGCAACATCATAATTTGGTGGGAGGAGTCATTTGGTGAGTTTTGAGTGAAATCCAATCGCTAGAAGTATGGAATACACCAACCACTCCAATTCGGAACGAACTTTCGTTGAAATTGAATTGTCCAATTTCTCACACCTATTGATTTCGGATCGAGCCCAAAACTTGGGCAACATCATAATATGATGGAAGGAGTCATTTGGTGAGTTTTGAGTGAAATCCAATCCCTAGATGTATGGAATACACCAACCACTCCAATTAGGAACGAACTGCCGTTGAATTTGAATTGTCCAATTTCTCACACCTACTGATTTCGGATCGAGCACAAAACTTGGGCAACATCATAATATGGTGGGAGGAGTCATTTGGTGAGTTTTGAGTGAAATCCAATCGCTAGAAGTATGGAATACACCAACCACTCCAATTAGGAACGAACTGCCGTTGAACTTGAATTGTCCAATTTCTCACACCTACTGATTTCGGATCGAGCCCAAAACTTGGGCAACATCATAATATGGTGGGAGGAGTCATTTGGTGAGTTTTGAGTGAAATCCAATCGCTAGAAGTATGGAATACACCAACCACTCCAATTAGGAACGAACTGCCGTTGAACTTGAATTGTCCAATTTCCCGAACCTATTGATTTCGGATCGAACCCCAAACTTGGGCAACATCATAATATCGTGGGAGGAGTCATTTGGTGAGTTTTGAGTGAAATCCAATCGCTAGAAGTATGGAATACACCAACCACTACAATTAGGAACGAACTGCCGTTGAACTTGAAATATACAATTTGGAACACCTATTGATTTCGGATCGAGCCCAAAACTTGGGCAACATCATAATATGGTGGGAGGAGTCATTTGGTGAGTTTTGAGTGAAATCCAATGGCTAGAAGTATGGAAAACACTAACCACTCCAATTGGGAACGAACTGCCGTTGAACTTGAATTGGCCAATTTCTCGAACCTATTGATTTCGGATCGAGCCCAAAACTTGGGCAACATCATAATATGGTGGGAGGAGTCATTTGGTGAGTTTTGTGTGAAATCCAATCGCTAGAAGTATGGAATACACCAACCACTCCAATTAGGAACGAACTGCCGTTGAACTTGAATTGTCCAATTTCCCTCACCTATTGATTTCGGATCGAACCCCAAACTTGGGCAACATCATAATATGGTGGGAGGAGTCATTTGGTGAGTTTTGACTGAAATCCAATCGCTAGAAGTATGGAATACACCAACCACTCCAATTAGGAACGAACTGCCGTTGAACTTGAATTGTCCAATTTCCCGAACCTATTGATTTCGGATCGAACCCCAAACTTGGGCAACATCAGAATATGGTGGGAGGAGTCATTTGGTGAGTTTTGACTGAAATCCAATCGCTAGAAGTATGGAATACACCAACCACTCCAATTAGGAACGAACTTTCGTTGAAATTGAATTGACCAATTTCTCACACCGATTGATTTCGGATCGAGCCCAAAACTTGGGCAACATCATAATATGATGGGAGGAGTCATTTGGTGAGTTTTGAGTGAAATCCAATCCCTAGATGTATGGAATACACCAACCACTCCAATTAGGAACGAACTGCCGTTGAACTTGAATTGTCCAATTTCCCGCATCTATTGATTTCGGATCGAACCCCAAACTTGGGCAACATCATAATATGGTGGGAGGAGTCATTTGGTGAGTTTTGAGTGAAATCCAACGGCTAGAAGTATGGAATACACCAACCACTTCAATTAGGAACGAACTGCCGTTGAACTTGAATTGTCCAATTTCTCACACCTACTGATTTCGGATCGAGCCCAAAACTTGGGCAACATCATAATATGGTGGGAGGAGTCATTTGGTGAGTTTTGAGTGAAATCCAATCGCTAGAAGTATGGAATACACCAACCACTCCAATTAGGAACGAACTTTCGTTGAAATTGAATTGACCAATTTCTCACACCTATTGATTTCGGATCGAGCCCAAAACTTGGGCAACATCATAATATGATGGGAGGAGTCATTTGGTGAGTTTTGAGTGAAATCCAATCCCTAGATGTATGGAATACACCAACCACTCCAATTAGGAACGAACTGCCGTTGAACTTGAATTGTCCAATTTCCCGCATCTATTGATTTCGGATCGAACCCCAAACTTGGGCAACATCATAATATGGTGGGAGGAGTCATTTGGTGAGTTTTGAGTGAAATCCAACGGCTAGAAGTATGGAATGCACCAACCACTTCAATTAGGAACGAACTGCCGTTGAACTTGAATTGTCCAATTTCTCACACCTATTGATTTCGGATCGAGCCCAAAACTTGGGCAACATCATAATATGATGGGAGGAGTCATTTGGTGAGTTTTGAGTGAAATCCAATCCCTAGATGTATGGAATACACCAACCACTCCAATTAGGAACGAACTGCCGTTGAACTTGAATTGTCCAATTTCTCACTCCTACTGATTTCGGATCGAGCCCAAAACTTGGGCAACATCATAATATGGTGGGAGGAGTCATTTGGTGAGTTTTGAGTGAAATCCAATCGCTAGAAGTATGGAATACACCAACCACTCCAATTAGGAACGAACTGCCGTTGAACTTGAATTGTCCAATTTCCCGCATCTATTGATCGAACCCCAAACTTGGGCAACATCATAATATGGTGGGAGGAGTCATTTGGTGAGTTTTGAGTGAAATCCAACGGCTAGAAGTATGGAATACACCAACCACTTCAATTAGGAACGAACTGCCGTTGAACTTGAATTGTCCAATTTCTCACACCTATTGATTTCGGATCGAGCCCAAAACTTGGGCAACATCATAATATGGTGGGAGGAGTCATTTGGTGAGTTTTGAGTGAAATCCAATCCCTAGAAGTATGGAATACACCAACCACTCCAATTAGGAATGAACTGCCGTTGAACTTGAATTGTCCAATTTGGAACACCTATTGATTTCGGATCGAGCCCAAAACTTTGGCAAAATCATAATATGGTGGGAGGAGTCATTTGGTGAGTTTTGAATGCAATCCAATCGCTAGAAGTATGGAATAGACCAACCACTCCAATTAGGAACGAACTGCCGTTGAACTTGAATTGTCCAATTTCCCGCACCTATTGATTTCGGATCGAACCCCAAACTTGGGCAACATCATAATATGGTGGGAGGAGTCATTTGGTGAGTTTTGACTGAAATCCAATCGCTAGAAGTATGGAATACACCAACCACTCCAATTAGGAACGAACTGCCGTTGAACTTGAATTGTCCAATTTCCCGAACCTATTGATTTCGGATCGAACCCCAAACTTGGGCAACATCATAATATCGTGGGAGGAGTCATTTGGTGAGTTTTGAGTGAAATCCAATCGCTAGAAGTATGGAATACACCAACCACTACAATTAGGAACGAACTGCCGTTGAACTTGAAATATACAATTTGGAACACCTATTGATTTCGGATCGAGCCCAAAACTTGGGCAACATCATAATATGGTGGGAGGAGTCATTTGGTGAGTTTTGAGTGAAATCCAATGGCTAGAAGTATGGAAAACACTAACCACTCCAATTGGGAACGAACTGCCGTTGAACTTGAATTGGCCAATTTCTCGAACCTATTGATTTCGGATCGAGCCCAAAACTTGGGCAACATCATAATATGGTGGGAGGAGTCATTTGGTGAGTTTTGTGTGAAATCCAATCGCTAGAAGTATGGAATACACCAACCACTCCAATTAGGAACGAACTGCCGTTGAACTTGAATTGTCCAATTTCCCTCACCTATTGATTTCGGATCGAACCCCAAACTTGGGCAACATCATAATATGGTGGGAGGAGTCATTTGGTGAGTTTTGACTGAAATCCAATCGCTAGAAGTATGGAATACACCAACCACTCCAATTAGGAACGAACTGCCGTTGAACTTGAATTGTCCAATTTCCCGAACCTATTGATTTCGGATCGAACCCCAAACTTGGGCAACATCATAATATGGTGGGAGGAGTCATTTGGTGAGTTTTGACTGAAATCCAATCGCTAGAAGTATGGAATACACCAACCACTCCAATTAGGAACGAACTGCCGTTGAACTTGAATTGTCCAATTTCTCGAACCTATTGATTTCGGATCGAACCCCAAACTTGGGCAACATCATAATATGGTGGGAGGAGTCATTTGGTGAGTTTTGAGTGAAATCCAATGGTTAGAAGTATGGAATACACTACCCACTCCAATTGGGAACGAACTGCCGTTGAACTTGAATTGTCCAATTTCTCGCACCTATTGATTTCGGATCGAGCCCAAAACATGGGCAACATCATAATATGGTGGGAGGAGTCATTTGGTGAGTTTTGAGTGAAATCCAATCGCTAGAAGTATGGAATACACCAACCACTCCAATTTGGAACGAACTGCCGTTGAACTTGAATTGTCCAATTTCCCGCACCTATTGAGTTCGGATCGAGCCCAAAACTTGGGCAATATCATAATATGGTGGGAGGAGTCATTTGATGAGTTTTGAGTGAAATCCAATCGGTAGAAGTATGGAATACACCAAACACTCCAATTAGGAACGAACTGCCGTTGAACTTGAATTCTCCAATTTGGAACACCTATTGATTTCGGATCTTGCCCAAAACATGGGAAACATCATAATATGGTGGGAGGAGTCATTTGGTGAGTTTTGAATGAAATCCAATCGCTAGAAGTATGGAATACACCAACCACTCCAATTAGGAACGAACTGCCGTTGAACTTGAATTGTCCAATTTCACACACCTATTGATTTCGGATGGAACCCCAAACTTGGGCAACATCATAATATGGTGGGAGGAGTCATTTGGTGAGTTTCGACTGAAATCCAATCGCTAGAAGTATGGAATACACCAACCACTCCAATTAGGAACGAACTGCCGTTGAACTTAAATTGTCCAATTTCTCACACCTATTGAGTTCGGATCGAGCCCAAAACTTGGGCAACATCATAATATGGTGGGAGGAGTCATTTGGTGAGTTTCGAGTGAAATCCAATCGCTAGAAGTATGGAATACACCAACCACTCCAATGAGGAACGAACTGCCGTTGAACTTGAATTGTCTAATTTGGAACACCTATTGATTTTGGATCGATGCCAAAACTTGGGCAAAATCATAATATGGTGGGAGGAGTCATTTGATGAATTTTGAGTGCTATCCAATCGCTAGAAGTATGGAATAGACCAACCACTCCAATTAGGAACGAACTGCCGTTGAACTTGAATTGTCCAATTTGGAACACCTATTGTTTCGGATCGAGCCCAAATCTTGGGCAACATCATAATATGGTGGGAGTAGTCATTTGGTGAGTTTTCAGTGAAATCCAATGGCTAGAAGTATGGAATACACCAACCACCACAATTAGGAACGAACTGCCGTTGAACTTGAATAGTCCAATTTCTCACACCTATTGAGTTCGGATCGAGCCCAAAACTTGGGCAATATCATAATATGGTGGGAGGAGTCATTTGATGAGTTTTGAGTGAAATCCAATCGCTAGAAGTATGGAATACACCAAACACTCCAATTAGGAACGAACTGCCGTTGAACTTGAATTTTCCAATTTCTCACACCTATTGATTTCGGATCGAGCCCAAAACTTGGGCAACATCATAATACGGTGGGAGGAGTCATTTGGTGAGTTTTGAGTGAAATCCAATCGCTAGAAGTATGGAATACACCAACCACTCCAATTAGGAACGAGCTGCCGTTGAACTTGAATTGTCCAATTTCTCACACCTATTGATTTAGGATCAAGCCCAAAACTTGGGCAAGATCATAATATGGTGGGAGGAGTCATTTGGTGAGTTTTGAATGCAATCCAATCGCTAGAAGTATGGAATACACCAACCACTCCAATTAGGAACGAACTGCCGTTGAACTTGAATTGTCCAATTTCCCGCACCTATTGATTTCGGATCGAACCCCAAACTTGGGCAACATCATAATATGGTGGGAGTTGTCATTTGGTGAGTTTTGACTGAAATCCAATCGCTAGAAGTATGGAGTACACCAACCACTCCAATTAGGAACGAACTGCCGTTGAACTTGAATTGTCCAATTTCCCGAACCTTTTGATTTCGAATCGAACCCCAAACTTGGGCAACATCATAATATGGTGGGAGGAGTCATTTGGTGAGTTTTGAGTGAAATCCAATCGCTAGAAGTATGGAATACACCAACCACTCCAATTAGGAACGAACTGCCGTTGAACTTGAATTGTCCAATTTCACACACCTATTGATTTCGGATGGAACCCCAAACTCGGGCAACATCATAATATGGTGGGAGGAGTCATTTGGTGAGTTTTGAGTGAAATCCAATGGCTAGAAGTATGGAATACACTAACCACTCCAATTGGGAATGAACTGCCGTTGAACTTGAATTGTCCAATTTCTCGCACCTATTGATTTCGGATCGAGCCCAAAACTTGGGCAACATCATAATATGGTGGGAGGAGTCATTTGGTGAGTTTTGTGTGAAATCCAATCGCTAGAAGTATGGAATACACCAACCACTCCAATTAGGAACGAACTGCCGTTGAACTTGAATTGTCCAATTTCCCGCACCTATTGATTTCGGATCGAACCCCAAACTTGGGTAACATCATAATATGGTGGGAGGAGTCATTTGGTGATTTTCGAGTGAAATCCAATCGCTAAAAGTATGGAATACACCAACCACCACAATTAGGAACGAACTGCCGTTGAACTTGAATAGTCCAATTTCTCACACCTATTGAGTTCGGATCGAGCCCAAAACTTGGGCAATATCATAATATGGTGGGAGGAGTCATTTGATGAGTTTTGAGTGAAATCCAAACGCTAGAAGTATGGAATACACCAAACACCCCAATTAGGAACGAACTGCCGTTGAACTTGAATTGTCCTTCTCACACCTATTGATTTTGGATCGAGCCCAAAACTTGGGCAACAACATAATATGGTGGGAGGAGTCATTTGGTGAGTTTTGAGTGAAATCCAATCGCTAGAAGTATGGAATACACCAACCACTCCAATTAGGAACGAACTGCCGTTGAACTTGAATTGTCCAATTTCTCACACCTATTGATTTAGGATCAAGCCCAAAACTTGGGCAAGATCATAATATGGTGGGAGGAGTCATTTGGTGAGTTTTGAATGCAATCCAATCGCTAGAAGTATGGAATACTCCAACCACTCCAATTAGGAACGAACTGCCGTTGAACTTGAATTTTCCAATTTCCCGCACCTATTGATTTCGGATCGAACCCCAAACTTGGGCAACATCATAATATGTTGGGAGTTGTCATTTGGTGAGTTTTGACTGAAATCCAATCGCTAGAAGTATGGAATACACCAACCACTCCAATTAGGAACGAACTGCCGTTGAACTTGAATTGTCCAATTTCCCGAACCTTTTGATTTCGGATCGAACCCCAAACTTGGGCAACATCATAATATGGTGGGAGGAGTCATTTGGTGAGTTTTGAGTGAAATCCAATCGCTAGAAGTATGGAATACACCAACCACTACAATTAGGAACGAACTGCCGTTGAACTTGAATTGTCCTATTTTGAACACCTATTGATTTCGGATCGAGCCCAAAACTTGGGCAACATCATAATATGGTGGGAGGAGTCATTTGGTGAGTTTTGAGTGAAATCCAATGGCTAGAAGTATGGAATACACTAACCACTCCAATTGGGAACGAACTGCCGTTGAACTTGAATTGTCCAATTTCTCGCACCTATTGTTTTCGGATCGAGCCCAAAACTTGGGCAACATCATAATATGGTGGGAGGAGTCATTTCGTGAGTTTTGTGCGAAATCCAATCGCTAGAAGTATGGAATACACCAACCACTCCAATTAGGAACGAACTGCCGTTGAACTTGAATTGTCCAATTTCTCACACCTATTGATTTCGGATCGAGCCCAAAACTTCGGCAACATCATAATATGGTGGGATGAGTCATTTGCTGAGTTTTGAGTGAAATCCAATCGCTAGAAGTATGGAATACACCAACCACTCCAATTCGGAAAGAACTGTCGTTGAAATTAAATTGACCAATTTCTCACACCTATTGATTTCGGATCGAGCCCAAAACTTGGGTAACATCATAATATGGTGGGAGGCGTCATTTGGTGAGTTTGGAGAGAAATCCAATCACTAGAAGTATGGAATACACCAACCACTCCAATTAGGAACGAACTGCCGTTGAACTTGAATTGTCCAATTTGGAACACCTATTGATTCCGGATCGAGCCCAAAACTTGGGCAACATCATAATATGGTGGGAGGAGTCATTTGGTGAGTTTTGAGTGAAATCCAATCGCTAGAAGTATGGAATACACCAACCACTCCAATTCGGAAAGAACTGTCGTTGAAATTGAATTGACCAATTTCTCACACCTATTGATATCGGATCGAGCCCAAAACTTGGGCAACATCATAATATGGTGGGAGGAGTCATTTGGTGAGTTTGGAGAGAAATCCAATCACTAGAAGTATGGAATACACCAACCACTCCAATTACGAACGAACTGCCGTTGAACTTGAATTGTCCAATTTGGAACACCTATTGATTTCGGATCGAGCCCAAAACCTGGGCAACATCATAACATGGTGGGAGGAGTCATTTGGTGAGTTTGGAGAGAAATCCAATCACTAGAAGTATGGAATACACTAACCACTCCAATTAGGAACGAACTGCCGTTGAACCTGAATTGTCCAATTTGGAACACCTGAATTGTTCCAAATTGGACAATTCAAGTTCAACGGCAGTTCGTTCCTAATTGGAGTGGTTGGTGTATTCCATACTTCTAGCGATTGGATTTCACTCAAAACTCTCCAAAATGACTCCTCCCACCATATTATGACGTTGCCCAAGTTTTGGGCTCGATCCGAAATCAATAGGTGTTCCAAATTGGACAATTCAAGTTCAACGGCAGTTCGTTCCTAATTGGATTGGTTGGTGTATTCCATACTTCTAGCGATTGGATTTCACTCAAAACTCACCAAATGACTCCTCCCACCATATTATGTTGTTGCCCAAGTTTTGGGCTCTATCCGAAATCAATAGGTGTTCCAAATTGGACAATTCAAGTTCAACGGCAGTTCGTTCCTAATTGGAGTGGATGGTGTATTCCATACTTCTAACGATTGGATTTCTCTCAAAACTCAACAAATGACTCCTCCCACCATATAATGACGTTGCCCAAGTTTTGGGCTCGATCCAAAATCAATAGGTGTGAGAAATTGGAAAATTCAAGTTCAACGGCAGTTCGTTCCTAATTGGAGTGGTTGGTGTATTCCGTACTTCTAGCGTTTGGATTTCCCTCAAAACTCACCAAATGACTCCTCCCACCATATTATGATTGTGCCCAAGTTTTGGGCTCGATCCGAAATCAATAGGTGTTCCAAATTGGACAATTCAAGTTCAACGGCAGTTCGTTCCTAATTGGAGTGGTTGGTGTATTCCATACTTCTAGCGATTGGATTTCACTCAAAACTCACCAAATGACTCCTCCCACCATATTATGTTGTTGCCCAAGTTTTGGGCTCGATCCGAAATCAATAGGTGTGAGAAATTGGACAATTCAAGTTCAACGGCAGTTCGTTCCTAATTGGAGTGTTTGGTGTATTCCATACTTCTAGCGATTGGATTTCGCACAAAACTCACGAAATGACTCCTCCCACCATATTATGATGTTGCCCAAGTTTTGGGCTCGATCCGAAAACAATAGGTGCGAGAAATTGGACAATTCAAGTTCAACGGCAGTTCGTTCCCAATTGGAGTGGTTAGTGTATTCCATACTTCTAGCCATTGGATTTCACTCAAAACTCACCAAATGACTCCTCCCACCAAAACTTGGGCAACATCATAATATGGTCGGAGGAGTCATTTGTTGAGTTTTGAGTGAAATCCAATCGCTAGAAGTATGGAATACACCAACCACTCCAGTTAGGAATGAACTGCCGTTGAACTTGAATTGTCCAATTTCGAACACCTATTGATTTCGGATCGAGCCCAAAACTTGGGCAACATCATAATATGGTGGGAGGAGTCATTTTGGTGAGTTTTGAGTGGGAGGAGTCATTATGATGTTGCCCAAGTTTTGGGCTCGATCCGAAATCAATAGGTGTGAGAAATTGGACAATTCAAGTTCAACGGCAGTTCGTTCCTAATTGGAGTGGTTGGTGTATCCCATACTTCTAGCGATTGGATTTCACTCAAAACTCAGCAAATGACTCATCCCACCATATTATGATGTTGCCGAAGTTTTGGGCTCGATTCGAAATCAATAGGTGTGAGAAATTGGACAATTCACGTTCAACGGCAGTTCGTTCCTAATTGGAGTGGTTGGTGTATTCCATACTTCTAGCGATTGGATTTCACTCAAAACTCACCAAATGAGTCCTCTCACCATATTATGATGTTGCCCTAGTTTTGGGCTCGATCCGAAATCAATACGTGTTCCAAATTGGACAATTCATGTTCAACGGCAGTTCATTCCTAATTGGAGTGGTTGGTGTATTCCGTACTTCTAGCGATTGGATTTCCCTCAAAACTCACCAAATGACTCCTCCCACCATATTATGATGTTGCCCAAGTTTTGGGCTCGATCCGAAATCAATACGTGTTCCAAATTGGAAAATTCAAGTATAACGGCAGTTCGTTCCTAACTGGAGTGGTTGGTGTATTCCATACATCTAGCGATTGGATTTCACTCAAAACTCACCAAATGACTCCTCCCATCATATTATGATGTTGCCCAAGCTTGGGGCTCGATCCGAAATCAATAGGTGTGAGAAATTGGACAATTCAAGTTCAACGGCAGTTCGTTCCTAATTGGACTGGTTGGTGTTTCCATACTTCTAGCGATTGGATTTCACTCAAAACTCACCAAATGACTCCTCCCACCATATTATGATGTTGCCCAAGTTTTGGGCTCGATCAGAAATCAATACGTGTGAGAAATTGGATAATTCAATTTCAACGGCAGTTCGTTCCTAATTGGAGTGGTTGGTGTATTCCATACTTCTAGCGATTGGATTTCCCTCAAAACTCACCAAATGACTCCTCCCACCATATTATGATGTTGCCAAAGTTTTGGGCTCGATCCGAATTCGATAGGTGTGAGAAATTGGTCAATTCAATTTCAACGACAGTTCTTTCCTAATTGGAGTGGTTGGTGTATTCCATACTTCTAGCGATTGGATTTCACACAAAACTCACCAAATGACTCCTCCCACCATATTATGATGTTGCCCAAGTTTTGGGCTCGATCCGAATTCAACAGGTGTGAGAAATTGGTCAATTCAATTTCAACGACAGTTCTTTCCTAATTGGAGTGGTTGGTGTATTCCATACTTCCAGCGATTAGATTTCACTCAAAACTCACCAAATGACTCCTCCCACCATATTATGATGTTGCCCAAGTTTTGGGCTCGATCCGAAATGAACAGTTCTTCCAAATTGGACAATTCAAGTTCAACGGCAGTTCGTTCCTAATTGGAGTGGTTGGTGTATTCCATACTTCTAGCGATTGGATTTCACTCAAAACTCACCAAATGACTCCTCCCACCATATTATGATGTTGCCCAAGTTTTGGGCTCGATCCGAAATCAATTGGTGTGAGAAATTGGACAATTCAAGTTCAACGGCAGTTCGTTCCTAATTGGAGTGGTTGGGGTATTCCATACTTCTAGCAATTGGATTTCACTCAAAACTCACCAAATGACTCCTCCCACCATATTATAATGTTGCCCAAGTTTTGGGTTTGATCTGAATTCAACAGGTGTGAGAAATTGGTCAATTCAATTTCAACGACAGTTCTTTCCTAATTGGAGTGGTTGGTGTATTCCATACTTCTAGCAATTGGATTTCACTCTAAACTCACCAAATGACTCCCCCCACCATATCATGATGTTGCCCAAGTTTTGGGCTCGATCCGAAATCAATAGGTGTGAGAAATTGGACAATTCAAGTTCAACGGCAGTTCGTTCCTAATTGGAGTGGTTGGTGTATTCCATACTTCTTGGGATTGGATTTCACTCAAAACTCACCAAATGACTCCTCCCACCATATTATGATGTTGCCCAAGTTTTGGGCTCGATGCGAAATCAATAGGTGTGAGAAATTGGACAATTCAAGTTCAACGGCAGTTCGTTCCTAATTGGAGTGGTTGGTGTATTCCGTACTTCTAGAGATTGGATTTCGCTGAAAACTCACCAAATGACTCCTCCCACCATATTATGATGTTGCCCAAGTTTGGGGCTCGATCCGAAATCAATAGGTCTGAGAAATTGGACAATTCAAGTTCAACGGCAGTTCGTTCCTAATTGGAGTGGTTGGTGTATTCCATACTTCTAACGATTGGATTTTACTCAAAACTCCCCAAATGACTCCTCCCACCATATTATGATGTTGCCCAAGTTTTGGGCTTGATCCGAAATCAATACGTGTTCCAAATTGGACAATTCAAGTTCAACGGCAGTTCATTCCTAATTGGAGTGGTTGGTGTATTCCGTACTTCTAGCGATTGGATTTCCCTCAAAACTCGCCAAATGACTCCACCCACCATATTATGATGTTGCCCAAGTTTTGGGCTCGATCGGAAATCAATACGTGTTCCAAATTGGACAATTCAAGTTCAACGGCAGTTCGTTCCTAATTGGAGTGGTTGGTGTATTCCATACTTCTAGCGATTGGATTTCACTCAAAACTCAGCAAATGACTCCTCCCTCCATATTATGATGTTCCCCAAGTTTTGGGCTCGATCCGAATTCAATAGGTGTGAGAAATTGGTCAATTCAATTTCAACGACAGTTCTTTCCTAATTGGAGTGGTTGGTGTATTCCGTACTTCTAGCGATTGGATTTCACTCTAAACTCACCAAATGACTCCTCCCACCATATTATGATGTTGCCCAAGTTTGGGGCTCGATCCGAAATCAATAGGTGTGAGAAATTGGACAATTCAAGTTCAACGGCAGTTCGTTCCTAATTGGAGTGGTTGGTGTATTCCATACTTCTAACGATTGGATTTCTCTCAAAACTCAACAAATGACTCCTCCCACCATATAATGACGTTGCCCAAGTTTTGGGCTCGATCCAAAATCAATAGGTGTGAGAAATTGGAAAATTCAAGTTCAACGGCAGTTCGTTCCTAATTGGAGTGGTTGGTGTATTCCGTACTTCTAGCGTTTGGATTTCCCTCAAAACTCACCAAATGACTCCTCCCACCACATTATGATGTTGATAAAGTTTTGGGCTCGATCCGAATTCGATAGGTGTGAGAAATTGGTCAATTCAATTTCAACGACAGTTCTTTCCTAATTGGGGTGGTTGGTGTATTCCATACTTCTAGCGATTGGATTTCACTCAAAACTCACCAAATGACTCCTCCCACCATATTATGATGTTGCCCAAGTTTTTGGCTCGATCCGAAATTAATAGGTGTTCCAAATTGGACAATTGAAGTTCAACGGCAGTTCGTTCCATTTTGGAGTGGTTGCTGTATTCCATAGTTCTGGCGATTGGATTTCACTCAAAAGTCACCAAATGACTCTTACTACCATATTATGATGTTGCCAAAGTTTTGGGCTCGATCCGAAATCAACAGGTGTGAGAAATTGGACAATTCAAGTTCAACGGCAATTCGT
The DNA here is from genome assembly GCF_965620075.1 of Prunus avium. NCBI lineage: Eukaryota > Viridiplantae > Streptophyta > Magnoliopsida > Rosales > Rosaceae > Prunus > Prunus avium. The sequence continues at coordinate 21,637,337 of NC_142286.1, read as the reverse complement.
CCCTAATTGGAGTGGTTGGTGTATTCCATACTTCTAGCGATTGGATTTCACTCAAAACTCACCAAATGACTCCTCCCACGATATTATGTTGTTGCCCAAGTTTTGGGCTCGATCCGAAATCAATAGGTCTTCCAAATTGGACAATTCTTGTTCAACGGCAGTTCGTTCCTAGTTGGAGTGGTTGGTGTATTCCATACTTCTAGCGATTGGATTTCACTCAAAACACACCAAATGACTCCTCCCACAATATTATGATGTTGCCCAAGTTTTGGGGTCGATCCGAAATCAATAGGTGTTCCCAATTGGACAATTCAAGTTCATCGGCAGTTCGTTCCAAATTGGAGTGGTTGGTGTATTCCATAGTTCTGGCGATTGGATTTCAATCAAAAATCACCAAATGACTCCTCCCGCCATATTATGATGTTGCCCAAGTTTTGGGTTCGATCCGAAATCTATAGGTGTTCCAAATTGGACAATTCAAGTTCAACGGCAGTTCGTTCCTAATTGGAGTGGTTGGCGTTTTCCATACTTCTAGCGATTGGATTTCACTCAAAACTCAGCAAATGACTCCTCCCTCCATATTATGATGTTCCCCAAGTTTTGGGCTCGATCCGAATTCAATAGGTGTGAGAAATTGGTCAATTCAATTTCAACGACAGTTCTTTCCTAATTGGAGTGGTTGGTGTATTCCGTACTTCTAGCGATTGGATTTCACTCAAAACTCACCACATGACTCCTCCCACCATATTATGACGTTGCCCAAGTTTTGGGCTCGATCCGAAATCAATAGGTGTTCCAAATTGGACAATTCAAGTTCAACGGCGGTTCGTTCCTAATTGGAGTGGTTGGTGTATTCCATACTTCTAGCGATTGGATTTCACTCAAAACTCACCAAATGACTCCTCCCACCATATTATGATGTTGCCCATGTTTTGGGCTCGATCCGAAATCAATAGGTTTTCCAAATTGGACTATCAAGTTCAACGGCAGTTCGTTCCTAATTGGAGTGGTTGGTGTATTCCATACTTCTAGCGATTGGATTACACTCAAAACTCACCAAATGACTCCTCCCACCATCTTATGATGTTGCCCATGTTTTGGGCTCGATCCGAAATCAATAGGTGTTCCAAATTGGACAATTCAAGTTGAACGGCAGTTCGTTCCTAATTGGAGTGGTTGGTGTATTCGATACTTCTAGCGATTGGATTTCACTAAAAACTCACCAAACGACTCCTCCCACCATATTATGTTGTTGCCCAAGTTTTGGGCTCGATCCGAAATCAATAGGTCCGAGAAATTGGTCAATTCAATTTCAACGACCGTTCGTTCCTAATTGTAGTGGTTGGTGTATTCCGTACGTCTAGCGATTGGATTTCACTCAAAACTCACCAAATGACTCCTCCCACGATATTATGATGTTGCCCAAGTTTTGGGCTCGATCCGAAATCAATAGGTGTTCCATATTGGACAATTCAAGTTCAACGGCAGTTCGTTCCTAATTGGAGTGGTTGGTGTATTCCATACTTCTAGCGATTGGATTTCACTCAAAACTCACCAAATGACTCCTCCCACCATATTATGATGTTGCCCAAGTTTGGGGCTCGATCCGAAATCAATAGGTGTTCCAAATTGGACAATTCAAGTTCAACGGCAGTTCGTTCCTAATTGGAGTGGTTGGTGTATTCGATACTTCTAGCGATTGGATTTCACTCAAAACTCACCAAACGACTCCTCCCACCATATTATGTTGTTCAAGTTTTGGGCTCGATCCGAAATCAATAGGTCCGAGAAATTGGTCAATTAAATTTCAACGACCGTTCGTTCCTAATTGTAGTGGTTGGTGTATTCCGTACGTCTAGCGATTGGATTTCACTCAAAACTCACCAAATGACTCCTCCCACCATATTATGATGTTGCCCAAGTTTTGGGCTCGATCCGAAATCAATAGGTCTAAGAAATTGGTGAATTTAATTTCAACGACAGTTCGTTCCAAATTGGAGTGGTTGGTGTATTCCCTACTTCTAGCGATTGGATTTCACTCAAAACTCACCAAATGACTCCTCCCACCATATTATGATGTTGCCGAAGTTTTGGGCTCGATCCGAAATCAATAGGTGTTCCAAACTGGACAATTCAAGTTCAACGGCAGTTCGTTCCTAATTGGAGTGGTTGGTGTATTCCATACTTCTAGCGATTGGATTTCACTCAAAACTCACCAAATGACTCCTCCCACCATATTATGTTGTTGCCCAAGTTTTGGGCTCGATCCGAAATCAATAGGTGTTCCAAATTGGACAATTCAAGTTCAACGGCAGTTCGTTCCTAACTGGAGTGGTTGGTGTATTCCATACTTCTAGCGATTGGATTTCACTCAAAACTCACCAATTGACTCCTCCCACCATATTATGATGTTGCCCAAGTTTTGGGCTCGATCCGAAATCAATAGGTCTAAGAAATTGGTCAATTTAATTTCAACGACAGTTCGTTCCTAATTGGAGTGGTTGGTGTATTCCATACTTCTGCAAATTGGATTTCACTCAAAACTCATCAAATGACTCCTCCCGCCATATTATGATGTTGCCCGGGTTTTGGGCTCGATCCAAAATCAATAGGTGTGAGAAATTGGACAATTCAATTTCAACGGCAGTTCGTTCCAAATTGGAGTGGTTGGTGTATTCCATACTTCTAGGGATTGGATAGCACTCAAAACTCACCAAATGACTCCTCCCACCATATTATAATGTTGCCCAAGTTTTGGGCTCGATTCGAAATTAATAGGTGTTCCAAATTGGACAATTCAAGTTCAACGGCAGTTCGTTCCTAACTGGAGTGGTTGGTGTATTCCATACTTCTAGCGATTGGATTTCACTCAAAACTCACCAAATGACTCCTCCCACCATATTATGTTGTTGCCCAAGTTTTGGGCTCGATCCGAAATCAATAGGTGTTCCAAATTGGACAATTCAAGTTCAACGGCAGTTCGTTCCTAACTGGAGTGGTTGGTGTATTCCATACTTCTAGCGATTGGATTTCACTCAAAACTCACCAATTGACTCCTCCCACCATATTATGATGTTGCCCAAGTTTTGGGCTCGATCCGAAATCAATAGGTGTTCCAAATTGGACAATTCATGTTCAACGGCAGTTCGTTCCTAACTGGAGTGGTTGGTGTATTCCATACTTCTAGCGATTGGATTTCACTCAAAACTCACCAATTGACTCCTCCCACCATATTATGATGTTTTATAAGTTTTGGGCTCGATCCGAAATCAATAGGTGTTCCAAATTGGACAATTCAAGTTCAACGGCAGTTCGTTCCTAACTGGAGTGGTTGGTGTATTCCATACTTCTAGCGATCGGATTTCACTCAAAACTCACCAATTGACTCCTCCCACCATATTATGATGTTGCCCAAGTTTTGGGCTCGATCCGAAATCAATAGGTGTTCCAAATTGGACAATTCATGTTCAACGGCAGTTCGTTCCTAACTGGAGTGGTTGGTGTATTCCATACTTCTAGCGATTGGATTTCACTCAAAACTCACCAATTGACTCCTCCCACCATATTATGATGTTTTATAAGTTTTGGGCTCGATCCGAAATCAATAGGTGTTCCAAATTGGACAATTCAAGTTCAACGGCAGTTCGTTCCTAACTGGAGTGGTTGGTGTATTCCATACTTCTAGCGATTGGATTTCACTCAAAACTCACCAATTGACTCCTCCCACCATATTATGATGTTGCCCAAGTTTTGGGCTCGATCCGAAATCAATAGGTGTTCCAAATTGGACAATTCATGTTCAACGGCAGTTCGTTCCTAACTGGAGTGGTTGGTGTATTCCATACTTCTAGCGATTGGATTTCACTCAAAACTCACCAATTGACTCCTCCCACCATATTATGATGTTGCCCAAGTTTTGGGCTCGATCCGAAATCAATAGGTGTTCCAAATTGGACAATTCAATTTCAACGGCAGTTCGTTCCTAATTGGAGTGGTTGGTGTATTCCATACTTCTAGGGATTGGATAGCACTCAAAACTCATCAAATGACTCCTCCCACCATATTATGATTTTGCCCAAGTTTTGGCCTCGATCCGAAATCAATAGGTGTTCCAAATTGGACAATTCAAGTTCAACGGCAGTTCGTTCCTAATTGGAGTGGTTGGTGTATTCCATACTTCTAGCGATTGGATTTCACTCAAAACTCACCAAATGACTCCTCCCACCATATTATGATGTTGCCCAAGTTTGGGGCTCGATCCAAAATCAATAGGTGTGAGAAATTGGACAATTCAAGTTCAACGTCCGTTCGTTCCTAATTGGAGTGGTTGGTGTATTCCATACTTCTGGAAATTGGATTTCACTCAAAACTCATCAAATGACTCCTCTCGCAATATTATGATGTTGCCCGGGTTTTGGGCTCGATCCAAAATCAATAGGTGTGAGAAATTGGACAATTCAATTTCAACGGCAGTTCGTTCCAAATTGGAGTGGTTGGTGTATTCCATACTTCTAGGGATTGGATAGCACTCAAAACTCACCAAATGACTCCTCCCACCATATTATAATGTTGCCCAAGTTTTGGGCTCGATTCGAAATTAATAGGTGTTCCAAATTGGACAATTCAAGTTCAACGGCAGTTCGTTCCTAACTGGAGTGGTTGGTGTATTCCATACTTCTAGCGATTGGATTTCACTCAAAACTCACCAATTGACTCCTCCCACCATATTATGATGTTGCCCAAGTTTTGGGCTCGATCCGAAATCAATAGGTGTTCCAAATTGGACAATTCATGTTCAACGGCAGTTCGTTCCTAACTGGAGTGGTTGGTGTATTCCATACTTCTAGCGATTGGATTTCACTCAAAACTCACCAATTGACTCCTCCCACCATATTATGAGGTTTTCCAAGTTTTGGGCTCGATCCGAAATCAATAGGTGTTCCAAATTGCACAATTCAAGTTCAACGGTAGTTCGTTCCTAACTGGAGTGGTTCGTGTATTCCATACTTCTAGCGATTGGATTTCACTCAAAACTCACCAAATGACTCCTCCCACCATTTTATGATGTTGTCCAAGTTTTGGGCTCGATCCGAAATCAATAGGTGTTCCGAATTGGACAATTCAAGTTCAACGGCAGTTCGTTCCTAACTGGAGTGGTTGGTGTATTCCATACTTCTAGCGATTGGATTTCACTCAAAACACACCAATTGACTTCTCCCAGCATATTATTATTTTGCCCAAGTTTTGGGCTCGATCCGAAATCAACAGGTGTGAGAAATAGGACAATTCAAGTTCAACGGCAGTTCGTTCCTAATTGGAGTGGTTGGTGTATTCCATACTTCTAGATATTTGATTTCACTCAAAACTCACCAAATGACTCCTCCCACCATATTATGATGTTGCCCATGTTTTGGGCTCGATCCGAAATCAATAGGTGTTCCAAATGGGACAATTCAAGTTCAACGGCAGTTCGTTCCTAACTGGAGTGGTTGGTGTATTCCATACTTCTAGCGATTGGATTTCACTCAAAACTCACCAATTGACTCCTCCCACCGTATTATGTTGTTGCCCAAGTTTTGGGCTCGATCCGAAATCAATTGGTGTTCCAAATTGGACAATTCAAGTTCAACGGAAGTTCGTTTCTAACTGGAGTGGTTGGTGTATTCCATACTTCTAGCGATTGGATTTCACTCAAAACTCACCAATTGACTCCTCCCACCGTATTATGTTGTTGCCCAAGTTTTGGGGTCGATCCGAAATCAATAGTTGTTCCAAATTGGACAATTCAAGTTCAACGGCAGTTCGTTCCTAACTGGAGTGGTTGGTGTATTCCATACTTCTAGCGATTGGATTTCACTCAAAACTCACCAATTGACTCCTCCCACCATATTATGATGTTGCCCAAGCATTGGGCTCGATCCGAAATCAATAGGTGTTCCAAATTGGACAATTCAAGTTCAACGAAAATTCGTTCCTAATTGGAGTGGTTGGTCTTTTCGATACTTCTAGCGATTGGATTTCACTCAAAACTCACCAAACGACTCCTCCCTCCATATTATGTAGTTGCCCAAGTTTTGGCCTCGATCCGAAATCAATAGGTCCGAGAAATTGGTCAATTCAATTTCAACGACCGTTCGTTCCTAATTGTAGTGGTTGGTGTATTCCATACGTCTAGCGATTGGATTTCACTCAAAACTCACCAAATGACTCCTCCCACCATATTATGATGTTGCCCAAGTTTTGGGCTCGATCCGAAATCAATAGGTGTTCCAAACTGGACAATTCAAGTTCAACGGCAGTTCGTTCCTAACTGGAGTGGTTGGTGTATTCCATACTTCTAGCGATTGGATTTCACTCAAAACTCACCAATGACTCCTCCCACCATATTATGATGTTGCCCAAGTTTTGGGCTCGATCCGAAATCAATAGGTGTGAGAAATTGGACAATTCAAGTTCAACGGCAGTTCGTTCCTAATTGGAGTGGTTGGTGTATTCCATACTTCTAGTGATTGGATTTCACTCAAAACTCACCAAATGACTCCTCCCACCATATTATGATGTTGCCGAAGTTTTGGGCTCGATCCGAAATCAATAGGTGTTCGAAATTGAACAATTCAAGTTCAACGACAGTTCGTTCCTAATTGGAGTGGTAGGTGTATTCCATACTTCTAGCGATTGGATTTCACTCAAAACTCAACAAATGACTCCTCCCACCATATTATGATGTTGCCCAAGTTTTGGGCTCGATCCGAAATCAATAGGTGTGAGAAATTGGACAATTCAAGTTCAACGGCAGTTCGTTCCTAATTGGAGTGGTTGGTGTATTCTTACTTCTAGCGATTGGATTTGACTCAAAACTAACCAAATGACTCCCCCCACCATATTATGATGTTGCCCAAGTTTTGGTCTCGATCCGAAATGAATAGGAGTTCGAAATTGCACAATTCAAGTTGAACACAAGTTCGTTCCTAATTGGAGTGGTTGGTGTATTCCATACTTCTAGCGATTGGATTTCACTCAAAACTCACCAAATGACTCCTCCCACCATATTACGGTGTTGCCCAAGGTTTGGGCTTGATCAGAAATCAATAGGAGTTCCAAATTGGACAATTCAAGTTCAACGGCAGTTCGTTCCTAATTGTAGTAGTTCGTGTATTCCATACTTCTAGCGATTGGATTTCACTCAAAACTCACCAAATGACTCCTCCCACGATATTATGATGTTTCCCAAGTTTTGGGCTCGATCCGAAATCAATAGGTGTTCCAAATTGGACAATTCAAGTTCAGCGGCAGTTCGTTCCTAATTGGAGTGGGTGGTGTATTCCATACTTCTAGCGATTGGATTTCACTCAAAACTCACCAAATCACTCCTCCCACCATATTATGATGTTGCCCAAGTTTGGGGCTCGGTCCGAAATCAATAGGTGTGAGAAATTGGACAATTCAAGTTCAACGGCAGTTCGTTCCTAATTGGAGTGGTTGGTGTATTCCATACTTCTAGCGATTGGATTTCACTCACAACTCACCAAATGACTCCTCCCACCATATTACGATGTTGCCCAAGTTTGGGGCTCGATCCGAAATGAATAGGTGTGAGAAATTGGACAATTCAAATTCAACGGCAGTTCGTTCCTAATTGGAGTGGTTGGTGTATTCCATACTTCTAGCGATTGGATTTCACTCAAAACTCACCAAATGACTCCTCCCACCATATTATGACATTGCCCAAGTTTGGGGCTCGATCCGATAACAATAGGTGTGAGAAATTGGACAATTCAAGTTCAACGGCAGTTCGTTCCTAATTGGAGTGGTTGGTGTATTCCATACTTCTAGCGATTGGATTTCACTCACCACATGACTCCTCCCACCATATTACGATGTTGCCCAAGTTTGGGGCTCGATCCGAAATCAATAGGTGTGAGAAATTGGACAATTCAAGTTCAACGGCAGTTCGTTCCTAATTGGAGTGGTTGGTGTATTCCATACTTCTAGCGATTGGATTTCACTCAAAACTCACCAAATGACTCCTCCCACCATATTATGATGTTGCCCAAGTTTTGGGCTCGATCCGGAATCAATAGGTGTTCCAAATTGGACAATTCAAGTTCAACGGCAGTTCGTTCCTAACTGGAGTGGTCGGTGTATTCCATACTTCTAGCGATTGGATTTCACTCAAAACTCACCAATTGACTCCTCCCACCATATTATGATGTTGCCCAAGTTTTGGGCTCGATCCGAAATCAATAGGTGTTCCAAATTGGACAATTCAAGTTCAACGGCAGTTCGTTCCTAACTGGAGTGGTTGGTGTATTCCATACTTCTAGCGATTGGATTTCACTCAAAACTCACCAATTGACTCCTCCCACCATATTATGATGTTTTCCAAGTTTTGGGCTCGATCCGAAATCAATAGGTGTTCCAAATTGGACAATTCAAGTTCAACGGCAGTTCGTTCCTAACTGGAGTGGTTGGTGTATTCCATACTTCTAGCGATTGGATTTCACTCAAAACTCACCAAATGACTCCTCCCACCATATTATGATGTTGCCCAAGTTTTGGGCTCGATTCGAAATCAATAGGTGTTCCAAATTGGACAATTCAAGTTCAACGGCAGTTCGTTCCTAACTGGAGTGGTTGGTGTATTCCATACTTCTAGCGATTGGATTTCACTCAAAACTCACCAATTGACTCCTCCCACCATATTACGATGTTGCCCAAGTTTTGGGCTCGATCCGAAATCAGTAGGTGTTCCAAATTGGACAATTCAAGTTCAACGGCAGTTCGTTCCTAACTGGAGTGGTTGGTGTATTCCATACTTCTAGCGATTGGATTTCACTCAAAACTCACCAATTGACTCCTCCCACCATATTATGAGGTTTTCCAGGTTTTGGGCTCGATCCGAAATCAATAGGTGTTCCAAATTGGACAATTCAAGTTCAACGGTAGTTCGTTCCTAACTGGAGTGGTTCGTGTATTCCATACTTCTAGCGATTGGATTTGACTCAAAACTAACCAAATGACTCCCCCCACCATATTATGATGTTGCCCAAGTTTTGGTCTCGATCCGAAATGAATAGGTGTTCGAAATTGCACAATTCAAGTTCAACACAAGTTCGTTCCTAATTGGAGTGGTTGGTGTATTCCATACTTCTAGCGATTGGATTTCACTCAAAACTCACCAAATGATTCCTCCCACCATATTACGGTGTTGCCCAAGGTTTGGGCTTGATCCGAAATCAATAGGAGTTCCAAATTGGACAATTCAAGTTCAACGGCAGTTCGTTCCTAATTGTAGTAGTTCGTGTATTCCATACTTCTAGCGATTGGATTTCACTCAAAACTCACCAAATGACTCCTCCCACGATATTATGATGTTTCCCAAGTTTTGGGCTCGATCCGAAATCAATAGGTGTTCCAAATTGGACAATTCAAGTTCAGCGGCAGTTCGTTCCTAATTGGAGTGGGTGGTGTATTCCATACTTCTAGCGATTGGATTTCACTCAAAACTCACCAAATCACTCCTCCCACCATATTATGATGTTGCCCAAGTTTGGGGCTCGGTCCGAAATCAATAGGTGTGAGAAATTGGACAATTCAAGTTCAACGGCAGTTCGTTCCTAATTGGAGTGGTTGGTGTATTCCATACTTCTAGCGATTGGATTTCACTCACAACTCACCAAATGACTCCTCCCACCATATTACGATGTTGCCCAAGTTTGGGGCTCGATCCGAAATGAATAGGTGTGAGAAATTGGACAATTCAAATTCAACGGCAGTTCGTTCCTAATTGGAGTGGTTGGTGTATTCCATACTTCTAGCGATTGGATTTCACTCAAAACTCACCAAATGACTCCTCCCACCATATTATGACATTGCCCAAGTTTGGGGCTCGATCCGATAACAATAGGTGTGAGAAATTGGACAATTCAAGTTCAACGGCAGTTCGTTCCTAATTGGAGTGGTTGGTGTATTCCATACTTCTAGCGATTGGATTTCACTCACCACATGACTCCTCCCACCATATTACGATGTTGCCCAAGTTTGGGGCTCGATCCGAAATCAATAGGTGTGAGAAATTGGACAATTCAAGTTCAACGGCAGTTCGTTCCTAATTGGAGTGGTTGGTGTATTCCATACTTCTAGCGATTGGATTTCACTCAAAACTCACCAAATGACTCCTCCCACCATATTATGATGTTGCCCAAGTTTTGGGCTCGATCCGAAATCAATAGGTGTTCCAAATTGGACAATTCAAGTTCAACGGCAGTTCGTTCCTAACTGCAGTGGTCGGTGTATTCCATACTTCTAGCGATTGGATTTCACTCAAAACTCACCAATTGACTCCTCCCACCATATTATGATGTTGCCCAAGTTTTGGGCTCGATCCGAAATCAATAGGTGTTCCAAATTGGACAATTCAAGTTCAACGGCAGTTCGTTCCTAACTGGAGTGGTTGGTGTATTCCATACTTCTAGCGATTGGATTTCACTCAAAACTCACCAATTGACTCCTCCCACCATATTATGATGTTTTCCAAGTTTTGGGCTCGATCCGAAATCAATAGGTGTTCCAAATTGGACAATTCAAGTTCAACGGCAGTTCGTTCCTAACTGGAGTGGTTGGTGTATTCCATACTTCTAGCGATTGGATTTCACTCAAAACTCACCAAATGACTCCTCCCACCATATTATGATGTTGCCCAAGTTTTGGGCTCGATTCGAAATCAATAGGTGTTCCAAATTGGACAATTCAAGTTCAACGGCAGTTCGTTCCTAACTGGAGTGGTTGGTGTATTCCATACTTCTAGCGATTGGATTTCACTCAAAACTCACCAATTGACTCCTCCCACCATATTACGATGTTGCCCAAGTTTTGGGCTCGATCCGAAATCAGTAGGTGTTCCAAATTGGACAATTCAAGTTCAACGGCAGTTCGTTCCTAACTGGAGTGGTTGGTGTATTCCATACTTCTAGCGATTGGATTTCACTCAAAACTCACCAATTGACTCCTCCCACCATATTATGAGGTTTTCCAGGTTTTGGGCTCGATCCGAAATCAATAGGTGTTCCAAATTGGACAATTCAAGTTCAACGGTAGTTCGTTCCTAACTGGAGTGGTTCGTGTATTCCATACTTCTAGCGATTGGATTTGACTCAAAACTAACCAAATGACTCCCCCCACCATATTATGATGTTGCCCAAGTTTTGGTCTCGATCCGAAATGAATAGGTGTTCGAAATTGCACAATTCAAGTTCAACACAAGTTCGTTCCTAATTGGAGTGGTTGGTGTATTCCATACTTCTAGCGATTGGATTTCACTCAAAACTCACCAAATGACTCCTCCCACCATATTACGGTGTTGCCCAAGGTTTGGGCTTGATCCGAAATCAATAGGAGTTCCAAATTGGACAATTCAAGTTCAACGGCAGTTCGTTCCTAATTGTAGTAGTTCGTGTATTCCATACTTCTAGCGATTGGATTTCACTCAAAACTCACCAAATGACTCCTCCCACGATATTATGATGTTTCCCAAGTTTTGGGCTCGATCCGAAATCAATAGGTGTTCCAAATTGGACAATTCAAGTTCAGCGGCAGTTCGTTCCTAATTGGAGTGGGTGGTGTATTCCATACTTCTAGCGATTGGATTTCACTCAAAACTCACCAAATCACTCCTCCCACCATATTATGATGTTGCCCAAGTTTGGGCTCGATCCGATAACAATAGGTGTGAGAAATTGGACAATTCAAGTTCAACGGCAGTTCGTTCCTAATTGGAGTGGTTGGTGTATTCCATACTTCTAGCGATTTTATTTCACTCACCACATGACTCCTCCCACCATATTACGATGTTGCCCAAGTTTGGGGCTCGATCCGAAATCAATAGGTGTGAGAAATTGGACAATTCAAGTTCAACGGCAGTTCGTTCCTAATTGGAGTGGTTGGTGTATTCCATACTTCTAGCGATTGGATTTCACTCAAAACTCACCAAATGACTCCTCCCACCATATTATGACGTTGCCCAAGTTTGGGACTCGATCCGATATCAATAGGTGTGAGAAATTGGACAATTCAAGTTCAACGGCAGTTCGTACCTAATTGGAGTGGTTCGTGTATTCCATACTTCTAGCGATTGGATTTCCCTCACAACTCACCACATGACTCCTCCCACCATATTACGACGTTGCCCAAGTTTGGGGCTCGATCCGAAATCAATAGGCTTGAGAAATTGGACAATTCAAGTTCAACGGCAGTTCGTTCCTAATTGGAGTGGTTGGTGTATTCCATACTTCTAGCGATTGGATTTCACTCAAAACTCACCAAATCACTCCTCCCACCATATTATGATGTTGCCCAAATTTTGGGCTCGATCCGAAATCAATAGGTGTTCCAAATTGGGCAATTCAAGTTTAACGGCAGTTCGTTCCAAATTGGAGTGGTTGGAGTATTCCATACTTCTAGCGATTGGATTTCCCTCAAAACTCACCAAATGACTCCTCCCACCATATTATGATGTTGCCCAAGTTTTGGGCTCGATCTGATATCAATAGGCGTGAGAAATTGGACAATTCAAGTTCAACGGCAGTTCGTTCCTAATTGGAGTGGTTGGTGTATTCCATACTTCTAGCGATTGGATTTCACTCAAAACTCACAAAATGACTCCTCCGACCATATTATGATGTTGCCCAAGTTTGGACTCGATTCGAAATCAATAGGTGTGAGAAATTGGACAATTCAAGTTCAACGGCAGTTCGTTCCTAATTGGAGTGGTTGGGGTATTCCATACTTCTAGCGATTGGATTTCCCTCAAAACTCACCAAATGACTCCTCCGACCATATTATGATGTTGCCCAAGTTTGGACTCGATCCGAAATCAATAGTTGTGAGAAATTGGACAATTCAAGTTCAACGGCAGTTCGTTCCTAATTGGAGTGGTTGGTGTATTCCATACTTCTAGCGATTGGATTTCACTCAAAACTCACCAAATGACTCCTCCGACCATGTTATGATGTTGCCCAAGTTTGGACTCGATCCGAAATAATAGGTGTGAGAAATTGAACAATTCAAGTTCAACGGCAGTTCGTTCCTAATTGGAATGGTTGGTGTATTCCATACTTCTAGCGATTGGATTTCACTCAAAACTCACCAAATGACTCCTCCCACCATATTATGATGTTGCCCAAGTTTTGGGCTCGATCCGAAATCAATAGGTGTTCCAAATTGGACAATTCAAGTTTAACGGCAGTTCGTTCCAAATTGGAGTGGTTGGACTATTCTATACTTCTAGCGATTGGATTTCCCTCAAAACTCACCAAATGACTCCTCCCACCATATTATGATGTTGCCCAAGTTTTGGGCTCGATCCGAAATCAATAGGCGTGAGAAATTGGACAATTCAAGTTCAACGACAGTTCGTTCCTAATTGGAGTGGTTGGTGTATTCCATACTTCTAGCGATTGGATTTCACTCAAAACTCACCAGATGACTCCTCCGACCATATTATGATGTTGCCCAAGTTTGGACTCGATCCGAAATCAATAATTGTGAGAAATTGGACAATTCAAGTTCAACGGCAGTTCGTTCCTAATTGGAGTGGTTGGTGTATTCCATACTTCTAGCGATTGGATTTCACTCAAAACTCACCAAATGACTCCTCCCACCATATTACGATGTTGCCCAAGTTTGGGGCTCGATAAGAAATCAATAGGTGTGAGAAATTGGACAATTCAAGTTCAACGGCAGTTTGTTCCTAATTGGAGTGGTTGGTGTATTCCATACTTGTAGCGATTGGATTTCACTCACCACATGACTCCTCCCACCATATTACGTTGTTGCCCAAGTTTGGGGCTCGATCCGAAATCAATAGGTGTGAGAAATTGGACAATTCAAGTTCAATGGCAGTTCGTTCCTAATTGGAGTGGTTGGTGAATTCCATACTTCTAGCGATTGGATTTCACTCAAAACTCACCAAATGTCTCCTCCCACCATATTATCATATTGCCCAAGTTTTGGGCTCGATCCGAAATCAATAGGTGTGAGAAATTGGACACTTCAAGTTCAACGGCAGTTCGTTCCTAATTGGAGTGGTTGGTGGATTCCATACTTCTAGCGATTGGATTTCCCTGAAAACACACCAAATGACTCCTCCCACCATATGATGATGTTGCCAAAGTTTTGGGCTCGATCCGAAACCAATAGGTGTTCTGAATTGGACAATTCAAGTTCAACGGAAGTTCGTTCCTAATTGGAGTGGTTGGTGTATTCCATACTTCTAGCGATTGGATTTCACTCACCAAATGACTCCTCCCACCATATTATGATGTTGCCCAAGTTTTGGGCTCGATCCGAAATCAATAGGTGTTCCAAATTGGACAATTGAAGTTCAACGGCAGTTCATTCCTAATTGGAGTGGTTGGTGTATTCCATACTTCCAGCGATTGGATTTCACTCAAAACTCACCAAATGACTCCTCCCAGCATATTATGTTGTTGCCCATGTTTTGGGCTCGATACGAAATCAATAGCTGTTTGAAATTGGACAATTCAAGTTGAACAGCAGTTCGTTCCTAATTGGAGTGGTTGGTGTATTCCTTACTTCTAGCGATTGGATTTCACTCAAAACTAACCAAATGACTCCTCCCACCATATTATGATGTTGCCCAACTTTTGGGCTCGATCCGAAATCAATAGGTGTTCCAAATTGGAAAATTCAAGTTCAACGGCAGTTCGTTCCTAACTGGAGTGGTTGGTGTATTCCATACTTCTAGCGATTGGATTTCACTCAAAACTCACCAAATGACTCCTCCCACCATATTATGACATTGCCCAAGTTTGGGGCTCGATCCGATAACAATAGGTGTGAGAAATTGGACAATTCAAGTTCAACGGCAGTTCGTTCCTAATTGGAGTGGTTGGTGTATTCCATACTTCTAGCGATTGGATTTCACTCACCACATGACTCCTCCCACCATATTACGTTGTTGCCCAAGTTTGGGGCTCGATCCGAAATCAATAGGTGTGAGAAATTGGACAATTCAAGTTCAACGGCAGTTCGTTCCTAATTGGAGTGGTTGGTGTATTCCATACTTCTAGCGATTGGATTTCACTCAAAACTCACCAAATGACTCCTCCAACCATATTATGATGTTGCCCAAGTTTGGACTCGATTCGAAATCAATAGGTGTGAGAAATTGGACAATTCAAGTTCAACGGCAGTTCGTTCCTAATTGGAGTGGTTGGGGTATTCCATACTTCTAGCGATTGGATTTCCCTCAAAACTCACCAAATGACTCCTCCGACCATATTATGATGTTGCCCAAGTTTGGACTCGATCCGAAATCAATAGTTGTGAGAAATTGGACAATTCAAGTTCAACGGCAGTTCGTTCCTAATTGGAGTGGTTGGTGTATTCCATACTTCTAGCGATTGGATTTCACTCAAAACTCACCAAATGACTCCTCCGACCATGTTATGATGTTGCCCAAGTTTGGACTCGATCCGAAATAATAGGTGTGAGAAATTGAACAATTCAAGTTCAACGGCAGTTCGTTCCTAATTGGAATGGTTGGTGTATTCCATACTTCTAGCGATTGGATTTCCCTCAAAACTCACCAAATGACTCCTCCCACCATATTATGATGTTGCCCAAGTTTTGGGCTCGATCCGAAATCAATAGGTGTTCCAAATTGGACAATTCAAGTTCAACGGCAGTTCGTTCCTAATTGGAGTGGTTGGTGTATTCCATACTTCTAGCGAGTCGATTTCACTCGAAACTTACCAAATGACTCCTACCACCATATTATGATGTTGCCCAAGTTTTGGGCTCGATCCGAAATCAATAGGTGTTCCAAATTGGACAATTCAAGTGCAACGGCAGTTCGTTCCTAATTGGAGTGGTTGGTGAATTCCATACTTCTAGCGATTGGATTTCACTCAAAACTCACCAAATGTCTCCTCCCACCATATTATCATATTGCCCAAGTTTTGGGCTCGATCCGAAATCAACAGGTGTGAGAAATTGGACACTTCAAGTCCAACGGCAGTTCGTTCCTAATTGGAGTGGTTGGTGGATTCCATACTTCTAGCGATTGGATTTCCCTGAAAACACACCAAATGACTCCTCCCACCATATTATGATGTTGCCAAAGTTTTGGGCTCGATCCGAAACCAATAGGTGTTCTGAATTGGACAATTCAAGTTCAACGGCAGTTCGTTCCTAATTGGAGTGGTTGGTGTATTCCATACTTCTAGCGATTGGATTTCACTCACCAAATGACTCCTCCCACCATATTATGATGTTGCCCAAGTTTTGGGCTCGATCCGAAATCAATAGGTGTTCCCAATTGGACAATTGAAGTTCAACGGCAGTTCATTCCTAATTGGAGTGGTTGGTGTATTCCATACTTCTAGCGATTGGATTTCACTCACCAAATGACTCCTCCCACCATATTATGATGTTGCCCAAGTTTTGGGCTCGATCCGAAATCAATAGGTGTTCCAAATTGGACAATTCAAGTTCAACGGCAGTTCGTTCCTAATTGGAGTGGTTGGTGTATTCCATACTTCTAGCAATTGGATTTCACCCAAAACTCACCAAATGACTCCTCCCACCGTATTATGCTGTTGCACAAGTTTGGGGTTCGATCCGAAATCAATAGGTGTGAGAAATTGGACAATTCAAGTTCAACGGCAATTCGTTCCTAATTGGAGTGGTTGGTGTATTCCATACTTCTAGCGATTGGATTTCACTCAAACTCACCAAATGACTCCTCCCACCATATTATGATGTTGCCCAAGTTTTGGGCTCGATCCGAAATCAATAGGTGTTCCAAATTGGACAATTCAAGTTCAACGGCAGTTCGTTCCTAATTGGAGTGGTTGGTGTATTCCATACTTCTAGCGACTGGATTTCACTCAAAACTCACCAAATGACTCCTCCCACCATATTATGATGTTGCCCAAGTTTTGGGCTCGATCCGAAATCAATAGGTGTGAGAAATTGGACAATTCAAGTTCAACGGCAGTTCGTTCCTAATTGGAGCGGTCGGTGTATTCCATACTTCTAGCGATTGGATTTCACCCAAAACTCACCAAATGACTCCTCCCACCGTATTATGATGTTGCACAAGTTTGGGGTTCGATCCGAAATCAATAGGTGTTCCAAATTGGACAATTCAAGTTCAACGGCAGTTCGTTCCTAATTGGAGTGGTTGGTGTATTCCATACTTCTAGTGATTGGATTTCACTCAAAACTAACCAAATGACTCCTCCCACCATATTATGATGTTGCCCAAGTTTTGGGCTCGAACCGAAATCAATAGGTGTTCCAAATTGGACAATTCAAGTTCAATGACAGTTCGTTCCTAATGGGAGTGGTTGGTGTATTCCGTACATCTAGCGATTGGATTTCACTCAAAACTCACCAAATGACTCCTCCCACCATATTATGATGTTGCACAAGTTTGGGGTTCGATCCGAAATCAATAGGTGTGAGAAATTGGACTATTCAAGTTCAACGGCAGTTCGTTCCTAATTGGAGTGGATGGTGTATTCCACACTTCTAGCGATTGGATTTCACTCAAAACTCACCAAATGACTCCTCCCACCATATTATGATGTTGCCCCAGTTTGGGGCTCGATCCGAAATTGATAGGTTTGAGAAATTGGACAATTCAAGTTCAACGGCAGTTCGTTCCTAATTAGAGTGGTTGGTGTATTCCATACTTCTAGCGATTGGATTTCACTCAAAATTCACCAAATGACTCCTCCTACCATATTATGATGTTGCCCAAGTTTTGGGCTCGATCCGAAGTCAATAGGTGTGAGAAATTGTTCAATTCAATTTCAACGACAGTTCGTTCCTAATCGGAGTAGTTGTTGTATTCCATACTTCTAGCGATTGGATTTCACTCAAAACTCACCAAATGACTCCTCCCACCATATTATGATGTTGCCCAAGTTTGGGGCTCGATCCGAAATCAATAGGTGTGAGAAATTGGACAATTCAAGTTCAACGGCAGTTCGTTCCTAATTGGAGTGGTTGGTGTATTCCATACTTCTAGCGATTGGATTTCACTCAAAACTCACCAAATGACTCCTCCCATCATATTATGATGTTGCCCAATTTTAGGGCTCGATCCGAAGTCAATAGGTGTGAGAAATTGTTCAATTCAATTTCAACGACAGTTCGTTCCTAATCGGAGTAGTTGTTGTATTCCAAACTTCTAGCGATTGGATTTCACTCAAACTCACCAAATGACTCCTCCCACGATATTATGATGTTTCCCAAGTTTTGGGCTCGATCCGAAATCAATAGGTGTTCCAAATTGGACAATTCAAGTTCAACGGCAGTACGTTCCTAATTGGAGTGGTTGGTGTATTCCATACTTCTAGCGATTGGATTTCACTCAAAACTAACCAAATGACTCCTCCCACCATATTATAATGTTGCCCAAGTTTTGGGCTCGATCCGAAATCAATAGGTGTGAGAAATTGGACAATTCAAGTTCAACGGCAGTTCGTTCCTAATTGGAGTGGTTGGTGTATTCCATACTTCTAGCGATTGGATTTCACTCAAAACTTACCAAATGACTCCTCCCACCATATTATGATGTTGCCCAAGTTTGGACTCGATACGAAATCAATAGGTGTGAGAAATTGGACAATTCAAGTTCAACGGCAGTTCGTTCCAAATTGGAGTGGTTGATGTATTCCATACTTCTAGCGATTGGATTTCACTCAAAACTCACCAAATGACTCCTCCCACCGTATTATTATGTTGCCCAAGTTTTGGGCTCGATCCGAAATCAATAGGTGTGAGAAATTGGACAATTCAAGTTCAACGGCAGTTCGTTCCTAATTGGAGTGGTTGGTGTATTCTTACTTCTAGCGATTGGATTACACTCAAAACTAACCAAATGACTCCCCCCACCATATTATGATGTTGCCCAAGTTTTGGCTCGATCCGAAATCAACAGGTGTTCGAAATTGCACAATTCAAGTTCAACGGAAGTTCGTTCCTAATTGGAGTGGTTGGTGTATTCCATACTTCTAGCGATTGGATTTCACTCAAAACTCACCAAATGACTCCTCCCACCGTATTATGGTGTGGCCCAAGTTTTGGGCTCGATCCGAAATCAATAGGTGTTCCAAATTGGACAATTCAAGTTCAACGGCAGTTCGTTCCTAATTGGAGTGGGTGGTGTCTTCCATACTTCTAGCGATTGGATTTCACTCAAAACTCACCAAATGACTCCTCCCACCATATTATGATGTTGCCCAAGTTTGGACTCGATCCGAAATCAATAGGTGTGAGAAATTGGACAATTCAAGTTCAACGGCAGTTCGTTCCTAATTGGAGTGGTTGGTGTATTCCACACTTCTAGCGATTGGATTTCACTCAAAACTCACCAAATGACTCCTCCCACCGTATTATGATGTTGCCCAAGTTTTGGGCTCGATCCGAAATCGATAGGTGTTCGAAATTGGACAATTCAAGTTCAACGGGAGTTTGTTCCTAATTGGAGTGGTTGGGGTATTCCATACTTCTAGTGATTGGATTTCACTCAAAACTCACCAAATGACTCCTCCCACCACATTATGATGTTGCCCAAGTTTGGGGTTCGATCCGAAATCAATAGGTGTGAGAAATTGGACAATTCAAGTTCAACGGCAGTTCGTTCCTAATTGGAGTGGTTGGTGTATTCCATATTCTAGCGATTGGATTTCACTCAAAACTCACCAAATGACTCCTCCCACCGTATTATGGTGTTGCCCAAGTTTTGGGCTCGATCCGAAATCAATAGGTGTTCCAAATTGGACAATTCAAGTTCAACGGCAGTTCGTTCCTAATTGGAGTGGGTGGTGTCTTCCATACTTCTAGCGATTGGATTTCACTCAAAACTCACCAAATGACTCCTCCCACCATGTTATGATGTTGCCCAAGTTTTGGGCTCGATCCGAAATCAATAGGTGTGAGAAATTGGACAATTCAAGTTCAACGGCAGTTCGTTAGAAATTGGAGTGGTTGTTGTATTCCATACTTCTAGCGATTGGATTTCACTCAAAACTCACCAAATGACTCCTCCCACCATATTATGATGTTGCCCAAGTTTGGGGCTCGATCCGAAATCAATAGGTGTGAGAAATTGGACAATTCAAGTTCAACGGCAGTTCGTTCCTAATTGGAGTGGTTGGTGTATTCCATACTTCTAGCGATTGGATTTCACTCAAAACTCACCAAATGACTCCTCCCATCATATTATGATGTTGCCCAATTTTAGGGCTCGATCCGAAGTCAATAGGTGTGAGAAATTGTTCAATTCAATTTCAACGACAGTTCGTTCCTAATCGGAGTAGTTGTTGTATTCCAAACTTCTAGCGATTGGATTTCACTCAAACTCACCAAATGACTCCTCCCACGATATTATGATGTTTCCCAAGTTTTGGGCTCGATCCGAAATCAATAGGTGTTCCAAATTGGACAATTCAAGTTCAACGGCAGTACGTTCCTAATTGGAGTGGTTGGTGTATTCCATACTTCTAGCGATTGGATTTCACTCAAAACTAACCAAATGACTCCTCCCACCATATTATAATGTTGCCCAAGTTTTGGGCTCGATCCGAAATCAATAGGTGTGAGAAATTGGACAATTCAAGTTCAACGGCAGTTCGTTCCTAATTGGAGTGGTTGGTGTATTCCATACTTCTAGCGATTGGATTTCACTCAAAACTTACCAAATGACTCCTCCCACCATATTATGATGTTGCCCAAGTTTGGACTCGATACGAAATCAATAGGTGTGAGAAATTGGACAATTCAAGTTCAACGGCAGTTCGTTCCAAATTGGAGTGGTTGATGTATTCCATACTTCTAGCGATTGGATTTCACTCAAAACTCACCAAATGACTCCTCCCACCGTATTATTATGTTGCCCAAGTTTTGGGCTCGATCCGAAATCAATAGGTGTGAGAAATTGGACAATTCAAGTTCAACGGCAGTTCGTTCCTAATTGGAGTGGTTGGTGTATTCTTACTTCTAGCGATTGGATTACACTCAAAACTAACCAAATGACTCCCCCCACCATATTATGATGTTGCCCAAGTTTTGGCTCGATCCGAAATCAACAGGTGTTCGAAATTGCACAATTCAAGTTCAACGGAAGTTCGTTCCTAATTGGAGTGGTTGGTGTATTCCATACTTCTAGCGATTGGATTTCACTCAAAACTCACCAAATGACTCCTCCCACCGTATTATGGTGTGGCCCAAGTTTTGGGCTCGATCCGAAATCAATAGGTGTTCCAAATTGGACAATTCAAGTTCAACGGCAGTTCGTTCCTAATTGGAGTGGGTGGTGTCTTCCATACTTCTAGCGATTGGATTTCACTCAAAACTCACCAAATGACTCCTCCCACCATATTATGATGTTGCCCAAGTTTGGACTCGATCCGAAATCAATAGGTGTGAGAAATTGGACAATTCAAGTTCAACGGCAGTTCGTTCCTAATTGGAGTGGTTGGTGTATTCCACACTTCTAGCGATTGGATTTCACTCAAAACTCACCAAATGACTCCTCCCACCGTATTATGATGTTGCCCAAGTTTTGGGCTCGATCCGAAATCGATAGGTGTTCGAAATTGGACAATTCAAGTTCAACGGGAGTTTGTTCCTAATTGGAGTGGTTGGGGTATTCCATACTTCTAGTGATTGGATTTCACTCAAAACTCACCAAATGACTCCTCCCACCACATTATGATGTTGCCCAAGTTTGGGGTTCGATCCGAAATCAATAGGTGTGAGAAATTGGACAATTCAAGTTCAACGGCAGTTCGTTCCTAATTGGAGTGGTTGGTGTATTCCATATTCTAGCGATTGGATTTCACTCAAAACTCACCAAATGACTCCTCCCACCGTATTATGGTGTTGCCCAAGTTTTGGGCTCGATCCGAAATCAATAGGTGTTCCAAATTGGACAATTCAAGTTCAACGGCAGTTCGTTCCTAATTGGAGTGGGTGGTGTCTTCCATACTTCTAGCGATTGGATTTCACTCAAAACTCACCAAATGACTCCTCCCACCATGTTATGATGTTGCCCAAGTTTTGGGCTCGATCCGAAATCAATAGGTGTGAGAAATTGGACAATTCAAGTTCAACGGCAGTTCGTTAGAAATTGGAGTGGTTGGTGTATTCCATACTTCTAGTGATTGGATTTCACTCAAAACTCACCAAATGACTCCTCCCACCATATTATGATGTTGCCCAAGTTTGGACTCGATCCGAAATCAATAGGTGTGAGAAATTGGACAATTCAAGTTCAACGGCAGTTCGTTCCTAATTGGAGTGGTTGGTGTATTCCATACTTCTAGCGATTGGATATCACTCAAAACTCACCAAATGACTCCTCCCACCATATTATGATGTTGCCCAAGTTTGGGCTCGATCCGAAATCAATAGGTGTTCGAAATTGGACAATTCAAGTTCAACGGCAGTTTGTTCCTAATTGGAGTGGTTGGGGTATTCCATACTTCTAGTGATTGGATTTCACTCAAAACTCACCAAATGACTCCTCCCACCACATTATGATGTTGCCCAAGTTTGGGGTTCGATCCGAAATCAATAGGTGTGAGAAATTGGACAATTCAAGTTCAACGGCAGTTCGTTCCTAATTGGAGTGGTTGGTGTATTCCATATTCTAGCGATTGGATTTCACTCAAAACTCACCAAATGACTCCTCCCACCATATTATGATGGTGCCCATGTTTTCGGCTCGATCCGAAATCAATAGGTGTTCCAAATTGGACAATTCAAGTTCAACGGCAGTTCGTTCCTAACTGGAGTGGTTGGTGTATTCCATACTTCTAGCGATTGGATTTCACTCAAAACTCACCAATTGACTCCCCCCACCATATTATGATGTTGCCCAAGTTTTGGGCTCGATCCGAAATCCATCGGTGTTCCAAATTGGACAATTCAAGTTCAACGGCAGTTCGTTCCTAACTGGAGTGGTTGGTGTATTCCACACTTCTAGCGATTGGATTTCACTCAAAACTCACCAATTGACTCCTCCCACCATATTATGATGTTGCCCAAGTTTTGGGCTCGATCCGAAATCAATAGGTGTGAGAAATTGGACAATTCAAGTTCAACGGCTGTTCGTTCCTAATTGGAGTGGTTGGTGTATTCCATACTTCTAGCGATTGGATTTCACTCAAAACTCACCAAATGACTCCTCCCACCATATTACGATGTTGCCCAAGTTTTAGGCTCGATCCGAAATCAATAGGTGTTCCAAATTGGACAATTCAAGTTCAACGGCAGTTCGTTCCTAATTGGAGTGGTTGGTGTATTCGATACTTCTGGCGATTGGATTTCGCTCAAAACTCACCAAACGACTCCTCCCTCCATATTATGTTGTTGCCCAAGTTTTGGCCTCGATCCGAAATGAATAGGTCCGAGAAATTGGTCAATTCAATTTCAACGACCGTTCGTTCCTAATTGTTGTGGTTGGTGTATTCCATACGTCTAGCGATTGGATTTCACTCAAAACTCACCAAATGACTCCTCCCACCATATTATGATGTTGCCCAAGTTTGGGCTCGATCCGAAATCAATAGGTGTGAGAAAATGGACAATTCAAGTTCAACGGCAGTTCGTTCCTAATTGGAGTGGTTGGTGTATTCCTTACTTCTAGCCTTTGGATTTCACTCAAAACTCACCAAATGACTCCTCCCACCATATTATAATGTTGCCCAAGTTTTGGGCTCGATCCGAAATTAATAGTTGTTCCAAATTGGACAATTCAAGTTCAACGGCAGTTCGTTCCTAATTGGAGTGGTTGGTGTATTCCATACTTCTAGCGATTGGATTTCACTCAAACCTCACCAAATGAATCCTCCCACCATATTATGATGTTGCCCAAGTTTTAGGCTCGATCCGAAATCAATAGGTGTGAGAAATTGGACAATTCAAGTTCAACAGCAGTTCGTTCCTAATTGGAGTGGTTGGTGTATTCCATACTTCTAGCCATTGGATTTCACTCAAAACTCACCAAATGACTCCTCCCACCATATTATGATGTTGCCCAAGATTTGGGCTCGATCCAAAACAATTGGTGTTCCAAATTGGACAATTCAAGTTCAACGGCAGTTCGTTCCTAATTGGAGTGGTTGGTGTATTCCATACTTCTAGGGATTGGATAGCACTCAAAACTCATCAAATGACTCCTCCCACCATATTATGATTTTGCCCAAGTTTTGGCCTCGATCCGAAATCAATAGGTGTTCCAAATTGGACAATTCAAGTTCAACGGCAGTTCGTTCCTAATTGGAGCGGTTGGTGTATTCCATACTTCTAGCGATTGGATTTCACTCCAAACTCACCAAATGACTCCTCCCACCATATTATGATTTTGCCCATGTTTTGGGCTCGATCCGAATTCAACAGGTGTGAGAAATTTGTCAATTCAATTTCAACAACAGTTCTTTCCTAATTGAAGTGGTTGGTGTATTCCACACTTCTACCGATTGGATTTCACTCAAAACTAACCAAATGACTCCACCCACCATATTATGTTGTAGCCCAAGTTTTGGGCTCGATCCGAAATCAATAGGTCTTCCAAATTGGACAATTCAAGTTCAACGGCAGTTCGTTCCTAATTGGAGTGGTTGGTGTATTCCACACTTCTACCGATTGGATTTCACTCAAA
Source organism: Prunus avium (assembly GCF_965620075.1). Classification (NCBI taxonomy): domain Eukaryota; kingdom Viridiplantae; phylum Streptophyta; class Magnoliopsida; order Rosales; family Rosaceae; genus Prunus; species Prunus avium. Next base: position 21,612,637 of record NC_142286.1, on the reverse strand, counting down.
ACTCACCAAATGACTCCTCCCACCATATTATGTTGTAGCCCAAGTTTTGGGCTCGATCCGAAATCAATAGGTCTTCCAAATTGGACAATTCAAGTTCAACTGCAGTTCGTTCCTAATTGGAGTGGTTGGTGTATTCCATACTTCTAGCGATTGGATTTCACTCAAAACTCACCAAATGACTCCTCCCACCATATTATGATGTTGCACAAGTTTTGGGCTCGATCCGAAATCAATGGGTGTTCCAAATTGGACAATTCAAGTTCAACGGCAGTTCGTTCCGAATTGGAGTGGTTGGTGTATTCCATACTTCTAGCGATTGGATTTTACTCAAAACTCCCCAAATGACTCCTCCCACCATATTATGTTGTTGCCCAAGTTTTGGGCTCAATCCGAAATCAATGGGTGTTCCAAATTGGACAATTCAAGTTCAACGGCAGTTCGTTCCGAATTGGAGTGGTTGGTGTATTCCATACTTCTAGCGATTGGATTTTACTCAAAACTCCCCAAATGACTCCTCCCACCATATTATGTTGTTGCCCAAGTTTTGGGCTCAATCCGAAATCAATGGGTGTTCCAAATTGGACAATTCAAGTTCAACGGCAGTTCGTTCCTAATTGGAGTGGTTGGTGTATTCCATACTTCTAGCGATTGGATTTCACTCAAAACTCAACAAATGACTCCTCCCACCATATTATGATGTTGCCCAAGTTTTGGGCTCGATCAGAAATCAATACGTGTGAGAAATTGGATAATTCAATTTCAACGGCAGTTCGTTCCTAATTGGAGTGGTTGGTGTATTCCATACTTCTAGTGATTGGATTTCTCTTCAAACTCACCAAATGACTCCTCCCCCCATATTATGTTGTTGCCCAAGTTTTGGGCTCGATCCGAAATCAGGAGGTGTGAGAAATTGGACAATTCAACGTCAACGGCAGTTCGTTCCTTATTGGAGTGGTTGGTGTATTCCATACTTCTAGCGATTGGATTTCACTCAAAACTCACCAAATGACTCCTCCGACCATATTATGATGTTGCCCAAGTTTTGGGCTCGATCCGAAATCAACAGGTGTGAGAAATTGGTCAATTCAATTTCAACGACAGTTCTTTCCTAATTGGAGTGGTTGGTGTATTCCATACTTCTAGCGATTGGATTTCACTCAAAACTCACCAAATGACTCCTCCCACCATATTATGATGTTGCCCAAGTTTTGGGCTCGATCCGAAATCAACTGGTGTGAGAAACTGGACAATTCAAGGTCAACGGCAGTTCGTTCCTAATTGGAGTGGTTGGTGTATTCCGTACTTCTAGCGATTGAATTTCACTCAAAACTCACCAAATGACTCCTCCCACCATATTATGATGTTGCCCAAGTTTTGGGCTCGATCCGAAATGAACAGGTCTTCCAAATTGGATAATTCAAGTTCAACGGTAGTTCGTTCCTAATTGGAGTGGTTGGTGTATTCCATACTTCTAGTGATTGGATTTCACTCAAAACTCACCAAATGACGCCTCCCACCATATTATGATGTTGCCCAAGTTTTGTGCTCGATCCGAAATCAACTGGTGTGAGAAATTGGACAATTCAAGTTCAACGGAAGTTCGTTCCTAATTTGAGTGGTTAGTGTATTCCATACTTCTAGCGATTGGATTTCACCCAAAACTCACCAAATGAATCCTCCCACCATATTATGATGTTGCCCAAGTTTTGGGCTCGATCCGAATTCAATAGGTGTGAGAAATTGGTCAATTCAATTTCAACGACAGTTCTTTCCTAATTGGAGTGGTTGGTGTATTCCGTACTTCTAGCAATTGGATTTCACCCAAAACTCACCAAATGACTCCTCCCACCATATTATGATGTTGCCCAAGTTTTGGGCTCGATCCGAAATCAATAGGAGTGAGACATTGGAAAATTCGAGTTCAACGGCAGTTCGTTCCTAATTGGAGTGGTTGGGGTATTCCGTACTTCTAGCGATTGGATTTCACTCAGAACTCACCAAATGACTCCTCCCACCATATTATGATGTTGCCCAAGTTTTGGCCTCGATCCGAAATCAATAGGAGTGAGAAATTGGACAATTCGAGTTCAACGGCAGTTCGTTCCTAATTGGAGTGGTTGGGGTATTCCATACCTCTACCAATTGGATTTCACTCAAAACTCACCAAATGACTCCTCCCAACATATTATGATGTTGCCCAAGTTTTGGGTTCGATCCGAATTCAATAGGTGTGAGATATTGGTCAATTCAATTTCAACGACAGTTCTTTCCTAATTTTAGTGGTTGGTGTATTCCAAACTTCTAGCGATTGGATTTCACTCAAAACTCACCAAATGACTCCTCCCACCATATTATGATGTTGCCCAAGTTTTGGGCTCGATCCGAAATGAACAGGTCTTCCAAATTGGACAATTCAAGTTCAACGGCAGTTCGTTCCTAATTGGAGTGGTTGGTGTATTCCATACTTCTAGCGATTGGATTTCACTCAAAACTCACCAAATGACTCCTCCCACCATATTATGATGTTTCCCAAGTTTTGGGCTCGATCCGAAATCAATTGGTGTGAGAAATTGGACAATTCAAGTTCAACGGCAGTTCGTTCCGAATTGGAGTGGTTGGGGTATTCCATACTTCTAGAAATTGGATTTCACTCAAAACTCACCGAATGACTCCTCCCACCATATTATATTGTTGCCCAAGTTTTGGGCTCGATCCGAATTCAACAGGTGTGAGAAATTGGTCAATTCAATTTCAACGACAATTCTTTCCTAATTGGAGTGGTTGGTGTATTCCATACTTCTAGCGATTAGATTTCACTCAAAACTCACCAAATGACTCCTCCCACCATATTATGATGTTGCCCAAGTTTTGGGCTCGATCCGAAATCAATAGGTCTTCCAAATTGGACAATTCAAGTTCAACGGCAGTTCGTTCCTAATTGGAATGGTTGGTGTATTCCATACTTCTAGCGATTGGATTTCACTCAAAACTCACCAAATGACTCCTCCCACCATATTATGATGTTGCCCAAGTTTTGGGCTCGATCCGAAATCAATAGGTGTGAGAAATTGGACAATTCAAGTTCAACGGCAGTTCGTTCCTAACTGGAGTGGTTGGGGTATTCCATACTTCTAGCAATTGGATTTCACTCAAAACTCACCAAATGACTCCTCCCACCATATTATGATGTTGCCCAAGTTTGGGGCTCGATCCGAAATAAATAGGTGTGAGAAATTGGACAATTCAAGTTCAACGGCAATTCGTTCCTAATTGGAGTGGTTGGTGTATTCCATACTTCTAGCGATTGGATTTCACTCAAAACTCACCAAATGACTCCTCCCACCATATTATGTTGTTGCCCAAGTTTTGGGCTCGATCCGAAATCAATAGGTCTTCCTAATTGGACAATTCATGTTCAATGGCAGTTCGTTCCTAATTGGAGTGGTTGGTGTATTCCATACTTCTAGCGATTGGATTTCACTCAAAACTCACTAAATGACTCCTCCCACCATGTTATGATGTTGCCCAAGTTTTGGGCTCGATCCGAAATCAATAGGTGTGAGAAATTGGACAATTAAAGTTCAACGGCAGTTCGTTCCTAATTGGAGTGGTTGGTGTATTCCATACTTCTAGCGATTGGATTTCACTCAAAACTCACCAAATGACTCCTCCCACCATATTCGACGGCAGTTCGTTCCAAATTGGAGTGGTTGGTGTATTTGATAAGTTCATAATTTCACACATTTGCATGCCTTCGTTACTTAATAATTTTGTTTAGTTTCTCTTTATTTCAAGTCACTTACCTATGTTTGTGTGTTCTATAGGTTGAAGGCAGCAAGAGATTGCTTTTGAAGCAAAATGGTGCAAAACGTGCAAAAACTGGATATTGAGTTAGAAGTTCATTTCGGACTTATCTTCTTCATCCGAGCTTGGATTGGGCCAATACTTGTGTGGTTGGATCAGAGACATTCTGAACTTCAAAATGGATATCTTAAAGTCATATTTGGATTCAGCCAAACCCAATCCGTGAGCCCATCAAAATACACATCATGCTGACATGAGGATGAGCTGATGGATGCTTGGTCATGGTGAGCTAGGCATGAGCTATTGGTTTCTGGATGGATGCTTGATCATGCTGACATGAAGATGACCTATGGCTGCTGGTGGGATTTATTAGTGCAGCAACCAATTCTGATTATCTAAATACAAGTGTTGTATGCATTAGTCATATTCAATTCAGAATTCCCCTTTCCTTCTCCCTATAAATACCACTTCCATTCCACATCCCAGACACAATTCACTTCATCCATTACTTCCATACACACATTCAGATTCACCACAAAGAGAGAGAGAGAGCTAGCTGCAAAGGAGGGAGAGCTGGGAGCTGTCCTGGAAACTACCTTGCTGCCACCAGCTAGTTCTTCTATTCTCTTTATTCTACCTATGTATTTCTTATCTTCTGTATTCATAATTATGTTTAACTAATCCATTTTGTTAGGGCTTAGGATGAAGCCCTAGTCATGAATATTCAATGTTATGGATGATTTCATAGTTAATTGATTTCCTTGCTTTCATTATCAAGTTGTTAATCTCCAGCTTATTATGTGCTTGATGTATGTTTTCTTGGAGTAGCTAACTAGGATTTTATGCATCTAGCACAGGTTGGGAAGGGGTTTAGATTCACCAATTCTACTCTCCTTTCACAAGCAACACATGAATGGCCTAAGAATCATTCAAGGGGTTAATAACCATAGGTTGACTAGGACAGATACCATGTTCTAGGACTTGTGTGATTATCATATTCTCAAGGAACTTAATGACTCTTATATGCTTTATTCTAAGTAGATACCATGCTTAGGTTGCATATTAGAGATCACGTGTTGTGTAGATACCATGCACAATTACATGCCTTAGGAGAATCATGCATCCTGCACCTAGATACCATAGGCTTGTATGCGATAATCTATTGTTAATGAAGCTTGAGTCAATTTCTATGCATTCATAACTTGGATAGGAAGACTAGTGGTAGATTCCAAGGCTCTAACACTTCTCAATCATTGTTTCACAACTTGTTCATTGCTGCCATTGTTTACTTCCAGCACTTCCATTTCATTCTCTTGTTTTCATTTAAACAACAAAAACCCCCCATTCGAGTGCGTGTGTGGTGCTAGGATTCTGTCCTAGACCTTGCCAATTGTTAGTTAGTTTGTTTCTTTGTTTTCAGTTTTTCCATCATTCTAAGTAGTTTAACTTGCAACCAAGTTACCATTCTCCGTGGGATCGACCTCGTATTTCATAAGCTATACTATAAATGGTTCGTGCACTTGCGAGAATTGAAGTTTCTATTTTTAATAACTCATTTTAGTTGTTAGGAATAGGCTCAACAAGTTTTTGGCGCCGTTGCCGGGGAACCGGTAACGATGGTGCTATAGTTAGATTACTTTGAGTGTTTTTGTTTTTGTTTTCGTTGGTTTTTATTTCTGTATTCTGTTTTTCTTTTTAGTTGTTATCTCCATTTGAAGGCACTAATTGGTTTCTTGTGTGTGCATATATGTCCGAATCTGATTCTGAGCCAATTTCACCAGGAACTTTTGCTGTACGTGTTGGTTTGAGGAGGAATTATAGTTCTTTAAGTGCTGAATCTGAGAGCTACGAATCTGAAGGTTCAAGCAAGATGGCAGAGATTCCAAACAACAACAATAATGATGAAGGAGGTGGTGCGCTTGTTGTCCAACCTAGGAAACCCCTGCGTGAATTTTCCATCCCCAAAGTCACTGATCAACCTTCGTGCATCGTCTATCCTCAACTCACAATTGACAGGTTTGAGCTTAGAAGTGGTATGATTCATCTTCTTCCAACTTATTATGGTAATACCACTGAGGATCCTTACATGCATGTTAAGCAATTCTTTGAAATATGTGCTACAATCAAAATTCAAGGACTTGATGATGAGCAGATTAAGATGAGGCTATTCCCATTCAGTTTAAAAGATAAGGCTAAGTCATGGTTATACTCTTTGCCTAATGCTTCAATTCGTACTTGGGATGAGCTTTCTAATAAGTTTTTGCAGAAATTCTTTCCAGCTCAAAAGACTAACAAGATTAGAAAGGAAATTCTTGGTTTCACACAAAGAGAAGGAGAAGCTTTTCATGAATGCTGGGAGAGGTACAAGGAGATGATGAGTTCTTGCCCACACCACAATATAGAGAGTTGGATGCAAATGCAATCTTTCTATGAAGGTTTGCTTGATTCCGAAAGGATGATGGTAGATGCAACAAGTGGAGAAGGACTGATGAACAAAACAGCAGATGAGGCTTTTACTCTCTTTGAATCTTTGAGTACCAACTCTCAACAATGGAGCTACAATAAAGGAAGAGGAGCTCCTATGAAAGCTGTGGTCTCTGAGGTAAGTACTAATAATGAGATTAATGCAAAACTTGATGTTATGTGTTCTTTGCTTCAACAGGCAGTGACTGGCCCTCTAGGAAGCAAAGAGGAAGTTCAAGACCAATCTTTTGCAAAGCACATGCTAGAGCAAGAAAATGCCCTTCAAGGAAGGAATCCTCAGAATGATCCTTACTCAAACACATACAATCCGGGGTGGAGAAATCATCCTAATTTCAGGTGGAGCAATAATTCAAATGTGCAACAATCTCAAGGACCTCCCCCAGGATTTCAAATACAACAAAGGCAATTCCAGCAAGCTCCCCAACAAGTACAAGAGCAAAGGGGTGATCAAATGGGAGAATTGCAAGACATGTTCAAGAAGTTCATGGGGCAACAGATGCAAACCAATCAGAATCTTCAAAATGCAGTGAACAAACTAGAAGTGCAAGTTGGGCAGATTGCATCCTCCATGAGCAATAGAGCATCCGGAACTTTTCCAAGCCAAACGGAGGTGAATCCAAGGCATCATGAGCAAGTTAAAGCAGTGCACATCTTGAGAAGTGGTAAACAAGTTGATAATAAGGTTGGAGATGCCAATGAAGAGCAAGAAGATGGAGAAAACGTGGAGATCATTCAGCCACCACAAGGGCAGCCCACAGGTTCCACCAAACAGCCCCTCAATTCTCTTGGAAAGAGCACAGGCCCTAAGGTATCATCTAATGCTAATCAAGTTCCAATTTCATCTAATGCTTTTAGGCCTATTGCACCCTTTCCCAGCAGGTTATCAAAGTCAAAGAAAGATCAAGGCTTGGATGAGATAATGGAAATATTCAAGAAAGTGCAAATCAACATCCCATTGCTCAATGCCATTGCTCAGATTCCAAAATATGCAAAATTTTTGAAGGATCTATGCACTAACAAGAGGAGATTCAAAGAGCATGAACAGGTTGCATTAAGTGAAGAGGTTAGTGCAGTCTTACAAAGAAAGCTACCTCCAAAGCTAAAGGATCCAGGTTCATTTTCTATACCTTGTATAGTTGGTGATTTTAAGTTTCAAAAAGCTTTGCTTGATCTTGGTGCATCCATTAACCTTATGCCATATCATGTTTATGAGAAACTTAACCTTGGTGAGTTGCAAGCCACATCTGTGAGCATTCAATTGGCAGATAGAACTATCAGGTACCCTAGGGGCATTCTAGAAGATGTTTTGGTGAAAGTAGAAGAGCTGATTTTGCCAGCTGATTTCTTGATGTTGGAAATGGAAGAAGCACCAATTCATGACAATCAGTTACCACTCATTCTTGGTCGTCCATTCATGGCAACTGCCGGTGCAATTATTGATGTGAAGAAGGGTACATTGACTATGAACGTGTTTGATGAGACAATAGCATTCAAAGTGTTTGAAGCCTCCAAGTTTCCAAGTGATGAGCATGAAGTTTTCCAGCTTGATGCAATTGATAATATGGTGAAAGAAGCACTGCCAATGAGTTATTTGGAGCCTATTGAAGCATGCATCACACAAAGCATAAGGAAAGAAGAAGTGGACAGATTAGAGGCTGTGATCTCTCCTTTACTTCTTGAGCTTGTTTGCAGCATGGATAGCTACATAGAAGTGGGAAAGAGGTATGCAAACCAATTTGAATCTTTACCCGCACCTACTAATAAGGTTTTACCTTCTATTGTGCAGGCACCGGAGTTGGAATTAAAGCAATTGCCAACACACCTTAAATATGCTTATTTAGGTGAGAGTGAGACTCTACCTGTTATCATTGCCTCACACCTCGAACCAAATGATGAGAAGAAGCTTTTGAGGGTTCTAAAAGAGCACAAAACTGCGATTGGATGGAGCATTGCAGATATCAAAGGCATAAGCCCAACATCGTGCATGCATAGGATACTATTGGAGGACAATGCAGTGCCTAAGAGGGATGCCCAAAGACGTCTCAATCCAAACATGAAGGAGGTGGTAAGGAAAGAAGTAATGAAGCTTTTAGATGTTGGTATTATTTACCCTATTTCTGACAGTAAATGGGTGAGCCCAATACAAGTTGTCCCCAAGAAATCAGGTATCACAGTGGTGAAGAATGAAGCAAACGAGCTTGTACCAACACGGATGACCACGGGCTGGAGAGTTTGCATTGATTATAGGAAGCTCAACACAGCAACAAGCAAGGATCACTTCCCTCTTCCATTTATTGATCAAATGCTTGAGAGATTGGCTGGCCATAGCCACTATTGCTTCCTTGATGGATATTCAGGTTACAACCAAATCGCCATAGCCCCAGAAGATCAAGAGAAGACAACCTTCACATGTCCCTTTGGTACTTTTGCTTATAGGAGGATGCCCTTTGGTCTTTGCAACGCCCCAGCCACTTTCCAAAGGTGCATGATGAGCATTTTCTCCGACATGGTAGAAAGGTTTATTGAGGTATTCATGGATGACTTCTCTGTCTTTGGTGATTCTTTTGATCAATGTTTGCATAACTTATCTAAGGTGTTGGCTAGATGTGAACAAAATAACCTTGTGCTTAATTGGGAAAAATGTCATTTTATGGTTAACCAAGGCATAGTTCTTGGTCATGTCATCTCTAGTAATGGAATTGAGGTAGATAAAGCTAAGATTGATTTGATTGCTTCTATGCCCTCACCTACTTCTGTCAAAGAAGTACGTTCTTTCCTTGGCCATGCAGGTTTCTATAGGCGTTTCATTAAAGATTTTTCTAAGATTGCAAGGCCTTTGTGCAATCTCCTTGCCAAGGACATGGATTTTGTGTTTGATCAAAACTGTGAGAATGCTTTCAATGCTTTGAAAATGATGCTCACAACTGCCCCAATCATTATGCCACCGGATTGGAGCTTGCCTTTTGAACTGATGTGTGACGCCTCAGATTATGCTGTTGGAGCTGTTTTGGGGCAGCGAGTTGATAAGAAGCCACATGCCATCTACTATGCTAGTAGAACCCTCAACGATGCCCAACTCAACTATTCCACCACAGAGAAGGAGTTATTAGCTGTCATATTTGCTTTAGAGAAGTTCAGATCTTATTTGATTACTAACAAGGTCATTGTTTACACTGATCATGCAGCATTGAAATACTTGTTAGCTAAAAAGGATGCCAAGCCACGCCTCATTAGATGGATCCTCTTGTTGCAAGAGTTTGACTTGGAGATAAAAGATAAGAAAGGAAGTGAGAATGTGGTGGCTGATCACTTGAGTAGATTGGTGCATGTATCTAATGAAGAGGAGGATTCACTGCCATTGCGTGAAAGCTTCCCTGATGAGCAACTCTTCTCTATTTGTGCTTTGAATTCTCTTAATCCATTGCCTTGGTTTGCTGATATTGTTAACTACTTATGCACTAACGAACTCCCTACAGGGTTATCTACATTCCAACGTGACAAGCTTAGGAAACAAGCAAGATACTACTTTTGGGATGATCCATACCTATTCAAGCATTGTCCGGACCAAGTAATTCGAAGGTGTGTGCCTGAAGGTGATTTTAAGAGCATTCTAGAGTTTTGTCACTCCCATGCATGCGGAGGCCATTTTGGAGCAAAGAAGACTGCCAACAAAGTGCTACAATCAGGTTTCTTTTGGCCTACCCTTTTTAAGGATGCTTATACATTTTGTGCTTCATGTGATAGATGCCAACGGATGGGTAATTTGCATGCTAGAAATCAGATGCCTCTCACTAATATCTTAGTCATTGATATATTTGATGTTTGGGGAATTGATTTCATGGGCCCTTTTCCTACTTCTTATGGATTTGAATATATATTAGTTGCTGTCGATTATGTTTCCAAATGGGTGGAAGCCATTGCCACTAGAACTAATGATGCTAAGATTGTGATCAGTTTTCTCAGAGGAAATATTTTTACAAGGTTTGGCACACCAAGAGCAATCATTAGTGATGGTGGCTCCCATTTTGTTAACCAAGCTTTTGCAGCACTCTTGAAGAAGTATGGAATCAAGCATAAGGTGGCAACACCCTACCATCCTCAAACTAGTGGGCAGGTTGAGATAAGCAATAGGGAGATTAAGCACATACTTGAGAAGACAGTGAACACCACAAGGAAGGATTGGTACATGCGTTTGGAGGATGCATTGTGGGCTTATAGGACAGCTTATAAGACCCCCATAGGTATGTCTCCATATAGACTTGTTTTTGGTAAACCTTGTCACTTACCAGTGGAGCTTGAGCACAGGGCTTATTGGGCGATCAAGGCATTCAATTTTGACATGAAAGCTGCTGGTGAAAAGAGGAGGCTTCAACTCAATGAGTTGGAGGAGTTGCGACATGAGGCGTATGAGAACGCTAAGCTTTATAAGGAGAAAACAAAGCAGTATCATGACAAGAAGATTCTTAGGAAGACGTTTGAGGAAGGGCAGAAGGTTCTCTTATTCAATTCACGCCTTAAGCTCTTCCCAGGTAAGCTTCGTTCTCGGTGGATTGGCCCTTTTGTTATTACTAATGTGTTTGATCATGGCGCAGTGGAGATTCAAAATATTAAGGATGGCAGCACCTTCAAGGTGAACGGACATCGGTTGAAACCTTACTTTGATGCCAACTTTGATGCCAATATTGAGTCTCAAGCACTCAAGGAGCCTCCACCACTCTCTTGAAGCTCACCAAAGTTTGGACGTCCGGCTGAAGACATAAAACTTAGCGCTTCTTGGGAGGCAACCCAAGGTGATGAGGAGAAGATAGAACGTGCAAGGAGCTTGCTTGCGTCCTAATCGCTTCAAAGGGGAGTTGTTTTCTGAACTCTAACATTTGGTTATGTCTTTTCCTTATCTTCTTTCCTTTCATTTATGAGGCATTGCTTGTTCTTATACTCTAAACATTGAGGACAATGTTTCATTTAAGTTTGGGGGGAAGGATTCAGTTATGTTGTTTTATTGTCAAATTTTAAAATTTTTAAGTGTGTCTAGTGTCTAATAACGCAGGATTTTGTGTGTTGTTTCGTTATCCTTCCAAACACCTATGATAAGACTTGGATTTAATACTAATATGGTTTTTTCAGAAATTGATAGTCATTGTTTAAGGCCTATGTGTGATTCTGAGTGAACTTTGTCTTGCATGCCATCCTTGCACTTATTGAGCACTTTGCCAAGTTAGTCCAATTTCTTGCTACTTGGAGATGTTATGCAATTCTGCTTATTTCATGATCTTGGTTTCATGCTCTAGAACTTATTTGAATATCTCTTGAGACATTCTGTTGCCATACAATGCTTAGGAAGTGATTTAGGCCATGTTTAAATCGTTTGAGCCTTTCTAACCATCCCTCTACATGTATTCATCCCTAGTCAATCCATTTGAGCCTACGTTAAGCCTTTCTTTGTGTAAACCATTTCTACCATAATAAATCTCTGTTTCTTATCTTTACCTATTCTTTGAGCAATTAAAGCTATCTTTAAAGGAGAGTCATAAAGATTGCAAGGTTTTTGGAGCAAAAGTGAGTCATTAGTGCTGTAACCCAAGTGTTGAAAAGAAATAAGTTTTGGGGTATTGTTAACTAATCAAAAGAGGTAATGAAGTGTGACCAATGTAGTCACGGCCCTAGGGTGTTATAAGGAAAGATCATGGTGATCTAGGGTAAAGAGCCACAAAATTAGGCCAAATAACACATTTGAAGGTGCTGAAATTATGTTGAAAATCTGCTCATGTATGTGTTCCTTGCTTGTTACAAAGTTCAGTAATCTCTCATGCTTTTACCTATGCTTTAGTTGTGCTCAAAATGTGGTTATATCTCCATGTCTCCTCTTTCATTCAACCACTACCCTAAGCCTCATTACAACCCTTGTAAAGTCCTTTTGATCCTTGGTAATGTGTGGTATTACTGTGGAGAGCTGATTTCATAATGAGCTTATGGGGCTCGAAATTCTTGATTGTGCTTTAAGTGTGTGCGCATGTACTTATTTGAGTTGCAGGTGTTGTTCTGATTTGGCATTCACACACTACACTTAAGGATGTCATTGTAAGCTTTGCACACTCTTGAATCATGTGTGGAACTTAGATTGTGATTGTTGTGTTTCTTTGGAACCATATACTTTGATGATTCTTTGAGGATATTGTTTGGAAGGCTAGCTGCTTATTTTCTGTTTTCTAAGTTGTAGTTTTATTTTGTTTGCTCGAGGACTAGCAAAGTCTAAGTTTGGGGGTATTTGATAAGTTCATAATTTCACACATTTGCATGCCTTCGTTACTTAGTAATTTTGTTTAGTTTCTCTTTATTTCAAGTCACTTACCTATGTTTGTGTGTTCTATAGGTTGAAGGCAGCAAGAGATTGCTTTTGAAGCAAAATGGTGCAAAACGTGCAAAAACTGGATATTGAGTTAGAAGTTCATTTCGGACTTATCTTCTTCATCAGAGCTTGGATTGGGCCAATACTTGTGTGGTTGGATCAGAGACATTCTGAACTTCAAAATGGATATCTTAAAGTCATATTTGGATTCAACCAAACCCAATCCGTGAGCCCATCAAAATACACATCATGCTGACATGAGGATGAGCTGATGGATGCTTGGTCATGGTGAGCTAGGCATGAGCTATTGGTTTCTGGATGGATGCTTGATCATGCTGACATGAAGATGACCTATGGCTGCTGGTGGGATTTATTAGTGCAGCAACCAATTCTGATTATCTAAATACAAGTGTTGTATGCATTAGTCATATTCAATTCAGAATTCCCCTTTCCTTCTCCCTATAAATACCACTTCCATTCCACATCCCAGACACAATTCACTTCATCCATTACTTCCATACACACATTCAGATTCACCACAAAGAGAGAGAGAGAGCTAGCTGCAAAGGAGGGAGAGCTGGGAGCTGTCCTGGAAACTACCTTGCTGCCACCAGCTAGTTCTTCTATTCTCTTTATTCTACCTATGTATTTCTTATCTTCTGTATTCATAATTATGTTTAACTAATCCATTTTGTTAGGGCTTAGGATGAAGCCCTAGTCATGAATATTCAATGTTATGGATGATTTCATAGTTAATTGATTTCCTTGCTTTCATTATCAAGTTGTTAATCTCCAGCTTATTATGTGCTTGATGTATGTTTTCTTGGAGTAGCTAACTAGGATTTTATGCATCTAGCACAGGTTGGGAAGGGGTTTAGATTCACCAATTCTACTCTCCTTTCACAAGCAACACATGAATGGCCTAAGAATCATTCAAGGGGTTAATAACCATAGGTTGACTAGGACAGATACCATGTTCTAGGACTTGTGTGATTATCATATTCTCAAGGAACTTAATGACTCTTATATGCTTTATTCTAAGTAGATACCATGCTTAGGTTGCATATTAGAGATCACGTGTTGTGTAGATACCATGCACAATTACATGCCTTAGGAGAATCATGCATCCTGCACCTAGATACCATAGGCTTGTATGCGATAATCTATTGTTAATGAAGCTTGAGTCAATTTCTATGCATTCATAACTTGGATAGGAAGACTAGTGGTAGATTCCAAGGCTCTAACACTTCTCAATCATTGTTTCACAACTTGTTCATTGCTGCCATTGTTTACTTCCAGCACTTCCATTTCATTCTCTTGTTTTCATTTAAACAACAAAAACCCCCCATTCGAGTGCGTGTGTGGTGCTAGGATTCTGTCCTAGACCTTGCCAATTGTTAGTTAGTTTGTTTCTTTGTTTTCAGTTTTTCCATCATTCTAAGTAGTTTAACTTGCAACCAAGTTACCATTCTCCGTGGGATCGACCTCGTATTTCAAAAGCTATACTATAAATGGTTCGTGCACTTGCGAGAATTGAAGTTTCTATTTTTAATAACTCATTTTAGTTGTTAGGAATAGGCTCAACAGTATTCCATACTTCTAGTGATTGGATTTCTCTTCAAACTCAACAAATGTCTCCTCCCCCCATATTATGTTGTTGCCCAACTTTTGGGCTCGATCCGAAATCAATAGGTGTGAGAAATTGGACAATTCAACTTCAACGGCAGTTCGTTCCTAATTGGAGTGGTTGGTGTATTCCATACTTCTAGCGATTGGATTTCACTCAAAACTCACCAAATGACTCCTCCGACCATATTATGATGTTGCCCAAGTTTTGGGCTCGATCCGAAATCAACAGGTGTGAGAAATTGGACAATTCAAGTTCAACGGCAGTTCGTTCCTAATTGGAGTGGTTGGGGTATTCCATACTTCTAGCGATTGGATTTCACTCAAAACTCACCAAATGACTCCTCCCACCATATTATGATGTTGCCCAAGTTTTGGGCTCGATCCGAAATCAATAGGTGTGAGAAATTGGACAATTCAAGTTCAACGGCAGTTCGTTCCTAATTGGAGTGGTTGGGGTATTCCATACTTCTAGCAATTGGATTTCACTCAAAACTAACCAAATGACTCCTCCCACCATATTATGATGTTGCCCAGATTTGGGGCTCGATCCGAAATCAATAGGTGTGAGAAATTGGACAATTCAAGTTCAACGGCAGTTCGTTCCTAATTGGAGTGGTTGGTGTATTCCATACTTCTAGTGATTGGATTTCTCTCCAAACTCACCAAATGACTCCACCCACCATATTATGATGTTGCTCAAGTTTTGGCCTCGATCCGAAATCAATAGGTCTTCCAAATTGGACAATTCAAGTTCAACGGCAGTTCGTTCCTAATTGGAGTGGTTGGTGTATTCCATACTTCTAGTGATTGGATTTCTCTTCAAACTCACCAAATGACTCCTCCCCCCATATTATGTTGTTGCCCAAGTTTTGCGCTCGATCCGAAATCAATAGGTGTGAGAAATTGGACAATTCAACTTCAACGGCAGTTCGTTCCTAATTGGAGTGGTTGGTGTATTCCATACTTCTAGCGATTGGATTTCACTCAAAACTCACCAAATGACTCCTCCGACCATATTATGATGTTGCCCAAGTTTTGGGCTCGATCCGAAATCAACAGGTGTGAGAAATTGGACAATTCAAGTTCAACGGCAGTTCGTTCCTAATTGGAGTGGTTGGTGTATTCCATACTTCTAGCGATTGGATTTCACTCAAAACTCACCAAATGACTCCTCCCACCATATTATGATGTTGCCCAAGTTTTGGGCTCGATCCGAAATCAATAGGTGTGAGAAATTGGGCAATTCAAGTTCAACGGCAGTTCGTTCCTAATTGGAGTGGTTGGGGTATTCCATACTTCTAGCAATTGGATTTCACTCAAAACTCACCAAATGACTCCTCCCACCATATTATGATGTTGCCCAGATTTGGGGCTCGATCCGAAATCAATAGGTGTGAGAAATTGGACAATTCAAGTTCAACGTCAGTTCGTTCCTAATTGGAGTGGTTAGTGTATTCCATACTTCTAGTGATTGGATTTCACTCAAAAGGCACCAAATGACTCCTTGTTAAGCTCATAATTTCATACATATACATGCCCAATTTACTTACTTCTTTTGCTTAGTTTCTTATAATTTTGAGTTATTTGCCTCCCTTTGTGTGTTTTGTAGGCCAAAAGAGCAAGAGAGCATAATTCATGCAATTCATGCATGTTAAGGCCTAATTTGGATGAAGAGAAGAAGAGCTTAAAGACAAACTCATTTTGGCTACAGCCCCCTGCCAGTCCAGTTCCGTAGGTCATATTGCAAGCTTTGTTTCAGCAACCTACATAGCTCGGATGAGGCAACATTCTTCATGAAAGTTGTTCCAATGGGTGTGTACTATAACATATCCAAAATTCAGCCTCATTGGATAAATCTGGAGTCCGTCACCTAGCAAACACAGAACCATGCTCAGGATGGATTTTGTCAGCGAGCAAACTGAGTTAGCAATTTGTTTCGGCCTTAACTTCCTCCTCCGAACTTGGATTGGGCCAATACTTGTGTGGTTGGATCATACACATTCTGAACTTCACAATGGACATCTTAAAGTCTTCATTTGATTCAGCCTAGCCCAAGTTGTAAGCCCTTGAAGTTGCTGGTCATGCTGACCTCAGGATGAGCTGGTTGGAAGCTTGGTCATGGTGAGCTAGGCATGAGCTATTGTAGCTGGTTGGAAGCTTGGTCATGGTGACATGAAGATGAGCTAGGGCTGCTGGTGGGATTTATTGCTGAAGTGCATCAACCAATTCAGATTTTATAATGCAAGTGTTGTATGCATTAGTGAAGTGCATCAACCAATTCATCTTTTATAATGCAAGTGTTGTATGCATTAGCCATATTGAATTCAGATTTATCACTCCCCTCTCCCTATAAATACCACATCCATTCCACATTCAAGACACAACAAATCCTGAGGTTCACAACCCCCACAATTCACTCCAACCATCCTCAAACACTCTCACAATCCCAAACACTCCAACAATCACCAAAACAACTCCAGCAAACTTCTCTTCCATTTCCCTACGAATTTCATCTTCCTTAGCCATCACCACTCACTCAAACTCATCCCAAATCACCTCCATATCCTTCATACATCTTTCTAGAAGTGGGGAAGCTCTTGGAGAAGCATTAGAAGTGGAGAAGCACTTGGAGAAGCCTTGGACACCACAAGAACTTCAGAAAAAGGGTTTTTCTACTCTTATTGCATTCATTATGTTTTCTCATTTCTGTTCAAGTCTCTTTTCCATTATGAGTAGCTAAATCCATAACTAGGGCTTCGATGTAACCTAACATGAATATTCTGGGTTTATAAGTTTGGAGTTTCAAGTTTGATTCATGATTCATGTTCTTATTCATTATGCTTATAAGTTAACATGCTTGTTTGAATGATTGATCACCATTAGAACTTGTTTGTTAACTATCTTGGTTTGAATTAAGAGTATACACCATGCTTTAATTCGAATTGAACTATGAATAGGAAGAGTATGTATGGACATTCGACAACAGGGATTAGATACATACTTGGTTGTTTAAAATGTTCTTCTATGCTTAATGGGTTCCTAATGCTTAATTTTAGGTTAGACAACAAATGATCAAATTAGGGAATTAGGAACACAAGGTTAGGACCAAACACCATGGCCTAATCATACTTTAGCTAGAATCAATCTTTGAATCTGAATTAGACTTGTTACTTGAATCTTTATAACCCAGAATTGAATTGTTATGGTGAATCGAATGCCCTAGTCTCCAAACCTGTGTTTTAACTTTCAAAACCACCCTTTGTTACTTTTGTTTACTTGCTTTCCGTTGCAATTTCAGTTTGTTCATTTCTTTCTATAATCACAAGCATTCTCACTTCAAAGTTCATTTTAATCTTGCTGCATTTGTTTTCAAACTCACTCTTGCTTTAAATTCTGTTTTAGATTTAACTTCCTAACTTCTTGAATTTGGTAATCTAAAGTACATAACTAATTTGAACTTCTCAGTCTTCGTGGGTACGACCTCGTACTTGTCTTGCTATACTACTAATTGCCCCGTACAATTGCGAGTTAACATATTATTAACAACAAATTTTGTCGCCGTTGCCGGGGACTGAACGAAAGTTCTTCCCTGGTTATGTGCCCAAGGTTACCCTATTCTTTTTAGTGTTTCTAATTAATCTAATTTTCTGTTTCAGGTAGTTTATGTCTAAAAATCCATTACTTGAACAAGTGAGGTCTTCGTTCCAACGTTCTAGATCTTTGAACGCAGGACCATCATTGCAACCCAGACGAGTGACCTCTGAAATTCAGAATCGTCTAGAAAGGGAGTTGTCAACTGCAAAAGAGCAAGCTCTTGCTACATTTACAAGTCTTGCTCTCCACACTGAACTTCCCGGTTCTTCACTTTCAAATTCGGAAGCAAGTTCAGACCAAGAAGAAGAAGAAATGATGGCTGCCATTGAGTTCATGGGAGAACTTGATATCCCAACAATTCCAGCATCTCCTTCAAGCATTTTGCTGCCCACTGTAGCTCGAAATTATGAGCTTAAATCTTCTCATCTTAATATGCTGCCTTCCTTTTATGGTTTACCTAATGAAGATCCATTGACTCATATAAAGGATATTTTTAATGTTGTGAGTTCTTTTCCCTTGACAGGTGTGACAGAAGATCAACTTCGAATGAGAGTGTTTCCATACACTTTAAAGGATAAGGCGAAGCATTGGTTGAATTCTTTGAAGCCTGGTTCACTCACTACATGGTCTGCCATTCAAAAGAAGTTCCTGGAAAAATACTTCTCCACGCAAAAGACCGACATGCTTAGGGACAAGATCTTGTTATTTGCACAGCAAGATGATGAATCGTTTTGTGAAGCATGGGAGAAATTCAATGGGTTGCTCAACCAATGTCCTCATCATGGGATTCCATTAAAGCTTCAAATGCGTATGTTTTATAAAGGACTAACCCCTTCTAGTCATAATATAGTCACCAATTTTGCAGGTGGTTCTTTTAAAACCAAAACTCCAGAAGAAACGTACGAACTCTTTGAGGAGATAGCAATGGAGACCCAACATACGGATACAAGAGGTAAACGTGTTATTAGTGGTTCTAATGATGCTTCTAGTGTGCAGATTTCAAAACTGGAACAAAAGCTAGATGCTCTTCTTGCATTAAACTCAAGAAGCCCTCCGAAGGAAGTGTGTAGCATTTGTGAATCTCATGACCATGCTACCACAGCTTGTCCACTTGGGGCTGGATATCCAGAATTTGTGCAAGAGCAAGCTAAGTTGGTAAATTCCTACAACCAAGGTCCAAGAAATGATCCATACTCTCAAAGTTATAATCCAGGTTGGAGGAATCATCCAAACTTTTCATGGAGAAATACCCAGAATCAAGCAAATCCCCCTTCATTCCAAAGGCCACAACAATCATCATCATCATTGGAAGATATAGTGAAGCAGATGGCAATCAACCAATCCAATTTTCAGCAAACTACACAAGCTGCCATCTCCAAATTGGAAGTCCAATTAGGCCAAATAGCTGCTGAAATAACTCAAAGAGTGCCTGGGAAATGGCCAAGCCAAACTGAGATCAATCCAAAAAACCCAGAAGCCAAGGCCATTCATGTGCTCAGATCAGGTAAGATCATTGATAATAAAGATGATTCTAATCTTTCAAATGATGTTGTGATTGTAGAAGATAAAGACGAGGAGACCATGGCTACGGAAGGAGAACAACTCAAAACTTCTCAATCTGCTCCTAAGGCCAAATCAGATTCTCAGAAATCCGATCAATTCCAATTGCATAAAAGGGATGACAAATTTGTGCCACCACATCTTCAAGAAGATAGATACGTGCCACCCGCTCCATATGTTCCACAGATTCCATTTCCAGGCCGTCTTAAGAAAGCAAAGCAAGATAAGGCTTTTAAAGAGATTTATGATATTTTGAGTAAAGTTAATATCAATTTGCCTTTGCTTGATCTTATTGAACAGATTCCTGCATATGGAAAATTCATCAAGGACTTGAAAACTCACAAGCTCAATTTCGCTCCAAATGAAGGAGTAAAGCTCGACCAGAATGTAAGTGCTGTATTGCAAAGGAAGCTTCCACCAAAACTAGATGATCCTGGCAGCTTTGACATTCCCATTAACATTGGAGGCAAGAAGGTTGGAAGAGCCATGTTGGACTTGGGAGCAAGCATCAATGTTTTGCCATATTCAGTTTATCAAGAGCTTGGCTTAGAAGGGATGAAGAAGACTTCAATGCGACTTGAACTAGCTGATCATTCTATAAAATATCCAAAAGGTATTGTAGAAGATATTCTAGTTCAAGTTAATACACTAATTCTCCCTGCTAATTTTGTAGTGATGGACATGGAAGACAATCCAAATGGAGATCGTGTTGATCCCATTCTCCTAGGCAGACCATTCATGGCCACTGCAGACACAATCATCAAAGTGAAAGATAGCACCCTCTCCATGACTGTTTTGGGTGAAACTGTTGAATTTAAAATGCTTAATGCTCTATCTCAACCTTCCATCTCTCTTGATTCTTGCTTTTCAATTGATGTTGTGGATCATGAGGTTTCTTCCAAAATTTTGCAGAGAAAGTCTAATGATGCTCTAGAAGCTGTCTTAACACAAGAAGAGGAAGATCTTTGTGAACCGGAGTTCCAAGAAGTGGTGGCTGCCTTAGAAGTGTTTCCGCCATACCCACCATCCTTTAGGCCACCAATCGAGCCTCTTGGACCATCATCCACGAAATTGGAGCCATCCATTGTCATCCCACCAAAGCTAGAACTTAAACCTCTTCCCAATAATCTTAAATATACATATTTGGGTGCTAACGAAACTCTCCCTGTTATAATTGCTGCAGGTCTCTCCTCACATGAAGAAGAGAGCTTAATTAAAGTTCTAAAAGAGCATAAAACAGCCATTGGGTGGACCATAGCAGACATCAAAGGAATTAGTCCAACCATGTGCATGCACCGGATTTTAATGGAAGAAGACAGCAAACCATCTCGTGATGCCCAAAGGAGGCTAAATCCCAACATGAAAGAGGTGGTTAGAGCTGAAGTTTTAAAGCTACTCGATGTAGGAATCATCTACCCAATTTCAGATTCTAAGTGGGTGAGCCCTGTGCAAGTTGTTCCAAAGAAGTCCGGAATCACCGTTGTGAAGAATGAGAAGAATGAGCTAGTTCCTACACGAACTGTCACTGGTTGGAGAGTTTGCATTGATTACAGGAAGTTGAACACATCCACTAGAAAAGATCATTTCCCCTTACCTTTTATTGATCAAATGCTTGAACGTTTATCTGGCCATGCTTACTATTGTTTTCTTGATGGTTTTTCAGGTTATAATCAAATTCCCATTGCTCCGGAAGACCAAGAGAAAACCACATTCACATGCCCATTTGGTACGTTTGCTTATAGAAGGATGCCATTCGGTTTGTGCAATGCCCCAGCAACTTTCCAAAGATGCATGATGTCAATCTTTTCAGATATGGTGGAACGATTCATTGAGGTATTTATGGATGATTTTTCAGTTTTTGGTTCCTCTTTTGATAATTGTCTTCACCACTTGTCTCTAGTGCTTAAAAGATGCCAGGAAACAAATCTGATTTTGAATTGGGAGAAGTGTCACTTCATGGTGAGACAAGGCATTGTGCTAGGCCATGTGATTTCAAGCAAGGGAATCGAAGTGGATAAAGCCAAGATCGATCTCATCTCAAATCTTCCACCCCCTACCTCTGTTAAAGGAATTAGAAGCTTTCTAGGTCATGCTGGATTCTATAGAAGGTTCATCAAAAATTTCTCAAGCATTACAAGGCCATTGTGTAATCTCCTTGCTAAGGATGCTGTTTTTGAGTTTAATGAAGCTTGCATGGAAGCTTTTTCTACCTTGAAGAGGGAGCTAACTTCAGCCCCTATTATCATAGCTCCGGATTGGTCTTTACCATTTGAAATAATGTGTGATGCCTCTGACTTTGCTATTGGTGCAGTTTTAGGTCAAAAGAAGAACAAGCTGCCCCATGTGATTCATTATGCTAGCCGGACCTTGAATGATGCTCAAATCAACTACTCCACAACAGAGAAGGAGTTGCTTGCTGTGGTTTTTGCTTTAGAAAAATTTCGTTCTTACCTTGTTGGTTCTAAAGTAATTGTTTATTCTGACCATGCAGCCCTTAGATACTTGCTCACTAAGAAGGATGCCAAACCACGCTTGATTAGATGGATTCTCTTGCTGCAAGAATTCGATTTGGAGATTCGAGATAAGAAGGGATGTGAGAATGTGGTAGCTGATCATTTGAGCAGAATTGTGGTTGAAGAAAAAGGAGGAGCTGTGCTACCCTTGAATGAGACTTTCCCTGATGAACAACTATATGCTGCCCAAGTCAAAGAGCCATGGTATGCTGATTTTGTTAATTATCTTGCTTGTGGTGTTCTTAGAAATGATCTAACTTCTCAGGATAAGAAGAAGTTCTTTTCCATGGTGAAACATTATGTATGGGATGAACCTTTCTTATTCAAGCATTGCCCGGATCAACTCATCAGAAGATGTGTTCCAGAAGAAGAGCAAGAAAGCATACTTAGGCATAGCCACGAATTGGCCTGTGGAGGTCACTTTGGAGCTAAGAAAACAGCACTTAAAATTCTGCAATCTGGTTTCTTTTGGCCCACTCTATTTAAAGATGCATTTAATTTTTGTGTTAAGTGTGATAGGTGCCAAAGGATGGGGAACATAAGTCGCAGGAATGAAATGCCATTGAATAACATACTTGTTGTGGAGCTCTTCGATGTGTGGGGTATTGATTTCATGGGACCATTCCCATCTTCCTTTGGTTATACTTACATACTTGTTGCTGTTGATTATGTGTCTAAATGGGTGGAAGCCATAGCCACCAAAACCAATGATTATAAGGTGGTGCTGAAGTTCTTGAAGGATAATATTTTCACAAGGTTTGGTACTCCAAGGGCTGTCATTAGTGATGGAGGCAGCCACTTCTGTAACAAGCCATTCGAAGCACTCATGAAGAAGTACAACATCACCCATCGAGTCTCTACACCATATCATCCGCAAACTTCTGGTCAAGTGGAAATAAGCAATAGAGAAATTAAGCACATCCTGGAGAAGGTGGTGAACAATACAAGGAAAGATTGGGCAGCTAAGCTCAATGATTCATTATGGGCTTATAGGACTGCATATAAGACTCCCATTGGAATGAGCCCTTATCGTCTTGTGTTTGGGAAAGCTTGTCACCTGCCAATGGAGCTTGAACACAATGCTTTTTGGGCCATCAAGAAGTTAAATTTTGATCTAGACAAGGCAGGCCATGCAAGAAAGTTTCAGCTCAATGAATTGGAAGAAATTAGACATGAGTCTTATGAGAATGCAAAGCTTTACAAAGAACGAACCAAGAGTTACCATGACAGAAACATTCAACGGAAAGAGTTCTCCAAAGGTATGTCAGTTCTTTTGTTTAACTCACGTTTGCGTCTCTTTCCAGGAAAATTGAAGTCTAGATGGCAAGGCCCATTCACCGTGGTCAATGTTTCTCCCTATGGAGCTGTGGAGATTCAAAACCCTAAAGATGGCTCGACTTTCAAAGTAAATGGACAACGTTTAAAGCCATTCTATGAGGGAGTTTCAGCTGGCATCCAAACTGGCCATGTGGTAGATCAACTTCCCTTCGTACCATCAACTTAGCTGATTGCACAATGTCTTGCCAAGACAGTAACTAAGGCGCTTCTTGGGAGGCAACCCATGTGTTCAAGAAGAAGGTGCTTGGTAGCAATCGACCTAATCGCATCAAGGGGAAGCATTTCAATCCTTTCTCTTTACTTGTTTTGTTTTTATTTTTAAGTTTCTGTTCCTTTTTATAAATAAATAAATATAAAAATTAAAAAAAAAAAAAAAAAAAAAATTTCATATAAGCTAACTTTTGGTAACCCCAGTGAGCACCTCCGTCAATACAGTGTCTAGGAGTTCTTTAGGCGACACCTTCGGTGTCTAAGAAGTTTGGGTTTTAAGCGGGACCATTGTGACCCCTCCAACCTTCCCGGATCCCCTGGCTGTGTTTTCTGAGGCCCTTAACTGGTCATCCATGAGTTGCTTATATATTCATTTATTTTTTTTTATATTTTTCCTAAACCTTCTTCTAAACTTTTCCCTTTATCATTTGTTTGTTCTCAATCATCTTTTGTATGCTTTCACATTGAGGACAATGTTTAATTCAGGTCTGGGGGGAAGGTTTTCAAATTTCATTCATTTGTGTTTCAATTTTCGTTCATTTGTCACTAATTTTTTTTTTTTCTAAATGTCATACAATCGATGCTATGGAGCTGCCATTGAGGTTTTCATATCAGAATTTTGCACTTCACAAAGCTTTGGCTCTTAGAATTCTGGTGGCTAAAGTACCATGCTCAAATTCTTGAAGGAAAATAGTGGAGACTACCCTAGTGAGCTATATCGAGCCTAATTGCTTTCTTGAGAGGGTTTAAAGTGTTCTATTTCTCATCCATACTTATTTTCTTCAATTCACTCTAATTGATCTCATCATTTCATTTTGATCGAATACTAAGGATGATTCTCTTTTGCAGATATCATATGCTTGCTCTCATTCATGAATGAACTCATTGAAGTGATGCTAGGCTATGTGTGTATAACCATTCTATATGCTTTCTTTTCACCCTACCCATATGTGTGTTCCATTAGCCCTCTTGAAGCCAAACACTCAAAGCCTTTTCTTTTATCACCCTCATCATTTTCCCTACCTTTGTATCTCAATCTGAGATACTTAACCTCTTGTAGCCATACCCTATAACTTAGAAATATACCAAGGTGTGCCAAGATAAAGTTTGATGCAAGGAAGTTGCTGCCGTGTACCTAAATGAAATTTGGTGTGAATCTGTGCAATGAAGTTAATGAAGATGCAGATCAAATCAACGAAGATGAAAGTGTTTCGATTTGATCTAAGTGTGAAAAATAAAGTCCATGCCAGGTGATACCATGAAGTTTGCTGCCATGCCAATCTAAATCAATGATGCCTTGCAGATTAATGAAGCATGCAACCTTGGTATGTTCTTAAGTTATTTGTTTTTCCTTCCAATTCTTCCATTTCCCCTAAACCTTAGCCTTTCATTACAACATTGTGAAAGACCTAGCTGATCTTTGAGGATGTATTCATGGGTGCTGGTAAGTATGTGTGTATCTCTATTCTTAGTATTTAATTCCTTTCATGAGATCTAACCAAATTTGTGCTTCTATTTCATACACTCACTTATGCTTTCTTGAGAGAATTAAAACATAGGTTCTGAGTGATTGAGTGTTATCTGTGAGAATTAGAGTCGAAGCATGTTCTCTATTCAAGGTTTGAGTGTGCTTGCTTTGAAACTGTGTGCCTTTGAGCTATAGCTTCCACTTGTACACACTAATTGATGACCTATCTTGGCAACTCTATGGTGTTGAAGGTATGACTAAAACTTTCTTTCATTTTCATTAGTTGATTTCAAAGTTGTTTTTCTAACCATTTTGTTTTGTAGAGTTAGAAAAACGTTTGTGGGTATCGTATCTGTTAAACCCTCAGGAGACACAACTCCTCCTACTAGGGATGCCTAGAGGTTTAAAGGCTTGTTGCATACGCTCAATGCAATCGAGTTACCTACGAAAGTGGTCTAGTTAACTTCTTGTTTTGTTTTTATCTTTGTTTCTCTTTTGTTTTGCTCGAGGACTAGCAAAATCTAAGTTTGGGGGTGTGTTAAGCTCATAATTTCATACATATACATGCCCAATTTACTTACTTCTTTTGCTTAGTTTCTTATAATTTTGAGTTATTTGCCTCCCTTTGTGTGTTTTGTAGGCCAAAAGAGCAAGAGAGCATAATTCATGCAATTCATGCATGTTAAGGCCTAATTTGGATGAAGAGAAGAAGAGCTTAAAGACAAACTCATTTTGGCTACAGCCCCCTGCCAGTCCAGTTCCGTAGGTCATATTGCAAGCTTTGTTTCAGCAACCTACATAGCTCGGATGAGGCAACATTCTTCATGAAAGTTGTTCCAATGGGTGTGTACTATAACATATCCACAATTCAGCCTCATTGGATAAATCTGGAGTCCGTCACCTAGCAAACACAGAACCATGCTCAGGATGGATTTTGTCAGCGAGCAAACTGAGTTAGCAATTTGTTTCGGCCTTAACTTCCTCCTCCGAACTTGGATTGGGCCAATACTTGTGTGGTTGGATCATACACATTCTGAACTTCACAATGGACATCTTAAAGTCTTCATTTGATTCAGCCTAGCCCAAGTTGTAAGCCCTTGAAGTTGCTAGTCATGCTGACCTCAGGATGAGCTGGTTGGAAGCTTGGTCATGGTGAGCTAGGCATGAGCTATTGTAGCTGGTTGGAAGCTTGGTCATGGTGACATGAAGATGAGCTAGGGCTGCTGGTGGGATTTATTGCTGAAGTGCATCAACCAATTCAGATTTTATAATGCAAGTGTTGTATGCATTAGTGAAGTGCATCAACCAATTCATCTTTTATAATGCAAGTGTTGTATGCATTAGCCATATTGAATTCAGATTTATCACTCCCCTCTCCCTATAAATACCACATCCATTCCACATTCAAGACACAACAAATCCTGAGGTTCACAACCCCCACAATTCACTCCAACCATCCTCAAACACTCTCACAATCCCAAACACTCCAACAATCACCAAAACAACTCCAGCAAACTTCTCTTCCATTTCCCTACGAATTTCATCTTCCTTAGCCATCACCACTCACTCAAACTCATCCAAAATCACCTCCATATCCTTCATACATCTTTCTAGAAGTGGGGAAGCTCTTGGAGAAGCATTAGAAGTGGAGAAGCACTTGGAGAAGCCTTGGACACCACAAGAACTTCAGAAAAAGGGTTTTTCTACTCTTATTGCATTCATTATGTTTTCTCATTTCTGTTCAAGTCTCTTTTCCATTATGAGTAGCTAAATCCATAACTAGGGCTTCGATGTAACCTAACATGAATATTCTGGGTTTATAAGTTTGGAGTTTCAAGTTTGATTCATGATTCATGTTCTTATTCATTATGCTTATAAGTTAACATGCTTGTTTGAATGATTGATCACCATTAGAACTTGTTTGTTAACTATCTTGGTTTGAATTAAGAGTATACACCATGCTTTAATTCGAATTGAACTATGAATAGGAAGAGTATGTATGGACATTCGACAACAGGGATTAGATACATACTTGGTTGTTTAAAATGTTCTTCTATGCTTAATGGGTTCCTAATGCTTAATTTTAGGTTAGACAACAAATGATCAAATTAGGGAATTAGGAACACAAGGTTAGGACCAAACACCATGGCCTAATCATACTTTAGCTAGAATCAATCTTTGAATCTGAATTAGACTTGTTACTTGAATCTTTATAACCCAGAATTGAATTGTTATGGTGAATCGAATGCCCTAGTCTCCAAACCTGTGTTTTAACTTTCAAAACCACCCTTTGTTACTTTTGTTTACTTGCTTTCCGTTGCAATTTCAGTTTGTTCATTTCTTTCTATAATCACAAGCATTCTCACTTCAAAGTTCATTTTAATCTTGCTGCATTTGTTTTCAAACTCACTCTTGCTTTAAATTCTGTTTTAGATTTAACTTCCTAACTTCTTGAATTTGGTAATCTAAAGTACATAACTAATTTGAACTTCTCAGTCTTCGTGGGTACGACCTCGTACTTGTCTTGCTATACTACTAATTGCCCCGTACAATTGCGAGTTAACATATTATTAACAACAAATTTTGTCGCCGTTGCCGGGGACTGAACGAAAGTTCTTCCCTGGTTATGTGCCCAAGGTTACCCTATTCTTTTTAGTGTTTCTAATTAATCTAATTTTCTGTTTCAGGTAGTTTATGTCTAAAAATCCATTACTTGAACAAGTGAGGTCTTCGTTCCAACGTTCTAGATCTTTGAACGCAGGACCATCATTGCAACCCAGACGAGTGACCTCTGAAATTCAGAATCGTCTAGAAAGGGAGTTGTCAACTGCAAAAGAGCAAGCTCTTGCTACATTTACAAGTCTTGCTCTCCACACTGAACTTCCCGGTTCTTCACTTTCAAATTCGGAAGCAAGTTCAGACCAAGAAGAAGAAGAAATGATGGCTGCCATTGAGTTCAACGGCAGTTCGATCCTAATTGGAGTGGTTGGGGTATTCCATACTTCTAGCAATTGGATTTCACTCAAAACTCACCAAATGATTCCTCCCACCATATTATGATGTTGCCCAAGTTTGGGGCTCGATCCGAAATCAATAGGTGTTCCAAATTGGACAATTCAAGTTCAACGGCAGTTCGTTTCTAATTGGAGTGGTTGGTGTATTCCATACTTCTAGCGATTGGATTTCACTCAAAACTCACCAAATGACTCCTCCCACCATATTATGATGTTGCCCAAGTTTTGGGCTCGATCTGAAATCAATAGGTGTGAGAAATTGGACAATTCAAGTTCTACGGCAGTTCGTTCCTAATTGGAGTGGTTGGGGTATTCCATACTTCTACCAACTGGATTTCACTCAAAACTCACCAAATGACTCCTCCCACCATATTATGATGTTGCCCAAGTTCGGGGCTCGATCCGAAATCAATAGGTGTGAGAAATTGGACAATTCAAGTTCAACGGCAGTTCGTTCCTAACTGGAGTGGTTGGTGGATTCCATACTTCTAGTGATTGGATTTCTGTCCAAACTCACCAAATGACTCCTCCCACCATATTATGATGTTGCCCATG
Organism: Prunus avium; assembly: GCF_965620075.1. NCBI lineage: Eukaryota > Viridiplantae > Streptophyta > Magnoliopsida > Rosales > Rosaceae > Prunus > Prunus avium. Next base: position 21,584,122 of record NC_142286.1, on the reverse strand, counting down.
TTTTGGGCTCGATCCGAAATCAATAGGTGTGAGAAATTGGTCAATTCAATTTCAACGACAGTTCTTTCCGAATTGGAGTGGTTGGTGTATTCCATACTTCTAGCGATTGGATTTCGCTCAAAACTCACCAAATGACTCCTCCCACCATATTATGATGTTGCCCAAGTTTTGGGCTCGATCCGAAATCAATAGGTGTTCCAAATTGGACAATTCAAGTTCAACGGAAGTTCGTTCCAAATTGGAGTGGTTGGTGTATTCCATAGTTCTGGCGATTGGATTTCACTCAAAACTCACCAAATGACTCCTCCCACCATATTATGTTGTTGGCCAAGTTTTGGGTTCGATCCGAAATCAATAGGTTTGAGAAATTGGACAATTCAAGTTCAACGGCAGTTCGTTCCAAATTGGAGTGGTTGGTGTATAACACACTTCTAGCGATTGGATTTCACTCAAAACTCACCAAATGACTCCTCCCACCATATTATGATGTTGCCCAAGTTTTGGGGTCGATCCGAAATCAATAGGTGTTCCAAATTGGACAATTCAAGTTCAACGGCAGTTCATTCCTAATTGGAGTGGTTGGTGTATTCCATACTTCTAGCAATCGGATTTCACCCAAAACTCACCAAATGACTCCTCCCACCATGTTATGATGTTGCCCAAGTTTTGGGCTCGATCCGAAATCAATAGGTGTTCCAAATTGGACAATTCAAGTTCAACGGCAGTTCGTTCCAAATTGGAGTGGTTGGTGTATTCCATAGTTCTGGCGATTGGATTTCACTCAAAAGTCACCAAATGACTCTTACCACCATATTATTACGTTGCCCAAGTTTTGGGCTCGATCCGAAATCAATAGATGTGAGAAATTGGACAATTCAAGTTCAACGGCAGTTCGTTCCTAATTGGAGTGGTTGGCGTTTTCCATACTTCTAGCGATTGGATTTCACTCAAAACTCACCAAATGACTCCTCCCACCATATTATGATGTTGCCCAAGTTTTGGGCTCGATCCGAAATCAATAGGTGTTCCAAATTGGACAATTCAAGTTCAACGGCAGTTCGTTCCTAATTGGAGTGGTTGGTGTATTCCATACTTCTAGCGATCGGATTTCACTCAAAACTCACCAAATGACTCCTCCCACCATATTAAGTTGTTTCCCAAGTTTTGGGCTCGATCCGAAATCAATAGGTGTTCGAAATTAGACAATTCAAGTTCATTGGCAGTTCGTTCCAAATTGGAGTGGTTGGTGTGTTCCATACTTCTAGCGATTGGATTTCACTCAAAACTCACCAAATGACTCCTCCCACCATATTATGATGTTGCACAAGTTTTGGGCTCGATCCGAAATCAATGGGTGTTCCAAATTGGACAATTCAAGTTCAACGGCAGTTCGTTTCTAATTGGAGTGGTTGGTGTATTACATACTTCTAGCGATTGGATTTCTCTCAAAACTCACCAAATGACTCCTCCCACCACATTATGATGTTGCCCAAGTTTTGGGCTCGATCCGAATTCAACAGGTGTGAGAAATTGGTCAATTCGATTTCAACGACAGTTCTTTCCTAATTGGAGTGGTTGGTGTATTCCATACTTCTAGCAATTGGATTTCTCTCAAAACTCACCAAATGACTCCTCCCACCATATTATGATGTTGCCCAAGTTTTGGGCTCGATCAGAAATCAATACGTGTGAGAAATTGGATAATTCAATTTCAACGGCAGTTCGTTCCTAATTGGAGTGGTTGGTGTATTCCATACTTCCAGCGATTGGATTTCCCTCAAAACTCACCAAATGACTCCTCCCACCATATTATGATGTTGCCCAAGTTTTGGGCTCGATCCGAATTCGATAGGTGTGAGAAATTGGTCAATTCAATTTCAACGACAGTTCTTTCCAAATTGGAGTGGTTGGTGTATTCCATACTTCTAGCGATTGGATTTCACTCAAAACTCACCAAATGACTCCTCCCACCATATTATGATGTTGCACAAGTTTTGGGCTGGATCCGAAATCAATGGGTGTTCCAAATTGGACAATTCAAGTTCAACGGCAGTTCGTTCCAAATTGGAGTGGTTGGTGTATTCCACACTTCTAGCGATTGGATTTCACTCAAAACTCACCAAATGACTCCTCCCACCATATTATGATTTTGCCCAAGTTTTGGGCTCGATCCGAATTCAACAGGTGTGAGAAATTGGTCAATTCAATTTCAACGACAGTTCTTTCCTAATTGGAGTGGTTGGTGTATTCCACACTTCTAGCGATTGGATTTCTCTCAAAACTCACCAAATGACTCCTCCCACCATATTATGATGTGACCGGTTCATAATTGTATATTATTTCTTACCCTTCTAGCTTATGATTTGGTTATGTTTTTGAGTTAAACTTGTGCTTTTAATCCTTTTTGTGTTTATCTTTCAGTTAATTGAGCTTTAGGTAACAATGATGGCTTTGGAGAACATAATTCATGCAATTCAAGCATGTTAAGGCCTAATTTGGATGAATTGATGAAGAGCTTAAAGACAAATTCATTATGTCTACAGCCCCCTGCCAGTCCAGTTCCGTAGGTCATATTGCAAGCTTTATTTCAGCAACCTAAATAGCTCGGATGAGGCCACATTCTTCATGAAAGTTGCTCCAATTGGTGTGTACTATAACATATCCAAAAGTCAGCCCCATTGGATAAATCTGGAGTCCGTTACCTAGCAAACACAGAACCATGCTCAGGATGGATCTTATCAGCGCGGAAAATGAGTTAGCAATTTGTTTCGGCCTTAACTTCTTCCTCCGACCTTGGATTGGCCCAAATAACATATTGCTGGAAAGAAGACATTCTAAACTTCAATTTAGAGTGCTTAAAGTCCTAATTTGATTAAGAGAAGCCCAAGTTGTAAGCCCTTGAAGTTGCTGGTCATGCTGACCTCAGCATGTGCTGGTTGGATGCTTGGTCATGGTGAGCTAGGTATGAGCTATCATTTCTGGTTGGAAGCTTGGTCATGGTGACATGAAGATGAGCTAGGGCTGCTGGTGGGATTTAGTGGTGAAGTGCATCAACCAATTCAAGATTTTCTAATACAAGTGCATCACCCATTTCAGATTTTCTAATACAAGTGCATCAACCATTTCAGATTTTATAATTCAAGTGTTGTATGCATTAGTCTTATTGAATTCTGATTTTCACTTCCCCTAGGCCTATAAATAGGGAAGTTCTCTAAGCTTGTAATAAGACCCCAAGGGGGGGAGCTCTCAAACACTTCTCTAGAGCTCCCTTCCCTTCTCTCCCTCAAATTCTCTTAGTTTCTCTTTCTAGTTTTCAATTGTTATAATGAGATCTTTGTGCTGAAATTTTCCTTTAAGTCTTTCCAAGTTCTACTTTAATTTTCATTGTTATGTAAATTCTTTTCTTTAGTTTCAAGTTTGATTAGTTTCCAAGTTTCAATTATGATTTTTGTTCTTATTCATTATGCTTATAAGTTAATATGCTAGTTTGAATGATTGATCACCATTTAGGCTTGCATGTTAGCTATCTTGGTTTGAATTAAGAGTAGACACCATACTTTAATTCGAATTGAACTATGAATAGGAAGAGTATGTATGGACATTCGACAACAGGGATTAGATACATGCTTGGTTGTTTAAATTGTTCTTCTATGCTTAATGGGTTCCTAATGCTTAATTTTAGGTTAGACAACAAATGATCAAATTAGGGAATTAGGAACACAAGGTTATGACCACACACCATGGCTTAATCATACATTAGCTAGAATCAATCCGTTAATCTAATTGAACTTGGGAACTTATTTGCTTGAGTTATTTCTTTTTTTCTTGTTGTATTTATTTCCTTTCTTTTTCATTTCTGTTTTGTGTAGGGAAAATGAATGGGATCATTCAATCACCAATCCCTGTGGAATCGACCTCGCACTTACATATGCTATACTACCAACAGTTCGTGCACTTGCGAGTATCACAAGTTGAGGATGCAACTGAATCCATTTTGGTGCAGCTGTAATCCACACAACATGATGTTGCCCAAGTTTTGGGCTCGATCCGAAATCAATACGTGTTCCAAATTGGACAATTCAAGTTCAACGGCAGTTCGTTCCTAATTGGAGTGGTTGGTGTATTCCGTACTTCTAGCGATTGGATTTCACTCAAAACTCACCAAATGACTCCTCCCACCATATTATGATGTTGCCCAAGTTTTTGGCTCGATCCGAAATGAACAGTTCTTCCAAATTGGACAATTCAAGTTCAACGGTAGTTCGTTCCTAACTGGAGTGGTTGGTGTATTCCATACTTCTAGCGATTGGATTTCACTCAAAACTCACCAAATGACTCCTCCCACCATATTATGATGTTGCCTAAGTTTTGGGCTCGATCCGAAATCAATAGGTGTGAGAAATTGGTCAATTCAATTTCAACGACAGTTCGTTCCTAATTGGACTGGTTGGTGTATTCCATACGTCTAGCAATTGGATTTCACTCAAAACCCACCAAATGACTCCTCCCACTATATTATGATGTTGCCCAAGTTTTGGGCTCGATCCGAAATCAATAGATGTTTCAAATTGGACAATTCAAGTTCAACGGCAGTTCGTTCCTAATTGGAGTGGTTGGTGTATTCCTTACTTCTAGCGATTGGATTTCACTCAAAACTCACCAAATGACTCCTCCCACAATATTATGATGTTGCCCAAGTTTTGGGCTCGATCCGAAATCATTAGCTGTGAGAAATTGGACAATTCAAGTTCAACGGCAGTTCGTTCCTAATTGGAGTGGTTGGGGTATTCCATACTTCTAGCAGTTGGATTTCACCCAAAACACACCAAATGACTCCTCCCACCATATTATGATGTTGCCTAAGTTTTGGGCTCGATCCGAAATCAAAAGTTGTGAGAAATTTGTCAATTCAATTTCAACGACAGTTCTTTCCTAATTGGAGTGGTTGGTGTATTCCTTACTTCTACCGATTGGATTTCACCCAAAACAAAACAAATGACTCCTCCCACGATATTATGATGTTGCCCAAGTTTTGGGCTCGATCCGAAATCAATAGGTGTTCCAAATTGGACAATTCAAGTTCAACGGCAGTTCGTTCCTAATTGGAGTGGTTGGTGTATTCCACACTTCTAGCGATTGGATTTCACTCAAAACTCACCAAATGACTCCTCCCACCATATTATGATGTTGCACAAGTTTTGGGCTCGATCCGAAATCAATGGGTATTCCAAATTGGACAATTCAAGTTCAACGGCAGTTCGTTCCTAATTGGAGTGGTTGGTGTATTCCGTACTTCTAGCGATTGGATTTCCCTGAAAACTCACCAAATGACTCCTCCCACCATATTATGATATTGCCCAAGTTTTGGGCTCGATCCGAATTCGATAGGTGTGAGAAATTGGTCAATTCAATTTCAACGACAGTTCTTTCCTAATTGGAGTGGTTGGTGTATTCCAAACTTCTAACGATTGGATTTCACTCAAATTTCACCAAATCACTCCTCCCACCATATTATGATGTTGCCCAAGTTTTGGGCTCGATCCGAAATCAATAGGTGTGAGAAATTGGACAATTCAAGTTCAACGGCAGTTCGTTCCTAATTGGAGTGGTTGGTGTATTCCAAACTTCTAGCGATTGGATTTCACTCAAAACTCACCAAGTGACTCCTCCCACCATATTATGATGTTGCCCAAGTTTTGGGCTCGATCCGAAATCAATAGGTGGGAGAAATTGGTCAATTCAATTTTAACGACAATTCTTTCCTAATTGGAGTGGTTGGTGTATTCCATACTTCTTGGGATTGGATTTCACTCAAAACTCACCAAATGACTCCTCCCACCATATTATGATGTTGCCCAAGTTTTAGGCTCGATCCGAAATCAATAGGTGTGAGAAATTGGACAATTCAAGTTCAACGGCAGTTCGTTCCTAATTGGAGTGGTTGGTGTATTCCGTACTTCTAGCTATTGGATTTCACTCAAAACTCACCAAATGGCTCCTCCCACCATATTATGATGTTGCCCAAGTTTGGGCCTCGATCCGAAATCAATAGGTGTGAGAAATTGGTCAAGTCAATTTCAACGAAAGTTCGTTCCTAATTGGAGTGGTTGGTGTATTCCATACTTCTAGCGATTGGATTTCACTCAAAACTCACCAAATGACTCCTCCCACCATATTATCATGTTGCCCAAGTTTTGGGCTCGATCCGAAATCAATAGGTCTTCCAAATTGGACAATTCAAGTTCAACGGCAGTTCGTTCCCAACTGGAATGGTTGGTGTATTCCATACTTCAAGCGATTGGATTTCACTCAAAACTCACCAAATGACTCCTCCCACCATATTATGATGTTGCCCAAGTTTTGGGCTCAATCTGAAATCAATACGTGTTCCAAATTGGACAATTCATGTTCAACGGCAGTTCGTTCCTAATTGGAGTGGATGGTGTATTCCATACTTCTTGTGATTGGATTTCTCTCCAAACTCACCAAATGACTCCTCCCACCATATTATGATGTTGCCCAAGTTTGGGGCTCGATCCGAAATCAATAGGTGTGAGAAATTGGACAATTCAAGTTCAACGGCAGTTCGTTCCTAATTGGAGTGGTTGGTGTATTCCATATTTCTAACGATTGGATTTTACTCAAAACTCACCAAATGACTCCTCCCACCGTATAATGACGTTGCCCAAGTTTTGGGCTTGATCCGAAATCAATAGGTGTTCCAAATCGGACAATTCAAGTTCGACGGCAGTTCGTTCCTAATTGGAGTGGTTGGTGTATTCCATACTTTTAGCGATTGGATATCACTCAAAACTCACCAAATGACTCCTCCCACCATATTACGATGTTGCCCATGTTTTGGGCTCGATCCGAAATCAATAGGTGTGAGTGAGAAATTGGTCAATTCAATTTCAACGACAGTTCTTTCCGAATTGGAGTGGTTGGTGTATTCCATACTTCTAGCGATTCGATTTCCCTCAAAACTCACCAAATGACTCCTCCCACCATATTATGATGTTGCCCAAGTTTTGGGCTCGATCCGAAATCAATCGGTCTTCCAAATTGGACAATTCCAGTTCAACGGCAGTTCGTTCCTAATTGGAGTGGTTGGTGTATTCCATACTTCTAGCGATTGGATTTCACTCAAAACTCACCAAATGACTCCTCCCACCATATTATGATGTTGCCCAAGTTTTGGGCCCAATCCGAAATCAATAGGTGTGAGAAAGTGGACAATTCAAGTTCAACGGCAGTTCGTTCCTAATTGGGGTGGTTGGTGTATTCCATACTTCTAGTGATTGGATTTCACTCAAAACTCAACAAATGACTCCTCCCACCGTATTATGATGTTGCCCAAGTTTTGGGCTCGATCCGAAATCAATAGGTCTTCCAAATTGGACAATTCAAGTTCGACGGCAGTTCGTTCCTAATTGGAGTGGTTGGTGTATTCCATACTTTTAGCGATTGGATTTCACTCAAAACTCACCAAATGACTCCTCCCACCATATTATGATGTTGCCCATGTTTTGGGCTCGATCCGAAATCAATAGGTGTGAGAAATTGGACAATTCAAGTTCAACGGTAGTTCATTCCTAATTGTAGTGGTTGGTGTATTCCATACTTCTAGTGATTGGATTTCTCTCCAAACTCACCAAATGACTCCTCCCACCATATTATGATGTTGCCCAAGTTTTGGGCTCGATCCGAAATCAACAGGTGTGAGAAATTGGTCAATTCAATTTCAACGACAGTTCTTTCCGAATTGGAGTGGTTGGTGTATTCCATACTTCTAGCGATTCGATTTCCCTCAAAACTCACCAAATGACTCCTCCCACCATATTATGATGTTGCCCAAGTTTTGGGCTCGATCCGAAATCAATCGATCTTCCAAATTGGACAATTCAAGTTCAACGGCAGTTCGTTCCTAATTGGAGTGGTTGGTGTATTCCATACTTCTAGGGTTTGGATTTCACTCAAAACTCACCAAATGACTCCTCCCACCATATTATGATGTTGCCCAAGTTTTGGGCTCGATCCGAAATCAATAGGTGTGAAAAATTGGTCAATTCAATTTCAACGACAGTTCTTTCCTAATTGGAGTGGTTAGTGTATTCCATACTTCTACCGATTGGATTTCACTCAAAACTCACCAAATGACTCCTCCCACCATATTATGATGTTGCCCAAGTTTTGGGCTCGATCCGAAATCAATAGGTCTTCCAAATTGGACAATTCAAGTTCAACGGCAGTTCGTTCCTAATTGGAGTGGTTGGTGTATTCCATACTTCTAGTGATTGGATTTCTCTCCAAACTCACCAAATGACTCCTCCCACCATATTATGATGATGCCCAAGTTTTGGGCTCGATCCGAAATCCATAGGTGGGAGAAATTGGTCAATTCAATTTCAACGAAAGTTCGTTCCTAATTGGAGTGGTTGGTGTATTCCATACTTATAGCGATTGGATTTCTCTCCAAACTCACCAAATGAATCCTCCCACCATATTATGATGTTGCCCAAGTTTTGGGCTCGATCCGAAATCAATAGGTGTGAGAAATTGGAAAATTCAAGTATAACGGCAGTTCGTTCCTAACTGGAGTGGTTGGTGTATTCCATACTTCTAGCGATTCGATTTCCCTCAAAACTCACCAAATGACTCCTCCCACCATATTATGATGTTGCCCAAGTTTTGGACTCGATCCGAAATCAATAGGTGTTCCAAATTGGAAAATTCAAGTATAACGGCAGTTCGTTCCTAACTGGAGTGGTTGGTGTATTCCATACTTCTAGCGATTGAATTTCACTCAAAACTCACCAAATGACTCCTCCCACCATATTATGATGTTGCCCAAGTTTTGGGTTCGATCCGAAATCAATAGGTGTGAGAAATTGGACAATTCAAGTTCAACGGCAGTTCGTTCCTAATTGGAGTGGTTGGGGTATTCCATACTTCTAGCGATTGGATTTCACTCAAAACTCACCAAATGACTTCTCCCACCATATTATGATGTTGCCCAAGTTTTGGGCTCGATCCGAAATCAATAGGTGTTCCAAATTGGACAAATCAAGTTCAACGGCAGTTCATTACTAATTGGAGTGGTTGGTGTATTCCAAACTTCTAGCAATCGGATTTCACTCAAAACTCACCAAATGACTCCTCCCACCATATTATGATGTTGCCAAAGTTTTGGGCTCGATCCGAAATCAATAGGTGTTCAAAATTGGGCAATTCAAGTTCAACGGCAGTTCGTTCCTAATTGGAGTGGTTGGTGTATTCCATACTTCTAGCGATTGGATTTCACTCAAAAGTCACCAAATGACTCCTCCCACCATATTATGATGTTGCCCAAGTTTTGGGGTCGATCCGAAATCAATAGGTGTTCCAAATTGGACAATTCAAGTTCAACGGCAGTTCGTTCCAAATTGGAGTGGTTGGTGTATTCCATAGTTCTGGTGATTGGATTTCACTCAAAAGTCACCAAATGACTCTTACCACCATGTTAAGATGTTGCCCAAGTTTTGGGCTCGATCCGAAAGCAATAGGTGTTCGAAATTGGACAATTCAAGTTCAACGGCAGTTCGTTCCTAATTGGAGTGGTTGGTGTATTCCATACTTCTAGCGATTGGATTTCACTCAAAACTCACCAAATGACTCCTCCCCCCATATTATGATGTTGCCCAAGTTTTGGGCTCGATCTGAAATCAATAGGTATTCCAAATTGGACAATTCAAGTTCAACGGCAGTTCGTTCCTAACTGGAGTGGTTGATGTATTCCATACTTCTAGCGATTGGATTTCACTCAAAACTCACCAAATGACTCCTCCCACCATATTATGAAGTTGCCCAAGTTTTGGGCTCGATCCGAAATCAATAGGTGTGAGAAATGGGACAATTCAAGTTCAACGGCCGTTCGTTCCTAATTGGAGTGGTTGGTGTATTCCATATTTCTAGCGATTGGATTTCACTCAAAACTAACCAAATGACTCCTCCCACCATATTATGATGTTGCCCAAGTTTTGGGCTCGATCCGAAATCAATAGGTGTTCCAAATTGGACAATTCAAGTTCAACGGCAGTTCGTTCCTAATTGGAGTGGTTGGTGTATTCGATACTTCTAGCGATTGGATTTCACTCAAAACTCACCAAACGACTCCTCCCACCATATTATGTTGTTGCCCAAGTTTTGGGCTCGATCCGAAATCAATAGGTCTGAGAAATTGGTCAATTCAATTTCAACGACCGTTCGTTCCTAATTGTAGTGGTTGGTGTATTCCGTACGTCTAGCGATTGGATTTCACTCAAAACTCACCAAATGACTCCTCCCACCATATTATGATGTTGCCCAAGTTTTGGGCTCGATCCGAAATCAATAGGTGTTCCAAATTGGACAATTCAAGTTCAACGGCAGTTCGTTCCTAATTGGAGTGGTAGGTGTATTCCATACTTCTAGCGATTGGATTTCACTCAAAACTCACCAAATGACTCCTCCCACCATATTAAGATGTTGCCCATGTTTTGGGCTCGATCCGAAATCAATAGGTCTAAGAAATTGGTCAATTTAATTTCAACGACAGTTCGTTCCTAATTGGAGTGGTTGGTGTATTCCATACTTCTAGCGATTGGATTTCACTCAAAACTCACCAAATGACTCCTCCCACCATATTATGATGTTGCCCAAGTTTTGGGCTCGATCCGAAATCAATAGGTGTTCCAAATTGGACAATTCAAGTTCAACGGCAGTTCGTTCCTAATTGGAGTGGTTGGTGTATTCCATACTTCTAGCGATTGGATTTCACTAAAAACTCACCAAATGACTCCTCCCACCATATTATGAAGTTGCCCAAGTTTTGGGCTCGATCCGAAATCAATAGGTGTGAGAAATTGGACAATTCAAGTTCAACGGAAGTTCGTTCCTAATTGGAGTGGTTGGTGTATTCCATATTTCCAGCGATTGGATTTCACTCAAAACTCACCAAATGACTCCTCCCCCCATATTATGATGTTGCCCAAGTTTTGGGCTCGATCTGAAATCAATAGGTATTCCAAATTGGACAATTCAAGTTCAACGGCAGTTCGTTCCTAACTGGAGTGGTTGATGTATTCCATACTTCTAGCGATTGGATTTCACTCAAAACTCACCAAATGACTCCTCCCACCATATTATGAAGTTGCCCAAGTTTTGGGCTCGATCCGAAATCAATAGGTGTGAGAAATGGGACAATTCAAGTTCAACGGCCGTTCGTTCCTAATTGGAGTGGTTGGTGTATTCCATATTTCTAGCGATTGGATTTCACTCAAAACTAACCAAATGACTCCTCCCACCATATTATGATGTTGCCCAAGTTTTGGGCTCGATCCGAAATCAATAGGTGTTCCAAATTGGACAATTCAAGTTCAACGGCAGTTCGTTCCTAATTGGAGTGGTTGGTGTATTCGATACTTCTAGCGATTGGATTTCACTCAAAACTCACCAAACGACTCCTCCCACCATATTATGTTGTTGCCCAAGTTTTGGGCTCGATCCGAAATCAATAGGTCTGAGAAATTGGTCAATTCAATTTCAACGACCGTTCGTTCCTAATTGTAGTGGTTGGTGTATTCCGTACGTCTAGCGATTGGATTTCACTCAAAACTCACCAAATGACTCCTCCCACCATATTATGATGTTGCCCAAGTTTTGGGCTCGATCCGAAATCAATAGGTGTTCCAAATTGGACAATTCAAGTTCAACGGCAGTTCGTTCCTAATTGGAGTGGTAGGTGTATTCCATACTTCTAGCGATTGGATTTCACTCAAAACTCACCAAATGACTCCTCCCACCATATTAAGATGTTGCCCATGTTTTGGGCTCGATCCGAAATCAATAGGTCTAAGAAATTGGTCAATTTAATTTCAACGACAGTTCGTTCCTAATTGGAGTGGTTGGTGTATTCCATACTTCTAGCGATTGGATTTCACTCAAAACTCACCAAATGACTCCTCCCACCATATTATGATGTTGCCCAAGTTTTGGGCTCGATCCGAAATCAATAGGTGTTCCAAATTGGACAATTCAAGTTCAACGGCAGTTCGTTCCTAATTGGAGTGGTTGGTGTATTCCATACTTCTAGCGATTGGATTTCACTAAAAACTCACCAAATGACTCCTCCCACCATATTATGAAGTTGCCCAAGTTTTGGGCTCGATCCGAAATCAATAGGTGTGAGAAATTGGACAATTCAAGTTCAACGGAAGTTCGTTCCTAATTGGAGTGGTTGGTGTATTCCATATTTCCAGCGATTGGATTTCACTCAAAACTAACCAAATGACTCCTCCCACCATATTATGATGTTGCCCAAGTTTTGGGCTCGATCTGAAATCAATAGGTTTTCCAAATTGGACAATTCAAGTTCAACGGCAGTTCGTTCCTAACTGGAGTGGTTGATGTATTCCATACTTCGAGCGATTGGATTTCACTCAAAACTCACCAAATGACTCCTCCCACCATATTATGAAGTTGCCCAAGTTTTGGGCTCGATCCGAAATAAATAGGTCCGAGAAATTGGTCAATTCAATTTCAACGACCGTTCGTTCCTAATTGTAGGGGTTGGTGTATTCCGTACGTCTAGCGATTGGATTTCACTCAAAACTCACCAAATGACTCCTCCCACCATATTATGATGTTGCCCATGTTTTGGGCTCGATCCGAAATCAATGGGTCTAAGAAATTGGTCAATTTAATTTCAACGACAGTTCGTTCCTAATTGGAGTGGTTGGTGTATTCCATACTTCTAGCGATTGGATTTCACTCAAAACTCACCAAATGACTCCTCCCACCATATTATGATGTTGCCCAAGTTTTGGGCTCGATCCGAAATCAATAGGTGTTCCAAATTGGACAATTCAAGTTCAACGGCAGTTCGTTCCTAATTGGAGTGGTTGGTGTATTCCATACTTCTAGCGATTGGATTTCACTCAAAACTCACCAAATGACTCCTCCCACCATATTATGATGTTGCCCATGCTTTGGGCTCGATCCGAAATCAATAGGTCTAAGAAATTGGTCAATTTAATTTCAACGACAGTTCGTTCCTAATTGGAGTGGTTGGTGTATTCCATACTTCTAGCGATTGGATTTCACTCAAAACTCACCAAATGACTCCTCCCACCATATTATGATGTTGCCCAAGTTTTGGGCTCGATCCGAAATCAATAGGTGTGAGAAATTGGACAATTCAAGTTCAATGGCAGTTCGTTCCTAATTGGAGTGGTTGGGGTATTCCATACTTCTAGCAATTGGATTTCACTCAAAACTCACCAAATGACTCCTCCCACCATATTATGATGTTGCCCAAGTTTCGGGCTCGATCCGAAATCAACAGGTGTGAGAAATTGGACAATTCAAGTTCAACGGCAGTTCGTTCCAAATTTGAGTGGTTGGTGTATTCCATACTTCTAGCGATTGGATTTCACTCAAAACTCACCAAATGACTCCTCCCACCATATTATGATGTTGCCCAAGTTTTGGGCTCGATCCGAAATCAATAGGTGTTCCAAATTGGACAATTCAAGTTCAACGGCAGTTCGTTCCTAATTGGCGTGGTTGGTGTATTCCATACTTCTAGTGATTGGATTTCTCTCCAAACTCACCAAATGACTCCTCCCACCATATTATGATGTTGCCCAAGTTTTGGGCTCGATCCGAAATCTATAGGTGTGAGAAATTGGTCAATTCAATTTCAAAGACAGTTCTTTCCGAATTGGAGTGGTTGGTGTATTCCATACTTCTAGCGATTGTTTTTCACTCAAAACTCACCAAATGACTCCTCCCACAATATTATGATGTTGCCCAAGTTTTGGGCTCGATCCTAAATCAATAGGTGTTCCAAATTGGACAATTCAAGTTCAACGGCAGTTCGTTCCTAATTGGAGTGGTTGGTGTATTCCATACTTTTAGCGATTGGATTTCACTCAAAACACAACAAATGACTCCTCCCACCATATTATGATGTTGCCCAAGTTTTGGGCTCGATCAGAATTCAATACGTGTGAGAAATTGGACAATTCAAGTGCAACGGCAGTTCGTTCCTAATTGGAGTGGTTGGTGTATTCCATACTTCTTGGGATTGGATTTCGCTCAAAACTCACCAAATGACTCCTCCCACCATAATACGATGTTGCCCAAGTTTTGGGCTCGATCCGAAATCAATAGGTGTTCCAAATTGGACAATTCAAGTTCAACGGCAGTTCGATCCTAATTGGAGTGGTTGGTGTATTCCATACTTCTAGGGATTGGATTTCACTCAAAACTCACCAAATGACTCCTCCCACCATATTATGATGTTGCCCAAGTTTTGGGCTCGATCCGAAATCAGTAGGTGTGAGAAATTGGACAATTCAATTTCAACGGAAGTTCGTTCCTAATTGGAGTGGTTGGTGTATTCCATATTTCTAGCGATTGGATTTCACTCATAACTCACCAAATGACTCTTCCCACCATATTATGATGTTGCCCAAGTTTTGGGCTCGATCCGAAATCAATGGGTGTTCCAAATTGGACAATTCAAGTTCAACGGCAGTTCGTTCCTAATTGGAGTGGTTGGTGTATTTCGTACTTCTAGCGATTGGATTTCACTCAAAAGTCACCAAATGACTCCTCCCACCATATTATGATGTTGCCCAAGTTTTGAGCTCGATCCGAAATCAGTAGGTGTGAGAAATTGGACAATTCAATTTCAACGGCAGTTCTTTCCTAATTGGAGTGGTTGGTGTATTCCATACTTCTAGCGATTGTTTTTCACTCAAAACTCACCAAATGACTCCTCCCACCATATTATGATGTTGCCCAAGTTTTGGGCTCGATCCTAAATCAATAGGTGTTCCAAATTGGACAATTCAAGTTCAACGGCAGTTCGTTCCTAATTGGAGTGGTTGGTGTATTCCATACTTTTAGCGATTGGATTTCACTCAAAACACAACAAATGACTCCTCCCACCATATTATGATGTTGCCCAAGTTTTGGGCTCGATCCGAAATCAGTAGGTGTGAGAAATTGGACAATTCAAGTTCAACGGCAGTTCGTTCCTAATTGGAGTGGTTGGTGTATTCTATACTTCAAGCGATTGGATTTCTCTCCAAACTCACCAAATGACTCCTCCCACCGTATTATGATGTTGCCCAAGTTTTGGGCTCGATCCGAATTCAATAGGTGTAAGAAATTGGTCAATTCAATTTCAACGACAGTTCTTTCCTAGTTGGAGTGGTTGGTGTATTCCGTACTTCTAGCGTTTGGATTTCACTCAAATCTCACCAAAAGACTCCTCCCCCCATATTATGATGTTGCCCAAGTTTTGGGCTCGATCCGAATTCAATAGGTGTGAGAAATTGGTCATTTCAATTTCAACGACAGTTCTTTCCTAATTGGTGTGGTTAGTGTATTCCATACTTCTAGCGATTGGATTTCACTCAAAACTCACCAAATGACTCCTCCCACCATATTATGATGTTGCCCAAGTTTGGGGCTCGATCCGAAATCAATAGGTGTGAGAAATTGGACAACTCAAGTTCAACGGCAGTTCGTTCCTAATTGGAGTGGTTGATGTATTCCATACTTCGAGCGATTGGATTTCACTCAAAACTCACCAAATGACTCCTCCCACCATATTATGACGTTGCCCAAGTTTTGGGCTCGATCCGAAATCAATACGTGTGAGAAATTGGACAATTCAAGTTCAACGACAGTTCGTTCCTAATTGGAGTGGTTGGTGTATTCCATACTTCTAGCGATTGGATTTCACTCAAAACTCACCAAATGACTCCTCCCACCGTATTATGATGTTGCCTAAGTTTTGGGCTCGATCCGAATTCAATAGGTGTGAGAAATTGGTCAATTCAATTTCAACGGCAGTTCGTTCCTAATTGGAGTGGTTGGTGTATTCCACACTTCTAGCGATTGGATTTCTCTCAAAACTCTCCAAATGACTCCTCCCAACATATTATGATGTTGCCCAAGTTTTGGGCTCGATCCGAAATCAATAGGTGTGAGAAATTGGACAATTCAAGTTCAACGACAGTTCGTTCCTAATTGGAGTGGTTGGTGTATTCCATACTTCTAGCGATCGGATTTCACTCAAAACTCACCAAATGACTCCTCCCACCATATTATGATGTTGCCCAAGTTTGGGGCTCGATCCGAAATCAATAGGTGTGAGAAATTGGACAACTCAAGTTCAACGGCAGTTCGTTCCTAATTGGAGTGGTTGATGTATTCCATACTTCGAGCGATTGGATTTCACTCAAAACTCACCAAATGACTCCTCCCAACATATTATGATGTTGCCCAAGTTTTGGGCTCAATCCAAATCAATAGGTGTTCCAAATTAGACAATTCAAGTTCAACGGCAGTTCGTTCCTAATTGGAGTGGTTGGTGTTTTCCATACTTCTAGCGATTGGATTTCACACATAACTCAGCAAATGACTCCTCCCTCCATATTATGATGTTACCCAAGTTTTGGGCTCGATCCGAATTCAATAGGTGTGAGAAATTGGTCAATTCAATTTCAACGACAGTTCTTTCCTAATTGGAGTGGTTGGTGTATTCCATACTTGGAGCGATTGGATTTCACTCAAAACTCACCAAATGACAACTCCCAACATATTATGTTGTTGCCCAAGTTTTGGGCTCGATCCGAAATCAATAGGTGTTCCAAATTAGACAATTCAAGTTCAACGGCAGTTCGTTCCTAATTGGAGTGGTTGGTGTTTTCCATACTTCTAGCGATTGGATTTCACTCATAACTCAGCAAATGACTCCTCCCTCCATATTATGATGTTACCCAAGTTTTGGGCTCGATCCGAATTCAATAGGTGTGACAAATTGGTCAATTCAATTTCAACGACAGTTCTTTCCTAGTTGGAGTGGTTGGTGTATTCCGCACTTCTAGCGATTGGATTTCACTCAAATCTCACCAAATGACTCCTCCCACCATATTATGATGTTGCCCAAGTTTTGGGCTCGATCCGAATTCAATAGGTGTGAGAAATTGGTCAATTCAATTTCAACGGCAGTTCGTTCCTAATTGGAGTGGTTGGTGTATTCCGTACTTCTAGCGCTTGGATTTCACTCAAAACTCACCAAATGACTCCTCCCACCATATTATGATGTTGCCCAAGTTTGGGGCTCGATCCGAAATCAATAGGTCTTCCAAATTGAACAATTCAAGTTCAACGGCAGTTCGTTCCTAATTGGAGTGGTTGGTGTATTCCATACTTCTAGCGATTGGATTTTACTCAAAACACACCAAATGACTCCTCCCACCATATAATGACGTTGCCCAAGTTTTTGGATCGATCCGAAATCAATAGGTGTTCCAAATTGGACAATTCAAGTTCAACGGCAGTTCGTTCCTAATTGGAGTGGTTGGTGTATTCCGTACTTCTAGCGATTGGATTTCACTCAAAACTCACCAAATGACTCCTCCCACCATATTATGATGTTGCCCAAGTTTTGGGGCTCGATCCGAAATCAATAGGTGTGAGAAATTGGACAATTCAAGTTCAACGGCAGTTCGTTCCTAATTGGAGTGGTTGGTGTATTCCATACTTCTAGCGATTGGATTTCACTCAAAACTCACCAAATGACTCCTCCCACCGTATTATGATGTTGCCTAAGTTTTGGCCTCGATCCGAATTCAATAGGTGTGAGAAATTGGTCAATTCAATTTCAACGGCAGTTCGTTCCTAATTGGAGTGGTTGGTGTATTCCATACTTCTAGCGATTGGATTTCACTCAAAACTCTCCAAATGACTCTTCCCAACATATTATGATGTTGCCCAAGTTTTGGGCTCGATCCGAAATCAATAGGTGTGAGAAATTGGACAATTCAAGTTCAACGACAGTTCGTTCCTAATTGGAGTGGTTGGTGTATTCCATACTTCTAGCGATTGGATTTCACTCAAAACTCACCAAACGACTCCTCCCACCATATTATGATGTTGCCCAAGTTTGGGCTCGATCCGAATTCAATAGGTGTGAGAAATTGGTCAATTCAATTTCAACGGCAGTTCGTTCCTAATTGGAGTGGTTGGTGTATTCCATACTTCTAGCGATTGGATTTCACTCAAAACTCTCCAAATGACTCCTCCCAACATATTATGATGTCGCCCAAGTTTTGGGCTCGATCCGAAATCAATAGGTGTTCCAAATTAGACAATTCAAGTTCAACGGCAGTTCGTTCCTAATTGGAGTGGTTGGTGTTTTCCATACTTCTAGCGATTGGATTTCACTCATAACTCAGCAAATGACTCCTCCCTCCATATTATGATGTTACCCAAGTTTTGGGCTCGATCCGAATTCAATAGGTGTGAAAAATTGGTCAATTCAATTTCAACGACAGTTCTTTTCTAATTGGAGTGGTTGGTGTATTCCATACTTCTAGCGATTGGATTTCACTCAAAACTCACTGATCGGTTCATAATTGTATATCATTTTGTACCCTTCTAGCTTATGATTTGGTTATATTTTTGAGTTAAACTTGTGCTTTTAATCCTTTTTGTGTTTATCTTTCAGTTAATTGACATTTAGGTAACAATGATGACTTTGGATAGGAAATGATGCAATCCATGCATGTTAAGGGCTGATTGGCATATGAGGAATATGAGCTTAAAGACAAACACATTTTGGCTACAGCTCCTTTCCAGCCCAATTTCGTAGGTCAGCTTCTTGGCCTTGGATCAGCATGCTATGGGGCTTGGATGAGGTGAAGATCTTCATGAAACTTGTTCCAATGGGTGTCTAGTACAACATATCCAAATTTCAGCCCAATTGGACATTTGTGGAGTGCTCAGCCCGCCCAACACTCAACCTTGCTCAGCAGGATTTGCAGCTGCCAGCTTTGAGCCTTGTCTCCTCCTTTAAGCCATGTGCCTCACCCATGCTGCAACTGACTTTGGATCCAACATAATGAGTGAAGTGGGGAGGCATTCCAGCTATGAAAGTCTAAAGGATCAAGTTGGTGCATGCTGGAGTTATTATAGAGAAAGCATGTGCATGCATGTAAAGCATAAATGAAATGAAGTCAATTCCAGTCTCTGTTCGGCAGCCAAATTTCAAGGCCCAAAACGCATACTTCTACTACTCCGATGGGAATACTTTCTTCATAGAAGTTGTTCCAATGGGTGTCTACTATAACATATCCAAATTTGAGCCCCATTGGATAAGTTTTGAAACCTCTGGCCTTCCTACACCAAGTCTGGTTCAGAAGACTCGTTTTTGTTCAACAACCAAAAGAAGACCACATGGGTTGGCAGCAAAAGGCAGCCACAATTGATCACCTTTGATCCCATGTGAAGAAAGCTTGAGGTGCAGCAAAAGAAGTATGGGATGAGATTGATTCCAACAACACTAACATAGACAAGATGAAGTGTGAGTTATGGGTTGTATTAAAAGAGGAATGGTGGTGTTGGATTTCATCATGTTGTTCCTCCCTCTTAGCCCTATAAATATGAAGCCTTCAAGCTTCATAAATCACACCCCAAGGGGGGGAGCTCTCAAACACTTCTCTAGAGCTCCCTTCCCTTCTCTCCCTCAAATTCTCTTAGTTTCCTTTCTAGTTTTCAATTGTTGTAATGAAATATTTGTGCTGAAATTCTCCTTAAGTTTTTCAAGTTCTACTTTACTTTTATTTGTAATGTACATTCTTTCTTAAGTATTCAAGTTTAATTAGTTTCCAAGTTTCAATTATGATTTTTGTTCTTATTCATTATGCTTATAAGTTAATATGCTAGTTTGAATGATTGATCACCATTTAGGCTTGCATGTTAGCTATCTTGGTTTGAATTAAGAGTAGACACCATGCTTTAATTCGAATTGAACTATGGATAGGAAGAGTATGTATGGACATTCGACAACAGGGATTAGATACATACTTGGTTGTTTAAAATGTTCTTCTATGCTTAATGGGTTCCTAATGCTTAGTTTTAGGTTAGACAACAAATGATCAAATTAGGGAATTAGGAACACAAGGTTTTGACCAAACACCATGGCTTAATCATACTTTAGCTAGAATCAATCCATTAATCTAATTGAACTTGGGAACTTATTTGCTTGAGTTATTTCTTTTTTTTCTTTTTTTATTTATTTCCTTTTTCATTTCTATTTTGTGTAGGGAAAACAAATTGGATCATTCAATCACCAATCCTCGTGGGATCGACCTCGCACTTACATATGCTATACTACCAAACGGCTCGTGCACTTGCGAGTATCACAAGTTGAGGATGCAGCTGAATCTATTTTGGTGCAGCTGAATCGAAGCAACACTCACCAAATGACTCCCCCCACCATATTATGATGTTGCCCAAGTTTTGGGCTCGATCCGAAATCAATAGGTGTTCCAAATTGGACAATTCAAGTTCAACGGCAGTTCGTTCCAAACTGGAGTGGTTCGTGTATTCCGTACTTCTAGGGATTGGATTTCACTCAAAACTCACCAAATGACTCCTCCCACCATATTATGTTGTTGCCCAAGTTTTGGGCTCGATCCGAAATCAATTGGTGTTCCAAATTGGACAATTCTAGTTCAACAGCAGTTCGTTCCTAATTGGAGTGGTTGGTGTATTCCATACTTCTAGCGATTATATTTCACTCAAAACTCACCAAATGACTCCTCCCAACATATTATGATGTTGCCCAAGTTTTGGGCTCGATCCGGATTCAATAAGTGTGAGAAATTGGTCAATTCAATTTCAACGGCAGTTCGTTCCTAATTGGAGTGGTTGGTGTATTCCGTACTTCTAGCGATTGGATTTCACTCAAAACTCACCAAATGACTCCTCCCACCATATTATGATGTTGCCCAAGTTTGGGGCTCGATCCGAAATCAATAGGTCTTCCAAATTGGACAATTCAAGTTCAACGGCAGTTCGTTTCTAATTGGAGTGGTTGGTGTATTCCATACTTCTAGCGATTGGATTTTACTCAAAACTCACCAAATGACTCCTCCCACCATATTATGATGTTGCCCAAGTTTTGGGCTCGATCCGAAATCAATTGGTGTTCCAAATTGGACAATTCTAGTTCAACAGCAGTTCGTTCCTAATTGGAGTGGTTGGTGTATTCCATACTTCTAGCGATTTGATTTCACTCTAAACTCATCAAATGACTCCTCCCACCATATTATGATGTTGCCCAAGTTTTGGGCTCGATCCGAAATCAATAGGTGTGAGAAATTGGTCAATTCAATTTCAACGACAGTTCGTTCCTAATTGGAGTGGTTGGTGTATTCCATACGTCTAGCGATTGGATTTCACTCAAAAATCACCAAATGACTCCTCCCACTATATTATGATGTTGCCCAAGTTTTGGGCTCGATCCGAAATCAATAGATGTTCGAAATTGGACAATTCATGTTCAACGGCAGTTCGTTCCTAATTGGAGTGGTTGGTGTATTCCATACTTCTAGCGATTGGATTTCACTCAAAACTCACCAAATGACTCCTCCCACCATATTATGATGTTGCCCAAGTTTTGGGCTCGATCCCAAATCAATAGGTGTTCCAAATTGGACAATTCAAGTTCAACGGCAGTTCGTTCCTAACTGGAGTGGTTGGTGTATTCCATACTTCTAGCGATTGGATTTTACTCAAAACTCACCAAATGACTCTTGCCACCATATTATGATGTTGCCCAAGTTTGGGGATCGATCCGAAATCAATAGTTGTGAAAAATTAGACAATTCAAGTTCAACGGCAGTTCGTTCCTAATTCGAGTGGTTGTGTATTCCATACTTCTAGCGATTTGATTTCACTCAAAACTCACCAAATGACTCCTCCCACCATATTATGATGTTGCCCAAGTTTTGGGCTCGATCCGAAATCAATAGGTGTTCGAAATTGGACAATTCAAGTTCAACGGCAGTTCGTTCCTAACTATAGTGGTTGGTGTATTCCATACTTCTAGCGATTGGGTTTCACTCAAAACTCACCAAATGACTCCTCCCACCATATTATGATGTTGCCCAAGTTTTGGGCTCGATCCGAAATCAATAGGTGTTCCAAATTGGACAATTCAAGTTCAACGACAGTTCGTTCCTAATTGGGGTGGTTGGTGTGTTTCGTACTTCTAGTGATTGGATTTCACTCAAAACTCACCGATTGACTCCTCCCACCATATTATGATGTTGCCCAAGTTCGGGGCTCGATCCGAAATCAATAGGTGTGAGAAATTGGACAATTCACGTTCAACGGCAGTTCGTTCCTAATTGGAGTGGTTGGTGTTTTCCATACTTCTAGCGATTGGATTTCACTCAAAACTCACCAAATGACTCCTCCCACCATATTATGATGTTTCCCATGTTTTGGGCTCGACCAGAAATCAATAGGTCTGAGAAATTGGTCAATTCAATTTCAACGACAGTTCGTTCCTAATTGCAGTGGTTGGTGTATGCCATACTTCTAGCGATTGGATTTCACTCAAAACTCACCAAATGACTCCTCCCACCATATTATGAAGTTGCCCAAGTTTTGGGCCCGATCCGAAATCAATAGGTGTTCCAAATTGGACAATTCAAGTTCAACGGCAGTTCGTTCCTAATTGGAGTGGTTGGTGTATTCCATACTTCTAGCGATTGGATATTACTCAAAACTCACCAAATGACTCCTCCCACCATATTATGATGTTGCCCAAGTTCTGGTCTCGATCCGAAATCAATAGGTGTTCCAAATTGGACAATTCAAGTTCAACGGGAGTTCGTTCCTAATTGGAGTGGTTGGTGTATTCCATACTTCTAGCGATTGGATTTCACTCAAAACTAACCAAATGACTCCTCCCACCATATTATGATGTTACCCAAGTTTTGGGCTCGATCCGAAATCAATAGGTGTTCCAAATTGGACAATTCAAGTTCAACGGCATTTCGTTCCTAATTGGAGTGGTTGGTGTATTCCATACTTCTAGGGATTGGATTTCACTCAAAACTCACCAAATGACTCCTCCCACCATATTATTATGTTGCCTAAGTTTTGGGCTCGATCCGAAATCAATAGGTGTGAGAAATTGGTCAATTCAATTTCAACGACTCTTCGTTCCTAATTGGAGTGGTTGGTGTATTCCATACGTCTTGCGATTGGATTTCACTCAAAACTCACCAAATGACTCCTCCCACTATATTATGATGTTGCCCAAGTTTTGGGCTCGATCCGAAATCAATAGATGTTCCAAATTGGACAATTCAAGTTCAACGGCTTTGGTTCCTAATTGGAGTGGTTGGTGTATCCCATACTTCTAGCGATTGGATTTCACTCAAAACTCACCAAAAGACTCCTCCCACCATATTATGATGTTGCAAAAGTTTTGGGCTCGATCCGAAATCAATTGGTGTGAGAAATTGGACAATTCAAGTTCAACGGCAGTTCGCTCCTAATTGGAGTGGTTGGTGTATTCCATACTTCTAGCGATTTGATTTCACTCTAAACTCATCAAATGACTCCTCCCACCATATTATGATGTTGCCCAAGTTTTGGGCTCGATCCGAAATCAATAGGTATTCCAAATTGGACAATTCAAGTTCAACGGCAGTTCGTTCCTAATTGGAGTGGTTGGTGTATTCCATACTTCTAGCGATTGGATTTCACTCGAAACTCTCCAAATGACTCCTCCCACCATATTATGATGTTTGCCCAAGTTTTGGGCTCGATCCGAACTCAATAGGTGTGAGAAATTGGACAATTCAAGTTCAACGGCAGTTCGTTCCTAATTAGAGTGGTTGGTGTATTCCATACTTCTAGCGATTTGATTTCACTCAAAACTCAGCAAATGACTCCTGCCACCATATTATGATGTTGCCCAACTTTTGGGCTCGATCCGAAATCAATTGGAGTTCCAAATTGGACAATTCAAGTTCAACGGCAGTTCGTTCCTAATTGGAATGGTTGGTGTATTACATACTTCTAGCGATTGGATTTCACTCAAAACTAACCAAATGACTCCTCCCACCATATTATGATGTTACCCAAGTTTTGGGCTCGATCCGAAATCAATAGGTGTTCCAAATTGGACAATTCAAGTTCAACGGCAGTTCGTTCCTAATTGGAGTGGTTGGTGTATTCCATACTTCTAGCGATCGGATTTCACTCAAAACTCACCAAATGACTCCTCCCACCATATTAAGTTGTTGCCCAAGTTTTGGGCTCGATCCGAAATCAATAGGTGTTCGAAATTGGACAATTCAAGTTCATTGGCAGTTCGTTCCTAATTGGAGTGGTTGGTGTGTTCCATACTTCTAGCGATTGGACTTCACTCAAAACTCACCAAATGACTCCTCCCACCATATTATGTTGTTGCCCAAGTTTTGGACTCGATCCGAAATCAATAGGTGTGAGAAATTGGTCAATTCAATTTCAACGACAGTTCGTTCCTAATTGGAGTGGTTGGTGTATTCCATACGTCTAGCGATTGGATTTCACTCAAAACTCGCCAAATGACTCCTCCCACTATATTATGATGTTGCCCAAGTTTTGGGCTCGATCCGAAATCAATAGATGTTCCAAATTAGACAATTCAAGTTCAACGGCAGTTCGTTCCTAATTGGAGTGGTTGGTGTATTCCATACTTCTAGCGATTGGATTTCACTCAAAACTCACCAAATGACTACTCCCACCATATTATGTTGTTGCCCAAGTTTTGGGCTCGATCCGAAATCAATAGGTGTTCCAAATTGGACAATTCAAGTTCAACGGCAGTTCGTTCCTAACTGGAGTGGTTGGTGTATTCCATACTTCTAGCGATTGGATTTCACTAAAAACTCACCAAATGACTCCTCCCACCATATTATGATGTTGCCCAAGTTTTGGGCTCGATCCGAAATCAATAGGTGTGAGAAATTGGTCAATTCAATTTCAACGACAGTTCGTTCCTAATTGGAGTGGTTGGTGTATTCCATACGTCTAGCGATTGGATTTCACTCAAAAATCACCAAATGACTCCTCCCACTATATTATGATGTTGCCCAAGTTTTGGGCTCGATCCGAAATCAATAGATGTTCGAAATTGGACAATTCATGTTCAACGGCAGTTCGTTCCTAATTGGAGTGGTTGGTGTATTCCATACTTCTAGCGATTGGATTTCACTCAAAACTCACCAAATGACTCCTCCCACCATATTATGATGTTGCCCAAGTTTTGGGCTCGATCCCAAATCAATAGGTGTTCCAAATTGGACAATTCAAGTTCAACGGCAGTTCGTTCCTAATTGGAGTGGTTGGTGTATTCCATACTTCTAGCGATTGGATATCACTCAAAACAAACCAAATGACTCATCCGACCATATTATGATGTAGCCCAAGTTTTGGGCTTGATCCGAAATCAATAGGTGTTCCAAATTGGACAATTCAAGTTCAACGGCAGTTCTTTCCTAATTGGTGTGGTTGATGTATTCCATACTTCTAGCGATTGGATTTTACTCAAAACTCACCATATGACTGCTCCCCCCATATTACGATGTTGTTCGAAATTGGAGTGATTGGATTTCACTCAAAACTCACCGATTGACTCCTCCCACCATATTATGATGTTGCCCAAGTTCGGGGCTCGATCCGAAATCAATAGGTGTGAGAAATTGGACAATTCACGTTCAACGGCAGTTCGTTCCTAATTGGAGTGGTTGGTGTTTTCCATACTTCTAGCGATTGGATTTCACTCAAAACTCACCAAATGACTCCTCCCACCATATTATGATGTTTCCCATGTTTTGGGCTCGACCAGAAATCAATAGGTCTGAGAAATTGGTCAATTCAATTTCAACGACAGTTCGTTCCTAATTGCAGTGGTTGGTGTATGCCATACTTCTAGCGATTGGATTTCACTCAAAACTCACCAAATGACTCCTCCCACCATATTATGAAGTTGCCCAAGTTTTGGGCCCGATCCGAAATCAATAGGTGTTCCAAATTGGACAATTCAAGTTCAACGGCAGTTCGTTCCTAATTGGAGTGGTTGGTGTATTCCATACGTCTAGCGATTGGATTTCACTCAAAAATCACCAAATGACTCCTCCCACTATATTATGATGTTGCCCAAGTTTTGGGCTCGATCCGAAATCAATAGATGTTCGAAATTGGACAATTCATGTTCAACGGCAGTTCGTTCCTAATTGGAGTGGTTGGTGTTTTCCATACTTCTAGCGATTGGATTTCACTCAAAACTCACCAAATGACTCCTCCCACCATATTATGATGTTTCCCATGTTTTGGGCTCGACCAGAAATCAATAGGTCTGAGAAATTGGTCAATTCAATTTCAACGACAGTTCGTTCCTAATTGCAGTGGTTGGTGTATGACATACTTCTAGCGATTGGATTTCACTCAAAACTCACCAAATGACTCCTCCCACCATATTATGAAGTTGCCCAAGTTTTGGGCCCGTTCCGAAATCAATAGGTGTTCCAAATTGGACAATTCAAGTTCAACGGCAGTTCGTTCCTAATTGGAGTGGTTGGTGTATTCCATACTTCTAGCGATTGGATATCACTCAAAACTCACCAAATGACTCATCCGACCATATTATGATGTAGCCCAAGTTTTGGGCTTGATCCGAAATCAATAGGTGTTCCAAATTGGACAATTCAAGTTCAACGGCAGTTCTTTCCTAATTGGTGTGGTTGATGTATTCCATACTTCTAGCGATTGGATTTTACTCAAAACTCACCATATGACTGCTCCCCCCATATTACGATGTTGTTCGAAATTGGACAATTCAAGTTCAATCGCAGTTCGTTCCTAATTGGAGTGGTTGGTGTATTCCGTACTTCTAGCGTTTGGATTTCACTCGAAACTAACCAAATGACTCCTCCCACCATATTATGTTGTTGTCCAAGTTCTGGGATCGATCCGAAATCAATAGGTGTTCGAAATTGGACAATTCAAGTTCAACGGCAGTTCGTTCCTAACTGGAGTGGTTGGTGTATTCCATACTTCTAGCGATTGGATTTCACTCAAAACTCACCAAATGACTCCTCCCACCGTATTATGATGTTGCCCAAGTTTTGTGCTCGATCCGAAATCAACAGGTGTGAGAAATTGGTCAATTCAATTTCAACGACAGTTCTTTCCTAATTGGAGTGGTTGGTGTATTCCATACTTCTAGCGATTGGATTTCACTCACAACTCACCAAATGACTCCTCCCACCATATTACGATGTTGCCCAAGTTTGGGGCTCGATCCGAAATGAATAGGTGTGAGAAATTGGACAATTCAAATCCAACGGCAGTTCGTTCCTAATTGGAGTGGTTGGTGTATTCCATACTTCTAGCGATTGGATTTCACTCACCACATGACTCCTCCCACCATATTACGATGTTGCCCAAGTTTGGGGCTCGATCCGAAATCAATAGGTGTGAGAAATTGGACAATTCAAGTTCAACGGCAGTTCGTTCCTAATTGGAGTGGTTCGTGTATTCCATACTTCTAGCGATTGGATTTCTCTCAAAACTCACCAAATGACTCCTCCCACCATGTTTTATTGTTGCCCAAGTTTGGGACTCGATCCGATATCAATAGGTGTGAGAAATTGGACAATTCAAGTTCAACGGCAGTTCGTTCCTAATTGGAGTGGTTGGTGTATTCCATACTTCTAGCGATTGGATTTCACTCACAACTCACCACATGACTCCTCCCACCATATTACGATGTTGCCCAAGTTTGGGGCTCGATCCGAAATCAATAGGTGTGAGAAATTGGACAATTCAAGTTCAACGGCAGTTCGTTACTAATTGGAGTGGTTGGTGTATTCCATACTTCTAGCGATTGGATTTCACTCAAAACTCACCAAATGACTCCTCCGACCATATTATGATGTTGCCCAAGTTTGGACTCGATCCGAAATCAATAGGTGTGAGAAATTGGACAATTCAAGTTCAACGGCAGTTCGTTCCTAATTGGAATGGTTGGTGTATTCCATACTTCTAGCGATTGGATTTCGCTCAAAACTCACCAAATCACTCCTCCCTTCATATCATGATGTTGCCCAAATTTTGGGCTCGATCCGAAATCAATAGGTGTTCCAAATTGGGCAATTCAAGTTTAACGGCTGTTCGTTCCAAATTGGAGTGGTTGGAGTATTCCATACTTCTAGCGATTGGATTTCCCTCAAAACTCACCAAATGACTCCTCCCACCATATTATGATGTTGCCCAAGTTTTGGGCTCGATCTGATATCAATAGGCGTGAGAAATTGGACAATTCAAGTTCAACGGCAGTTCGTTCCTAATTGGAGTGGTTGGTGTATTCCATACTTCTAGCGATTGGATTTCACTCAAAACTCACCAAATGACTCCTCCGACCATATTATGATGTTGCCCAAGTTTGGACTCGATCCGAAATCAATAGTTATGAGAAATTGGACAATTCAAGTTCAACGGCAGTTCGTTCCTAATTGGAGTGGTTGGTGTATTCCATACTTCTCGCGATTGGATTTCACTCAAAACTCACCGAATGACTCCTCCCACCATATTACGATGTTGCCCAAGTTTGGGGCTCGATCCGAAATCAATTGGTGTGAGAAATTGGACAATTCAAGTTGAACGGCAATTCGTTCCTAATTGGAGTGGTTGGTGTATTCCATACTTCTAGCCATTGGATTTCACTCAAAACTCACCAAATGACTCCTCCCACCATATTACGATGTTTCCCAAGTTTTGGGCTCGATCCGAAATGAATAGGTGTGAGAAATTGGACAATTCAAGTTCAACAGCAGTTCGTTCCTAATTGGAGTGGTTGGTGTATTCCATACTTCTAGCGATTGGATTTCACTCAAAACTCACCAATTGACTCCTCCCACCATATTATGATGTTGCCCAAGTTTGGACTCGATCCGAAATCAATAGGTGTGAGAAATTGGACAATTCAAGTTCAACGGCATTTCGTTCCTAATTGGATTGGTTGGTGTATTCCATACTTCTAGGGATAGAATTTCACTCAAAACTCACCAAATGACTCCTCCCACCATATTATGACGTTTCCCAAGTTTTGGGCTCGATCCGAAATCAATAGGTGTTCCAAATTGGACAATTCAAGTTCAACGGCAATTCGTTCCTAATTGGAGTGGTTGTTGTATCCCATACTTCTAGCGATTGGATTTCACTCAAAACTCACCAAAATGAATCCTCCCACCATATTATGATGTTGCCCAAGCTTTTGGCTCAATCCGAAATCAATAGGTGTGAGAAATTGGACAATTCAAGTTCAACGGCAGTTCTTTCCGAATTGGAGCGGTTGGGGTATTCCATACTTTTAGCGATTGGATTTCACCCAGAACTCACCAGATGACTCCTCCCACCGTATTATGATGTTGCACAAGTTTGGGGTTCGATCCGAAATCAATAGGTGTTCCAAATTGGACAATTCAAGTTCAACGGCAGTTCATTCCTAATTGGAGTGGTTGGTGTATCCCATACTTCTAGCGATTGGATTTCACTCAAAACTCACCAAAATGAATCCTCCCACCATATTATGATGTTGCCCAAGCTTTTGGCTCGATCTGAAATCAATAGGTGTGAGAAATTGGACAATTCAAGTTCAACGGCAGTTCTTTCCTAATTGGGCTGGTTGGTGTATTGATCGGTGCATATTTACATATCATTTTGTACCCTTCTAGCTTATGATTTGGTTATGTTTTTGAGTTAAACTTGTGCTTTTAATCCTTTTTGTGTTTATCTTTCAGTTCATTGAGCTTTAGGTAATGATGAGGGCTTTGGATAGTAAATGATGCAATCCATGCATGTTAGGGCCTAATTTGGATGAATGGATGAAGAGCTTAAAGACAAACTCAATTTTGGCTACAGTCCCCTGCCAGCCCAGTTTCGTAGGTCATATTGCAAGCTTTGTTTCAGCAACCTACATAGCTCGGATGAGGCCACATTCTTCATGACAGTTGCTCCAATTGGTGTGTACTATAACATATCCAAAATTCAGCCCCATTGGATAAATCTGGAGTCCGTTACCTAGCAAACACAGAACCATGCTCAGGATGGATCTTATCAGCGCGGAAAATGAGTTAGCAATTTGTTTCGGCCTTAACTTCTTCCTCCGACCTTGGATTGGCCCAAATAACATATGGCTAGAAAGAAGACATTCTGAACTTCAATTTAGAGTGCTTAAAGTCCTAATTTGATTAAGAGAAGCCCAAGTTGTAAGCCCTTGAAGTTTCTGGTCATGCTGACCTCAGCATGTGCTGGTTGGATGCTTGGTCATGGTGAGCTAGGTATGAGCTATCATTTCTGGTTGGAAGCTTGGTCATGGTGACATGAAGATGAGCTAGGGCTGCTGGTGGGATTTAGTGGTGAAGTGCATCAACCAATTCAAGATTTTCTAATACAAGTGCATCACCCATTTCAGATTTTCTAATACAAGTGCATCAACCATTTCAGATTTTATAATTCAAGTGTTGTATGCATTAGTCTTATTGAATTCTGATTTTCACTTCCCCTAGGCCTATAAATAGGGAAGTTCTCTAAGCTTGTAATAACACCCCAAGGGGGGGAGCTCTCAAGCACTTCTCTAGAGCTCCCTTCCCTTCTCTCCCTCAAATTCTCTTAGTTTCCCTTTGTAGTTCTCAATTGTTGTAATAAGATCATTCTATTAAATTTTCTTTGTACTAAATATCAAACACTTTTCCTTTCTCTTCTTCTAAATTCTTCAAATACTCTCTTCTCCAAACACTTCCCAAACACTTCTCCCATTTCCTTCATCAAATTCTCTAAAGCTTTCAAACACATGTTCTTCCAAAATCCTCAAAGTTCTCAAACATCTCTCTACTTCCCTTCTCTTCCAAAAGTCTCCATGTCTCAAACACTTCACAAACACATTTCTCTTCCTTCCCTAAGTTCTCAAATTCTCCAAGTTCACAAACATCCTCCAAGTTCTCAACCACTCTCTTCCAAATTCTCAAAGTTCCTAAACACTCTCTTCCAAAATCCACAAAGCTCTCAAAACACCTCTCTACTTTCTTCTCCAAATCCTCCAAGTTCTCAAACAGTCTCTTCCAAATTCCCCATGTCTTAAACACATTCCCTTCCAAAATCCTCAAAGCTCTCAAACACATGTTCTTCCAAAATTCTCTAAAGTTCCCAAACACTTTCTTCTCCCTCCTCAAAGTTCTCAAACACTTCCTTTCTTCCTCAAAGTTCTCTTAGTTTCCTTAATGTTTTCTTAGTTGTAATTTATTTTTCTTTGTTATGTAAATTCTTTTCTTAAGTTTTCAAGTTGAATTAGTTTCCAAGTTTCAATTATGGTTTTTGTTCTTATTCATTATGCTTATAAGTTAATATGCTAGTTTGAATGATTGATCACCATTTAGGCTTGCATGTTAGCTATCTTGGTTTGAATTAAGAGTATACACCATGCTTTAATTCGAATTGAACTATGAATAGGAAGAGTATGTATGGACATTCGACAACAGGGATTAGATACATGCTTGGTTGTTTAAAATGTTCTTCTATGCTTAATGGGTTCCTAATGCTTAATTTTAGGTTAGACAACAAATGATCAAATTAGGGAATTAGGAACACAAGGTTATGACCACACACCATGGCTTAATCATACTTTAGCTAGAATCAATCCATTAATCTAAATTGAACTTGGGAACTTATTTGCTTGAGTTACTTATTTCTTTCTTCCTTGTTTTATGTTCTTTGTTTTTGTTTCTATTTTGTGTAGGGAAACTAAATTGGATCATTCAATCACCAATCCCTGTGGAATCGACCTCGCACTTACATATGCTATACTACCAACGGTTCGTGCACTTGCGAGTATCACAAGTTGAGGATGCAGCTTAATCCATTTTGGTGGAGCTAAATCTATGCAACATGTATTCCGTAGCGATTGGATTTCCCTCAAAACTCACCTAATGACTCCTCCCACCATATTATAATGTTGCCCAAATTTTGGGCTCGATCCGAAACCAATAGGTGTTCCAAATAGGACATTTCAAGTTCAACGGCAGTTCGTTCCTAATTGGGGTGGTTGGTGTATTCCATACTTCTAGCGATTGGATTTCACTCAAAACTCACCAAAATGAATCCTCCCACCATATTATGATGTTGCCCAAGCTTTTGGCTCAATCCGAAATCAATAGGTGTTCGAAATTGGACAATTCAAGTTCAACGGCAGTTCGTTCCTAATTGGAGTGGTTGGTGTATTCCATACTTCTAGCGATTGGATTTCACTCAAAACTCACCAAATGACTCCTCCTACCATATTATGATGTTGCCCAAGTTTTGGGCTCGATCCGAAATCAATAGGTGTTCCAAATTGGACAATTCAAGTTCAACGGCAGTTCGTTCCTAATTGGAGTGGTTGGTGTATTCCATACTTCTAGCGATTGGATTTCACTCAAAACTCACCAAATGACTCCTCCCACCATATTATGTTGTTGCCCAAGTTTTGGGCTCGATCCGAAATCAATAGGTGTTCCAATTTGGACAATTCAAGTTCAACGGCAGTTCGTTCCTAATTGGGATGGTTGGTGTATTCCATACTTCTAGCGATTGGATTTCCCTCAAAACTCACCAAATGACTCCTCCGACCATATTATGATGTTGCCCAAGTTTTGGGCTCGATCCGAAATCAATAGGTGTGAGAAATTGGACAATTCAAGTTCAACGGCAGTTCGTTCCGAATTGGAGCGGTCGGTGTATACCATACTTCTAGCGATTGGATTTCACCCAGAACTCACCAAATGACTCCTCCCACCGTATTATGATGTTGCACAAGTTTGAGGTTCGATCCGAAATCAATAGGTGTGAGAAATTGGACAATTCAAGTTCAACGGCAGTTCGTTCCTAATTGGAGTGGTTGGTGTATTCCATACTTCTAGCGATTGGATTTCACCCAAAACTCACCAAATGACTCCACCCACCGTAGTATGATGTCGCACAAGTTTGGGGTTCGATCCGAAATCAATAGGTGTGAGAAATTGGACAATTCAAGTTCAACGGCAGTTCGTTCCTAATTGGAGTGGTTGGTGTATTCCATACTTCTAGCGATTGGATTTCACTCAAAACTCACCAAATGACTCCTCCTACCATATTATGATGTTGCCCAAGTTTTGGGCTCGATCCGAAATCAATAGGTGTTCCAAATTGGACAATTCAAGTTCAACGGCAGTTCGTTCCTAATTGGAGTGGTTGGTGTATTCCGTACTTCTAGCGATTGGATTTCACTCAAAACTCACCAAATGACTCCTCCCACCATATTATGATGTTGCCCAAGTTTTGGGCTCGATCCGAACTCAATAGGTGTTCCAAATTGGACAATTGAAGTTCAACGGCAGTTCGTTCCTAATTGGAGTGGTTGGTGTATTCCATACTTCTAGCGATTGGATTTCACTCAAAACTCACCAAATGACTCCTCCCACCGTATTATGATGTTGCCCAAGTTTTGGGCTCGATCCGAAATCAATAGGTGTTCCAATTTGGACAATTCAAGTTCAACGGCAGTTCGTTCCTAATTGTGGTGGTTGGTGTATTCCATACTTCTAGCGATTGGATTTCCCTCAAAACTCACCAAATGACTCCTCCGACCATATTATGATGTTGCCCAAGTTTTGGGCTCGATCCGAAATCAATAGGTGTGAGAAATTGGACAATTCAAGTTCAACGGCAGTTCGTTCCGAATTGGAGCGGTCGGTGTATTCCATAATTCTAGAGATTGGATTTCACCCAGAACTCACCAAATGACTCCTCCCACCGTATTATGATGTTGCACAAGTTTGAGGTTCGATCCGAAATCAATAGGTGTGAGAAATTGGACAATTGAAGTTCAACGGCAGTTCGTTCCTAATTGGAGTGGTTGGTGTATTCCATACTTCTAGCGATTGGATTTCACTCAAAACTCACCAAATGACTCCTCCCACCGTATTATGATGTTGCCCAAGTTTTGGGCTCGATCCGAAATCAATAGGTGTTCCAATTTGGACAATTCAAGTTCAACGGCAGTTCGTTCCTAATTGGGGTGGTTGGTGTATTCCATACTTCTAGCGATTGGATTTCCCTCAAAACTCACCAAATGACTCCTCCGACCATATTATGATGTTGCCCAAGTTTTGGGCTTGATCCGAAATCAATAGGTGTGAGAAATTGGACAATTCAAGTTCAACGGCAGTTCGTTCCGAATTGGAGCGGTTGGTGTATTCCATAATTCTAGCGATTGGATTTCACCCAGAACTCACCAAATGACTCCTCCCACCGTATTATGATGTTGCACAAGTTTGAGGTTCGATCCGAAATCAATAGGTGTGAGAAATTGGACAATTCAAGTTCAACGGCAGTTCGTTCCTAATTGGAGTGGTTGGTGTATTCCATACTTCTAGCGATTGGATTTCACCCAGAACTCACCAAATGACTCCTCCCACCGTATTATGATGTTGCACAAGTTTGAGGTTCGATCCGAAATCAATAGGTGTGAGAAATTGGACAATTCAAGTTCAACGGTAGTTCGTTCCTAATTGGAGTGCTTGGTGTATTCCATACTTCTAGCGATTGGATTTCACTCAAACTCACCAAATGACTCCTCCCACCATATTATGACGTTGCCCAAGTTTTGGGCTCGATCCGAACTCAATAGGTGTTCCAAATTGGACAATTCAAGTTCAACGGCAGTTCGTTCCGAATTGGAGCGGTCGGTGTATTCCATACTTCTAGCGATTGGATTTCACCCAAAACTCACCAAATGACTCCTCCCACCGTATTATGATGTTGCACAAGTTTGGGGTTCGATCCGAAATCAATAGGTGTTCCAAATTGGACAATTCAAGTTCAACGGCAGTTCATTCCTAATTGGAGTTGTTGGTGTATCCCATACTTCTAGCGATTGGATTTCACTCAAAACTCACCAAAATGAATCCTCCCACCATATTATGATGTTGCCCAAGCTTTTGGCTCGATCTGAAATCAATAGGTGTGAGAAATTGGACAATTCAAGTTCAACGGCAGTTCATTCCTAATTGGGGTGGTTGGTGTATTCCGTAGCGATTGGATTTCCCTCAAAACTCACCTAATGACTCCTCCCACCATATTATAATGTTGCCCAAGTTTTGGGCTCGATACGAAATCAATAGGTGTTCCAAATAGGACATTTCAAGTTCAACGGTAGTTCGTTCCTAATTGGGGTGGTTGGTGTATTCCATACTTCTAGCGATTGGATTTCCCTCAAAACTCACCAAATGACTCCTCCTACCATATTATCATGTTGCCCAAGTTTTGGGCTCGATCCGAAATCAATAGTTGTTCCAAATTGGACAATTCAAGTTCAACGGCAGTTCGTTCCTAATTGGAGTGGTTGGTGTATTCCATACTTCTAGCGATTGGATTTCACTCAAAACTTACCAAATGACTCCTCCCACCATATTATGATGTTGCCCAAGTTTTGGGCTCGATCTGAAATCAATAGGTGTGAGAAATTGGACAATTCAAGTTCAACGGCATTTCGTTCCTAATTGGATTGGTTGGTGTATTCCATACTTCTAGGGATAGAATTTCACTCAAAACTCTCCAAATGACTCCTCCCACCGTATTATGACGTTTCCCAAGTTTTGGGCTTGATCCGAAATCAATAGGTGTTCCAAATTGGACAATTCAAGTTCAACGGCAGTTCGTTCCTAATTGGAGTGGTTGGTGTATCCCATACTTCTAGCGATTGGATTTCACTCAAAACTTACCAAAATGAATCCCCCCACCATATTATGATGTTGCCCAAGCTTTTGGCTCAATCCGAAATCAATAGGTGTGAGAAATTGGACAATTCAAGTTCAACGGCAGTTCGTTCCTAATTGGAGTGGTAGGTGTATTCCATACTTCTAGCGATTTGATTTCACTCAAAACTCACCAAATGACTCCTCCTACCATATTATGATGTTGCCCAAGTTTTGGGCTCGATCCGAAATCAATAGGTTTTCCATATTGGACAATTCAAGTTTAACGGCTGTTCGTTCCTAATTGGAGCGGTCGGTGTATTCCATACTTCTAGCGATTGGATTTCACCCAAAACTCACCAAATGACTCCTCCCACTGTATTATGATGTTGCACAAGTTTGGGGTTCGATCCGAAATCAATAGGTGTTCCAAATTGGACAATTCAAGTTCAACGGCAGTTCGTTCCTAATTGGAGTGGTTGGTGTATCCCATACTTCTAGCGATTGGATTTCACTCAAAACTCACCAAAATGAATCCTCCCACCATATTATGATGTTGCCCAAGCTTTTGGCTCAATCCGAAATCAATAGGTGTGAGAAATTGGACAATTCAAGTTCAACGGCAGTTCGTTCCTAATTGGGGTGGTTGGTGTATTCCGTACTTCTAGCGATTGGATTTCCCTCAAAACTCACCTAATGACTCCTCCCACCAGTTGCCCAAGTTTTGGGCTCGATCCGAAATCAATAGGTGCTCCAAATAGGACATTTCAAGTTCAACGGCAGTTCGTTCCTAATTGGGGTGGTTGGTGTATTCCATACTTCTAGCGATTGGATTTTCCTCAAAACTCACCAAATGACTCCTCCTACCATATTATGATGTTGCCCAAGTTTTGGGCTCAATCCGAAATCAATAGTTGTTCCAAATTGGACAATTGAAGTTCAACGGCAGTTCGTTCCTAATTGGAGTGGTTGGTGTATTCCATACTTCTAGCGATTTGATTTCGCTCAAAACTCACCAAATGACTCCACCCACCATATTATGATGTTGCCCAAGTTTTGGGCTCGATCCGAAATCAATAGGTGTGCGAAATTGGACAATTCAAGTTCAAACGACAGTTCGTTCCAAATTGGAGTGGTTGGTGTATTCCATTCTTCTAGCGATTGGATTTCACTCAAAACTCACCAAATATCTCATGCCACCATAATATGATGTTGCCCAAGTTTTGAGTTCGATCCGAAATCAATAGGTGTGAGAAATTGGACAATTCAAGTTCAACGGCAGTTCGTTCCTAATTGGAGTGGTTGGTGTATTCCAAACTTCTAGCGATTGGATTTCACTCAAAACTCACCAAATGACTCCTCCCACCATATTAGGATCTTGCCCAAGTTTTGGGCTCGATCCGAAATCAATAGGTGTGAGAAATTGGACAATTCAAGTTCAACGGCAGTTCGTTCCTAATTGGAGTGGTTGGTGTATTCCATACTTCAAGCCATTGGATTTCACTGAAAACTCACCAAATGACTCCTCCCACCATATTACGATGTTCCCCAAGTTTGGGGTTCGATCCGAAATCAATAGGTGCGGGAAATTGGACAATTCAAGTTCAACGGCAGTTCGTTCCTAATTGGAGTGGTTGGTGTATTCCATACTTCTAGCGACTGGATTGCCCTCAAAATTTACCAAATGACTCCTCCCAGCATATTATGATGTTGCCCAAGTTTTGGGCTCGATCCGAAATCAATAGGTGTGAGAAATTGGACAATTCAAGTTCAACGGCAGTTCGTTCCTAATTGGAGTGGTTGGGGTATTCCATACTTCTAGCGATTGGATTTCACTCAAAACTCACCAAATGACTCCTCCCACCATATTATGATGTTGCCCAAGTTTTGGGCTCGATCCGAAATCGATAGGCGTTCCAAATTGGACAATTCAAGTTCAACGGCAGTTCGTTCCTAATTGGTGTGGTTGGTGTATTCCATACTTCTAGTGATTGGATTTCACTCAAAACTCACCAAATGACTCCTCCCACCATATTATGATGTTGCCCAAGTTTTGGGCTCGATCCGAACTTAATAGGTGCGAGAAATTGGACAATTTAAGTTCAACGGCAGTTCGTTCCTAATTGGAGTGGTTGGTGTATTCCATACTTCTAGCGATTGGATTTCACTCGAAACTCACCAAATGACTCCTCCCACCATATTATGATGTTGCACAAGTTTGGGGTTCCATCCGAAATAAATAGGTGTGAGAAATTGGACAATTCAAGTTCAACGGTAGTTCGTTCCTAATTGGAATGGTTGGTGTATTCCATACTTCTAGCAGTTGGATTTCACTCAAAACTCAACAAATGACTCCTCCCACCATATTTTGATGTTGCCCAAGTTTGGGGTTCGATCCGAAATCAATAGGTGTGAGAAATTGGACAATTCAAGTTCTACGGCAGTTCGTTCCTAATTGGAGTGGTTGGTGTATTCCATACTTCTAGCGATTGGATTTCATTCAAAACTCACCAAATGACTCCTCCCACCATATTTTGATGTTGCCCAAGTTTGGGGTTCGATCCGAAATCAATAGGTTCGGGAAATTGGACAATTCAAGTTCAACGGCAGTTCGTTCCTAATTGGAGTGGTTGGTGTATTCCATACTTCTAGCGATTGGATTTCAGTCAAAACTCACCAAATGACTCCTCCCGCCATATTATGATGTTGCCCAAGTTTGGGGTTTGATCTGAAATCAATAGGTGCGGGAAATTGGACAATTCAAGTTCAATGGCAGTTTGTTCCTAATTGGTGTGGTTGGTGTATTCCATACTTCTAGCGATTGGATTTCACTCAAAACTCACCAAATGACTCCTCCCACCATATTATGATGTTGCCCAAGTTTTAGGCTCGATCCGAAATCAATAGGTGTGAGAAATTGGACAATTCAAGTTCAACGGCAGTTCGTTCCTAATTGGAGTGGTTGGTGTATTCCATACTTCAAGCCATTGGATTTCACTCAAAACTCACCAAATGACTCCTCCCACCATATTATGATTTTGCCCAAGTTTTAGGCTCTATTCGAAATCAATAGGTGTTCCAAATTGGACAATTCAAGTTCAACGGCAGTTCGTTCCTAATTGGAGTGGTTGGTGAATTCCATACTTCTAGCGATTGGATTTCACTCAAAACTCACCAAATGACTCCTCCCACCATATTATGATGTTGCCCAAGTTTTGGGCTCGGTCCGAAATCAATAGGTGTGAGAAATTGGACAATTCAAGTTCAACGGTAGTTCGTTCCTAATTGGAGTGGTTGGTGTATTCCATACTTCTAGCGATTGGATTTCACTCAAAACTCACCAAATGACTCCTCCCATCATATTATGATGTTGCCCAAGTTTGGGGTTCGATCCGAAATCAATAGGTGCTGGAAATTGGACAATTCAAGTTCAACAGCAGTTCGTTCCTAATTGGAGTGGTTGGAGTATTCCATACTTGTAGCGATTGGGTTTCACTCAAAACTCACCAAATGACTCCACCCACCATATTATGATGTTGCCCAAGTTTTGGGTTCGATCCGAAATCAATAGGTGTGAGAAATTGGACAATTCAAGTTCAACGGCAGTTCGTTCCTAATTGGAGTGGTTGGTGTATTCCATACTTCAAGCCATTGGATTTCACTGAATACTCACCAAATGACTCCTCCCACCATATTACGATGTTCCCCAAGTTTGGGGTTCGATCCGAAATCAATAGGTGCGGGAAATTGGACAATTCAAGTTCAACGGCAATTCGTTCCTAATTGGAGTGGTTGGTGTATTCCATACTTCTAGCGATTGGATTTCACTCAAAACACACCAAATGACTCCTCCCACCATATTAGGATCTTGCCCAAGTTTTGGGCTCGATCCGAAATCAATAGGTGTCAGAAATTGGACAATTCAAGTTCAACGGCAGTTCGTTCCTAATTGGAATGGTTGGTGTATTCCATACTTCTAGCAGTTGGATTTCACTCAAAACTCAACAAATGACTCCTCCCACCATATTTTGATGTTGCCCAAGTTTGGGGTTCGATCCGAAATCAATAGGTGTGAGAAATTGGACAATTCAAGTTCTACGGCAGTTCGTTCCTAATTGGAGTGGTTGGTGTATTCCATACTTCTAGCGATTGGATTTCATTCAAAACTCACCAAATGACTCCTCCCACCATATTTTGA
Source organism: Prunus avium (assembly GCF_965620075.1). Taxonomy (NCBI): domain Eukaryota; kingdom Viridiplantae; phylum Streptophyta; class Magnoliopsida; order Rosales; family Rosaceae; genus Prunus; species Prunus avium. The sequence continues at coordinate 21,544,267 of NC_142286.1, read as the reverse complement.
TGTTGCCCAAGTTTGGGGTTCGATCCGAAATCAATAGGTTCGGGAAATTGGACAATTCAAGTTCAACGGCAGTTCGTTCCTAATTGGAGTGGTTGGTGTATTCCATACTTCTAGCGATTGGATTTCAGTCAAAACTCACCAAATGACTCCTCCCGCCATATTATGATGTTGCCCAAGTTTGGGGTTTGATCTGAAATCAATAGGTGCGGGAAATTGGACAATTCAAGTTCAATGGCAGTTTGTTCCTAATTGGTGTGGTTGGTGTATTCCATACTTCTAGCGATTGGATTTCACTCAAAACTCACCAAATGACTCCTCCCACCATATTATGATGTTGCCCAAGTTTTAGGCTCGATCCGAAATCAATAGGTGTGAGAAATTGGACAATTCAAGTTCAACGGCAGTTCGTTCCTAATTGGAGTGGTTGGTGTATTCCATACTTCAAGCCATTGGATTTCACTCAAAACTCACCAAATGACTCCTCCCACCATATTATGATTTTGCCCAAGTTTTAGGCTCTATTCGAAATCAATAGGTGTTCCAAATTGGACAATTCAAGTTCAACGGCAGTTCGTTCCTAATTGGAGTGGTTGGTGAATTCCATACTTCTAGCGATTGGATTTCACTCAAAACTCACCAAATGACTCCTCCCACCATATTATGATGTTGCCCAAGTTTTGGGCTCGGTCCGAAATCAATAGGTGTGAGAAATTGGACAATTCAAGTTCAACGGTAGTTCGTTCCTAATTGGAGTGGTTGGTGTATTCCATACTTCTAGCGATTGGATTTCACTCAAAACTCACCAAATGACTCCTCCCATCATATTATGATGTTGCCCAAGTTTGGGGTTCGATCCGAAATCAATAGGTGCTGGAAATTGGACAATTCAAGTTCAACAGCAGTTCGTTCCTAATTGGAGTGGTTGGAGTATTCCATACTTGTAGCGATTGGGTTTCACTCAAAACTCACCAAATGACTCCACCCACCATATTATGATGTTGCCCAAGTTTTGGGTTCGATCCGAAATCAATAGGTGTGAGAAATTGGACAATTCAAGTTCAACGGCAGTTCGTTCCTAATTGGAGTGGTTGGTGTATTCCATACTTCAAGCCATTGGATTTCACTGAATACTCACCAAATGACTCCTCCCACCATATTACGATGTTCCCCAAGTTTGGGGTTCGATCCGAAATCAATAGGTGCGGGAAATTGGACAATTCAAGTTCAACGGCAATTCGTTCCTAATTGGAGTGGTTGGTGTATTCCATACTTCTAGCGATTGGATTTCACTCAAAACACACCAAATGACTCCTCCCACCATATTAGGATCTTGCCCAAGTTTTGGGCTCGATCCGAAATCAATAGGTGTCAGAAATTGGACAATTCAAGTTCAACGGCAGTTCGTTCCTAATTGGAGTGGTGGGTGTATTCCATACTTCTAGCGATTGGATTTCACTCAAAACTCACCAAATGACTCCTCCAGCCATATTATGATGTTGCCCGGGTTTTGGGGTCGATCCGAAATCAATAGGTGTGAGAAATTGGACAATTCAAGTTCAACGGCAGTTCGTTCCTAATTGGAGTGGTTGGTGTATTCCATACTTATAGCCATTGGATTTCACTCAAAACTCACCAAATGACTCCTCCCACCATATTATGACGTTGCCCAAGTTTTGGTCTCGATCCGAAATCCATAGGTGTTCGAAATTGGACAATTCAAGTTCAACGGCAGTTCGTTCCTAATTGGAGTGGTTGGTGTATTGCATACTTCTAGCGATTGGATTTCACTCAAAACTCACCAAATGACTCCTCCCACCATTTTATGATCTTGCCCAAGTTTTGGGCTTGATCCGAAATCAATAGGTGTGAGAAATTGGACAATTCAAGTTCAACGGCAGTTCGTTCCTAATTGGAGTGGTTGGTGTATTCCATACTTCTAGCAATTGGATTTCACTCAAAACAAACGAAATGACTCCTCCAACCATATTATGATGTTGCCCAAGTTTGGGGCTCGATCCGAAATCAATAGGTGTGAGAAATTGGACAATTCAAGTTCAACGGCAGTTCGTTCCTAATTGGAGTGGTTGGTGTATTCCATACTTCTAGCGATTTCACTCAAAACTCACCAAATGACTCCTCCCACCATATTATGATCTTGCCCAAGTTTTGGGCTCGATCTGAAATCAATAGGTGTGAGAAATTGGACAATTCAGGTTCAACGGCAGTTCTTACCTAATTGGAGTGGTTGGTGTATTAAATACTTCTAGCGATTGGATTTCACTCAAAACTCACCAAATGACTCCTCCCGCCATATTATGATGTTGCCCGTGTTTTGGGCTCGATCCGAAATCAATAGGTGTGAGAAATTGGACAATTCAAGTTCAATGGCAGTTCTTTCCTAATTGGAGTGGTTGGTGTATTCCATACTTCTAGCAATTGGATTTCACTCAAAACTCGCCAAATGACTCCTCCCACCATATTATGATGTTGCCCAGGTTTTGGGCTCGATCCGAAATCAATAGGTGTTCCAAATTGGACAATTCAAGTTCAACGGCAGTTCGTTCCTAATTGGAGTGGTTGTTGTATTCCATACTTCTAGCAATTGGATTTCACTCAAAACTCACCAAATGAGTCCTCCCACCATATTATGATGTTGCCCAAGTTTGGGGCTCGATCCGAAATCAATAGGTGTGAGAAATTGGAAAATTCAAGTTCAACGGCAATTCGTTCCTAATTGGAGTGGTTGGTGTATTCCATACTTCTAGCAATTGGATTATACTCAAAACAAACCAAATGACTCCTCCCACCATATTATGATGTTGCCCAAGTTTGGGGCTCGATCCGAAATCAATAGGTGTGAGAAATTGGACAATTCAAGTTCAACGGCAGTTCGTTCCTAATTGGAGTGGTTGGTGTATTCCATACTTCTAGCGATTGGATTTCATTCAAAACTGACCAAATGAGTCCTCCCACTATATTATGATGTTGCCCATGTTTTGGGCTCGATCCGAAATCAATAGGTGTGACAAATTGGACAATTCAAGTTCAACGGCAGTTCGTTCGAAATTGGAGTGGTTGGTGTATTGCATACTTCTAGCGATTGGATTTCACTAAAAACTCACCAAATGACTCCTCCCACCATATTATGATCTTGCCCAAGTTTTGGGCTTGATCCGAAATCAATAGGTGTGAGAAATTGGACAATTCAAGTTCAACGGCAGTTCGTTCCTAATTGGAGTTGTTGGTGTATTCCATACTTCTAGCGATTGGATTTCACTCAAAACTCACCAAATGACTCCTCCCACCATATTATGATGTTGCAGAAGTTTTGGGCTCAATCCGAAATCAATAGGTGTTCCAAATTGGACAATTCAAGTTCAACGGCAGTTCGTTCCTAGTTGGAGTGGTTGGTGTATTCCATACTTCTAGCCATTGGATTTCACTCAAAACTAACCAAATGACTCCTCCCACCATATTATGAACAGCCCAAGTTTTGGGCTCGATCCGAAATCAATAGGTGTTCCAAATTGGACAATTCAAGTTCAACGGCATTTCGTTCCTAATTACAGTGGTTGGTGTATTCCATACTTCTAGTGATTGGATTTCACTCAAAACTCACCAAATGACTCCTCCCACCATATTATGATGTTACCCAAGTTTTGGGCTCGATCCGAAATCAATAGGTGTTCCAAATTGGACAATTCAAGTTCAACGGCAGTTCGTTCCTAATTGGTTTGGTTGGTGTATTCCATACTTCTAGCGATTGGATTTCACTCAAAACTCACCAAATGACTCCTCCCACCATATTATGATGTTGCCCAAGTTTTGGGCTCGATCCGAAATCAATAGGTGTGAGAAATTGGACAATTCAAGTTCAACGGCTGTTCCTTCCTAATTGGAGTGGTTGGTGTATTCCATACTTCTAGCGATTGGATTTCACTCAAAACTCACCAAATGACTCTTCCCACCATATTATGATGTTGCCCAAGTTTTGGGCTCGATCCGAATTCAATAGGTGTTCCAAATTGGACAATTCAAGTTCAACGGCATTTCGTTCCTAATTACAGTGGTTGGTGTATTCCATACTTCTAGTGATTGGATTTCACTCAAAACTCACCAAATGACTCCTCCCACCATATTATGATGTTACCCAAGTTTTGGGCTCGATCCGAAATCAATAGGTGTTCCAAATTGGACAATTCAAGTTCAACGGCAGTTCGTTCCTAATTGGAGTGGTTGGGGTATGCGATTGGATTTCACTCCAAACTCACCAAATGACTCCTCGCACCATATTATGATGTTGCCCAAGTTTTGGGCTCGATCCGAAATCAATAGGTGTGAGAAATTGGACAATTCAAGTTCAACGGCAGTTCGTTCCTAATTGGAGTGGTTGGTGTATTCCATACTTCTAGCGATTGGATTTCACTCAAAACTCACCAAATGACTCCTCCCACATATTATGATGTTGCCCAAGTTTGGGGTTCGATCCGAAATCAATAGGTGTTCCAAATTGGACAATTCAAGTTCAACGGCAGTTCGTTCCTAGTTGGAGTGGTTGGTGTATTCCATACTTCTAGCGATTGGATTTCACTCAAAACTCTCCAAAATGACTCCTCCCACCATATTAGGATTTTGCCCAAGTTTTGGGCTCGATCCGAAATCAATAGGTGTTCGAAATTGGACAATTCAAGTTCAACGGCAGTTCGTTCCTAATTGGAGTGGTTGGTGTATTCCATACTTCTAGCGATTGGATTTTACTGAAAACTCACCAAAATGACTCCTCCCACCATATTGTGATGTTGCCCAAGCTTTTGGCTCGATCCGAAATCAATAGGTGTTCCAAATTGAACAATTCAAGTTCAACGGCAGTTCGTTTCTAATTGGAGTGGTTGGTGTATTCCTTACTTCTAGCGATTGGATTTCACTCAAAACACACCAAATGACTCCTCCCACCATATTATGATGTTGCCCAAGTTTTGGGCTCGCTACGAAATCAATAGGTGTTCCAAATTGGACAATTCAAGTTCAACGGCAGTTCGTTCCTAATTGGAGTGGTTGGTGTTTTACTTCTAGCGGTTGGATTTCACTCAAAACACACCAAAATGACTCCTCCCACCATATTATGATGTTGCCCAAGCTTTTGGCTCGATCCGAAATCAATAGGTGTGAGAAATTGGACAATTCAAGTTCAACGGCAGTTCGTTCCTAATTGGAGTGGTTGGTGTATGATGGGCATATTTTATATTATATATTTAGCCCCATTCTTAATATATTTTGGTTAATATTTTGGAAGAATTTTGATACTTTGAATTGTATTCTCAATATAGGACTTTCGACTTTCTCTGGAGCAAAACATAATCAAATGGACGAATTTTGGAGTAATTCCAGTTGGAGGATGTTCGTGAGTCACTTGGCTTGATCGTATCAAAATTTCAGACTTTTCTACCAAGCGGTTATTTTCTGGCGATAAAATAAAGGAGCAGTGTGCAGTGCTGGAAAGTGACGTGTTGGGCTTTTATGGCGTTTTTGGAGCCCGAGATGACCTCTGATGGATTCGTGGCCTTCTGGAGAAGTGTTCAGAACGTTTTTATCTTTAAAATGAGCTGTATTGGGCCGGATTTGGATCAGATTTGAGGCCAAAACGTGGCTGGGCAGATTGGGGGCAGATTCTCCTAGTCCAATTTGGATTTTATGTCATGTCATTATTTTATTTTATTTAGTTTCCTTGTGGGGATAGAAAAGCAGGTTCTTGGCAGCTAGGTTTTAGGGAGTATTTAAGTTCTATTTCACAGAATTTTGGGACTTCTCTTTTGGCTTTTGAACGCGACTTTGCTAGGATTTGTGAAGAATTTCTACTTCAAGGTGTTTTCGATCTTTATTATTTGAATGAAGAACTTGATTATTTTTATTATGAACATGCGTAACTAACTCTCTTTTGCTAGGGTGAGGCCACGAGCCTTAGCAAGAATATGTAGTTTCTGTCCAATTTGCTTATGATTATATGCATGTATGTTTTCGAATTATTCATCACTGGGTTAAACTATCTAAGTGTCTTGATGCTTGATCACCATTAGGATGTTTAGAAAAGTAATTTGATGCAGTTTTGGTCGGAGGTCGGTCCCTGAAATTGATGAAGGCTTCTTGTGATTAATATGTGCAAGTTCACTTAGGATGAATACCACGTCTTAAGGGTTGCATGGTTTTTCAAAAGGTTTCACAGAACTTAATGAGTCATGTATGTTTAGATTTGATCTGAATACCACAGACAGATTGCATGTGTGATATACGCTCTATGTTGGGGGTCCAAGTAGGCATATATTAGGAATACCTAACCTTCGAAATATGCATGTATAGATCATAAGTAATTGGGAGAACTATATAGAATTGTTAAGGTGACGGCGGATCCCTAGTGCTTTCTTAATTTGATTTCTAAAAACACAACTGTTTCTCTTGCCCTTAGCTTTAAATTTACATATTGCCTTATTTTTATTAGTTAAATTCGTTTTAAGTTAAGGTCTTAAAATCAAACATCTCAACTTTCTCTTTTACAATAATTAATTAGAATTTGGTTGCTACGAGTTATTTAATAATCCCTGCGGAGAACGACCTTGCGAGAATCATTTATACTACAATAACCTTGTCATTCTTGCAAGTTTTGTAGGAGTTTTAACCCTGTTTGCGCAGGTACTGAAAAGCCTATCAAGAAATTGGCGCCGTTGCCGGGGATTATTTCAAAATAATTCGTTCTAATCAGATTCTGCATTAATTATTGCTGTACATAAAAATTTAAAAAAAAAAGAAAAAGAAAGAAATAATTTCCGTTTTTATTTTATTTTTACAGATCACAGCAGGGCAGTGCAGATTACAATCTGTGCATGGTCAGCACGCGTTCAGCAGTTCAGCAGTTGGTTCCGTTTGATCCAGAACCTGAGCAATCTTTAAGGAGGAGACGCAAGGAGCAAAATTTGCTGTGGGTTCCTTCACTGCAAGGGACTTTTCTGCAATCTTTATATTCTGAGGACCTGCACAGTAAAGAAACAATGGCTTTTGTTATTCCAGAGGCTGGTGATCCTTTGGGTAATTCTTTAACAGCTCATGCAACTAACATACCAGGTTGCATTACATATCCAGCAGTGGAAGAAGGGTCTACATTCGAAATCAAGCATCACATGTTGAGTATTCTACCTACATTTCATGGGTTATCAACCGATGATCCTAACATGCACATTGCAGAATTTTTAATGGGATGCAAGAATATTTTGGTGAAAGGATTTTCAGCTGAATCTATTAAGCTTCGTTTATTTCCATACACATTGAAAGATCAAGCAAGGAGATGGCTCCTCACACTTCCATCTGGAAGCCATGAGGCGTGGGAACGGTTTAAAGAGTTGAATAGAAAATGCCCACATTCTGGTATTAGCAGTACGGATCAAGTGCATATATTTTTCAGAGGGTTAAATATGACAACAAAAACTCTTGTCAACGCTTCATGCGGCGGTTCGTACAAGGATAAAAATGCACAAGAGGCTTGTTTATTATTTGAAAAAATGGCAGCAGATACACAGCAATGGGCAGTTGAGCAGCCACAATCTAGATCTGTTTTTGAGATATCTAATGGTTCTCCATATATGTCCGCACAAATTGAAAAAATGGAGAAAAAGCTTGAAAGATTCGATGCAAAATTTGACATGTTATTACAAAGAATTCCAGGTTCACAGGTTGCTGTACAGCAGCTTTTACCAGCTGCCTGTAGCATTTGCAATGTGACAACCCATGATTTTTTGAGCTGTCCACATAAAGATGCTTATCCGGAATTTGCAGCGGAACAAGTTAATGCATTTAATAATTTCCAGCGTCCAAGATATGACCCGTATTCAAATGTCTACAACCCGGGTTGGAGAGATCATCCTAATTTTAAGTGGGACAGAGATCAGCCTGCAAGGCCACAATTTCAACAACAGGTACAGCAACCTATTGCGCCGAAGGCTGCTTGGGAGGTTGCAATTGAAAAATTAGCAAACGCCACCAGTCAAGAATTCCAAAATCTGCATGCAACAGTGAAAAACATAGAAAAGCAAATGGGGCAGATTGCATTCCAAGTTTCAGAAAGAGCACCAGGTACATTTCCTAGCCAAACTGAACAAAATCCAAGGGGAGGCGCAGATTGTAAGGCAGTTCGAGTTCTACGTTCGGGTAAAAGTTATGACAATAGAGGTGACAATTGTGCTGGAAATACAGGGGCAGCATCACAGCCACAAACAAATTCAGAAAATTTTGCAGAATCTAATATTGTTGCGGATTCTACAGAGTCTATGGGCAGATCCGAAAACAGTGAAAAAATTGCTGCAGAAACTGCAGAACGTGTTTATGTGCCTCCAATGCCTTATCCTGAAAGGTTGAAGCCCAAAGTTAAAGATCAACAGTTGACAGATTTTATGAAGACGTTGGCCAAAGTTCAGATCAATCTTCCATTGATTGACGCAATTAAGAACATTCCCTCTTATGCCAAGTTTTTAAAGGATGTTTGCACAAAGAAAAAGAAGCTCGTGGATTTTGAAAAAGTTATTCTTACAGAACAGTGCAGCGCAGTTTTATTACACAAACTGCCTCCAAAGAAACAAGACCCAGGGAGTTTTACAATTTCATGCACAATTGGAAATTCTAATTTTAAACGTGCTTTAATTGATTTGGGTGCCAGTATTAATTTAATGCCTTTTTCTGTTTTTCAGAGACTAGGACAAGGAGAAATCAAGCCTACATCAGTTATTCTACAACTGGCGGACCGTTCAGTTGCTTACCCTAGGGGAATTATTGAAGACCTCATTATTAAAGTGGATAATCTCTATCTTCCTGCAGATTTTGTGGTCTTGGATATGGATGAAGACATGCAAACACCGATTATTTTGGGGAGACCGTTTATGGCAACAGCTAGGACTTTAATTGATGTGGAAGCTGGAACATTAACTTTACGAGTTCAAGACCAATCTGTGGTTTTTAATTTGTTTGAAGGAGCAAAACGTCCTGCTGAACAGCAGGAATGTATGCACATTGATGTGGTAGACAATATGGTTCAAGCTAGCTTTCAGGCAAGTTCAAATACAGATAAGTTGCTCAGCAGGGGAAAAGCGAAAAAGCGGAAATTGCAGTTAAAGGAGCTAGAGGAAACTCGTCAAGGTGCTTATAACAGTTCTCGCATCTACAAGGAAAGAACTAAGGCATTTCATGACAGTAAAATTTTGCGGAAGGAATTTCGGCCAGGGAAAAAGGTTGTGTTATTCAGTTCAAGGCTTAAGTTATTTCCAGGAGAATTAAAGTCTTCGTTGGAATGGCCCCTATTTGGTTACTAAGGTTTATCCTCATGGGGCGGTTGATATTACAAGTGAAATTAATGGCAACACATTCAAAGTGAACGGTCACAGGCTGAAACCATATTTGGAGTCGCCCTTCGATATTGCACGCGAGTCATTGACTCTGAAGGAACCAGTGATCTAACCACCAGGCTTCTGCAACGTCTAGCTACAGACTTAAAATAAAGCGCTTATTGGGAGGCAACCCAATTTTTCTAAACTCGTTACTTCTTTTTGTTGGTTTTCTTTATCTAGTTGTTTTTATTTTCTTTCTACTCCTAACACATATTTGGTTCAATGTAGGACACAACAATCAGCAGCAAACATACTAGCAGATAATCCTATACTGGAATCATGCACCCAGCAGCAATCCTACACTGGAATCATGCACCCAGTAGCAAGTCTACATGAACATCAAAGGCAGCTATTCCTATGCTGGAATCATGCACCCAGCAGCAAGTCTACCAGATTACAACCACAAAACTTGCAGGGATTCGATATTATACCTGCTCGCAACTTGAAGATTGACTTGCTCGCTGACATCCGGCAGTCTCCACGTCTTATTTCCAAGTTGATGCAAATCTAAAATTGAAGCAGATGAAAACAGATGTGGATGAGTCACTCAAGACAAGGCAAAGAGGTTCTTCAGTCCTAACTGAACTGACGCCAAAATTGCTACTTCCATCAAACGAAGTTGACAGTGATGGATTACAAGCAAACCGCGAGGCTTACCGTTACCCAAGCTCAGAAACATAATTTTCATCAAGACCAATGTGTGGTGTAAATCTGCTCAGCTTTGCAAGTTTGGGGGTTGACCGCACATGGATACACATACACGCAAGGGTTAGACTTTGCTCACACCATCAATTCTGAAACGAAATTTCCAATATCTGAGGAGGGTTTTACCTTTGGCCTCTCAGATCTGATGTTTGAAGTGCATCGTTAAGGACGGAGCGGCCCCTTGGTTACTCCAAATACCATTTCGAGCAAATCCAGCACAGAAAACTCCAAGTTTGAGTTTTGAAACAGCTGCGAACGAGAGCGGAGTGTGGGTTTCTGAGAGAAATGCCTATGAGAGAAGGTTTGAGTGTGCGCAAGATAAAGAAGCGCTATTAGTGCACAGAAGAAATATTTGCGAAAAGGAATATCTGCGCAGGTGACTGGGCTAACAGAGAAAGGGAAGGGTTTGCGTTTTGAGAAAGACACAAGAGAGAGACTTTTGGGTTTTGAGTAGGTGACGGCGTGGATTCTAAGAAAAATTGAATGGAGTATGGGTTCTGATGAGCAAAGGGACAACGAGAGCCGTTGGCTCTGGGCTCTAGTCAAGAGTCTATTTGATTCCTATTTCGTTTTTTTACCTATGTTTGTATGCCTTCGTTACTTAGTAATTTTGTTTAGTTTCTCTTTATTTCAAGTCACTTACCTATGTTTGTGTGTTCTATAGGTTGAAGGCAGCAAGAGATTGCTTTTGAAGCAAAATGGTGCAAAACGTGCAAAAACTGGATATTGAGTTAGAAGTTCATTTCGGACTTATCTTCTTCATCCGAGCTTGGATTGGGCCAATACTTGTGTGGTTGGATCAGAGACATTCTGAACTTCAAAATGGATATCTTAAAGTCATATTTGGATTCAGCCAAACCCAATCCGTGAGCCCATCAAAATACACATCATGCTGACATGAGGATGAGCTGATGGATGCTTGATCATGCTGACATGAAGATGACCTATGGCTGCTGGTGGGATTTATTAGTGCAGCAACCAATTCTGATTATCTAAATACAAGTGTTGTATGCATTAGTCATATTCAATTCAGAATTCCCCTTTCCTTCTCCCTATAAATACCACTTCCATTCCACATCCCAGACACAATTCACTTCATCCATTACTTCCATACACACATTCAGATTCACCACAAAGAGAGAGAGAGAGCTAGCTGCAAAGGAGGGAGAGCTGGGAGCTGTCCTGGAAACTACCTTGCTGCCACCAGCTAGTTCTTCTATTCTCTTTATTCTACCTATGTATTTCTTATCTTCTGTATTCATAATTATGTTTAACTAATCCATTTTGTTAGGGCTTAGGATGAAGCCCTAGTCATGAATATTCAATGTTATGGATGATTTCATAGTTAATTGATTTCCTTGCTTTCATTATCAAGTTGTTAATCTCCAGCTTATTATGTGCTTGATGTATGTTTTCTTGGAGTAGCTAACTAGGATTTTATGCATCTAGCACAGGTTGGGAAGGGGTTTAGATTCACCAATTCTACTCTCCTTTCACAAGCAACACATGAATGGCCTAAGAATCATTCAAGGGGTTAATAACCATAGGTTGACTAGGACAGATACCATGTTCTAGGACTTGTGTGATTATCATATTCTCAAGGAACTTAATGACTCTTATATGCTTTATTCTAAGTAGATACCATGCTTAGGTTGCATATTAGAGATCACGTGTTGTGTAGATACCATGCACAATTACATGCCTTAGGAGAATCATGCATCCTGCACCTAGATACCATAGGCTTGTATGCGATAATCTATTGTTAATGAAGCTTGAGTCAATTTCTATGCATTCATAACTTGGATAGGAAGACTAGTGGTAGATTCCAAGGCTCTAACACTTCTCAATCATTGTTTCACAACTTGTTCATTGCTGCCATTGTTTACTTCCAGCACTTCCATTTCATTCTCTTGTTTTCATTTAAACAACAAAAACCCCCCATTCGAGTGCGTGTGTGGTGCTAGGATTCTGTCCTAGACCTTGCCAATTGTTAGTTAGTTTGTTTCTTTGTTTTCAGTTTTTCCATCATTCTAAGTAGTTTAACTTGCAACCAAGTTACCATTCTCCGTGGGATCGACCTCGTATTTCATAAGCTATACTATAAATGGTTCGTGCACTTGCGAGAATTGAAGTTTCTATTTTTAATAACTCATTTTAGTTGTTAGGAATAGGCTCAACAAGTTTTTGGCGCCGTTGCCGGGGAACCGGTAACGATGGTGCTATAGTTAGATTACTTTGAGTGTTTTTGTTTTTGTTTTCGTTGGTTTTTATTTCTGTATTCTGTTTTTCTTTTTAGTTGTTATCTCCATTTGAAGGCACTAATTGGTTTCTTGTGTGTGCATATATGTCCGAATCTGATTCTGAGCCAATTTCACCAGGAACTTTTGCTGTACGTGTTGGTTTGAGGAGGAATTATAGTTCTTTAAGTGCTGAATCTGAGAGCTACGAATCTGAAGGTTCAAGCAAGATGGCAGAGATTCCAAACAACAACAATAATGATGAAGGAGGTGGTGCGCTTGTTGTCCAACCTAGGAAACCCCTGCGTGAATTTTCCATCCCCAAAGTCACTGATCAACCTTCGTGCATCGTCTATCCTCAACTCACAATTGACAGGTTTGAGCTTAGAAGTGGTATGATTCATCTTCTTCCAACTTATTATGGTAATACCACTGAGGATCCTTACATGCATGTTAAGCAATTCTTTGAAATATGTGCTACAATCAAAATTCAAGGACTTGATGATGAGCAGATTAAGATGAGGCTATTCCCATTCAGTTTAAAAGATAAGGCTAAGTCATGGTTATACTCTTTGCCTAATGCTTCAATTCGTACTTGGGATGAGCTTTCTAATAAGTTTTTGCAGAAATTCTTTCCAGCTCAAAAGACTAACAAGATTAGAAAGGAAATTCTTGGTTTCACACAAAGAGAAGGAGAAGCTTTTCATGAATGCTGGGAGAGGTACAAGGAGATGATGAGTTCTTGCCCACACCACAATATAGAGAGTTGGATGCAAATGCAATCTTTCTATGAAGGTTTGCTTGATTCCGAAAGGATGATGGTAGATGCAACAAGTGGAGAAGGACTGATGAACAAAACAGCAGATGAGGCTTTTACTCTCTTTGAATCTTTGAGTACCAACTCTCAACAATGGAGCTACAATAAAGGAAGAGGAGCTCCTATGAAAGCTGTGGTCTCTGAGGTAAGTACTAATAATGAGATTAATGCAAAACTTGATGTTATGTGTTCTTTGCTTCAACAGGCAGTGACTGGCCCTCTAGGAAGCAAAGAGGAAGTTCAAGACCAATCTTTTGCAAAGCACATGCTAGAGCAAGCAAATGCCCTTCAAGGAAGGAATCCTCAGAATGATCCTTACTCAAACACATACAATCCGGGGTCGAGAAATCATCCTAATTTCAGGTGGAGCAATAATTCAAATGTGCAACAATCTCAAGGACCTCCCCCAGGATTTCAAATACAACAAAGGCAATTCCAGCAAGCTCCCCAACAAGTACAAGAGCAAAGGGGTGATCAAATGGGAGAATTGCAAGACATGTTCAAGAAGTTCATGGGGCAACAGATGCAAACCAATCAGAATCTTCAAAATGCAGTGAACAAACTAGAAGTGCAAGTTGGGCAGATTGCATCCTCCATGAGCAATAGAGCATCCGGAACTTTTCCAAGCCAAACGGAGGTGAATCCAAGGCATCATGAGCAAGTTAAAGCAGTGCACATCTTGAGAAGTGGTAAACAAGTTGATAATAAGGTTGGAGATGCCAATGAAGAGCAAGAAGATGGAGAAAACGTGGAGATCATTCAGCCACCACAAGGGCAGCCCACAGGTTCCACCAAACAGCCCCTCAATTCTCTTGGAAAGAGCACAGGCCCTAAGGTATCATCTAATGCTAATCAAGTTCCAATTTCATCTAATGCTTTTAGGCCTATTGCACCCTTTCCCAGCAGGTTATCAAAGTCAAAGAAAGATCAAGGCTTGGATGAGATAATGGAAATATTCAAGAAAGTGCAAATCAACATCCCATTGCTCAATGCCATTGCTCAGATTCCAAAATATGCAAAATTTTTGAAGGATCTATGCACTAACAAGAGGAGATTCAAAGAGCATGAACAGGTTGCATTAAGTGAAGAGGTTAGTGCAGTCTTACAAAGAAAGCTACCTCCAAAGCTAAAGGATCCAGGTTCATTTTCTATACCTTGTATAGTTGGTGATTTTAAGTTTCAAAAAGCTTTGCTTGATCTTGGTGCATCCATTAACCTTATGCCATATCATGTTTATGAGAAACTTAACCTTGGTGAGTTGCAAGCCACATCTGTGAGCATTCAATTGGCAGATAGAACTATCAGGTACCCTAGGGGCATTCTAGAAGATGTTTTGGTGAAAGTAGAAGAGCTGATTTTGCCAGCTGATTTCTTGATGTTGGAAATGGAAGAAGCACCAATTCATGACAATCAGTTACCACTCATTCTTGGTCGTCCATTCATGGCAACTGCCGGTGCAATTATTGATGTGAAGAAGGGTACATTGACTATGAACGTGTTTGATGAGACAATAGCATTCAAAGTGTTTGAAGCCTCCAAGTTTCCAAGTGATGAGCATGAAGTTTTCCAGCTTGATGCAATTGATAATATGGTGAAAGAAGCACTGCCAATGAGTTATTTGGAGCCTATTGAAGCATGCATCACACAAAGCATAAGGAAAGAAGAAGTGGACAGATTAGAGGCTGTGATCTCTCCTTTACTTCTTGAGCTTGTTTGCAGCATGGATAGCTACATAGAAGTGGGAAAGAGGTATGCAAACCAATTTGAATCTTTACCCGCACCTACTAATAAGGTTTTACCTTCTATTGTGCAGGCACCGGAGTTGGAATTAAAGCAATTGCCAACACACCTTAAATATGCTTATTTAGGTGAGAGTGAGACTCTACCTGTTATCATTGCCTCACACCTCGAACCAAATGATGAGAAGAAGCTTTTGAGGGTTCTAAAAAAGCACAAAACTGCGATTGGATGGAGCATTGCAGATATCAAAGGCATAAGCCCAACATCGTGCATGCATAGGATACTATTGGAGGACAATGCAGTGCCTAAGAGGGATGCCCAAAGACGTCTCAATCCAAACATGAAGGAGGTGGTAAGGAAAGAAGTAATGAAGCTTTTAGATGTTGGTATTATTTACCCTATTTCTGACAGTAAATGGGTGAGCCCAATACAAGTTGTCCCCAAGAAATCAGGTATCACAGTGGTGAAGAATGAAGCAAACGAGCTTGTACCAACACGGATGACCACGGGCTGGAGAGTTTGCATTGATTATAGGAAGCTCAACACAGCAACAAGCAAGGATCACTTCCCTCTTCCATTTATTGATCAAATGCTTGAGAGATTGGCTGGCCATAGCCACTATTGCTTCCTTGATGGATATTCAGGTTACAACCAAATCGCCATAGCCCCAGAAGATCAAGAGAAGACAACCTTCACATGTCCCTTTGGTACTTTTGCTTATAGGAGGATGCCCTTTGGTCTTTGCAACGCCCCAGCCACTTTCCAAAGGTGCATGATGAGCATTTTCTCCGACATGGTAGAAAGGTTTATTGAGGTATTCATGGATGACTTCTCTGTCTTTGGTGATTCTTTTGATCAATGTTTGCATAACTTATCTAAGGTGTTGGCTAGATGTGAACAAAATAACCTTGTGCTTAATTGGGAAAAATGTCATTTTATGGTTAACCAAGGCATAGTTCTTGGTCATGTCATCTCTAGTAATGGAATTGAGGTAGATAAAGCTAAGATTGATTTGATTGCTTCTATGCCCTCACCTACTTCTGTCAAAGAAGTACGTTCTTTCCTTGGCCATGCAGGTTTCTATAGGCGTTTCATTAAAGATTTTTCTAAGATTGCAAGGCCTTTGTGCAATCTCCTTGCCAAGGACATGGATTTTGTGTTTGATCAAAACTGTGAGAATGCTTTCAATGCTTTGAAAATGATGCTCACAACTGCCCCAATCATTATGCCACCGGATTGGAGCTTGCCTTTTGAACTGATGTGTGACGCCTCAGATTATGCTGTTGGAGCTGTTTTGGGGCAGCGAGTTGATAAGAAGCCACATGCCATCTACTATGCTAGTAGAACCCTCAACGATGCCCAACTCAACTATTCCACCACAGAGAAGGAGTTATTAGCTGTCATATTTGCTTTAGAGAAGTTCAGATCTTATTTGATTACTAACAAGGTCATTGTTTACACTGATCATGCAGCATTGAAATACTTGTTAGCTAAAAAGGATGCCAAGCCACGCCTCATTAGATGGATCCTCTTGTTGCAAGAGTTTGACTTGGAGATAAAAGATAAGAAAGGAAGTGAGAATGTGGTGGCTGATCACTTGAGTAGATTGGTGCATGTATCTAATGAAGAGGAGGATTCACTGCCATTGCGTGAAAGCTTCCCTGATGAGCAACTCTTCTCTATTTGTGCTTTGAATTCTCTTAATCCATTGCCTTGGTTTGCTGATATTGTTAACTACTTATGCACTAACGAACTCCCTACAGGGTTATCTACATTCCAACGTGACAAGCTTAGGAAACAAGCAAGATACTACTTTTGGGATGATCCATACCTATTCAAGCATTGTCCGGACCAAGTAATTCGAAGGTGTGTGCCTGAAGGTGATTTTAAGAGCATTCTAGAGTTTTGTCACTCCCATGCATGCGGAGGCCATTTTGGAGCAAAGAAGACTGCCAACAAAGTGCTACAATCAGGTTTCTTTTGGCCTACCCTTTTTAAGGATGCTTATACATTTTGTGCTTCATGTGATAGATGCCAACGGATGGGTAATTTGCATGCTAGAAATCAGATGCCTCTCACTAATATCTTAGTCATTGATATATTTGATGTTTGGGGAATTGATTTCATGGGCCCTTTTCCTACTTCTTATGGATTTGAATATATATTAGTTGCTGTCGATTATGTTTCCAAATGGGTGGAAGCCATTGCCACTAGAACTAATGATGCTAAGATTGTGATCAGTTTTCTCAGAGGAAATATTTTTACAAGGTTTGGCACACCAAGAGCAATCATTAGTGATGGTGGCTCCCATTTTGTTAACCAAGCTTTTGCAGCACTCTTGAAGAAGTATGGAATCAAGCATAAGGTGGCAACACCCTACCATCCTCAAACTAGTGGGCAGGTTGAGATAAGCAATAGGGAGATTAAGCACATACTTGAGAAGACAGTGAACACCACAAGGAAGGATTGGTACATGCGTTTGGAGGATGCATTGTGGGCTTATAGGACAGCTTATAAGACCCCCATAGGTATGTCTCCATATAGACTTGTTTTTGGTAAACCTTGTCACTTACCAGTGGAGCTTGAGCACAGGGCTTATTGGGCGATCAAGGCATTCAATTTTGACATGAAAGCTGCTGGTGAAAAGAGGAGGCTTCAACTCAATGAGTTGGAGGAGTTGCGACATGAGGCGTATGAGAACGCTAAGCTTTATAAGGAGAAAACAAAGCAGTATCATGACAAGAAGATTCTTAGGAAGACGTTTGAGGAAGGGCAGAAGGTTCTCTTATTCAATTCACGCCTTAAGCTCTTCCTAGGTAAGCTTCGTTCTCGGTGGATTGGCCCTTTTGTTATTACTAATGTGTTTGATCATGGCGCAGTGGAGATTCAAAATATTAAGGATGGCAGCACCTTCAAGGTGAACGGACATCGGTTGAAACCTTACTTTGATGCCAACTTTGATGCCAATATTGAGTCTCAAGCACTCAAGGAGCCTCCACCACTCTCTTGAAGCTCACCAAAGTTTGGACGTCCGGCTGAAGACATAAAACTTAGCGCTTCTTGGGAGGCAACCCAAGGTGATGAGGAGAAGATAGAACGTGCAAGGAGCTTGCTTGCGTCCTAATCGCTTCAAAGGGGAGTTGTTTTCTTAACTCTAACATTTGGTTATGTCTTTTCCTTATCTTCTTTCCTTTCATTTATGAGGCATTGGTTGTTCTTATACTCTAAACATTGAGGACAATGTTTCATTTAAGTTTGGGGGGAAGGATTCAGTTATGTTGTTTTATTGTCAAATTTTAAAATTTTTAAGTGTGTCTAGTGTCTAATAACGCAGGATTTTGTGTGTTGTTTCGTTATCCTTCCAAACACCTATGATAAGACTTGGATTTAATACTAATATGGTTTTTTCAGAAATTGATAGTCATTGTTTAAGGCCTATGTGTGATTCTGAGTGAACTTTGTCTTGCATGCCATCCTTGCACTTATTGAGCACTTTGCCAAGTTAGTCCAATTTCTTGCTACTTGGAGATGTTATGCAATTCTGCTTATTTCATGATCTTGGTTTCATGCTCTAGAACTTATTTGAATATCTCTTGAGACATTCTGTTGCCATACAATGCTTAGGAAGTGATTTAGGCCATGTTTAAATCGTTTGAGCCTTTCTAACCATCCCTCTACATGTATTCATCCCTAGTCAATCCATTTGAGCCTACGTTAAGCCTTTCTTTGTGTAAACCATTTCTACCATAATAAATCTCTGTTTCTTATCTTTACCTATTCTTTGAGCAATTAAAGCTATCTTTAAAGGAGAGTCATAAAGATTGCAAGGTTTTTGGAGCAAAAGTGAGTCATTAGTGCTGTAACCCAAGTGTTGAAAAGAAATAAGTTTTGGGGTATTGTTAACTAATCAAAAGAGGTAATGAAGTGTGACCAATGTAGTCACGGCCCTAGGGTGTTATAAGGAAAGATCATGGTGATCTAGGGTAAAGAGCCACAAAATTAGGCCAAATAACACATTTGAAGGTGCTGAAATTATGTTGAAAATCTGCTCATGTATGTGTTCCTTGCTTGTTACAAAGTTCAGTAATCTCTCATGCTTTTACCTATGCTTTAGTTGTGCTCAAAATGTTGTTATATCTCCATGTCTCCTCTTTCATTCAACCACTACCCTAAGCCTCATTACAACCCTTGTAAAGTCCTTTTGATCCTTGGTAATGTGTGGTATTACTGTGGAGAGCTGATTTCATAATGAGCTTATGGGGCTCGAAATTCTTGATTGTGCTTTAAGTGTGTGCGCATGTACTTATTTGAGTTGCAGGTGTTGTTCTGATTTGGCATTCACACACTACACTTAAGGATGTCATTGTAAAGCTTTGCACACTCTTGAATCATGTGTGGAACTTAGATTGTGATTGTTGTGTTTCTTTGGAACCATATACTTTGATGATTCTTTGAGGATATTGTTTGGAAGGCTAGCTGCTTATTTTCTGTTTTCTAAGTTGTAGTTTTATTTTGTTTGCTCGAGGACTAGCAAAGTCTAAGTTTGGGGGTATTTGATAAGTTCATAATTTCACACATTTGCATGCCTTCGTTACTTAGTAATTTTGTTTAGTTTCTCTTTATTTCAAGTCACTTACCTATGTTTGTGTGTTCTATAGGTTGAAGGCAGCAAGAGATTGCTTTTGAAGCAAAATGGTGCAAAACGTGCAAAAACTGGATATTGAGTTAGAAGTTCATTTCGGACTTATCTTCTTCATCCGAGCTTGGATTGGGCCAATACTTGTGTGGTTGGATCAGAGACATTCTGAACTTCAAAATGGATATCTTAAAGTCATATTTGGATTCAGCCAAACCCAATCCGTGAGCCCATCAAAATACACATCATGCTGACATGAGGATGAGCTGATGGATGCTTGATCATGCTGACATGAAGATGACCTATGGCTGCTGGTGGGATTTATTAGTGCAGCAACCAATTCTGATTATCTAAATACAAGTGTTGTATGCATTAGTCATATTCAATTCAGAATTCCCCTTTCCTTCTCCCTATAAATACCACTTCCATTCCACATCCCAGACACAATTCACTTCATCCATTACTTCCATACACACATTCAGATTCACCACAAAGAGAGAGAGAGAGCTAGCTGCAAAGGAGGGAGAGCTGGGAGCTGTCCTGGAAACTACCTTGCTGCCACCAGCTAGTTCTTCTATTCTCTTTATTCTACCTATGTATTTCTTATCTTCTGTATTCATAATTATGTTTAACTAA
Source organism: Prunus avium (assembly GCF_965620075.1). Taxonomy (NCBI): domain Eukaryota; kingdom Viridiplantae; phylum Streptophyta; class Magnoliopsida; order Rosales; family Rosaceae; genus Prunus; species Prunus avium. The sequence continues at coordinate 21,524,074 of NC_142286.1, read as the reverse complement.
TCCATTTTGTTAGGGCTTAGGATGAAGCCCTAGTCATGAATATTCAATGTTATGGATGATTTCATAGTTAATTGATTTCCTTGCTTTCATTATCAAGTTGTTAATCTCCAGCTTATTATGTGCTTGATGTATGTTTTCTTGGAGTAGCTAACTAGGATTTTATGCATCTAGCACAGGTTGGGAAGGGGTTTAGATTCACCAATTCTACTCTCCTTTCACAAGCAACACATGAATGGCCTAAGAATCATTCAAGGGGTTAATAACCATAGGTTGACTAGGACAGATACCATGTTCTAGGACTTGTGTGATTATCATATTCTCAAGGAACTTAATGACTCTTATATGCTTTATTCTAAGTAGATACCATGCTTAGGTTGCATATTAGAGATCACGTGTTGTGTAGATACCATGCACAATTACATGCCTTAGGAGAATCATGCATCCTGCACCTAGATACCATAGGCTTGTATGCGATAATCTATTGTTAATGAAGCTTGAGTCAATTTCTATGCATTCATAACTTGGATAGGAAGACTAGTGGTAGATTCCAAGGCTCTAACACTTCTCAATCATTGTTTCACAACTTGTTCATTGCTGCCATTGTTTACTTCCAGCACTTCCATTTCATTCTCTTGTTTTCATTTAAACAACAAAAACCCCCCATTCGAGTGCGTGTGTGGTGCTAGGATTCTGTCCTAGACCTTGCCAATTGTTAGTTAGTTTGTTTCTTTGTTTTCAGTTTTTCCATCATTCTAAGTAGTTTAACTTGCAACCAAGTTACCATTCTCCGTGGGATCGACCTCGTATTTCATAAGCTATACTATAAATGGTTCGTGCACTTGCGAGAATTGAAGTTTCTATTTTTAATAACTCATTTTAGTTGTTAGGAATAGGCTCAACAAGTTTTAAAGTAATAATTGTCTCACCCGAGGCTTTGCCTAGTAACCGGGCCAGTCCTGCCTAATCAGCAGTGATTCTCGAGTCCAACGGTAGAGTTTTGGCATGGGGCAGGGTGGTTAGTTGGTTTCGTAGCCTTTCCAACTCGGGTTAATAAGTCCTTAGGGGTGTTCTACACCTAGTGCCCCAAAGCCTTATTTGGTTTGGGAGTCATTGACCTAAAGCTCATTACATGGGTTGGATCGAAAGCTTGAGTGATCTGACATTGCACGACCACCACTGTTACAAAAAAAAAAAAAGAAAAAAAAAAAAAAGAAGAGAGAGAGAGAGAAGCAAAAAGAGAAAAAGAAAAAAAAAAAAAAATTATGTGTGAAGTTAGTGGGTGAAGTGTGAATAAACGGGATGAAAGGTAAGGGTTTTTGGTTGAGTCTCCTTAATTATGATGGTTCACTTTACACCGAAGGAAATTTGTGGATTCTTTTCTAATTGACTCTCAATGGTTTAGACTCTGTAGTGGGATTGGTTGGAGCTTTTGAAAAGATGTTCGGATTTTTAACATTTTCTATGGATTGCAACTTGAAGGTGGAAATTTTGTCTTGTTTAAGTTTTAGCCTTGTGTCTAGTTTGTTAAGTTTTTTTTATTTTCTTTGAGTCTTGTTTTGCTTGAGGACAAGCAAAAAGCTAAGTTTGGGGGTATTTTGATGGGCATATTTTATATTATATATTTAGCCCCATTCTTAATATATTTTGGTTAATATTTTGGAAGAATTTTGATACTTTGAATTGTATTCTCAATATAGGACTTTCGACTTTCTCTGGAGCAAAACATAATCAAATGGACGAATTTTGGAGTAATTCCAGTTGGAGGATGTTCGTGAGTCACTTGGCTTGATCGTATCAAAATTTCAGACTTTTCTACCAAGCGGTTATTTTCTGGCGATAAAATAAAGGAGCAGTGTGCAGTGCTGGAAAGTGACGTGTTGGGCTTTTATGGCGTTTTTGGAGCCCGAGATGACCTCTGATGGATTCGTGGCCTTCTGGAGAAGTGTTCAGAACGTTTTTATCTTTAAAATGAGCTGTATTGGGCCGGATTTGGATCAGATTTGAGGCCAAAACGTGGCTGGGCAGATTGGGGGCAGATTCTCCTAGTCCAATTTGGATTTTATGTCATGTCATTATTTTATTTTATTTAGTTTCCTTGTGGGGATAGAAAAGCAGGTTCTTGGCAGCTAGGTTTTAGGGAGTATTTAAGTTCTATTTCACAGAATTTTGGGACTTCTCTTTTGGCTTTTGAACGCGACTTTGCTAGGATTTGTGAAGAATTTCTACTTCAAGGTGTTTTCGATCTTTATTATTTGAATGAAGAACTTGATTATTTTTATTATGAACATGCGTAACTAACTCTCTTTTGCTAGGGTGAGGCCACGAGCCTTAGCAAGAATATGTAGTTTCTGTCCAATTTGCTTATGATTATATGCATGTATGTTTTCGAATTATTCATCACTGGGTTAAACTATCTAAGTGTCTTGATGCTTGATCACCATTAGGATGTTTAGAAAAGTAATTTGATGCAGTTTTGGTCGGAGGTCGGTCCCTGAAATTGATGAAGGCTTCTTGTGATTAATATGTGCAAGTTCACTTAGGATGAATACCACGTCTTAAGGGTTGCATGGTTTTTCAAAAGGTTTCACAGAACTTAATGAGTCATGTATGTTTAGATTTGATCTGAATACCACAGACAGATTGCATGTGTGATATACGCTCTATGTTGGGGGTCCAAGTAGGCATATATTAGGAATACCTAACCTTCGAAATATGCATGTATAGATCATAAGTAATTGGGAGAACTATATAGAATTGTTAAGGTGACGGCGGATCCCTAGTGCTTTCTTAATTTGATTTCTAAAAACACAACTGTTTCTCTTGCCCTTAGCTTTAAATTTACATATTGCCTTATTTTTATTAGTTAAATTCGTTTTAAGTTAAGGTCTTAAAATCAAACATCTCAACTTTCTCTTTTACAATAATTAATTAGAATTTGGTTGCTACGAGTTATTTAATAATCCCTGCGGAGAACGACCTTGCGAGAATCATTTATACTACAATAACCTTGTCATTCTTGCAAGTTTTGTAGGAGTTTTAACCCTGTTTGCGCAGGTACTGAAAAGCCTATCAAGAAATTGGCGCCGTTGCCGGGGATTATTTCAAAATAATTCGTTCTAATCAGATTCTGCATTAATTATTGCTGTACATAAAAATTTAAAAAAAAAAGAAAAAGAAAGAAATAATTTCCGTTTTTATTTTATTTTTACAGATCACAGCAGGGCAGTGCAGATTACAATCTGTGCATGGTCAGCACGCGTTCAGCAGTTCAGCAGTTGGTTCCGTTTGATCCAGAACCTGAGCAATCTTTAAGGAGGAGACGCAAGGAGCAAAATTTGGGCTCGATCCGAAATCAATAGGTGTGAGAAATTGGACAATTCAAGTTCAACGGCAGTTCGTTCCTAATTGGAGTGGTTGGTGTATTCCTTACTTCTAGCGATTGGATTTCACTCAAAACTCACCAAATGACTCCTCCCACCATATTATGATGTTGCCCAAGTTTTGGGCTCGATCCGAAATCAATAGGTGTTCCAAATTGGACAATTCAAGTTCAACGGCAGTTCGTTCCTAATTGGTGTGGTTGGTGTATTCCATACTTCTAGCGATTGGATTTCACTCAAAACTCACCAAACGACTCCTCCCACCATATTATGTTGTTGCCCAAGTTTTGGGCTCGATCCGAAATCAATAGGTGTGAGAAATTGGACAATTCAAGTTCAACGGCTGTTCCTTCCTAATTGGAGTGGTTGGTGTATTCCATACTTCTAGCGATTGGATTTCACTCAAAACTCTCCAAAATGACTCCACCCACCATATTATGATGTTGCCCAAGCTTTTGGCTCGGTCCGAAATCAATAGGTGTGGGAAATTGGACAATTCAAGTTCAACGGCAGTTCGTTCCTAATTGGAGTGGTTGGTGTATTCCATACTTCTAGCGATTGGATTTCACTCAAAACTCACCAAATGACTCCTCCCACCATATTATGATGTTGCCCAAGTTTTGGGCTCGATCCGAAATCAATAGGTGTGAGAAATTGGACAATTCAAGTTCAACGGCTGTTCCTTCCTAATTGGGGTGGTTGGTGTATTCCATACTTCTAGCGATTGGATTTCACTCAAAACTCACCAAATGGCTCCTCCCACCATATTATGATGTTGCCCAAGTTTTGGGCTCGATCCGAAATCAATAGGTGTTCCAAATTGGACAATTCAAGTTCAACGGCATTTCGTTCCTAATTGGATTGGTTGGTGTATTCCATACTTCTAGCGATTGAATTTTAATCAAAACTAACCAAATGACTCCTCCCACCATATTATGACGTTTCCCAAGTTTTGGGCTCGATACGAAATCAATAGGTGTTCCAAATTGGACAATTCAAGTTCAACGGCATTTCGTTCCTAATTGGATTGGTTGGTGTATTCCATACTTCTAGCGATTGGATTTCACCCAAAACTCACCAAATGACTCCTCGCACCGTATTATGCTGTTGCACAAGTTTGGGGTTCGACCCGAAATCAATAGGTGTGAGAAATTGGACAATTCAAGTTCAACGGCAGTTCGTTTCTAATTGGAGTGGTTGGTGTATTCCATCCTTCTAGTGATTGGATTTCACTCAAACTCACCAAATGACTCCTCCCGCCATATTATGATGTTGCCCAAGTTTTGGGCTCGATCCGAAATCAATAGGTGTTCCAAATTGGACAATTCAAGTTCAACGGCAGTTCGTTCCTAATTGGAGTGGTTGGTGTATTCCATACTTCTAGCGATTGGATTTCACTCAAAACTCACCAAATGACTCCTCCGACCATATTATGATGTTGCCCAAGTTTTGGGCTCGATCCGAAATCAATAGGTGTGAGAAATTGGACAATTCAAGTTCAACGGCAGTTCGTTCCTAATTGGGGTGGTTGGTGTATTCCATACTTCTAGCGATTGGGTTTCACTCAAAATTCACCAAATGACTCCTCCGACCATATTATGATGTTGCCCAAGTTTTGGGCTCAATCCGAAATCAATAGGTGTGAGAAATTGGACAATTCAAGTTCAACGGCAGTTCGTTCCTAATTGGGGTGGTTGGTGTATTCCATACTTCTAGCGATTGGATTTCACTCAAAACTCACCAAATGACTCCTCCTACCATATTATGATGTTGCCCAAGTTTTGGGCGCGATCTGAAATCAATAGATGTTCCAAATTGGACAATTCAAGTTCAACGGCAGTTCGTTCCTAATTGGAGTGGTTGGTGTATTCCATACTTCTAGCGATTTGATTTCACCCAAAACTCACCAAATGACTCCTCCCACCGTAGTATGATGTTGCACAAGTTTGGGGTTCGATCCGAAATCAATAGGTGTGAGAAATTGGACAATTCAAGTTCAACGGCAGTTCGTTCCTAATTGGAGTGGTTGGTGTATTCCATACTTCTAGCGATTGGATTTCACTCAAACTCACCAAATGACTCCTCCCACCATATTATGATGTTGCCCAAGTTTTGGGCTCGATCCGAAATCAATAGGTGTGAGAAATTGGACAATTCAAGTTCAACGGCAGTTCGTTCCTAATTGGAGTGGTTGGTGTATTCCATACTTCTAGCGATTGGATTTCACTCAAAACTCACCAAATGACTCCTCCCACATATTATGATGTTGCCCAAGTTTGGGGTTCGATCCGAAATCAATAGGTGTTCGAAATTGGACAATTCAAGTTCAACGGCAGTTCGTTCCTAATTGGAGTGGTTGGTGTATTCCATACTTCTAGCGATTGGATTTCACCCAAAACTCACCAAATGACTCCTCCCACCGTATTATGCTGTTGCACAAGTTTGGGGTTCGACCCGAAATCAATAGTTGTGAGAAATTGGACAATTCAAGTTCAACGGCAGTTCGTTCCTAATTGGAGTGGTTGGTGTATTCCATACTTCTAGCGATTGGATTTCACTCAAAACTAACCAAATGACTTCTCCCACCATATTATGCCGTTGCCCAAGTTTTGGGCTCGATCCGAAATCAATAGGTGTTCCAAATTGGACAATTCAAGTTCAACGGCAGTTCGTTCCTAATTGGAGTGGTTGTTGTTTTACTTCTAGCGGTTGGATTTCACTCAAAACTCACAAAATGACTCCTCCCACCATATTATGTTGTTGCCCAAGTTTTGGGCTCGCTACGAAATCAATAGGTGTTCCAAATTGGACAATTCAAGTTCAACGGCAGTTCGTTCCTAATTGGAGTGGTTGGTGTTTTACTTCTAGCGGTTGGATTTCACTCAAAACTCACAAAATGACTCCACCCACCATATTATGATGTTGCCCAAGTTTTGGGCTCGATCCGAAATCAATAGGTGTGAGAAATTGGACAATTCAAGTTCAACGGAAGTTCGTTCCTAATTGGAGTGGTTGGTGTATTCCATACTTCTAGCGATTGGATTTCACTCAAAAATCACCCAATGACTCCTCCCACCATATTATGATGTTGCCCAAGTTTTGGGCTCGATCCGAAATCAATAGGTGTTCCAAATTGGACAATTCAAGTTCAACGGCAGTTCCTTCCTAATTGGGGTGGTTGGTGTATTCCATACTTCTAGCATTTGGGGTTCACTCAAAACTCACCAAAATGACTCCTCCCACCATATTATGAACAGCCCAAGCTTTGGGCTCGATCCGAAATCAATAGGTGTTCCAAATTGGACAATTCAAGTTCAACGGCATTTCGTTCCTAATTGGAGTGGTTGGTGTATTCCATACTTCTTGCGATTGGATTTCACTCAAAACTCACCAAAATGACTCCTCCCACCATATTATGATGTTGCCCAAGTTTTGGGATTGATCCGAAATCAATAGGTGTGAGAAATTGGACAATTCAAGTTCAACGGCAATTCGTTCCTAATTGGAGTGGTTGGTGTATTCCATACTTCTAGCGATTGGATTTCACTCAAAACTCACCAAAATGACTCCACCCACCATATTATGATGTTGCCCAAGCTTTTGGCTCGGTCCGAAATCAATAGGTGTGGGAAATTGGACAATTCAAGTTCAACGGCAGTTCGTTCCTAATTGGAGTGGTTGGTGTATTCCATACTTCTAGCGATTGGATTTCACTCAAAACTCACCAAATGACTCCTCCCACCATATTATGATGTTGCCCAAGTTTTGGGCTCGATCCGAAATCAATAGGTGTTCCAAATTGGACAATTCAAGTTCAACGGCAGTTCGTTCCTAATTGGAGTGGTTGGTGTATTCCATACTTCTAGCGATTGGATTTCACTCAAACTCACCAAATGACTACTCCCACCATACTATGATGATGCCCAAGTTTTGGGCTCGATCCGAAATCAATAGGTGTTCCAAATTGGACAATTCAAGTTCAACGGCAGTTCGTTCCTAATTGGAGTGGTTGGTGTATTCCATACTTCTAGCGATTGGATTTCACTCAAACTCACCAAATGACTCCTCCCACCATATTATGCTGTTGCCCAAGCTTTTGGCTCGATCCGAAATCAATAGGTGTGAGAAATTGGACAATTCAAGTTCAACGGCAGTTCGTTCCTAATCGGAGTGGTTGGTGTATTCCATACTTCTAGCGATTGGATTTCACTCAAAACTAACCAAATGACTCCTCCCACCATATTATGAACAGCCCAAGTTTTGGGCTCGATCCGAAATCAATAGGTGTTCCAAATTGGACAATTCAAGTTCAACGGCATTTCGTTCCTAATTGGAGTGGTTGGTGTATTCCATACTTCTAGCGATTGGATTTCACTCAAAACTCACCAAAATGACTCCTCCCACCATATTATGATGTTGCCCAAGTTTTGGGATTGATCCGAAATCAATAGGTGTGAGAAATTGGACAATTCAAGTTCAACGGCAGTTCGTTCCTAATTGGAGTGGTTGGTGTATTCCATACTTCTAGCGATTGGATTTCACTCAAAACTCACCAAATGACTCCTCCCACCATATTATGATGTTGCCCAAGTTTTGGGCTCGATCCGAAATCAATAGGTGTTCCAAATTGGACAATTCAAGTTCAACGGCAGTTCCTTCCTAATCGGGGTGGTTGGTGTATTCCATACTTCTAGCGATTGGATTTCACTCAAAACTCACCAAATGACTCCTCCCACCATATTATGATGTTGCCCAAGTTTTGGGCTCGATCCGAAATCAATAGGTGTTCCAAATTGGACAATTCAAGTTCAACGGCAGTTCGTTCCTAATTGGAGTGGTTGGTGTATTCCATACTTCTAGCGATTGGATTTCACTCAAACTCACCAAATGACTCCTCCCACCATATTATGCTGTTGCCCAAGCTTTTGGCTCGATCCGAAATCAATAGGTGTGAGAAATTGGACAATTCAAGTTCAACGGCAGTTCGTTCCTAATCGGAGTGGTTGGTGTATTCCATACTTCTAGCGATTGGATTTCACTCAAAACTAACCAAATGACTCCTCCCACCATATTATGAACAGCCCAAGTTTTGGGCTCGATCCGAAATCAATAGGTGTTCCAAATTGGACAATTCAAGTTCAACGGCATTTCGTTCCTAATTGGAGTGGTTGGTGTATTCCATACTTCTTGCGATTGGATTTCACTCAAAACTCACCAAAATGACTCCTCCCACCATATTATGATGTTGCCCAAGTTTTGGGATTGATCCGAAATCAATAGGTGTGAGAAATTGGACAATTCAAGTTCAACGGCAGTTCGTTCCTAATTGGAGTGGTTGGTGTATTCCATACTTCTAGCGATTGGATTTCACTCAAAACTCACCAAAATGACTCCACCCACCATATTATGATGTTGCCCAAGCTTTTGGCTCGGTCCGAAATCAATAGGTGTGGGAAATTGGACAATTCAAGTTCAACGGCAGTTCGTTCCTAATTGGAGTGGTTGGTGTATTCCATACTTCTAGCGATTGGATTTCACTCAAAACTCACCAAATGACTCCTCCCACCATATTATGATGTTGCCCAAGTTTTGGGCTCGATCCGAAATCAATAGGTGTTCCAAATTGGACAATTCAAGTTCAACGGCAGTTCGTTCCTAATTGGAGTGGTTGGTGTATTCCATACTTCTAGCGATTGGATTTCACTCAAAAATCACCAAATGACTCCTCCCACCATATTATGATGTTGCCTAAGTTTTGGGCTCGATCCGAAATCAATAGGTGTGAGAAATTGGACAATTCAAGTTCAACGGCAGTTCCTTCCTAATTGGGGTGGTTGGTGTATTCCATACTTCTAGCGATTGGGTTTCACTCAAAACTCACCAAATGACTCCTCCCACCATATTATGATGTTGCCCAAGCTTTTGGCTCGGTCCGAAATCAATAGGTGTGGGAAATTGGACAATTCAAGTTCAACGGCAGTTCGTTCCTACTTGGAGTGGTTGGTGTATTCCATACTTCTAGCGATTGGATTTCACTCAAAACTCACCAAATGACTCCTCCCACCATATTATGATGTTGCCCAAGTTTTGGGCTCGATCCGAAATCAATAGGTGTTCCAAATTGGACAATTCAAGTTCAACGGCAGTTCCTTCCTAATTGGGGTGGTTGGCGTATTCCATACTTCTAGCGATTGGATTTCACTCAAAACTCACCAAAATGACTCCACCCACCATATTATGATGTTGCCCAAGCTTTTGGCTCGGTCCGAAATCAATAGGTGTGGGAAATTGGACAATTCAAGTTCAACGGCAGTTCGTTCCTAATTGGAGTTGTTGGTGTATTCCATACTTCTAGCGATTGGATTTCACTCAAACTCACCAAATGACTCCTCCCACCATATTATGATGTTGCCCAAGCTTTTGGCTCGATCTGAAATCAATAGGTGTGAGAAATTGGACAATTCAAGTTCAACGGCAGTTCGTTCCTAATTCGAGTGGTTGGTGTATTCCATACTTCTAGCGATTGGATTTCACTCAAAACTAACCAAATGACTCCTCCCACCATATTATGAACAGCCCAAGTTTTGGGCTCGATCCGAAATCAATAGGTGTTCCAAATTGGACAATTCAAGTTCAACGGCATTTCGTTCCTAATTGGAGTGCTTGGTGTATTCCATACTTCTAGCGATTGGATTTCTCTCAAAACTCACCAAATGACTCCTCCCACCATATTATGATGTTGCCCAAGTTTTGGGCTCGATCCGAAATCAATAGGTGTTCCAAATTGGACAATTCAAGTTCAACGGCAGTTCGTTCCTAATTGGTGTGGTTGGTGTATTCCATACTTCTAGCGATTGGATTTCACTCAAAACTCACCAAATGACTCCTCCCACCATATTATGATGTTGCCCAAGTTTTGGGCTCGATCCGAAATCAATAGGTGTTCCAAATTGGACAATTCAAGTTCAACGGCAGTTCCTTCCTAATTGGGGTGGTTGGTGTATTCCATACTTCTAGCGATTGGATTTCACTCAAAACTCACCAAATGACTCCTCCCACCATATTATGATGTTGCCCAAGTTTTGGGCTCGATCCGAAATCAATAGGTGTGAGAAATTGGACAATTCAAGTTCAACGGCAGTTCGTTCCTAATTGGAGTGGTTGGTGTATTCCATACTTCTAGCCATTGGATTTCACTCAAAACTCACCAAATGACTCCTCCCACCACATTATGATGTTGCCCAAGTTTGGGGTTCGATCCGAAATCAATAGGTGCGGGAAATTGGACAATTCAAGTTCAACGGCAGTTCGTTCGAAATTGGAGTGGTTGGTGCATTGCATACTTCTAGCGATTGGATTTCACTCAAAACTCACCAAATGACTCCTCCCACCATATTATGATCTTGCCCAAGTTTTGGGCTTGATCCTAAATCAATAGGTGTGAGAAATTGGACAATTCAAGTTCAACGGCAGTTCGTTCCTAATTGGAGTGGTTGGTGTATTCCATACTTCTAGCGATTGGATTTCAATCAAAACTCACCAAATGACTCCTCCCACCATATTATGATGTTGCCCAAGTTTGGGGTTCGATCCGAAATCAATAGGTGCTGGAAATTGGACAATTCAAGTTCAACGGCAGTTCGTTCCTAATTGGAGTGGTTGGAGTATTCCATACTTGGAGCGATTGGATTTCACTCAAAACTCACCAAATGACTCCGCCCACCATATTATGATGTTGCCCAAGTTTTGGGCTCGATCCGAAATCAATAGGTGTGAGAAATTGGACAATTCAAGTTCAACGGCAGTTCGTTCCTAATTGGAGTGGCTGGTGTATTCCATACTTCTAGCCATTGGATTTCACTCAAAACTCACCAAATGACTCCCCCCACCATATTATAATGTTGCCCAAGTTTTGGGCTCGATCCGAAATCAATAGGTGTTCCAAATTGGACAATTCAAGTTCAACGGCAGTTCGTTCCTAATTGGAGTGGTTGGTGTATTCCATACTTCTAGCCATTGGATTTCACTGAAAACTCACCAAATGACTCCTCCCACCATATTGTGATGTTGCCCAAGATTTGGGCTCGATCCGAAACAATAGGTGTTCCAAATTGGACAATTCAAGTTCAACGGCAGTTCGTTCCTAATTGGAGTGGTTGGTCTATTCCGTACTTCTAGCGATTGGATAGCACTCAAAATTCATCAAATGACTCCTCCCACCATATTATGATTTTGCCCAAGTTTTGGCCTCGATCCAAAATCAATAGGTGTTCCAAATTGGACAATTCAAGTTCAACGGCAGTTCGTTCCTAATTGGAGTGGTTGGTGTATTCCATACTTCTAGCGATTGGATTTCACTCAAAACTCACCAAATGACTCCTCCCACCATATTATGATGTTGTCCAAGTTTTGGGCTCGATCCGAAATCAATAGGTGTGAGAAATTGGACAATTCAAGTTCAACGGCAGTTCGTTCCTAATTGAAGTGGTTGGTGTATTCCATACTTCCAGCCGTTGGATTTCACTCAAAACTCACCAAATGACTCCTCCCACCATATTCTGATGTTGCCCAAGTTTGGGGTTCGATCCGAAATCAATAGATGCGGGAAATTGGACAATTCAAGTTCAACGGCAGTTCGTTCCTAAATGGAGTGGTTGGTGTATTCCATACTTCCAGCGATTGGATTTCACTCAAAACTCACCAAATGACTCCTCCCACCATATTATGATGTTGCCCAAGTTTTGGGCTCAATCCGAAATCAATAGGTGTTCCAAATTGGACAATTCAAGTTCAACGGCAGTTCGTTCCTAATTGGAGTGGTTGGTGTATTCCGTACTTCTAGTGATTGGATTTCTCTCCAAACTCACGACATGACTCCTCCCACCATGTTATGATGTTGCCCAAGTTTTGGGCTCGATCCGAAATCAATAGGTGTTCCAAATTGGACAATTCAAGTTCAACGGCAGTTCGTTCGTAATTGGAGTGGTTGGTGTATTCCATACTTCTAGTGATTGGATTTCTCCCCAAACTCACCAAATGACTCCTCCCACCATATTATGATGTTGCCCAAGTTTTGGGCTCGATCCGAAATCAATAGGTGTGAGAAATTGGTCAATTCAATTTCAACGACAGTTCTTTCCGAATTGGAGTGGTTGGTGTATTCCATACTTCTAGCGATTGGATTTCACTCAAAACTCACCAAATGACTCCTCCCACCATATTATGATGTTGCCCAAGTTTTGTGCTCGATCCGGAATCAATAGGTGTTCCAAATTGGACAATTCAAGTTCAACGGCAGTTCGTTCCTAATTGGAGTGGTTGGTGTATTCCATACTTCTAGTGATTGGATTTCTCTCAAAACTCAACAAATGACTCCTCCCACTATATTATGATGTTGCCCAAGTTTTGGGCTCGATCCGAAATCAATACGTGTGAGGAATTGGATAATTCAATTTCAACGGCAGTTCGTTCCTAGTTGGAGTGGTTGGTTTATTCCATACTTCTAGCGATTGGATTTCCCTCAAAACTCACCAAATGACTCCTCCCACCATATTATGATGTTGCCCAAGTTTTGGGCTCGATCCGAATTCGATAGGTGTGAGAAATTGGTCAATTCAATTTCAACGAAAGTTCGTTCCTAATTGGAGTGGTTGGTGTATTCCATACTTCCAGCGATTGGATTTCACTCAAAACTCACCAAATGACTCCTCCCACCATATTATGATGTTGCCCAAGTTTTGGGCTCGATCCGAAATCAATAGGTGTGAGAAATTGGACAATTCAAGTTCAACGGCAGTTCGTTACTAATTGGAGTGGTTGGTGTATCCCATACTTCTAGTGATTGGATTTCTCTCCAAACTCACCAAATGACTCCTCCCACCATGTTATGATGTTGCCGAAGTTTTGGGCTCGATCCGAAATCAATAGCTGTGAGAAATTGGACAATTCAAGTTCAACGGCAGTTCGTTCCTAACTGGAGTGGTTGGTGTATTCCATACATCTAGCGATTGGATTTCTCTCCAAACTCACCAAATGACTCCTCCCATCATATTATGACGTTGCCCAAGTTTTGGGCTCGATCCGAAATCAATAGGTGTGATAAATTGGTCAATTCAATTTCAACGAAAGTTCGTTCCTAATTGGAGTGGTTGGTGTATTCCATACTTCTAGCGATTGGATTTCACTCAAAACTCACCAAATGACTCCTCCCACCATATTATGATGTTGCCCAAGTTTTGGGCTCGATCCGAAATCAATAGGTGTTCCAAATTGGACAATTCAGGTTCAACGGCAGTTCGTTCCTAATTGGAGTGGTTGGTGTATTCCATACTTCTAGTGATTGGATTTCTCTCCAAACTCACCAAATGACTCCTCCCACCATGTTATGATGTTGCCCAAGTTTTGGGCTCGATCCGAAATCAATAGGTGTTCCAAATTGGACAATTCAAGTTCAACGGCAGTTCGTTCGTAATTGGAGTGGTTGGTGTATTCCATACTTCTAGTGATTGGATTTCTCTCCAAACTCACCAAATGACTCCTCCCACCATATTATGATGTTGCCCAAGTTTTGGGCTCGATCCGAAATCAATAGGTGTGAGAAATTGGTCAATTATATTTCAACGACAGTTATTTCCTAATTGGGGTGGTTGGTGTATTCCATACTTCTAGCGATTGGATTTCACTCAAAACTCACCGAATGACTCCTCCCACCATATTATGATGTTGCCCAACTTTTGGGCTCGATCCGAAATCAATAGGTGTGAGAAATTGGACAATTCAAGTTCAACGGCAGTTCGTTCCTAACTGGAGTGGTTGGTGTATTCCATACTTCTAGCGATTGGATTTCACTCAAAACTCACCAAATGACTCCTCCCACCATATTATGATGTTGCCCAGGTTTTGGGCTCGATCCGAATTCAATAGGTGTGAGAAATTGGTCAATTCAATTTCAACGACAGTTCTTTCCTAATTCGAGTGGTTGGTGTATTCCATACTTCTAGCGATTGGATTTCACTCAAAACTCACCAAATGACTCCTCCCACCGTATGATGATTTTGCCCAAGTTTTGGGCTCGATCCGAATTCAACAGGTGTGAGAAATTGGTCAATTCAATTTCAACGACAGTTCTTTCCTAATTGGAGTGGTTGGTGTATACCATACTTCTACCGATTGGATTTCACTCAAAACTCACCAAATGACTCCTCCCACCATATTATGATGTTGCCCAAGTTTTGGGCTCGATCCGAAATCAATAGGTGTGAGAAATTGGACAATTCAAGTTCAACGGCAGTTCGTTCGTAATTGGAGTGGTTGGTGTATTCCATACTTCTAGTGATTGGATTTCTCCCCAAACTAACCAAATGACTCCTCCCACCATATTATGATGTTGCCCAAGTTTTGGGCTTGATCCGAAATCAATAGGTGTGAGAAATTGGTCAATTCAATTTCAACGACAGTTCTTTCCGAATTGGAGTGGTTGGTGTATTCCATACTTCTAGCGATTGGATTTCACTCAAAACTCACCAAATGACTCCTCCCACCATATTATGATGTTGCCCAAGTTTTGTGCTCGATCCGGAATCAATAGGTGTTCCAAATTGGACAATTCAAGTTCAACGGCAGTTCGTTCCTAATTGGAGTGGTTGGTGTATTCCATACTTCTAGTGATTGGATTTCTCTCAAAACTCAACAAATGACTCCTCCCACTATATTATGATGTTGCCCAAGTTTTGGGCTCGATCCGAAATCAATACGTGTGAGGAATTGGATAATTCAATTTCAACGGCAGTTCGTTCCTAATTGGAGTGGTTGGTTTATTCCATACTTCTAGCGATTGGATTTCCCTCAAAACTCACCAAATGACTCCTCCCACCATATTATGATGTTGCCCAAGTTTTGGGCTCGATCCGAATTCGATAGGTGTGAGAAATTGGTCAATTCAATTTCAACGAAAGTTCGTTCCTAATTGGAGTGGTTGGTGTATTCCATACTTCCAGCGATTGGATTTCACTCAAAACTCACCAAATGACTCCTCCCACCATATTATGATGTTGCCCAAGTTTTGGGCTCGATCCGAAATCAATAGGTGTGAGAAATTGGACAATTCAAGTTCAACGGCAGTTCGTTACTAATTGGAGTGGTTGGTGTATCCCATACTTCTAGTGATTGGATTTCTCTCCAAACTCACCAAATGACTCCTCCCACCATGTTATGATGTTGCCCAAGTTTTGGGCTCGATCCGAAATCAATAGGTGTGAGAAATTGGACAATTCAAGTTCAACGGCAGTTCGTTCCTAACTGGAGTGGTTGGTGTATTCCATACATCTAGCGATTGGATTTCACTCAAAACTCACCAAATGACTCCTCCCATCATATTATGATGTTGCCCAAGTTTTGGGCTCGATCCGAAATCAATAGGTGTGATAAATTGGTCAATTCAATTTCAACGAAAGTTCGTTCCTAATTGGAGTGGTTGGTGTATTCCATACTTCTAGCGATTGGATTTCACTCAAAACTCACCAAATGACTCCTCCCACCATATTATGATGTTGCCCAAGTTTTGGGCTCGATCCGAAATCAATAGGTGTTCCAAATTGGACAATTCAGGTTCAACGGCAGTTCATTCCTAATTGGAGTGGTTGGTGTATTCCATACTTCTAGTGATTGGATTTCTCTCCAAACTCACCAAATGACTCCTCCCACCATGTTATGATGTTGCCCAAGTTTTGGGCTCGATCCGAAATCAATAGGTGTTCCAAATTGGACAATTCAAGTTCAACGGCAGTTCGTTCGTAATTGGAGTGGTTGGTGTATTCCATACTTCTAGTGATTGGATTTCTCTCCAAACTCACCAAATGACTCCTCCCACCATATTATGATGTTGCCCAAGTTTTGGGCTCGATCCGAAATCAATAGGTGTGAGAAATTGGTGAATTATATTTCAACGACAGTTATTTCCTAATTGGGGTGGTTGGTGTATTCCATACTTCTAGCGATTGGATTTCACTCAAAACTCACCGAATGACTCCTCCCACCATATTATGATGTTGCCCAACTTTTGGGCTCGATCCGAAATCAATAGGTGTGAGAAATTGGACAATTCAAGTTCAACGGCAGTTCGTTCCTAACTGGAGTGGTTGGTGTATTCCATACTTCTAGCGATTGGATTTCACTCAAAACTCACCAAATGACTCCTCCCACCATATTATGATGTTGCCCAGGTTTTGGGCTCGATCCGAATTCAATAGGTGTGAGAAATTGGTCAATTCAATTTCAACGACAGTTCTTTCCTAATTGGAGTGGTTGGTGTATTCCATACTTCTAGCGATTGGATTTCACTCAAAACTCACCAAATGACTCCTCCCACCATATGATGATTTTGCCCAAGTTTTGGGCTCGATCCGAATTCAACAGGTGTGAGAAATTGGTCAATTCAATTTCAACGACAGTTCTTTCCTAATTGGAGTGGTTGGTGTATACCATACTTCTACCGATTGGATTTCACTCAAAACTCACCAAATGACTCCTCCCACCATATTATGATGTTGCCCAAGTTTTGGGCTCGATCCGAAATCAATAGGTGTGAGAAATTGGACAATTCAAGTTCAACGGCAGTTCGTTCGTAATTGGAGTGGTTGGTGTATTCCATACTTCTAGTGATTGGATTTCTCCCCAAACTCACCAAATGACTCCTCCCACCATATTATGATGTTGCCCAAGTTTTGGGCTCGATCCGAAATCAATAGGTGTGAGAAATTGGTCAATTCAATTTCAACGACAGTTCTTTCCGAATTGGAGTGGTTGGTGTATTCCATACTTCTAGCGATTGGATTTCACTCAAAACTCACCAAATGACTCCTCCCACCATATTATGATGTTGCCCAAGTTTTGTGCTCGATCCGGAATCAATAGGTGTTCCAAATTGGACAATTCAAGTTCAACGGCAGTTCGTTCCTAATTGGAGTGGTTGGTGTATTCCATACTTCTAGTGATTGGATTTCTCTCAAAACTCAACAAATGACTCCTCCCACTATATTATGATGTTGCCCAAGTTTTGGGCTCGATCCGAAATCAATACGTGTGAGGAATTGGATAATTCAATTTCAACGGCAGTTCGTTCCTAATTGGAGTGGTTGGTTTATTCCATACTTCTAGCGATTGGATTTTCCTCAAAACTCACCAAATGACTCCTCCCACCATATTATGATGTTGCCCAAGTTTTGGGCTCGATCCGAATTCGATAGGTGTGAGAAATTGGTCAATTCAATTTCAACGAAAGTTCGTTCCTAATTGGAGTGGTTGGTGTATTCCATACTTCCAGCGATTGGATTTCACTCAAAACTCACCAAATGACTCCTCCCACCATATTATGATGTTGCCCAAGTTTTGGGCTCCATCCGAAATCAATAGGTGTGAGAAATTGGACAATTCAAGTTCAACGGCAGTTCGTTACTAATTGGAGTGGTTGGTGTATCCCATACTTCTAGTGATTGGATTTCTCTCCAAACTCACCAAATGACTCCTCCCACCATGTTATGATGTTGCCCAAGTTTTGGGCTCGATCCGAAATCAATAGGTGTGAGAAATTGGACAATTCAAGTTCAACGGCAGTTCGTTCCTAACTGGAGTGGTTGGTGTATTCCATACATCTAGCGATTGGATTTCACTCAAAACTCACCAAATGACTCCTCCCATCATATTATGATGTTGCCCAAGTTTTGGGCTCGATCCGAAATCAATAGGTGTGATAAATTGGTCTATTCAATTTCAACGAAAGTTCGTTCCTAATTGGAGTGGTTGGTGTATTCCATACTTCTAGCGATTGGATTTCTCTCAAAACTCACCAAATGTCTCCTCCCACCATATTATGATGTTGCCCAAGTTTTGGGCTCGATCCGAATTCAATAGGTGGGAGAAATTGGTCAATTCAATTTCAACGACAGTTCTTTCCTAATTGGAGTGGTTGGGGTATTCCATACTTCTAGCGATTGGATTTCACTCAAAACTCACCAAATGACTCCTCCCACCATATTATGATGTTGCCCAAGTTTTGGACTCGATCCGAATTCAATAGGTGTGAGAAATTGGTCAATTCAATTTCGACGACAGTTCTTTCCTAATTAGAGTGGTTGGTGTATTCCAAACTTCTAGCGATCGGATTTCACTCAAAACTCACCAAATGACTCCTCCCACCATATTATGATGTTGCCCAAGTTTTGGGCTCGATCCGAAATGAACAAGTCTTCCAAATTGGACAATTCAAGTTCAACGGCAGTTCGTTCCTAATTGGAGTGGTTGGTGTATTCCGTACTTCTAGCGATTGGATTTCACTCAAAACTCACCAAATGACTCCTCCCACCATATTATGATGTTGCCCAAGTTTTGGGCTCGATCCGAAATCAATAGTTCTTCCGAATTGGACAATTCAAGTTCAACGGCAGTTCGTTCCTAATTGGAGTGGTTGGTGTATTCCATACTTCTAGCAATTGGATTTCACTCAAAACTCACCAAATGACTCCTCCCACCATATTATGATGTTGCCCAAGTTTTGGGCTCGATCCGAAATCAATAGGTGTGAGAAATTGGACAATTCAAGTTCAACGGCAGTTCGTTCCTAATTGGAGTGGTTGGTGTATTCCATACTTCTAGCGATTGGATTTCACTCAAAACTCACCAAATGACTCCTCCCACCATATTATGATGTTGCCCAAGTTTTGGACTCGATCCGAATTCAATAGGTGTGAGAAATTGGTCAATTCAATTTCAACGACAGTTCTTTCCTAATTAGAGTGGTTGGTGTATTCCAAACTTCTAGCGATCGGATTTCACTCAAAACTCACCAAATGACTCCTCCCACCATATTATGATGTTGCCCAAGTTTTGGGCTCGATCCGAAATGAACAAGTCTTCCAAATTGGACAATTCAAGTTGAACGGCAGTTCGTTCCTAATTGGAGTGGTTGGTGTATTCCGTACTTCTAGCGATTGGATTTCACTCAAAACTCACCAAATGACTCCTCCCACCATATTATGATGTTGCCCAAGTTTTGGGCTCGATCCGAAATCAATAGGTCTTCCGAATTGGACAATTCAAGTTCAACGGCAGTTCGTTCCTAATTGGAGTGGTTGGTGTATTCCATACTTCTAGCGATTGGATTTCACTCAAAACTCACCAAATGACTCCTCCCACCATATTATGATGTTGCCCAAGTTTTGGGCTCGATCCGAAATCAATAGGTGTGAGAAATTGGACAATTCAAGTTCAACGGCAGTTCGTTCCTAATTGGAGTGGTTGGGTTATTCCATACTTCTAGCAATTGGATTTCACTCAAAACTCACCAAATGACTCCTCCCACCATATTATGATGTTGCCCAAGTTTGGGGCTCGATCCGAAATCATTAGGTGTGAGAAATTGGACAATTCAAGTTCAACGGCAGTTCGTTCCTAATTGGTGTGGTTGGTGTATTCCATACTTCTAGCGATTGGATTTCACTCAAAACTCACTAAATGACTCCTCCCACCATATTATGATGTTGCCCAACTTTTGGGCTAGATCCGTAATCAATAGGTGTGAGAAATTGGACAATTCAAGTTCAACGGCAGTTCGTTCCTAATTGGAGTGGTTGGTGTATTCCATACTTCTAGCGATTGGATTTCACTGAAAACTCACCAAATGACTCCTCCCACCATATTATGATGTTGCCCAAGTTTTGGGCTCTATCCGAAATCAATAGGTCTTCCAAATTGGACAATTCAAGTTCAACGGCAGTTCGTTCCTAACTGGAGTGGTTGGTGTATTCCATACATCTAGCGATTGGATTTCACTCAAAACTCACCAAATGACTACTGCCATCATATTATGATGTTGCCCAAGTTTTGGGCTCGATCCGAAATCAATAGGTGTGAGAAATTGGTCAATTCAATTTCAACGAAAGTTCGTTCCTAATTGGAGTGGTTGGTGTATTCCATACTTCTAGCGATTGGATTTCACTCAAAACGCACCAAATGACTCCTCCCACCATATTATGATGTTGCCCAAGTTTTGGGCTCGATCCGAAATCAATAGGTGTTCCAAATTGGACAATTCAAGTTCATCGGCAATTCGTTCCTAACTGGAGTGGTTGGTGTATTACACACTTCTAGCGATTGGATTTCACTCAAAACTCACCAAATGACTCCTCCCACCATATTATGATGTTGCCCAAGTTTTGGGCTCGATCCGAAATCAATACGTGTTCCAAATTGGACAATTCAAGTTCAACGGCAGTTCGTTCCTAATTGGAGTGGTTGGTGTATTCCATACTTCTAACGATTGGATTTCACTAAAAACTTACCAAATGACTCCTCCCACCATATTATGATGTTGCCCAAGTTTTGGGCTCGATCCGAAATCAATACGTGTTCCAAATTGGACAATTCAAGTTCAACGGCAGTTCGTTCTTAATTGGAGTGGTTGGTGTATTCCATACTTCTAACGATTGGATTTCACTAAAAAACTTACCAAATGACTCCTCCCACCATATTATGATGTTGCCCAAGTTTTGGGCTCGATCCGAAATCAATAGGTCTTCCGAATTGGACAATTCAAGTTCAACGGCAGTTCGTTCCTAATTGGAGTGGTTGGTGTATTCCATACTTCTAGCGATTTGATTTCACTCAAAACTCACCAAATGACTCCTCCCACCATATTATGATGTTGCCCAAGTTTTGGGCTCGATCCGAAATCAATAGGTCTTCCAAATTGGACAATTCAAGTTCAACGGCAGTTCGTTCCTAATTGGAGTGGTTGGTGTATTCCATACTTCTAGTGATTGGATTTCTCTCCAAACTCACCAAATGACTCCTCCCACCATATTATGATGTTGCCCAAGTTTTGGGCTCGATCCGAATTCAATAGGTCTTCCAAATTGGACAATTCAAGTTCAACGGCAGTTCGTTCCTAATTGGAGTGGTTGGTGTATTCCATAATTCTAGCGATTGGATTTCACTCAAAACTCACCAAATGACTCCTCCCACCATATTATGATGTTGCCCAAGTTTTGGGCTCGATCCGAAATCAATAGGTGTGAGAAATTGGACAATTCAAGTTCAACGACAGTTCGTTCCTAATTGGAGTGGTTGGGGTATTCCATACTTCTAGCAATTGGATTTCACTCAAAACTCACCAAATGACTCCTCCCACCATATTATGATATTGCACAAATTTGGGGCTCGATCCGAAATCAATAGGTGTGAGAAATTGGACAATTCAAGTTCAACGGCAGTTCGTTCCTAATTGGAGTGGTTGGTGTATTCCATACTTCTACTGATTGGGTTTCACTCAAAACTCACCAAATGACTCCTCCGACCATATTGTGACGTTGCCCAAGTTTTGGGCTCGATCCGAAATCAATAGGTGTAAGAAATTGGACAATTCAAGTTCAACGGCAGTTCGTTCCTAATTGGAGTGCTTGGTGTATTCCATACTTCTAGCGATTGGATTTCACTCAAAACTCACCAAATGACTCCTCCCACCATATTATGATGTTGCCCAAGTTTTGGGCTCGATCCGAAACCAATAGGTGTGAGAAATTGGACAATTCAAGTTCAACGGCAGTTCGTTCCTAATTGGAGTGGTTGGGGTATTCCATACTTGTAGCAATTGGATTTCACTCAAAACTCACCAAATGACTCCTCCCACCATATTATGATGTTGCCCAAGTTTGGGGCTCGATCCGAAATCAATAGGTATGAGAAATTGGACAATTCAAGTTCAACGGCAGTTCGTTCCTAATTGGTGTGGTTGGAGTATTCCATACTTCTAGTGATTGGATTTCTGTCCAAACTCACCAAATGAGTCCTCCCACCATATTATGATGTTGCCCAAGTTTTGGGCTCGATCCGAAATCAATAGGTGTGAGAAATTGGTCAATTCAATTTCAACGACAGTTTTTTCCCAATTGGAGTGGTTGGTGTATTCCATACTTCTAGCGATTGGATTTCACTCAAAACTCACCAAATGACTCCTCCCACCATATTATGATGTTGCCCAAGTTTTGGGCTCGATCCGAAATCAATAGGTATTCTAAATTGGACAATTCAAGTTCAACGGCAGTACGTCCCTAATTGGAGTGGTTGGTGTATTCCATACTTCTAGCGATTGGATTTCATTCAAAACTCACCAAATGACTCCTCCCACCATATTATGATGTTGCCCAAGTTTTGGGCTCGATCCGAAATCAATACGTGTTCCAAATTGGACAATTCAAGTTCAACGGCAGTTTGTTCCTAATTGGAGTGGTTGGTGTATTCCATACTTCTAACGATTGGATTTCACTAAAAACTCACCAAATGACTCCTCCCACCATATTATGATGTTGCCCAAGTTTTGGGCTCGATCCGAAATCAATAGGTCTTCCAAATTGGACAATTCAAGTTCAACGGCAGTTCGTTCCTAATTGGAGTGGTTGGTGTATTCCATACTTCTAGTGATTGGATTTCTCTCCAAACTCACCAAATGACTCCTCCCACCATATTATGATGTTGCCCAAGTTTTGGGCTCGATCCAAATTCAATAGGTCTTCCAAATTGGACAATTCAAGTTCAACGGCAGTTCGTTCCTAATTGGAGTGGTTGGTGTATTCCATAATTCTAGCGATTGGATTTCACTCAAAACTCACCAAATGACTCCTCCCACCATATTATGATGTTGCCCAAGTTTTGGGCTCGATCCGAAATCAATAGGTCTTCCAAATTGGACAATTCAAGTTCAACGGCAGTTCGTTCCTAATTGGAGTGGTTGGTGTATTCCATACTTCTAGTGATTGGATTTCTCTCCAAACTCACCAAATGACTCCTCCCACCATATTATGATGTTGCCCAAGTTTTGGGCTCGATC
This sequence comes from Prunus avium, assembly GCF_965620075.1. Classification (NCBI taxonomy): domain Eukaryota; kingdom Viridiplantae; phylum Streptophyta; class Magnoliopsida; order Rosales; family Rosaceae; genus Prunus; species Prunus avium. The sequence goes on along the minus strand of NC_142286.1, from coordinate 21,500,818 downwards.
CAAATTCAATAGGTCTTCCAAATTGGACAATTCAAGTTCAACGGCAGTTCGTTCCTAATTGGAGTGGTTGGTGTATTCCATACTTCTAGCGATTGGATTTCATTCAAAACTCACCAAATGACTCCTCCCACCATATTATGATGTTGCCCAAGTTTTGGGTTCGATCCGAAATCAATAGGTGTGAGAAATTGGACAATTCAAGTTCAACGGCAGTTCGTTCCTAATTGGAGTGCTTGGTGTATTCCATACTTCTAGCGATTGGATTTCACTCAAAACTCACCAAATGACTCCTCCCACCATATTATGATGTTGCCCAAGTTTGGGGATCGATCCGAAATCAATAGGTGTGAGAAATTGGACAATTCAAGTTCAACGGCAGTTCGTTCCTAATTGGAGTGGTTGGTGTATTCCATACTTGTAGCAATTGGATTTCACTCAAAACTCACCAAATGACTCCTCCCACCATATTATGATGTTGCCCAAGTTTGGGGCTCGATCCGAAATCAATAGGTATGAGAAATTGGACAATTCAAGTTCAACGGCAGTTCGTTCCTAATTGGTGTGGTTGGAGTATTCCATACTTCTAGTGATTGGATTTCTGTCCAAACTCACCAAATGAGTCCTCCCACCATATTATGATGTTGCCCAAGTTTTGGGCTCGATCCGAAATCAATAGGTGTGAGAAATTGGTCAATTCAATTTCAACGACAGTTCTTTCCCAATTGGAGTGGTTGGTGTATTCCATACTTCTAGCGATTGGATTTCACTCAAAACTCACCAAATGACTCCTCCCACCATATTATGATGTTGCCCAAGTTTTGGGCTCGATCCGAAATCAATAGGTATTCTAAATTGGACAATTCAAGTTCAACGGCAGTACGTCCCTAATTGGAGTGGTTGGTGTATTCCATACTTCTAGCGATTGGATTTCATTCAAAACTCACCAAATGACTCCTCCCACCATATTATGATGTTGCCCAAGTTTTGGGTTCGATCCGAAATCAATAGGTGTGAGAAATTGGACAATTCAAGTTCAACGGCAGTTCGTTCCTAATTGGAGTGGTTGGTGTATTCCATACTTCTAGCGATTGGATTTCACTCAAAACTCACCAAATGACTCCTCCCACCATATTATGATGTTGCCCAAGTTTGGGGATCGATCCGAAATCAATAGGTGTGAGAAATTGGACAATTCAAGTTCAACGGCAGTTCGTTCCTAATTGGAGTGGTTGGTGTATTCCATACTTCTAGCGATTGGATTTCACTCAAAACTCCCCAAATCACTCCTCCCACCATATTATGATGTTGCCCAAGTTTTGGGCTCGATCCGAAATCAATACGTGTTCCAAATTGGACAATTCAAGTTCAACGGCAGTTCGTTCCTAATTGGAGTGGTTGGTGTATTCCATAATTCTAGCGATTGGATTTCACTCAAAACTCCCCAAATGACTCCTCCCACCATATTATGATGTTGCCCAAGTTTTGGGCTCGATCCGAAATCAATAGGTGTTCCAAATTGGACAATTCAAGTTCAACGGCAGTTCGTTCCTTATTGGCGTGGTTGGTGTATTCCATACTTCTAGCGATTGGATTTCACTCAAAACTCACCAAATCACTCCTCCCACCATATTATGATGTTGCCCAAGTTTTGGGCTCGATCCGAAATCAATAGGTGTTCCAAATTGGACAATTCAAGTTCAACGGCAGTTCATTCCTAATTGGAGTGGTTGGTGTATTCCATACTTCTAGCAATCGAATTTCACTCAAAACTCACCAAATGACTCCTCCCACCATATTATGATGTTGCCCAAGTTTTGGGCGCGATCCGAAATCAATAGGTGTTCCAAATTGGACAATTCAAGTTCAACGGCAGTTCGTTCCTAACTGGAGTGGTTGGGGTATTCCATACTTGTAGCAATTGGATTTCACTCAAAACTCACCAAATGACTCCTCCCACCATATTATGATGTTGCCCAAGTTTGGGGCTCGATCCGAAATCAATAGGTATGAGAAATTGGACAATTCAAGTTCAACGGCAGTTCGTTCCTAATTGGTGTGGTTGGAGTATTCCATACTTCTAGTGATTGGATTTCTGTCCAAACTCACCAAATGAGTCCTCCCACCATATTATGATGTTGCCCAAGTTTTGGGCTCGATCCGAAATCAATAGGTGTGAGAAATTGGTCAATTCAATTTCAACGACAGTTCTTTCCCAATTGGAGTGCTTGGTGTATTCCATACTTCTGGCGATTGGATTTCACTCAAAAGTCACCAAATGACTCTTACCACCTTATTATGATGTTACCCAAGTTTTGGGGTCGATCCTAAATCAATAGGTGTGAGAAATTGGACAATTCAAGTTCAACGGCAGTTCGTTCCTAATTGGAGTGGTTGGTGTATTCCATACTTCTAGCGATTGGATTTCAATCAAAACTCACCAAATGACTCCTCCCACCATATTATGATGTTGCCCAAGTTTGGGGTTCGATCCGAAATCAATAGGTGCTGGAAATTGGACAATTCAAGTTCAACGGCAGTTCGTTCCTAATTGGAGTGGTTGGAGTATTCCATACTTGGAGCGATTGGATTTCACTCAAAACTCACCAAATGACTCCTCCCACCATATTATGATGTTGCCCAAGTTTTGGGCTCGATCCGAAATCAATAGGTATTCCAAATTGGACAATTCAAGTTCAACGGCAGTACGTCCCTAATTGGTGTGGTTGGTGTATTCCATACTTCTAGCGATTGGATTTCATTGAAAACTCACCAAATGACTCCTCCCACCATATTATGATGTTGCCCAAGTTTTGGGCTCGATCCGAAATCAATAGGTATGAGAAATTGGACAATTCAAGTTCAACGGCAGTTCGTTCCTAATTGGAGTGGTTGGAGTATTCCATACTTCTAGTGATTGGATTTCTGTCCAAACTCACCAAATGAGTCCTCCCACCATATTATGATGTTGCCCAAGTTTTGGGCTCGATCCGAAATCCATAGGTGTTCCAAATTGGACAATTCAAGTTCAACGGCAGTTCATTACTAATTGGAGTGGTTGGTGTATTCCATACTTCTAGCAATCGGATTTCACTCAAAACTCACCAAATGACTCCTCCCACCATATTATGATGTTGCCCAAGTTTTGGGCTCGATCCGAAATCAATAGGTGTGAGAAATTGGACAATTCAAGTTCAACGGCAGTTCGTTCCTAATTGGAGTGGTTGGTGTATTCCATACTTCTAGCGATTGGATTTCACTCAAAACTCACCAAATGACTCCTCCCACCATATTATGATGTTGCCCAAGTTTGGCGCTCGATCCGAAATCAATAGGTCTTCCAAATTGGACAATTCAAGTACAACGGCAGTTCGTTCCTAATTGGAGTGGTTGGTGTATTCCATACTTCTAGTGATTGGATTTCACTCACAAGTCACCAAATGACTCTTACCAGCATATTATGATGTTGCCCAAGTTTTGGGCTCGATCCGAAATCAATAGGTATGAGAAATTGGACAATTCAAGTTCAACGGCAGTTCGTTCCTAATTGGAGTGGTTGGTGTATTCCATACTTCTAGCGATTGGATTTCATTCAAAACTCTCCAAATGACTCCTCCCACCATATTATGATGTTGCACAAGCTTTGGGCTCGACCCGAAATCAATAGGTGTTCCAAATTGGACAATTCAAGTTCAACGGCAGTTCGTTCCTAATTGGAGTGGTTGGTGTTTTCCATACTTCTAGCGATTGGATTTCACTCAAAACTCAGCAAATGACTCCTCCCTCCATATTATGATGTTGCCCAAGTTTTGGGCTCGATCCGAATTCAATAGGTGTGAGAAATTGGTCAATTCAATTTCAACGACAGTTCTTTCCAAATTGGAGTGGTTGGTGTATTCCGTACTTCTAGCGATTGGATTTCACTCAAAACTCCCCAAATGACTCCTCCCACCATATTATGATGTTGCCCAAGTTTTGGGCTCGATCCGAATTCAATAGGTGTGACAAATTGGTCAATTCAATTTCAACGACAGTTCTTTCCTAATTTGAGTGGTTAGTGTATTCCATACTTCTAGCGATTGGATTTCACTCAAAACTCACCAAATGACTCCTCCCACCATATTATGATGTTGCCCAAGTTTTGGGCTCGATCCGAAATCAATAGGTGTTCCAAATTGGACAATTCAAGTTCAACGGCAGTTCGTTCCAAATTGGAGTGGTTGGTGTATTCCATAGTCATGGCGATTGGATTTCACTCAAAACTCACCAAATGACTCCTCCCACCATATTATGATGTTGCCCAAGTTTTGGGCTCGATCCGAAATCAATAGGTGTTCCAAATTGGACAATTCAAGTTCAACGGCAGTTCGTTCCAAATTGGAGTGGTTGGTGTATTCCATAGTCATGGCGATTGGATTTCACTCAAAAGTCACCAAATGACTCTTACCACCATATTATGATGTTGCCCAAGTTTTGGGCTCGATCCGAAATCAATAGGTGTTCCAAATTGGACAATTGAAGTTCAACGGCAGTTCGTTCCAAATTGGAGTGGTTGCTGTATTCCATAGTTCTGGCGATTGGATTTCACTCAAAAGTCACCAAATAACTCTTACTACCATATTATGATGTTGCCCAAGTTTTGGGCTCGATCCGAAATCAATAGGTGTGAGAAATTGTACAATTCAAGTTCAACGGCAGTTCGTTCCAAATTGGAGTGGTTGGTGTATTCCATAGTCCTGGCGATTGGATTTTACTCAAAAGTCACCAAATGACTCTTACCACCATATTATGATGTTGCCCAAGTTTTGGGCTCGATCCGAAATCAATAGATGTGAGAAATTGGACAATTCAAGTTCAACGGCAGTTCGTTCCTAATTGGAGTGGTTGGTGTATTCCATACTTCTAGCGATTGGATTTCACTCAAAACTCTCCAAATGACTCCTCCCACCATATTATGATGTTGCCCAAGTTTTGGGCTCGATCCGAAATCAATAGGTGTTCCAAATTGGACAATTCAAGTTCAACGGCAGTTCGTTCCTAATTGGAGTGGTTGGTGTATTCCATACTTCTAGCGATTGGATTTCACTCAAAACTCAGCAAATGACTCCTCCCTCCATATTATGATGTTGCCCAAGTTTTGGGATCGATCCGAATTCAATAGGTGTGAGAAATTGGTCAATTCAATTTCAACGACAGTTCTTTCCTGATTGGAGTGGTTGCTGTATTCCGTACTTCTAGCGATTGGATTTCACTCAAAACTCACCAAATGACTCCTCCCACCATATTATGATGTTGCCCAAGTTTTGGGCTCGATCCGAAATCAATAGGTGTTCCAAATTGGACAATTGAAGTTCAACGGCAGTTCGTTCCAAATTGGAGTGGTTGCTGTATTCCATAGTTCTGGCGATTGGATTTCACTCAAAAGTCACCAAATAACTCTTACTACCATATTATGATGTTGCCCAAGTTTTGGGCTCGATCCGAAATCAATAGGTGTGAGAAATTGTACAATTCAAGTTCAACGGCAGTTCGTTCCAAATTGGAGTGGTTGGTGTATTCCATAGTCCTGGCGATTGGATTTCACTCAAAAGTCACCAAATGACTCTTACCACCATATTATGATGTTGCCCAAGTTTTGGGCTCGATCCGAAATCAATAGATGTGAGAGATTGGACAATTCAAGTTCAACGGCAGTTCGTTCCTAATTGGAGTGGTTGGTGTATTCCATACTTCTAGCGATTGGATTTCACTCAAAACTCCCCAAATGACTCCTCCCACCATATTATGATGTTGCCCAAGTTTTGGGCTCGATCCGAAATCAATAGGTGTTCCAAATTGGACAATTCAAGTTCAACGGCAGTTCGTTCCAAATTGGAGTGGTTGGTGTATTCCATAGTCCTGGCGATTGGATTTCACTCAAAAGTCACCAAATGACTCTTACCACCATATTATGATGTTTCCCAAGTTTTGGGCTCGATCCGAAATCAATAGGTGTTCCAAATTGGACAATTCAAGTTCAACGGCAGTTCGTTCCAAATTGGAGTGGTTGCTGTATTCCATAGTTCTGGCGATTGGATTTCACTCAAAAGTCACCAAATGACTCCTCCCGCCATATTATGATGTTGCCCAAGTTTTGGGCTCGATCCTAAATCAATAGGTGTTCCAAATTGGACAATTCAAGTTCAACGGCAGTTCGTTCCAAATTGGAGTGGTTGGTGTATTCCATAGTTCTGGCGATTGGATTTCACTCAAAAGTCACCAAATGACTCTTACTACCATATTATGATGTTGCCCAAGTTTTGGGCTCAATCCGAAATCAATAGGTGTCAGAAATTGGACAATTCAAGTTCAACGGCAGTTCGTTCCTAATTGGAGTGGTTGGTGTTTTACTTACTTCTAGCGATTGGATTTCACTCAAAACTCACCAAATGACTCCTCCCACCATATTATGATGTCGCCCAAGTTTTGGGTTCGATCCGAAATCAATAGGTCTTCCAAATTGGACAATTCATGTTCAACGGCAGTTCGTTCCTAATTGGAGTAGTTGGTGTATTCCATACTTCTAGCGATTGGATTTCACTCAAAACTCACCAAATGACTCCTCCCACCATATTATGATGTTGCCCAAGTTTTGGGGTCGATCCGAAATCAATAGGTGTTCCAAATTGGACAATTCAAGTTCAACGGCAGTTCGTTCCAAATTGGAGTGGTTGGTGTATTCCATAGTTCTGGCGATTGGATTTCACTCAAAAGTCACCAAATGACTCCTCCCGCCATATTATGATGTTGCCCAAGTTTTGGGCTCGATCCGAAATCAATAGGTGTTCCAAATTGGACAATTGAAGTTCAACGGCAGTTCGTTCCAAATTGGAGTGGTTGCTGTATTCCATAGTTCTGGCGATTGGATTTCACTCAAAAGTCACCAAATGACTCCTCCCGCCATATTATGATGTTGCCCAAGTTTTGGGCTCGATCCTAAATCAATAGGTGTTCCAAATTGGACAATTCAAGTTCAACGGCAGTTCGTTCCAAATTGGAGTGGTTGGTGTATTCCATAGTTCTATCGATTGGATTTCACTAAAAACTCACCAAATGACTCTTACTACCATATTATGATGTTGCCCAAGTTTTGGGCTCGATCCGAAATCAATAGGTGTGAGAAATTGGACAATTCAAGTTCAACGGCAGCTCGTTCCTAACTGGAGTGGTTGGTGTATTCAATACTTCTAGCGATTGGATTTCACTCAAAACTCACCAATTGACTCCTCCCACCATATTATGATGTTGTCCAAGTTTTGGGCTCGATCCAAAATCAATAGGTGTGAGAAATTGGACAATTCAAGTTCAACGACAGTTCGTTCCTAATTGGAGTGGTTGGTGAATTCCATACTTCTAGCGATTTGATTTCACTAAAAACTCACCAAATGACTCCACCCACCATATTATGATGTTGCCCAAGTTTTGGACTCGATCCGAAATCAGCAGGTGTTCCAAATTGGACAATTCAAGTTCAACAGCAGTTCGTTCCTAACTGGAGTGGTTGGTGTATTCCATACTTCTAGGGATTGGATTTCACTCAAAACTCACCAAATGACTCCTCCCACCATATTATGATGTTGCCCAAGTTTTGGGCTCGATCCGAAATCAATAGGTATTCCAAATTGGACAATTCAAGTTCAACGGCAGTTCGTTCCTAAGTGGAGTGGTTGGTGTATTCCATACTTCTAGCGATTGGATTTCACTCAAAACTCACCAATTGACTCCTCCCACCATATTATGATGTTGCCCAAGTTTTGGGCTCGATCCGAAATCAATAGGTGTTCCAAATTGGACAATTCAAGTTCAACGGCAGTTCGTTCCTAACTGGAGTGGTTTTTTGTATTCCATACTTCTAGCGATTGGATTTCACTCAAAACTCACCAATTGACTCCTCCCACCATATTATGATGTTGCCCAAGTTTTGGGCTCGATCCGAAATCAATAGGTGTGAGAAATTGGACAATTCAAGTTCAACGGCAGTTCGTTTCTAATTGGAGTGGTTGGTGTATTCCATACTTCTAGCGATTGGATTTCACTCAAAACTCACCAAATGACTCCTCCCACCATATTACGATGTTGCCCAAGTTTTGGGCTCGATCCGAAATCAATAGGTGTTCCAAATTGGACAGTTCAAGTTCAACGGCAGTTCGTTCCTAATTGGAGTGGTTGGTGTATTCGATACTTCTAGCGATTGGATTTCACTCAAAACTCACCAAACGACTCCTCCCTCCATATTATGTTGTTGCCCAAGTTTTGGCCTCGATCCGAAATCAATAGGTCCGAGAAATTGGTCAATTCAATTTCAACGACCGTTCGTTCCTAATTGTAGTGGTTGGTGTATTCCATACCTCTAGCGATTGGATTTCACTCAAAACTCACCAAATGACTCCTCCCACCATATTATGATGTTGCCCAAGTTTTGGGCTCGATCCGAAATCAATAGGTGTTCCAAATTGGACAATTCAAGTTCAAAGACAGTTCGTTCCTAACTGGAGTGGTTGGTGTATTCCATACTTCTAGCGATTGGATTTCACTCAAAACTCACCAATGACTCCTCCCACCATATTATGATGTTGCCCAAGTTTTGGGCTCGATCCGAAATCAACAGGTGTGAGAAATTGGACAATTCATGTTCAACGGCAGTTCGTTCCTAATTGGGGTGGTTGGTGTATTCCATACTTCTAGCGCTTTGATTTCACTCAAAACTGACCAAATGACTCCTCCCACCATATTATGATGTTGCCCAAGTTTTGGGCTCGATCCGAAATCAATAGGTGTGAGAAATTGGACAATTCAAGTTCAACGGCAGTTCGTTCCTAATTGGAGTGGTTGGTGTATTCCTTACTTCTAGCCTTTGGATTTCACTCAAAACTAACCAAATGACTCCTGCCACCATATTATAATGTTGCCCAAGTTTTGGGCTCGATCCGAAATTAATAGGTGTTCCAAATTGGACAATTCAAGTTCAACGGCAGTTCGTTCCTAATTGGAGTGGTTGGTGTATTCCATACTTCTAGGAATTGGATAGCACTCAAAACTCATCAAATGACTCCTCCCACCATATTATGATTTTGCCCAAGTTTTGGCCTCGATCCGAAATCAATAGGTGTTCCAAATTGGACAATTCAAGTTCAACGGCAGTTCGTTCCTAATTGGAGTGGTTGGTGTATTCCATACTTCTAGCGATTGGATTTCACTCAAAACTCACCAAATGACTCCTCCCACCATATTATGATGTTGCCCAAGTTTTGGGCTCGATCCGAACTCAATAGGTGTGAGAAATTGGACAATTCAAGTTCAACGGCAGTTCGTTCCTAATTGGAGTGGTTGGTGTATTCCATACTTCTAGCCATTGGATTTCACTCAAAACTCACCAAATGACTCCTCCCACCATATTATAACGTTGCCCAAGTTTTGGGCTCGATCCGAAATTAATAGGTGTTCCAAATTGGACAATTCAAGTTCAACAGCAGTTCTTTCCTAATTGGAGTGGTTGGTGTATTCCATACTTCTAGCGATTGGATTTCACTCAAAATTCACCAAATGACTCCTCCCACCATATTATGATGTTGCCCAAGTTTTGGGCTCGATCCGAATTCAATAGGTGTTCCAAATTGGACAATTCAAGTTCAACGGCAGTTCGTTCCTAATTGGAGTGGTTGGTGTATTCCATACTTCTAGCGATTGGATTTCACTCAAACCTCACCAAATGACTCCTCCCGCCATATTATGATGTTGCCCGGGTTTTGGGCTCGATCCGAAATCAATAGGTGTGAGAAATTGGACAATTCAAGTTCAACGGCAGTTCGTTCCTAATTGGCGTGGTTGGTGTATCCCATACTTCTAGCGATTGGATTTCACTCAAAACTCACCAAATGACTCCTCCCACCATATTATGACGTTGCCCAAGTTTTGGGCTCGATCCGAAATCCATAGGTGTTCGAAATTGGACAATTCAAGTTCAACGGCAGTTCGTTCCTAATTGGAGTGGTTGGTGTAATCCATACTTCTAGCAATTGGATTTCACTCAAAACTCCCCAAATGACTCCTCCCACCATATTATGATGTTGCCCAAGTTTGGGGCTCGATCCAAAATCAATAGGTGTAAGAAATTGGACAATTCAAGTTCAACGGCAGTTCGTTCCTAATTGGAGTGGTTGGTGTATTCCATACTTCTAGAAATTGGATTTCACTCAAAACTCACCAAATGACTCCTCCCACCATATTACGATGTTGCCCAAGTTTGGGGCTCGATCCGAAATCAATAGGTGTGAGAAATTGGACAATTCAAGTTCAACGGCAGTTCGTTCCTAATTGGAGTGGTTGGTGTATTCCATACTTCTAGCGATTGGATTTCACTCAAAACTCACCAAATGACTCCTCCCACCATATTATGATGTTGCCCAAGTTTGGGGCTCGATCCGAAATCAATAGGTGTGAGAAATTGGACAATTCAAGTTCCACGGAAGTTCGTTCCGAATTGGAGTGGTTGGTGTATTCCATACTTCTAGCGATTGGATTTCAGTAAAAACTCACCAAATGACTCCTCCCACCATATTATGATGTTGCCCAAGTTTTGGGCTAGATCCGAAATAAATAGGTGTTCGAAATTGCACAATTCAAGTTCAACGGCAGTTCGTTCCTAATTGGGGTGGTTGGTGTATTGCATACTTCTAGCGATTGGATTTCACTCAAAACTCACCAAATGACTCCTCCCACCATATTATGATGTTGCCCAAGTTTTGGGCTCGAGCCGAAATCAGTACGTGTGAGAAATTGGACAATTCAATTTCAACGGCAGTTCGTTCCTAATTGGTGTGGTTGGTGTATTCCTTACTTCTAGCGATTGGATTTCACTCAAAACTCAACAAATGACTCCTCCCACCATATTATGATGTTGCCCAAGTTTTGGGCTCGATCAGAAATCAATACGTGTGAGAAATTGGATAATTCAATTTCAACGGCAGTTCGTTCCTAATTGGAGTGGTTGGTGTATTCCATACTTCTAGCGATTTGATTTCCCTCAAAACTCACTAAAAGACTCCTCCCACCATATTATGATGTTGCCCAAGTTTTGGGCTCGATCCGAATTCAATAGGTGTGAGAAATTTGAAACAATTCAAGTTCAACGGCAGTTCGTTCCTAATTGGAGTGGTTGGTGTATTCCATGCTTCTAGCGATTGGATTTCACTCAAAACTCACCAAATGACTCCTCCCACCATCTTATGATGTTGCCCAAGTTTTGGGCTCCATCCGAAATCAATAGGTGTGAGAAATTGGTCAATTCAATTTCAATGACAATTCTTTCCGAATTGGATTGGTTGGTGTATTCCATACTTCGAGCGATTGGATTTCACTCAAAACTCACCAAATGACTCCTCCCACCATATTATGATGTTGCCCAAGTTTTGGGCTCGATCCGAAATCAATAGGTGTGAGAAATTGGACAATTCAAGTTCAACGGCAGTTCGTTCCTAATTGGAGTGGTTGGTGTATTCCGTACTTCTAGCGATTGGATTTCACTCAAAACTCACCAAACGACTCCTCCCACCATATTATGATGTTGCCCAAGTTTTGGGCTCGATCCGAAATCAATACGTGTTCCAAATTGGACAATTCAAGTTCAACGGCAGTTCGTTCCTAATTGGAGTGGTTGGTGTATTCCGTACTTCTAGCGATTGGATTTCCCTCAAAACTCACCAAATGACTCCTCCCACCATATTATGATGTTGCCCAAGTTTTGGGCTCGATCCGAAATCAATACGTGTTCCAAATTAGGGAATTCAAGTTCAACGGCAGTTCGTTCCTAATTGGAATGGTTGGTGCATTCCATACTTCTAGCGATTGGATTTCACTCATAACTCACCAAATGACTCCTCCCGCCATATTATGATGTTGCCCAAGTTTGGGGTTCGATCCAAAATCAATAGGTGCGGGAAATGGGACAATTCAAGTTCAACGGCAGTTCCTTCCTAATTGGAGTGGTTGGGGTATTCCATACCTCTAGCAATTGGATTTCACTCAAAACTCACCAAAATCCTCCTCCCACCATATTATGATGTTGCCCAAGTTTTGGGCACGATTCGAAATCAATAAGTCTTCCAAATTGGACAATTCAAGTTCAACGGCAGTTCGTTCCTAATTGGAATGGTTGGTGTATTCCATACTTCTAGCGATTGGATTTCACTCAAAACTCACCAAATGACTCCTCCCACCATATTATGATGTTGCCCAAGTTTTGGGCTCGATCCGAAATCAATAGGAGTGACAAATTGGACAATTCGAGTTCAACGGCAGTTCGTTCCTAATTGGAGTGGTTGGGGTATTCCATACCTCTAGCAATTGGATTTCACTCAAAACTCACTAAATGACTCCTCCCAACATATTATGATGTTGCCCAAGTTTTGGGTTCGATCCGAATTCAATAGGTGTGAGAAATTGGTCAATTCAATTTCAACGACAGTTCTTTCCTAATTGGAGTGGTTGGTGTATTCCAAACTTCTAGCGATTGGATTTCACTCAAAACTCCCCAAATGACTCCTCCCACCATATTATGATGTTGCCCAAGTTTTGGGCTCGATCCGAAATCAATAAGTCTTCCAAATTGGACAATTCAAGTTCAATGGCAGTTCGTTCCTAATTGGAATGGTTGGGGTATTCCATACTTCTAGCAATTGGACTTCACTCAAAACTCACCAAATGACTCCTCCCACCATATTATAACGTTGCCCAAGTTTTAGGCTCGATCCGAATTCAACAGGTGTGAGAAATTGGTCAATTCAATTTCAACGACAGTTCTTTCCTATTTGGAGTGGTTGGTGTATTCCATACTTCTAGCGATTGGATTTCACTCAAAACTCACCAAATGACTCCTCCCACCATATTATGATGTTGCCCAAGTTTTGGCCTCGATCCGAAATCAATAGGTCTTCCAAATTGGACAATTCAAGTTCAACGGCAGTTCGTTCCTAATTGGAGTGGTTGTTGTATTCCATACTTCTAGCGATTGGATTTCACTCAAAACTCACCAAATGACTCCTCCCACCATATTATGATGTTGCCCAAGTTTTGGGTTCGATCCGAAATCAATAGGTGTTCGAAATTGGAAAATTCAAGTACAACGGCAGTTCGTTCCTAACTGGAGTGGTTGGTGTATTCCATACATCTAGCGATTGGATTTCACTCAAAACTCACCAAATGACTCCTCCCATCATATTATGTTGTTGCCCAAGTTCTTGGCTCGATCCGAAATCAATAGGTGTGGGAAATTGGTCAACTCAATTTCAACGAAAGTTCGTTCCTAATTGGAGTGGTTGGTGTATTCCATACTTCTAGCGATTGGATTTCAATCAAAACTCACCAAATGACTCCTCCCACCATATTATGATGTTGCCCAAGTTTTGGGCTCGATCCGAAATCAATAGGTGTTCCAAATAGGACAATTCAAGTTCAACGGCAGTTCGTTCCTAACTGGAGTGGTTGGTGTATTCCATACTTCAAGCGATTGGAATTCACTCAAAACTCACCGAATGACTCCTCCCACCATATTATGATGTTGCCCAAGTTTTGGGCTCGATCCGAAATCAATAGGAGTGAGAAATTGGACAATTCGAGTTCAACGGCAGTTCATTCCTAATTGGAGTGGTTGGTGTATTCCATGCTTCTAGCGATTGGATTTCACTCAAAACTCACCAAATGACTCCTCCCACCATATTATGATGTTGCCCAAGTTTTGGGCTCGATCCGAAATCAATAGGTGTTCCAAATTGGAAAATTCAAGTATAACGGCAGTTCGTTCCTAACTGGAGTGGTTGGTGTATTCCATACATCTAGCGATTGGATTTCACTCAAAACTCACCAAATGACTCCTCCCATCATATTATGTTGTTGCCCAAGTTCTTGGCTCGATCCGAAATCAATAGGTGTGGGAAATTGGCCAACTCAATTTCAACGAAAGTTCGTTCCTAATTGGAGTGGTTGGTGTATTCCATACTTCTAGCGATTGGATTTCAATCAAAACTCACCAAATGACTCCTCCCACCATATTATGATGTTGCCCAAGTTTTGGGCTCGATCCGAAATCAATAGGTCTTCCAAATTGGACAATTCAAGTTGAACGGCAGTTCGTTCCTAATTGGAGTGGTTGGTGTATTCCATACTTCTAGCGATTGGATTTCACTCAAAACTCACCAAATGACTCCTCCCACCATATTATGATGTTGCCCAAGTTTTGGGCTCGATCCGAAATCAATAGGAGTGAGAAATTGGACAATTCGAGTTCAACGGCAGTTCGTTCCTAATTGGAGTGGTTGGGGTATTCCATACCTCTAGCGATTGGATTTCACTCAAAACTCACCAAATGACTCCTACCACCATATTATGATGTTGCCCAAGTTTGGGGCTCGATCCGAAATCAATAGGTGTGAGAAATTGGTCAATTCAAGTTCAACGGCAGTTCGTTCCTAATTGGAGTGGTTGGGGTATTCCATTCTTCTAGCAATTGGATTTCACTCAAAACTCACCAAATGACTCCTCCCACCATATTATGATGTTGCCCAAGTTTGGTGCTTGATCCGAAATCAATAGGTGTGAGAAATTGGACAATTCAAGTTCAACGGCAGTTCGTTCCTAATTTGAGTGGTTGGTGTATTCCATACTTCTAGCGATTGTATTTCACTCAAAACTCACCAAATGAATCCTCCCACCATATTATGATGTTGCCCAAGTTTTGGGCTCGATCCGAAATCAATAGGTCTTCCAAATTGGACAATTCAAGTTCAACGGCAGTTCGTTCCTAATTGGAGTGGTTGGTGTATTCCATACTTCTAGCGATTGGATTTCACTCAAAACTCACCAAATGACTCCTCCCACCATATTATGATGTTGCCCAAGTTTTGGGCTCGATCCGAAATCAATAGGTGTGAGAAATTGGACAATTCAAGTTCAACGGCAGTTCGTTCCTAATTGGAGCGGTTGGTGTATTCCATACTTCTAGCGATTGATTTCACTCAAAACTCACCAAATGACTCCTCCCAACATATTATGATGATGCCCAAGTTTTGGGCTCGATCCGAATTCAATAGGTGTGAGAAATTGGTCAATTCAATTTCAACGACAGTTCTTTCCTAATTGGAGTGGTTGGTGTATTCCAAACTTCTAGCGATTGGATTTCACTCAAAACTCACCAAATGACTCCTCCCACCATATTATGATGTTGCCCAAGTTTTGGGCTCGATCCGAAATGAACAGGTCTTCCAAATTGAACAATTCAAGTTCAACGGCAGTTCGTTCCTAATTGGAGTGGTTGGGGTATTCCACACTTCTAGCGATTGGATTTCACTCAAAACTCACCAAATGACTCCTCCGACCATATTACGATGTTGCCCAAGTTTTGGGCTCGATCCGAAATCAATAGGTGTGAGAAATTGGACAATTCAAGTTCAATGGCAGTTCGTTCCTAATTGGAGTGGTTGGTGTATTCCATACTTCTAGCGATTGGATTTCACTCAAAACTCACCAAATGACTCCTCCCACCATATTATGATGTTGCCCAAGTTTGGGGCTCGATCCGAAATCAATAGGTGTGAGAAATTGGACAATTCAAGTTCAACGGCAGTTCGTTCCTAATTGGAGTGGTTGGTGTATTCCATACTTCTAGCGATTGGATTTCACTCAAAACTCACCAAATCACTCCTCCCACCATATTATGATGTTGCCCAAGTTTTTTGCTCGTTCCGAAATCAATAGGTGTTCCAAATTGGACAATTCAAGTTCAACGCCAGTTCATTCCTAACTGGAGTGGTTGGTGTATTCCATACTTCTAGCAATCGAATTTCACTCAAAACTCACCAAATGACTCCTCCCACCATATTATGATGTTGCCCAAGTTTTGGGCGCGATCCGAAATCAATAGGTGTTCCAAATTGGACAATTCAAGTTCAACGGAAGTTCGTTCCTAATTGGAGTGGTTGGTGTATTCCATACTTCTAGCGATTGGATTTCACACAAAACTCACCAAATGACTCCTCCCACCATATTATGATGTTGCCCAAGTTTTGGGGTCGATCCGAAATCAATAGGTGTTCCAAATTGGACAATTCAAGTTCAACGGCAGTTCGTTCCAAATTGGAGTGCTTGGTGTATTCCATAGTTCTGGCGATTGGATTTCACTCAAAAGTCACCAAATGACTCTTACCACCATATTATGATGTTACCCAAGTTTTGGGGTCGATCCGAAATCAATAGGTGTTCCAAATTGGACAATTCAAGTTCAACGGCAGTTCGTTCCAAATTGGAGTGGTTGGTGTACTCCATAGTTCTGGCGATTGGATTTCACTCAAAAGTCACCACATGACTCTTACCAGCATATTATGATGTTGCCCAAGTTTTGGGCTCGATCCGAAATCAATAGGTGTGAGAAATTGGACAATTCAAGTTCAACGGCAGTTCGTTCCTAATTGGAGTGGTTGGTGTATTCCATATTTCTAGCGATTGGATTTCACACAAAACTCACCAAATGACTCCTCCCACCATATTATGATGTTGCCCAAGTTTTGGGCTCGATCCGAAATCAATAGGTGTTCCAAATTGGAAAATTCAAGTATAACGGCAGTTCGTTCCTAACTGGAGTGGTTGGTGTATTCCATACTTCTAGCGATTGGATTTCATTGAAAACTCACCAAATGACTCCTCCCACCATATTATGATGTTGCCCAAGTTTTGGGCTCGATCCGAAATCAATAGGTATGAGAAATTGGACAATTCAAGTTCAACGGCAGTTCGTTCCTAATTGGAGTGGTTGGAGTATTCCATACTTCTAGTGATTGGATTTCTGTCCAAACTCACCAAATGAGTCCCCCCACCATATTATGATGTTGCCCAAGTTTTGGGCTCGATCCGAAATCCATAGGTGTTCCAAATTGGACAATTCAAGTTCAACGGCAGTTCATTACTAATTGGAGTGGTTGGTGTATTCCTTACTTCTAGCAATTGGATTTCACTCAAAACTACCCAAATGACTCCTCCCACCATATTATGAAGTTGCCCAAGTTTTGGGCTCGATCCGAAATCAATAGGTGTGAGAAATTGGACAATTCAAGTTCAACGGCAATTCGTTCCTAATTGGAGTGGTTTGTGTATTCCATACTTCTAGCGATTGGATTTCACTCAAAACTAACCAAATGACTCCTCCCACCATATTACGATGTTGCCCAAGTTTTGGGCTCAATCCGAAATCAATAGGAGTTCCAAATTGGACAATTCAAGTTCAACGGCAGTTCGTTCCTAATTGGAGTGGTTGGTGTATTCCATACTTCTGGCGATGCGATTTCACTCAAAACTCACCAAATGACTCCTCCCACCATATTCTGATGTTGCCCAAGTTTTGGGCTTGATCCGAAATCAATAGGTGTTCCAAATTGGACAACTCAAGTTCAACGGCAGTTCATTCCTAATTGGAGTGGTTTGTGTATTCCATACTTCTAGCGATTGGATTTCACTCAAAACTCACCAAATGACTCCTCCCACCATATTATGATGTTGCCCAAGTTTGGGGATCGATCCGAAATCAATAGGTGTGAGAAATTGGACAATTCAAGTTCAACGGCAGTTCGTTCCTAATTGGAGTGGTTGGTGTATTCCATACTTCTAGCGATTGGATTTCACTCAAAACTCACCAAATGACTCCTCCCACCATATTATGATGTTGCCCAAGTTTTGGGCTCGGTCCGAAATCAATAGGTGTTCCAAATTGGACAACTCAAGTTCAACGGCAGTTCGTTCCTAATTGGAGTGGTTGGTGTATTCCATACTTCTAGCGATTGTATTTCACTCAAAACTCACCAAATGACTCCTCCCACCGTATTATGATGTTGCCCAAGTTTTGGGCTCAATCCGAAATCAATAGGTGTTCCAAATTGGACAATTCAAGTTCAACTGCAGTTCGTTCGTAATTGGAGTGGTTGGTGTATTCCATACTTCTAGCGATTGGATTTCACTCAAAACTAACCAAATGACTCCTCCCACCATATTATGATGTTGCCCAAGTTTTGGGCTCGATCCGAAATCAATAGGAGTTCCAAATTGGACAATTCAAGTTCAACGACATTTCGTTCCTAATCGGAGTGGTTGGTGTATTCCATACTTCTAGCGATTGTATTTCACTCAAAACTCACCAAATGACTCCTCCCACCGTATTATGATGTTGCACAAGTTTGGGGTTCGATCCAAAATCAATAGGTGTGAGAAATTGGACAATTCAAGTTCAACGGCAGTTCATTCCTAATTGGAGTGGTTGGTGTATTCCATACTTCTAGCGATTGGATTTCATTCAAAACTCACCAAATGACTCCTCCCACAATATTATGATGTTGCCCAAGTTTTGGGCTCGATCCGAAATCAATAGGTGTGAGAAATTGGACAATTCAAGTTCAACGGCAGTTCGTTCCTAATTGGGGTGGTTGCTGTATTCCATACTTCTAGCGATTGGATTTCACTCAAAACTCACCAAATGACTCCTCCTACCATATTATGATGTTGCCCAAGTTTTGGGCTCGATCCGAAATCAATAGGTGTTCCAAATTGGACAATTCAAGTTCAACGGCAGTTCGTTCCTAGTTGGAGTGGTTGGTGTATTCCATACCTCTAGCGATTGGATGTCACTCAAAACTCACCAAATGACACCTCCCACCATATTATGATGTTGCCCAAGTTTTGGGCTCGATCCGAAATCAATAGGTGTGAGAAATTGGACAATTCAAGTTCAACGGCAGTTCGTTCCTAATTGGAGTGGTTGGTGTATTCCATACCTCTAGCGATTGGATTTCACTCAAAACTCACCAAATGACTCCTCCCACAATATTATGTTGTTGCCCAAGTTTTGGGCTCGATTCGAAATCAATAGGTGTTCCAAATTGGACAATTCAAGTTCAACGGCAGTTCGTTCCTAATTGGAGTGGTTGGTGTATTCCATACTTCTAGCGATTGGATTTGACTCAAAACTCACCAAATGACTCCTCCCACCATATTATGATGTTGCCCAAGTTTTGGGCTCGATCCGAAATCAATAGGTGTTCCAAATTGGACAATTCAAGTTCAACGGCAGTTCGTTCCTAATTGGAGTGGTTGGTGTATTCCATACTTCTGGCGATGCGATTTCACTCAAAACTCACCAAATGACTCCTCCCACCATATTTTGATGTTGCCCAAGTTTTAGGCTCGATCCGAAATCAATAGGTATTCCAAATTGGACAATTCAAGTTCAACGGCAGTACGTCCCTAATTGGTGTGGTTGGTGTATTCCATACTTCTAGCGATTGGATTTCATTGAAAACTCACCAAATGACTCCTCCCACCATATTATGATGTTGCCCAAGTTTTGGGCTCGATCCGAAATCAATAGGTGTTCCAAATTGGACAATTCAAGTGCAACGGCAGTTCGTTCCTAATTGGAGTGGTTGGTGTATTCCATACTTCTAGCGATTGTATTTCACTCAAAACTCACCAAATGACTCCTCCCACCGTATTATGATGTTGCCCAAGTTTTGGGCTCAATCCGAAATCAATAGGTGTTCCAAATTGGACAATTCAAGTTCAACGGCAGTTCGTTCGTAATTGGAGTGGTTGGTGTATTCCATACTTCTAGCGATTGGATTTCACTCAAAACTAACCAAATGACTCCTCCCACCATATTATGATGTTGCCCAAGTTTTGGGCTCGATCCGAAATCAATAGGAGTTCCAAATTGGACAATTCAAGTTCAACGACATTTCGTTCCTAATCGGAGTGGTTGGTGTATTCCATACTTCTAGCGATTGTATTTCACTCAAAACTCACCAAATGACTCCTCCCACCGTATTATGATGTTGCACAAGTTTGGGGTTCGATCCGAAATCAATAGGTGTGAGAAATTGGACAATTCAAGTTCAACGGCAGTTCATTCCTAATTGGAGTGGTTGGTGTATTCCATACTTCTAGCGATTGGATTTCATTCAAAACTCACCAAATGACTCCTCCCACAATATTATGATGTTGCCCAAGTTTTGGGCTCGATCCGAAATCAATAGGTGTGAGAAATTGGACAATTCAAGTTCAACGGCAGTTCGCTCCTAATTGGAGTGCTTGGTGTATTCCATACTTCTAGCAATTGGATTTCACTCAAAACTCAACAAATGACTCCTCCCACCATATTATGATGTTGCCCAAGTTTTGGGCTCGATCCGAAATCAAGACGTGTTCGAAATTGCACAATTCAAGTTCAACGGCAGTTCGTTCCTAATTGGAGTGGTTGGTGTATTCCATACTTCTAGCGTTTGGATTGCACTCAAAACTCACCAAATGACTCCTCCCACCATATTATGGTGTTGCCCAAGTTTTGGGCTCGATCCGAAATCAATAGGTGTTCCAAATTAGACAATTCAAGTTCAACGGCAGTTCGTTCCTAATTGGAGTGGTTGGTGTATTCCATACTTCTAGCGATTGGATTTGACTCAAAACTCACCAAATGACTCCTCCCACCATATTATGATGTTGCCCAAGTTTTGGGCTCGATCCGAAATCAATAGGTGTTCCAAATTGGACAATTCAAGTTCAACAGCAGTTCGTTCCTAATTGGAGTGGTTCGTGTATTCCATACATCTAGCGATTGGATTTCACTCAAAACTCACCAAATGACTCCTCCCACCAAATGATGATGTTGCCCAAGTTTTGGGCTCGATCCGAAATCAATAGGTGTTCCAAATTAGACAATTCAAGTTCAACGGCAGTTCGTTCCTAATTGGAGTGGTTGGTGTATTCCATACTTCTAGCGATTGGATTTGACTCAAAACTCACCAAATGACTCCTCCCACCATATTATGATGTTGCCCAAGTTTTGGGCTCGATCCGAAATGAAGAGGTGTTCGAAATTGCACAATTCAAGTTCAACGGCAGTTCGTTCCTAATTGGATTGGTTGGTGTATTCCATACTTCTAGCGATTGGATTTCACTCAAAACTCACCAAATGACTCCTCCCACCACATTATGATGTTGCCCAAGTTTGGGGCACGATCCGAAATCAATAGGTGTGAGAAATTGGACAATTCAAGTTCACCGGCAGTTCGTTCCTAATTGGAGTGGTTGGTGTATTCCATACTTCTAGCGATTGGATTTCACTCAAAACTCACCAAATGACTCCTCCCACTATATTACAATGTTGCCCAAGTTTGGGGCTCGATCCGAAATCAATAGGTGTGAAAAATTGGACAATTCAAGTTCAACGGCAGTTCGTTCCTAATTGGAATGGTTGGTGTATTCCATACTTCTAGCTATTGGATTTCACTCAAAACTCACCAAATGACTACTCCCACCATATTACGATGTTGCCCAAGTTTGGGGCTCGATCCGAAATGAATAGGTGTGAGAAATTGGACAATTCAAGTTCAACGGCAGTTCGTTCCTAATTGGAGTGGTTGGTGTATTCCATACTTCTAGAGATTGGATTTCACTCAAAACTCACCAAAGGACTCCTCCAACCATATTATGATGTTGCCCAAGTTTGGGGCTCGATCCGAAATCAATAGGTGTGAGAAATTGGACAATTCAAATTGAACGGCAGTTTGTTCCTAATTGGAGTGGTTGGTGTATTCCATACTTCTGGCGATTGAATTTCACTCAAAACTCACCAAATGAATCCTCCCACCATATTATTATGTTGCCCATGTTAGGGGCTCGATCCGAAATCAATAGGTGTGAGAAATTGGACAATTCAAGTTCAACGGCAGTTCGTTCCAAATTGGAGTGGTTGGTGTATTCCATACTTCTAGCGATTGGATTTCACTCAAAACTCACCAAACGACTCCACCCACCAAATTATGATGTTGCCCAAGTTTGTTGCTCGATCCTAAATCAATAGGTGTGAGAAATTGGACAATTCAAGTTCAACGGCAGTTCGTTCCTAATTGGAGTGGTTGGTGTATTCCATACTTCTAGCGATTGGATTTCACTCACCACATGACACCTCCCACCATATTATGATGTTGCCCAAGTTTGGGGCTCGATCCAAAATCAATAGGGGTGAGAAATTGGACAATTCAAGTTCAACGGCAGTTCGTTCCTAATTGTAGTGGTTGGTGTATTCCTTGCTTCTAGCGATTGGATTTCACTCAAAACTCACCAAATGACTCCTCCCACCAAATTATGATGTTGCCCAAGTTTTGGGCTCGATCCGAAATTAATAGGTGTTCCAAATTGGACAATTCAAGCTCAACGGCATTTCGTTCCTAATTGGAGTGGTTGGTGTATTCCATACTTCTAGCGATTGGATTTCACTCAAAACTCACCAAATGACTCCTCCCACCATATTATGTTGTTGCCCAAGTTTTGGGCTCGATCCGAAATCAATAGGTGTTCGAAATTGGACAATTCAAGTTCAATGGCAGTTCGTTCCTAATTGGAGTGGTTGGTGTATTCCTTACTTCTAGCGATTGGATTTCACTCAAAACTAACCAAATGACTCCTCCCACCATATTATGATGTTGCCCAAGTTTTGGGGCTCGATCCGAAATCAATAGGTGTGAGAAATTGGACAATTCAAGTTCAACGGCAGTTCGTTCCTAATTGGAGTGGTTGGTGTATTCCAAACTTCTAGCGATTGGATTTCACTTAAAACTCACGAAATGACTCCTCCCACCGTATTATGATGTTTGCCAAGTTTGGGGCTCGATCCGAAATCAATAGGTGTTCGAAATTGGACAATTCAAGTTGAACGGCAGTTCGTTCCAAATTGGAGTGGTTGGTGTATTCCATACTTCTAGCGATTGGATTTCACTAAAAACTCACCAAATGACTCCTCCCACCATATTATGATGTTGCCCAAGTTTTGGGCTCGATCCGAAATCAATAGGAGTTCCAAATTGGACAATTCAAGTTCAACGGCAGTTCGTTCCTAATTGGAGTGGTTGGTGTATTCCATACTTCTGGCGATGGGATTTCACTCAAAACTCACCAAATGACTCCTCCCACCATATTATGATGTTGCCCAAGTTTTGGGCTCGATCCGAAATCAATAGGTGTTCCAAATTAGACAATTCAAGTTCGACGGCAGTTCATTCCTAATTGGAGTGATTGGTGTATTCCATACTTCTAGCTATTGGATTTCACTCAAAACTCACCAAATGACTCCTCCCACCATATTATGATGTTGCCCAAGTTTTGGGCTCGATCCGAAATCAATAGGTGTTCCAAATTGGACAATTCAAGTTCAACGGCAGTTTGTTCCTAATTGGAGTGGTTGGTGTATTCCATACTTCTAGCGATTGGATTTCACTCAAAACTAACCAAATGACTCCTCCCACGATTTTATGATGTTGCCCAAGTTTTGGGCTCGATCAGAAATCAATAGGTGTTCCAAATTGGACAATTCCAGTTCAACGGAAGTTCTTTCCTAATTGGAGTGGTTGGTGTATTCCATACTTCTAGCGATTGGATTTCACTCAAAACTCACCAAATGACTCCTCCCACCATATTATGATGTTGCCCAAGTTTTGGGGCTCGATCCGAAATCAATAGGTGTGAGAAATTGGACAATTCAAGTTCAACGGCAGTTCGTTCCAAATTGTAGTGGTTGGTGTATTCCTTGCTTCTAGCGATTGGATTTCACTCAAAACTCACCAAATGACTCCTCCCACCAAATTATGATGTTGCCCAAGTTTTGGGCTCGATCCGAAATTAATAGGTGTTCCAAATTGGACAATTCAAGCTCAACGGCAGTTCGTTCCTAATTGGAGTGGTTCGTGTATTCCATACTTCTGGCGATGGGATTTCACTCAAAACTCACCAAATGACTCCTCCCACCATATTATGATGTTGCCCAAGTTTTGGGCTCGATCCGAAATCAATAGGTGTGAGAAATTGGACAATTCTAGTTCAACGGCAGTTCGTTCCTAGTTGGAGTGGTTGGTGTATTCCACACTTCTAGCGATTGGATTTCACTCAAAACTCACCAAATGACTCCTCCCACAATATTATGTTGTTGCCCAAGTTTTGGGCTCGATCCGAAATCCATAGGTGTTCCAAATTGGACAATTCAAGTTCAACGGCAGTTCGTTCCTAATTGGAGTGGTTGGTGTATTCCATACTTCTAGCGATTGGATTTCACTCGAAACTCAACAAATGACTCCTCCCATCATATTATGATGTTGCCCAAGTTTTGGGCTTGATCCGAAATCAATAGGAGTTTCAAATTGGACAATTCAAGTTCAACGGCAGTTCATTCCAAATTGGAGTGGTTGGTGTATTCCATACTTCTAGCGATTGGATTTCACTCAAAACTCACCAAAATGACTCCTCCCACCATATTATGATGTTGCCCAAGTTTTGGGCTCGATCCGAAATCAATAGGTGTACGAAATTGGACAATTCAAGTTCAACGGCAGTTCGTTCCTAATTGGAGTGGTAGGTGTATTCCATACTTCTAGCGATTGGATTTTTCTGAAAACTCACCAAAATGACTCCTCCGACCATATTATGATGTTGCCCAAGCTTTTGGCTCGCTCCGAAATCAATAGGTGTTCCAAATTGGACAATTCAAGTTCAACGGCAGTTCGTTCCTAATTGGGGTGGTTGGTGTATTCCATACTTCTAGCGATTGGATTTCACCCAAAACTCACCAAATGACTCCTCCCACCGTATTATGATGTTGCACAAGTTTGGGGTTCGATCCGAAATCAATAGGTGTGAGAAATTGAACAATTCAAGTTCAACGGCAGTTCGTTCCTAATTTGTGTGGTTGGTGTATTCCATACTTCTAGCGGTTGGATGTCACTCAAAACTCACCATATGACTCCTCCCACCATATTATGATGTTGCCCAAGTTTTGGGCTCGATCCGAAATCAATAGGTGTGAGAAATTGGACAATTCAAGTTCAACGGCAGTTCGTTCCTAATTGGAGTGGTTGGTGTATTCCATACTTCAAGCGATTGGATTTCACTCAAAACTCACCAAATGACTCCTCCCACCGTATTACGAGGTTGCACAAGTTTGGGGTTCGATCCGAAATCAATAGGTGTTCCAAATTGGACAATTCAAGTTCAACGGCAGTTCGTTCCTAATTGGAGTGGTTGGTGTATTCCATACTTCTAGCGATTGGATTTGACTCAAAACTCACCAAATGACTCCTCCCACCATATTATGATGTTGCCCAAGTTTTGGGCTCGATCCGAAATCAATAGGTGTTCCAAATTGGACAATTCAAGTTCAACGGCAGTTCGTTCCTAATTGGAGTGGTTGGTGTATTCCGTACTTCTAGCGATCGGATTTCACTCAAAACTCACCAAAATGACTCCTCCCGCCATATTATGATGTTGCCCAAGCTTTTGTTTCGATCCGAAATCAATAGGTGTGAGAAATTGGACAATTCAAGTTCAACGGCAGTTCGTTCCTAATTGGAGTGGTTGGTGTATTCCATACTTCTAGCGATTGGATTTCACTCAAAACTCACCAAATGACTCCTCCCACCATATTATGATGTTGCCCAAGTTTGGGGCTCGATCCGAAATAAATAGGTGTGAGAAATTGGACAATTCAAGTTCAACGGCAGTTCGTTCCTAATTGGAGTGGTTTGTGTATTCCATACTTCTAGCGATTGGATTTCACTCAAAACTAACCAAATGACTCCTCCCACCATATTACGATGTTGCCCAAGTTTGGGGCTCGATCCGAAATCAATAGGAGTTCCAAATTGGACAATTCAAGTTCAACGGCAGTTCGTTCCTAATTGGAGTGGTTGGTGTATTCCATACTTCTGGCGATGCGATTTCACTCAAAAATCACCAAATGACTCCTCCCACCAT
The DNA here is from genome assembly GCF_965620075.1 of Prunus avium. Lineage (NCBI taxonomy): Eukaryota > Viridiplantae > Streptophyta > Magnoliopsida > Rosales > Rosaceae > Prunus > Prunus avium. The sequence goes on along the minus strand of NC_142286.1, from coordinate 21,474,955 downwards.
ATTATGATGTTGCCCAAGTTTTGGGCTCGATCCGAAATCAATAGGTGTTCCAAATTGGACAATTCATGTTCAACGGCAGTTCATTCCTAATTGGAGTGGTTTGTGTATTCCATACTTCTAGCGATTGGATTTCACTCAAAACTCACCAAATGACTCCTCCCACCATGTTATGATGTTGCCCAAGTTTTGGGCTCGATCCGAAATCAATAGGTGTTCCAAATTGGACAATTCAAGTTCAACGGCAGTTCGTTCCTAATTGGAGTGGTTGGTGTATTCCATACTTCTAGCGATTGGATTTCATTCAAAACTCACCAAATGACTCCTCCCACCATATTATGATGTTGCCCAAGTTTTGGGCTCGATCCGAAATCAATAGGTGTTCCAAATTGGACAATTCAAGTTCAAGGGCAGTTCATTCCTAATTGGAGTGGTTTGTGTATTCCATACTTCTAGCGATTGGATTTCACTCAAAACTCCCCAAATGACTCCTCCCACCATGTTATGATGTTGCCCAAGTTTTGGGCTTGATCCGAAATCAATAGGTGTTCCAAATTGGACAATTCAAGTTCAACGGCAGTTCGTTCCTAATTGGAGTGGTTGGTGTTTTACTTCTAGCGATTGGATTTCACTCAAAACTCATAAAATGACTCCTCCCACCATATTATGTTGTTGCCCAAGTTTTGGGCTCGATCCGAAATCAATAGGTGTTCCAAATTGGACAATTCAAGTTCAACGGCAGTTCGTTTCAAATTGGAGTGGTTGGTGTATTCCATACTTCTAGCATTTGGATTTCACTCAACACACACCAAAATGACTCCTCCCACCATATTATGATGTTGCCCAAGCTTTTGGCTCGATCCGAAATCAATAGGTGTGATAAATTGGACAATTCAAGTTCAACGGCAGTTCGTTCCTAATTGGAGTGGTTGGTGTATTCCATACTTCTAGCGATTGGATTTCACTCAAACTCACCAAGTGACTCCTCCCACCATATTATGATGTTGCCCAAGTTTTGGGCTCGATCCGAAATCAATAGGTGTTCCAAATTGGACAATTCAAGTTCAACGGCAGTTCGTTCCTAATTGGAGTGGTTGGTGTATTCCATACTTCTAGCGATTGGATTTCACCCAAAACTCACCAAATTACTCCTCCCACCGTATTATGCTGTTGCACAAGTTTGGGGTTCGACCCGAAATCAATAGGTGTGAGAAATTGGACAATTCAAGTTCAACGGCATTTCGTTCCTAATTGGCGTGGTTGGTGTATTCCATACTTCTAGCGATTGGATTTCACTCAAACTCACCAAATGACTCCTCCCACCATATTATGATGTTGCCCAAGTTTTGGGCTCGATCCGAAATCAATAGGTGTTCCAAATTGGACAATTAAAGTTCAACGGCAGTTCGTTCCTAATTGGAGTGGTTGGTGTATTCTATACTTCTAGCGATTGGATTTCACTCAAAACTCACCAAATGACTCCACCTACCATATTATGATGTTGCCCAAGTTTTGGGCTCGTTCCGAAATCAATAGGTCTTCCAATTTGGACAATTCAAGTTCAACGGCAGTTCGTTCCTAATTGGGGTGATTGGTGTATTCCATACTTCTAGCGATTGGATTTCACCCAAAACTCACCAAATGACTCCTCCCACCGTAGTATGATGTTGCACAAGTTTGGGGTTCGATCCGAAATCAATAGGTGTGGGAAATTGGACAATTCAAGTTCAACGGCAGTTCGTTCCTAATTGGAGTGGTTGGTGTATTCCATACTTCTAGCGATTGGATTTCACTCAAAACTCACCAAATGACTCCTCCGACCATATTATGATGTTGCCCAAGTTTTGGGATCGATCCGAAATCAATAGGTGTAAGAAATTGGACAATTCAAGTTCAACGGCAGTTCGTTCCTAATTGGAGTGGTTGGTGTATTCCATACTTCTAGCGATTGGATTTCACTCAAAACTCACCAAATGACTCCTCCCACCATATTATGATGTTGCCCAAGTTTGGGGTTCGATCCGAAATCAATAGGTGCTGGAAATTGGACAATCCAAGTTCAACGGCAGTTCGTTCCTAATTGGAGTGGTTGGTGTATTCCATACTTCTAGGGATTGGATTTCACCCAAAACTCAACAAATGACTCCTCCCACCGTATTATGCTGTTGCACAAGTTTGGGGTTCGACCCGAAATCAATAGGTGTGAGAAATTGGACAATTCAAGTTCAACGGCAGTTCGTTCCTAATTGGAGTGGTTGGTGTATTCCATATTTCTAGCCATTGGATTTCACTCAAACTCACCAAATGACTCCTCCCGCCATATTATGATGTTGCCCAAGTTTTGGGCTCGATCCGAAATCAATAGGTGTTCCAAATTGGACAATTCAAGTTCAACGGCAGTTCGTTCCTAATTGGAGTGGTTGGTGTATTCCATACTTCTAGCGATTGGATTTCACTCAAAACTCACCAAATGACTCCTCCGACCATATTATGATGTTGCCCAAGTTTTGGGCTCGATCCGAAATCAATAGGAGTGAGAAATTGGACAATTCAAGTTCAACGGCAGTTCGTTCCTAATTGGGGTGGTTGGTGTATTCCGTACTTCTAGCGATTGGATTTCACTCAAAACCCACCAAATGACTCCTCCGACCATATTATGATGTTGCCCAAGTTTTGGGCTAAATTCGAAATCAATAGGTGTGAGAAATTGGACAATTCAAGTTCAACGGCAGTTCGTTCCTAATTGGGGTGGTTGGTGTATTCCATACTTCTAGCGATTGGATTTCACTCAAAACTCACCAAATGACTCCTCCTACCATATTATGATGTTGCCCAAGTTTTGGGCTCGATCTGAAATCAATAGATGTTCCAAATTGGACAATTCAAGTTCAACGGCAGTTCGTTCCTAATTGGAGTGGTTGGTGTATTCCATACTTCTAGCGAATTGATTTCACCCAAAACTCACCAAATGACCCCTCCCACCGTAGTATGATGTTGCACAAGTTTGGGGTTCGATCCGAAATCAATAGGTGTGAGAAATTGGACAATTCAAGTTCAACGGCAGTTCGTTCCTAATTGGAGTGGTTGGTGTATTCCATACTTCTAGCGATTGGATTGCATTCAAAACTCACCAAATGACTCCTCCCACCATATTATGATCTTGCCCAAGTTTTGGGCTTGATCCTAAATCAATAGGTGTGAGAAATTGGACAATTCAAGTTCAACGGCAGTTCGTTCCTAATTGGAGTGGTTGGTGTATTCCATACTTGTAGCGATTGGATTTCACTCAAAACTCACCAAATGACTCCTCCCACCATATTATGATGTTGCCCAAGTTTTGGGATCGATCCGAAATCAATAGGTGTAAGAAATTGGACAATTCAAGTTCAACCGCAGTTCGTTCCTAATTGGAGTGGTTGGTGCATTCCATACTTCTAGCGGTTGGATTTCACTCAAAACTCACCAAATGACTCCTCCCACCATATTATGATGTTGCCCAAGTTTGGGGTTCGATCCGAAATCAATAGGTACTGGAAATTGGACAATTCAAGTTCAACGGCAGTTCGTTCCTAATTGGAGTGGTTGGTGTATTCCATACTTCTAGCGATTGGATTTCACCCAAAACTCAACAAATGACTCCTCCCACCGTATTATGCTGTTGCACAAGTTTGGGGTTCGACCCGAAATCAATAGGTGTGAGAAATTGGACAATTCAAGTTCAACGGCAGTTCGTTCCTAATTGGAGTGGTTGGTGTATTCCATATTTCTAGCGATTGGATTTCACTCAAACTCACCAAATGACTCCTCCCGCCATATTATGATGTTGCCCAAGTTTTGGGCTCGATCCGAAATCAATAGGTGTTCCAAATTGGACAATTCAAGTTCAACGGCAGTTCGTTCCTAATTGGAGTGGTTGGTGTATTCCATACTTCTAGCGATTGGATTTCACTCAAAACTCACCAAATGACTCCTCCGACCATATTATGATGTTGCCCAAGTTTTGGGCTCGATCCGAAATCAATAGGAGTGAGAAATTGGACAATTCAAGTTCAACGGCAGTTCGTTCCTAATTGGGGTGGTTGGTGTATTCCGTACTTCTAGCGATTGGATTTCACTCAAAACTCACCAAATGACTCCTCCGACCATATTATGATGTTGCCCAAGTTTTGGGCTAAATTCGAAATCAATAGGTGTGAGAAATTGGACAATTCAAGTTCAACGGCAGTTCGTTCCTAATTGGGGTGGTTGGTGTATTCCATACTTCTAGCGATTGGATTTCACTCAAAACTCACCAAATGACTCCTCCTACCATATTATGATGTTGCCCAAGTTTTGGGCTCGATCTGAAATCAATAGATGTTCCAAATTGGACAATTCAAGTTCAACGGCAGTTCGTTCCTAATTGGAGTGGTTGGTGTATTCCATACTTCTAGCGTATTGATTTCACCCAAAACTCACCAAATGACCCCTCCCATCGTAGTATGATGTTGCACAAGTTTGGGGTTCGATCCGAAATCAATAGGTGTGAGAAATTGGACAATTCAAGTTCAACGGCAGTTCGTTCCTAATTGGAGTGGTTGGTGTATTCCATACTTCTAGCGATTGGATTTCACTCAAACTCACCAAGTGACTCCTCCCACCATATTATGATGTTGCCCAAGTTTTGGGCTCGATCCGAAATCAATAGGTGTGAGAAATTGGACAATTCAAGTTCAACGGCAGTTCGTTCCTAATTGGAGTGGTTGGTGTATTCCATACTTCTAGCGATTGGATTTCACTAAAAAATCACCAAATGACTCCTCCCACCATATTATGATGTTGCCCAAGTTTTAGGCTCGATCCGAAATCAATAGGTGTGAGAAATTGGACAATTCAAGTTCAACGGCAGTTCGTTCCTATTTGGAGTGGTTGGTGTATTCCATACTTCTAGCGATTGGATTTCACTCAAAACTAACCAAATGACTCCTCCCACCATATTATGATGTTGCCCAAGTTTTGGGCTCGATCCGAAATCAATAGGTGTTCCAAATTGGACAATTCAAGTTCAACGGCAGTTCGTTCCTAATTGGAGGGGTTGGTGTATTCCATACTTCTAGCGATTGGATTTCACTCAAAACTCACCAAATGACTCCTCCTACCATATTATGATGTTGCCCAAGTTTTGGGCTCGATCCGAAATCAATAGGTGTTCCAAATTGGACAATTCAAGTTCAACGGCAGTTCGTTCCTAATTGGAGCGGTCGGTGTATTCGTTACTTCTAGCGATTGGATTTCACCCAAAACTCACCAAATGACTCCTCCCACCGTATTATGATGTTGCACAAGTTTGGGGTTCGATCCGAAATCAATAGGTGTTCCAAATTGGACAATTCAAGTTCAACGGCAGTTCGTTCCTAATTGGAGTGGTTGGTGTATCCCATACTTCTAGCGATTGGATTTCACTCAAAACTCACCAAAATGAATCCTCCCACCATATTATGATGTTGCCCAAGCTTTTGGCTCAATCCGAAATCAATAGGTGTGAGAAATTGGACAATTCAAGTTCAACGGCACTTCGTTCCTAATTGGAGTGGTTGGTGTATTCGATACTTCTAGCGATTGGATTTCACTCAAAACTAACCAAATGACTCCTCCCACCATATTATGATGTTGCCCAAGTTTTGGGCTCGATCCGAAATTAATAGGTGTTCCAAATTGGACAATTCAAGTTCAACGGCAGTTCGTTCCTAATTGGAGCGGTCGGTGTATTCCATACTTCTAGCGATTGGATTTCACTCAAAACTCACCAAATGACTCCTCCCACCATATTATGACGTTTCCCAAGTTTTGGGCTCGATCCGAAATCAATAGGTGTTCCAAATTGGACAATTCAAGTTCAACGGCAGTTCGTTCCTAATTGGAGTGGTTGGTGTATTCCATACTTCTAGCATTTGGATTTCACTCAAAACACACCAAAATGACTCCTCCCACCATATTATGATGTTGCCCAAGCTTTTGGCTCGATCCGAAATCAATAGGTGTGAGAAATTGGACAATTCAAGTTCAACGGCAGTTCGTTCCTAATTGGAGTGGTTGGTGTATTCCATACTTCTAGCGATTGGATTTCACTCAAACTCACCAAGTGACTCCTCCCACCATATTATGATGTTGCCCAAGTTTTGGGTGATCGGTTCATAATTGTATATCATTTTGTACCCTTCTAGCTTATGATTTGGTTATGTTATTGAGTTAAACTTGTGCTTTTAATCCATTTTCTGTTTTGATAAGTCCATAATTTCATACACTTGCTTGCCTTCTTTACTTAGTGATTTTGCTTAGTTTCTCTTTATTTTGAGTCACTTACCTCTATTTGTGTGTTTTGTAGGTTAAGATAGCAAGAGATCACATTTGATGCAATCCATGCATGTTAAGGGCTGATTGGCATAAGAGCAAGAGCTTAAAGACAAAACCAAAGTTGGGCCACACTCCTTGTCAGTCCAGTTTCGTAAGTCACCTTGCAGGTCTCATTTCAGCAATCTGCACAACTCGGATGAGGAGATATTCTTCATAGAAGTTGTTCAATTGGGTGTCTAGTATAACATATCCAAAATTCAGCCCAATTGAACAAATGTGGAGTCCTTAGCCCGTCCAACACTGAACCATGCTCAGGAGGATTTGCAGTTGCCAGCTTTGAGCCTTGTCTCCTCCTTTAAGCCATGTGCCTCACCCATGCTGCAACTGACTTTGGATCCAACATAATGAGTGAAGTGGGGAGGCATTCCAGCTATGAAATTCTAAAGGAGCAAGTTGGTACATGCTGGAGTTATTATAGAGAAAGCATGTGCATGCATGTAAAGCAAAGAAATGAAATGAAGTCAATTCCAGTCTCTGTTCGGCTTCCAACTTGCAAGGCCCAAAACGCACACTTCTACTGCTCCGATGGGAATACTTTCTTCATAGAAGTTGTTCCAATGGGTGTCTAGTATAACATATCCAAATTTGAGCACCATTGGATACGTTTTGAAACCTCTGGCCTTCCTACACCAAGACTGGTTCAGAAAATTCGTTTTTCAGCAACCAAAAGGCAACCACATGGGTTGGCAACCAAAAGGCAACCACATGGGTTGGCAGCAAAGGCAGCCACAACTGATCACCTTTGAACCCATGTGAAGATGCTTGAGGTGCAGCAGCAAAAGATGAAGGATGGTGTGGGAATCCATCATGATGTTCCTTCCTCTTAGCCCTATAAATAGAGAAGCCTTCAAGCTTCAAATCACACCCCAAGGGGGGAGCTCTCAAACACTTCTCTAGAGCTCCCTTCCCTTCTCTCCCTCAAATTCTCTTAGTTTCTCTTTCTAAGTTTTCAATTGTTGTAATGAAATTCTGAAATTCTGATTAAGTTTTTCTTAGTTTCACTTTACTTTTCATTGTAATGTACATTCTTTCTTAAGTTTCAAGTTTAATTAGTTTCCAAGTTTCAATTATGGTTTTTGTTCTTATTCATTATGCTTATAAGTTAATAGGCTAGTTTGAATGATTGATCACCATTTAGGCTTGCATGTTAGCTATCTTGGTTTGAATTAAGAGTAGACACCATGCTTTAATTCGAATTGAACTATGAATAAGAAGAGTATGTATGGACATTCGACAACAGGGATTAGATACATGCTTGGTTGTTTAAATTGTTCTTCTATGCTTAATGGGTTCCTAATGCTTAGTTTTAGGTTAGACAACAAATGATCAAATTAGGGAATTAGGAACACAAGGTTATGACCAAACACCATGGCTTAATCATACTTTAGCAAGAATCAATCCGTTAATCTAATTGAACTTGGGAACTTATTTGCTTGAGTTATTTCATTCTTTCTTGTTTTATTTATTTTCTTTTTCATTTCTGTTTTGTGTAGGGAAAATGAATTGGATCATTCAATCACCAATCCTCGTGGGATCGACCTCGCACTTACATATGCTATACTACCAAACGGCTCGTGCACTTGCGAGTATCACAAGTTGAGGATGCAGTTGAAACCATTTTGGTGCAGCTGAATCGAAGCAACATTGGGCTCGATCCGAAATCAATAGGTGTTCCAAATTGGACAATTCAAGTTCAACGGCAGTTCGTTCCTAATTGGAGCGGTCGGTGTATTCGATACTTCTAGCGATTGGATTTCACCCAAAACTCACCAAATGAGTCCTCCCACCGTATTATGATGTTGCACAAGTTTGGGGTTCGATCCGAAATCAATAGGTGTTCCAAATTGGACAATTGAAGTTCAACAGCAGTTCGTTCCTAATTGGAGTGGTTGGTGTATCCCATACTTCTAGCGATTGGATTTCACTTAAAACTCACCAAATGACTCCTCCCACCATATTATGATGTTGCCCAAGTTTTGGGCTCGATCCGAAATCAATAGGTGTTAGAAATTGGACAATTCAAGTTCAACGACAGTTCGTTCCTAATTGGAGGTGTATTCCATACTTCTAGCGATTGGATTTCACTCAAAACTCATCAAATGACTCCTCCCACCATATTATGATGTTGCCCAAGTTTTGGGCTCGATCCGAAATCAACAGGTGTTCCAATTTGGACAATTCAAGTTCAACGGCAGTTCGTTCCTAATTGGGGTGGTTGGTGTATTCCATACTTCTAGCGATTGGATTTCACCCAAAACTCACCAAATGACTCCTCCCACCGTAGTATGATGTTGCACAAGTTTGGGGTTCGATCCGAAATCAATAGGTGTGGGAAATTGGACAATTCAAGTTCAACGGCAGTTCGTTCCTAATTGGAGTGGTTGGTGTATTCCATACTTCTAGCGATTGGATTTCACTCAAAACTCACCAAATGACTCCTCCGACCATATTATGATGTTGCCCAAGTTTTGGGCTCGATCCGAAATCAATAGGTGTGAGAAATTGGACAATTCAAGTTCAACGGCAGTTCGTTCCTAATTGGGGTGGTTGGTGTATTCCATACTTCTAGCGATTGGATTTCACTCAAAACTCACCAAATGACTCCACCTACCATATTATGATGTTGCCCAACTTTTGGGCTCATTCCGAAATCAACAGGTGTTCCAATTTGGACAATTCAAGTTCAACGGCAGTTCGTTCCTAATTGGGGTGGTTGGTGTATTCCATACTTCTAGCGATTGGATTTCACCCAAAACTCACCAAATGACTCCTCCCACCGTAGTATGATGTTGCACAAGTTTGGGGTTCGATCCGAAATCAATAGGTGTGGGAAATTGGACAATTCAAGTTCAACGGCAGTTCGTTCCTAATTGGAGTGGTTGGTGTATTCCATACTTCTAGCGATTGGATTTCACTCAAAACTCACCAAATGACTCCTCCGACCATATTATGATGTTGCCCAAGTTTTGGGCTCGATCCGAAATCAATAGGTGTGAGAAATTGGACAATTCAAGTTCAACGGCAGTTCGTTCCTAATTGGGGTGGTTGGTGTATTCCATACTTCTAGCGATTGGATTTCACTCAAAACTCACCAAATGACTCCACCTACCATATTATGATGTTGCCCAACTTTTGGGCTCATTCCGAAATCAACAGGTGTTCCAATTTGGACAATTCAAGTTCAACGGCAGTTCGTTCCTAATTGGGGTGGTTGGTGTATTCCATACTTCTAGCGATTGGATTTCACCCAAAACTCACCAAATGACTCCTCCCACCGTAGTATGATGTTGCACAAGTTTGGGGTTCGATCCGAAATCAATAGGTGTGGGAAATTGGACAATTCAAGTTCAACGGCAGTTCGTTCCTAATTGGAGTGGTTGGTGTATTCCATACTTCTAGCGATTGGATTTCACTCAAAACTCACCAAATGACTCCTCCGACCATATTATGATGTTGCCCAAGTTTTGGGCTCGATCCGAAATCAATAGGTGTGAGAAATTGGACAATTCAAGTTCAACGGCAGTTCGTTCCTAATTGGAGTGGTTGGTGTATTCCATACTTCTAGCGATTGGATTTCACTCAAAACTCACCAAATGACTCCTCCCACCATATTATGATGTTGCCCAAGTTTTGGGATCGATCCGAAATCAATAGGTGTAAGAAATTGGACAATTCAAGTTCAACGGCAGTTCGTTCCTAATTGGAGTGGTTGGTGTATTCCATACTTCTAGCGATTGGATTTCACTCAAAACTCACCAAATGACTCCTCACACCATATTATGATGTTGCCCAAGTTTGGGGTTCGATCCGAAATCAATAGGTGCTGGAAATTGGACAATTCAAGTTCAACGGCAATTCGTTCCTAATTGGAGTGGTTGGAGTATTCCATACTTGTAGCGATTGGATTTCACTCAAAACTCATCAAATGACTCCTCCCACCATATTATGATTGTGCCCAAGTTTTGGGCTTGATCCGAGATCAATAGGTGTTCCAAATTGGACAATTCAAGTTCAACGGCAGTTCGTTCATAATTGGAGTGGTTGGTGTATTCCATACTTCTAGCGATTGGATTTCACTCAAAACTCACCAAATGACTCCTCCCACCATATTATGATGTTGCCCAAGTTTTAGGCTCGATCCGAAATCAGTAGGTGTGAGAAATTGGACAATTCAAGTTCAACGGCAGTTCGTTCCTAATTGGAGGGTTTGGTGTATTCCATACTTCTAGCGATTGGATTTCACTCAAAACTCATCAAATGACTCCTCCCACCATATTATGATATTGCCCAAGTTTTGGGCTTGATCCTAAATCAATAGGTGTGAGAAATTGGACAATTCAAGTTCAACGGCAGTTCGTTCCTAATTGGAGTGGTTGGTGTATTCCATACTTCTAGCGATTGGATTTCACTCAAAACTCACCAAATGACTCCTCCCACCATATTATGATGTTGCCCAAGTTTTGGGATCGATCCGAAATCAATAGGTGTAAGAAATTGGACAATTCAAGTTCAACGGCAGTTCGTTCCTAATTGGAGTGGTTGGTGTATTCCATACTTCTAGCGATTGGATTTCACTCAAAACTCACCAAATGACTCCTCACACCATATTATGATGTTGCCCAAGTTTGGGGTTCGATCCGAAATCAATAGGTGCTGGAAATTGGACAATTCAAGTTCAACGGCAATTCGTTCCTAATTGGAGTGGTTGGAGTATTCCATACTTGTAGCGATTGGATTTCACTCAAAACTCACCAAATGACTCCGCCCACCATATTATGATGTTGCCCAAGTTTTGGGCTCGATCCGAAATCAATAGGTGTGAGAAATTGGACAATTCAAGTTCAACGGCAGTTCGTTCCTAATTGGAGTGGTTGGTGTATTCCATACTTCTAGCCATTGGATTTCACTCAAAATTCACCAAATGACTCCCCCCACCATATTATAAGGTTGCCCAAGTTTGGGGTTCGATCCGAAATCAATAGGTGCGGGAAATTGGACAATTCAAGTTCAACGGCAGTTCGTTCCTAATTGAAGTGGTTGGTGTATTCCATACTTCTTGCGATTGGATTTCACTCAAAACTCACCAAATGACTCCTCACACCATATTATGATGTTGCCCAAGTTTGGGGTTCGATCCGAAATCAATAGGCGCTGGAAATTGGACAATTCAAGTTCAACGGCAGTTCGTTCCTAATTGGAGTGGTTGGAGTATTCCATACTTGTAGCGATTGGATTTCACTCAAAACTCACCAAATGACTCCTCCCACCATATTATGATGTTGCCCAAGTTTTGGGCTCGATCCGAAATCAATAGGTGTGAGAAATTGGACAATTCAAGTTCAACGGCAGTTCGTTCCTAATTGGAGTGGTTGGTGTATTCCATACTTCTAGCCATTGGATTTCACTCAAAATTCACCAAATGACTCCCCCCACCATATTATAATGTTGCCCAAGTTTTGGGCTCGATCCGAAATCAATAGGTGTTCCAAATTGGACAATTCAAGTTCAACGGCAGTTCGTTCCTAATTGGGGTGGTTGGTGTATTCCATACTTCTAGCGATTGGATTTCACTCAAAACTCACCAAATGACTCCTACCACCATATTATGATGTTGCCCAAGTTTTGGGCTCGATTCGAAATCAATTGGTGTGAGAAATTGGACAATTCAAGTTCAACGGCAGTTCGTTCCTAATTGGAGTGGTTGGTGTATTCCATACTTCTAGCGATTGGATAGCACTCAAAACTCATCAAATGACTCCTCCCACCATATTATGATTGTGCCCAAGTTTTGGGCTCGATCCGAGATCAATAGGTGTTCCAAATTGGACAATTCAAGTTCAACGGCAGTTCTTTCATAATTGGAGTGGTTGGTGTATTCCATACTTCTAGCGATTGGATTTCACTCAAAACTCACCAAATGACTCCTCTCACCATATTATGATGTTGCCCAAGTTTTAGGCTCGATCCGAAATCAATAGGTGTGAGAAATTGGACAATTCAAGTTCAACGGCAGTTCGTTCCTAATTGGAGTGTTTGGTGTATTCCATACTTCTAGCGATTGGATTTCACTCAAAACTCATCAAATGACTCCTCCCACCATATTATGATATTGCCCAAGTTTTGGGCTCGATCCGAACTCAATAGGTGTGAGAAATTGGACTATTCAAGTTCAACGGCAGTTCGTTCCTAATTGTGGTGGTTAGTGTATTCCATACTTTTAGCGATTGGATTTCACTCGAAAATCACCAAATGACTCCTCCCACCATATTATGATGTTACCCAAGTTTGGGGTTCGATCCGAAATCAATAGGTGCGGGAAATTGAACAATTCAAGTTCAACGGCAGTTCGTTCCTATTTGGAGTGGTTGGTGTATTCCATACTTCTAGCGATTGGATTTCAGTCAAAACTCACCAAATGACAACTCCCACCATATTATGATGTTGCCCAAGTTTGGGGTTCGATCCGAAATCAATAGGTGCGGGAAATTGGACAATTCAAGTTCAACGGCAGTTCGTTCCTAATTGGAGTGGTTAATGTATTCCATACTTCTAGTGATTGGATTGCATTCAAAACTCACCAAATGACTCCTCCCGCCATATTATGATCTTGCCCAAGTTTTGGGCTTGATCCTAAATCAATAGGTGTGAGAAATTGGACAATTCAAGTTCAACGGCAGTTCGTTCCTAATTGGAGTGGTTAGTGTATTCCATACTTCTAGCCATTGGATTTCACTCAAAACTCACCAAATGACTTCTCCCACCATATTATGATGTTGCCCAAGTTTTGGGCTCGATCCGAAATCAATAGTTGTTCCAAATTGGACAATTCAAGTTCAACGGCAGTTCGTTCCTAATTGTAGTGGTTGGTGTATTCCATACTTCTAGCGATTGGATTTCACTCAAAACTCACCAAATGACTCCTCCCACCATATTATGATGTTGCCCAAGTTTGGGGTTCGATCCGAAATCAAAAGGTTCGGGAAATTGGACAATTCAAGTTCAACGGCAGTTCGTTCCTAATTGGAGTGGTTGGTGTATTCCATACTTCTATCGATTGGATTTCAGTCAAAACTCACCAAATGACAACTCCCACCATATTACGATGTTGCCCAAGTTTGGGGTTCGATCCGAAATCAATAGGTGCGGGAAATTGGACAATTCAAGTTCAACGGCAGTTCGTTCCTAATTGGAGTGGTTGGTGTATTCCATACTTCTAGCGATTGGATTTCACTCAAAACTCACCAAATGACTCCTCCCACCATATTATGATGTTGCCCAAGTTTGGGGTTCGATCCGAAATCAATAGGTGCGGGAAATTGGACAATTCAATTCAACGGCAGTTCGTTCGAAATTGGAGTGGTTGGTGCATTGCATACTTCTACCGATTGGATTTCAGTCAAAACTGACCAAATGACTCCTCCCACCATATTATGATCTTGCCCAAGTTTTGGGCTTGATCCTAAATCAATAGGTGTGAGAAATTGGACAATTCAAGTTCAACGGCAGTTCGTTCCTAATTGGAGTGGTTGGTGTATTCCATACTTGTAGAGATTGGATTTCACTCAAAACTCATCAAATGACTCCTCCCACCATATTATGATATTGCCCAAGTTTCGGGCTCGATCCGAACTCAGTAGGTGTGAGAAATTGGACTATTCAAGTTCAACGGCAGTTCGTTCCTAATTTTGGTGGTTGGTGTATTCCATACTTTTAGCGATTGGATTTCACTCGAAAATCACCAAATGACTCCTCCCACCATATTATGATGTTACCCAAGTTTGGGGTTCGATCCGAAATCAATAGGTGCGGAAAATTGGACAATTCAAGTTCAACGGCAGTTCGTTCCTAATTGGAGTGGTTGGTGTATTCCATACTTCTAGCGATTGGATTTCGCACAAAACTCACCAAATGACTCCTCCCACCATATTATGATGTTGCCCAAGTTTTGGGCTCGATCCGAAATCAATAGGTGCGAGAAATTGGACAATTCAAGTTCAACGGCAGTTCGTTCCCAATTGGAGTGGTTAGTGTATTCCATACTTCTAGCCATTGGATTTCACTCAAAACTCACCAAATGACTCCTCCCACCATATTATGATGTTGCCCAAGTTTTGGGCTCGATCCGAAATCAATAGGTGTTCCAAATTGGACAATTCAAGTTCAACGGCAGTTCGTTCCTAATTGGAGTGGTTGGTGTATTCCATACTTCTAGTGATTGGATTTCTCTCCAAACTCACCAAATGACTCCTCCCACCATATTATGATGTTACCCAAGTTTTGGGCTCGATCCGAAATCAATAGGTGTGAGAAATTGGTCAATTCAATTTCAACGACAGCTCTTTCCGAATTGGAATGGTTGGTGTATTCCATACTTCTTGCGATTGGATTTCACTCAAAACTCAGCAAATGACTCATCCCACCACATTATGATGTTGCCGAAGTTTTGGGCTCGATCCGAAATCAATAGGTGTGAGAAATTGGACAATTCAAGTTCAACGGCAGTTCGTTCCTAATTGGAATGGTTGGTGTATTCCATACTTCTAGCGATTGGATTTCACTCAAAACTCACCAAATGACTCCTCCCACCATATTATGATGTTGCCCAAGTTTTGGGCTCGATACGAAATCAATAGGTCTTCCAAATTGGACAATTCAAGTTCAACGGCAGTTCGTTCCTAATTGGAATGGTTGGTGTATTCCATACTTCTAGCGATTGGATTTCACTCAAAACTCACCAAATGACTCCTCCCACGATATTATGATGTTGCCCAAGTTTGGGGTTCGATCCGAAATCAATAGGTTCGGGAAATTGGACAATTCAAGTTCAACGGCAGTTCGTTCCTAATTGGAGTGGTTGGTGTACTCCATACTTCTAGCGATTGGATTTCAGTCAAAACTCACCAAATGACTCCTCCCACCATATTATGATGTTGCCCAAGTTTGGGGTTCGATCCGAAATCAATAGGTGCGGGAAATTGGACAATTCAAGTTCAACGGCAGTTCGTTCCTAATTGGAGTGGTTGGTGTATTCCATACTTCTAGCGATTGGATTGCATTCAGAACTCACCAAATGACTCCTCCCACCATATTATGATTTTGCCAAAGTTTTGGGCTCGATCCGAAATCAATAGGTGTTCCAAATTGGACAA
Organism: Prunus avium; assembly: GCF_965620075.1. Classification (NCBI taxonomy): domain Eukaryota; kingdom Viridiplantae; phylum Streptophyta; class Magnoliopsida; order Rosales; family Rosaceae; genus Prunus; species Prunus avium. Next base: position 21,459,416 of record NC_142286.1, on the reverse strand, counting down.
TTCAAGTTCAACGGCAGTTCATTCCTAATTGGAGTGGTTGGTGTATTCCATACTTCTAGCGATTGGATTTCACTCAAAACTCACCAAATGACTCTTCCCACCATATTATGATGTTGCCCAAGTTTTGGGCTCGATCCGAAATCAATAGGTGTGAGAAATTGGACAATTCCAGTTCAACGGCAGTTCGTTCCTAATTGAAGTGGTTGGTGTATTCCATACTTCTAGCCGTTGGATTTCACTCAAAACTCACCAAATGACTCCTCCCACCATATTATGATGTTGCCCAAGTTTGGGGTTCGATCCGAAATCAATAGATGCGGGAAATTGGACAATTCAAGTTCAACGGCAGTTCGTTCCTAATTGGAGTGGTTGGTGTATTCCATACTTCTAGCGATTGGATTTCACTCAAAACTCACCAAATGACTCCTCCCACCATATTATGATGTTGCCCAAGTTTTGGGTTCGATCCGAAATCAGTAGGTGTGAGAAATTGGACAATTCAAGTTCAACGGCAGTTCGTTCCTAATTGGAGTGGTTGGTGTATCCCATACTTCTAGTGATTGGATTTCTCTCCAAACTCATCAAATGACTCCTCCCACCATGTTATGATGTTGCCCAAGTTTTGGGCTCGATCCGAAATCAATAGGTGTGAGAAATTGGACAATTCAAGTTCAACGGCAGTTCGTTCCTAACTGGACTGGTTGGTGTATTCCATACATCTAGCGATTGGATTTCACTCAAAACTCACCAAATGACTCCTCCCATCATATTATGATGTTGCCCAAGTTTTGGGCTCAATCCGAAATCAATAGGTGTGAGAAATTGGTCAATTCAATTTCAACGAAAGTTCGTTCCTAATTGGAGTGGTTGGTGTATTCCATACTTCTAGCGATTGGATTTCACTCAAAACTCACCAAATGACTTCTCCCACCATATTATGATGTTGCCCAAGTTTTGGGCTCGATCCGAAATCAATAGGTGTTCCAAATTGGACAATTCAGGTTCAACGGCAGTTCGTTCCTAATTGGAGTGGTTGGTGTATTCCATACTTCTAGTGATTGGATTTCTCTCCAAACTCACCAAATGACTCCTCCCACCATGTTATGATGTTGCCCAAGTTTTGGGCTCGATCCGAAATCAATAGGTGTGAGAAATTGGACAATTCAAGTTCAACGGCAGTTCGTTCCTAACTGGACTGGTTGGTGTATTCCATACATCTAGCGATTGGATTTCACTCAAAACTCACCAAATGACTCCTCCCATCATATTATGATGTTGCCCAAGTTTTGGGCTCGATGCGAAATCAATAGGTGTGAGAAATTGGTCAATTCAATTTCAACGACATTTCTTTCCGAATTGGAGTGGTTGGTGTATTCCATACTTCTAGAGATTTGATTTCACTCAAAACTCACCAAATGACTCCTCCCACCATATTATGATGTTGCCCAAGTTTTGGGCTCGATCCGGAATCAATAGGTGTTCCAAATTGGACAATTCAAGTTCAACGGCAGTTCTTTAATAATTGGAGTGGTTGGTGTATTCCATACTTCTAGTAATTGGATTTCTCTCCAAACTCACCAAATGACTCCTCCCACCATATTATGACGTTACCCAAGTTCTGGGCTCGATCCGAAATCAATAGGTGTGAGAAATTGGTCAATTCAATTTCAACGACAGTTCTTTCCGAATTGGAGTGGTTGGTGTATTCCATACTTCTTGCGATTGGATTTCACTCAAAACTCAGCAAATGACTCATCCCACCACATTATGTTGTTGCCGAAGTTTTGGGCTCGATACGAAATCAATAGGTGTGAGAAATTGGACAATTCAAGTTCAACGGCAGTTCGTTCCTAATTGGAGTGGTTGGTGTATTACATACTTCTAGCGATTGGATTTCACTCAAAACTCAACAAATGACTCCTCCCACCATATTATGATGTTGCCCAAGTTTTGGGCTCGATCAGAAATCAATACGTGTGAGAAATTGGATAATTCAATTTCAACGGCAGTTCGTTCCTAATTGGAGTGGTTGGTGTATTCCATACTTCTAGCGATCGGATTTCCCTCAAAACTCACCAAACGACTCCTCCCACCATATTACGATGTTGCCAAAGTTTTGGGCTCGATCCGAATTCGATAGGTGTCAGAAATTGGTCAATTCAATTTCAACGACAGTTCTTTCCTAATTGGAGTGGTTGGTGTATTCCACACTTCTAGCGATTGGATTTCACTCAAAACTCACCAAATGACTCCTCCCACTATATTATAATGTTGCCCAAGTTTTGGGCTCGATCCGAAATCAATAGCTGTGAGAATTGGACAATTCAAGTTCAACGGCAGTTCGTTCCTAATTGGAGTGGTTGGTGTATCCCATACTTCTAGTGATTGGATTTCTCTCCAAACTCACCAAATGACTCTTCCCACCATGTTATGATGTTGCCCAGGTTTTGGGCTCGATCCGAAATCAATAGGTGTGAGAAATTGGACAATTCAAGTTCAACGGCAGTTCGTTCCTAATTGGAGTGGTTGGTGTATTCCATACTTCTAGTGATTGGATTTCTCTCCAAACTCACCAAATGACTCTTCCCACCATGTTATGATGTTGCCCAAGTTTTGGGCTCGATCCGAAATCAATAGGTGTTCCAAATTGGACAATTCAGGTTCAACGGCAGTTCGTTCCTAATTGGAGTGGTTGGTGTATTCCATACTTCTAGTGATTGGATTTCTCTCCAAACTCATCAAATGACTCCTCCCACCATATTATGATGTTGCCCAAGTTTTGGGCTCGATCCGATATCAATAGGTGTGAGAAATTGGTCAATTCAATTTCAACGACAGTTCTTTCCGAATTGGAGTGGTTGGTGTATTCCATACTTCTTGCGATTGGATTTCACTCAAAACTCAGCAAATGACTCATCCCACCACATTATGATGTTGCCGAAGTTTTGGGCTCGATACGAAATCAATAGGTGTGAGAAATTGGACAATTCAAGTTCAACGGCAGTTCGTCACTAACTGGAGTGGTTGGTGTATTCCATACTTCTAGCGATTGGATTTCACTCAAAACTCACCAAATGACTCCTCCCACCATATTATGATGTTGCCCAGGTTTTGGGCTCGATCCGAATTCAATAGGTGTGAGAAATTGGTCAATTCAATTTCAACGACAGTTCTTTCCTAATTGGAGTGGTTGGGGTATTCCATACTTCTAGCAATTGGATTTCACTCAAAACTCAACAAATGACTCCTCCCACCATATTATGATGTTGCCCCAGTTTTGGGCTCGATCAGAAATCAATACGTGTGAGAAATTGGATAATTCAATTTCAACGGCAGTTCGTTCCTAATTGGAGTGGTTGGTGTATTCCCTACTTCTAGCGATTGGATTTCCCTCAAAACTCACCAAATGACTCCTCCCACCATATTATGATGTTGCCCAAGTTTTGGGCTCGATCTGAATTCAATAGGTATGAGAAATTGGTCAATTCAATTTCAACGGCAGTTCGTTCCTAATTGGAGTGGTTGGTGTATTCCACACTTCTAGCGATTGGATTTCTCTCAAAACTCACCAAATGACTCCTCCCACCATATTATGATGTTGCCCAAGTTTTGGGCTCGATCCGAAATCAATAGGTGTGAGAAATTGGACAATTCAAGTTCAACGGCAGTACGTTCCTAATTGGAGTGGTTGGGGTATTCCATACTTCTAGCAATTGGATTTCACTCAAAACTCACCAAATGACTCATCCAACCATATTATGGTGTTGCCCAAGTTTGGGGCTCGATCCGAAATCAATAGGTGTGAGAAATTGGACAATTCAAGTTCAACGGCAGTTCGTTCCTAATTGGAGTGGTTGGTGTATTCCATACTTCTAGCGATTGGATTTTACTCAAAACTCACCAAATGACTCCTCCCACCATATTATGATGTTGCCCAAGTTTTGGGCTCGATCCGAAATCAATAGGTATTCCAAATTGGACAATTCAAGTTCCACGGCAGTTCGTTCCTAATTGGAGTGGTTGGTGTATTCCATACTTCTAGCGATTTGATTTCACTCAAAATTCACCAAATGAGTCCTCCCACCATATTATGATGTTGCCCAAGTTTTGGGCTCGATCCGAAATCGATAGGTGTTCCAAATTGGACAATTCAAGTTCAACGGCAGTTCGTTCCTAATTGGAGTGGTTGGCGTTTTCCATACTTCTAGCGATTGGATTTCACTCAAAACTCACCAAATGACTCCTCCCACCATATTTTGATGTTGCCCAAGTTTTAGGCTCGATCCGAAATCAATAGGTATTCCAAATTGGACAATTCAAGTTCAACGGCAGTACGTCCCTAATTGGTGTGGTTGGTGTATTCCATACTTCTAGCGATTGGATTTCATTGAAAACTCACCAAATGACTCCTCCCACCATATTATGATGTTGCCCAAGTTTTGGGCTCGATCCGAAATCAATAGGTGTGAGAAATTGGACAATTCAAGTTCAACGGCAATTCGTTCCTAATTGGAGTGGTTGGTGTATTCCATACTTCTAGCGATTGGATTTCACTCAAAACTCACCAAATGACTCCTCCCACCATATTATGATGTTGCTCAAGTTTTGGGGTCGATCCGAAATCAATAGGTGTTCCAAATTGGACAATTCAGGTTCAACGGCAGTTCGTTCCTAATTGGAGTGGTTGGCGTTTTCCATACTTCTAGCGATTGGATTTCACTCAAAACTCAGCAAATGACTCCTCCCTCCATATTATGATGTTGCCCAAGTTTTGGGCTCGATCCGAATTCAATAGTTGTGAGAAATTGGTCAATTCAATTTCAACGACAGTTCTTTCCTAATTGGTGTGGTTGGTGTATTCCACACTTCTAGCGATTGGATTTCATTCAAAACTCACCAAATGACTCCTCCCACGATATTATGATGTTGCCCAAGTTTTGGGCTCGATCCGAAATCAATAGGTCTTCCAAATTGGACAATTCATGTTCAACGGCAGTTCGTTCCTAGTTGGAGTGGTTGGTGTATTCCATACTTCTAGCGATTGGATTTCACTCAAAACTCACCAAATGACTCCTCCCACCATATTATGATGTTGCCCAAGTTTTGGGGTCGATCCGAAATCAATAGGTGTTCCAAATTGGACAATTCAAGTTCACCGGCAGTTCGTTCCAAATTGGAGTGGTTGGTGTATTCCATAGTTCTGGCGATTGGATTTCACTCAAAAGTCACCAAATGACTCCTCCCGCCATATTATGATGTTGCCCAAGTTTTGGGCTCGATCCGACATCAATAGGTCTTCAAAATTGGACAATTCAAGTTCAACGGCAGTTCGTTCCTAATTGGAGTGGTTGGTGTATTCCATACTTCGAGTGATTGGATTTCACTCAAAACTCACCAAATGACTCGTCCCACCATATTATGATGTTGCCCAAGTTTTGGGCTCGATCCGAAATCAATAGGTGTGAGAAATTGGACAATTCAAGTTCAACGGCAGTTCGTTCCTAATTGGAGTGGTTGGTGTATTCCATACTTCTAGCGATTGGATTTCACTCAAAACTCACCAAATGACTCCTCCCACCATATTATGATGTTGCCCAAGTTTTGGGCTCGATCCGAATTCAATAGGTGTGAGAAATTGGTCAAATCAATTTCAACGGCAGTTCGTTCCTAATTGGAGTGGTTGGTGTATTCCATACTTCTAGCGATTGGATTTCACTCAAAACTCAGCAAATGACTCCTCCCTCCATATTATGATGTTACCCAAGTTTTGGGCTCGATCCGAATTCAATAGGTGTGACAAATTGGCCAATTCAATTTCAACGACAGTTCTTTCCTAATTGGAGTGGTTGGTGTATTCCGTACTTCTAGCGATTGGATTTCACTCAAAACTCACCAAATGACTCCTCCCACCATATTATGATGTTGCCCAAGTTTTGGGCTCGATCCGAATTCAATAGGTGTGAGAAATTGGTCAATTCAATTTCAACGACAGTTCTTTCCTAATTGGAGTGGTTAGTGTATTCCATACTTCTAGGGATTGGATTTCACTCAAAACTCACCAAATGACTCCTCCCACCATATTATGATGTTGCCCAAGTTTTGGGCTCGATCCGAAATCAGTAGGTGTGAGAAATTGGACAATTCAAGTTCAACGGCATTTCGTTCCGAATTGGAGTGGTTGGTGTATTCCACACTTCTAGCGATTGGATTTCACTCAAAACTCACCAAATGACTCCTCCCACCATATTACGATGTTGCCCATGCTTTGGGCTCGATCCGAAATCAATAGGTGTTCCAAATTGGACAATTCAAGTTCAACGGCAGTTCGTTCCTAATTGGAGTGGTTGGTGTATTCGGTACTTCTAGCGATTGGATTTCGCTCAAAACTCACCAAACGACTCCTCCCTCCATATTATGTTGTTGCCCAAGTTTTGGCCTCGATCCGAAATGAATAGGTCCGAGAAATTGGTCAATTCAATTTCAACGACCGTTCGTTCCTAATTGTAGTGGTTGGTGTATTCCATACGTCTAGCGATTGGATTTCACTCAAAACTCACCAAATGACTCCTCCCACCATATTATGATGTTGCCCAAGTTTTGGGCTCGATCCGAAATCAATAGGTGTGAGAAATTGGACAATTCAAGTTCAACGGCAGTTCGTTCCTAATTGGAGTGGTTGGTGTATTCCTTACTTCTAGCCTTTGGATTTCACTCAAAACTCACCAAATGACTCCTCCCACCATATTATAATGTTGCCCAAGTTTTGGGCTCGATCCGAAATTAATAGGTGTTCTAAATTGGACAATTCAAGTTCAACGGCAGTTCGTTCCAAATTGGAGTGGTTGGTGTATTCCATACCTCTAGCGATTGGATTTCACTCAAAACTCACCAAATGACTCCTCCCACCATATTATGATGTTGCCCAAGTTTTGGGCTCGATCCGAAATCAATAGGTGTGAGATATTGGACAATTCAAGTTCAACGGCAGTTCTTTCCTAATTGGAGTGGTTGGTGTATTCCATACTTCTAGATATTGGATTTCACTCAAAACTCACCAAATGACTCCTCCCACCATATTATATTGTTGCCCAAGTTTTGGGCTCGATCCGAAATTAATAGGAGTTCCAAATTGGACAATTCAAGTTCAACGGCAGTTCGTTCCTAATTGGAGTGGTTGGTGTATTCCATACTTCTAGCGATTGGATTTCACTCAAACCTCACCAAATGAATCCTCCCACCATATTATGATGTTGCCCAAGTTTTAGGCTCAATCCGAAATCAATAGGTGTGAGAAATTGGACAATTCAAGTTCAACGGCAGTTCGTTCCTAATTGGAGTGGTTGGTGTATTCCATACTTCTTGGGATTGGATTTCACTCAAAACTCACCAAATGACTCCTCCCACCATATTATGATGTTGCCCAAAATTTGGGCTCGATCCGAAACAATAGGTGTTCCAAATTGGACAATTCAAGTTCAACGGCAGTTCGTTCCTAATTGGAGTGGTTGGTGTATTCCATACTTCTAGCGATTGGATTTCACTCAAAACTCACCAAATGACTCCTCCCACCATATTATGATGTTGCCCAAGTTTTGGGCTCGATCCGAACTCAATAGGTGTGAGAAATTGGACAATTCAAGTTCAACGGCAGTTCGTTCCTAATTGGAGTGGTTGGTGTATTCCATACTTCTAGCCATTGGATTTCACTCAAAACTCACCAAATGACTCCTCCCACCATATTATAATGTTGCCCAAGTTGTGGAGTCGATCCGAAATTAATAGGTGTTCCAAATTGGACAATTCAAGTTCAACGGCAGTTCGTTCCTAATTGGAGTGGTTGGTGTATTCCATACTTCTAGCGATTGGATTTCACTCAAAATTCACCAAATGAGTCCTCCCACCATATTATGATGTTGCCCAAGTTTTGGGCTCGATCCGAAATCGATAGGTGTTCCAAATTGGACAATTCAAGTTCAACGGCAGTTCGTTCCTAATTGGAGTGGTTGGTGTATTCCATACTTCTAGCGATTGGATTTCACTCAAACATCACCAAATGAATCCTCCCACCATATTATGATGTTTCCCAAGTTTTAGGCTCGATCCGAAATCAATAGGTGTGAGAAATTGGACAATTCAAGTTCAACGGCACTTCGTTCCTAATTGGAGTGGTTGGTGTATTCCATACTTCTAGCCATTGGATTTCACTCAAAACTCACCAAATGACTCCTCCCACCATATTATGATGTTGCCCAAGATTTGGGCTCGATCCGAAACAATAGGTGTTCCAAATTGGACAATTCAATTTCAACGGCAGTTCGTTCCTAATTGGAGTGGTTGGTGTATTCCATACTTCTAGGGATTGGATAGCACTCAAAACTCATCAAATGACTCCTCCCACCATATTATGATTTTGCCCAAGTTTTGGCCTCGATCCGAAATCAATAGGTGTTCCAAATTGGACAATTCAAGTTCAACGGCAGTTCGTTCCTAATTGGAGTGGTTGGTGTATTCCATACTTCTAGCGATTGGATTTCACTCAAAACTCACCAAATGACTCCTCCCACCATATTATGATGTTGCCCACGTTTTGGGCTCGATCCGAACTCAATAGGTGTGAGAAGTTGGACAATTTAAGTTCAACGGCAGTTCGTTCCTAATTGGAGTGGTTGGTGTATTCCATACTTCTAGCGATTGGATTTCACTCGAAACTCACCAAATGACTCCTCCCACCATATTATGATGTTGCCCAAGTTTGGGGTTCGATCCAAAATCAATAGGTACGGGAAATTGGACAATTCAAGTTCAACGGCAGTTCCTTCCTAATTGGAGTGGTTGGTGTATTCCATACTTCTAGCGATTGGATTTCACTCAAAACTCACCAAATGACTCCTCCCGCCATATTATGATGTTGCCCGGGTTTTGGGCTCGATCCGAAATCAATAGGTGTGAGAAATTGGACAATTCAAGTTCAACGGCAGTTCGTTCCTAATTGGCGTGGTTGGTGTATTCCATACTTCTAGCGATTGGATTTCACTCAAAACTCACCAAATGACTCCTCCCACCATATTATGACGTTGCCCAAGTTTTGGGCTCGATCCGAAATCCATAGTTGTTCGAAATTGGACAATTCAAGTTCAACGGCAGTTCGTTCCTAATTGGAGTGGTTGGTGTATTCCATACTTCTAGCAATTGGATTTCACTCAAAACTCCCCAAATGACTCCTCCCACCATATTATGATGTTGCCCAAGTTTGGGGCTGGATCCAAAATTAATATGTGTGAGAAATTGGACAATTCAAGTTCAACGTCCGTTCGTTCCTAATTGGAGTGGTCGATGTATTCCATACTTCTAGAAATTGGATTTCACTCAAAACTCACCAAATGACTCCTCCCACTATATTACGATGTTGCCCAAGTTTGGGGCTCGATCCGAAATCAATAGGTGTGAGAAATTGGACAATTCAAGTTCAACGGCAGTTCGTTCCTAATTGGAGTGGTTGGTGTATTCCATACTTCTAGCGATTGGATAGCACTCAAAACTCATCAAATGACTCCTCCCACCATATTATGATTTTGCCCAAGTTTTGGGCTTGATCCGAAATCAATGGGTGTTCCAAATTGGACAATTCAAGTTCAACGGCAGTTCGTTCCTAATTGGAGTGGTTGGTGTATTCCATACTTCTAGCGATTGGATTTCACTCAAAACTCACCAAATGACTCCTCCCACCATATTATGATGTTGCCCAAGTTTTGGGCTCGATCCGAATTCAACAGGTGTGAGAAATTGGTCAATTCAATTTCAACGACAGTTCTTTCCTAATTGGAGGGGTTGGTGTATTCCATACTTCTAGCGATTGGATTTCTCTCAAAACTCACCAAATGACTCCTCCCACCATATTATGATGTTGCCCAAGTTTTGGGCTCGATCAGAAATCAATACGTGTGAGAAATTGGATAATTCAATTTCAACGGCAGTTCGTTCCTAATTGGAGTGGTTGGTGTATTCCATACTTCTAGCGATTGGATTTCCCTCAAAACTCACCAAATGACTCCTCCCACCATATTATGATGTTGCCCAAGTTTTGGGCTCGATCCGAATTCGATAGGTGTGAGAAATTGGTCAATTCAATTTCAACGACAGTTCTTTCCTAATTGGAGTGGTTGGTGTATTCCATACTTCTAGCGATTGGATTTCTCTCAAAACTCACCAAATGACTCCTCCCACCATATTATGATGTTGCCCAAGTTTTGGGCTCGATCCGAATTCAACAGGTGTGAGAAATTGGTCAATTCAATTTCAACGACAGTTCTTTCCTAATTGGAGTGGTTGGTGTATTCCATACTTCTAGCGATTGGATTTCTCTCAAAACTCACCAAATGACTCCTCCCACCATATTATGATGTTGCCCAAGTTTTGGGCTCGATCCGAAATCAATAGGTGTGAGAAATTGGACAATTCAAGTTCAACGGCAGTTCGTTCCTAATTGGAGTGGTTGGGGTATTCCATACTTCTAGCAATTGGATTTCACTCAAAACTCACCAAATGACTCCTCCCACCATATTATGATGTTGCCCAAGTTTTGGGCTCGATCCGAAATGAACAGTTCTTCCAAAATTGGACAATTCAAGTTCAACGGCAGTTCGTTCCTAACTGGAGTGGTTGGTGTATTCCATACTTCTAGCGATTGGATTTCACTCAAAACTCACCAAATGACTCCTCCCACCATATTATGATGTTGCCCAAGTTTTGGGCTCGATCCGAAATCAATAGATGTTTCAAATTGGACAATTCAAGTTCAACGGCAGTTCGTTCCTAATTGGAGTGGTTGGTGTATTCCTTACTTCTAGCGATTGGATTTCACTCCAAACTCACCAAATGACTCCTCCCACCATATTATGATGTTGCCCAAGTTTTGGGCTCGATCCGAAATCAATAGCTGTGAGAATTTGGACAATTCAAGTTCAACAGCAGTTCGTTCCTAATTGGAGTGGTTGGGGTATTCCATACTTCTAGCAGTTGGATTTCACCCAAAACACACCAAATGACTCCTCCCACCATATTATGATGTTGCCCAAGTTTTGGGCTCGATCCGAAATCAATAGGTGTGAGAAATTTGTCAATTCAATTTCAACGACAGTTCTTTCCTAATTGGAGTGGTTGGTGTATTCCTTACTTCTACCGATTGGATTTCACTCAAAACACAACAAATGACTCCACCCACCATATTATGATGTTGCCCAAGTTTTGGGCTCGATCCGAAATCAATAGTTCTTCCAAATTGGACAATTCAAGTTCAACGGCAGTTCGTTCCTAATTGGAGTGGTTTTTTGTATTCCATACTTCTAGCGATTGGATTTTACTCAAAACTCACCAAATGACTCCTCCCACCATATAATGACGTTGCCCAAGTTTTGGGCTCAATCCGAAATCAATAGGTGTTCCAAATTGGACAATTCAAGTTCAACGGCAGTTCGTTCCTAATTGGAGTGGTTGGTGTATTCCATACTTCTAGCGATTGGATTTCACTCAAAACTCAACAAATGACTCCTCCCACCATGTTATGATGTTGCCCAGGTTTTGTGCTCGATCAGAAATCAATACGTGTTCCCAATTGGATAATTCAATTTCAACCGCAGTTCGTTCCTAATTGGAGTGGTTGGTGTATTCCATACTTCTAGCGATTGGATTTCCCTCAAAACTCACCAAATGACTCCTCCCACCATATTATGATGTTGCCCATGTTTTGGGCTCGATTCGAATTCGATAGGTGTGAGAAATTGGTCAATTCAATTTCAACGACAGTTCTTTCCTAATTGGAGTGGTTGGTGTATTACATACTTCTAGCGATTGGATTTCACTCAAAACTCACCAAATGACTCCTCCCACCATATTATGATGTTGCCCAAGTTTTGGGCTCATCCGAATTCAATAGGTGTGAGAAATTGGTCAATTCAATTTCAACGACATTTCTTTCCTAATTGGAGTGGTTGGTGTATTCCAAACTTCTAACGATTGGATTTCACTCAAATTTCACCAAATCACTCCTCCCACCATATTATGATGTTGCCCAAGTTTTGGGCTCGATCCGAAATCAATAGGTGTTCGAATATGACAATTCAAGTTCAACGACAGTTCGTTCCCAACTGGAATGGTTGGTGTATTCCATACTTCAAGCGATCGGATTTCACTCACAACTCAACAAATGACTCCTCCCACCATATTATGATGTTGCCCAAGTTTTGGAATCGATCCGAAATCAATAGGTCTTCCAAATTGGACAATTCAAGTTCAACGGCAGTTCGTTCCTAATTGGAGTGGTTGGTGTATTCCATACTTCTAGCGATTGGATTTCACTCAAAACTCACCAAACGACTCCTCCCACCATATTATGATGTTGCCCAAGTTTTGGGCTCGATCTGAAATCAATACGTGTTCCAAATTGGACAATTCAAGTTCAACGGCAGTTCGTTCCTAATTGGAGTGGTTGGTGTATTCCATACTTCTTGTGATTGGATTTCTCTCCAAACTCACCAAAGGACTCCTCCCACCATATTATGATGTTGCCCAAGTTTGGGGCTCGATCCGAAATCAATAGGTGTGAGAAATTGGACAATTCAAGTTCAACGGCAGTTCGTTCCTAATTGGAGTGGTTGGTGTATTCCATACTTCTAATGATTGGATTTACTCAAAACTCACCAAATGACTCCTCCCACCATATAATGACGTTGCCCAAGTTTTGGGGTCGATCCGAATTCAATAGGTGTTCCAAATTGGACAATTCAAGTTCGACGGCAGTTCGTTCCTAATTGGAGTGGTTGGTGTATTCCATACTTCTAGCGATTGGATTTCACTCAAAACTCACCAAATGACTCCTCCCACCATATTATGATGTTGCCCAAGTTTTGGGCTCGATACGAAATCAATAGGTGTGAGAAATTGGACAATTCAATTTCAACGACAGTTCTTTCCTAATTGGAGTGGTTGGTGTATTCCATACTTCTAGCGATTGGATTTCTCTCAAAACTCCCCAAATGACTCCTCCCACCATATTATGATGTTGCCAAAGTTTTGGGCTCGATCCGAAATCAATAGGTGTGAGAAATTGGACAATTCAAGTTCAACGGCAGTTCGTTCCTAATTGGAGTGGTTGGGGTATTCCATACTTGTAGCAATTGGATTTCACTCAAAACTCACCAAATGACTCCTCCCACCATATTATGATGTTGCCCAAGTTTTGGGCTCGATCCGAAATCAATAGGTCTTCCAAATTGGACAATTCAAGTTCAACGGCAGTTCGTTCCAATTTGGAGTGGTTGGTGTATTCCATACTTCTAGCGATTTGATTTCACTAAAAACTAACTAAATGACTCCTCCCACCATATTATGATGTTGTCCAAGTTTTGGGCTCGATCCGAAATCAATAGGTGTTCCAAATTGGACAATTCAAGTTCAACGGCAGTTCGTTCCAAATTGGAGTGGTTGGTGTATTCCATAGTTCTGGCGATTGGATTTCGCTCAAAAGTCACCAAATGACTCTTACCACCATATTATGATGTTGCCCAAGTTTTGGGCTCGATCCGAAATCAATAGGTGTGAGAAATTGGACAATTCAAGTTGAACGGCAGTTCGTTCCTAATTGGAGTGGTTGGTGTATTCCATACTTCTAGCGATTGGATTTAACTCAAAACTCACCAAATGACTCCTCCCACCATATTATGATGTTGCCCAAGTTTTGGGCTCGATCCGAAATCAATAGGTGTTAGAAATTGGACAATTCAAGTTCAACGGCAGTTCGTTCCTACTTGGAGTGGTTGGTGTATTCCATACTTCTAGCGATTGGATTTCACTCAAAACTAACCAAATGACTCCTCCCACCATATTATGATGTTGCCCAAGTTTTGGGCTCGATCCGAAATCAATAGGTCTTCCAAATTGGACAATTCAAGTTCAACGGCAGTTCGTTCCTAATTGGAGTGGTTGGTGTATTCCATACTTCTAGTGATTGGATTTCTCTCCAAACTCACCAAATGACTCCACCCACCATATTATGATGTTGCCCAAGTTTTGGCCTCGATCCGAAATCAATAGGTCTTCCAAATTGGACAATTCAAGTTCAACGGCAGTTCGTTCCTAATTGGAGTGGTTGGTGTATTCCATACTTCTAGCGATTGGATTTCACTCAAAACTCACCAAACGACTCCTCCCACCATATTATGATGTTGCCCAAGTTTTGGGCTCGATCCGAAATCAATAGGTGTGAGAAATTGGACAATTCAAGTTCAACGGCAGTTCGTTCCTAATTGGAGTGGTTGGGGTATTCCATACTTCTAGCAATTGGATTTCACTCAAAACTCACCAAATGACTCCTCCCACCGTATTATGATGTTGTACAAATTTGGGGCTCGATCCGAAATCAATAGGTGTGAGAAATTGGACAATTCAAGTTCAACGGCAGTTCGTTCCTAATTGGAGTGGTTGGTGTATTCCATACTTCTAGCAATTGGATTTCACTCAAAACTCACCAAATGACTCCTCCCACCGTATTATGATGTTGCACAAATTTGGGGCTCGATCCGAAATCAATAGGTGTGAGAAATTGGACAATTCAAGTTCAACGGCAGTTCGTTCCTAATTGGAGTGTTTGGTGTATTCCGTACTTCTAGTGATTGGATTTCACTCAAAACTCACCAAATGACTCCTCCGACCATATTATGATGTTGCCCAAGTTCTGGGCTCCATCCGAAATCAATAGGTGTGAGAAGTTGGACAATTCAAGTTCGACGGCAGTTCGTTCCTAATTGGAGTGGTTGGTGTATTCCATACTTCAAGCGATTGGATTTCACTCAAAACTCACCAAATGACTCCTCCCACCATATTATGATGTTGCCCAAGTTTTGGGCTCGTTCCGAAATCAGTAGATGTGTGAAATTGGACAATTCAAGTTAAACGGCAGTTCGTTCCTAATTGGAGTGGTTGGTGTATTCCATACTTCTAGCGATTGGATTTCACTTATAACTCACCAAATGACTGCTCCCACCATATTATGATGTTGCCCAAGTTTTGGGCTCGATCCGAAATCAATAGGTGTGAGAAATTGGACAATTCAAGTTCAACGGCAGTTCGTTCCTAATTGGAGTGGTTGGGGTATTCCATACTTCTAGCAATTTGATTTCACTCAAAACTCACCAAATGACTCCTCCCACCGTATTATGATGTTGCACAAATTTGGGGCTCGATCCGAAATCAATAGGTGTGAGAAATTGGAAAATTCAAGTTCAACGGCAGTTCGTTCTTAATTGGAGTGTTTGGTGTATTCCGTACTTCTAGTGATTGGATTTCACTCAAAACTCACCAAATGACTCCTCCGACCATATTATGATGTTGCCCAAGTTTTGGGCTCGATCCGAAATCAATAGGTATTCCAAATTGGACAATTCAAGTTCAATGGCAGTACGTCCCTAATTGGTGTGGTTGGTGTATTCCATACTTCTAGCGATTGGATTTCATTCAAAACTCACCAAATGACTCCTCTCACCATATTATGATGTTGCCCAAGTTTTGGGCTCGATCCGAAATCAATAGGTATTCCAAATTGGACAATTCAAGTTCAACGGCAGTACGTTCCTAATTGGAGTGGTTGGTGTATTCCATGCTTCTAGCGTTCACTCAAAACTCACCAAATGACTTCTCCCACCATATTATGATGTTGCCCATGTTTTGGGCTCGATCCGAAATCAATAGGTGTTCCAAATTGGACAATTCAAGTTCAACGGCAGTTCATTCCTAATTGGAGTGGTTGGTGTATTCCATACTTCTAGCAATCGGATTTCACCCAAAACTCACCAAATGAATCCTCCAACCATATTATGATGTTGCCCAAGTTTTGGGCTCGATCCGAAATCTATAGGTGTTCCAAATTGGACAATTCAAGTTCAACGGCAGTTCATTACTAATTGGAGTGGTTGGTGTATTCCATACTTCTAGCAATCGGATTTCACTCAAAACTCACCAAATGACTCCTCCCACCATATTATGATGTTGCCCAAGTTTTGGGCTCCATCCGAAATCAATAGGTGTTCCAAATTGGACAATTCAAGTTCAACGGCAGTTCGTTCGTAATTGGAGTGGTTGGTGTATTCCAAACTTCTAGCGATCGGATTTCACTCAAAACTCACCAAATGACACCTCCCACCATATTAAGTAGTTTCCCAAGTTTTGGGCTCGATCCGAAATCAATAGGTGTTCGAAATTGGACAATTCAAGTTCAACGGCAGTTCGTTCCTAATTGGAGTGGTTGGTGTATTCCGTACTTCTAGCGATTGGATTTCATTCAAAACTCACCAAATGACTCCTCCCACCATATTATGATGTTGCCCAAGTTTTGGGCTCGATCCGAAATGAACAGTTCTTCCAAATTGGACAATTCAAGTTCAACGGCAGTTCGTTCCTAACTGGAGTGGTTGGTGTATTCTATACTTCTAGCGATTGGATTTCACTCAAAACTCACCAAATGACTCCTCCCACCATATTATGATGTTGCCCAAGTTTTGGGCTCGATCCGAATTCGATAGGTGTGAGAAATTGGTCAATTCAATTTCAACGACAGTTCTTTCCTAATTGGAGTGGTTGGTGTATTCCATACTTCTAACGATTGGATTTCTCTCCAAACTCACCAAATGACTCCTCCCACCATATTATGATGTTGCCCAAGTTTTGGGCTCGATCAGAAATCAATACGTGTGAGAAATTGGATAATTCAATTTCAACGGCAGTTCGTTCCTAATTGGAGTGGTTGGTGTATTCCATACTTCTAGCGATTGGATTTCCCTCAAAACTCACCAAATGACTCCTCCCACCATATTATGATGTTGCCCAAGTTTTGGGCTCGATCCGAAATCAATAGGTGTGAGAAATTGGACAATTCAAGTTCAACGGCAGTTCGTTCCTAATTGGAGTGGTTGGGTTATTCCATACTTCTAGCGATTGGATTTCATTCAAAACTCACCAAATGACTCCTCCCACCATATTATGATGTTGCCCAAGTTTGGGGCTCGATCCGAAATCAGTAGATGTGAGAAATTGGACAATTCAAGTTCAACGGCAGTTCGTTCCTAATTGGCGTGGTTGGTGTATTCCATACTTCTAGCGATTGGATTTCACTCAAAACTCACCAAATGACTCCTCCCACCATTTTATGATGTTGCCCAAGTTTGGGGCTCGATCCGAAATCAATAGGTGTTCCAAATTGGACAATTCAAGTTCAACGGCAGTTCATTCCTAATTGGAGTGGTTGGTGTATTCCATACTTCTAGCAATCGGATTTCACCCAAAACTCACCAAATGACTCCTCCCACCATGTTATGATGTTGCCCAAGTTTTGGGCTCGATCCGAAATCAATAGGTGTTCCAAATTGGACAATTCAAGTTCAACGGCAGTTCGTTCCAAATTGGAGTGGTTGGTGTATTCCATAGTTCTGGCGATTGGATTTCACTCAAAAGTCACCAAATGACTCTTACCACCATATTATTACGTTGCCCAAGTTTTGGGCTCGATCTGAAATCAATAGATGTGAGAAATTGGACAATTCAAGTTCAACGGCAGTTCGTTCCTAATTGGAGTGGTTGGGTATTCCAAACTTCTAGCGATCGGATTTCACTCAAAACTCACCAAATCACTCCTCCCACCATATTAAGTAGTTTCCCAAGTTTTGGGCTCGATCCGAAATCAATAGGTGTTCGAAATTGGACAATTCAAGTTCATTGGCAGTTCGTTCCTAATTGGAGTGGTTGGTGTGTTCCATACTTCTAGCGATTGGATTTCACTCAAAACTCACCAAATGACTCCTCCCACCATATTATGTTGTTGCCCAAGTTTTGGGCTCGATCCGAATTCGATAGGTGTGAGAAATTGGTCAATTCAATTTCAACGACAGTTCTTTCCTAATTGGAGTGGTTGGTGTATTCCATACTTCTAGCGATTGGATTTCACTCAAAACTCACCAAATGACTCCTCCCACCATATTATGATGTTGCCCAAGTTTTGGGCTCGATCCGAATTCAACAGGTGTGAGAAATTGGTCAATTCACTTTCAACGACAGTTCTTTCCTAATTGGAGTGGTTGGTGTATTCCATACTTCTAGCGATTGGATTTCTCTCAAAACTCACCAAATGACTCCTCCCTCCATATTATGATGTTGCCCAAGTTTTGGGCTCAATCCGAAATCAATAGGTGTGAGAAATTGGACAATTCAAGTTCAACGGCAGTTCGTTCCTAATTGGAGTGGTTGGGGTATTCCATACTTCTAGCGATTGGATTTCACTCAAAACTCACCAAATGACTCCTCCCACCATATTATGATGTTGCCCAAGTTTTGGGCTCGATCCGAATTCAATAGGTGTGAGAAATTGGACAATTCAAGTTCAACGGCAGTTCGTTCCTAATTGGAGTGGTTGGTGTATTCCGTACTTCTAGCGATTGGATTTCATTCAAAACTCACCAAATGACTCCTCCCACCATATTATGATGTTGCCCAAGTTTTGGGCTCGATCCGAAATGAACAGTTCTTCCAAATTGGACAATTCAAGTTCAACGGCAGTTCGTTCCTAACTGGAGTGGTTGGTGTATTCTATACTTCTAACGATTGGATTTCACTCAACACTCACCAAATGACTCCTCCCACCATATTATGATGTTGCCCAAGTTTTGGGCTCGATCCGAATTCGATAGGTGTGAGAAATTGGTCAATTCAATTTCAACGACAGTTCTTTCCTAATTGGAGTGGTTGGTGTATTCCATACTTCTAACGATTGGATTTCTCTCAAAACTCACCAAATGACTCCTCCCACCATATTATGATGTTGCCCAAGTTTTGGGCTCGATCAGAAATCAATACGTGTGAGAAATTGGATAATTCAATTTCAACGGCAGTTCGTTCCTAATTGGAGTGGTTGGTGTATTCCATACTTCTAGCGATTGGATTTCCCTCAAAACTCACCAAATGACTCCTCCCACCATATTATGATGTTGCCCAAGTTTTGGGCTCGATCCGAATTCGATAGGTGTGAGAAATTGGTCAATTCAATTTCAACGACAGTTCTTTCCTAATTGGAGTGGTTGGTGTATTCCATACTTCTAGCGATTGGATTTCTCTCAAAACTCACCAAATGACTCCTCCCACCATATTATGATGTTGCCCAAGTTTTGGGCTCGATCCGAATTCAACAGGTGTGAGAAATTGGTCAATTCACTTTCAACGACAGTTCTTTCCTAATTGGAGTGGTTGGTGTATTCCATACTTCTAGCGATTGGATTTCTCTCAAAACTCACCAAATGACTCCTCCCTCCATATTATGATGTTGCCCAAGTTTTGGGCTCAATCCGAAATCAATAGGTGTGAGAAATTGGACAATTCAAGTTCAACGGCAGTTCGTTCCTAATTGGAGTGGTTGGGGTATTCCATACTTCTAGCGATTGGATTTCACTCAAAACTCACCAAATGACTCCTCCCACCATATTATGATGTTGCCCAAGTTTTGGGCTCGATCCGAATTCAATAGGTGTGAGAAATTGGACAATTCAAGTTCAACGGCAGTTCGTTCCTAATTGGAGTGGTTGGTGTATTCCGTACTTCTAGCGATTGGATTTCATTCAAAACTCACCAAATGACTCCTCCCACCATATTATGATGTTGCCCAAGTTTTGGGCTCGATCCGAAATGAACAGTTCTTCCAAATTGGACAATTCAAGTTCAACGGCAGTTCGTTCCTAACTGGAGTGGTTGGTGTATTCTATACTTCTAACGATTGGATTTCACTCAACACTCACCAAATGACTCCTCCCACCATATTATGATGTTGCCCAAGTTTTGGGCTCGATCCGAATTCGATAGGTGTGAGAAATTGGTCAATTCAATTTCAACGACAGTTCTTTCCTAATTGGAGTGGTTGGTGTATTCCATACTTCTAACGATTGGATTTCTCTCAAAACTCACCAAATGACTCCTCCCACCATATTATGATGTTGCCCAAGTTTTGGGCTCGATCAGAAATCAATACGTGTGAGAAATTGGATAATTCAATTTCAACGGCAGTTCGTTCCTAATTGGAGTGGTTGGTGTATTCCATACTTCTAGCGATTGGATTTCCCTCAAAACTCACCAAATGACTCCTCCCACCATATTATGATGTTGCCCAAGTTTTGGGCTCGATCCGAATTCGATAGGTGTGAGAAATTGGTCAATTCAATTTCAACGACAGTTCTTTCCTAATTGGAGTGGTTGGTGTATTCCATACTTCTAGCGATTGGATTTCACTCGAAACTCACCAAATGACTCCTCCCACCATATTATGATGTTGCCCAAGTTTTGGGCTCGATCCGAATTCAACAGGTGTGAGAAATTGGTCAATTCACTTTCAACGACAGTTCTTTCCTAATTGGAGTGGTTGGTGTATTCCATACTTCTAGCGATTCGATTTCTCTCAAAACTCACCAAATGACTCCTCCCACCATATTATGATGTTGCCCAAGTTTTGGGCTCGATCCGAAATCAATAGGTGTGAGAAATTGGACAATTCAAGTTCAACGGCAGTTCGTTCCTAATTGGAGTGGTTGGGGTATTCCATACTTCTAGCGATTGGATTTCTCTCAAAACTCACCAAATGACTCCTCCCACCACATTATGATGTTGCCCAAGTTTTGGGCTCGATCCGAATTCAATAGGTGTGAGAAATTGGACAATTCAAGTTCAACGGCAGTTCGTTCCTAATTGGAGTGGTTGGTGTATTCCGTACTTCTAGCGATTGGATTTCACTCAAAACTCACCAAATGACTCCTCCCACCATATTATGATGTTGCCGAAGTTTTGGGCTCGATCCGAAATGAACAGTTCTTCCAAATTGGACAATTCAAGTTCAACGGCAGTTCGTTCCTAACTGGAGTGGTTGGTGTATTCCATACTTCTAGCGATTGGATTTCACTCAAAACTCACCAAATGACTCCTCCCACCATATTATGATGTTGCCCAAGTTTTGGGCTCGATCCGAAATCAATAGGAGTGAGAAATTGGTCAATTCAATTTCAACGACAGTTCGTTCCTAATTGGAGTGGTTGGTGTATTCCATACGTCTAGCGATTGGATTTCACTCAAAACTCACCAAATGACTCCTCCCACTATATTATGATGTTGCCCAAGTTTTGGGCTCGATCCGAAATCAATAGATGTTTCAAATTGGACAATTCAAGTTCAACGGCAGTTCGTTCCTAATTGGAGTGGTTGGTGTATTCCTTACTTCTAGCGATTGGATTTCACTCAAAACTCACCAAATGACTCCTCCCACCATATTATTTTGTTGCCCAAGTTTTGGGCTCGATCCGAAATCAATAGCTGTGAGAAATTGGACAATTCAAGTTCAACGGCAGTTCGTTCCTAATTGGAGTGGTTGGGCTATTCCATACTTCTAGCAGTTGGATTTCACTCAAAACTCACCAAATGACTCCTCCCACCATATTATTTTGTTGCCCAAGTTTTGGGCTCGATCCGAAATCAATAGCTGTGAGAAATTGGACAATTCAATTTCAACGGCAGTTCGTTCCTAATTGGAGTGGTTGGTGTATTCCATACTTCTAGCGATTGGATTTCCCTCAAAACTCACCAAATCACTCCTCCCACCATATTATGATGTTGCCCAAGTTTTGGGCTCGATCCGAATTCGATAGGTGTGAGAAATTGGTCAATTCAATTTCAACGACAGTTCTTTCCTAATTGGAGTGGTTGGTGTATTCCATACTTCTAGCGATTGGATTTCTCTCAAAACTCACCAAATGACTCCTCCCACCATATTATGATGTTGCCCAAGTTTTGGGCTCGATCCGAATTCAACAGGTGTGAGAAATTGGTCAATTCACTTTCAACGACAGTTCTTTCCTAATTGGAGTGGTTGGTGTATTCCATACTTCTAGCGATTGGATTTCTCTCAAAACTCACCAAATGACTCCTCCCACCATATTATGACGTTGCCCAAGTTTTGGGCTCGATCCGAAATCAATAGGTCTTCCAAATTGGACAATTCAAGTTCAACGGCAATTTGTTCCTAATTAGAGTGGTTGGTGTATTCCATACTTCTAGTGATTCGATTTCTGTCCAAACTCACCAAATGACTCCTCCCACCATATTATGATGTTGCCCAAGTTTTGGGCTCGATCCGAAATCAATAGGTGTTCCAAATTGGACAATTCAAGTTCAACGGCAGTTCGTTCCAAACTGGAGTGGTTGGTGTATTCCATACTTCTAGCGATTGGATTTCACTCAAAATTCACCAAATGGCTCCTCCCACCATATTATGATGTTGCCCAAGTTTTGGGCTCGATCCGAAATCAATAGGTGTTCCAAATTGGATAATTCAAGTTCAACGGCAGTTCGTTCCTAATTGGAGTGGTTGGTGTATTCCATACTTCTAGTGATTGGATTTCTCTCAAAACTCACCAAATGACTCCTCCCACCATATTATGATGTTGCCTACGTTTTGGGCTCGATCCGAAATCAATAGGTGTGAGAAATTGGTCAATTCAATTTCAACAACAGTTCTTTCCTAATTGGAGTGGTTGGTGTATTCCATACTTCTAGCGATTGGATTTCACTCAAAACTCACCAAATGACTCATCCCACCATATTATGATGTTGCCCAAGTTTTGGGCTCGATCCGAAATCAATAGGTATTCCAAATTGGACAATTCAAGTTCAACGGCAGGACGTCCCATATTGGAGTGGTTGGTGTATTCCATACTTGTAGCAATTTGATTTCATTCAAAACTCACTAAATGACTCCTACCACCATATTATGATGTTGCCCAAGTTTTGGGCCCCGATCCGAAGTCAATAGGTGTGAGAAATTGGACAATTCAAGTTCAACGGTAGTTCGTTACTAATTGTAGTGGTTGGTGTATTCCATACTTCTAGTGATTGGATTTCTCTCCAAACTCACCAAATGACTCCTCCCACCATATTATGATGTTGCCCAAGTTTTGGGCTCGATCCGAAATCAACAGGTGTGAGAAATTGGTCAATTCAATTTCAATGACAGTTCTTTACGAATTGGAGTGGTTCGTGTATTCCATACTTCTAGCGATTCGATTTCCCCCAAAACTCACCAAATGACTCCTCCCACCATATTATGATGTTGCCCAAGTTTTGGGCTCGATCTGAAATCAATCGGTCTTCCAAATTGGACAATTCAAGTTCAACGGCAGTTCGTTCCTAATTGGAGTGGTTGGTGTATTCCATACTTCTAGCGATTGGATTTCACTCAAAACTCCCCAAATGACTCCTCCCACCATATTATGATGTTGCCCAAGTGTTGGGCTCAATCCGAAATCAATAGGTGTGAGAAAGTGGACAATTCAAGTTCAACGGCAGTTCGTTCCTAATTGGAGTGGTTGGTGCATTCCATACTTCTAGTGATTGGATTTCACTCAAAACTCACCAAATGACTCCTCCCACCATATTATGATGTTGCCCAAGTTTTGGGCTCGATCCGAATTCAATAGGTGTGACAAATTCGTCAATTCAATTTGAACGACAGTTCTTTCCTAATTAGAGTGGTTAGTGTATTCCATACTTCTAGCGATTGGATTTCACTCAAAACTCACCAAATGACTCCTCCCACCATATTATGATGTTGCCAAAGTTTTGGGCTCGATCCGAAATCAGTAGGTCTTCCAAATTGGACAATTCAAGTTCAACGGCAGTTCGTTCCCAATTGGAGTGGTTGGTGTATTCCATACTTCTAGCGATTGGATTTCACTCAAAACTCACCAAATGACTCCTCCCACCATATTATGATGTTGCCCATGTTTTGGGGTCGATCCGAAATCAATAGGTGTTCCAAATTGGACAATTCAAGTTCAACAGCAGTTCGTTCCAAATTGGAGTGGTTGGTGTATTCCATAGTTCTGGCGATTGGATTTCACTCAAAAGTCACCAAATGACTCCTCCCACCATATTACGATGTTGCCCAAGTTTTGGGCTCGATCCGAAATCAATAGGTGTGAGAAATTGGACAATTCAAGTTCAACGGCAGTTCGTTCCTAATTGGAGTGGTTGGTGTTTTCCATACTTCTAGCGATTGGATTTCACTCAAAACTCACCAAATGACTCCTCCCACCATGTTATGATGTTGCCCAAGTTTTGGGCTCGATCCGAAAGCAATAGGTGTTCGAAATTGGACAATTCAAGTTCAACGGCAGTTCGTTCCTAATTGCAGTGGTTGGTGTATTCCATACTTCTAGCGATTGGATTTCACTCAAAACTCACCAAATGAGTCCTCCCCCCATATTATGATGTTGCCCAAGTTTTGGGCTCGATCTGAAATCAATAGGTTTTCCAAATTGGACAATTCAAGTTCAACGGCAGTTCGTTCCTAACTGGAGTGGTTGATGTATTCCATACTTCTAGCGATTGGATTTCACTCAAAACTCACCAAATGACTCCTCCCACCATATTATGAAGTTGCCCAAGTTTTGGGCTCGATCCGAAATCAATAGGTGTTCCAAATTGGACAATTCAAGTTCAACGGCAGTTCGTTCCTAATTGGAGTGGTTGGTGTATTCGATACTTCTAGCGATTGGATTTCACTCAAAACTCACCAAACGACTCCTCCCACCATATTATGTTGTTGCCCAAGTTTTGGGCTCGATCCGAAATCAATAGGTCCGAGAAATTGGTCAATTCAATTTCAACGACCGTTCGTTCCTAATTGTAGTGGTTGGTGTATTCCGTACGTCTAGCGATTGGATTTCACTCAAAACTCACCAAATGACTCCTCCCACCATATTATGATGTTGCCCAAGTTTTGGGCTCGATCCAAAATCAATAGGGGTTCCAAATTGGACAATTCAAGTTCAACGGCAGTTCGTTCCTAATTGGAGTGGTAGGTGTATTCCATACTTCTAGCGATTGGATTTCACTCAAAACTCACCAAATGATTCCTCCCACCATATTATGATGTTGCCCATGTTTTGGGCTCGATCCGAAATCAATAGGTCTAAGAAATTGGTCAATTTAATTTCAACGACAGTTCGTTCCTAATTGGAGTGGTTGGTGTTTTCCATACTTCTAGCGATTGGATTTCACTCAAAACTCACCAAATGACTCCTCCCACCATATTATGATGTTGCCCAAGTTTTGGGCTCGATCCGAAATCAATAGGTGTTCCAAATTGGACAATTCAAGTTCAACGGCAGTTCGTTCCTAATTGGAGTGGTTGGTGTATTCCATACTTCTAGCGATTGGATTTCACTCAAAACTCACCAAATGACTCCTCCCACCATATTATGAAGTTGCCCAAGTTTTGGGCTCGATCCGAAATCAATAGGTGTGAGAAATTGGACAATTCAAGTTCAACGGCAGTTCGTTCCTAATTGGAGTGGTTGGTGTATTCCATATTTCGAGCGATTGGATTTCACTCAAAACTAACCAAATGACTCCTCCCACCATATTATGATGTTGCCCAAGTTTTGGGCTCGATCTGAAATCAATAGGTTTTCCAAATTGGACAATTCAAGTTCAACGGCAGTTCGTTCCTAACTGGAGTGGTTGATGTATTCCATACTTCTAGCGATTGGATTTCACTCAAAACTCACCAAATGACTCCTCCCACCATATTATGAAGTTGCCCAAGTTTTGGGCTCGATCCGAAATCAATAGGTGTGAGAAATTGGACAATTCAAGTTCAACGGCAGTTCGTTCCTAATTGGAGTGGTTGGTGTATTCCATATTTCTGGCGATTGGATTTCACTCAAAACTAACCAAATGACTCCTCCCACCATATTATGATGTTGCCCAAGTTTTGGGCTCGATCCGAAATCAATAGGGGTTCCAAATTGGACAATTCAAGTTCAACGGCAGTTCGTTCCTAATTGGAGTGGTAGGTGTATTCCATACTTCTAGCGATTGGATTTCACTCAAAACTCACCAAATGATTCCTCCCACCATATTATGATGTTGCCCATGTTTTGGGCTCGATCCGAAATCAATAGGTCTAAGAAATTGGTCAATTTAATTTCAACGACAGTTCGTTCCTAATTGGAGTGGTTGTTGTTTTCCATACTTCTAGCGACTGGATTTCACTCAAAACTCACCAAATGACTCCTCCCACCATATTATGATGTTGCCCAAGTTTTGGGCTCGATCCGAAATCAATAGGTGTTCCAAATTGGACAATTCAAGTTCAACGGCAGTTCGTTCCTAATTGGAGTGGTTGGTGTATTCCATACTTCTAGCGATTGGATTTCACTCAAAACTCACCAAATGACTCCTCCCACCATATTATGAAGTTGCCCAAGTTTTGGGCTCGATCCGAAATCAATAGGTGTGAGAAATTGGACAATTCAAGTTCAACGGCAGTTCGTTCCTAATTGGAGTGGTTGGTGTATTCCATATTTCGAGCGATTGGATTTCACTCAAAACTAACCAAATGACTACTCCCACCATATTATGATGTTGCCCAAGTTTTGGGCTCGATCTGAAATCAATAGGTTTTCCAAATTGGACAATTCAAGTTCAACGGCAGTTCGTTCCTAACTGGAGTGGTTGATGTATTCCATACTTCTAGCGATTGGATTTCACTCAAAACTCACCAAATGACTCCTCCCACCATATTATGAAGTTGCCCAAGTTTTGGGCTCGATCCGAAATCAATAGGTGTGAGAAATTGGACAATTCAAGTTCAACGGCAGTTCGTTCCTAATTGGAGTGGTTGGTGTATTCCATATTTCTGGCGATTGGATTTCACTCAAAACTAACCAAATGACTCCTCCCACCATATTATGATGTTGCCCAAGTTTTGGGCTCGATCCGAAATCAATAGGTGTTCCAAATTGGACAATTCAAGTTCAACGGCAGTTCGTTCCTAATTGGAGTGGTTGGTGTATTCGATACTTCTAGCGATTGGATTTCACTCAAAACTCACCAAACGACTCCTCCCACCATATTATGTTGTTGCCCAAGTTTTGGGCTCGATCCGAAATCAATAGGTCCGAGAAATTGGTCAATTCAATTTCAACGACCGTTCGTTCCTAATTGTAGTGGTTGGTGTATTCCGTACGTCTAGCGATTGGATTTCACTCAAAACTCACCAAATGACTCCTCCCACCATATTATGATGTGGCCCAAGTTTTGGGCTCGATCCGAAATCAATAGGTGTTCCAAATTGGACAATTCAAGTTCAACGGCAGTTCGTTCCAAATTGGAGTGGTTGGTGTATTCCGTACTTCTAGCGATTGGATTTCACTCAAAACTCACCAAATGACTCCTCCCACCATATTATGATGTTGCCCATGTTTTGGGCTCGATCCGAAATCAATAGGTCTATGAAATTGGTCAATTTAATTTCAACGACAGTTCGTTCCTAATTGGAGTGGTTGGTGTATTCCATACTTCTAGCGATTGGATTTCACTCAAAACTCACCAAATGACTCCTCCCACCATATTATGAAGTTGCCCAAGTTTTGGGCTCGATCCGAAATCAATAGGTGTGAGAAATTGGACAATTCAAGTTCAACGGCAGTTCGTTCCTAATTGGAGTGGTTGGTGTATTCCATATTTCTGGCGATTGGATTTCACTCAAAACTAACCAAATGACTCCTCCCACCATATTATGATGTTGCCCAAGTTTTGGGCTCGATCCGAAATCAATAGGTGTTCCAAATTGGACAATTCAAGTTCAACGGCAGTTCGTTCCTAATTGGAGTGGTTGGTGTATTCGATACTTCTAGCGATTGGATTTCACTCAAAACTCACCAAACGACTCCTCCCACCATATTATGTTGTTGCCCAAGTTTTGGGCTCGATCCGAAATCAATAGGTCCGAGAAATTGGTCAATTCAATTTCAACGACCGTTCGTTCCTAATTGTAGTGGTTGGTGTATTCCGTACGTCTAGCGATTGGATTTCACTCAAAACTCACCAAATGACTCCTCCCACCATATTATGATGTGGCCCAAGTTTTGGGCTCGATCCGAAATCAATAGGTGTTCCAAATTGGACAATTCAAGTTCAACGGCAGTTCGTTCCAAATTGGAGTGGTTGGTGTATTCCGTACTTCTAGCGATTGGATTTCACTCAAAACTCACCAAATGACTCCTCCCACCATATTATGATGTTGCCCATGTTTTGGGCTCGATCCGAAATCAATAGGTCTATGAAATTGGTCAATTTAATTTCAACGACAGTTCGTTCCTAATTGGAGTGGTTGGTGTATTCCATACTTCTAGCGATTGGATTTCACTCAAAACTCACCAAATGACTCCTCCCACCATATTATGATGTTGCCCAAGTTTTGGGCTCGATCCGAAATCAATAGGTGTTCCAAATTGGACAATTCAAGTTCAACGGCAGTTCGTTCCTAATTGGAGTGGTTGGTGTATTCCATACTTCTAGCGATTGGATTTCAATCAAAACTCACCAAATGACTCCTCCCACCATATTATGATGTTGCCCATGTTTTGGGCTCGATCCGAAATCAATAGGTCTAAGAAATTGGTCAATTTAATATCAACGACAGTTCGTTCCTAATTGGAGTGGTAGGTGTATTCCATACTTCTAGCGATTGGATTTCACTCAAAACTCACCAAATGACTCCTCCCACCATATTATGATGTTGCCCAAGTTTTGGGCTCGATCCGAAATCAATAGGTGTTCCAAATTGGACAATTCAAGTTCAACGGCAGTTCGTTCCTAATTGGAGTGGTTGGTGTATTCCATACTTCTAGCGATTGGATTTCACTCAAAACTCCCCAAATGACTCCTCCCACCATATTATGATGTTGCCCAAGTTTTGGGCTCGATCCGAAATCAATAGGTTTTCCAAATTGGACAATTCAAGTTCAACGGCAGTTCGTTCCTAACTGGAGTGGTTGGTGTATTCCATACTTCTAGCGATTGGATTTCACTCAAAACTCACCAAATGACTCCTCCCACCATATTATGATGTTGCCCAAGTTTTGGGCTCAATCCGAAATCAATAGGTGTTCCAAATTGGACAATTCAAGTTCAACAGCAGTTCGTTCCAAACTGGAGTGGTTGGTGTATTCCATACTTCTCGCGATTGGATTTCACTCAAAACTCACCAAATAACTCCTCCCACCATATTTTGTTGTTGCCCAAGTTTTGGGCTCGATCCGAAATCAATAGGTGTTCCAAATTGGACAATTCAAGTTCAATGGCAGTTCGTTCCAAACTGGAGTGGTTGGTGTATTCCATACTTCTCGCGATTGGATTTCACTCAAAACTCACCAAATAACTCTTCCCACCATATTATGTTGTTGCCCAAGTTTTGGGCTCGATCCGAAATCAATAGGTCCGAGAAATTGGTCAATTCAATTTCAAAGGGCGTTCGTTCCTAATTGTAGTGGTTGGTGTATTCCATACTTCTAGCGATTGGATTTCACTCAAAACTCACCAAATGACTCCTCCCACCATATTATGATGTTGCCCAAGTTTTGGGCTCCATCCGAAATCAATGTGTGTTCCAAATTGGACAATTCAAGTTCAACGGCAGTTCGTTCCTAATTGGAGTGGTTGGTGTATTCCATACTTCTTGGGATTGGATTTCACTCAAAACTCACCAAATGACTCTTCCCACCATATTATGATGTTGCCCAAGTTTTGGGCTCGATCCGAAATCAATAGGTGTGAGAAATTGGACAATTCAAGTTCAACGGCAGTTCGTTCCTAATTGGAATGGTTGGTGTATTCCATACTTCTAGCGATTGGATTTCACTCAAAACTCACCAAATGACTCCTCCCACCATATTATGATGTTGCCCAAGTTTGGGGCTCGATCCGAAATCAATAGGTGTGAGAAATTGGACAATTCAAGTTCAACGGCAGTTCGTTCCTAATTGGAGTGGTTGGTGTATTCCATACTTCTAGCGATTGGATTTCACTCAAAACTCACCAAATGACTCCTCCCACCATATTATGATGTTGCCCAAGTTTTGGGCTCGATCCGAAATCAGTAGGTGTGAGAAATTGGAAAATTCAATTTCAACGGCAGTTCGTTCCAAATTGGAGTGGTTGGTGTATTCCATACTTCTAGCGATTGGATTTCACTCATAACTCACCAAATGACTCCTCCCACCATATTATGATGTTGCCCAAGTTTTGGGCTCGATCCGAAATCAATGTGTGTTCCAAATTGGACAATTCAAGTTCAACGGCAGTTCGTTCCTAATTGGAGTGGTTGGTGTATTCCATACTTCTAGCGATTGGATTTCACTCAAAACTCAACAAATGACTCCTCCCACCATATTATGATGTTGCCCAAGTTTTGGGCTCGATCAGAATTCAATACGTGTGAGAAATTGGATAATTCAATTTCAACGGCAGTTCGTTCCTAATTGGAGTGGTTGGTGTATTCCATACTTCTAGCGATTGGATTTCCCTCAAAACTCACCAAATGACTCCTCCCACCATATTATGATGTTGCCCAAGTTTTGGGGCTCGATCCGAAATCAATAGGTGTGAGAAATTGGACAATTCAAGTTCAACGGCAGTTCGTTCCTAATTGGAGTGGTTGGTGTATTCCATACATCTAGTGATTGGATTTCTCTCCAAACTCACCAAATGACTCCTCCCACCATATTATGATGTTGCCCAAGTTTTGGGCTCGATCCGAAATCAATAGATGTTCCAAATTGGACAATTCAAGTTCAACGGCAGTTCGTTCCTAATTGGAGTGGTTAGGGTATTCCATACTTCTAGCAATTGGATTTCACTCAAAACTTACCAAATGACTTCTCCCACCATATTATGATGTTGCCCAAGTTTGGGGCTCGATCCGAAAACAATAGGTGTGAGAAATTGGACAATTCAAGTTCAACGGCAGTTCGTTCCTAATTGGAGTGGTTGGTGTTTTCCATACTTCTAGCGATTGGATTTCACTCAAAACTCACCAAATGACTACTCCCACCATATTATGATGTTGCCCAAGTTTTGGGCTCGATCCGAAATCAATAGGTGTTCCAAATTGGACAATTCAAGTTCAACGGCAGTTCGTTCGTAATTGGAGTGGTTGGTGTATTCCATACTTCTAGCGATTAGATTTCACTCAAAACTCACCAAATGACTCCTCCCACCATATTATGTTGTTGCCCAAGTTTGGGGCTCGATCCGGAATCAATAGGTGTGAGAAATTGGACAATTCAAGTTCAACGGCAGTTCGATCCTAATTGGAGTGGTTGGTGTATTCCATACTTCTAGCGATTTGATTTCACTCAAAACTCATCAAATGACTCCTCCCACCATATTATGATGTTGCCCAAGTTTTGGGCACGATCCGAAATCAGTAGGTGTGAGAAATTGGACAATTCAAGTTCAACGGCAGGTCGTTCCTAATTGCAGTGGTTGGTGTATTCCATACTTCTAGCGATTTGATTTCACTCTAAACTCATCAAATGACTCCTCCCACCATATTATGATGTTGCCCAAGTTTTGGGCTCGATCCGAAATCAATAGGTATTCCAAATTGGTCAATTCAAGTTCAACGGCAGTTCGTTCCTAATTGGAGTGGTTGGTGTATTCCATACTTCTAGCGATTGGATTTAACTCAAAACTCACCAAATGACTCCTCCCACCATATTATGATGTTGCCCAAGTTTTGGGCTCGATCCGAAATCAATAGGTGTTCCAAATTGGACAATTCAAGTTCAACGGCATTTCGTTCCAAATTGGAGTGGTTGGTGTATTCCATACTTCTAGCGATTGGATTTCACTCGAAACTCTCCAAATGACTCCTCCCACCATATTATGATGTTGCCCAAGTTTTGGGCTCGATCCGAACTCAATAGGTGTGAGAAATTGGACAAGTCAAGTTCAACGGCAGTTCGTTCCTAATTAGAGTGGTTGGTGTATTCCATACTTCTAGCGATTTGATTTCACTCAAAACTCAGCAAATGACTCCTGCCACCATATTATGATGTTGCCCAACTTTTGGGCTCGATCCGAAATCAATTGGAGTTCCAAATTGGACAATTCAAGTTCAACGGCAGTTCGTTCCTAATTGGAGTGGTTGGTGTATTCCATACTTGTAGCGATTGGATTTCTCTCAAAACTAACCAAATGACTCCTCCCACCATATTATGATGTTACCCAAGTATTGGGCTCGATCCGAAATCAATAGGTGTTCCAAATTGGACAATTCAAGTTCAACGGCAGTTCGTTCCTAATTGGAGTGGTTGGTGTATTCCATACTTATAGCGATCGGATTTCACTCAAAACTCACCAAATGACTCCTCCCACCATATTAAGTTGTTGCCCAAGTTTTGGGCTCGATCCGAAATCAATAAGTGTTCGAAATTGGACAATTCAAGTTCATTGGCAGTTCGTTCCTAATTGGAGTGGTTGGTGTGTTCCATACTTCTAGCGATTGGATTTCACTCAAAACTCACGAAATGACTCCTCCCACCATATTATGATGTTGCCCAAGTTTTGGGCTCGATCCGAAATCAATAGGTGTGAGAAATTGGTCAATTCAATTTCAACGACAGTTCGTTCCTAATTGGAGTGGTTGGTGTATTCCATACGTCTAGCGATTGGATTTCACTCAAAACTCACCAAATGACTCCTCCCACTATATTATGATGTTGCCCAAGTTTTGGGCTCGATCCGAAATCAATAGATGTTCCAAATTGGACAATTCAAGTTCAACGGCAGTTCGTTCCTAATTGGAGTGGTTGGTGTATTCCATACTTCTAGCGATTGGATTTCACTCAAAACTCACCAAATGACTCCTCCCACCATATTATTGATCGGTTCATAATTGTATATTATTTCTTACCCTTCTAGCTTATGATTTGGTTATGTTTTTGAGTTAAACTTGTGCTTTTAATCCTTTTTGTGTTTATCTTTCAGTTAATTGAGCTTTAGGTAACAATGATGGCTTTGGAGAACATAATTCATGCAATTCAAGCATGTTAAGGCCTAATTTGGATGAATTGATGAAGAGCTTAAAGACAAATTCATTATGGCTACAGCCCCCTGCCAGTCCAGTTCCGTAGGTCATATTGCAAGCTTTGTTTCAGCAACCTACATAGCTCGGATGAGGCCACATTCTTCATGAAAGTTGCTCCAATTGGTGTGTACTATAACATATCCAAAATTCAGCCCCATTGGATAAATCTGGAGTCCGTTACCTAGCAAACACAGAACCATGCTCAGGATGGATCTTATCAGCGCGGAAAATGAGTTAGCAATTTGTTTCGGCCTTAACTTCTTCCTCCGACCTTGGATTGGCCCAAATAACATATGGCTGGAAAGAAGACATTCTGAACTTCAATTTAGAGTGCTTAAAGTCCTAATTTGATTAAGAGAAGCCCAAGTTGTAAGCCCTTGAAGTTGCTGGTCATGCTGACCTCAGCATGTGCTGGTTGGATGCTTGGTCATGGTGAGCTAGGTATGAGCTATCATTTCTGGTTGGAAGCTTGGTCATGGTGACATGAAGATGAGCTAGGGCTGCTGGTGGGATTTAGTGGTGAAGTGCATCAACCAATTCAAGATTTTCTAATACAAGTGCATCACCCATTTCAGATTTTCTAATACAAGTGCATCAACCATTTCAGATTTTATAATTCAAGTGTTGTATGCATTAGTCTTATTGAATTCTGATTTTCACTTCCCCTAGGCCTATAAATAGGGAAGTTCTCTAAGCTTGTAATAACACCCCAAGGGGGGGAGCTCTCAAACACTTCTCTAGAGCTCCCTTCCCTTCTCTCCCTCAAATTCTCTTAGTTTCCTTTGTAGTTCTCAATTGTTGTAATAAGATCATTCTACTAAATTTTCTTCTCCAAATCTCTCAAACACTTCTCCTCCCTTCTCCAAATTTCCCAAACACATTTCCCTTCTCTTCCAAAAGTCTCCATGTCTCAAACACTTCACAAACACCTTTCTCTCCACTCCCTAAGTTCCCAAAGTCTCCAAGTTCACAAACATTCTCCATGTTCTCCAAACACTTTCTCAAACAACTCTCTACTTCTACTTTCTTCTCCAAAAAGCCTCCATGTCCTCAAACACTTTTCCCAAACACTTCTCCTTTCTTCCTCAAAGTTCTCTTAGTCTCTCTTTAATGTTTTCTTAGTTGTAATTTATTTTTCTTGTAATGTACATTCTTTCTTAAGTATTCAAGTTTGATAAGTTTCCAAGTTTCAATTATGGTTTTTGTTCTTATTCATTATGCTTATAAGTTAATATGCTAGTTTGAATGATTGATCACCATTTAGGCTTGCATGTTAGCTATCTTGGTTTGAATTAAGAGTAGACACCATGCTTTAATTCGAATTGAACTATGAATAGGAAGAGTATGTATGGACATTCGACAACAGGGATTAGATACATGCTTGGTTGTTTAAAATGTTCTTCTATGCTTAATGGGTTCCTAATGCTTAATTTTAGGTTAGACAACAAATGATCAAATTAGGGAATTAGGAACACAAGGTTATGACCACACACCATGGCTTAATCATACTTTAGCTAGAATCAATCCATTAATCTAAATTGAACTTGGGAACTTATTTGCTTGAGTTACTTATTTCTTTCTTCCTTGTTTTATGTTCTTTGTTTTTGTTTCTATTTTGTGTAGGGAAACTAAATTGGATCATTCAATCACCAATCCCTGTGGAATCGACCTCGCACTTACATATGCTATACTACCAACGGTTCGTGCACTTGCGAGTATCACAAGTTGAGGATGCAACTGAATCCATTTTGGTGCAGCTGAAATCCACACAACAATTATGATGTTCCCCGAGTTTTGGGCTCGATCCGAAATCAATAGGTGTTCCAAATTGGACAATTCAAGTTCAACGGCAGTTCGTTCCTAACTGGAGTGGTTGGTGTATTCCATACTTCTAGCGATTGGATTTCACTCAAAACTCACCAAATGACTCCTCCCACCATATTATGATGTTGCCCAAGTTTTGGGCTCGATCCGAAATCAATAGGTGAGAGAAATTGGTCAATTCAATTTCAACGACAGTTCGTTCCTAGTTGGAGTGGTTGGTGTATTCCATACGTCTAGCGATTGGATTTCACTCAAAAATCACCAAATGACTCCTCCCACTATATTATGATGTTGCCCAAGTTTTGGGCTCGATCCGAAATCAATAGATGTTCCAAATTGGACAATTCAAGTTCAACGGCAGTTCGTTCCTAAGTGGAGTGGTTGGTGTATTCCATACTTCTAGCGATTGGATTTCACTCAAAACTCACCAAATGACTCCTCCCACCATATTTTGTTGTTGCCCAAGTTTTGGGCTCGATCCGAAATCAATAGCTGTTCCAAATTGGACAATTCAAGTTCAACGGTACTTCGTTCCAAATTGGAGTGGTTGGTGTATTCCATATTTCTAGCGATTGGATTTCACTCAAAACACACCAAATGACTCTTCCCACCATATTATGATGTTGCCCATGTTTGGGGATCGATCCGAAATCAATAGTTGTGAGAAATTACACAATTCAAGTTCAACGGCAGTTCGTTCCTAATTGGAGTGGTTGTGTATTCCATACTTCTAGCGATTTGATTTCACTCAAAACTCACCAAATGACTCCTCCCACCATATTATGATGTTGCCCAAGTTTTGGGATCGATCCGAAATCAATAGGTGTTCGAAATTGGACAATTCAAGTTCAACGGCAGTTCGTTTCTAACTATAGTGGTTGGTGTATTCCATACTTCTAGCAATTGGGTTTCACTCAAAACTCACCAAATGACTCCTCCCACCATATTATGATGTTGCCCAAGTTTTGGGCTCGATCCGAAATCAATAGGTGTTCCAAATTGGACAATTCAAGTTCAACGGCAGTTCGTTCCTAATTGGGGTGGTTGGTGTATTTCGTACTTCTAGCGATTGGATTTCACTCAAAACTCACCGATTGACTCCTCCCACCATATTATGATGTTGCCCAAGTTCGGAGCTCGATCCGAAATAAATAGGTGTGAGAAATTGGACAATTCAAGTTCGACGGCAGTTCGTTCCTAATTGGAGTGGTTGGTGTATTCCATACTTCTAGCGATTTGATTTCACTCAAAACTCACCAAATGACTCCTCCCACCATATTATGATGTTGCCCAAGTTTTGGGCTCGATCCGAAATCAATAGGTGGTCCAAATTGGACAATTCAAGTTCAACGGCAGTTCGTTCCTAAGTGGAGTGGTTGGTGTATTCCATACGTCTAGCGATTGGATTTCACTCAAAACTCACCAAATGACTCCTCCCACCGTATTATGATGTTGCAAAAGTTTTGGGCTCGATCCGAAATCAATAGGTGTGAGAAATTGGACAATTCAGGTTCAGCGGCAGTTCGTTCCTAATTGGAGTGGTTGGTGTTTTCCATACTTCTAGCGATTGGATTTCACTCAAAACTCACCAAATGACTCCTCCCACCGTATTATGATGTTGCAAAAGTTTTGGGCTCGATCCGAAATCAATAGGTGTGAGAAATTGGACAATTCACGTTCAGCGGCAGTTCGTTCCTAATTGGAGTGGTTGGTGTTTTCCATACTTCTAGCGATTGGATTTCACTCAAAACTCCCCAAATGACTCCTCCCACCATATTATGATGTTGCAAAAGTTTTGGGCTCGATCCGAAATCAATAGGTGTGAGAAATTGGACAATTCAAGTTCAACGGCAGTTCGTTCCTAATTGGAGTGGTTGGTGTATTCCATATTTCTAGCGATTTGATTTCACTCAAAACTCACCAAATGACTCCTCCCACCATATTATGATGTTGCCCAAGTTTTGGGCTCGATCCGAAATCAATCGGTGTTCCAAATTGGACAATTCAAGTTCAACGGCAGTTCGTTCCTAACTGGAGTGGTGGGTGTATTCCATACTTCTAGCGATTGGATTTCACTCAAAACTCACCAATTGACTCCTCCCACCATATTATGATGTTTCCCAAGTTTTGGGCTCGATCCGAAATCAATAGGTGTGAGAAATTGGACAATTCAAGTTCAACGGCAGTTCGTTCCTAATTGGAGTGGTTGGTGTATTGCATACTTCTAGCGATTTGATTTCACTAAAAATTCACCAAATGACTCCACCCACCATATTATGATGTTGCCCAAGTTTTGGGCTCGATCCGAAATCAATAGGTATTCCAAATTCGACAATTCAAGTTCAACGGCAGTTCGTTCCTAAGTGGAGTGGTTGGTGTATTCCATACTTCTAGCGATTGGATTTCACTCAAAACTCACCAATTGACTCCTCCCACCGTATTATGTTGTTGCCCAAGTTTTGGGCTCGATCCGAAATCAATAGGTGTTCCAAATTGGACAATTCAAGTTCAACGGCAGTTCATTCCTAACTGGAGTGGTTGGTGTATTCCATACTTCTAGCGATTGGATTTCACTCAAAACTCACCAATTGACTCCTCCCACCGTATTATGTTGTTGCCCAAGTTTTGGGGTCGATCCGAAATCAATAGGTGTTCCAAATTGGACAATTCAAGGTCAACGGCAGTTCGTTCCTAACTGGAGTGGTTGGTGTATTCCATACTTCTAGCGATTGGATTTCACTCAAAACTCACCAATTGACTCCTCCCACCATATTATGATGTT
Source organism: Prunus avium (assembly GCF_965620075.1). NCBI lineage: Eukaryota > Viridiplantae > Streptophyta > Magnoliopsida > Rosales > Rosaceae > Prunus > Prunus avium. Next base: position 21,421,803 of record NC_142286.1, on the reverse strand, counting down.
GCCCAAGTTCGGGGCTCGATCCGAAATCAATAGGTGTGAGAAATTGGACAATTCAAGTTCAACGGCAGTTCGTTCCTAATTGGAGTGGTTGGTGTATTCCATATTTCTAGCGATTTGATTTCACTCAAAACTCACCAAATGACTCCTCCCACCATATTATGATGTTGCCCAAGTTTTGGGCTCGATCCGAAATCAATCGGTGTTCCAAATTGGACAATTCAAGTTCAACGGCAGTTCGTTCCTAACTGGAGTGGTGGGTGTATTCCATACTTCTAGCGATTGGATTTCACTCAAAACTCACCAATTGACTCCTCCCACCATATTATGATGTTTCCCAAGTTTTGGGCTCGATCCGAAATCAATAGGTGTGAGAAATTGGACAATTCAAGTTCAACGGCAGTTCGTTCCTAATTGGAGTGGTTGGTGTATTGCATACTTCTAGCGATTTGATTTCACTAAAAATTCACCAAATGACTCCACCCACCATATTATGATGTTGCCCAAGTTTTGGGCTCGATCCGAAATCAATAGGTATTCCAAATTCGACAGTTCAAGTTCAACGGCAGTTCGTTCCTAAGTGGAGTGGTTGGTGTATTCCATACTTCTAGCGATTGGATTTCACTCAAAACTCACCAATTGACTCCTCCCACCGTATTATGTTGTTGCCCAAGTTTTGGGCTCGATCCGAAATCAATAGGTGTTCCAAATTGGACAATTCAAGTTCAACGGCAGTTCATTCCTAACTGGAGTGGTTGGTGTATTCCATACTTCTAGCGATTGGATTTCACTCAAAACTCACCAATTGACTCCTCCCACCGTATTATGTTGTTGCCCAAGTTTTGGGGTCGATCCGAAATCAATAGGTGTTCCAAATTGGACAATTCAAGGTCAACGGCAGTTCGTTCCTAACTGGAGTGGTTGGTGTATTCCATACTTCTAGCGATTGGATTTCACTCAAAACTCACCAATTGACTCCTCCCACCATATTATGATGTTGCCCAAGCATTGGGGTCGATCCGAAATCAATAGGTGTTCCAAATTGGACAATTCAAGTTCAACGGCAGTTCGTTCCTAATTGGAATGGTTGGTCTTTTCGATACTTCTAGCGATTGGATTTCATTCAAAACTCACCAAACGACTCCTCCCTCCATATTATGTTGTTGCCCAAGTTTTGGCCTCGATCCGAAATCAATAGGTCCGAGAAATTGGTCAATTCAATTTCAACGACCGTTCGTTCCTAATTGTAGTGGTTGGTGTATTCCATACGTCTAGCGATTGGATTTCACTCAAAACTCACCAAATGACTCCTCCCACCATATTATGATGTTGCCCAAGTTTTGGGGTCGATCCGAAATCAATAGGTGTTCCAAATTGGACAATTCAAGTTCAACGGCAATTCGTTCCTAACTGGAGTGGTTGGTGTATTCCATACTTCTAGCGATTGGTGTTGCTTCGATTCAGCTGCATCAAAATGGATTCAGCTGCATCCTCAAGTTGTGATACTCGCAAGTGCACGAGCCGTTTGGTAGTATAGCATATGTAAGTGCGAGGTCGATCCCACGAGGATTGGTGATTGAATGATCCAATTCATTTCTCCTACACAAAACAGAAATGAAAAAGAAAATAAATAAAACAAGAACAAAGGAAATAACTCAAGCAAATAAGTTCCCAAGCTCAATTAGATTAATGGATTGATTCTAGCTAAAGTATGATTAAGCCATGGTGTGTGGTCATAACCTTGTGTTCCTAATTCCCTAATTTGATCATTTGTTGTCTAACCTAAAACTAAGCATTAGGAACCCATTAAGCATAGAAGAACAATTTAAACAACCAAGCATGTATCTAATCCCTGTTGTCGAATGTCCATACATACTCTTCTTATTCATAGTTCAATTCGAATTAAAGCATGGTGTCTACTCTTAATTCAAACCAAGATAGCTAACATGCAAGCCTAAATGGTGATCAATCATTCAAACTAGCCTATTAACTTATAAGCATAATGAATAAGAACAAAAACCATAATTGAAACTTGGAAACTAATTAAACTTGAAACTTAAGAAAGAATGTACATTACAATGAAAAGTAAAGTGAAACTAAGAAAAACTTAATCAGAATTTCAGAATTTCATTACAACAATTGAAAACTTAGAAAGAGAAACTAAGAGAATTTGAGGGAGAGAAGGGAAGGGAGCTCTAGAGAAGTGTTTGAGAGCTCCCCCCTTGGGGTGTGATTTGAAGCTTGAAGGCTTCTCTATTTATAGGGCTAAGAGGGAGGAACAACATGATGAAATCCAACACCACCATTCCTCTTTTAATACAACCCATAACTCACACTTCATCTTGTCTATGTTAGTGTGGTTGGAATCAATCTCATCCCATACTTCTTTTGCTGCACCTCAAGCTTTCTTCACATGGGATCAAAGGTGATCAATTGTGGCTGCCTTTGCTGCCAACCCATGTGGTTGCCTTTTGGTTGCCAACCCATGTGGTTGCCTTTTGGTTGCTGAAAAACGAGTTTTCTGAACCAGTCTTGGTGTAGGAAGGCCAGAGGTTTCAAAACGTATCCAATGGTGCTCAAATTTGGATATGTTATACTAGACACCCATTGGAACAACTTCTATGACGAACGTATTCCCATCGGAGCAGTAGAAGTGTGCGTTTTGGGCCTTGCAAGTTGGCAGCTGAACAGAGACTGGAATTGACTTCATTTCATTTCTTTGCTTTACATGCATGCACATGCTTTCTCTATAATAACTCCAGCATGTACCAACTTGCTCCTTTAGAATTTCATAGCTGGAATGCCTCCCCACTTCACTCATTATGTTGGATCCAAAGTCAGTTGCAGCATGGGTGAGGCACATGGCTTAAAGGAGGAGACAAGGCTCAAAGCTGGCAGCTGCAAATCCTCCTGAGCAGGGTTGGGTGTTGGACGGGCTGAGCACTCCACAAATGTCCAATTGGGCTGAAATTTGGATATGTTGTAGTAGACACCCATTGGAACAAGTTTCATGAAGATCTTCACCTCATTCGAGCCCCATAGCATGCTGATCCAAGGCCAAGAAGTTGACCTACGAAATTGGGCTGGAAAGGGGTTGTAGCCAAAATGTGTTTGTCTTTAAGCTCATATTCCTCATATGCCAATCAGCCCTTAACATGTATGGATTGCATCAAATGTTATCTCTTGCTATCTTAACCTACAAAACACACAAACATAGGTAAGTGACTCAAAATAAAGAGAAACTAAGCAAAATCACTAAGTAAAGAAGGCATGCAAGTGTATGAAATTATGGACTTATCAAAATAGAAAATGAATTAAAAGCACAAGTTTAACTCAATAACATAACCAAATCATAAGCTAGAAGGGTACAAAATGATATACAATTATGAACCGATCAAATACCCTCAAACCTAGATTTTGCTAGTCCTCGAGCAAAACAACACAAAACAAAGTTAAAAACAAAACAAGAAGTTAACTAGACCACTTTCGTAGGTAACTCGATTGCATTGAGCGTATGCAACAAGCCTTTAAACCTCTAGGCATCCCTAGTAGGAGGAGTTGTGTCTCCTGAGGGTTTAACAGAAACGATACCCACAAACGTTTTACTAACTCTACAAAACAAGGTGGTTAGAAAACTTATTAGATTTGTTAGTCCTTAAGCAAAATAAAATAAACACAAAATCCAAAATAAAAATAATTACAAAACCAAAATAAATAAATAAATAAATAAAAAATGTAAAAAGTAAACTCAAAACAATATTTCCGAACATTTTCTGAAGAGAGATGACTCATGCACATAACTCAAAAGTTTTAACAATAAAAGCTCAATTTTAGATATTATTTACAAGGTGGCAAAGTTCAAAACACAACATGCTCAAAGTGTAGTAGTGTGATAGCCAAATGCAACAAATTCCCCAATTTTAGTTTTTACACAATTTCAAAAATCATACAAAGCACAAGTTCAACTTCAAATCTCACCAAAGTTGTCCTCTCACAAATGAATCACTCAGAAGAGGGCTACAATGCATAACTTAGTTATAAACATGAGATTAGAGTTAAATCATAAGGAACTTAACTCAAAATAGGAAGATGAAGAACTTGCATTAATATGATCTCAAGAAGGATGCCAAACACTTAAAAGTAAGAAAATGCATGCAATTCAACCATATGACATTTAAGATCAATTTAGGTCTTTATTATAGGTTGTAATGGGGTTAAGGGTGTAAGGTGAGTGAGAAATGAAAGGTATGGATAATACAAAGTCCAAGGAACTCACAATGTAAGAGCATAAAAAAAAAATTGTTTACAAGACTTCGAATCATCACGACTAGATTTTTTTCTTTTATATGATCAAAACTCCTTATACCTTCATTTACAATGGTTTACACTTCTTTCCAAACAACAATTATTTTTGAAGGCCCAAAAATGAATTTTCAATCAACCACCACTTAATCACAACTTTTTTTTTTTCTTCTTTTCTTTCACCAATTGTGTGAATTTCTCTTCTATTTTTTTTTTCTTTATGTAATATCCCTTCCCAAACTTAGCATGAAAAACACATCCGAATTAGAGCTCATGAGTTCCTTAGAAAGGTAAATATTTATTTTTCGGGCTAAGGTGAGGAAATATAATTGGTAAAATGAAAGAAAAGGTTTACATGTAGGCTCAAAATGGTTAACAATGGAAAATCATGCTTAAGCATGCATAAGGTTAGCTTGAAAGGCACAAACGATCCAAAGAGGGCCTTAATATCATTTCTTAAATGTCATGAAATCAAATTGCAAAAGAATGAATGACTTTTAAGTGTTCAACCAAATCAATGAATAATGAGATCAAACAACAACTTTGATGACAAGAAAATAAGAGTATGTGTATAACACTCATGAAATGAAGAACAAGGCTCAAAAGCTCACATTATATGGTTATATAAGTCTAATTTATGCTTGATACAATTCTTTGGGGTCATGCAAATCCTTTAATTGGAATATTATGAAACAAATGGCAAGTGCAAAGAAGGTTTCGAACATATCATGCTAGAACGATGCCAAAATGTTATTTTTTTCATAATTAAATAATAATAATAAAATGAAATCCAATTTTAAGTCATGCAAACATTTATCACAATCTCATCATAAGTGTTCGGAAAGTGACTCAAAACAAAACAAGACTCAAAATAAAACAAGCAAGAAATTAATTTAAATTTGTTGTTTTTTTTTTTTTTTTAAAGAAAAACCAAATTTACTTGCTAAACTCCAATACCCCCAAACCTAGAAATGAACATTGTCCTCAATGTTTAAAAATTAGGAACAAGCAATGTCATAACAAGAAATGAAAGGTACTAAAGTAAGTAAATATAAAATCACAAAACACACAAGAATTAAAATACAAAAATAAAATAATTACAAAATAAAAATTACAAAACAAACAAACAAATAAAAAAGAAACGAAACAGTAAAACACTCGAAACCAAAAGTCCTAAACAAACAATCTTACGCAAACCAAAACCCAAACGATTGAAAGCCCAACCCAAAAGAAGGTTAACCCACTTTGAAACCTAAACAACGGTGAAAACCCGAAGCCCACAATGAAGTCCGAAGCCCACAATGAAGTCCGAAGCCCACACGTTTATTATTATTTTTTTATTTTTAAGAAGAAACGTGAATTGGGAGCGCAAAGGCGGGATTTCTGAAAAGAGAAAATGTGGTCCCTAATGCCTCGGTTCCTGGGAAGTCACGGGTGAAAGGGGTGAGGGACGTGTCAGCGTGCAGAAGCAGCTGTCACATCCCCCAAGCCAGAATTATTGGCCTCTTGGGTGAAGCGGGACGACTTTTCACTTGGAAGGTTGTGAAAGGTGAAAATGCAATTAAGGGGAGGTTGGGAAATGGGTGCGGCGATATATAGAGATAAGCCGTAAGGGCCGCACATAACCCAGAACCGCAGAGGCTAGGGTTTAGCAGACTAAGTCTATAAAAAAGGTAAAAAGAACGGGTGAAAAACACAAACTCAGAAACACACAAAACAGAAAAGAAAGAAGAACAAAGAGTGAGAAATCAAATGGCCTCTTCCTACCCTTTTTCGTTGGATCTCAACCTAGCTCCACCGACTCAGACACGGGGCCAAGCAGCAGCACCAGTATGGATGCCCTACTTTGCCTCCGCACGGGGGCCTGTGACAGTAACTGACTCAATACTCCTGGACAACGATGTTGCCATTGGAGTGGCTAGAAATTTAGTGACTCCTAAAGATATACGTGTTCTGGGGACAAGGGATGACAACCGGGTCGTGAGCGATGCCCTGACACTGAGCGTGCAGAGTACGGCAACAGTCGCAAGTTTGGGTCATCGCCTACTTGCGAAGTCCCATGAGGTAGAGGTGCTAAAGGGTCAGTTGGCGGCGGAGCGAAGTATGGTTGAAGAGTGTCAGAGTGCTATAAAAAGCTTGAAAAGGGAGAGGGCAAGGATAGTGGAGGTGAATCGACACCAGCTAGAAGTATTGCGGGACGAGAATAAAAACCTATCAAAAATGGTAGAGTTGTACTCTCGCGACATGCGAAAGCAGCTAGAGGACCTAGACCGATCGGGTAAACGCAAACAAGCAGATCGCGAGAGTAGTTACGCTCAAGCTAAGATTGCGATATTTGGGAGCTCAAGTGATGAGCCCCAAGAAGCTGTGCGTGAAGCCCCGGAAGAGGACAGCCAGAGGGCCAAACTCAAAGCTCCAATGGTCGAGACACCGAGCACTGTGAAGAAATGATTTCTACTGCTAATTTTGTTGTTTTTATTTTATTTTATTTTTTTGGTTGTTTTTGTTTTTATTATTCAGAAATAAAAGAGTAAGGTTGCAGAAAGAAAAAGAAAAAAGAAAGCACAGTTCCCTAACTAAAATAAAATAAAGATGATAGCCGAAAGGGAAAAGCAAAAACACAAAGCTCTAGAAAATGAAAGTAACGGGCAAAAACACAAAACACCAGAAAACACGGAAAAAAGAAAAGTAAAGTGAAAGTTAATGTGCTCCCCCTTGAAGCGATTAGGTCGAGCATGCCCGGGAAATCCGAAATGGTGTTGGCTCTCTCTCATCAGCATATGTCTATTTAAACCACACCTCTGCAAGCGGATGATACCCAGCATTTCTTCCTGCAAACTCAAGGAAAAACATCAAAAAAATTCAGAAGCAAAACAAATGGCATCCTCATGTACTCACCTTGATGATCTAAACCTTGAGCTCTCACTTGCACCACCGAATGCCCAAATAAGGGCTCCTCCAACTCCTGTCTTCCCAAACTCCACATATCATCACGGCACGGCCTCAAACTTTGCTGAGGCAATACCGAACTTTGCTGAGGCAATGCCGAACAGAGCAGTGTTGTTGGGTGGCATGATTGGCAGTATACTCACACCGGCAGATCATCTGCATGTGGCACGTAGGTCTGACAAGATGGCAGTGGATGAGTCCCACTCTTTATCTGTGCTCCATGCGGTCTCGGCTACCAATTTGGGCATGCGATTACTGGCGAGGATGCGGGAGTGCACAGCGCTGAACGAGGAAGTGGCTTCCTTGAAGGCTATGGTGGCAGATTTGCAGAAGCAGCTTTACTGTGCCAATCAGCATGTGGAAGCACTGCAGAGAAAGAATGAGGACCATGTAGAGCTGCTGCAGATTCTACAAGTGCGAGACAATAGAGGCAAGCCATGATGATGATGAAGATGAAGATAAAGAAGATGAAGAAGAAGAAGAAGTTTTTTTTTTGTTTTTTTTGTTTTTTTTTGTTTTTTTGTTTTTTTTGTTTTTTTGTTTTTGTTTTTTTTTAATGCAGAGTTTGAAATAAAATAAAAATGTGTTTTAACACTCAGAAATAAACTAACTAACCATACCACGTAAATAAAATACATAAACTAACTTAACAAAACAAAAACAAAAACAAATACTCAACAGAAAAGATAACAAAGAAAATATAAAAAAAAACTTAATTTAAAAACACACGAATATACAAGCAACTCACGGATGACCAGTTAAGGGCCTCAGAAAACACAGCCAGGGGATCCGGGAAGGTTGGAGGGGTCACAATGGTCCCGCTTAAAACCCAAACTTCTTAGACACCGAAGGTGTTGCCTAAAGAACTCCTAGACACTGTATTGACAGAAGTGCTCACTGGAGTTACCATAAGTCAGCTCATATGAAAAATCTTTTTAAAATTTTTAAGATAAAAAAAAAACAAAAACAAATTAAGATAAAATGAAACAACAAACCATAAATGAAAATGAACTAAGTACTCTAAACAAACTCAAACAAACGAAATAAATTGTTGTACTAAAAGAAACAAACCAAGAAACCAAAGAAAAACACAAACAACACTTTCTATCACCTATTTATCACCATTTGGACAGATTCGTTTCTCTGTTTTTCAGCTTCGACCTGTGTTCAGTTTTTAGGCCATAACTTTCCAACCGCAAGTCCAAATTTCACGTTCTTTATATGGTTGGATTCAGCACAGAAAAACAAAGAACCCATCGCGGACCAAAAGGCAAAAAAAACAAACAGAAATAAACAGAATTCAAAGAAGAGAAAGGATTGAAATGCTCCCCCTTGAAGCGATTAGGTCGAGCATGGATGCACTTGGAGGTCGACTTCTCCCATTGCTCCACACTTCCCATTCTTACGATTGAGGTTGCCATCTCTCTCCATTTTTATTAAGCTGTCATAAATTGCTAAAACCAACACACAAACTTGAAATGGAATTAAAAGGATTAGGAATGAACAATAGAGAACTAAGTAGACTTTAAACATTATAAATAAATAAAAAGTAGGAAAATCAAATAGAATCAAACAATGTTACCGATCCCCGGCAACGGCGCCAAAAACTTGTTGCTTCGATTCAGCTGCATCAAAATGGATTCAGCTGCATCCTCAACTTGTGATACTCGCAAGTGCACGAGCCGTTTGGTAGTATAGCATATGTAAGTGCGAGGTCGATCCCACGAGGATTGGTGATTGAATGATCCAATTCATTTCTCCTACACAAAACAGAAATGAAAAAGAAAATAAATAAAACAAGAACAAAGGAAATAACTCAAGCAAATAAGTTCCCAAGCTCAATTAGATTAATGGAATGATTCTAGCTAAAGTATGATTAAGCCATGGTGTGTGGTCATAACCTTGTGTTCCTAATTCCCTAATTTGATCATTTGTTGTCTAACCTAAAACTAAGCATTAGGAACCCATTAAGCATAGAAGAACAATTTAAACAACCAAGCATGTATCTAATCCCTGTTGTCGAATGTCCATACATACTCTTCTTATTCATAGTTCAATTCGAATTAAAGCATGGTGTCTACTCTTAATTCAAACCAAGATAGCTAACATGCAAGCCTAAATGGTGATCAATCATTCAAACTAGCCTATTAACTTATAAGCATAATGAATAAGAACAAAAACCATAATTGAAACTTGGAAACTAATTAAACTTGAAACTTAAGAAAGAATGTACATTACAATGAAAAGTAAAGTGAAACTAAGAAAAACTTAATCAGAATTTCAGAATTTCATTACAACAATTGAAAACTTAGAAAGAGAAACTAAGAGAATTTGAGGGAGAGAAGGGAAGGGAGCTCTAGAGAAGTGTTTGAGAGCTCCCCCCTTGGGGTGTGATTTGAAGCTTGAAGGCTTCTCTATTTATAGGGCTAAGAGGGAGGAACAACATGATGAAATCCAACACCACCATTCCTCTTTTAATACAACCCATAACTCACACTTCATCTTGTCTATGTTAGTGTGGTTGGAATCAATCTCATCCCATACTTCTTTTGCTGCACCTCAAGCTTTCTTCACATGGGATCAAAGGTGATCAATTGTGGCTGCCTTTGCTGCCAACCCATGTGGTTGCCTTTTGGTTGCCAACCCATGTGGTTGCCTTTTGGTTGCTGAAAAACGAGTTTTCTGAACCAGTCTTGGTGTAGGAAGGCCAGAGGTTTCAAAACGTATCCAATGGTGCTCAAATTTGGATATGTTTGATCGGTTCATAATTGTATATCATTTTGTACCCTTCTAGCTTATGATTTGGTTATGTTATTGAGTTAAACTTGTGCTTTTAATCCATTTTCTGTTTTGATAAGTCTATAATTTCATACACTTGCATGCCTTCTTTACTTAGTGATTTTGCTTAGTTTCTCTTTATTTTGAGTCACTTACCTCTATTTGTGTGTTTTGTAGGTTAAGATAGCAAGAGATCACATTTGATGCAATCCATGCATGTTAAGGGCTGATTGGCAAAGAGCAAGAGCTTAAAGACAAAACCAAAGTTGGGCCACACTTCTTGTCAGTCCAGTTTTGTAAGTCACCTTGCAGGTCTCATTTCAGCAATCTGCACAACTCGGATGAGGAGACATTCTTCATAGAAGTTGTTCAATTGGGTGTCTAGTATAACATATCCAAAATTCAGCCCAATTGAACATATGTGGAGTCCTTAGCCCGTCCAACACTGAACCATGCTCAGCAAGATTTGCAGCTGCCAGCATTTAGTCATGTGCCTCCTTTTAGCCATGTGCCTCACCCCAGCTGCAACTGACTTTGTACCCAACATAATGAGTGAAGTTGGGAGGCTTTCCAGCTATGAATTTCTGAATGAGCAAGTTGGTACATGCTGGAGTTATTATAGAGAAAGCATGTGCATGCATGGGAAACAAAGAGAAAGGAGAGAGAGAAGAATGAGGAATGATGAGAGGCATTTTGCTTCAGCCTTTGAACATGGGAATTGAATTGGCAGATCACTTTGGAGCTGGAGATCAGCTTTTGAGCTACTAAAGAGAAGCATGTGCATGCATGTGAAGCAAAAGAAAGAAATGAAATGAAATGAAGTCAATTCCAGTCCCTGTTTCGGCAGCCAACTTGCAGTGGCCAAAACGTACACTTCTACTGCTCCGATGAGAATACTTTCTTCATAGAAGTTGTTCCAAAGGGTGTCTAGTATAACATATCCAAATTTGAGCCCCATTGGATACGTTTTGAAACCTCTGGCCTTCCTACACCAAGTCTGGTTCAGAAGAATCGTTTTTTCAGCAACCAAAAGGCAACCACATGGTTTGGCAGCAAAAGGGAGCCACAACACCTTTGAACCCATGAGGTGCAGCAGCAAAAGATGAAGGATGGTGTGGGAATCCATCATGATGTTCCTCCCTCTTAGCCCTATAAATAGAGAAGTCTTCAAGCTTCAAATCACACCCCAAGGGGGGGAGCTCTCAAACACTTCTCTAGAGCTCCCTTTCCTTCTCTCCCTCAAATTCTCTTAGTTTCCTTTCAAGTTGTCAATTGTTGTAACAAAATGAGTTTACTAAATTTTCTTTCAAGTTTTCTTAGTTCCACTTTACTTTTATTGTAATGTACATTCTTTCTTAAGTATTCAAGTTTAATTAGTTTCCAAGTTTCAATTATGGTTTTTGTTCTTATTCATTATGCTTATAAGTTAATATGCTAGTTTGAATGATTGATCACCATTTAGGCTTGCATGTTAGCTATCTTGGTTTGAATTAAGAGTAGACACCATGCTTTAATTCGAATTGAACTATGAATAGGAAGAGTATGTATGGACATTCGACAACAGGGATTAGATACGTGCTTGGTTGTTTAAAATGTTCTTCTATGCTTAATGGGTTCCTAATGCTTAGTTTTAGGTTAGACAACAAATGATCAAATTAGGGAATTAGGAACACAAGGTTTTGACCATACACCATGGCTTAATCATACTTTAGCTAGAATCAATCCATTAATCTAATTGAACTTGGGAACTTATTTGCTTGAGTTATTTCCTTTTTTCTTGTTTTATTTATTTTCTTTTTTCATTTCTGTTTTATGTAGGGGAAATGAATTGGATCATTCAATCACCAATCCTCGTGGGATCGACCTCGCACTTACATATGTTATACTACCAAACGGCTCGTGCACTTGCGAGTATCACAAGTTGAGGATGCAGCTGAATCTATTTTGGTGCAGCTGAATCGAAGCAACAAGTTTTTGGCGCCGTTGCCGGGGATCGGTAACATTGTTTGATTCTATTTGATTTTCCTACTTTTTATTTATTTATAATGTTTAAAGTCTACTTAGTTCTCTATTGTTCATTCCTAATCCTTTTAATTCCATTTCAAGTTTGTGTGTTGGTTTTAGCAATTTATGACAGCTTAATAAAAATGGAGAGAGATGGCAACCTCAATCGTAAGAATGGGAAGTGTGGAGCAATGGGAGAAGTCGACCTCCAAGTGCATCCATGCTCGACCTAATCGCTTCAAGGGGGAGCATTTCAATCCTTTCTCTTCTTTGAATTCTGTTTATTTCTGTTATTGTTTTTGCCTTTTGGTCCGCGCTGGGTTCTTTGTTTTTCTGTGCTGAATCCAACCATATAAAGAACGTGAAATTTGGACTTGCGGTTGGAAAGTTATGGCCTAAAAACTGAACACAGGTCGAAGCTGAAAAACAGAGAAACGAATCTGTCCAAATGGTGATAAATAGGTGATAGAAAGTGCTGTTTGTGTTTTTCTTTGGTTTCTTGGTTTGTTTCTTTTAGTACAACAATTTATTTCGTTTGTTTGAGTTTGTTTAGAGTACTTAGTTCATTTTCATTTATGGTTTTTTGTTTCATTTTATCTTAATTTGTTTTTGTTTTTTTATCTTAAAAATTTTAAAAAGATTTTTCATATGAGCTGACTTATGGTAACCCCAGTGAGCACTTCTGTCAATACAGTGTCTAGGAGTTCTTTAGGCGACACCTTCGGTGTCTAAGAAGTTTGGGTTTTAAGCGGGACCATTGTGACCCCTCCAACCTTCCCGGATCCCCTGGCTGTGTTTTCTGAGGCCCTTAACTGGTCATCCGTGAGTTGCTTTGTATATTCGTGTGTTTTTAAATTAAGTTTTTTTTTAAGTTTTCTTTGTTTTCTTTTCTGTTGAGTCTTTGTTTTTGTTTTTGTTTTGTTAAGTTAGTTTATTTATTTATTTACGTGGTATGGTTAGTTAGTTTATTTCTGAGTGTTAAAAACACATTTTTATTTCACTTCAAACTCTGCATTACAAAACAAAACAAAAAACAAAACAAAAAAAAAAAAAAAACAATAACAACAACTTCTTCTTCTTCTTCTTCTTCTTCTTCTTCTTCATCATCTTCATCCTCATCATCATGGCATGCCCCTATTTTCTCTTACTTGTAGAATCTGCAGCAGCTCTACATGGTCTTCATTTCTCTTTTGCAACATTTCTACATGCTGGTTGGCACTGTAGAGCCGCTTTTGCAAGTCTGCCACCATAGCCTTCAAGGAAGCCACTTCCTCGCTCAGCGCGTCACACTCACGTGTCCTCGCCAGTAATCGCATGCCCAAATTGGTAGCCGAGACCGCATGGAGCACAGATAAAGTGTGGGACTCCTCCACTGCCACCTTGTCCGACCGCTGTGCCACATGCAGATGATCTGCCGGTGTGAGTATACTGCCAATCATGCCACCCAGCAGCACTGCTCTGTTCGGCCTTGCCTCAGCAAAGTTCGGTATTGCCTCAGCAAAGTTTGAGGCCGTGCCGTGATGATATGTGGAGTTTGGGAAGACAGGAGTTGGAGAAGCCCTTGTCTGGGCATTCGGTGGTGCAAGTGAGAGCTCAAGGTTGAGATCATCAAGGTGAGTGCATGAGGATGCCATTTTTTTTGTTTCTGGATTTTTTGATGTTTTTCCTTGAGTTGCAGGAAGAAATGCTGGGTATCATCTGCTTGCAGAGGTGTGGTTTAAATAGACATATGCTGATGAGAGAGAGCCAACACCATTTCGGATTTCCCGGGCATGCTCGACCTAATCGCTTCAAGGGGGAGCACATTAACTTTCACTTTACTTTTCTTTTTTCCGTGTTTTCTGGTGTTTTATATTTTTGCCCGTTACTTTCATTTTCTAGAGCTTTGTGTTTCTGCTTTTTCCTTTCGGCTATCATCTTTATTTTATTTTAGTTAGGGAACTGTGCTTTCTTTTCCGTTTGTCGTCTTTGTTTGATTTAAGTTTGGGAGATGCGCTTTCTTTTCCGTTTTCTTTTTCCTTCTGCAACTTTACTATTTTATTTCCGAAACAAAATAACCAAAAACAAAAACAACCAAAATAAAATAAAAACAACAATTGCAATAGGAAATCATTTCTTCTCGGTGCTTGGTGTCTCGACCATTGGAGCTTTGAGTTTGGCCCTCTGGCTGTCCTCTTCCGGGGCTTCACGCACAGCTTCTTGGGGCTCATCACTTGAGCTCCCAAAGATCGCAATCTTAGCTTGAGCGTAACTACTCTCGCGATCTGCTTGTTTGCGTTTACCCGGTCGGTCTAGGTCCTCCAGCTGTTTTCGCATGTCGCGAGAGTACAACTCTACCATTTTTGATAGGTTTTTATTCTCGTCCCGCAATACTTCTAGCTGGTGTCGATTCACCTCCACTATTCTTGCCCTCTCCCTTTTCAAGCTTTTTATAGCACTCTGGCACTCTTCAACCATACTTCGCTCCGCCGCCAACTGACCCTTTAGCACCTCTACCTCATGGGACTTCGCAAGTAGGCGATGACCCAAACTTGCGACTGTTGCCGTACTCTGCACGCTCAGTGCCAGGGCATCGCTCACGACCCGGTTGTCATCCCTTGTCCCCAGCACACGTATATCTTTAGGAGTCACTAAATTTCTAGCCACTCCAATGGCAACATCGTTGTCCAGGAGTATTGAGTCAGTTACTGTCACAGGCCCCCGTGCGGAAGCAAAGTAGGGCATCCATACTGGTGCCGCTGCTTGGCCTCGTGTCTGAGTCGGTGGAGCTAGGTTGAGATCCAACGAAAATGGGTAGTTAGAGGCCATTTGATTTCTCACTCTTTGTTCTTCTTTCTTTTCTGTTTTGTGTGTTTCTGAGTTTGTGTTTTCACCCGTTCTTTTTACCTTTTTATAGACTTAGTCTGCTAAACCCTAGCCGCTGCGGTTCTGGGTTATGTGCGGCCCTTACGGCTTATCTCTATTTGTCGCCGCACCCGTTTCCCAACCCCCCTTAATTACATTTTCACCTTTCACCACCTTCAAGTGAAAAAGTCATCCCGCTTCACCCAAGAGGCCAATAATTCTAGCTTGGGGGATGTGAAAGCGGCCTCTGTGCGCCGACACGTCCCTCACCTCTTTTGCCCGTGACTTCCCAAGAACCGAGGCATTAGGGACCACATTTTCTCTTTTCAGAAATCCCGCCTTTGCGCTCCCAATTCACATTTCTTCTTAAAAATAAAAATAAAAATAATAAAAAATGTGTGGGCTTCAGATTTCATTATGGGTCGGGTTTTCACCGTTGTTTAGGTTTCAAAGTGAGTTAATCTTCTTTTGGGTTGGGCTTTCAATCGTTTGGGTTTTGGTTTGCGTAAGATTGTTTGTTTAGGACTTTTTGTTTCGAGTGTTTTACTGTTTCGTTTCTTTTTTATTTGTTTGTTTGTTTTGTAATTTTTATTTTGTAATTATTTTATTTTTGTATTTTAATTCTTGTGTGTTTTGTGATTTTATATTTACTTACTTTAGTACCTTTCATTTCTTGTTATGACATTGCTTGTTCCTAATTTTTAAACATTGAGGACAATGTTCATTTCTAGGTTTGGGGGTATTGGAGTTTAGCAAGTAAATTTGGTTTTTCTTTAAAAAAAAAATTTAAATTAAATTAATTTCTTGCTTGTTTTTATTTTATTATTTTATTTTGAGTCTTGTTTTGTTTTGAGTCACTTTCCGAACACTTATGATGAGATTGTGATAAATGTTTGCATGACTTAAAATTGGATTTCATTTTATTATTATTATTTAATTATGAAAAAAATAAAATTTTTAAAAAAATAAAATTTTGGCATCGTTCTAGCATGATATGTTCGAAACCTTCTTTGCACTTGCCATTTGTTTCATAATTTTCCAATTAAAGGATTTGCATGACCCAAAGAATTGTATCAAGCATAAATTAGACTTATATACCATATAATGTGAGCTTTTGAGCCTTGTGCTTCATTTCATGAGTGTTATACACATACTCTTATTTTCTTGTCATCAAAGTTGTTGTTTGATCTCATTATTCATTGATTTGGTTGAACACTTAAAAGTCATTCATTCTTAGGCAATTTGATTTCATGACATTTAAGAAGTGATATTAAGGCCCTCTTTGGATCGTTTGTGCCTTTCAAGCTAACCTTATGCATGCTTAAGCATGATTTTCCATTGTTAACCATTTTGAGCCTACATGTAAACCTTTTCTTTCATTTTACCAATTATATTTCCTCGCCTTAGCCCGAAAAACAAATATTTACCTTTCTAAGGAACTCATGAGCTCTAATTCGGATGTGTTTTTCATGCTAAGTTTGGGAAGGGATATTACATAAAGAAAAAATAAAATAAAATAATCACTCAATTGGTGAAAGAAAAAAAAGAAAAAAAAGTTGTGATTAAGTGGTGGTTGATTAAAAATTCATTTTTGGGCCTTCAAAATAAATTGGCATTTGGAAAGGAGTATGAATCATTGTAAATGAAGGTATAAGGAGTTTTGATCATATAAAAGAAAAAAATCTAATCGTGATGATTCGAAGTCTTGTAAACAATTATTTTATGCTCTTACATTTTGAGTTCCTTGGACTTTGTATTATCCATACCTTTCATTTCTCACTCACCTTACACCCTTGGCCCCATTACAACCTATAATAAAGACCTAAATTGATCTTAAATGTCATATGGTTGAATTGCATGCATTTTCTTACTTTTAAGTGTTTGGCATCCTTCTTGAGATCATATTAATGCAAGTTCTTCATCTTCCTATTTTGAGTAAAGTCCTTTATGGTTTAACTCTAATCTCATGTTTATAACTGAGTGATGCATTGTAGCCCTCTTCTGAGTGATTCATTTGTGAGAGGACAACTTTGGTGAGATTTGAAGTTGCATTTGTGTTTGGTATGATTTTTGAAATTGTGTAAAAACTAAGATTGGGGAATTTGTTGCATTTGGCTATCACACTACTACACTTTGAGCATGTTGTGTTTTGAACTTTGCCGCTTTGTAAATAATGTCTAAAACTGAGCTTTTATTGTTAAAACTTTTGAGTCATGTGCATGAGTCATTTCTCTTCAAAAAAATGTTCGGGAAGATTGTTTTGAGTCTTATTTTTGTTTTGTTTTTGTAATTATTTTTGTTTTTGGTTTTGTAATTATTTTTGTTTTTGTTTTTTGTTTAATTTTGCTTAAGGACTAACAAATCTAATAAGTTTTCTAACCACCTTGTTTTGTAGAGTTAGTAAAACGTTTGTGGGTATCGTTTCTGTTAAACCCTCAGGAGACACAACTCCTCCTACTAGGGATGCCTAGAGGTTTAAAGGCTTGTTGCATATGCTCAATGCAATCGAGTTACCTGCGGAAGTGGTTTACTTAACTTCTTGTTTTGTTTTTATCTTTGTTTTCCTTTTGTTTTGCTCGAGGACTAGCAAAATCTAGGTTTGGGGGTATTTGATCGGTTCATAATTGTATATCATTTTGTACCCTTTTAGCTTATGATTTGGTTATGTTATTGAGTTAAACTTGTGCTTTTAATCCATTTTCTGTTTTGATAAGTCCATAATTTCATACACTTGCTTGCCTTCTTTACTTAGTGATTTTGCTTAGTTTCTCTTTATTTTGAGTCACTTACCTCTATTTGTGTGTTTTGTAGGTTAAGATAGCAAGAGATCACATTTGATGCAATCCATGCATGTTAAGGGCTGATTGGCAAAGAGCAAGAGCTTAAAGACAAAACCAAAGTTGGGCCACACTTCTTGTCAGTCCAGTTTCGTAAGTCACCTTGCAGGTCTCATTTCAGCAATCTGCACAACTCGGATGAGGAGACATTCTTCATAGAAGTTGTTCAATTGGGTGTCTAGTATAACATATCCAAACTTCAGCCCAATTGAACATATGTGGAGTCCTTAGCCCGTCCAACACTGAACCATGCTCAGGAGGATTTGCAGCTGCCAGCTTTGAGCCTTGTCTCCTCCTTTAAGCCATGTGCCTCACCCATGCTGCAACTGAATTTGGATCCAACATAATGAGTGAAGTGGGGAGGCATTCCAGCTATGAAATTCTAAAGGAGCAAGTTGGTACATGCTGGAGCTATTATAGAGAAAGCATGTGCATGCATGTAAAGCAAAGAAATGAAATGAAGTCAATTCCAGTCTCTATTCGGCTGCCAACTTGCAAGGCCCAAAACGCACACTTCTACTGCTCCGATGGGAATACTTTCTTCATAGAAGTTGTTCCAATGGGTGTCTAGTATAACATATCCAAATTGGAGCACCATTGGATACGTTTTGAAACCTCTGGCCTTCCTACACCAAGACTGGTTCAGAAAACTCGTTTTTCAGCAACCAAAAGGCAACCACATGGGTTGGCAGCAAAGGCAGCCACAACTGATCACCTTTGAACCCATGTGAAGATGCTTGAGGTGCAGCAAAAGATGAAGGATGGTGTGGGAGTTCATCATGATGTTCCTCCCTCTTAGCCCTATAAATAGAGAAGCCTTCAAGCTTCAAAACACACCCCAAGGGGGGGAGCTCTCAAACACTTCTCTAGAGCTCCCTTCCCTTCTCTCCCTCAAATTCTCTTAGTTTCCTTTCTAGTTTTCAATTGTTGTAATGAAATATTTGTGCTGAAATTCTCCTTAAGTTTTTCAAGTTCTACTTTACTTTTATTTGTAATGTACATTCTTTCTTAAGTATTCAAGTTTAATTAGTTTCCAAGTTTCAATTATGATTTTTGTTCTTATTCATTATGCTTATAAGTTAATATGCTAGTTTGAATGATTGATCACCATTTAGGCTTGCATGTTAGCTATCTTGGTTTGAATTAAGAGTAGACACCATGCTTTAATTCGAATTGAACTATGGATAAGAAGAGTATGTATGGACATTCGACAACAGGGATTAGATACATGCTTGGTTGTTTAAATTGTTCTTCTATGCTTAATGGGTTCCTAATGCTTAGTTTTAGGTTAGACAACAAATGATCAAATTAGGGAATTAGGAACACAAGGTTTTGACCAAACACCATGGCTTAATCATACTTTAGCTAGAATCAATCCATTAATCTAATTGAACTTAGGAATTTATTTGCTTGAGTTATTTCCTTTTTTCTTGTTTTATTTATTTTCTTTTTCATTTCTGTTTTATGTAGGGGAAATGAATTGGATCATTCAATCACCAATCCTCGTGGGATCGACCTCGCACTTACATATGTTATACTACCAAACGGCTCGTGCACTTGCGAGTATCACAAGTTGAGGATGCAGCTGAATCTATTTTGGTGCAGCTGAATCGAAGCAACAACCAACTTGCTCCTTTAGAATTTCATAGCTGGAATGCCTCCCCACTTCACTCATTATGTTGGATCCAAAGTCAGTTGCAGCATGGGTGAGGCACATGGCTTAAAGGAGGAGACAAGGCTCAAAGCTGGCAGCTGCAAATCCTCCTGAGCAGGGTTGGGTGTTGGACGGGCTGAGCACTCCAAAAATGTCCAATTGGGCTGAAATTTGGATATGTTGTAGTAGACACCCATTTGAACAAGTTTCATGAAGATCTTCACCTCATTCGAGCCCCATAGCATGCTGATCCAAGGCCAAGAAGTTGACCTACGAAATTGGGCTGGAAAGGGGTTGTAGCCAAAATGTGTTTGTCTTTAAGCTCATATTCCTCATATGCCAATCAGCCCTTAACATGCATGGATTGCATCAAATGTTATCTCTTGCTGTCTTAACCTAAAAAACACACAAACATAGGTAAGTGACTCAAAATAAAGAGAAACTAAGCAAAATCACTAAGTAAAGAAGGCATGCAAGTGTATGAAATTATGGACTTATCAAAATAGAAAATGAATTAAAAGCACAAGTTTAACTCAATAACATAACCAAATCATAAGCTAGAAGGGTACAAAATGATATACAATTATGAACCGATCAATTGGATTTCACTCAAAACTCACCAATGACTCCACCCACCATATTATGATGTTGCCCAAGTTTTGGGCTCGATCCGAAATCAACAGGTGTGAGAAATTGGACAATTCAAGTTCAACGGCAGTTCGTTCCTAATTGGGGTGGTTGGTGTATTCCATACTTCTAGCGCTTTGATTTCACTCAAAACTCACCAAATGACTCCTCCCACCATATTATGATGTTGCCCAAGTTTGGGGCTCGATCCGAAATCAATAGGTGTGAGAAATTGGGCAATTCAAGTTCAACGGCAGTTCGTTCCTAATTGGAGTGGTTGGTGTATTCCATACTTCTAGCGATTGGATTTCACTCAAAACTAACCAAATGAATCCTCCCAATATATTATGATGTTGCCCAAGTTTTGGGCTCGATCCGAAATCAATAGGTGTTCCAAATTGGACAATTCAAGTTCAACGGCAGTTCGTTCCAAACTGGAGTGGTTGGTGTATTCCATACTTCTCGCGATTGGATTTCATTCAAAACTCACCAAATAACCCCTCCCACCATATTATGTTGTTGCCCAAGTTTTGGGCTCGATCCGAAATCAATAGGTCCGAGAAATTGGCCAATTCAATTTCAACGACCGTTCGTTCGTAATTGTAGTGGTTGGTGTATTCCATACGTCTAGCGATTGGATTTCACTCAAAACTCACCAATTGACTCCTCCCACCATATTATGATGTTGCCCAAGTTTTGGGCTCGATCCGAAAACAATAGGTGTTCCAAATTGGACAATTCGAGTGCAACGGCAGTTCGTTCCTAATTGGAGTGGTTGGTGTATTCCTTACTTCTAGCAATTGGATGTCACTCAAAACTCACCAAATGACTCCTCCCACCACATTATGATGATGCCCAAGTTTTGGGCTCGACCCGAAATCAATAGGTGTTCCAAAATGGACAATTCAAGTTCAACGGCAGTTCCTTCCTAACTGGAGTGGTTGGTGTATCCCATACTTCTAGCGATTGGATTTCACTCAAAACTCACCAAACGACTCCTCCCACCATATTATGATGTTGCCCATGTTTTGGGCTCGTTCCGAAATCAATAGGTGTGAGAAATTGGTCAATTCAATTTCAACGACAGTTCGTTCCTAATTGGAGTGGTTGGTGTATTCCATACGTCTAGCGATTGGATTTCACTCAAAACTCACCAAATGACTCCTCCCACCATATTATCATGTTGCCCAAGTTTTGGGCTCGATCCGTAATCAATAGGTGTAAGAAATTGGACAATTCAAGTTCAACGGCAGTTCGTTCCTAATTGGAGTGGTTGGTGTATTCCATACTTCTAGCGATTGGATTTCACTCAAAACTCACCAAATGACTCCTCCCACCATATTATAATGTTGCCCAAGTTTTGGGCTCGATCTGAAATCAATAGGTGTGAGAAATTGGACAATTCAAGTTCAACGGCAGTTCGTTCCTAATTGGGGTGGTTGGTGTATCCCATACTTCTAGCGATTGGATTTCACTCAAAACTCACCAAAATGAATCCTCCCACCATATTATGATGTTGCCCAAGCTTTTGGCTCAATCCGAGATCAATAGGTGTGAGAAATTGGACAATTCAAGTTCAACGGCAGTTCGTTCCTAATTGGAGTGGTTGGTGTATTCCATACTTCTAGCGATTGGATTTCACCTAAAACTCACCAAATGACTCCTCCCACCGTAGTATGATGTCGCACAAGTTTGGGGTTCGATCCGAAATCAATAGGTGTGAGAAATTGGACAATTGAAGTTCAACGGCAGTTCGTTCCTAATTGGAGTGGTTGGTGTATTCCATACTTCTAGCGATTGCATTTCACTCAAACTCACCAAATGACTCCTCCCACCATATTATGATGTTGCCCAAGTTTTGGGCTCGATCCGAACTCAATAGGTGTTCCAAATTGGACAATTCAAGTTCAACGGCAGTTCGTTCCTAATTGGAGTGGTTGGAGTATTCCATACTTCTAGCGATTGGATTTCACTCAAAACTCACCAAATGACTCCTCCCACCATGTTATGATGTTGCCCAAGTTTGGACTCGATCCGAAATCAATAGGTGTGAGAAATTGGACAATTCAAGTTCAACGGCAGTTCGTTCGTAATTGGAGTGGTTGGTGTATTCCATACTTCTAGCGATTGGATTTCACTCAAAACTCACCAAATGACTCCTCCCACCATATTATGATGTTGCCCAAGTTTTGGGCTCGATCCGAAGTCAATAGGTGTGAGAAATTGGACAATTCAAGTTCAACGGCATTTCGTTCCTAATGGGATTGGTTGGTGTATTCCATACTTCTAGGGATATAATTTCACTCAAAACTCACCAAATGACTCCTCCCACCATATTATGACGTTTCCCATGTTTTGGGCTCGATCCGAAATCAATAGGTGTTCCAAATAGGACATTTCAAGTTCAACGGCAGTTCGTTCCTAATTGGGGTGGTTGGTGTATTCCATACTTCTAGCGATTGGATTTCCCTCAAAACTCACCAAATGACTCCTCCTACCATATTATGATGTTGCCCAAGTTTTGGGCTCGATCCGAAATCAATAGTTGTTCCAAATTGGACAATTCAAGTTCAATGGCAGTTCGTTCCTAATTGGAATGGTTGGTGTATTCCATACTTCTAGCGATTGGATGTCACTGAAAACTCACCAAATGACTCCTCCCACCATATTATGATGTTGCCCAAGTTTTGGGCACGATCCGAAATCCATAGGCGTGAGAAATTGGACAATTCAAGTTCAACGGCAGTTCGTTCCTAATTGGAGTGGTTGGTGTATTCCGTACTTCTAGCGATTGGATTTCTCTCAAAACTCACCAAATGACTGCTCCCACCATATTATGATGTTGCCCAGGGTTTGGGCTTGATCCGAAATCAATAGGTGTTCCAAATTGGACAATTCAAGTTCAATGGCAGTTCGTTCCTAATTGGAGTGGTTGGTGTATTCCATACTTCTGGCGATTGGATTTCCCTCAAAACTCACCAAATGACTCCTCCCACCATATTATGATGTTGCCCAAGTTTGGGGCTCGATCCGAAATCAATAGGTGTTCCAAATTGGACAATTCAAGTTCAACGGCAGTTCTTTCTTAATTGGAGTGGTTGGTGTATTCCGTACTTCTAGCGATTGGATTTCACTCAAAACTCACCAAATGACTCCTCCCACCATATTATGATGTTCCCAAGTTTTGGGCTCGATCCAAAATCAATAGGTGTGAGAAATTGGAAAATTCAAGTTCAACGGCAGTTCGTTCCTAATTGGAGTGGTTGGTGTATTCCATACTTCTAGCAATTGGATTTCACTCAAAACAAACCAAATGACTCCTCCCACCATATTATGATGTTGCCCAAGTTTTGGGCTCCATCCGAAATCAATAGGTGTGAGAAATTGGACAATTCAAATTCAACGGCAGTTCGTTCCTAATTGGAGTGGTTGGTGTATTCCATACTTCTAGCGATTGAATTTCACTCAAAACTCACCAAATGACTCCCCCCACAACATTATCTTGCCCAAGTTTGGGGCTCGATCCGAAATCAATAGGTGTTCCAAATTGGACAATTCAAGTTCGACGGCAGTTCGTTCCTAATTGGAGTGGTTGGTGTATTCCATACTTCTAGCGATTGGATTTCACTCAAAACTCACCAAATGACTCCTCCCACCATATTATGATGTTGCCCAAGTTTTGGGCTCGATCCGAAATCAATAGGTGTGAGAAATAGGACAATTCAAGTTGAATGGCATTTCGTTCCTAATTGTAGTGGTTTGTGTATTCCATACTTCTCGCGATTGGATTTCACTCAAAATTCACCAAATGACTCCTCCCACCATATTATGATGTTGCCCAGGCTTTGGGCTCGATCCGAAATCAATAGGTGTTCCAAATTGGACAATTCAAGTTCAACGGCAGTTCGTTCCTAATTGGAGTGGTTGGTGTATTCCATACTTCTAGCAATTGGATTTCACTCAAAACTCACCAAATGACTCCTCCCACCATATTATGATGTTGCCCAAGTTTGGGGCTCGATCCGAAATCAATAGGTGTGAGAAATTGGAAAATTCAAGTTCAACGGCAGTTCGTTCCTAATTGGAGTGGTTGGTGTATTCCATACTTCTAGCAATTGGATTATACTCAAAACAAACCAAATGACTCCTCCCACCATATTATGATGTTGCCCAAGTTTGGGTCTCGATCCGAAATCAATAGGTGTGAGAAATTGGACAATTCAAGTTCAACGGCAGTTCGTTCCTAATTGGAGTGGTTGATGTATTCCATACTTCTAGCGATTGAATTTCACATAAAACCCACCAAATGACTCTCCCCAACACATTATGATGTTGCCCAAGTTTGGGGCTCGATCCGAAATCAATAGGTGTTCCAAATTGGACAATTCAAGTTCAACGGCAGTTCGTTCCTAATTGGAGTGGTTGGTGTATTCCGTACTTCTAGCGATTGGATTTCACTCAAAACTCACCAAATGACTCCTCCCACCATATTATGATGTTGCCCAAGTTTTGGGCTCGATCCGAAATCAATAGGTGTGAGAAATAGGACAATTCAAGTTCAACGGCAGTTCGTTCCTAATTGTAGTGGTTGGTGTATTCCATACCTCTAGCAATTGGATTTCACTCAAAACTCACAAAATGACTCCTCCCACCATATTATGACGTTGCCCAAGTTTGGGGCTCGATCCGAAATCAATAGGTGTTCCAAATTGGACAATTCAAGTTCAACGGCAGTTCGTTCCTAATTGGAGTGGTTGGTGTATTCCATACTTCTAACGATTGGATTTCACTCAAAACTCACCAAAAGACTCCTCCCACCATATTATGATGTTGCCCAAGTTTGGGGCTCGATCCGAAATCAATAGGTGTGAGAAATTGGACAATTCAAGTTCAATGGCAGTTCATTCCTAATTGGAGTGGTTTGTGTATTCCATACTTCTAGCGATTGGATTTCACTCAAAACTCACCAAATGACTCCTCCCACCATATTATGATGTTGCCCAAGTTTTGGGCTCGATCCGAAATCAATAGGTGTGAGAAATTGGACAATTCAAGTTCAACGGCAGTTCGTTCCTAATTGGAGTGGTTGGTGTATTCCATACTTCTAGCGATTGGATTTCACTCAAAAGTCACCAAATGACTCCTCCCACCATATTATGATGTTGCCCAAGTTTTGGGCTCGATCCGAAATCAATAGGTGTGAGAAATAGGACAATTCAAGTTCAACGGCAGTTCGTTCCTAATTGTAGTGGTTGGTGTATTCCATACCGCTAGCAATTGGATTTCACTCAAAACTCACCAAAGGACTCCACCCACCATATTATGATGGTGCCCAAGTTTGGGGCTCGATCCGAAATCAATAGGTGTTAGAAATTGGACAATTCAAGTTCAACGGCAGTTCATTCCTAATTGGAATGGTTGGTGTATTCCATACTTCTAGCGATTGGATTTCACTCAAAACTCACCAAATGACTACTCCCTCTATATTATGATGTTGCCCAAGTTTTGGGCTCGATCCGAAATCAATAGGTGTGAGAAATTGGACAATTCAAGTTCAACGGCAGTTCGTTCCTAATTGGAGTGGTTGGTGTATTCCATACTTCTAGCGATTGGATTTCACTCAAAAGTCACCAAATGACTCCTCCCACCATATTATGATGTTGCCCAAGTTTTGGGCTCGATCCGAAATCAATAGGTGTGAGAAATAGGACAATTCAAGTTCAACGGCAGTTCGTTCCTAATTGTAGTGGTTGGTGTATTCCATACCTCTAGCAATTGGATTTCACTCAAAACTCACAAAATGACTCCTCCCACCATATTATGATGTTGCCCAAGTTTGGGGCTCGATCCGAAATCAATAGGTGTTCCAAATTGGACAATTCAAGTTCAACGGCAGTTCGTTCCTAATTGGAGTGGTTGGTGTATTCCATACTTCTAACGATTGGATTTCACTCAAAACTCACCAAAAGACTCCTCCCACCATATTATGATGTTGCCCAAGTTTGGGGCTCGATCCGAAATCAATAGGTGTGAGAAATTGGACAATTCAAGTTCAATGGCAGTTCATTCCTAATTGGAGTGGTTTGTGTATTCCATACTTCTAGCGATTGGATTTCACTCAAAACTCACCAAATGACTCCTCCCACCATATTATGATGTTGCCCAAGTTTTGGGCTCGATCCGAAATCAATAGGTGTGAGAAATTGGACAATTCAAGTTCAACGGCAGTTCGTTCCTAATTGGAGTGGTTGGTGTATTCCATACTTCTAGCGATTGGATTTCACTCAAAAGTCACCAAATGACTCCTCCCACCATATTATGATGTTGCCCAAGTTTTGGGCTCGATCCGAAATCAATAGGTGTGAGAAATAGGACAATTCAAGTTCAACGGCAGTTCGTTCCTAATTGTAGTGGTTGGTGTATTCCATACCGCTAGCAATTGGATTTCACTCAAAACTCACCAAAGGACTCCACCCACCATATTATGATGGTGCCCAAGTTTGGGGCTCGATCCGAAATCAATAGGTGTTAGAAATTGGACAATTCAAGTTCAACGGCAGTTTGTTCCTAATTGGAATGGTTGGTGTATTCCATACTTCTAGCGATTGGATTTCACTCAAAACTCACCAAATGACTACTCCCTCTATATTATGATGTTGCCCAACTTTTGGGAATAGTTGTTCCAAATTGGACAATTCAAGTTCGACGGCAGTTCGTTCCTAATTGGAGTGGTTGGTGTATTCCATACTTCTCGCAATTGGATTTCACTCAAAACAAACCAAATGACTCCTCCCACCATAATATGATGTTGCCCAAGTTTGGGGCTCGATCCGAAATCAATAGGTGTGAGAAATTGGACAATTCAAGTTCAACGGCAGTTCGTTCCTAATTGGAGTGGTTGGTGTATTCCATACTTCTAGCGATTGAATTTCACTCAAAACTCACCAAATGACTCCCCCCACCACATTATGATGTTGCCCAAGTTTGGGGCTCGATCCGAAATCAATAGGTGTTCCAAATTGGACAATTCAAGTTCAACGGCAGTTCGTTCCTAATTGGAGTGGTTGGTGTATTCCATACTTCTAGCGATTGGATTTCACTCAAAACTCACCAAATGACTCCTCCCACCATATTATGTTGTTGCCCAAGTTTTGGGCTCGATCCGAAATCAATAGGTGTGAGAAATAGGACAATTCAAGTTCAACGGCAGTTCGTTCCTAATTGTAGTGGTTGGTGTATTCCATTCTTCTAGCAATTGGATTTCACTCAAAACTCACCAAATGACTCCTCCCACCATATTACGATGTTGCCCAAGTTTTGGGCTCGATCCGAAATCAATAGGTGCGAGAAATTGGACAATTCAAGTTCAACGGCAGTTCGTTCCCAATTGGAGTGGTTAGTGTATTCCATACTTCTAGCCATTGGATTTCACTCAAAACACACCAAATGACTCCTCCCACCATATTATGATGTTGCCCAAGTTTTGGGCTCGATCCGAAATCAATGGGTGTTCCAAATTGGACAATTCAAGTTCAACGGCAGTTCGTTCCTAATTGTAGTGGTTGGTGTATTCCATACTTCTAGCGATTCGATTTCACTCAAAACTCACCAAATGACTCCTCCCACCATAATATGATGTTGCCCAAGTTTGGGGTTCGATCCGAAATCAATAGGTTCGGAAATTGTACAATTCAAGTTCAACGGCAGTTCGTTCCTAATTGGAGTGGTTGGTGTATTCCATACTTCTAGCCATTGGATTTCACTCAAAACTCACCAAATGACTCCCCCCACCATATTATAATGTTGCCCAAGTTTTGGGCTCGATCCGAAATCAATAGGTGTTCCAAATTGGACAATTCAAGTTCAACGGCAGTTCGTTCCTAATTGGAGTGGTTGGTGTATTCCATACTTCTAGCGATTGGATTTCACTCAAACTCACCAAATGACTCCTCCCACCATATTATGATGTTGCCCAAGTTTGGGCTCGATCCGAAATCAATAGGTGTTCCAAATTGGACAATTCAAGTTCAACGGCAGTTCGTTCCTAATTGGAGTGGTTGGTGTATTCCATACTTCTAGCGATTGGATTTCACTCAAAACTCACCGAATGACTCCTCCCACCATATTATGTTGTTGCCCAAGTTTTGGGCTCTATCCGAAATCAATAGGTGTGAGAAATAGGACAATTCAAGTTCAACGGCAGTTCGTTCCTAATTGTAGTGGTTGGTGTATTCCATTCTTCTAGCAATTGGATTTCACTCAAAACTCACCAAATGACTCCTCCCACCATATTACGATGTTGCCCAAGTTTTGGGCTCGATCCGAAATCAATAGGTGCGAGAAATTGGACAATTCAAGTTCAACGGCAGTTCGTTCCCAATTGGAGTGGTAAGTGTATTCCATACTTCTAGCCATTGGATTTCACTCAAAACACACCAAATGACTCCTCCCACCATATTATGATGTTGCCCAAGTTTTGGGCTCGATCCGAAATCAATGGGTGTTCCAAATTGGACAATTCAAGTTCAACGGCAGTTCGTTCCTAATTGTAGTGGTTGGTGTATTCCATACTTCTAGCTATTCGATTTCACTCAAAACTCACCAAATGACTCCTCCCACCATAATATGATGTTGCCCAAGTTTGGGGTTCGATCCGAAATCATTAGGTTCGGGAAATTGGACAATTCAAGTTCAACGGCAATTCGTTCCTAATTGGAGTGGTTGGTGTATTCCATACTTCTAGCCATTGGATTTCACTCAAAACTCACCAAATGACTCCCCCCACCATATTATAATGTTGCCCAAGTTTTGGGCTCGATCCGAAATCAATAGGTGTTCCAAATTGGACAATTCAAGTTCAACGGCAGTTCGTTCCTAATTGGAGTGGTTGGTGTATTCCATACTTCTAGCGATTGGATTTCACTCAAACTCACCAAATGACTCCTCCCACCATATTATGATGTTGCCCAAGTTTGGGCTTGATCCGAAATCAATAGGTGTTCCAAATTGGACAATTCAAGTTCAACGGCAGTTCGTTCCTAATTGGAGTGGTAGGTATATTCCATACTTCCAGCGATTGGATAGCACTCAAAATTCATCAAATGACTCCTCCCACCATATTATGATTTTGCCCAAGTTTTGGCCTCGATCCAAAATCAATAGGTGTTCCAAATTGGACAATTCAAGTTCAACGGCAGTTCGTTCCTAATTGGAGTGGTTGGTGTATTCCATACTTCTAGCGATTGGATTTCACTCAAAACTCACCAAATGACTCCTCCCAGCATATTATGATGTTGCCCAAGTTTTGGGCTCGATCCGAAATCAATAGGTGTGAGAAATTGGACAATTCAAGTTCAACGGCAGTTCCTTCCTAATTGGGGTGGTTGGTGTATTCCATTCTTCTAGCGATTGGATTTCACTCAAAACTCACCAAATGACTCCTCCCACCATATTATGATGTTGCCCAAGTTTTGGGCTCGATCCGAAATCAATAGGTGTTCCAAATTGGACAATTCAAGTTCAACGGCAGTTCTTTCCTAATTGGAGTGGTTGGTGTATTCCATACTTCTAGCGATTGGATTTCACTCAAAACTCACCAAATGACTCCTCTGACCATATTATGATGTTACCCAAGTTTTGGGCTCGATCCGAAATCAATAGGTGTGAGAAATTGGACAATTCAAGTTCAACGGCAGTTCGTTCCTAATTGGAGTGGTTGGTATATTCCATACTTCTAGCGATTGGATAGCACTCAAAATTCATCAAATGACTCCTCCCACCATATTATGATTTTGCCCAAGTTTTGGCCTCGATCCAAAATCAATAGGTGTTCCAAATTGGACAATTCAAGTTCAACGGCAGTTCGTTCATAATTGGAGTGTTTGGTGTATTCCGTACTTCCAGCGATTGGATTTCACTCAAAACTCATCAAATGACTCCTCCCACCATATTATGATATTGCCCAAGTTTTGGGCTCGATCCGAACTCAATAGGTGTGAGAAATTGGACTATTCAAGTTCAACGGCAGTTCGTTCCTAATTGTGGTGGTTGGTGTATTCCATACTTTTAGCGATTGGATTTCACTCGAAAATCACCAAATGACTCCTCCCACCGTATTATGATGTTACCCAAGTTTGGGGTTCGATCCGAAATCAATAGGTGCGGGAAATTGGACAATTCAAGTTCAACGGCAGTTCGTTCCTAATTGGAGTGGTTGGTGTATTCCATACTTCTAGCGATTGGATTTCGCACAAAACTCACCAAATGTCTCCTCCCACCATATTAGGATGTTGCCCAAGTTTTGGGCTCGATCCGAAATCAATAGGTGCGAGAAATTGGACAATTCAAGTTCAACGGCAGTTCGTTCCCAATTGGAGTGGTTAGTGTATTCCATACTTCTAGCCATTGGATTTCACTCAAAACACACCAAATGACTCCTCCCACCATATTATGATGTTGCCCAAGTTTTGGGCTCGATCCGAAATCAATAGGTGTTCCAAATTGGACAATTCAAGTTCAACGGCAGTTCGTTCCTAATTGGAGTGGTTGGTGTATTCCATACTTCTAACGATTGGATTTCACTCAAAACCCACCAAAAGACTCCTCCCACCATATTATGATGTTGCCCAAGTTTGGGGCTCGATCCGAAATCAATAGGTGTGAGAAATTGGACAATTCAAGTTCAACGGCAGTTCATTCCTAATTGGAGTGGTTTGTGTATTCCATACTTCTAGCGATTGGATTTCACTCAAAACTCACCAAATGACTCCTCCCACCATATTATGATCTTGCCCAAGTTTTGGGCTTGATCCTAAATCTATAGGTGTGAGAAATTGGACAATTCAAGTTCAACGGCAGTTCGTTCCTAATTGGAGTGGTTGGTGTATTCCATACTTCTAGCGATTGGATTTCACTCAAAACTCACCAAATGACTCCTCCCACCATATTATGATGTTGCCCAAGTTTTGGGCTCGATCCGTAATCAATAGGTGTGAGAAATTGGACAATTCAAGTTCAACAGCAGTTCGTTCCTAATTGGAGTGGTTGGTGTATTCCATACTTCTAGCCATTGGATTTCACTCAAAACTCACCAAATGACTCCCCCCACCATGTTATAATGTTGCCCAAGTTTTGGGCTCGATCCGAAATCAATAGGTGTTCCAAATTGGACAATTCAAGTTCAACGGCAGTTCGTTCCTAATTGGAGTGGTTGGTGTATTCCATACTTCTAGCGATTGGATTTCACTCAAACTCACCAAATGACTCCTCCCACCATATTATGATGTTGCCCAAGTTTTGGGCTCGATCCGAAATCAATAGGTGTTCCAAATTGGACAATTCAAGTTCAACGGCAGTTCGTTCCTAATTGGAGTGATTGGTATATTCCATACTTCTAGCGATTGGATAGCATTCAAAATTCATCAAATGACTCCTCCCACCATATTATGATTTTGCCCAAGTGTTGGCCTCGATCCAAAATCAATAGGTGTTCCAAATTGGACAATTCAAGTTCAACGGCAGTTCGTTCCTAATTGGAGTGGTTGGTGTATTCCATACTTCTAGCGATTGGATTTCACTCAAAACTCACCAAATGACTCCTCCCACCATATTATGATGTTGCCCAAGTTTTGGGCTCGATCCGAACTCAATAGGTGTGAGAAATTGGACAATTTAAGTTCAACGGCAGTTCGTTCCTAATTGGAGTGGTTGGTGTATTCCATACTTCTAGCGATTGGATTTCACTCAAAACTCACCAAATGACTCCTCCCACCATATTATGATGTTGCCCAAGTTTGGGGTTCGATCCGAAATCAATAGGTGCGAGAAATTGGACAATTCAACTTCAACGGCAGTTCGTTCCTAATTGTAGTGGTTGGAGTATTCCACACTTGTAGGGATTGGATTTCACTCAAAACTCACCAAATGACTCCTCCCACCATATTATGATGTTGCCCAAGTTTTGGGCTCGATACGAAATCAATAGGTGTGAGAAATTGGACAATTCAAGTTCAACGGCAGTTCGTTCGAAATTGGAGTGGTTGGTGCATTGCATACTTCTAGCGATTGGATTTCACTCAAAACTCACCAAATGACTCCTCCCACCATATGATGATCTTGCCCAAGTTTTGGGCTTGATCCTAAATCAATAGGTGTGAGAAATTGGACAATTCAAGTTCAACGGCAGTTCGTTCCTAATTGATGTGGTTGGTGTATTCCATACTTCTAGCCGTTGGATTTCACTCAAAACTCACCAAATGACTCCTCCCACCATATTATGATGTTGCCCAAGTTTGGGGTTCGATCCGAAATCAAGAGATGCGGGAAATTGGACAATTCAAGTTCAACGGCAGTTCGTTCCTAATTGGAGTGGTTGGTGTATTCCATACTTCTAGCGATTGGATTTCACTCAAAACTCACCAAATGACTCCTCCCATCATATAATGATGTTGCCCAAGTTTTGGGCTCGATCCGAAATCAATAGGTGTGAGAAATTGGTCAATTCAATTTCAACGAAAGTTCGTTCCTAATTGAAGTGGTTGGTGTATTCCATACTTCTAGCGATTGGATTTCACTCAAAACTCACCAAATGACTCCTCCCACCATATTATGATGTTGCCCAAGTTTTGGGCTCGATCCGAAATCAATAGGTGTGAGAAATTGGACAATTCAAGTTCAACGGCAGTTCGTTCCTAATTGGAGTGGTTGGTGTATCCCATACTTCTAGTGATTGGATTTCTCTCCAAACTCACCAAATGACTCCTCCCACCATGTTATGATGTTGCCCAAGTTTTGGGCTCGATCCGAAATCAATAGGTGTGAGAAATTGGACAATTCAAGTTCAACGGCAGTTCGTTCCTAACTGGAGTGGTTGGTGTATTCCATACATCTAGCGATTGGATTTCACTCAAAACTCACCAAACGACTCCTCCCATCATATTATGATGTTGCCCAAGTTTTGGGCTCGATCCGAAATCAATAGGTGTGAGAAATTGGTCAATTCAATTTCAACGAAAGTTCGTTCCTAATTGGAGTGGTTGGTGTATTCCATACTTCTAGCGATTGGATTTCACTCAAAACTCACCAAATGACTCCTCCCACCATATTATGATGTTGCCCAAGTTTTGGGCTCGACCCGAAATCAATAGGTGTTCCAAATTGGACAATTCAAGTTCAACGGCAGTTCGTTCCTAATTGGAGTGGTTGGTGTATTCCATACTTCTAACGATTGGATTTCACTCAAAACTCACCAAATGACTCCTCCCACCATATAATGACGTTGCCCAAGTTTTGGGCTCGATCCGAAATCAATAGGTGTTCCAAATTGGACAACTTAAGTTCGACGGCAGTTCGTTCCTAATTGGAGTGGTTGGTGTATTCCATACTTCTAGCGATTGGATTTCACTCAAAACTCACCAAATGACTCCTCCCTCCATATTATGATCTTGCCCAAGTTTTGGGCTCGATCCGAAATCAATAGGTGTGAGAAATTGGACAATTCAAGTTCAACGGCAGTTCGTTCCTAATTGGAGTGGTTGGTGTATTCCATACTTCTAACGATTGGATTTTACTCAAAACTCCCCAAATGACTCCTCCCACCATATTATGATGTTGCCCAAGTTTTGGGCTCGATCCGAAATCAATACGTGTTCCAAATTGGACAATTCAAGTTCAACGGCAGTTCATTCGTAATTGGAGTGGTTGGTGTATTCCGTACTTCTAGCGATTGGATTTCACTCAAAACTCACCAAATGACTCCTCCCACCATATTATGATGTTGCCCAAGTTTTGGAATCGATCCGAAATCAATAGGTCTTCCAAATTGGACAATTCAAGTTCAACGGCAGTTCATTCGTAATTGGAGTGGTTGGTGTATTCCGTACTTCTAGCGATTGGATTTCACTCAAAACTCACCAAATGACTCCTCCCACCATATTATGATGTTGCCCAAGTTTTGGGCTCGATCCGAATTCGATAGGTGTGAGAAATTGGACAATTCAATTTCAACGACAGTTCATTCCTAATTGGGGTGGTTGGTGTATTCCATACTTCTAGCGATTGGATTTCACTCAAAACTCACCAAATGACTCCTCCCACCATATTATGATGTTG
The DNA here is from genome assembly GCF_965620075.1 of Prunus avium. Taxonomy (NCBI): domain Eukaryota; kingdom Viridiplantae; phylum Streptophyta; class Magnoliopsida; order Rosales; family Rosaceae; genus Prunus; species Prunus avium. The sequence goes on along the minus strand of NC_142286.1, from coordinate 21,387,702 downwards.
CCCAAGTTTTGGGCTCGATCCGAAATCAATAGGTGTGAGAAATTGGACAATTCAAGTTCAACGGCAGTTCGTTCCTAACTGGAGTGGTTGGTGTATTCCATACATCTAGCGATTGGATTTCACTCAAAACTCACCAAACGACTCCTCCCATCATATTATGATGTTGCCCAAGTTTTGGGCTCGATCCGAAATCAATAGGTGTGAGAAATTGGTCAATTCAATTTCAACGAAAGTTCGTTCCTAATTGGAGTGGTTGGTGTATTCCATACTTCTAGCGATTGGATTTCACTCAAAACTCACCAAATGACTCCTCCCACCATATTATGATGTTGCCCAAGTTTTGGGCTCGACCCGAAATCAATAGGTGTTCCAAATTGGACAATTCAAGTTCAACGGCAGTTCGTTCCTAATTGGAGTGGTTGGTGTATTCCATACTTCTAACGATTGGATTTCACTCAAAACTCACCAAATGACTCCTCCCACCATATAATGACGTTGCCCAAGTTTTGGGCTCGATCCGAAATCAATAGGTGTTCCAAATTGGACAACTTAAGTTCGACGGCAGTTCGTTCCTAATTGGAGTGGTTGGTATATTCCATACTTCTAGCGATTGGATTTCACTCAAAACTCACCAAATGACTCCTCCCTCCATATTATGATCTTGCCCAAGTTTTGGGCTCGATCCGAAATCAATACGTGTTCCAAATTGGACAATTCAAGTTCAACGGCAGTTCGTTCCTAATTGGAGTGGTTGGTGTATTCCGTCCTTCTAGCGATTGGATTTCCCTCAAAACTCACCAAATGACTCCTCGCACCACCTTATGATGTTGCCAAAGTTTTGGGCTCGATCCGAATTCGATAGGTGTGAGAACTTGGTCAACTCAATTTCAACGACAGTTCTTTCCTAATTGGAGTGGTTGGTGTATTCCATACTTCTAGCGATTGGATTTCACTCAAAACTCACCAAATGACTCCTCCCACCATATTATGATGTTGCCCAAGTTTTGGGCTCGATCCGAAATCAATAGGTGTGAGAAATTGGACAATTCAAGTTCAACGGCAGTTCGTTCCTAATTGGAGTGGTTGGTGTATTCCATACTTCTAACGATTGGATTTTACTCAAAACTCCCCAAATGACTCCTCCCACCATATTATGATGTTGCCCAAGTTTTGGGCTCGATCCGAAATCAATACGTGTTCCAAATTGGACAATTCAAGTTCAACGGCAGTTCATTCGTAATTGGAGTGGTTGGTGTATTCCGTACTTCTAGCGATTGGATTTCACTCAAAACTCACCAAATGACTCCTCCCACCATATTATGATGTTGCCCAAGTTTTGGAATCGATCCGAAATCAATAGGTCTTCCAAATTGGACAATTCAAGTTCAACGGCAGTTCATTCGTAATTGGAGTGGTTGGTGTATTCCGTACTTCTAGCGATTGGATTTCACTCAAAACTCACCAAATGACTCCTCCCACCATATTATGATGTTGCCCAAGTTTTGGGCTCGATCCGAATTCGATAGGTGTGAGAAATTGGACAATTCAATTTCAACGACAGTTCATTCCTAATTGGGGTGGTTGGTGTATTCCATACTTCTAGCGATTGGATTTCACTCAAAACTCACCAAATGACTCCTCCCACCATATTATGATGTTGCCCAAGTTTTGGGCTCGATCCGAAATCAATAGGTGTGAGAAATTGGACAATTCAAGTTCAACGGCAGTTCGTTCCTAACTGGAGTGGTTGGTGTATTCCATACATCTAGCGATTGGATTTCACTCAAAACTCACCAAACGACTCCTCCCATCATATTATGATGTTGCCCAAGTTTTGGGCTCGATCCGAAATCAATAGGTGTGAGAAATTGGTCAATTCAATTTCAACGAAAGTTCGTTCCTAATTGGAGTGGTTGGTGTATTCCATACTTCTAGCGATTGGATTTCACTCAAAACTCACCAAATGACTCCTCCCACCATATTATGATGTTGCCCAAGTTTTGGGCTCGACCCGAAATCAATAGGTGTTCCAAATTGGACAATTCAAGTTCAACGGCAGTTCGTTCCTAATTGGAGTGGTTGGTGTATTCCATACTTCTAACGATTGGATTTCACTCAAAACTCACCAAATGACTCCTCCCACCATATAATGACGTTGCCCAAGTTTTGGGCTCGATCCGAAATCAATAGGTGTTCCAAATTGGACAACTTAAGTTCGACGGCAGTTCGTTCCTAATTGGAGTGGTTGGTGTATTCCATACTTCTAGCGATTGGATTTCACTCAAAACTCACCAAATGACTCCTCCCTCCATATTATGATCTTGCCCAAGTTTTGGGCTCGATCCGAAATCAATACGTGTTCCAAATTGGACAATTCAAGTTCAACGGCAGTTCGTTCCTAATTGGAGTGGTTGGTGTATTCCGTCCTTCTAGCGATTGGATTTCCCTCAAAACTCACCAAATGACTCCTCGCACCACATTATGATGTTGCCAAAGTTTTGGGCTCGATCCGAATTCGATAGGTGTGAGAAATTGGTCAACTCAATTTCAACGACAGTTCTTTCCTAATTGGAGTGGTTGGTGTATTCCATACTTCTAGCGATTGGATTTCACTCAAAACTCACCAAATGACTCCTCCCACCATATTATGATGTTGCCCAAGTTTTGGGCTCGATCCGAAATCAATAGGTGTGAGAAATTGGACAATTCAAGTTCAACGGCAGTTCGTTCCTAATTGGAGTGGTTGGTGTATTCCATACTTCTAACGATTGGATTTTACTCAAAACTCCCCAAATGACTCCTCCCACCATATTATGATGTTGCCCAAGTTTTGGGCTCGATCCGAAATCAATACGTGTTCCAAATTGGACAATTCAAGTTCAACGGCAGTTCATTCGTAATTGGAGTGGTTGGTGTATTCCGTACTTCTAGCGATTGGATTTCACTCAAAACTCACCAAATGACTCCTCCCACCATATTATGATGTTGCCCAAGTTTTGGAATCGATCCGAAATCAATAGGTCTTCCAAATTGGACAATTCAAGTTCAACGGCAGTTCATTCGTAATTGGAGTGGTTGGTGTATTCCGTACTTCTAGCGATTGGATTTCACTCAAAACTCACCAAATGACTCCTCCCACCATATTATGATGTTGCCCAAGTTTTGGGCTCGATCCGAATTCGATAGGTGTGAGAAATTGGTCAATTCAATTTCAACGACAGTTCATTCCTAATTGGGGTGGTTGGTGTATTCCATACTTCTAGCGATTGGATTTCACTCAAAACTCACCAAATGACTCCTCCCACCATATTATGATGTTGCCCAAGTTTTGGGCTCGATCCGAAATCAATAGGTGTGAGAAATTGGACAATTCAAGTTCAACGGCAGTTCGTTCCTAACTGGAGTGGTTGGTGTATTCCATACTTCTAGCGATTGGATTTCACTCAAAACTCACCAAATGACTCCTCCCACCATATTATGATTTTGCCCAGGTTTTGGGCTCGATCCGAAATCAATAAGTGTGAAAAATTGGTCAATTCAATTTCAACGGCAGTTCTTTCCTAATTGGAGTGGTTGGTGTATTCCATACTTCTAGCAATTGGATTTCACTCAAAACTCACCAAATGACTCCTCCCACCATATTATGTTGTTGCCCAAGTTTGGGGCTCGATCCGAAATCAATAGGTGTGAGAAATTGGACAATTCAAGTTCAACGGCAGTTCGTTCCAAATTATAGTGGTTGGGGTATTCCATACTTCTAGCAATTGGATTTCACTCAAAACTCACCAAATGACTCCTCCCACCATATTATGATGTTGCCCAAGTTCGGGGCTCGATCCGAAATCAATAGGTGTGAGAAATTGGACAATTCAAGTTCAACGGCCGTTCGTTCCAAATTATAGTGGTTGGGGTATTCCATACTTCTAGCAATTGGATTTCACTCAAAACTCACCAAATGACTCCTCCCACCATATTATGATGTTGCCCAAGTTTGGGGCTCGATCCGAAATCAATAGGTGTGAGAAATTGGACAATTCAAGTTCAACGGCAGTTCGTTCCTAATTGGAGTGGTTGGTGTATTCCATACTTCTAGCGATTGGATTTTACTCAAAACTCACCAAATGACTCCTCCCACCATATAATGACGTTGCCCAAGTTTTGGGCTCGATCCGAAATCAATAGGTGTTCCAAATTGGACAATTCAAGTTCAACGGCAGTTCGTTCCTAATTGGAGTGGTTGGTGTATTCCATACTTCTAGCGATTGGATTTCACTCAAAACTCACCAAATGACTCCTCCCACCATATTATGATGTTGCCCAAGTTTGGGGCTCGATCCGAAATCAATAGGTGTGAGAAATTGGACAATTCAAGTTCAACGGCAGTTCGTTCCTAATTGAAGTGGTTGGTGTATTCCATACTTCTAACGATTGGATTTTACTAAAAACTCCCCAAATGACTCCTCCCACCATATTATGATGTTGCCTATGATGTTGCCCAAGTTTTGGGCTCGATCCGAAATCAATAGGTGTGAGAAATTGGACAATTCAAGTTCAACGGCAGTTCGTTCCTAATTGGAGTGGTTGGTGTATTCCACACTTCTTGGGATTGGATTTCACTCAAAACTCACCAAATGACTCCTCCCACCATATTATGATGTTGCCCAAGTTTTGGGCTCGATCCGAAATCAATAGGTGTGAGAAATTGGACAATTCAAGTTCAACGGCAGTTCGTTCCTAATTGGAGTGGTTGGTGTATTCCATACTTCTTGGGATTGGATTTCACTCAAAACTCACCAAATGACTCCTCCCACCATATTATGATGTTGCCCAAGTTTTGGGCTCGATCCGAAATCAATAGGTGTGAGAAATTGGACAATTCACGTTCAACGGCAGTTCGTTCCTAATTGGAGTGGTTGGTGTAGTCCATACTTCTAGCGATTGGATTTTACTCAAAACTCACCAAATCACTCCTCCCACCGTATAATGACGTTGCCCAAGTTTTGGGCTCCATCCGAAATCAATAGGTGTTCCAAATTGGACAATTCAAGTTCAACGGCAGTTCGTTCCTAATTGGAGTGGTTGGTATATTCCATACTTCTAGCGATTGGATTTCACTCAAAACTCACCAAATGACTCCTCCCACCACATTATGATGTTGCCCAAGTTTTGGGCTCGATCCGGAATAAGTAGGTGTGAGAAATTGGACAATTCAATTTCAACGGCAGTTCGTTCCTAATTGGAGTGGTTGGTGTATTCCATACTTCTAGCGATTGGATTTCACTCATAACTCACCAAATGACTCCTCCCACCATATTATGATGTTGCCCAAGTTTTGGGCTCGATCCGAAATCAATGGGTGTTCCAAATTGGACAATTCAAGTTCTACGGCAGTTCGTTCCTAATTGGAGTGGTTGGTGTATTCCATACTTCTAGCGATTGGATTTCACTCAAAACTCAACAAATGACTCCTCCCACTATATTATGATGTTGCCCAAGTTTTGGGCTAGATCAGAAATCAATACGTGTGAGGAATTGGATAATTCAATTTCAACGGCAGTTCGTTACTAATTGGAGTGGTTGGTTAATTCCATACTTCTAGCGATTGGGTTTCCCTCAAAACTCACCAAATGACTCCTCCCACCATATTATGATGTTGCCCAAGTTTTGGGCTCGATCCGAATTCGATAGGTGTGAGAAATTGGTCAATTCAATTTCAACGACAGTTCATTCCTAATTGGGGTGGTTGGTGTATTCCATACTTCTAGCGATTGGATTTCACTCAAAACTCACCAAATGACTCCTCCCACCATATTATGATGTTGCCCAAGTTTTGGGCTCGATCCGAAATCAATAGGTGTGAGAAATTGGACAATTCAAGTTCAACGGCAGTTCGTTCCTAACTGGAGTGGTTGGTGTATTCCATACTTCTAGCGATTGGATTTCACTCAAAACTCACCAAATGACTCCTCCCACCATTTTATGTTGTTGCCCAAGTTTGGGGCTCGATCCGAAATCAATAGGTGTGAGAAATTGGACAATTCAAGTTCAACGGCAGTTCATTCCAAATTATAGTGGTTGGGGTATTCCATACTTCTAGCAATTGGATTTCACTCAAAACTCACCAAATGACTCCTCCCACCATATTATGATGTTGCCCAAGTTCGGGGCTCGATCCGAAATCAATAGGTGTGAGAAATTGGACAATTCAAGTTCAACGGCAGTTCGTTCCAAATTATAGTGGTTGGGGTATTCCATACTTCTAGCAATTGGATTTCACTCAAAACTCACCAAATGACTCCTCCCACCATATTATGATGTTGCCCAAGTTTGGGGCTCGATCCGAAATCAATAGGTGTGAGAAATTGGACAATTCAAGTTCAACGGCAGTTCGTTCCTAATTGGAGTGGTTGGTGTATTCCAAACTTCTAGCGATTGGATTTTACTCAAAACTCACCAAATGACTCCTCCCACCATATAATGACGTTGCCCAAGTTTTGGGCTCGATCCGAAATCAGTAGGTGTTCCAAATTGGACAATTCATGTTCAACGGCAGTTCGTTCCTAATTGGAGTGGTTGGTGTATTCCATACTTCTAGCGATTGGATTTCACTCAAAACTCAACAAATGACTCCTCCCACTATATTATGATGTTGCCCAAGTTTTGGGCTCGATCAGAAATCAATACGTGTGAGGAATTGGATAATTCAATTTCAACGGCAGTTCGTTCCTAATTGGAGTGGTTGGTTTATTCCATACTTCTAGCGATTGGATTTCCCTCAAAACTCACCAAATGACTCCGCCCACCATATTATGATGTTGCCCAAGTTTTGGGCTCGATCCGAATTCGATAGGTGTGAGAAATTGGTCAATTCAATTTCAACGACAGTTCTTTCCTAACTGGGGTGGTTGGTGTATTCCATACTTCTAGCGATTGGATTTCACTCAAAACTCACCAAATGACTCCTCCCACCATATTATGATGTTGCCCAAGTTTTGGAATCGATCCGAAATCAATAGGTCTTCCAAATTGGACAATTCAAGTTCAACGGCAGTTCGTTCCTAATTGGAGTGGTTGGTGTATTCCATACTTCTAGCAATTGGATTTCACTCAAAACTCACCAAATGACTCCTCCCACCATATTATGATGTTGCCCAAGTTTGGGGCTCGATCCGAAATCAATAGGTGTGAGAAATTGGACAATTCAAGTTCAACGTCAGTTCGTTCCTAATTGAAGTGGTTGGTGTATTCCATACTTCTAACGATTGGATTTTACTAAAAACTCCCCAAATGACTCCTCCCACCATATTATGATGTTGCCCAAGTTTTGGGCTCGATCAGAAATCAATAGGTGTGAGAAATTGGACAATTCAAGTTCAACGGCAGTTCGTTCCTAATTGGAGTGGTTGGTGGATTCCATACTTCTTGGGATTTGATTTCATTCAAAACTCACCAAATGACTCCTCCCACTATATTATGATGTTGCCCAAGTTTTGGGCTCGATCCGAAATCAATAGGTGTGAGAAATTGGACAATTCAAGTTCAACGGCAGTTCGTTCCTAATTGGAGTGGTTGGTGTATTCGATACTTCTAGCGATTGGATTTCACTCAAAACTCACCAAATGACTCCTCCCACCGTATTATGATGTTGCCCAAGTTTGGGGCTCGATCCGAAATCAATAGGTGTGAGAAATTAGACAATTCAAATTCAACGGCAGTTCGTTCCTAATTGGAGTGGTTGGTTTATTCCATACTTCTAGCGATTGGATTTCCCTCAAAACTCACCAAATGACTCCTCCCACCATATTATGATGTTGCCCAAGTTTTGGGCTCGATCCGAATTCGATAGGTGTGAGAAATTGGTCAATTCAATTTCAACGACAGTTCTTTCCTAATTGGGGTGGTTGGTGTATTCCATACTTCTAGCGATTGGATTTCACTCAAAACTCACCAAATGACTCCTCCCACCATATTATGATGTTGCCCAAGTTTTGGGCTCGATCCGAAATCAATAGGTGTGAGAAATTGGACAATTCAAGTTCAACGGCAGTTTGTTCCTAACTGGAGTGGTTGGTGTATTCCATACTTCTAGCGATTGGATTTCACTCAAAACTCACCAAATGACTCCTCCCACCATATTATGATGTTGCCCAGGTTTTGGGCTCGATCCGAAATCAATAAGTGTGAGAAATTGGTCAATTCAATTTCAACGGCAGTTCTTTCCTAATTGGAGTGGTTGGTGTATTCCATACTTCTAGCGATTGGATTTCACTCAAAACTCACCAAATGACTCCTCCCACCATATGATGATTTTGCCCAAGTTTTGGGCTCGATCCGAATTCAACAGGTGTGAGAAATTGGTCAATTCAATTTCAACGACAGTTCTTTACTAATTGGAGTGGTTGGTGTATTCCATACTTCTAGCAATTGGATTTCACTCAAAACTCACCAAATGACTCCTCCCACCATATTATGTTGTTGCCCAAGTTTGGGGCTCGATCCGAAATCAATAGGTGTGAGAAATTGGACAATTCAAGTTCAACGGCAGTTCGTTCCAAATTATAGTGGTTGGGGTATTCCATACTTCTAGCAATTGGATTTCACTCAAACCTCGCCAAATGACTCCTCCCACCATATTATGATGTTGCCCAAGTTTGGGGCTCGATCCGAAATCAATAGGTGTGAGAAATTGGACAATTCAAGTTCAACGGCAGTTCATTCCAAATTATAGTGGTTGGGGTATTCCATGCTTCTAGCAATTGGATTTCACTCAAAACTCACCAAATGAATCCTCCCACCATATTATGATGTTGCCCAAGTTTGGGGCCCGATCCGAAATCAATAGGTGTGAGAAATTGGACAATTCAAGTTCAACGGCAGTTCGTTCCTAATTGGAATGGTTGGTGTATTCCATACTTCCAGCGATTGGATTTCACTCAAAACTCACCAAATGACTCCTCCCACCATATTATGATGTTGCCCATGTTTTGGAATCGATCCGAAATCAGTAGGTCTTCCAAATTGGACAATTCAAGTTCAACGGCAGTTCGTTCCTAATTGGAGTGGTTGGTGTATTCCATACTTCTAGCGATTGGATTTCACTCAAAACTCACCAAATGACTCCTCCCACCATATTATGATGTTGCCCAAGTTTTGGGATCGATCCGAAATGAACAAGTCTTCCAAATTGGACAATTCAAGTTCAACGGCAGTTCGTTCCTAATTGGAGTGGTTGGTGTATTCCATACTTCTAGCGATTGGATTTCACTCAAAACTCACCAAATGACTCCTCCCACCATATTATGATGTTGCCCAAGTTTTGGGCTCGATCCGAAATCAATAGGTCTTCCAAATTGGACAATTCAAGTTCAACGGCAGTTCGTTCCTAATTGGAGTGGTTGGTGTATTCCATACTTCTAGCGATTGGATTTCACTGAAAACTCACCAAATGACTCCTCCCACCATATTATGATGTTGCCCAAGTTTTGGGCTCGATCCGAAATCAATAGGTGTGAGAAATTGGACAATTCAAGTTCAACGGCAGTTCGTTCCTAATTGGACTGGTTGGGTTATTCCATACTTCTAGCAATTGGATTTCACTCAAAACTCACCAAATGACTCCTCCCGCCATATTATGATGTTGCCCAAGTTTGGGGCTCTATCCGAAATCATTAGGTGTGAGAAATTGGACAATTCAAGTTCAACGGCAGTTCGTTCCTAATTGGTGTGGTTGGTGTATTCCATACTTCTAGCGATTGGATTTCACTCAAAACTCACTAAATGACTCCTCCCACCATATTATGATGTTGCCCAAGTTTTGGGCTCGATCCGAAATCAATAGGTGTGAGAAATTGGACAATTCAAGTTCAACGGCAGTTCGTTCCTAATTGGAGTGGTTGGTGTATTCCATACTTCTAGCGATTGGATTTCACTCAAAACTCACCAAATGACTCCTCCCACCATATTATGATGTTGCCCAAGTTTTGGGCTTGATCCGAATTCGATAGGTGTGAGAAATTGGTCAATTCAATTTCAACGACAGTTCTTCCCTAATTGGGGTGGTTGGTGTATTCCATACTTCTAGCGATTGGATTTCACTCAAAACTCACCAAATGACTCCTCCCACCATATTATGATGTTGCCCAAGTTTTGGGCTCGATCCGAAATCAATAGGTGTGAGAAATTGGACAATTCAAGTTCAACGGCAGTTCGTTCCTAACTGGAGTGGTTGGTGTATTCCATACTTCTAGCGATTGGATTTCACTCAAAACTCACCAAATGACTCCTCCCACCATATTATGATGTTGCCCAGGTTTTGGGCTCGATCCGAATTCAATAGGTGTGAGAAATTGGTCAATTCAATTTCAACGACAGTTCTTTCCTAATTGGAGTGGTTGGTGTATTCCATACTTCTAGCGATTGGATTTCACTCAAAACTCACCAAATGACTCCTCCCACCATATGATGATTTTGCCCAAGTTTTGGGCTCGATCCGAATTCAACAGGTGTGAGAAATTGGTCAATTCAATTTCAACGACAGTTCTTTCCTAATTGGAGTGGTTGGTGTATTCCATACTTCTACCGATTGGATTTCACTCAAAACTCACCAAATGACTCCTCCCACCATATTATGATTTTGCCCAAGTTTTGGGCTCGATCCGAAATCAATAGGTGTGAGAAATTGGACAATTCAAGTTCAACGGCAGTTCGTTCCTAATTGGAGTGGTTGGTGTATTCCATACTTCTTGGGATTGGATTTCACTCAAAACTCACCAAATGACTCCTCCCACCATATTATGACGTTGCCCAAGTTTTGGGCTCGATCCGAAATGAATAGGTGCGAGAAATTGGACAATTCAAGTTCAACGGCAGTTCGTTCCGAATTGGAGTGGTTGGTGTATTCCATACTTCTAGCGATTGGATTTCACTCAAAACTCACCAAATGACTCATCCCACCATATTATGATGTTGCCCAAGTTTTGGGCTCGATCCGAATTCAACAGGTGTGAGAAATTGGTCAATTCAATTTCAACGACAGTTCTTTCCTAATTGGAGTGGTTGGTGTATTCCAAACTTCTAGCGATCGGATTTCACTCAAAACTCACCAAATGACTCCTCCCACCATATTATGATGTTGCCCAAGTTTGAGGCTCGTTCCGAAATCAATAGGTCTTCCAAATTGGACAATTCAAGTTAAACGGCAGTTCGTTCCTAATTGGATTGGTTGGTGTATTCCATACTTCTAGCGATTGGATTTTACTCAAAACTCACCAAATGACTCCTCCTACCATATAATGACGTTGCCCAAGTTTTGGGCTCGATCCGAAATCAATAGGTGTTCCAAATTGGACAATTCAAGTTCAACGGCAGTTAGTTCCTAATTGGAGTGGATGGTGTATTCCATACTTCTAGCGATTGGATTTCACTCAAAACTCACCAAATGACTCCTCCCACCATATTATGATGTTGCCCAAGTTTTGGACTCGATCCGAATTCAATAGGTGTGAGAAATTGGTCAATTCAATTTCAACGACAGTTCTTTCCTAATTGGAGTGGTTGGTGTATTCCAAACTTCTAGCGATCAGATTTCACTCAAAACTCACCAAATGACTCCTCCCACCATATTATGATGTTGCCCAAGTTTTGGGCTCGATCCGAAATGAACAAGTCTTCCAAATTGGACAATTCAAGTTCAACGGCAGTTCGTTCCTAATTGGAGTGGTTGGTGTATTCCGTACTTCTAGCGATTGGATTTCACTGAAAACTCACAAAATGACTCCTCTCACCATATTATGATGTTGCCCAAGTTTTGGGCTCGATCCGAAATCAATAGGTGTGAGAAATTGGACAATTCAAGTTCAACGGCAGTTCGTTCCTAATTGGACTGGTTGGGTTATTCCATACTTCTAGCAATTGGATTTCACTCAAAACTCACCAAATGACTCCTCCCGCCATATTATGATGTTGCCCAAGTTTGGGGCTCGATCCGAAATCATTAGGTGTGAGAAATTGGACAATTCAAGTTCAACGGCAGTTCGTTCCTAATTGGTGTGGTTGGTGTATTCCATACTTCTAGCGATTGGATTTCACTCAAAACTCACTAAATGACTCCTCCCACCATATTATGATGTTGCCGAAGTTTTGTGCTCGATCCGAAGTCAATAGGTGTGAGAAATTGGACAATTCAAGTTCAACGGCAGTTCGTTCCTAATTGGAGTGGTTGGTGTATTCCATACTTCTAGTGATTGGATTTCACTCAAAACTCACCAAATGACTCCTCCCACCATATTATGATGTTGCCCAAGTTTTGGGCTCTATCCGAAATCAATAGGTCTTCCAAATTGGACAATTCAAGTTCAACGGCAGTTCGTTCCTAACTGGCGTGGTTGGTGTATTCCATACATCTAGCGATTGGATTTCACTCAAAACTCACCAAATGACTCCTGCCATCATATTATGATGTTGCCCAAGTTTTGGACTCGATCCGAATTCAATAGGTGTGAGAAATTGGTCAATTCAATTTCAACGACAGTTCTTTCCTAATTGGAGTGGTTGGTGTATTCCAAACTTCTAGCGATCAGATTTCACTCAAAACTCACCAAATGACTCCTCCCACCATATTATGATGTTGCCCAAGTTTTGGGCTCGATCCGAAATGAACAAGTCTTCCAAATTGGACAATTCAAGTTCAACGGCAGTTCGTTCCTAATTGGAGTGGTTGGTGTATTCCGTACTTCTAGCGATTGGATTTCACTGAAAACTCACAAAATGACTCCTCTCACCATATTATGATGTTGCCCAAGTTTTGGGCTCGATCCGAAATCAATAGGTGTGAGAAATTGGACAATTCAAGTTCAACGGCAGTTCGTTCCTAATTGGACTGGTTGGGTTATTCCATACTTCTAGCAATTGGATTTCACTCAAAACTCACCAAATGACTCCTCCCGCCATATTATGATGTTGCCCAAGTTTGGGGCTCGATCCGAAATCATTAGGTGTGAGAAATTGGACAATTCAAGTTCAACGGCAGTTCGTTCCTAATTGGTGTGGTTGGTGTATTCCATACTTCTAGCGATTGGATTTCACTCAAAACTCACTAAATGACTCCTCCCACCATATTATGATGTTGCCGAAGTTTTGTGCTCGATCCGAAGTCAATAGGTGTGAGAAATTGGACAATTCAAGTTCAACGGCAGTTCGTTCCTAATTGGAGTGGTTGGTGTATTCCATACTTCTAGTGATTGGATTTCACTCAAAACTCACCAAATGACTCCTCCCACCATATTATGATGTTGCCCAAGTTTTGGGCTCTATCCGAAATCAATAGGTCTTCCAAATTGGACAATTCAAGTTCAACGGCAGTTCGTTCCTAACTGGCGTGGTTGGTGTATTCCATACATCTAGCGATTGGATTTCACTCAAAACTCACCAAATGACTCCTGCCATCATATTATGATGTTGCCCAAGTTTTGGGCTCGATCCGAAATCAATAGGTGTGAGAAATTGGTCAATTCAATTTCAACGAAAGTTCGTTCCAAATTGGAGTGGTTGGTGTATTCCATACTTCTAGCGATTGGATTTCACTCAAAACTCACCAAATGACTCCTCCCACCATATTATGATGTTGCCCAAGTTTTGGGCTCGATCCGAATTCAATAGGTGTGAGAAATTGGTCAATTCAAGTTCAACGACAGTTCTTTCCTAATTGGAGTGGTTGGTGTATTCCATACTTCTAGCGATTGGATTTCTCTCAAAACTCACCAAATGACTCCTCCCACCATATTATGATGTTGCCCAAGTTTTGGGCTCGATCCGAAATCAATAGGTGTGAAAAATTGGACAATTCAAGTTCAACGGCAGTACGTTCCTAATTGGAGTGGTTGGGGTATTCCATACTTCTAGCAATTGGATTTCACTCAAAACTCACCAAATGACTCATCCCACCATATTATGGTGTTGCCCAAGTTTGGGGCTCGATCCGAAATCAATAGGTCTTCCAAATTGGACAATTCAAGTTCAACGGCAGTTCGTTCCTAATTGGAGTGTTGGTGTATTCCAAACTTCTAGCGATTGGATTTTACTCAAAACTCACCAAATGACTCCTCCCACCATATAATGACGTTGCCCAAGTTTTGGGCTCGATCCGAAATCAATAGGTGTTCCAAATTGGACAATTCAAGTTCAACGGCAGTTCGTTCCTAATTGGAGTGGTTGGTGTATTCCATACTTCTAGCAATTGGATTTCACTCAAAACTCACCAAATGACTCCTCCCACCATATTATGATGTTGCCCAAGTTTTGGACTCGATCCGAATTCAATAGGTGTGAGAAATTGGTCAATTCAATTTCAACGACAGTTCTTTCCTAATTAGAGTGGTTGGTGTATTCCAAACTTCTAGCGATCGGATTTCACTCAAAACTCACCAAATGACTCCTCCCACCATATTATGATGTTGCCCAAGTTTTGGGCTCAATCCGAAATGAACAAGTCTTCCAAATTGGACAATTCAAGTTCAACGGCAGTTCGTTCCTAATTGGAGTGGTTGGTGTATTCCATACTTCTACCGATTGGATTTCACTCAAAACTCACCAAATGACTCCTCCCACCATATTATGATGTTGCCCAAGTTTTGGGCTCGATCCGAAATCAATAGGTCTTCCAAATTGGACAATTCAAGTTCAACGGCAGTTCGTTCCTAATTGGAGTGGTTGGTGTATTCCATACTTCTAGCGATTGAATTTCACTCAAAACTCACCAAATGACTCCTCCCACCATATTATGATGTTGCCCAAGTTTTGGGCTCGATCCGAAATCAATAGGTGTGAGAAATTGGACAATTCAAGTTCAACGGCAGTTCGTTCCTAATTGGAGTGGTTGTGGTATTCCATACTTCTAGCAATTGGATTTCACTCAAAACTCACCAAATGACTCCTCCCACCATATTATGATGTTGCCCAAGTTTGGGGCTCGATCCGAAATCATTAGGTGTGAGAAATTGGACAATTCAAGTTCAACGGCAGTTCGTTCCTAATTGGAGTGGTTGGTGTATTCCGTACTTCTAGCGATTGGATTTCACTCAAAACTCACTAAATGACTCCTCCCACCATATTATGATGTTGCCCAAGTTTTGGGCTCGATCCGAAATCAATAGGTGTGAGAAATTGGACAATTCAAGTTCTACGGCAGTTCGTTCCTAATTGGAGTGGTTGGTGTATTCCATACTTCTAGCGATTGGATTTCACTCAAAACTCACCAAATGACTCCTCCCATCATATTATGATGTTGCCCAAGTTTTGGGATCGATCCGAAATCAATAGGTGTGAGAAATTGGTCAATTCAATTTCAACGAAAGTTCGTTCCTAATTGGAGTGGTTGGGGTATTCCATATTTCTAGCGATTGGATTTCACTCAAAACTCACCAAATGACTCCTCCCACCATATTATGATGTTGCCCAAGTTTTGGGCTCGATCCGAAATCAATAGGTGGGAGAAATTGGTCAATTCAATTTCAACGAAAGTTCGTTCCTAATTGGAGTGGTTGGTGTATTCCATACTTCTAGCGATTGGATTTCACTCAAAACTCACCAAATGACTCCTCCCACCATATTATGATGTTGCCCAAGTTTTGGGCTCGATCCGAAATCAATAGGTGTTCCAAATTGGACAATTCAAGTTCAACGGCCGTTCGTTCCTAATTGGAGTGGTTGGTGTATTCCATATTTCTAGCGATTTGATTTCACTCAAAACTCACCAAATGACTCCTCCCACCATATTATGATGTTGCCCAAGTTTGGGGCTCGATCCGAAATCAATAGGTGTGAGAAATTGGGCAATTCAAATTCAACGGCAGTTCGTTCCTAATTGGAGTGGTTGGTGTATTCGATACTTCTAGCGATTAGATTTCACTCAAAACTAACCAAATGACTCCTCCCACAATATTATGATGTTGCCCAAGTTTTGGGCTCGATCCGAAATCAATAGGTGTTCCAAATTGGACAATTCAAGTTCAGCGGCAGTGCGTTCCTAACTGGAGTGGTTGGTGTATTCCATACTTCTAGCGATTGGATTTCACTCAAAACTCACCAAATGAGTCCTCCCACCATATTATAATGTTGCCCATGTTTTGGGCTCGACCCGAAATCAATAGGTCTGAGAAATTGGTCAATTTAATTTCAACGACAGTTCGTTCCTAATTGGAGTGGTTGGTGTATTCCATACTTCTAGCGATTGGATTTCACTCAAAACTCACCAAATGACTCCTCCCACCATGTTATGATGTTGCCCGAGTTTTGGGCTCGATCCGAAATCAATAGGTGTTCGAAATTGGACAATTCAAGTTCAACCGCAGTTCGTTCCTAATTGGAGTGGTTGGTGTATTCCATACTTCTAGCGATTGGATTTCACTCAAAACTCACCAAATGACTCCTCCCACCATATTATGATGTTGCCCAAGTTTTGGGCTCGATCTGAAATCAATAGGTTTTCCAAATTGGACAATTCAAGTTCAACGGCAGTTCGTTGCTAACTGGAGTGGTTGGTGTATTCCATACGTCTAGCGATTGGATTTCACTCAAAACTCACCAAATGACTCCTCCCACCATATTATGATGTTGCCCAAGTTTTGGGCTCGATCCGAAATCAATAGGTGTGAGAAATTGGACAATTCAAGTTCAACGGCAGCTCATTCCTAATTGGAGTGGTTGGTGTATTCCATATTTCTGGCGATTGGATTTCACTCAAAACTCACCAAATGACTCCTCCCACCATATTATAATGTTGCCCAAGTTTTGGGCTCGATCCGAAATTAATAGGTGTTCCAAATTGGACAATTCAAGTTCAACGGCAGTTCGTTCCTAATTGGAGTGGTTGGTGTATTCGATACTTCTAGCGATTGGATTTCACCCAAAACTCACCAAACGACTCCTCCCACCATATTATGTTGTTGCCCAAGTTTTGGGCTCGATCCGAAATCAATAAGTCCGAAAAATTGGTCAATTCAATTTCAACGACCGTTCATTCCTAATTGTAGTGGTTGGTGTATTCCATACTTCTAGCGATTGGATTTCACTCAAAACTAACCAAATGACTCCTCCGACAATATTATGATGTTGCCCAAGTTTTGGGCTCGATCCGAAATCAATAGGTGTTCCAAATTGGACAATTCAAGTTCAACGGCAGTGCGTTCCTAACTGGAGTGGTTGGTGTATTCCATACTTCTAGCGATTGGATTTCACTCAAAACACACCAAATGAGTCCTCCCACCATATTATGATGTTGCCCATGTTTTGGGCTCGATCCGAAATCAATAGGTCTGAGAAATTGGTCAATTTAATTTCAACGACAGTTCGTTCCTAATTGGAGTGGTTGGTGTATTCCATACTTCTAGCGATTGGATTTCACTCAAAACTCACCAAATGACTCCTCCCACCATGTTATGATGTTGACCAAGTTTTGGGCTCGATCTGAAATCAACAGGTGTTCGAAAATGGACAATTCAAGTTCAACGGCAGTTCGTTCCTAATTGGAGTGGTTGGTGTATTCCATACTTCTAGCGATTGGATTTCACTCAAAACTCACCAAATGACTCCTCCGACCATATTATGATGTTGCCCAAGTTTTGGGCACGATCCGAAATCAATAGGTTTTCCAAATTGGACAATTCAAGTTCAACGGCTGTTCGTTCCTAATTGGAGTGGTTGGTGTTTTCCATACTTCTAGCGATTGGATTTCACTCCAAACTCACCAAATAACTCCTCCCACCATATTATGTTGTTGCCCAAGTTTTGGGCTCAATCCGAAATCAATTGGTTTCAAAAATTGGTCAATTTAATTTCAACGACAGTTCGTTCCTAATTGGAGTGGTTGGTGTATTCCATACTTCTAGCGATTGGATTTCACTCAAAACTCACCAAATGACTCCTCCCACCATATTATGATGTTGCCCATGTTTTGGGCTCGATCCGAAATCAATAGTTCTAAGAAATTGGTCAGTTTAATTTCAACGACAGTTCGTTCCTAATTGGAGTGGTTGGTGTATTCCATACTTCTAGCGATTGGATTTCACTCAAAACTCACCAAATGACTCCTCCCACCATATTATGATGTTGCACAAGTTTGGGGTTCCATCCGAAATAAATAGGTGTGAGAAATTGGACAATTCAAGTTCAACGGTAGTTCGTTCCTAATTGGAATGGTTGGTGTATTCCATACTTCTAGCAGTTGGATTTCACTCAAAACTCAACAAATGACTCCTCCCACCATATTATGATGTTGCCCAAGTTTTGGGCTCGATCCGAAATCAATAGGTCTTCCAAATTGGACAATTCAAGTTGAACGGCAGTTCGTTCCTAATTGGAGTGGTTGGTGTATTCCATACTTCTAGCGATTGGATTTCACTCAAAACTCACCAAATGACTCCTCCCACCATATTATGATGTTGCCCAAGTTTTGGGCTCGATCCGAAATCAATAGGTCTTCCAAATTGGACAATTCAAGTTGAACGGCAGTTCGTTCCTAATTGGAGTGGTTGGTGTATTCCATACTTCTAGCGATTGGATTTCACTCAAAACTCACCAGATGACTCCTCCCACCATATTATGATGTTGCCCAAGTTTTGGGCTCGATCCGAAATCAATAGGTTTTCCAAATTTCACAATTCAAGTTCAACGGCAGTTCGTTCCTAACTGGAGTGGTTGGTGTATTCTATACGTCTAGCGATTGGATTTCACTCAAAACTCACCAAATGACTCCTCCCACCATATTATGATGTTGCCCATGTTTTGGGCTCGATCCGAAATCAATAGGTGTGAGAAATTGGACAATTCAAGTTCAACGGCAGCTCGTTCCTAATTGGAGTGGTTGGTGGATTCCATATTTCTGGCGATTGGATTTCACTCAAAACTAACCAAATGACTCCTCCCACCATATCATGATGTTGCCCAAGTTTTGGGCTCGATCCGAAATCAATAGGTGTTCCAAATTGGACAATTCAAGTTCAACGGCAGTTCGTTCCTAATTGGAGTGGTTGGTGTATTCGATACTTCTAGCGATTCGATTTCACCCAAAACTCACCAAACGACTCCTCCCACCATATTATGTTGTTGCCCAAGTTTTGGGCTCGATCCGAAATCAATAGGTCCGATAAATTGGTCAATTCAATTTCGACGACCGTTCATTCCTAATTGTAGTGGTTGGTGTATTCCGTACGTCTACCGATTGGATTTCACTCAAAACTCACCAAATGATTCCTCCCACCATATTATGATGTTGCCCAAGTTTTGGGCTCGATCCGAAATCAATAGGTGTTCCAAACTGGACAATTCAAGTTCAACGGCCGTTCGTTCCTAATTGGAGTGGTTGGTGTATTCCATACTTCTAGCGATTTGATTTCACTCAAAACTCACCAAATGACTCCTCCCACCATATTATGATGTTGCCCAAGTTTGGGGCTCGATCCGAAATCAATAGGTGTGAGAAATTGGGCAATTCAAGTTCAACGGCAGTTCGTTCCTAATTGGAGTGGTTGGTGTATTCCATACTTCTAGCGATTGGATTTCACTCAAAACTAACCAAATGACTCCTGCCACCATATTATGATGTTGCCCAAGTTTTGGGCTCGATCCGAAATCAATAGGTGTTCCAAATTGGACAATTCAAGTTCAACGGCAGTGCGTTCCAAACTGGAGTGGTTGGTGTATTCCATACTTCTAGCGATTGGTTTTCACTCAAAACTCACCAAATGACTCCTCCCACCATATTATGTTGTTGCCCAAGTTTTGGCCTCGATCCGAAATCAACAGGTCCGAGAAATTGGTCAATTCAATTTCAACGACCGTTCGTTCCTAATTTTAGTGGTTGGTGTATTCCATACGTCTAGCGATTGGATTTCACTCAAAACTCACCAAATGACTCCTCCCACCATATTATGATGTTGTCCAAGTTTTGGGCTCGATCCGAAATCCATAGGTGTTCCAAATTGGACAATTCAAGTTCAACGGCAGTTCGTTTCTAACTGGAGTGGTTGGTGTATTCCATACTTCTAGCGATTGGATTTCACTCAAAACTCACCAGTGACTCCTCCCACCATATTATGATGTTGCCCAAGTTTTGGGCTCGATGCGAAATCAATAGGTGTGAGAAATTGGACAATTCAAGTTCAACGGCAGTTCGTTCCTAATTGGGGTGGTTGGTGTATTCCATACTTCTACCGCTTTGATTTCACTCAAAACTCACCAAATGACTCCTCCCACCATATTATGATGTTGCCCAAGTTTGGGGCTCGATCCGAAATCAATAGGTCCAAGAAATTGGTCAATTCAATTTCAACGACCGTTCGTTCCTAATTGTAGTGGTTGGTGTATTCCATACGTCTAGCGATTGGATTTCACTCAAAACTCACCAAACGACTCCGCCCACCATATTATGATGTTGCCCAAGTTTTGGGCTCGATCCGAAATCAATAGGTGTGAGAAATTGGACAATTCAAGTTCAACGGCAGTTCGTTCCTAATTGGAGTGGTTGGTGTATTCCATACTTCTAGCCAATGGATTTCACTCAAAACTCACCAAATGACTCCTCCCACCATATTATAATGTTGCCCAAGTTTTGGGCTCGATCCGAAATTAATAGGTGTTCCAAATTGGACAATTCAAGTTCAATGGCAGTTCGTTCCTAACTGGAGTGGTTGGTGTATTCCATACTTCTAGCGATTGGATTTCCCTCAAAACTCACTAAATGACTCCTCCCACCATATTATGACGTTGCCCAAGTTTTGGGCTCGATCCGAAATCAATAGGTGTTCCAAATTGGACAATTCAAGTTCAACGGCAGTTCGTTCCTAACTGGAGTGGTTGGTGTATTCCATACTTCTAGCGATTGGATTTTACTCAAAACTCACCAATCTACTCCTCCCACCATATTATGATGTTGACCAAGCTTTGGGCTCGATCCGAAATCAATAGGTGTTCCAAATTGGACAATTCAAGTTCAACGGCAGTTCGTTCCAAACTGGAGTGGTTGGTGTATTCCATACTTCTCGCGATTGGATTTCACTCAAAACTCACCAAATAACTCCTCCCGCCATATTATGAGGTTGCCCAAGTTTTGGGCTCGATCCGAAATCAATAGGTGTGAGAAATTGGACAATTCAAGTTCAACGGCAGTTCGTTCCTAATTGGAGTGGTTGGTGTATTCCATACTTCTTGCCAATGGATTTCACTCAAAACTCACCAAATGACTCCTCCCACCATATTATAATGTTGCCCAAGTTTTGGGCTCGATCCGAAATTAATAGGTGTTCCAAATTGGACAATTCAAGTTCAATGGCAGTTCGTTCCTAACTGGAGTGGTTGGTGTATTCCATACTTCTAGCGTTTGGATTTCCCTCAAAACTCACTAAATGACTCCTCCCACCATATTATGACGTTGCCCAAGTTTTGGGCTCGATCCGAAATCAATAGGTGTTCCAAATTGGACAATTCAAGTTCAACGGCAGTTCGTTCCTAACTGGAGTGGTTGGTGTATTCCATACTTCTAGCGATTGGATTTTACTCAAAACTCACCAATCGACTCCTCCCACCATATTATGATGTTGACCAAGCTTTGGGCTCGATCCGAAATCAATAGGTGTTCCAAATTGGACAATTCAAGTTCAACGGCAGTTCGTTCCAAACTGGAGTGGTTGGTGTATTCCATACTTCTCGCGATTGGATTTCACTCAAAACTCACCAAATAACTCCTCCCACCATATTATGAGGTTGCCCAAGTTTTGGGCTCGATCCGAAATCAATAGGTGTGAGAAATTGGACAATTCAAGTTCAACGGCAGTTCGTTCCTAATTGGAGTGGTTGGTGTATTCCATACTTCTTGCCATTGGATTTCACTCAAAACTCACCAAATGACTCCTCCCACCATATTATAAAGTTGCCCAAGTTTTGGGCTCGATGCGAAATTAATAGGTGTTCCAAATTGGACAATTCAAGTTCAACGGCAGTTCGTTCCTAACTGGAGTGGTTGGTGTATTACATACTTCTAGCGATTGGATTTCACTCAAAACTCACTAAATGACTCCTCCCACCATATTATGATGTTGCCCAAGTTTTGGGCTCGATCCGAAATCAATAGGTGTTCCAAATTGGACAATTCAAGTTCAACAGCAGTTCGTTCCAAACTGGAGTGGTTGGTGTATTCCATACTTCTCGCGATTGGATTTCACTCAAAACTCACCAAATAACTCCTCCCGCCATATTATGAGGTTGCCCAAGTTTTGGGCTCGATCCGAAATCAATAGGTGTGAGAAATTGGACAATTCAAGTTCAACGGCAGTTCGTTCCTAATTGGAGTGGTTGGTGTATTCCATACTTCTAGCCAATGGATTTCACTCAAAACTCACCAAATGACTCCTCCCACCATATTATAATGTTGCCCAAGTTTTGGGCTCGATCCGAAATTAATAGGTGTTCCAAATTGGACAATTCAAGTTCAATGGCAGTTCGTTCCTAACTGGAGTGGTTGGTGTATTCCATACTTCTAGCGATTGGATTTCCCTCAAAACTCACTAAATGACTCCTCCCACCATATTATGACGTTGCCCAAGTTTTGGGCTCGATCCGAAATCAATAGGTGTTCCAAATTGGACAATTCAAGTTCAACGGCAGTTCGTTCCTAACTGGAGTGGTTGGTGTATTCCATACTTCTAGCGATTGGATTTTACTCAAAACTCACCAATCGACTCCTCCCACCATATTATGATGTTGACCAAGCTTTGGGCTCGATCCGAAATCAATAGGTGTTCCAAATTGGACAATTCAAGTTCAACGGCAGTTCGTTCCAAACTGGAGTGGTTGGTGTATTCCATACTTCTCGCGATTGGATTTCACTCAAAACTCACCAAATAACTCCTCCCACCATATTATGAGGTTGCCCAAGTTTTGGGCTCGATCCGAAATCAATAGGTGTGAGAAATTGGACAATTCAAGTTCAACGGCAGTTCGTTCCTAATTGGAGTGGTTGGTGTATTCCATACTTCTTGCCATTGGATTTCACTCAAAACTCACCAAATGACTCCTCCCACCATATTATAAAGTTGCCCAAGTTTTGGGCTCGATCCGAAATTAATAGGTGTTCCAAATTGGACAATTCAAGTTCAATGGCAGTTCGTTCCTAACTGGAGTGGTTGGTGTATTCCATACTTCTAGCGATTGGATTTCACTCAAAACTCACTAAATGACTCCTCCCACCATATTATGACGTTGCCCAAGTTTTGGGCTCAATCCGAAATCAATAGGTGTTCCAAATTGGACAATTCAAGTTCAACGGCAGTTCGTTCCTAACTGGAGTGGTTGGTGTATTCCATACTTCTAGCGATTGGATTTCACTCAAAACTCACCAATTGACTCCTCCCACCATATTATGATGTTGACCAAGCTTTGGGCTCGATCCGAAATCAATAGGTGTTCCAAATTGGACAATTCAAGTTCAACGGCAGTTCGTTCCTAACTGGAGTGGTTGGTGTATTCCATACTTCTAGCGATTGGATTTCACTCAAAACTCACCAAATGACTCCTCCCACCATATTATAACGTTGCCCAAGTTTTGGGCTCGATCCGAAATTAATAGGTGTTCCAAATTGGACAATTCAAGTTCAACGGCAGTTCGTCCCTAATTGGAGTGGTTGGTGTATTCCATACTTCTAGCGATTGGATTTCACTCAAAATTCACCAAATGACTCCTCCCACCATATTATGATGTTGCCCAAGTTTTGGGCTCGATCCGAATTCAATAGGTGTTCCAAATTGGACAATTCAAGTTCAATGGCAGTTCGTTCCTAATTGGAGTGGTTGGTGTATTCCATACTTCTAGCGATTGGATTTCACTCATACCTCACCAAATGAATCCTCCCACCATATTATGATGTTTCCCAAGTTTTAGGCTCGATCCGAAATCAATAGGTGTGAGGAATTGGACAATTCAAGTTCAACGGCAGTTCGTTCCTAATTGGAGTGGTTGGTGTATTCCATACTTCTAGCCATTGGATTTCACTCAAAACTCAACAAACGACTCCTCCCACCATATTATGACGTTGCCCAAGATTTGGGCTCGATCCGAAACAATAGGTGTTCCAAATTGGACAATTCAAGTTCAACGGCAGTTCGTTCCTAATTGGAGTGGTTGGTGTATTCCATACTTCTAGCGATTGGATTTCACTCAAAACTCACCAAATGACTCCTCCCACCATATTATGATGTTGCCCAAGTTTTGGGCTCGATCCGAACTCAATAGGTGTGAGAAATTGGACAATTTAAGTTCTACGGCAGTTCGTTCCTAATTGGAGTGGTTGGTGTATTCCATACTTCTAGCGATTGGATTTCACTCGAAACTGACCAAATGACTCCTCCCACCATATTATGATGTTGCACAAGTTTGGGGTTCCATCCGAAATCAATAGGTGTGTGAAATTGGACAATTCAAGTTCAACGGCAGTTCGGTCCTAATTGGAGTGGTTGGTGTATTCCATACTTCTAGCGATTGGATAGCACTCAAAACTCACCAAATGACTCCTCCCACCATATTATGGTGTTGCCCAAGATTTGGGCTCGATCCGAAACAATAGGTGTTCCAAATTGGACAATTCAAGTTCAACGGCAGTTCGTTCCTAATTGGAGTGGTTGGTGTATTCCATACTTCTAGGGATTGGATAGCACTCAAAACTCATCAAATGACTCCTCCCAACATATTATGATTTTACCCAAGTTTTGGCCTCGATCCGAAATCAATAGGTGTTCCAAATTGGACAATTCAAGTTCAACGGCAGTTCGTTCCTAATTGGAGTGGTTGGTGTATTCCATACTTCTAGCGATTGGATTTCACTCAAAACTCACCAAATGACTCCTCCCACCATATTATGATGTTGCCCAAGTTTTGGGCTCGATCCGAACTCAATAGGTGTGAGAAATTGGACAGTTCAAGTTCAACGGCAGTTCGTTCCTAATTGGAGTGGTTGGTGTATTCCATACTTCTGGCCATTGGATTTCACTCAAAACTCACCAAATGACACCTCCCACCATATTATAACGTTGCCCAAGTTTTGGGCTCGATCCGAAATTAATAGGTGTTCCAATTGGACAATTCAAGTTCAACGGCAGTTCGTCCCTAATTGGAGTGGTTGGTGTATTCCATACTTCTAGCGATTGGATTTCACTCAAAACTCACCAATTGACTCCTCCCACCATATTATGATGTTGACCAAGCTTTGGGCTCGATCCGAAATCAATAGGTGTTCCAAATTGGACAATTCAAGTTCAACGGCAGTTCGTTCCTAACTGGAGTGGTTGGTGTATTCCATACTTCTAGCGATTGGATTTCACTCAAAACTCACCAAATGACTCCTCCCACCATATTATAACGTTGCCCAAGTTTTGGGCTCGATCCGAAATTAATAGGTGTTCCAAATTGGACAATTCAAGTTCAACGGCAGTTCGTCCCTAATTGGAGTGGTTGGTGTATTCCATACTTCTAGCGATTGGATTTCACTCAAAATTCACCAAATGACTCCTCCCACCATATTATGATGTTGCCCAAGTTTTGGGCTCGATCCGAATTCAATAGGTGTTCCAAATTGGACAATTCAAGTTCAATGGCAGTTCGTTCCTAATTGGAGTGGTTGGTGTATTCCATACTTCTAGCGATTGGATTTCACTCATACCTCACCAAATGAATCCTCCCACCATATTATGATGTTTCCCAAGTTTTAGGCTCGATCCGAAATCAATAGGTGTGAGAAATTGGACAATTCAAGTTCAACGGCAGTTCGTTCCTAATTGGAGTGGTTGGTGTATTCCATACTTCTAGCCATTGGATTTCACTCAAAACTCAACAAACGACTCCTCCCACCATATTATGACGTTGCCCAAGATTTGGGCTCGATCCGAAACAATAGGTGTTCCAAATTGGACAATTCAAGTTCAACGGCAGTTCGTTCCTAATTGGAGTGGTTGGTGTATTCCATACTTCTAGCGATTGGATTTCACTCAAAACTCACCAAATGACTCCTCCCACCATATTATGATGTTGCCCAAGTTTTGGGCTCGATCCGAACTCAATAGGTGTGAGAAATTGGACAATTTAAGTTCTACGGCAGTTCGTTCCTAATTGGAGTGGTTGGTGTATTCCATACTTCTAGCGATTGGATTTCACTCGAAACTGACCAAATGACTCCTCCCACCATATTATGATGTTGCACAAGTTTGGGGTTCCATCCGAAATCAATAGGTGTGTGAAATTGGACAATTCAAGTTCAACGGCAGTTCGGTCCTAATTGGAGTGGTTGGTGTATTCCATACTTCTAGCGATTGGATAGCACTCAAAACTCACCAAATGACTCCTCCCACCATATTATGGTGTTGCCCAAGATTTGGGCTCGATCTGAAACAATAGGTGTTCCAAATTGGACAATTCAAGTTCAACGGCAGTTCGTTCCTAATTGGAGTGGTTGGTGTATTCCATACTTCTAGGGATTGGATAGCACTCAAAACTCATCAAATGACTCCTCCCAACATATTATGATTTTACCCAAGTTTTGGCCTCGATCCGAAATCAATAGGTGTTCCAAATTGGACAATTCAAGTTCAACGGCAGTTCGTTCCTAATTGGAGTGGTTGGTGTATTCCATACTTCTAGCGATTGGATTTCACTCAAAACTCACCAAATGACTCCTCCCACCATATTATGATGTTGCCCAAGTTTTGGGCTCGATCCGAACTCAATAGGTGTGAGAAATTGGACAGTTCAAGTTCAACGGCAGTTCGTTCCTAATTGGAGTGGTTGGTGTATTCCATACTTCTGGCCATTGGATTTCACTCAAAACTCACCAAATGACTCCTCCCACCATATTATAACGTTGCCCAAGTTTTGGGCTCGATCCGAAATTAATAGGTGTTCCAAATTGGACAATTCAAGTTCAACGGCAGTTCGTCCCTAATTGGAGTGGTTGGTGTATTCCATACTTCTTGCGATTGGATTTCACTCAAAATTCACCAAATGACTCCTCCCACCATATTATGATGTTGCCCAAGTTTTGGGCTCGATCCGAATTCAATAGGTGTTCCAAATTGGACAATTCAAGTTCAACGGCAGTTCGTTCCTAATTGGAGTGGTTGGTGTATTCCATACTTCTAGCGATTGGATTTCACTCAAACCTCACCAAATGAATCCTCCCACCATATTATGATGTTTCCCAAGTTTTAGGCTCGATCCGAAATCAATAGGTGTGAGAAATTGGACAATTCAAGTTCAACGGCAGTTCGTTCCTAATTGGAGTGGTTGGTGTATTCCATACTTCTAGCGATTGGATTTCACTCAAAACTCACCAAATGACTCCTGCCACCATATTATGATGTTGCCCAGGTTTTGGCTTCGATCCGAAATCAATAGGTGTTCCAAATTGGACAAGTCAAGTTCAACAGCAGTTCGTTCCTAATTGGAGTGGTTGGTGTATTCCATACATCTAGCAATTGGATTTCACTCAAAACTCCCCAAATGACTCCTCCCACCATATTATGATGTTGCCCAAGTTTGGGGCTCGATCCAAAATCAATAGGTGTGAGAAATTGGACAATTCAAGTTCAACGGCAGTTCGTTCCTAATTGGAGTGGTTGGTGTATTCCATACTTCTAGCAATTGGATTTCACTCAAAACTCCCCAAATGACTCCTCCCACCATATTATGATGTTGCCCAAGTTTGGGGCTCGATCCAAAATCAATAGGTGTGAGAAATTGGACAATTCAAGTTCAACGGCAGTTCCTTCCTAATTGGAGTGGTTGGTGTATTCCATACTTCTAGAAATTTGATTTCACTCAAAACTCACCAAATGACTCCTCCCACCATATTACGATGTTGCCCAAGTTTGGGGCTCGATCCGAAATCAATAGGTGTGAGAAATTGGACAATTCAAGTTCAACGGCAGTTCGTTCCTAATTGGAGTGGTTGTTGTATTCCATACTTCTAGCAATTGGATAGCACTCAAAACTCATCAAATGACTCCTCCCACCATATTATGATTTTGCCCAAGTTTTGGCCTCGATCCGAAATCAATAGGTGTTCCAAATTGGACAATTCAAGTTCAACGGCAGTTCGTTCCTAATTGGAGTGGTTGGTGTATTGCATACTTCTAGCGATTGGATTTCACTCAAAACTGACCAAATGACTCCTCCCACCATATTATGATCTAGCCCAAGTTTTGGGCTTGATCCGAAATCAATAGGTGTGAGAAATTTGACAATTCAAGTTCAACGGCAGTTCGTTCCTAATTGGAGTGGTTGGTGTATTCCATACTTGTAGCGATTGGATTTCACTCAAAACTCACCAAATGACTCCTCCCACCATATTATGATGTTGCCCAAGTTTGGGGCTCGATCCGAAATCAATAGGTGTGAGAAATTGGACAATTCAAGTTCAACGGCAGTTCGTTCCTAATTGGAGTGGTTGGTGTATTCCATACTTCTAGCGATTGGATTTCACTAAAAACTCACCAAATGACTCCTCCCACCATATTATGATGTTGCCCAAGTTTTGGGCTAGATCCGAAATAAATAGGTGTTCGAAATTGCACAATTCAAGTTCAACGGCAGTTCGTTCCTAATTGGAGTGGTTGGTGTATTGCATACTTCTAACGATTGGATTTCACTCAAAACTCACCAAATGACTCCTCCCACCATATTATGATGTTGCCCAAGTTTTGGGCTCGATCCGAAATCAGTACGTGTGAGAAATTGGATAATTCAATTTCAACGGCAGTTCGTTCCTAATTGGTGTGGTTGGTGTATTCCATACTTCTAGCGATTGGATTTCACTCAAAACTCAACAAATGACTCCTCCCACCATATTATGATGTTGCGCAAGTTTTGGGCTCGATCAGAAATCAATACGTGTGAGAAATTGGATAATTCAATTTCAACGGCAGTTCGTTCCTAATTGGAGTGATTGGTGTATTCCATACTTCTAGCGATTGGATTTCACTCAAAACTCACCAAATGACTCCTCCCACCATCTTATGATGTTGCCCAAGTTTTGGGCTCGATCCGAAATCAATAGGTGTGAGAAATTGGACAATTCAAGTTCAACGGCAGTTCGTTCCTAATTGGAGTGGTTGGGGTATTACATACTTCTAGCATTTGGATTTCACTCAAAACTCCCCAAATGACTCCTCCCACCATATTATGATGTTGCCCAAGTTTGGGGCTCGATCCGAAATCAATAGGTGTGAGAAATTGGACAATTCAAGTTCAACGGCAGTTCGTTCCAAATTGGAGTGGTTGGTGTATTCCATACTTCTAGCGATTGGATTTCACTCAAAACTCACCAAATGACTCCTCCCACCATATTATGATGTTGCCCAAGTTTTGGGCTCGATCCGAAATCAATAGGTGTGAGAAATTGGTCAATTCAATTTCAACGAAAGTTCGTTCCTAATTGGAGTGGTTGGTGTATTCCATACTTCTTGGGATTGGATTTCACTCAAAACTCAACAAATGACTCCTCCCACCATATTATGATGTTGCGCAAGTTTTGGGCTCGATCAGAAATCAATACGTGTGAGAAATTGGATAATTCAATTTCAACGGCAGTTCGTTCCTAATTGGAGTGATTGGTGTATTCCATACTTCTAGCGATTGGATTTCACTCAAAACTCACCAAATGACTCCTCCCACCATCTTATGATGTTGCCCAAGTTTTGGGCTCGATCCGAAATCAATAGGTGTGAGAAATTGGACAATTCAAGTTCAACGGCAGTTCGTTCCTAATTGGAGTGGTTGGGGTATTACATACTTCTAGCATTTGGATTTCACTCAAAACTCCCCAAATGACTCCTCCCACCATATTATGATGTTGCCCAAGTTTGGGGCTCGATCCGAAATCAATAGGTGTGAGAAGTTGGACAATTCAAGTTCAACGGCAGTTCGTTCCTAATTGGAGTGGTTGGTGTATTCCATACTTCTAGCGATTGGATTTCACTAAAAACTCACCAAATGACTCCTCCCACCATATTATGATGTTGCCCAAGTTTTGGGCTAGATCCGAAATAAATAGGTGTTCGAAATTGCACAATTCAAGTTCAACGGCAGTTCGTTCCTAATTGGAGTGGTTGTTGTATTGCATACTTCTAACGATTGGATTTCACTCAAAACTCACCAAATGACTCCTCCCACCATATTATGATGTTGCCCAAGTTTTGGGCTCGATCCGAAATCAGTACGTGTGAGAAATTGGATAATTCAATTTCAACGGCAGTTCGTTCCTAATTGGTGTGGTTGGTGTATTCCATACTTCTAGCGATTGGATTTCACTCAAAACTCAACAAATGACTCCTCCCACCATATTATGATGTTGCGCAAGTTTTGGGCTCGATCAGAAATCAATACGTGTGAGAAATTGGATAATTCAATTTCAACGGCAGTTCGTTCCTAATTGGAGTGATTGGTGTATTCCATACTTCTAGCGATTGGATTTCACTCAAAACTCACCAAATGACTCCTCCCACCATCTTATGATGTTGCCCAAGTTTTGGGCTCGATCCGAAATCAATAGGTGTGAGAAATTGGACAATTCAAGTTCAACGGCAGTTCGTTCCTAATTGGAGTGGTTGGGGTATTACATACTTCTAGCATTTGGATTTCACTCAAAACTCCCCAAATGACTCCTCCCACCATATTATGATGTTGCCCAAGTTTGGGGCTCGATCCGAAATCAATAGGTGTGAGAAATTGGACAATTCAAGTTCAACGGCAGTTCGTTCCAAATTGGAGTGGTTGGTGTATTCCATACTTCTAGCGATTGGATTTCACTCAAAACTCACCAAATGACTCCTCCCACCATATTATGATGTTGCCCAAGTTTTGGGCTCGATCCGAAATCAATAGGTGTGAGAAATTGGTCAATTCAATTTCAACGAAAGTTCGTTCCTAATTGGAGTGGTTGGTGTATTCCATACTTCTTGGGATTGGATTTCACTCAAAACTCACCAAATGACTCCTCCCACCATATTATGATGTTGCCCACGTTTTGGGCTCGATCCGAAATCAATAGGTGTGAGAAATTGGACAATTCAAGTTCAACGGCAGTTCGTTCCTAATTGGAGTGGTTGGTGTATTCCGTACTTCTAGCGATTGGATTTCACTCAAAACTCACGAAATGACTCCTCCCACCATATTATGTTGTTGCCCAAGTTTGGGGCTCGATCCGAAATCAATAGGTGTGAGAAATTGGACAATTCATGTTCAACGGCAGTTCGTTCCTAATTGGAGTGGTTGGTGTATTCCATACTTCTAACGATTGGATTTTACTCAAAACTCACCAAATGACTCCTCCCACCATATTATGATGTTGCCCAAGTTTTGGGCTCGATCCGAAATGAATAGGTCTTCCAAATTGGACAATTCAAGTTCAACGGCAGTTCGTTCCTAATTGGTGTGGTTGGTGTATTCCATACTTCTAGCGATTGGATTTCACTCAAAACTCAACAAATGACTCCTCCCACCATATTATGATGTTGCGCAAGTTTTGGGCTCGATCAGAAATCAATACGTGTGAGAAATTGGATAATTCAATTTCAACGGCAGTTCGTTCCTAATTGGAGTGATTGGTGTATTCCATACTTCTAGCGATTGGATTTCACTCAAAACTCACCAAATGACTCCTCCCACCATCTTATGATGTTGCCCAAGTTTTGGGCTCGATCCGAAATCAATAGGTGTGAGAAATTGGACAATTCAAGTTCAACGGCAGTTCGTTCCTAATTGGAGTGGTTGGGGTATTCCATACTTCTAGCATTTGGATTTCACTCAAAACTCCCCAAATGACTCCTCCCACCATATTATGATGTTGCCCAAGTTTGGGGCTCGATACGAAATCAATAGGTGTGAGAAATTGGACAATTCAAGTTCAACTGCAGTTCGTTCCTAATTGGAGTGGTTGGTGTATTCCATACTTCTGGCGATTGGATTTCACTCAAAACTCACCAAATGACTCCTCCCACCATATTATGATGTTGCCCAAGTTTTGGGCTCGATCCAAAATCAATAGGTGTGAGAAATTGGTCAATTCAATTTCAACGAAAGTTCGTTCCTAATTGGAGTGGTTGGTGTATTCCATACTTCTTGGGATTGGATTTCACTCAAAACTCACCAAATGACTCCTCCCACCATATTATGATGTTGCCCAAGTTTTGGGCTCGATCCGAAATCAATAGGTGTGAGAAATTGGACAATTCAAGTTCAACGGCAGTTCATTCCTAATTGGAGTGGTTGGTGTATTCCGTACTTCTAGCGATTGGATTTCACTCAAAACTCACCAAATGACTCCTCCCACCATATTATGATGTTGCCCATGTTTGGGGCTCGATCCGAAATCAATAGGTGTGTGATCGGTTCATAATTGTATATTATTTCTTACCCTTCTAGCTTATGATTTGGTTATGTTTTTGAGTTAAACTTGTGCTTTTAATCCTTTTTGTGTTTATCTTTCAGTTAATTGAGCTTTAGGTAACAATGATGGCTTTGGAGAACATAATTCATGCAATTCAAGCATATTAAGGCCTAATTTGGATGAATTGATGAAGAGCTTAAAGACAAATTCATTATGGCTACAGCCCCCTGCCAGTCCAGTTCCGTAGGTCATATTGCAAGCTTTGTTTCAGCAACCTACATAGCTCGGATGAGGCCACATTCTTCATGAAAGTTGTTCCAATATGTGTGTACTATAACATATCCAAAATGCAGCCCCATTGGATAAATCCGGAGTCCGTTACCTAGCAAACACCGAACCATGCTCAGGATGGATCTTATCAGCGCGGAAAATGAGTTAGCAATTTGTTTCGGCCTTAACTTCTTCCTCCGACCTTGGATTGGCCCAAATAACATATGGCTGGAAAGAAGACATTCTGAACTTCAATTTCGAGTGCTTAAAGTCCTAATTTGATTAAGAGAAGCCCAAGTTGTAAGCCCTTGAAGTTGCTGGTCATGCTGACCTCAGCATGTGCTGGTTGGATGCTTGGTCATGGTGAGCTAGGTATGAGCTATCATTTCTGGTTGGAAGCTTGGTCATGGTGACATGAAGATGAGCTAGGGCTGCTGGTGGGATTTAGTGGTGAAGTGCATCAACCAATTCAAGATTTTCTAATACAAGTGCATCACCCATTTCAGATTTTCTAATACAAGTGCATCAACCATTTCAGATTTTATAATTCAAGTGTTGTATGCATTAGTCTTATTGAATTCTGATTTTCACTTCCCCTAGGCCTATAAATAGGGAAGTTCTCTAAGCTTGTAATAACACCCCAAGGGGGGGAGCTCTCAAGCACTTCTCTAGAGCTCCCTTCCCTTCTCTCCCTCAAATTCTCTTAGTTTCCCTTTGTAGTTCTCAATTGTTGTAATAAGATCATTCTATTAAATTTTCTTTGTACTAAATATCAAACACTTTTCCTTTCTCTTCTTCTAAATTCTTCAAATACTCTCTTCCCCATGTTCTCAAACACTTCTCCCATTCCTTCATCAAATTCTCTAAACTTCTCAAACACCCTTCTCTCCCTTCCCTAAGTTCTCAAATTCTCCAAGTTCATAAACATTCTCCAAACTTCTCAAACACTTTCTCCTCCCGTCTCTACGTTCTCAAATTTTCCAAGTTTCCAAAATCCACAAAGTTCCCAAACACCACTTTCCTTTCTTCTCCAAAAAGCCTACATATTCTCAAACACTTTCCAAACACTTCTCCCATTCCTTCATCAAATTCTCAATGTTCCCAAACACTCCTCCCTTCTCTTTCTCAAACACATCTCTCCTCTCTTCCAAAAGTCTCCAAATCTCTCAAACACATGTCTCAACCTTTCCAAAATCCTCAAAGCTCTCAAACACATGTTCTTCCAAAATCCTCCAAGTTCTCAATACTTTCTTCTCCCTCTCAAAGTTCTCAACACTTTCTTCTCTTCCTCAAAGTTCTCTTAATTTCCTTAATGTTTTCGTAGTTGTAATTTATTTTTCTTGTAATGTACATTCTTTCTTCTTGTTTTGTTTCTTTTGTTTTTATTTATGTTTTGTGTAGGAAAACTGAATTGGATCATTCAATCACCAATCCCTGTGGAATCGACCTCGCACTTACATACGCTAAACTATCAACGGTTCGTGCACTTGCGAGTATCACAAGTTTAGGATGCAGTTGAACCCATTTTGGTGCAGCTGAATCTACGCAACAAGTTTTTGGCGCCGTTGCCGGGGATCGGTAACATTGTTTGATTCTATTTGGTTTTCCTACTTTTTATTTATTTTTATCTTTTTCTTAACTGGACAGTTTCATGTTTTAAAGTTAATGATGTTAATTGATAAGTTGTGTTTGTAGTCCAACGGACAAGGACAATTGCCTGACAAGCAAGAGAACTGGGTTTGAGTCCCAGCTTACACAACACACAAAAAAAAAGGTTCAAGTAGCATGTTGATTATTGCTAGTTTCTGGTTTCATTCACTTGTTCTTAATTAAATATCTTGTTCAAGTTTACATAAACACCATATGACTCTTGGACTGATTAGTGAATGAATGGGTAGATATTGAAGACAAACACCATGTTTAAATTCTACTTGGTTCTCTATTGTTCTTCTTGTTCTTAATGGGTTCGGAATTTATGTTTAGACTAAACACCATAGCTAAATGTTTTTTCTGAATACTTGATTAAAACCACACACCATATGGATAATCATATTTGAGAAAGAACGAACTTCATAAGCTAGTTTGTTTACTTTGCTACTTGTTACTTTGAAGCATGAAATTGGACGTGTGTTGATTTTCCTTTCAATTTTAGTTTTTTATTTCCTAATCCTTTAATTCTGTTTCAAGTTTTCTGTGTTTGTTTTAGCAAGTAATGTCAGCTTAATAAAAATGGAGAGAGATGGTAACTTCAATCATAAAGATAGGGAGTGTGGAGTAGTGGGAGAAGTCGCGACCTCCAAGTGCATCCATGCTCGACCTAATCGCTTCAAGGGGGAGTATTCCAATCCTTTCTCTTTAGTTGTTTTGTTATTATTTCAGTAATTTTAATTTTCTATTTCTTTTATTAAAAAAAAAATTTAAAAGATTTTTTATATTAGCTGACTCGTGGTAACTCCAGTGAGCGTCTCCGTCAATACAGTGTCTAGGAGTTCTTTAGGCGACACCTTTGGTGTCTAAGAAGTTTGGGTTTTAAGTGGGACCTTTGTGACCCCTCCAACCTTCCCGGATCACCTGGCTGTGTTTTCTGAGGCCCTTAACTGGTCATCCATGAGTTGCTTGTATATTTGTGTGTTTTTAAAAATAAAAATAAAAACTAAAAAAAAACAAAATTATAATTATAAAAAAAAAAAAAAAAAAACTTTTTTTAAAAAAAAAAACCTTTTAAAAAAAAAATTGAAATTTGAGTTTTTTTAAAATTTATTTATCCTTGTAAATTGCAATTTGGAACTTCTTTGTTTTCTTTTATGTTTTTTTTGTTTTGTTAGGTTATTTTATTTATTTACGTGGTGTGGTTAGTTAGTTTATTTCTGAGTGTTAAAAACACATTTTTATTCAAACACTGCATTAACAAAAAAAAAAAACAAAACAAAAACAAAAACAAATAAAAAAATAATAATAAAAACATTCAAGTAAATTAAAAATAAAAACAACTTCTTCATCTTCATCTTCATCTTCATGGCATGCCTCTATTGTCTCTTACTTGCAGAATCTGCAGCAGCTCCACATGGTCCTCATTTTTTTCTGCAGTGCTTCCACGTGCTGATTGGCACAGTAGAGCCGCTTCTGCAAGTCCGCCACCATAGCCTTCAAGGAAGCTATTTCCTCGCTCATCGCAGCACACTCCCGTGTTCTCGCCAGCAATCGCATACCCAAATTGGTAGCCGAGACCGCATGGAGAACAGTTAAATTATTAGACTCCTCCACCGCTGCTTTGTCAGACCTCTGTGCCACATGCAGATGATCTGTCGGTGTGAGCTTGCTGCCAATCATGCCTCCAAGCAGCGTTGCTCTGTTCGGCATTGCCTCAGAAAAGTTCGGTATTACCTCAGCAAAGTTTGAGGCCGTACCATGATGATATGTGGAATTTGGGAAGACATGGTTTTGAGGAGCCCTTATCTGCGCATTCGGTGGCGCAAGGGACAATTCAAGGCTAAGATCATCAAGGTGAGTGCATGAGGATGCCATTGTTTTGTTTTTGGATTTTTTGATGTTTTCTCTAAATTTGCAGGAAGAAATGCGGGGTGCTCTTCTACTTCACCGAGATGAGTTTAAATAGACTTATGCAGATGAGGGAGCCGAAAGCACTTCGGATCTCGAGGGTGCTATCCTGTGCTCTTTTCTCTCGGATCCCTTCATTTCTGCCGCAAATTGCGAGCACGTTTTTTTTAAAAGGGAGCATGTCTACACTTTCACTTACTTTTGCCTCCCTGTTTTCTGATGTTTGTGTTTTTGCTTTTTCAGTTTTTATTTTATTTTATTTTATTTTATTTTATTTTCAATTATTTTCTTCTTGTTTGACAGGTTTCTTAATAATGTAGTTGGAAGAAGAGACAAAATTAAAGATGCGTCTTGGACACCTGGTGCAAGAATCCCAACTCTTCTTTTAAATTCTTGTTTGAATTGCGTGTTTATTTCAGTTTATTTATTTATTTATTTATTTTGTTTTTTATTTAATTAGGTAGTATAATTTAAAACTCATAGGATATTCTTTGAAGGAGCTAAATTTTTGGTAACTCCAGTGAGCAACCGCAGTCTATACAGTGTCTAGGAGTTCTTTAAGGCGACACCTTCGGTGTCTAAGAAGTTAGGGTTTTAAGCGGGACCATTGTGACCCCTCCAACCTTCCCGGAACCCCTGGCTGTGTTTTCTGAGGCCCTTAACTGGTCATCCTTAAGTTTTTCTCTTAAAAGAAGAAGCAGTTATTTGTGTATTTACATAACTAAAAATAAATAAAAAATAAAAAAAAAATCTTGTTTGGGTCTTCGTGTTTTTGTTTGATTGTCGTTCTTTAAATTTAGGGTCAATCGTTTCTTTGAGATAGCTAACGTTTTTATTAAAGAAAAAAAAAAAAAAAAAAAAAAAAAAAAAAAACACAATACACTTTAAAATTAAATAAAAAAAAAAAAACTGAAATCATTTCTTCTTGGCGCTCGGTGTCTCGACCATAGGAGCTTTGAGTTTGGCCCTCTGGCTGTCCTCTTCCGGGGCTTCACGCACAGCCTCTTGGGGCTCATCACTTGAGCTCCCAAAGATCGCAATCTTAGCTTGAGCGTAACTACTCTCGCGATCCGCTTGCTTGCGTTTACCCGGTCGGTCTAGGTCCTCCAGTTGCTTTCTCATGTCGCGAGAGTACAACTCTACCATCTTTGATAGATTTTTATTCTCGTCTCGCAATACTTCTAGCTGGTGTCGATTCACCTCCACAATCCTTGACCTCTCCCTTTTCAAGCTTTTTATAGCACTCTGACAGTCTTCAACCAAACTTCGCTCCGCTGCCAACTGAGCTTTAAGCACCTCTACCTCATGGGACTTCGCAAGTAGGCGATGACCCAAACTTGCGACACATGCTGTACTCTGCACGCTCAGTGCCAGGGCATCACTCGTGACCCGGTTGTCATCCCTTGTCCCGAACACACGTATATCTTTGGGAGTCACTAAATTTCTGCCAACTCCAATGGCAACATCGTTGTCCAGGAGTATTGAGTCATTGACAGTCACAGGCCCCCGTGCGGAGGCAAAGTAGGGCATCCATACTGGTGCTACTGCTTGGCCTCGTGTCTGAGTCGGTGGAGCTAGGTTGAGATCTAACGAAAAGGGGTAGGAAGAAGCCATTTGATTTCTCACTTTTTTCTTTTTCTTTTTCTTGCTTCTTTTCTCTTTTGTGTTTCTGAGTTTGTGTGTTTTTTTGTTTTTTTTTTTCCCTTCTTTTTCCTTCTTATAGATGTAGTCTTTGACAAACCCTAGCCGTTGCAGCGTCTAAGCGTTTTTCTGAATATCCAGCGTTCCTCGAGTCCCACAACCTTCTCACTTTCCAACCGTTTCCAACTCATTTGTCACGACTTGCTTTGTCTGAACGGACGCGTTCAGCAAAGTCGTCGCGCCTTTCCATGGCCCCGTAATTTTCGCTTGTGGATCTGCGGCGCCTCTATGCGTCGACACATGGCTCCTGCTTTCTGCCCGTGACTATCCATGAGACGACATTAGGGACCACGTGCTTTCTTTTCAGAAATCCCGCTTTGCGCTCATAATTCACGTTTTATCTTTTTTAAAAAAAATTTAAAATTAAAATGTGTGGGCTTCAAAATTCATTTTGGGTCGGTTTTTCACCTTGTTTGGGTTTCAAGGTGGGTTAATTTCATTGTGGGCTTTGGACTTCAACATTTTTTATTTATTTATTTTTTTTTTTTTTTGGGTTTCAGAATTGTGTGATTAGGGTTTACTGTTTCATTTTTTTGTTTATTTGTTTGTCTTGCAATTTTTATTTTATAATTATTTTGTTTTGTATTCTTTTGTGTGTTTTGTAATTTTTATTTGCTTTAATACCTTTCATTTGTTGTTATGACATTGTTTGTGGCTAATTTTTTAAACATTGAGGACAATGTTCATTTCTAGGTTTGGGGGTATTGGAGTTTAGCAAGTAAATTTGGTTTTTCTTAAAATTAAAAAAAAAAATAATTGAAAAAAAAAAAATTTATTTATTTATTTTGCTTGTTTTTATTTTAAGTATTGTTTTGTTTTGTTTTTATTTTGAGTCACTTTCCGAACACTTATGATGAGATAGTGATAAATGTTTGCATGACTTAAATAAAAATTGGATTTCATTTTATTTTAGTGTTTTTTTTTCTTTATTAAAAAAAAAAAAAAAAAAAAAATATTGGCATTGTTCTATCATGATATGTTCGAAACCTTTGCACTTGCCATTTGTTTCATAATTTCCCAATTAAAGGATTTGCATGACCCAAAGAATTGTATCAAGCACAAATTAGACTTATATAACCATATAAAGTGAGCTTTTGAGCCTTGTACTTCAATTCATGAGTGTTATATACATACTCTTATTTTCTTGTCATCAAAGTTGTTGTTTGATCTCATTATTTATTGATTTGGTTGAACACTTAAAAGTCATTCATTCTTATGCAATTTGACTTCACGACATTTAAGAAGTGATATTAAGGCCCTCTTTGGATCGTTTGTGCCTTTCAAGCTAACCTTATGCATGCTTAAGCATGATTTTCCATTGTTAACCATTTTGAGCCTACATGTAAACCTTTTCTTTCATTTAACCAATTATATTTCCTCGCCTTAGCTTGAAAAACAAATATTTACCTTTCTAAGGAACTCATGAGCTTTAATTGGGATGTGTTTTTCATACTAAGTTTGGGAATTTCGAAGAAAAAAAAAAATCACACAATTGGTGAAAGAAAAGAGAAAAGTTGTGATTAAGTGGTGGTTGAATGAAATTTCATTTTTGGGTTTCATTTTTGGGCCTTCAAAATAAATTGGTGGTTGTTCAGGAAAGGAGTGAATCAATGTAAATGAAGGGTATAAGGAGTTTTGATCAGGTAAAAGAAAAAAATCTAATCGTGATGATTCGAAGTCTTGTAAACAATTATTTTATGCTCTTGCATTGCGAGTTCCTTGGACTTTGTATTATCCATATCCTACATTTCTTACTCACCTTACACCCCCATTACAACCCATGTTAAAGACCTAAATTGATCTTAAATGTCATGTGGTTGAATTGCATTCATTTTTCTACTTTTAAGTGTTTGACATCCTTCTTGAGATCATATTAATGCAAGTTCTTCATATTTCTATTGCGAGTTAAGTCCCTTATGGTTTAACTCTATTCTCATGTTTATAACTGAGTGTGCATTATAACCCTCTTCTGAGTGATTTATTTGTGAGAGGACAACTTTGGTGAGATTTGAAGTTGAACTTATGCTTTGTATGATTTTTGAAATTGTGTGAAAACTAAGATTGGAGAATTTGTTGCATTTGGCTATCACACTACTACACTTTGAGCATATTGTGTTTAGAACTTTGCCGCTTTGTAAATAATGTCTAAAAATTGAGCTTTTATTGTTAAAACGTTTAAGTCATGTGCATGAGTCATTTCTCTTCAGAAAATGTTCGGAAAAATTGTTTTAAGTTCTTTGTGTTTTTGTGTTTGTTTTTGTTTTTGGTTTTGCTTAAGGACTAACAATCTTTAAGTTTTCTAATTACTTTGTTTTACAGAGTCAGTAAAACGTTTGTGGGTATCGTATCTGTTAAACCCTCAGGAGACACAACTCCTCCTACTAGGGATGCCTAGAGGTTTAAAGGCTTGTTGCATATGCTAAATGCAATCGAGTTACCTACGAAAGTGGTTTAGTTAACTTCTAGTTTTGTTTTTAACTTTGTTTTGTGTTGTTTTGCTCGAGGACTAGCAAAATCTAGGTTTGGGGGTATTTGATCGGTTCATAATTGTATATTATTTCTTACCCTTCTAGCTTATGATTTGGTTATGTTTTTTAGTTAAACTTGTGCTTTTAATCCTTTTTGTGTTTATCTTTCAGTTAATTGAGCTTTAGGTAACAATGATGGCTTTGGAGAACATAATTCATGCAATTCAAGCATATTAAGGCCTAATTTGGATGAATTGATGAAGAGCTTAAAGACAAATTCATTATGGCTACAGCCCCCTGCCAGTCCAGTTCCGTAGGTCATATTGCAAGCTTTGTTTCAGCAACTTACATAGCTCGGATGAGGCCACATTCTTCATGAACGTTGTTCCAATTGGTGTGTACTATAACATATCCAAAATTCAGCCCCATTGGATAAATCAATAGGTGTGAGAAATTGGACAATTCAAGTTCAACGGCAGTTCGTTCCTAATTGGAGTGTTTGGTGTATTCCATACTTCTAGTGATTGGATTTCACTCAAAACTCACCAAATGACTCCTCCGACCATATTATGATGTTGACCAAGTTCTGGGCTCCATCCGAAATCAATAGGTGTGAGAAATTGGACAATTCAAGTTCAACGGCAGTTCGTTCCTAATTGGAGTGGTTGGTGTATTCCATACTTCTAGCGATTGGATTTCACTCAAAACTCACCAAATGACTCCTCCCACCATATTATGATGTTGCCCAAGTTTTGGGCTCGATCCGAAATCAATAGGTGTGAGAAATTGGTCAATTCAATTTCAACGAAAGTTCGTTCCTAATTGGAGTGGTTGGTGTATTCCAAACTTCTAGCGACTGGATTTCAATCAAAACTCACCAAATGACTCCTCCCACCATATTATGACGTTGCCCAAGTTTTGGGCTCGATCCGAAATCAATACGTGTGAGAAATTGGACAATTCAAGTTCAACGGCAGTTCGTTCCTAATTGGAGTGGTTGGGGTATTCCATACTTCTAGCAATTGGATTTCACTCAAAATGCACCAAATGACTCCTCCCACCATATTATGATGTTGCCCAAGTTTTGGGCTCGATCCGAATTCAATAGGTGTGAGAAATTGGTCAATTCAATTTCAACGACAGTTCTTTCCTAATTGGTGTGATTAGTGTATTCCATACTTCTAGCGATTGGATTTCACTCAAAACTCACCAAATGACTCCTCCCATCATATTATGATGTTGCCCAAGTTTTGGGCTCGATCCGAAATCAATAGGTGTTCCAAATTGGACAATTCAAGTTCAACGGCAGTTCGTTCCAAATTGGAGTGGTTGGTGTATTCCATAGTTCTGGCGATTGGATTTCACTCAAAAGTCACCAAATGACTTCTCCCGCCATATTATGATGTTGCCCAAGTTTTGGGCTCGATCCGACATCAATAGGTCATCCAAATTGGACAATTCAAGTTCAACGGCAGTTCGTTCCTAATTGGAGTGGTTGGTGTATTCCATACTTACAGCGATTGGATTTCACTCAAAACTCACCAAATGACTCCTCCCACCATATTATGATGTTGCCCAAGTTTTGGGCTCGATCCGAAATCGATAGGTGTGAGAAATTGGACAATTCATGTTCAACGGCAGTTCGTTCCTAATTGGAGTGGTTGGTGTATTCCATACTTCTAGCGATTGGATTTCACTCAAAACTCACCAAATAACTCCTCCCACCATATTATGATGTTGCCCAAGTTTTGGGCTCGATCCGAATTCAATAGGTGTGAGAAATTGGTCAATTCAATTTCAACGGCAGTTCGTTCCTAATTGGAGTGGTTGGTGTATTCCATACTTCTAGCGATTGGATTTCACTCAAAACTCACCAAATGACTCCTCCCACCATATTATGATGTTGCCCAAGTTTTGGGCTCGATCCGAAATCAATAGGTGTTCCAAATTGGACAATTCAAGTTCAACGGCAGTTCATTCCTAATCGGAGTGGTTGGTGTATTCCATACTTCTAGCAATCGGATTCCACTCAAAGCACACCAAATGACTCCTCCCACCATATTATGAGGTTGCCCAAGTTTTGGGCTCGATCCGAAATCAATAGGTGTGAGAAATTGGTCAATTCAATTTCAACGAAAGTTCGTTCCTAATTGGAGTGGTTGGTGTATTCCGTACTTCTAGCGATTGGATTTCACTCAAAACTCACCAAATGACTCCTCCCACCATATTATGATGTTGCCCAAGTTTTGGGGTCGATCCGAAATCAATGGGTGTGAGAAATTGGACAATTCAAGTTCAACGGCAGTTCGTTCCTAGTTGGGGTGGTTGGTGTATTCCATACTTCTAGCGATTGGATTTCACTCAAAACTCACCAAATGACTCCTCCCACCATATTATGATGTTGCCCAAGTTTTGGGCTCGATCCGAATTCAATAGGTGTGAGAAATTGGTCAATTCAATTTCAACGGCAGTTCGTTCCTAATTGGAGTGGTTGGTGCATTCCATACTTCTAGCGATTGGATTTCACTCAAAACTCTCCAAATGACTCCTCCCAACATATTATGATGTTGCCCAAGTTTTGGGCTCGATCCGAAATCAATAGGTGTTCCAAATTGGACAATTCAAGTTCAACGGCAGTTCGTTCCAAATTGGAGTGGTTGGTGTGTTCCATAGTTCTGGCGATTGTATTTCACTCAAAAGTCACCAAATGACTCTTACCACCATATTATGATGTTGCCCAAGTTTTGGGCTCGATCCGAAATCAATAGGTGTTCCAAATTGGACAATTCAAGTTCAACGGCAGTTCGTTCCAAATTGGAGTGGTTGGTGTGTTCCATAGTTCTGGCGATTGTATTTCACTCAAAAGTCACCAAATGACTCTTACCACCATATTATGATGTTGCCCAAGTTTTGGGCTCGATCCGAAATCAATAGATGTTCCAAATTGGACAATT
The DNA here is from genome assembly GCF_965620075.1 of Prunus avium. Taxonomy (NCBI): domain Eukaryota; kingdom Viridiplantae; phylum Streptophyta; class Magnoliopsida; order Rosales; family Rosaceae; genus Prunus; species Prunus avium. The sequence continues at coordinate 21,344,334 of NC_142286.1, read as the reverse complement.
CAAGTTCAACGGCAGTTCGTTCCTAATTGGAGTGGTTGGTGTATTCCATACTTCGAGCGATTGGATTTCACTCAAAACTCACCAAATGACTCCTCCCACCATATTATGATGTTGCCCAAGTTTGGGGCTCGATCCGAAATCAATAGGTGTGAGAAATTGGACAACTCAAGTTCAACGGCAATTCGTTCCTAATTGGAGTGGTTGGTGTATTCCATACTTCTAGCGATTGGATTTCACTCAAAACTCTCCAAATGACTCCTCCCAACATATTATGACGTTGCCCAAGTTTTGGGGTCGATCCGAAATCAATAGGTGTTCCAAATTGGACAATTCAAGTTCAACGGCAGTTCGTTCCAAATTGGAGTGGTTGGTGTATTCCATAGTTCTGGCGATTGGATTTCACTCAAAAGTCACCAAATGACTTCTGCCGCCATATTATGATGTTGCCCAAGTTTTGGGCTCGATCCGACATCAATAGGTCATCCAAATTGGACAATTCAAGTTCAACGGCAGTTCGTTCCTAATTGGAGTGGTTGGTGTATTCCATACTTCGAGCGATTGGATTTCACTCAAAACTCACCAAATGACTCCTCCCACCATATTATGATGTTGCCCAAGTTTTGGGCTCGATCCGAAATCGATAGGTGTGAGAAATTGGACAATTCAAGTTCAACGGCAGTTCGTTCCTAATTGGAGTGGTTGGTGTATTCCATACTTCTAGCGATCGGATTTCACTCAAAACTCACCAAATGACTCCTCCCACCATATTTAGTTGTTGCCCAAGTTTTGGGCTCGATCCGAAATCAATAGGTGTGAGAAATTGGTCAATTCAATTTCAACGACAGTTCGTTCCTAATTGGAGTGGTTGGTGTATTCCATACGTCTAGCGATTGGATTTCACTCAAAAATCACCAAATGACTCCTCCCACTATATTATGATGTTGCCCAAGTTTTGGGCTCGATCCGAAATTAATAGATGTTCCAAATTGGACAATTCAAGTTCAACGGCAGTTCGTTCCTAATTGGAGTGGTTGGTGTATTCCATACTTCTAGCGATTGGATTTCACTCTAAACTCACCAAATGACTCCTCCCACCATATTATGTTGTTGCCCAAGTTTTGGGCTCGATGCGAATTCAACAGGTGTGAGAAATTGGTCAATTCAATTTCAACGACAGTTCGTTCCTAATTGGAGTGGTTGGTGTATTTCATACGTCTAGCGATTGGATTTCACTCAAAACTCACCAAATGACTCCTCCCACTATATTATGATGTTGCCCAAGTTTTGGGCTCGATCCGAAATCAATAGATGTTTCAAATTGGACAATTCAAGTTCAACGGCAGTTCGTTCCTAATTGGAGTGGTTGGTGTATTCCTTACTTCTAGCGATTGGATTTCACTCAAAACTCACCAAATGACTCCTCCCACCATATTATGATGTTGCACAAGTTTTGGGCTCGATCCGAAATCAATAGCTGTGAGAAATTGGACAATTCATGTTCAACGGCAGTTCGTTCATAATTGGAGTGGTTGGGGTATTCCATACTTCTAGCAGTTGGATTTCACTCAAAACACACCAAATGACTCCTCCCACCATATTATGATGTTGCCCAAGTTTTGGGCTCGATCCGAAATCAATAGGTGTGAGAAATTGGACAATTCAAGTTCAACGGCAGTTCGTTCCTAATTGGAGCGGTTGGTGTTTTCCATACTTCTAGCGATTGGATTTCACTCAAAACTCACCAAATGACTCCTCCCACCATAATATGATTTTGCCCAAGTTTTGGGCTCGATCCGAATTCAACAGGTGTGAGAAATTTGTCAATTCAATTTCAACGACAGTTCTTTCCTAATTGGAGTGGTTGGTGTTGCTTCGATTCAGCTGCCCCAAAATGGTTTCAACTGCATCCTCAACTTGTGATACTCGCAAGTGCACGAGCCGTTTGGTAGTATAGCATATGTAAGTGCGAGGTCGATCCCACGAGGATTGGTGATTGAATGATCCAATTTGTTTCCCCTACACAAAATAGAAATGAAAAAAAATAAATAAATAAAACAAGAAAGAATGAAATAACTCAAGCAAATAAGTTCCCAAGTTCAATTAGATTAACGGATTGATTCTAGCTAAAGTATGATTAAGCCATGGTGTTTGGTCATAACCTTGTGTTCCTAATTCCCTAATTTGATCATTTGTTGTCTAACCTAAAACTAAGCATTAGGAACCCATTAAGCATAGAAGAACAATTTAAACAACCAAGCATGTATCTAATCCCTGTTGTCGAATGTCCATACATACTCTTCCTATTCATAGTTCAATTCGAATTAAAGCATGGTGTCTACTCTTAATTCAAACCAAGATAGCTAACATGCAAGCCTAAATGGTGATCAATCATTCAAACTAGCATATTAACTTATAAGCATAATGAATAAGAACAAAAATCATAATTGAAACTTGGAAACTAATTAAACTTGAATACTTAAGAAAGAATGTACATTACAAATAAAAGTAAAGTAGAACTTGAAAAACTTAAGGAGAATTTCAGCACAAATATTTCATTACAACAATTGAAAACTAGAAAGGAAACTAAGAGAATTTGAGGGAGAGAAGGGAAGGGAGCTCTAGAGAAGTGTTTGAGAGCTCCCCCCCTTGGGGTGTGATTTGAAGCTTGAAGGCTTCTCTATTTATAGGGCTAAGAGGGAGGAACAACATGATGAAATCCAACACCACCATTCCTCTTTTAATACAACCCATAACTCACACTTCATCTTGTCTATGTTAGTGTGGTTGGAATCAATCTCATCCCATACTTCTTTTGCTGCACCTCAAGCTTTCTTCACATGGGATCAAAGGTGATCAATTGTGGCTGCCTTTTGCTGCCAACCCATGTGGTCTTCTTTTGGTTGTTGAACAAAAACGAGTCTTCTGAACCAGACTTGGTGTAGGAAGGCCAGAGGTTTCAAAACTTATCCAATGGGGCTCAAATTTGGATATGTTATAGTAGACACCCATTGGAACAACTTCTATGAAGAAAGTATTCCCATAGGAGCAGTAGAAGTATGCGTTTTGGGCCTTTCAATTTGGCTGCCGAACAGAGACTGGAATTGACTTCATTTCATTTATGCTTTACATGCATGCACATGCTTTCTCTATAATAACTCCAGCATGTACCAACTTGATCCTTTAGACTTTCATAGCTGGAATGCCTCCCCACTTCACTCATTATGTTGGATCCAAAGTCAGTTGCAGCATGGGTGAGGCACATGGAGGCACATGACAAAGCTGGCAGCTGCAAATCCTCCTGAGCAGGGTTGAGTGTTGGGCGGGCTGAGCACTCCACAAATGTCCAACTGGGCTGACATTTGGATATGTTGTACTAGACACCCATTGGAACAGGTTTCATGAAGATCTTCACCTCATCCAAGCCCCATAGCATGCTGATCCAAGGCCAAGAAGCTGACCTACGAAATTGGGCTGGAAAGGAGTTGTAGCCAAAATGTGTTTGTCTTTAAGCCCTTCTTCCATTCACCCAAATCAAGCCTTAACATGCATGGATTGCATCATTTCCTATCCAAAGTCATCATTGTTACCTAAATGTCAATTAACTGAAAGATAAACACAAAAAGGATTAAAAGCACAAGTTTAACTCAAAAACATAACCCAATCATAAGCTAGAAGGGTACAAAATGATATACAATTATGAACCGATCAGTTGGTGTATTCCTTACTTCTACCGATTGGATTTCACTCAAAACACACCAAATGACTCCTCCCACCATATTATGATGTTGCCCAAGTTTTGGGCTCGATACGAAATCAATAGGTCTTCCAAATTGGACAATTCAAGTTCAACGGCAGTTCGTTCCTAATTGGAGTGGTTGGTGTATTCCATACTTCTAGCGATTGGATTTTACTCAAAACTCACCAAATGACTCCTCCCACCATATAATGACGTTGCCCAAGTTTTGGGCTCAATCCGAAATCAATGGGTATTCCAAATTGGACAATTCAAGTTCAACGGCAGTTCGTTCCTAATTGGAGTGGTTATTGTATTCCATACTTCTAGCGATTGGATTTCACTCAAAACTCAACAAATGACTCCTCCCACCATATTATGATGTTGCCCAGGTTTTGGGCTCGATCAGAAATCAATACGTGTGAGAAATTGGATAATTCAATTTCAACGGCAGTTCGTTCCTAATTGGAGTGGTTGGTGTATTCCATACTTCTAGCGATTGGATTTCCCTCAAAACTCACCAAATGACTCCTCCCACCATATTATGATGTTGCCCAAGTTTTGGGCTCGATCCGAATTCGATAGGTGTGAGAAATTGGTCAATTCAATTTCAACGACAGTTCGTTCCTAATTGGAGTGGTTGGTGTAGTCCATACTTCTAGCGATTGGATTTCACTCAAAACTCACCAAATCACTCCTCCCACCATATTATGATGTTGCCCAAGTTTTGGGCTCGATCCGAAATGAACAGTTCTTCCAAATTGGACAATTCAAGTTCAACGGCAGTTCGTTCCTAATTGGAGTGGTTGGTGTATTCCATACTTCAAGCGATTGGATTTCACTCAAAACTCACCAAATGACTCCTCCCACGATATTATGATGTTGCCCAAGTTTTGGGCTCGATCCGAAATCAATTGGTGTGAGAAATTGGACAATTCAAGTTCAACGGCAGTTCGTTCCTAATTGAAGTGGTTGGGGTATTCCATACTTCTAGCAATTGGATTTCACTCAAAACTCACCAAATGACTCCTCCCACCATATTGTAATGTTGCCCAAGTTTTGGGCTCGATCCGAATTCAACAGGTGTGAGAAATTGGTCAATTCAATTTCAACGACAGTTCTTTCCTAATTGGAGTGGTTAGTGTATTCCATACTTCTAGCGATTGGATTTCACTCAAAACTCACCAAATGACTCCTTCCACCATATTATGATGTTGCCCAAGTTTTAGGCTCGATCCGAAATCAATAGGTGTGAGAAATTGGACAATTCAAGTTCAACGGCAGTTCGTTCCTAATTGGAGTGGTTGGTGTATTCCGTACTTCTGGCGATTGGATTTCACTCAAAACTCACCAAATGACTCCTCCCACCATATTATGATGTTGCCCAAGTTTGGGGCTCGATCCGAAATCAATAGGTGTGAGAAATTGGACAATTCAAGTTCAACGGCAGTTCGTTCCTAATTGGAGTGGTTGGTGTATTCCATACTTCTAACGATTGGATTTTACTCAAAACTCCCCAAATGACTCCTCCCACCATATTATGATGTTGGCCAAGTTTTGGGCTCGATCCGAAATCAATACGTGTTCCAAATTGGACAATTCAAGTTCAACGGCAGTTCATTCCTTATTGGAGTGGTTGGTGTATTCCGTACTTCTAGCGATTGGATTTCCCTCAAAACTCACCAAATGACTCCTCCCACCATATTATTTTATGTTGCCCAAGTTTGGGGCTCGATCCGAAATCAATAGGTGTGAGAAATTGGACAATTCAAGTTCAACGGCAGTTCGTTCCTAATTGGAGTGGTTGGGGTATTCCATACTTCTAGCAATTGGATTTCACTCAAAACTCACCAAATGACTCCTCCCACCATATTATGATGTTGCCCAAGTTTTGGGGTCGATCCGAAATCAATAGGTGTTCCAAATTGGACAATTCAAGTTCGACGGCAGTTCGTTCCTAATTGGAGGGGTTGGTGTATTCCATACTTCTAGTGATTGGATTTCTCTCCAAACTCACCAAATGACTCCTCCCACCATATTATGATGTTGCCCAAGTTTTGGGCTCGATCCGAAATCAATAGGTGTGAGAAATTGGATAATTCAAGTTCAACGGCAATTCGTTCCTAATTGGAGTGGTTGGTGTAGTCCATACTTCTAGCGATTGGATTTCACTCAAAACTCCCCAAATGACTCCTCCCACCATATTATGTTGTTGCCCAAGTTTTGGGCTCGATCCGAAATCAATAGGTGTGAGAAATTGGACAATTCAAGTTCAACGGCATTTCGTTCCTAATTGGAGTGGTTGGTGTTTTCCATACTTCTAGCGATTGGATTTCATTCAAAACTCACCAAATGACTCCTCCCACCATATTATGATGTTGCCCAAGTTTTGGGCTCGATCCGAAATCAATAGGTGTGAGAAATTGGACAATTCAAGTTCAACGGCAATTCGTTCCTAATTGGAGTGGTTGGTGTATTCCATACTTCTAGCGATTGGATTTCACTCAAAACTCGCCAAATGACTCCTCCCACCATATTTTGTTGTTGCCCAAGTTTTGGGCTCGATCCGAAATCAATAGGTGTTCCAAATTGGACAATTCAAGTTCAACGGCAGTTCGTTCCTAATTGGAGTGGTTGTTGTATTCCATATTTCTAGCGATTGGATTTCACTCAAAACTCACCAAATGACTCTTCCCACCATATTATGATGTTGCCCAAGTTTGGGGATCGATCCGAAATCAATAGTTGTGAGAAATTGGACAATTCAAGTTCAACGGCAGTTCGTTCCTAATTGGAGTGGTTGTGTATTCCATACTTCTAGCGATTGGATTTCACTCAAAACTCCCCAACTGACTCCTCCCACCATATTATGTTGTTGCCCAAGTTTTGGGCTCGATCCGAAATCAATAGGTGTGAGAAATTGGACAATTCAAGTTCGACGGCATTTCATTCCTAATTGGAGTGGTTGGTGTTTTCCATACTTCTAGCGATTGGATTTCATTCAAAACTCACCAAATGACTCCTCCCACCATATTATGATGTTGCCCAAGTTTTGGGCTCGATACGAAATCAATAGGTGTGAGAAATTGGACAATTCAAGTTCAACGGCAATTCGTTCCTAATTGGAGTGGTAGGTGTATTCCATACTTCTAGCGATTGGATTTCACTCAAAACTCGCCAAATGACTCCTCCCACCATATTTTGTTGTTGCCCAAGTTTTGGGCTCGATCCGAAATCAATAGGTGTTCCAAATTGGACAATTCAAGTTCAACGGCAGTGCGTTCCTAACTGGAGTGGTTGGTGTATTCCATACGTCTAGCGATTGGATTTCACTCCAAACTCACCAAATGACTCCTCCCACCATATTATGATGTTGCCCAAGTTTTGGGCTCGATCCGAAATCAATAGGTGTTCGAAATTGGACAATTCAAGTTCAACGGCAGTTCGTTCCTAACTATAGTGGTTGGTGTATTCCATACTTCTAACGATTGGGTTTCACTCAATACTCACCAAATGACTCCTCCCACCATATTATGATGTTGCCCAGGTTTTGGGCTCGATCCGAAATCAATAGGTGTTCCAAATTGGACAATTCAAGTTCAACGGCAGTTCGTTCCTAATTGGGGTGGTTGGTGTATTTCGTACTTCTAGCGATTGGATTTCACTCAAAACTCACCAATTGACTCCTTCCACCATATTATGATGTTGCCCAAGTTCGGGGCTCGATCCGAAATCAATAGGTGTGAGAAATTGGACAATTCAAGTTCAACGGCAGTTCGTTCCTAATTGGAGTGGTTGTTGTATTCCATACTTCTAGCGATTTGATTTCACTCGAAACTCACCAAATGATTCCTCCCACCATATTATGATGTTGCCCAAGTTTTGGGCTCGATCCGAAATCAATAGGTGTTCCAAATTGGACAATTCAAGTTCAACGGCAGTTCGTTCCAAACTGGAGTGGTTGGTGTATTCCATACTTCTAGCGATTGGATTTCACTCAAAACTCACCAAATGACTCCTCCCACCATATTATGATGTTGCCCAAGTTTTGGGCTCGATCTGAAATCAATAGGTCTGAGAAATTGGTCAATTCAATTTCAACAACAGTTCGTTCCTAATTGGAGTGGTTGGTGTATTCCATACGTCTAGCGATTGGATTTCACTCAAAACTCACCAAATGACTCCTCCCACCATATTATGGTGTTGCAAAAGTTTTGGGCTCGATCCGAAATCAATAGGTGTGAGAAATTGGACAATTCAAGTTCAACGGCAGTTCGTTCCTAATTGGAGTGGTTGGTGTATTCCATACTTCTAGCGATTGGATTTCACTCAAAACTCACCAAATGACTCCTCCCACCATATTATGATGTTGCCCATGTTTTGGACTCGATCCGAAATCAATAGGTCTGAGAAATTAGTCAATTCAATTTCAACGACAGTTCGTTCCTAATTGGAGTGGTTGGTGTATTCCATACTTCTAGCGATTGGATTTCACTGAAAACTCACCAAATGACTCCTCCCACCATATTATGATGTTGCCCAAGTTTTGGGCTCGATCCGAAATCAATAGGTGTTCCAAATTGGACAATTCAAGTTCAACGGCAGTTCGTTCCTAAATGGAGTGGTTGGTGTATTCCATACTTCTAGCGATTGGATTTCACTCAAAACTCACCAAATGACTCCTCCCTCCATATTATGATGTTGCCCAAGTTTTGGGCTCGATCCGAAATCAATAGGTGTGCGAAATTGGACAATTCAAGTTCAACGGCAGTTCGTTCCTAATTGGAGTGGTTGGTGTATTCCAAACTTCTAGCGATTGGATTTCACTCAAAACTAACCAAATGACTCCTCCCAACATATTATGATGTTGCCCAAGTTTTGGGCTCGATCCGAAATCAATAGGTTTTCCAAATTGGACAATTCAAGTTCAACGGCAGTTTGTTCCTAACTGGAGTGGTTGGTGTATTCCATACTTCTAGCGATTGGATTTCAATCAAAACTCACCAAATGACTCCTCCCACCATATTATGATGTTCCCCAAGTTTTGGGCTCGATCCGAAATCAATAGGTATTCCAAATTAGACAATTCAAGTTCAACGGCAGTACGTCCCTAATTGGTGTGGTAGGTGTATTCCATACTTCTAGCGATTGGATTTCATTCAAAACTCACCAAATGACTCCTCCCACCATATTATGATGTTGCCCAAGTTTTGGGCTCGATCCGAAATCAATAGGTGTGAGAAATTGGATAATTCAAGTTCAACGGCAATTCGTTCCTAATTGGAGTGGTTGGTGTATTCCATACTTCTAGCGATTGGATTTCACTCAAAACTCACCAAATGACTCCTCCCACCATATTATGATGTTGCCCAAGTTTTGGGCTCGATCCGAAATCAATAGGTGTGAGAAATTGGACAATTCAAGTTCAACGGCAGTTCGTTCCTAATTGGAGTGGTTGTGTATTCCATACTTCTAGCGATTGGATTTCACTCAAAACTCCCCAAATGACTCCTCCCACCATATTATGTTGTTGCCCAAGTTTTGGGCTCGATCCGAAATCAATAGGTGTGAGAAATTGGACAATTCAAGTTCAACGGCATTTCGTTCCTAATTGGAGTGGTTGGTGTATTCCATACTTCTAGCGATTGGATTTCACTCAAAACTCGCCAAATGACTCCTCCCACCATATTTTGTTGTTGCCCAAGTTTTGGGCTCGATCCGAAATCAATAGGTGTTCCAAATTGGACAATTCAAGTTCAACGGCAGTTCGTTCCTAATTGGAGTGGTTGTTGTATTCCATATTTCTAGCGATTGGATTTCACTCAAAACTCACCAAATGACTCTTCCCACCATATTATGATGTTGCCCAAGTTTGGGGATCGATCCGAAATCAATAGTTGTGAGAAATTGGACAATTCAAGTTCAACGGCAGTTCGTTCCTAATTGGAGTGGTTGTGTATTCCATACTTCTAGCGATTGGATTTCACTCAAAACTCCCCAAATGACTCCTCCCACCATATTATGTTGTTGCCCAAGTTTTGGGCTCGATCCGAAATCAATAGGTGTGAGAAACTGGACAATTCAAGTTCAACGGCATTTCATTCCTAATTGGAGTGGTTGGTGTTTTCCATACTTCTAGCGATTGGATTTCATTCAAAACTCACCAAATGACTCCTCCCACCATGTTATGATGTTGCCCAAGTTTTGGGCTCGATACGAAATCAATAGGTGTGAGAAATTGGACAATTCAAGTTCAACGGCAATTCGTTCCTAATTGGAGTGGTAGGTGTATTCCATACTTCTAGCGATTGGATTTCACTCAAAACTCGCCAAATGGCTCCTCCCACCATATTTTGTTGTTGCCCAAGTTTTGGGCTCGATCCGAAATCAATAGGTGTTCCAAATTGGACAATTCAAGTTCAACGGCAGTGCGTTCCTAACTGGAGTGGTTGGTGTATTCCATACGTCTAGCGATTGGATTTCACTCAAAACTCACCAAATGACTCCTCCCACCATATTATGATGTTGCCCAAGTTTTGGGCTCGATCCGAAATCAATAGGTTTTCCAAATTGGACAATTCAAGTTCAAAGGCAGTTCGTTCCTAACTGGAGTGGTTGGTGTATTCCATACTTCTAGCGATTGGATTTCACTCAAAACTCACCAAATGACTCCTCCCACCATATTATCATGTTCCCCAAGTTTTGGGCTCGATCCGAAATCAATAGGTGTGAGAAATTGGACAATTCTAGTTTAACGGCAGTTCGTTCCTAATTGGAGTGGTTGGTGTATTCCATATTTCTGGCGATTGGATTTCACTCAAAACTAACCAGATGACTCCTCCCACCATATTATGATGTTGCCCAAGTTTTGGGCTCGATCCGAAATCAATAGGTGTTCCAAATTGGACAATTCAAGTTCAACGGCAGTTCGTTCCTAACTAGAGTGGTTGGTGTCTTCCGTACTTCTAGCGATTGGATTTCACTCAAAACTCACCAAATGACTCCTCCCACCATATTATGTTGTTGCCCAAGTTTTGGGTCGATCCGAAATCAATAGGTGTTCCAAAATGGACAATTCAAGTTGAACGGCAGTTCATTCCTAATTGGTGTGGTTGGTGTATTCCATACTTCTAGCAATCGGATTTCACCCAAAACTCACCAAATGACTCCTCCCACCATGTTATGATGTTGCCCAAGTTTTGGGGTCGATCCGAAATCAATAGGTGTTCCAAATTGGACAATTCAAGTTCAACGGCAGTTCGTTCCTAATTGGAGTGGTTGGTGTATTCCATACTTCTAGGGATTGGATAGCACTCAAAACTCATCAAATGACTCCTCCCACCATATTATGATGTTGCCCAAGTTTTGGGCTCGATCCGAAATCAATAGGTGTGAGAAATTGGACAATTCAAGTTCAACGGCAGTTCGTTTCTAATTGGAGTGGTTGGTGTATTGCATACTTCTAGCGATTGGATTTCACTCAAAACTCACCAAATGACTCCTCCCACCATATTATGATCTTGCCCAAGTTTTGGGCTTGATCCGAAATCTATAGGTGTGAGAAATTGGACAATTCAAGTTCAACGGCAGTTCATTCCTAATTGGAGTGGTTGGTGTATTCCATACTTCTAGCGATTGGATTTCACTCAAAACTCACCAAATGACTCCTCCCGCCATATTATGATGTTGCCCGGTGATCGGTTCATAATTGTATATCATTTTGTACCCTTCTAGCTTATGATTTGGTTATGTTATTGAGTTAAACTTGTGCTTTTAATCCATTTTCTGTTTTGATAAGTCCATAATTTCATACACTTGCTTGCCTTCTTTACTTAGTGATTTTGCTTAGTTTCTCTTTATTTTGAGTCACTTACCTCTATTTGTGTGTTTTGTAGGTTAAGATAGCAAGAGATCACATTTGATGCAATCCATGCACGTTAAGGGCTGATTGGCAAAGAGCAAGAGCTTAAAGACAAAACCGAAGTTGGGCCATACTTCTTGTCAGTCCAGTTTCGTAAGTCACCTTGCAGGTCTCATTTCAGCAATCTGCACAACTCGGATGAGGAGACATTCTTCATAGAAGTTGTTCAATTGGGTGTCTAGTATAACATAGCCAAAGGTCAGCCCAATTGAACATATGTGGAGTCCTTAGCCCGTCCAACACTGAACCATGCTCAGGAGGATTTGCAGCTGCCAGCTTTGAGCCTTGTCTCCTCCTTTAAGCCATGTTCCTCACCCATGCTGCAACTGACTTTGGATCCAACATAATGAGTGAAGTGGGGAGGCATTCCAGCTATGAAATTCTAAAGGAGCAAGTTGGTACATGCTGGAGTTATTATAGAGAAAGCATGTGCATGCATGTAAAGCAAAGAAATGAAATGAAGTCAATTCCAGTCTCTGTTCGGCTGCCAACTTGCAAGGCCCAAAACGCACACTTCTACTGCTCCAATGGGAATACTTTCTTCATAGAAGTTGTTCCAATGGGTGTCTAGAATAACATATCCAAATTTGAGCACCATTGGATACGTTTTGAAACCTCTGGCCTTCCTACACCAAGACTGGTTCAGAAAACTCGTTTTTCAGCAACCAAAAGGCAACCACATGGGTTGGCAACCAAAAGGCAACCACATGGGTTGGCAGCAAAGGCAGCCACAACTGATCACCTTTGAACCCATGTGAAGATGCTTGAGGTGCAGCAGCAAAAGATGAAGGATGGTGTGGGAATCCATCATGATGTTCCTCCCTCTTAGCCCTATAAATAGAGAAGCCTTCAAGCTTCAAATCACACCCCAAGGGGGGGAGCTCTCAAACACTTCTCTAGACCTCCCTTCCCTTCTCTCCCTCAAATTCTCTTAGTTTCCTTTCAAGTTGTCAATTGTTGTAACAAATTGATTTTACTAAATTTTCCTTCAAGTTTTTCTTAGTTTCACTTTACTTTTCATTGTAATGTACATTCTTTCTTAAGTTTCAAGTTTAATTAGTTTCCAAGTTTCAATTATGGTTTTTGTTCTTATTCATTATGCTTATAAGTTAATAGGCTAGTTTGAATGATTGATCACCATTTAGGCTTGCATGTTAGCTATCTTGGTTTGAATTAAGAGTAGACACCATGCTTTAATTCGAATTGAACTATGAATAAGAAGAGTATGTATGGACATTCGACAACAGGGATTAGATACATGCTTGGTTGTTTAAATTGTTCTTCTATGCTTAATGGGTTCCTAATGCTTAGTTTTAGGTTAGACAACAAATGATCAAATTAGGGAATTAGGAACACAAGGTTATGACCAAACACCATGGCTTAATCATACTTTAGCTAGAATCAATCCGTTAATCTAATTGAACTTGGGAACTTATTTGCTTGAGTTATTTCCTTTTTCCTTGTTTTATTTATTTTCTTTTTCATTTCTGTTTTATGTAGGGGAAATGAATTGGATCATTCAATCACCAATCCTCGTGGGATCGACCTCGCACTTACATATGCTACACTACCAAACGGCTCGTGCACTTGCGAGTATCACAAGTTGAGGATGCAGCTGAATCCATTTTGGTGCAGCTGAATCGAAGAAACACCCGGGTTTTGGGCTCGATCCGAAATCAATAGGTGTGAGAAATTGGACAATTCAAGTTCAACGGCAGTTCGTTCCTAATTGGAGTGGTTGGTGTATTCCATACTTCTAGCCATTGGATTTCACTCAAAACTCACCAAATGACTCCTCCCACCATATTATGATGTTGCCCAAGTTGGGGGCTCGATCCTAAATCAATAGGTGTGAGAAATTGGACAATTCAAGTTCAACGACAGTTCGTTCCTAATTAGAGTGGTTGGTGTATTCCATACTTCTAGCAATTGGATTTCACTCAAAACTCCCCAAATGACTCCTCCCACCATATTATGATGTTGCCCAAGTTGGGGGCTCGATCCTAAATCAATAGGTGTGAGAAATTGGACAATTCAAGTTCAACGGCAGTTCGTTCCTAATTGGAGTGGATGGTGTATTCCATACTTCTAGCAATTGGATTTCACTCAAAACTCACCAAATGACTCCTCCTACCATATTACGATGTTGCCCAAGTTTGGGGCTCGATCCGAAATCAATAGGTGTGAGAAATTGGACAATTCAAGAGCAACGGCAGTTCGTTCATAATTGGAGTGGTTGGTGTATTCCATACTTCTAGCGATTGGATAGCACTCAAACCTCATCAAATGACTCCTCCCACCATATTATTATTTTGCCCAAGTTTTGGCCTCGATCCGAAATCAATAGGTGTTCCAAATTGGACAATTCAAGTTCAACGGCAGTTCGTTCCTAATTGGAGTGGTTGGTGTATTGCATACTTCTAGCAATTGGATTTCACTCAAAACTCACCAAATGACTCCTCCCACCATATTATGATCTTGCCCAAGTTTTGGGCTTGATCCGAAATCAATAGGTGTGAGAAATTGGACAATTCAATTTCAACGGCAGTTCGTTCCTAATTGGAGTGGTTGGTGTATTCCATACTTCTAGCGATTGGATTTCACTAAAAACTCACCAAGTGACTCCTCCCACCATATTATGATGTTGCCCAAGTTTTGGGCTAGATCCGAAATCAATAGGTGTTCGAAATTGCACAATTCAAGTTCAACGGCAGTTCGTTCCTAATTGGAGTGGTTGGTGTATTGCATACTTCTAGCGATTGGATTTCACTCAAAACTCACCAAATGACTCCTCCCACAATATTATGATGTTGCCCAAGTTTGGGGCTCGATCCGAAATCAATAGGTGTGAGAAATTGGACAATTCAAGTTCAACGGCAGTTCGTTCCTAACTGGAGTGGTTGGTGTATTCCATACTTCTAGTGATTGTATTTCACTCAAAACTCACCAAATGACTCCTCCCACCATATTATGATGTTGCCCAAGTTTGGGGTTCAATCCAAAATCAATAGGTGCGGGAAATTGGACAATTCAAGTTCAACGGCAGTTCATTCCTAATTGGAGTGGGTGGTGTATTCCGTACTTCTAGCAATCGGATTTCACCCAAAACTCACCAAATGACTCCTCCCACCATGTTATGATGTTGCCCAAGTTTTGGGCTCGATTCGAAATCAATAGGTGTTCCAAATTGGACAATTAAAGTTCAACGGCAGTTCGTTCCAAATTGGAGTGGTTGGTGTATTCCGTAGTTCTGGCGATTGGATTTCACTCAAAAGTCACCAAATGACTCTTACCACCATATTATTACGTTGCCCAAGTTTTGGGCTCGATCCGAAATCAATAGATGTGAGAAATTGGACAATTCAAGTTCAACGGCAGTTCGTTCCTAATTGGAGTGGTTGGCGTTTTCCATACTTCTAGCGATTGGATTTCACTCAAAACTCACCAAATGACTCCTCCCACCATATTATGATGTTGCCCAAGTTTTGGGCTCGATCCGAATTCAATAGGTGTTCCAAATTGGACAATTCAAGTTCAACGGCATTTCCTTCCTAATTGGAGTGGTTGGTGTATTCCATACTTCTAGCGATTGGATTTCACTCGAAACTCAGCAAATGACTCCTGCCACCATATTATGATGTCGCCCAACTTTTGGGCTCGATCCGAAATCAATAGGTGTTCCAAATTGGACAATTCAAGTTCAACGGCAGTTCGTTCCTAATTGGAGTGGTTGGTGTATTCCGTACTTGTAGCGATTGGATTTCACTCAAAGTTCACCAAATGACTCCTCCCACTATATTATGAGGTTGCCCAAGTTTTGGGCTCGATCCGAAATCAATAGATGTTCCAAATTGGACAATTCAAGTTCAACGGCAGTTCGTTCCTAATTGGAGTGGTTGGTGTATTCCATAGTTCTGGCGATTGTATTTCACTCAAAAGTCACCAAATGACTCTTACCACCATATTATGATGTTGCCCAAGTTTTGGGCTCGATCCGAAATCAATTGGTGTTCCAAAATGGACAATTCAAGTTCAACGGCAGTTCGTTCCTAATTGGAGTGGTTGGTGTATTCCATACTACTAGCGATTGGATTTCACACAAAACTCACCAAATGACTCCTCCCACCATATTATGATGTTGCCCAAGTTTTGGGCTCGATTCGAAATCAATAGGTGTTCCAAATTGGAAAATTCAAGTTCAACGGCAGTTCGTTCCTAACTGGAGTGGTTGGTGTATTCCATACTTCTAGCGATTGGATTTCACTCAAAACTCACCAAATGACTCCTCCCACCATATTATGATGTTGCCCAAGTTTTGGGCTCGATCCGAAATCAATAGGTGTGAGAAATTGGTCAATTCAATTTCAACGACAGTTCGTTCCTAATTGGAGTGGTTGGTGTATTCCATACGTCTAGCGATTGGATTTCACTCAAAAATCACCAAATGACTCCTCCCACTGTATTATGATGTTGCCCAAGTTTTGGGCTCGATCCGAAATCAATAGATGTTCCAAATTGGACAATTCAAGTTCAACGGCAGTTCGTTCCTAATTGGAGTGGTTGGTGTATTCCATACTTCTAGCGATTGGATTTCACTCAAAACTCAACAAATGACTCCTCCCACCATATTACGATGTTGCCCAAGTTTTGGGCTCGATCAGAAATCAATACGTGTGAGAAATTGGATAATTCAATTTCAACGGCAGTTCGTTCCTAATTGGAGTGGTTGGTGTATTCCATACTTCTAGCGATTGGATTTCCCTCAAAACTCACCAAATGACTCCTCCCACCATATTATGATGTTGCCCAAGTTTTGGGCTCGATCCGAATTCGATAGGTGTGAGAAATTGGTCAATTCAATTTCAACGACAGTTCTTTCCTAATTGGAGTGGTTGGTGTATTCCATACTTCTAGCCATTGGATTTCACTCAAAACTCACCAAATGACTCCTCCCACCATATTATGTTGTTGCCCAAGTTTTGGGCTCGATCCGAATTCAACAGGTGTGAGAAATTGGTCAATTCAATTTCAACGACAGCTCTTTCCTAATTGGAGTGGTTGGTGTATTCCATACTTCTAGCGATTGGATTTCACTCAAAACTCACCAAATGACTCCTCGCCCAAGTTTTGGGCTCGATCCGAATTCAATAGGTGTGAGAAATTGGACAATTCAAGTTCAACGGCAGTTCGTTCCTAATTGGAGTGGTTGGTGTATTCCGTACTTCTAGCGATTGGATTTCACTCAAAACTCACCAAATGACTCCTCCCACCATATTATGATGTTGCCCAAGTTTTGGGCTCGATCCGAAATGAACAGTTCTTCCAAATTGGACAATTCAAGTTCAACGGCAGTTCGTTCCTAACTGGAGTGGTTGGTGTATTCCATACTTCTAGCGATTGGATTTCACTCAAAACTCACCAAATGACTCCTCCCACCATATTATGATGTTGCCCAAGTTTTGGGCTCGATCCGAAATCAATAGGTGTGAGAAATTGGTCAATTCAATTTCAACGACAGTTCGTTCCTAATTGGAGTGGTTGGTATATTTCATACGTCTAGCGATTGGATTTCACTCAAAACTCACCAAATGACTCCTCCCACTATATTATGATGTTGCCCAAGTTTTGGGCTCGATCCGAAATCAATAGATGTTTCAAATTGGACAATTCAAGTTCAACGGCAGTTCGTTCCTAATTGGAGTGGTTGGTGTATTCCTTACTTCTAGCGATTGGATTTCACTCAAAACTCACCAAATGACTCCTCCCCCCATATTATGATGTTGCCCAGGTTTTGGGCTCGATCCGAAATCAATAGGTGTGAGAAATTGGACAATTCAAGTTCAACGGCAGTTCGTTCCTAATTGGAGCGGTTGGTGTTTTCCATACTTCTAGCGATTGGATTTCACTCAAAACTCACCAAATGACTCCTTCCACCATAATATGATTTTGCCCAAGTTTTGGGCTCGATCCGAATTCAACAGGTGTGAGAAATTTGTCAATTCAATTTCAACGACAGTTCTTTCCTAATTGGAGTGGTTGGTGTATTCCTTACTTCTACCGATTGGATTTCACTGAAAACACACCAAATGACTCCTCCCACCATATTATGATGTTGCCCAAGTTTTGGGCTCGATCCGAAATCAATAGGTCTTCCAAATTGGACAATTCAAGTTCAACGGCAGTTCGTTCCTAATTGGAGTGGTTGGTGTATTCCATACTTCTAGCGATTGGATTTTACTCAAAACTCACCAAATGACTCCTCCCACCATATAATGACGTTGCCCAAGTTTTGGGCTCAATCCGAAATCAATAGGTGTTCCAAATTGGACAATTCAAGTTCAACGGCAGTTCGTTCCTAATTGGAGTGGTTGGTGTATTCCATACTTCTAGCGATTGGATTTCACTCCAAACTCACCAAATGACTCCTCCCACCATATTATGATGTTGCACAAGTTTTGGGCTCGATCCGAAATCAATGGGTATTCCAAATTGGACAATTCAAGTTCAACGGCAGTTCGTTCCTAATTGGAGTGGTTATTGTATTCCATACTTCTAGCGATTGGATTTCACTCAAAACTCAACAAATGACTCCTCCCACCATATTATGATGTTGCCCAGGTTTTGGGCTCGATCAAAAATCAATACGTGTGAGAAATTGGATAATTCAATTTCAACGGCAGTTCGTTCCTAATTGGAGTGGTTGGTGTATTCCATACTTCTAGCGATTGGATTTCCCTCAAAACTCACCAAATGACTCCTCCCACCATATTATGATGTTGCCCAAGTTTTGGGCTCGATCCGAATTCGATAGGTGTGAGAAATTGGTCAATTCAATTTCAACGATAGTTCTCTCCTAATTGGAGTGGTTGGTGTATTCCACATTTCTAGCGATTGGATTTCACTCAAAACTCACCAAATGACTCCTCCCACCATATTATGATGTTGCCCAAGTTTTGGGCTCGATCAGAATTCGATAGGTGTGAGAAATTGGTCAATTCAATTTCAACGACAGTTCTTTCCTAATTGGAGTGGTTGCTGTATTCCAAACTTCTAGCGATTGGATTTCACTCAAAACTCACCAAATCACTCCTCCCACCATATTATGATGTTGCCCAAGTTTTGGGCTCGATCCGAAATGAATAGTTCTTCCAAATTGGACAATTCAAGTTCAACGGCAGTTCGTTCCTAATTGGAGTGGTTGGTGTATTCCATACTTCGAGCGATTGGATTTCACTCAAAACTCACCAACTGACTCCTCCCACCATATTATGATGTTGCCCAAGTTTTCGGCTCGATCCGAAATCAATTGGTGTGAGAAATTGGACAATTCAAGTTCAACGGCAGTTCGTTCCTAATTGAAGTGGTTGGGGTATTCCATACTTCTAGCAATTGGATTTCACTCAAAACTCACCAAATGACTCCTCCAACCATATTGTAATGTTGCCCAAGTTTTGGGCTCGATCCGAATTCAACAGGTGTGAGAAATTGGTCAATTCAATTTCAACGACAGTTCTTTCCTAATTGGAGTGGTTAGTGTATTCCATACTTTTAGCGATTGGATTTCACTCAAAACTCACCAAATGACTCCTTCCACCATATTATGATGTTGCCCAAGTTTTAGGCTCGATCCGAAATCAATAGGTGTGAGAAATTGGACAATTCAAGTTCAACGGCAGTTCGTTCCTAATTGGAGTGGTTGGTGTATTCCGTACTTCTAGCGATTGGATTTCACTCAAAACTCACCAAATGACTCCTCCCACCATATTATGATGTTGCCCAAGGTTGGGGCTCGATCCGAAATCAATAGGTGTGAGAAATTGGACAATTCAAGTTCAACGGCAATTCGTTCCTAATTGGAGTGGTTGGTGTATTCCATACTTCTAACGATTGGATTTTACTCAAAACTCCCCAAATGACTCCTCCCACCATATTATGATGTTGCCCAAGTTTTGGGCTCGATCCGAAATCAATACGTGTTCCAAATTGGACAATTCAAGTTCAACGGCAGTTCATTCCTTATTGGAGTGGTTGGTGTATTCCGTACTTCTAGCGATTGGATTTCCCTCAAAACTCACCAAATGACTCCTCCCACCATATTATGATGTTGCCCAAGTTTTGGGCTCGATCCGAAATCAATAGGTGTTCCAAATTGGACAATTCAAGTTCGACGGCAGTTCGTTCCTAATTGGAGTGGTTGGTGTATTCCATACTTCTAGCGATTGGATTTCACTCAACACTCACCAAATGACTCCTCCCACCATATTATGATGTTGCCCAAGTTTTGGGCTCGATCCGAAATCAATAGGTGTGAGAAATTGGACAATTCAAGTTCAACGGCAGTACGTTCCAAACTGGAGTGCTTGGTGTATTCCATACTTCTAGTGATTGGATTTCTCTCCAAACTCACCAAATGACTCCTCCCACCATATTATGATGTTGCCCAAGTTTGGGGCTTGATCCGAAATCAATAGGTGTGAGAAATTGGACAATTCAAGTTCAACAGCAGTTCGTTCCTAATTGGAGTGGTTGGGGTATTCCATACTTCAAGCAATTGGATTTCACTCAAAACTCACCAAATGACTCCTCCCACCATATTATGATGTTGCCCAAGTTTTGGGGTCGATCCGAAATCAATAGGTGTTCCAAATTGGACAATTCAAGTTCAACGGCAGTTCGTTCCAAATTGGAGTGGTTGGTGTATTCCATAGTTCTGGCGACTGGATTTTACTCAAAAGTCACCAAATGACTCTTACCACCATATTATGATGTTGCCCAAGTTTTGGGATCGATCCGAAATCAATAGGTGTGAGAAATTGGACAATTCAAGTTCAACGGCAGTTCGTTCCTAATTGGAGTGGTTGGTGTATTCCATACTTCTAGCGATTGGATTTCACTCAAAACTCTCCAAATGACTCCTCCCACCATATTATGATGTTGCCCAAGTTTTGGGCTCGATCCGAAATCAATAGGTGTTCCAAATTGGACAATTCAAGTTCAACGGCAGTTCGTTCCTAGTTGTAGTGGTTGGTGTTTTCCATACTTCTAGCGATTGGATTTCACTCAAAACTCAGCAAATGACTCCTCCCACCATATTATGATGTTGCCCAAGTTTTGGGCTCGATCCGAAATTAATAGGTGTGCGAAATTGGACAATTCAAGTTCAACGGCAGTTCGTTCCTAATTGGAGTGGTTGGTGTATTCCATACTTCTAGCGATTGGATTTCACTCAAAATTAACCAAATGACTCCTCCCACCATGTTATGATGTTGCCCATGTTTTGGGCTCGATCCGAAATGA
This sequence comes from Prunus avium, assembly GCF_965620075.1. Classification (NCBI taxonomy): domain Eukaryota; kingdom Viridiplantae; phylum Streptophyta; class Magnoliopsida; order Rosales; family Rosaceae; genus Prunus; species Prunus avium. The sequence continues at coordinate 21,323,383 of NC_142286.1, read as the reverse complement.
ATAGGTTTTCCAAATTGGTCAATTCAATTTCAACGGCAGTTCGTTCCTAACTGGAGTGGTTGGTGTATTCCATACTTCTAGCGATTGGATTTCACTAAAAACTCACCAAATGACTCCTCCCACCATATTATGTTGTTGCCCAAGTTTTGGGCTCGATCCGAAATCAATAGGTATTCCAAATTGGACAATTCAAGTTCAACGGCAGTACGTCCCTAATTGGTGGGGTTGGTGTATTCCATACTTCTAGCGATTGGATTTCACTCAAAACTCGCCAAATGACTCCTCCCACCATATTTTGTTGTTGCCCAAGTTTTGGGCTCGATCCGAAATCAATAGGTGTTCCAAATTGGACAATTCAAGTTCAACGGCAATTCGTTCCTAATTGGGGTGGTTGGTGTATTTCGTACTTCTAGCGATTGGATTTCACTCAAAACTCACCAATTGACTCCTTCCACCATATTATGATGTTGCCCAAGTTCGGGGCTCGATCCGAAATCAATAGGTGTGAGAAATTGGACAATTCAAATTCAACGGTAGTTCGTTCCTAATTGGAGTGGTTGGTGTATTCCATACTTCTAGCGATTGGATTTCACTCGAAACTCACCAAATGACTCCTCCCACCATATTATGATGTTGCCCAAGTTTTGGGCTCGATCCGAAATCAATAGGTGTTCCAAATTGGACAATTCAAGTTCAACGGCAGTTCGTTCCAAACTGGAGTGGTTGGTGTATTCCATACTTCTAGCGATTGGATTTCACTCAAAACTCACCAAATGACTCCTCCCACCATATTATGATGTTGCCCAAGTTTTGGGCTCGATCCGAAATCAATAGGTCTGAGAAATTGGTCAATTCAATTTCAACAACAGTTCGTTCCTAATTGGAGTGGTTGGTGTATTCCATACGTCTAGCGATTGGATTTCACTCAAAACTCACCAAATGACTCCTCCCACCATATTATGGTGTTGCAAAAGTTTTGGGCTCGATCCGAAATCAATAGGTGTGAGAAATTGGACAATTCAAGTTCAACGGCAGTTCGTTCCTAATTGGAGTGGTTGGTGTATTCCATACTTCTAGCGATTGGATTTCACTCAAAACTCACCAAATGACTCCTCCCACCATATTATGATGTTGCCCATGTTTTGGGCTCGATCCGAAATCAATAGGTCTGAGAAATTAGTCAATTCAATTTCAACGACAGTTCGTTCATAATTGGAGTGGTTGGTGTATTCCATACTTCTAGCGATTGGATTTCACTCAAAACTCACCAAATGACTCCTCCCACCATATTATGATGTTGCCCAAGTTTTGGGCTCGATCCAAAATCAATAGGTGTTCCAAAATGGACAATTCAAGTTCAACGGCAGTTCGTTCCTAAATGGAGTGGTTGGTGTATTCCATACTTCTAGCGATTGGATTTCACTCAAAACTGACCAAATGACTCCTCCCTCCATATTATGATGTTGCCCAAGTTTTGGGCTCGATCCGAAATCAATAGGTGTGCGAAATTGGACAATTCAAGTTCAACGGCAGTTCGTTCCTAATTGGAGTGGTTGGTGTATTCCACACTTCTAGCGATTGGATTTCACCCAAAACTCACCAAATGACTCCTCCCACCATATTATGATGTTGCCCAAGTTTTGGGCTCGATCCGAAATCAATAGGTGTTCCAAATTGGACAATTCAAGTTCAACGGCAGTTCGTTCCTAACTGGAGTGGTTGGGGTATTCCATACTTCTAGCGATTGGATTTCACTCAAAACTCCCCAAATGACTCCTCCCACCATATTATGATGTTCCCCAAGTTTTGGGCTCGATCCGAAATCAATAGGTATTCCAAATTGGACAATTCAAGTTCAACGGCAGTACGTCCCTAATTGGTGTGGTAGGTGTATTCCATACTTCTAGCGATTGGATTTCATTCAAAACTCACCAAATGACTCCTCCCACCATATTATGATGTTGCCCAAGTTTTGGGCTCGATCCGAAATCAATAGGTGTGAGAAATTGGATAATTCAAGTTCAACGGCAATTCGTTCCTAATTGGAGTGGTTGGTGTATTCCATGCTTCTAGCGATTGGATTTCACTCAAAACTCACCAAATGACTCCTCCCACCATATTATGATGTTGCCCAAGTTTTGGGCTCGATCCGAAATCAATAGGTGTTCCAAATTGGACAATTCAAGTTCAACGGCAGTTCGTTCCTAAATGGAGTGGTTGGTGTATTCCATACTTCTAGCGATTGGATTTCACTCAAAACTCACCAAATGACTCCTCCCACCATATTATGATGTTGCCCAAGTTTTGGGCTCGATACGAAATCAATAGGTCTTCCAAATTGGACAATTCAAGTTCAACGGCAGTTCGTTCCTAATTGGAGTGGTTGGGGTATTCCATACTTCTAGCAATTGGATTTCACTCAAAACTCACCAAATGACTTCTCCCACCATATTATGATGTTGCCCAAGTTTGGGCCTCGATCCGAAATCAATGTGTGTTCCAAATTGGACAATTCAAGTTCAACGGCAGTTCGTTCCTAATTGGAGTGGTTGGTGTATTCCATACTTCTAGCGATTGGATTTCACTCAAAACTCAACAAATGACTCCTCCCACCATATTATGATGTTGCCCAAGTTTTGGGCTCGATCAGAATTCAATACGTGTGAGAAATTGGATAATTCAATTTCAACGGCAGTTCGTTCCTAATTGGAGTGGTTGGTGTATTCCATACTTCTAGCGATTGGATTTCACTCAAAACTCACCAAATGACTCCTCCCACCATATTATGGTGTTGCAAAAGTTTTGGGCTCGATCCGAAATCAATAGGTGTGAGAAATTGGACAATTCAAGTTCAACGGCAGTTCGTTCCTAATTGGAGTGGTTGGTGTATTCCATACTTCTAGCGATTGGATTTCACTCAAAACTCACCAAATGACTCCTCCCACCATATTATGATGTTGCCCATGTTTTGGGCTCGATCCGAAATCAATAGGTCTGAGAAATTAGTCAATTCAATTTCAACGACAGTTCGTTCCTAATTGGAGTGGTTGGTGTATTCCATACTTCTAGCGATTGGGTTTCACTCAAAACTCACCAAATGACTCCTCCCACCATATTATGATGTTGCCCAAGTTTTGGGCTCGATCCGAAATCAATAGGTGTTCCAAATTGGACAATTCAAGTTCAACGGCAGTTCGTTCCTAAATGGAGTGGTTGGTGTATTCCATACTTCTAGCGATTGGATTTCACTCAAAACTCACCAAATGACTCCTCCCTCCATATTATGATGTTGCCCAAGTTTTGGGCTCGATCCGAAATCAATAGGTGTGCGAAATTGGACAATTCAAGTTCAACGGCAGTTCGTTCCTAATTGGAGTGGTTGGTGTATTCCATACTTCTAGCGATTGGATTTCACTCAAAACTAACCAAATGACTCCTCCCACCATATTATGATGTTGCCCAAGTTTTGGGCTCGATCCGAAATCAATAGGTGTTCCAAATTGGACAATTCAAGTTCAACGGCAGTTCGTTCCTAATTGGAGTGGTTGGTGTATTCAATACTTCTAGCGATTGGATTTCACTCAAAACTCACCAAATGACTCCTCCCACCATATTATGATGTTGCCCAAGTTTTGGGCTCGATCCGAAATCAGTAGGTGTGAGAAATTGGACAATTCAATTTCAACGGCAGTTCGTTCCTAATTGGAGTGGTTGGTGTATTCCATACTTCTAGCGATTGGATTTCACTCATAACTCACCAAATGACTCCTCCCACCATATTATGATGTTGCCCAAGTTTTGGGCTCGATCCGAAATCAATGTGTGTTCCAAATTGGACAATTCAAGTTCAACGGCAGTTCGTTCCTAATTGGAGTGGTTGGTGTATTCCATACTTCTAGCGATTGGATTTCACTCAAAACTCAACAAATGACTCCTCCCACCATATTATGATGTTGCCCAAGTTTTGGGCTCGATCAGAATTCAATACGTGTGAGAAATTGGATAATTCAATTTCAACGGCAGTTCGTTCCTAATTGGAGTGGTTGGTGTATTCCATACTTCTAGCGATTGGATTTCACTCAAAACTCACCAAATGACTCCTCCCACCATATTATGATGTTGCCCAAGTTTTGGGCTCGATCCCAAATCAATAGGTGTTCCAAATTGGAAAATTCAAGTATAATGGCAGTTCGTTCCTAACTGGAGTGGTTGGTGTATTCCCTACATCTAGCGATTGGATTTCACACAAAACTCACCAAATGACTCCTCCCATCATATTATGTTGTTGCCCAAGTTTTGGGCTCGATCCGAAATCAATAGGTGTGGGAAATTGGTCAATTCAATTTGAACAAAAGTTCGTTCCTAATTGGAGTGGTTGGTTTATTCCATACTTCTAGCGATTGGATTTTACTCGAAACTCACCAAATGACTCCTCCCACCGTATTTTGATGTTGCCCAAGTTTTGGGCTCGATCCGAAATCAATAGGTGTTCCAAATTGGACAATTCAAGTTCAACGGCAGTTCGTTCCTAATTGGAGTGGTTGGTGTATTCCATACTTCTAGTGATTGGATTTCACTCAAAACTCACCAAATGACTCCTCCCCACCATATTATGATGTTGCCCAACTTTGGGGCTCGATCCAAAATCAATAGGTGTTCGAAATTGGACAATTCATGTTCAACGGCAGTTCGTTCCTAATTGGAGTGGTTGGTGTATTCCGTACTTCTAGCGATTGGATTTCACTCAAAACTCACCAAATGACTCCTCGCACCATGTTATGATGGTTCCCAAGTTTGGGGCTCGATCCGAAATCAATAGGTGTGAGAAATTGGACAATTCAAGTTCAACGGCAGTTCGTTCCTAGTTGGAGTGGTTAGTGTATTCCATACTTCTAGCGATTGGATTTCCCTCAAAACTCACCAAATGACTCCTCCCACCATATTATGATGTTGCCCAAGTTTTGGGCTCGATCCGAAATCAATCGGTGTGAGAAATTGGTCAATTCAATTTCAACGACAGTTCGTTCCTAATTGGAGTGGTTGGTGTATTCCATACTCCTAGCTATTGGATTTCACTCAAAACCCACCAAATGACTCCTCCCACCATATTATGATGTTGCCCAAGTTTGGGGCTCGATCCGAAATCGATAGGTGTTCCAAATTGGACAATTCAAGTTCAACGGCAGTTCGTTCCTAATTGGAGTGGTTGGTGTATTCCATACTTCTAGCGATTGGATTTCACTCAAAACTCACCCAATGACGCCTCCCACCATATTATGATGTTGCCCAAGTTTGGGGCTCGATCCGAAATCAATAGGTGTTCGAAATTGGACAATTCAAGTTCAACGGCAGTTCGTTCCTAATTGGAGTGGTTGGTGTATTCCATACTTCTAGCGATTGGATTTCACTCAAAACTCACCAAATGACTCCTCCCACCATATGATGATGTTGCCCAAGTTTTGGGCTCGATCGGAAATCAATAGGTGTTCCAAATTGGACGATTCAAGTTCAACGGCAGTTCGTTCCTAATTGGAGTGGTTGGTGTATTCCATACTTCTAGCGATTGGATTTCACTCAAAACTCACCAATGGACTCCTCCCACCATATTATGATGTTGCCCAAGTTTTGGGCTCGATCCGAAATCAATAGGTGTGAGAAATTGGTCAATTCAATTTCAACGACAGTTCGTTCCTAATTGGAGTGGTCAGTGTATTCCACACTTCTAGCAATTGGATTTCACTCAAAACTCACCAAATGACTCCTCCCACCATATTATGATGTTGCCCAAGTTTTGGGCTCGATCCGAAATCAATAGGTGTGAGAAATTGGTCAATTCAATTTCAACGACAGATCGTTCCTAATTCGAGTGGTTGGTGTATTCCATACTTCTAGCGATTTGATTTCACTCCAAACTCACCAAATGACTCCTCCCACCATATTATGATGTTGCCAAACTTTTGGGCTCGATCCGAAATCAATAGGTGTGAGAAATTGGACAATTCAATTTCAACGGTAGTTCGTTCCTAATTGGAGTGGTTGGTGTATTCCATACTTCTAGCGATTGGATTTCACTCAAAACCCACCAAATGACTCATCCCACCATAGTATGATGTTGCCCAAGTTTTGGGCTCGATCCAAAATCAATAGGTGTGAGAAATTGGACAATTCAAGTTCAACGGCAGTTCGTTCCTAATTGGAGTGGTTCGTGTATTCCATACTTCCAGCGATTGGATTTCACTCAAAACTCACCAAATGACTCCTCCCACCATATTACGATGTTGCCCAAGTTTTGGGCTCGATCCGAAATCAATAGGTGTTCCAAATTGGACAATTCAAGTTCAACGGCAGTTCGTTCCAAATGGGAGTGGTTGGTGTATTCCACACTTCTAGCGATTGGATTTCACGCAAAACTCACCAAATGACTCCTCCCACCAAATTATGATGTTGCCCAAGTTTTGGGATCGATCCGAAATCAATAGGTGTGAGAAATTGGACAATTCAAGTTCCACGGCAGTTCGTTCCTAATTGGAGTGGTTGGTGTATTCCATACTTCTAGCGATTGGATTTCACTCAAAACCCACCAATTGACTCCTCCCACCATATTATGATGTTGCCCAAGTTTTGTCCTCGATCGTAAATCAATGGGTGTGAGAAATTGGACAATTCAAGTTCAAACGGCAGTTCGTTCCAAATTGGAGTGGTTGGTGTATTCCATACTTCTAGCGATTGGGTTTCACTCAAAACTCCCCAAATGACTCCTCCCACCATATTATGGTGTTGCCCAAGTTTGGGGCTCGAGCCGAAATCAATAGGGGTGAGAAATTGGACAATTCAAGTTCAACGGCAGTTCGTTCCTAATTGGGTTGCTTGGTGTATTCCATACTTCTAGGGATTGGATTTCACGCAAAACTCACGAAATGACTCCTCCCACCATATTATCATGTTGCACAACTTTTGGTTTCGATCGGAAATCAATAGGTGTGAGAAATTGGACAATTCAAGTTCAACGGCAGTTCGTTCCTAATTGGAGTGGTTGGTGTATTCCATACTTCTAGCGATTGGATTTCACGGAAAACACACCAAATGACTCCTCCCACCATATTATCATGTTGCACAACTTTTGGTTTCGATCGGAATTCAATAGGTGTGAGAAATTGGACAATTCAAGTTCAACGGCAGTTCGTTCCTAATTGGAGTGGTTGGTGTATTCCATACTTCTAGCGATTGGATTTCACTCAAAACTCACCAAATGACTCCTCCCACCATAGTATGATGTTGCCCAAGTTTTGGGCTCGATCCAAAATCAATAGGTGTGAGAAATTGGACAATTCACGTTCAACGGCAGTTCGTTCCTAATTGGAGTGGCTCATGTATTCCATACTTCTAGCGATTGGATTTCACTCAAAACTCACCAAATGACTTCTCCCACCATATTATGATGTTGCCCAAGTTTTGGGCTCGATCCGAAATCAATAGGTGTGAGAAATTGGACAATTCAAGTTCAACGGAAGTTCGTTCCTAATTGAAGTGGTTGGTGTATTCCATACTTCTAGCGATTGGATTTCACTCAAAACTCACCAAATGACTCCTCTCACCATATTATGACGTTGCCCAAGTTTGGGGCTTGATCCGAAATCAATAGGTGTGAGAAATTGGACAATTCAAGTTCAACGGCAGTTCGTTCCTAATTGGAGTGGTTCGTGTATTCCATACTTCCAGCGATTGGATTTCACTCAAAACTCACCAAATGACTCCTCCCACCATATTATGATGTTGCCCAAGTTTTGGGCTCGATCCGAAATCAATAGGTGTTCCAAATTGGACAATTCAAGTTCATCGGCAGTTCGCTCCTAATTGCAGTGGTTGATGTATTCCATATTTCTAGCGAATGGATTTCACCCAAAACTTACCAAATGACTCCTCCCACCATATTATGATGTTGCCCAAGTTTTGGGCTCGATCCGAAATCAATAGGTGTAAGAAATTGGACAATTCAATTTCAACGGTAGTTCGTTCCTAATTGGAGTGGTTGGTGTATTGCATACTTCTAGCGATTGGATTTCACTCAAAACTCACCAAATGACTCCTCCCACCATATTATGATGTTGCCCAAGTGTTGGGCTCGATCCGAAATCAATAGGTGTGAGAAATTGGACAATTCAATTTCAACGGCAGTTCGTTCCTAATTGGAGTGGTTGGTGTATTCCATACTTCTAGCGATTGGATTTCACTCAAAACTCACCAAATGACTCCTCCCACCATATTATGATGTTGCCCAAGTTTGGGGCTCGTTCCAAAATCAATAGGTGTGAGAAATTGGACAATTCAAGTTCAACGGCAGTTCGTTCCTAATTGGAGTGGTTGGTGTCTTCCATACTTCTAGCGAATGGATTTCACTCAAAACTCACCAAATGACTCCTCCCACCATATTATGATGTTGCCCAAGTTTTGGGCTCGATCCGAAATCAATAGGTGTTCCAAATTGGACAATTCAAGTTCAACGGCAGTTCGTTCCTAATTGGAGTGGTTGGTGTATTCCATATTTCTAGCGATTGGATTTCACTCAAAACTCACCAAATGACTCCTCCCACCATATTATGATGTTGCCCAAGTTTTGGGCTCGATCCGAAATCAATAGGTGTTCCAAATTGGACAATTCAAGTTCAACGGCAGTTCGTTCCTAATTGGAGTGGTTGGTGTATTCCATATTTCTAGCTATTGGATTTCACTCAAAACTCACCAAATGACTCTTCCCAGCATATTATGATATTGCCCAAGTTTTGGGCTCGATCCGAAATCAATAGGTGTTCCAAATTGGACAATTCAAGTTCAACGGCAGTTCGTTCCTAATTGGAGTGGTTGGTGTATTCCATACTTCTAGCGATTGGATTTCACTCAAAACTCACCAAATGACTCCTCCCACCATATTATGATGTTGCCCAAGTTTTGGGCTCGATCCGAAATCCATTGGTGTTCGAAATTGGACAATTCATGTTCAACGGCAGTTCGTTCCAAATTGGAGAGGTTGGGGTATTGGGGTATTCCATACTTCTAGCGATTGGATTTCACTCAAAACTCACCAAATGACTCCACCCACCATATTATGACGTTGCCCAAGTTTTGGGCTCGATCCGAAATCAATAGGTGTGAGAAATTGGACAATTCAAGTTCAACGGCAGTTCGTTCCTAATTGGAGTGGTTGGTGTCCTCCATACTTCTAGCGAATGGATTTCACTCAAAACTCACCAAATGACTCCTCCCACCATATTATGATGTTGCCCAAGTTTTGGGCTCGATCCGAAATCAATAGGTGTTCCAAATTGGACAATTCAAGTTCAACGGCAGTTCGTTCCTAATTGGAGTGGTTGGTGTATTCCATATTTCTAGCGATTGGATTTCACTCAAAACTCACCAAATGACTCCTCCCACGATATTATGATGTTGCCCAAGTTTTGGGCTCGATCCGAAATCAATAGGTGTGAGAAATTGGACAATTCAAGTTCAACGGAAGTTCGTTCCTAATTGAAGTTGTTGGTGTATTCCATACTTCTAGCGGTTGGATTTCACTCAAAACACAACCAAATGACTCCTCCCACCATATTATGATGTTGCCCAAGTTTGGGGCTCGATCCAAAATCAATAGGTGTTCGAAATTGGACAATTCAAGTTCAACGGCAGTTCGTTCCTAATTGGAGTGGTTGGTGTATTCCACACTTCTGGCGATTGGATTTCACTCAAAACTCTCCAAATGACCCCTCCCACCATATTATGATGTTGCACAAGTTTGGTGTTCGATCCGAAATCAATAGGTGTGAGAAATTGGACAATTCAAGTTCAATGGCAATTCGTTCCTAATTGGAGTGGTTGGTGTATTCCATACTTCTAGAGATTGGATTTCACTCAAAACTCACCAAATGACTCCTCCCACCATATTATGATGTTGCCCAAGTTTTGGGCTCGATCCGAAATCAATTGGTGTTCGAAATTGGACAATTCAAGTTCAACGGCAGTTCGTTCCTAACTGGAGTGGTTGGTGTATTCCATACTTATAGCGATTGGATTTCACTCAAAAGTCACCAAATGACTCCTCCCACCATATTATGCTGTTGCCCAAGTTTTGGGCTCGATCCGAAATCAATAGGTGTGGGAAATTGGACAATTCAATTTCAACGGCAGTTCGTTCCTAATTGGAGTGGTCGGTGTATTCCATACTTCTAGAGATTGGATTTCACTCAAAACTACCCAAATGACTCCTCCCACCATATTATGATGTTGCCCAAGTTTTGGGCTCGATCCGAAATCAATAGTTGTGAGAAATTGGACAATTCAAGTTCAACGGCAGTTCGTTCGTAATTGGAGTGGTTGTTGTATTCCATACTTCTAGCGATTGGATTTCACTCAAAACTCACCAAATGACTCCTCCCACCAAATTATGATGTTGCCCAAGTTTTTGGCTCGATCCGAAATCAATATGTGTGAAAAATTGGACAATTCAAGTTCAACGGTAGTTCGTTCGTAATTGGAGTGGTTGGTGTATATCATACTTCTAGCGATTGGATTTCACCCAAAATTAACCGAATGACTCCTCCCACCATATTATGATGTTGCCCAAGTTTGGGGCTCGATCCGAAATCAATGGGTGTTCCAAATTGGACCATTCAAGTTCAACGGCGGTTCGTTCCTAATTGGAGGGGTTGGTGTATTCCATACTTCTAGCGATTGGATTTCACTCAAAACTCACCAAATGACTCCTCCCACCATATCATGATGTTGCCCAAGTTTTGGGCTCGATCCGAAATCAATAGGTGTTCCAAATTGGACAATTCAAGTTCAACGACAGTTCGTTCCTAATTGGAGTGGTTGGTGTATTCCATACTTCTAGCGATTGGATTTCACTCAAAACTCACCATATGACTCCTCCCAACAAATTATGATGTTGCCCAAGTTTTGGGCTCGATCCGAAATCAATAGGTGTGAGAAATTGGACAATTCAAGTTCAACGGCAGTTCGTTCCTAATTTGAGTGGTTGGTGTATTCCATACTTCTAGCGATTGGATTTCACTGAAAACTCACCAAATGACTCCACCAACCATATTATGATATTGCCCAAGTTTTGGGCTCTTTCCGAAATCAATAGGTGTTCCAAATTGAAAAATTCAAGTTCAACGGCAGTTCGTTCCTAATTGGAGTGGTTGGTGTATTCCATACTTCTAGCGATTGGATTTCACTCAAAACTAACCAAATGATTCCTCCCACCATATTACGATGTTGCCCAAGTTTTGGGCTCGATCCTAGATCAATAGGTGTTCCAAATTGGACAATTCAAGTTCAACGGCAGTTCGTTCCTAATTGGAGTGGTTGGTGTATTCCATACTTCTAGCGATTGGATTTCACTCAAAACACAACCAAATGACTCCTCCCACCATATTATGATGTTGCCCAAGTTTGGGGCTCGATCCAAAATCAATAGGTGTTCGAAATTGGACAATTCAAGTTCAACGGCAGTTCGTTCCTAATTGGAGTGGTTGGTGTCTACCATACTTCTAGCGATTGGATTTCACTCAAAACTCACCAAATGACTCCTCCCAACATATTATGATGTTGCCCAAGTTTTGGGCTTGATCCGAAATCAATAGGTGTGAGAAATTGGACAATTCCAGTTCAATGGCAGTTCGTTCCTAATTTGTGTGGTTGGTGTATTCCATACTTATAGCGATTGGATTTTACTCCAAACTCACCAAATGACTCCTCCCACCATATTATGATGTTGCCGAAGTTTGGGGCTCGATCCGAAATCAATAGGTGTTCCAAATTGGACAATTCAAGTTCAACGGCAGTTCGTTCCTAATTGGAGTAGTTGGTGTCTTCCATACTTCTAGCGATTGGATTTCGCTCAAAACTCACCACATGACTCCTCCCACCATATTATGTTGTTGCCCAAGTTTTGGGCTCGATCCGAAATCAATAGGTGCTCCAAATTGAAAAATTCAAGTTCAACGGCAGTTCGTTCCTAATTGGAGTGGTTGGTGTATTCCATACTTCTAGCGATTGGATTTCACTCAAAACTAACCAAATGACTCCTCCCAACATATTATGATGTTGCCCAAGTTTTGGGCTCGATCCGAAATCAATAGGTGTTCCAAATTGGACAATTCAAGTTCAACGGCAGTTCGTTCCTAAGTGGACTGGTTGGTGTATTCCATACTGCTAGCGATTGGATTTCACTCAAAACTCACCAAATGACTCCTCCCACCATATTATTATGTTGCCCAAGTTTGGGGCTCGATCCGAAATCAATAGGTGTGAGAAATTGGACAATTCAAGTTCAACGGCAGTTCGTTCCTAATTTGAGTGGTTGGTGTATTCCATACTTCTAGCGATTGGATTTCACTGAAAACTCACCAAATGACTCCACCAACCATGTTATGATATTGCCCAAGTTTTGGGCTCTTTCCGAAATCAATAGGTGTTCCAAATTGAAAAATTCAAGTTCAACGGCAGTTCGTTCCTAATTGGAGTGGTTGGTGTATTCCATACTTCTAGCGATTGGATTTCACTCAAAACTAACCAAATGATTCCTCCCACCATATTACGATGTTGCCCAAGTTTTGGGCTCGATCCTAAATCAATAGGTGTTCCAAATTGGACAATTCAAGTTCAACGGCAGTTCGTTCCTAATTGGAGTGGTTGGTGTATTCCATACTTCTAGCGATTGGATTTCACTCAAAACACAACCAAATGACTCCTCCCACCATATTATGATGTTGCCCAAGTTTGGGGCTCGATCCAAAATCAATAGGTGTTCGAAATTGGACAATTCAAGTTCAACGGTAGTTCGTTCCTAATTGGAGTGGTTGGTGTCTTCCATACTTCTAGCGATTGGATTTCACTCAAAACTCACCAAATGACTCCTCCCAACATATTATGATGTTGCCCAAGTTTTGGGCTTGATCCGAAATCAATAGGTGTGAGAAATTGGACAATTCCAGTTCAACGGCAGTTCGTTCCTAATTTGAGTGGTTGGTGTATTCCATACTTCTAGCGATTGGATTTTACTCCAAACTCACCAAATGACTCCTCCCACCATATTATGATGTTGCCGAAGTTTGGGGCTCGATCCGAAATCAATAGGTGTGAGAAATTGGACAATTCAAGTTCAACGGCAGATCGTTCCTAATTGGAGTGGTTGGTGTATTCCATACTTCTAGCGATTGGATTTCACTCAAAACTCACCAAATGACTCCTCCCACCATATTATGATGTTGCCCAAGTGTTGGGCTCGATCCGAAATCAATAGGTGTTCCAAATTGAAAAATTCAAGTTCAACGGCAGTTCGTTCCTAATTGGAGTGGTTGGTGTATTCCATACTTCTAGCGATTGGATTTCACTCAAAACTAACCAAATGACTCCTCCCAACATATTATGATGTTGCCCAAGTTTTGGGCTCGATCCGAAATCAATAGGTGTTCCAAATTGGACAATTCAAGTTCAACGACAGTTCGTTCCTAAGTGGAGTGGTTGGAGTATTCCATACTTCTAGCGATTGGATTGCACTCAAAACTCACCAAATGACTCCACCCACCATATTGTTATGTTGGCCAAGTTTGGGGCTCGATCCGAAATCAATAGGTGTTCCAAATTGGACAATTCAAGTTCAACGGCAGTTCGTTCCTAATTGGAGTAGTTGGTGTCTTCCATACTTCTAGCGATTGGATTTCGCTCAAAACTCACCACATGACTCCTCCCACCATATTATGTTGTTGCCCAAGTTTTGGGCTCGATCCGAAATCAATAGGTGCTCCAAATTGAAAAATTCAAGTTCAACGGCAGTTCGTTCCTAATTGGAGTGGTTGGTGTATTCCATACTTCTAGCGATTGGATTTCACTCAAAACTAACCAAATGACTCCTCCCAACATATTATGATGTTGCCCAAGTTTTGGGCTCGATCCGAAATCAATAGGTGTTCCAAATTGGACAATTCAAGTTCAACGGCAGTTCGTTCCTAAGTGGACTGGTTGGTGTATTCCATACTGCTAGCGATTGGATTTCACTCAAAACTCACCAAATGACTCCTCCCACCATATTATTATGTTGCCCAAGTTTGGGGCTCGATCCGAAATCAATAGGTGTTCCAAATTGGACAATTCAAGTTCAACGACAGTTCGTTCCTAATTGGAGTAGTTGGTGTCTTCCATACTTCTAGCGATTGGATTTCACTCAAAACTCACCAAATGACTCCTCCCACCATATTATGATGTTGCCCAAGTTTTGGGCTCGATCCGAAATCAATAGGTGTTCCAAATTGGACAATTCAAGTTCAACGGCAGTTCGTTCCTAATTGGAGTGGTTGGTGTATTCCATACTTCTAGCGATTGGATTTAACTCAAAACTCACCAAATGACTCCTCCCACCATATTATGATGTTGCCCAAGTTTGGGGCTCGATCTGAAATCAATAGGTGTGAGAAATTGGACAATTCAAGTTCAACGGCAGTTCGTTCCTAATTGGAGTGGTTGGTGTATTCCATACTTCTAGCGTTTGGATTTCACTCAAAACTCAACAAATGACTCCTCCCACCATATTATATTGTTGCCCAAGTTTTGGGCTCGATCTGAAATCAATAGGTGTTCCGAATTGGACAATTCATGTTCAACGGCAGTTCGTTCCTAATTGGAGTGGTTGGTGTCTTCCATACTTCTAGCGATTGGATTTCACTCAAAACTCACCAAATGACTCCTCCCACCATATTATGATGTTGCCCAAGTTTTGGGCTCGATCCGAAATCAATAGGTGTGAGAAATTGGACAATTCAAGTTCAACGGCAGTTCGTTCCTAATTGAAGTGGTTGGTGTATTCCATACTTCTAGCGATTGGATTTCACTCAAAACTCACCAAGTGACTCCTCCCACCATATTATGATGTTGCCCAAGTTTGGGGCTCGATCCGGAATCAATAGGTGTGAGAAATTGGACAATTCAAGTTCAACGGCAGTTCGTTCCTAATTGGAGTGGTTGGTGTATTCCATAATTCTAGCGATTGGATTTCACTCAAAACTCACCAAATGACTCCTCCCACCATATTATAATGTTGCCCACGTTCTGGGCTCGATCCGAAATCAATAGGTGTTCCAAATTGGACAATTCAAGTTCAACGGCAGTTCGTTCCCAATTGGAGTGGTTGGTGTATTCCACAGTTCTAACGATTGGATTTCACTCAAAACTCACCAAATGACTCCTCCCACCATATTATGATGCTGCCCAAGTTTGGGGCTCGATCCGAAATCAATAGGTTTGAGAAATTGGACAATTCAAGTTCAACGGCAGTTCGTTCCTAATTGGAGTGGTTGGTGTATTCCATACTTCTAGCGATTGGATTTCAATCAAAACTCAACAAATGACTCCTCCCACCATATTATGATGTTGCCCAAGTTTTGGGCTCGATCCGAAAACAATAGGTGTTCCAAATTGGACAATTCAAGTTCAACGGCAGTTCGTTCCTAATTGGAGTGGTTGGTGTATTCCATACTTCTAGCGATTGGATTTCACTCAAAACTCACCAAATGATTCCTCCCACCATATTATGATGTTGCCCAAGTTTTTGGCTCGATCCGAAATCAATAGGTGTGAGAAATTGGACAATTCGTTTTCAACGGCAGCTCGTTCCTAATTGGAGTGGTTGGTGTATTCCATACTTCTAGCGATTGGATTTCACTCAAAACTCACCAAATGACTCCTCCCACCATATTATGATGTTGCCCAAGTTTTGGGCTCGATCCGAAATCAATAGGTGTTCCAAATTGGACAATTCAAATTCAACGGCAGTTCGTTCCTAATTGGTTTGGTTGGTGTATTCCATACTTCTAGAGATTGGATTTCACTCAAAAGTCACCAAATGACTCCTCCCACAATATTATGATGTTGGCCAAGTTTTGAGCTCGATCCGAAATCAATAGGTGTTCCAAATTGGACAATTCAAGTTCAACGGCAGTTCGTTCCAAATTGGAGTGGTTGGTGTTTTCCATACTACTAGCGATTGGATTTCACTCAAAACTCACCAAATGACTCCTCCGACTATATTATGATGTTGCCCAACTTTTGGGCTCGATCCGAAATCAATAGGTGTGAGAAATTGGTCAATTAATTTTCAACGACAGTTCTTTCCTAATTGGAGTGGTTGGTGAATTCCATACTTCTAGCGATTGGATTTCACTCAAAACTCACCAAATGACTCCTCCCACCATATTATGATGTTGCCCAAGTTTTGGGCTCGATCCGAATTCAATAGGTGTGAGAAATTGGTCAATTCAATTTCAACGACAGTTCGTTCCTAATTGGAGTGGTTGGTGTATTCCATACTTCTAGCGATTGGATTTCACTCAAAACTCACCAAATGACTCCTCCTACCATATTATAATGTTGCCCAAGTCTTGGGATCGATCCGAAATCAATAGGTCTTCCAAATTGGACAATTCAAGTTCAACGGCAGTTCGTTCCTAATTGGAGTGGTTGGTGTATTCCATACTTCTAGCGATTGGATTTCACTCAAAACTCACCAAATGACTCCCCACACCATATTATGATGTTGCCCAAGTCTTGGGATCGATCCGAAATCAATAGTTGTTCCAAATTGGACAATTCAAGTTCAACGGCAGTTCGTTCCTAACTGGGGTGGTTGGTGTATTCCATACTTCTAGCGATTGGATTTTACTCAAAACTCACCAAATGACTCCCCACACCATATTATGATGTTGCAAAAGTTTTGGGCTCGATCCGAAATCAATAGGTGTGAGAAATTGGACAATTCGTTTTCAACGGCAGCTCGTTCCTAATTGGAGTGGTTGGTGTATTCCATACTTCTAGCGACTGGATTTCACTCAAAACTCACCAAATGACTCCTGCCACAATATTATGATGTTGCCCAAGTTTTGGGCTCGATCCGAAATCAATAGGTGTGAGAAATTGGACAATTCAAGTTCAACGGCAGTTCGTTCATAATTGGAGTGGTTGGTGTATTCCATACGTCTAGCGATTGGATTTCACTCAAAACTCACCAAATGACTCCTCCCACCATATTATGATGTTGCCCAAGTTTTGGGGTCGATCCGAAATCAATAGGTGTGAGAAATTGGTCAATTCAATTTCAACGACAGTTCGTTCCTAATTGGAGTGGTTGGTGTATTCCATACGTCTAGCGATTGGATTTCACTCAAAACTCACCAAACCACTCCTCCCACCATATTATGATGTTGCCCAAGTTTTGGGCTCGATTCTTATTCAATAGGTGTTCCAAATTGGACAACTCAAGTTCAACGGCAGTTCGTTCCTAATTGGAGTGGTTGGTGTATTCCATACGTCCAGCGATTGGATTTCACTCAAAACTCACCAAATGAATCCACCCACCATATTATGATGTTGGCCAAGTTTTGGGCTCGATCCGAAATCTATAGGTGTTCCAAATTGGACAATTCAAGTTCAACGGCAGTTCGTTCCTAATTGGAGTGGTTGGTGTATTCCATACTTCTAGCGATTGGATTGCACTCAAAACTCACCAAATGACTCTTCCCACCATATTATGATGTTGCCCAAGTTTGGGGCTCGATCCGAAATCAGTAGGTGTGAGAAATTGGACAATTCAAGTTCAACGGTAGTTCGTTCCTAATTGGAGTGGTTGGTGTATTCCATACTTCTAGCGATGGGATTTCACTCAAAACTCACCAAACCACTCCTCCCACCATATTATGATGTTGCCGAAGTTTTGGGCTCGATCCGAAATCAATAGGCGTTCCAAATTGGACAATTCAAGTTCAACGGCAGTTCGTTCCTAATTGGAGTGGTTGGTGTATTCCGTACTTCTAGCGATTGGATTTCACCCAAAACTAACCAAATGACTCCTCCCACCATATTATGATGTTGCCCAAGTTTTGGGCTCGATCCGAAATCAATAGGTCTGAGAAATTGGTCAATTCAATTTCAACGACAGTTCGTTCCTAATTGGAGTGGTTGGTGTATTCCATACGTCCAGCGATTGGATTTCACTCAAAACTCACCAAATGAATCCTCCCACCATATTATGATGTTGGCCAAGTTTTGGGCTCGATCCGAAATCTATAGGTGTGAGAAATTGGACAATTCAAGTTCAACGGCAGTTTGTTCCTAATTGGAGTGGTTGGTGTATTCCATACTTCTAGCGATTGGATTTCACTCAAAACTCACCAAATGACTCCTCCCACCATATTATGATGTTGCCCAAGTTTTGGGCTCGATCCGAAATCAATAGATCTGAGAAATTGGTCACTTCAATTTCAACGACAGTTCGTTCCTAATTGGAGTGATTGGTGTATTCCATACGTCCAGTGATTGGATTTCACTCAAAACTCTCCAAATGACTCCTCCCACGATATTATGATGTTGGCCAAGTTTTGGGCTCGATCCGAAATCTATAGGTGTTCCAAATTGGACAATTCAAGTTGAACGGCAGTTCGTTTGTAAATGGAGTGGTTGGTGTATTCCATACTTCTAGCGATTGGATTTCACTCAAAACTCACGAAATGACTCCTCCCACCATATTTTGTTGTTGCCCATGTTTTGGGCACGATCCGAAATCAATAGGTGTTCCAAATCGGACAATTCAAGTTCAACGGCAGTTCGTTCCTAATTGGAGTGGTTGGTGTACTCCATACTTCTAGCGATTGGATTTCACTCAAAACTCACCAAATGACTCCTCCCCCCATATTTTGTTGTTGCCCAAGTTTTGGGCTCGATCCGAAATCAATAGGTGTTTCAAATTGGACAATTCAAGTTCAACGGCAGTTCGTTCCTAATTGGAGTGGTTGGTGTATTCCATACTTCTAGCGATTGGATTTCACTCAAAACTAACCAAATGACTTCTCCCACCATATTATGATGTTGCCCAAGTTTTGGGCTCGATCCGAAATCAATAGGTGTGAGAAATTGGTCAATTCAATTTCAACGACAGTTCGTTCCTAATTGGAGTGGTTGGTGGATTCCATACGTCTAGCGATTGGATTTCACTCAAAACTCAACAAATGACTCCTCCCACTATATTATGATTTTGCCCAAGTTTTGGGCTCGATCCGAAATCAATAGGTGTTCCAAATTGGACAATTCAAGTTCAACGGCAGTTCGTTCCTAATTGGAGTGGTTGGTGTATTCCATACGTCCAGCGATTGGATTTCACTCAAAACTCACCAAATGAATCCACCCACCATATTATGATGTTGGCCAAGTTTTGGGCTCGATCCGAAATCTATAGGTGTTCCAAATTGGACAATTCAAGTTCAACGGCAGTTCGTTCCTAATTGGAGTGGTTGGTGTATTCCATACTTCTAGCGATTGGATTTCACTCAAAACTCACCAAATGACTCCTCCCACCATATTATGATGTTGCCCAAGTTTGGGGCTCGATCCGAAATCAAGAGGTGTGAGAAATTGGACAATTCACGTTCAACGGCAGTTCGTTCCTAATTGGAGTGGTTGGTGTATTCCATACTTCTAGCGATTGGATTTCACTCAAAACTAACCAAACGACTCCTCCCACCATATTATGATGTTGCCCAAATTTTGGGCTCGATCCGAAATCAATAGGTGTTCCAAATTGGACAATTCAAGTTCAACGACAGTTCGTTCGAAACTGGAGTGGTTGGTGTATTCCATACTTCTAGCGATTGGATTTTACTCAAAACTCACCAAATGACTCCTCCCACCATATTATGATGTTGCCCAAGTTTTGGGCTCGATTCTTATTCAATAGGTGTTCCAAATTGGACAATTCAAGTTCAACGGCAGTTCGTTCCTAATTGGAGTGGTTGGTGTATTCCATACGTCCAGCGATTGGATTTCACTCAAAACTCACCAAATGAATCCACCCACCATATTATGATGTTGGCCAAGTTTTGGGCTCGATCCGAAATCTATAGGTGTTCCAAATTGGACAATTCAAGTTCAACGGCAGTTCGTTCCTAATTGGAGTGGTTGGTGTATTCCATACTTCTAGCGATTGGATTTCACTCAAAACTCACCAAATGACTCCTCCCACCATATTATGATGTTGCCCAAGTTTGGGGCTCGATCCGAAATCAAGAGGTGTGAGAAATTGGACAATTCAAGTTCAACGGCAGTTCGTTCCTAATTGGAGTGGTTGGTGTATTCCATACTTCTAGCGATTGGATTTCACTCAAAACTAACCAAACGACTCCTCCCACCATATTATGATGTTGCCCAAATTTTGGGCTCGATCCGAAATCAATAGGTGTTCCAAATTGGACAATTCAAGTTCAACGACAGTTCGTTCGAAACTGGAGTGGTTGGTGTATTCCATACTTCTAGCGATTGGATTTTACTCAAAACTCACCAAATGACTCCTCCCACCATATTATGATGTTGCCCAAGTTTTGGGCTCGATCCGAAATCAATAGG
Organism: Prunus avium; assembly: GCF_965620075.1. Classification (NCBI taxonomy): domain Eukaryota; kingdom Viridiplantae; phylum Streptophyta; class Magnoliopsida; order Rosales; family Rosaceae; genus Prunus; species Prunus avium. Next base: position 21,302,947 of record NC_142286.1, on the reverse strand, counting down.
TGTTCCAAATTGGACAGTTCAAGTTCAACGGCAGTTCGTTCCTAATTGGAGTGGTTGGTGTATTCCATACTTCTAGCGATTGGATTTCACTCAAAACTCACCAAATGACTCCTCCCACCATATTATGATGTTGCCCAAGTTTGGGGCTCGATCCGAAATCAAGAGGTGTGAGAAATTGGACAATTCAAGTTCAACGGCAGTTCGTTCCTAATTGGAGTGGTTGGTGTATTCCATACTTCTAGCGATTGGATTTCACTCAAAACTAACCAAACGACTCCTCCCACCATATTATGATGTTGCCCAAATTTTGGGCTCGATCCGAAATCAATAGGTGTTCCAAATTGGACAATTCAAGTTCAACGACAGTTCGTTCGAAACTGGAGTGGTTGGTGTATTCCATACTTCTAGCGATTGGATTTTACTCAAAACTCACCAAATGACTCCTCCCACCATATTATGATGTTGCCCAAGTTTTGGGCTTGATCCGAAATCAATAGGTGTTCCAAATTGGACAGTTCAAGTTCAACGGCAGTTCGTTCCTAATTGGAGTGGTTGGTGTATTCCATACTTCTTGCGATTGGATTTCACTCAAAACTCACCAAATGACTCCTCCCACCATATTTTATTGTTGCCCAAGTTTTGGGCTCGATCTGAAATTAATAGGTGTTCCAAATTGGACAATTCAAGTTCAACGGCAGTTCGTTCCTAATTGGAGTGGTTGGTGTATGTTGCGTAGATTTAGCTCCACCAAAATGGATTCAGCTGCATCCTCAACTTGTGATGCCAATTAATTTTTTTTTTAATTTAAATTTTTTAATAAAAAAAAATTAATAATAAAATGAAATCCAATTTTTATTTAAGTCATGCAAACATTTATCACAATCTCATCATAAGTGTTGGGAAAGTGACTCAAAACAAAATAAGACTCAAAATATAGAAAAAAGAAAAAAACAAGCAAGAAATTTTATTTTATTTTATTTTAAAATATTTTTTTTTTTAAGAAAAAAAAACAAATTTACTTGCTAAACTCCAATACCCCCAAACCTAGAAATGAACATTGTCCTCAATTTTTAAAAATTAGGAACAAGCAATGTCATAACAAGAAATGAAAGGTACTAAAGTAAATATAAACCACAAAAAAAAAAAAAACAGAAATAAAATAAAATAATTACAAAAATAAAAATTACAAAACAAACAAACAAACAAACAATCAAACAGAAAACCCTAAACAGACAAAACAGTAAGCCCTAAACAGACAGTCTTATGCAAACCAAAATCCAAACAATTGAAAGCCCAACCCAAAAGAAAGTTAAGCCACCTTGAAACCTAACAACGGTGAAAACCCAACCCACAATGAAAACTGAAGCCCACACGTTTGTTATTATTATTTTTTTTATTTTTTATTTTTTTAAATAAAATGAAACTTGAATTGGGAGCGCGAAGGCGGGATTTCTGAAAAGAAAGTGTGTGGTCCCTGATGCCTTGGTTCCTGGGAAGTCACGGGTGAAAGGGGTGAGGGACGTGTCGGCGCGCAGAAGCAGCTGTCACATCCCCCAAGCCAGAATTATTGGCTTCTTGGGTGAAGCGGGACGACTTTTTCACTAGAAGGTGGTGAAAGGTGAAAATGCAATTAAAGGGGTTGGGAAACGGGTGTGGCGACATATAGAGATAAGCCGTAAGGGCCGCCCAGAACTCAGAACCGCAGCGGCTAGGGTTTAGCAGACTAAGTCTATAAAAGGTAAAAAGAAAGGGTAAAAAAAAACACAAACTCAGAAACACACAAAAGAGAAAAGAAAGAAAGAAGAAAAGAGAGTGAGAAATCAAATGGCCTCTAACTACCCATTTTCGTTGGATCTCAACCTAGCTCCACCGACTCAGACACGAGGCCAAGCAGCGGCACCAGTATGGATGCCCTACTTTGCTTCCGCACGGGGGCCTGTGACAGTAACTGACTCAATACTCCTGGACAACGATGTTGCCATTGGAGTGGCTAGAAATTTAGTGACTCCTAAAGATATACGTGTGCTGGGAACAAGGGATGACAACCGGGTCGTGAGCGATGCCCTGGCACTAAGCGTGCAGAGTACGGCAACAGTCGCAAGTTTGGGTCATCGCCTACTTGTGAAGTCCCATGAGGTAGAGGTGCTAAAGGGTCAGTTGGCGGCGGAGCGAAGTATGGTTGAGGAGTGTCAGACTGCTATAAAAAGCTTGAAAAGGGAGAGGTCAAGGATAGTGGAGGTGAATCGACACCAGCTAGAAGTATTGCGGGACGAGAATAAAAACCTATCAAAAATGGTAGAGTTGTACTCTCGCGACATGCGAAAACAGCTGGAGGACCTAGACCGACCGGGTAAACGCAAACAAGCAGATCGCGAGAGTAGTTACACTCAAGCTAAGATTGCGATCTTTGGGAGCTCAAGTGATGAGCCCCAAGAAGCTGTGCGTGAAGCCCTGGAAGAGGACAGCCAGAGGGCCAAACTCAAAGCTTCAATGGTCGAGACACCAAGCACCGAGAAGAAATGATTTCCTACTGCATTATTGTTGTTTTTATTTTATTTTGTTGTTTTTGTATTTTCGTTATTTTGTTTCGGAAATAAAAGAGTAAGGTTGCAGAAAGAAAAAGAAAAAGAAAAAGAAAACACACTTCCCAACTAAAATAAAACAAAGACGACAAACGGAAAAGAAAACACATTTCCCTAACTAAAATAAGACAAAGATGATAGCCGAAAGGGAAAGGCAAAAACACAGAACACTAGAAAATGAAAGTAACGGGCAAAAACATAAAACACCAGAAAACACGGAAAAAAGAAAAGTAAAGTGAAAGTTAATGTGCTCCCCCTTGAAGCGATTAGGTCGAGCATGCCCGGGAAATCCGAAATGGTGTTGGCTCTCTCTCATCAGCATATGTCTATTTAAACCACACCTCTGCAAGCGGATGATACCCAGCATTTCTTCCTGCAAACTCAAGGAAAAACATCAAAAAATTCAGAAGCAAAACAAATGGCATCCTCATGCACTCACCTTGATGATCTCAACCTTGAGCTCTCACTTGCACCACCGAATGCCCAGACAAGGGCTCCTCCAAACACTGTCTTTCCAAACTCTTCATATCATCACGGCACGGCCTCAAACTTTACTGAGGCAATACCGAACTTTTCTGAGGCACTGTCGAACAGAGCAGTGCTGCTAGGAGGCATGATTAGCAGCAAGCTCACTCCGACAGATCATCTGCATGTGGCACAGAGGTCTGATAAGGCAGCGGTAGAGGAGTCCCACAATTTAACTGTGCTCCACGCGGTCTCCGCTACTAATTTGGGCATGCGATTACTGGCGAGGACAAGGGAGTGTGCCGCGATGAGCGAGGAAATAGCTTCCTTGAAGGCTATGGTGGCGGACTTGCAGAAGCGGCTCTACTATGCCAATCAGCACGTGGAAGCACTGCAGAGAAAAAATGAGGACCATGTGGAGCTGCTGCAGATTTTACAAGTGCGAGAAAATAGAGGCAAGCCATGATGATGATGGAGATGAAGAAGATGAAGAAGATGATGATGAAGATGATGATGATGATGTTTTTTTTATTCTAATTTTTTATTATTGTTTTTTTTGTTTTGTTTTTTTTTGTTTTTTTGTTTTTTTTGTTTTTATGCAATGTTTGAAATAAAAATGTGTTTTAACACTCAGAAATAAACTAACTAACCATACCACGTAAATAAATAAATAAACTAACATAACAACACAAAAACAGAAACAAAACAAAAACAAAGACTCAACAGAAAAGAAAACAAAGAAAAAAAAAAACTTAATTTAAAAACACACAATATACAAGCAACTCACGGATGACCAGTTAAGGGCCTCAGAAAACACAGTCAGGGGATCCGGGAAGGTTGGAGGGGTCACAATGGTCCCGCTTAAAACCCAAACTTCTTAGACACCGAAGGTGTCGCCTAAAGAACTCCTAGACACTGTATTGACGAAGGTGCTCACTGGAGTTACCATAAGTCAGCTCATATGAAAAATTAATTTTATTTTATTTTTAAAAAAATTTTTAAAAAAATATATTCTCGTAAGAAAAAGAAACAAAAACAAATTAAGATAACATGAAACAACAGACCACAAACAAAAATGAACTAAGTACTCTAAACAAACTCAAACAAACGATATAAATTATTGTACTAAAAGAAACAAACCAAGAAACCAAAGAAAAAAAACAAACAGCACTTTCTATCACCTATTTATCACCATTTGGACAGATTCGTTTCTATGTTTTTCAGCTTCGACCTCTGTTCAGTTTTTAGGCTATAACTTTCCAACCGTAAGTCCAAATTTTACGTTCTTTATATGGTTGGATTCAGCATAGAAAAAAAAAGAACTCAGCGCGGACCAAAAGGCAAAAACAACTACGGAAATAAACAGAATTCAAAGAAGAGAAAGGATTGAAATGCTCCCCCTTGAAGCGATTAGGTCAAGCATGGATGCACTTGGAGGTCGCGACTTCTCCCACTGCTCCACACTTCCCATTCTTATAATTGAGGTTGCCATCTCTCTCCATTTATTATTGAGCTATAATAAATTGCTAAAACAAACATAGAAAACTTGAAATAGAATTAAAAGAATGAGGAAATAAAAACTAAAATGAAAAGGAAAATCAACACACATCCAATTCCATGTTTCAAAGCAACAAGCACCAATGGGTTGTGTAAGCTAGGACTTAAACCCAGTTCTCTTGCTTGTTGGGCAATTGTCCTTTTCTGTTGGACTACAAACACAACTTGTCCATTAACGTCATTAACTTTAAAACAAGAAATTGTCCAGTTAAGAAAAAAAATAAAGTAGGAAAGCCAAATAGAATCAAACAATGTTACCGATCCCCGGCAACGGCGCCAAAAACTTGTTGCGTAGATTTAGCTCCACCAAAATGGATTCAGCTGCATCCTCAACTTGTGATACTCGCAAGTGCACGAACCGTTGGTAGTTTAGCGTATGTAAGTGCGAGGTCGATTCCACAGGGATTGGTGATTGAATGATCCAATTCATTTTCCCTACACAAAACAGAAATGAAAAAGAAAGGAAATAAATAAAACAAGGAAGAAATAACTCAAGCAAATAAGTTCCCAAGTTCAATTAGATTAACGGATTGATTCTAGCTAAAGTATGATTAAGCCATGGTGTTTGGTCATAACCTTGTGTTCCTAATTCCCTAATTTGATCATTTGTTGTCTAACCTAAAATTAAGCATTAGGAACCCATTAAGCATAGAAGAACAATTTAAACAACCAAGCATGTATCTAATCCCTGTTGTCGAATGTCCATACATACTCTTCCTATTCATAGCTCAATTCGAATTAAAGCATGGTGTATACTCTTAATTCAAACCAAGATAGCTAACATGCAAGCCTAAATGGTGATCAATCATTCAAACTAGCATATTAACTTATAAGCATAATGAATAAGAACAAAAACCATAATTGAAACTTGGAAACTAATTCAACTTGAAAACTTAAGAAAAGAATTTACATTACAAAGAAAAATAAACTACAACTAAGAAGCAAAAGGAAAGCTAGAATTGAGAACTAGAAAGCAAAATTAAGAGAATTTGAGGGAGAGAAGGGAAGGGAGCTCTAGAGAAGTGCTTGAGAGCTCCCCCCCTTGGGGTGTGTTTACAAGCTTAGAGAACATCCCTATTTATAGGCCTAGGGGAAGTGAAAATCTGAATTTGATATGGCTAATGCATACAACACTTGTATTAGAAAATATGAATTGGTTGATGCACTTGTATTAGAAAATTTGAATTGGTTGATGCACTTCACCAATAAATCCCACCAGCAGCCCTAGGTCATCTTCATGTCACCATGACCAAGCTTCCAACCAGCTCAATAGCTCATGCCTAGCTCACCATGACCAAGCTTCCAACCAGAAACAATAGCTCATCCTGAGGTCAGCATGACCAGAAACTTCAAGGGCTTACGAATTGGGCTTCCCTTAAGCAAATTAAGACTTTAAGCACTCAAACTTGAAGTTCAGAATGTCTTCTTTCCAGCCATATATCATTTGGGCCAATCCAAGGTCGGAGGAGGAAGTTAAGGCCAAAACAAATTACTAACTCATTTTGCGCGCTGATAAAATCCATCCTGAGCATGGCTCTGTGTTTGCTAGGTAACAGACTCCATATTTATCCAATGGGGCTGCATTGTGGATATTTTATAGTACACACCCATTGGAACAACTTTCATGAAGAATGTTGCCTCATCCGAGCTATGTAGGTTGCTGAAACAAAGCTTGCAATATGACCTACGAAACTGGACTGGCAGGGGGCTGTAGCCAAAATGAGTTTGTCTTTAAGCACTTCTTCCCTTTATCCAAATCAGGCTTTAACATGCATGGATTGCATCATTTCCTATCCAAAGCCATCATTGTTACCTAAAGCTGAAAGATAAACACAAAAAGGATTAAAAGCACAAGTTTAACTAAAAAACATAACCAAATCATAAGCTAGAAGGGTACAAAATGATATACAATTTATGAACCGATCAGTGTATTCCATACTTCTAGCGATTGGATTTCACTCAAAACTAACCAAATGACTCCTCCCACCATATTATGATGTTGCCCAAGTTTTGGGCTCGATCCGAAATCAATAGGTGTTCCAAATTGGACAATTCAAGTTCAACGGCAGTTCCTTCCTAATTGGAGTGGTTGGTGTATTCCGTACTTCTAGCGATTGGATTTCACTCAAAACTCACCAAATGACTCCTCCCACCATATTATGATGTTGCCCAAGTTTTGGGCTCGATCCGAAATCAATAGGTGTTCCAAATTGGACAATTCAAGTTCAACGGCATTTCGTTCCTAACTGGAGTGGTTGGTGTATTCCATACTTCTAGCGATTGGATTTCACTCAAAACTCACCAAATGACTCTTCCCACCATATTATGATGTTGCCCAAGTTTGGGGCTCGATCCGAAATCAATAGGTGTGAGAAATGGGACAATTCAAGTTCAACGGCAGATCGTTCCTAATAGGACTGGTTGGTGTATTCCATACTTCTAGCGATTGGATTTCACTCAAAACTAACCAAATGACTCCTCCCACCATATTATGATGTTGCCCAAGTTTTGGGCTCGATCCGAAATCAATAGGTGTTCCAAATTGGACAATTCAAGTTCAACGGCAGTTCGTTCCTAACTGGAGTGGTTGGTGTATTCCATATTTCTAGCGATTGGATTTCACTCAAAACTCACCAAATGACTCCTCCCACCATATTCTGATGTTGCCCAAGTTTTGGGCTCGATCCGAAATCAATAGGTGTTCCAAATTGGACAATTCAAGTTCAATGGCAGTTCGTTCCTAACTGGAGTGGTTAGTGTATTCCATACTTCTAGCGATTGGATTTCACTCAAAACTCACCAATTGACTCCTCCCACCATATTCTGATGTTGCCCAAGTTTTGGGCTCGATCCGAAATCAATAGGTGTTCCAAATTGGACAATTCAAGTTCAACGGCAGTTCGTTCCTAATTGGAGTGGTTGGTGTCTTCCATACTTCTAAGGATTGGATTTCACTCAAAACTCACCAAATGACTCCTCCCACCATATTATGATGTTGCCCAAGTTTTGGGCTCGATCCGAAATCAATCGGTGTTCCAAATTGGACAATTCAAGTTCAACGGCAGTTCGTTCCTAATTGGAGTGGTTGGTGTATTCCATACTTCTAGCAATTGGATTTCACTCAAAACTCATCAAATGACTCCTCCCACCATATTATGATGTTTCCCAAGTTTTGGGCTCGATCCGAAATCAATAGGTGTTCCAAATTGGACAATTCAAGTTCAACGGCAGTTCGTTCCTAACTGGAGTGGTTGGTGTATTCCATACCTCTAGCGATTGGATTTGACTCAAAACTCACCAAATGACTCTTCCCACCATATTATGATGTTGCCCAAGTTTTGGGCTCGATCCGAAATCAATAGGTGTGAGAAATTGGACAATTCAAGTTCAATGGCAGTTCGTTCCTAATTGGAGTGGTTGGTGTATTCCAAACTTCTAGCAATTTGATTTCACTCAAAACTCACCAAATGACTCCTCCCACCATATTATGATGTTGCCCAAGTTTTGGGCTCGATCCGAAATCAATAGGTGTTCCAAATTGGACAATTCAAGTTCAACGGCAGTTCGTTCCTAATTGGAGTGGTTGGTGTATTCCATACTTCTAGCGATTGGATTTCACTCAAACCTCACCAAATGACTCCTCCCACCATATTTTGTTGTTGCCCAAGTTTTGGGCTCGATCCGAAATCAATAGGTGTTCCAAATTGGACAATTCAAGTTCAACGGCAGTTCGTTCCAAATTGGAGTGGTTGGTGTATTCCATACTTCTAGCGATTGGATTTCACTCAAAACTCACCAAATGACTCTTCCCACGATATTATGATGTTGCCCAAGTTTGGGGCTCAATCCGAAATCAATAGGTGTGAGAAATTGGACAATTCAAGTTCAACGGCAGTTCGTTCCTAATTGGAGTGGTTGGTGTATTCCATACTTCTAGCGATTGGATTTCACTCAAAACTCACCAAATGACTCTTCCCACCATATTATGATGTTGCCCAAGTTTGGGGCTCGATCCGAAATCAATAGGTGTGAGAAATTGGACAATTCAAGTTCAATGGCAGTTCGTTCCTAATTGGAGTGGTTGGTGTATTCCATACTTCTAGCGATTGGATTTCACTCAAAACTCACGAAATGACTCCTCCCACCATATTATGATGTTGCCCAAGTTTGGGGCTCGATCCGAAATCAATAGGTGTGAGAAATTGGACACAAGGTTATGACCAAACACCATGGCTTAATCATACTTTAGCTAGAATCAATCCATTAATCTAAATTGAACTTGGGAACTTATCTACTTGAGTTATTTTCTTTTCTTTCTTTCTTGTTTTATTTATTTTCTTTCTTGGTCTTCTGTTTTGTGTAGGAAAACTGAATTGGATTATTCAATCACCAATCCCTGTGGAATCGACCTCGCATTTACATATGTTATACTACCGAACGGCTCGTGCACCTGCGAGTATCACAAGTTGAAGATGCAGCTGAATCGAAGCAACAAGTTTTTGGCGCCGTTGCCGGGGATCGGTAACATTGTTTGATTCTATTTGGCTTTCCTACTTTATTTTATTTTTTTCTTAACTGGACAATTTCTTGTTTTAAAGTTAATGACATTAATGGACAAGTTGTGTTTGTAGTCCAACAGAAAAGGACAATTGCCCAACAAGCAAGAGAACTGGGTTTAAGTCCCAGCTTACACAACCCATTGGTGCTCGTTGCTTTGAAGCATGGAATTGGATGTGTGTTGATTTTCCTTTTCATTTTAGTTTTTATTTCTTCATCCTTTTAATTCTATTTCAAGTTTTCTGTGTTTGTTTTAGCAATTTATTATAGCTCAATAATAAAGGGAAAGAGAAGGCAACTTCAATCATAAAGATAGGAAGTGTGGAGTAGTGGGAGAAGTCGCGACCTCCAAATGCATCACGCTCGACCTAATCGCTTCAAGGGGGAGTATTCCAATCCTTTCTCTTTAGTTGTTTTGTTATTATTTCAATAATTTTAATTTTCTATTTCTTTTATAAGAAAATAAAAAAAGATTTTTTATATGAGCTGACTCGTGGTAACTCCAGTGAGCATCTCCGTCAATACAGTGTCTAGGAGTTCTTTAGGCGACACCTTCGGTGTCTAAGAAGTTTGGGTTTTAAGCGGGACCATTGTGACCCCTCCAACCTTCCCGGATCCCCTGGCTGTGTTTTCTGAGGCCTTTAACTGGTCATCCGTGAGTTGCTTGTATATTCGTGTGTTTTTAAATTAAGTTTTTTTTTATATTTTCTTTGTTATCTTTTCTGTTGAGTATTTGTTCTTGTTTTTGTTTTGTTAAGTTAGTTTATGTATTTTATTTACGTGGTATGGTTAGTTAGTTTATTTCTGAGTGTTAAAACACATTTTTATTTTATTTCAAACTCTGCATTAAAAACAAACAAAAACAAACAAAAAAAAAACAACAAAAAAACCAAAAAAAACTTCTTCTTCTTCTTCATCTTCTTTATCTTTATCTTCATCATCATCATGGCTTGCCTCTATTGTCTCGCACTTGTAGAATCTGCAGCAGCTCTACATGGTCCTCATTCTTTCTCTGCAGTGCTTCCACATGCTGATTGGCACAGTAAAGCCGCTTCTGCAAATCTGCCACCATAGCCTTCAAGGAAGCCACTTCCTCGTTCAGCGCTGTGCACTCCCGCATCCTCGCCAGTAATCGCATGCCCAAATTGGTAGCCGAGACCGCATGGAGCACAGATAAAGAGTGGGACTCATCCACTGCCATCTTGTCAGACCTACGTGCCACATGCAGATGATCTGCCGGTGTGAGTATACTGCCAATCATGCCACCCAACAGCACTGCTCTGTTCGGCATTGCCTCAGAAAAGTTCGGTATTGCCTCAGCAAAGTTTGAGGCCGTACCGTGATGATATGTGCAGTTTGGGAAGACAGGAGTCGGAGGAGCCCTTATTTGGGCATTCGGAGGTGCAAGGGACAATTCAAGGTTGACATCATCAAGGTGAGCGCATGAGGATGCCATTGTTTTGCTTCTGAATTTTTTGATGTTTTTCCTTGAGTTTGCAGGAAGAAATGCTGGGTATCATCCGCTTGCAGAGGTGTGGTTTAAATAGACATATGCTGATGAGAGAGAGCCATCACCATTTCGGATTTCCCGGGCATGCTCGACCTAATCGCTTCAAGGGGGAGCACATTAACTTTCACTTTACTTTTCTTTTTTCCGTGTTTTCTGGTGTTTTATGTTTTTGCCCGTACCTTTCATTTTCTAGTGCTTTGTGTTTTTGCCTTTCCCTTTCGGCTATCATCTTTGTCTTATTTTAGTTAGGGAAATGTGTTTTCTTTTCCGTTTGTCGTCTTTGTTTTATTTAAGTTTGGGAACTGTGTTTTCTTTTCCGTTTGTCGTCTTTGTTTTATTTTAGTTGGGAAGTGTGTTTTCTTTTTCTTTTTCTTTCTGCAACCTTACTCTTTTATTTCTGAAACAAAATAACAAAAACAAAAACAACCAAAATAAAAAATAAAAATAAAAACAACAATAATGCAGTAGGAAATCATTTCTTCTCGATGCTTGGTGTCTCGACCATTGGAGCTTTGAGTTTGGCCCTCTGGCTATCCTCTTCCGGGGCTTCACGCACAGCCTCTTGGGGCTCATCACTCGAGCTCCCAAAGATCGCAATCTTAGCTTGAGCGTAACTACTCTCGCGATCTGCTCGTTTGCGTTTAGCCGGTCGGTCTAGGTCCTCCAGCTGTTTTCGCATGTCGCGAGAATACAACTCTACCATCTTTGATAGGTTTTTATTCTCGTCCCGTAATACTTCTAGCTGGTGTCGATTCACCTCCACTATCCTTGCCCTCTCCCTTTTCAAGCTTTTTATAGCACTCTGACACTCTTCAACCATACTTCGCTCCGCCGCCAACTGACCCTTTAGCACCTCTACCTCATGGGACTTCGCAAGTAGGCGATGACCCAAACTTGCGACTGTTGCCGTACTCTGCACGCTCAGTGCCAGGGCATCGCTCACGACCCGGTTGTCATCCCTTGTCCCCAGCACACGTATATCTTTAGGAGTCACTAAATTTCTAGCCACTCCAATGGCAACATCGTTGTCCAGGAGTATTGAGTCAGTTACTGTCACAGGCCCCCGTGCGGAAGCAAAGTAGGGCATCCATACTGGTGCCGCTGCTTGGCCTCGTGTCTGAGTCGGTGGAGCTAGGTTGAGATCCAATGAAAAAGGGTAGGAAGAGGCCATTTGATTTCTCACTCTTTGTTCTTCTTTCTTTTCTGTTTTGTGTGTTTCTGAGTTTGTGTTTTTCACCCGTTCTTTTTACCTTTTTATAGACTTAGTCTGCTAAACCCTAGCCACTGCGGTTCTGGGTTATGTGTGGCCTTTACGGCTTATCTCTATATATCGCCGCACCCATTTCCCAACCTCCCCTTAATTGCATTTTCACCTTTCACAACCTTCAAAGTGAAAAAGTCATCCCGCTTCACCCAAGAGGCCAATAATTCTGGCTTGGGGGATGTGAAAGCGGCCTCTGCGCGCCGACACGTCCCTCACCTCTTTTGCCCGTGACCTCACAGGAGCCGAGACATCAGGGACCACATTCTCTCTTTTCAAAAATCCCGCATTTGCGCTCCCAATTCACGTTTCATCTTTAAAATAAAATAATAATAATAATAATAAAATTAAACGTGTGGGCTTCAGATTTCATTGTGGGTTGGGTTTTCACCGTTGTTAGGTTTCAAGGTGGGTTAACTTTCTTTTGGGTTGGGCTTTCAATTGTTTGGGTTTTGGTTTGCGTAAGACTGTTTGTTTAGGGCTTTCTATTTCGAGTGTTTTACTGTTTCGTTTCTTTTATTTGTTTGTTTTGTAATTTTTATTTTGTAATTATTTTATTTTTGTATTTTAATTCTTGTGTGTTTTGTGATTTTTTTTTATTTGCTTTAATACCTTCATTTGTTATTTTTGACATTGCTTGTGCCTAAATTTTAAACATTGAGGACAATGTTCATTTCTAGGTTTGGGGGTATTGGAGTTTAGCATGTAAAATTGGTTTTTCCTTAATTTAAATTTGTTTTTTTTTATTTGCTTGTTTTAATTTTTATTTTATTTTGTTTAAGTCTTGCTTTTATTTTAATTTTTATTTTATTTTGATTTTGATTTTATTCACTTTCCGAACACATTTGATGAGATTGTGATAAATGTTTGCATGACTTAAATGAAAATTGAATTTTATTTATTTTTTATTTATTTATTTTTTTCCTTGTAAATTTTTATTTCAAAAACAAAAAACAAAAAAAAAATTTGGCATCATTCTAGCATGATATGTTTGAAACCTTCTTTGCACTTGCCATTTGTTTCATAATTTTCCATTTAAAGGATTTGCATGACCCAAAGAATTGTATCAAGCATAAATTAGACTTATATAACCATATAATGTGAGCTTTTGAGCCTTGTGCTTCATTTCATGAGTGTTATACACATACTCTTATTTTCTTGTCATCAAAGTTGTTGTTTGATCTCATTATTCATTGATTTGGTTGAACACTTAAAAGTCATTCATTCTTATGCAATTTGATTTCATGACATTTAAGAAGTGATATTAAGGCCCTCTTTGGATCGTTTGTGCCTTTCAAGCTAACCTTATGCATGCTTAAGCATGATTTTCCATTGTTAACCATTTTGAGCCTACAAGTAAACCTTTTCTTTGATTTTACCAATTATATTTCCTCGCCTTAGCCCGAAAAACAAATATTTACCTTTCTGAGGAACTCATGAGCTCTAATTCAGATGTGTTTTTCATGCTAAGTTTGGGAAGGGATATTACATAAATAAAAAAAATAAAAAAAAAGAAGAGAACTTCACTCAATTGTTGAAAGAAAAAAAAAAAAGTTGTGATTAAGTGGTGGTTGATTAAAAATTCATTTTTGGGCCTTCAAAATAAATTGGCGTTTGGAAAGGAGTATGAGTCAATGTAAATGAAGGTATAAGGAGTTTTGATCATGTAAAAGAAAAAAAATCTAATCGTGATGATTCGAAGTCTTTTGTAAACAATTATTTTATGCTCTTACATTGCGAGTTCCTTGGACTTTGTATTATCCATACATTTCATTTCTCACTCACCTTACACCCTTGGCCCCATTACAACCTATAATAAAGACCTAAATTGATCTTAAATGTCATATGGTTGAATTGCATGCATTTTCTTACTTTTAAGTGTTTGGCATCCTTCTTGAGATCATATTAATGCAAGTTCTTCATCTTCCTATTTTGAGTTAACTCCTTTACGGTTTAACTCTAATCTCATGTTTATAACTAAGTGATGCATTGTAGCCCTCTTCTGAGTGATTCATTTGTGAGAGGACAATTTTGGTGAGATTTGAAGTTGCATTTGTGTTTGGTATGATTTTTGAAATTGTGTGGAAACTAAGAGTGGAGAATTTGTTGCATTTGGCTATCACACTATACACTTTGAGCATGTTGTGCTTTGAACTTTGCCGCCTTGTAAATAATGTCTAAAATTGAGTTTTAACTTTTGAGTCATGTGCATGAGTCATTTCTCTTCAGAAAATGTTCGGAAAGATTGTTTTGAGTTTGATTTTTCTTTCTTTTATTTTTGTTTTTGTTTTTGTAATTATTTTTGTTTTGGTTTTTGTTTTTGTTTTTGCTTAAGGACTAACAAATCTAATAAGTTTTCTAACTACTTTGTTTTGTAGAGTTAGTAAAACGTTTGTGGGTATCGTATCTGTTAAACCCCCAGGAGACACAACTCCTCCTACTAGGGATGCCTAGAGGTTTAAAGGCTTGTTGCATACGCTCAATGCAATCGAGTTACCTACGGAAGTGGTTTAGTTAACTTCTTGTTTTGTTTTTATCTTTGTTTTCCTTTTGTTTTGCTCGAGGACTAGCAAAATCTAGGTTTGGGGGTATTTGATCGGTTCATAATTGTATATCATTTTGTACCCTTCTAGCTTATGATTTGGTTATGTTTGTGAGTTAAACTTGTGCTTTTAATCCTTTTTGTATTTATCTTTCAGTTAATTGACATTTAGGTAACAATGATGACTTTGGATAGGAAATGATGCAATCCATGCATGTTAAGGCTTGATTTGGGTGAATGGAAGAAGGGCTTAAAGACAAACACATTTTGGCTACAACTCCTTTCCAGCCCAATTTCGTAGGTCAGCTTCTTGGCCTTGGATCAGCATGCTATGGGGCTTGGATGAGGTGAAGATCTTCATGAAACTTGTAATAGGTGTCTAGTACAACATATCCAAATTTCAGCCCGATTGGACATTTGTGGAGTGCTCAGCCCGCCCAACACTCAACCTTGCTCAGCAGGATTTGCAGCTGCCAGCTTGGAGCCTTGTCTCCTCCTTTTAGCCATGTGCCTCACCCTAGCTATAACTGACTTTGCACCCAACATAATGAGTGAAGTTGGGAGGCATTCCAGCTATGAAAATCTAAAGGAGCAAGTTGGTACATGCTGGAGCTATTATAGAGAAAGCATGTGCATGCATGTGAAGCAAAGAGAAAGGAGAGAGATGAAGAATGAGGAATGATGAGAGGCATTTTGCTTCAGCCTTTGAACATGGGAATTGAATTGGCAGATCACTTTGGAGCTGGAGATCAGATTTTGAGCTACTAAAGAGAAGCATGTGCATGCATGTGAAGCAAAAGAAAGAAAAGAAATGAAATGAAGTCAATTCCAGTCCCTGTTTCGGCAGCCAACTTTCAGTGGCCAAAACGTACATTTCTACTGCTCCGATGGGAATATTTTCTTCATAGAAGTTGTTCCAATGGGTGTCTAGTATAACATATCCAAATTTCAACCCCATTGGATACGGTTTGAAACCTGTGGCCTTCCTACACCAAGTCTGGTTCAGAAAACTCATTTTTTCAGCAACCAAAAGGCAATCACATGGGTTGGCAGCAAAAGAAGACCACATGGGTTGGCAGCAAAAGCAGCCACAGCTGATCACCTTTGAACCCATGTGAAGAAAGCTTGAGGTGCAGCAAATGATGAAGGATGGTGTGGGAATTCATCATGATGTTCCTCCTTTTTAGCACTATAAATAGAGAAGCCTTCAAGCTTCAAAACATACCCCAAGGGGGGGAGCTCTCAAACACTTCTCTAGAGCTCCCTTCCCTTCTCTCCCTCAAATTCTCTTAGTTTCCTTTCAAGTTGTCAATTGTTGTAACAAAATTAGTTTCCAAGTTTCAATTATGGTTTTTGTTCTTATTCATTATGCTTATAAGTTAATATGCTAGTTTGAATGATTGATCACCATTTAGGCTTGCATGTTAGCTATCTTGGTTTGAATTAAGAGTAGACACCATGCTTTAATTCGAATTGAACTATGAATAGGAAGAGTATGTATGGACATTCGACAACAGGGATTAGATACATGCTTGGTTGTTTAAATTGTTCTTCTATGCTTAATGGGTTCCTAATGCTTAGTTTTAGGTTAGACAACAAATGATCAAATTAGGGAATTAGGAACACAAGGTTATGACCAAACACCATGGCTTAATCATACTTTAGCTAGAATCAATCCATTAATCTAAATTGAACTTGGGAACTTATCTACTTGAGTTATTTTCTTTTCTTTCTTTCTTGTTTTATTTATTTTCTTTCCTGTTCTTCTGTTTTGTGTAGGAAAACTGAATTGGATTATTCAATCACCAATCCCTGTGGAATCGACCTCGCATTTACATATGTTATACTACCGAACGGCTCGTGCACTTGCGAGTATCACAAGTTGAAGATGCAGCTGAATCCATTTTGGTGCAGCTGAATCGAAGCAACAGATTTCACTCAAAACTCACCAAATGACTCCTCCCACCATATTATGATGTTGCCCAAGTTTTGGGCTCGATCCGACATCAATAGGTGTTCCAAATTGGACAATTCAAGTTCAACGGCAGTTCGTTCCAAATTGGAGTGGTTGGTGTATTCCAAACTTTTAAAGATTGGATTTCAATCAAAACTCACCAAATGACTCCTCCCACCATATTATGATGTTGCCCAAGTTTTGGGCTCGATCCGAAATCTATAGGTGTTCCAAATTGGACAATTCAAGTTAAACGGCAGTTCGTTCCTAATTGGAGTGGTTGGTGTATTCCACACTTCTAGCGATTGGATTTCACTCGAAACTCACCAAATGACTCCTCAAACCATATTATGATGTTGCCCAAGTTTTGGGCTCGATCCGAAATCAATAGGTGTTCCAAATTGGACAATTCAAGTTCAACGGTAGTTCGTTCCTAATTGGAGTGGTTGGTGTATTCCATACTTCTACCGATTGGATTTCACTCAAAACTCCCCAAATGACTCTTCCCACCATATTATGTTGTTGCCCAAGTTTTGGGCTCGATCCGAAATCAATAGGTGTGAGAAAGTGGACAATTCAAGTTCAACGGCGGTTCGTTCCTAATTGGAGTGGTTGGTGTATTCCATACTTGTAGCGATTGGATTTCACTCAAAACTCACCAAATGAGTCCTCCCACCATATTATGATGTTGCCCGTGTTTTGGGCTCAATCCGAAATCAATAGGTGTGAGAAATTGGTCAATTCAATTTCAATGACAGTTCGTTCCTAATTGGAGTGGTTGGTGTATTCCATACGTCTAGCGATTGGATTTCACTCAAAACTAACCAAATTACTCCTCCCACCATATTATGATGTTGCCCAAGTTTTGGGCTCGATCCGACATCAATAGGTGTTCCAAATTGGACAATTCAAGTTCAACGGCAGTTCGTTCCTAATTGGAGTGGTTGGTGTATTCCATACTTCTAGCGATTGGATTTCACTGAAAACATACCAATGACACCTCAAACAATATTATGATGTTGCCCAAGTTTTGGGCTCGATCCGAAATCAATAGGTGTTCCAAATTGCACAATTCAAGTTCAACGGCAGTTCGTTCCTAATTAGAGTGGTTGGTGTATTCCACACTTCTAGCGATTGGATTTCACTCAAAACTCACCAAATGACTCTTCCCACCATATTATGATGTTGCCCAAGTTTGGGGCTCGATCCGAAATCAATAGGTGTTCCAAATTGGAGAATTCAAGTTCAACGGCAGTTCCTTCCTAACTGGAGTGCTTGGTGTATTCCATACTTCGAGCGATTGGATTTCCCTCAAAACTCACCAAATGACTCCTCCCACTATATTATGATGTTGCCCATGTTTTGGGCTCGATCCGAAATCAATAGGTGTGAGAAATTGGTCAATTCAATTTCAACAACAGTTCGTTCCTAATTGGAGTGGTTGGTGTATTCCATACGTCTAGCGATTGGATTTAACTCAAAACTCACTAAATGACTCCTCCCACCATATAATGATGTTGCCCAAGTTTTGGGCTCGATCCGAAATCAATAGGTGTTCCAAATTGGACAATTCAAGTTCAACGGCAGTTCGTTCCTAACTGGAGTGGTTGGTGTATTCCATACTTCTAGCGATTGGATTTCACTCAAAACTCACCAATTGACTCCTCCCACCATATTATGATGTTTCCCAAGTTTTGGGCTCGATCCGAAATGAATAGGTGTGAGAAATTGGACAATTCAAGTTCAACGGCAGTTCGTTCCTAATGGGAGTGGTTGGTGTATTCCATACTTCTAGCAATTGGATTTCACTCAAACCTCACCAAATGACTCCTCCCACCATATTTTGTTGTTGCCCAGGTTTTGGGCTCGATCCGAAATCAATAGGTGTGAGAAATTGGACAATTCAAGTTCAACGACAGTTCGTTCCTAATTGGAGTGGTTGGTGTATTCCACACTTCTAGCGATTGGATTTCACTCAAAACTCTCGAAATGACTCCTCCCACCATATTATGATGTTGCCCAAGTTTGGGGTTCGATCCGAAATCAATAGGTGTGAGAAATTGGACAATTCAAGTTCAACGGCAGTTCGTTCCTAATTGGAGTGGTTGGTGTATTCCATACTTCTAGCGATTGGATTTCACTCAAAACTCACCAAATGACTCCTCCCACCATATTATGATGTTACCCAAGTTTGGGGTTCGATCCGAAATCAATAGGTGTGAGAAATTGGACAATTCAAGTTCAACGGCAGTTCGTTCCTAATTGGAGTGGTTGGTGTATTCCATACTTCTAGCGATTGGATTTCACTCAAAACTCACCAAATGACTCCTCCCACCATATTATGATGTTGCCCAAGTTTTGGGCTCGATCCGAAATCAATTGGTGTGAGAAATTGGACAATTCAAGTTCAACGGCAGTTCGTTCCTAATTGGAGTGGTTGGTGTATTCCATACTTCTAGCGATTGGATTTCACTCAAAAATAACGAAATGACTCTTCCCACCATATTATGATGTTGCCTAAGTTTTGGGCTCGATCCGAAATCAATAGGTGTTCCAAATTGGACAATTCAAGTTCAACGGCAGTTCGTTCCTAGTTGGAGTGGTTGGTGTATTGCACACTTCTAGCAATTGGATTTCATTCAAAACTCACCAAATGACTCCTCCCACCATATTATGAAGTTGCCCAAGTTTTGGGCTCGATCCGAAATCTATAGGTGTTCCAAATTGGACAATTCAAGTTCAACGGCAGTTCGTTCCTAATTGGAGTGGTTTGTGTATTCCATACTTCTAGCAATTGGATTTCACTCAAAACTCACCAAATGACTCCTCCCACCATATTATGATGTTGCCCAAGTTTTGGGCTCGATCCGAAATCAATAGGTGTTCCAAATTGGACAATTCAAGTTCAACGGCAGTTCGTTCCTAGTTGGAGTGGTTGGTGTATTCCATACTTCTAGCAATTGGATTTCACTCAAAACTCACCAAATGACTCCTCCCACCATATTATGATGTTGCCCAAGTTTTGGGCTCGATCCGAAATCAATAGGTGTTCCAAACTGGACAATTCAAGTTCAACGGCAGTTCGTTCCTAATTGGAGTGGTTGGTGTATTCCATACTTCTAGCGATTGGATTTCACTCAAAACTCACCAAATGACTCCTCCCACCATATTTTGTTGTTGCCCAAGTTTTGGGCTCGATCCGAAATCAATAGGTGTTCCAAATCGGACAATTCAAGTTCAACGGCTGTTCGTTCCAAATTGGAGTGGTTGGTGTATTCCACACCTCTAGCGATTGGATTTCACTCAAAACTCACCAAATGACTCCTCCCACCATATTTTGTTGTTGCCCAAGTTTTGGGCTCAATCCGAAATCAATAGGTGTGAAAAATTGGACAATTCAAGTTCAACGGTAGTTCGTTCCTAATTGGAGTGGTTGGTGTATTCCATACTTCTACCGTTTGGATTTCACTCAAAACTCACCAAATGACTTCTCCCACCGTATTATGATGTTGCCCAAGTTTTGGGCTCAATCCGAAATCAATAGGTGTGAGAAATTGGACAATTCAAGTTCAACGGAAGTTCGTTAGTAATTGGAGTGGTCGGTGTATTCCATACTTCTAGGGATTGGATTTCACTCAAAACTAACCGAACGACTCCTCCCACCATATTATGATGTTGCCCAAGTTTTGGGCTCGATCCGAAATCAATAGGTGTTCCAAATTGGACAATTCAAGTTCAACGGCAGTTCGTTCCTAATTGGAGTGGTTGGTGTATTCCATACTTCTAGCAATTGGATTTCATTCAAAACTCACCAAATGACTCCTCCGACCATATTATGATGTTGGCCAAGTTTTGGGCTCGATCCGAAATCAATAGGTGTTCCAAATTGGACAATTCAAGTTCAACGGCAGTTATTTCCTAACTGGAGTGGTTGGTGTATTCCATACTTCTAGCGTTTGGATTTCCCTCAAAACTCACCAAATGACTTCTCCCACCATATTATGATGTTGCCCAAGTTTTGGGCTCAATCCGAAATCAATAGGTGTTCCAAATTGGACAATTCAAGTTCAACGGCAGTTCGTTCTTAATTGGAGTGGTTGGTGTATTCCATACTTCTAGCGATTGGATTTCACTCAAAACTCACCGAATGACTCCTCCCACCATATTATGATGTTGCCCAAGTTTTGGGCTCGATCCGAAATCAATAGGTGTGAGAAATTGGACAATTCAAGTTCAACGGCAGTTCGTTCCTAATTGATGTGGTTGGTGTATTCCATACTTCTAGCGATTGGATTTCACTCAAAACTCACCAAATGACTTCTCCCACCATATTATGATGTTGCTGTTGTGTCGATACAGCTGCACCAAAATGGATTCAGCTGCATCCTCAACTTGTGATACTCGCAAGTGCACGAGCCGTTTGGTAGTATAGCATATGTAAGTGCGAGGTCGATCCCACGAGGATTGGTGATTGAATGATCCAATTCATTTTCCCTACACAAAATAGAAATGAAAAAGAAAGGAAATAAATAAAACAAGGAAGAAAGAAAATAACTAACTCAAGTAGATAAGTTCCCAAGTTCAATTAGATTAACGGATTGATTCTAGCTAATGTATGATTAAGCCATGGTGTGTGGTCATAACCTTGTGTTCCTAATTCCCTAATTTGATCATTTGTTGTCTAACCTAAAATTAAGCATTAGGAACCCATTAAGCATAGAAGAACAATTTAAACAACCAAGCATGTATCTAATCCCTGTTGTCGAATGTCCATACATACTCTTCCTATTCATAGTTCAATTCGAATTAAAGTATGGTGTCTACTCTTAATTCAAACCAAGATAGCTAACATGCAAGCCTAAATGGTGATCAATCATTCAAACTAGCATATTAACTTATAAGCATAATGAATAAGAACAAAAATCATAATTGAAACTTGGAAACTAATAAAACTTGAAACTAAAGAAAAGAATTTACATAACAATGAAAATTAAGTAGAACTTGGAAAACTTAAGGAGAATTTCAGCACAAATATTTCATTACTACAATTGAAAACTAGAAAATGAAACTAAGAGAATTTGAGGGAGAGAAGGGAAGGGAGCTCTAGAGAAGTGTTTGAGAGCTCCCCCCCTTGGGGTGTGTTTACAAGCTTAGAGAACTTCCCTATTTATAGGCATAGGGGAAGTGAAAATCTGAATTCAATATGGCTAATGCATACAACACTTGTTTTATAAAATCTGAAATGGTTGATGCACTTGTATTAGAAAATCTAAATTGGGTGATGCACTTGTATTAGAAAATCTTGAATTGGTTGATGCACTTCACCAATAGATCCCACCAGCAGCCCTAGCTCATCTTCATGTCACCATGACCAAGCTTCCAACCAGAAATGATAGCTCATACCTAGCTCACCATGACCAAGCATCCAACCAGCACATGCTGAGGTCAGCATGACCAGCAACTTCAAGGGCTTACAACTTGGGCTTCTCTTAATCAAATTAGGACTTTAAGCACTCGAAATTGAAGTTCAGAATGTCTTCTTTCCAGCCATATGTTATTTGGGCCAATCCAAGGTCGGAGGAAGAAGTTAAGGCCGAAACAAATTGCTAACTCATTTTCCGCGCTGATAAGATCCATCCTGAGCATGGTTCTGTGTTTGCTAGGTAACAGACTCCAGATTTATCCAATGGGGCTGAATTTTGGATATGTTATAGGACACACCAATTGGAACAACTTTCATGAAGAATGTGGCCTCATTAGAGCTATGTAGGTTGTTGAAACAAAGCTTGCAATATGACCTACGGAACTGGACTGGCAGGGGGCTGTAGCCAAAATGAGTTTGTCTTTAAGCTCTTCATCCATTCATCCAAATTAGGCCTTAACATGCTTGAATTGCATGAATTATGCTCTCTAAAGCCATCATTATTACCTAAAGCTCAATGAACTGAAAGATAAACACAAAAAGGATTAAAAGCACAAGTTTAACTCAAAAACATAACCAAATCATAAGCTAGAAGGGTACAAAATGATATACAATTATGAACCGATCAAATACCCCCAAACCTAGATTTTGCTAGTCCTCAAGCAAAACAAAAGGAAAACGAAGAAAAATAAAACAAAATAAGAAGTTAACTAGACCACTTTCGTAGGTAACTCGATTGCATTGAGCGTATGCAATAAGCCTTTAAACCTCTAGGCATCCCTAGTAGGAGGAGTTGTGTCTCCTGAGGGTTTAACAGATACGATACCCACAAACGTTTTACTGACTCTACAAAACAAAGTGGTTAGAAAACTTAATAGATTTGTTAGTCCTTAAGAAAAACAAAAAACAAAAACAAAACAAAAACAAAAACGTTAACCTTCCAACCGAACAGAAATTTTAAACTTCATAGACATGGCTCAACAAGGAACAAAACAAGCACTAAGGAAGTTCCAAACATTATTCAAGTGCTACCACAATCTCACAAAAAATCATGCTCAAGGTGTGTGTGTGAAATAGCCATGAAGATACAACTCATGCTTCTCAAACAACGATATGAATTCCTGCAAGAATGAACACAAGTTTGCCAAGCTAAACCAAAATCAATAGGACTTTACTCATGGATGTAATGTAATGGTTAGAAAAGGAATGGATATTGAAATACAAAGTCTAAGGAACAAAGTAGAGCATGTCATATAAACAAGACCATTGACATTTGAAATGTAAGGCACATAAATTGAAAAGCTCACAACACCAGATTTTGCAATTGAATCACTTCACAATTTGATTTTGACATTTACACACTTTGTATAATATTTGGCCCAATTTTGCGGCTCTTTACCCTAGATCACCTTGATTTCTCCTTATATCACCCTAGGGTCGTGACTACATTGGCCACACTTCTTTTCTCTTTTTCTTTTGATTTTTATAGCTCATTTATTGCCTTGAATACATTACAATCTCAAATACAATCATACCCTACATGTCCCCTAGATGATAGGATGTTTAATGGATGATAAGGTGATAGAAAGAAATGGCTAAGTGTTTGGGCACAAAAGGGTTTACAATGGAATATGTATTGTATGGGTTGATGGAGGAAAAAGAAAGAGGCTTAACAAAGATGGCCTAAATCATATCTTAGTTATAACTTAACATTCCAGTGAATCACACAAGCAAAAAAAATGCATACAATTGGGTAAGACATGCAAGAGGTGTATAGTCATGGCTTAGGTGCATAGAAAGCTCAAGAATAATTATGTGAGACTTAGCTAGCAAAAGAATAAGATTCAGACCTAACATAATGCTTATCAAATTCCTGAGAGCCATATTAGAAGTTAGACTCAAGATTTATCATTGGTGTGGGAAGGAAAACTGAAAATGACTCAAAGAAAAGAAACATAAAAGAAAAACGTGAGGTTTCAAATTGCTGTTCTGCTCAATTTCAACATATAATCTGTTTTGACATGTAACTTTCAAACCACTTGGTCAAATTTAACGTTCTTTACGTCGTTGGATTCAGCATGAAAAAATGAAGAACACAACGTGGACCAAACTTTCAAAACAGTAGCAGAAAAAAAAAATTGTAGCAATGAAGAAGCCTACGTTTTCAGACACAAACACAAAAGCTAAAAACTTTCCAGCACCCCCAAACTTAAATAAAGCATTGTCCTCAATGTTAAAGCAAAGTAAAGATGATTGAGAACATGTAAATGATAAGGGGAAAAGTTAAGAAGAAGGTTTAGAAAGAAAAAAAAAATGAATATATAAGCAACTCACGGATGACCAGTTAAGGGCCTCAGAAAACACAGCCAGGGGATCCGGGAAGGTTGGAGGGGTCACAATGGTCCCGCTTAAAACCCAAACTTCTTAGACACCGAAGGTGTCGCCTAAAAAACTCCTAGACACTGTATTGACGGAAGTGCTCACTGGAGTTAACATAAGTCAGCTTATATGAAAAATCTTTTTAAATTTAAAATTTTTTTTTTAAATTTAAAAAAAAAAAAAACAGAAATTTAAAATAATAACAAGTAAAGAGAAAGGATTGAAATGCTCCCCCTTGAAGCGATTAGGTCGAGCGTGATGCATTTGGAGGTCGCGACTTCTCCCACTACTCCACACTTCCTATCTTTGAAGTTGCCATCTCTCTCCATTTTTATTGAGCTATTTACATTGCTAAAACAAACACACACAAAAACTTGAAACGGAATTAAAGGATTACGAAATATAAAAATAAAAATAAAATAAAAACTAAAAATGAAAAGGAAAAATCAACACAAGTCCAATTCCATGCTTCAAAGCAACAAGCACCAATGGGTTGTGTAAGCTGGGACTTAAACCCAGTTCTCTTGCTTGTTGGGCAATTGTCCTTTTCTGTTGGACTACAAACACAACTTGTCCATTAACGTCATTAACTTTAAAACTTGAAATTGTCCAGTTACGAAAAAAATAAGGTAGGAAAGCCAAATAGAATCAAACAATGTTACCGATCCCCGGCAACGGCGCCAAAAACTTGTTGCGTCGATACAGCTGCACCAAAATGGATTCAGCTACATCCTCAACTTGTGATACTCGCAAGTGCACGAGCCGTTTGGTAGTATAGCATATGTAAGTGCGAGGTCGATCCCACGAGGATTGGTGATTGAATGATCCAATTCATTTTCCCTACACAAAATAGAAATGAAAAAGAAAGGAAATAAATAAAACAAGGAAGAAAGAAAATAACTAACTCAAGTAGATAAGTTCCCAAGTTCAATTAGATTAACGGATTGATTCTAGCTAATGTATGATTAAGCCATGGTGTGTGGTCATAACCTTGTGTTCCTAATTCCCTAATTTGATCATTTGTTGTCTAACCTAAAATTAAGCATTAGGAACCCATTAAGCATAGAAGAACAATTTAAACAACCAAGCATGTATCTAATCCCTGTTGTCGAATGTCCATACATACTCTTCCTATTCATAGTTCAATTCGAATTAAAGTATGGTGTCTACTCTTAATTCAAACCAAGATAGCTAACATGCAAGCCTAAATGGTGATCAATCATTCAAACTAGCATATTAACTTATAAGCATAATGAATAAGAACAAAAATCATAATTGAAACTTGGAAACTAATAAAACTTGAAACTAAAGAAAAGAATTTACATAACAATGAAAATTAAGTAGAACTTGGAAAACTTAAGGAGAATTTCAGCACAAATATTTCATTACTACAATTGAAAACTAGAAAATGAAACTAAGAGAATTTGAGGGAGAGAAGGGAAGGGAGCTCTAGAGAAGTGTTTGAGAGCTCCCCCCCTTGGGGTGTGTTTACAAGCTTAGAGAACTTCCCTATTTATAGGCATAGGGGAAGTGAAAATCTGAATTCAATATGGCTAATGCATACAACACTTGTTTTATAAAATCTGAAATGGTTGATGCACTTGTATTAGAAAATCTAAATTGGGTGATGCACTTGTATTAGAAAATCTTGAATTGGTTGATGCACTTCACCAATAGATCCCACCAGCAGCCCTAGCTCATCTTCATGTCACCATGACCAAGCTTCCAACCAGAAATGATAGCTCATAGCTAGCTCACCATGACCAAGCATCCAACCAGCACATGCTGAGGTCAGCATGACCAGCAACTTCAAGGGCTTACAACTTGGGCTTCTCTTAATCAAATTAGGACTTTAAGCACTCGAAATTGAAGTTCAGAATGTCTTCTTTCCAGCCATATGTTATTTGGGCCAATCCAAGGTCGGAGGAAGAAGTTAAGGCCGAAACAAATTGCTAACTCATTTTCCGCGCTGATAAGATCCATCCTGAGCATGGTTCTGTGTTTGCTAGGTAACGGACTCCAGATTTATCCAATGGGGCCGAATTTTGGATATGTTATAGGACACACCAATTGGAACAACTTTAATGAAGAATGTGGCCTCATTCGAGCTATGTAGGTTGTTGAAACAAAGCTTGCAATATGACCTACGGAACTGGACTGGCAGGGGGCTGTAGCCAAAATGAGTTTGTCTTTAAGCTCTTCATCCATTCATCCAAATTAGGCCTTAACATGCTTGAATTGCATGAATTATGCTCTCTAAAGCCATCATTATTACCTAAAGCTCAATGAACTGAAAGATAAACACAAAAAGGATTAAAAGCACAAGTTTAACTCAAAAACATAACCAAATCATAAGCTAGAAGGGTACAAAATGATATACAATTATGAACCGATCAGTTGCCCAAGTTTAGGTCTCGATCCGAAATCAATAGGTGTTCCAAATTGGAAAATTCAAGTTCAACGGCAGTTCGTTCCTAATTGGAGTGGTTGGTGTATTCCATACTTCTAGCGATTGGATTTCACTCAAAACTAACCAAATGACTCCTCCCACCATATTATGATGTTCCCTCAACACTCACTAAATGACTCCTCGCACCATATTATGACGTTGCCCATGTTTTGGGCTCGATCCGAAATCAATAGGTGTGAGAAATTGGTCCATTCAATTTCAACGATAGTTCGTTCCAAATTGGAGTGGTTGGTGTATTCCGTACGTCTAGTGATTGGATTTCACTCAAAACTCATCAAATGACTCCTCCCACCATATTATGATGTTGCCCAAGTTTTGGGCTCGATCCGAAATCAATAGGTGTTCCAAATTGGACAATTCAAGTTCAACGGCAGTTCGTTCTTAATTGGAGTGGTTGGTGTATTCCATACTTCTAGCGATTGGATTTCACTCAAAACTCACCGAATGACTCCTCCCACCATATTATGATGTTGCCCAAGTTTTGGGCTCGATCCGAAATCAATAGGTGTGAGAAATTGGACAATTCAAGTTCAACGGCAGTTCGTTCCTAATTGATGTGGTTGGTGTATTCCATACTTCTAGCGATTGGATTTCACTCAAAACTCACCAAATGACTTCTCCCACCATATTATGATGTTGCCCAAGTTTAGGTCTCGATCCGAAATCAATAGGTGTTCCAAATTGGAAAATTCAAGTTCAACGGCAGTTCGTTCCTAATTGGAGTGGTTGGTGTATTCCATACTTCTAGCGATTGGATTTCACTCAAAACTAACCAAATGACTCCTCCCACCATATTATGTTGTTGCCCAAGTTTTGGGCTCGATCCGAAATCAATAGGTGTTCCAAATTGGACAATTCAAGTTCAACGGCAGTTCCTTCCTAACTGGAGTGGTTGGTGTATTCCACACTTCTAGCGATTGGATTTCACTCAAAACTCACCAAATGACTCCTCCCACCATATTATGATGTTGCCCAAGTTTTGGGCTCGATCTGTAATCAATATGTGTGGGAAATTGGACAATTCAAGTTCAACGGCAGTTCGTTCCTAATTGGAGTGGTTGGTGTATTCCATACATCTAGCGATTGGATTTCCCTCAACACTCACCAAATGACTCCTCCCACCATATTAACATGTTGCCCAAGTTTTGGGCTCAATCCGAAATCAATAGTTGTAAGAAATTGAACAATTCAAGTTCGAAGGAAGTTCGTTCCAAATTGGAGGGTTTGGGGTAATTCATAGTTCTAGCGATTGGATTTCACTCAAAACACACCAAATATCTCCTCCCACCATATTATGATGTTGCCCGACTTTTGGGTTCGATCCGAAATCAATAGGTGTAAGAAATTGGACAATCCAAGTTCAACGGCAGTTTGTTCCTAATTTGAGTGGTTGGTTTACTCCATACTTCTAGAGATTGGATTTCACTCAAATCATACCAAATGACTCCTACCACCATATTATGATGTTGCCCAAGTTTTGCGCTCGATCCGAAATCAATAGGTGTTCCAAATTGGACAATTCAAGTTCAACGGCAGTTCGTTCCTAATTGCAGTGGTTGGTGTATTCCATACTTCTAGCGATTGGATTTCACTGAAAACTCACCAAATGACTCCTCCCACCATATTATGATGTTGCCCAAGTTTGGGGCTCGATCCGAAATTAATAGGTGTTCCAAATTGGACAATTCAAGTTCAACAGCAGTTCGTTCCTAATTGGAGTGGTTGGTGTATTCCATACTTCTAGCGATTGGATTTCACTCAAAACTCACCAAATGACTCCTCCCACCATATTATGATGTTGCCCAAGTTTTGGGCTCGATCCGTAATCAATAGGTGTGAGAAATTGGACAATTCAAGTTCAATGGCAGTTCGTTCCTAATTGGAGTGGTTGGTGTATTCCATACATCTAGCAATTGGATTTCACTCAAAACTCACCAAATGACTCCTCCTACCATATTATCATGTTGCCCAAGTTTGGGGCTCGATCCGAAATCAATAGGTGTGAGAAATTGGACAATTCAAGTACAACGGCAGTTCGTTCCTAATTGGAGTGGTTGGTGCATTCCATACTTCTAGCGATAGGATTTCACTCAAAACTCACCAAATCACTCCTCCCACCATATTATTAAATTGCCCTAGTTTGGGGCTCGATCCGAAATCAATAGGTGTTAGAAATTGGACAATTCAAGTTCAACGGCAGTTCATTCCTAATTGGAGTGGTTGGTGTATTCTGTACTTCTATCAATTGGATTTCACTCAAAACTCACTCAATGACTCCTCCCACCATATTATGATGTTGCCCAAGTTTTGGGCCCGATCCGTAATCAATAGGTATGAGAAATTGGACAATTCAAGTTCAACGGCAGTTCGTTCCTAATTGGAGTGGTTGGTGTATTCTATACTTCTAGCGATTGGATTTTATTCAAAACTCACCAAATGACTCCTCCCCCCCTATTATCATGTTGCCCAAGTTTTGGGCTCGATTCGAAATGAATAGGTGACAGAAATTGGACAATTCAAGTTCAACGGCAGTTCGTTCCTAATTGGAATGGTTGGTGTATTCCATACTTATAGCGATTGGATTTCACTCAAAACTCACCAAATGACTCCTCCCACCATATTTTGTTGTTGCCCAAGTTTTGGGCTCGATCCGAAATCAATAGGTGTGAGAAATTGGACAATTCAAGTTCAACGGCAGTTCGTCCCTAATTGGAGTGGTTGGTGTATTCTGTACTTCTAGCTAGGAGTGGTTGGTGTATTCTGTACTTCTAGCGATTGGATATCACTAAAAAATCACCAAATGACATCTCCCACCACATTATGATGTTGCCCAAGCTTTGGCCTCGATCCGAAATCAATAGGTGCCAGAAATTGGACAATTCTAGTTCAACGACAGTTCGTTCCTAGTTGGAGTGGTTGGTGCATTCCCTATTTCTAGCGATTGGATTTCACTCAAAACTCACCAAATGACTCCTCCCACCATATTATGATGTTGCCCAAGTTTTGGGCTCGATCCGAAATCAATAGGTGTGAGAAATTGGACAATTCAAGTTCAACGGCAGTTCGTTCCTAATTGGAGTTGTTGATGTATTCGATACTTCTAGCGATTGCATTTCACTCAAAACTCACCGAATGACTCCTCCCACCATATTATCATGTTGCCGAAGTTTTGGGCTCGATCCGAAATCAATACGTGTGAGAAATTGGACAATTCAAGTTCAACGGCAGTTCGTTCCAAATTGGAGTGTATTCTATACTTCTAGCGATTGGATTTCAGTCAAAACTCACCAAATGACTCCTATCACCATATTATCATGTTGCCCAAGTTTTGGGCTCGATCCAAAATCAATAGGTGTGAGAAATTGGACAATTCAAGTTCAACGGCAGTTCGTTCCTAATTGGAGTGGTTGGTGTATTCCATACTTCTAGCGATTGGATTTCACTCAAAACTCACCAAATGACTCCTAACACCATATTATCATGTTGACTAAGTTTTGGGCTCGATCCGAAATCAATAGGTGTTCCGAATTGGACAGTTCCAGTTCAACGGCAGTTCGTTCCTAATTGGAGTGGTTGGTGTATTCCATACTTCTAGCAATTGGATTTCGCTCAAAACTCACCAAATGACTCCTCCCACCAGATTATCATGTTGCCCAAGTTTTGGGCTCAATCCGAAATCAATAGGTGACAGAAATTGGACAATTCAAGTTCAACGGCAGTTCATTCCTAATTGGAGTGGTTGGTGTATTCCATACTTCTAGCGATTGGATTTCACTCAAAACTCACCAAATGACTCCTCCCACCATATTATGATGTTGCCCAAGTTTTGGGCTCAATCCGAAATCAATAGGAGAAAGAAATTGGACAATTCAAGTTCAACGGCAGTTCGTTCCAAATTGGAGTGGTTGTTGTATTCCATACTTCTAGCGATTGGATTTCACTCAAAACTCACCAAATGACTCCTCCCACCATATTATCGTGTTGCATAAAGTTTGGGCTCGATCCGAAATCAATAGGTGTGAGAAATTGGACAATTCAAGTTCAACGGCAGTTCGTTCTAAATTGGAGTGTATTCTATACATCTAGCGAATGGATTTCACTCAAAACTCACCAAATGACTCCTGACACCATATTATCATGTCGCCCAAGTTTTGGGCTCGATCCGAAATCAATAGGTGTGAGAAATTGGACAATTCAAGTTCAACGGCAGTTCGTTCCTAATTGGAGTGGTTGGTGTATTCCATACTTCTAGCGAGTGGATTTCACTCAAAAATCACCAAATGACTCCTCCCCCCATATTATGATGTTGCCCAAGTTTTGGGCTCGATCCGTAACCAATAGGTGTGAGAAATTGGACAATTCAAGTTCAACGGCAGTTCGTTCCTAATTGGAGTGGTTGGTGTATTCCATACTTCTAGCGATTGGATTTCACTCAAAACTCACCAAATGACTCCTGACACCATATTATGATGTTGCCCAAGTTTTGGGCTCGATCCGAAATCAATAGGTGTGAGAAATTGGACAATTCAAGTTCAACGGCAGTTCGTTCCTTATTGGAGTGGTTGGTGTATTCGGTGCTTCTAGCGATTGGATTTCACTCAAAACTCACCAAATGACTCCTCCCAACATATTATGATGTTGCCCAAGTTTTGGACTCGATCCGTAACCAATAGGTGTGAGAAATTGGACAATTCAAGTTCAACGGCAGTTCGTTCCTAATTGGAGTGGTTGGTGTATTCCATACTTCTAGCGATTGGATTTCACTCAAAACTCTCCAAATGACTCCGCCCACCATATTATGATGTTGCCCAAGTTTGGGGCTCTATCCGAAACCAATAGGTGAAAGAAATTGGACAATTCAAGTTCAACGACAGTTCGTTCCTAATTGGAGTGGTTGGTGTATTCCATACTTCTAGCGATTGGATTTCTCTCAAAACTCACCAAATGATTCCTGGCACCATATTATGATGTTGCCCAAGTTTGGGGCTCGATCCAAAATCAATAGGTGTGAGAAATTGGAATATTCAAGTTCAACGGCAGTTCGTTCCTAATTGGAGTGGTAGGTGTATTCCATACTTCTAGCGATTGGATTTCACTCAAAACTCACCAAATGACTCCTGACACCATATTATGATGTTGCCCAAGTTTGGGGATCGATCCGAAATCAATAGTTGTGAGAAATTGGACAACTCAAGTTCAACGGCAGTTCGTTCCTAATTCGAGTGGTTGGTGTATTCCATACTTCTAGCGATTGGATTTCTCTCAAAACTCACCAAATGACTCCTCCCACCATATTATGATGTTGCCCAAGTTTGGGTCTCGATCCGAAGTCAATAGATGTGAGAAATTGGACAATTCAAGTTCAACGGCAGTTCGTTCCTAATTCGAGTGGTTGGTGTATTCCATACTTCTAGCCATTGGATTTCACTCAAAACTCACCAAATGACTCCTCCCACCATATTATGATGTTGCCCAAGTTTGGGGATCGATCCGATATCAATAGGTGTGAGAATTTGGACAATTCAAGTTCAACGGCGGTTCGTTCCTAATTGGAGTGGTTGGTGTATTCCGTACTTCTAGGGATTGGATTTCACTCAAAACTCACAGAATGACTCCTCCCACAATGTTATGATGTTGCCCAACTTTTGGGTTCGATCCGAAATCAATAGTTGTGAGAAATTGGACAATTCAAGTTCAACGGCAGTTCGTTCCTAATTGGAGTGGTTGGTGTATTCCATACTTCTAGCGATTGGATTTCACTCAAAACTCACCAAATGACTCCTCACACCATATTATGATGTTGCCCAAGTTTGGGGCCCGATCCAAAATCAATAGGTATGAGAAATTGGACAATTCAAGTTGAACGGCAGTTCGTTCCTAATTGGATTGGTTGGTGTATTCCATACTTCTAGCGCTTTGATTTCACTCAAAACTCACCAAATGACTCCTCCCACCATATTATGATGTTGCCCAAGTTTGGGGCTCGATCCGAAATCAATAGGTGTGAGAAATTGGACAATTCATGTTCAACGGCAGTTCGTTCCTAATTGGAGTGGTTGGTGTATTCCACACTTCTAGCGATTGGATTTCACTCAAAACTCACCAAATGACTCCTCCCACCATATTATGATGTTGCCCAAGTTTTGGGCTCGATCAAAAATCAATAGTTGTGAGAAATTGGACAATTCAAGTTCAACGGCGGTTCGTTACTAATTGGAGTGGTTGGTGTCTTCCATACTTCTAGCGATTGGATTTCACTCAAAACTAACCAAATGACTCCTGACACCATATTATGATGATGCCCAAGGTTGGGGCTCGATCCGAAATCAATAGGTGTGAGAAATTGGACAATTCAAGTTCAACGGCAGTTCGTTCCTAAATGGAGTGGTTGGTGTATTCCATACTTCTAGCCATTGGATTTCACTCAACAACACTCACCAAATGACTCCTCCCACCATATTATGATGTTGCCCAAGTTTTGGGCTCGATCCGAAATCAATAGGTGCGAGAAATTGGACAATTCAAATTCAACGGCAGTTCGTTCCTAATTGGAGTGGTTGGTGTATTCCATACTTCTAGCCATTGGATTTCACTCAACACTCACCAAATGACTCCTCCCACCATATTATGACTTTGCCCAAGTTTTGGGCTTGATCCGATATCAATAGGTGTGAGAAATTGGGCAATTCAAGTTGAACGGCAGTTCGTTCCTAATTGGAGTGGTTGGTGTATTCCATACCTCTAGCGATTTGATTTCTCTCAAAACTCACCAAATGACTCCTCCCACCATATTATGATGTTACCCAAGTTTGGAGCTCGATCCGAAATCAATTGGTGTGAGAAATTGGACAATTCAAGTTCAACGACAGTTCGTTCCTAATTGGAGTGGTTGGTGTATTCCATACTTCTAGTGATTGGATTTCACTTAAAACTCACCAAATGACTCCTGACACCATATTATGATGATGCCCAAGGTTGGGGCTCTATCCGAAATCAATAGGTGTGAGAAATTGGACAATTCAACTTCAACGGCAGTTCGTTCCTAAATGGAGTGGTTGGTGTATTCCATACTTCTAGCGAGTGGATTTCACTCAAAACTCACCAAATGACTCCTCCCACCATATTATGATGTTGCCCAAGTTTTGGGCTCTATCCGAAACCAATAGGTGAAAGAAATTGGACAATTCAAGTTCAATGGCAGTTCGTTCCTAATTGGAGTGGTTGGTGTATTCCATACTTCTAGCGATTGGATTTCACTCAAAACAAACCAAATGATTCCTGGCACCATATTATGATGTTGCCCAAGTTTGGGGCTCGATCCAAAATCAATAGGTGTGAGAAATTGGAATATTCAAGTTCAACGGCAGTTCGTTCCTAATTGGAGTGGTAGGTGTATTCCATACTTCTAGCGATTGGATTTCACTCAAAACTCACCAAATGACTCCTGACACCATATTATGATGTTGCCCAAGTTTGGGGATCGATCCGAAATCAATAGTTGTGAGAAATTGGACAACTCAAGTTCAACGGCAGTTCGTTCCTAATTCGAGTAGTTGGTGTATTCCATACTTCTAGCGATTGGATTTCTCTCAAAACTCACCAAATGACTCCTCCCACCATATTATGATGTTGCCCAAGTTTGGGTCTCGATCCGAAGTCAATAGATGTGAGAAATTGGACAATTCAAGTTCAACGGCAGTTCGTTCCTAATTCGAGTGGTTGGTGTATTCCATACTTCTAGCCATTGGATTTCACTCAAAACTCACCAAATGACTCCTCCCACCATATTATGATGTTGCCCAAGTTTGGGGATCGATCCGATATCAATAGGTGTGAGAATTTGGACAATTCAAGTTCAACGGCGGTTCGTTCCTAATTGGAGTGGTTGGTGTATTCCGTACTTCTAGCGATTGGATTTCACTCAAAACTCACAGAATGACTCCTCCCACAATGTTATGATGTTGCCCAACTTTTGGGTTCGATCCGAAATCAATAGTTGTGAGAAATTGGACAATTCAAGTTCAACGGCAGTTCGTTCCTAATTGGAGTGGTTGGTGTATTCCATACTTCTAGCGATTGGATTTCACTCAAAACTCACCAAATGACTCCTCACACCATATTATGATGTTGCCCAAGTTTGGGGCCCGATCCAAAATCAATAGGTATGAGAAATTGGACAATTCAAGTTCAACGGCAGTTCGTTCCTAATTGGATTGGTTGGTGTATTCCATACTTCTAGCGATTGGATTTCACTCAAAACTCACCAAATGACTCCTCCTTCCATATTATGATGTTGCCCAAGTTTTGGGCTCGATC
This sequence comes from Prunus avium, assembly GCF_965620075.1. Classification (NCBI taxonomy): domain Eukaryota; kingdom Viridiplantae; phylum Streptophyta; class Magnoliopsida; order Rosales; family Rosaceae; genus Prunus; species Prunus avium. The sequence continues at coordinate 21,267,932 of NC_142286.1, read as the reverse complement.
CGAAATCAATAGGTGTGAGAAATTGGACAATTCAAGTTCAACGACAGTTCGTTCCTAATTGGAGTGGTTGGTGTATTCCATACTTCTAGCGATTGGATTTGACGCAAAAGTCCCCAAATGTCTTCTCCCACCATATTATGATGTTTCCAAAGTTTGGGGCTCGATCCGATATCAATAGGTGTGAGAAATTGGACAATTCAAGTTCAACGGCAGTTCGTTCCTAATTGGAGTGGTTGGTGTATTCCATACTTCTAGCGCTTGGATTTGACGCAAAAGTCCCCAAATGACTCCGCCCACCATATTATGATGTTGCCAAAATTTGGGGCTCGATCCGATATCAATAGGTGTGAGAAAGTGGACAATTCAAGTTCAACGGCAGTTCGTTCCTAATTGGAGTGGTTCATTTATTGCATACTTCTAGCGATTGGATTTCACTCAAAACTCACCAAATGACTCCTCCCACCATATTATGATGTTGCCCAAGTTTGGGTCTCGATCCGAAATCAATAGGTGTGAGAAATTGGACAATTCAAGTTCAGCGGCAGTTCATTCCTAATTGGTGTGGTTGGTGTATTCCGTACTTCCAGCGATTGGATTTCACTCAAAACTCACCAAATGACTCCTCCCACCATATTATGATGTTGCCCAGGTTTTGGGCTCGATCCGAAATCAATAGGTGTGAGAAATTGGACAATTCAAGTTCAACGGCAGTTTGTTCCTAATTGGAGTGGTTGGTGTATTCCATACTTCTAGCGATTGGATTTTACTCAAAACTCACCAAATGACTTCTCTCACCATATTATGATGTTGCCCAAGTTTGGGGCTCGATCCGAAATCAGTAGGTGTGAGAAATTGGACAATACAAGTTCAACGGCAGTTCGTTCCAAATTTGAGTGGTTGGTGTATTCCATAATTCTAGCGATTGGATTTCACTCAAAACTCACAAAATGACTCCTCCCACCATATTATGATTGATCGGTTCATAGTTGAATATCATTTTGTACCCTTCTAGCTTATGATTTGGTTATGTTATTGAGTTAAACTTGTGCTTTTAATCCATTTTCTGTTTTGATAAGTCCATAATTTCATACACTTGCTTGCCTTCTTTACTTAGTGATTTTACTTAGTTTCTCTTTATTTTGAGTCGCTTACCTCTGTTTGTGTGTTTTGTAGGTTAAGATAGCAAGAGATTACATTTGATGCAATCCATGCATGTTATGGGCTGATTGGCAAAGAGCAAGAGCTTAAAGACAAAACCAAAGTTGGGCCACACTCCTTGTCAGTCCAATTTCGTAAGTCACCTTGCAGGTCTCATTTCAGCAATCTGCACAACTCGGATGAGAAGACATTCTGCATAGAAGTTGTTCAATTGGGTGTCTAGTATAACATATCCAAAAGTCAGCCCAATTGAACATATGTGGAGTCCTTAGCCCGTCCAACACTGAACCATGCTCAGGAGGATTTGCAGCTGCCAGCTTTGAGCCTTGTCTCCTCCTTTAAGCCATGTTCCTCACCCATGCTGCAACTGACTTTGGATCCAACATAATGAGTGAAGTGGGGAGACATTCCAGCTATGAAATTCTAAAGGAGCAAGTTGGTACATGTTAAGCTCATAATTTCATACATATACATGCCCAAATTTACTTACTTCTTTTGCTTAGTTTCCTAGATTTCTATGTTATTTGCCTCTCTTTGTGTGTTTTGTAGGCAAAAAGAGCAAGAGAGCATAATTCATGCAATTCAAGCATGTTAAGGCCTAATTTGGATGAATCGATGAAGAGCTTAAAGACAAACTCATTTTGGCTACAGCCCCCTGCCAGTCCAGTTTCGTAGGTCATATTGCAAGCTTTGTTTCAGCAACCTACATAGCTCGGATGAGGCCGTATTCTTCATGAAAGTTGTTCCAATGGGTGTGTACTATAACATATCCAAAATTCAGCCCCATTGGATAAATATGGAGTCTGTTACCTAGCAAACACAGAGCCATGTTTTGGCCTTAACTTCTTCATCCGAGCTTGGATTGGGCCAATACTTGTGTGGTTGGATCAGACACATTCTGAACTTCAATTTGGAGTGCTTAAAGTCGTCATTTGCTTAAGAGAAGCCCAATTTGTAAGCCCTTGAAGTTGCTGGTCATGCTGACCTCAGGATGAGCTATTGTTTCTGGTTGGAAGCTTGGTCATGGTGACATGAAGATGAGCTAGGGCTGCTGGTGGGATTTATTGGTGAAGTGCATCAACCAATTCTGATTTTCTAATACAAGTGCATCAACCAATTCAAATTTTCTAATACAAGTGCATCAACCAATTCAAGATTTTATAATACAAGTGTTGTATGCATTAGCCATATTGAATTCATATTTTCACTTCCCCTAGGCCTATAAATAGGGATGTTCTCTAAGCTTGTAAACACACCCCAAGGGGGGGAGCTCTCAAACACTTCTCTAGAGCTCCCTTCCCTTCTCTCCCTCAAATTCTCTTAATTTTGCTTTCTAGTTCTCAATTCTAGCTTTCCTTTTGCTTCTTAGTTGTAATTTATTTTTCTTTGTTATGTAAATTCTTTTCTTAAGTTTTCAAGTTGAATTAGTTTCCAAGTTTTAATTATGGTTTTTGTTCTTATTCATTATGCTTATAAGTTAATATGCTAGTTTGAATGATTGATCACCATTTAGGCTTGCATGTTAGCTATCTTGGTTTGAATTAAGAGTATACACCATGCTTTAATTCGAATTGAACTATGAATAGGAAGAGTATGTATGGACATTCGACAACAGGGATTAGATACATACTTGGTTGTTTAAAATGTTCTTCTATGCTTAATGGGTTCCTAATGCTTAATTTTAGGTTAGACAACAAATGATCAAATTAGGGAATTAGGAACACAAGGTTATGACCACACACCATGGCTTAATCATACTTTAGCTAGAATCAATCCATTAATCTAAATTGAACTTGGGAACTTATTTGCTTGAGTTACTTATTTCTTTCTTCCTTGTTTTATGTTCTTTGTTTTTGTTTCTATTTTGTGTAGGGAAACTAAATTGGATCATTCAATCACCAATCCCTGTGGAATCGACCTCGCACTTACATATGCTATACTACCAACGGTTTGTGCACTTGCGAGTATCACAAGTTGAGGATGCAGCTTAATCCATTTTGGTGCAGCTGAAATCTACACAACAGTACATGCTGGAGTTATTATAGAGAAAGCATGTGCATGCATGTGAAGCAAAGAGAAAGGAGAGAGAGAAGAATGAGGAATGATGAGAGGCATTTTGCTTCAGCCTTTGAACATGGGAATTGAATTGGCAGATCACTTTGGAGCTGGAGATCAGGTTTTAATTGAAAGAGAAATCATGTGCATGCATGTGAAGCAAAAAGAAAGCAAAGAAAGCAAAAAGAAACCAAATTTGAGCTCCATTGGATACGTTTTGAAACCTCTGGCCTTCCTACACCAAGCCTGGTTCAGAAAACTCGTTTTTCAGCAACCAAAAGGCAACCACATGGGTTGGCAGCAAAGGCAGCCACAACTGATCACCTTTGAACCCATTTGAAGATGCTTGAGGTGCAGCAGCAAAAGATGAAGGATGGTGTGGGAATCCATCATGATGTTCCTCCCTCTTAGCCCTATAAATAGAGAAGTGTTGAGCCTATTCCTAACAACTAAAATGAGTTATTAAAAATAGAAACTTCAATTCTCGCAAGTGCACGAACCATTTATAGTATAGCTTATGAAATACGAGGTCGATCCCACGGAGAATGGTAACTTGGTTGCAAGTTAAACTACTTAGAATGATGGAAAAACTGAAAACAAAGAAACAAACTAACTAACAATTGGCAAGGTCTAGGACAGAATCCTAGCACCACACACGCACTCGAATGGGGGGTTTTTGTTGTTTAAATGAAAACAAGAGAATGAAATGGAAGTGCTGGAAGTAAACAATGGCAGCAATGAACAAGTTGTGAAACAATGATTGAGAAGTGTTAGAGCCTTGGAATCTACCACTAGTCTTCCTATCCAAGTTATGAATGCATAGAAATTGACTCAAGCTTCATTAACAATAGATTATCGCATACAAGCCTATGGTATCTAGGTGCAGGATGCATGATTCTCCTAAGGCATGTAATTGTGCATGGTATCTACACAACACGTGATGTCTAATATGCAACCTAAGCATGGTATCTACTTAGAATAAAGCATATAAGAGTCATTAAGTTCCTTGAGAATATGATAATCACACAAGTCCTAGAACATGGTATCTGTCCTAGTCAACCTATGGTTATTAACCCCTTGAATGATTCTTAGGCCATTCATGTGTTGCTTGTGAAAGGAGAGTAGAATTGGTGAATCTAAACCCCTTCCCAACCTGTGCTAGATGCATAAAATCCTAGTTAGCTACTCCAAGAAAACATACATCAAGCACATAATAAGCTGGAGATTAACAACTTGATAATGAAAGCAAGGAAATCAATTAACTATGAAATCATCCATAACATTGAATATTCATGACTAGGGCTTCATCCTAAGCCCTAACAAAATGGATTAGTTAAACATAATTATGAATACAGAAGATAAGAAATACATAGGTAGAATAAAGAGAATAGAAGAACTAGCTGGTGGCAGCAAGGTAGTTTCCAGGACAGCTCCCAGCTCTCCCTCCTTTGCAGCTAGCTCTCTCTCTCTCTCTTTGTGGTGAATCTGAATGTGTGTATGGAAGTAATGGATGAAGTGAATTGTATCTGGGATGTGGAATGGAAGTGGTATTTAAAGGGAGAAGGAAAGGGGAATTCTGAATTGAATATGACTAATGCATACAACACTTGTATTTAGATAATCAGAATTGGTTGCTGCACTAATAAATCCCACCAGCAGCCATAGGTCATCTTCATGTCAGCATGATCAAGCATCCATCCAGAAACCAATAGTTCATGCCTAGCTCACCATGACCAAGCATCCATCAGCTCATCCTCATGTCAGCATGATGTGTATTTTGATGGGCTCACGGATTGGGTTTGGCTGAATCCAAATATGACTTTAAGATATCCATTTTGAAGTTCAGAATGTCTCTGATCCAACCACACAAGTATTGGCCCAATCCAAGCTCGGATGAAGAAGATAAGTCCGAAATGAACTTCTAACTCAATATCCAGTTTTTGCACGTTTTGCACCATTTTGCTTCAAAAGCAATCTCTTGCTGCCTTCAACCTATAGAACACACAAACATAGGTAAGTGACTTGAAATAAAGAGAAACTAAACAAAATTACTAAGTAACGAAGGCATGCAAATGTGTGAAATTATGAACTTATCAAATACCCCCAAACTTAGACTTTGCTAGTCCTCGAGCAAACAAAATAAAACTACAACTTAGAAAACAGAAAATAAGCAGCTAGCCTTCCAAACAATATCCTCAAAGAATCATCAAAGTATATGGTTCCAAAGAAACACAACAATCACAATCTAAGTTCCACACATGATTCAAGAGTGTGCAAAGCTTACAATGACATCCTTAAGTGTAGTGTGTGAATGCCAAATCAGAACAACACCTGCAACTCAAATAAGTACATGCACACACACTTAAAGCACAATCAAGAATTTCGAGCCCCATAAGCTCATTATGAAATCAGCTCTCCACAGTAATACCACACATTACCAAGGATCAAAAGGACTTTACAAGGGTTGTAATGAGGCTTAGGGTAGTGGTTGAATGAAAGAGGAGACATGGAGATATAACAACATTTTGAGCACAACTAAAGCATAGGTAAAAGCATGAGAGATTACTGAACTTTGTAACAAGCAAGGAACACATACATGAGCAGATTTTCAACATAATTTCAGCACCTTCAAATGTGTTATTTGGCCTAATTTTGTGGCTCTTTACCCTAGATCACCATGATCTTTCCTTATAACACCCTAGGGCCGTGACTACATTGGTCACACTTCATTACCTCTTTTGATTAGTTAACAATACCCCAAAACTTATTTCTTTTCAACACTTGGGTTACAGCACTAATGACTCACTTTTGCTCCAAAAACCTTGCAATCTTTATGACTCTCCTTTAAAGATAGCTTTAATTGCTCAAAGAATAGGTAAAGATAAGAAACAGAGATTTATTATGGTAGAAATGGTTTACACAAAGAAAGGCTTAACGTAGGCTCAAATGGATTGACTAGGGATGAATACATGTAGAGGGATGGTTAGAAAGGCTCAAACGATTTAAACATGGCCTAAATCACTTCCTAAGCATTGTATGGCAACAGAATGTCTCAAGAGATATTCAAATAAGTTCTAGAGCATGAAACCAAGATCATGAAATAAGCAGAATTGCATAACATCTCCAAGTAGCAAGAAATTGGACTAACTTGGCAAAGTGCTCAATAAGTGCAAGGATGGCATGCAAGACAAAGTTCACTCAGAATCACACATAGGCCTTAAACAATGACTATCAATTTCTGAAAAAAACATATTAGTATTAAATCCAAGTCTTATCATAGGTGTTTGGAAGGATAACGAAACAACACACAAAATCCTGCGTTATTAGACACTAGACACACTTAAAAATTTTAAAATTTGACAATAAAACAACATAACTGAATCCTTCCCCCCAAACTTAAATGAAACATTGTCCTCAATGTTTAGAGTATAAGAACAAGCAATGCCTCATAAATGAAAGGAAAGAAGATAAGGAAAAGACATAACCAAATGTTAGAGTTCAGAAAACAACTCCCCTTTGAAGCGATTAGGACGCAAGCAAGCTCCTTGCACGTTCTATCTTCTCCTCATCACCTTGGGTTGCCTCCCAAGAAGCGCTAAGTTTTATGTCTTCAGCCGGACGTCCAAACTTTGGTGAGCTTCAAGAGAGTGGTGGAGGCTCCTTGAGTGCTTGAGACTCAATATTGGCATCAAAGTTGGCATCAAAGTAAGGTTTCAACCGATGTCCGTTCACCTTGAAGGTGCTGCCATCCTTAATATTTTGAATCTCCACTGCGCCATGATCAAACACATTAGTAATAACAAAAGGGCCAATCCACCGAGAACGAAGCTTACCTGGGAAGAGCTTAAGGCGTGAATTGAATAAGAGAACCTTCTGCCCTTCCTCAAACGTCTTCCTAAGAATCTTCTTGTCATGATACTGCTTTGTTTTCTCCTTATAAAGCTTAGCGTTCTCATACGCCTCATGTCGCAACTCCTCCAACTCATTGAGTTGAAGCCTCCTCTTTTCACCAGCAGCTTTCATGTCAAAATTGAATGCCTTGATCGCCCAATAAGCCCTGTGCTCAAGCTCCACTGGTAAGTGACAAGGTTTACCAAAAACAAGTCTATATGGAGACATACCTATGGGGGTCTTATAAGCTGTCCTATAAGCCCACAATGCATCCTCCAAACGCATGTACCAATCCTTCCTTGTGGTGTTCACTGTCTTCTCAAGTATGTGCTTAATCTCCCTATTGCTTATCTCAACCTGCCCACTAGTTTGAGGATGGTAGGGTGTTGCCACCTTATGCTTGATTCCATACTTCTTCAAGAGTGCTGCAAAAGCTTGGTTAACAAAATGGGAGCCACCATCACTAATGATTGCTCTTGGTGTGCCAAACCTTGTAAAAATATTTCCTCTGAGAAAACTGATCACAATCTTAGCATCATTAGTTCTAGTGGCAATGGCTTCCACCCATTTGGAAACATAATCGACAGCAACTAATATATATTCAAATCCATAAGAAGTAGGAAAAGGGCCCATGAAATCAATTCCCCAAACATCAAATATATCAATGACTAAGATATTAGTGAGAGGCATCTGATTTCTAGCATGCAAATTACCCATCCGTTGGCATCTATCACATGAAGCACAAAATGTATAAGCATCCTTAAAAAGGGTAGGCCAAAAGAAACCTGATTGTAGCACTTTGTTGGCAGTCTTCTTTGCTCCAAAATGGCCTCCGCATGCATGGGAGTGACAAAACTCTAGAATGCTCTTAAAATCACCTTCAGGCACACACCTTCGAATTACTTGGTCCGGACAATGCTTGAATAGGTATGGATCATCCCAAAAGTAGTATCTTGCTTGTTTCCTAAGCTTGTCACGTTGGAATGTAGATAACCCTGTAGGGAGTTCGTTAGTGCATAAGTAGTTAACAATATCAGCAAACCAAGGCAATGGATTAAGAGAATTCAAAGCACAAATAGAGAAGAGTTGCTCATCAGGGAAGCTTTCACGCAATGGCAGTGAATCCTCCTCTTCATTAGATACATGCACCAATCTACTCAAGTGATCAGCCACCACATTCTCACTTCCTTTCTTATCTTTTATCTCCAAGTCAAACTCTTGCAACAAGAGGATCCATCTAATGAGGCGTGGCTTGGCATCCTTTTTAGCTAACAAGTATTTCAATGCTGCATGATCAGTGTAAACAATGACCTTGTTAGTAATCAAATAAGATCTGAACTTCTCTAAAGCAAATATGACAGCTAATAACTCCTTCTCTGTGGTGGAATAGTTGAGTTGGGCATCGTTGAGGGTTCTACTAGCATAGTAGATGGCATGTGGCTTCTTATCAACTCGCTGCCCCAAAACAGCTCCAACAGCATAATCTGAGGCGTCACACATCAGTTCAAAAGGCAAGCTCCAATCCGGTGGCATAATGATTGGGGCAGTTGTGAGCATCATTTTCAAAGCATTGAAAGCATTCTCACAGTTTTGATCAAACACAAAATCCATGTCCTTGGCAAGGAGATTGCACAAAGGCCTTGCAATCTTAGAAAAATCTTTAATGAAACGCCTATAGAAACCTGCATGGCCAAGGAAAGAACGTACTTCTTTGACAGAAGTAGGTGAGGGCATAGAAGCAATCAAATCAATCTTAGCTTTATCTACCTCAATTCCATTACTAGAGATGACATGACCAAGAACTATGCCTTGGTTAACCATAAAATGACATTTTTCCCAATTAAGCACAAGGTTATTTTGTTCACATCTAGCCAACACCTTAGATAAGTTATGCAAACATTGATCAAAAGAATCACCAAAGACAGAGAAGTCATCCATGAATACCTCAATAAACCTTTCTACCATGTCGGAGAAAATGCTCATCATGCACCTTTGGAAAGTGGCTGGGGCGTTGCAAAGACCAAAGGGCATCCTCCTATAAGCAAAAGTACCAAAGGGACATGTGAAGGTTGTCTTCTCTTGATCTTCTGGGGCTATGGCGATTTGGTTGTAACCTGAATATCCATCAAGGAAGCAATAGTGGCTATGGCCAGCCAATCTCTCAAGCATTTGATCAATAAATGGAAGAGGGAAGTGATCCTTGCTTGTTGCTGTGTTGAGCTTCCTATAATCAATGCAAACTCTCCAGCCCGTGGTCATCCGTGTTGGTACAAGCTCGTTTGCTTCATTCTTCACCACTGTGATACCTGATTTCTTGGGGACAACTTGTATTGGGCTCACCCATTTACTGTCAGAAATAGGGTAAATAATACCAACATCTAAAAGCTTCATTACTTCTTTCCTTACCACCTCCTTCATGTTTGGATTGAGACGTCTTTGGGCATCCCTCTTAGGCACTGCATTGTCCTCCAATAGTATCCTATGCATGCACGATGTTGGGCTTATGCCTTTGATATCTGCAATGCTCCATCCAATCGCAGTTTTGTGCTCTTTTAGAACCCTCAAAAGCTTCTTCTCATCATTTGGTTCGAGGTGTGAGGCAATGATAACAGGTAGAGTCTCACTCTCACCTAAATAAGCATATTTAAGGTGTGTTGGCAATTGCTTTAATTCCAACTCCGGTGCCTGCACAATAGAAGGTAAAACCTTATTAGTAGGTGCGGGTAAAGATTCAAATTGGTTTGCATACCTCTTTCCCACTTCTATGTAGCTATCCATGCTGCAAACAAGCTCAAGAAGTAAAGGAGAGATCACAGCCTCTAATCTGTCCACTTCTTCTTTCCTTATGCTTTGTGTGATGCATGCTTCAATAGGCTCCAAATAACTCATTGGCAGTGCTTCTTTCACCATATTATCAATTGCATCAAGCTGGAAAACTTCATGCTCATCACTTGGAAACTTGGAGGCTTCAAACACTTTGAATGCTATTGTCTCATCAAACACGTTCATAGTCAATGTACCCTTCTTCACATCAATAATTGCACCGGCAGTTGCCATGAATGGACGACCAAGAATGAGTGGTAACTGATTGTCTTGAATTGGTGCTTCTTCCATTTCCAACACCAAGAAATCAGCTGGCAAAATCAGCTCTTCTACTTTCACCAAAACATCTTCTAGAATGCCCCTAGGGTACCTGATAGTTCTATCTGCCAATTGAATGCTCACAGATGTGGCTTGCAACTCACCAAGGTTAAGTTTCTCATAAACATGATATGGCATAAGGTTAATGGATGCACCAAGATCAAGCAAAGCTTTTTGAAACTTAAAATCACCAACTATACAAGGTATAGAAAATGAACCTGGATCCTTTAGCTTTGGAGGTAGCTTTCTTTGTAAGACTGCACTAACCTCTTCACTTAATGCAACCTGTTCATGCTCTTTGAATCTCCTCTTGTTAGTGCATAGATCCTTCAAAAATTTTGCATATTTTGGAATCTGAGCAATGGCATTGAGCAATGGGATGTTGATTTGCACTTTCTTGAATATTTCCATTATCTCATCCAAGCCTTGATCTTTCTTTGACTTTGATAACCTGCTGGGAAAGGGTGCAATAGGCCTAAAAGCATTAGATGAAATTGGAACTTGATTAGCATTAGATGATACCTTAGGGCCTGTGCTCTTTCCAAGAGAATTGAGGGGCTGTTTGGTGGAACCTGTGGGCTGCCCTTGTGGTGGCTGAATGATCTCCACGTTTTCTCCATCTTCTTGCTCTTCATTGGCATCTCCAACCTTATTATCAACTTGTTTACCACTTCTCAAGATGTGCACTGCTTTAACTTGCTCATGATGCCTTGGATTCACCTCCGTTTGGCTTGGAAAAGTTCCGGATGCTCTATTGCTCATGGAGGATGCAATCTGCCCAACTTGCACTTCTAGTTTGTTCACTGCATTTTGAAGATTCTGATTGGTTTGCATCTGTTGCCCCATGAACTTCTTGAACATGTCTTGCAATTCTCCCATTTGATCACCCCTTTGCTCTTGTACTTGTTGGGGAGCTTGCTGGAATTGCCTTTGTTGTATTTGAAATCCTGGGGGAGGTCCTTGAGATTGTTGCACATTTGAATTATTGCTCCACCTGAAATTAGGATGATTTCTCCACCCCGGATTGTATGTGTTTGAGTAAGGATCATTCTGAGGATTCCTTCCTTGAAGGGCATTTGCTTGCTCTAGCATGTGCTTTGCAAAAGATTGGTCTTGAACTTCCTCTTTGCTTCCTAGAGGGCCAGTCACTGCCTGTTGAAGCAAAGAACACATAACATCAAGTTTTGCATTAATCTCATTATTAGTACTTACCTCAGAGACCACAGCTTTCATAGGAGCTCCTCTTCCTTTATTGTAGCTCCATTGTTGAGAGTTGGTACTCAAAGATTCAAAGAGAGTAAAAGCCTCATCTGCTGTTTTGTTCATCAGTCCTTCTCCACTTGTTGCATCTACCATCATCCTTTCGGAATCAAGCAAACCTTCATAGAAAGATTGCATTTGCATCCAACTCTCTATATTGTGGTGTGGGCAAGAACTCATCATCTCCTTGTACCTCTCCCAGCATTCATGAAAAGCTTCTCCTTCTCTTTGTGTGAAACCAAGAATTTCCTTTCTAATCTTGTTAGTCTTTTGAGCTGGAAAGAATTTCTGCAAAAACTTATTAGAAAGCTCATCCCAAGTACGAATTGAAGCATTAGGCAAAGAGTATAACCATGACTTAGCCTTATCTTTTAAACTGAATGGGAATAGCCTCATCTTAATCTGCTCATCATCAAGTCCTTGAATTTTGATTGTAGCACATATTTCAAAGAATTGCTTAACATGCATGTAAGGATCCTCAGTGGTATTACCATAATAAGTTGGAAGAAGATGAATCATACCACTTCTAAGCTCAAACCTGTCAATTGTGAGTTGAGGATAGACGATGCACGAAGGTTGATCAGTGACTTTGGGGATGGAAAATTCACGCAGGGGTTTCCTAGGTTGGACAACAAGCGCACCACCTCCTTCATCATTATTGTTGTTGTTTGGAATCTCTGCCATCTTGCTTGAACCTTCAGATTCGTAGCTCTCAGATTCAGCACTTAAAGAACTATAATTCCTCCTCAAACCAACACGTACAGCAAAAGTTCCTGGTGAAATTGGCTCAGAATCAGATTCGGACATATATGCACACACAAGAAACCAATTAGTGCCTTCAAATGGAAACTAAAAAGAAAAACAGAATACAGAAATAAAAACCAACGAAAACAAAAACAAAAACACTCAAAGTAATCTAACTATAGCACCATCGTTACCGGTTCCCCGGCAACGGCGCCAAAAACTTGTTGAGCCTATTCCTAACAACTAAAATGAGTTATTAAAAATAGAAACTTCAATTCTCGCAAGTGCACGAACCATTTATAGTATAGCTTATGAAATACGAGGTCGATCCCACGGAGAATGGTAACTTGGTTGCAAGTTAAACTACTTAGAATGATGGAAAAACTGAAAACAAAGAAACAAACTAACTAACAATTGGCAAGGTCTAGGACAGAATCCTAGCACCACACACGCACTCGAATGGGGGGTTTTTGTTGTTTAAATGAAAACAAGAGAATGAAATGGAAGTGCTGGAAGTAAACAATGGCAGCAATGAACAAGTTGTGAAACAATGATTGAGAAGTGTTAGAGCCTTGGAATCTACCACTAGTCTTCCTATCCAAGTTATGAATGCATAGAAATTGACTCAAGCTTCATTAACAATAGATTATCGCATACAAGCCTATGGTATCTAGGTGCAGGATGCATGATTCTCCTAAGGCATGTAATTGTGCATGGTATCTACACAACACGTGATCTCTAATATGCAACCTAAGCATGGTATCTACTTAGAATAAAGCATATAAGAGTCATTAAGTTCCTTGAGAATATGATAATCACACAAGTCCTAGAACATGGTATCTGTCCTAGTCAACCTATGGTTATTAACCCCTTGAATGATTCTTAGGCCATTCATGTGTTGCTTGTGAAAGGAGAGTAGAATTGGTGAATCTAAACCCCTTCCCAACCTGTGCTAGATGCATAAAATCCTAGTTAGCTACTCCAAGAAAACATACATCAAGCACATAATAAGCTGGAGATTAACAACTTGATAATGAAAGCAAGGAAATCAATTAACTATGAAATCATCCATAACATTGAATATTCATGACTAGGGCTTCATCCTAAGCCCTAACAAAATGGATTAGTTAAACATAATTATGAATACAGAAGATAAGAAATACATAGGTAGAATAAAGAGAATAGAAGAACTAGCTGGTGGCAGCAAGGTAGTTTCCAGGACAGCTCCCAGCTCTCCCTCCTTTGCAGCTAGCTCTCTCTCTCTCTTTGTGGTGAATCTGAATGTGTGTATGGAAGTAATGGATGAAGTGAATTGTATCTGGGATGTGGAATGGAAGTGGTATTTAAAGGGAGAAGGAAAGGGGAATTCTGAATTGAATATGACTAATGCATACAACACTTGTATTTAGATAATCAGAATTGGTTGCTGCACTAATAAATCCCACCAGCAGCCATAGGTCATCTTCATGTCAGCATGATCAAGCATCCATCCAGAAACCAATAGCTCATGCCTAGCTCACCATGACCAAGCATCCATCAGCTCATCCTCATGTCAGCATGATGTGTATTTTGATGGGCTCACGGATTGGGTTTGGCTGAATCCAAATATGACTTTAAGATATCCATTTTGAAGTTCAGAATGTCTCTGATCCAACCACACAAGTATTGGCCCAATCCAAGCTCGGATGAAGAAGATAAGTCCGAAATGAACTTCTAACTCAATATCCAGTTTTTGCACGTTTTGCACCATTTTGCTTCAAAAGCAATCTCTTGCTGCCTTCAACCTATAGAACACACAAACATAGGTAAGTGACTTGAAATAAAGAGAAACTAAACAAAATTACTAAGTAACGAAGGCATGCAAATGTGTGAAATTATGAACTTATCAAGAAGCCTTCAAGCTTCAAAACACACCCCAAGGGGGGGAGCTCTCAAACACTTCTCTAGAGCTCCCTTTCCTTCTCTCCCTCAAATTCTCTTAGTTTCCTTTCAAGTTGTCAATTGTTGTAACAAAATGAGTTTACTAAATTTTCCTTCAAGTTTTCTTAGTTCCACTTTACTTTTATTTGTAATGTACATTCTTTCTTAAGTATTCAAGTTTAATTAGTTTCCAGGTTTCAATTATGGTTTTTGTTCTTATTCATTATGCTTATAAGTTAATATGCTAGTTTGAATGGTTGATCACCATTTAGGCTTGCATGTTAGCTATCTTGGTTTGAATTAAGAGTAGACACCATGCTTTAATTCGAATTGAACTATGAATAGGAAGAGTATGTATGGACATTCGACAACAGGGATTAGATACATGCTTGGTTGTTTAAATTGTTCTTCTATGCTTAATGGGTTCCCAATGCTTAATTTTAGGTTAGACAACAAATGATCAAATTAGGGAATTAGGAACACAAGGTTTTGACCAAACACCATGGCTTAATCATACTTTAGCTAGAATCAATCCGTTAATCTAATTTAACTTGGGAACTTATTTGCTTGAGTTATTTCTTTTTTTTCTTGTTTTATTTATTTTCTTTTTCATTTCTGTTTTGTGTAGGGGAAATGAATTGGATCATTCAATCACCAATCCTCGTGGGATCGACCTCGCACTTACATATGCTATATTACCAAACGGCTCGTGCACTTGCGAGTATCACAAGATGGGGATGCAGCTGAATCCATTTTGGTGCAGCTGAATCGACGCAACAATGATGTTGCCCAAGTTTTGGGCTCGTTCCGAAATCAATAGGTGTGAGAAATTGGACAATTCAAGTTCAACGGCAGTGCGTTCCTAATTGGAGTGGTTGGTGTATTCCATACTTCTAGCGATTGGATTTCACTCAAAACTCACCAAATGACTCCTCCCACCATATTATCATGTTGCCCAAGTTTTGGGCTCGATCCGAAATCAATAGGTGTGAGAAATTGGACAATTCAAGTTCAACGGCAGTTCGTTCCTAATTGGAGTGGTTGGTGTATTCCATACTTCTAGCGATTGGATTTCACTCAAAACTCACCAAATGACTCTTCCCACCATATTATGATGTTGCCCAAGTTTTGGGCTCGATCCGAAATCAATAGGTGTAAGAAATTGGACAATTCAAGTTCAACGGCAGTTCGTTCCTAATTGGAGTGGTTGGTGTATTCCATATTTCTGGAGATTGGATTTCTCTCAAAACTCACCAAATGACTCCTCCCACCTTATTATGACGTTGCACAAGTTTGCGGTTCGATCCGAAATTAATAGGTGTTCCAAATTGGACAATTCAAGTTCAACGGCAGTTCGTTCCTAATTGGAGTGGTTGGGGTATTCCATACTTCTAGCGATTAGATTTCACTCAAAACTCACCAAATGACTCCTCCCACCATATTATCATGTTGCCCAAGTTTTGGGTTCGATCCGAAATCAATAGGTGTGAGAAATTGGACAATTCAAGTTCAACGGCAGTTCGTTCCTAATTGGAGTGGTTGGTGTATTCCATATTTCTAGCGACTGGATTTCACTCAAAACTCACCAAATGACTCCCCCCACCATATTATGATGTTGCCCAAGTTTTGGGCTCGATCCGAAATCAATAGGTGTAAGAAATTGGACAATTCAAGTTCAACGGCAGTTTGTTCCTAATTGGAGTGGTTGGTGTATTCCATATTTCTAGCGATTGGATTTCACTCAAAACTCCCCAAATGACTCCTCCCACCATATTATGATGTTGCACAAGTTTGGGGTTCGATCCGAAATCAATAGGTGTTCCAAATTGGACAATTCAAGTTCAACGGCAGTTCGTTCCTAATTGGAGTGGTTGGTGTATTCCATACTTCTAGCGATTGGATTTCACTCAAAACTCACCAAATGACTCCTCCCACCATATTATGATGTTGCCCAAGTTTTGAGCTCGATCCGAAATCAATAGGTGTAAGAAATTGGACAATTCAAGTTCAACGGCAGTTCGTTCCTAATTGGAGTGGTTGGTGTATTCCATATTTCTGGAGATTGGATTTCTCTCAAAACTCACCAAATGACTCCTCCCACCTTATTATGATGTTGCACAAGTTTGCGGTTCGATCCGAAATTAATAGGTGTTCCAAATTGGACAATTCAAGTTCAACGGCAGTTCGTTCCTAATTGGAGTGGTTGGGGTATTCCATACTTCTAGCGATTGGATTTCACTCAAAACTCACCAAATGACTCCTCCCACCATATTATCATGTTGCCCAAGTTTTGGGTTGTTCCGAAATCAATAGGTGTGAGAAATTGGACAATTCAAGTACAACGGCAATTCGTTCCTAATTGGAGTGGTTGGTGTATTCTGTACTTCTAGCGATTGGATTTCCCTCAAAACTCACCAAATGACTACTCCCACCATGTTATTATGTGGCCCAAGTTTTGGGCTCGATCCGAAATCAATAGGTGTGAGAAATTGCACAATTCAAGTTCAACGGCAGTTCGTTCCTAATTTGAGTGGTTGGTGTATTCCATACTTCTAGCGATTGGATTTCACTCAAAACTCACCAAATGACTCCTCCCACCATATTATGATGTTGCACAAGTTTGGGGTTCGATCCGAAATCAATAGGTGTGAGAAATTGGACAAGTCAAGTTCAACGGCAGTTCGATCCTAATTGGAGTGGTTGGTGTATTCCATACTTCTAGCGGTTGGATTTCACTCAAAACTCACCAAATGACTCCTCCCACCATGTTATTATTTTGCCCAAGTTTTGGGCTCGATCCGAAATCAATAGGTGTGAGAAATTGGACAATTCAAGTTCAACGGCAGTTCGTTCCTAATTGGAGTGGTTGGTGTATTCCATACTTCTAGCGATTGGATTTCATTCAAAAGTCACCAAATGACTCCTCCCACCATATTATGATGTTTCCCAAGTATTGGGCTCGATCCGAAATCAATAGCTGTAAGAAGTTGGACAAATCAAGTTCAATGGCAATTCGTTCCTAATTGGAGTGGTTGGTGTATTCCATACTTCTAGCGATTGGATTTCACTCAAAACTCACCAAATGACTCCTCCCACCATATTATGATGTTCCCTCAACACTCACCAAATGACTCCTCGCACCATATTATGACGTTGCCCATGTTTTGGGCTCGATCCGAAATCAATAGGTGTGAGAAATTGGTCCATTCAATTTCAACGATAGTTCGTTCCAAATTGGAGTGGTTGGTGTATTCCGTACGTCTAGTGATTGGATTTCACTCAAAACTCATCAAATGACTCCTCCCACCATATTATGATGTTGCCCAAGTTTTGGGCTCGATCCGAAATCAATAGGTGTTCCAAATTGGACAATTCAAGTTCAACGGCAGTTCGTTCCTAATTGGAGTGGTTGGTGTATTCCATACTTCTAGCGATTGGATTTCACTCAAAACTCACCAAATGACTCCTCCCACCATATTATGATGTTGCCCAAGTTTTGGGCTCGATCCGAAATCAATAGGTGTAAGAAATTGGACAATTCAAGTTCAACGGCAGTTCGTTCCTAATTGGAGTGGTTGGTGTATTCCATATTTCTGGAGATTGGATTTCTCTCAAAACTCACCAAATGACTCCTCCTACCTTATTATGATGTTGCACAAGTTTGCGGTTCGATCCGAAATTAATAGGTGTTCCAAATTGGACAATTCAAGTTCAACGGCAGTTCGTTCCTAATTGGAGTGGTTGGTGTATTCCTTACTTCTAGCGATTGGATTTCACTCAAAACTCAGCAAATGACTCCTCCCACCATATTATCGTGTTGCCCGAATTTTGGGCTCGATCCGAAATCAATAGGTGTGAGAAATTGCATAATTCAAGTTCAACGGCAGTTCGTAAATAATTGGAGGGGCTGGTGTATTCCATACTTCTAGCGATTGGACTTCACTCAAAACTCACCACATGACTCCTCCCACCATGTTATGTTGTTGCCCAAGTTTTGGGTTCGACCCGAAATCAATAGGTTTGAGAAATTGGAGAATTCAAGTTCAACGGTTGTTCGTTCCTAATTGGAGTGGTCGGTGTATTCCATACTTCTAGTGATTGGATTTCTCTCAAAACTCACCAAATGACTCCTCCCACCATATTATCATGTTGCCCAAGTTTTGGGCTCGATCCGAAATCAATTGGTGTGAGAAATTGGACAATTCAAGTTCAAAGGCAGATCGTTCCTAATTGGAGTGGTTGGTGTGTTCCATACTTCTAGCGATTGGATTTCACTCAAAACTCACCAAATGTCTCCTCCCGCCATATTATCATATTGCCCAAGTTTTGGGCTCGATCCGAAATCAATAGGTGTGAGAAATTGGACAATTGAAGTTCAACGGCAGTTCGTTCCTAATTGGAGTGGTTGGTAGATTCCATACTTCTAGCGATTGGATTTCACTCAAAACTCACCAAATGACTCCTCCCACCATATTATGATGTAGCCCAGGTTTGGGGTTCGATCCGAAATCAGTAGGTGTTCCAAGTTGGACAATTCAAGTTCAACGGCAGTTCGTTCCTAATTGGAGTGGTTGGTGTATTCCATACTTCTAGCGATTGGATTTCACTCAAAACTCACCAAATGACTCCTCCCACTATATTATTTTGTTGCACAAGTTTGGGGTTCGATCCGAAATCAATAGGTGTGAGAAATTGGACAATTCAAGTTCAACGGCAGTTCGTTCCTAATTGGAGTGGTTGGTGTATTCCTTACTTCTAGCGATTGGATTTCACTCAAAACTCACCAAATGACTCCTCCCACCATATTATCATGTTGCCCGAATTTTGGGCTCGATCCGAAATCAATAGGTGTGAGAAATTGCATAATTCAAGTTCAACGACAGTTCGTTCCTAATTGGAGTGGCTGGTGTATTCCATACTTCTAGCGATTGGACTTCACTCAAAACTCACCACATGACTCCTCCCACCATGTTATGATGTTGCCCAAGTTTTGGGTTCGACCCGAAATCAATAGGTTTGAGAAATTGGAGAATTCAAGTTCAACGGTTGTTCGTTCCTAATTGGAGTTGTTGGTGTATGCAATACTTCTAGCGATTGGATTTCACTCAAAACTCACCGAATGACTCCTCCCACCATATTATGATGTTGCCCAAGTTTGGGGCTCGATCCGAAATCAATAGGTGTGAGAAATTGGACAATTCAAGTTCAACGGCCCTTCGTTCATAATTGGAGTGGTTAGTGTATTCCATTCTTCTAGAGATTGGATTTCACTCAAAACTCACCAAATGACTCCTCCCACCATATTATGATGTTGCCCAAGTTTTGGGCTCGATCCAAAATCAATAGGTGTGAGAAATTGGACAATTCAAGTTCAACGGCAGTTCGTTCCTAATTGGAGTGGGTGGTGTATTCCATACTTCTAGTGATTGGATTTCACACAAAACTCACCAAATGACTCCTCCCACCATATTATGATGTTGCCCAAGTTTGGGGCTGGATCCGAAATCAATAGGTGTTCCAAATTGGACAATTCAAGTTCAACGGCAGTTCGTTCCTAATTGGAGTGGTTGGTGTATTCCTTACTTCTAGCGATTGGATTTCACTCAAAACTCACCAAATGACTCCTCCCACCACATTATGATGTCTCCTCATCCGAGTTGTACAGATTGTTAAAATGAGACCTGCAAGGTGACTTACGAAACTGGACTGACAAGAAGTGTGGCCCAACTTTGGTTTTGTCTTTAGGCTCTTGCTCTTTGCCAATCAGCCCTTAACATGCATGGATTGCATCAAATGTGATCTCTTGCTATCTTAACCTACAAAACACACAAACAGAGGTAAGTGACTCAAAATAAAGAGAAACAAAGCAAAATCACTAAGTAAAGAAGGCAAGCAAGTGTATGAAATTATGGACTTATCAAAACAGAAAATGGATTAAAAGCACAAGTTTAATTCAATAACATAACCAAATCATAAGCTAGAAGGGTACAAAATGATATACAATTATGAACCGATCAATTCCATACTTCTAGCGATTGTATTACACTCAAAACTCACCAAATGACTCCTCCCACCATATTATGATGTTGCCCAAGTTTGGGGTTCGATCCGAAATCAATAGGTGTGAGAAATTGGACAATTCAAGTTCAACGGCCGTTCGTTCCTAATTGGAGTGGTTGGCGTATTCCATACTTTTAGCGATTGGATTTCACTCAAAACTCACCAAATGACTCCGCCCACCATATTATGATGTTGCCCAAGTTTTGGGCTCGATCCGAAATCAATAGGTGTGAGAAATTGGACAATTCAAGTTCAACGGCAGTTCGTTCCTAATTGGAGTGGTTGGTGTATTCCATACTTCTAGCGATTGGATTTCACTCAAAACTCACCAAATGACTCCTCCCACCATATTATGATGTTGCACAAGTTTGGGGTTCGATCCGAAATCAATAGGTGTTCCAAATTGGACAATTCAAGTTCAACGGCAGTTCGTTCCTAATTGGAGTGTTCGGTGTATTCCATACTTCTAGCGATTGGATTTCACTCAAAACTTACCAAATGACTCCTCCCACCATGTTATTATGTTGCACAAGTTTGGGGTTCGATCCGAAATCAATAGGTGTGAGAAATTGGACAATTCAAGTTCACCGGCAGTTCGTTCATAATTGGAGTGGTTGGTGTATTCCATACTTCTAGTGATTGGATTTCACTCAAAACTCACCAAATGACTCCTCCCACCATATTACGTTGTTGCCCAAGTTTTGGGCTCGATCCGAAATCAATAGGTGTGAGAAATTGGACAATTCAAGTTCAACAGCAGTTCGTTCCTAATTGGAGTGGTTGGTGTATTCCATACTTCTAGCGATTGGATTTCACTCAAAACTCACCAAATGACTCCTCCCACCATATTATCATGTTGCCCAAGTTTTGGGCTCAATCCGAAATCAATACGTGTGAGAAATTGGACAATTCAAGTTCAACGGCAGTTCGTTCCTAATTGGAGTGGTAGGTGTATTCCATAATTCTAGCGATTGGATTTCACTCAAAACTCACCAAAGGACTACTCCCACCATATTATGATGTTGCCCAAGTTTTGGGCTCGATCCGAAATCATTAGGTGCTCCAAATTGGACAATTCAAGTTCAACGGCAGTTCGTTCCTAATTGGAGTGGTTCTTGTATTCCATACTTCTAGCGATTGGATTTCACTCAAAACTCACCAAATGACTCCTCCCACCATATTATGATGTTGCCCAAGTTTTGGGCTCGATCCGAAATCAATAGGTGTAAGAAATTGAACAATTCAAGTTCAACGGCAGTTCGTTCCTAATTGGAGTGGTAGGTGTATTCCATACTTCTAGCGATTGGATTTCACTCAAAACAAACCAAAATGACTCGTCCCACCGTATTATGATGTTGCCCAAGTTTTGGGCTCGATCCGAAATCAATAGGTGTGAGAAATTGGACAATTCAAGTTCAACGGCAGTTCGTTCCTAATTGGAGTGGTTGGTGTATTCCATACTTCTAGCGATTGGATTTCACTCAAAACTCACCAAATGACTCCTCCCACCATATTATGATGTTGCACAAGTTTGGGGTTCGATCCGAAATCAATAGGTGTTCCAAATTGGACAATTCAAGTTCAGCGGCAGTTCGTTCCTAATTGGAGTGTTCGGTGTATTCCATACTTCTAGCGATTGGATTTCACTCAAAACTTACCAAATGACTCCTCCCACCATGTTATTATGTTGCACAAGTTTGGGGTTCGATCCGAAATCAATAGGTGTGAGAAATTGGACAATTCAAGTTCACCGGCAGTTCGTTCATAATTGGAGTGGTTGGTGTATTCCATACTTCTAGCGATTGGATTTCACTCAAAACTCACCAAATGACTCCTCCCACCATATTATGATGTTGCACAAGTTTGGGGTTCGATCCGAAATCAATAGGTGTTCCAAATTGGACAATTCAAGTTCAGCGGCAGTTCGTTCCTAATTGGAGTGTTCGGTGTATTCCATACTTCTAGCGATTGGATTTCACTCAAAACTCACCAAATGACTCCTCCCACCATGTTATGATGTTGCACAAGTTTGGGGTTCGATCCGAAATCAATAGGTGTGAGAAATTGGACAATTCAAGTTCAACGACAGTTCGTTCCTAATTGGAGTGGTAGGTGTATTCCATACTTCTAGCGATTGGATTTCACTCAAAACTCCCCAAATGACTCCTCCCACCATATTATGATGTTGCCCAAGTTTTGGGCTCGATCCGAAATCAATAGGTGCTCCAAATTGGACAATTCAAGTTCAACGACAGTTCGTTACTAATTGGAGTGGTTGTTGTATTCCATACTTCTAGCGATTTGATTTCACTCAAAACTCACCAAATGACTCCTCCCACCATATTATGACGTTGCCCAAGTTTGGTGCTCGATCTGAAATCCATAGGTGTGAGAAATTGGACAATTCAAGTTCAACGGCAGTTCGTTCCTAATTGGAGTGGTTGGTGTATTCCATACTTCTAGCGATTGGATTTCACTCAAAACAAACCAAATGACTCGTCCCACCGTATTATGATGTTGCCCAAGTTTGGGGCTCGATCCGAAATCAATAGGTGTGAGAAATTGGACAATTCAAGTTCAACGGCAGTTCGTTCCTAATTGGAGTGGTTGGTGTATGCAATACTTCTAGCGATTGGATTTCACTCAAAACTCACCAAATGACTCCTCCCCCCAGATTATGATGTTGCCCAAGTTTTGGGCTCAATCCGAAATCAATAGGTGTAAGAAATTGGACAATTCAAGTTCAACGGCCGTACGTTCCTAGTTGGAGTGGTTGGTGTATTCCATACTTCTAGCGATTGGATTTCACTCAAAACTCACCAAATGACTCCTCCCACCATATTTTGATGTTGCCCAAGTTTGGGGTTCGATCCGAAATCAACAGGTGTGAGAAATTGGACAATTCAAGTTCAACGGCAGTTCGTTCCTAATTGGAGTGGTTGGTGTATTCCATACTTCTAGCGATTGGATTTCACTCAAAACTCACTAAATGACTCCTCCCACCATATTATCATGTTGCCCAAGTTTTGGGCTTGATCAGAAATCAATCGGTGTGAGAAATTGGACAATTCAAGTTCAACGGCAGTTCGTTCATAATTGGAGTGGTTGGTGTATTCTATACTTCTAGCGATTGGATTTCCCTCAAAACTCACCAAATGTCTACTCCCACCATATTATGACGTTGCCCAAGTTTTGGGCTCTATCCGAAATCAATAGGTGTTCCAAATTGGACAATTCAAGGTCAACGACAATTCATTCCTAATTGGAGTGGTTGGTGTATTCCATACTTCTAGTAATTGGATTTCTCTGAAAACTCCCCAATTGACTCCTCCCACCATATTATCATATTGCCCAAGTTTTGGGCTCGATCCGAAATCAATAGGTGTTCCAAATTGGACAATTCAAGTTCAACGACAGTTCGTTCCTAATTGGAGTGGTTGGTGTATTCCATACTTCTAGCAATTGGATTTCACTCAAAACTCACCAATTGACTCCTCCCACCATTTTATGATGTTGCCCAAGTTTTGGGCTCGATCCGAAATCAATAGGTGTGAGAAATTGGACAATTCAAGTTCAACGGCAGTTCGTTCCTAATTGGAGTGGTTGGTGTATTCCATACTTCTAGCGATTGGATTTCCCTCAAAACTCACCAAATGACTCCTCCCACCATATTATGATGTTGCCCAAGTTTGGTGCTCGATCTGAAATCCATAGGTGTGAGAAATTGGACAATTCAAGTTCAACGTCTGTTCGTTCCTAATTGGAGTGGTTGGTGTATTCCATTCTTCTTGCGATTGGATTTCACTCAAAACTCACCAAATGACTCCTCCCACCATATTATGATGTTGCCCAAGTTTGGTGCTCGATCTGAAATCCATAGGTGTGAGAAATTGGACAATTCAAGTTCAACGGCAGTTCGTTCCTAATTTGAGTGGTTGGTGTATTCCATACTTCTACCAATTGGATTTCTCTCAAAACTCACCAAATGACTTCTCCCACCATATTATGATGTTGCCAAAGTTTTGGGCTCGATCCGAAATCAATAGGTGTGAGAAATTGGACAACTCAAGTTGAACGACAGTTCGTTCCTAATTGGAGTGGTTGGTGTATGCCATACTTTTAGCGATTGGATTTCACTCAAAACTCGCCAAATGACTCCTCCCACCATATTATGATGTTGCCCAAGTTTTGGGCTCAATCCGAAATCAATAGGTGTAAGAAATTGAACAATTCAAGTTCAACGGCAGTACGTTCCTAATTGGAGTGGTTGGTGTATTCCATACTTCTAGCGATTGGATTTCACTCAAAACTCACCAAATGACTCCTCCCACCATATTTTGATGTTGCCCAAGTTTGGGGTTCGATCCGAAATCAACAGGTATGAGAAATTGGACAATTCAAGTTCAACGGCAGTTTGTTCCCAGTTGGAGTGGTTGGTGTATTCCATACTTCTAGCGATTGGATTTCACTCAAAATTCACTAAATGACTCCTCCCACCATATTATCTTGTTGCCCAAGTTTTGGGCTCGATCCGAAATCAATAGGTGTGAGAAATTGGACAATTCAAGTTCAACGGCAGTTCGTTCATAATTGGAGTGGTTGGTGTATTCTATACTTCTAGCGATTGGATTTCCCTCAAAACTCCCCAAATGACTCCTCCCACCATAGTATGGCGTTGCCCAAGTTTTGGGCTCGATCCGAAATCAATAGGCGTTCCAAATTGGACAATTCAAGTTCAGCGGCAGTTCGTTCCTAATTGGAGTGGTTGGTGTATGCAATACTTCTAGCGATTGGATTTCACTCAAAACTCACCAAATGACTCCTCCCCCCATATTATGATGTTGCCCAAATTTGGGGCTCGATCCGAAGTCAATAGGTGTGAGAAATTGGACAATTCAAGTACAACGGCCGTTCGTTCCTATTTGGAGTGGTTGGTGTATTCTACACTTCTAGTGATTGGATTTCACTCAAAACTTACCAAATGACTCCTCCCACCAAATTATGATGTTGCCCAAGTTTTGGGCTCGATCCGAAATCAATAGGTGTGAGAAATTGGACAATTCAAGTTCAACGGCAGTTCGTTCCTAATTGGAGTGGTTGGTGTATTCCATACTTCTAGCGATTGGATTTCACTAAAAACTCACAAAATGACTCCTCCCACCATATTATGTTGTTGCCCAAGTTTGGGGCTCGATCCGAAACCAATAGGTGTGAGAAATTGGACAATTCAGGTTCAACGGCAGTTCGTTCCTAATTGGAGTGGTTGGTGTATTCCATACGTCTAGCGATTGGATTTCACTCAAAACTCACCAAATGACTCCTCCCACCATATTATGATGTTGCCCAAGTTTGGGGCTCGATCCGAAATCAATAGGTGTGAGAAATTGGACAATTCAAGTTCACCGGCAGTTCGTTCATAATTGGAGTGGTTGGTGTATTCCATAATTCTGGCGATTTGATTTCACTCAAAACTCACCAAATGACTCCTCCCACCATATTATGATGTTGCCCAAGTTTGGGGCTCGATCCGAATTCAATAGGTGTGAGAAATTGGACAATTCAAGTACAACGGCCGTTCGTTCCTATTTGGAGTGGTTGGTGTATTCTGTACTTCTAGTGATTGGATTTCACTCAAAACTCACCAAATGACTCCTCCCACCATATTATCATGTTGCCCATGTTTTGGGCTCAATCCGAAATCAATAGGTGTGAGAAATTGGACAATTCAAGTTCGACGGCAGTTCGTTCCTAATTGGAGTGGTAGGTGTATACTTCTAGCGATTGGATTTCACTCAAAACTCACCAAATGACTCCTCCCACCATATTATGAGGTTGCCCAAGCTTTGGGCTCGATCCGAAATCAATAGGTGCTCCAAATTGGACAATTCAAGTTCAACGGCAGTTCGTTCCTAATTGGAGTGGTTGTTGTATTCCATACTTCTAGCGATTGGATTTCACTCAAAACTCACCAAATGACTCCTCCCACCATATTTTGATGTTGCCCAAGTTTTGGGCTCGATCCGAAATCAATAGGTGTAATAAATTGGACAATTCAAGTTCAACGGCAGTTCGTTCCTAATT
This sequence comes from Prunus avium, assembly GCF_965620075.1. Classification (NCBI taxonomy): domain Eukaryota; kingdom Viridiplantae; phylum Streptophyta; class Magnoliopsida; order Rosales; family Rosaceae; genus Prunus; species Prunus avium. The sequence continues at coordinate 21,241,622 of NC_142286.1, read as the reverse complement.
GGAGTGGTTGGTGTATTCCATACTTCTAGCGATTGGATTTCGCTCAAAACAAACCAAATGACTCGTCCCACCATATTATGATGTTGCCCAAGTTTTGGGCTCGATCCGAAATCAATAGGTGTGAGAAATTGGACAATTCAAGTTCAACGGCAGTTCGTTCCTAATTGGAGTGGCTGGTGTATTCCATACTTCTAGCGATTGGACTTCACTCAAAACTCACCAAATGACTCCTCCCACCATGTTATGATGTTGCCCAAGTTTTGGGTTCGATCCGAAATCAATAGGTGTGAGAAATTGGACAATTCAAGTTCAACGGTTGTTCGTTCCTAATTGGAGTTGTTGGTGTATGCAATACTTCTAGCGATTGGATTTCACTCAAAACTCACCAAATGACTCCTCCCACCATATTATGATGTTGCCCAAGTTTGGGGCTCGATCCGAAATCAATAGGTGTGAGAAATTGAACAATTCAAGTTCAACGGCCGTTCGTTCCTAATTGGAGTGGTTGTTGTATTCCATACTTCTAGCGATTGGATTTCACTCAAAACTCACCAAATGACTCCTCCCACCATATTATGATGTTGCCCAAGTTTGGGGCTCGATCCGAAATCAATAGGTGTGAGAAATTGGACAATTCATGTACAACGGCCGTTCGTTCCTAATTGAAGTGGTTGGTGTATTCTATACTTCTAACGATTGGATTTCACTCAAAACTCACCAAATGACAACTCCCACCATATTATGATGTTGCCCAAGTTTTGGGCTCGATCAAAGATCAATAGGTGTAAGAAAATGGACAATTCAAGTTCAACGGCAGTTCGTTCCAAATTGGAGTGGTTGGTGTATTCCATACTTCTAGTGATTTGATTTCACTCAAAACTCACCAAATGACAACTCCCACCATATTATGATGTTGCCCAAGTTTTGGGCTCGATCCGAAATCAATAGGTGTGAGAAATTGGACAATTGAAGTTCAACGGCAGTTCGTTCCTAATTGGAGTGGTTGGTGTATTCCATACGTCTAGCGATTGGATTTCACTCAAAACTCACCAAATGACTCCTCCCACCATATTATGATGTTGCCCAAGTTTGGGGCTCGATCCGAAATCAATAGGTGTGAGAAATTGGACAATTCAAGTTCAACGGCAGTTCGTTCCTAATTGGAGTGGTTGGTGTATTCCATACTTCCAGCGATTGGATATCACTCAAAACTCACCAAATAACTCCTCCCACCATATTACGATGTTGCCCAAGTTTTGGGCTCGATCCGAAATCAATTGGTGTGAGAAATTGGACACTTCAAGTTCAACGGCAGTTCGTTCCTAATTGGGGTGGTTGGTGTATTCCATACTTCTAGCGATTGGATTTTATTCGAAACTCATCTAATGACTCCTCCCACCATATTATGATGTTGCCCAAGTTTGGGGCTCGATCCAAAATCAACAGGTCCGAGAAATTGGACACTTCAAGTTCAACGGCAGTTCGTTCCTAATTGGAGAGGTTGGTGTATTCCATACTTCTAGCGATTGGATTTCCCCCAAAACTCACCAAATGACCCCTCCCACCATATTATCATGTTGCCCAAGTTTTGGGATCGATCCGAAATCAATAGGTGTGAGAAATTGGACAATTCAAGTTCAACGGCAGTTCGTTCCTAATCGGAGTGGTTGGTGTATTCCATACTTCTAGCGATTGGATTTCACTCAAAACTCTCCAAATGACTCCTCCCACCATATTATTATGTTGCCCAAGTTTGGGGCTCGATCCGAAATCATTAGGTGTGAGAAATTGGACAATTCAAGTTGAACGGCAGATCGTTCCTAATTGGAGTGGTTGGTGTATTCCATACTTCAAGCGATTGGATTTCACTCAAAACTCCCCAAATGACTCCTCCCACCATATTATGAAGTTGCCCAAGTTTTGGGCCCGATCCGAAATCAATAGGTGTGAGATATTGGACAATTTAAGTTCAACGGCAGTTTTTTCCAAATTGGACTGGTTGGTGTATTCCGTACTTCTAGCGATTGGATTTCACTCAAAACTCACAAAATGATCCCTCTCCCCATATTATAATGTTGCCCAAGTTTTGGGCTCGATCCGAAATCAATAGGTGTGAGAAATTGGACAATTCAAGTTCAACGACAGTTCGTTCCAAATTCGGGTGGTTGGTGCATTCCATACTTCTAGCGATTGGATTTCACTCAAAACTCACCAAATGACTCCTCCCACCATATTATGATGTGGCCCAAGTTTTGGGCTCGATCCGATATCAATAGGTGTGAGAAATTGGACAATTCAAGTTCAACGGTACTTCGTTCCTAATTGGAGTGGTTGGTGTATTCCATACTTCTAGCAATTGGATTTCACTCACAACTCACAAAATGACCCCTCCCACCATATTACGATGTTGCCCAAGTTTTGGGCTCGATCCGAAATCAATAGGTGTGAGAAATTGGACAATTCAAGTTCAACGACTGTTCGTTCCTAATTGGTGTGGTTGGTGTATTCCATACTTCTAGCGATTGGATTTCACTCAAAACTCACCAAATGACTCCTCCCACCATATTATGAAGTTGCCCAAGTTTTGGGCCCGATCCGAAATCAGTAGGTGTGAGAAATTGGACAATTCAAGTTCAACGGCAGTTCGTTCCTAATTGGAATGGTTGGAGGATTCCATACTTCTGGCGACTGGATTTTACTCAAAACTCACCAAATGACTACTCCCACCATATTATGCTGTTGCCCAAGTTTTGGGCATGATCCGAAATCAATAGGTGATAGAAATTGGACAATTCAAGTTTAACGGCAGTTCGTTCCTAATTGGAGTGGTTGGTGTATTCCATACTTCTAGTGATTGGATTTCACCCAAAACTCACCAAATGACCCCTCCCACCATATTATCATGTTGGCCAAGTTTTGGGCTCGATCTGAAATCAATAGGTGTGAGAAATTGGACAATTCAAGTTCAACGGCAGCTCGTTCCTAATTGGAGTGGTTGGTGTATTCCATACTTCTAGCGATTGGATTTCACTCAAAACTCACCAAATGACTCCTCCCACCATATTATGAAGTTTCCCAAGTTTTGGGCCCGATCCGAAATCAGTAGGTGTGAGAAATTGGACAATTCAAGTTCAACGGCAGTTCGTTCCTAATTGGAATGGTTGGAGGATTCCATACTTCTAGCGACTGGATTTTACTCAAAACTCACCAAATGACTACTCCCACCATATTATGCTGTTGCCCAAGTTTTGGGCATGATCCGAAATCAATAGGTGATAGAAATTGGACAATTCAAGTTCAACGGCAGTTCGTTCCTAATTGGAGTGGTTGGTGTATTCTGTTGCGTCGATTCAGCTGCACCAAAATGGATTCAGCTGCATCCTCAACTTGTGATACTCGCAAGTGCAGGAGCCGTTTGGTAGTATAGCATATGTATGTGCGAGATCGATCCCACGAGGATTGGTGATTGAATGATCCAATTCGTTTCCCTTACACAAAACAGAAATGAAAAAGAAAATAAATAAAACAAGAAAAAAAAGAAATAACTCAAGCAAATAAGTTCCCAAGTTAAATTAGATTAACGGATTGATTCTAGCTAAAGTATGATTAAGCCATGGTGTTTGGTCAAAACCTTGTGTTCCTAATTCCCTAATTTGATCATTTGTTGTCTAACCTAAAATTAAGCATTTGGAACCCATTAAGCATAGAAGAACATTTTAAACAACCAAGTATGTATCTAATCCCTGTTGTCGATTGTCCATACATACTCTTCCTATCCATAGTTCAATTTGAATTAAAGCATGGTGTTTACTCTTAATTCAAACCAAGATAGCTAACATGCAAGCCTAAATGGTGATCAATCATTCAAACTAGCATATTAACTTATAAGCATAATGAATAAGAACAAAAACCATAATTTAAACTTGGAAACTAATTAAACTTGAATACTTAAGAAAGAATGTACATTACAAATAAAAGTAAAGTGGAACTAAGAAAACTTGAAGGAAAATTTAGTAAACTCATTTTGTTACAACAATTGACAACTTGAAAGGAAACTAAGAGAATTTGAGGGAGAGAAGGGAAGGGAGCTCTAGAGAAGTGTTTGAGAGCTCCCCCCCTTGGGGTGTGTTTTGAAGCTTGAAGGCTATCTCTATTTATAGGGCTAAGAGGGAGGAACATCATGATGGATTCCCACACCATCCTTCATCTTTTGCTGCTGCACCTCAAGCATCTTCACATGGGTTCAAAGGTGATCAGTTGTGGCTGCCTTTGCTGCCAACCCATGTGGTTGCCTTTTGCTGCCAACCCATGTGGTTGCCTTTTGGTTGCTGAAAAACGAGTTTTCTGAACCAGGCTTGGTGTAGGAAGGCCAGAGGTTTCAAAACGTATCCAATGGATCTCAAATTTGGATATGTTATACTAGACACCCATTGGAACAACTTCTATGAAGAATGTATTCCCATCGGAGCAGTAGAAGTGTGCGTTTTGGTACTTGCAAGTTGGATGCCGAACAGAGACTGGAATTGACTTCATTTCATTTCTTTGCTTCACATGCATGCACATGCTTTCTCTATAATAACTCCAGCATGTACCAACTTGCTCCTTTATAATTTCATAGCTGGAATGCCTCCCCACTTCACTAATTAAGTTGGATCCAAAGTCAGTTGCAGCATGGGTGAGGCACATGGCTTAAAGGAGGAGACAAGGCTCAAAGCTGGCAGCTGCAAATCCTCCTGAGCATGGTTCAGTGTTGGACGCGCTAAGGACTCCACATATGTTCAATTGGGCTGAATTTTGGTTATGTTATACTAGACACCCAATTGAACAACGTCTATGAAGAATGTCTCCTCATCCGAGCTCTGCAGATTGCTGAAATGAGACCTGCAAGGTGACTTAAGAAACTGGACTGACAAGAAGTGTGGCCCAACTTTGGTTTTGTCTTTAAGCTCTTGCTCTTATCCCAATCAGCCCTTAACATGCATGGATTGCATCAAATGTGATCTCTTGCTATCTTAACCTACAAAACACACAAACAGAGGTAAGTAACTCAAAATAAAGAGAAACTAAGCAAAATCACTAAGTAAAGAAGGCAAGCAAGTGTATGAAATTATGGACTTATCAAAACAGAAAATGGATTAAAAGCACAAGTTTAACTCAATAACATAACCAAATCATAAGCTAGAAGGGTACAAAATGATATACAATTATGAACCGATCACATTCCATACTTCTAGCGATTGGATTTCACCCAAAACTCACCAAATGACCCCTCCCACCATATTATCATGTTGGCCAAGTTTTGGGCTCGATCTGAAATCAATAGGTGCGAGAAATTGGACAATTCAAGTTCAACGGCAGCTCGTTCCTAATTGGAGTGGTTGGTGTATTCCATACTTCTAGCGATTGGATTTCACTCAAAACTCACAAAATGATCCCTCCCACCATATTACGATATTGCCCAAGTTTTTGGCTCGATCCGATATCAATAGGTGTGAGAAATTGGACAATTCAAGTTCAACGACAGTTCGTTCCTAATTGGGGTGGTTGGTGTATTCCATACTTCTAGCGATTGGATTTCACTCAAAACTCACCAAATGACACCTCCCACCATATTATGATGTTGCCCAAGTTTTGGGCTCGATCCGATATCAATAGGTGTGAGAAATTGGACAATTCAAGTTCAACGGCAGTTCGTTCCTAATTGGAGTGGTTGGTGTATTCCATACTTCTAGCGATTGGATTTCTCTCAAAACTCACGAAATGACCCCTCCCCCACCATATTACGATGTTGCCCAAGTTTTGGGTTCGATCCGTGATCGGTTCATAATTGTATATCATTTTGTACCCTTCTAGCTTATGATTTGGTTATGTTTTTGAGTTAAACTTGTGCTTTTAATCCTTTTTGTGTTTATCTTTCAGTTAATTGACATTTAGGTAACAATGATGACTTTGGATAGGAAATGATGCAATCCATGCATGTTATGGGCTGATTGGCATATGAGGAATATGAGCTTAAAGATAAACTAATTTTGGCTACAGCCCATTTCCAGCCCAGTTTCGTAGGTCAACTTCTTGGCCTTGGATCAGAATGTTGTGGGGCTCGGATGAGGTGAAGATCTTCATGAAAGTTGTTCCATTGGGTGTGTACTATAACATATCCAAATTTCAGCCCAATTGAACATGTCTGGAGTCCTTAGCCCGTCCAACACTGAACCCTGCTCAGGAGGATTTGCAACTGCCAGCTTTGAGCCTTGTCTCCTCCTTTAAGCCATGTGCCTCACCCATGCTGCAACTGACTTTGGATCCAACATAATGAGTGAAGTGGGGAGACATTCCAGCTATGAAATTCTAAAGGATCAAGTTGGTACATGATGGAGCTATTAAAGAGAAAGCATGTGCATGCATGTAAAACATAAATGAAATGAAGTCAATTCCAGTCTCTGCTCGGCAGCCAAAATTCAAGGCCCAAAACGCACACTTCTACTGCTCCGATGGGAATACTTTCTTCATAGAAGTTGTTCCAATGGGTGTCTACTATAACATATCCAAATTTGAGCCCCATTGGATAAGTTTTGAAACCTCTGGCTTTTCTACACCAAGTCTGGTTCAGAAGACTCGTTTTTGTTCAACAACCAAAAGAAGACCACATGGGTTGGCAGCAAAAGGCAGCCACAATTGATCACCTTTGATCCCATGTGAAGAAAGCTTGAGGTACAGCAAAAGAAGTATGGGATGAGATTGATTCCAACCACACTAACATAGACAAGATGGGGTGGGAGTTATGGGTTGTACTAAAGAAGGAATGGTGGTGTTGAATTTCATCATGATGTTCCTCCCTCTTAGCCCTATAAATAGAGAAGTCTTCAAGCTTCATAAATCACACCCCAAGGGGGGGAGCTCTCAAACACTTCTCTAGAGCTCCCTTCCCTTCTCTCCCTCAAATTCTCTTAGTTTCTCTTTCTAAGTTTTCAATTGTTGTAATGAAATATTTGTGCTGAAATTCTCCTTAAGTTTTTCAAGTTCTACTTTACTTTTATTTGTAATGTACATTCTTTCTTAAGTATTCAAGTTTAATTAGTTTCCAAGTTTCAATTATGATTTTTGTTCTTATTCATTATGCTTATAAGTTAATATGCTAGTTTGAATGATTGATCACCATTTAGGCTTGCATGTTAGCTATCTTGGTTTGAATTAAGAGTAGACACCATGCTTTAATTCGAATTGAACTATGAATAAGAAGAGTATGTATGGACATTCGACAACAGGGATTAGATACATGCTTGGTTGTTTAAATTGTTCTTCTATGCTTAATGGGTTCCTAATGCTTAGTTTTAGGTTAGACAACAAATGATCAAATTAGGGAATTAGGAACACAAGGTTATGACCACACACCATGGCTTAATCATACTTTAGCTAGAATCAATCCATTAATCTAATTGAACTTGGGAACTTATTTGCTTGAGTTATTTCCTTTTTCTTGTTTTATTTATTTTCTTTTTCATTTCTGTTTTGTGTAGGAGAAATGAATTGGATCATTCAATCACCAATCCTCGTGGGATCGACCTCGCACTTACATATGCTATACTACCAAACGGCTCGTGCACTTGCGAGTATCACAAGTTGAGGATGCGGCTGAATCTATTTTGGTGCAGCTGAATCGAAGCAACAATCCGAAATAAATAGGTGTGAGAAATTAGACAATTCAAGTTCAACGACAGTTCGTTCCTCATTGGAGTGGTTGGTGTATTCCATACTTCTAGCGATTGGATTTCACTCAAAACTCACCAAATGACTCCTCCCACCATATTATGAAGTTTCCCAAGTTTTGGGCCCGATCCGAAATCAATAGATGTGAGAAATTCGACAATTCAAGTTCAACGGCAGTTCGTTCCTAATTGGAATGGTTGGTGCATTCCATACTTCTAGCGACTGGATTTCACTCAAAACTCACCAAATGACTACTCCCACCATATTATGATGTTGCCCAAGTTTTGGGCACGATCCGAAATCAATAGGTGAAAGAAATTGGACAATTCAAGTTCAACGGCAGTTCGTTCCTAATTGGAGTGGTTGGTGTATTCCATACTTCTAGCGATTGGATTTCACTCAAAGCTAACCAAATGACTCCTCCCACCATATTATGAAGTTTCCCAAGTTTTGGGCCCAATCCGAAATCAATAGGTGTGAGATATTGGACAATTCAAGTTCAACGGCAGTTCGTTCCTAATTGGAATGGTTGGTGCATTCCATACTTCTAGCGACTGGATTTCACTCAAAACTCACCAAATGACTACTCTCACCATATTATGATGTTGCCCAGGTTTTGGGCACAATCCGAAATCAATAGGTGAAAGAAATTGGACAATTCAAGTTCAACAGCAGTTCGTTCCTAATTGGATTGGTTGGTGTATTCCATACTTGTAGCGATTGGATTTCACCGAAAACTCACCGAATGACCCCTACCACCATATTATTATGTTGCCCAGGTTTTGGGCTCGATCCGAAATCAATAGGTGTGAGAAATTGAACAATTCAAGTTCAACGGCAGTTCGTTCCAAATTGGAGTGGTTGGTGTATTCCATACTTCTAGCGATTGGATTTCACTCAAAACTCACCAAATGACTCCCCCCACCATATTATCAAGTTGCCCAAGTTTTGGGCCTGATCCGAAATCAATAGGTGTGAGAAATTGGACAATTCAAGTTCAACGGCAGTTCGTTCCTAATTGGAGTGGTTGGTGTATTCCATACTTCTAGCAATTGGGTTTCACCCAAAACTCACCAAATGACTCCTCCCACCATATTATGAAGTTGCCCAAGTTTTGGGGCCGATCCGAAATCAATAGGTGTGAGAAATTGGACAATTCAAGTTCAACGGCAGTTCGTTCCTAATTGGAATGGTTGGTGCTTTCAATACTTCTAGCGACTGGATTTCCCTCAAAACTCACCAAATGACTACTCCCACCATATTTTGATGTTGCCCAAGTTTTGGGCACAATCCGAAATCAATAGGTGAAAGAAATTGGACAATTCAAGTGCAACGGCAGTTCGTTCCTAATTGAAGTGGTCGGTGTATTCCACACTTCTAGCGATTGGATTTCACCCAAAACTCACCAAATGACTCCTCCCACCATATTATTAAGTTGCCCAAGTTTTGGGCCCGATCCGAAATGAATAGGTGTTCGAAATTGGACAATTCAAGTTCAACGGCAGTTCGTTCCTAATTGGAGTTGTTGGTGTATTCCATACTTCTAGCGATTGGATTTCACTCAAAACTCACCAAATGACTCCTCCCACCATATTATTAAGTTGCCAAAGTTTTGGGCCCGATCCGAAATGAATAGGTGTTCGAAATTGGACAATTCAAGTTCAACGGCAGTTCGTTCCTAATTGGAGTGGTTGGTGTATTCCATACTTCTAGCGATTGGATTTCACCCAAAACTCACCAAATGACCCCTCCCACCATATTATCATGTTGGCCAAGTTTTGGGCTCGATCTGAAGTCAATAGGTGTGAGAAATTGGACAATTCAAGTTCAACGGCAGCTCGTTCCTAATTGGAGTGGTTGGTGTATTCCATACCTCTAGTGATTTGATTTCACTCAAAACTCACCAAATGACAACTCCCACCATATTATGATGTTGCCCAAGTTTTGGGCTCGATCCGAAATCAATAGGTGTGAGAAATTGGACAATTGAAGTTCAACGGCAGTTCCTTCCTAATTGGAGTGGTTGGGGTATTCCATACTTCTAGCGATTGGATTTTAAGCAAAACTCTCCAAATAACTCCACCCACCATATTACGATGTTGCCCAAGTTTTGGGATCGATCCGAAATCAATAGGTGTGAGAAATTGGACAATTCAAGTTCAACGGCACTTCGTTCCTTATTGGAGTGGTTGGTGTATTGCATACTTCTAGCGATTGGATTTCACTCAAAACTCACCAAATGACTCCTCCCACCATATTATGATGTTGCACAAGTTTGGGGTTCGATCCGAAATCAATAGGTGTGAGAAATTGGACAATTCAAGTTCAACGGCAGTTCGTTCCTAACCGGACTGGTTGGTGCATTCCGTACTTCTAGCAATTGGATTTCACTCAAAACACACCAAATGACTCCTCCCACCATATTATGATGTTTCCCAAGTTTGGGGCTCGATCCGAAATCAATAGGTGTGAGAAATTGGACAATTCAGGTTCAACGGCAGTTCGTTCCAAATTGGAGTGGTTGGTGTATTCCATACGTCTAGCGATTGGATTTTACTCAAAACTCTCCAAATGACTCCTCCCACCATATTATGATGTTGCCCAAGTTTTGGGCTCGATCCGAAATCAATAGGTGTTTGAAATTGGACAATACAAGTTCAACGGAAGTTCGTTCCTAATTGGAGTGGTTGGTGTATTCCATACTTCTAGCGATTGGATTTCACTCAAAACTCACCAAATGACTCCTCCCACCATATTATGATGTTGCCCAACTTTGGGGATCGATCTGAAATCAATAGGTGTGAAAGTGGACAATTCAAGTTCAACGGCAGTTCGTTCCAAATTGGAGTGGTCGGTGTATTCCATACTTCTAGCGATTGGATTTCAATCAAAACTCACCAAATGACTCCTCCCACCATATTATGATGTTGCCCAAGTTTTGGGCTCGATCCGAAATCGATAGGTGAAAGAAATTTGACAATTCAAGTTCAACGGCAGTTCCTTCCAAATTGGAGTGGTTGGTGTATTCCATACTTCTAGCTATTGGATTTCACTCAAAACTCACCAAATGACTCCTCCCACCATATTATGATGTTGCCCAAGTTTTGGGCTCGATCCGAAATTAATAGGTGTGAGAAATTGGACAATTGAAGTTCAACGGCAGTTCGTTCCTAATTGAAGTGGTTGGGGTATTCCATACTTCTAGCGATTGGATTTCACTCAAAACTCACCTATGACTCCTCCCGCCATATTATGAAGTTGCCCAAGTTTTGGGCCCGATCCGAAATCAATTGGTGTGAGAAATTGGACAATTCAAATTCAACGGCAGTTCGTTCCAAATTGGAGTGGTTGGTGTATTCCGTACTTCTAGCGATTGGATTTCACTCAAACCTCACAAAATGATCCCTACCACCATATTACGATATTGCCCAAGTTTTTGGCTGGATCCGAAATCAATAGGTGTGAGAAATTGGACAATTCAAGTTCAACGACAGTCCGTTCCTAATTGGGGTGGTTGGTGTATTCCATACTTCTAGCGATTGGATTTCACTCAAAACTCACGAAATGACTCCTCCCACCATATTATGTTGTTGCCCAAGTTTTGGGCTTGATCCGATATCAATAGGTGTGAGAAATTGGACAATTCAAGTTCAACGGCAGTTCGTTCCTAATTGGAGTGGTTGGTGTATTCCATACTTCTAGCGATTGGATTTCTCTCAAAACTCACGAAATGACGATGTTTCCCAAGTTTTGGGCTCGATCCGAAATAAATAGGTGTGAGAAATTGGACAATTCAAGTTCAACGATAGTTCGTTCCTAATTGGAGTGGTTGGTGTATTCCGTACTTCTAGCGATTGGATTTCACTCAAAACTCACCAAAGGACTCCTCCCACCATATTATGACGTTTCCCAAGTTTTGGGCCCTATTCGAAATCAATAGGTGTGAGAAATTGGACAATTCAAGTTCAACGGCAGTTCGTTCCTAATTGGAATGATCGGTGCATTCCATACTTCTAGCGACTGGATTTCACTCAAAACTCACCAAGTGACTTCTCCCACCATGTTATGATGTTGCCCAAGTTTTGGGCACGATCCGAAATCAATAGGTGAAAGAAATTGGACAATTCAAGTTCAACGGCAGTTCGTTCCTAATTGGAGTGGTTCGGGTATTCCATACTTCTAGCGATTGGATTTCACCCAAAACTCACCAAGTAACCCCTCCCACCATATTATTATGTTGCCCAGGTTTTGGGCACGATCCGAAATCAATAGGTGTGAGAAATTGGACAATTCAAGTTCAACGGCAGTTCGTTCCTAATTGGAGTGGTTGGTGTATTCCAAACTTCTAGCGATTGGATTTCACTCAAAACTCACCAAATGACTCCTCCCACCATATTATTAAGTTGCCCAAGTTTTGGGCCCGATCCGAAATCAATAGGTGTGAGAAATTGGACAATTCAAGTTCAACGGCAGTTCGTTCCTAATTGGAGTGGTTGGTGTATTCCATACTTCTAGCGATTGGATTTCACCCAAAACGCACCAAATGACTCCTCCCACCATATTATGTTGTTGCCCAAGTTTTTGGCTCGATCCGAAATCAATAGGTGTGAGAAATTGGAGAATTCAAGTTCAACGGCAGTTCGTTCCGAATTGGAGTGGTTCGTGTATTCCATACTTCTAGCGATTGGATTTCACTCAAAACTCACCAAATGACTCCACCCACCATATTATGATGTTGCCCAAGTTTTGGGCTCGATCCGAAGTCAATAGGTGTGAGAAATTGGACAATTAAAGTTCAACGGAAGTTCGTTCCGAATTGGAGTGGTTGGTGTATTCCATACTTCTAGCGGTTGGATTTCACTCCAAACTCACCAAAGGACTCCTCCCACCATATTATGATGTTGCCCAAGTTTTGGGCTCGATCCGAAATCAATAGGTGTGAATAATTGGACAATTCAAGTTCAACGGCAGTTCGTTCCTAATTGGAGTGGTCGCTGTATTCCATACTTCTTGCGATTGGATTTCACTCAAAACTCTCCGAACTACTCCTCCCACCATATTATGATGTTGCCCAAGTTTGGGGCTCGATCCGAAATCAAAAGGTGTGAGAAACTAGACAATTCAAGTTCAACGGCAGTTCGTTCCTAATTGGAGTGGTTGGTGTATTCCACACTTCTAGCGTTTGGATTTCACTCAAAACTCACCAAATTACTCCTCCCACCATATTATGATGTTGTCCAAGTTTTGGGCTCGATCCGAAATCAATAGGTGTGAGAAATTGGACAATTCAAGTTCAATGGCAGTTCGTTCCTAATTGGAGTGGTTGGTGTATTCCATACTTCTAGCGATTGGATTTCACTCAAAACTCTCCGAACTACTCCTCCCACCATATTATGATGTTGCCCATGTTTGGGGCTCGATCCGAAATCAAAAGGTGTGAGAAACTAGACAATTCAAGTTCAACGGCAGTTTGTTCCTAACTGGAGTGGTTGGTGTATTCCATACTTCTAGCGATTGGATTTCACTTAAAACTCACCAAATGACTCCTCCCACCATATTATGATGTTGCCCAAGTTTTGGGCTCGATCCGAAATAAATGGTTGTGAGAAATTGGACAATTCAAGTTCAACGACAGTTCGTTCCTAATTAGAGTGGTTGGTTTATTCCATGCTTCTAGCGATTGGATTTCACTCAAAACTCACCAAATGACTCCTCCCACCATATTATGATGTTGCCCAAGTTTTGGGCTCGATCCGAAATCAATAGGTGTGAGAAATTGGACAATTCAAGTTCAACGGCAGTTCGTCCCTAATTGGAGTGGTTGGTGTATTCTACACTTCTAGCGATTGGATTTCACTCAAAACTCACCAAATTACTCCTCCCACCATATTATGATGTTGCCCAAGTTTTGGGCTCGATCCGAAATCAATAGGTGTGAATAATTGGACAATTCAAGTTCAACGGCAGTTCGTTCATAATTGGAGTGGTTGCTGTATTCCATACTTCTAGCGATTGGATTTCACTCCAAACTCACCAAATGACTCCTCTCACCAGATTATGATGTTGCCCAAGTTTGGGGCTTGATCTGAAATCAATAGGTGTGAGAAATTGGACAATTCAAGTTCAACGGCAGTTCGTTCCTAATTGGAGCGGTTGGTGTATTCCATACTTCTAGCGATTGGATTTCACTCAAAACTAACCAAATGACTCCTCCCACCATATTATGATGTTGCCCAAGTTTTGGACTCGATCCGAAATCAATAGGTGTGAATAATTGGACAATTCAAGTTCAACGGCAGTTCGTTCCAAATTGGGGAGGTTGGTGTATTCCATACTTCTAGCGATTGGATTTAACTCAAAACTCACCAAATGACTCCTCCCCCCATTTATGATGTTGCCCAAGTTTTGGACTCGATCCGAAATCAATGGTTGTGAGAAATTGGACAATTCAAGTTCAACGACAGTTCGTTCCAAATTGGAGTGGTTGGTGTATTCCATACTTCTAGCGATTGGATTTCACTCAAAACTCACCAAATGACTCCTCCCACCGTATTATGTTGTTGCCAAAGTTTTGGGCTCGATCCGAAATCAATAGGTATTCCAAATTGGACAATTCAAGTTCCACGGCAGTTCGTTCCAAATTGGAGTGGCTGGTGTATTCCATACTTCTAGCGATTGGATTTCACTCAAAACTCACCAAATGACTCCTCCCACCATATTATGATGTTGCCCAAGTTTTCGGCTCGATCCGAAATCAATAGGTGTGAGAAATTGGACAATTCAAGTTCAACGGCGGTTCGTTCCTAATTCGAGTGGTTGGTGTATTCCACACTTCTAGCGATTGGATTTCACTCAAAACTCACCAAAGGACTCCTCCCACCATATTATGATGTTGCCCAAGTTTTGGGCTCGATCCGAAATCAACAGGTGTGAATAATTGGACAATTCAAGTTCAACGGCAGTTCGTTCATAATTGGAGTGGTTGCTGTATTCCATACATCTCGCGATTGGATTTCACTCAAAACTCACCAAATGACTCCTCCCACCATATTATGATGTTGCCCAAGTTTTGGGCTCGATCCGAAATCAATAGGTGTGAGAAATTGGACAATTCAAGTTCAACGGCAGTTCGTTCCTAATTGGAGTGGTCGGTGTATTCCATACTTCTAGGTATTCGATTTCACTCAAAACTCACCAAATGACTCCTTCCACCATATTATGATGTTGCCCAAGTTTGGGGCTCGATCCGAAATCAATAGGTGTTCCAAATTGGACAATTCAAGTTCAACGGCAGTTCGTTCTTAATTGGAGTGGTTGGTGTATTCCATACTTCTAGCGATTGGATTTCACTCAAAACTCTCCACATGACTCCTCCCACCATATTATGATGTTGCCCAAGTTTGGGGCTTGATCCGAAATCAATAGGTGTGAGAAATTGGACAATTCAAGTTCAACGGCAGTTCGTTCCTAATTGGAGCGGTTGGTGTATTCCATACTTCTAGCGATTGGATTTCACTCAAAACTAACCAAATGACTCCTCCCACCATATTATGATGTTGCCCAAGTTTTGGACTCGATCCGAAATCAATAGGTGTGAATAATTGGACAATTCAAGTTCAGCGGCAGTTCGTTCCAAATTGGGGAGGTTGGTGTATTCCATACTTCTAGCGATTGGATTGAACTCAAAACTCACCAAATGACTCCTCCCCCCATTTATGATGTTGCCCAAGTTTTGGGCTCGATCCGAAGTCAATAGGTGTGAGAAATTGGACAATTAAAGTTCAACGGAAGTTCGTTCCGAATTGGAGTGGTTGGTGTATTCCATACTTCTAGCGGTTGGATTTCACTCCAAACTCACCAAAGGACTCCGCCCACCATATTATGATGTTGCCCAAGTTTTGGGCTCGATCCGAAATCAATAGGTGTGAGAAATTGGACAATTCAAGTTCAACGGCAGTTCGTTCCTAATTGGAGTGGTCGGTGTATTCCATACTTCTTGCGATTGGATTTCACTCAAAACTCACCAAATGACTCCTTCCACCATATTATGATGTTGCCCAAGTTTTGGCCTCGATCCGAAATCAATAGGTGTGAGAAATTGGACAATTAAATTTCAACGGCAGTTCGTTCCAAATTGGGGTGGTTGGTGTATTCCATACTTCTAGCGATTGGATTTTACTCAAAACTCACCAAATGACTTGTCCCCCCATATTATGATGTTGCCCAAGTTTTGGGCTCGATCCGAAATCAATGGTTGTGAGAAATTGGACAATTCAAGTTCAACGACAGTTCGTTCCTAATTGGGGTGGTAGGTGTATTCCATACTTCTAGCGATTGGATTTCACTCAAAACTCACCAAATGACTCCTCCCACCATATTATGATGTTGCCCAAGTTTTAGGCTCGATCCGAAATCGATAGGTATTCCAAATTGGACAATTCAAGTTCAACGGCAGTTCGTTCCTAATTGAAGTGGTTGGTGTATTCCATACTTCTAGCGATTGGATTTCACTCAACACTCACCAAATGACTCCTCCCACCATATTATGATGTTGCCCAAGTTTTGGGCTCGATCCGAAATCAATAGGTGTGAGAAATTGGACAATTCAAGTTCAACGGCAGTTCGTTCCTAATTGGAGTGGTTGGTGTATTCCATACTTCTAGCGATTGGATTTCACTCAAAACTCACCAAATGACTCCTCTCACCAGATTATGATGTTGCCCAAGTTTGGGGCTTGATCCGAAATCAATAGGTGTGAGAAATTGGACAATTCAAGTTCAACGGCAGTTCGTTCCTAATTGGAGCGGTTGGTGTATTCCATACTTCTAGCGATTGGATTTCACTCAAAACTAACCAAATGACTCCTCCCACCATATTATGATGTTGCCCAAGTTTTGGACTCGATCCGAAATCAATAGGTGTGAATAATTGGACAATTCAAGTTCAGCGGCAGTTCGTTCCAAATTGGGGAGGTTGGTGTATTCCATACTTCTAGCGATTGGATTGAACTCAAAACTCACCAAATGACTCCTCCCCCCATTTATGATGTTGCCCAAGTTTTGGACTCGATCCGAAATCAATGGTTGTGAGAAATTGGACAATTCAAGTTCAACGACAGTTCGTTCCAAATTGGAGTGGTTGGTGTATTCCATACTTCTAGCGATTGGATTTCACTCAAAACTCACCAAATGACTCCTCCCACCGTATTATGTTGTTGCCCAAGTTTTGGGCTCGATCCGAAATCAATAGGTATTCCAAATTGGACAATTCAAGTTCCACGGCAGTTCGTTCCTAATTGGAGTGGTCGGTGTATTCCATACTTCTAGCGATTGGATTTCACTCAAAACTCACCAATTGACTCCTCCCACCATATTATGATGTTGCCCAGATTTTGGGCTCGATCCGAAATCTATAGGTGTGAGAAATTGGACAATTCAAGTTCAACGGCAGTTCGTTCCTAAGTGGAGTGGTTGGCGGATTCCATACTTCTAGCGATTGGATTTCACTCAAAACTAACCAAATGACTCCTCCCACCATATTATGATGTTGCCCAAGTTTGGGGCTCGATCCGAAATCAATAGGTGTGAGAAATGGGACAATTCAAGTTCAACGGCAGTTCATTCCTAATTGGAGTGGCTGGTGTATTCCATACTTTTAGCGATTGGATTTCACTCAAAACTCACCAAATGACTCCTCCCACCATATTATGGTGTTGCCCAAGTTTTGGGCTTGATCCGAAATCAATAGGTATTCCAAATTGGACAATTCAAGTTCAACGGCAGTTCGTTCCTAATTGGAGTGGTTGGTGTATTCCATGCTTCTAGTGATTGGATTTCTCTCAAAACTCACCAAATGACTCCTCCCACCATATTATGATGTTGCCCAAGTTTTGGGCTCGATCCGAAATCAATATGTCTTCCAAATTTGACAATTAGAGTTCAACGACAGTTCGTTCCTAATTGGAGTGGTTGGTGTATTCCATACTTCCAGTGATTGGATTTCACTCAAAACTAACCAAATGAGTCCTCCCACCATATTATGATGTTGCCCAAGTTTTGGGCTCGATCCGAAATCAGTAGGTGTTCCAAATTGGACAATTCAAGTTCAACGGCAGTTCGTTCCTAATTGGAGTTGTTGGTATAGTCCATACTTCTAGCGATTGGATTTCCCTCAAAACTCAAAAAATGACTCCTCCCACCATATTATGTTGTTGCCCAAGTTTTGGGCTCGATCCGAAATCAATAGGTATTCCAAATTGGACAATTCAAGTTCAACGGCAATTCGTTCCTAATTGGAGTGGTTGCTGTATTCCATACTTCTAGCGATTGGATTTCACTCAAAACTCACCAAATGACTCCTCCCACCATATTATGATGTTGCCCAAGTTTTGGGCTCGATCCGAAATCAATAGGTCTTCAATTTTGGCAATTAGCGTTCAACGGCAGTTCGTTAATAATTGTAGTGGTCTGTGTATTCCATACTTCTAGCGATTGGATTTCACTCAAAACTAACCAAATGACTCCTCCCACCATATTACGATGTTGCCCAAGTTTTGGGCTCGATCCGAAATCAATAGGTGTGAGAAATTGGACAATTCAAGTTCAACGGCAGTTCGTTCCAAATTGGAGTGGTTGGTGTATTCCATACTTCTAGAGATTGGATTTCACTCAAAACTCACCAATTGACTCCTCCCACCATATTATGATGTTGCCCAAGTTTTGGGCTCGATCCGAAATCAATAGGTGTAAGAAATTGGACAATTCAAGTTCAACGGAAGTTCGTTCCTAATTGGTGTGGTTGGTGTATTCCATACTTCTAGCGATTGGATTTCACTCAAAACTCACCAAATGACTCCTCCCACCATATTATGATGTTGCCCAAGTTTTGGGCTCGATCAGAAATAAATGGTTTGGAAAAATTGGACAATTCAAGTTCAACGACAGTTCGTTCCTAATTAGAGTGGTTCGTTTATTCCATATTTCTAGCGATTGGATTTCACTCAAAACTCACCAAATGACTCCTCCCACCATATTATGATGTTGCCCAAGTTTTGGGCTCGATCCGAAATCAATAGGTGTGAGAAATTGGACAATTCAAGTTCAACGGCAGTTCGTTCCTAATTGGAGTGGTCGGTGTATTCCATACTTCTAGCGATTCGATTTCACTCAAAACTCACCAAATGACTCCTTCCACCATATTATGATGTTGCCCAAGTTTGGGGCTCGATCCGAAATCAATAGGTGTTCCAAATTGGACAATTCAAGTTCAACGGCAGTTCGTTCTTAATTGGAGTGGTTGGTGTATTCCATACTTCTAGCGATTGGATTTCACTTAAAACTCTCCACATGACTCCTCCCACCATATTATGATGTTGCCCAAGTTTTGGGCTCGATCCGAAATCAATAGGTGTGAGAAATTCGACAATTCAAGTTCAACGCCAGTTCGTTCCTAATTGGAGTGGTTGGTGTATTCCATACTTCTAGCGATTGGATTTCACTCAAAACTCACCAATTGACTCCTCCCACCATATTATGATGTTGCCCAAGTTTTGGGCTCGATCCGACATCAATAGGTGTAAGAAATTGGACAATTCAAGTTCAACGGAAGTTCGTTCCTAAT
Source organism: Prunus avium (assembly GCF_965620075.1). NCBI lineage: Eukaryota > Viridiplantae > Streptophyta > Magnoliopsida > Rosales > Rosaceae > Prunus > Prunus avium. The sequence goes on along the minus strand of NC_142286.1, from coordinate 21,222,296 downwards.
TGTTGTGGTTGGTGTATTCCATACTTCTAGCGATTGGATTTCACTCAAAACCCACCAAATGACTCCTCCCACCATATTATGATGGTTCCCAAGTTTGGGGCTCGATCCGAAATCAATAGGTGTGAGAAATTGGTCAATTCAATTTGAACGCAGTTCGTTCCTAATCGGAGTAGTTGTTGTATTCCATACTTCTAGCGATTGGATTTCACTCAAAACCCACCAAATGACTCCTCCCACCATATTATGATGTTGCCCAAGTTTGGGGCTCGATCCGAAATCAATAGGTGTGAGAAATTGGACAATTCAAGTTCAACGGCAGTTCGTTCCTAAATGGAGTGGTTAGTGTATTCCATACTTCTAGCGATTGGATTTCACTCAAAACTCACCAAATGACTCCTCCCACCATATTATGATGTTGCTTAAGTTTTGGGCTCGATCCGAAATCAATTGGTGTTCCAAATTGGACAATTCAAGTTCAACGGCAGTTCGTTCCTAATTGGAGTGGTTGGTGTATTCCATACTTCTAGCGATTGGATTTCACTCAAAACTCACCAAATGACTTCTCCCACCATATTATGATGTTGCCCAAGTTTTGGGCTCGATCCGAAATCAATAGGTATTCCAAATTGGACAATTCAAGTTCAACGGCAGTTCGTTCCTAATTGGAGTGGTTGGTGTATTCCATACTTCTAGCGATTGGATTTCACTCAAAACCCACCAAATGACTCCTCCCACCATATTATGATGGTTCCCAAGTTTGGGGCTCGATCCGAAATCAATAGGTGTGAGAAATTGGTCAATTCAATTTGAACGCAGTTCGTTCCTAATCGGAGTAGTTATTGTATTCCATACTTCTAGCGATTGGATTTCACTCAAAACCCACCAAATGACTCCTCCCACCATATTATGATGTTGCCCAAGTTTGGGGCTCGATCCGAAATCAATACGTGTGAGAAATTGGACAATTCAAGTTCAACGGCAGTTCGTTCCTAAATGGAGTGGTTAGTGTATTCCATACTTCTAGCGATTGGATTTCACTCAAAACTCACCAAATGACTCCTCCCACCATATTATGATGTTGCTTAAGTTTTGGGCTCGATCCGAAATCAATTGGTGTTCCAAATTGGACAATTCAAGTTCAACGGCAGTTCGTTCCTAATTGGAGTGGTTGGTGTATTCCATACTTCTAGCGATTGGATTTCACTCAAAACTCACCAAATGACTTCTCCCACCATATTATGATGTTGCCCAAGTTTTGGGCTCGATCCGAAATCAATAGGTATTCCAAATTGGACAATTCAAGTTCAACGGCAGTTCGTTCCTAATTGGAGTGGTTGGTGTATTCCATACTTCTAGCGATTGGATTTCACTCAAAACTCTCCAATTGACTCCTCCCACCATATTATGTTGTTGCCCAAGTTTTGGGCTCGATCCCAAATTAATAGGTGTGAGAAATTGGACAATTCAAGTTCAACGGCAGTTCGTTCTTAATTGGAGTGGTTGGTGTATTCCATACTTCTAGCGGTTGGATTTCACTCAAAACTAACCAAATGACTCCTCACACCATATTATGATGTTGCCCAAGTTTTGGGCTCGATCCGAAATCAATAGGTGTTCCAAATTGGACAATTCAAGTTCAACGGCAGTTCGTTCCTAATTGGAGTGGTTGGTGTATTCCATACTTCTAGCGATTGGATTTCACTCAAAACTCACCAAATGACTTCTCCCACCATATTATGATGTTGCCCAAGTTTTGGGCTCGATCCGAAATCAATAGGTATTCCAAATTGGACAATTCAAGTTCAACGGCAGTTCGTTCCTAATTGGAGTGGTTGGTGTATTCCATACTTCTAGCGATTGGATTTCACTCAAAACTCTCCAATTGACTCCTCCCACCATATTATGTTGTTGCCCAAGTTTTGGGCTCGATCCGAAATCAAGAGGTGTTCCAAATTGGACAATTCAAGTTGAACGGCAGTTCGTTCCTAATTGGAGTGGTTGGTGTATTCCATACTTCTAGCGATTGGATTTCACTCAAAACTCACCAAATGACTCCTCCCACCATATTATGATGTTGCCCAAGTTTGGGGCTCGGTCCGAAATCAATAGGTATGAGAAATTGGACAATTCAAGTTCAACGGCAGTTCGTTCCTAAATGGAGTGGTTAGTGTATTCCATACTTCTAGCGATTGGATTTCACTCAAAACTCACCAAATGACTCCTCCCACCATATTATGATGTTGCTTAAGTTTTGGGCTCGATCCGAAATCAATTGGTGTTCCAAATTGGACAATTCAAGTTCAACGGCAGTTCGTTCCTAATTGGAGTGGTTGGTGTATTCCATACTTCTAGCGATTGGATTTCACTCAAAACTCACCAAATGACTTCTCCCACCATATTATGATGTTGCCCAAGTTTTGGGCTCGATCCGAAATCAATAGGTATTCCAAATTGGACAATTCAAGTTCAACGGCAGTTCGTTCCTAATTGGAGTGGTTGGTGTATTCCATACTTCTAGCGATTGGATTTCACTCAAAACTCTCCAATTGACTCCTCCCACCATATTATGTTGTTGCCCAAGTTTTGGGCTCGATCCGAAATCAAGAGGTGTTCCAAATTGGACAATTCAAGTTGAACGGCAGTTCGTTCCTAATTGGAGTGGTTGGTGTATTCCATACTTCTAGCGATTGGATTTCACTCAAAACTCACCAAATGACTCCTCCCACCATATTATGATGTTGCCCAAGTTTGGGGCTCGGTCCGAAATCAATAGGTATGAGAAATTGGACAATTCAAGTTCAACGGCAGTTCGTTCCTAAATGGAGTGGTTAGTGTATTCCATACTTCTAGCGATTGGATTTCACTCAAAACTCACCAAATGACTCCTCCCACCATATTATGATGTTGCTTAAGTTTTGGGCTCGATCCGAAATCAATTGGTGTTCCAAATTGGACAATTCAAGTTCAACGGCAGTTCGTTCCTAATTGGAGTGGTTGGTGTATTCCATACTTCTAGCGATTGGATTTCACTCAAAACTCACCAAATGACTTCTCCCACCATATTATGATGTTGCCCAAGTTTTGGGCTCGATCCGAAATCAATAGGTATTCCAAATTGGACAATTCAAGTTCAACGGCAGTTCGTTCCTAATTGGAGTGGTTGGTGTATTCCATACTTCTAGCGATTGGATTTCACTCAAAACTCTCCAATTGACTCCTCCCACCATATTATGTTGTTGCCCAAGTTTTGGGCTCGATCCGAAATTAATAGGTGTGAGAAATTGGACAATTCAAGTTCAACGGCAGTTCGTTCTTAATTGGAGTGGTTGGTGTATTCCATACTTCTAGCGGTTGGATTTCACTCAAAACTAACCAAATGACTCCTCACACCATATTATGATGTTGCCCAAGTTTTGGGCTCGATCCGAAATCAATAGGTGTTCCAAATTGGACAATTCAAGTTCAACGGCAGTTCGTTCCTAATTGGAGTGGTTGGTGTATTCCATACTTCTAGCGATTGGATTTCACTCAAAACTCACCAAATGACTTCTCCCACCATATTATGATGTTGCCCAAGTTTTGGGCTCGATCCGAAATCAAGAGGTGTTCCAAATTGGACAATTCAAGTTGAACGGCAGTTCGTTCCTAATTGGAGTGGTTGGTGTATTCCATACTTCTAGCGATTGGATTTCACTCAAAACTCACCAAATGACTCCTCCCACCATATTATGATGTTGCACAAGTTTGGGGTTCGATCCGAAATCAATAGGTGTGAGAAATTGGACAATTCAAGTTCAACGGCTGTTCGTTCCTAATTGGAGTGGTTAGTGTATTCCATACTTCTAGCGATTGGATTTCACTCAAAACTCGCCAAATGACTCCTCCCACCATATTATGACGCTGCTTAAGTTTTGGGCTCGATCCGAAATCAATAGGTGTTCCAAATTGGACAATTCAAGTTCAACGGCAGTTCGTTCCTAATAGTGGTTGGTGTATTCCATACTTCTAGCGATTGGATTTCGCTCAAGACACACCAAATGACTCCTCCCACCATATTATGATGTTGCCCAAGTTTTGGGCTCGATCCGAAATCAATAGGTGTGAATAATTGGACAATTCGTTCCTAATTGGAGTGGTTGGTGTATTCCATACTTCTAGCGATTGGATTTCACTCAAAACTCTCCGAACTACTCCTCCCACCATATCATGATGTTGCCCAAGTTTGGGGCTCGATCCGAAATCAATAGGTGTGAGAAATTGGACAATTCAAGTTCAACGGCAGTTCGTTCCTAATTGGAGTGGTTGGTGTATTCCACACTTCTAGCGATTGGATTTCACTCAAAACTCACCAAATTACTCCTCCCGCCATATTATGATGTTGCCCAAGTTTTGGGCTCGATCCGAAATCAATAGGTGTGAGAAATTGGACAATTCAAGTTCAATGGCCGTTCGTTCCTAATTGGAGTGGTTGGTGTATTCCATACTTCTAGCGATTGGATTTCACTCAAAACTCTCCGAATGACTCCTCCCACCATATTATGATGTTGCCCAAGTTTTGGGCTCGATCAGAAATAAATGGTTTGGAGAAATTGGACAATTCAAGTTCAACGACAGTTCGTTCCTAATTAGAGTGGTTCGTTTATTCCATACTTCTAGCGATTGGATTTCACTCAAAACTCACCAAATGACTCCTCCCACCATATTATGATGTTGCCCAAGTTTTGGGCTCGATCCGAAATCAATAGGTGTGAGAAATTGGACAATTCAAGTTCAACGGCAGTTCGTTCCTAATTGGAGTGGTTGGTGTATTCCACACTTCTAGCGATTGGATTTCACTCAAAACTCACCAAAGGACTCCTCCCACCATATTATGATGTTGCCCAAGTTTTGGGCTCGATCCGAAATCAATAGGTGTGAATAATTGGACAATTCAAGTTCAACGGCAGTTCGTTCATAATTGGAGTGGTTGCTGTATTCCATACTTCTAGCGATTGGATTTCACTCAAAACACACCAAATGACTCCTCCCACCATATTATGATGTTGCCCAAGTTTTGGGCTCGATCCGAAATCAAGAGGTGTGAGAAATTGGACAATTCAAGTTCAACGGCAGTTCGTTCCTAATTGGAGTGGTTGGTGTATTCCACACTTCTAGCGATTGGATTTCACTCAAAACTCACCAAAGGACTCCTCCCACCATATTATGATGTTGCCCAAGTTTTGGGCTCGATCCGAAATCAATAGGTGTGAATAATTGCACAATTCAAGTTCAACGGCAGTTCGTTCATAATTGGAGTGGTTGCTGTATTCCATACTTCTAGCGATTGGATTTCACTCAAAACTCACCAAATGACTCCTCCCACCATATTATGATGTTGCCCAAGTTTTGGGCTCGATCCGAAATCAATAGGTGTGAGAAATTGGACAAGTCAAGTTCAACGGCAGTTCGTTCCTAATTGGAGTGGTCGGTGTATTCCATACTTCTAGCGATTCGATTTCACTCAAAACTCACCAAATGACTCCTTCCACCATATTATGATGTTGCCCAAGTTTGGGGCTCGATCCGAAATCAATAGGTGTTCCAAATTGGACAATTCAAGTTCAACGGCAGTTCGTTCTTAATTGGAGTGGTTGGTGTATTCCATACTTCTAGCGATTGGATTTCACTCAAAACTCTCCATATGACTCCTCCCACCATATTATGATGTTGCCCAAGTTTTGGGCTCGATAAGAAATCAATAGGTGTGAGAAATTGGACAATTCAATTTCAACGGCAGTTCGTTCCTAATTGGAGTGGTTGGTGTATTAAATACTTCTAGCGATTGGATTTCACTCAAAACTCACCAATTGACTCCTCCCACCATATTATGATGTTGCCCAAGTTTTGGGCTCGATCCGAAATCAATAGGTGTGAGAAATTGGACAATTCAAGTTCAACGGCAGTTCGTTCCTAATTGGAGTGGTTGGTGGATTCCATACCTCTAGCGATTGGATTTCACTCAAAACTAACCAAATGACTCCTCCCACCATATTATAATGTTGCCCAAGTTTTGGCCTCGATCCGAAATCAATAGGTGTGAGAAATTGGACAATTAAATTTCAACGGCAGTTCGTTCCAAATTGGGGTGGTTGGTGTATTCCATATTTCTAGCGATTGGATTTTACTCAAAACTCACCAAATGACTTGTCCCCCCATATTATGATGTTGCCCAAGTTTTGGGCTCGATCCGAAATCAATGGTTGTGAGAAATTGGACAATTCAAGTTCACCGACAGTTCGTTCCTAATTGGGGTGGTTGGTGTATTCCATACTTCTAGCGATTGGATTTCACTCAAAACTCACCAAACGACTCCTCCCACCATATTGTGATGTTGCCCAAGTTTTGGGCTCGATCCGAAATCAATAGGTGTGAGAAATGGGACAATTCAAGTTCAACGGCAGTTCGTTCCTAATTGGAGTGGTTGGTGTATTCCACACTTCTAGCGATTGGATTTCACTCAAAACTCACCAAAATACTCCTCCCACCATATTATGATGTTGCCCAAGTTTTGGGCTCGATCCGAAATCAATAGGTGTGAGAAATTGGACAATTCAAGTTCAACGGCCGTTCGTTCCTAATTGGAGTGGTTGGTGTATTCCATACTTCTATCGATTGGATTTCACTCAAAACTCTCTGAACTACTCCTCCCACCATATTATGATGTTGCCCAAGTTTGGGGCTCGATCCGAAATCAAAAGGTGTGAGAAACTAGACAATTCAAGTTCAACGGCAGTTTGTTCCTAATTGGAGTGGTTGGTGTATTCCATACTTCTAGCGATTGGATTTCACTCAAAACTTACCAAATGACTCCTCCCACCATATTATGATGTTGCCCAAGTTTTGGGCTCGATCCGAAATAAATGGTTGTGAGAAATTGGACAATTCAAGTTCAACGACAGTTCGTTCCTAATTAGAGTGGTTGGTTTATTCCATACTTCTAGCGATTGGATTTCACTCAAAACTCACCAAATGACTCCTCCCACCATATTATGATGTTGCCCAAGTTTTGGGCTCGATCCGAAATCAATAGGTGTGAGAAATTGGGCAATTCAAGTTCAACGGCAGTTCGTTCCTAATTGGAGTGGTTGGTGTATTCCACACTTCTAGCGATTGGATTTCACTCAAAACTCACCAAAGGACTCCTCCCACCATATTATGATGTTGCCCAAGTTTTGGGCTCGATCCGAAATCAATAGGTGTGAATAATTGGACAATTCAAGTTCAACGGCAGTTCGTTCATAATTGGAGTGGTTGCTGTATTCCATACTTCTAGCGATTGGATTTCACTCAAAACTCACCAAACGACTCCTCCCCCCATATTATGATGTTGCCCAAGTTTTGGGCTCGATCCGAAATCAATAGGTATTCCAAATTGGACAATTCAAGTTCCACGGCAGTTCGTTCCTAATTGGAGTGGCTGGTGTATTCCATACTTCTAGCGATTGGATTTCACTCAAAACTGACCAAATGACTCCTCCCACCATATTATGATGTTGCCCAAGTTTTGGGCTCGATCCGAAATCAATAGGTGTGAGAAATTGGACAATTCACGTTCAACGGCAGTTCGTTCCTAATTGGAGTGGTTGGTGTATTCCATACTTCTAGCGATTGGATTTCACTCAAAACTCACCAAATGACTCCTCCCACCATATTATGATGTTGCCCAAGTTTTGGGCTCGATCCGAAATCAATAGGTATTCCAAATTGGGCAATTCAAGTTCACCGGCAGTTCGTTCCTAATTGGAGTGGTTGGTGTATTCCATACTTCTAGCGATTGGATTTCACTCAAAACTCACCAAATGACCCCTTCCACCATATTATGATGTTGCCCAAGTTTTGGGCTCGATCCGAAATCAATAGGTCTTCCAAATTTGACAATTAGAGTTCAACGGCAGTTCGTTCCTAATTGGAGTGGTTGGTGTATTCCATACTTCTAGCGATTGGATTTCACTCAAAACTAACCAAATGACTCCTCCCACCATATTATGATGTTGCCCAAGTTTGGGGCTCGATCCAAAATCAATAGGTGTGAGAAATTGGACAATTCAAGTTCAACGTCAGTTCGTTCCTAATTGGAGTGGTTGGTGTATTCCACACTTCTAGCGATTGGATTTCACTCAAAACTAACCAAATGACTCCTCCCACCATATTATGATGTTGCCCAAGTTTGGGGCTCGATCCAAAATCAATAGGTGTGAGAAATTGGACAATTCAAGTTCACCGGCAGTTCGTTCCTAATTGGAGTGGTTGGTGTATTCCACACTTCTAGCGATTGGATTTCACTCAAAACTCACCAAAGGACAACTCCCACCATATTATGATGTTGCCCAAGTTTTGGGCTCGATCCCAAATCAATAGTTATTCCAAATTGGACAATTCAAGTTCAACGGCAGTTCGTTCCTAATTGGAGTGGTTGGTGTATTCCATGCTTCTAGCGATTGGATTTCTCTCAAAACTCACCAAATGACTCCTCCCACCATATTATGGTGTTGCCCAAGTTTTGGGCTCGATCCGAAATCAATAGGTCTTCCAAATTTGACAATTAGAGTTCAACGACAGTTCGTTCCTAATTGGAGTGGTTGGTGTATTCCATACTTCCAGCGATTGGATTTCACTCAAAACTCACCAAAGGACAACTCCCACCATATTATGATGTTGCCCAAGTTTTGGGCTCGATCCGAAATCTGTAGGTGTTCCAAATTGGACAATTCAAGTTCAACGGCAGTTCGTTCCTAATTGGAGTTGTTGGTATAGTCCATACTTCTAGCGATTGGATTTCACTCAAAACTCACCAAATGACTCCTCCCACCATATTATGTTGTTGCCCAAGTTTTGGGCTCGATCCGAAATCAATAGGTATTCCAAATTGGACAATTCAAGTTCAACGGCAATTCGTTCCTAATTGGAGTGGTTGCTGTATTCCATACTTCTATCGATTGGATTTCACTCAAAACTCACCAAATGACTCCTCCCACCATATTATGAGCCCAAGTTTGGGGCTCGATCCGAAATCAATAGGTCTTCCAAATATGACAATTAGTTTAACGGCAGTTCGTTCCTAATTGGAGTGGTTGGTGTATTCCATACTTCTAGCGATTGGATTTCACTCAAAACTCACCAAATGACCCCTTCCACCATATTATGATGTTGCCCAAGTTTTGGGCTCGATCTGAAATCAATAGGTCTTCCAAATTTGACAATTAGAGTTCAACGGCAGTTCGTTCCTAATTGGAGTGGTTGGTGTATTCCATACTTCTAGCGATTGGATTTCACTCAAAACTAACCAAATGACTCCTCCCACCATATTATGATGTTGCCCAAGTTTGGGGCTCGATCCAAAATCAATAGGTGTGAGAAATTGGACAATTCAAGTTCAACGTCAGTTCGTTCCTAATTGGAGTGGTTGGTGTATTCCACACTTCTAGCGATTGGATTTCACTCAAAACTAACCAAATGACTCCTCCCACCATATTATGATGTTGCCCAAGTTTGGGGCTCGATCCAAAATCAGCAGGTGTGAGAAATTGGACAATTCAAGTTCAACGGCAGTTCGTTCCTAATTGGAGTTGTTGGTATAGTCCATACTTCTAGCGATTGGATTTCACTCAAAACTCACCAAATGACTCCTCCCACCATATTATGTTGTTGCCCAAGTTTTGGGCTCGATCCGAAATCAATAGGTATTCCAAATTGGACAATTCAAGTTCAACGGCAATTCGTTCCTAATTGGAGTGGTTGCTGTATTCCATACTTCTATCGATTGGATTTCACTCAAAACTCACCAAATGACTCCTCCCACCATATTATGAGCCCAAGTTTGGGGCTCGATCCGAAATCAATAGGTCTTCCAAATATGACAATTAGTTCAACGGCAGTTCGTTCCTAATTGGAGTGGTTGGTGTATTCCATACTTCTAGCGATTGGATTTCACTCAAAACTCACCAAATGACTCCTCCCACCATATTATGATGTTGCCCAAGTTTTGGGCTCGATCCGAAATCAATAGGTCTTCCAATTTTGGCAATTAGGGTTCAACGGCAGTTCTTTAATAATTGTAGTGGTTTGTGTATTCCATACTTCTAGCGATTGGATTTCACTCAAAACTAACCAAATGACTCCTCCGACCATATTACGTTGTTGCCCAAGTTTTGGGCTCGATCCGAAATCAATAGGTGTGAGAAATTGGACAATTCAAGTTCAACGGCAGTTCGTTCCTAATTGGAGTGGTTGGTGTATTCCATACTTCTAGCGGTTGGATTTCACTCAAAACTAACCAAATGACTCCTCCCACCATATTATGATGTTGCCCAAGTTTGGGGCTCGATCCGAATTCAATAAGTATGAGAAATTGGACAATTCAAGTTCAACGGCAGTTCGTTCCTAATTGGAGTGGTTGGTGTATTCAATGCTTCTAGCGATTGGATTTCACTCAAAACTCACCGAATGACTTCTCTCACCATATTATGATGTTGCCCAAGTTTTGGGCTCAATCCGAAATCAATTGGTGTGAGAAATTGGACAATTCAAGTTCAACGGCAGTTCGTTCCTAATTGGAGTGGTTGGTATATTCCCTACTTCTAGCGATTGGATTTCACTCAAAACTCACCAAATGACTCCTCCCACCATATTATGGTGTTGCCCAACTTTGGGGCTCGATCCGAAATCAATAGGTGTGAGAAATTGGACAATTCAAGTTCAACGGCAGTTCGTTCCTAATGGGAGTGGTTTGTGTATTCCATACTTCTAGCGATTGGATTTCACTCAAAACTCACCAACTGACTCCTCCCACCATATGATGATGTTGCCCAAGTTTTGGGCTCGATCCAAAATCAATTGGTGTGAGAAATTGGACAATTCAAGTTCAACGGCAGTTCGTTCCTAATTGGAGTTGTTGGTATATTTCATACCTCTAGCGATTGGATTTCACTCAAAACTCACCAAATGACTCCTCCCACCGTATTATGGTGTTGCCCAAGTTTGGGGCTCCATCCGAAATCAATAGGTGTGAGAAATTGGACAATTCAAGTTCAACGGCAGTTCGTTCCTAATTGGAGGGGTTGGTGTATTCCATACTTCTAACGATTGGATTTCACTCAAAACTCACCAAATGACTCCTCCCACCATATTATGATGTTGCACAAGTTTGGGGTTCGATCCGAAATCAATAGGTGTGAGAAATTGGACAATTGAAGTTCACCGGCAGTTCGTTCCTAATGGGAGTGGTTGGTGTATTCCATACTTCTAGCGATTGGATTTCACTCAAAACTCACCAAATGACTCCTCCCACCATATTATGATGTTGCACAAGTTTGGGGTTCGATCCGAAATCAATAGGTGTGAGAAATTGGACAATTCAAGTTCAACGGCAGTTCGTTCCTAATTGGAGTGGTTGGTATATTCCCTACTTCTAGCGATTGGATTTCACTCAAAACTCACCAAATGACTCCTCCCACCATATTATGGTGTTGCCCAAGTTTGGGGCTCGATCCGAAATCAATAGGTGTGAGAAATTGGACAATTCAAGTTCAACGGCAGTTTGTTCCTAATTGGAGTGGTTGGTGTATTCCATACTTCTAGCGATTGGATTTCACTCAAAACTCACCAAATGACTCCTCCCACCATATTATGATGTTGCACAAGTTTGGGGTTCGATCCGAAATCAATAGGTGTGAGAAATTGGACAATTGAAGTTCAACGGCAGTTCGTTCCTAATGGGAGTGGTTGGTGTATTCCATACTTCTAGCGATTGGATTTCACTCAAAACTCACCAAATGACTCCTCCCACCATATTATGATGTGGCCCAAGTTTTGGGCTCGATCCGAAATCAATAGGTGTGAGAAATTGGACAATTCAAGTTCAACGGCAGTTCGTTCCTAATTGGAGGGGTTGGTGTATTCCATACTTCTAGCGTTTGGATTTCATTCAAAACTCACCAAATAACTCCTCCCACCATATTACGATTTTGCCCAAGTTTTGGGCTCGATCCGAAATCAATAGGTGTGAGAAATTGGACAATTCAAGTTCAATGGTAGTTCGTTCCTAATTGGAGTGGTTGGTGTATTCCACACTTCTAGCGATTGGATGTCACTTAAAACTCACCAAATGACTCCTCCCACCGTATTATGATGTTGCCCAAGTTTTGGGCTCGATCCGAAATCAATAGGTATTCCAAATTGGACAATTCAAGTTCAACGGCAGTTCGTTCCTAATTGGAGTGGTTGGTGTATTCCTTACTTCTAGCGATTGGATTTCACTCAAAACTCACCAAATGACTCCTCCCACCATATTATGATATTGCCCAAGTTTTGGGCTCGATCCGAAATCAATAGGTGTACCAAATTGGACAATTCAAGTTCAACGGCAGTTCGTTCCAAATTGGAGTGGTTGGTGTATTCTGTACTTCTAGCGATTGGATTTCACTCAAAACTCACCAAATGACTCCTCCCACCATATTATGATGTTGCCCAAGTTTGGGGCTCAATCCGAAATCAATAGGTGTGAGAAATTGGACAATTCAAGTTCAACGGCAGTTCGTTCCTAATTGGAGTGGTTGGTGTATTCCATTCTTCTAGCGATTGGATTTCACTCAAAACTCACCAAATGACTCCTCCCACCATATTATGATGTTGGCCAAGTTTTGGGCTCGATCCGAAATCAATAGGTATTCCAAATTGGACAATTCAAGTTCAACGGCAGTTCGTTCCTAATTGGAGTGGTTGGTGTATTCCATACTTCTAGCGATTGGATTTCACTTAAAACTTACCAATTGACTCCTCCCACCATATTATGATGTTGCCCAAGTTTTGGGCTCGATCCGAAATCAATAGGTGTGAGAAATTGGACAATTGAAGTTCAACGGCAGTTCGTTCCTAATGGGAGTTGTTGGTGTATTCTATACTTCTAGCGGTTGGATTTCACTCAAAACTAACCAAATGACTCCTCCCACCATATGATGATGTTGCCCAAGTTTTGGGCTCGATCCAAAATCAATTGGTGTGAGAAATTGGACAATTCAAGTTCAACGGCAGTTCGTTCCTAATTGGAGTTGTTGGTATATTTCATACCTCTAGCGATTGGATTTCACTCAAAACTCACCAAATGACTCCTCCCACCATATTATGGTGTTGCCCAAGTTTGGGGCTCCATCCGAAATCAATAGGTGTGAGAAATTGGACAATTCAAGTTCAACGGCAGTTCGTTCCTAATTGGAGGGGTTGGTGTATTCCATACTTCTAACGATTGGATTTCACTCAAAACTCACCAAATGACTCCTCCCACCATATTATGATGTTGCACAAGTTTGGGGTTCGATCCGAAATCAATAGGTGTGAGAAATTGGACAATTGAAGTTCACCGGCAGTTCGTTCCTAATGGGAGTGGTTGGTGTATTCCATACTTCTAGCGATTGGATTTCACTCAAAACTCACCAAATGACTCCTCCCACCATATTATGATGTTGCACAAGTTTGGGGTTCGATCCGAAATCAATAGGTGTGAGAAATTGGACAATTCAAGTTCAACGGCAGTTCGTTCCTAATTGGAGTGGTTGGTATATTCCCTACTTCTAGCGATTGGATTTCACTCAAAACTCACCAAATGACTCCTCCCACCATATTATGGTGTTGCCCAAGTTTGGGGCTCGATCCGAAATCAATAGGTGTGAGAAATTGGACAATTCAAGTTCAACGGCAGTTTGTTCCTAATTGGAGTGGTTGGTGTATTCCATACTTCTAGCGATTGGATTTCACTCAAAACTCACCAAATGACTCCTCCCACCATATTATGATGTTGCACAAGTTTGGGGTTCGATCCGAAATCAATAGGTGTGAGAAATTGGACAATTGAAGTTCAACGGCAGTTCGTTCCTAATGGGAGTGGTTGGTGTATTCCATACTTCTAGCGATTGGATTTCACTCAAAACTCACCAAATGACTCCTCCCACCATATTATGATGTGGCCCAAGTTTTGGGCTCGATCCGAAATCAATAGGTGTGAGAAATTGGACAATTCAAGTTCAACGGCAGTTCGTTCCTAATTGGAGGGGTTGGTGTATTCCATACTTCTAGCGTTTGGATTTCATTCAAAACTCACCAAATAACTCCTCCCACCATATTACGATTTTGCCCAAGTTTTGGGCTCGATCCGAAATCAATAGGTGTGAGAAATTGGACAATTCAAGTTCAATGGTAGTTCGTTCCTAATTGGAGTGGTTGGTGTATTCCACACTTCTAGCGATTGGATGTCACTTAAAACTCACCAAATGACTCCTCCCACCGTATTATGATGTTGCCCAAGTTTTGGGCTCGATCCGAAATCAATAGGTATTCCAAATTGGACAATTCAAGTTCAACGGCAGTTCGTTCCTAATTGGAGTGGTTGGTGTATTCCTTACTTCTAGCGATTGGATTTCACTCAAAACTCACCAAATGACTCCTCCCACCATATTATGATATTGCCCAAGTTTTGGGCTCGATCCGAAATCAATAGGTGTACCAAATTGGACAATTCAAGTTCAACGGCAGTTCGTTCCAAATTGGAGTGGTTGGTGTATTCTGTACTTCTAGCGATTGGATTTCACTCAAAACTCACCAAATGACTCCTCCCACCATATTATGATGTTGCCCAAGTTTGGGGCTCAATCCGAAATCAATAGGTGTGAGAAATTGGACAATTCAAGTTCAACGGCAGTTCGTTCCTAATTGGAGTGGTTGGTGTATTCCATTCTTCTAGCGATTGGATTTCACTCAAAACTCACCAAATGACTCCTCCCACCATATTATGATGTTGGCCAAGTTTTGGGCTCGATCCGAAATCAATAGGTATTCCAAATTGGACAATTCAAGTTCAACGGCAGTTCGTTCCTAATTGGAGTGGTTGGTGTATTCCATACTTCTAGCGATTGGATTTCACTTAAAACTTACCAATTGACTCCTCCCACCATATTATGATGTTGCCCAAGTTTTGGGCTCGATCCGAAATCAATAGGTGTGAGAAATTGGACAATTGAAGTTCAACGGCAGTTCGTTCCTAATGGGAGTTGTTGGTGTATTCTATACTTCTAGCGGTTGGATTTCACTCAAAACTAACCAAATGACTCCTCACACCATATTATGATGTTGCCCAAGTTTTGGGCTCGATCCGAAATCAATAGGTGTACCAAATTGGACAATTGAAGTTCAACGGCAGTTCGTTCCTAATTGGAGTGGTTGGTGTGTTCCATACTTCTAGCGATCGGATTTCACTTAAAACTCACCAAATGTCTCCTCCCACCATATTATGATGTTGCCGAAGTTTTGGGCTCGATCCGAAATCAATAGGTGTTCCAAATTGGACAATTCAAGTTCAACGGCAGTTCATTCCTAATTGGTTTGGTTGGTGTATTCCATACTTCTAGCGATTGGATTTCACTCTAAACTCACCAAATGACTCCTCCCACCATATTATGATGTTGCCCAAGTTTTGGGCTCGATCATAAATCAATACGTGTGAGAAATTGGACAATTCAATTTCAACGGCAGTTCGTTCCTAATTGAAGTGGTTGGTGTGTTCCATACTTCTAGCGATCGGATTTCACTTAAAACTCACCAAATGACTCCTCCCACCATATTATGATGTTGCCCAAGTTTTGGGCTCGATCTGAAATCAATAGGTGTGAGAAATTGGTCAATTCAATTTCAACGACAGTTCGTTCGTAATTGGAGTGGTTGGTGTATTCCAAACTTCTGGCAATTGGATTTCACTCAAAACTCCCCAAATGACCCCTCCCACCATAATATGATGTTGCCCAAGTTTTGGGCTCGATCCGAAATCAATAGATGTTCGAAATTGGACAATTCAAGTTCAACGGCAGTTCGTTCCTAATTGGAGTGGTTGGTGTATTCCATACTTCTAGCAATTGGATTTCACTCAAAACTCACCAAATGACTCCTCCCACCATATTATGATGTTGCCCAAGTTTTGGCCTCGATCCGAATTCAATAGGTGTGAGAAATTGGTCAATTCAATTTCAACGACAGTTCTTTCCTAATTGGAGTGGTTCGTGTATTCCATACTTCTAGCGATTGGATTTCACTCAAAACTCACCAAATGACTCCTCCCACCATATTTTGATGTTGCCCAAGTTTTGGGCTCGATCCGAAATCAATAGGTGTTCCAAATTGGACGATTCAAGTTCAATGGCAGTTTGTTCCTAATTGGATTGGTTGGTGTATTCCATACTTCTAGCGACTGGATTTCACTCAAAACTGACCAAATAACTCCACCCACCATATTATGATGTTGCCCAAGTTTTGGGCTCGATCCGAAATCAATAGGTATTCAAAATTGGACAATTCAAGTTCAACGGCAGTTCGTTCCTAATTGCAGTGGTTGGTGTATTCCATACTTCTAGGGATTGGATTTCACTCAAAACTCACCAAATGACTCCTTCCACCATATTATGTTGTTGCCCAAGTTTTGGGCTCGATCCGAAATCAATAGGTGTTCCAAATTGGACAACTCAAGTTCAACGGCAATTCGTTCGTAATTGGAGTGGTTGGTGTATTCCATACTTCTTGCGATTGGATTTCACTCAAAACTCACCAAATGACTTCTACCACCATATTATGATGTTGCCCAAGTTTTGGGATGGATCCGTAATCAATAGGTGTTCCAAATTGGACAATTTCAAGTTCAACGGCAGTTCGTTCCTAATTGGAGTGGTTGGTGTATTCCATACTTCTAGCGATTGGATTTCACTCAAAACTCACCAAATGACTCCTCCCACCATATTATGATGTTGCCCAAGTTTTGGGCTCAATCCGAATTCAATAGGTGTGAGAAATTGGACAATTCAAGTTCAACGGCAGTTCGTTCCTAATTAGAGTGGTTGGTGTATTCCATACTTCTAGCGATTGGATTTCACTCAAAACTCACCAAATGACTCCTCCCACCATATTATGATGTTGCCCAAGTTTTGGGCTCGATCCGAATTAAATAGTTGTGAGAAATTGGTCAATTCAATTTCAACGACAGTTCTTTCCTAATTGGAGTGGTTGGTGTATTCTATACTTCTAGCGATTGGATTTCACTCAAAATTAACCAAATGACTCCTCCCACCATATTATGATGTTGCCCAAGTTTTGGGCTCGATCCGAAATCAATAAGTGTTCCAAATTGGACAATTCAAGTTCAACGGAAGTTCGTTCGTAATTGGAGTGGTTGGTGTATTCCACACTTCTAGCGATTGGATTTCACTCAAAACTCACCAAATGACTCCTCCCACCATAGTATGATGTTGCCCAAGTTTTGGGCTCGATCCGAAATCAATAGGTGTGAGAAATTGGACAATTAAAGTTCATCGGCAGTTCTTTCCTAATTGGAGTGGTTGGTGTATTCCATACTTCTAGCGATTGGAATTCACTCAAAACTCACCAAATGACTCCTCCCACCGTATTATGATGTTGCCCAAGTTTGGGGTTCGATCCCAAATCAATAGGTGTGAGGAATTGGACAATTCAAGTTCAACGGCAGTTCGTTCCTAATTGGAGTGGTTGGTGTATTCCGTACTTCTAGCGATTGGATTTCACTCAAAACTCCCCAAATGACTCCTCCCACCATATTATGTTGTTGCCCAAGTTTTGGGCTCGATCCGAAATCAATAGGTGTGAGAAATTGGACAATTCAAGTTCAACGGCAGTTCGTTCCTAATTGGAGTGGTTCGTGTATTCCATACTTCTAGCGATTGGATTTCACTCAAAACTCACCAAATGACTCCTCCCACCATATTATGATGTTGCCCAAGTTTTGGGGTTCGATCCGAAATCAATAGGTGTGAGAAATTGGACAATTCAAGTTCAACGGCAGTTCGTTCCTAATTGGAGTGGTTGGTGTATTCCATACTTCTGGCGATTGGAATTCACTCAAAACTCACCAAATGACTCCTCCCACCATATTATGATGTTGCCCAAGTTTGGGGCCCGATCCAAAATCAATAGGTGTGAGAAAATGGACAATTCAAGTTCAACGGCAGTTCGTTCCTAATTGCAGTGGTCGATGTATTCCATACTTCTAGCGTTTGGATTTCACTGAAAACTCACCAAATGACTCCTCCCACCATATTATGATGTTGCCGAAGTTTTTGGCTCGATCCGAAATCAGTAGGTGTTCCAAATTGGACAATTCAAGTTCAACGGCAGTTCGTTCCTAAATGGTTTGGTTGGTGTATTCCATACTTCTAGCGATTGGATTTCACTCAAAACTCACCAAATGACTCCTCCCACCATATTATGATGTTGTCCAACTTTTGGGGCTCGATCCGAAATCAATAGGTGTGAGAAATTGGACAATTCAAGTTCAACGGCAGTTCGTTCCTAATTGGAGTGGTTGGTGTATTCCATACTTCTAGCGATTGGAATTCACTCAAAACTCACCAAATGACTCCTCCCACCATATTATGATGTTGCCCAAGTTTGGGGCCCGATCCAAAATCAATAGGTGTGAGAAATTGGACAATTCAAGTTCAACGGCAGTTCGTTCCTAATTGCAGTGGTCATTGTATTCCATACTTCTAGCGATTGGATTTCACTCAAAAGTCACCAAATGACTCCTCCCACCATATTATGTTGTTGCCCAAGTTTTGGGCTCAATCCGATTTCAATAGGTGTTCCAAATTGGACAACTCAAGTTCAACGGCAATTCGTTCGTAATTGGAGTGGTTGGTGTATTCCATACTTCTTGCGATTGGATTTCACTCAAAACTCACCAAATGACTTCTACCACCATATTATGATGTTGCCCCAGTTTTGGGATCGATCCGAAATCAATAGGTGTTCCAAATTGGACAATTCAAGTTCAACGGCAGTTCGTTCCTAATTGGAGTGGTTGGTGTATTCCATACTTCTAGCGATTGGATTTCACTCAAAACTCACCAAATGACTCCTCCCACCATATTATGATGTTGCCCAAGTTTTGGGCTTGATCCGAAATCAATAGGTGTCCCAAATTGTACAATTCAAGTTCAACGGCAGTTCGTTCCTAATTGGACTGGTTGGTGTATTCCATACTTCTAGCGATTGGATTTCACTAAAAACTCACAAAATGACTCCTCCCACCATATTATGATGTTGCCCAAGTTTTGGGCTCGATCCGAAATCAATAAGTGTTCCAAATTGGACAATTCAAGTTCAACGGCAGTTCGTTCGTAATTGGACTGGTTGGTGTATTCCATACTTCTAGCGATTGGATTTCACTCAAAACTCACCAAATGACTCCTCCCACCATATTATGATGTTGCCCAGGTTTTGGGCTCAATCCGATTTCAATAGGTGTAAGAAATTGGTCAATTCAATTTCAATGACAGTTCTTTCCTAATTGGAGTGGTTGGTGTATTCCATACTTCTAGCGATTGGATTTCACTCAAAACTCACCAAATGACTCCTCCCACCATATTATGATGTTGCCCAAGTTTTGGGCTCGATCCGAAATCAATAGGTGTGAGAAATTGTTCAATTCAATTTCAGGGACAGTTCGTTCGTAATTGGAGTGGTTGGTGTATTCCCTACTTCTAGCGATTGGATTTCACTCAAAACTCACCAAATGACCCCTCCCACCATAATATGATGTTGCCCAAGTTTTGGGTTCGATCCGAAATCAATAGGTGTTCGAAATTGGACAATTCAAGTTCAACGGCAGTTCGTTCCTAATTGGAGTGGTTGGTGTATTCCATACTTCTAGCGATTGGATTTCACTCAAAACTCACCAAATGACTCCTCCCACCATATTATGACGTTTCCCAAGTTTTGGGCGCGATCCGAAATCAATAGGTGTGAGAAATTGGACAATTCATGTTCAACGGCAGTTCGTTCCTAATTGGAGTGGTTGGTGTATTCCATACTTCCAGCAATTGGATTTCACTCAAAACTCAGCAAATGACTCCTCCCACCATATTATGATGTTGCCCAAGTTTTGGGCTCGATCCGAATTCAATTGGTGTGAGAAATTGGTCAATTCAATTTCAACGACAGTTCTTTCCTAATTGGAGTGGTTGGTGTATTCCATACTTCTAGCGATTGGATTTCACTCAAAACTCACCAAATGACTCCTCCCACCATATTATGATGTTGCCCAAGTTTTGGGCTCGATCCGAAATCAATAGGTGTGAGAAATTGGTCAATTCAATTTCAGGGACAGTTCGTTCGTAATTGGAGTGGTTGGTGTATTCCCTACTTCTAGCGATTGGATTTCACTCAAAACTCACCAAATGACCCCTCCCACCATAATATGATGTTGCCCAAGTTTTGGGTTCGATCCGAAATCAATAGGTGTTCGAAATTGGACAATTCAAGTTCAACGGCAGTTCGTTCCTAATTGGAGTGGTTGGTGTATTCCATACTTCTAGCGATTGGATTTCTCTCAAAACTCACCAAATGACTCCTCCCACCATATTATGATGTTTCCCAAGCTTTGGGCTCGATCCGAAATCAATAGGTGTGAGAAATTGGACTATTCAAGTTCAACGGCAGTTCGTTCCTAATTGGAGTGGTTGGTGTATTCCATACTTCTAGCGATTGGATTTCACTCAAAACTCACCAAATGAATCCTCCCACCATATTTTGATGTTGCCCAAGTTTTGGGCTCGATCCGAAATCAATAGGTGTTCCAAATTGGACGATTCAAGTTCAGCGGCAGTTCGTTCCTAACTGGATTGGTTGGTGTATTCAATACTTCTAGCGATTGGATTTCACTCAAAACTCACCAAATGACTCCTCCCATCATATTATGATGTTGCCCAAGTTTTGGGCTCGATCCGAAATCAATAGGTGTTCCAAATTGGACAATTCAAGTTCAACGACAGTTCGGTCCTAATTGGAGTGGTTGGTGTATTCCATACTTCTAGCGAATGGATTTCACTCAAAACTCACCAAATGACTCCTCCCACCATATTATGATGTTGCCCAAGTTTTGGGCTCGATCCGAAATCAATAGGTGTTCCAAATTGGACAATTCAAGTTCAACGGCAGTTCGTTCATAATTGGAGTGGTTGGTGTATTCCATACTTCTAGCGATTGGATTTCACTCAAAACTCACCAAACGACTCCTCCCACCATATTATGATGTTGCCCAAGTTTTGGGCTCGATCCGAATTCAATTGGTGTGAGAAATTGGTCAATTCAATTTCAACGACAGTTCTTTCCTAATTGGATTGGTTGGTGTATTCCATACTTCTAGCGATTGGATTTCACTCAAAACTCACCAAATGACTCCTCCCACCATATTTTGGTGTTGCCCAAGTTTTGGGCTCGATCCGAAATCAATAGGTGTTCCAAATTGGCTGATTCAAGTTCAACGGCAGTTCGTTCCTAATTGGATTGGTTGGTGTATTCAATACTTCTAGCGATTGGATTTCACTCAAAACTCACCAAATGACTCCTCCCACCATATTATGATGTTGCCCAAGTTTTGGGCTCGATCCGAAATCAATAGGTGTTCCAAATTGGACAATTCAAGTTCAACGGCAGTTCGTTCATAATTGGAGTGGTTGGTGTATTCCATACTTCTAGCGATTGGATTTCACTCAAAACTCACCAAATGACTCCTCCCACCATATTATGATGTTGCCCAAGTTTTGGGCTCGATCCGAATTCAATTGGTGTGAGAAATTGGTCAATTCAATTTCAACGACAGTTCTTTCCTAATTGGATTGGTTGGTGTATTCCATACTTCTAGCGATTGGATTTCACTCAAAACTCACCAAATGACTCCTCCCACCATATTTTGGTGTTGCCCAAGTTTTGGGCTCGATCCGAAATCAATAGGTGTTCCAAATTGGCTGATTCAAGTTCAACGGCAGTTCGTTCCTAATTGGATTGGTTGGTGTATTCAATACTTCTAGCGATTGGATTTCACTCAAAACTCACCAAATGACTCCTCCCACCATATTATGATGTTGCCCAAGTTTTGGGCTCGATCCGAAATCAATAGGTGTTCCAAATTGGACATTCAAGTTCAACGGCAGTTCGTTCATAATTGGAGTGGTTGGTGTATTCCATACTTCTAGCAATTGGATTTCACTCAAAACTCACCAAATGACTTCTCCCACCATATTATGTTGTTGCAAAAGTTTTGGGCTCGATCCGAAATCAATAGGTGTGAGAAATTGGTCAATTCAATTTCAACGACAGTTCGTTCCTAATTGGAGTGGTTGGCGTATTCCATACGTCTAGCGATTGGATTTCACTCAAAACTCACCAAATGACTCCTCCCGCTATATTATGATGTTGCCCAAGTTTTGGGCTCGATCCGAAATCAATAGATGTTCCAAATTGGACAATTCAAGTTCAATGGCAGTTCGTTCCTAATTGGAGTGGTTGGTGTATTCCACACTTCTAGCGATTGGATTTCACTCAAAACTCACCAAATGACTCCTCCCACCATATTATGATGTTGCCCAAGTTTTCGGTTCGATCTGAAATCAATAGGTGTTCCAAATTGGACAATTCAAGTTCAACGGCAGTTCGTTCCTAACTGGAGTGTTTGGTGTATACCATACTTCTAGCGATTGGATTTCACTCAAAACTCACCAAATGACTCCTCCCACCATATTATGACGTTGCCCTTGTTTTGGGCTCGATCCGAAATCAATAGGTGTTCCAAATTGGACAATTCAAGTTCAACGGCAGTTCGTTCCTAAATGGAGTGGTTGGTGTATTCCATACTTCTTGCGATTGGATTTCACTCAAAACTCACCAAATGACTCCTCCCACCATATTATGATGTTGCCCAAGTTTTGGGCTCGATCCGAAATCAATAGGTGTGAGAAATTGGACAATTCAAGTTCAACGGCAGTTCGTTCCTAATTGGAGTGGTTGGTGTATTCCATACTTCTAGCGATTGGATTTCACTCAAAATTCACCGAATGACTCCTCCCACCATATTATGATGTTGCCCAAGTTTTGGGCTCGATTCAA
Organism: Prunus avium; assembly: GCF_965620075.1. NCBI lineage: Eukaryota > Viridiplantae > Streptophyta > Magnoliopsida > Rosales > Rosaceae > Prunus > Prunus avium. The sequence continues at coordinate 21,199,310 of NC_142286.1, read as the reverse complement.
TAGGTGTTCCAAATTGGACAATTCAAGTTCAACGGCAGTTCGTTCCTAATTGGAGTGGTTGGTCTATTCCATACTTCTAGCGATTGGATTTCACTCAAAACTCACCAAATGACTCCTCCCACCATATTATGATGTTGCCCAAGTTTTGGGCTCGATCCGAAATCAAAAGGTGTGTGAAATTGGACAATTCAAGTTCAACGGCAGTTCGTTCCTAATTGGAGTGGTTGGTGTATTCCATATTTCTAGCGATTGGATTTCACTCAAAACTAACCAAATGACTCCTCCCACCATATTATGATGTTGGCCAAGTTTTGGGGTCGATCCGAAATGAAAAGGTGTTCCAAATTGGACAATTCAAGTTCAACGGCAGTTCGTTCCTAACTGGAGTGGTTGGTGTATTCCATACTTCTAGCGATTGGATTTCACACAAAACTCACCAATTGACTCCTCCCACCATATTATGATGTTGTCCAAGTTTTGGGCTCCATCTGAAATCAATAGGTGTTCCAAATTGGACAATTCAAGTTCAACGGTAGTTCGTTCCAAAGTGGAGTGGTTGGTGTATTCCATACTTCTAGCGATTGGATTTCTCTCAAAACTCACCAATTGACTCCTCCCACCATATAATGATGTTGTCCAAGTTTTGGGCTCGATCCGAAATCAATAGGTGTTCCAAATTGGACAATTCAAGTTCAACAGCAGTTCGTTCCTAATTGGAGTGGTTGGTGTATTCCATACTTCTAGCGATTGGATTTCACTCAAAACTCACCAAACAACTCCTCCCACCATATTATGCTGTTCCCCAAGTTTGGGGCTCGATCCGAAATCAATAGGTGTTCCAAATTGGACAATTCAAGTTCAACGGCAGTTCGTTCCTAATTGGAGTGGTTGGTGTATTCCATACTTCTAGCGATTGGATTTCACTCAAAACTCAACAAATGACTCCTCCCACCATATTATGATGTTGCCCAAGTTTGGGGCTCGATCCGAAATCAATAGGTGTGAGAAATTGGACAATTCATTTTCAACGGCAGTTCGTTCCTAATTGAAATGGTTGGTGTATTCCATACTTCTAGCGATTGGATTTCACTCAAAACTCACCAAATGACTCCTCCCACCATATTATGATGTTGCCCAAGTTTTGGGCTCGATCCGAAATCAATAGGTGTTCCAAATTGGACAATTCAAGTTCAACGGCTGTTCGTTCCTAATTGGAGTGGTTGGTGTATTCCATACTTCTAGCAATTTGATTTCACTCAAAACTCACCAAATGACTCCTCCCACCATATTATGATGTTGCCCAAGTTTGGTGCTCGATCCGAAATCAATAAGTGCGAGAAATTGGACAATTCAAGTTGAACGGCAGTTCGTTCCTAATTGGAGTGGTTGGTGTATTCCATACTTCTAGCGATTGGATTTCACTCAAAACTCACCAAATGACTCCCCCCACCATATTTTGATGTTGCCCAAGTTTGGGGCTCGATCCGAAATCAATAGGTGTGAGAAATTGGACAATTCAAGTTAAACGACAGTTCGTTCCTAATCGGAGTAGTTGTTGTATTCCATACTTCTAGCGATTGGATTTCACTCAAAACTCACCAAATGACTCCCCCCACCATATTTTGATGTTGCCCAAGTTTTGGGCTCGATCCGAAATCAATAGGTGTGAGAAATTGGACAATTCAAGTTCAACGGCAGTTCGTTCCTAATTGGACTGGTTGGTGTATTCCATACCTCTCGCGATTGGATTTCACTCAAAACACACCAAATGACTCCTCCCACCATATTATTATGTTGCCCAAGTTTTGGGCTCGATCCGAAATCAATAGGTGTTCCAAATTGGACAACTCAAGTTCAACGGCAGTTCGTTCCTAATTGGAGTGGTTTGTGTATTCCACACTTTTAGCGATTGGATTTCACTCAAAACTCACCAAATGACTCCTCCCACCATATTATGATGTTGCCCAAGTTTTGGGCTCGATCCGAAATCAATAGGTGCGAGAAATTGGTCAATTCAATTGCAACTACAGTTTGTTCCTAATCGGAGTAGTTGTTGTATTCCATACTTCTAGCGATTGGATTTCACTCAAAACTCACCAAATGATTCCACCCACGATATTATGATGTTGCCCAAGTTTTGGGCTCGATTCGAAATCCATAAGTGTGAGAAATTGGACAAGTCAAGTTCAACGGCAGTTCGTTCCTAATTGGAGTGGTTGGTGTATTCCATACTTCTAGCGATTGGATTTCACTCAAAAATCACCGAGTGACTCCTCCCACCATATTATGTTGTTGCGCAAGTTTGGGGCTCGATCCGAAATCAATAGGTGTGAGAAATTGGACAATTCAAGTTCAACGGCAGTTCGTTCCTAATTGGAGTGGTTGGTGCATTCCATACTTCTAGCGTTTGGATTTCACTCAAAACTCACCAAATGACTCCTCCCACGATATTATGATGTTACCCAAGTTTTGGGCTCGATCCGAAATCAATAGGTGTGAGAAATTGGACAAGTCAAGTTCAACGGCAGTTCGTTCCTAATTGGAGTGGTACGTGTATTCCATAGTTCTAGCGATTGGATTTCACTCAAAAACCACCAAATGACTCCTCCCAGCATATTATGATGTTGCCCAAGTTTTGGCCTCGATCTGAAATGAATAGGTGTTCCAAATTGGACAATTCAAGTTCAACGCCAGTTCGTTCCTAACTGGAGTGGTTGGTGTATTCCATACTTCTAGTGTTTGGATTTCACTCAAAACTCACCAAATGACTCCTCCCACCATATTACGGTGTTGCCCATGTTTTGGGCTCGATCCGAAATCAATTGGTGTTCCAAATTGGACAATTCAAGTTCAACGGTAGTTCGTTCCTAATTGGATTGGTTGGTGTATTCCATACTTCTAGCGATTGGATTTCACTCAAAACTCACCAAATGACTCCTCCCACGATATTATGATGTTTCCCAAGTTTTGGGCTCGATCCGAAATCAATAGGTGTTCCAAATTGGACAATTCAAGTTCAGCGGCAGTTCGTTCCTAATTGGAGTGGGTGGTGTATTCCATACTTCTAGCGATTGGATTTCATTCAAAACTCACCAAATGACTCCTCCCCCCATATTATGATGTTGCCCAAGTTTTGGGCTCGATCCGAAATCAATAGGTGTTCGAAATTGGGCAATTCAAGTTCAACGGCAGTTCGTTCCTAATTGGAGTGGTTGGTGTATTCCATACTTCTAGCGATTGGATTTCACTCAAAACTCACCAAATGATTCCTCACACCATATTATGATGTTGCCCAAGTTTTGGGCTCGATCCGAAATCAATAGGTTTGAGAAATTGGTCAATTCAATTTCAACGACAGCTCGTTCCTAATCGGAGTAGTTGTTGCATTCCATACTTCTAGCGATTGGATTTCACTCAAAATTCACCAAATGACTCCTCCCACCATATTATGATGTTGCCCAAGTTTTGGGCTCGATCCGAAATCAATAGGTGTGAGAAATTGGTCAATTCAATTTCAACGACAGTTCGTTCCTAATCGGAGTAGTTGTTGTATTCCATACTTCTAGCGATTGGATTTCACTCAAAACTCGTCAATGACTCCTCCCACCATATTATGATGTTGCCCCAGTTTTGGGCTCGATCCGAAATCAAAAGGTGTGAGAAATTGGACAAGTCAAGTTCAACGGCAGTTCGTTCCTAATTGGAGTGGTTGGTGTATTCCATACTTCTAGCGATTGGATTTCACTCAAAACTCACCAAATGACTCCTCCCACCATATTATGATGTTGCCCAAGTTTTGGGCTCGATCCGAAATCAATAGGTGTGAGAAATTGGACAATTCAAGTTCAACGGCAGTTCGTTCCCAATTGGAGTGGTTGGTGTATTCCATACTTCTAGCGATTGGATTTCACTCAAAACTCACCAAATAACTCCACCCACCATATTATGATGTTGCCCAAGTTTTGGGCTCGATCCGAAATCAATAGGTGTTCCAAATTGGACAATTCATGTTCAACGGCAGTTCGTTCCTAATTGGAGTGGTTGGTGTATTCCATACTTCTAGCGATTGGATTTCACTCACCAAATGACTCCACCCACCGTATTATGATGTTGCCCAAGTTTGGGGCTCGATCCGTAATCAATAGGTGTTCGAAATTGGACAATTCAAGTTCAACGGCAGTTCGTTCCAAATTGGAGTGGTTGGTGTATTCCATACTTCTAGCGATTGGATTTCACTAAAAACTCACCAAATGACTCCTCCCACCATCTTATGATGTTGCCCAAGTTTTGGGCTCGATCCGAAATTAATAGCTGTTCCAAATTGGACAATTCAAGTTCAACGGCAGTTCGTTCCTAATTGGAGTGGTTGGTGTATTCCGTACTTCTACCGATCGGATTTCACTCAAAACTCACCAAAATGACTCCTCCCGCCATATTATGATGTTGCCCAAGCTTTTGTTTCGATCCGAAATCAATAGGTGTGAGAAATTGGACAATTCAAGTTCAACGGCAGTTCGTTTCTAATTGGAGTGGTTGGTGTATTCCATACTTCTAGCAATTGGATTTCACTCAAAACACACCAAAATGACTCCTCCCACCATATTATGATGTTGCTCAAGCTTTTGGCTCGATCCGAAATCAATAGGTGTGAGAAATTGGACAATTCAAGTTCAACGGCAGTTCGTTCCTAATTGGAGTGGTTGGTGTATTCCATACTTCTGGCGATTGGATTTCACTCAAAACTAACCAAATGACTCCTCCCACCATATTGTGATGTTGCCCAAGTTTTGGGCTCGATCCGAAATCAATAGGAGTTCCGAATTGGACAATTCAAGTTCAACGGCAGTTCGTTCCTAATTGGAGTGGTTCGTGTATTCCATACTTATAGCGATTGGATTTCACTCAAAACTCACCAAATGACTCCTTCCACCATATTATGTTGTTGCCCAAGTTTTGGGTTCGATCCGAAATCAATAGGTGTTCCAAATTGGACAATTCAAGTTCAACGGCAGTTCGTTCCTAATTGGAGTGGTTGGTGTATTCCATACTTCTAGCGATTGGATTTCACTCAAAACTCAACAAATGACTCCTCCCACCATATTATGATGTTGCCCAAGTTTTGGGCTCGATCCGAAATAAATAGGTGTTCCAAATTGGACAATTAATGTTCAACGGCAGTTCGTTCCTAATTGGAGTGGTTGGTGTATTCCATACTTCTAGCGATTGGATTTCACTCAAAACTCACCAAATGACTCCTCCCAGCATATTATGATGTTGCCCAAGTTTTGGGCTCGATCCGAAATCAATAGGTGTTCCAAATTGGACAATTCAAGTTCAACGGCAGTTCGTTCCTAATTGGAGTGGTTGGTGTATTCCGTACTTCTAGCGATTGGATTTCACTCAAAACTCACCAAAATGACTCCTCCCACCATATTATTATGTTGCCCAAGCTTTTGTTTCGATCCGAAATCAATAGCTGTGAGAAATTGGACAATTCAAGTTCAACGGCAGTTCGTTCCTAATTGTAGTGGTTGGTGTATTCCTTACTTCTAGCAATTGGATTTCACTCAAAACTACCCAAATGACTCCTCCCACCATATTATGATGTTGCCCAAGTTTTGGGCTCGATCCGAAATCAATAGGTGTGAGAAATTGGACAATTTAAGTTCAACGGCAGTTCTTTCCTAATTGTAGTGGTTGGTGTATTCCTTACTTCTAGCGATTGGATTTCACTCAAAACTCACCAAATGACTCCTCACACCATATTATGACGTTTCAAAAGTTTTGGGCTCGTTCCGAAATCAATAGGTGTGAGAAATTGGACAATTCAAGTTCAACGGCAGTTCGTTCCTAATTGGAGTGGTTGGTGTATTCCATACTTCTAGCGATGGGATTTCACTCAAAACTCACCAAATGACTCCTGCCACCGTATTATGATGTTGCCCAAGTTTGGGGCTCGATCCGAAATCAATAGGTGTGAGAAATTGGACAATTCAAGTTCAACGGCAGTTCGTTCCTAATTGGAGTGGTTTGTGTATTCCATACTTCTAGCGATTGGATTTCACTCAAAACTAACCAAATGACTCCTCCCACCATATTACGATGTTGCCCAAGTTTTGGGCTCGATCCGAAATCAATAGGAGTTCCAAATTGGACAATTCAAGATCAACGGCAGTTCGTTCCTAATTGGTGTGGTTGGTGTATTCCATACTTCTGGCGATGCGATTTCACTCAAAACTCACCAAATGACTCCTCCCACCATATTATGATGTTGCCCAAGTTTTGGGCTCGATCCGAAATCAATAGGTGTTCCAAATTGGACAATTCAAGTTCAACGGCAGTTCATTCCTAATTGGAGTGGTTTGTGTATTCCGTACTTCTAGCGATTTGATTTCACTCAAAACTCACCAAATGACTCCTCCCACCATGTTATGATGTTGCCCAAGTTTTGGGCTCGATCCGAAATCAATAGGTGTTCCAAATTGGACAATTCAAGTTCAACGGCAGTTCGTTCCTAATTGTAGTGGTTGGTGTATTCCTTACTTCTAGCGATTGGATTTCACTCAAAACTCACCAAATGACTCCTCCCACCATATTATGACGTTGCCCAAGTTTTGGGCTCGATCCGAAATCAATAGGTGTGAGAAATTGGACAATTCAAGTTCAACGGCAGTTCGTTCCTAATTGGAGTGGTTGGTGTATTCCATACTTCTAGCGATTGGATTTCGCACAAAACTCACCAAATGACTCCTCCCACCAAATGATGATGTTGCCCAAGTTTTGGGCTCGATCCGAAATCAATAGGTGTTCCAAATTGGACAATTCAAGTTCAACGGCAGTTCTTTCCTAATTGGAGTGGTTGGTGTATTCCATACTTCTAGCGATTGGATTTCACTCAAAACTAACCAAATGACTCCTCCCACCATATTACGACGTTGCCCAAGTTTTGGGATCGATCCGAAATCAATAGGTGTGAGAAATTGGACAATTCAAGTTCAACGGCAGTTCGTTCCTAATTGGAGTGGTTGGTGTATTCCATACTTCTAGCAATTGGATTTCACTCAAAACTCACCAAATGACTCCTCCCACCGTATTACGATGTTGCACAAGTTTGGGGTTCGATCCGAAATCAATAGGTGTTCCAAATTGGACAATTCAAGTTCACCGGCAGTTCGTTCCAAATTGGAGTGGTTGGTGTATTCCATACTTCTAGAGATTGGATTTCACTCAAAACTCACCAAAATGACTCCCCCCACCATATTATGATGTTGCCCAAGTTTTGGCCTCGATCCCAAATCAATAGGTGTTCGAAATTGGACAATTCAAGTTCAACGGCAGTTCGTTCCTAACTGGAGTGGTTGGTGTATTCCATACTTCTAGCGATTGGATTTCACTCAAAACTCACCAAAATGACTCCTCCCACCATATTATGATGTTGCCCAAGTTTTGGACTCGATCCGAAATCAATAGGTGTTCGAAATTGGACAATTCAAGTTCAACGGCAGTTCGTTCCTAGTTGGAGTGGTTGGTGTATTCCATACCTCTAGCGATTGGATTTCACCCAAAACTCACCAAATGACTCCTCCCACCGTATTATGATGTTGCACAAGTTTGGGGTTCGATTCGAAATCAATAGGTGTGAGAAATTGAACAATTCAAGTTCAACGGCAGTTCGTTCCTAATTTGTGTGGTTGGTGTATTCCATGCTTCTAGCGATTGGATGTCACTCAAAACTCACCAAATGACTCCTCCCACCATATTATGATGTTGCCCATGTTTTGGGCTCGATCCGAAATCAATAGGTGTGAGAAATTGGACAATTCAAGTTCAACGGCAGTTCGTTCCTAATTGGAGTGGTCGGTGTATTCCATACTTCTAGCGATTGGATTTCACTCAAAACTCACCAAATGACTCCTCCCACAATATTATGTTGTTGCCCAAGTTTTGGGCTCGATCCGAAATCAATAGGTGTTCCAAATTGGACAATTCAAGTTCAACGGCAGTTCGTTCCTAATAGGAGTGGTTGGTGTATACCATACTTCTAGCGATTGGATTTGACTCAAAACTCACCAAATGACTCCTCCCACCATATTATGATGTTGCCCAAGTTTTGGGCTCGATCCGAAATCAATAGGTGTTCCAAATTGGACAATTCAAGTTCAACGGCAGTTCGTTCCTAATTGGAGTGGTTGGTGTATTCCATACTTCTAGTGATTGGATTTCACTCAAAACTCAACAAATGACTCCTCCCACCATATTATGATGTTGCCCAAGTTTTGGGCTCGATCCGAAAGCAATAGGTGTTCCAAATTGGACAATTAATGTTCAACGGCAGTTCGTTCCTAATTGGAGTGGTTGGTGTATTCCATACTTCTAGCGATTGGATTTCACTCAAAACTCACCAAATGACTCCTCCCATCATATTATGATGTTGCCCAAGTTTTGGGCTCGATCCGAAATCAATAGGTGTTCCAAATTGGACAATTCAAGTTCAACGGCAGTTCGTTCCTAATTGGAGTGGTTGGTGTATTCCGTACTTCTAGCGATTGGATTTCACTCAAAACTCACCAAAATGACTCCTCCCACCATATTATGATGTTGCCCAAGCTTTTGTTTCGATCCGAAATCAATAGGTGTGAGAAATTGGACAATTCAAGTTCAACGGCAGTTCGTTCCTAATTGTAGTGGTTGGTGTATTCCTTACTTCTAGCAATTGGATTTCACTCAAAACTACCCAAATGACTCCTCCCACCATATTATGATGTTGCCCAAGTTTTGGGCTCGATCCGAAATCAATAGGTGTGAGAAATTGGACAATTCAAGTTCAACAGCAGTTCTTTCCTAATTGTAGTGGTTGGTGTATTCCTTACTTCTAGCGATTGGATTTCACTCAAAACTCACCAAATGACTCCTCCCACCATATTATGACGTTTCCCAAGTTTTGGGCTCGATCCGAAATGAATAGGTGTGAGAAATTGGACAATTCAAGTTCAACGGCAGTTCGTTCCTAATTGGAGTGGTTGGTGTATTCCATACTTCTAGCGATTGGATTTCACTCAAAACTCACCAAATGACTCCTCCCACCGTATTATGATGTTGCCCAAGTTTGGGGCTCGATCCGAAATCAATAGGTGTGAGAAATTGGACAATTCAAGTTCAACGGCAGTTCGTTCCTAATTGGAGTGGTTTGTGTATTCCATACTTCTAGCGATTGGATTTCACTCAAAACTCTCCAAAATGACTCCTCCCACCATATTATGACGTTGCCCAAGTTTTGGGCTCGATCCGAAATCAATAGGTGTTCCAAATTGGACAATTCAAGTTCAACGGCAGTTCATTCCTAATTGGAGTGGTTTGTGTATTCCATACTTCTAGCGATTGGATTTCACTCAAAACTCACCAAATGACTCCTCCCAGCATATTATGATGTTGCCCAAGTTTTGGGCTCGATCCGAAATCAAAAGGTGTTCCAAATTGGACAATTCAAGTTCAACGGCAGTTCGTTCCTAATTGGAGTGGTTGGTGTATTCCGTACTTCTAGCGATTGGATTTCACTCAAAACTCACCAAAATGACTCCTCCCACCATATTATGATGTTGCCCAAGCTTTTGTTTCGATCCGAAATCAATAGGTGTGAGAAATTGGACAATTCAAGTTCAACGGCAGTTCGTTCCTAATTGTAGTGGTTGGTGTATTCCTTACTTCTAGCAATTGGATTTCACTCAAAACTACCCAAATGACTCCTCCCACCATATTACGATGTTGCCCAAGTTTTGGGCTCGATCCGAAATCAATAGGTGTGAGAAATTGGACAATTCAAGTTCAACGGCAGTTCGTTCCTAATTGGGGTGGTTGGTGTATTCCGTACTTCTAGCGATTGGATTTCACTCAAAACTCACCAAATGACTCCTCCGACCATATTATGATGTTGCCCAAGTTTTGGGCTAAATCCGAAATCAATAGGTGTGAGAAATTGGACAATTCAAGTTCAACGGCAGTTCGTTCCTAATTGGGGTGGTTGGTGTATTCCATACTTCTAGCGATTGGATTTCACTCAAAACTCACCAAATGACTCCTCCTACCATATTATGATGTTGCCCAAGTTTTGGGCTCGATCTGAAATCAATAGATGTTCCAAATTGGACAATTCAAGTTCAACGGCAGTTCGTTCCTAATTGTAGTGGTTGGTGTATTCCATACTTCTAGCGATTGGATTTCACTCAAACTCACCAAGTGACTCCTCCCACCATATTATGATGTTGCCCAAGTTTTGGGCTCGATCCGAAATGAATAGGTGTTCCAAATTGGACAATTCAAGTTCAACGGCAGTTCGTTCCTAATTGGAGTGGTTGGTGTATTCCATACTTCTAGCGATTGGATTTCACTCAAAAATCACCAAATGACTCCTCCCACCATATTATGATGTTTCCCAAGTTTTGGGCTCGATCCGAAATCAATAGGTGTGAGAAATTGGACAATTCAAGTTCAACGGCACTTCCTTCCTAATTGGGGTGGTTGGTGTATTCCATACTTCTAGCGATTGGATTTCACTCAAAACTCACCAAATGACTCCTCCCACCATATTATGATGTTGCCCAAGTTTTGGGCTCGATCCGAAATCAATAGGTGTTCCAAATTGGACAATTCAAGTTCAACGGCAGTTCGTTCCTAATTGGAGTGGTTGGTGTATCCCATACTTCTAGCGATTGGATTTCACTCAAAACTCACCAAAATGAATCCTCCCACCATATTATGTTGTTGCCCAAGCTTTTGGCTCAATCCGAAATCAATAGGTGTGAGAAATTGGACAATTAAAGTTCAACGGCACTTCGTTCCTAATTGGAGTGGTTGGTGTATTCCATACTTCTAGCGATTGGATTTCACTCAAAAGTATCCAAATGACTCCTCCCACCATATTATGATGTTGCCCAAGTTTTGGGCTTGATCCGAAATTAATAGGTGTTCCAAATTGGACAATTGAAGTTCAACGGCAGTTCGTTCCTAATTGGAGTGGTTGGTGTATACCATACTTCTAGCGATTGGATTTCACTCAAAACTCACCAAATGACTCCTCCCACCGTATTATGATGTTGCCCAAGTTTTGGGCTCGATCCGAAATCAATAGGTGTGAGAAATTGGACAATTCAAGTTCAACGGCAGTTCGTTCCTAATTGGAGTGTTTGGTGTATTCCATACTTCTAGCGTTTGGATTTCACTCAAAACTCATCAAATGACTCCTCCCACCATATTATGATATTGCCCAAGTTTTGGGCTCGATCCGAACTCAATAGGTGTGAGAAATTGGACTATTCAAGTTCAACGGCAGTTCGTTCCTAATTGTGGTGGTTGGTGTATTCCATACTTTTAGCGATTGGATTTCACTCGAAAATCACCAAATGACTCCTCCCACCATATTATGATGTTACCCAAGTTTGGGGTTCGATCCGAAATCAATAGGTGCGGGAAATTGGACAATTCAAGTTCAACGGCAGTTCGTTCCTAATTGGAGTGGTTGGTGTATTCCATACTTCTAGCGATTGGATTTCGCACAAAACTCACCAAATGACTCCTCCCACCATATTATGATGTTGCCCAAGTTTTGGGCTCGATCCGAAATCAATAGGTGCGAGAAATTGGACAATTCAAGTTCAACGGCAGTTCGTTCCAAATTGGAGTGGTTAGTGTATTCCATACTTCTAGCCATTGGATTTCACTCAAAACTCACCAAATGACTCCTCCCACCATATTATGATGTTGCCCAAGTTTTGGGCTCGATCCGAAATCAATAGGTGTTCAAAATAGGACAATTCAAGTTCAACGGCAGTTCGTTCCTAATTGTAGTGGTTGGTGTATTCCATACTTCTAGCGATTGGATTTCACTCAAAACTCACCAAATGACTCCTCCCACCATATTATGATGTTTCCCAAGTTTGGGGTTCGATCCGAAATCAAAAGGTTCGGGAAATTGGACAATTCAAGTTCAACGGCAGTTCGTTCCTAATTGGAGTGGTTGGTGTATTCCATACTTCTAGCGATTGGATTTCAGTCAAAACTCACCAAATGACAACTCCCACCATATTATGATGTTTCCCAAGTTTGGGGTTCGATCCGAAATCAATAGGTGCGGGAAATTGGACGATTCAAGTTCAACGGCAGTTCGTTCCTAATTGGAGTGGTTGGAGTATTCCATACTTCTAGCGATTGGATTGCATTCAAAACTCACCAAATGACTCCTCCCACCATATTATGATCTTGCCTAAGTGTTGGGCTTGATCCTAAATCAATAGGTGTGAGAAATTGGACAATTCAATTTCAACGGCAGTTCGTTCCTAATTGGACTGGTTGGTGTATTCCATACTTCTAGCGATTGGATTTCACTCAAAACTCACCAAATGACTCCTCCCACCGTATTATGATGTTGCCCAAGTTTTGGGCTCGATCCGAAATCAATAGGTGTGAGAAATTGGACAATTCAAGTTCAACGGCAGTTCGTTCCTAATTGGAGTGGTTGGTGTATTCCATACTTCTAGCGATTGGATTTCACTCAAAACTCACCAAATGACTCCTCCCACCATATTATGTTGTTGCCCAAGTTTTGGGCTCGATCCGAAATCAATAGGTGTGAGAAATTGGACAATTCAAGTTCAACGGCAGTTCGTTCCTAATTGGAGTGTTTGGTGTATTCCATACTTCTAGCGTTTGGATTTCACTCAAAACTCATCAAATGACTCCTCCCACCATATTATGATATTGCCCAAGTTTTGGGCTCGATCCGAACTCAATAGGTGTGAGAAATTGGACTATTCAAGTTCAACGGCAGTTCGTTCCTAATTGTGGTGGTTGGTGTATTCCATACTTTTAGTGATTGGATTTCACTCGAAAATCACCAAATGACTCCTCCCACCATATTATGATGTTACCCAAGTTTGGGGTTCGATCCGAAATCAATAGGTGCGGGAAATTGGACAATTCAAGTCCAACGGCAGTTCGTTCCTAATTGGAGTGGTTGGTGTATTCCATACTTCTAGCGATTGGATTTCGCACAAAACTCACCAAATGACTCCTCCCACCATATTATGATGTTGCCCAAGTTTTGGGCTCGATCCGAAATCAATAGGTGCGAGAAATTGGACTATTCAAGTTCAACGGCAGTTCGTTCCTAATTGTGGTGGTTGGTGTATTCCATACTTTTAGTGATTGGATTTCACTCAAAAATCACCAAATGACTCCTCCCACCATATTATGATGTTACCCAAGTTTGGGGTTCGATCCGAAATCAATAGGTGCGGGAAATTGGACAATTCAAGTCCAACGGCAGTTCGTTCCTAATTGGAGTGGTTAGTGTATTCCATACTTCTAGCCATTGGATTTCACTCAAAACTCACCAAATGACTCCTCCCACCATATTATGATGTTGCCCAAGTTTTGGGCTCGATCCGAAATCAATAGGTGTTCAAAATAGGACAATTCAAGTTCAACGGCAGTTCGTTCCTAATTGTAGTGGTTGGTGTATTCCATACTTCTAGCGATTGGATTTCACTCAAAACTCACCAAATGACTCCTCCCACCATATTATGATGTTGCCCAAGTTTGGGGTTCGATCCGAAATCAAAAGGTTCGGGAAATTGGACAATTCAAGTTCAACGGCAGTTCGTTCCTAATTGGAGTGGTTGGTGTATTCCATACTTCTAGCGATTGGATTTCAGTCAAAACTCACCAAATGACAACTCCCACCATATTATGATGTTGCCCAAGTTTGGGGTTCGATCCGAAATCAATAGGTGCGGGAAATTGGACGATTCAAGTTCAACGGCAGTTCGTTCCTAATTGGAGTGGTTGGAGTATTCCATACTTCTAGCGATTGGATTGCATTCAAAACTCACCAAATGACTCCTCCCACCATATTATGATCTTGCCCAAGTGTTGGGCTCGATCCGAACTCAATAGGTGTGAGAAATTGGACTATTCAAGTTCAACGGCAGTTCGTTCCTAATTGTGGTGGTTGGTGTATTCCATACTTCTAGCCTTTGGATTTCACTGAAAACTCACCAAATGACTACTCCCACCATATTATGATGTTGCCCAAGATTTGGGCTCGATCCGAAACAATAGGTGTTCCAAGTTGGACAATTCAAGTTCAACGGCAGTTCGTTCCTAATTGGAGTGGTTGGTGTATTCCATACTTCTAGCGATTGGATTTCACTCGAAACTCACCAAATGACTCCTCCCACCATATTATGATGTTGCCCAAGTTTTGGGCTCGATCCGAACTCAATAGGTGTGAGAAATTGGACAATTTAAGTTCAACGGCAGTTCGTTCCTAATTGGAGTGGTTGGTGTATTCCATACTTCTAGCGATTGGATTTCAGTCGAAACTCACCAAATGACTCCTCCCACCATATTATGATGTTGCCCAAGTTTGGGGTTCCATCCGAAATCAATAGGTGTGTGAAATTGGACAATTCAAGTTCAACGGCAGTTCGTTCCTAATTGGAGTGGTTGGTGTATTCCATACTTCTAGCGATTGGATTTCTCTCAAAACTCACCAAATGACTCCTCCCACCATATTATGATGGTGCCCATGTTTTGGGATCGATCCGAAATCAATAGGTGTTCCAAATTGGACAATCAAGTTCAACGGCAGTTCGTTCCTAATTGGAGTGGTTGGTGTATTCCATACTTCTAGCGATTGGATTTCACTCAAACTCACCAAGTGACTCCTCCCACCATATTATGATGTTGCCCAAGTTTTGGGCTCGATCAAAAATCAATAGGTGTTCCAAATTGGACAATTCAAGTTCAACGGCAGTTCGTTCCTAATTGGAGTGGTTGGTGTATTCCATACTTCTAGCGATTGGATTTCACTCAAAAATCACCAAATGACTCCTCCCACCATATTATGATGTTTCCCAAGTTTTGGGCTCGATCCGAAATCAATAGGTGTGAGAAATTGGACAATTCAAGTTCAACGGCACTTCCTTCCTAATTGGGGTGGTTGGTGTATTCCATACTTCTAGCGATTGGATTTCACTCAAAACTCACCAAATGACTCCTCCCACCATATTATGATGTTGCCCAAGTTTTGGGCTCGATCCGAAATCAATAGGTGTTCCAAATTGGACAATTCAAGTTCAACGGCAGTTCGTTCCTAATTGGAGTGGTTGGTGTATCCCATACTTCTAGCGATTGGATTTCACTCAAAACTCACCAAAATGAATCCTCCCACCATATTATGTTGTTGCCCAAACTTTTGGCTCAATCCGAAATCAATAGGTGTGAGAAATTGGACTATTCAAGTTCAACGGCAGTTCGTTCCTAATTGTGGTGGTTGGTGTATTCCATACTTTTAGCGATTGGATTTCACTCGAAAATCACCAAATGACTCCTCCCAACATATAACGATGTTACCCAAGTTTGGGGTTCGATCCGAAATCAATAGGTGCGGGAAATTGGACAATTCAAGTTCAACGGCAGTTCGTTCCTAATTGGAGTGGTTGGTGTATTCCATACTTCTAGCGATTGGATTTCGCACAAAACTCACGAAATGACTCCTCCCACCATATTATGATGTTGCCCAAGTTTTGGGCTCGATCCGAAATCAATAGGTGCGAGAAATTGGACAATTCAAGTTCAACGGCAGTTCGTTCCCAATTGGAGTGGTTAGTGTATTCCATACTTCTAGCCATTGGATTTCACTCAAAACTCACCAAATGACTCCTCCCACCATATTATGATGTTGCCCAAGTTTTGGGCTCGATCCGAAATCAATAGGTGTTCAAAATAGGACAATTCAAGTTCAACGGCAGTTCGTTCCTAATTGTAGTGGTTGGTGTATTCCATACTTCTAGCAATTGGATTTCACTCAAAACTCACCAAATGACTCCTCCCACCATATTATGATGTTGCCCAAGTTTGGGGTTCGATCCGAAATCAAAAGGTTCGGGAAATTGGACAATTCAAGTTCAACGGCAGTTCGTTCCTAATTGGAGTGGTTGGTGTATTCCATACTTCTAGCGATTGGATTTCAGTCAAAACTCACCAAATGACAACTCCCACCATATTATGATGTTGCCCAAGTTTGGGGTTCGATCCGAAATCAATAGGTGCGGGAAATTGGACAATTCAAGTTCAACGGCAGTTCGTTCCTAATTGGAGTGGTTGGAGTATTCCATACTTCTAGCGATTGGATTGCATTCAAAACTCACCAAATGACTCCTCCCACCATATTATGATCTTGCCCAAGTTTTGGGCTTGATCCTAAATCAATAGGTGTGAGAAATTGGACAATTCAAGTTCAACGGCAGTTCGTTCCTAATTGGAGTGGTTGGTGTATTCCATACTTCTAGCGATTGGATTTCACTCAAAACTCACCAAATGACTCCTCCCACCATATTATGTTGTTGCCCAAGTTTTGGTCTCGATCCGAAATCAATAGGTGTGAGAAATTGGACAATTCAAGTTCAACGGCAGTTCGTTCCTAATTGGAGTGTTTGGTGTATTCCATACTTCTTGCGTTTGGATTTCACTCAAAACTCATCAAATGACTCCTCCCACCATATTATGATATTGCCTAAGTTTTGGGCTCGATCCGAACTCAATAGGTGTTCCAAATTGGACTATTCAAGTTCAACGGCAGTTCGTTCCTAATTGTGGTGGTTGGTGTATTCCATACTTTTAGCGATTGGATTTCACTCGAAAATCACCAAATGACTCCTCCCACCATATTATGATGTTACCCAAGTTTGGGGTTCGATCCGAAATCAATAGGTGCGGGAAATTGGACAATTCAAGTTCAACGGCAGTTCGTTCCTAATTGGAGTGGTTGGTGTATTCCATACTTCTAGCGATTGGATTTCGCACAAAACTCACCAAATGACTCCTCCCACCATATTATGATGTTGCCCAAGTTTTGGGCTCGATCCGAAATCAATAGGTGCGAGAAATTGGACAATTCAAGTTCAACGGCAGTTCGTTCCCAATTGGAGTGGTTAGTGTATTCCATACTTCTAGCCATTGGATTTCACTCAAAACTCACCAAATGACTCCTCCCACCATATTATGATGTTGCCCAAGTTTTGGGCTCGATCCGAAATCAATAGGTGTGAGAAATTGGACAATTCAAGTTCAACGGCAGTTCGTTCCTAATTGGAGTGGTTGGTGTATACCATACTTCTCGCGATTGGATTTCACTCAAAACTCACCAAATGACTCCTCCCACCGTATTATGATGTTGCCCAAGTTTTGGGCTCGATCCGAAATCAATAGGTGTTAGAAATTGGACAATTCAAGTTCAACGGCAGTTCGTTCCTAATTGGAGTGTTTGGTGTATTCCATACTTCTAGCGATTGGATTTCACTCAAAACTCATCAAATGACTCCTCCCACCATATTATGATATTGCCCAAGTGTTGGGCTCGATCCGAACTCAATAGGTGTGGGAAATTGGACTATTCAAGTTCAACGGCAGTTCGTTCCTAATTGTGGTGGTTGGTGTATTCCATACTTCTAGCCATTGGATTTCACTGAAAACTCACCAAATGACTACTCCCACCATATTATGATGTTGCCCAAGATTTGGGCTCGATCCGAAACAATAGGTGTTCCAAATTGGACAATTCAAGTTCAACGGCAGTTCGTTCCTAATTGGAGTGGTTGGTCTATTCCATACTTCTAGCGATTGGATAGCACTCAAAATTCATCAAATGACTCCTCCCACCATATTATGATTTTGCCCAAGTTTTGGCCTCGATCCAAAATCAATAGGTGTTCCAAATTGGACAATTCAAGTTCAACGGCAGTTCGTTCCTAATTGGAGTGGTTGGTGTATTCCATACTTCTAGCGATTGGATTTCACTCGAAACTCACCAAATGACTCCTCCCACCATATTATGATGTTGCCCAAGTTTTGGGCTCGATCCGAACTCAATAGGTGTGAGAAATTGGACAATTTAAGTTCAACGGCAGTTCGTTCCTAATTGGAGTGGTTGGTGTATTCCATACTTCTAGCGATTGGATTTCAATCGAAACTCACCAAATGACTCCTCCCACCATATTATGATGTTGCCCAAGTTTGGGGTTCCATCCGAAATCAATAGGTTTGTGAAATTGGACAATTCAAGTTCAACGGCAGTTCGTTCCTAATTGGAGTGGTTGGTGTATTCCATACTTCTAGCGATTGGATTTCATTCAAAACTCACCAAATGACTCCTCCCACCATATTATCATGTTTCCCAAGTTTTGGGCATGATCCGAAATCAATAGGTGTTCCAAATTGGAGAATTCAAGTTCAACGGCAGTTCGTTCCTAATTGGAGTGTTTGGTGTATTCCATACTTCTAGCGATTGGATTTCACACAAAACTCATCGAATGACTCCTCCCACCATATTATGATATTGCCCAAGTTTTGGGCTCGATCCGAACTCAATAGGTGTGAGAAATTGGAGTATTCAAGTTCAACGGCAGTTCGTTCCTACTTGTGGTGGTTGGTGTATTCCATACTTTTAGCGATTGGATTTCACTCGAAACTCACCAAATGACTCCTCCCACCATATTATGATGTTGCCCAAGTTTGGGGTTCGATCCGAAATCAATAGATGCGGGAAATTGGACAATTCAAGTTCAACGGCAGTTCGTTCCTAATTGGAGTGGTTGGTGTATTCCATACTTCTAGCGATTGGATTTCACTCAAAACTCACCAAATGACTCCTCCCACCATATTATGATGTTGCCCAAGTTTTGGGCTTGATCCGAAATCAGTAGGTGTGAGAAATTGGACAATTCAAGTTCAACGGCAGTTCGTTCCTAATTGGAGTGGTTGGTGTATTCCATACATCTAGGGATTGGATTTCACTCAAAACTCACCAAATGACTCCTCCCATCATATTATGATGTTGCCCAAGTTTTGGGCTCGATCCGAAATCAATAGGTGTGAGAAATTGGACAATTCAATTTCAACGAAAGTTCGTTCCTAATTGGAGTGGTTGGTGTATTCCATACTTCTAGCGATTGGATTTCACTCAAAACTCACCAAATGACTCCTCCCACCATATTATGATGTTGCCCAAGTTTTGGGCTCGATCCGAAATCAATAGGTGTGAGAAATTGGACAATTCAAGTTCAACGGCAGTTCGTTCCTAATTGGAGTGGTTGGTGTATCCCATACTTCTAGTGATTGGATTTCTCTCCAAACTCACCAAATGACTCCTCCCACCATGTTATGATGTTGCCCAAGTTTTGGGCTCGATCCGAAATCAATAGGTGTGAGAAATTGGACAATTCAAGTTCAACGGCAGTTCGTTCCTAACTGGAGTGGTTGGTGTATTCCATACATCTAGCGATTGGATTTCACTCAAAACTCACCAAATGACTCCTCCCATCATATTATCATGTTGCCCAAGTTTTGGGCTCGATCCGAAATCAATAGGTGTGAGAAATTGGTCAATTCAATTTCAACGAAAGTTCGTTCCTAATTGGAGTGGTTGGTGTATTCCATACTTCTAGCGATTGGATTTCACTCAAAACTTACCAAATGACTCCTCCCACCATATTATGATGTTGCCCAAGTTTTGGGCTCGATCCGAAATCAATAGGTGTTCCAAATTGCACAATTCAGGTTCAACGGAAGTTCGTTCCTAATTGGAGTGGTTGGTGTATTCCATACTTCTAGTGATTGGATTTCTCTCCAAACTCACCAAATGACTCCTCCCACCATGTTATGATGTTGCCCAAGTTTTGGGCTCGATCCGAAATCAATAGGTGTTCCAAATTGGACAATTCAAGTTCAACGGCAGTTCGTTCGTAATTGGAGTGGTTGGTGTATTCCATACTTCTAGTGATTGGATTTCTCTCCAAACTCACCAAATGACTCCTCCCACCGTATTATGATGTTGCCCAAGTTTTGGGCTCGATCCGATATCAATTGGTGTGAGAAATTGGTCAATTCAATTTCAACGACAGTTCTTTCCGAATTGGAGTGGTTGGTGTATTCCATACTTCTTGGGATTGGATTTTACTCAAAACTCACCAAATGACTCCTCCCACCGTATTATGATGTTGCCCAAGTTTTGGGCTCGATCCGATATCAATAGGTGTGAGAAATTGGTCAATTCAATTTCAACGACAGTTCTTTCCGAATTGGAGTGGTTGGTGTATTCCATACTTCTTGGGATTGGATTTTACTCAAAACTCACCAAATGACTCCTCCCACCATATTATGATGTTGCCCAAGTTTTGGGCCTGATCCGAAATCAATAGGTGTGAGAAATTGGACAATTCAATTTCAACGGCAGTTCGTTCCTAATTGGAGTGCTTGGTGTATACCATACTTCTAGCGATTGGATTTCACACAAAACTCATCAAATGACTCCTCCCTCCATATTATGATATTGCCCAAGTTTTGGGCTCGATCCGAACTCAATAGGTGTGAGAAATTGGAGTATTCAAGTTCAACGGCAGTTCGTTCCTACTTGTGGTGGTTGGTGTATTCCATACTTTTAGCGATTGGATTTCACTCGAAACTCACCAAATGACTCCTCCCACCATATTATGATGTTGCCCAAGTTTGGGGTTCGATCCGAAATCAATAGATGCGGGAAATTGGACAATTCAAGTTCAACGGCAGTTCGTTCCTAATTGGAGTGGTTGGTGTATTCCATACTTCTAGCGATTGGATTTCACTCAAAACTCACCAAATGACTCCTCCCACCATATTATGATGTTGCCCAAGTTTTGGAATCGATCCGAAATCAATAGGTCTTCCAAATTGGACAATTCAAGTTCAACGGCAGTTCGTTCCTAATTGGAGTGGTTGGTGTATTCCATACTTCTAGCGATTGGATTTCACTCAAAACTCACCAAATGACTCCTCCCACCATATTATGATGTTGCCCAAGTTTTGGGCTCAATCCGAAATCAATAGGTGTGAGAAATTGGACAATTCAAGTTCAACGGCAGTTCGTTCCTAACTGGAGTGGTTGGTGTATTCCATACTTCTAGCGATTGGATTTCACTCTAAACTCACCAAATGACTCCTCCCACCATATTATGATGTTGCCAAAGTTTGGGGCTCGATCAGAAATCAATAGGTGTGAGAAATTGGACAATTCAAGTTCAACGGCAGTTCGTTCCTAATTGGAGTGGTTGATGTATTCCATACTTCTAACGATTGGATTTCTCTCAAAACCCACCAAATGACTCCTCCCACCATATAATGACGTTGCCCAAGTTTTGGGCTCGATCCAAAATCAATAGGTGTTCCAAATTGGACAATTCAAGTTCAACGGCAGTTCGTTCCTAACTGGAGTGGTTGGTGTATTCCATACTTCTAGCAATTGGATTTCACTCAAAACTGACCAAATGACTCCACCCACCATATTATGATGTTGCCCAGGTTTTGGGCTCGATCCGAATTCAATAGGTGTGAGAAATTGGTCAATTCAATTTCAACGACAGTTCTTTCCTAATTGGAGTGGTTGGTGTATTCCATACTTCTTGGGATTGGATTTTACTCAAAACTCACCAAATGACTCCTCCCACCATATTATGATGTTGCCCAAGTTTTGGGCTCGATCCGAAATCAATAGGTGTGAGAAATTGGACAATTCAATTTCAACGGCAGTTCGTTCCTAATTGGAGTGCTTGGTGTATTCCATACTTCTAGCGATTGGATTTCACTCATAACTCACCAAATGACACCTCCCACCATATTATGATGTTGCCCAAGTTTGGGGCTCGATCCGAAATCAATAGGTGTGAGAAATTGGACAACTCAAGTTCAACGGCAGTTCGTTCCTAATTGGAGTGGTTGGTGTATTTCGTACTTCTTGGGATTGGATTTCACTCAAAACTCACCAAATGACTCCTCCCACCATATTATGGTGTTGCCCAAGTTTTGGGCTCGATCCGAAATCAATAGGTGTGAGAAATTGGACAATTCAAGTTCAACGACAGTTCGTTCCTAATTGGAGTGGTTGGTGTATTCCATACTTCTAGCGATTGGATTTCACTCAAAACTCAACAAATGACTCCTCCCACCATATTATGATGTTGCCCAAGTTTTGGGCTCGATCCGAATTCAATAGGTGTGAGAAATTGGTCAATTCAATTTCAACGACAGTTCTTTCCTAATTGGACTGGTTGGTGTATTCCATACTTCTAGCGATTGGATTTCTCTCAAAACTCACCAAATGACTCCTCCCACCATATTATGAGTTTGCCCAAGTTTGGGTCTCGATCCGAAATCAATAGGTGTGAGAAATTGGACAATTCAAGTTCAACGGCAGTTCGTTCCTAATTGGAGTGGTTGGTGTATTCCATACTTCTAGCGATTGGATTTCACTCAAAACTCACCAAATGACTCCTCCCACCATATTATGATGTTGCCCAAGTTTTGGGCTCGATCCGAAATCAGTAGGTGTGAGAAATTGGACAATTCAATTTCAACGGCTGTTCGTTCCTAATTGGAGTGGTTGGTGTATTCCATACTTCTAGCGATTGGATTTCACTCATAACTCACCAAATGACTCCTCCCACCATATTATGATGTTGCCCAAGTTTTGGGCTCGATCCGAAATCAATGGGTGTTCCAAATTGGACAATTCAAGTTCAACGGCAGTTCGTTCCTAATTGGAGTGGTTGGTGTATTCCATACTTCTAGCGATTGGATTTCACTCAAAACTCAACAAATGACTCCTCCCACTTTATTATGATGTTGCCCAAGTTTTGGGCTCGATCAGAAATCAATAAGTGTGAGGAATTGGATAATTCAATTTCAACGGCAGTTCGTTCCTAATTGGAGTGGTTGGTGTATTCCATACTTCTAGCAATTGGATTTCCCTCAAAAGTCACCAAATGACTCCTCCCACCATATTATGATGTTGCCCAAGTTTTGGGCTCGATCCGAATTCGATAGGTGTGAGAAATTGCCCACTTCAATTTCAACGACAGTTCTTTCCTAATTGGGGTGGTTGGTGTATTCCATACTTCTAGCGATTGGATTTCACTCAAAACTCACCAAATGACTCCTCCCACCATATTATGATGTTGCCCAAGTTTTGGGCTCGATCCGAAATCAATAGGTGTGAGAAATTGGACAATTCAAGTTCAACGGCAGTTCGTTCCTAACTGGAGTGGTTGGTGTATTCCATACTTCTAGCGATTGGATTTCACTCAAAACTGACCAAATGACTCCACCCACCATATTATGATGTTGCCAGGTTTTGGGCTCGATCCGAATTCAACAGGTGTGAGAAATTGGTCAATTCAATTTCAACGACAGTTCTTTCCTAATTGGAGTGGTTGGTGTATTCCATACTTCTAGCGATTGGATTTCACTCAAAACTCAACAAATGACTCCTCCCACCATATGATGATTTTGCCCAAGTTTTGGGCTCGATCCGAATTCCACAGGTGTGAGAAATTGGTCAATTCAATTTCAACGGCAGTTCGTTCGAAATTGGAGTGGTTGCTGTATTCCATAGTTCTGGCGATTGGATTTCACTCAAAAGTCACCAAATGACTCTTACCACCATATTATGATGTTGCCCAAGTTTTGGGCTCGATCTGAAATCAATAGGTGTGAGAAATTGGACAATTCAAGTTCAACGGCAATTCGTTCCTAATTGGAGTGGTTGTTGTTTTCCATACTTCTAGCGATTGGATTTCACTCAAAACTCACCAAATGCCTCCTCCCACCATATTATGATGTTGCCCAAGTTTTAGGCTCGATCCGAAATCAATAGGTATTCCAAATTGGACAATTCAAGTTCAACGGCAGTACGTCCCTAATTGGTGTGGTTGGTGTATTCCATACTTCTAGCGATTGGATTTCATTGAAAAGTCACCAAATGACTCCTCCCACCATATTATGATGTTGCCCAAGTTTTGGGCTCGATCCGAAATCAATAGGTGTGAGAAATTGGACAATTCAAGTTCAACGGCAATTCGTCCCTAATTGGAGTGGTTGGTGTATTCCATACTTCTAGCGATTGGATTTCACTCAAAACTCACCAAATGACTCCTCCCACCATATTATGATGTTGCCCAAGTTTTGGGCTCGATCCGAAATCAATAGGTCTTCCAAATTGGACAATTCATGTTCAACGGCAGTTCGTTCCTAGTTGGAGTGGTTGGTGTATTCCATACTTCTAGAGATTGGATTTCACTCAAAACTCACCAAATGACTCCTCCCACCATATTATGATGTTGCCCAAGTTTTGGGGTCGATCCGAAATCAATAGGTGTTCCAAATTGGACAATTCAAGTTCAACGGCAGTTCGTTCCTAATTGGAGTGGTTGGTGTATTCCTTACTTCTAGCGATTGGATATCATTCAAAACTCTCCAAATGACTCCTCCCACCATATTATGATGTTGCCCAAGTTTTGGGCTTGATCCGAAATCAATAGGTGTTCCAAATTGGACAATTCAAGTTCAATGGCAGTTCGTTCCTAATTGGAGTGGTTGGTGTATTCCATACTTCTAGCGATTGGATTTCACATAAAACGCACCAAATGACTCCTCCCACCATATTATGACGTTGCCCAAGTTTTGGGGTCGATCCGAAATCAATAGGTGTTCCAAATTGGACAATTCATGTTCAACGGCAGTTCGTTCCTAATTGGAGTGGTTGCTGTATTCCATACTTCTAGCGATTGGATTTCACTCAAAACTCACCAAATGACTCCTCCCACCATATTATGATGTTGCCCAAGTTTGGGGCTCGATCCGAAATCAATAGGTGTGAGAAATTGGACAATTCAAGTTCAACGGCAGTTCGTTCCTAATTGGAGTGGTTGGTGTATTCCATACTTCTAGCGATTGGATTTCACTCAAAACTCACCAAATCACTCCTCCCACCATATTATGATGTTGCCCAAGTTTTGGGCTCAATCCGAAATCAATAGGTGTTCCAAATTGGACAATTCAAGTTCAACGCAGTTCATTCCTAATTGGAGTGGTTGGTGTATTCCATACTTCTAGCAATCGAATTTCACTCAAAACTCACCAAATGACTCCTCCCACCATATTATGATGTTACCCAAGTTTTGGGCGCGATCCGAAATCAATAGGTGTTCCAAATTGGACAATTCAAGTTCAACGGCAGTTCGTTCCTAATTGGAGTGGTTGGTGTATTCCATACTTCTAGCGATTGGATTTCACACAAAACTCACCAAATGACTCCTCCCACCATATTATGATGTTGCCCAAGTTTTGGGGTCGATCCGAAATCAATAGGTGTGAGAAATTGGACAATTCAAGTTCAACGGCAGTTCGTTCCTAATTGGAGTGGTTGGTGTATTCCATACTTCTAGCGATTGGATTTCACTCAAAACTCTCCAAATGACTCCTCCCACCATATTATGATGTTGCACAAGTTTTGGGCTCGACCCGAAATCAATAGGTGTTCCAAATTGGACAATTCAAGTTCAACGGCAGTTCGTTCCTAATTGGAGTGGTTGGTGTTTTCCATACTTCTAGCGATTGGATTTCACTCAAAACTCACCAAATGACTCCTCCCACCATATTATGATGTTGCCCAAGTTTTGGGCTCGATCCGAAATCAATAGGTATTCCAAATTGGACAATTCAAGTTCAACGGCAGTACGTCCCTAATTGGTGTGGTTGGTGTATTCCATACTTCTAGCGATTGGATTTCATTCAAAACTCACCAAATGACTCCTCCCACCATATTACGATGTTGCCCAAGTTTTGGGGTCGATCCGAAATCAATAGGTGTGAGAAATTGGACAATTCAAGTTCAACGGCAGTTCGTTCCTAATTGGAGTGGTTGGTGTATTCCATACTTCTAGCGATTGGATTTCACTCAAAACTCTCCAAATGACTCCTCCCACCATATTATGATGTTGCACAAGTTTTGGGCTCGACCCGAAATCAATAGGTGTTCCAAATTGGACAATTCAAGTTCAACGGCAGTTCGTTCCTAATTGGAGTGGTTGGTGTTTTCCATACTTCTAGCGATTGGATTTCACTCAAAACTCAGCAAATGACTCCTCCCTCCATATTATGATGTTGCCCAAGTTTTGGGCTCGATCCGAATTCAATAGGTGTGAGAAATTGGTCAATTCAATTTCAATGACAGTTCTTTCCTAATTGGAGTGGTTGGTGTATTCCGTACTTCTAGCGATTGGATTTCACTCAAAACTCACCAAATGACTCCTCCCACCATATTATGATGTTGCCCAAGTTTTGGGCTCGATCCGAAATCAATAGGTGTTCCAAATTGGACAATTGAAGTTCAACGGCAGTTCGTTCCAAATTGGAGTGGTTGCTGTATTCCATAGTTCTGGCGATTGGATTTTACTCAAAAGTCACCAAATGACTCTTTCCACCGTATTATGATGTTGCCCAAGTTTTGGGCTCGATCCGAAATCAATAGGTGTGAGAAATTGGACAATTCAAGTTCAACGGCAGTTCGTTCGTAATTGGAGTGGTCGGTGTTTTCCATACTTCAAGCGATTGGATTTCACTCAAAACTCACCAAATGACTCCTCCCACCATATTATGATGTTGCCCAAGTTTTGGGCTCGATCCGAAATCAATAGGTATTCCAAATTGGACAATTCAAGTTCAACGGCAGTACGTCCCTAATTGGTGTGGTTGGTGTATTCCATACTTCTAGCGATTGGATTTCATTCAAAACTCACCAAATGACTCCTCCCACCATATTGTGATGTTGCCCAAGTTTTGGGCTCGATCCGAAATCAATAGGTGTGAGAAATTGGACAATTCAAGTTCAACGGCAGTTCGTTCCTAGTTGGAGTGGTTGGTGTATTCCATACTTCTAGAGATTGGATTTCACTCAAAACTCACCAAATGACTCCTCCCACCATATTATGATGTTGCCCAAGTTTTGGGGTCGATCCGAAATCAATAGGTGTTCCAAATTGGACAATTCAAGTTCAACGGCAGTTCGTTCCTAATTGGAGTGGTTGGCGTTTTCCATACTTTTAGCGATTGGATTTCACTCAAAACACACCAAATGACTCCTCCCTCCATATTATGATGTTCCCCAAGTTTTGGGCTCGATCCGAATTCAATAGGTGTGAGAAATTGGTCAATTCAATTTCAACGACAGTTCTTTCCTAATTGGAGTGGTTGGTGTATTCCATACTTCTAGCGATTGGATTTCACTCAAAACTCACCAAATGACTCCTCCCACCATATTATGACGTTGCCCAAGTTTTGGGCTCGATCCGAAATCAATAGGTGTGAGAAATTGGACAATTCAAGTTCAACGGTAATTCGTTCCCAATTGGAGTGGTTGGTGTATTCCATACTTCTAGCGATTGGATTTCACTCAAAACTCACCAAATGACTCCTCCCACCATATTATGATGTTGCCCAAGTTTTGGGCTCGATCCGAAATCAATAGGCCTTCCAAATTGGACAATTCATGTTCAACGGCAGTTCGTTCCTAATTGGAGTGGTTGGTGTATTCCATACTTCTAGCGATTGGATTTCACTCAAAACTCACCAATTGACTCCTCCCACCATATTATGATGTTGCCCAAGTTTTGGGGTCGATCCAAAATCAATAGGTGTTCCAAATTGGACAATTCAGGTTCAACGGCAGTTCGTTCCTAATTGGAGTGGTTGGCGTTTTCCGTACTTCTAGCGATTGGATTTCACTCAAAACTCAGCAAATGACTCCTCCCTCCATATTATGATGTTGCCCAAGTTTTGGGCTCGATCCGAATTCAATAGTTGTGAGAAATTGGTCAATTCAATTTCAACGACAGTTCTTTCCTAATTGGAGTGGTTGGTGTATTCCGTACATCTAGCAATTGGATTTCACTCAAAACTCACCAAATGACTCCTCCCACCAAATTATGATGTTGCCCAAGTTTTGGGCTCGATCCGAAATCAATAGGTGTTCCAAATTGGACAAATGAAGTTCAACGGCAGTTCGTTCCAAATTGGAGTGGTTGCTGTATTCCATAGTTCTGGCGATTGGATTTCACTCAAAAGTCACCAAATGACTCTTACCACCATATTATGATAATGCCCAAGTTTTGGGCTCGATCCGAAATCAATAGGTGTGAGAAATTGGACAATTCAAGTTCAACGGCAATTCGTTCCTAATTGGAGTGGTTGTTGTTTTCCATACTTCTAGCGATTGGATTTCACTCAAAACTCACCAAATCACTCCTCCCACCATATTATGATGTTGCCCAAGTTTTAGGCTCGATCCGAAATCAATAGGTATTCCAAATTGGACAATTCAAGTTCAACGGCAGTACGTCCCTAATTGGTGTGGTTGGTGTATTCCATACTTCTAGCGATTGGATTTCATTGAAAACTCACCAAATGACTCCTCCCACCATATTATGATGTTGCCCAAGTTGTGGGCTCGATCCGAAATCAATAGGTGTGAGAAATTGGACAATTCAAGTTCAACGGCAATTCGTCCCTAATTGGAGTGGTTGGTGTATTCCATACTTCTAGCGATTGGATTTCACTCAAAACTCACCAAATGACTCCTCCCACGATATTATGATGTTGCCCAAGTTTTGGGCTCGATCCGAAATCAATAGGTCTTCCAAATTGGACAATTCATGTTCAACGGCAGTTCGTTCCTAGTTGGAGTGGTTGGTGTATTCCATACTTCTAGAGATTGGATTTCACTCAAAACTCACCAAATGACTCCTCCCACCATATTATGATGTTGCCCAAGTTTTGGGGTCGATCCGAAATCAATAGGTGTTCCAAATTGGACAATTCATGTTCAACGGCAGTTCGTTCCTAATTGGAGTGGTTGGCGTTTTCCATACTTCTAGCGATTGGATTTCACTCAAAACACAGCAAATGACTCCTCCCTCCATATTATGATGTTCCCCAAGTTTTGGGCTCGATCCGAATTCAATAGGTGTGAGAAATTGGTCAATTCAATTTCAACGACAGTTCTTTCCTAATTGGAGTGGTTGGTGTATTCCATACTTCTAGCGATTGGATTTCACTCAAAACTCACCAAATGACTCCTCCCACCATATTATGACGTTGCCCAAGTTTTGGGCTCGATCCGAAATCAATAGGTGTGAGAAATTGGACAATTCAAGTTCAACGGTAATTCGTTCCCAATTGGAGTGGTTGGTGTATTCCATACTTCTAGCGATTAGATTTCACTCAAAACTCACCAAATGACTACTCCAACCATATTATGATGTTGCCCAAGTTTTGGGCTCGATCCGAAATCAATAGGTTTTCCAAATTGGACAATTCATGTTCACCGGCAGTTCGTTCCTAATTGGAGTGGTTGGTGTATTCCATACTTCTAGCGATTGGATCTCACTCATAACTCACCAAATGACTCCTCCCACCATATTATGATGTTGCCCAAGTTTTGGGGTCGATCCGAAATCCATAGGTGTTCCAAATTGGACAATTCAAGTTCAACGGCAGTTCGTTCCAAATTGGAGTGGTTGGAGTATTCCATAGTTCTGGCGATTGGATTTCACTCAAAAGTCACCAAATGACTCCTCCCGCCATATTATGATGTTGCCCAAGTTTTGGGCTCGATCCGAAATCAATAGGTGTTCCAAATTGGACAATTCAAGTTCAACGGCAGTTCGTTCCTAATTGGAGTGGTTGGCGTTTTCCATACTTCTAGCGATTGGATTTCACTCAAAACTCAGCAAATGACTCCTCCCTCCATATTATGATGTTGCCCAAGTTTTGGGCTCGATCTGAAATCAATAGGTGTTAGAAATTGGACAATTCAAGTTCAACGGCAGTTCGTTCCTAATTGGAGTGGTTGTTGTTTTCCATACTTCTAGCGATTGGATTTCACTCAAAACTCAGCAAATGACTCCTCCCACCATATTATGATGTTGCCCAAGTTTTGGGGTCGATCCGAATTCAATAGTTGTGAGAAATTGGTCAATTCAATTTCAACGACAGTTCTTTCCTAATTGGAGTGGTTGGTGTATTCCGTACTTCTAGCGATTGGATTTCACTTAAAACTCACCAAATGACTCCTCCCACCATATTATGACGTTGCCCAAGTTTTGGGCTCGATCCGAAATCAATAGGTGTTCCAAATTGGACAATTGAAGTTCAACGGCAGTTCGTTCCAAATTGGAGTGGTTGCTGTATTCCATAGTTCTGGCGATTGGATTTCACTCAAAAGTCACCAAATGACTCTTACCACCATATTATGATGTTGCCCAAGTTTTGGGCTCGATCCGAAATCAATAGGTGTGAGAAATTGGACAATTCAAGTTCAACGGCAGTTCGTTCCTAATTGGAGTGGTTGGTGTTTTCCATACTTCTAGCGATTGGATGTCACTCAAAATTCACCAAATGACTCCTCCCACCATATTATGATGTTGCCCAAGTTTTGGGCTCGATCCGAAATCAATAGGTATTCCAAATTGGACAATTCAAGTTCAACGGCAGTACGTCCCTAATTGGTGTGGTTGGTGTATCCCATACTTCTAGTGATTGGATTTCATTCAAAACTCACCAAATGACTCCTCCCACCATATTACGATGTTGCCCAAGTTTTGGTCTCGAACCGAAATCAATAGGTGTGAGAAATTGGACAATTCAAGTTCAACGGCAATTCGTTCCTAATTGGAGTGGTTGGATTATTCCATACTTCTAGCGATTGGATTTCACTCAAAACTCACCAAATGACTCCTCCCACGATATTATGATGTTGCCCAAGTTTTGGGGCCGATCCGAATTCAATAGTTGTGAGAAATTGGTCAATTCAATTTCAACGACAGTTCTTTCCTAATTGGAGTGGTTGGTGTATTCCGTACTTCTAGCGATTGGATTTCACTTAAAACTCACCAAATGACTCCTCCCACCATATTATGACGTTGCCCAAGTTTTGGGCTCGATCCGAAATCAATAGGTGTTCCAAATTGGACAATTGAAGTTCAACGGCAGTTCGTTCCAAATTGGAGTGGTTGCTGTATTCCATAGTTCTGGCGATTGGATTTCACTCAAAAGTCACCAAATGACTCTTACCACCATATTATGATGTTGCCCAAGTTTTGGGCTCGATCCGAAATCAATAGGTGTGAGAAATTGGACAATTCAAGTTCAACGGCAGTTCGTTCCTAATTGGAGTGGTTGGTGTTTTCCATACTTCTAGCGATTGGATGTCACTCAAAATTCACCAAATGACTCCTCCCACCATATTATGATGTTGCCCAAGTTTTGGGCTCGATCCGAAATCAATAGGTATTCCAAATTGGACAATTCAAGTTCAACGGCAGTACGTCCCTAATTGGTGTGGTTGGTGTATCCCATACTTCTAGTGATTGGATTTCATTCAAAACTCACCAAATGACTCCTCCCACCATATTACGATGTTGCCCAAGTTTTGGTCTCGAACCGAAATCAATAGGTGTGAGAAATTGGACAATTCAAGTTCAACGGCAATTCGTTCCTAATTGGAGTGGTTGGATTATTCCATACTTCTAGCGATTGGATTTCACTCAAAACTCACCAAATGACTCCTCCCACGATATTATGATGTTGCCCAAGTTTTGGGGCCGATCCGAATTTAATAGTTGTGAGAAATTGGTCAATTCAATTTCAACGACAGTTCTTTCCTAATTGGAGTGGTTGGTGTATTCCGTACTTCTAGCGATTGGATTTCACTTAAAACTCACCAAATGACTCCTCCCACCATATTATGACGTTGCCCAAGTTTTGGGCTCGATCCAAAATCAATAGGTGTTCCAAATTGGACAATTGAAGTTCAACGGCAGTTCGTTCCAAATTGGAGTGGTTGCTGTATTCCATAGTTCTGGCGATTGGATTTCACTCAAAAGTCACCAAATGACTCTTACCACCATATTATGATGTTGCCCAAGTTTTGGGCTCGATCCGAAATCAATAGGTGTGAGAAATTGGACAATTCAAGTTCAACGGCAGTTCGTTCCTAATTGGAGTGGTTGGTGTTTTCCATACTTCTATCGATTGGATGTCACTCAAAATTCACCAAATGACTCCTCCCACCATATTATGATGTTGCCCAAGTTTTGGGCTCGATCCGAAATCAATAGGTATTCCAAATTGGACAATTCAAGTTCAACGACAGTACGTCCCTAATTGGTGTGGTTGGTGTATCCCATACTTCTAGTGATTGGATTTCATTCAAAACTCACCAAATGACTCCTCCCACCATATTACGATGTTGCCCAAGTTTTGGGATCGAACCGAAATCAATAGGTGTGAGAAATTGGACAATTCAAGTTCAACGGCAATTCGTTCCTAATTGGAGTGGTTGGATTATTCCATACTTCTAGCGATTGGATGTCACTCAAAACTCACCAAATGACTCCTCCCGCCATATTATGATGTTGCCCAAGTTTTGGGCTCGATCCGAAATCAATAGGTCTAAGAAATTGGTCAATTTAATTTCAACGACAGTTCGTTCCTAATTGGAGTGGTTGGTGTATTCCCTACTTCTAGCGATTGGATTTCACTCAAAACTCACCAAATGACTCCTTCCACCATATTATGATGTTGCCGAAGTTTTGGGCTCGATCCGAAATCAATAGGTGTTCCAAACTGGACAATTCAAGTTCAACGGCAGTTCATTCCTAATTGGAGTGGTTGGTGTATTCCATACTTCTAGCGATTGGATTTCACTCAAAACTCACCAAAAGACTCCTCCCACCGTATTATGTTGTTGCCCAAGTTTTGGGCTCGATCCGAAATCAATAGGTCCGAGAAATTGGTCAATTCAATTTCAACGACCGTTCATTCCTAATTGTAGTGGTTGGTGTATTCCGTACGTCTACCGATTGGATTTCACTCAAAACTCACCAAATGACTCCTTCCACCATATTATGATGTTGCCCAAGTTTGGGGCTCGATCCGAAATCAATAGGTGTTCCAAATTGGACAGTTCAAGTTCAACGGCCGTTCGTTCCAAATTGGAGTGGTTGGTGTATTCCATACTTCTAACGATTGGATTTTACTCAAAACTCACCAAATGACTCCTCCCACCATATTATGATGTTGACCAAGCTTTGGGCTCGATCCGAAATCAATCGGTGTTCCAAATTGGACAATTCAAGTTCAACGGCAGTTCCTTCCTAACTGGAGTGGTTGGTGTATTCCATACTTCTAGCGATTGGATTTCACTCAAAACTCACCAAATGACTCCTCCCACCATATTATGATGTTGCCCAAGTTTGGGGCTCGATCCGAAATCAATAGGTGTGAGAAATTGGGCAATTCAAGTTCAACGGCAGTTCGTTCCTAATTGGAGTGGTTGGTGTATTCCATACTTCTAGCGATTGGATTTCACTCAAAACTAACCAAATGACTCCTCCCACCATATTATGATGTTGCCCAAGTTTTGGGCTCGATCCGAAATCAATCGGTGTTCCAAATTGGACAATTCAAGTTCAACGGCAGTTCGTTCCTAACTGGAGTGGTTGGTCTATTCCACACTTCTAGCGATTGGATTTCACTCAAAACTCACCAATTGACTCCTCCCACCATATTATGATGTTGCCCAAGTTTTGGGCTCGATCCGAAATCAATAGGTGCGAGAAATTGGACAATTCAAGTTCAACGGCAGTTCGTTCCTAATTGGAGTGGTTGGTGTATTCCACACTTCTAGCGATTGGATTTCACTCAACACTCACCAATTGACTCCTCCCACCATATTATGATGTTGCCCAAGTTTTGGGCTCGATCCGAAATCAATAGGTGTTCCAAATTGGACAATTCAAGTTCAACGGCAGTTCGTTCCTAACTGGAGTGGTTTTTTGTATTCCATACTTCTAGCGATTGGATTTCACTCAAAACACACCAATTGACTCCTCCCACCATATTATGATGTTCCCCAAGTTTTGGGCTCGATCCGAAATCAATAGGTGTGAGAAATTGGACAATTCAACTTCAACGGCAGTTCGTTCCTAATTGCAGTGGTTGGTGTATTCCATACTTCTAGCGATTGGATTTCACTCAAAACTCTCCAAATGACTCCTCCCACCATATTATGATGTTGCCCAAGTTTTGGGCTCGATCCGAAATCAATAGGTTTTCCAAATTGGACAATTCAAGTTCAACGGCAGTTCGTTCCTAACTCGAGTGGTTGGTGTATTCCATACTTCTAGTGATTGGATTTCACTGAAAACTCACCAAATGACTCCTCCCACCATATTATGATGTTGCCGAAGTTTTGGGCTCGATCCGAAATAAATAGGTGTTCCAGACTGGACAATTCAAGTTCAACGGCAGTTCGTTCCTAATTGGAGTGGTTGGTGTATTCCATACTTCTAGCGATTGGATTTCACTCAAAACTCACCAAATGACTCCTCCCACCATTTTATGATGTTGCAAAAGTTTTGGGCTCGATCCGAAATCAATCGGTGTTCCAAAATGGACAATTCAAGTTTAACGGCAGTTCGTTCCAAACTGGAGTGGTTCGTGTATTCCATACTTCTAGGGATTGGATTTCACTCAAAACTTACCAAATGACTCCTCCCACCATATTATGATGTTGCCCAAGTTTTGGGCTCGATCCGAAATCAAAAGGTGTGAGAAATTGGGCAATTCAATTTCAACGACAGTTCGTTCCTAATTGGAGTGGTTGGTGTATTCCATACGTCTAGCGATTGGATTTCCCTCAAAACTCACCAAATGACTCCTCCCACCATTTTATGATGTTGCAAAAGTTTTGGGCTCGATCCGAAATCAATAGGTGTTCCAAAATGGACAATTCAAGTTCAACGGCAGTTCGTTCCAAACTGGAGTGGTTCGTGTATTCCATACTTCTAGCGATTGGATTTCACTCAAAACTCACCAAATGACTCCTCCCACCATATTATGATGTTGCCCAAGTTTTGGGCTCGATCTGAAATCAATAGGTGTTCCAAATTGGACAATTCAAGTTCAACGGCAGTTCGTTCCTAACGGGAGTGGTTGGTGTATTCCATACTTCTAGTGATTGGATTTCACTCAAAACTCACCAAATGACTCCTCCCACCATATTATGATGTTGCCCAAGTTTTGGGCTCGATCCGAAATCAATAGGTGTGAGAAATTGGTCAATTCAATTTCAACGACAGTTCGTTCCTAATTGAAGTGGTTGGTGTATTCCATACGTCTAGCGATTGGATTTCACTCAAAACTCACCAAATGACTCCTCCCACTATATTATCGTGTTGGCCAAGTTTTGGGCTCGATCCGAAATCAATAGATGTTCCAAATTGGACAATTCAAGTTTAACGGCAGTTCGTTCCAAGTTGGAGTGGTTGTTGTATTCCATACTTCTAGCGATTGGATTTCTCTCAAAACTCACCAAATGACTCCTCCCACCATATTATGATGTTGCCCAAGTTTTGGGCTCGATCCGAAATCAATAGGTGTTTCAAATTGGACAATTCAAGTTCAACGGCAGTTCGTTCCTAAATGGAGTGGTTGGTGTATTCCATACTTCTAGCGATTGGATTTCACTCAAAACTCGCCAAATGACTCCTCCCACCATATTACGATGTTGCCCAAGTTTTGGGCTCGATCCGAAATCAATAGATTTTCCAAATTGGACAATTCAAGTTCAACGGCAGTTCGTTCCTAACTGGAGTGGTTGGTGTATTCCATACTTCTAGCGATTGGATTTCACTGAAAACTCACCAAATGACTCCTCCCACCATATTATGATGTTGCCGAAGTTTTGGGCTCGAGCCGAAATCAATAGGTGTTCCAAACTGGACAATTCAAGTTCAACGGCAGTTCATTCCTAATTGGAGTGGTTGGTGTATTCCATACTTCTAGCGATTGGATTTCACTCAAAACTCACCAAAAGACTCCTCCCACCGTATTATGTTGTTGCCCAAGTTTTGGGCTCGATCCGAAATCAATAGGTCCGAGAAATTGGTCAATTCAATTTCAACGACCGTTCATTCCTAATTGTAGTGGTTGGTGTATTCCGTACGTCTACCGATTGGATTTCACTCAAAACTCACCAAATGACTCCTCCCACCATATTATGATGTTGCCCAAGTTTGGGGCTCGATCCGAAATCAATAGGTGTTCCAAATTGGACAATTCAAGTTCAACGGCCGTTCGTTCCAAATTGGAGTGGTTGGTGTATTCCATACTTCTAACGATTGGATTTTACTCAAAACTCACCAAATGACTCCTCCCACCATATTATGATGTTGACCAAGCTTTGGGCTCGATCCGAAATCAATCGGTGTTCCAAATTGGACAATTCAAGTTCAACGGCAGTTCCTTCCTAACTGGAGTGGTTGGTGTATTCCATACTTCTAGCGATTGGATTTCACTCAAAACTCACCAAATGACTCCTCCCACCATATTATGATGTTGCCCAAGTTTGGGGCTCGATCCGAAATCAATAGGTGTGAGAAATTGGGCAATTCAAGTTCAACGGCAGTTCGTTCCTAATTGGAGTGGTTGGTGTATTCCATACTTCTAGCGATTGGATTTCACTCAAAACTAACCAAATGACTCCTCCCACCATATTATGATGTTGCCCAAGTTTTGGGCTCGATCCGAAATCAATCGGTGTTCCAAATTGGACAATTCAAATTCAACGGCAGTTCGTTCCTAACTGGAGTGGTTGGTCTATTCCACACTTCTAGCGATTGGATTTCACTCAAAACTCACCAATTGACTCCTCCCACCATATTATGATGTTGCCCAAGTTTTGGGCTCGATCCGAAATCAATAGGTGCGAGAAATTGGACAATTCAAGTTCAACGGCAGTTCGTTCCTAATTGGAGTGGTTGGTGTATTCCATACTTCTAGCGATTGGATTTCACTCAACACTCACCAATTGACTCCTCCCACCATATTATGATGTTGCCCAAGTTTTGGGCTCGATCCGAAATCAATAGGTGTTCCAAATTGGACAATTCAAGTTCAACGGCAGTTCGTTCCTAACTGGAGTGGTTTTTTGTATTCCATACTTCTAGCGATTGGATTTCACTCAAAACACACCAATTGACTCCTCCCACCATATTATGATGTTCCCCAAGTTTTGGGCTCGATCCGAAATCAATAGGTGTGAGAAATTGGACAATTCAAGTTCAACGGCAGTTCGTTCCTAATTGGAGTGGTTGGTGTATTCGATACTTCTAGCGATTGGATTTCGCTCAAAACTCACCAAACGACTCCTCCCTCCATATTATGTTGTTGCCCAAGTTTTGGCCTCGATCCGAAATGAATAGGTCCGAGAAATTGGTCAATTCAATTTCAACGACCGTTCGTTCCTAATTGTAATGGTTGGTGTATTCCATACGTCTAGCGATTGGATTTCACTCAAAACTCACCAAATGACTCCTCCCACAATATTATGATGTTGCCCAAGTTTTGGGCTCGATCCGAAATCAATAGGTGTGAGAAATTAGACAATTCAAGTTCAACGGCAGTTCGTTCCTAATTGGGGTGGTTGGTGTATTCCTTACTTCAAGCCATTGGATTTCACTCAAAACTCACCAAATGACTCCTCCCACCATATTAGGATGTTGCCCAAGTTTTGGGCTCGATCCGAACTCAATAGGTGTGAGAAATTGGACAATTCAAGTTCAACGGCAGTTCGTTCCTAATTGGAGTGGTTGGTGTATTCCATACTTCTAGCCATTGGATTTCACTCAAAACTCACCAAATGACTCCTCCCACCATATTATAATGTTGCCGAAGTTTTGGAGTCGATCCGAAATTAATAGGTGTTCCAAATTGGACAATTCAAGTTCAACGGCAGTTCGTTCCAAACTGGAGTGGTTGGTGTATTCCATACTTCTAGCGATTGGATTTCACTCAAAACTCACCAAATGACTCCTCCCACCATATTATGGTGTTGCCCAAGTTTTGGGCTCCATCCGAAATCAATAGGTGTGAGAAATTGGACAATTCAATTTCAACGGCAGTTCGTTCCTAATTGGAGTGGTTGGTGTATTCCATACTTCTAGCCATTGGATTTCACTCAAAACTCACCAAATGACTCCTCCCACCATATTATAATGTTGCCCAAGTTTTGGGCTCGATCCGAAATTAATAGGTGTTCCAAATTGGACAACTCAAGTTCAACGGCAATTCGTTCCTAACTGGAGTGGTTGGTGTATTCCATACTTCTAGCGATTGGATTTCACTCAAAACTCACTAAATGACTCCTCCCACCATATTTTGACGTTGCCCAAGTTTTGGGCTCAAACCGAAATCAATAGGTGTTCCAAATTGGACAATTCAAGTTCAACGGCAGTTCGTTCCTAACTGGAGTGGTTGGTGTATTCCATACTTCTAGCGATTGGATTTCACTCAAAACTCACCAATTGACTCCTCCCACCATATTATGATGTTGCCCAAGTTTTGGGCTCGATCCCAAATCAATCGGTGTTCCAAATTGGACAATTCAAGTTCAACGGCAGTTCGTTCCTAACTGGAGTGGTTGGTCTATTCCACACTTCTAGCGATTGGATTTCACTCAAAACTCACCAATTGACTCCTCCCACCATATTATGATGTTTCCCAAGTTTTGGGCTCGATCCGAAATCAATAGGTGCGAGAAATTGGACAATTCAAGTTCAACGGCAGTTCGTTCCTAATTGGAGTGGTTGGTGTATTCCATACTTCTAGCGATTGGATTTCACTCAACACTCACCAATTGACTCCTCCCACCATATTATGATGTTGCCCAAGTTTTGGGCTCGATCCGAAATCAATAGGTGTTCCAAATTGGACAATTCAAGTTCAACGGCAGTTCGTTCCTAACTGGAGTGGTTTTTTGTATTCCATACTTCTAGCGATTGGATTTCACTCAAAACACACCAATTGACTCCTCCCACCATATTATGATGTTCCCCAAGTTTTGGGCTCGATCCGAAATCAATAGGTGTGAGAAATTGGACAATTCAAGTTCAACGGCAGTTCGTTCCTAATTGGAGTGGTTGGTGTATTCGATACTTCTAGCGATTGGATTTCGCTCAAAACTCACCAAACGACTCCTCCCTCCATATTATGTTGTTGCCCAAGTTTTGGCCTCGATCCGAAATGAATAGGTCCGAGAAATTGGTCAATTCAATTTCAACGACCGTTCGTTCCTAATTGTAATGGTTGGTGTATTCCATACGTCTAGCGATTGGATTTCACTCAAAACTCACCAAATGACTCCTCCCACAATATTATGATGTTGCCCAAGTTTTGGGCTCGATCCGAAATCAATAGGTGTGAGAAATTAGACAATTCAAGTTCAACGGCAGTTCGTTCCTAATTGGGGTGGTTGGTGTATTCCTTACTTCAAGCCATTGGATTTCACTCAAAACTCACCAAATGACTCCTCCCACCATATTAGGATGTTGCCCAAGTTTTGGGCTCGATCCGAACTCAATAGGTGTGAGAAATTGGACAATTCAAGTTCAACGGCAGTTCGTTCCTAATTGGAGTGGTTGGTGTATTCCATACTTCTAGCCATTGGATTTCACTCAAAACTCACCAAATGACTCCTCCCACCATATTATAATGTTGCCGAAGTTTTGGAGTCGATCCGAAATTAATAGGTGTTCCAAATTGGACAATTCATGTTCAACGGCAGTTCGTTCCTAATTGGAGTGGTTGGTGTATTCCATACTTCTAGCGATTGGATTTCACTCAAAACTCACCAAATGACTCCTCCCACCATATTATGATGTTGCCCAAGGTTTGGGCTTGATCCGAACTCAATAGGTGTGAGAAATTGGACAATTCAAGTTCAACGGCAGTTCGTTCCTAATTGGAGTGGTTTGTGTATTCCATACTTCTAGCCATTGGATTTCACTCAAAACTCACCAAATGACTCCTCCCCCCATATTATAATGTTGCCCAAGTTTTGGAGTCGATCCGAAATTAATAGGTGTTCCAAATTGGACAATTCAAGTTCAACGGCAGTTTGTTCCTAATTGGAGTGGTTGGTGTATTCCGTACTTCTAGCGATTGGATTTCACTCAAAACTCACCAAATGACTCCTCCCACCATATTATGATGTTGCCCAAGTTTTGGGCTAGATCCGAAATCAATAGGTGTTCGAAATTGCACAATTCAAGTTCAACGGCAGTTCGTTCCTAATTGGAGTGGTTGGTGTATTGCATACTTCTCGCGATTGGATTTCACTCAAAACTCACCAAATGACTCCTCCCACCATATTATGATGTTGCCCAAGTTTTGGGCTCGATCCGAAATCAGTACGTGTGAGAAATTGGACAATTCAATTTCAACGGCAGTTCATTCCTAATTGGAGTGGTTGGTGTATTCCATACTTCTAGCGATTGGATTTCACTCAAAACTCACCAAATGACTCCTCCCACCATATTATGATGTTGCCCAAGGTTTGGGCTTGATCCGAACTCAATAGGTGTGAGAAATTGGACAATTCAAGTTCAACGGCAGTTCGTTCCTAATTGGAGTGGTTTGTGTATTCCATACTTCTAGCCATTGGATTTCACTCAAAACTCACCAAATGACTCCTCCCACCATATTATGATGTTGCCCAAGTTTTGGGCTCGATCAGAAATCAATACGTGTGAGAAATTGGATAATTCAATTTCAACGACAGTTCGTTCCTAATTGGAGTGGTTGGTGTATTCCATACTTCTAGCGATTTGATTTCCCTCAAAAGTCACCAAAAGACTCCTCCCACCATATTATGATGTTGCCCAAGTTTTGGGCTCGATCCGAATTCGATAGATGTGAGAAATTGGTCAATTCAATTTCAACGTCAGTTCTTTCCTAATTGGAGTGGTTGGTCTATTCCATACTCCTAGCGATTGGATTTCACTCAAAACTCACCAAATGACTCCTCCCACCATATTATGATGTTGCCGAAGTTTTGGGCTCGATCCGAAATCAATAGGTGTGAGAAATTTGAAACAATTCAAGTTCAACGGCAGTTCGTTCCTAATTGGAGTGGTTGGTGTATTCCATACTTCTCGCGATTGGATTTCTCTCAAAACTCACCAAATGAC
Organism: Prunus avium; assembly: GCF_965620075.1. Taxonomy (NCBI): domain Eukaryota; kingdom Viridiplantae; phylum Streptophyta; class Magnoliopsida; order Rosales; family Rosaceae; genus Prunus; species Prunus avium. The sequence goes on along the minus strand of NC_142286.1, from coordinate 21,158,361 downwards.
TCCTCCCACCATTTTATGATGTTGCCCAAGTTTTGGGCTCGATCCGAAATCAATAGGTGTGAGAAATTGGTCAATTCAATTTCAACGACAGTTCTTTCCGAATTGGATTGGTTGGTGTATTCCATACTTCTAGCGATTGGATTTCACTCAAAACTCACCAAATGACTACTCCCACCATATTATGATGTTGCCCAAGTTTTGGGCTCGATTCGAAATCAATAGGTGTGAGAAATTGGACAATTCAACTTCAACGGCAGTTCGTTCCTAATTGGAGTGGTTGGGGTATTCCATACTTCTAGCATTTGGATTTCACTCAAAACTCCCCAAATGACTCCTCCCACCATATTATGATGTTGCCCAAGTTTGGGGCTCGATCCGAAATCAATAGGTGTGAGAAATTGGACAATTCAAGTTCAACGGCAGTTCGTTCCTAATTGGAGTGGTTGGTGTATTCCATACTTCTAGCGATTGGATTTCACTCAAAACACACCAATTGACTTCTCCCACCATATTATGATGTTGCCCAAGTTTTGGGCTCGATCAGAAATCAATAGGTGTGAGAAATTGGTCAATTCAATTTCAACGAAAGTTCGTTCCTAATTGGAGTGGTTGGTGTATTCCATACTTCTTGGGATTGGATTTCACTCAAAACTCACCAAATGACTCCTCCCACCATATTATGATGTTGCCCAAGTTTTGGGCTCGATCCGAAATCAATAGGTGTGAGAAATTGGACAATTCAAGTTCAACGGCAGTTCATTCCTAACTGGAGCGGTTGGTGTATTCCATACTTCTAGCGATTGGATTTCACTCAAAACTCACCAAATGACTCCTCCCACCATATTATGATGTTGCCCAAGTTTTGGGCTCGATCAGAAATCAATACGTGTGAGAAATTGGATAATTCAATTTCAACGGCAGTTCGTTCCTAATTGGAGTGGTTGGTTTATTCCATACTTCTAGCGATTGGATTTCCCTCAAAACTCACCAAATGACTCCTCCCACCATATTATGATGTTGCCCAAGTTTTGGGCTCGATCCGAAATCAACTGGTGTGAGAAATTGGACAATTCAAGTTCAACGGCAGTTCGTTCCTAATTGGAGTGGTTGGTGTATTCCGTACTTCTAGCGATTGGATTTCACTGAAAACTCACCAAATGACTCCTCCCACCATATTATGATGTTGCCCAAGTTTTGGGCTCGATCCGAAATGAACAGGTCTTCCAAATTGGACAATTCAAGTTCAACGGCAGTTCGTTCCTAATTGCAGTGGTTGGTGTATTCCATACTTCTAGCGATTGGATTTCACTCAAAACTCACCAAATGACTCCTCCCACCATATTATGATGTTGCACAAGTTTTGGGCTCGATCCGAAATCAATAGGTCTTCCAAATTGGACAATTCAAGTTCAACGGCAGTTCGATCCTAATTGGAGTGGTTGGTGTATTCCACACTTCTAGTGATTGGATTTCTCTCCAAACTCACCAAAATGACTCCACCCACCATATTATGATGTTGCCCAAGTTTTGGCCTCGATCCGAAATCAATAGGTCTTCCAAATTGGACAATTCAAGTTCAACGGCAATTCGTTCCTAATTGGAGTGGTTGGTGTATTCCGTACTTCTAGCGATTGGATTTCACTCAAAACTCACCAAATGACTCCTCCAACCATATTATGACGTTGCCCAAGTTTTGGCCTCGATCCGAAATCAATAGGTCTTCCAAATTGGACAATTCAAGTTCAACGGCAGTTCGTTCCTAATTGGAGTGGTTGGTGTATTCCATACTTCTAGTGATTGGATTTCTCTTCAAACTCACCAAATGACTCCTCCCCCCATATTATGTTGTTGCCCAAGTTTTGGGCTTGATCCGAAATCAATAGGTGTGAGAAATTGGACAATTCAACTTCAACGGCAGTTCGTTCCTAATTGGAGTGGTTGGTGTATTCCATACTTCTAGTGATTGGATTTCTGTCCAAACTCACCAAATGACTCCTCCCACCATATTATGATGTTGCCCAAGTTTTGGGCTCGATCCGAAATCAATAGGTGTGAAAAATTGGTCAATTCAATTTCAACGACAGTTCTTTCCGAATTGGAGTGGTTGGTGTATTCCATACTTCTAGCGATTGGATTTCACTCAAAACTCACCAAATGACTCCTCCCACCATATTATGATGTTGCCCAAGTTTTGGGCTCGATCCGAAATCAATAGGTCTTCCAAATTGGACAATTCAAGTTCAACGGCAGTTCGTTTCTAATTGGAGTTGTTGGTGTATTCCATACTTCTAGCGATTGGATTTCACTCAAAACTCACCAAATGACTCCTCCCACCATATTGTGATGTTGCCCAAGTTTTGGGCTCGATCCGAAATCAATAGGTGTGAGAAATTGGACAATTCAAGTTCAACGGCAGTTCGTTCCTAATTGGAGTGGTTGGGGTATTCCATACTTCTAGCAACTGGATTTCACTCAAAACTCACCAAATGACTCCTCCCACCATATTATGATGTTGCCCAAGTTTGGGGCTCGATCCGAAATCCATAGGTGTGAGAAATTGGACAGTTCAAGTTCAACGGCAGTTCGTTCCTAATTGGAGTGGTTGGTGGATTCCATACTTCTAGCGATTGGATTTCTGTCCAAACTCACCAAATGACTCCTCCCACCATATTATGATGTTGCCCAAGTTTTGGGCTCGATCCGAAATCAATAGGTGTGAGAAATTGGTCAATTCAATTTCGACGACAGTTCTTTCCGAATTGGAGTGGTTGGTGTATTCCATACTTCTAGCGATTGGATTTCACTCAAAACTCACCAAATGACTCCTCCCACCATATTATGATGTTGCCCAAGTTTTGGGCTCGATCCGAAATCAATAGGTCTTCCAAATTGGACAATTCAAGTTCAACGGCAGTTCGTTCCTAATTGGAGTGGTTGGTGTATTCCTTACTTCTAGCGATTGGATTTCACTCAAAACTCACCAAATGACTCCTCCCACCATATTATGATGTTGCCCAAGTTTTGGGCTCGATCCGAAATCAATAGGTATTCCAAATTGGACAATTCAAATTCAATGGCAGTACGTCCCTAATTGGTGTGGTTGGTGTATTCCATACTTCTAGCGATTGGATTTCATTCAAAACTCACCAAATGACTCCTCTCACCATATTATGATGTTGCCCAAGTTTTGGGTTCGATACGAAATCAATAGGTGTGAGAAATTGGACAATTCAAGTTCAACGGCAGTTCGTTCCTAATTGGAGTGGTTGGTGTATTCCATACTTCTAGCGTTCACTCAAAACTCACCAAATGACTCCTCCCACCATATTATGATGTTCCCCAAGTTTTGGGCTCGATCCGAAATCTATAGGTGTTCCAAATTGGACAATTCAAGTTCAACGGCAGTTCATTACTAATTGGAGTGGTTGGTGTATTCCATACTTCTAGCAGTCGGGTTTCACTCAAAACTCACCGAATGACTCCTCCCACCATGTTATGATGTTGCCCAAGTTTTGGGCTCCATCCGAAATCAATAGGTGTTCCAAATTGGACAATTCAAGTTCAACGGCAGTTCGTTCCTAACTGGAGTGGTTGGTGTATTCCATACTTCTAGCGATTGGATTTCTCTCAAAACTCACCAAATGACTCCTCCCACCATATTATGATGTTGCCCAAGTTTTGGGCTCGATCCGAAATCAATAGGTGTTCCAAATTGGACAATTCAAGTTCAATGGCAGTTCGTTCCTAATTGGAGTGGTTGGTGTATTCCATACTTCTAGGGATTGGATTTCACTCAAAACTCACCAAATGACTGCTCCCACCATATTATGATGTTGCCCAAGTTTTGGGCTCGATCCGAAATCAATAGGTGTGAGAAATTGGACAATTCAAGTTCAACGGCAGTTCGTTCCTAATTGGAGTGGTTGGGGTATTCCATACCTCTAGCAATTGGATTACACTCAAAACACACCAAATGACTCCTCCCACCATATTATGATGTTGCCCAAGTTTGGGGCTCGATCCGAAGTCAATAGGTGTGAGAAATTGGACAATTCAAGTTCAACGGCAGTTCGTTCCTAATTGGAGTGGTTGGGGTATTCCATACTTTTAGCAATTGGATTTCACTCAAAACTCACCAAATGACTCCTCCCACCATATTATGATGTTGCCCAAGTTTGGGGCTCGATCCGAAATCAATAGGTGTGAGAAATTGGACAATTCGAGTTCAACGGCAGTTCGTTCCTAATTGGAGTGGTTGGTGTATTCCATACTTCTCGCGATTGGATTACACTCAAAACTCACCAAATGACTACTCCCACCATATTATGATGTTGCCCAAGTTTTGGGCTCGATCCGAAATCAATAGGTGTTCCAAATTGGACAATTCAAGTTCAACGGCAGTTCGTTCCTAATTGGAGTGGTTGGTGTATTCCATACTTCTAGCGATTGGATTTCACTCAAAACTCACCAAATGACTCCTCCCACCATATTATGATGTTGCCCAAGTTTTGGGCTCGATCCGAAATCAATAGGTGTTCCAAATTTGACAATTCAAGTTCAACGGCAGTTCGTTCCTAATTGGAGTGGTTGGTGTATTCCATACTTCTAGCGATTGGATTTCACTCAAAACTCACCAAATGACTCCTCCCACCATATTATGATGTTGCCCAAGTTTTGGGCTCGATCCGAAATCAGTACGCGTGAGAAATTGGACAATTCAATTTCAACGGCAGTTCGTTCCTAATTGGAGTGGTTGGTGTATTCCATACTTCTAGCGATTGGATTTCACTCATAACTCACCAAATGACTCCTCCCACCATATTATGATGTTGCCCAAGTTTTGAGCTCGATCCGAAATCAATAGGTGTGAGAAATTGGTCAATTCAATTTCAACGAAAGTTCGTTCCTAATTGGAGTGGTTGGTGTATTCCATACTTCTAGCGATTGGATTACACTCAAAACTCACCAAATGACTACTCCCACCATATTATGATGTTGCCCAAGTTTTGGGCTCGATCCGAAATCAATAGGTGTTCCAAATTGGACAATTCAAGTTCAACGGCAGTTCGTTCCTAATTGGAGTGGTTGGTGTATTCCATACTTCTAGCGATTGGATTACATTCAAAACTCACCAAATGACTACTCCCACCATATTATGATGTTGCCCAAGTTTTGGGCTCGATCCGAAATCAATAGGTGTTCCAAATTGGACAATTCAAGTTCAATGGCAGTTCGTTCCAAACTGGAGTGGTTGGTGTATTCCATACTTCTCGCGATTGTATTTCACTCAAAACTCAACAAATGACTCCTCCCACCATATTATGATGTTGCCCAAGTTTTGGGCTCGATCCGAAATCAATAGGTGTTCCAAATTGGACAATTCAAGTTCAACGGCAGTTCGTTCCTAATTGGAGTGGTTGGTGTATTCCACACTTCTAGCGATTGGATTTCACTCAAAACTCACCAAATGACTCCTCCCACCATATTATGATTTTGCCCAAGTTTTGGGCTCGATCCGAATTCAACAGGTGTGAGAAATTGGTCAATTCAATTTCAACGAAAGTTCTTTCCTAATTGGAGTGGTTGGTGTATTCCATACTTCTACCGATTGGATTTCACTCAAAACTCACCAAATGACTCCTCCCACCATATTATGATGTTGCCCAAGTTTTGGGCTCGATCCGAAATCAATAGGTGTGAGAAATTGGACAATTCAAGTTCAACGGCAGTTCGTTCCTAATTGGAGTGGTTGGTGTATTCCATACTTCTTGGGATTGGATTTCACTCAAAACTCACCAAATGACTCCTCCCACCATATTATGATGTTGCCCAAGTTTTGGGCTCGATCCGAAATGAATAGGTGTGAGAAATTGGACAATTCAAGTTCAACGGCAGTTCGTTCCTAATTGGAGTGGTTCGTGTATTCCATACTTCTAGCGATTGGATTTCACTCAAAACTCACCAAATGACTCATCCCACCATATTATGATGTTGTCCAAGTTTGGAGCTCGATCCGAAATCAATAGGTCTTCCAAATTGGACAATTCAAGTTCAACGGCAGTTCGTTCCTAATTGTAGTGGTTGGTGTATTCCATACTTCTAGCGATTGGATTTTACTCAAAACTCACCAAATGACTCCTCCCACCATATTATGATGTTGCCTAAGTTTTGGGTTCGATCCGAAATGAATAGGTGTGAGAAATTGGACAATTCAAGTTCAACGGCAGTTCGTTCCTAATTGGAGTGGTTGGTGTATTCCATACTTCTAGCGATTGGATTTCACTCAAAACTCACCAAATGACTCCACCCACCATATTATGATGTTGCCCAAGTTTTGGACTCGATCCGAATTCAATAGGTGTGAGAAATTGGTCAATTCAATTTCAACGACAGTTCTTTCCTAATTGGAGTGGTTGGTGTATTCCAAACTTCTAGCGATCGGATTTCACTCAAAACTCACCAAATGACTCCTCCCACCATATTATGATGTTGCCCAAGTTTTGGGCTCCATCCGAAATGAACAAGTCTTCCAAATTCCAATTCAAGTTCAACGGCAGTTCGTTCCTAATTGGAGTGGTTGGTGTATTCCATACTTCTAGCGATTGGATTTCTCTCAAAACTCACCAAATGACTCCTCCCACCATATTATGATGTTGCCCAAGTTTTGGGCTCGATCCGAAATCAATAGGTGTGAGAAATTGGACAATTCAAGTTCAACGGCAGTTCGTTCCTAATTGGAGTGGTTGGGGTATTCCATACTTCTAGCAATTGGATTTCACTCAAAACTCACCAAATGACTCCTCCCACCATATTATGTTGTTGCCCAAATTTGGGGCTCGATCCGAAATCAATAGGTGTGAGAAATTGGACAATTCAAGTTCAACGGCAGTTCGTTCCTAATTGGAGTGGTTGGGGTATTCCATACTTCTAGCAATTGGATTTCACTCAAAACTCACCAAATGACTCCTCCCACCATATTATGATGTTGCCCAAGTTTTGGGCTCGATCCGAATTCGATAGGTGTGACAAATTGGACATTTCAAGTTTTGGGCTCGATCCGAATTCAATAGGTGTGACAAATTGGTCAATTCAATTTCAACGACAGTTCTTTCCTAATTGGAGTGGTTGGTGTATTCCGTACTTCTAGCGATTGGATTTCACTCAAAACTCACCAAATGACTCCTCCCACCATATTATGTTGTTGCCCAAGTTTGGGGCTCGATCCGTAATCAATAGGTGTGAGAAATTGGACAATTCAATTTCAACGACAGTTCGTTCCTAATTGGAGTGGTTGGTGTATTCCTTACTTCTAGCGATTGGATTTCACTCGTAACTCTCCAAATGACTCCTCCCACCATATTATGATGGTTCCCAAGTTTTGGGCTCGATCCGAAATCAATAGGTGTGAGAAATTGGTCAATTCAATTTCAACGACAGTTCGTTCCTAATTGGAGTGGTCGGTGTTTTCCATACGTCTAGCGATTGGATTTCACTCAAAACTCACCAAATGACTCCTCCCACTATATTATGATGTTGCCCAAGTTTTGGGCTCGATCCGAAATCAATAGATGTTCCAAATTGGACAATTCAAGTTCAACGGCAGTTCGTTCCTAATTCGAGTGGTTGGTGTATTCCATACTTCTAGCGATTGGATTTCACTCAAAACTCACCAAATGACTCCTCCCACCATATTATGATGTTGCCCAAGTTTTGGTCTCGATCCGAAACCAATAGGTGTTCCAAATTGGACAATTCAAGTTCAACGACAGTTCGTTCCTAACTGGAGTGGTAGGTGTATTCCATACTTCTAGCGATTGGATTTCACTCAAAACTCACCAAATGACTCCTCCCACCATATTATGATGTTGCATAAGTTCTGGGCTCGATCCGAAATCAAAAGGTGTGAGAAATTGGACAATTCAAGTTCAACGGCAGTTCGCTCCTAATTGGAGTGGTTGGTGTATTCCATACTTCTAGCGATTTGATTTCACTCTAAACTCATCAAATGACTCCTCCCACCATATTATGATGTTGCCCAAGTTTTGGGCTCGATCCGAAATCAATAGGTATTCCAAATTGGCCAATTCAAGTTCAACGGCAGTTCGTTCCTAATTGGAGTGGTTGGTGTATTCCATACTTCTAGCGATTGGATTTCACTCAAAACTCACCAAATGACTCCTCCCACCATATTACTATGTTGCCCAAGTTTTGGGCTCGATCCGAAATCAATAGGTGTTCCAAATTGGACAATTCAAGTTCAACGGCAGTTCGTTCCTAACTGGAGTGGTTGGTGTATTCCATACTTCTAGCGATTATATTTCACTCAAAACTCACCAAATGACTCCTCCCAACATATTATGATGTTGCCCAAGTTTTGGGCTCGATCCGGATTCAATAAGTGTGAGAAATTGGTCAATTCAATTTCAACGGCAGTTCGTTCCTAATTGGATTGGTTGGTGTATTCCGTACTTCTAGCGATTGGATTTCACTCAAAACTCACCAAATGACTCCTCCCACCATATTATGATGTTGCCCAAGTTTGGGGCTCGATCCGAAATCAATAGGTATTCCAAATTGGACAATTCAAGTTCAACGGCAGTTCGTTCCTAATTGGAGTGGTTGGTGTATTCCATACTTCTAGCGATTGGATTTCACTCAAAACTCACCAAATGACTCCTCCCGCCATATTACGATGTTGCCCAAGTTTTGGGCTCGATCCGAAATCAATAGGTGTTCCAAATTGGACAATTCAAGTTCAACGGCAGTTCGTTCCTAACTGGAGTGGTTGGTGTATTCCATACTTCTAGCGATTGGATTTCAGTCAAAACTCACCAGTTGACTCCTCCCACCATATTATGATGTTTTCCAAGTTTTGGGCTCGATCCGAAATCAATAGGTGTTCCAAATTGGACAATTCAAGTTCAACGGTAGTTCGTTCCTAACTGGAGTGGTTGGTGTATTCCATACTTCTAGCGATTGGATTTCACTCAAAACTCACCAAATAACTCTTCCCACCATATTACGATGTTGCCCAAGCTTTGGGCTCGATCCGAAATCAATAGGTCTTCCAAATTGGACAATTCAAGTTCAACGGCAGTTCGTTCCAAACTGGAGTGGTTGGTGTATTCCATACTTCTAGCAATTGGATTTCACTCAAAACTCACCAATTGACTCCTCCCACCATATTATGATGTTGCCCAAGCTTTGGGCTCGATCCGAAATCAATAGGTCTTCCAAATTGGACTACTCAAGTTCAACGGCAGTTCGTTCCTAATTGGAGTGGTTGGTGTATTCCTTATTTCTAGCGATTGGATTTCACTCAAAACTAACCAAATGACTCCTCCCACCATATTATGATGTTGCCCAAGTTTTGGGCTCGATCCGAAATCAATAGGTGTTCCAAATTGGACAATTCAAGTTCAACGCCAGTTCATTCCTAATTGGAGTGGTTGGTGTATTCGATACTTCTAGCGATTGGATTTCACTCAAAACTCACCAAACGACTCCTCCCACCATGTTATGTTGTTGCCCAAGTTTTGGGCTCGATCCGAAATCAATAGGTCCGAGAAATTGGTCAATGCAATTTCAACGACCGTTCGTTCCTAATTGTAGTGGTTGGTGTATTCCGTACGTCTAGCGATTGGATTTCACTCAAAACTCACCAAATGACTCCTCCCACCATATTATGATGTTGCCCAAGTTTTGGGATCGATCCGAAATCAATAGGTGTTCCAAATTGGACAAGTCAAGTTCAACGGCAGTTCGTTCCTAATTGGAGTGGTTGGTGTATTCCATACTTCTAGCGATTGGATATCACTCAAAACTCACCAAATGACTCCTCCCACCATATTATGATGTTGCCCATGTTTTGGGCTCGATCCGAAATCAATAGGTCTAAGAAATTGGTCAATTTAATTTCAACGACAGTTCGTTCCTAATTGGAGTGGTTGGTGTATTCCATACTTCTAGCGATTGGATTTCACTCAAAACTCACCAAATGACTCCTCCCACCATATTATGATGTTGCCCAAGTTTTGGGCTCGATCCGAAATCAATAGGTGTTCCAAATTGGACAATTCAAGTTCAACGCCAGTTCATTCCTAATTGGAGTGGTTGGTGTATTCGATACTTCTAGCGATTGGATTTCACTCAAAACTCACCAAACGACTCCTCCCACCATGTTATGTTGTTGCCCAAGTTTTGGGCTCGATCCGAAATCAATAGGTCCGAGAAATTGGTCAATGCAATTTCAACGACCGTTCGTTCCTAATTGTAGTGGTTGGTGTATTCCGTACGTCTAGCGATTGGATTTCACTCAAAACTCACCAAATGACTCCTCCCACCATATTATGATGTTGCCCAAGTTTTGGGATCGATCCGAAATCAATAGGTGTTCCAAATTGGACAAGTCAAGTTCAACGGCAGTTCGTTCCTAATTGGAGTGGTTGGTGTATTCCATACTTCTAGCGATTGGATATCACTCAAAACTCACCAAATGACTCCTCCCACCATATTATGATGTTGCCCATGTTTTGGGCTCGATCCGAAATCAATAGGTCTAAGAAATTGGTCAATTTAATTTCAACGACAGTTCGTTCCTAATTGGAGTGGTTGGTGTATTCCATACTTCTAGCGATTGGATTTCACTCAAAACTCACCAAATGACTCCTCCCACCATATTATGATGTTGCCCAAGTTTTGGGCTCGATCCGAAATCAATAGGTGTTCCAAATTGGACAATTCAAGTTCAATGGCAGTTCGTTCCTAATTGGAGTGGTTGGTGTATTCCATACTTCTAGCGATTGGATTTCACTCAAAACTCACCAAATGACTCCTCCCACCATATTATGATGTTGCCCAAGTTTTGGGCTCGATCCGAAATCAATAGGTTTTCCAAATTGGACAATTCAAGTTCAACGGCAGTTCGTTCCTAACTGGAGTGGTTGGTGTATTCCATACTTCTAGCGATTGGATTTCACTCAAAACTCACCAAATGACTCCTCCCACCATATTATGATGTTGCCTAAGTTTTGGGCTCGATCCGAAATCAATTGGTGTTCCAAATTGGACAATTCAAGTTCAAGGGCAGTTCGTTCCTAATTGGAGTGGTTGGTGTATTCGATACTTCTAGCGATTGGATTTCACTCAAAAATCACCAAACGACTCCTCCCACCATATTATGTTGTTGCCCAAGTTTTGGGCTCGATCCGAAATCAATAGGTCCGAGAAATTGGCCAATTCAATTTCAACGACCGTTCATTCCTACTTGTAGTGGTTGGTGTATTCCGTACGTCTAGCGATTGGATTTCACTCAAAACTCACCAAATGACTCCTCCCACCATATTATGATGTTGCCCAAGTTTTGGGCTCGATCCGAAATCAATAGGTGTGAGAAATTGGACAATTCAAGTTCAACGGCAGTTCGTTCCTAATTGGAGTGGTTGGTGTATTCCATACTTCTAGCGATTGGATTTCACTCAAAACTCACCAAATGACTCCTCCCACCATATTATGATGTTGCCCAAGTTTTGGGCTCGATCCGAAATCAATAGGTGTGAGAAATTGGACAATTCAAGTTCAACGGCAGTTCGTTCCTAATTGGAGTGGTTGGTGTATTCCATACTTCTAGCGATTGGATTTCACTCAAACCTCACCAAATGACTCCTCCCACCATATTACGATGTTGCCCAAGTTTTGGGCTCGATCCGAAATCAATAGGTGTTCGAAATTGGACAATTCAAGTTCAACGGCAGTTCGTTCCTGACTGGAGTGGTTGGTGTATTCCATACTTCTAGCGATTGGATTTCACTCAAAACTCACCAAATGACTCCTCCCACCATATTACGATGTTGCCCAAGTTTTGGGCTCGATCCGAAATCAATAGGTGTTCCAAATTGGACAATTCAAGTTCAACGGCAGTTCGTTCCTAATTGGAGTGGTTGGTGTATTCCACACTTCTAGCGATTGGATTTCATTCAAAACTCACCAATTGACTCCTCCCACCATATTACGATGTTGCCCAAGTTTTGGGCTCGATCCGAAATCAATAGGTGTTCCAAATGGGACAATTCAAGTTCAACGGCAGTATGTTCCTAACTGGAGTGGTTGGTGTATTCCATACTTCTAGCGATCGGATTTCACTCAAAACTCACTAAATGACTCCTCCCACCATATTATGATGTTGCCCAAGTTTTGGGCTCGATCCGAAATCAATAGGTGTGAGAAATTGGACAATTCAAGTTCAACGGCAGTTCGTTCCTAATTGGAGTGGTTGGTGTATTCCATACTTCTAGCGATTGGATTTCACTCAAAACTCACCAAATGACTCCTCCCACCATATTATGATGTTGCCCAAGTTTTGGGATCGATCTGAAATCAATAGGTGTTCCAAATTGGACAAGTCAAGTTCAACGGCAGTTCGTTCCTAATTGGAGTGGTTGGTGTATTCCATACTTCTAGCGATTGGATATCACTCAAAACTCACCAAATGACTCCTCCCACCATATTATGATGTTGCCCATGTTTTGGGCTCGATCCAAAATCAATAGGTGTGAGAAATTGGACAATTCAAGTTCAACGGCAGTTCGTTTCTAATTGGAGTGGTTGGTGTATTCCATACTTCTAGCGATTGGATTTCACTCAAAACTCACCAAATGACTCCTCCCACCATATTATGATGTTGCCCAAGTTTTGGTCTCGATCCGAAATCAATAGGTGTTCCAAATTGGACAATTCAAGTTCAACGGCAGTTCGTTCCTAACTGGAGTGGTTGGTGTATTCCATACTTCTAGCGATTGGATTTCACTCAAAACTCACCAATTGACTCCTCCCACCATATTATGATGTTGCCCAAGTTTTGGGCTCGATCCGAAATCAATAGGTGTTCCAAATTGGACAATTCAAGTTCAACGGCAGTTCGTTCCTAATTGGAGTGGTTGGCCTTTTCGATACTTCTAGCGATTGGATTTCACTCAAAACTCACCAAACGACTCCTCCCTCCATATTATGTTGTTGCCCAAGTTTTGGCCTCGATCCGAAATCAATAGGTCCGAGAAATTGGTCAATTCAATTTCAACGACCGTTCGTTCCTAATTGTAGTGGTTGGTGTATTCCATACGTCTAGCGATTGGATTTCACTCAAAACTCACCAAATGACTCCTCCCACCATATTATGATGTTGCCCAAGTTTTGGGCTCGATCCGAAATCAATAGGTGTTCCAAATTGGACAATTCAAGTTCAACGGCAGTTCGTTCCTAACTGGAGTGGTTGGTGTATTCCATACTTCTAGCGATTGGATTTCACTCAAAACTCACCAATTGACTCCTCCCACCATATTATGATGTTGCCCAAGTTTTGGGCTCGATCCGAAATCAATAGGTGTTCCAAATTGGACAATTCAAGTTCAACGGCAGTTCGTTCCTAATTGGAGTGGTTGGCCTTTTCGATACTTCTAGCGATTGGATTTCACTCAAAACTCACCAAACGACTCCTCCCTCCATATTATGTTGTTGCCCAAGTTTTGGCCTCGATCCGAAATCAATAGGTCCGAGAAATTGGTCAATTCAATTTCAACGACCGTTCGTTCCTAATTGCAGTGGTTGGTGTATTCCATACGTCTAGCGATTGGATTTAACTCAAAACTCACCAAATGACTCCTCCCACCATATTATGATGTTGCCCAAGTTTTGGGCTCGATCCGAAATCAATAGGTGTTCCAAATTGGACAATTCAAGTTCAACGGCAGTTCGTTCCTAACTGGAGTGGTTGGTGTATTCCATACTTCTAGCGATTGGATTTCTCTCAAAACTCACCAAATGACTCCTCCCACCATATTATGACGTTGCCCAAGTTTGGGACTCGATCCGATATCAATAGGTGTGAGAAATTGGACAATTCAAGTTCAACGGCAGTTCGTTCCTAATTGGAGTGGTTGGTGTATTCCATACTTCTAGCGATTGGATTTCCCTCACAACTCAACACATGACTCCTCCCACCATATTACGATGTTGCCCAAGTTTGGGGCTCGATCCGAAATCAATAAGTTTGAGAAATTGGACAATTCAAGTTCAACGGCAGTTCGTTCCTAATTGGAGTGGTTGGTGTATTCCATACTTCTAGCGATTGGATTTCACTCAAAACTCACCAAATGACTCCTCCCACCATATTATGATGTTGCCCAAGTTTTGGGATCGATCTGAAATCAATAGGTGTTCCAAATTGGACAAGTCAAGTTCAACGGCAGTTCGTTCCTAATTGGAGTGGTTGGTGTATTCCATACTTCTAGCGATTGGATATCACTCAAAACTCACCAAATGACTCCTCCCACCATATTACGATGTTGCCCAAGTTTTGGGCTCGATCCGAAATCAATAGGTGTTCCAAATTGGACAATTCAAGTTCAACGGCAGTTCGTTCCTGACTGGAGTGGTTGGTGTATTCCATACTTCTAGCGATTGGATTTCACTCAAAACTCAACAAATGACTCCTCCCACCATATTATGATGTTACCCAAGTTTGGGGCTCGATCCGAAATCAATAGCTGTGAGAAATTGTACAATTCAATTTCAACGGCAGTTCGTTCCTAACTGGAGTGGTTGGTGTATTCCATACTTCTAGCGATTGGATTTCACTCAAAACTCACCAATTGACTCCTCCCACCATGTTATGATGTTGCCCAAGCTTTGGGCTAGATCCGAAATCAATAGGTGTTCCAAATTGGACAATTCAAGTTCAACGGCAGTTCGTTCCTAACTGGAGTGGTTGGTGTATTCCATACTTCGAGCGATTGGATTTCACTCAAAACTCACCAATTGACTCCTCCCACCATATTATGATGTTGTCCAAGTTTTGGGCTCGATCTGAAATCAAAAGGTGTGAGAAATTGGACAATTCAAGTTCAACGGCAGTTCGTTCCTAATTGGAGTGGTTGGTGAATTCCATACTTCTAGCGATTGGATTTCACTCAAAACTCACCAAATGACTCCTCCCACCATATTATGATGTTGCCCAAGCTTTGGGCTCGATCCGAAATCAATAGGTGTTCCAAATTGGACAATTCAAGTTCAACGGCAGTTCGTTCCTAACTGGAGTGGTTGGTGTATTCCATACTTCTAGCGATTGGATTTCACACAAAACTAACCAATTGACTCCTCCCACCATATTATGATGTTGCCCAAGTTTTGGGCTCGATCCGAAATCAATAGGTGTGAGAAATTGGACAATTCAAGTTCAACGGCAGTTCGTTCCTAATTGGAGTGGTTGGTGTATTCCATACTTCTAGCGATTGGATTTCATTCAAAACTCACCAAATGACTCCTCCCACCATATTACGATGTTGCCCAAGTTTTGGGCTCGATCCGAAATCAATAGGTGTTCCAAATGGGACAATTCAAGTTCAACGGCAGTTCGTTCCTAACTGGAGTGGTTGGTGTATTCCATACTTCTAGCGATTGGATTTCACTCAAAACTAACCAAATGACTCCTCCCACCATATTATGATGTTGCCCAAATTTTGGGCTCGATCCGAAATCAATAGGTGTTCCAAATTGGACAATTCAAGTTCAACGGCAGTTCGTTCCTAACTGGAGTGGTTGGTGTATTCCATACTTCTAGCGATTGGATTTCACTCAAAACTCACCAATTGACTCCTCCCACCATGTTATGATGTTGCCCAAGCTTTGGGCTAGATCCGAAATCAATAGGTGTTCCAAATTGGACAATTCAAGTTCAACGGCAGTTCGTTCCTAACTGGAGTGGTTGGTGTATTCCATACTTCTAGCGATTGGATTTCACTCAAAACTCACCAATTGACTCCTCCCACCATATTATGATGTTGCCCAAGTTTTGGTCTCGATCCGAAATCAATAGGTGTGAGAAATTGGACAATTCAAGTTCAACGGCAGTTCGTTTCTAATTGGAGTGGTTGGTGTATTCCATACTTCTAGCGATTGGATTTCACTCAAAACTCACCAAATGACTCCTCCCACCATATTATGATGTTGCCCAAGTTTTGGGCTCGATCCGAAATCAATAGGTGTTCCAAATTGGACAATTCAAGTTCAACGGCAGTTCGTTCCTAACTGGAGTGGTTGGTGTATTCCATACTTCTAGCGATTGGATTTCACTCAAAACTCACCAATTGACTCCTCCCACCATATTATGATGTTGCCCAAGTTTTGGGCTCGATCCGAAATCAATAGGTGTTCCAAATTGGACAATTCAAGTTCAACGGCAGTTCGTTCCTAATTGGACTGGTTGGTCTTTTCGATACTTCTAGCGATTGGATTTCACTCAAAACTCACCAAACGACTCCTCCCTCCATATTATGTTGTTGCCCAAGTTTTGGCCTCGATCCGAAATCAATAGGTCCGAGAAATTGGTCAATTCAATTTCAACGACCGTTCGTTCCTAATTGTAGTGGTTGGTGTATTCCATACGTCTAGCGATTGGATTTCACTCAAAACTCACCAAATGACTCCTCCCACCATATTATGATGTTGCCCAAGTTTTGGGCTCGATCCGAAATCAATAGGTGTTCCAAATTGGACAATTCAAGTTCAACGGCAGTTCGTTCCTAACTGGAGTGGTTGGTGTATTCCATACTTCTAGCGATTGGATTTCACTCAAAACTCACCAAATGACTCCTCCCACCATATTATGACGTTGCCCAAGTTTGGGACTCGATCCGATATCAATAGGTGTGAGAAATTGGACAATTCAAGTTCAGCGGCAGTTCGTTCCTAAATGGAGTGGGTGGTGTATTCCATACTTCTAGCGATTGGATTTCACTCAAAACTCACCAAATGACTCCTCCCACCATATTATGATGTTGCCCAAGTTTGGGGCTCGGTCCGAAATCAATAGGTGTGAGAAATTGGACAATTCAAGTTCAACGGCAGTTCGTTCCTAATTGGAGTGGTTGGTGTATTCCAAACTTCTAGCAATTGGATTTCACTCAAAACTCACCAAATGACTGTTCCGACCATATTATGATATTGCCCAAGTTTGGACTCGATTCGAAATCAATAGGTGTGAGAAATTGGACAATTCAAGTTCAACGGCAGTTCGTTCCTAATTGGAGTGGTTGGGGTATTCCATACTTCTAGCGATTGGATTTCACTCAAAACTCACCAAATGACTCCTCCGACCATATTATGATGTTGCCCAAGTTTGGACTCGATCCGAAATCAATAATTGTGAGAAATTGGACAATTCAAGTTCAACGGCAGTTCGTTCCTAATTGGAGTGGTTGGTGTATTCCATACTTCTAGCGATTGGATTTCACTCAAAACTCACCAAATGACTCCTCCCACCATATTACGATGTTGCCCAAGTTTGGGGCTCGATCCGAAATCAATAGGCGTGAGAAATTGGACAATTCAAGTTCAACGGCAGTTCGTTCCTAATTGGAGTGGTTGGTGTATTCCATACTTCTAGCGATTGGATTTCACTCAAAACTCACCAAATGACTCCTCCGACCATATTATGATGTTGCCCAAGTTTGGACTCGATCCGAAATCAATAATTGTGAGAAATTGGACAATTCAAGTTCAACGGCAGTTCGTTCCTAATTGGAGTGGTTGGTGTATTCCATACTTCTAGCGATTGGATTTCACTCAAAACTCACCAAATGACTCCTCCCACCATATTACGATGTTGCCCAAGTTTGGGGCTCGATCCGAAATCAATAGGTGTGAGAAATTGGACAATTCAAGTTCAACGGCAGTTTGTTCCTAATTGGAGTGGTTGGTGTATTCCATACTTCTAGCGATTGGATTTCACTCACCACATGACTCCTCCCACCATATTACGTTGTTGCCCAAGTTTGGGGCTCGATCCGAAATCAATAGGTGTGAGAAATTGGACAATTCAAGTTCAATGCCAGTTCGTTCCTAATTGGAGTGGTTGGTGAATTCCATACTTCTAGCGATTGGATTTCACTCAAAACTCACCAAATGTCTCCTCCCACCATATTATCATATTGCCCAAGTTTTGGGCTCGATCCGAAATCAATAGGTGTGAGAAATTGGACACTTCAAGTTCAACGGCAGTTCGTTCCTAATTGGAGTGGTTGGTGGATTCCATACTTCTAGCGATTGGATTTCCCTGAAAACACACCAAATGACTCCTCCCACCATATTATGATGTTGCCAAAGTTTTGGGCTCGATCCGAAATCAATAGGTGTTCTGAATTGGACAATTCAAGTTCAACGGCAGTTCGTTCCTAATTGGAGTGGTTGGTGTATTCCATACTTCTAGCGATTGGATTTCACTC
This sequence comes from Prunus avium, assembly GCF_965620075.1. Lineage (NCBI taxonomy): Eukaryota > Viridiplantae > Streptophyta > Magnoliopsida > Rosales > Rosaceae > Prunus > Prunus avium. The sequence continues at coordinate 21,140,086 of NC_142286.1, read as the reverse complement.
ACCAAATGACTCCTCCCACCATATTATGATGTTGCCCAAGTTTTGGGCTCGATCCGAAATCAATAGGTGTTCCAAATTGGACAATTGAAGTTCAACGGCAGTTCATTCCTAATTGGAGTGGTTGGTGTATTCCATACTTCCAGCGATTGGATTTCACTCAAAACTCACCAAATGACTCCTCCCAGCATATTATGTTGTTGCCCATGTTTTGGGCTCGATACGAAATCAATAGTTGTTCGAAATTGGACAATTCAAGTTGAACGGCAGTTCGTTCCTAATTGGAGTGGTTGGTGTATTCCTTACTTCTAGCGATTGGATTTCACTCAAAACTAACCAAATGACTCCTCCCACCATATTATGATGTTGCCCAAGTTTTGGGCTCGATTCGAAATCAATAGGTGTTCCAAATTGGACAATTCAAGTTCAACGGCAGTTCGTTCCTAATTGGAGTGGTCGGTGTATTCCATACTTCTAGCGAGTCGATTTCACTCGAAACTTTCCAAATGACTCCTACCACCATATTATGATGTTGCCCAAGTTTTGGGCTCGATCCGAAATCAATAGGTGTTCCAAATTGGACAATTCAAGTGCAATGGCAGTTCGTTCCTAATTGGAGTGGTTGGTGTATTCCATACTTCTAGCGATTGGATTTGACTCAAAACTCACCAAATGACTCCTCCCACCATATTATGATGTTGCCAAAGTTTTGGGCTCGTTCCGAAATCAATAGGTGTTCTGAATTGGACAATTCAAGTTCAACGGCAGTTCGTTCCTAATTGGAGTGGTTGGTGTATTCCATACTTCTAGCGATTGGATTTCACTCACCAAATGACTCCTCCCACCATATTATGATGTTGCCCAAGTTTTGGGCTCGATCCGAAATCAATAGGTGTTCCAAATTGGACAATTCAAGTTCAACGGCAGTTCGTTCCTAATTGGAGTGGTTGGTGTATTCCATACTTCTAGCAAGTCGATTTCACTCGAAACTTACCAAATGACTCCTACCACCATATTATGATGTTGCCCAAGTTTTGGGCTCGATCCGAAATCAATAGGTGTTCCAAATTGGACAATTCAAGTGCAACGGCAGTTCGTTCCTAATTGGAGTGGTTGGTGTATTCCATACTTCTAGCGATTGGATTTGACTCAAAACTCACCAAATGACTCCTCCCACTATATTATGATGTTGCCCAGGTTTTGGGCTCGATCCGAAATCAATAGGCATTCCGAATTGGACAATTCAAGTTCAACGGCAGTTCATTCCTAATTGGAGCGGTTGGTGTATTCCATACTTCTAGCGATTGGATTTCACTCAAAACTCACCAAATGACTCCTCCCACCATATTATGATGTTGCCCAAGTTTGGGGCTCGATCCGAAATCAATAGGTGTGAGAAATTGGACAATTCAAGTTCAACGGCAGTTCGTTCCTAGTTGGGGTGGTTGGTGTATTCCATACTTCTAGCGATTGGATTTCACTCAAAACTCACCAAATGACTCCTCCTACCATATTATGATGTTGCCCAAGTTTTGGGCTCGATCCGAAATCAATAGGTGTTCGAAATTGGACAATTCAAGTTCAACGGCAGTTCGTTCCTAGTTGGTGTGGTTGGTGTATTCCATACCTCTAGCGATTGGATTTCACCCAAAACTCACCAAATGACTCCTCCCACCGTATTATGATGTTGCACAAGTTTGGGGTTTGATCCGAAATGAATAGGTGTGAGAAATTGGACAATTCAAGTTCAACGGCAGTTCGTTCCTAATTGGTGTGGTTGGTGTATTCCATACTTCTAGCGATTGGATTTCACTCAAACTCACCAAATGACTCCTCCCACCATAATATGATGTTGCCCAAGTTTTGGGCTCGATCCGAAATCAATAGGCGTTCCAAATTGGACAATTCAATTTCAACGGCAGTTCATTCCTAATTGGAGCGGTTGGTGTATTCCATACTTCTAGCGATTGGATTTCACCCAAAACTCACCAAATGACTCCTCCCACCGTATTATGCTGCTGCACAAGTTTGGGGTTCGATCCGAAATCAATAGGTGTGAGAAATTGGACAATTCAAGTTCAACGGCAGTTCGTTCCTAATTGGAGTGGTTGGTGTATTCCATACTTCTAGCGATTGTATTTCACTCAAACTCACCAAATTACTCCTCCCACCATATTATGATGTTGCCCAAGTTTTGGGCTCGATCCGAAATCAATAGGTGTTCCAAATTGGACAATTCAAGTTCAACGGCAGTTCGTTCCTAATTGGAGTGGTTGGTGTATTCCATACTTCTAGCGATTGGATTTCACTCAAAACTCACCAAAATGACTCCTCCCACCATATTATGATGTTGCCCAAGCTTTTGGCTCGATCCGAAATCAATAGGTGTGAGAAATTGGACAATTCAAGTTCAACGGCAGTTCGTTCCTAATTGGAGTGGTTGGTGTATTCCATACTTCTAGCGATTGTATTTCACTCAAACTCACCAAATGACTCCTCCCACCATATTATGATGTTGCCCATGTTTTGGGCTCGATCCGAAATCAATAGGTGTTCCAAATTGGACAATTCAAGTTCAACGGCAGTTCGTTCCTAATTGGAGTGGTTGGTGTATTCCATACTTCTAGCGATTGGATTTCACTCAAAACTCACCAAAATGACTCCTCCCACCATATTATGATGTTGCCCAAGCTTTTGGCTCGATCCGAAATCAATAGGTGTGAGAAATTGGACAATTCAAGTTCAACGGCAGTTCGTTCCTAATTGTAGTGGTTGGTGTATTCCATACTTCTAGCGATTGGATTTCACTCAAAATTAACCAAATGACTCCTCCCACCATATTATGATGTTGCCCAAGTTTTGGGCTCGATCCGAAATCACTAGGTGTTCCGAATTGGCCAATTCAAGTTCAACGGCAGTTCGTTCCAAATTGGAGTGGTTGGTGTATTCCATACTTCTAGCGATTGGATTTCACTCAAAACTCACCAAAATGACTCCTCCCACCATATTATGATGTTGCCCAAGTTTTGGGCTCGATCCGAAATCAATAGGTGTGAGAAATTGGACAATTCAAGTTCAACGGCTGTTCCTTCCTAATTGGGGTGGTTAGTGTATTCTATACTTCTAGCGATTGGATTTCACTCAAAACTCACCAAATGACTCCTCCCACCATATTATGATGTTGCCCAAGTTTTGGGCTCGATCCGAAATCAATAGGTGTTCCAAATTGGACAATTCAAGTTCAACGGCATTTCGTTCCTAATTGGATTGGTTGGTGTATTCCATACTTCTAGCGATTGAATTTCACTCAGAACTCACCAAATGACTCCTCCCACCATGTTATGACGTTTCCCAAGTTTTGGGCTCGATACGAAATCAATCGGTGTTCCAAATTGGACAATTCAAGTTCAACGGCAGGTCGTTCCTAATTGGAGTGGTTGGTGTATTCCACACTTCTAGCGATTGGATTTCACTCAAAACTCACCAAATGACTCCTCCGACCATATTATGATGTTGCCCAAGTTTTGGGCTCGATCCGAAATCAATAGGTGTGAGAAATTGGACAATTCAAGTTCAACGGCAGTTCGTTCCTAATTGGGGTGGTTGGTGTATTCCATACTTCTAGCGATTGGATTTCACTCAAAACTCACCAAATGACTCCTCCTACCATATTATGATGTTGCCCAAGTTTTGGGCTCGATCCGAAATCAATAGGTGTTCCAAATTAGACAATTCAAGTTCAACGGCAGTTGGAGTGGTTGGTGTATTCTGTTGTTAATATTATGTTAACTCGCAATTGTACGGGGCAATTAGTAGTATAGCAAGACAAGTACGAGGTCGTACCCACGAAGACTGAGAAGTTAAAACTAGTTATGTACTTAGATTACCAAATTCAAGAAAGTAGGAGGTTATGTCTAAAACAGAATTTAGAACAAGAGTGGTTGTGATTGTTGAACAAAAGAAGCAAAATGAAATTGCAAACAAAAACAAGTAAACAAATGTAACAAAGAGTGGTTTTAAGAGTTGGAAAACAGATTTTGAGACTACGGCATTCGAATCACCATAACAATTCAATTCTGGGTTATAAAGATTCAAGTAACAAGTCTAATTCAGATTCAAAGATTGATTCTAGCTAAAGTATGATTAGGCCATGGTGTTTGGTCCTAACCTTGTGTTCCTAATTCCCTAATTTGATCATTTGTTGTCTAACCTAAAATTAAGCATTAGGAACCCATTAAGCATAGAAGAACATTTTAAACAACCAAGTATGTATCTAATCCCTGTTGTCGAATGTCCATACATACTCTTCCTATTCATAGTTCAATTCGAATTAAAGCATGGTGTATACTCTTAATTCAAACCAAGATAGTTAACAAACAAGTTCTAATGGTGATCAATCATTCAAACAAGCATGTTAACTTATAAGCATAATGAATAAGAACATGAATCATGAATCAAACTTGAAACTCCAAACTTATAAACCCAGAATATTCATGTTAGGTTACATCGAAGCCCTAGTTATGGATTTAGCTACTCATAATGGAAAAGAGACTTGAACAGAAATGAGAAAACATAATGAATGCAATAAGAGTAGAAAAACCCTTTTTCTGAAGTTCTTGTGGTGTCCAAGGCTTCTCCAAGTGCTTCTCCACTTCTAATGCTTCTCCAAGAGCTTCCCCACTTCTAGAAAGATGTATGAAGGATATGGAGGTGATTTGGGATGAGTTTGAGTGAGTGGTGATGGCTAAGGAAGATGAAATTCGTAGGGAAATGGAAGAGAAGTTTGCTGGAGTTGTTTTGGTGATTGTTGGAGTGTTTGGGATTGTGAGAGTGTTTGAGGATGGTTGGAGTGAATTGTGGGGTTGTGAATCCCAAGATTTGTTGTGTCTTGAATGTGGAATGGATGTGGTATTTATAGGGAGAGGGGAGTGATAAATCTGAATTCAATATGGCTAATGCATTCAACACTTGCATTATACAATCTAAATTGGTTGATGCACTTCACTAATGCATACAACACTTGCATTATAAAATCTGAATTGGTTGATGCACTTCACCAATAAATCCCACCAGCAGCCCTAGGTCATCTTCATGTCACCATGACCAAGCTTCCAACAAGCTCAATAGCTCATGCCTAGCTCACCATGACCAAGCTTCCAACCAGAAACAATAGCTCATCCTGAGGTCAGCATGACCAGCAACTTCAAGGGCTTACGAATTGGGCTTCCCTTAAGCAAATTAAGACTTTAAGCACTCAAACTTGAAGTTCAGAATGTCTTCTTTCCAGCCATATATCATTTGGGCCAATCCAAGGTCGGAGGAGGAAGTTAAGGCCAAAACAAATTGCTAACTCATTTTGCGCGCTGATAAAATCCATCCTGAGCATGGCTCTGTGTTTGCTAGGTAACAGACTCCATATTTATCCAATGGGGCTGAATTTTGGATATGTTATAGTACACACCCATTGGAACAACTTTCATGAAGAATGCTGCCTCATCCGAGCTATGTAGATTGCTGAAACAAAGCTTGCAATATGACCCACGAAACTGGACTGGCAAGAGGCTGTAGGAAAAATGAGTTTGTCTTTAAGCTCTTCTTCCATTCATCCAAATTAGGCCTTAACATGCTTGAATTGCATGAATTATGCTCTCTTGCTCTATTGGCCTACAAAACACACAAAGGGAGGGAAATAACTTAGAATTATAGGAACTAAGCAAAAGAAGTAAGTAAATTGGGCATGTATATGTATGAAATTATGAGCTTAACACACCCCCAAACTTAGATTTTGCTAGTCCTCGAGCAAAACAAAAGAGAAACAAAGATAAAAACAAAACAAGAAGTTAACTAGACCACTTTCGTAGGTAACTCGATTGCATTGAGCGTATGCAACAAGCCTTTAAACCTCTAGGCATCCCTAGTAGGAGGAGTTGTGTCTCCTGAGGGTTTAACAGATACGATACCCACAAACGTTTTTCTAACTCTACAAAACAAAATGGTTAGAAAAACAACTTTGAAATCAACTAATGAAAATGAAAGAAAGTTTTAGTCATACCTCCAACACCATAGAGTTGCCAAGATAGGTCATCAATCAGTGTGTACAAGTGGAAGCTATAGCTCAAAGGCACACAGTTTCAAAGCAAGCACACTCAAACCTTGAATAGAGAACATGCTTCGACTCTAATTCTCACAGATAACACTCAATCACTCAGAACCTATGTTTTAATTCTCTCAAGAAAGCATAAGTGAGTGTATGAAATAGAAGCACAAATTTGGTTAGATCTCATGAAAGGAATTAAATACTAAGAATAGAGATACACACATACTTACCAGCACCCATGAATACATCCTCAAAGATCAGCTAGGTCTTTCACAATGTTGTAATGAAAGGCTAAGGTTTAGGGGAAATGGAAGAATTGGAAGGAAAAACAAATAACTTAAGAACATACCAAGGTTGCATGCTTCATTAATCTGCAAGGCATCATTGATTTAGATTGGCATGGCAGCAAACTTCATGGTATCACCTGGCATAGACTTTATTTTTCACACTTAGATCAAATCGAAACACTTTCATCTTCGTTGATTTGATCTGCATCTTCATTAACTTCATTGCACAGATTCACATCATCTTTATTTAGGTACATGGCTGCAACTTCCTTGCTTCAAACTTTATCTTGGCACACCTTGGTATATTTCTAAGCTATAGGGTATGGCTACAATAGGTCAAGTATCTCAGATTGAGATACAAAGGTAGGGAAATGATGAGGGTGATAGAAGAAAAGGCTTTAAGTGTTTGGCTTCAAGAGGGTTGATGGAACACACATATAGGTAGGGTGAAAAGAAAGCACATAGAATGGTTATGCACACATAGCCTAGCATCACTTCAATGAGTTCATTCATGAATGAGAGCAAGCACATGATATCTGCAAAAGAGAATCATCCTTAGTATTCAATCAAAATGGAATAATGAGATCAATTAGAGTGAATTGAAGAAAATAAGTATGGATGAGAAATAGAACACTTTAAACCCTCTCAAGAAAGCAATTAGGCTCGATATAGCTCACTAGGGTAGTCTCCACTATTTTCCTTCAAGAATTTGAGCGTGGTACTTTAGCCACCAGAATTCTAAGAGCAAAAGCTTTGTGAAGTGCAAAATTCTGATATGAAAACCTCAAATAGCAGCTCCATAGCATTGATTGTATGACATTCTTTAAAAAAATAAAAAAAAATAAAATAAATAGTGACAAGAGAACGAAAATTGAAAACACAAATGGATAAGAAAATTGAAATTGAAAACCTTCCCCCCAGACCTGAATTGAACATTGTCCTCAATGTGAAAGCATACAAAAGATGATTGAGAACAAACAAATGATAAAGGGAAAAGTTTAGAAGAAGGTTTAGGAAAAATAAAAAATAAAAAAAATGAATATATAAGCAACTCATGGATGACCAGTTAAGGGCCTCAGAAAACACAGCCAGGGGATCCGGGAAGGTTGGAGGGGTCACAATGGTCCCGCTTAAAACCCAAACTTCTTAGACACCGAAGGTGTCGCCTAAAGAACTCCTAGACACTGTATTGACGGAGGTGCTCACTGGGGTTACCAAAAGTTAGCTTATATGAATTTTTATTTTATTTTATATATTTATTTATTTATAAAAAGGAACATAAACTTAAAATGACTAAAATAAAAACAAAACAAGTAAAGAGAAAGGATTGAAATGCTTCCCCTTGATGCGATTAGGTCGATTGCTACCGAGCACCTTCTTCTTGAACACATGGGTTGCCTCCCAAGAAGCGCCTTAGTTACTGTCTTGGCAAGACATTGTGCAATCAGCTAAGTTGATGGTACGAAGGGAAGTTGATCTACCACATGGCCAGTTTGGATGCCAGCTGAAACTCCCTCATAGAATGGCTTTAAACGTTGTCCATTTACTTTGAAAGTCGAGCCATCTTTAGGGTTTTGAATCTCCACAGCTCCATAGGGAGAAACATTGACCACGGTGAATGGGCCTTGCCATCTAGACTTCAATTTTCCTGGAAAGAGACGCAAACGTGAGTTAAACAAAAGAACTGACATACCTTTGGAGAACTCTTTCCGTTGAATGTTTCTGTCATGGTAACTCTTGGTTCGTTCTTTGTAAAGCTTTGCATTCTCATAAGACTCATGTCTAATTTCTTCCAATTCATTGAGCTGAAACTTTCTTGCATGGCCTGCCTTGTCTAGATCAAAATTCAACTTCTTGATGGCCCAAAAAGCATTGTGTTCAAGCTCCATTGGCAGGTGACAAGCTTTCCCAAACACAAGACGACAAGGGCTCATTCCAATGGGAGTCTTATATGCAGTCCTATAAGCCCATAATGAATCATTGAGCTTAGCTGCCCAATCTTTCCTTGTATTGTTCACCACCTTCTCCAGGATGTGCTTAATTTCTCTATTGCTTATTTCCACTTGACCAGAAGTTTGCGGATGATATGGTGTAGAGACTCGATGGGTGATGTTGTACTTCTTCATGAGTGCTTCGAATGGCTTGTTACAGAAGTGGCTGCCTCCATCACTAATGACAGCCCTTGGAGTACCAAACCTTGTGAAAATATTATCCTTCAAGAACTTCAGCACCACCTTATAATCATTGGTTTTGGTGGCTATGGCTTCCACCCATTTAGACACATAATCAACAGCAACAAGTATGTAAGTATAACCAAAGGAAGATGGGAATGGTCCCATGAAATCAATACCCCACACATCGAAGAGCTCCACAACAAGTATGTTATTTAATGGCATTTCATTCCTGCGACTTATGTTCCCCATCCTTTGGCACCTATCACACTTAACACAAAAATTAAACGCATCTTTGAATAGAGTGGGCCAAAAGAAACCAGATTGCAGAATTTTAAGTGCTGTTTTCTTAGCTCCAAAGTGACCTCCACAAGCCAATTCGTGGCTATGCCTAAGTATGCTTTCTTGCTCTTCTTCTGGAACACATCTTCTGATGAGTTGATCCGGGCAATGCTTGAATAAGAAAGGTTCATCCCAGACATAATGTTTCACCATGGAAAAGAACTTCTTCTTGTCCTGAGAAGTTAGATCATTTCTAAGAACACCACAAGCAAGATAATTAACAAAATCAGCATACCATGGCTCTTTGACTTGGGCAGCATATAGTTGTTCATCAGGGAAAGTCTCATTCAAGGGTAGCACTACTCCTCCTTTTTCTTCAACCACAATTCTGCTCAAATGATCAGCTACCGCATTCTCACATCCCTTCTTATCTCGAATCTCCAAATCGAATTCTTGCAGCAAGAGAATCCATCTAATCAAGCGTGGTTTGGCATCCTTCTTAGTGAGCAAGTATCTAAGAGCTGCATGGTCAGAATAAACAATTACTTTAGAACCAACAAGGTAAGAACGAAATTTTTCTAAAGCAAAAACCACAGCAAGCAACTCCTTCTCTGTTGTGGAGTAGTTGATTTGAGCATCATTCAAGGTCCGGCTAGCATAATGAATCACATGGGGCAGCTTGTTCTTCTTTTGACCTAAAACTGCACCAATAGCAAAGTCAGAGGCATCACACATTATTTCAAATGGTAAAGACCAATCCGGAGCTATGATAATAGGGGCTGAAGTTAGCTCCCTCTTCAAGGTAGTAAAAGCTTCCATGCAAGCTTCATTAAACTCAAAAACAGCATCCTTAGCAAGGAGATTACACAATGGCCTTGTAATGCTTGAGAAATTTTTGATGAACCTTCTATAGAATCCAGCATGACCTAGAAAGCTTCTAATTCCTTTAACAGAGGTAGGGGTGGAAGATTTGAGATGAGGTCGATCTTGGCTTTATCCACTTCGATTCCCTTGCTTGAAATCACATGGCCTAGCACAATGCCTTGTCTCACCATGAAGTGACACTTCTCCCAATTCAAAATCAGATTTGTTTCCTGGCATCTTTTAAGCACTAGAGACAAGTGGTGAAGACAATTATCAAAAGAGGAACCAAAAACTGAAAAATCATCCATAAATACCTCAATGAATTGTTCCACCATATCTGAAAAGATTGACATCATGCATCTTTGGAAAGTTGCTGGGGCATTGCACAAACCGAATGGCATCCTTCTATAAGCAAACGTACCAAATGGGCATGTGAATGTGGTTTTCTCTTGGTCTTCCGGAGCAATGGGAATTTGATTATAACCTGAAAAACCATCAAGAAAACAATAGTAAGCATGGCCAGATAAACGTTCAAGCATTTGATCAATAAAAGGCAAGGGGAAATGATCTTTTCTAGTGGATGTGTTCAACTTCCTGTAATCAATGCAAACTCTCCAACCAGTGACAGTTCGTGTAGGAACTAGCTCATTCTTCTCATTCTTCACAACGGTGATTCCGGACTTCTTTGGAACAACTTGCACAGGGCTCACCCACTTAGAATCTGAAATTGGGTAGATGATTCCTACATCGAGTAGCTTTAAAACTTCAGCTCTAACCACCTCTTTCATGTTGGGATTTAGCCTCCTTTGGGCATCACGAGATGGTTTGCTGTCTTCTTCCATTAAAATCCGGTGCATGCACATGCTTGGACTAATTCCTTTGATGTCTGCTATGGTCCACCCAATGGCTGTTTTATGCTCTTTTAGAACTTTAATTAAGCTCTCTTCTTCATGTGAGGAGAGACCTGCAGCAATTATAACAGGGAGAGTTTCGTTAGCACCCAAATATGTATATTTAAGATTATTGGGAAGAGGTTTAAGTTCTAGCTTTGGTGGGATGACAATGGATGGCTCCAATTTCGTGGATGATGGTCCAAGAGGCTCAATTGGTGGCCTAAAGGATGGTGGGTATGGCGGAAACAGTTCTAAGGCAGCCACCACTTCTTGGAACTCCGGTTCACAAAGATCTTCCTCTTCTTGTGTTAAGACAGCTTCTAGAGCATCATTAGACTTTCTCTGCAAAATTATGGAAGAAACCTCATGATCCACAACATCAATTGAAAAGCAAGAATCAAGAGAGATAGAAGGTTGAGATAGAGCATTAAGCATTTTAAATTCAACAGTTTCACCCAAAACAGTCATGGAGAGGGTGCTATCTTTCACTTTGATGATTGTGTCTGCAGTGGCCATGAATGGCCTGCCTAGGAGAATGGGATCAACACGATCTCCATTTGGATTGTCTTCCATGTCCATCACTACAAAATCAGCAGGGAGAATTAGTGTATTAACTTGAACTAGAATATCTTCTACAATACCTTTTGGATATTTTATAGAATGATCAGCTAGTTCAAGTCGCATTGAAGTCTTCTTCATCCCTTCTAAGCCAAGCTCTTGATAAACTGAATATGGCAAAACATTGATGCTTGCTCCCAAGTCCAACATGGCTCTTCCAACCTTCTTGCCTCCAATGTTAATGGGAATGTCAAAGCTGCCAGGATCATCTAGTTTTGGTGGAAGCTTCCTTTGCAACACAGCACTTACATTCTGGTCGAGCTTTACTCCTTCATTTGGAGCGAAATTGAGCTTGTGAGTTTTCAAGTCCTTGATGAATTTTCCATATGCAGGAATCTGTTCAATAAGATCAAGCAAAGGCAAATTGATATTAACTTTACTCAAAATATCATAAATCTCTTTAAAAGCCTTATCTTGCTTTGCTTTCTTAAGACGGCCTGGAAATGGAATCTGTGGAACATATGGAGCGGGTGGCACGTATCTATCTTCTTGAAGATGTGGTGGCACAAATTTGTCATCCCTTTTATGCAATTGGAATTGATCGGATTTCTGAGAATCTGATTTGGCCTTAGGAGCAGATTGAGAAGTTTTGAGTTGTTCTCCTTCCGTAGCCATGGTCTCCTCGTCTTTATCTTCTACAATCACAATATCATTTGAAAGATTAGAATCATCTTTATTATCAATGATCTTACCTGATCTGAGCACATGAATGGCCTTGGCTTCTGGGTTCTTTGGATTGATCTCAGTTTGGCTTGGCCATTTCCCAGGCACTCTGTTGTGTAGATACAGCTGCACCAAAATGGATTCAGTTGCATCCTCAACTTGTGATACTCGCAAGTGCACGAGCCGTTTGGTAGTATAGCATATGTAAGTGCGAGGTCGATCCCACGAGGATTGGTGATTGAATGATCCAATTCATTTTCCCTACACAAAACAGAAATGAAAAAGAAAGGAAATAAATAAAACAAGGAAGAAAGAAAATAACTAACTCAAGTAGATAAGTTCCCAAGTTCAATTAGATTAATGGATTGATTCTAGCTAAAGTATGATTAAGCCATGGTGTGTGGTCATAACCTTGTGTTCCTAATTCCCTAATTTGATCATTTGTTGTCTAACCTAAAATTAAGCATTAGGAACCCATTAAGCATAGAGGAACAATTTAAACAACCAAGCATGTATCTAATCTCTGTTGTCGAATGTCCATACATACTCTTCCTATTCATAGTTCAATTCGAATTAAAGCATGGTGTATACTCTTAATTCAAACCAAGATAGCTAACATGCAAGCCTAAATGGTGATCAATCATTCAAACTAGCATATTAACTTATAAGCATAATGAATAAGAACATGAACCATAATTGAAACTTGGAAACTAATCAAACTTGAAAAACTAAAGAAAAGAATTTACATAATGAAAAGTAAAGTGGAACTAAGAAAAACTTGAGGAGAATTTCAGCACAAAGATCTCATTATAACAATTGAAAACTAGAAAGAGAAACTAAGAGAATTTGAGGGAGAGAAGGGAAGGGAGCTCTAGAGAAGTGTTTGAGAGCTCCCCCCCTTGGGGTGTGTTTACAAGCTTAGAGAACTTCCCTATTTATAGGCCTAGGGGAAGTGAAAATCTGAATTCAATATGGCTAATGCATACAACACTTGTATTATAAAATCTTGAATTGGCTGATGCACTTGTATTAGAAAATTTGAATTGGTTGATGCACTTGACCAATAAATCCCACCAGCAGCCCTAGCTCATCTTCATGTCACCATGACCAAGCTTCCAACCAGCTACAATAGCTCATGCCTAGCTCATCATGACCAAGCTTCCAACCAGAAACAATAGCTCATCCTGAGGTCAGCATGACCAGGAACTTCAAGGGCTTACAAATTGGGCTTCACTTAAGAAAATTAAGACTTTAAGCACTCAAACTTGAAGTTCAGAATGTCTTCTTTCCAGCCATATAGCATTTGGGCCAATCCAAGGTCGGAGGAGGAAGTTAAGGCCAAAACAAATTGCTAACTCATTTTGCGCGCTGATAAAATCCATCCTGAGCATGGCTCTGTGTTTGCTAGGTAACAGACTCCATATTTATCCAATGGGGCTAAATTTTGGATATGTTATAGTACACACCCATTGGAACAACTTTCATGAAGAATGTTGCCTCATCCGAGCTATTTAGGTTGCTGAAACAAAGCTTGCAATATGACCTACGAAACTGGACTGGCAGAGGGCTGTAGCCAAAATTGAGTTTGTCTTTAAGCTCTTCTTCCCTTCATCCAAATTAGGCCTTAACATGCTTGAATTGCATGAATTATGCTCTCTTGCTCTATTTGCCTACAAAACACACAAAGGGAGGCAAATAACTTAGAAATCTAAGAAACTAAGCAAAAGAAGTAAGTAACTAGGGCATGTATATGTATGAAATTATGAGCTTAACACACTCTTTGAGTTATTTCAGCAGCTATTTGGCCTAATTGGACTTCCAATTTGGAGATGGCAGGTTGTGTAGTTTGCTGAAAATTGGATTGGTTGATTGCCATCTGCTTCACTATATCTTCCAATGATGATGATGATTGTTGTGGCCTTTGGAATGAAGGGGGATTTGCTTGATTCTGGGTATTTCTCCATGAAAAGTTTGGATGATTCTTCCAACCTGGATTATAACTTTGAGAGTATGGATCATTTCTTGGACCTTGGTTGTAGGAATTTACCAACTTAGCTTGTTCTTGCACAAATTCTGGATATCCAGCCCCAAGTGGACAAGCTGTGGTAGCATGGTCATGAGATTCACAAATGCTACACACTATTATGATGTTGCCCAAGTTTGGGGCTCGATCCGAAATCAATAGGTGTTCCAAATTGGACAATTCAAGTTCAACGGCAGTTCGTTCTTAATTGGAGTGGTTGGTGTATTCCAAACTTCTAGCGATTGGATTTCACTCAAAACTCACCAAATGACTCCTCCCACCATATTATGATGTTGCCCAAGTTTTGGGCCCGATCCGAAATCAATAGGTGTGAGAAATTGGAAAATTCAAGTTCAACGGCAGTTCGTTCCTAATTGGAGTGGTTGGTGTATTCCATACTTCTAGCAATTGGATTTCACTCAAAACAAACCAAATGACTCCTCCCACCATATTATGATGTTGCCCAAGTTTGGGGCTCGATCCTAAATCAATAGGTGTGAGAAATTGGACAATTCAAGTTCAACGGCAGTTCGTTCCTAATTGGAGTGGATGGTGTATTACATACTTCTAGCGATTGAATTTCACTCAAAACTCACCAAATGACTCCCCCCACCACATTATGATGTTGCCCAAGTTTGGGGCTCGATCCGAAATCAATAGGTGTTCCAAATTGGACAATTCAAGTTCAACGGCAGTTCGTTCCTAATTGGAGTGGTTGGTGTATTCCATACTTCTAGCGATTGGATTTCACTCAAAACTCACCAAATGACTCCTCCCACCATATTATGATGTTGCCCAAGTTTTGGGCTCGATCCGAAATCAATAGGTGTGAGAAATAGGACAATTCAAGTTCAACGGCAATTCGTTCCTAATTGTAGTGGTTGGTGTATTCCATACTTCTAGCATTTGGATTTCACTCAAAACTCACCAAATGACTCCTCCCACCATATTACGATGTTGCCCAAGTTTGGGGCTCGATCCGAAATCAAAAGGTGTGAGAAATTGGAAAATTCAAGTTCAACGGCAGTTCGTTCCTAATTGGAGTGGTTGGTGTATTCCATACTTCTAGCAATTGGATTTCACTCAAAACAAACCAAATGACTCCTCCCACCATATTATGATGTTGCCCAAGTTTGGGGCTCGATCCGAAATCAATAGGTGTGAGAAATTGGACAATTCAAGTTCAACGGCAGTTCGTTCCTAATTGGAGTGGTTGGTGTATTCTATACTTCTAGCGATTGAATTTCACACAAAACTCACCAAATGACTCCCCCCAACATATTATGATGTTGCCCAAGTTTGGGGCTCGATCCGAAATCAATAGGTGTTCCAAGTTGGACAATTCAAGTTCAACGGCAGTTCGTTCCTAATTGGAGTGGTTGGTGTATTCCATACTTCTAGCGATTGGATTTCACTCAAAACTCACCAAATGACTCCTCCCACCATATTATGATGTTGCCCAAGTTTTGGGCTCGATCCGAAATAAATAGGTGTGAGAGATAGGACAATTCAAGTTCAACGGCAGTTCGTTCCTAATTGTAGTGGTTGGTGTATTCCATACCTCTAGCAATTGGATTTCACTCAAAACTCACCAAAGGACTCCTCCCACCATATTATGATGGTGCCCAAGTTTGGGGCTCGATCCGAAATCAATAGGTGTTAGAAATTGGACAATTCAAGTTCAACGGCAGTTTGTTCCTAATTGGAATGGTTGGTGTATTCCATACTTCTAGCGATTGGATTTCACTCAAAACTCACCAAAGGACTACTCCCACCATATTATGATGTTGCCCACCTTTTGGGAATAGGTGTTCCAAATTGGACAATTCAAGTTCGACGGCAGTTCGTTCCTAATTGGAGTGGTTGGTGTATTCCATACTTATAGCGTTTGGATTTCCCTCAAAACTCACCAAATGACTCCTCCCACCATATTATGATGTTGCCCAAGTTTGGGGCTCGATCCGAAATCAATAGGTGTTCCAAATTGGACAATTCAAGTTCAACGGCAGTTCGTTCCTAATTGGAGTGGTTGGTGTATTCCATACTTCTAGCGATTGGATTTCACTCAAAACTCACCAAATGACTCCCCCCACCACATTATGATGTTGCACAAGTTTGGGGCTCGATCCGAAATCAATAGGTGTTCCAAATTGGACAATTCAAGTTCAACGGCAGTTCGTTCCTAATTGGAGTGGTTGGTGTATTCCATACTTCTAGCGATTGGATTTCACTCAAAACTCACCAAATGACTCCTCCCACCATATTATGTTGTTGCCCAAGTTTTGGGCTCGATCCGAAATCAATAGGTGTGAGAAATAGGACAATTCAAGTTCAACGGTAGTTCGTTCCTAATTATAGTGGTTGGTGTATTCCGCACTTCTAGCAATTGGATTTCACTCAAAACTCCCCAAATGACTCCTTCCACCATATTATGATGTTGCCCAAGTTTGGGGCTCGATCCGAAATCAATAGGTGTTCCAAATTGGACAATTCAAGTTCAACGGCAGTTCGTTCCTAATTGGAGTGGTTGGTGTATTCCATACTTCTAGCGATTGGATTTCACTCAAAACTCACCAAATGACTCCTCCCACCATATTATGTTGTTGCCCAGGTTTTGGGCTTGATCCGAAATCAATAGGTGTTCCAAATTGGACAATTCAAGTTCAACGGCAGTTCGTTCCTAATTGGAGTGGTTGGTGTATTCCATACTTCTAGCGATTGAATTTCACACAAAACTCACCAAATGACTCCCCCCAACATATTAAGATGTTGCCCAAGTTTGGGGCTCGATCCGAAATCAATAGGTGTGAGAAATTGGACAATTCAAGTTCAACGGCAGTTGGTTCCTAATTGGAGTGGTTGGTGTATTCCACACTTCTAGCGATTTGATTTCACTCAAAACTCACCAAATGACTCCTCCCACCAAATTACGATGTTGCCCAAGTTGGAGTGGTTGGTGTATTCCATACTTCTAGCGATTGGATTTCCCTCAAAACTCACCAAATGACTCATCCCACCATATTATGATGTTACCCAAATTTTGGGCACGATCCGAAATTAAAAGGTGTGAGAAATTAGCAATTGGATTTCACTCAAAACTCACCAAATGACTCCTCCCACCATATTATGATGTTGCCCAAGTTTTGGGCTCGATCCGAAATCAATAGGTGTGAGAAATTGGTCAATTCAATTTCAACGACAGTTCGTTCCTAATTGGAGTGGTTGGTGTATTCCATACTTCTAGCGATTGGATTTTACTCAAAACTCACCAAATGACTCCTCCTACCATATTATGATGTTGCCCAAGTTTTGGGCTCGATCCGAAATCAATAGGTGTGACAAATTGGACAATTCAAGTTCAACGGCAGTTCGTTCCTAATTGGAGTGGTTGGTGTATTCCACACTTCTAGCGATTTGATTTCACTCAAAACTCACCAAATGACTCCTCCCACCAAATTACGATGTTGCCCAAGTTGGAGTGGTTGGTATATTCCATACTTCTAGCGATTGGATTTCCCTCAAAACTCACCAAAGGACTCCTTCCACCATATTATGATGTTACCCAAATTTTGGGCTCGATCCGAAATTAATAGGTGTGAGAAATTAGCGATTGGATTTCACTCAAAACTCACCAAATGACTCCTCCCACCATATTATGATGTTGCACAAGTTTGGGGTTCGATCCGAAATCAATAGGTGTGAGAAATTGGACAATTCAAGTTCAACGGCAGTTCATTCCTAATTGGAGTGGTTGGTGTATTCCATACTTCTAGCGATTGGATTTCACTCAAAACTCACCAAATGACTCCTCCCACCATATTATGATGTTGCCCAAGTTTTGGGCTAGATCCGAAATCAATAGGTGTGAGAAATTGGACAATTCAAGTTCAACGGCAGTTCGTTCATAATTGGAGTGGTTGGTGTATTCCATACTTCTAGCGATTGGATTTCACTCAAAACTCACCAAATGACTCCTCCTACCATATTATGATGTGGCCCAAGTTTTGGGCTCGATCCGAAATCAATAGGTGTTCCAAATTGGACAATTCAAGTTCAACGGCAGTTCGTTCCTAATTGGAGTGGTTGGTGTATTCCATACTTCTAGCGATTGGATTTCACTCAAAACTAACCAAATGACTCCTCCCACCATATTATGTTGTTGCCCAGGTTTTGGGCTCGATCCGAAATCAATAGGTGTTCCAAATTGGACAATTCAAGTTCAACGGCAGTTCGTTCCTAATTGGAGTGGTTGGTGTATTCCATACTTCTAGCGATTGAATTTCACACAAAACTCACCAAATGACTCCCCCCAACATATTATGATGTTGCCCAAGTTTTGGGCTAGATCCGAAATCAATAGGTGTGAGAAATTGGACAATTCAAGTTCAACGGCAGTTCGTTCATAATTGGAGTGGTTGGTGTATTCCATACTTCTAGCGATTGGATTTCACTCAAAACTCACCAAATGACTCCTCCTACCATATTATGATGTGGCCCAAGTTTTGGGCTCGATCCGAAATCAATAGGTGTTCCAAATTGGACAATTCAAGTTCAACGGCAGTTCGTTCCTAATTGGAGTGGTTGGTGTATTCCATACTTCTAGCGATTGGATTTCACTCAAAACTAACCAAATGACTCCTCCCACCATATTATGTTGTTGCCCAGGTTTTGGGCTCGATCCGAAATCAATAGGTGTTCCAAATTGGACAATTCAAGTTCAACGGCAGTTCGTTCCTAATTGGAGTGGTTGGTGTATTCCATACTTCTAGCGATTGGATTTCCCTCAAAACTCACCAAAGGACTCCTCCCACTATATTATGATGTTACCCAAATTTTGGGCTCGATCCGAAATTAATAGGTGTGAGAAATTAGCGATTGGATTTAACTCAAAACTCACCAAATGACTCCTCCCACCATATTATGATGTTACCCCAGCTTTTGTTTCAATCCGAAATCAATAGGTGTAAGAAATTGGACAATTCAAGTTCAACGACATTTCTTTCCTAATCGGAGTGGTTGGTGTATTCCATACTTCTAGCGATTGTATTTCACTCAAAACTCACCAAATGACTCCTCCCACCGTATTATGATGTTGCACAAGTTTGGGGTTCGATCCGAAATCAATAGGTGTGAGAAATTGGACAATTCAAGTTCAACGGCAGTTCATTCCAAATTGGAGTGGTTGGTGTATTCCATACTTCTAGCGATTGGATTTCATTCAAAACTCACCAAATGACTCCTCCCACCATATTATGGTGTTGCCCAAGTTTTGGGCTCGATCCGAAATCAATAGGTGTGAGAAATTGGACAATTCAAGTTCAACGGCAGTTCTTTCGAAATTGGAGTGGTTGGTGTATTGCATACTTCTAGCGATTGGATTTCACTAAAAACTCCCCAAATGACTCCTCCCACCATATTATGATCTTGCCCAAGTTTTGGGCTTGATCCGAAATCAATAGGTGTGAGAAATTGGACAATTCAAGTTCAACGGCAGTTCGTTCCTAATTGGAGTGGTTGGTGTATTCCATACTTCTAGCCATTGGATTTCACTCAAAACTCACCAAATGACTCCTCCCACCATATTATAATGTTGCCCAAGTTTTGGGCTCGATCCGAAATCAATAGGTGTTCCAAATTGGACAATTCAAGTTCAACGGCAGTTCGTTCCTAATTGGAGTGGTTGGTGTATTCCATACTTCTAGCGATTGGATTTCACTCAAAACTCACCAAATGACTCCACCCACCATATTATGATGTTGCCCAAGTTTTGGGCTAGATCCGAAATCAATAGGTGTGAGAAATTGGACAATTCAAGTTCAACGGCAGTTCGTTCCTAATTGGAGTGGTTGGTGTATTCCATACTTCTAGCCATTGGATTTCACTCAAAACTCACCAAATGACTCCTCCCACCATATTATAATGTTGCCCAAGTTTTGGGCTCGATCCGAAATCAATAGGTGTTCCAAATTGGACAATTCAAGTTCAACGGCAGTTCGTTCCTAATTGGAGTGGTTGGTGTATTCCATACTTCTAGCCATTGGATTTCACTCAAAACTCACCAAATGACTCCTCCCACCATATTATAATGTTGCCCAAGTTTTGGGCTCGATCCGAAATCAATAGGTGTTCCAAATTGGACTATTCAAGTTCAACGGCAGTTCGTTCCTAATTGGAGTGGTTGGTGTATTCCATACTTCTAGCGATTGGATTTCACTCAAAACTCACCAAATGACTCCTCCCACCATATTATAATGTTGCCCAAGTTTTGGGCTTGATCCGAAATCAATAGGTGTTCCAAATTGGACAATTGAAGTTCAACGGCAGTTCGTTCCAAATTGGAGTGGTTGCTGTATTCCATAGTTCTGGCGATTGGATTTCACTAAAAAGTCACCAAATGACTCTTACTACCATATTATGATGTTGCCCAAGTTTTGGGCTCGATCCGAAATCAATAGGTGTGAGAAATTGGACAATTCAAGTTCAACGGCAGTTCGTTCCTAATTGGAGTGGTTGGTGTATTCCATACTTCTAGCGATTGGATTTCACTCAAAACTCACCAAATGACTCCTCCCACCATATGATGATGTTGCCCAAGTTTTGGGCTCGATCCGAAATCAATAGGTGTTCCAAATTGGACAATTCATGTTCAACGGCAGTTCTTTCCTAATTGGAGTGGTTGGTGTATTCCATACTTCTAGCGATTTGATTTCATTCAAAACTAACCAAATGACTCCTCCCACCATATTACGACGTTGCCCAAGTTTTGGGATCGATCCGAAATCAATAGGTGTGAGAAATTGGGCAATTCAAGTTCAACGGCAGTTCGTTCCTAATTGGAGTGGTTGGTGTATTCCATACTTCTAGCAATTGGATTTCACTCAAAACTCACCAAATGACTCCTCCCACCGTATTACGATGTTGCACAAGTTTGGGGTTCGATCCGAAATCAATAGGTGTTCCAAATTGGACAATTCAAGTTCACCGGCAGTTCGTTCCTAATTGGAGTGGTTGGTGTATTCCATACTTCTAGAGATTGGATTTCACCCAAAACTCACCAAAATGACTCCCCCCACCATATTATGATGTTGCCCAAGTTTTGGGCTCGATCCGAAATCAATAGGTGTTCCAAATTGGACAATTCAAGTTCAACGGCAGTTCGTTCCTAATTGGAGTGGTCGGTGTATTCCATACTTCTAGCGATTGGATTTCACTCAAAACTCACCAAATGAGTCCTTCCACCATATTATGATGTTGCCCAAGTTTGGGGCTCGATCCGAAATCAATAGGTGTTCCAAATTGGACAATTCAAGTTCAACGGCAGTTCGTTCCTAATTGGAGTGGTTGGTGTATTCCACACTTCTAGCGATTGGATTTCACTCAAAACTCACCAAATGACTCCTCCCACCGTATTACGATGTTGCACAAGTTTGGGGTTCGATCCGAAATCAATAGTTGTTCCAAATCGGACAATTCAAGTTCAACGGCAGTTCGTTCCTAATTGGAGTGGTTGGTGTATTCCATACTTCTAGCGATTGGATTTCACTCAAAACTCACCAAATGACTCCTCCCACCATATGATGATGTTGCCCAAGTTTTGGGCTCGATCCGAAATCAATCGGTGTTCCAAATTGGACAATTCAAGTTCAACGGCAGTTCCTTCCTAATTGGGGTGGTTGGTGTATTCCATACTTCTAGCGATTGGGTTTCACTCAAAACTCACCAAATGACTCCTCCCACCATATTATGATGTTGCCCAAGCTTTGGGCTCGATCCGAAATCAATAGGTGTTCCAAATTGGACAATTCAAGTTCAACGGCAGTTCGTTCCTAATTGGTGTGGTTGGTGTTTTCCATACTTCTAGCGATTGGATTTCACTAAAAACTCACCAAATGACTCCTCCCACCATATTATGATGTTGCCCAAGTTTTGGGCTCGATCCGAAATCAATAGTTGTGAGAAATTGGACAATTCAAGTTCAACGGCTGTTCCTTCCTAATTGGAGTGGTTGGTGTATTCCATACTTCTAGCGATTGGATTTCACTCAAACTCACCAAATGACTCCTCCCACCATACTATGATGTTGCCCAAGTTTTGGGCTCGATCCGAAATCAATAGGTGTTCCAAATTGCACATTTCAAGTTCAACGGCAGTTCGTTCCTAATTGGAGTGGTTGGTGTATTCCATACTTCTAGCGATTGGATTTTACTCAAACTCACCAAAATGACTCCACCCACCATATTATGATGTTGCCCAAGTTTTGGGCTCGATCCGAAATCAATAGGTGTGAGAAATTGGACAATTAAAGTTCAACGGCAGTTCTTTCCTAATTGTAGTGGTTGGTGTATTCCTTACTTCTAGCGATTGGATTTCACTCAAAACTCACCAAATGACTCCTCCCACCATACTATGACGTTGCCCAAGTTTTGGGCTCGATCCGAAATCAATAGGTGTGAGAAATTGGACAATTCAAGTTCAATGGCAGTTCGTTCCTAATTGGAGTGGTTGGTGTATTCCGTACTTCTAGCGATTGGATTTCACTCAAAACTAACCAAATGACTCCTCCCACCATATTACGGACAGCCCAAGTTTTGGGCTCGATCCGAAATCAATAGGTGTTCCAAATTGGACAATTCAAGTTCGACGGCATTTCGTTCCTAATTGGAGTGGTTGGTGTATTCCATACTTCTAGCGATTGGATTTCACTCAAAACTCACCAAATGACTCCTCCCACCATACTATGACGTTGCCCAAGTTTTGGGCTCGATCCGAAATCAATAGGTGTGAGAAATTGGACAATTCAAGTTCAACGGCAGTTCGTTCCTAATTGGAGTGGTTGGTGTATTCCGTACTTCTAGCGATTGGATTTCACTCAAAACTAACCAAATGACTCCTCCCACCATATTACGAACAGCCCAAGTTTTGGGCTCGATCCGAAATCAATAGGTGTTCCAAATTGGACAATTCAAGTTCAACGGCAGTTCGTTCCTAATTGGAGTGGTTGGTGTATTCCATACTTCTAGCGATTGGATTTCACTCATAACTCACCAAATGACTCCTCCCACCATATTATGATGTTGCCCAAGTTTTGGGCTCGATCCGAAATCAATAGGTGTGAGAAATTGGACAATTCAAGTTCAACGGCAGTTCCTTCCTAATTGGGGTGGTTGGTGTATTCCATACTTCTAGTGATTGGATTTCACTCAAAACTCACCAAATGACTCCTCCCACCATATTATGATGTTGCCCAAGTTTTGGGCTCGATCCGAAATCAATAGGTGTTCCAAATTGGACAATTCAAGTTCAACGGCAGTTCGTTCCTAATTGGAGTGGTTGGTGTATTCCATACTTCTAGCGATTGGATTTAACTCAAAACTCACCAAATGACTCCTCTGACCATATTATGATGTTGCCCAAGTTTTGGGCTCGATCCGAAATCAATAGGAGTGAGAAATTGGACAATTCAAGTTCAACGGCAGTTCGTTCCTAATTGGAGTGGTTGGTGTATTCCAAACTTCTAGCGATTGGATTTCATTCAAAACTCACCAAATGACTCCTCCCACCATATTATGATGTTTCCCAAGTTTTGGGCTCGATCCGAAATCAATAGGTGTTCCAAATTGGACAATTCAAGTTCAACGGCAGTTCGTTCCTAATTGGAGTGTTTGGTGTATTCCGTTCTTCTAGCGATTGGATTTCACTCAAAACTCATCAAATGACTCCTCCCACCATATTATGATATTGCCCAAGTTTTGGGCTCGATCCGAACTCAATAGGTGTGAGAAATTGGAATATTCAAGTTCAACGGCAGTTCGTTCCTAATTGTGGTGGTTGGTGTATTCCATACTTTTAGCGATTGGATTTCACTCGAAAATCACCAAATGACTCCTCCCACCATATTATGATGTTACCCAAGTTTGGGTTTCGATCCGAAATCAATAGGTGCGGGAAATTGGACAATTCAAGTTCAACGGCAGTTCGTTTCTAATTGGAGTGGTTGGTGTATTCCATACTTCTAGCGATTGGATTTCGCACAAAACTCACTAAATGACTCCTCCCACCATATTATGATGTTGCCCAAGTTTTGGGCTCGATCCGAAATCAATAGGTGCGAGAAATTGGACAATTCAAGTTCAACGGCAGTTCGTTCCCAATTGGAGTGGTTAGTGTATTCCATACTTCTAGCCATTGGATTTCACTCAAAACTCACCAAATGACTCCTCCCACCATATTATGATGTTGCCCAAGTTTTGGGCTCGATCCGAAATCAATAGGTGTTCCAAATTGGACAATTCAAGTTGAACGGCAGTTCGTTCCTAATTGTAGTGGTTGGTGTATTCCATACTTCTAGCGATTGGATTTCACTCAAAACTCACCAAATGACTCCTCCCACCATATTATGATGTTGCCCAAGTTTGGGGTTCGATCCGAAATCAATAGGTTCGGGAAATTGGACAATTCAAGTTCAACGGCAGTTCGTTCCTAATTGGAGTGGTTGGTGTATTCCATACTTCTAGCGATTGGATTTCAGTTAAAACTCACCAAATGACAACTCCCACCATATTATGATGTTACCCAAGTTTGGGGTTCGATCCGAAATCAATAGGTGCGGGAAATTGGACAATTCAAGTTCAACGGCAGTTCGTTCCTAATTGGATTGGTTGGTGTATTCCATACTTCTAGCCATTGGATTTCACTCAAAACTCACCAAATGACTCCTCCCACCATATTATGATGTTGCCCATGTTTTGGGCTCGATCCGAAATCAATAGGTGTG
This sequence comes from Prunus avium, assembly GCF_965620075.1. Classification (NCBI taxonomy): domain Eukaryota; kingdom Viridiplantae; phylum Streptophyta; class Magnoliopsida; order Rosales; family Rosaceae; genus Prunus; species Prunus avium. The sequence continues at coordinate 21,115,417 of NC_142286.1, read as the reverse complement.
AGAAATTGGACAATTCAAGTTCAACGGCAGTTCGTTCCTAATTGGAGTGGTTGGTGTATTCCATACTTCTTGGGATTGGATTTCACTCAAAACTCACCAAATGACTCCTCCCACCATATTCTGGAGCTGTTTTGGTGTTTTGGGGCAGTTTAGAGTATCTGGCTGTGTACCTAGAGTCAAGGGCGGACCTGTGTATATGCTCAGGTGGGCTCTAGCCCAGTGCAAAAATTTTAAAATATTAAACTGAGTGCAGATTTTATACGGTTATTTTGACTCCCAAAAATATTAGCCCATCATCTGTGCCTAATGTCAGCCGAACATGTTCCCTTGTCTTGTGCTTTTTTCTTTTGTTTAATATTAGTTTGACAAAACAACAAAGCTCATCACATTCCTTGTCTTTAATATAATAAACTAATAAAAAACATTCTTCTCTTCTCCCATCGCAGACATTCTTCTCTTTTCCCTATTAACCTTCAGCTCTCTTCTCTGTTTTCGTTTCTCTTGGTCTTACTCTTGGCGATACTGATTTCCTCTTGCATCTTGATAATGAATGAGCCGGCGATACTGATTTCCTCACAAGAGGTAAACTTCATCATTGTAGTTTGTATTTCAAAATTCAATTTATGTGTTTATGGCGCATTTGGTAAATGATAAAATGTCATTTTAAATTAATATTTGGGTTTATATGTATTTCTACAGGTATTGAGAAAATAAGGAAATTTGAAATTGGAATTCTACCAAAGGCTACAATACACTCTTCAGGTACAATAATCTTATTGATTTTTTTTAATTGAAATTTTGGCGTATGTTATCTATAGTTCTTGATGGTATATGGCAGTAGATGCAATTTGCAAATGCAATGCAATAAACTATTACATATTTTGCTTTATGCAGTTTGGATTGCATATTTTGGATTGCTGATTGCGTTAGCATTATTGCTTCTCTATCTTTATAGTATTATTTCTTGTTTGGACATAATGTCAAATGATGATAATAATAGATTGACAAAGAGAGGAAAAACTATTGATTCATTCTTTAAAAAAAGTGGGAATGATACTTCGATTCCGGAAGAACCTACTCATCTTGAATCTCAAATAGTTGGCCCTAAAGAATTTGATGCTACTTGTTTAGAACGGGATCCAGGGAAACGCATTGCAATTTGTGAATACCCCATTAATCAACATGATGAGGTTCGAAGGGCTTATATCAAATTGGGGCCTTATCAACCTAAACTTTTTGAGTATCGAAGGACCGTGTTCGGGCAACAGAGACGTCGGTTTCAATATTCTTGGTTCTCACAGTTTCCATGGTTAGAGTATTCTCCTTCATCACACATGGCATATTGTTTACCATGTTTTGTTTTTGAAAAAAATCCAGCAAGTAGGTCTGCACTAATTACTGATGGGTTCAACAATTGGAAAAGAGTAAATGATGGAAAGAATTGTGCATTTCTGCTTCATGTTGGAGGTCCATCTTCACCACATAACAACTATATAAGATGTGCTGAGGACTTAATGAAATCATCTCAACATATTGAGAAAGTTATTCAGAAACAACCGAAAGAGCAAATATTAAAGAACCGATTACGGCTCAAGGCAACAATTGAGAGTGTTCGGTGGCTTACATTTCAAGCATGTGCTCTTAGAGGTAATGATGAATCGATAGACTCAATGAATCGTGGAAATTTTGTTGAATTGATAAAATATACAGCTCAATGGAATGACAAAGTTAATGAAGTTGTTTTAGATAATGCTCCTGGAAATGCTAAATATATCTCAGGGTTGATTCAGAAGGAAATTTTGCATATTCTTGCAGACAAAGTTCGAACTAAAATTCGTGAAGAAGTTGGAGAATCGCATTATTGTATTCTAGTTGATGAAGCAAAAGATGCATCTAATAGAGAGCAAATGGCTATTGTGTTAAGATTTGTTGATAAGGATGGTTTTGTACGAGAACGTTTTTTTGAGATTGTGAGGGTTGAAGATACTAGTTCTTTAACACTTAAACAAGAGATATCTCGGGTCCTTATTAATTCTAATCTCCAAATTGATAAAATGCGAGGTCAAGGATATGATGGTGCTAGCAACATGAGAGGTGCATGGAATGGACTACAAGCATTATTTCTTAGAGATTGTCCTTATGCATATTATGTGCATTGTTTTGCTCACAGACTACAATTAGCATTAGTTGCTGCGTCAAAAGATGTGGCTTCTATTTGGTTGTTCTTTTCAACATTGAATTCAATTATCAATCTCATCACTGCTTCCCCCAAGCGCCATGGTCAGTTACAATCTACTCAAAAAATGGATATTGCAAATATGTTGGGTACTGGTGAACGTGCGACAGGTAAAGGGGCTAATCAGATTGGTACTTTGCATCGGCCTGGAGCTACTCGTTGGGGATCTCATTATGATTCTTGTTCAGACTTAATAGATATGTATAATGCATCTTGTACAGTTGTTGAGACCTTGATTAAGGATGGAGCCTCTAACTCTATACGTGGGGAAGCTACTGGTACTTTCCAAGCGATGACATCTTACAAGTTCATATTTGTCTTGCATTTGTTAGAAAAAATAATGGGATTTACTGATAGCCTTTGTCGAGCATTACAAAATAAATCTCAAGATATCTTGACAGCTATGAATTTAGTTCGTAGTACAAAAGATGTTCTGAAGAAATTTAGATTGGATGGATGGGATATTTTCTTAGAAAATGTGGAATCATTTTGCAAAAAGCATGACATTGATATGCCAGATATGAATGCTCGTTATAAAGTTGGTACGCGTCGTTATTGTCAACAACATGATGATATTACAAATGAGCATCATTACCGGGTTGATTTATTCAATGATACAATAGATTATCAATTGGAAGAATTAAACAGTAGATTCAGTGAAGGAACAATGGAACTTCTTATTCTTAGTTCTGCTTTGGACCCTAGCAATGATTTTAAAGCATTTAAGATTGATGATATTTGCAAACTTGCAGAGAAATTTTATCCCGATGATTTCAGTGTTAAAGACTTGCGTTTGTTGAGATGTCAGCTAGAACTTTTTAAGTTTGACCAACATCATGGTATCTTTCAAAACATGTCTACTCTTTCTGAACTATGTCTAGGATTCATCAAAACGAACAGAGCAAAGACTTATTATTTGATTGATAGGTTGATTCGTTTAGTGTTAACTCTTCCAGTATCTACAGCAACTACAGAATGAGCATTTTCAGCTATGAAGCATGTTAAGACTGTACTTCGCAACAAGATGGAGGATGAGTATCTTGCAGATTCCCTTATTGTCTATATCGAGAAAGAAATTTCGGTGAACATTGATTCAGATTCAATAATTGATGACTTTGATGCACTCAAGGAGCGTAGGGTTCCACTTCATTAGGTAAGCTCTTTTTTTTTTTTAAGCAATGTATTATTTGTTTGAGGTTTGACAATGTGTGTTTAATTTGGTGTTTATGTATATATTACTTTATGACAAACAAGTTTATGTTAGATATCTTATTGGAAAAAAAAAATTAGCCCACCCCTATAAAAATTCCTGGTTCCGTCCTTGGGTGGAAGCTTCCTTTGCAACACAGCACTTACATTCTGGTCAAGCTTTACATCTTCATTTGGAGTGAAATTGAGCTTGTGAGTTTTCAAGTCCTTGATGAACTTTCCATATGCAGGAATCTGTTCAATAACATCAAGCAAAGGCAAATTGATATTAACTTTACTCAAAATATCATAAATCTCTTTAAAAGCCTTATCTTGCTTTGCTTTCTTAAGACGGCCTGGAAATGGAATCGATGGAACATATGGAGCGGGTGGCACGTATCTATCTTCTTGAAGATGTGGTGGCACAAATTTGTCATCTCTCTTATGCAATTGGAATTGTTTGGATTCCTGAGAATCTGAGTTGGCATTAGGAGCAGATTGAGAAGTTTTGAGATGTTCCCCTTCTGTAGCCGTGGTCTCCTCCTCTTCATCTTCTACAATCACAACATCATTTGAAAGATTAGAATCAACTTTACTATCAATGATCTTACCTTATCTGAGCACATGAAATGGCCTTGGCTTCTTGGTTCTTTGGATTGATCTCGGTTTGGCTTGGCCATTTCCCAGGTGCTCTTTGAGTTATTTCAGCAGCTAATTGGCCTATTTGAACTTCCAATTTGGCAATGGCAGCTTGTGTAGTTTGCTGGAAATTGGATTGGTTGACTGCCATCTGCTTAACTATATCCTCCAATGATGATGTTTGTTGTGGCTTTTGGAATGAAGGGGGATTGGCTTGATTCTGAGTATTCCTCCATGAAAAGTTTGGATGATTCCTCCAACCTGGATTATAACTTTGAGAGTATGGATCATTTCTTGGACCTTGGTTGTAGGAATTTACCAACTTAGCTTGCTCTTGCACAAATTCTGGATATCCAGCCCCAAGTGGACAAGCTATGGTAGCATGGTCAGGAGTTTCGCAAATACTACACACTTCCTTCGAAGGGCTTCTTGAGTTTAATGCAAGAAGAGCATCTAGCTTTTGTTCCAGTTTTGAAATCTGCACACTAGAAGCATCATTAGAACCACTAATAACACGTTTACCTCTTGTATCCGTATGTTGGGTCTCCATTGCTATCTCCTCAAAGAGTTCGTATGTTTCTTCTGGAGTTTTGGTTTTAAAAGAACCACCTGCAAAATTGGTGACTATATTATGACTAGAAGGGGTTAGTCCTTTATAAAACATACGCATTTGAAGCTTCAATGGAATCCCATGATGAGGACATTGGTTGAGCAGCCCATTGAATCTCTCCCATGCTTCACAAAACGATTCATCATCTTGCTGTGCAAATAACAAGATCTTATCCCTAAGCATGTCGGTCTTTTGCGTGGAGAAGTATTTCTCCAAGAACTTCTTTTGAATGGCAGCCCATGTAGTGAGTGAACCAGGCTTCAAAGAATTCAACCAATATTTCGCCTTATCCTTCAAAGTGTATGGAAACACTCTCATTCGAAGTTGATCTTCTGTCACACCTGTCAAGGGAAAAGAACTCACAACATTAAAAATATCCTTTATATGAGTTAATGGATCTTCATTAGGTAAACCATAAAAGGAAGGCAGCATATTAAGATGAGAAGATTTAAGCTCATAATTTCGAGCTACAGTGGGCAGCAAAATGCTTGAAGGAGATGCTGGAATTGTTGGGATATCAAGTTCTCCCATGAACTCATTGGCAGCCATCTCTTCTTCTTCTTCTTCTTGGTCTGAACTTGCTTCCGAATTTGAAGGTGAAGAACCAGGAAGTTCAGTGTGGAGAGCAATACTTGTAAATGTGGCAAGAGCTTGCTCTTTTGCAGTTGACAACTCTCTTTCTAGACGATTATGAACTTCAGAGATCACCCGGTTGGGTTGCAACGATGGTCCTGCGTTCAAAGATTTGGAGCGTTGGAACGAAGACCTCACTTGTTCAAGGAACGGTCTTTTAGACATAAACTACCTGAAACAGAAAATTAGATTAATTAGAAACACTAAAAAGAATAGGGTAACCTTGGGCACATAACCAGGGAAGAACTTTCGTTCAGTCCCCGGCAACGGCGCCAAAATTTGTTGTTAATTATTATGTTAACTCGCAATTGTACGGGGCAATTAGTAGTATAGCAAGACAAGTACGAGGTCGTACCCACGAAGACTGAGAAGTTCAAATTAGTTATGTACGTAGATTACCGAATTCAAGAAGTTAGGAAGTTAAGTCTAAAACAGAAATTAAAGTGAGAGTGATTGTGATTGTGAAAGGAAGTGAGCAAACTGAAATTGCAAATGAAAGCAAATAAACAAGTGTAACAAAGAGTGGTTTTAAGAGTTGGAAAACAGATTTGGAGACTAGGGCATTCGAATCACCATAACAATTCAATTCTGGGTTATATGGAGTCAAGTAACAAGTCTAATTCAGATTCAAAGATTGATTCTAGCTAAAGTATGATTAGGCCATGGTGTTTGGTCCTAACCTTGTGTTCCTAATTCCCTAATTTGATCATTTGTTGTCTAACCTAAAATTAAGCATTAGGAACCCATTAAGCATAGAAGAACAATTTAAACAACCAAGCATGTATCTAATCCCTGTTATCGAATGTCCATACATACTCTTCCTATTCATAGTTCAATTCGAATTAAAGCATGGTGTCTACTCTTAATTCAAACCAAGATAGTTAACAAACAAGTTCTAATGGTGATCAATCATTCAAACAAGCATGTTAACTTATAAGCATAATGAATAAGAACATGAATCATGAATCAAACTTGAAACTCCAAACTTATAAACCCAGAATATTCATGTTAGGTTACATCGAAGCCCTAGTTATGGATTTAGCTACTCATAATGGAAAAGAAACTAAAATAGAAATGGGAAAACATAATGAATGCCATAAGAGTAGAAAAACCCTTTTCTGAAGTTCTTGTAGTGTCCAATGCTTCTCCAAGAGCTTCTCCACGTCTAGAAGGATGTATGAAGGATATGGAGGTGATTTGAGATGAGTTTGAGTGAGTGGTGATGGCTGAGAAAGAGGAAATTCGTAGGGAAATGGAAGGGAGGTTTTCTGGAGCTGTTTTGGTGATTTTGGGGCAGTTTAGAGTATTGGGTTGATTGCTTGAGTGTTTGGGGTTGTGGGAATGTATGAGGATGATTTATGGATGATGGAAGTGTGGAGGATGGCTGAAGTGCATTTTGTAGCTTGAAGACTCCTCTATTTATAGGGCTAAGAGGGAGGAACATCATGATGAAATCCAACACCACCATTCCTCATTTAATACAACCCATAACTCCCACTTCATCTTGTCTATGTTAGTGTGGTTGGAATCAATCCCATCCCATACTTCTTTTGCTGCACCTCAAGCTTTCTTCACATGGGATCAAAGGTGATCAATTGTGGCTGCCTTTTGCTGCCAACCCATGTGGTCTTCTTTTGGTTGTTGAACAAAAACGAGTCTTCTGAACCAGACTTGGTGTAGGAAGGCCAGAGGTTTCAAAACTTATTCAATGGGGCTCCAATTTGGATATGTTATAGTAGACACCCATTGGAACAACTTCTATGAAGAAAGTATTCCCATCGGAGTAGTAGAAGTATGCGTTTTGGGCCTTGCAATTTGGCTGCCGAACAGAGACTGGAATTGACTTCATTTCATTTATGCTTTACATGCATGCACATGCTTTCTCTATAATAACTCCAGCATGTACCAACTTGATCCTTTAGACTTTCATAGCTGGAATGTCTCCCCACTTCACTCATTATGTTGGATCCAAAGTCAGTTGCAGCATGGGTGAGGCACATGGCTCAAAGGAGGAGACAAGGCTCAAAGCTGGCAGCTGCAAATCCTCCTGAGCATGGTTCAGTGTTGGACGGGCTAAGGACTCCACATATGTTCAATTGGGCTGAAGTTTGGATATGTTATACTAGACACCCAATTGAACAACTTCTATGAAGAATGTCTCCTCATCCGAATTGTGCAGATTGCTGAAATGAGACCTGCAAGGTGACTTACGAAACTGGACTGACAAGAAGTGTGGCCCAACTTTGGTTTTGTCTTTAAGCTCTTGCTCTTATCCCAATCAGCCCTTAACATGCATGGATTGCATCAAATGTGATCTCTTGCTAGCTTAACCTACAAAACACACAAACAAAGGTAAGTGACTCAAAATAAAGAGAAACTAAGCAAAATCACTAAGTAAAGAAGGCAAGCAAGTGTACGAAATTATGGACTTATCAAAACAGAAAATGGATTAAAAACACAAGTTTAACTCAATAACATAACCAAATTATAAGCTAGAAGGGTACAAAATGATATACAATTATGAACCGATCACAGTTCGTTCCTAATTGGAGTGGTTGGTGTATTCCGTACTTCTAGCGATTGGATTTCACTCAAAACTCACCAAATGACTCCTCCCACCGTATTATGATGTTGCCCAAGTTTTGGGCTCGATCCGAAATCAGTAGCTGTGAGAAATTGGACAATTCAATTTCAACGGCAGTTCGTTCCTAATTGGAGTGGTTGGTGTATTCCATGCTTCTAGCGATTGGATTTCACTCAAAACTCACCAAATGACTCCTCCCACCATATTATGATGTTGCCCAAGTTTTGGGCTCGATCCGAAATCAATAGGTGTTCCAAATTGGACAATTCAAGTTCAACGGCAGTTCGTTCCTAATTGGAGTGGTTGGTGTATTCCATACTTCTAGCGATTGGATTTCACTCAAAACTCACCAAATGACTCCTCCCACCATATTATGATGTCGCCCAACTTTTGGGCTCGATCCGAAATCAATAGGCGTTCCAAATTGGACAATTCAAGTTCAACGGCAGTTCGTTCCTAATTGGAGTGGTTGGTGTATTCCATAATTCTAGCAATTGGATTTCACTCAAAACTCACCAAATGACTTCTCCCACCATATTATGATGTTGCCCAAGTTTTGGGCTCGATCTGAAGTCAATAGGTATGAGAAATTGGACAATTCAAGTTCAACAGCAGTTCGTTCCTAATTGAAGTGGTTGGTGTATTCCATACTTCTAGCGATTGGATTTCACTCAAAAGTCACCAAATGACTCCTCCCACCATATTATGATGTTGCCCATGTTTTGGGCTCGATCCGAAATCAATAGTTGTTCGAAATTGGACAATTCAAGTTCAACGGCAGTTCGTTCCTAATTGGAGTGCATGGTGTAATCCATACTTCTAGCGATTGGATTTCGCTCAAAACTCACCAAATGACTCCTCCCACCATATTATGTTGTTGCCCAAGTTTTGGGCTCGATCTGAAGTCAATAGGTATGAGAAATTGGACAATTCAAGTTCAACAGCATTTCGTTCCTAATTGAAGTGGTTGGTGTATTCCATACTTCTAGCGATTGGATTTCACTCAAAACTCACCAAATGACTCCTCCCACCATATTATGATGTTGCCCATGTTTTGGGATCGATCCGAAATCAATAGGTGTTCCAAATTGGACAATTCAAGTTCAACGGCAGTTCGTTCCTAATTGGAGTGCTTGGTGTATTCCATACTTCTAGTGATTGGATTTCACTCAAAACTCACCAAATGACTCCTCCCACCATATTATGATGTTGCCCAAGTTTTGGGCTCGATCCGAAATCAATAGGTGTTCCAAATTGGACAATTCAAGTTCAACGGCAGTTCGTTCCTAATTGGAGTGGTTGGAATATTCCATACTTCTAGCGATTGGATTTCACTCAAAACTCACCAAATGACTCCTCCCACCATATTATGATGTTGCCCAAGTTTTGGGCTCGATCCGAAATCAATAGGTCTTCCAAATTGGACAATTCAAGTTCAACGGCAGTTTGTTCCTAATTGGAGTGGTTGGTGTATTCCATACTTCTAGCGATTGGATTTCACTCAAAACTCACCATATGACTCCTCCCACCATATTATGATGTTGCCCAAGTTTTGGGCTCGATACGAAATCAATAGGTGTTCCAAATTGGACAATTCGAGTTCAACGGCAGTTCGTTCCTAATTGGAGTGGTTGGTGTATTCCACACTTCTAGCAATTGGTTTTCACTCAATACTCCCCAAATGACTCCTCCTACCGTATTATGATGTTGCCCAAGTTTTGAGATCGATCCGAAATCAAAAGGATTTCCAAATTGGACAATTCAAGTTCAACGGCAGTTCGTTCCTAATTGGAGTGGTTGGTGTATTCCGTACTTCTAGCGATTGGATTTCACTCAAAACTAACCAAATGACTCCTCCCACCATATTATGATGTTGCCCAAGTTTTGGGCTCGATCCGAAATCAATAGGTGTTCCGAATTGGACAATTCAAGTTCAACGGTAGTTCGTTCCTAATCGGAGTGGTTGGTGTATTCCATACTTCTGGGGATTCGATTTCACTCAAAACTCACCAAATGACTCCTCCCACCATATTATGATGTTGCCCAAATTTTGGGCTCCATCCGAAATCAATAGGTGTTCGAAATTGGACAATTCAAGTTCAACATCATTTCGTTCCTAATTGGAGTGGTTGGTGTATTCCATACTTCAAGCGATTGGATTTCACTCAAAACTCACCAAATTACTCCTCCCACCATATTATGATGTTGCCCAAGTTTTCGGCGCGATCCGAAATCAATAGGTGTTCCAAATTGGACAATTCAAGTTCAACGGCAGTTCGTTCCTAATTGGAGTGGTTGGTGTATTCCATACTTCTTGGGATTGGATTTCACTCAAAACTCACCAAATGACTCCTCCCACCATATTATGATGTTGCCCATGTTTTGGGCTCGATTCGAAATCAATAGGTGTGAGAAATTGGACAATTCAAGTTCAACGGCAGTTCGTTCCGAATTGGAGTGGTTGGTGTATTCCACACTTCTTGGGATTGGATTTCACTCAAAACTCACCAAATGACTGCTCCCACCATATTATGATGTTGCCCAAGTTTTGGGCTCGATCCGAAATCAATAGGTGTTCCAAATTGGACAATTCAAGTTCAACGGCAGTTCGTTCCAAACTGGAGTGGTTGGTGTATTGCATACTTCTAGCGATTGGATTTCACTGAAAACTCACCAAATGACTCTTCCCACCATATTATGGTGTTGCCCAAGTTTGGGGCTCGATCCGAAATTAATAGGTGTGAGAAATTGGTCAATTCAAGTTCAACGGCAGTTCGTTCCTAATTGGAGTGGTTGGTGTATTCGATACTTCTAGCGATTGGATTTCACTCAAAACTAACCAAATGACTCCTCCCACAATATTATGATGTTGCCCAAGTTTTGGGCTCGATCCGAAATCCATAGGTGTTCCAAATTGGACAATTCAAGTTCAACGGCAGTTCGTTCCTAATTGGAGTGGTTGGTGTATTCCATACTTCTAGCGATTGGATTTCACTCAAAACTAACCAAATGACTCCTCCCACCATATTATGATGTTGCCCAAGTTTTGGGCTCGATCCGAAATCAATAGGTGTTTCAAATTGGACAATTCAAGTTCAACGGCAGTTCGTTCCTAATTGGAGTGGTTGGTGTATTCCATACTTCTAGCGATTGGATTTCACTCAAAACTCACCAAATGACTCTTCCAACCATATTATGATGTTGCCCAAGTTTTGGGCTCGATCCGAAATCAATAGGTGTTCCAAATTGGACAATTCAAGTTCAACGGCAGTTATTTCCTAACTGGAGTGGTTGGTGTATTCCATACTTCTAGCGATTGGATTTCACTCAAAACTCACTAAATGACTTCTCCCACCATATTATGATGTTGCCCAAGTTTTGGGCGCAATCCGAAATCAATAGGTTTTCCAAATTGGACAATTCAAGTTCAACGTCTGTTCGTTCCTAATCGGAGTGGTTGGTGTATTCCATACTTCTAGCGATTGGATTTCACTCAAAACTCACCAAATAACACCTCCCACCATATTATGATGTTGCCCAAGTTTTGGGCTCGATCCGAAATCAATAGGTGTGGGAAATTGGTAACTTCAATTTCAACGACAGTTCGTTCCTAATTGGAGTGGTTGGTGTATTGCGTACTTCTAGAGATTGGATTTCACTTAAAACTAACCAAATGACTCCTCCCACCATATTATGACGTTCCCCAAGTTTTGGGCTCGATCCGAAATTAATTGGTGTTCCAAATTGGACAATTCAAGTTCAACGGCAGTTCGTTCCTAATTGGTGTGGTTGGTGTATTACATACTTCTAGCGATTGGATTTCACTCAAAACTCATCAAATGACTCCTCCCACCATATTATGTTGTTTCCCAAGTTTTGGGCTCGATCCGAAATCAATAGGTGTTCCAAATTGGACAATTCAAGTTCAACGGCAGTTCGTTCCTAATTGGAGTGGTTGGTGTATTCCATACTTCTAGCGATTGGATTTCACTCAAAACTCACCAAATGACTCCTCCCACCATATTATGATGTTGCCCAAGTTTTGGGCTCGATCCGAAATCAATAGGTGTGAGAAATTGGACAATTCAAGTTCAACGGCAGTTCGTTCCGAATTGGAGTGGTTGGTGTATTCCATACTTCTTGGGATTGGATTTCACTCAAAACTCACCAAATGACTCCTCCCACCATATTATGATGTTGCCCAAGTTTTGGGCTCGATCCGAAATCAATAGGTCTTCCAAATTGGACAATTCAAGTTCAGCGGCAGTTCGTTCCTAATTGGAATGGTTGGTGTATTCCATACTTCTAGCGATTGGATTTCACTCAAAACTCACCCAATGACTCCTCCCACCATATTATGATGTTGCCCAAGTTTGGGGGTCGATCCGAAATCAATAGGTCTTCCAAATTGCACAATTCAAGTTCAATGGCAGTTCGTTCCTGATTGGAATGTTGGTGTATTCCATACTTCTAGCGATTGGATTTCACTCAAAACTCACCAAATGACTCCTCCCACCATATTATGATGTTGCCCAAGTTTGGGGCTCGATCCGAAATCAGTAGGTTTGAGAAATTGGACAATTTAAGTTCAACGGCAGTTCGTTCCTAATTGGAGTGGTTGGTGTATTCCATACTTCTAACGATTGGATTTTACTCAAAACTCACCAAATGACTCCTCCCACCATATAATGACGTTGCCCAAGTTTTGGGCTCGATCCGAAATCAATAGGTGTTCCAAATTGGACAATCCAAGTTCGACGGCAGTTCGTTCCTAATTGGAGTGGTTGGTGTATTCCATACTTCTAGCGATTGGATTTCACTCAAAACTCACCAAATAACTCCTCCCACCATATTATGATGTTGCCCAAGTTTGGGGCTCGATCCGAAATCAATAGGTGTAGGAAATTGGACAATTCAAGTTCAATGGCAGTTCGTTCCTAATTGGAGTGGTTGGGGTATTCCACACTTCTAGCAATTGGATTTCCCTCAAAATTCACCAAATGACTCCTCCCACCATATTATGATGTTGCCCAAGTTTGGGGCTCGATCCGAAGTCAATAGGTGTGAGAAATTGGCCAATTCAAGTTCAACGGCAGTTCGTTCCTAATTTGAGTGGTTGGTGTATTCCATACTTCTAGCGATTGGATTTCACTCAAAACTCATCAAATGACTCCTCCCACCATATTATGGTGTTGCCCAAGTTTTGGGCTCGATCCGAAATCAAGAGGTCTTCCAAATTGGACAATTCAAGTTCAACGGCAGTTCGTTCCTAATTGGAGTGGTTGGTGTATTCCATACTTCTAGCGATTGGATTTCACGCAAAAGTCACCAAATGACTCCTCCCACCATATTATGATGTTGCCCAAGTTTTGGGCTCGATCCGAAATCAATAGGTGTGAAAAATTGGACAATTCAATTCAACGGCAGTTCGTTCCTAACTGGAGTGGTTGGTGTATTCCGTACTTCTAGCGATTGGATTTCACTCAAAACTCACCCAATGAATCCTCCCACCATATTATGATGTTGCCCAAGTTTGGGGCTCGATCCGAAATCAATAGGTCTTCCAAATTGGACAATTCAAGTTCAACGGCAGTTCGTTCCAAATTGGAATGCTTGGTGTATTCCATACTTCTAGCGATTGGATTTCACTCAAAACTCACCAAATGACTCCTCCCACCATATTATGATGTTGCCCAAGTTTGGGGCTCGATCCGAAATCAATAGGTGTTCCAAATTGGACAATTCAAGTTCAACGGTAGTTCGTTACTAAGTGGAGTGGTTGGTGTATTCCGTACTTCTAGCGATTGGATTTCACTCAAAACTCACCAAATGACTCCTCCCACCATATTATGATGTTGCCCTAGTTTTGGGCTAGATCCGAAATCAATAGGTGCGAGAAATTAGACAATTCAAGTTCAATGGCAGTTCGTTCCTAATTGGAGTGGTTGGTGTATTCCATACTTCTAGCGATTGGATTTCACTCAAAACTTACCAAATGACTCCTCCCACCATATTATGATGTTGCCCAAGTTTTGGGCTCGATCCGAAATCAATAGGTCTTCCAAATTGGACAATTCAAGTTCAACGGCAGTTTGTTCCTAATTGGAGTGGTTGGTGTATTCCATACTTCTAGCGATTGGATTTTACTCAAAACTCACCAAATGACTCCTCCCACCATATAATGACGTTGCCCAAGTTTTGGGCACAATCCGAAATCAAGAGGTGTTCCAAATTGGACAATTCAAGTTCAACGGCAGTTCGTTCCTAATTGGAGTGGTTGGTGTATTCCATACTTCTAGCGATTGGATTTCACTCAAAACTCACCAAATGACTCCTCCCACCATGTTATGATGTTGCACAAGTTTTGGGCTCGATCCGTAATCAATGGGTGTTCCAAATTGGACAATTCAAGTTCAACGGCAGTTCGTTCCTAATTGGAGTGGTTGGTGTATTCCACACTTCTAGCGATTGGATTTCACTCAAAACTCAACAAATGACTCCTCCCACCATATTATGATGTTGCCCAACTTTTTGGGCTCGATCAGAAATCAATACGTGTGAGAAATTGGATAATTCAATTTCAACGGCAGTTCGTTCCTAATTGGAGTGGTTGGTGTATTCCATACTTCTAGCGATTGGATTTCACTCAAAACTCACCAAATGACTCCTCCCACCATATTATGATGTTGCCCAAGTTTTGGGCTCGATCCGAATTCGATAGGTTTGAGAAATTGGTCAATTCAATTTCAACGACAGTTCTTTCCTAATTGGAGTGGTTGGTGTATTCCAAACTTCTAGCGTTTGGATTTCACTCAAAACTCACCAAATGACTCCTCCTACCATATTATGCTGTTGCCCAGGTTTTGAGCTCGTTCCGAATTCAACAGGTGTGAGAAATTGGACAATTCAAGTTCAACGTTAGTTCGTTCCTAATTGGAGCGGTTGGTGTATTACATACTTCTAGCGATTGGATTTCACTCAAAACTCACCAAATGACTCCTCCCACCATATTATGATGTTGCCCAAGTTTTGGGCTCGATCCGAATTCAATAGGTGTGAGAAATTGGTCAATTCAATTTCAACGACAGTTCTTTCCTAATTGGAGTGGTTGGTGTATTCCATACTTCTAGCGTTTGGATTTCACTCAAAACTCACTAAATGACTCCTCCCACCATACTATGATGTTGCCCAAGTTTTGGGCTCGATCCGAAATGAACAGGTCTTCCAAATTGGACAATTCAAGTTCAATGGCAGTTCGTTCCTAATTGGAGTGGTTGGTGTATTCCATACTTCTAGCGATTGGATTTCACTCAAAACTCACCAAATGACTCCTCCCACCATATTATGATGTTGCCCAAGTTTTGGGCTCGATCCGAAATCAATTGGTGTGAGAAATTGGACAATTCAAGTTCAACGGCAGTTCGTTCCTATTTGGAGTAGTTGGGGTATTGCATACTTCTAGCATTTGGGTTTCACTCAAAACTCACCAAATGACTCCTCCCACCATATTATGATGTTGCCCAAGTTTTGGGATCGATCCGAATTCAACAGGTGTGAGAAATTGGTCAATTCAATTTCAACGACAGTTCTTTCCTAATTGGAGTGGTTGGTGTATTCCATACTTCTAGCGATTGGATTTCACTCAAAACTCACCAAATGACTCCTCCCACCATATTATGATGTTGCCCAAGTTTTGGGCTCGATCCGAAATCAATAGGTGTGTGAAATTGGACAATTCAAGTTCAACGGCAGTTCGTTCCTAATTGGAGATGTTGGTGTATTCCATACTTCTTGGGATTGGATTTCACTCAAAACTCACCAAATGACTCATCCCACCATATTATGATGTTGCCCACGTTTTGGGCTCGATCCGAAATCAATAGGTGTTCCAAATTGGACAATTCAAGTTGAACGGCAGTTCGTTCCTAATTGGAGTGGTTGGTGTATTCCATACTTCTAGCGATTGGATTTCATTCAAAACTCACCAAATGACTCCTCCCACCATGTTATGATGTTGCACAAGTTTTGAGCTCGATCCAAAATCAATGGGTGTTCCAAATTGGACAATTCAAGTTCAACGGCAGTTCGTTCCTAATTGGAGTGGTTGGTGTATTCCACACTTCTAGCGATTGGATTTCCTTCAAAACACAACAAATGACTCCACCCACCATATTATGATGTTGCCCAAGTTTTGGGCTCGATCAGAAATGAATACGTGTGAGAAATTGGATAATTCAATTTCAACGGCTGTTCGTTCCTAATTGGAGTGGTTGGTGTATTCCATACTTCTAGCGATTGGATTTCACTCAAAACTCTCCAAATGACTCCTCCCACCATATTATGCTGTTGTCCAGGTTTTGGGCTCGATCCGAATTCAACAGGTGTGAGAAATTGGTCAATTCAATTTCAACGACAGTTCTTTCCTAATTGGAGTGGTTGGTGTATTCCATACTTCTAGCGATTGGATTTCTCTCAAAACTCACCAAATGACTCCTCCCACCATATTATGATGTTGCCCAAGTTTTGGGCTCGATCCGAAATGAACAGGTCTTCCAAATTGGACAATTCAAGTTCAACAGCAGTTCGTTCCTAATTGGAGGGGTTGGTGTATTCCATACTTCTAGCGATTGGATTTCACTCAAAACTCACCAAATGACTCCTCCCACCATATTATGATGTTGCCCAAGTTTTGGGCTTGATCCGAATTTAATAGGTGTGAGAAATTGGTCAATTGAATTTCAACGACAGTTCTTTCCTAATTGGAGTGGTTGGTGTATTCCATACTTCTAGCGTTTGGATTTCACTCAAAACTCACCAAATGACTCCTCCCACCATATTATGCTGTTGTCCAGGTTTTGGGCTCGATCCGAATTCAACAGGTGTGAGAAATTGGATAATTCAAGTTCAACGACAGTTCGTTCCTATTTGGAGTAGTTGGGGTATTGCATACTTCTAGCATTTGGGTTTCACTCAAAACTCACCAAATGACTCCTCCCACCATATTAAGATGTTGCCCAAGTTTTGGGATCGATCCGAATTCAACAGGTGTGAGAAATTGGTCAATTCAATTTCAACGACAGTTCTTTCCTAATTGGAGTGGTTGGTGTATTCCATACTTCTAGCGATTGGATTTCACTCAAAACTCACCAAATGACTCCTCCCACCATATTATGATGTTGCCCAAGTTTTGGGCTCGATCCGAAATCAGTAGGTCTGAGAAATTGGACAATTCAAGTTCAACGGCAATTCGTTCCTAATTGGAGTGGTTGGGGTATTCCATACTTCTAGCAATTGGATTTCACTCAAAACTCACCGAATGACTCCTCCCACCATATTATGATGTTGCCCAAGTTTTGGGCTCGATCCGAAATCAACAGGTGTGAGAAATTGGACAATTCAAGTTCAACGGCAGTTCGTTCCTAATTGGAGCGATTGGTGTATTCCATACTTCTAGCGATTGGATTTCACTCAAAACTCACCAAATGACTCCTCCCACCATATTATGATGTTGCCCAAGTTTTGGGCTTGATCCGAATTTAATAGGTGTGAGAAATTGGTGAATTGAATTTCAACGACAGTTCTTTCCTAATTGGAGTGGTTGGTGTATTCCATACTTCTAGCGTTTGGATTTCACTCAAAACTCACCAAATGACTCCTCCCACCATATTATGATGTTTCCCAAGTTTTGGGCTCGATCCGAAATGAACAGGTCTTCCAAATTGGACAATTCAAGTTCAACAGCAGTTCGTTCCTAATTGGAGCGGTTGGTGTATTCCATACTTCTAGCGATTGGATTTCACTCAAAACTCACCAAATGACTCCTCCCACCATATTATGATGTTGCCCAAGTTTTGGGCTTGATCCGAATTCAATAGGTGTGAGAAATTGGTCAATTGAATTTCAACGACAGTTCTTTCCTAATTGGAGTGGTTGGTGTATTCCGTACTTCTAGCGATTGGATTTCACTCAAAACTCACAAATGACTCCTCCCACCGTATTATGATGTTGCCCAAGTTTGGGGCTCGATCCGAAATCAATAGGTGTGAGAAATTGGATAATTCAAGTTCAACGGCAGTTCGTTCCTAATTGGAGTGGTTGGTGTATTCCATACTTCTAGCGATTGGATTTCACTCAAAACTCACCAAATGACTCCTCCCACCATATTATGATGTTGCCCAAGTTTTGGGCTCGATCCGAAATCAATAGGTGTGAGAAATTGGACAATTCAAGTTCAACGGCAGTTCGTTCCTAATTGGAGTGGTTGGTGTATTCCATACTTCTAGCGATTGGATTTCACTCAAAACTCACCAAATGACTCCTCCCACCATATTATGATGTTGCCCAAGTTTTGGGCTCGATCCGAAATCAATAGGTGTGAGAAATTGGACAATTCAAGTTCAACGGCAGTTCGTTCCTAACTGGAGTGGTTGGTGTATTCCATACTTCTAGCGATTGGATTTCACTCAAAACTCAACAAAGGACTCCTCCCACCATATTATGATGTTGCCCAAGTTTTGGGCTCGATCCGAAACCAATACGTGTTCTAAATTGGACAATTCAAGTTCAACGGCAGTTCGTTCCAAATTGGAGTGGTTTGTGTTTTCCATACTTCTAGCGATTGGATTTCACTCAAAACTCAGCAAATGACTCCTCCCTCCATATTATGATGTTGCCCAAGTTTTGGGCTCGATCCGAATTCAATAGCTGTGAGAAATTGGTCAATTCAATTTCAACGACAGTTCTTTCCTAATTGGAGTGGTTGGTGTATTCCGTACTTCTAGCGATTGGATTTCACTCAAAACTCACCAAATGACTCCTCCCACCATATTATGATGTTGCCCAAGTTTTGGGGTCGATCCGAAATCAATAGGTGTTCCAAATTGGACAATTCAAGTTCAACGGCAGTTCGTTCCTAATTGGAGTGGTTGGTGTATTCCATACTTCTAGCGATTGGATTTCACACAAAACTCACCAAATGACTCCTCCCACCATATTATGATGTTGCCCAAGTTTTGGGGTCGATCCGAAATCAATAGGTGTTCCAAATTGGACAATTAAAGTTCAACGGCAGTTCGTTCCAAATTGGAGTGGTTGGTGTATTCCATAATTCTGGCGATTGGATTTCACTCAAAAGTCACCAAATCACTCTTACCACCACATTATGATGTTGCCCAAGTTTTGGGTTCGATCCGAAATCAATAGGTGTGAGAAATTGGACAATTCAAGTTCAACGGCAGTTCGTTCCTAATTGGAGTGGTTGGTGTATTCCATACTTCTAGCGATTGGATTTCACACAAAACTCACCAAATGACTACTCCCACCATATTATGATGTTGCCCAAGTTTTGGGCTCGATCCGAAATCAATACGTGTTCCAAATTGGACAATTCAAGTTCAACGGCAGTTCGTTCCTAATTGGAGTGGTTGGTGTATTCCATACTTCTAGCGATTGGATTTCACTCATAACTCACCAAATGACTCCTCCCACCATATTATGATGTTGCCCAAGTTTGGGGCTCGATCCGAAATCAATAGGTGTGAGAAATTGGCCAATTCAAGTTCAACAGCAGTTCGTTCCTAATTGGAGTGGTTGGTGTATTCCATACTTCTTGGGATTGGATTTCACTCAAAACTCACCAAATGACTCCTCCCACCATATTATGATGTTGCCCAAGTTTTGGCTCGATCCGAAATCAATGGGTGTTCCAAATTGGACAATTCAAGTTTAACGGCAGTTCGTTCCTAATTGGAGTGGTTGGTGTATTCCAAACTTCTAGCGATTGGATTTCACTCAAAACTCAACAAATGACTCCTCCCACCATATTATGATGTTGCCCAAGTTTTTGGCTCGATCAGAAATCAATACGTGTGAGAAATTGGATAATTCAACCTCAACGGCAGTTCGTTCCTAATTGGAGTGGTTGGTGTATTCCATACTTCTAGCGATTGGATTTCCCTCAAAACTCACCAAATGACTCTTCCCACCATATTATGATGTTTCCCAAGTTTTGGGCTCGATCCGAATTCGATAGGTGTGAGAAATTGGTCAAATCAATTTCAACGACAGTTCTTTCCTAATTGGGGTGGTCGGTGTATTCCATACTTCTAGCGATTGGATTTCTCTCAAAACTCACCAAATGACTCCTCCCACCATATTATGATGTTGCCCAAGTTTTGGGATCGATCTGAAATCAATAGGTGTGAGAAATTGGACAATTCAAGTTCAACTGGAGTTCGTTCATAACTGGAGTGGTTGGTGTATTCCATACTTCTAGCGATTGGATTTCACTCAAAACTCACCAAATGACTCCCGCCACCATATTATGATGTTGCCCAAGTTTTGGGGTCGATCCGAAATCAATAGGTGTTCCAAATTGGACAATTCAAGTTCAACGGCAGTTCGTTCCAAATTGGAGTGGTTTGTGTTTTCCATACTTCTAGCGATTGGATTTCACTCAAAACTCAGCAAATGACTCCTCCCTCCATATTATGATGTTGCCCAAGTTTTGGGCTCGATCCGAATTCAATAGCTGTGAGAAATTGGTCAATTCAATTTCAACGACAGTTCTTTCCTAATTGGAGTGGTTGGTGTATTCCGTACTTCTAGCGATTGGATTTCACTCAAAACTCACCAAATGACTCCTCCCACCATATTATGATGTTGCCCAAGTTTTGGGCTCGATCCGAAATCAATAGGTGTGAGAAATTGGACAATTCAAGTTCAACGGCAGTTCGTTCCTAATTGGAGTGGTTGTTGTATTCCATACTTCTAGCGATTGGATTTCACTCAAAACTCTCCAAATGACTCCTCCCACCATATTATGATGTTGCCCAAGTTTTGGGCTCGATCCGAAATCAATAGGTGTGAGAAATTGGACAATTCAAGTACAACGGCAGTTCGTTTCTAATTGGAGTGGTTGGTCTTTTCCATACTTCTAGCGATTGGATTTCACTCAAAACTCAGCAAATGACTCCTCCCTCCATATTATGATGTTGCCCAAGTTTTGGGGTCGATCCGAATTCAATAGGTTTGAGAAATTGGTCAATTCAATTTCAACGACAGTTCTTTCCTAATTGGAGTGGTTGGTGTATTCCGTACTTCTTGCGATTGGATTTCACTGAAAACTCACCAAATGACGCCTCCCACCATATTATGATGTTGCCCAAGTTTTGGGCTCGATCCGAATTCCATAGGTGTGAGAAATTGGTCAATTCAATTTCAACGACAGTTCTTTCCTAATTGGAGTGGTTAATGTTTTCCATACTTCTAGCGATTGGATTTCACTCAAAACTCACCAAATGACTCCTCCCACCATATTATGATGTTGCCCAAGTTTTGGGGTCGATCCGAAATCAATAGGTGTTCCAAATTGGACAATTCAAGTTCAACGGCAGTTCGTTCCTAATTGGAGTGGTTGGTGTATTCCATACTTCTAGCGATTGGATTTCACACAAAACTCACCAAATGACTCCTCCCACCATATTATGATGTTGCCCAAGTTTTGGGGTCGATCCGAAATCAATAGGTGTTCCAAATTGGACAATTAAAGTTCAACGGCAGTTCGTTCCAAATTGGAGTGGTTGGTGTATTCCATAATTCTGGCGATTGGATTTCACTCAAAAGTCACCAAATCACTCTTACCACCACATTATGATGTTGCCCAAGTTTTGGGTTCGATCCGAAATCAATAGGTGTCAGAAATTGGACAATTCAAGTTCAACGGCAGTTCGTTCCTAATTGGAGTGGTTGGTGTATTCCATACTTCTAGCGATTGGATTTCACACAAAACTCACCAAATGACTCCTCCCACCAAATTATGATGTTGCCCAAGTTTTGGGGTCGATCCCAAATCAATAGGTGTTCCAAATTGGACAATTCAAGTTCAACGGCAGTTCGTTCCAAATTGGAGTGGTTGGTGTATTCCATAGTTCTGGCGATTGGATTTCACTCAAAAGTCACCAAATCACTCTTACCACCATATTATGATGTTGCCCAAGTTTTGGGTTCGATCCGAAATCAATAGGTGTGAGAAATTGGACAATTCAAGTTCAACGGCAGTTCATTCCTAATTGGAGTGGTTGGTGTATGTTGTGTGGATTTCAGCTGCACCAAAATGGATTAAGCTGCATCCTCAACTTGTGATACTCGCAAGTGCACGAGCCGTTCGGTAGTATAGCGTATGTAAGTGCGAGGTCGATCCCACGAGGATTGGTGATTGAATGATCCAATTCATTTTCCCTACACAAAACAGAAATGAAAAAAAAAGCAAGGAAATAAATAAAACAAGGAAGAAAGAAATAACTCAAGCAAATAAGTTCCCAAGTTCAATTAGATTAACGGATTGATTCTAGCTAAAGTATGATTAAGCCATGGTGTGTGGTCATAACCTTGTGTTCCTAATTCCCTAATTTGATCATTTGTTGTCTAACCTAAAATTAAGCATTAGGAACCCATTAAGCATAGAAGAACATTTTAAACAACCAAGCATGTATCTAATCCCTGTTGTCGAATGTCCATACATACTCTTCCTATTCATAGTTCAATTCGAATTAAAGCATGGTGTCTACTCTTAATTCAAACCAAGATAGCTAACATGCAAGCCTTAATGGTGATCAATCATTCAAACTAGCATATTAACTTATAAGCATAATGAATAAGAACAAAAACCATAATTGAAACTTGGAAACTAATCAAACTTGAAACTAAAGAAAAGAATTTACATAATGAAAAGTAAAGTGGAACTAAGAAAAACTTAAGGAGAATTTCAGCACAAAGATCTCATTATAACAATTGAAAACTAGAAAGGAAAACTAAGAGAATTTGAGGGAGAGAAGGGAAGGGAGCTCTAGAGAAGTGTTTGAGAGCTCCCCCCCTTGGGGTGTTTTTACAAGCTTGGGAAACCTCACTATATATAGGCCTAAGGAAGCTGAAAATCTGAATTAAGTATGGCTAATGCATACAACACTTGTTTTATAAAATCTGAAATGGTTGATGCACTTCACTAATGCATACAACACTTCCATTATAAAATCTGAAATGGTTGATGCACTTCACTAATAAATCCCACCAGCAGCCCTAGCTCATCTTCATGTCACCATGACCAAGCTTCCAACCAGAAATAATAGCTCATCCTGAGGTCAGCATGACCAGCAACTTCAAGGGCTTACGAATTGGGCTTCCCTTAAGCAAATTAAGACTTTAAGCACTCAAACTTGAAGTTCAGAATGTCTTCTTTCCAGCCATATATCATTTGGGCCAATCCAAGGTCGGAGGAGGAAGTTAAGGCCAAAACAAATTGCTAACTCATTTTGCGCGCTGATAAAATCCATCCTGAGCATGGCTCTGTGTTTGCTAGGTAACAGACTCCATATTTATCCAATGTGGCTGAATTTTGGATATGTTATATTACACACCCATTGGAACAACTTTCATGAAGAATGTGGCCTCATCCGAGCTATGTAGGTTGCTGAAACAAAGCTTGCAATATGACCTACGAAACTGGGCTGGCAGGGGACTGTAGCCAAAATTGAGTTTGTCTTTAAGCTCTTCATCCATTCATCCAAATTAGGCCCTAACATGCATGGATTGCATCATTTACTATCCAAAGCCCTCATTATTACCTAAAGCTCAATGAACTGAAAGATAAACACAAAAAGGATTAAAAGCACAAGTTTAACTCAAAAACATAACCAAATCATAAGCTAGAAGGGTACAAAATGATATGTAAATATGCACCGATCAAATACCCCCAAACCTAGATTTTGCTAGTCCTCGAGCAAAACAAAAGGAAAACAAAGATAAAAACAAACAAGAAGTTAACTAGACCACTTTCGTAGGTAACTCGATTGCATTGAGCATATGCAACAAGCCTTTAAACCTCTAGGCATCCCTAGTAGGAGGAGTTGTGTCTCCTGAGGGTTTAACAGATACGATACCCACAAACGTTTTACTGACTCTGTAAAACAAGGTAATTAGAAAACTTAAAAGATTGTTAGTCTTTAAGCAAAATAAAAAACAAAAAAAAAAAAAAAAAATTACATTAACAAAAACAAAACAAAACAAAAAAATTACAAAAATAAAAAGAACTCAAAACAATCTTTCCGAACATTTTCTGAAGAGAAATGACTCATGCACATGACTCAAAAGTTTTAACAATAAAAGCTCAATTTTAAACATTATTCACAAAGCGGCAAAGTTCAAAACATAATATGCTCAAAGTGTGGTAGTGTGATAGCCAAATGCAACAAATTCCCCAATCTTAGTTTTCACACAATTTCAAAAATCATACAAAGCACAAGTTCAACTTCAAATCTCACCAAAGTTGTCCTCTCACAAATGAATCACTCGGAAGAGGGCTATAATGCAACACTCAGTTATAAACATGAGATTAGAGTTAAACCATAAAGACTTAACTCGAAATAGAAAGATGAAGAACTTGCATTAAAATGATCTCAAGAAGGATGCCAAACACTTAAAAGTAGAAAAATGAATGCAATTCAACCACATGACATTTAAGATCAATTTAGGTCTTTAACATAGGTTGTAATGGGGCCAAGGGTGTAAGGTGAGTAAGAAATGAAAGGTATGGATAAAACAAAGTCCAAGGAACTCAAAATATAAGAGCATAAAACAATTGTTTACAAGACTTCGAATCATCACAATGAGAATTTATTTTTCTTTTACATGATCAAAACTCCTTATACCTTCATTTACATTGATTCACTCCTTTCCTGAACAACCACCAATTTATTTTGAAGGCCCAAAAATGAAACCCAAAAATGAAATTTCATTCAACCACCACTTAATTACAACTTTTCTCTTTTCTTTCACCAATTGTGTGATTTTTTATTTTTTTTTTCTTTTTCGAAATGTAACACCCATTCCCTATGAGTTCCTTAGAAAGGTAAATATTTGTGTTTCGGGCTAAGGCGAGGAAATAAAATTGGTAAATGAAAGAAAAGGTTTACATGTAGGCTTAAAATGGTTAACAATGGAAAATCATGCTTAAGCATGCATAAGGTTAGCTTGAAAGGCACAAACGATCCAAAGAGGGCCTTAATATCATTTCTTAAATGTCATGAAATCGAATTGCAAAAGAATGAATGACTTTTAAGTATTCAACCCAATCAATGAATAATGAGATCAAACAACAATTTTGATGACAAGAAAATAAGAGTATGTGTATAACACTCATGAAATGAAGCACAAGGCTCAAAAGCTCACATTTATGGTTATATAAGTCTAATTTATGCTTGATACAATTCTTTGGGTCATGCAAATCCTTTAATTGGAGAATTATGAAACAAATGGCAAGTGCAAAGAAGGTTTCGAACATATCATGCTAGAACGATGCCAAATTAATCAATTAATTAATTTTTTTTTTTTTTTTACAATAAAAATTTACAAGGAAAAAAAAAATAAATAATAAATAAAATTCAATTTTCATTTAAGTCATGCAAACATTTATCACAATCTCATCAAATGTGTTCGGAAAGTGAATAAAATCAAAATCAAAATCAAAATCAAAATCAAAATAAAAGCAAGACTTAACAAAAAATAAAAATAAAAACAAGCAAATAAAAAAAAAATTAAATTAAATTAAGGAAAAACCAATTTTACATGCTAAATTTGTCTTTATTTTGTTTTGGAAATAAAAGAGTAAATTTGCAGAAGGAAAAAGAAAACGGAAAAGAAAGCACACTTTCCAAACTTAAATCAAACGAAGACGACAAACGGAAATGGAAGCACAGTTCCCTAACTAAAATAAAATAAAGATGGCAGCCAAAAGGAAAAAGCAAAAACACAAAGCTCTAGAAAATGAAAGTAACGGGCAAAAACATTAAACACCAGAAAACACGGAAAAAAGAAAAGTAAAGTAAAAGTAAAGGTGCTCCCCCTTGAAGCGATTAGGTCGAGCATGCCCGGGAAATCCGAAATGGTGTTGGCTCTCTCTCATCAGCATATGTCTATTTAAACCACACCTCTGCAAGCGGATGATACCCAGCATTTCTTCCTGCAAACTCAAGGAAAAACATCAAAAAATTTAGAAGCAAAACAAATGGCATCCTCATGCACTCACCTTGATGATCTCAACCTTGAGCTCTCACTTGCACCACCAAATGCCCAGACAAGGGCTCCTCCAACTCCTGTCTTCCCAAACTCCACATATCATCACGGTACGGCCTCAAACTTTGCTGAGATAATACCGAACTTTTCTGAGGCAATGCCGAACAGAGCAGCGCTGCTGGGAGGCATGATTGGTAACAAGCTCACACCGACAGATCATCTGCATGTGGCACAGAGGTCTGACAAGGCAGCGGTGGAGGAGTCCCACAATTTAACTGTACTCCACGCGGTCTCGGCTACCAATTTGGGCATGCGATTGCTGGCGAGAACACGGGAGTGTGCCGCGATGAGCGAGGAAATAACTTCCTTGAAGGCTATGGTGGCGGACTTGCAAAAGCGGCTCTACTGTGCCAATCAGCACGTGGAAGCACTGCAGAGGAAAAATGAGGACCATGTCGAGCTGCTGCAGATTCTGCAAGTAAGAGAAAATAGAGGCAAGCCATGATGATGATGAAGATGAAGAAGAAGAAGAAGAAGAAGAAGAAGAAGTTTTTTTGTTTTTTTTTGTTTTTTTTTTTTTTTGTTTTTGTTTTTTGTTTTGTTTTTTGTTTTTAATGCAGCGTTTGAAATAAAAATGTGTTTTAACACTCAGAAATAAACTAACTAACCATACCACGTAAATAAATAAATAAACTAACTTAACAAAACAAAAACAAAGACTATACAGAAAAGAAAACAAAGAAAATAAATAAATAAATAAAACTTAATTTAAAAACACACGAATATACAAGCAACTCACGGATGACCAGTTAAGGGCCTCAGAAAACACAGCCAGGGGATCCGGGAAGGTTGGAGGGGTCACAATGGTCCCGCTTAAAACCCAAACTTCTTAGACACCGAAGGTGTCGCCTAAAGAACTCCTAGACACTGTATTAACGGAAGTGCTCACTGGGGTTACCATAAGTCGGCTCATATGAAAAATAATTTTTTTTTTTCTTTTAAAATTTTTTTAAAAATATATTCTCGTAAGAAAAAGAAACAAAAACAAATTAAGATAACATGAAACAACAAACCATAAACGAAAATGAACTAAGTACTCTAAACAAACTCAAACAAACGATATAAATTATTGTACTAAAAGAAACAAACCAAGAAACCAAAGAAAAAAAAACAAACAGCACTTTCTATCACCTATTTATCACCATTTGGACAGATTCGTTTCTATGTTTTTCAGCTTCGACCTATGTTCAGTTTTTAGGCTATAACTTTCCAACCGTAAGTCCAAATTTTACGTTCTTTATATGGTTGGATTCAGCATAGAAAAACAAAGAACTCAACGCGGACCAAAAGGCAAAAACAACTACGAAAATAAACAGAATTCAAAGAAGAGAAAGGATTGAAATGCTCCCCCTTGAAGCGATTAGGTCGAATGTGATGCACTTGGAGGTCGCGACTTCTCCCATTGCTCCACACTTCCTATTCTTATGATTGAGGTTGCCATCTCTCTCCATTTATTATTGAGCTATAATAAATTGCTAAAACAAACACACACAAAAACTTGAAACGGAATTAAAGGATTACGAAATATATATAAAAAAACTAAAAATGAAAAGGAAAAATCAACACAAGTCCAATTCCATGCTTCAAAGCAACAAGCATCAATGGGTTGTGTAAGCTGGGACTTAAACCCAGTTCTCTTGCTTGTTGGGCAATTGTCCTTTTCTGTTGGACTACAAACACAACTGGTCCATTAACATCATTAACTTTAAAACTTGAAATTGTTTAGAAGAACATGAAAATGAAAAATAAAAATAAAACAAGTAGGGAAAAGAAATAGAACCAAACTATGTTGCCAATCCCCGGCAACGGCGCCAAAAACTTGTTGTGTGGATTTCAGCTGCACCAAAATGGATTAAGCTGCATCCTCAACTTGTGATACTCGCAAGTGCACGAGCCGTTCGGTAGTATAGCGTATGTAAGTGCGAGGTCGATCCCACGAGGATTGGTGATTGAATGATCCAATTCATTTTCCCTACACAAAACAGAAATGAAAAAAAAAGCAAGGAAATAAATAAAACAAGGAAGAAAGAAATAACTCAAGCAAATAAGTTCCCAAGTTCAATTAGATTAACGGATTGATTCTAGCTAAAGTATGATTAAGCCATGGTGTGTGGTCATAACCTTGTGTTCCTAATTCCCTAATTTGATCATTTGTTGTCTAACCTAAAATTAAGCATTAGGAACCCATTAAGCATAGAAGAACATTTTAAACAACCAAGCATGTATCTAATCCCTGTTGTCGAATGTCCATACATACTCTTCCTATTCATAGTTCAATTCGAATTAAAGCATGGTGTCTACTCTTAATTCAAACCAAGATAGCTAACATGCAAGCCTTAATGGTGATCAATCATTCAAACTAGCATATTAACTTATAAGCATAATGAATAAGAACAAAAACCATAATTGAAACTTGGAAACTAATCAAACTTGAAACTAAAGAAAAGAATTTACATAATGAAAAGTAAAGTGGAACTAAGAAAAACTTAAGGAGAATTTCAGCACAAAGATCTCATTATAACAATTGAAAACTAGAAAGGAAAACTAAGAGAATTTGAGGGAGAGAAGGGAAGGGAGCTCTAGAGAAGTGTTTGAGAGCTCCCCCCCTTGGGGTGTTTTTACAAGCTTGGGAAACCTCACTATATATAGGCCTAAGGAAGCTGAAAATCTGAATTAAGTATGGCTAATGCATACAACACTTGTTTTATAAAATCTGAAATGGTTGATGCACTTCACTAATGCATACAACACTTCCATTATAAAATCTGAAATGGTTGATGCACTTCACTAATAAATCCCACCAGCAGCCCTAGCTCATCTTCATGTCACCATGACCAAGCTTCCAACCAGAAATAATAGCTCATCCTGAGGTCAGCATGACCAGCAACTTCAAGGGCTTACGAATTGGGCTTCCCTTAAGCAAATTAAGACTTTAAGCACTCAAACTTGAAGTTCAGAATGTCTTCTTTCCAGCCATATATCATTTGGGCCAATCCAAGGTCGGAGGAGGAAGTTAAGGCCAAAACAAATTGCTAACTCATTTTGCGCGCTGATAAAATCCATCCTGAGCATGGCTCTGTGTTTGCTAGGTAACAGACTCCATATTTATCCAATGTGGCTGAATTTTGGATATGTTATATTACACACCCATTGGAACAACTTTCATGAAGAATGTGGCCTCATCCGAGCTATGTAGGTTGCTGAAACAAAGCTTGCAATATGACCTACGAAACTGGGCTGGCAGGGGACTGTAGCCAAAATTGAGTTTGTCTTTAAGCTCTTCATCCATTCATCCAAATTAGGCCCTAACATGCATGGATTGCATCATTTACTATCCAAAGCCCTCATTATTACCTAAAGCTCAATGAACTGAAAGATAAACACAAAAAGGATTAAAAGCACAAGTTTAACTCAAAAACATAACCAAATCATAAGCTAGAAGGGTACAAAATGATATGTAAATATGCACCGATCAGTGTATTCCATACTTCTAGCGATTCGATTTCACTCAAAACTCTCCAAATGACTCCTCCCACCATATTATGATGTTGCCCAAGTTTTGGGCTCGTTCCGAAATGAATAGGTGTGAGAAATTGGTCAATTCAATTTCAACGACAGTTCGTTCCTAATTGGAGTGGTTGGTGTATTCCATACTTCTAGCGATTGGATTTCACTCAAAACTCAACAAATGACTCCTCCCACCATATTATGATATTGCCCAAGTTTGGGGCTCGACCCGAAATCAGTAGGTGTGAGAAATTGGACAATTCAAGTTCAACGGCAGTTCTTTCCTAATTGGACTGGTTGGTGTATTCCGTACTTCTAGCGATTGGATTTCACTCAAAACTCACCAAATGACTCCTCCCACCATATTATGATGTTGCCCAAGTTTTGGGCTCGATCCGAGTTCAATAAGTGTGAGAAATTGGTCAATTCAATTTCAACGGCAGTTCGTTCCTAATTGGAGTGGTTGGTGTATTCCATACTTCTAGCGATTGGATTTCACTCAAAACTCACCAAATGACTCCTCCCACCATATTATGATGTTACCCAAGTTTTGGGCTCGATCCAAAATCAATAGGTGTTCGAAATTGGACAATTCAAGTTCAACGGCAGGTCGTTCCTAATTGCAGTGGTTGGTGTATTCCATACTTCTAGCGATTGGATTTCACTCAAAACTCACCAAATGACTCCACCCACCATATTACGGTGTTGCCCAAGTTTTGGGCTCGATCCGAAATCAATAGGTGTGAGAAATTGGTCAATTCAATTTCAACGATAGTTCGTTCCTAATTGGAGTGGTTGGTGTATTCCATACTTCTAGCGATTGGATTTCACTCGAAACTCTCCAAATGACTCCTCCCACCATATTATAATGTTGCCCAAGTTTTGGGCTCGATCCGAAATCAATAGGTGTGAGAAATTGGTCAATTCAAGTTCAACGGCAGTTCGTTCCTAATTGGAGTGGTTGGTGTATTCCATACCTCTAGCGATTTGATTTCACTCTAAACTCATCAAATGACTCCTCCCACCATATTATGATGTTGCCCAAGTTTTGGGCTCGATCCGAAATCAATAGGTGTTCCAAATTGGACAATTCAAGTTCAACGGCAGTTCGTTCCTAACTGGAGTGGTTGGTGTATTCCATACTTCTGGCGATTCGATTTCACTCAAAACTCACCAAATGACTCCTCCCACCATATTATGATGTTGCAAAAGTTTTGGGCTCGATCCGAAATCAATAGGTGTTCCAAATTGGACAATTCAAGTTCAACGGCAGTTCGTTCCTAATTGGAGTGGTTGGTGTATTCCATACTTCTAGCGATTGGATTTCACTCAAAACTCACCAAATGACTCCTCCCACCATATTATGATGTTGCCCAAGTTTTGGGCTAGATCCGAAATCAATAGGTGTGAGAAATTGGACAATTCAAGTTCAACGGCAGGTCGTTCCTAATTGCAGTGGTTGGTGTATTCCATACTTCTAGCGATTGGATTTCACTCAAAACTCACCAAATCACTCCCCCCACCATATTACGTTGTTGCCCAAGTTTTGGGCTCGATCCGAAATGAGTAGGTGTGAGAAATTGGTCAATTCAATTTCAACGACATTTCGTTCCTAATTGGAGTGGTAGGTGTATTCCGTACTTCTAGCGATTGGATTTCACTCAAAGCTCAGCAAATGACTCCTCCCTCCATATTATGATGTTGCCCAAGTTTTGGGCTCGATCCGAATTCAATAGGTGTGAGAAATTGGTGAATTCAATTTCAACGACAGTTCTTTCCTAATTGGACTGGTTGGTGTATTCCGTACTTCTAGCGATTGGATTTCACTCAAAACTCACCAAATGACTCCTCCCACCATATTATGATGTTGCCCAAGTTTTGGGCTCGATCCGAGTTCAATAAGTGTGAGAAATTGGTCAATTCAATTTCAACGGCAGTTCGTTCCTAATTGGAGTGGTTGGTGTATTCCATACTTCTAGCGATTGGATTTCACTTAAAACTCACCAAATGACTCCTCCCACCATATTATGATGTTACCCAAGTTTTGGGCTCGATCCAAAATCAATAGGTGTTCGAAATTGGACAATTCAAGTTCAACGGCAGGTCGTTCCTAATTGTAGTGGTTGGTGTATTCCATACTTCTAGCGATTGGATTTCACTCAAAACTCACCAAATGACTCCTCCCACCATATTATGATGTTGCCCAAGTTTTGGGCTCCATCCGAAATCATTAGGTGTTCCAAATTGGACAATTCAAGTTCAACGGCAGTTCGTTCCTAACTGGAGTGGTTGGTGTATTCCAAACTTCTAGCAATTGGATTTCACTCAAAACTCACCAAATGACTCCTCCCACCATATTATGTTGTTGCAAAAGTTTTGGGCTCGATCCGAAATCAATAGGTGTGAGAAATTGGTCAATTCAATTTCAACGACAGTTCGTTCCTAATTGGAGTGGTTGGTGTATTCCATACGTCTAGCGATTGGATTTCACCCAAAACTCACCAAATGACTCCTCCCACTATATTATGATGTTGCCCAAGTTTTGGGCTCGATCCGAAATCAATAGATGTTCCAAATTGGACAATTCAAGTTCAACGGCAGTTCGTTCCTAATTGGAGTGGATGGTGTATTCCATACTTCTAGCGATTGGATTTCACTCAAAACTCACCAAATGACTCCTCCCACCATATTATGATGTTGCCCAAGTTTTGGGCTCGATCCGAAATCAATAGGTGTTCCAAATTGGACAATTCAAGTTCAACGGCAGTTCGTTCCTAACTGGAGTGGTTGGTGTATACCATACTTCTAGCGATTGGATTTCACTCAAAACTCACCAAATGACTCCTCCCACCATATTATGATGCTGCCCAAGTTTTGGGCTCGATCCGAAATCAATAGGTGTTCGAAATTGGACAATTCAAGTTCAACGGCAGGTCGTTCCTAATTGCAGTGGTTGGTGTATTCCATACTTCTAGCGATTGGATTTCACTCAAAACTCACCAAATGACTCCTCCCACTATATTATGATGTTGCCCAAGTTTTGGGCTCGATCCGAAATCAATAGATGTTCCAAATTTGACAATTCAAGTTCAGCGGCAGTTCGTTCCTAATTGGAGTGGTTGGTGTATTCTATACTTCTAGCGATTGGATTTCACTCAAAACTCACCAAATGACTCCTCCCACCATATTATGATGTTGCCCAAGTTTTGGGCTCGATCCGAAATCAATAGGTGTTCCAAATTGGACAATTCAAGTTCAACGGCAGTTCGTTCCTAACTGGAGTGGTTGGTGTATTCCATACTTCTGGCGATTGGATTTCACTCAAAACTCACCAAATGACTCCTCCCACCATATTATGATGTTGCAAAAGTTTTGGGCTCGATCCGAAATCAATAGGTGTTCCAAATTGGACAATTCAAGTTCAACGACAGTTCGTTCCTAACTGGAGTGGTTGGTGTATTTCATACTTCTAGCGATTTGATTTCACTCAAAACTCATCGAATGATTCCTCCCACCATATTATGATGTTGCCCAAGTTTTGGGCTCGATCCGAAATCAATAGGTGTTCCAAATTGGACAATTCAAGTTCAACGGCAGTTCGTTCCTAATTGGATTGGTTGGTGTATTCCATACTTCTAGCGATTGGATTTCACTCAAAACTCACCAAATGACTCCTCCCACCATATTATGATGTTGCCCAAGTTTTGGGCTCGATCCGAAATCATTAGGTGTTCCAAATTGGACAATTCAAGTTCAACGGCAGTTCGTTCCTAACTGGAGTGGTTGGTGTATTCCATACTTCTAGCAATTGGATTTCACTCAAAACTCACCAAATGACTCCTCCCACCATATTATGTTGTTGCAAAAGTTTTGGGCTCGATCCGAAATCAATAGGTGTGAGAAATTGGTCAATTCAATTTCAACGACAGTTCGTTCCTAATTGGAGTGGTTGGTGTATTCCATACGTCTAGCGATTGGATTTCACCCAAAACTCACCAAATGACTCCTCCCACTATATTATGATGTTGCCCAAGTTTTGGGCTCGATCCGAAATCAATAGATGTTCCAAATTGGACAATTCAAGTTCAACGGCAGTTCGTTCCTAATTGGAGTGGATGGTGTATTCCATACTTCTAGCGATTGGATTTCACTCAAAACTCACCAAATGACTCCTCCCACCATATTATGATGTTGCCCAAGTTTTGGGCTCGATCCGAAATCAATAGGTGTTCCAAATTGGACAATTCAAGTTCAACGGCAGTTCGTTCCTAACTGGAGTGGTTGGTGTATACCATACTTCTAGCGATTGGATTTCACTCAAAACTCACCAAATGACTCCTCCCACTATATTATGATGTTGCCCAAGTTTTGGGCTCGATCCGAAATCAATAGATGTTCCAAATTTGACAATTCAAGTTCAGCGGCAGTTCGTTCCTAATTGGAGTGGTTGGTGTATTCTATACTTCTAGCGATTGGATTTCACTCAAAACTCACCAAATGACTCCTCCCACCATATTATGATGTTGCCCAAGTTTTGGGCTCGATCCGAAATCAATAGGTGTTCCAAATTGGACAATTCAAGTTCAACGGCAGTTCGTTCCTAACTGGAGTGGTTGGTGTATTCCATACTTCTGGCGATTGGATTTCACTCAAAACTCACCAAATGACTCCTCCCACCATATTGTGATGTTGCAAAAGTTTTGGGCTCGATCCGAAATCAATAGGTGTGAGAAATTGGACAATTCAAGTTCAACGGCAGTTCGTTCCTAATTGGAGTGGTTGGTGTATTCCATATTTCTAGCGATTGGATTTCACTCAAAACTCACCAAATGACTCCTCCCACCATATTATGATGTTGCCCAAGTTTTGGGCTCGATCCGAAATCAATAGGTGTTCCAAATTGGACAATTCAAGTTCAACGGCAGTTCGTTCCTAATTGATGTGGTTGGTCTATTCCATACTTCTAGCGATTGGATTTCACTCAAAACTCACCAAATGACTCCTACCACCATATTACGATGTTGCCCAAGTTTTGGGCTCGATCCGAAATCAATAGGTGTTCCAAATTGGACAATTCAAGTTCAACGGCAGTTCGTTCCTAACTGGAGTTGTTGGTGTATTCCATACTTCTAGCGATTGGATTTCTCTCAAAACTCACCAATTGACTCCTCCCACCATATAATGATGTTGTCCAAGTTTTGGCCTCGATCCGAAATCAATAGGTGTTCCAAATTGGACAATTCAAGTTCAACGGTAGTTCGTTACTAAGTGGAGTGGTTGGTGTATTCCATACTTCTAGCGATTGGATTTCACTCAAAACTCACCAAATGACTCCTCCCACCATATTACGATGTTGCCCATGTTTTGGGCTCGATCCGAAATCAATCGGTGTTCCAAATTGGACAATTCTAGTTCAACGGCAGTTCGTTCCTAACTGGAGTGGTGGGTGTATTCCATACTTCTAAAGATTGGATTTCACTCAAAACTCACCAGTTGACTCCTCCCACCATATTATGATGTTGCCCAAGTTTTGGGCTCGATCCGAAATCAATAGGTGTGAGAAATAGGACAATTCAAGTTCAACGGCAGTTCGTTCCTAACTGGAGTGGTTGGTGTATTCCATACTTTTAGCGACTGGATTTCACTCAAAACTCACCAATTGACTTCTCCCACCATATTATGATTTTGCCCACGTTTCGGGCTCGATCCGAAATCAATAGGTGTGAGAAATTGGACAATTCAAGTTCAACGGCAGTTCGTTCCTAATTGGGCTGGTTGGTGTATTCCATACTTCTATCGATTGGATTTCACTGAAAACTCACCAAATGACTCCTCCCACCATATTATGATGTTGCCCAAGTTTTGGGCTCGATCCGAAATCAATAGGTGTTCCAAATTGGACAATTCAAGTTCAACGGCAGTTCGTTCCTAATTGGAGTGGTTGGTGTATTCCATACTTCTAGCGATTGGATTTCACTCAAAACTCACCAAATGACTCCTCCCACCATATTATGATGTTGCCCAAGTTTTGGGCTCGATCCGTAATCAATAGGTTTTCCAAATTGGACAATTCAAGTTCAACGGCAGTTCATCCTAATTGGAGTGGTTGGTGTATTCCATACTTCTAGCGATTGGATTTCTCTGAAAACTAACCAAATGACTCCTCCCACCATATTATGATGTTGCCCAAGTTTTGGGCTCGATCCGAAATCAATAGGTGTTCCAAATTGGACAATTCAAGTTCAACGGCAGTTCGTTCCTAATTGGAGTGGTTGGTGTATTCCATACTTCTAGCGATTGGATTTCACTCAAAACTCACCAAATGACTCCTCCCACCATATTATGATGTTGCCCAAGTTTTGGGCTCGATCCGAAATCAATAGTTGTTCCAAATTGGACAATTCAAGTTCAATGGCAGTTCGTTCCTAATTGGAGTGGTTGGTGTATTCCATACATCTAGCGATTGGATTTCACTCAAAACTCACCAAACGACTCCTCCCACCATATTATGATGTTGCCCAAGTTTTGGGCTCGATCCGAAATCAATAGGTGTGAGAAATTGGACAATTCAAGTTCAACGGCAGTTCGTTCCTAACTGGAGTGGTTGGTGTATTCCATACTTCTAGCGTTTGGATTTAACTCGAAACTAACCAAATGACTCCTCCCACCATATTATGATGTTGCGCAAGTTCTGGGATCGATCCAAAATCAATAGGTGTTCGAAATTGGACAATTCAAGTTCAACGGCAGTTCGTTCCTAATTGGAGTGGTTGGTGTATTCCACACTTCTAGCGATTGGATTTCACTCAAAACTCACCAAATGACTCCTCCCACCATATTATGATGTTGCCCAAGTTTTGGGCTCGATCCGAAATCAATCGGTGTTCCAAATTGCACAATTCTAGTTCAACGGCAGTTCGTTCCTAACTGGAGTGGTGGGTGTATTCCATACTTCTAAAGATTGGATTTCACTCAAAACTCACCAGTTGACTCCTCCCACCATATTATGATGTTTCCCAAGTTTTGGGCTCGATCCGAAATCAATAGGTGTGAGAAATAGGACAATTCAAGTTCAACGGCAGTTCGTTCCTAATTGGAGTGGTTGGTGTATTCCATACTTCTAGCGATTGGATTTCACTCAAAACTTACCAAATGACTCCTCCCACCATATTATGATGTTGCCCAAGTTTGGGGCTCGATCCGAAGTCAATGGGTGTGAGAAATTGGACAATTCAAGTTCAACGGCAGTTCGTTCCTAATTGGAGTGGTTGGTGTATTCCATACTTCTAGCGATTGGATTTCACTCAAAACTAACGAAATGACTCCTCCCACCATATTATGATGTTGCCCAAGTTTTGGGCTCGATCCGAAATCAATAAGTGTTCCAAATTGGACAATTCAAGTTCAACGGCAGTTCGTTCCTAATTGGAGTGGTTGGCTTATTCCATACTTCTCGCGATTGGATTTCACTCAATACTCACCAAATGACTCCTCCCACCATATTAAGTTGTTGCCCAAGTTTGGGGCTCGATCCGAAATCAATAGGTGTTCCAAATTGGACAATTCAAGTTCAACGGCAGTTCCTTCCTAAGTGGAGTGGATGGTGTATTCTATACTTCTAGCGATTGGATTTTACTCAAAAGTCACCAAATGACTCCTCCCACCATAGTATGATGTTGCCCAAGTTTTGGGCTCGATCCGAAATCAATAGGTGTTCCAAATTGGACAATTCGAGTGCAACGGCAGTTCGTTCCTAATTGGAGTGGTTGGTGTATTCCTTACTTCTAACGATTGGATGTCACTCAAAACTCACCAAATGACTCCTCCCACCACATTATGATGTTGCCCAAGTTTTGGGCTCGACCCGAAATCAATAGGTGTTCCAAAAAGGACAATTCAAGTTCAACGGCAGTTCCTTCCTAACTGGAGTGGTTGCTGTATCCCATACTTCTAGCGATTGGATTTCACTCAAAACTCACCAAATGACTCCTCCCACCATATTATGATGTTGCCCATGTTTTGGGCTCAATCCGAAATCCATAGGTGTGAGAAATTGGTCAATTCCATTTCAACGACAGTTCGTTCCTAATCGGAGTAGTTGTTGTATTCCATACTTCTAGAGATTGGATTTCACTCAAAACACACCAAATGACTCCTCCCACCATATTATGATGTTGCCCAAGTTTTGGGCTCGATCCGTAATCAATAGGTGTGAGAAATTGGACAATTCAAGTTCAACGGCAGTTCGTTCCTAATTGGAGTGGTTGGTGTATTCCATACTTCTAACGATTGGATTTCACCAAAAACTCACCAAATGACTCCTCCCACCATATTATGATGTTTCCCAAGTTTGGGGCTCGATCTGAAATCAATAGGTGTAAGAAATTGGACAATCCAAGTTCAACGGCAGTTCATTCCTAATTGGAGTGGTTGGTTTATTCCATACTTCTAGCGATTGGATTTCACTCAAAACTCACCAAATGACTCCTCCCACCATATTATGATGTTGCCCAGGTTTTGGGCTCGATCCGAAATCAATAGTTGTTCGAAATTGGACAATTCAAGTTCATCGGCAGTTCGTTCCTAATTGGAGTGGTTGGTGTATTCCATACTTCTAGCGATTGGATTTCACTCAAAACACACCAAATGAGTCTTCCCACCATATTATGATGTTGCCCAAGTTTGGGGCTCGATCCGAAATCAATAGGTGTTCCAAATTTGACAATTCAAGTTCAACGGCAGTTCGTTCCTAATTGGAGTGGTTGGTGTATTCCATACTTCTAGAGATTGGATTTCACCCAAAACTAACCAAATGACTCCTCCCACCATTTTTTGATGTTGCCCAAGTTTTGGGCTCGATCCGAAATCAGTAGGTGTTCCAAATTGGACAATTCAAGTTCAACGGCAGTTCCTTCCTAACCGGAGTGGTTGGTGTATTCCATACTTCTAGCGATTGGATTTCACTTCAAACTCACCAAATGACTCCTCCCACCATATTATGATGTTGCCCAAGTTTTGGGCTCGATCCGAAATCAATAGGTGTTCCAAATTGGACAATTCAAGTTCAACGGCAGGTCGTTCCTAATTGGAGTGGTTGGTGTATTCCATACTTCTAGCAATTGGATTTCACTCAAAACTCACCAAATGACTCCTCCCACCATATTATGATGTTGCCCAAGTTTGGGGCTCGATCCGAAATCAATAGGTGCGAGAAATTGGACAATTCAAGTTGAACGGCAGTTCGTTCCTAATTGGAGTGGTTGGTGTATTCCATACTTCTAGCGATTGGATTTCACTCAAAACTCACCAAATGACTCCCCCCACCATATTTTGATGTTGCCCAAGTTTGGGGCTCGATCCGAAATCAATAGGTGTGAGAAATTGGACAATTCAAGTTGAACGACAGTTCATTCCTAATTGGAGTGGTTGGTGTATTCCATACTTCTAGCGATTGGATTTCACTCAAAACTCACCAAATGACTCCTCCCACCATATAATGATGTTGCCCAAGTTTTGGGCTCGATCCAAAATCAAAAGGTGTTCCAAATTGGACAATTCAAGTTCAACGGCAGTTCGTTCCTAATTGGAGTGGTTGGTGTATTCCATACTTCTAGCGATTGGATTTCACTCAAAACTCACCAAATGACTCCTCCCACAATATTATGATGTTGCCCAAGTTTGGGGCTCGATCCGAAATCAATAGGTGTGAGAAATTGGACAATTCAAGTTGAACGGCAGTTCGTTCCTAATTGGAGTGGTTGGTGTATTCCGTACTTCTAGCGATTGGATTTAACTCAAAACTCACCAAATGACTCCTCCCACCATATTATGGTGTTGCCCAAGTTTGGGGCTCGATCCGAAATCAATAGGTGTGAGAAATTGGACAATTCAAGTTCAACGGCAGTTCGTTCCTAATTGGAGTGGTTGGTGTATTCCATACTTCTAGCGATTGGATTTCACTCAAAACTCACCAAATGACTCCTCCCACCATATTATGATGTTGCCCAGGTTTGGGGCTCGATCCGAAATCAATAGGTGTGAGAAATTGGACAATTCAAGTTGAACGGCAGTTCGTTCCTAATTGGAGTGGTTGGTGTATTCCACACTTCTAGCGATTGGATTTCACTCAAAACTCACCAAATGACTCCTCCCACCATATTATGATGTTGCCCAAGTTTTGGGCTCGATCCGAAATCAATAGGTGTTCCAAATTGGACAATTCAAGTTCAACGGCAGGTCGTTCCTAATTGGAGTGGTTGGTGTATTCCATACTTCTAGCAATTGGATTTCACTCAAAACTCACCAAATGACTCCTCCCACCATATTATGATGTTGCCCAAGTTTGGGGCTCGATCCGAAATCAATAGGTGTGAGAAATTGGACTATTCAAGTTCAACAGCAGTTCGTTCCTATTTGGAATGGTTGGTGTATTCCATACTTCTAGCGATTGGATTTAACTCAAAACTCACCAAATGACTCCTCCCACCATATTATGGTGTTGCCCAAGTTTGGGGCTCGATCAGAAATCAATAGGTGTTCCAAATTGGACAATTCAAGTTCAACAGCAGTTCGTTCCTAATTGGAGTGGTTGGTGTATTCCATACTTCTAGCGATTGGATTTCACTCAAAACTCACCAAAATGACTCCACCCACCATATTATGATGTTGCCCAAGTTTTGGGCTCGATCCGAAATCAATAGGTGTTCCAAATTGGACAATTCAAGTTCAACGGCAGTTCGTTCCTAATTGGAGTGGTTGGTGTATTCCATACTTCTAGCGATTGGATTTCACTCAAAACTCACCAAATGACTCCTCCCACCATATTATGATGTTGCACAAGTTTGGGGTTCGATCCGAAATCAATAGGTGTGAGAAATTGGACTATTCAAGTTCAACGGCAGTTCGTTCCTAATTGGAGTGGATGGTGTATTCCACACTTCTAGCGATTGGATTTCACTCAAAACTCACCAAATGACTCCTCCCACCATATTATGACGTTGCCCAAGTTTTGGGCTCGATCCGAAATCCGTAGGTGTTCGAAATTGGACAATTCAAGTTCAACGGCAGTTCGTTCCTAATTGGAGTGGTTGGTGTATTCCAAACTTCTAGCAATTGGATTTCACTCAAAACTCACCAAATGACTCCTCCCACCATATAATGATGTTGCCCAAGTTTTGGGCTCGATCCGAAATCAAAAGGTGTTCCAA
This sequence comes from Prunus avium, assembly GCF_965620075.1. Lineage (NCBI taxonomy): Eukaryota > Viridiplantae > Streptophyta > Magnoliopsida > Rosales > Rosaceae > Prunus > Prunus avium. Next base: position 21,074,687 of record NC_142286.1, on the reverse strand, counting down.
ATTGGACAATTCAAGTTCAACGGCAGTTCGTTCCTAATTGGAGTGGTTGGTGTATTCCATACTTCTAGCGATTGGATTTCACTCAAAACTCACCAAATGACTCCTCCCACAATATTATGATGTTGCCCAAGTTTGGGGCTCGATCCGAAATCAATAGGTGTGAGAAATTGGACAATTCAAGTTGAACGGCAGTTCGTTCCTAATTGGAGTGGTTGGTGTATTCCGTACTTCTAGCGATTGGATTTAACTCAAAACTCACCAAATGACTCCTCACACCATATTATGTTGTTGCCCAAGTTTTGGGCTCGATCCGAAATCAATAGGTGTGAGAAATTGGCCAATTCAATTTCAACGACAGTTCGTTCCTAATCGGAGTAGTTGTTGTATTCCATACTTCTAGAGATTGGATTTCTCTCTAAACTCACCAAATGACTCATCCCACGATATTATGATGTTGCCCAACTTTTGGGCTCGATCCGAATCAATAGGTGTGAGAAATTGGTCAATTGAATTTCAACGACAGTTCGTTCCTAATCGGAGTAGTTGTAGTATTCCAAATTGGACAATTTGTTCCTAATTGGAGTGGTTGGTGTATTCCATACTTCTAGCGATTGGATTTCACTCAAAACTCACCAAATGACTCCTCCCACCATATTATGATGTTGCCCAAGTTTTGGGCTCGATCCGAAATCAATAGGTGTTCCAAATTGGACAATTCAAGTTCAACGGCACTTCGTTCCTAATTGGAGTGGTTGGTGTATTCCTTACCTCTAGCGATTGTATTTCACTCAAAACTGACCAAATGACTCCTCCCACCATATTATGATGTTGCACAAGGTTGGGGTTCGATCCGAAATCAATAGGTGTGAGAAATTGGACAATTCAAGTTCAACGGCAGTTCGTTCCTAATGGGAGTGGTTGGTGTATTCCATACTTCTAGCAATTGGATTTCACTCAAAACTCACCAAATGACTCCTCCCACCACATTATGTTGTTGCCCAAGTTTTGGGCTCGATCCGAAATCAATAGGTATTCGAAATTGGACAATTCAAGTTCAACGGCAGTTCGTTCCTAATTGGAGTGGTTGGTGTATTCCATACTTCTAGCGATTGGATTTCACTCAAAACTCACCAAATGACTCCTCCCACCATATTATGATGTTGCCCAAGTTTTGGGCTCGATCCGAAATCAATAGGTGTGAGAAATTGGTCAATTCAATTTCAACGGCACTTCGTTCCTAATTGGAGTGGTTGGTGTATTCCATACTTCTAGTGATTGGATTTCACTCAAAACTCACAAAATGACTCCTCCCACCATATTATGATGTTGCCCAAGTTTGGGGCTCGATCCGAAATCAATAGGTGTGAGAAATTGGACAATTCAAGTTGAACGGCAGTTCGTTCCTCATTGGAGTGGTTGGTGTATTCCATACTTCTAGCGATTGGATTTCACTCAAAACTCACCAAATGACTCCTCCCACCATATTACGATGTTGCCCAGGTTTGGGGCTCGATCCGAAATCAATAGGTGTGAGAAATTGGACAATTCAAGTTGAACGGCAGTTCGTTCCTAATTGGAGTGGTTGGTGTATTCCATACTTCTAGCGATTGGATTTCACTCAAAACTCACCAAATGACTCCTCCCACCATATTATGATGTCGCCCAAGTTTTGGGCTCGATCCGAAATCAATAGGTGTGAGAAATTGGTCAATTCAATTTCAACGACAGTTCGTTCCTAATTGGAGTAGTTGTTGTATTCCATACTTCTAGCGATTGGATTTCACTCAAAACTCACCAAATGACTCCTCCCACCATATTATGATGTTGCCCAAGTTTTGGGCTCGATCCGAAATCAATAGGTCTGAGAGATTGGACAATTCAAGTTCAACGGCTGTTCGTTCCTAATTGGAGTGGTTCGTGTATTCCATAGTTCTAGCGATTGGATTTCACTCAAAAATCACCAAATGACTCCTCCCAGCATATTATGATGTTGCCCAAGTTTTGGCCTCGATCCGAAATGAATAGGTGTTCCAAATTGGACAATTCTAGTTCAATGCCAGTTCGTTCCAAACTGGAGTGGTTGGTGTATTCCATACTTCTAGCGAATGGATTTCACTCAAAACTCACCAAATGACTCCTCCCACCACATTATGATGTTGCACAAGTTTGGGGTTCGATCCGAAATCAATAGGTTTGAGAAATTGGACAATTCAAGTTCAACGGCAGTTCGTTCCTAATGGGAGTGGTTGGTGTATTCCATACTTCTAGCGATTGGATTTCACTCAAAACTCACCAAATGACTCCTCCCACCATATTATGATGTTGCCCAAGTTTTGGGCTCGATCCGATATCAATAGGTGTTCGAAATTGGACAATTCAAGTTCAACGGCAGTTCGTTCCTAATTGGAGTGGTTGGTGTATTCCATACTTCTAGCGATTGGATTTCACTCAAAACTCACCAAATGACTCCTCCCACCATATTACGATGTTGCCCAAGTTTGGGGCTCGATCCGAAATCAATAGGTGTGAGAAATTGGACAATTCAAGTTCAACGGCAGTTCGTTCCTAATTGGAGTGGTTGGTGTATTCCACACTTCTAGCGATTGGATTTCACTCAAAACTCACCAAATGACTCCTCCCACCATATTATGATGTTGCCCAAGTTTGGGGCTCGATCCGAAATCAATAGGTTTGAGAAATTGGACAATTCAAGTTCAACGGCAGTTCGTTCCTAATTGGAGTGGTTGGTGTATTCCATACTTCTAGCGATCGGATTTCAGTCAAAATTCACCAAATGACTCCTCCCCCCATATTATGACGTTGCCCAAGTTTTGGGCTCGATCCGAAATCAATAGGTGTGAGAAATTGGTAAATTCAATTTCAACGACAGTTCGATCCTAATCGGAGTAGTTGTTGTATTCCATACTTCTAGCGATTGGATTTCACTCAAAACTCACCAAATGACTCGTCCCACCATATTATGATGTTGCCCAAGTTTTGGACTCGATCCGAAATCAATAGGTGTTCGAAATTGGACAATTCAAGTTCAACGGCAGTTTGTTCCTAATTGGAGTGGTTGGTGTATTCCATACTTCTAGCGATTGGATTTCACTCAAAACTCACCAAATGGCTCCTCCCACCATATTATGATGTTGCCCAAGTTTGGGGCTCGATCTGAAATCAATAGGTGTGAGAAATTGGACAATTCAAGTTCAACGGCAATTCGTTCCTAATGGGAGTGGTTGGTGTATTCCATACTTCTAGCGATTGGATTTCACTCAAAACTCACCAAATGACTCCTCCCATCATATTATGATGTTGCCCAAGTTTTGGACTCGATCCGAAATCAATAGGTGTTCGAAATTGGACAATTCAAGTTCAACGGCAGTTTGTTCCTAATTGGAGTGGTTGGTGTATTCCATACTTCTAGCGATTGGATTTCACTCAAAACTCACCAAATGGCTCCTCCCACCATATTATGATGTTGCCCAAGTTTGGGGCTCGATCTGAAATCAATAGGTGTGAGAAATTGGACAATTCAAGTTCAACGGCAGTTCGTTCCTAATGGGAGTGGTTGGTGTATTCCATACTTCTAGCGATTGGATTTCACTCAAAACTCACCAAATGACTCCTCCCACCATATTATGATGTTGCCCAAGTTTGGGGCTCGATCCGAAATCAATAGGTGTGAGAAATTGGACAATTCAAGTTCAACGACAGTTCGTTCCTAATCGTAGTAGTTGTTGTATTCCATACTTCTAGCGATTGGATTTCACTCAAAACTCACCAAATGACTCCTCCCACGATATTATGATGTTTCCCAAGTTTTGGGCTCGATCCGAAGTCAATAGGTGTTCCAAATTGGACAATTCAAGTTCAACGGCAGTTCGTTCCTAATTGGAGTGGTTGGTGTATTCCATACTTCTAGCGATTGGATTTCAGTCAAAACTAACCAAATGACTCCTCCCACCATATTATGATGTTGCCCAAGTTTTGGGCTCGATCCGAAATCAATAGGTGTTCCAAATTGGACAATTCAAGTTCAACGGCAGTTTGTTCCTAATTGGAGTGGTCGGTGTATTTCATACTTCTAGCGATTGGATTTCACTCAAAACTCACCAAATGACTCCTCCCATCATATTATGATGTTGCCCAAGTTTTGGCCTCGATCCGAAATGTATAGGTGTTCCAAATTGGACAATTCAAGTTTAACGCCAGTTCGTTCCTAACTGGAGTGGTTGGTGTATTCCATACTTCTAGCGATTGGATTTCACTCAAAACTCACCAAATGACTCCTCCCATAATATTATGATGTTGCACAAGTTTGGGGTTCGATCCGAAATCAATAGGTGTGAGAAATTGGACAATTCAAGTTCAACGGCAGTTCGTTCCTAATTGGAGTGGTTGGTGTATTCCATACTTCTAGCGATTGGATTTCACTCAAAACTCACCAAATGACTCCTCCCACGATATTATGATGTTTCCCAAGTTTTGGGCTCGATCCGAAATCAATAGGTGTTCCAAATTGGACAATTCAAGTTCAACGGCAGTTCGTTCCTAATTGGAGTGGTTGGTGTATTCCATACTTCTAGCGATTGGATTTCACTCAAAACTCACCAAATGACTCCTCCCACCATATTATGATGTTGCACAAGTTTGGGGTTCGATCCGAAATCAATAGGTGTGAGAAATTGGACTATTCAAGTTCAACGGCAGTTCGTTCCTAATTGGAGTGGATGGTGTATTCCACACTTCTAGCGATTGGATTTCACTCAAAACTCACCAAATGACTCCTCCCACCATATTATGACGTTGCCCAAGTTTTGGGCTCGATCCGAAATCCGTAGGTGTTCGAAATTGGACAATTCAAGTTCAACGGCAGTTCGTTCCTAATTGGAGTGGTTGGTGTATTCCATACTTCTAGCAATTGGATTTCACTCAAAACTCCCCAAATGACTCCTCCCACCATATTATGATGTTGACCAAGTTTGGGGCTCGATCCAAAATCAATAGGTGTGAGAAATTGGACAATTCAAGTTCAACGTCCGTTCGTTCCTAATTGGAGTGGTTGGTGTATTCCATACTTCTAGAAATTGGATTTCACTCAAAACTCACCAAATGACTCCTCCCACCATATTACGATGTTGCCCAAGTTTGGGGCTCGATCCGAAATCAATAGGTGTGAGAAATTGGACAATTCAAGTTCAACGGCAGTTCGTTCCTAATTGGAGTGGTTGGTGTATTCCATACTTCTAGCGATTGGATAGCACTCAAAACTCATCAAATGACTCCTCCCACCATATTATGATTTTGCCCAAGTTTTGGCCTCGATCCGAAATGAATAGGTGTTCCAAATTGGACAATTCAAGTTCAACGGCAGTTCGTTCCTAATTGGAGTGGTTGGTGTATTGCATACTTCTAGCTATTGGATTTCACTCAAAACTGACCAAATGACTCCTCCAACCATATTATGATCTAGCCCAAGTTTTGGGCTTGATCCGAAATCAATAGGTGTGAGAAATTGGACAATTCAAGTTCAACGGCAGTTCGTTCCTAATTGGAGTGGTTGGTGTATTCCATACTTCTAGAAATTTGATTTCACTCAAAACTCACCAAATGACTCCTCCCACCATATTCTGATGTTGCCCAAGTTTGGGGCTCGATCCGAAATCAATAGGTGTGAGAAATTGGACAATTCAAGTTCAACGGCAGTTCGTTCCTAATTGGAGTGGTTGGTGTATTCCATACTTCTAGCGATTGGATTTCACTAAAAACTCACCAAAAGACTCCTCCCACCATATTATGATGTTGCCAAAGTTTTGGGCTAGATCCGAAATCAAGAGGTGTTCGGAATTGCACAATTCAATTTCAACGGCAGTTCGTTCCTAATTGGAGTGGTTGGTGTATTCCAAACTTCTTGTGATTGGATTTCACTCAAAACTCAACAAATGACTCCTCCCACCATATTATGATGTTGCCCAAGTTTTGGGCTCGATCAGAAATCAATACGTGTGAGAAATTGGATAATTCAATTTCTACGGCAGTTCGTTCCTAATTGGAGTGGTTGGTGTATTCCATACTTCTAGAAATTGGATTTCACTCAAAACTCACCAAATGACTCCTCCCACCATATTACGATGTTGCCCAAGTTTGGGGCTCGATCCGAAATCAATAGGTGTGAGAAATTGGACAATTCAAGTTCAACGGCAGTTCGTTCCTAATTGGAGTGGTTGGTGTATTCCATACTTCTAGCGATTGGATAGCACTCAAAACTCATCAAATGACTCCTCCCACCATATTATGATTTTGCACAAGTTTTGGCCTCGATCCGAAATGAATAGGTGTTCCAAATTGGACAATTCAAGTTCAACGGCAGTTCGTTCCTAATTGGAGTGGTTGGTGTATTGCATACTTCTAGCTATTGGATTTCACTCAAAACTGACCAAATGACTCCTCCAACCATATTATGATCTAGCCCAAGTTTTGGGCTCGATCCGAAATCAATAGGTGTGAGAAATTGGACAATTCAAGTTCAACGGCAGTTCGTTCCTAATTGGAGTGGTTGGTGTATTCCATACTTCTAGCGATTTGATTTCCCTCAAAACTCACCAAATGACTCCTCCCACCATATTATGATGTTGCCCAAGTTTGGGGCTCGATCCAAAATCAATAGGTGTGAGAAATTGGACAATTCAAGTTCAACGTCCGTTCGTTCCTAATTGGAGTGGTTGGTGTATTCCATACTTCTAGAAATTGGATTTCACTCAAAACTCACCAAATGACTCCTCCCGCCATATTATGATGTTGCCCGGGTTTTGGGCTCGATCCAAAATCAATAGGTGTGAGAAATTGGACAATTCAATTTCAACGGCAGTTCGTTCCTAATTGGAGTGGTTGGTGTATTCCATACTTCTAGGGATTGGATAGCACTCAAAACTCATCAAATGACTCCTCCCACCATATTATGATTTTGCCCAAGTTTTGGCCTCGATCCGAAATCAATAGGTGTTCCAAATTGGACAATTCAAGTTCAACGGCAGTTCGTTCCTAATTGGAGTGGTTGGTGTATTCCATACTTCTAGCGATTGGATTTCACTCAAAACTCACCAAATGACTCCTCCCACCATATTATGATGTTGCCCAAGTTTTGGGCTCGATCCGAACTCAATAGGTGTGAGAAATTGGACAATTTAAGTTCAACGGCAGTTCGTTCCTAATTGGCGTGGTTGGTGTATTCCATACTTCTAGCGATTGGATTTCACTCGAAACTCAACAAACGACTCCTCCCACCATATTATGATGTTGCCCAAGTTTGGGGTTCGATCCAAAATCAATAGGTGCGGGAAATTGGACAATTCAAGTTCAACGGCAGTTCCTTCCTAATTGGAGTGGTTGGTGTATTCCATACTTCTAGGGATTGGATTTCACTCAAAACTCACCAAATGACTCCTCCCGCCATATTATGATGTTGCCCGGGTTTTGGGCTCGATCCGAAATCAATAGGTGTGAGAAATTGGACAATTCAAGTTCAACGGCAGTTTGTTCCTAATTGGCGTGGTTGGTGTATTCCATACTTCTAGCGATTGGATTTCACTCAAAACTCACCAAATGACTCCTCCCACCATATTATGACGTTGCCCAAGTTTTGGGCTCGATCCGAAATCCATAGGTGTTCGAAATTGGACAATTCAAGTTCAACGGCAGTTCGTTCCTAATTGGAGTGGTTGGTGTATTCCATACTTCTAGCAATTGGATTTCACTCAAAACTCCCCAAATGACTCCTCCCACCATATTATGATGTTGCCCAAGTTTGGGGCTCGATCCAAAATCAATAGGTGTGAGAAATTGGACAATTCAAGTTCAACGTCCGTTCGTTCCTAATTGGAGTGGTTGGTGTATTCCATACTTCTAGAAATTGGATTTCAATCAAAACTCACCAAATGACTCCTCCCACCATATTACGATGTTGCCCAAGTTTGGGGCTCGATCCGAAATCAATAGGTGTGAGAAATTGGACAATTCAAGTTCAACGGCAGTTCGTTCCTAATTGGAGTGGTTGGTGTATTCCATACTTCTAGCGATTGGATAGCACTCAAAACTCATCAAATGACTCCTCCCACCATATTATGATTTTGCCCAAGTTTTGGCCTCTATCCGAAATGAATAGGTGTTCCAAATTGGACAATTCAAGTTCAACGGCAGTTCGTTCCTAATTGGAGTGGTTGGTGTATTGCATACTTCTAGCGATTGGATTTCACTCAAAACTGACCAAATGACTCCTCCCACCATATTATGATCTAGCCCAAGTTTTGGCCTTGATCCGAAATCAATAGGTGTGAGAAATTGGACAATTCAAGTTCAACGGCAGTTCGTTCCTAATTGGAGTGGTTGGTGTATTCCATACTTCTAGAAATTTGATTTCACTCAAAACTCACCAAATGACTCCTCCCACCATATTCTGATGTTGCCCAAGTTTGGGGCTCGATCCGAAATCAATAGGTGTGAGAAATTGGACAATTCAAGTTCAACGGCAGTTCGTTCCTAATTGGAGTGGTTGGTGTATTCCATACTTCTAGCGATTGGATTTCACTAAAAACTCACCAAAAGACTCCTCCCACCATATTATGATGTTGCCCAAGTTTTGGCCTAGATCCGAAATCAAGAGGTGTTCGGAATTGCACACTTCAAGTTCAACGGCAGTTCGTTCCTAATTGGAGTGGTTGGTGTGTTGCATACTTCTAGCGATTGGATTTCACTCAAAACTCACCAAATGACTCCTCCCACCATATTATGATGTTGGCCAAGTTTTGGGCTCGATCCGAAATCAGTACGTGTGAGAAATTGGACAATTCAATTTCAACGGTAGTTCGTTCCTAATTGGAGTGGTTGGTGTATTCCATACTTCTAGCGATTGGATTTCACTCAAAACTCAACAAATGACTCCTCCCACCATATTATGATGTTGCCCAAGTTTTGGGCTCGATCAGAAATCAATACGTGTGAGAAATTGGATAATTCAATTTCAACGACAGTTCGTTCCTAATTGGAGTGGTTGGTGTATTCCATACTTCTAGCGATTTGATTTCCCTCAAAACTCACCAAAAGACTCCTCCCACCATATTATGATGTTGCCCAAGTTTTGGGCTCGATCCGAATTCGATAGGTGTTCCAAATTGGACAATTCAAGTTCAACGGCAGTTCGTTCCTAATTGGAGTGGTTGGTGTATTCCATACTTCTAGCGATTGGATTTCACTCAAAAGTCACCAAATGACTCCTCCCACCATATTATGATGTTGCCCAAGTTTGGGGCTCGATCCAAAATCAATAGGTGTGAGAAATTGGACAATTCAAGTTCAACGTCCGTTCGTTCCTAATTGGAGTGGTTGGTGTATTCCATACTTCTAGAAATTGGATTTCACTCAAAACTCACCAAATGACTCCTCCCGCCATATTATGATGTTGCCCGGGTTTTGGGCTCGATCCAAAATCAATAGGTGTGAGAAATTGGACAATTCAATTTCAACGGCAGTTCGTTCCTAATTGGAGTGGTTGCTGTATTCCATACTTCTAGGGATTGGACAGCACTCAAAACTCATCAAATGACTCCTCCCACCATATTATGATTTTGCCCAAGTTTTGGCCTCGATCCGAAATCAATAGGTGTTCCAAATTGGACAATTCAAGTTCAACGGCAGTTCGTTCCTAATTGGAGTGGTTGGTGTATTCCATACTTCTAGCGATTGGATTTCACTCAAAACTCACCAAATGACTCCTCCCACCATATTATGATGTTGCCCAAGTTTTGGGCTCGATCCGAACTCAATAGGTGTGAGAAATTGGACAATTTAAGTTCAACGGCAGTTCGTTCCTAATTGGCGTGGTTGGTGTATTCCATACTTCTAGCGATTGGATTTCACTCGAAACTCAACAAATGACTCCTCCCACCATATTATGATGTTGCCCAAGTTTGGGGTTCGATCCAAAATCAATAGGTGCGGGAAATTGGACAATTCAAGTTCAACGGCAGTTCCTTCCTAATTGGAGTGGTTGGTGTATTCCATACTTCTAGCGATTGGATAGCACTCAAAACTCATCAAATGACTCCTCCCACCATATTATGATTTTGCCCAAGTTTTGGCCTCTATCCGAAATGAATAGGTGTTCCAAATTGGACAATTCAAGTTCAACGGCAGTTCGTTCCTAATTGGAGTGGTTGGTGTATTGCATACTTCTAGCGATTGGATTTCACTCAAAACTGACCAAATGACTCCTCCCACCATATTATGATCTAGCCCAAGTTTTGGCCTTGATCCGAAATCAATAGGTGTGAGAAATTGGACAATTCAAGTTCAACGGCAGTTCGTTCCTAATTGGAGTGGTTGGTGTATTCCATACTTCTAGAAATTTGATTTCACTCAAAACTCACCAAATGACTCCTCCCACCATATTCTGATGTTGCCCAAGTTTGGGGCTCGATCCGAAATCAATAGGTGTGAGAAATTGGACAATTCAAGTTCAACGGCAGTTCGTTCCTAATTGGAGTGGTTGGTGTATTCCATACTTCTAGCGATTGGATTTCACTAAAAACTCACCAAAAGACTCCTCCCACCATATTATGATGTTGCCCAAGTTTTGGCCTAGATCCGAAATCAAGAGGTGTTCGGAATTGCACACTTCAAGTTCAACGGCAGTTCGTTCCTAATTGGAGTGGTTGGTGTGTTGCATACTTCTAGCGATTGGATTTCACTCAAAACTCACCAAATGACTCCTCCCACCATATTATGATGTTGGCCAAGTTTTGGGCTCGATCCGAAATCAGTACGTGTGAGAAATTGGACAATTCAATTTCAACGGTAGTTCGTTCCTAATTGGAGTGGTTGGTGTATTCCATACTTCTAGCGATTGGATTTCACTCAAAACTCAACAAATGACTCCTCCCACCATATTATGATGTTGCCCAAGTTTTGGGCTCGATCAGAAATCAATACGTGTGAGAAATTGGATAATTCAATTTCAACGACAGTTCGTTCCTAATTGGAGTGGTTGGTGTATTCCATACTTCTAGCGATTTGATTTCCCTCAAAACTCACCAAAAGACTCCTCCCACCATATTATGATGTTGCCCAAGTTTTGGGCTCGATCCGAATTCGATAGGTGTTCCAAATTGGACAATTCAAGTTCAACGGCAGTTCGTTCCTAATTGGAGTGGTTGGTGTATTCCATACTTCTAGCGATTGGATTTCACTCAAAACTCACCAAATGACTCCTCCCACCATATTATGATGTTGCCCAAGTTTGGGGCTCGATCCAAAATCAATAGGTGTGAGAAATTGGACAATTCAAGTTCAACGTCCGTTCGTTCCTAATTGGAGTGGTTGGTGTATTCCATACTTCTAGAAATTGGATTTCACTCAAAACTCACCAAATGACTCCTCCCGCCATATTATGATGTTGCCCGGGTTTTGGGCTCGATCCAAAATCAATAGGTGTGAGAAATTGGACAATTCAATTTCAACGGCAGTTCGTTCCTAATTGGAGTGGTTGCTGTATTCCATACTTCTAGGGATTGGACAGCACTCAAAACTCATCAAATGACTCCTCCCACCATATTATGATTTTGCCCAAGTTTTGGCCTCGATCCGAAATCAATAGGTGTTCCAAATTGGACAATTCAAGTTCAACGGCAGTTCGTTCCTAATTGGAGTGGTTGGTGTATTCCATACTTCTAGCGATTGGATTTCACTCAAAACTCACCAAATGACTCCTCCCACCATATTATGATGTTGCCCAAGTTTTGGGCTCGATCCGAACTCAATAGGTGTGAGAAATTGGACAATTTAAGTTCAACGGCAGTTCGTTCCTAATTGGCGTGGTTGGTGTATTCCATACTTCTAGCGATTGGATTTCACTCGAAACTCAACAAATGACTCCTCCCACCATATTATGATGTTGCCCAAGTTTGGGGTTCGATCCAAAATCAATAGGTGCGGGAAATTGGACAATTCAAGTTCAACGGCAGTTCCTTCCTAATTGGAGTGGTTGGTGTATTCCATACTTCTAGCGATTGGATAGCACTCAAAACTCATCAAATGACTCCTCCCACCATATTATGATTTTGCCCAAGTTTTGGCCTCGATCCGAAATGAATAGGTGTTCCAAATTGGACAATTCAAGTTCAACGGCAGTTCGTTCCTAATTGGAGTGGTTGGTGTATTGCATACTTCTAGCTATTGGATTTCACTCAAAACTGACCAAATGACTCCTCCCAGCATATTATGATCTAGCCCAAGTTTTGGGCTTGATCCGAAATCAATAGGTGTGAGAAATTGGACAATTCAAGTTCAACGGCAGTTCGTTCCTAATTGGAGTGGTTGGTGTATTCCATACTTCTAGAAATTTGATTTCACTCAAAACTCACCAAATGACTCCTCCCACCATATTCTGATGTTGCCCAAGTTTGGGGCTCGATCCGAAATCAATAGGTGTGAGAAATTGGACAATTCAAGTTCAACGGCAGTTCGTTCCTAATTGGAGTGGTTGGTGTATTCCATACTTCTAGCGATTGGATTTCACTAAAAGCTCACCAAAAGACTCCTCCCACCATATTATGATGTTGCCCAAGTTTTGGGCTAGATCCGAAATCAAGAGGTGTTCGGAATTGCACACTTCAAGTTCAACGGCAGTTCGTTCCTAATTGGAGTGGTTGGTGTGTTGCATACTTCTAGCGATTGGATTTCACTCAAAACTCACCAAATGACTCCTCCCACCATATTATGATGTTGCCCAAGTTTTGGGCTCGATCCGAAATCAGTACGTGTGAGAAATTGGACAATTCAATTTCAACGGCAGTTCGTTCCTAATTGGAGTGGTTGGTGTATTCCATACTTCTAGCGATTGGATTTCACTCAAAACTCAACAAATGACTCCTCCCACCATATTATGATGTTGCCCAAGTTTTGGGCTCGATCAGAAATCAATACGTGTGAGAAATTGGATAATTCAATTTCAACGACAGTTCGTTCCTAATTGGAGTGGTTGGTGTATTCCATACTTCTAGCGATTTGATTTCCCTCAAAACTCACCAAAAGACTCCTCCCACCATATTATGATGTTGCCCAAGTTTTGGGCTCGATTCGAATTCGATAGATGTGAGAAATTGGTCAATTCAATTTCAACGTCAGTTCTTTCCTAATTGGAGTGGTTGGTCTATTCCATACTTCTAGCGATTGGATTTCACTCAAAACTCACCAAATGACTCCTCCCACCATATTATGATGTTGCCGAAGTTTTGGGCTCGATCCGAAATCAATAGGTGTGAGAAATTTGAAACAATTCAGGTTCAACGGCAGTTCGTTCCTAATTTTAGTGGTTGGTGTGTTCCATACTTCTAGCGATTGGATTTCTCTCAAAACTCACCAAATGACTCCTCCCACCATCTTATGATGTTGCCCAAGTTTTGGGCTCGATCCGAACTCAATAGGTGTGAGAAATTGGACAATTTAAGTTCAACGGCAGTTCGTTCCTAATTGGCGTGGTTGGTGTATTCCATACTTCTAGCGATTGGATTTCACTCGAAACTCAACAAATGACTCCTCCCACCATATTATGATGTTGCCCAAGTTTGGGGTTCGATCCAAAATCAATAGGTGCGGGAAATTGGACAATTCAAGTTCAACGGCAGTTCCTTCCTAATTGGAGTGGTTGGTGTATTCCATACTTCTAGCGATTGGATTTCACTCAAAACTCACCAAATGACTCCTCCCGCCATATTATGATGTTGCCCGGGTTTTGGGCTCGATCCGAAATCAATAGGTGTGAGAAATTGGACAATTCAAGTTCAACGGCAGTTCGTTCCTAATTGGCGTGGTTGGTGTATTCCATACTTCTAGCGATTGGATTTCACTCAAAACTCACCAAATGACTCCTCCCACCATATTATGACGTTGCCCAAGTTTTGGGCTCGATCCGAAATCCATAGGTGTTCGAAATTGGACAATTCAAGTTCAACGGCAGTTCGTTCCTAATTGGAGTGGTTGGTGTATTCCATACTTCTAGCAATTGGATTTCACTCAAAACTCCCCAAATGACTCCTCCCACCATATTATGATGTTGCCCAAGTTTGGGGCTCGATCCAAAATCAATAGGTGTGAGAAATTGGACAATTCAAGTTCAACGTCCGTTCGTTCCTAATTGGAGTGGTTGGTGTATTCCATACTTCTAGAAATTTGATTTCACTCAAAACTCACCAAATGACTCCTCCCACCATATTCTGATGTTGCCCAAGTTTGGGGCTCGATCCGAAATCAATAGGTGTGAGAAATTGGACAATTCAAGTTCAACGGCAGTTCGTTCCTAATTGGAGTGGTTGGTGTATTCCATACTTCTAGCGATTGGATTTCACTAAAAACTCACCAAAAGACTCCTCCCACCATATTATGATGTTGCCCAAGTTTTGGGCTAGATCCGAAATCAAGAGGTGTTCGGAATTGCACACTTCAAGTTCAACGGCAGTACGTTCCCAATTGGAGTGGTTGGTCTATTCCATACTTCTAGCGATTGGATTTCACTCAAAACTCACCAAATGACTCCTCCCACCATATTATGATGTTGCCGAAGTTTTGGGCTCGATCCGAAATCAATAGGTGTGAGAAATTTGAAACAATTTAGGTTCAACGGCAGTTCGTTCCTAATTGGAGTGGTTGGTGTATTCCATACTTCTAGCGATTGGATTTCTCTCAAAACTCACCAAATGACTCCTCCCACCATCTTATGATGTTGCCCAAGTTTTGGGCTCGATCCGAAATGAATAGGTGTGAGAAATTGGTCAATTCAATTTCAACGACAGTTCTTTCCGAATTGGATTGGTTGGTGTATTCCATACTTCTACCGATTGGATGTCACTCAAAACTCACCAAATGACTACTCCCACCATATTATGATGTTGCCCAAGTTTTGGGCTCGATCCGAAATCAATAGGTGTGAGAAATTGGACAATTCAAGTGCAACGGCAGTTCGTTCCTAATTGGAGTGGTTGGGGTATTCCATACTTCTAGCATTTGGATTTCACTCAAAACTCCCCAAATGACTCCTCCCACCATATTATGATGTTGCCCAAGTTTGGGGCTCGATCCGAAATCAATAGGTGTGAGAAATTGGACAATTCAAGTTCAACGGCAGTTCGTTCCTAATTGGAGTGGTTGGTGTATTCCATACTTCTAGCGATTGGATTTCACTCAAAACTCACCAAATTACTCCTCCCACCATATTATGATGTTGCCCAAGTTTTGGGCTCGATCCGAAATCAATAGGTGTGAGAAATTGGTCAATTCAATTTCAATGAAAGTTCGTTCCTAATTGGAGTGGTTGGTGTATTCCATACTTCTTGGGATTGGATTTCACTCAAAACTCACCAAATGACTCCTCCCACCATATTATGATGTTGCCCAAGTTTTGGGCTCGATCCGAAATCAATACGTGTTCCAAATTGGAGAATTCAAGTTCAACGGCAGTTCGTTCCTAATTGGAATGGTTGGTGTATTCCATACTTCTAGCGATTGGATTTCACTCAAAACTCACCAAATGACTCCTCCCACCATATTATGATGTTGCCCAAGTTTTGGGCTCGATCCGAAATCAATAGGTCTTCCAAATTGGACAATTGAAGTTCAACGGTAGTTCGTTCCTAATTGGAATGGTTGGTGTATTCCATACTTCTAGCGATTGGATTTCACTCAAAACTCACCAAATGACTCCTCCCACCATATTATGATGTTGCCCAAGTTTTGGAATCGATCCGAAATCAATAGGTCTTCCAAATTGGACAATTCAAGTTCAACGGCAGTTCGTTCCTAATTGGAGAGGTTGGTGTATTCCATACTTCTAGAAATTGGATTTCACTCAAAACTCCCCAAATGACTCCTCCCACCATATTATGATGTTGCCCAAGTTTGGGGCTCGATCCGAAATCAATAGGTGTGAGAAATTGGACAATTCAAGTTCAACGGCAGTTCGTTCCTAACTGGAGCGGTTGGTGTATTCCATACTTCTAGCGATTGGATTTCACTCAAAACTCACCAAATGACTCCTTCCACCATATTATGATTTTTCCCATGTTTTGGGCTCGATCCGAATTCAACAGGAGTGAGAAATTTGTCAATTCAATTTCAACGACAGTTCTTTCCTAATTGGAGTGGTTGGTGTATTCCACACTTCTACCGATTGGATTTCACTCAAAACTCACCAAATGACTCCTCTCACCATATTATGTTGTAGCCCAAGTTTTGGGCTCGATCCGAAATAAATTGTTCTTCCAAATTGGACAATTCAAGTTCAACGGCAGTTCGTTCCTAATTGGAGTGGTTGGTGTATTCCACACTTCTAGCGATTGGATTTTACTCAAAACTCCCCAAATGACTCCTCCCACCATATTATGATGTTGCCCAAGTTTTGGGCTCGATCCGAAATCAATGGGTGTTCCAAATTGGAGAATTCAAGTTCAACGGCAGTTCGTTCCTAATTGGAGTGGTTGGTGTATTCCATACTTCTAGCGATTGGATTTCACTCAAAACTCTCCAAATGACTCCTCCCACCATATTATGATGTTGCACAAGTTTTGGGCTCGATCCGAAATCAATGGGTGTTCCAAATTGGACAATTCAAGTTCAACGGCAGTTCGTTCCTAATTGGAGTGGTTGGTGTATTCCATACTTCTAGCGATTGGATTTCACTCAAAACTCAACAAATGACTCCTCCCACCATATTATGATGTTGCCCAAGTTTTGGGCTCGATCAGAAATAAATACGTGTGAGAAATTGGACAATTCAAGTTCAACGGCAGTTCGTTCCTAATTGGAGTGGTTGGTGTATTCCATACTTCTAGCGATTGGATTTCACTCAAAACTCACCAAATGACTCCTCCCACCATATTATGATGTTGCCCAAGTTTTGGGCTCGATCCGAAATCAGTAGGTGTGAGAAATTGGTCAATTCAATTTCAACGAAAGTTCGTTCCTAATTGAAGTCGTTGGTGTATTCCATACTTCTTGGTTTTGGATTTCACTCAAAACTCACCAAATGACTCCTCCCACCATATTAGGATGTTGCCCAAGTTTTGGGCTCGATCCGAAATCAATAGGTTTGAGAAATTGGACAATTCAAGTTCAACGGCAGTTCGTTCCTAATTGGAGTGGTTGGTGTATTCCATACTTCTAACGATTGGATTTTACTCAAAACTCACCAAATGACTCCTCCCACCATATTATGATGTTGCCCAAGTTTTGGGCTCGATCCGAAATCAATAGGTGTGAGAAATTGGACAATTCAAGTTCAACGGCAGTTCGTTCCGAACTGGAGTGGTTGGTGTATGCCATACTTCTAGCGATTGGATTTCACTCAAAGCTCACAAAATGACTCCTCCCACCATATTATGATGTTGCCCAAGTTTTGGGCTCGATCCGAAATCAATACGTGTTCCAAATTGGACAATTCAATTTCAACGGCAGTTCGTTCCTAATTGGAGTGGTTGGTGTATTCCATACTTCTAGCGATTGGATTTTACTCAAAACTCCTCAAATGACTCCTCCCACCATATTATGATGTTGCCCAAGTGTTGGGCTCGATCCGAAATCAATGGGTGTTCCAAATTGGACAATTCAAGTTCAACGGCAGTTCGTTCCTAATTGGAGTGGTTGGTGTATTCCATACTTCTAGCGATTGGATTTCACTCAAAACTCACCAAATGACTCCTCCCACCATATTATGATGTTGCACAAGTTTTGGGCTCGATCCGAAATCAATGGGTGTTCCAAATTGGACAATTCAAGTTCAACGGCAGTTCGTTCCTAATTGGAGTGGTTGGGGTATTCCACACTTCTAGCGATTGGATTTCACTCAAAACTCAACAAATGACTCCTCCCACCATATTATGATGTTGCCCAAGTTTTGGGCTCGATCAGAAATAAATACGTGTGAGAAATTGGACAATTCAAGTTCAACGGCAGTTCGTTCCTAATTGGAGTGGTTGGTGTATTCCATACTTCTAGCGATTGGATTTCACTCAAAACTCACCAAATGACTCCTCCCACCATATTATGATGTTGCCCAAGTTTTGGGCTCGATCCGAAATCAATAGGTGTGAGAAATTGGTCAATTCAATTTCAACGAAAGTTCGTTCCTAATTGGAGTGGTTGGTGTATTCCATACTTCTTGGTTTTGGATTTCACTCAAAACTCACCAAATGACTCCTCCCACCATATTAGGATGTTGCCCAAGTTTTGGGCTCGATCCGAAATCAATAGGTGTGAGAAATTGGACAATTCAAGTTCAACGGCAGTTCGTTCCTAATTGGAGTGGTTGGTGTATTCCATACTTCTAACGATTGGATTTTACTCAAAACTCACCAAATGACTCCTGCCACCATATTATGATGTTGCCCAAGTTTTGGGCTCGATCCGAAATCAATAGGTGTGAGAAATTGGACAATTCAAGTTCAACGGCAGTTCGTTCCGAACAGGAGTGGTTGGTGTATGCCATACTTCTAGCGATTGGATTTCACTCAAAACTCACCAAATGACTCCTCCCACCATATTATGATGTTGCCCAAGTTTTGGGCTCGATCCGAAATCAATACGTGTTCCGAATTGGACAATTCAATTTCAACGGCAGTTCGTTCCTAATTGGAGTGGTTGGTGTATTCCATACTTCTAGCGATTGGATTTTACTCAAAACTCCCCAAATGACTCCTCCCACCATATTATGATGTTGCCCAAGTTTTGGGCTCGATCCGAAATCAATGGGTGTTCCAAATTGGACAATTCAAGTTCAACGGCAGTTCGTTACTAATTGGAGTGGTTGGTGTATTCCATACTTCTAGCGATTGGATTTCACTCAAAACTCACCAAATGACTCCTCCCACCATATTATGATGTTGCACAAGTTTTGGGCTCGATCCGAAATCAATGGGTGTTCCAAATTGGATAATTCAAGTTCAACGGCAGTTCGTTCCTAATTGGAGTGGTTGGTGTATTCCATACTTCTAGCGATTGGATTTCACTCAAAACTCAACAAATGACTCCTCCCACCATATTATGATGTTGCCCAAGTTTTGGGCTCGATCAGAAATCAATACGTGTGAGAAATTGGATAATTCAATTTCAACGGTAGTTCGTTCCTAATTGGAGTGGTTGGTGTATTCCATACTTCTAGCGATTGGATTTCCCTCAAAACTCACCAAATGACTCCTCCCACCATATTATGATGTTGCCCAAGTTTTGGGCTCGATCCGAATTCAATAGGTGTGAGAAATTGGTCAATTCAATTTCAACGACAGTTCTTTCCTAATTGGAGTGGTTGGTGTATTCCATACTTCTAGCGATTGGATTTCACTCAAAACTCACCAAATGACTCCTCCCACCATATTATGATGTTGCCCAAGTTTGGGGCTCGATCCGAAATCAATAGGTGTGAGAAATTGGACAATTCAAGTTCAACGGCAGTTCGTTCCTAATTTGAGTGGTTGGTGTATTCCATACTTCTAGTGATTGGATTTCTCTTCAAACTCACCAAATGACTCCTCCCCCCATATTATGTTGTTGCCCAAGTTTTGGGCTCGATCCGAAATCAGTAGGTGTGAGAAATTGGACAATTCAACTTCAACGGCAGTTCGTTCCTTATTGGAGTGGTTGGTGTATTCCATACTTCTAGCGATTGGATTTCACTCAAAACTCACCAAATGACTCCTCCGACCATATTATGATGTTGCCCAAGTTTTGGGCTCGATCCGAAATCAATACGTGTTCCAAATTGGACAATTCAAGTTCAACGGCAGTTCGTTCCTAATTGGAGTGGTTGGTGTATTCCATACTTCTAGTGATTGGATTTCTCTTCAAACTCACCAAATGACTCCTCCCCCCATATTATGTTGTTGCCCAAGTTTTGGGCTCGATCCGAAATCAGTAGGTGTGAGAAATTGGACAATTCAACTTCAACGGCAGTTCGTTCCTTATTGGAGTGGTTGGTGTATTCCATACTTCTAGCGATTGGATTTCACTCAAAACTCACCAAATGACTCCTCCCACCATATTATGATGTTGCCCAAGTTTTGGGCTCGATCCGAAATCAATACGTGTTCCAAATTGGACAATTCAAGTTCAACGGCAGTTCGTTCCTAATTGGAGTGGTTGGTGTATTCCATACTTCTAGTGATTGGATTTCTCTTCAAACTCACCAAATGACTCCTCCCCCCATATTATGTTGTTGCCCAAGTTTTGGGCTCGATCCGAAATCAGTAGGTGTGAGAAATTGGACAATTCAACTTCAACGGCAGTTCGTTCCTTATTGGAGTGGTTGGTGTATTCCATACTTCTAGCGATTGGATTTCACTCAAAACTCACCAAATGACTCCTCCGACCATATTATGATGTTGCCCAAGTTTTGGGCTCGATCCGAAATCAACAGGTGTGAGAAATTGGACAATTCTAGTTCAACGGCAGTTCGTTCCTAATTGGAGTGGTTGGTGTATTCCATACTTCTAGCGATTGGATTTCGCTCAAAACTCACCAAATGACTCCCCCCACCATATTATGATGTTGCCCAAGTTCTGGGCTCGATCCGAAATCAATAGGTGTTCCAAATTGGAAAATTCAAGTATAACGGCAGTTCGTTCCTAACTGGAGTGGTTGGTGTATTCCATACTTCTAGCGATTGGATTTCACTCAAAACTCACCAAATGACTCCTCCCACCATATTATGATGTTGCCCAAGTTTTGGGCTCGATCCGAAATCAATAGGTGTTCCAAATTGGACAATTCAAGTTCAACGGCAGTTCGTTCCTAACTGGAGTGGTTGGTGTATTCCATACTTCTAGCGATTGGATTTCACTCAAAACTCACCAAATGACTCCTCCGACCATATTATGATGTTGCCCAAGTTTTGGGCTCGATCCGAAATCAATAGGTGTGAGAAATTGGACAATTCAAGTTCAACGGCAGTTCGTTCCTAATTGGAGTGGTTGGGGTATTCCATACTTCTAGCAATTGGATTTCACTCAAAACTCACCAAATGACTCATCCCACCGTATTATGATGTTGCACAAATTTGGGGCTCGATCCGAAATCAATAGGTGTGAGAAATTGGACAATTCAAGTTCAACGGCAGTTCGTTCCTAATTGGAGTGGTTGGTGTATTCCATACTTCTAGCCTTTGGATTTCACTCAAAACTCAGCAAATGACTCCTCCCACCATATTATGATGTTGCCCAAGTTTTGGGCTCGATCCAAAATCAATAGGTGTTCCAAATTGGACAATTCAAGTTCAACGGCAGTTCGTTCCTAACTGGAGTGGTTGGTGTATTCCATACTTCTAGCGATTGGATTTCACTCAAAACTCACCAAATGACTCCTCCCACCATATTATGATGTTGCCCAAGTTTTGGGCTCGATCTGAAATCAATAGGTGTTCCAAATTGGACAATTCAAGTTCAACGGCAGTTCGTTCCTAATTGGAGTGGTTGGTGTATTCCATACTTCTAGTGATTGGATTTCTGTCCAAACTCACCAAATGACTCCTCCCACCATATTATGATGTTGCCCAAGTTTTGGGATCGATCCGAAATCGATAGGTGTGAGAAATTGGTCAATTCAATTTCAACGACAGTTCTTTCCGAATTGGAGTGGTTGGTGTATTCCATACTTCTAGCGATTGGATTTCACTCAAAACTCAGCAAATGACTCCTCCCACCATTTTATGATGTTGCCCAAGTTTTGGGCTCGATCCGAAATCAATAGGTCTTCCTAATTGGACAATCCAAGTTCAACGGCAGTTCGTTCCTAATTGGAGTGGTTGGTGTATTCCATACTTCTAGCGATTGGATTTCACTCAAAACTCACTAAATGACTCCTCCCACCATGTTATGATGTTGCCCAAGTTTTGGGCTCGATCCGAAATCAATAGGTGTGAGAAATTGGACAATTCAAGTTCAACGGCAGTTCGTTCCTAATTGGAGTGGTTGGTGTATTCCATACTTCTAGCGATTGGATTTCACTCAAAACTCACCAAATGACTCCTCCCACCATATTATGATGTTGCCCAAGTTTTGGGCTCGATCCGAAATCAATTGGTGGGAGAAATTGGTCAATTCAATTTCAACGAAAGTTCGTTCCTAATTGGAGTGGTTGGTGTATTCCATACTTCTAGCGATTGGATTTCACTCAAAACTCACTAAATGACTCCCCCCACCATATTATGATGTTGCCCAAGTTCTGGGCTCGATCCGAAATCAATTGGTGGGAGAAATTGGTCAATTCAATTTCAACGAAAGTTCGTTCCTAATTGGAGTGGTTGGTGTATTCCATACTTCTAGCGATTGGATTTCACTCAAAACTCACTAAATGACTCCCCCCACCATATTATGATGTTGCCCAAGTTCTGGGCTCGATCCGAAATCAATAGGTGTTCCAAATTGGAAAATTCAAGTATAACGGCAGTTCGTTCCTAACTGGAGTGGTTGGTGTATTCCATACATCTAGCGATTGGATTTCACTCAAAACTCACCAAATGACTCCCGCCATCATATTATGATGTTGCCCAAGTTTTGGGCTCGATCCGAAATGAACAGTTCTTCCAAATTGGACAATTCAAGTTCAACGGCAGTTCGTTCCTAATTGGAGTGGTTGGTGTATTCCATACTTCTAGTGATTGGATTTCTCTCCAAACTCACCAAATGACTCCACCCACCATATTATGATGTTGCCAAGTTTTGGCCTCGATCCGAAATTAATAGGTCTTCCAAATTGGACAATTCAAGTTCAACGGCAGTTCGTTCCGAATTGGAGTGGTTGGTGTATTCCATACTTCTAGCGATTGGATTTCACTCAAAACTCACCAAATGACTCCTCCCACCATATTATGATGTTGCCCAAGTTTTGGAATCGATCCGAAATCAATAGGCCTTCCAAATTGGACAATTCAAGTTCAACGGCAGTTCGTTCCTAATTGGAGTGGTTGGTGTATTCCATACTTCTAGTGATTGGATTTCTCTTCAAACTCACCAAATGACTCCTCCCCCCATATTATGTTGTTGCCCAAGTTTTGGGCCCGATCCGAAATCAGTAGGTGTGAGAAATTGGACAATTCAACTTAACGGCAGTTCGTTCCTTATTGGAGTGGTTGGTGTATTCCATACTTCTAGCGATTGGATTTCACTCAAAACTCACCAAATGACTCCTCCGACCATATTATGATGTTGCCCAAGTTTTGGGCTCGATCCGAAATCAATAGGTGTGAGAAATTGGACAATTCAAGTTCAACGGCAGTTCGTTCCTAATTGGAGTGGTTGGGGTATTCCATACTTCTAGCAATTGGATTTCACTCAAAACTCACCAAATGACTCCTCCCACCATATTATGATGTTGCCCAAATTTGGGGCTCGATCCGAAATCGATAGGTGTGAGAAATTGGACAATTCAAGTTCAACGGCAGTTCGTTCCTAATTGGAGTGGTTGGTGTATTCCATACTTCTAGTGATTGGATTTCACTCAAAAGGCACCAAATGACTCCTCCCACCATATTATGATGTTGCCCAAGTTTTGGCCTCGATCCGAAATCAATAGGTGTGAGAAATTGGACAATTCAAGTTCAACGGCAATTCGTTCCTAATTGGAGTGGTTGGTGTATTCCATACTTCTAGCGATTGGATTTCACTCAAAACTCACCAAATGACTCCTCCCACCATATTATGATGTTGCCCAAGTTTTGGGCTCGATCCGAAATCAATAGGTCTTCCAAATTGGACAATTCAAGTTCAACGGCAGTTCGTTCCTAATTGGAGTGGTTGGTGTATTCCATACTTCTAGTGATTGGATTTCTCTCCAAACTCACCAAATGACTCCACCCACCATATTATGATGTTGCTCAAGTTTTGGCCTCGATCCGAAATCAATAGGTCTTCCAAATTGGACAATTCAAGTTCAACGGCAGTTCGTTCCTAATTGGAGTGGTTGGTGTATTCCATACTTCTAGCAATTGGATTTCACTCAAAACTCACCAAATGACTCCTCCCACCATATTATGATGTTGCCCAAATTTGGGGCTCGATCCGAAATCGATAGGTGTGAGAAATTGGACAATTCAAGTTCAACGGCAGTTCGTTCCTAATTGGAGTGGTTGGTGTATTCCATACTTCTAGTGATTGGATTTCACTCAAAAGGCACCAAATGACTCCTCCCACCATATTATGATGTTGCCCAAGTTTTGGCCTCGATCCGAAATCAATAGGTGTGAGAAATTGGACAATTCAAGTTCAACGGCAATTCGTTCCTAATTGGAGTGGTTGGTGTATTCCATACTTCTAGCGATTGGATTTCACTCAAAACTCACCAAATGACTCCTCCCACCATATTATGATGTTGCCCAAGTTTTGGGCTCGATCCGAAATCAATAGGTCTTCCAAATTGGACAATTCAAGTTCAACGGCAGTTCGTTCCTAATTGGAGTGGTTGGTGTATTCCATACTTCTAGTGATTGGATTTCTCTCCAAACTCACCAAATGACTCCACCCACCATATTATGATGTTGCTCAAGTTTTGGCCTCGATCCGAAATCAATAGGTCTTCCAAATTGGACAATTCAAGTTCAACGGCAGTTCGTTCCTAATTGGAGTGGTTGGTGTATTCCATACTTCTAGCAATTGGATTTCACTCAAAACTCACCAAATGACTCCTCCCACCATATTATGATGTTGCCCAAATTTGGGGCTCGATCCGAAATCGATAGGTGTGAGAAATTGGACAATTCAAGTTCAACGGCAGTTCGTTCCTAATTGGAGTGGTTGGTGTATTCCATACTTCTAGTGATTGGATTTCACTCAAAAGGCACCAAATGACTCCTCCCACCATATTATGATGTTGCCCAAGTTTTGGCCTCGATCCGAAATCAATAGGTGTGAGAAATTGGACAATTCAAGTTCAACGGCAGTTCGTTCCTAATTGGAGTGGTTGGGGTATTCCATACTTCTAGCAATTGGATTTCACTCAAAACTCACCAAATGACTCATCCCACCGTATTATGATGTTGCACAAATTTGGGGCTCGATCCGAAATCAATAGGTGTGAGAAATTGGACAATTCAAGTTCAACGGCAGTTCGTTCCTAATTGGAGTGGTTGGTGTATTCCATACTTCTAGTGATTGGATTTCACTCAAAAGGCACCAAATGACTCCTCCCACCATATTATGATGTTGCCCAAGTTTTGGCCTCGATCCGAAATCAATAGGTGTGAGAAATTGGACAATTCAAGTTCAACGGCAGTTCGTTCCTAATTGGAGTGGTTGGGGTATTCCATACTTCTAGCAATTGGATTTCACTCAAAACTCACCAAATGACTCATCCCACCGTATTATGATGTTGCACAAATTTGGGGCTCGATCCGAAATCAATAGGTGTGAGAAATTGGACAATTCAAGTTCAACGGCAGTTCGTTCCTAATTGGAGTGGTTGGTGTATTCCATACTTCTAGTGATTGGATTTCTCTTCAAACTCACCAAATGACTCCTCCCCCCATATTATGTTGTTGCCCAAGTTTTGGGCCCGATCCGAAATCAGTAGGTGTGAGAAATTGGACAATTCAACTTCAACGGCAGTTCGTTCCTTATTGGAGTGGTTGGTGTATTCCATACTTCTAGCGATTGGATTTCACTCAAAACTCACCAAATGACTCCTCCGACCATATTATGATGTTGCCCAAGTTTTGGGCTCGATCCGAAATCAATAGGTCTTCCAAATTGGACAATTCAAGTTCAACGGCAGTTCGTTCCTAATTGGAGTGGTTGGGGTATTCCATACTTCTAGCAATTGGATTTCACTCAAAACTCACCAAATGACTCCTCCCACCATATTATGATGTTGCCCAAATTTGGGGCTCGATCCGAAATCGATAGGTGTGAGAAATTGGACAATTCAAGTTCAACGGCAGTTCGTTCCTAATTGGAGTGGTTGGTGTATTCCATACTTCTAGTGATTGGATTTCACTCAAAAGGCACCAAATGACTCCTCCCACCATATTATGATGTTGCCCAAGTTTTGGGCTCGATCCGAAATCAATAGGTGTGAGAAATTGGACAATTCAAGTTCAACGGCAGTTCGTTCCTAACTGGAGTGGTTGGGGTATTCCATACTTCTAGCAATTGGATTTCACTCAAAACTCACCAAATGACTCCTCCCACCATATTATGATGTTTCCCAAGTTTGGGGCTCGATCCGAAATAAATAGGTGTGAGAAATTGGACAATTCAAGTTCAACGGCAATTCGTTCCTAATTGGAGTGGTTGGTGTATTCCATACTTCTAGCGATTGGATTTCACTCAAAACTCACCAAATGACTCCTCCCACCATATTATGATGTTGCCCAAGTTTTGGGCTCGATCCGAAATCAATAGGTCTTCCAAATTGGACAATTCAAGTTCAACGGCAGTTCGTTCCTAATTGGAGTGGTTGGTGTATTCCATACTTCTAGTGATTGGATTTCTCTCCAAACTCACCAAATGACTCCACCCACCATATTATGATGTTGCTCAAGTTTTGGCCTCGATCCGAAATCAATAGGTCTTCCAAATTGGACAATTCAAGTTCAACGGCAGTTCGTTCCTAATTGGAGTGGTTGGTGTATTCCATACTTCTAGTGATTGGATTTCTCTTCAAACTCACCAAATGACTCCTCCCCCCATATTGTGTTGTTGCCCAAGTTTTGGGCTCGATCCGAAATCAATAGGTGTGAGAAATTGGACAATTCAACTTCAACGGCAGTTCGTTCCTAATTGGAGTGGTTGGTGTATTCCATACTTCTAGCGATTGGATTTCACTCAAAACTCACCAAATGACTCCTCCCACCATATTATGATGTTGCCCAAGTTTTGGGCTTGATCCGAAATCAATAGGTGTTCCAAATTGGAAAATTCAAGTATAACGGCAGTTCGTTCCTAACTGGAGTGGTTGGTGTATTCCATACATCTAGCGATTGGATTTCACTCAAAACTCACCAAATGACTCCTCCCATCATATTATGTTGTTGCCCAAGTTTTGGGCTCGATCCGAAATCAATAGTTGTGGGAAATTGGTCAATTCAATTTCAACGAAAGTTCGTTCCTAATTGGGGTGGTTGGTGTATTCCAAACTTCTAGCGTTTGGATTTCAATCAAAACTCACCAAATAACTCCTCCCACCATATTATGATCTTGCCCAAGTTTTGGGCTCGATCCGAAATGAACAGGTCTTCCAAATTGGACAATTCAAGTTCAACGGCAGTTCGTTCCTAATTGGAGTGGTTGGTGTATTCCATACTTCTAGCGATTGGATTTCACTCAAAACTCACCAAATGACTCCTCCCACCATATTATGATGTTGCCCAAGTTTTGGGCTCGATCCGAAATCAATAGGTGTGAGAAATTGGACAATTCAAGTTCAACGGCAGTTCATCCGAGCTGTGTAGGTTGCTGAAACAAAGCTTGCAATATGACCTACGGAACTGGACTGGCAGGGGGCTGTAGCCAAAATGAGTTTGTCTTTTAAGCTCTTCTTCCATTCATCCAAATTAGGCCTTAACATGCTTGAATTGCATGAATTATGCTCTCTTGCTCTATTGGCCTACAAAACACACAAAGGGAGGGAAATAACTTAGAATTATAGGAACTAAGCAAAAGAAGTAAGTAAATTGGGCATGTATATGTATGAAATTATGAGCTTAACAATGATACCCAGCATTTCTTCCTGCAAACTCAAGGAAAAACATCAAAAAATTCAGAAACAAAAAAAATGGCATCCTCATGCGCTCACCTTGATGATCTCAACCTTGAATTGTCCCTTGCACCTCCGAATGCCCAAATAAGGGCTCCTCCAACTCCTGTCTTCCCAAACTCCACATATCATCACGGCACGGCCTCAAACTTTGCTGAGGCAATACCGAACTTTACTGAGGCAATGCCGAACAGAGCAGTGCTGTTGGGTGGCATGATTGGCAGTATACTCACACCGGCAGATCATCTGCATGTGGCACGTAGGTCTGACAAGATGGCAGTGGATGAGTCCCACTCTTTATCTGTGCTCCATGCGGTCTCGGCTACCAATTTGGGCATGCGATTACTGGCGAGGATGCGGGAGTGCACAGCGCTGAACGAGGAAGTGGCTTCCTTGAAGGCTATGGTGGCAGATTTGCAGAAGCGGCTCTATTGTGCCACTCAGCATGTGGAAGCACTGCAGAGGATAAATGATGACCATGTAGAGCTGCTGCAGATTCTACAAGTGCGAGACAATAGAGGCAAGCCATGATGAAGATGAAGATGAAGAAGAAGAAAAAGTTGTTTTTTTAATTTTACTAGAATGTGTTTTTTTTTTTTTTTTTTTTTTTTTTTTTTTTTGGTAATGTAGAGTTTGGAGTGAAAATAAAAATGTGTTTTAACACTCAGAAATAAACTAACTAACCATACCACGTAAATAAAATACATAAACTAACTTAACATAACAAAAACAAAAACAAATACTCAACAGAAAAGATAACAAAGAAAATAAATAAAAAACTCAATTTAAAAACACACGAATATACAAGCAACTCACGGATGACCAGTTAAGGGCCTCAGAAAACACAGCCAGGGGATCCGGGAAGGTTGGAGGGGTCACAATGGTCCCGCTTAAAACCCAAACTTCTTAGACACCGAAGGTGTCGCCTAAAGAACTCCTAGACACTGTATTGACGGAAGTGCTCACTGGAATTACCACGAGTCAGCTCATATAAAAAATCTTTTTTTATTTTCTTATAAAAGAAATAGAAAATTAAATTTATTGAAATAATAACAAAACAACTAAAGAGAAAGGATTGGAATACTCCCCCTTGAAGCGATTAGGTCGAGCGTGATGCATTTGGAGGTCGCGACTTCTCCCACTACTCCACACTTCCTATCTTTATGATTGAAGTTGCCTTCTCTTTCCCTTTATTATTGAACTATAATAAATTGCTAAAACCAACACACAAACTTGAAATGGAATTAAAAGGATTAGGAATGAACAATAGAGAACTAAGTAGACTTTAAACATTATAAATAAAAAAAAGTAGGAAAACCAAATAGAATCAAGCAATGTTACCGATCCCCGGCAACGGCGCCAAAAACTTGTTGCTTCGATTCAGCTGCACCAAAATAGATTCAGCTGCATCCTCAACTTGTGATACTCGCAAGTGCACGAGCCGTTTGGTAGTATAGCATATGTAAGTGCGAGGTCGATCCCACGAGGATTGGTGATTGAATGATCCAATTTGTTTCCCCTACACAAAATAGAAATGAAAAAGAAAATAAATAAAACAAGAAAAAAAAGGAAATAACTCAAGCAAATAAGTTCCCAAGTTCAATTAGATTAACGGATTGATTCTAGCTAAAGTATGATTAAGCCATGGTGTTTGGTCATAACCTTGTGTTCCTAATTCCCTAATTTGATCATTTGTTGTCTAACCTAAAACTAAGCATTAGGAACCCATTAAGCATAGAAGAACAATTTAAACAACGAAGCATGTATCTAATCCCTGTTGTCGAATGTCCATACATACTCTTCCTATTCATAGTTCAATTCGAATTAAAGCATGGTGTCTACTCTTAATTCAAACCAAGATAGCTAACATGCAAGCCTAAATGGTGATCAATCATTCAAACTAGCATATTAACTTATAAGCATAATGAATAAGAACAAAAATCATAATTGAAACTTGGAAACTAATTAAACTTGAATACTTAAGAAAGAATGTACATTACAAATAAAAGTAAAGTGGAACTAAGAAAACTTGAAGGAAAATGTAGTAAAATCATTTTGTTACAACAATTGACAACTTGAAAGGAAACTAAGAGAATTTAAGGGAGAGAAGGGAAGGGAGCTCTAGAGAAGTGTTTGAGAGCTCCCCCCCTTGGGGTGTGTTTTGAAGCTTGAAGGCTTCTCTATTTATAGAGCTAAGAGGGAGGAACAACATGATGAAATCCAACACCACCATTCCTCTTTTAATACAACCCATAACTCACACTTCATCTTGTCTATGTTAGTGTGGTTGGAATCAATCTCATCCCATACTTCTTTTGCTGCACCTCAAGCTTTCTTCACATGGGATCAAAGGTGATCAATTGCGGCTGCCTTTTGCTGCCAACCCATGTGGTCTTCTTTTGGTTGTTGAACAAAAACGAGTCTTCTGAACCAGACTTGGTGTAGGAAGGCCAGAGGTTTCAAAACTTATCCAATGGGGCTCAAATTTGGATATGTTATAGTAGACACCCATTGGAACAACTTCTATGAAGAAAGTATTTCCATCGGACCAGTAGAAGTGTGCGTTTTGGCCCTTGCAAGTTGGCAGCCGAACAGAGACTGGAATTGACTTCATTTTATTTCTTTGCTTTACATGCATGCACATGCTTTCTCTATAATAACTCCAGCATGTACCAACTTGATCCTTTAGAATTTCATAGCTGGAATGCCTCCCCACTTCACTCATTATGTTGGATCCAAAGTCAGTTGCAGCATGGGTGAGGCACATGGCTTAAAGGAGGAGACAAGGCTCAAAGCTGGCAGCTGCAAATCCTCCTGGGCATGGTTCAGTGTTGGACGGGCTAAGGACTCCACATATGTTCAATTGGGCTGAATTTTGGATATGTTATACTAGACACCCAATTGAACAACTTCTATGAAGAATGACTCCTCATCCAAGTTGTGCAGATTGCTGAAATGAGACCTGAAAGGTGACTTACGAAACTGGACTGACAAGAAGTGTGGCCCAACTTTGGTTTTGTCTTTAAGCTCTTGCTCTTTGCCAATCAGCCCTTAACATGCATGGATTGCATCAAATGTGATCTCTTGCTATCTTAACCTACAAAACACACAAATAGAGGTAAGTGACTCAAAATAAAGAGAAAATAAGCAAAATCACTAAGTAAAGAAGGCATGCAAGTGTATGAAATTATGGAGTTATGAAAACAGAAAATGGATTAAAAGCACAAGTTTAACTCAATAACATAACCAAATCATAAGCTAGAAGGGTACAAAATGATATACAATTATGAACCGATCATCACTCAAAACTCACCAAATGACTCCTCCCACCGTATTATGATGTTTCACAACTCTTTGGGTCATGCAACAAATTCCCCAATCTTAGTTTTCACACAATTTCAAAAATCATACCAAGCACAAATGCAACTTCAAATCTCACCAAAGTTGTCCTCTCACAAATGAATCACTCAGAAGAGGGCTACAATGCAACACTCAGTTATAAACATGAGATTAGAGTTAAATCATAAGGGACTTAACTCAAAAATAGGAAGATGAAGAACTTGCATTAATATGATCTCAAGAAGGATGCCAAACACTTAAAAGTAAGAAAATGCATGCAATTCAACCACATGACATTTAAGATCAATTTAGGTCTTTAAGATAGGTTGAAATGGGGCCAAGGGTGTAAGGTGAGTGAGAAATGAAGGGTATGGATAATACAAAGTCCAAGGAACTCAAAATGTAAGAGCATAAAATAATTGTTTACAAGACTTCGAATCATCATGATTAGATTTTTTTTCTTTTACATGATCAAAACTCCTTATACCTTCATTTACATTGATTCACACTCCTTTCCAAACACCAATTTATTTTGAAGGCCCAAAAATGAATTTTTAATCAACAACCACTTAATCACAACTTTTTTTTTTTTCTTTCACCAATTGAGTGAAGTTTCTTTTTTTTTTTTTCTTTTTTTTTTCTTTATGTAATATCCCTTCCCAAACTTAGCATGAAAAACACATCCGAATTAGAGCTCATGAGTTCCTTAGAAAGGTAAATATTTGTTTTTCGGGCTAAGGTGAGGAAATATAATTGGTAAAATGAAAGAAAAGGTTACATGTAGGCTCAAAATGGTAAACAATGGAAAATCATGCTTAAGCATGCATAAGGTTAGCTTGAAAGGCACAAACGATCCAAAGAGGGCCTTAATATCACTTCTTAAATGTCATGAAATCAAATTGCATAAGAATGAATGACTTTTAAGTGTTCAACCAAATCAATGAATAATGAGATCAAACAACAACTTTGATGACAAGAAAATAAGAGTATGTGTATAACACTCATGAAATGAAGCACAAGGCTCAAAAGCTCACATTATATGGTTATATAAGTTTAATTTATGCTTGATACAATTCTTTGGGTCATGCAAATCCTTTAATTGGAAAAATATGGAACAAATGGCAAGTGCAAAGAAGGTTTCAAACATATCATGCTAGAACGATGCCAAATTTATTTATTTAATTTTTTTTTGAAATAAAAATTTACAAGGAAAAAAATAATAATAATAAAATTCAATTTTCATTTAAGTCATGCAAACATTTATCACAATCTCATCAACTGTGTTCGGAAAGTGACTCAAAACAAAACAAGACTCAAAATATAGAAAAAAAGAAAAACAAGCAAGAAATTAATTAAATTTTTTTTTATTTTATAATTTTAAGAAAAACCAAATTTACTTGCTAAACTCCAATACCCCCAAATCTAGAAATGAACATTGTCCTCAATGTTTAAAAATTAGGAACAAGCAATGTCATAACAAGAAATGAAAGGTACTAAAGTAAGTAAATATAAAATCACAAAACACACTAGAATTAAAATACAAAAATAAAATAATTACAAAATAAAAATTACAAAACAAACAAACAAATAAAAAAGAAACGAAACAGTAAAACACTCGAAACAAAAAGCCCTAAACAAACAATCTTACGCAAACCAAAACCCAAACGATTGAAAGCCCAACCCAAAAGAAGGTTAACTCACTTTGAAACCTAAACAACGGTGAAAACCCGACCCACAATGAAATCCGAAGCCCACATATTTTTTTTATTTATTATTTTTTTATTTTTAAGAAGAAACGTGAATTGGGAGCGCAAATGCGGGATTTCTGAAAAGAGAAAATGTGGTCTCTAATGCCTCGGTTCCTGGGAAGTCACGGGAAAAAGAGGTGAGGGATGTGTCGGCGCGCAGAGGCCGCTTTCACATCCCCCAAGCCAGAATTATTGGCCTCTTGGGTGAAGCGGGACGACTTTTTCACTTTGAAGGTTGTGAAAGGTGAAAATGCAATTAAGGGGAGGTTTGGGAAATGGGTGCGGCGATATGTAGAGATAAGCCGTAAGGGCCGCACATAACCCAGAACCGCAGCGGCTAGGGTTTAGCAGACTAAGTCTATAAAAAGGTAAAAAGAACGGGTGAAAAACACAAACTCAGAAACACACAAAACAGAAAAGAAAGAAGAACAAAGAGTGAGAAATCAAATGGCCTCTTCCTACCCTTTTTCGTTGGATCTCAACCTAGCTCCACCGACTCAGACACGAGGCCAAGCAGCGGCACCAGTATGGATGCCTTACTTTGCTTCCGCACGGGGGCCTGTGACAGTAACTGACTCAATACTCCTGGACAACGATGTTGCCATTGGAGTGGCTAGAAATTTAGTGACTCCTAAAGATATACGTGTGCTGGGGACAAGGGATGACAACCGGGTCGTGAGCGATGCCCTGGCACTGAGCGTGCAGAGTACGGCAACAGTCGCAAGTTTGGGTCATCGCCTACTTGCGAAGTCCCATGAGGTAGAGGTGCTAAAGGGTCAGTTGGCGGCGGAGCGAAGTATGGTTGAAGAGTGTCAGAGTGCTATAAAAAGCTTGAAAAGGGAGAGGGCAAGGATAGTGGAGGTGAATCGACACTAGCTAGAAGTATTGCGGGACGAGAATAAAAACCTATCAAAGATGGTAGAGTTGTACTCTCGCGACATGCGAAAACAGCTGGAGGACCTAGACCGACCGGGTAAACGCAAGCAAGCAGATCGCGAGAGTAGTTACGCTCAAGCTAAGATTGCGATCTTTGGGAGCTCAAGTGATGAGCCCCAAGAGGCTGTGCGTGAAGCCCCGGAAGAGGATAGCCAGAGGGCCAAACTCAAAGCTCCAATGGTCGAGACACCGAGCACTGTGAAGAAATGATTTCTACTGCTAATTGTTGTTTTTATTTTATTTTGTTGTTTTTGTAATTTCGTTATTTTATTTCGGAAATAAAAGTAAAGTTGCAGAAGGAAAAAGAAAACGGAAAAGAAAGCACAGTTCCCTAACTAAAATAAAATAAAGATGATAGCCGAAAGGGAAAAGCAACAACACAAAGCTCTAGAAAATGAAAGTAACGGGCAAAAACACAAAACACCAGAAAACACGGAAAAAAGAAAAGTAAAGTGAAAGTTAATGTGCTCCCCCTTGAAGCGATTAGGTCGAGCATGCCCGGGAAATCCGAAATGGTGTTGGCTCTCTCTCATCAGCATATGTCTATTTAAACCACACCTCTGCAAGCGGATGATTGTTAAGCTCATAATTTCATACATATACATGCCCAATTTACTTACTTCTTTTGCTTAGTTCCTATAATTCTAAGTTATTTCCCTCCCTTTGTGTGTTTTGTAGGCCAATAGAGCAAGAGAGCATAATTCATGCAATTCAAGCATGTTAAGGCCTAATTTGGATGAATGGAAGAAGAGCTTAAAAGACAAACTCATTTTGGCTACAGCCCCCTGCCAGTCCAGTTCCGTAGGTCATATTGCAAGCTTTGTTTCAGCAACCTACACAGCTCGGATGAGGCAGAATTCTTCATGAAAGTTGTTCCAATGGGTGTGTACTATAACATATCCAAAAGTCAGCCCCATTGGATAAATATGGAGTCTGTTACCTAGCAAACACAGAGCCATGCTCAGGATGGATTTTATCAGCGCGCAAAATGAGTTAGCAATTTGTTTTGGCCTTAACTTCCTCCTCCGACCTTGGATTGGCCCAAATGACATATGGCTGGAAAGAAGACATTCTGAACTTCAATTTCGAGTGCTTAAAGTCCTAATTTTATTAAGAGAAGCCCAAGTTGTAAGCCCTTGAAGTTGCTGGTTATGCTGACCTCAGCATGTGCTGGTTGGATGCTTGGTCATGGTGAGCTAGGTATGAGCTATCATTTCTGGTTGGAAGCTTGGTCATGGTGACATGAAGATGAGCTAGGGCTGCTGGTGGGATCTATTGGTGAAGTGCATCAACCAATTCAGATTTTATAATGCAAGTGTTGTATGCATTAGTGAAGTGCATCAACCAATTCATCTTTTATAATGCAAGTGTTGTATGCATTAGCCATATTGAATTCAGATTTGTCACTCCCCTCTCCCTATAAATACCACATTGTTGTGTAGATACAGCTGCACCAAAATGGGTTCAACTGCATCCTCAACTTGTGATACTCGCAAGTGCACGAGCCGTTCGGTAGTATAGCGTATGTAAGTGCGAGGTCGATCCCATGAGGATTGGTGATTGAATGATTCAATTCATTTTCCCTACACAAAACAGAAATGAAAACAAAAGGAAATAAATAAAACAAGGAGGAAAGAAAATAACTAACTCAAGCAAATAAGTTCCCAAGTTCAATTAGATTAATGGATTGATTCTATCTAAAGTATGATTAAGCCATGGTGTGTGGTCATAACCTTGTGTTCCTAATTCCCTAATTTGATCATTTGTTGTCTAACCTAAAATTAAGCATTAGGAACCCATTAAGCATAGAAGAACAATTTAAACAACCAAGCATGTATCTAATCCCTGTTGTCGAATGTCCATACATACTCTTCCTATTCATAGTTCAATTCGAATTAAAGCATGGTGTATACTCTTAATTCAAACCAAGATAGCTAACATGCAAGCCTAAATGGTGATCAATCATTCAAACTAGCATATTAACTTATAAGCATAATGAATAAGAACAAAAACCATAATTGAAACTTGGAAACTAATTAAACTTGAATACTTAAGAAAGAATGTACATTACAAGAAAAATAAATTACAACTTAGAGAACATTAAAGAGAGCATTTGTGGAAGGAAGGGAATGGGAATTGTGTTTGAGAAACTTGAGAAGAAGAGAAGGGAGAAGTGTTTGTGAAGTGTTTGAGATTTAATGAAAAGAAAATTTAGTAGAAGGATCTTATTACAACAATTGAGAACTACAAAAGGGAAACTAAGAGAATTTGAGGGAGAGAAGGGAAGGGAGCTCTAGAGAAGTGTTTGAGAGCTCCCCCCCTTGGGGTGTGTTTACAAGCTTAGAGAACTTCCCTATTTATAAGCCTAGGGGAAGTGAAAATCTGAATTCAATATGGCTAATGCATACAACACTTGTTTTATAAAATCTGAAATGGTTGATGCACTTGTATTAGAAAATCTAAATTGGGTGATGCACTTGTATTAGAAAATCTTGAATTGGTTGATGCACTTCACCAATAGATCCCACCAGCAGCCCTAGCTCATCTTCATGTCACCATGACCAAGCTTCCAACCAGAAATGATAGCTCATACCTAGCTCACCATGACCAAGCATCCAACCAGCACATGCTGAGGTCAGCATGACCAGCAACTTCAAGGGCTTACAACTTGGGCTTCGCTTAATCAAATTAGGACTTTAAGCACTCGAAATTGAAGTTCAGAATGTCTTCGTTCCAGCCATATTTTATTTGGGCCAATCCAAGGTCGGAGGAAGAAGTTAAGGCCAAAACAAATTGCTAACTCATTTTGCGC
This sequence comes from Prunus avium, assembly GCF_965620075.1. Classification (NCBI taxonomy): domain Eukaryota; kingdom Viridiplantae; phylum Streptophyta; class Magnoliopsida; order Rosales; family Rosaceae; genus Prunus; species Prunus avium. Next base: position 21,038,069 of record NC_142286.1, on the reverse strand, counting down.
GCTGATAAAATCCATCCTGAGCATGGTTCTGTGTTTGCTAGGTAACAGACTCCATATTTATCCAATGGGGCTGAATTTTGGATATGTTATAGTATACACCCATTGGAACAACTTTCATGAAGAATGTGGCCTCATCCGAGCTATGTAGGTTGCTGAAACAAAGCTTGCAATATGACCTACGAAACTGGGCTGGCAGGGGACTGTAGCCAAAATTGAGTTTGTCTTTAAGCTCTTCATCCATTCATCCAAATTAGGCCCTAACATGCATGGATTCCATCATTTACTATCCAAAGCCCTCATTATTACCTAAAGCTCAATGAACTGAAAGATAAACACAAAAAGGATTAAAAGCACAAGTTTAACTCAAAAACATAACCAAATCATAAGCTAGAAGGGTACAAAATGATATACAATTATGAACCGATCAAATACCCCCAAACCTAGATTTTGCTAGTCCTCGAGCAAAACAACACAAAACAAAGTTAAAAACAAAACAAGAAGTTAACTAGACCACTTTCGTAGGTAACTCGATTGCATTGAGCGAATGCGACAAGCCTTTAAACCTCTAGGCATCCCTAGTAGGAGGAGTTGTGTCTCCTGAGGGTTTAACAGTTACGATACCCACAAACGTTTTTCTAACTCTACAAAACAAAATGGTTAGAAAACTTATTAGATTTGTTAGTTCTTAAGCAAAACCAAAACCAAAAACAAACATAAAAATAAAAACAAAACACAAAACACAAAAAACAAAAAAAATCAAAATCAAAATAAAAACTCAAAACAATCTTTCCGAACATTTTGTGAAGAGAAATGACTCATGCACATGACTTAAACGTTTTGACAATAAAAGCTCAATTTTAGACATTATTCACAAAGCGGCAAAGTTCAAAACATAATATGCTCAAAGTGTAGTAGTGTGATAGCCAAATGCAACAAATTCCCCAATCTTAGTTTCCACACAATTTCAAAAATCATACCAAGCACAAATGCAACTTCAAATCTCACCAAAGTTGTCCTCTCACAAATGAATCACTCAGAAGAGGGCTACAATGCAACACTCAGTTATAGACATGGGATTAGAGTTAAACCATAAAGGAGTTAACTCAAAATAGGAAGATGAAGAACTTGCATTAATATGATCTCAAGAAGGATGCCAAACACTTAAAAGTAATAAAATGCATGCAATTCAACCACATGACATTTAAGATCAATTTAGGTCTTTAGCATAGGTTGTAATGGGGCCAAGGGTGTAAGGTGAGTAAGAAATGAAGGTTATGGATAAAACAAAGTCCAAGAAACTCAAAATATAAGAGCATAAAACAATTGTTTACAAGACTTCGAATCATCACGATTAGATTTTTTCTTTTACGCGATCAAAACTCTTTATACCTTCATTTACAATGATTCATACTCCTTTCCTTAAACACCAATTTATTTTGAAGGCCCAAAAATGAAACCCAAAAATGAAATTTCATTCAACCATCACTTAATCACAACTTTTCTCTTTTCTTTCACCAATTGAGTGAATTTTTTTCTTTTTTTTTTCTTTATGTAATATCCCTTCCCAAACTTAGCATGAAAAACACAACCGAATTAGAGCTCATGAGTTCCTTAGAAAGGTAAATTCTTGTTTTTCGGGCTAAGGCGAGGAAATATAATTGGTAAAATGAAAGAAAAGGTTTACATGTAGGCTCAAAATGGTTAACAATGGAAAATCATGCTTAAGCATGCATAAGGTTAGCTTGAAAGGCACAAACGATCCAAAGAGGGCCTTAATATCACTTCTTAAATGTCATGAAATCAAATTGCATAAGAATGAATGACTTTTAAGTGTTCAACCAAATCAATGAATAATGAGATCAAACAACAACTTTGATGACAAGAAAATAAGAGTATGTGTATAACACTCATGAAATGAAGCACAAGGCTCAAAAGCTCACATTATATGGTTATATAAGTCTAATTTATGCTTGATACAATTCTTTGGGTCATGCAAATCCTTTAATTGGAAAATTATGAAACAAATGGCAAGTGCAAAGAAGGTTTCGAACATACCATGCTAGAACGATGCCAAATTAATTAATTAATGAATTATTTTATATTTTTTTTTATTTTACAAGAAGAATTTACAAGGAACAAAAATAAATAAAATAAATAAATAAATAAATAAATAAATAAATAAATAAAATTCAATTTTCATTTAAGTCATGCAAACATTTATCACAATCTCATCAAATGTGTTCGGAAAGTGACTCAAAACAAAACAAGACTCAAAATATAGAAAAAAAAAAAAAAAAAAAAGAAAAAAAAAGAAAAAGCAAGAAATATATATATATTTTTTTAATAAGAGAAACTAAATTTACTTGGTAAACTCCAATACCCCCAAACCTAGATATGAACATTGTCCTCAATGTTTAAAAATTAGGAACAAGCAATGTCATAACAAGAAATGAAAGGTACTAAAGTAAATATAAAATCACAAAACACACAAGAATTGAAATAAAATAATTACAAAATAAAAATTACAAACAAAATAAAAAAAATAAAAAATAAAATAAAAATAACGAAACAGTAAAACACTCGAAACAGAAAACAAACAGTCTTACACAAACCAAAACCCAAACGATTGAAAGCCCAACCCAAAAGAAGTTAACAAACTTTGAAACCTAACAACGGTGAAAACCCGAAGCCCACAATGTTATTAATTTATTTTTATTTATTTATTTATTTTAATTTAATGAAACGTGAATTGGGAGTGCGAAGGCGGGTATTTACGAAACAGAAAAAGTGTGGTCCTTGATGCCTTGGTTCCTGGGAAGTCACGGGGAAAATAGGTGAGGGACGTGTCGGCGTGCAGAGGCCGCTTTCACATCCCCCAAGCTAGAATTATTAGACTCGTAGGAAGGCGCGACGACTTTTTCACTTGAAGGTGGTGAAAGGTGAAAATGCAATTAAAGGGGTTGGGAAACGGGTGCGGCGACATATAGAGATAAGCAGTAAGGGCCGCACAGAACTCAGAACCGCAGCGGCTAGGGTTTAGCAGACTAAGTCTATAAAAGGTAAAAAGAAAGGGTAAAAAAACACAAACTCAGAAACACACAAAAGAGAAAAGAAAGAAAGAAGAAAAGAGAGTGAGAAATCAAATGGCCTCTTCCTACCCCTTTTCGTTGGATCTCAACCTAGCTCCACCGACTCAGACACGAGGCCAAGCAGCGGCACCAGTATGGATGCCCTACTTTGCTTCCGCACGGGGGCCTGTGACAGTAACTGACTCAATACTCCTGGACAACGATGTTGCCATTGGAGTGGGCAGAAATCTGGTGACTCCTAAAGATATACGTGTTCTGGGGACAAGAGATGACAACCGGGTCGTGAGCGATGCCCTGGCACTGAGCGTGCAGAGTACGGCAACAGTCGCAAGTTTGGGTCATCGCCTACTTGCGAAGTCCCATGAGGTAGAGGTGCTGAAAGGTCAGTTGGCGGCGGAGCGAAGTATGGTTGAGGAGTGTCAGACTGCTATAAAAAGCTTGAAAAGGGAGAGGTCAAGGATAGTGGAGGTGAATCGACACCAGCTAGAAGTATTGCGGGACGAGAATAGAAACCTATCAAAGATGGTAGAGTTATACTCTCGCGACATGCGAAAACAGCTGGAAGACCTAGACCGACCGGGTAAACGCAAGCAAGCAGATCGTGAGAGTAGTTACGCTCAAGCTAAGATTGCGATCTTTGGGAGCTCAAGTGGTGAGCCCCAAGAGGCTGTGCATGAAGCCCAGGAAGAGGACATCCAGAGGGCCAAACTCAAAGCTCCAATGGTCGAGACACCGAGCACTGTGAAGAAATGACTTCTACTGCATTATTGATGTTTTTATTTTAATTTATTTTATTTTTTTGGTTGTTTTTGTCTTTATTTTGTTTTGGAAATAAAAGAGTAAATTTGCAGAAGGAAAAAGAAAACGGAAAAGAAAGCACACTTTCCAAACTTAAATCAAACGAAGACGACAAACGGAAATGGAAGCACAGTTCCCTAACTAAAATAAAATAAAGATGATAGCCGAAAGGGAAAGGCAAAAACACAAAGCTCTAGAAAATGAAAGTAACGGGCAAAACAATAAAACACCAGAAAACACGGAAAAAAGAAAAGTAAAGTGAAAGTAAAGGTGCTCCCCCTTGAAGCGATTAGGTCGAGCATGCCCGGGAAATCCGAAATGGTGTTGGCACCTTCATCAGCATATGTCTATTTAAAGCACGCCTCTACAAGCGGATGATACCCAGCATTTCTTCCTGCAAACTCAAGGAAAAACATCAAAAAAATCCAGAAACAAAAAAATGGCATCCTCATGCACTCACCTTGATGATCTCGACCTTGAGCTGTCCCTTGCACCTCCGAATGCCCAGATAAGGGCTCCTCCAAACCGTGTCTTCCCAAACTCCACATATCATCACGGTACGGCCTCAAACTTTGCTGAGGCAATACCGAACTTTTCTGAGGCACTGCCGAACAGAGCAGTGCTGCTAGGAGGCATGATTAGCAGCAAGCTCACTCCGACAGATCATCTGCATGTGGCACAGAGGTCTGACAAGGCAGCGGTAGAGGAGTCCCACAATTTAACTGTGCTCCACGCGGTCTCCGCTACCAATTTGGGCATGCGCCTACTAGCGAGGACAAGGGAGTGTGCCGCGATGAGCGAGGAAATAGCTTCCTTGAAGGCTATGGTGGCGGACTTGCAGAAGCGGCTCTACTGTGCCAATCAGCACGTGGAAGCACTGCAGAGAAAAAATGAGGACCATGTGGAGCTGCTGCAGATTCTACAAGTGCGAGAAAATAGAGGCAAGCCATGATGATGATGGAGATGAAGAAGATGAAGAAGATGATGATGAAGATGATGATGATGATGTTTTTTTTTTTTTTTTTTTTTTTTTTTTTTTGTTTTGTTTTGTTTTGTTTTTGTTTTTTGTTTTTGTTTTTTTTTATGCAATGTTTGAAATAAAAATGTGTTTTAACACTCAGAAATAAACTAACTAACCATACCACGTAAATAAATAAATAAACTAACATAACAACACAAAAACAGAAACAAAACAAAAACAAAGACTCAACAGAAAAGAAAACAAAGAAAATAAAAAAAAACTTAATTTAAAAACACACAATATACAAGCAACTCACGGATGACTGATCGGTGCATATTTACATATCATTTTGTACCCTTCTAGCTTATGATTTGGTTATGTTTTTGAGTTAAACTTGTGCTTTTAATCCTTTTTGTGTTTATCTTTCAGTTCATTGAGCTTTAGGTAATAATGATGGCTTTGGATAGTAAATGATGCAATCCATGCATGTTAGGGCCTAATTTGGATGAATGGATGAAGAGCTTAAAGACAAACTCAATTTTGGCTACAGTCCCCTGCCAGCCCAGTTTCGTAGGTCATATTGCAAGCTTTGTTTCAGCAACCTACATAGCTCGGATGAGGCCACATTCTTCATGAAAGTTGTTCCAATGGGTGTGTAATATAACATATCCAAAATTCAGCCCCATTGGATAAATATGGAGTCTGTTACCTAGCAAACACAGAGCCATGCTCAGGATGGATTTTATCAGCGCGCAAAATGAGTTAGCAATTTGTTTTGGCCTTAACTTCCTCCTCCGACCTTGGATTGGCCCAAATGATATATGGCTGGAAAGAAGACATTCTGAACTTCAGGTTTGAGTGCTTAAAGTCCTAATTTGATTAAGAGAAGCCCAAGTTGTAAGCCCTTGAAGTTGCTGGTCATGCTGACCTCAGCATGTGCTGGTTGGATGCTTGGTCATGGTGAGCTAGGTATGAGCTATCATTTCTGGTTGGAAGCTTGGTCATGGTGACATGAAGATGAGCTAGGGCTGCTGGTGGGATCTATTGGTGCATCAACCAATTCAAGATTTTCTAATACAAGTGCATCAACCATTTCAGATTTTATAATGGAAGTGTTGTATGCATTAGTGAAGTGCATCAACCATTTCAGATTTTATAAAACAAGTGTTGTATGCATTAGCCATAATTAATTCAGATTTTCAGCTTCCTTAGGCCTATATATAGTGAGGTTTCCCAAGCTTGTAAACACACCCCAAGGGGGGGAGCTCTCAAACACTTCTTTAGAGCTCCCTTCCCTTCTCTCCCTCAAATTCTCTTAGTTTCTCTTTCTAGTTTTCAATTGTTATAATGAGATCTTTGTGCTGAAATTTTCCTTTAAGTCTTTCCAAGTTCTACTTTAATTTTCATTGTTATGTAAATTCTTTTCTTTAGTTTCAAGTTTGATTAGTTTCCAAGTTTCAATTATGATTTTTGTTCTTATTCATTATGCTTATAAGTTAATATGCTAGTTTGAATGATTGATCACCATTTAGGCTTGCATGTTAGCTATCTTGGTTTGAATTAAGAGTAGACACCATACTTTAATTCGAATTGAACTATGAATAGGAAGAGTATGTATGGACATTCGACAACAGGGATTAGATACATGCTTGGTTGTTTAAATTGTTCTTCTATGCTTAATGGGTTCCTAATGCTTAATTTTAGGTTAGACAACAAATGATCAAATTAGGGAATTAGGAACACAAGGTTATGACCACACACCATGGCTTAATCATACATTAGCTAGAATCAATTCGTTAATCTAATTGAACTTGGGAACTTATCTGCTTGAGTTAGTTATTTTCTTTCTTCCTTGTTTTTATTTATTTCCCTTCTTTTTCATTTCTGTTTTGTGTAGGGAAAATGAATTGAATCATTCAATCACCAATCCTCGTGGGATCGACCTCGCACTTACATACGCTATACTACCGAACGGCTCGTGCACTTGCGAGTATCACAAGTTGAGGATGCAGCTGAATCCATTTTGGTGCAGCTGTATCTACGCAACAATGACCAGTTAAGGGCCTCAGAAAACACAGCCAGGGGATCCGGGAAGGTTGGAGGGGTCACAATGGTCCCGCTTAAAACCCAAACTTCTTAGACACCGAAGGTGTCGCCTAAAGAACTCCTAGACACTGTATTAACGGAAGTGCTCACTGGGGTTACCATAAGTCGGCTCATATGAAAAATTTTTATTTTTATTTTTATTTTTATTTTTAAATTTTTAAGATAAGAAACAAAAACAAATTAAGATAAAATGAAACAACAAACCATAAACGAAAATGAACTAAGTACTATAAACAAATTCAAACAAACAACATAAATTGTTGTACTAAAAGAAACAAACCAAGAAACCAAAGAAAAAAAACAAACAGCACTTTCTATCACCTATTTATCACCATTTGGACAGATTCGTTTCATTGTTTTTCAGCTTCGACCTCTGTTCAGTTTTTAGGCTATAACTTTCCAACCGTAAGTCCAAATTTTACGTTCTTTATATGGTTGGATTCAGCATAGAAAAACAAAGAACTCAGCGCGGACCAAAAGGCAAAAACAACTACGGAAATAAACAGAATTCAAAGAAGAGAAAGGATTGAAATGCTCCCCCTTGAAGCGATTAGGTCGAATGTGATGCACTTGGAGGTCGCGACTTCTCCCATTGCTCCACACTTCCCATTCTTTGAAGTTGCCATCTCTCTCCATTTTTATTGAGCTATTTACATTGCTAAAACAAACACATACAAAAACTTGAAACGGAATTAAAGGATTACGAAATATAAAAAAAAAAAAAAAAAATGAAAGGGAAAAATCAACACAAGTCCAATTCCATGCTTCAAAGCAACAAGCACCAATGGGTTGTGTAAGCTGGGACTTAAACCCAGTTCTCTTGCTTGTTGGGCAATTGTCCTTTTCTGTTGGACTACAAACACAACTTGTCCATTAACGTCATTAACTTTAAAACTTGAAATTGTCCAGTTAAGAAAAAAAAAATTAAAGTAGGAAAGCCAAATAGAATCAAACAATGTTACTGCTCCCCGGCAACGGCGCCAAAAACTTGTTGCGTAGATTTAGCTCCACCAAAATGGATTAAGCTGCATCCTCAACTTGTGATACTCGCAAGTGCACGAACCGTTGGTAGTATAGCATATGTAAGTGCGAGGTCGATTCCACAGGGATTGGTGATTGAATGATCCAATTTAGTTTCCCTACACAAAATAGAAACAAAAACAAAGAACATAAAACAAGGAAGAAAGAAATAAGTAACTCAAGCAAATAAGTTCCCAAGTTCAATTTAGATTAATGGATTGATTCTAGCTAAAGTATGATTAAGCCATGGTGTGTGGTCATAACCTTGTGTTCCTAATTCCCTAATTTGATCATTTGTTGTCTAACCTAAAATTAAGCATTAGGAACCCATTAAGCATAGAAGAACATTTTAAACAACCAAGTATGTATCTAATCCCTGTTGTCGAATGTCCATACATACTCTTCCTATTCATAGTTCAATTCGAATTAAAGCATGGTGTATACTCTTAATTCAAACCAAGATAGCTAACATGCAAGCCTAAATGGTGATCAATCATTCAAACTAGCATATTAACTTATAAGCATAATGAATAAGAACAAAAACCATAATTGAAACTTGGAAACTAATTCAACTTGAAAACTTAAGAAAAGAATTTACATAACAAAGAAAAATAAATTACAACTTAGAGAACATTAAAGAGAGCATTTGTGGAAGGAAGGGAATGGGAATTGTGTTTGAGAAACTTGAGAAGAAGAGAAGGGAGAAGTGTTTGTGAAGTGTTTGAGATTTAATGAAAAGAAAATTTAGTAGAAGGATCTTATTACAACAATTGAGAACTACAAAAGGGAAACTAAGAGAATTTGAGGGAGAGAAGGGAAGGGAGCTCTAGAGAAGTGTTTGAGAGCTCCCCCCCTTGGGGTGTGTTTACAAGCTTAGAGAACTTCCCTATTTATAAGCCTAGGGGAAGTGAAAATCTGAATTCAATATGGCTAATGCATACAACACTTGTTTTATAAAATCTGAAATGGTTGATGCACTTGTATTAGAAAATCTAAATTGGGTGATGCACTTGTATTAGAAAATCTTGAATTGGTTGATGCACTTCACCAATAGATCCCACCAGCAGCCCTAGCTCATCTTCATGTCACCATGACCAAGCTTCCAACCAGAAATGATAGCTCATACCTAGCTCACCATGACCAAGCATCCAACCAGCACATGCTGAGGTCAGCATGACCAGCAACTTCAAGGGCTTACAACTTGGGCTTCTCTTAATCAAATTAGGACTTTAAGCACTCGAAATTGAAGTTCAGAATGTCTTCTTTCTAGCCATATTTTATTTGGGCCAATCCAAGGTCGGAGGAAGAAGTTAAGGCCAAAACAAATTGCTAACTCATTTTGCGCGCTGATAAAATCCATCCTGAGCATGGTTCTGTGTTTGCTAGGTAACAGACTCCATATTTATCCAATGGGGCTGAATGTTGGATATGTTATAGTATACACCCATTGGAACAACTTTCATGAAGAATGTGGCCTCATCCGAGCTATGTAGGTTGCTGAAACCAAGCTTGCAATATGACCTACGAAACTGGGCTGGCAGGGGACTGTAGCCAAAATTGAGTTTGTCTTTAAGCTCTTCATCCATTCATCCAAATTAGGCCCTAACATGCATGGATTCCATCATTTACTATCCAAAGCCCTCATTATTACCTAAAGCTCAATGAACTGAAAGATAAACACAAAAAGGATTAAAAGCACAAGTTTAACTCAAAAACATAACCAAATCATAAGCTAGAAGGGTACAAAATGATATACAATTATGAACCGATCAAATACCCCCAAACCTAGATTTTGCTAGTCCTCGAGCAAAACAACACAAAACAAAGTTAAAAACAAAACAAGAAGTTAACTAGACCACTTTCGTAGGTAACTCGATTGCATTGAGCGAATGCGACAAGCCTTTAAACCTCTAGGCATCCCTAGTTGGAGGATTGTTAAGCTCATAATTTCATACATATACATGCCCTATTTACTTACTTCTTTTGCTTAGTTTCTTAGATTTCTAAGTTATTTGCCTCCCTTTGTGTGTTTTGTAGGCAAATAGAGCAAGAGAGCATAATTCATGCAATTCAAGCATGTTAAGGCCTAATTTGGATGAATGGATGAAGAGCTTAAAAGACAAACTCATTTTGGCTACAGCCCCCTGCTAGTCCAGTTCCGTAGGTCATATTGCAAGCTTTGTTTCAGCAACCTACACAGCTCGGATGAGGCAGCATTCTTCATGAAAGTTGTTCCAATGGGTGTGTACTATAACATATCCACAATTCAGCCCCATTGGATAAATATGGAGTCTGTTACCTAGCAAACACAGAGCCATGCTCAGGATGGATTTTATCAGCGCGCAAAATGAGTTAGCAATTGGTTTTGGCCTTAACTTCTCGGAGGAAGAAGTTAAGGCCAAAACCAATTGCTAACTCATTTTGCGCGCTGATAAAATCCATCCTGAGCATGGCTCTGTGTTTGCTAGGTAACAGACTCCATATTTATCCAATGGGGCTGAATTGTGGATATGTTATAGTACACACCCATTGGAACAACTTTCATGAAGAATGCTGCCTCATCCGAGCTGTGTAGGTTGCTGAAACAAAGCTTGCAATATGACCTACGGAACTGGACTAGCAGGGGGCTGTAGCCAAAATGAGTTTGTCTTTTAAGCTCTTCATCCATTCATCCAAATTAGGCCTTAACATGCTTGAATTGCATGAATTATGCTCTCTTGCTCTATTTGCCTACAAAACACACAAAGGGAGGCAAATAACTTAGAAATCTAAGAAACTAAGCAAAAGAAGTAAGTAAATAGGGCATGTATATGTATGAAATTATGAGCTTAACAATGATACCCAGCATTTCTTCCTGCAAACTCAAGGAAAAACATCAAAAAATTCAGAAACAAAAAAAATGGCATCCTCATGCGCTCACCTTGATGATCTCAACCTTGAATTGTCCCTTGCACCTCCGAATGCCCAAATAAGGGCTCCTCCAACTCCTGTCTTCCCAAACTCCACATATCATCACGGCACGGCCTCAAACTTTGCTGAGGCAATACCGAACTTTACTGAGGCAATGCCGAACAGAGCAGTGCTGTTGGGTGGCATGATTGGCAGTATACTCACACCGGCAGATCATCTGCATGTGGCACGTAGGTCTGACAACATGGCAGTGGATGAGTCCCACTCTTTATCTGTGCTCCATGCGGTCTCGGCTACCAATTTGGGCATGCGATTACTGGCGAGGATGCGGGAGTGCACAGCGCTGAACGAGGAAGTGGCTTCCTTGAAGGCTATGGTGGCAGATTTGCAGAAGCGGCTCTATTGTGCCACTCAGCATGTGGAAGCACTGCAGAGGATAAATGATGACCATGTAGAGCTGCTGCAGATTCTACAAGTGCGAGACAATAGAGGCAAGCCATGATGAAGATGAAGATGAAGAAGAAGAAAAAGTTGTTTTTTTAATTTTACTAGAATGTGTGTTTTTTTTTTTTTTTTTTTTTTTTTTTTTGGTAATGTAGAGTTTGGAGTGAAAATAAAAATGTGTTTTAACACTCAGAAATAAACTAACTAACCATACCACGTAAATAAAATACATAAACTAACTTAACATAACAAAAACAAAAACAAATACTCAACAGAAAAGATAACAAAGAAAATAAATAAAAAACTCAATTTAAAAACACACGAATATACAAGCAACTCACGGATGACCAGTTAAGGGCCTCAGAAAACACAGCCAGGGGATCCGGGAAGGTTGGAGGGGTCACAATGGTCCCGCTTAAAACCCAAACTTCTTAGACACCGAAGGTGTCGCCTAAAGAACTCCTAGACACTGTATTGACGGAAGTGCTCACTGGAGTTACCACGAGTCAGCTCATATAAAAAATCTTTTTTTATTTTCTTATAAAAGAAATAGAAAATTAAATTTATTGAAATAATAACAAAACAACTAAAGAGAAAGGATTGGAATACTCCCCCTTGAAGCGATTAGGTCGAGCGTGATGCATTTGGAGGTCGCGACTTCTCCCACTACTCCACACTTCCTATCTTTATGATTGAAGTTGCCTTCTCTTTCCCTTTATTATTGAACTATAATAAATTGCTAAAACCAACACACAAACTTGAAATGGAATTAAAAGGATTAGGAATGAACAATAGAGAACTAAGTAGACTTTAAACATTATAAATAAAAAAAAGTAGGAAAACCAAATAGAATCAAGCAATGTTACCGATCCCCGGCAACGGCGCCAAAAACTTGTTGCTTCGATTCAGCTGCACCAAAATAGATTCAGCTGCATCCTCAACTTGTGATACTCGCAAGTGCACGAGCCGTTTGGTAGTATAGCATATGTAAGTGCGAGGTCGATCCCACGAGGATTGGTGATTGAATGATCCAATTTGTTTCCCCTACACAAAATAGAAATGAAAAAGAAAATAAATAAAACAAGAAAAAAAAGGAAATAACTCAAGCAAATAAGTTCCCAAGTTCAATTAGATTAACGGATTGATTCTAGCTAAAGTATGATTAAGCCATGGTGTTTGGTCATAACCTTGTGTTCCTAATTCCCTAATTTGATCATTTGTTGTCTAACCTAAAACTAAGCATTAGGAACCCATTAAGCATAGAAGAACAATTTAAACAACGAAGCATGTATCTAATCCCTGTTGTCGAATGTCCATACATACTCTTCCTATTCATAGTTCAATTCGAATTAAAGCATGGTGTCTACTCTTAATTCAAACCAAGATAGCTAACATGCAAGCCTAAATGGTGATCAATCATTCAAACTAGCATATTAACTTATAAGCATAATGAATAAGAACAAAAATCATAATTGAAACTTGGAAACTAATTAAACTTGAATACTTAAGAAAGAATGTACATTACAAATAAAAGTAAAGTGGAACTAAGAAAACTTGAAGGAAAATGTAGTAAAATCATTTTGTTACAACAATTGACAACTTGAAAGGAAACTAAGAGAATTTAAGGGAGAGAAGGGAAGGGAGCTCTAGAGAAGTGTTTGAGAGCTCCCCCCCTTGGGGTGTGTTTTGAAGCTTGAAGGCTTCTCTATTTATAGAGCTAAGAGGGAGGAACAACATGATGAAATCCAACACCACCATTCCTCTTTTAATACAACCCATAACTCACACTTCATCTTGTCTATGTTAGTGTGGTTGGAATCAATCTCATCCCATACTTCTTTTGCTGCACCTCAAGCTTTCTTCACATGGGATCAAAGGTGATCAATTGCGGCTGCCTTTTGCTGCCAACCCATGTGGTCTTCTTTTGGTTGTTGAACAAAAACGAGTCTTCTGAACCAGACTTGGTGTAGGAAGGCCAGAGGTTTCAAACTTATCCAATGGGGCTCAAATTTGGATATGTTATAGTAGACACCCATTGGAACAACTTCTATGAAGAAAGTATTTCCATCGGACCAGTAGAAGTGTGCGTTTTGGCCCTTGCAAGTTGGCAGCCGAACAGAGACTGGAATTGACTTCATTTTATTTCTTTGCTTTACATGCATGCACATGCTTTCTCTATAATAACTCCAGCATGTACCAACTTGATCCTTTAGAATTTCATAGCTGGAATGCCTCCCCACTTCACTCATTATGTTGGATCCAAAGTCAGTTGCAGCATGGGTGAGGCACATGGCTTAAAGGAGGAGACAAGACTCAAAGCTGGCAGCTGCAAATCCTCCTGGGCATGGTTCAGTGTTGGACGGGCTAAGGACTCCACATATGTTCAATTGGGCTGAATTTTGGATATGTTATACTAGACACCCAATTGAACAACTTCTATGAAGAATGCCTCCTCATCCGAGTTGTGCAGATTGCTGAAATGAGACCTGCAAGGTGACTTACGAAACTGGACTGACAAGAAGTGTGGCCCAACTTTGGTTTTGTCTTTAAGCTCTTGCTCTTTGCCAATCAGCCCTTAACATGCATGGATTGCATCAAATGTGATCTCTTGCTATCTTAACCTACAAAACACACAAATAGAGGTAAGTGACTCAAAATAAAGAGAAACTAAGCAAAATCACTAAGTAAAGAAGGCATGCAAGTGTATGAAATTATGGACTTATCAAAACAGAAAATGGATTAAAAGCACAAGTTTAACTCAATAACATAACCAAATCATAAGCTAGAAGGGTACAAAATGATATACAATTATGAACCGATCATCACTCAAAACTCACCAAATGACTCCTCCCACCGTATTATGATGTTTCACAAATTTGGGGCTCGATCCGAAATCAATAGGTGTGAGAAATTGGACAATTCAAGTTCAACGGCAGTTCGTTCCTAATTGGTGTGGTTGGTGTATTCCATACTTCTAGCGATTGGATTTCACTCAAAACTCACCAAATGACTCCTCCCACCATATTCTGATGTTGCCCAAGTTTTGGGCTCGATCCGAAATCAGTAGGTGTGAGAAATTGGACAATTCAAGTTCAACGGCAGTTCGTTCCTAATTGGAGTGGTTGGGGTATTCCATACTTCTAGCAATTTGATTTCACTCAAAACTCACCAAATGACTCCTCCCACCGTATTATGATGTTGCACAAATTTGGGGCTCGATCCGAAATCAATAGGTGTGAGAAATTGGACAATTCAAGTTCAACGGCAGTTCGTTCCTAATTGGAGTGTTTGGTGTGTTCCTTACTTCTAGTGATTGGATTTCACTCAAAACTCACAAAATGACTCCTCCGACCTTATTATGATGTTGCCCAAGTTCTGGGCTCCATCCGAAATCAATAGGTGTGAGAAATTGGACAATTCAAGTTCAACGGCAGTTCGTTCCTAATTGGAGTGGTTGGGGTATTCCATACTTCTAGCAATTTGATTTCACTCAAAACTCACCAAATGACTCCTCCCACCGTATTATGATGTTGCACAAATTTGGGGCTCGATCCGAAATCAATAGGTGTGAGAAATTGGACAATTCAAGTTCAACGGCAGTTCGTTCCTAATTGGAGGGTTTGGTGTGTTCCTTACTTCTAGTGATTGGATTTCACTCAAAACTCACAAAATGACTCCTCTGACCTTATTATGATGTTGCCCAAGTTCTGGGCTCCATCCGAAATCAATAGGTGTGAGAAATTGGACAATTCAAGTTCAACGGCAGTTCGTTCCTAATTGGAGTGGTTGGTGTATTCCATACTTCTAGCGATTGGATTTCATTCAAAACTACCCAAATGACTCCTCCCACCATATTATGATTTTGCCCAAGTTTTGGGCTCGATCCGAAATCAATAGTTGTGAGAAATTTGTCAATTCAATTTCAACGACAGTTCTTTCCTAATTGGAGTGGTTGGTGTATTCCTTACTTCTACCGATTGGATTTCACCCAAAACACAACAAATGACTCCTCCCACCATATTACGATGTTGTCCAAGTTTTGGGCACGATCCGAAATCAATAGGTCTTCCAAATTGGACAATTCAAGTTCAACGGCAGTTCGTTCCTAATTGGAGTGGTTGGTGTATTCCATACTTCTAGTGATTGGATTTTACTCAAAACTCACCAAATGACTCCTCCCACCATATAATGACGTTGCCCAAGTTTTGGGCTCAATCCGAAATCAATAGGTGTTCCAAATTGGACAATTCAAGTTCAACGGCAGTTCGTTCCTAATTGGAGTGGTTGGTGTATTCCATACTTCTAGCGATTGGATTTCACTCAAAACTCACCAAATGACTCCTCCCACCATATTATGATGTTGCACAAGTTTTGGGCTCGATCCGAAATCAATGGGTATTCCAAATTGGACAATTCAAGTTCAACGGCAGTTCGTTCCTAATTGGAGTGGTTGGGGTATTCCATACTTCTAGCAATTGGATTTCACTCAAAACTCACCAAATGACTCCTCCCACCATATTATGATGTTGCCCAAGCTTTGGGCTCGATCCGAATTCAACAGGTGTGAGAAATTGGTCAATTCAATTTCAACGACAGTTCTTTCCTAATTGGAGTGGTTGGTGTATTCCATACTTCTAGCGATTGGATTTCACTCAAAACTCCCCAAATGACTCCTCCCACCATATTATGATGTTGCCCAAGTTTTGGGCTCGATCCGAAATCAATTGGTGTGAGAAATTGGACAATTCAAGTTCAACGGCAGTTCGTTCCTAATTGGAGTGGTTGGTGTATTCCATACTTCTTGGGATTGGATTTCACTCAAAACTCACCAAATGACTCCTCCCACCATATTATGATGTTGCCCAAGTTTTAGGCTCGATCCGAAATCAATAGGTGTGAGAAATTGGACAATTCAAGTTCAACGGCAGTTCGTTCCTAATTGGAGTGGTTGGGGTATTCCGTACTTCTAGCTATTGGATTTCACTCAAAACTCACCAAATGGCTCCTCCCACCATATTATGATGTTGCCCAAGTTTGGGCCTCGATCCGAAATCAATAGGTGTGAGAAATTGGACAATTCAAGTTCCTCGGCAGTTCGTTCCTAATTGGAGTGGTTGGTGTATTCCATACTTCTAGCGATTGGATTTCACTCAAAACTCACCAAATGACTCCTCCCACCATATTATGATGTTGCCCAAGTTTTGGGCTCGATCCGAAATCAATAGGTCTTCCAAATTGGACAATTCAAGTTCAACGGCAGTTCGTTCCCAACTGGAATGGTTGGTGTATTCCATACTTCAAGCGATTGGATTTCACTCAAAACTCACCAAATTACTCCTCCCACCATATTATGGTGTTGCCCAAGTTTTGGGCTCGATCTGAAATCAATACGTGTTCCAAATTGGACAATTCAAGTTCACCGGCAGTTCGTTCCTAATTGGAGTGGTTGGTGTATTCCATACTTCTTGTGATTGGATTTCTCTCCAAACTCACCAAATGACTCCTCCCACCATATTATGATGTTGCCCAAGTTTGGGGCTCGATCCGAAATCAATAGGTGTGATAAATTGGACAATTCAAGTTCAACGGCAGTTCGTTCCTAATTGGAGTGGTTGGTGTATTCCATACTTCTAACGATTGGATTTTACTCAAAACTCACCAAATGACTCCTCCCACCATATAATGACGTTGCCCAAGTTTTGGGCTCGATCCGAAATCAATAGGTGTTCCAAATTGGACAATTCAAGTTCGACGGCAGTTCGTTCCTAATTGGAGTGGTTGGTGTATTCCATACTTCTAGTGATTGGATTTCTCTCCAAACTCACCAAATGACTCCTCCCACCATATTATGATGTTGCCCAAGTTTTGGGCTCGATCCGAAATCAACAGGTGTGAGAAATTGGTCAATTCAATTTCAACGACAGTTCTTTCCGAATTGGAGTGGTTGGTGTATTCCATACTTCTAGCGATTCGATTTCCCTCAAAACTCACCAAATGACTCCTCCCACCATATTATGATGTTGCCCAAGTTTGGGGCTCGATCCGAAATCAATAGGTGTGAGAAATTGGACAATTCAAGTTCAACGGCAGTTCGTTCCTAATTGGATTGGTTGGGGTTTTCCATACTTCTAGCGATTGGATTTCACTCAAAACTCACCAAATGACTCCTCCCACCATATTATGATGTTGCCCAAGTTTTGGGCTCGATCCGAAATCAATAGGTGTTCCAAATTGGACAATTCAAGTTCAACGGCAGTGCGTTCCTAACTGGAGTGGTTGGTGTATTCCATACTTCTAGCGATTGGATTTCACTCAAAACTCACCAAATGACTCCTCCCACCATATTATGATGTTGCCCATGTTTTGGGCTCGATCCGAAATCAATAGGTCTGAGAAATTGGTCAATTTAATTTCAACGACAGTTCGTTCCTAATTGGAGTGGTTGGTGTATTCCATACTTCTAGCGATTGGATTTCACTCAAAACACACCAAATGACTCCTCCCACCATGTTATGATGTTGCCCAAGTTTTGGGCTCGATCCGAAAGCAATAGGTGTTCGAAATTGGACAATTCAAGTTCAACGGCAGTTCGTTCCTAATTGGAGTGGTTGGTGTATTCCATACTTCTAGCGATTGGATTTCACTCAAAACTCACCAAATGACTCCTCCCCCCTTATTATGATGTTGCCCTAGTTTTGGGCTCGATCTGAAATCAATAGGTTTTCCAAATTGGACAATTCAAGTTCAACGGCAGTTCGTTCCTAATTGGAGTGGTTGGTGTATTCGATACTTCTAGCGATTGGATTTCACTCAAAACTCACCAAACGACTCCTCCCACCATATTATGTTGTTGCCCAAGTTTTGGGCTCGATCCGAAATCAATAGGTCCGAGAAATTGGTCAATTCAATTTCAACGACCGTTCGTTCCTAATTGTAGTGGTTGGTGTATTCCGTACGTCTAGCGATTGGATTTCACTCAAAACTCACCAAATGACTCCTCCCACCATATTATGATGTTGCCCAAGTTTTGGGCTCGATCCGAAATCAATAGGTGTTCCAAATTGGACAATTCAAGTTCAACGGCTGTTCGTTCCTAATTGGAGTGGTTGGTGTATTCCATACTTCTAGCGATTGGATTTCACTCAAAACTCACCAAATGACTCCTCCCACCATATTATGAAGTTGCCCAAGTTTTGGGCTCGATCCGAAATCAATAGGTGTGAGAAATTGGACAATTCAAGTTCAACGGCAGTTCGTTCCTAATTGGAGTGGTTGGTGTATTCCATATTTCTAGCGATTGGATTTCACTGAAAACTAACCAAATGACTCCTCCCACCATATTATGATGTTGCCCAAGTTTTGGGCTCGATCTGAAATCAATAGGTTTTCCAAATTGGACAATTCAAGTTCAACGGCAGTTCGTTCCTAACTGGAGTGGTTGATGTATTCCATACTTCGAGCGATTGGATTTCACTCAAAACTCACCAAATGACTCCTCCCACCATTTTATGAAGTTGCCCAAGTTTTGGGCTCGATCCGAAATCAATAGGTGTTCCAAATTGGACAATTCAAGTTCAACGGCAGTTCGTTCCAAACTGGAGTGGTTGATGTATTCCATACTTCGAGCGATTGGATTTCACTCAAAACTCACCAAACGACTCCTCCCACCATATTATGTTGTTGCCCAAGTTTTGGGCTCGATCCGAAATCAATAGGTCCGAGAAATTGGTCAATTCAAGTTCAACGGCAGTTCGTTCCTAATTGGAGTGGTTGGTGTATTCCATACTTCTAGCGATTGGATTTCACTCAAAACTCACCAAATGACTCCTCCCACCATATTATGAAGTTGCCCAAGTTTTGGGCTCGATCCGAAATCAATAGGTGTGAGAAATTGGACAATTCAAGTTCAACGGCAGTTCGTTCCTAATTGGAGTGGTTGGTGTATTCCATATTTCTAGCGATTGGATTTCACTGAAAACTAACCAAATGACTCCTCCCACCATATTATGATGTTGCCCAAGTCTTGGGCTCGATCTGAAATCAATAGGTTTTCCAAATTGGACAATTCAAGTTCAACGGCAGTTCGTTCCTAACTGGAGTGGTTGATGTATTCCATACTTCGAGCGATTGGATTTCACTCAAAACTCACCAAATGACTCCTCCCACCATATTATGAAGTTGCCCAAGTTTTGGGCTCGATCCGAAATAAATAGGTCCGAGAAATTGGTCAATTCAATTTCAACGACCGTTCGTTCCTAATTGTAGTGGTTGGTGTATTCCGTACGTCTAGCGATTGGATTTCACTCAAAACTCACCAAATGACTCCTCCCACCATATTATGATGTTGCCCATGTTTTGGGCTCGATCCGAAATCAATAGGTCTAAGAAATTGGTCAATTTAATTTCAACGACAGTTCGTTCCTAATTGGAGTGGTTGGTGTATTCCATACTTCTAGCGATTGGATTTCACTCAAAACTCACCAAATGACTCCTCCCACCATATTATGATGTTGCCCAAGTTTTGGGCTCAATCCGAAATCAAGAGGTGTTCCAAATTGGACAATTCAAGTTCAACGGCAGTTCGTTCCTAATTGGAGTGGTTGGTGTATTCCATACTTCTAGCGATTGGATTTCACTCAGAACTCACCAAATGACTCCTCCCACCATATTATGATGTTGCCCAAGTTTTGGGCTCGATCCGAAATCAATAGGTTTTCCAAATTGGACAATTCAAGTTCAACGGCAGTTCGTTCCTAACTGGAGTGGTTGGTGTATTCCATACTTCTAGCGATTGGATTTCACTCAAAACTCACCAAATGACTCCTCCCACCATATTATGATGTTGCCCATGCTTTGGGCTCGATCCGAAATCAATAGGTCTAAGAAATTGGTCAATTTAATTTCAACGACAGTTCGTTCCTAATTGGAGTGGTTGGTGTATTCCATACTTCTAGCGATTGGATTTCACTCAAAACTCACCAAATGACTCCTCCCACCATATTATGATGTTGCCCAAGTTTTGGGCTCGATCCGAAATCAATAGGTGCGGGAAATTGGACAATTCAAGTTCAACGGCAGTTCGTTCCTAATTGGAGTGGTTGGAGTATTCCATACTTCTAGCAATTGGATTTCACTCAAAACTCACCAAATGACTTCTCCCACCATATTATGATGTTGCCCAAGTTTGGGGCTCGATCCGAAATCAATAGGTGTGAGAAATTGGACAATTCAAGTTCAACAGCAGTTCGTTCCTAATTGGAGTGGTTGGTGTATTCCATACTTCTAGCGATTGGATTTCACTCAAAACTCACCAAACGACTCCTCCCACCATATTATGTTGTTGCCCAAGTTTTGGGCTCGATCCGAAATCAATAGGTCCGAGAAATTGGTCAATTCAAGTTCAACGGCAGTTCGTTCCTAATTGGAGTGGTTGGTGTATTCCATACTTCTAGCCATTGGATTTCACTCAAAACTCACCAAATGACTCCTCCCACCATATTATGAAGTTGCCCAAGTTTTGGGCTCGATCCGAAATCAATAGGTGTGGGAAATTGGACAATTCAAGTTCAACGGCAGTTCGTTCCTAATTGGAGTGGTTGGTGTATTCCATATTTCTAGCGATTGGATTTCATTGAAAACTAACCAAATGACTCCTCCCACCATATTATGATGTTGCCCAAGTTTTGGGCTCGATCTGAAATCAATAGTTTTTCCAAATTGGACAATTCAAGTTCAACGGCAGTTCGTTCCTAACTGGAGTGGTTGATGTATTCCATACTTCGAGCGATTGGATTTCACTCAAAACTCACCAAATGACTCCTCCCACCATATTATGAAGTTCCCATGTTTTGGGCTCGATCCGAAATAAATAGGTCCGAGAAATTGGTCAATTCAATTTCAACGACCGTTCGTTCCTAATTGTAGTGGTTGGTGTATTCCGTACGTCTAGCGATTGGATTTCACTCAAAACTCACCAAGTGACTCCTCCCACCATATTATGATGTTGCCCATGTTTTCGGCTCGATCCGAAATCAATAGGTCTAAGAAATTGGTCAATTTAATTTCAACGACAGTTCGTTCCTAATTGGAGTGGTTGGTGTATTCCATACTTCTAGCGATTGGATTTCACTCAAAACTCACCAAATGACTCCTCCCACCATATTATGATGTTGCCCAAGTTTTGGGATCAATCCGAAATCAATAGGTGTTCCAAATTGGACAATTCAAGTTCAACGGCAGTTCGTTCCTAATTGGAGTGGTTGGTGTATTCCATACTTCTAGCGATTGGATTTCACTCAAAACTCACCAAATGACTCCTCCCACCATATTATGATGTTGCCCAAGTTTTGGGCTCGATCCGAAATCAATAGGTTTTCCAAATTGGACAATTCAAGTTCAACGGCAATTCGTTCCTAACTGGAGTGGTTGGTGTATTCCATACTTCTAGCGATTGGATTTCACTCAAAACTCACCAAATGACTCCTCCCACCATATTATGATGTTGCCCATGCTTTGGGCTCGATCCGAAATCAATAGGTCTAAGAAATTGGTCAATTTAATTTCAACGACAGTTCGTTCCTAATTGGAGTGGTTGGGGTATTCCATACTTCTAGCGATTGGATTTCACTCAAAACTCACCAAATGACTCCTCCCACCATATTATGATGTTGCCCAAGTTTTGGGCTCGATCCGAAATCAATAGGTGTTCCAAATTTCACAATTCAAGTTCAACGGCAGTTCGTTCCTAATTGGAGTGGTTGGGGTATTCCATACTTCTAGCAATTGGATTTCACTCAAAACTCACCAAATGACTTCTCCCACCATATTATGATGTTGCCCAAGTTTGGGGCTCGATCCGAAATCAATAGGTGTGAGAAATTGGACAATTCAAGTTCAACAGCAGTTCGTTCCTAATTGGAGTGGTTGGTGTATTCCATACTTCTAGCTATTTAATTTCACTCAAAACTCACCAAATGACTCCTCCCACCATATTATGATGTTGCCCAAGTTTTGGGCTCGATCCGAAATCAATAGGTGTTCCAAATTGGAGAATTCAAGTTCAACGGCAGTTCGTTCCTAATTGGAGTGGTTGGTGTATTCCATACTTCTAGCGATTGGATTTCACTCAAAACTCACCAAATGACTCCTCCCACCATATTATGATGTTGCCCAAGTTTTGGGCTCGATCCGAAATCAGTACGCGTGAGAAATTGGACAATTCAATTTCAACGGCAGTTCGTTCCTAATTGGAGTGGTTGGTGTATTCCATACTTCTAGCGATTGGATTTCACTCATAACTCACCATATGACTCCTTCCACCATATTATGATGTTGCCCAAGTTTTGGGCTCGATCCGAAATCAATAGGTGTGAGAAATTGGACAATTCAAGTTCAACGGCAGTTCGTTCCTAATTGGAGTGGTTGGTGTATTCCATATTTCTAGCGATTGGATTTCACTCAAAACTAACCAAATGACTCCTCCCACCATATTATGATGTTGCCCAAGTTTTGGGCTCGATCTGAAATCAATAGGTTTTCCAAATTGGACAATTCAAGTTCAACGGCAGTTCGTTCCAAACTGGAGTGGTTGATGTATTCCATACTTCGAGCGATTGGATTTCACTCAAAACTCACCAAATGACTCCTCCCACCATATTATGAAGTTGCCCAAGTTTTGGGCTCGATCCGAAATCAATAGGTGTGAGAAATTGGACAATTCAAGTTCAACGGCAGTTCGTTCCTAATTGGAGTGGTTGGTGTATTCCATACTTCTAGCGATTGGATTTCACTCAAAACTCACCAAACGACTCCTTCCGCCATATTATGATGTTGCCCGGGTTTTGGGCTCGATCCGAAATCATTAGGTGTGAGAAATTGGACAATTAAAGTTCAACGGCAGTTCGTTCCTAATTGGAGTGGTTGGTGTATTCCATACTTCTAGCCATTGGATTTCACTCAAAACTCACCAAATGACTCCTCCCACCATATTATGACGTTGCCCAAGTTTTGGTCTCGATCCGAAATCCATAGGTGTTCGAAATTGGACAATTCAAGTTCAACGGCAGTTCGTTCCTAATTGGAGTGGTTGGTGTATTGCATACTTCTAGCGATTGGATTTCACTCAAAACTCACCAAATGACTCCTCCCACCATTTTATGATCTTGCCCAAGTTTTGGGCTTGATCCGAAATCAATAGGTGTGAGAAATTGGACAATTCAAGTTCAACGGCAGTTCGTTCCTAATTGGAGTGGTTGGTGTATTCCATACTTCTAGCAATTGGATTTCACTCAAAACAAACGAAATGACTCCTCCCACCGTATTATGATGTTGCCCAAGTTTGGGGCTCGATCCGAAATCAATAGGTGTGAGAAATTGGACAATTCAAGTTCAACGGCAGTTCGTCCCTAATTGGAGTGGTTGGTGTATTCCATACTTCTAGCGATTTCACTCAAAACTCACCAAATGTCTCCTCCCACCATATTATGATCTTGCCCAAGTTTTGGGCTCGATCCGAAATCAATAGGTGTGAGAAATTGGACAATTCAGGTTCAACGGCAGTTCTTACCTAATTGGAGTGGTTGGTGTATTAAATACTTCTAGCGATTGGATTTCACTCAAAACTCACCAAATGACTCCTCCCGCCATATTATGATGTTGCCCGTGTTTTGGGCTCGATCCGAAATCAATAGGTGTGAGAAATTGGACAATTCAAGTTCAACGGCAGTTCTTTCCTAATTGGAGTGGTTGGTGTATTCCATACTTCTAGCAATTGGATTTCACTCAAAACTCGCCAAATGACTCCTCCCACCATATTATGATGTTGCCCAAATTTTGGGCTCGATCCGAAATCAATAGGTGTTCGAAATTGGACAATTCAAGTTCAACGACAATTCGTTCCAAATTGGAGTGGTAGGTGTATTCCATACTTCTAGTGATTGGATTTCACTCAAAACTCACCAAATGACTCGTCCCACTATATTATGATGTTGCCCAAGTTTGGGGCTCGATCCGAAATCAATAGGTGTGAGAAATTGGACAATTCAAGTTCAACGGCAGTTCGTTCCTAGTTGGAGTAGTTGGTGTATTCCATACTTCAAGCGATTGGTTTCACTCAAAACTCACCAAATGACTCCTCCCACCATATTATGATGTTGCCCAAGTTTGGGGCTCGATCCGAAATCAATAGGTGTGAGAAATTGGACAATTCAAGTCCAGCGGCAGTTCGTTCCTAATTGGAGTGGTTGGTGTATTACATACTTCTAGCGATTGGATTTCACTCAAAACTCACCAAATGACTCCTCCCACCATATTATGATGTTGTCCAAGTTTTGGGCTTGTTCCGAAATCAACAGGCGTTCGAAATTGGACAATTCAGGTTCAACGGCAGTTCGTTCCTAATTGGAGTGGTTGGTGTATTCCATACTTCTAGCGATTGGATGTCACTGAAAACTCACCAAATGACTCCTCGCACCATATTATGATGTTGCCCAAGTTTGGGGCTCGATCCGAAATCAATAGGTGTGAGAAATTGGACAATTCAAGTTCAACGGCAGTTAGTTCCTACTTGGAGTGGTTGGTGTATTTCATACTTCTAGCGATTGGATTTCACTCAAAACTCACCAAATGACTCCTCCCACCATATTATGATGTTGCCGAAGTTTTGGGCTCGATCCGAAATCCATAGGCGTGAGAAATTGGACAATTCAAGTTCAACGGCAGTTCGTTCCTAATTGGAGTGGTTGGTGTATTCCGTACTTCTAGCGATTGGATTTCACTCAAAACTCACCAAATGACTCCTCCCACCATATTATTGTAGGATTTTAAAACATTTTTCCAAAGTTCATTTGAATATTAAACATGCATTTAATCAAATTAATCGCAGCGGAAGTCTAAGGTGGTTGTTTAAATCCAAAAACAAAACTTCTTCCAAGTATCTTAAGCCATGAACATTGATATGTTTTTCATAAATGAAAATTCAAGAGAAAGGATAAGATCTAATTACCCTTGAAGCAATTATATGAACCAATTTGTGTTTGGTCTTCTCTTGATGATTTCCTCTTTGTTGATCTCCTCTTTGATCTTTGATCTTTGCTCCTTGATCTTTCTCCTCCCTGTGAGCCACAAAAGTATATGGCCTCTAAGTCTCCACACCAATGGAACCTTGAGATGAGAATAAGTATCTTGAGAATACTTGGATGCTAGTGCAAGATTCTCAAGATTGGTTTTAATCTAAACCACTTTGAAAGATGAAAGTGTTTCACTCTTGAAAACTATCATTTTTTCTCTCTTTGATCTCCCAAACCTATTTGGTTGATCTTGGATTGTGTTTGTGTGTTAATGAGCTTATGGAAACAATTCCCATACATACTTACTTAAGCATTTTCGGCCAAAACCCATTGGGCTTCCAAAATTGGGCCTTATGACACTTAAACCATAATATTTAGTTGTCTTAAGCCCTTGGGCTTGTTACCCAACCATTTGGGCTTCCCGTTAACTATTACCGAGGCCCAAATATGTTTTTACACGTAGTAAATCATCCACATCAAATCAATCAAATTGATTTCCTCATTCTCATTTGTATTACTCAAAGTTAACCATTTAAGGTGTGCGATCCATTAGGTTCTAATTAGCAAGGCAGTGGGAAAATATTAGAACTCTTTCTAACCAACTGGAATTAAAACCCCTTTTTAATTCTTCCTTTATTTGGATCGATCACAATCAATCTTAGGACTTCCATAAGCCAAGAGTGACATCTAGCAATATATCAAGGCTACCCAAGCTAACCAGAATAGATGAAGAACCTATTCAGTTGGAATTGCAATGCAATACGGTCCTTCTCTTATACAATGTTTCAAATCATATTATTAGGGTACGGATTGTTTATGTCAAACCCCTAATATGATTTATAACCTCATGTGATTCAAAAGAACATGATTAAGAACAACTTTTTAAATCAAGCTCAAAATACTTTGGCCAAAGATTTACTGAATCACATCTTGAAACATTCTCCTTCTTTATCGAAAGTAGAGATTCCTTATTGTACATTCACATGCCCCTATGATGAATTAAGAGATCCCAACAACACTTAAGAAAAATCTTTTACGGCTTGCCTTTAAGAGATATCAAAGATCAATAACGCATCACAAGACAACCATGATGCCTCAGGTCTAAGGACTAATTTGCATTATTGCAACTATGAGTTCTCATTTGACATGTAGATAAATACTCCATATGAGAACTACGGTTGATCGCGTTCAGTGTACTCATTCACTAATGAGCACCCACATACTTGTATTACTGTCAACTACACAAATGGTTTGAGACTAACCATCCTCCCAATTGAGCATACATAATATGCGCTAATCTTGACGGTTTATCAATGCCCATTTGATAACCTATGATTAGGAACATTTTGGGATACTACAATTAGAGATTAAAGGTCTCATGAATCTAATCTTCTTTAGATTACTTTATCTCTTATTTAGCATACCCTGGACATTTGTTTCTTTACACGATGTAAAAGATAACAAAATAAGTTTGCCCTTTATATATCATATACGAAATGTATTCTAAGGAGATTACATCAAATGTATTGGCTCTTAGGGCACATTTCTAACAATTATGATGTTGCCCAGGTTTTGGGCTCGATCCGAAATCAATAGGTGTTCCAAATTGGACAATTCAAGTTCAATGGCAGTTCGTTACGAATTGGAGTGGTTGGTGTATTCCATACTTCTGGCGATCGGATTTCACTCAAAACTCACCGAAAGGCTCCTCCCACCATATTATGATGTTCTCCAAGTTTGGGGCTCGATCCGAAATCAATAGGTGTGAGAAATTGGACAATTCAAGGTCAACGGCAGTTCGTTCCTAATTGGAGTTGTTGGTGTATTCCATCCTTCTAGCGATTGGATTTCACTCAAAACTCACCAAATGACTCCTCCCACCATACTATGATGTTTCCCAAGTTTTGGGCTCGATCCGAAATCAATAGGTGTGAGAAATTGGACAATTCGAGTACAACGGCAGTTCGTTCCTAATTGGAGTGGTTGGTGTATTCCATACTTCTAGCGATTGGATTTCCCTCAAAACTCACCAAATCACTCCTCCCACCATATTATGATGTTGCCCAAGTTTGGGGCTCGATCCGAAATCAATAGGTGTTCCAAATTGGACAATTCAAGTTCAACGGCAGTTCGTTCTTAATTGGAGTGGTTGGTGTATTCCGTACTTCTAGCGATTGGATTTCACTCAAAACTCACCAAATGACTCCTCCCACCATATTATGATGTTCCCAAGTTTTGGGCTCGATCCGAAATCAATAGGTGTGAGAAATTGGAAAATTCAAGTTCAACGGCAGTTCGTTCCTAATTGGAGTGGTTGGTGTATTCCATACTTCTAGCAATTGGATTTCACTCAAAACAAACCAAATGACTCCTCCCACCATATTATGATGTTGCCCAAGTTTGGGGCTCCATCCGAAATCAATAGGTGTGAGAAATTGGACAATTCAAATTCAACGGCAGTTCGTTCCTAATTGGAGTGGTTGGTGTATTCCATACTTCTAGCGATTAAATTTCACTCAAAACTCACCAAATGACTCCCCCCACCACATTATCTTGCCCAAGTTTGGGGCTCGATCCGAAATCAATAGGTGTTCCAAATTGGACAATTCAAGTTCGACGGCAGTTCGTTCCTAGTTGGAGTGGTTGGTGTATTCCATACTTCTAGCCATTGGATTTCACTCAAAACTCACCAAATGACTCCTCCCACCATATTATGATGTTGCCCAAGTTTTGGGCCCGATCCGAAATCAATAGGTGTGAGAAATAGGACAATTCAAGTTCAACGGCAATTCGTTCCTAATTGAAGTGGTTGGTGTATTCCATACTTCTAGCAATTGGATTTCACTCAAAACTCACCAAATAAATCCTCCCAGCATATTATGATGTTGCCCAAGTTTGGGGCTCGATCCGAAATCAATAGGTGTGAGAAATTGTACAATTCAAGTTCAACGGCAGTTCGTTCCTAATTGGAGTGGTTGGTGCATTCCATACTTCTAACGATTGGATTTCACTAAAAACTCACCAAAAGACTCCTCCCACCATATTATGATGTTGCCCAAGTTTGGGGCTCGATCTGAAATCAATAGGTGTGAGAAATTGGACAATTCAAGTTCAACGGCAGTTCATTCCTAATTGGAGTGGTTTGTGTATTCCATACTTCTCGAGATTGGATTTCACTCAAAATTCACCAAATGACTCCTCCCACCATATTATGATGTTGCCCAGGTTTTGGGCTCGATCCGAAATCAATAGGTGTTCCAAATTGGACAATTCAAGTTCAACGGCAGTTCGTTCCTAATTGGAGTGGTTGTTGTATTCCATACTTCTAGCAATTGGATTTCACTCAAAACTCACCAAATGACTCCTCCCACCATATTATGATGTTGCCCAAGTTTGGGGCTCGATCCGAAATCAATAGGTGTGAGAAATTGGAAAATTCAAGTTCAACGGCAGTTCGTTCCTAATTGGAGTGGTTGGTGTATTCCATACTTCTAGCAATTGGATTATACTCAAAACAAACCAAATGACTCCTCCCACCATATTATGATGTTGCCCAAGTTTGGGGCTCGATCCGAAATCAATAGGTGTGAGAAATTGGACAATTCAAGTTCAACGGCAGTTCGTTCCTAATTGGAGTGGTTGGTGTATTCCATACTTCTAGCGATTGAATTTCACACAAAACTCACCAAATGACTCCCCCCAACAAATTATGATGTTGCCCAAGTTTGGGGCTCGATCCGAAATCAATAGGTGTTCCAAATTGGACAATTCAAGTTCAACGGCAGTTCGTTCCTAATTGGAGTGGTTGGTGTATTCCGTACTTCTAGCGATTGGATTTCACTCAAAACTCACCAAATGACTCCTCCCACCATATTATGATGTTGCCCAAGTTTTGGGCTCGATCCGAAATCAATAGGTGTGAGAAATAGGACAATTCAAGTTCAACGGCAGTTCGTTCCTAATTGTAGTGGTTGGTCTATTCCATACCTCTAGCAATTGGATTTCACTCAAAACTCACCAAATGACTCCTCCCATCATATTATGATGTTGCCCAAGTTTGGGGCTCGATCCGAAATCAATAGGGGTTCCAAATTGGACAATTCAAGTTCAACGGCAGTTCGTTCCTAATTGGAGTGGTTGGTGTATTCCATACTTCTAACGATTGGATTTCACTCAAAACTCACCAAAAGACTCCTCCCACCATATTATGATGTTGCCCAAGTTTGGGGCTCGATCCGAAATCAATAGGTGTGAGAAATTGGACAATTCAAGTTCAACGGCAGTTCATTCCTAATTGGAGTGGTTTGTGTATTCCATACTTCTAGCGATTGGATTTCACTCAAAACTCACCAAATGACTCCTCCCACCATATTATGATGTTGCCCAAGTTTTGGGCTCGATCCGAAATCAATAGGTGTTCCAAATTGGACAATTCAAGTTCAACGGCAGTTCGTTCCTAATTGGAGTGGTTGCTGTATTCCATACTTCTAGCGATTGAATTTCACACAAAACTCACCAAATGACTCCCCCCAACATATTAAGATGTTGCCCAAGTTTGGGGCTCGATCCGAAATCAATAGGTGTGAGAAATTGGACAATTCAAATTCAATGGCAGTTCGTTCCTAATTGGAGTGGTTGGGGTATTGCACACTTCTAGCGATTGGATTTAACTCAAAACTCACCAAATGACTCCTCCCACCATATTATGATGTTACCCCAGCTTTTGTTTCGATCCGAAATCAATAGGTGTGAGAAATTGGACAATTCAAGTTCAACGACATTTCGTTCCTAATCGGAGTGGTTGGTGTATTCCATACTTCTAGCGATTGTATTTCACTCAAAACTCACCAAATGACTCCTCCCACCGTATTATGATGTTGCACAAGTTTGGGGTTCGATCCGAAATCAATAGGTGTGAGAAATTGGACAATTCAAGTTCAACGGCAGTTCATTCCTAATTGGAGTGGTTGGTGTATTCCATACTTCTAGCGATTGGATTTCATTCAAAACTCACCAAATGAGTCCTCCCACCATATTATGATGTTGCCCATGTTTTGGGCTCGATCCGAAATCAATAGGTGTGAGAAATTGGACAATTCAAGTTCAACGACAGTTCGTTCGAAATTGGAGTGGTTGGTGTATTGCATACTTCTAGCGATTGGATTTCACTAAAAACTCACCAAATGACTCCTCCCACCATATTATGATCTTGCCCAAGTTTTGGGCTTGATCCGAAATCAATAGGTGTTCCAAATTGGACAATTCAAGTTCAACGGCAGTTCGTTCCTAGTTGGAGTGGTTGGTGTATTCCATACTTCTAGCCATTGGATTTCACTCAAAACTCACCAAATGACTCCTCCCACCATATTATGATCTTGCCCAAGTTTTGGGCTTGATCCGAAATCAATAGGTGTGAGAAATTGGACAATTCAAGTTCAACGGCAGTTCGTTCCTAATTGCAGTGGTTGGTGTATTCCATACTTCTAGCGATTGGATTTCACTCAAAACTCACCAAATGACTCCTCCCACCATATTATGATGTTGCCCAAGTTTTGGGCTAGATCCGAAATCAATAGGTGTGAGAAATTGGACAATTCAAGTTCAACGGCAGTTCGTTCCTAATTGGAGTGGTTGGTGTATTCCAAATTTCTAGCCATTGGATTTCACTCAAAACTCACCAAATGACTCCTCCCACCATATTATAATGTTGCCCAAGTTTTGGGCTCGATCCGAAATCAATAGGTGTTCCAAATTGGACAATTCAAGTTCAACGGCAGTTCGTTCCTAATTGGAGTGGTTGGTGTATTCCATACTTCTAGCCATTGCATTTCACTCAAAACTCACCAAATGACTCCTCCCACCATATTATGTTGTTGCCCAAGATTTGGGCTCGATCCGAAAGAATAAGTGTTCCAAATTGGGCAATTCAAGTTCAACGGCAGTTCGTTCCTAATTGGAGTGGTTGGTGTATTCCACACTTCAAGCGATTGGATCGCACTCAAAACTCATCAAATGACTCCTCCCACCATATTATGATTTTGCCCAAGTTTTGGCCTTGATCCGAAATCAATAGGTGTTCCAAATTGGACAATTCAAGTTCAACGGCAGTTCGTTCCTAATTGGAGTGGTTGGTGTATTCCATACTTCTAGCCATTGGATTTCACTCAAAACTCTCCAAATGACTCCTCCCACCAAATTATGATGTTGCCCAAGGTTTGGGCTCGATCCGAAACAATAGGTGTTCCAAATTGGACAATTCAAGTTCAACGGCAGTTCGTTCCTAATTGGAGTGGTTGGTGTATTCCATACTTCTAGCGATTGGATAGCACTCATAACTCATCAAATGACTCCTCCCACCATATTATGATTTTGCCCAAGTTTTGCCCTCGATCCGAAATCAATAGGTGTTCCAAATTGGACAATTCAAGTTCAACGGCAGTTCGTTCCAAATTGGAGTGGTTGGTGTATTCCGTACTTCTAGCGATCGGATTTCACTCAAAACTCACCAAAATGACTCCTCCCACCATATTATGATGTTGCCCAAGCTTTTGTTTCGATCCGAAATCAATAGGTGTGAGAAATTGGACAATTCAAGTTCAACGGCATTTCGTTCCTAATTGCAGTGGTTGGTGTAGTCCATACTTCTAGCGATTGGATTTCACTCGAAACTCAACGAATGACTCCTCCCACCATACTATGATGTTGCCCAAGTTTTGGGCTCGATCCGAAATCAATAGGTGTTCCAAATTGGACAATTCAAGTTCAACGGCAGTTCGTTCCTAATTGGAGTGGTTGGTGTATTGCATACTTCTAGCGATTGGATTTCACTCAAAACTCACCAAATGACTCCTCCCACCGTATTACGATGTTGCACAAGTTTGGGGTTCGATCCGAAATCAATAGGTGTTCCAAATTGGACAATTCAAGTTCAACGGCAGTTCGTTCATAATTGGAGTGGTTGGTGTATTCCATACTTCTAGCGATTGGATTTCACTCAAAACTCACCAAATGACTCCTCCCACCGTATTATGATGTTGCACAAGTTTGGGGTTCGATCCGAAATCAATAGGTGTGAGAAATTGAACAAGTCAAGTTCAACGGCAGTTCGTTCCTAATTGGAGGGGTTGGTGTATTCCATACCTCTAGCGATTGGATTTCACCCAAAACTCACCAAATGACTCCTCCCACCGTATTATGATGTTGCACAAGTTTGGGGTTCGATCCGAAAAAATAGGTGTGAGAAATTGAACAATTCAAGTTCAACGGCAGTTCGTTCCTAATTTGTGTGGTTGGTGTATTCATTACTTCTAGCGATTGGATGTCACTCAAAACTCACCAAATGACTCCTCCCACCATATTATGATGTTGCCCAAGTTTTGGGCTCGATCCGAATTCAATAGGTGTGAGAAATTGGACAATTCAAGTTCAACGGCAGTTCGTTCCTAATTGGAGTGGTTGGTGTATTCCATACTTCTAGCGATTGGATTTCACTCAAAACTCACCAAATGACTCCTCCCACAATATTATGTTGTTGCCCAAGTTTTGGGCTCGATCCGAAATCAATAGGTGTTCCAAATTGGACAATTCAAGTTCAACGGCAGTTCGTTCCTAATTGGAGTGGTTGGTGTGTTCCATACTTCTAGCGATTGGATTTGACTCAAAACTCACCAAATGACTCCTCCCACCATATTATGATGTTGCCCAAGTTTTGGGCTCGATCCGAAATCAATAGGTGTTCCAAATTGGACAATTAAAGTTCAACGGCAGTTCGTTCCTAACTGGAGTGGTTGGTGTATTCAATACTTCTAGCAATTGGATTTCACTAAAAACTCACCAAATGACTCCTCCCACCATATGATGATGTTGCCCAAGTTTTGGGCTCGATCCGAAATCAATAGGTGTTCCAAATTGGACAATTCAAGTTCAACGGCAGTTCTTTCCTAATTGGAGTGGTTGTTGTATTCCATACTTCTAGCGATTGGATTTCGTACAAAACTCACCAAATGAGTCCTCCCACCATATTATGATGTTGCCCATGTTTTGGGCTTGATCCGAAATCAATAGGTGTTCCAAATTGGACAATTCAAGTTCAACGGCAGTTCGTTCCTAGTTGGAGTGGTTGGTGTATTCCATACTTCTAGCCATTGGATTTCACTCAAAACTCACCAAATGACTCCTCCCACCATATTATGATCTTGCCCAAGTTTTGGGCTTGATCCGAAATCAATAGGTGTGAGAAATTGGACAATTCAAGTTCAACGGCAGTTCGTTCCTAATTGCAGTGGTTGGTGTATTCCATACTTCTAGCGATTGGATTTCACTCAAAACTCAGCAAATGACTCCTCCCACCATATTATGATGTTGCCCAAGTTTTGGGCTAGATCCGAAATCAATAGGTGTGAGAAATTGGACAATTCAAGTTCAACGGCAGTTCGTTCCTAATTGGAGTGGTTGGTGTATTCCAAATTTCTAGCCATTGGATTTCACTCAAAACTCACCAAATGACTCCTCCCACCATATTATAATGTTGCCCAAGTTTTGGGCTCGATCCGAAATCAATAGGTGTTCCAAATTGGACAATTCAAGTTCAACGGCAGTTCGTTCCTAATTGGAGTGGTTGGTGTATTCCATACTTCTAGCCATTGCATTTCACTCAAAACTCACCAAATGACTCCTCCCACCATATTATGTTGTTGCCCAAGATTTGGGCTCGATCCGAAAGAATAAGTGTTCCAAATTGGGCAATTCAAGTTCAACGGCAGTTCGTTCCTAATTGGAGTGGTTGGTGTATTCCACACTTCAAGCGATTGGATCGCACTCAAAACTCATCAAATGACTCCTCCCACCATATTATGATTTTGCCCAAGTTTTGGCCTTGATCCGAAATCAATAGGTGTTCCAAATTGGACAATTCAAGTTCAACGGCAGTTCGTTCCTAATTGGAGTGGTTGGTGTATTCCATACTTCTAGCCATTGGATTTCACTCAAAACTCTCCAAATGACTCCTCCCACCAAATTATGATGTTGCCCAAGGTTTGGGCTCGATCCGAAACAATAGGTGTTCCAAATTGGACAATTCAAGTTCAACGGCAGTTCGTTCCTAATTGGAGTGGTTGGTGTATTCCATACTTCTAGCGATTGGATAGCACTCATAACTCATCAAATGACTCCTCCCACCATATTATGATTTTGCCCAAGTTTTGCCCTCGATCCGAAATCAATAGGTGTTCCAAATTGGACAATTCAAGTTCAACGGCAGTTCGTTCCAAATTGGAGTGGTTGGTGTATTCCGTACTTCTAGCGATCGGATTTCACTCAAAACTCACCAAAATGACTCCTCCCACCATATTATGATGTTGCCCAAGCTTTTGTTTCGATCCGAAATCAATAGGTGTGAGAAATTGGACAATTCAAGTTCAACGGCATTTCGTTCCTAATTGCAGTGGTTGGTGTAGTCCATACTTCTAGCGATTGGATTTCACTCGAAACTCAACGAATGACTCCTCCCACCATACTATGATGTTGCCCAAGTTTTGGGCTCGATCCGAAATCAATAGGTGTTCCAAATTGGACAATTCAAGTTCAACGGCAGTTCGTTCCTAATTGGAGTGGTTGGTGTATTGCATACTTCTAGCGATTGGATTTCACTCAAAACTCACCAAATGACTCCTCCCACCGTATTACGATGTTGCACAAGTTTGGGGTTCGATCCGAAATCAATAGGTGTTCCAAATTGGACAATTCAAGTTCAACGGCAGTTCGTTCATAATTGGAGTGGTTGGTGTATTCCATACTTCTAGCGATTGGATTTCACTCAAAACTCACCAAATGACTCCTCCCACCGTATTATGATGTTGCACAAGTTTGGGGTTCGATCCGAAATCAATAGGTGTGAGAAATTGAACAAGTCAAGTTCAACGGCAGTTCGTTCCTAATTGGAGGGGTTGGTGTATTCCATACCTCTAGCGATTGGATTTCACCCAAAACTCACCAAATGACTCCTCCCACCGTATTATGATGTTGCACAAGTTTGGGGTTCGATCCGAAAAAATAGGTGTGAGAAATTGAACAATTCAAGTTCAACGGCAGTTCGTTCCTAATTTGTGTGGTTGGTGTATTCATTACTTCTAGCGATTGGATGTCACTCAAAACTCACCAAATGACTCCTCCCACCATATTATGATGTTGCCCAAGTTTTGGGCTCGATCCGAATTCAATAGGTGTGAGAAATTGGACAATTCAAGTTCAACGGCAGTTCGTTCCTAATTGGAGTGGTTGGTGTATTCCATACTTCTAGCGATTGGATTTCACTCAAAACTCACCAAATGACTCCTCCCACAATATTATGTTGTTGCCCAAGTTTTGGGCTCGATCCGAAATCAATAGGTGTTCCAAATTGGACAATTCAAGTTCAACGGCAGTTCGTTCCTAATTGGAGTGGTTGGTGTGTTCCATACTTCTAGCGATTGGATTTGACTCAAAACTCACCAAATGACTCCTCCCACCATATTATGATGTTGCCCAAGTTTTGGGCTCGATCCGAAATCAATAGGTGTTCCAAATTGGACAATTAAAGTTCAACGGCAGTTCGTTCCTAACTGGAGTGGTTGGTGTATTCAATACTTCTAGCAATTGGATTTCACTAAAAACTCACCAAATGACTCCTCCCACCATATGATGATGTTGCCCAAGTTTTGGGCTCGATCCGAAATCAATAGGTGTTCCAAATTGGACAATTCAAGTTCAACGGCAGTTCTTTCCTAATTGGAGTGGTTGTTGTATTCCATACTTCTAGCGATTGGATTTCACTCAAAACTAACCAAATGACTCCTCCCACCATATTACGACGTTGCCCAAGTTTTGGGATAGATCCGAAATCAATAGGTGTGAGAAATTGGGCAATTCAAGTTCAACGGCAGTTCGTTCCTAACTGGAGTGGTTGGTGTATTCCATACTTCTAGCAATTGGATTTCACTCAAAACTCACCAAATGACTCCTCCCACCGTATTACGATGTTGCACAAGTTTGGGGTTCGATCCGAAATCAATAGGTGTTCCAAATTGGACAATTCAAGTTCACCGGCAGTTCGTTCCTAATTGGAGTGGTTGGTGTATTCCATACTTCTAGAGATTGGATTTCACTCAAAACTCACCAAAATGACTCCCCCCACCATATTATGATGTTGCCCAAGTTTTGGGCTCGATCCGAAATCAATAGGTGTTCCAAATTGGACAATTCAAGTTCAACGGCAGTTCGTTCCTAATTGGAGTGGTTGGTGTATTCCACACTTCTAGCGATTGGATTTCACTCAAAACTCACCAAATGACTCCTCCCACCGTATTACGATGTTGCACAAGTTTGGGGTTCGATCCGAAATCAATAGGTGTTCCAAATTGGACAATTCAAGTTCAACGGCAGTTCGTTCATAATTGGAGTGGTTGGTGTATTCCATACTTCTAGCGATTGGATTTCACTCAAAACTCACCAAATGACTCCTCCCACCATATTATGTTGTTGCCCAAGTTTTGGGCTCTATCCGAAATCAATAGGTGTGAGAAATTGGACAATTCAAGTTCAACGGCAGTTCGTTCCTAATTGGAGTGGTTGGTGTATTCCATACTTCTAGCGATTGGATTTCACTCAAAACTAACCAAATGACTCCTCCCACCGTATTATGACGTTGCCCAAGTTTTGGGCTCGATCCGAAATCAATAGGTGTTCCAAATTGGACAATTCAAGTTCAACGGCAGTTCATTCCTAATTGGAGTGGTTGGTGTATTCTTACATCTAGCGATTGGATTTCACTCAAAACTCAACAAATGACTCCTCCCACCATATTATGATGTTGCCCAAGTTTTGGGCTCGATCCGAATTCAATCGGTGTTCCAAATTGGACAATTCAAGTTCAACGGCATTTCGTTCCTAATTACAGTGGTTGGTGTATTCCATACTTCTAGTGATTGGATTTCACTCAAAACTCACCAAATGACTCCTCCCACATATTATGATGTTAACCAAGTTTTGGGCTCGATCCGAAATCAATAGGTGTTCCAAATTGGACAATTCAAGTTGAACGGCAGTTCGTTCCTAATTGGAGCGGTTGGGGTATTCCATACTTCTTGCGATTGGATTTCACTCAAAACTCACCAAATGACTCCTCCCACCATATTATGATGTTGCCCAAGTTTTGGGCTCGATCCGAAATCAATAGGTGTGAGAAATTGGACAATTCAAGTTCAACGGCAGTTCGTTCCTAATTGGAGTGGTTGGTGTATTCCATACTTCTAGCGATTGGATTTCACTCAAAACTCACCAAATGACTCCTCCCACATATTATGATGTTGCCCAAGTTTGGGGTTCGATCCGAAATCAATAGGTGTTCCAAATTGGACAATTCAAGTTCAACGGCAGTTCGTTCCTAATTGGAGTGGTCGGTGTATTCCATACTTCTAGCGATTGGATTTCACTCAAAACTCTCCAAAATGACTCCTCCCACCATATTATGATTTTGCCCAAGTTTTGGGCTCGATCCGAAATCAATAGGTGTTCGAAATTGGACAATTCAAGTTCAACGGCAGTTCGTTCCTAATTGGAGTGGTTGGTGTATTCCATACTTCTAGCGATTGGATTTTACTGAAAACTCACCAAAATGACTCCTCCCACCATATTATGATGTCGCCCAAGCTTTTGGCTCGATCCGAAATCAATAGGTGTTCCAAATTGAACAATTCACGTTCAACGGCAGTTCGTTCCTAATTGGAGTGGTTGGTGTATTCCTTACTTCTAGCGATTGGATTTCACTCAAAACACACCAAATGACTCCTCCCACCATATTATGATGTTGCCCAAGTTTTGGGCTCGATCCGAAATCAATAGGTGTGAGAAATTGGACAATTCAAGTTCAACGGCAGTTCGTTCCTAATTGGAGTGGTTGGTGTATTCCTTACTTCTGGCGATTGGATTTCACTCAAAACTAACCAAAGGACTCCTCCCACCATATTATGATGTTGCCCAAGTTTTGGGCTCGATCCGAAATCAATAGGTGTTCCAAATTGGACAATTCAAGTTCAACGGCAGTTCGTTCCTAATTGGAGTGGTTGGTGTTTTACTTCTAGCGGTTGGATTTCACTCAAAACACACCAAAATGACTCCTCCCACCATATTATGATGTTGCCCAAACTTTTGGCTCGATCCGAAATCAATAGGTGTGAGAAATTGGACAATTCAAGTTCAACGGCAGTTCGTTCCTAATTGGAGTGTTTGGTGTATTCCATACTTCTGGCGATTGGATTTCACTCAAAATTAACCAAAGGACTCCTCCCACCATATTATGATATTGCCCAAGTTTTGGGCTCGATCCGAAATCAATAGGTGTTCCAAATTGGACAATTCAAGTTCAACGACAGTTCGTTCGTAATTGGAGTGGTTGGTGTATTCCATACTTCTAGCGATTGGATTTCACTCAAACTCACCAAATGACTCCTCCCACCATATTATGATGTTGCCCAAGCTTTTGGCTCGATCCAAAATCAATAGGTGTGAGAAATTGGACAATTCAAGTTCAACGGCAGTTCGTTCCTAATTGGAGTGGTTGGTGTATTCCATACTTCTAGCGATTGGATTTCACTCAAAACTAACCAAATGACTCCTCCCACCATATTATGAACAGCCCAAGTTTTGGGCTCGATCCAAAATCAATAGGTGTTCCAAATTGGACAATTCAAGTTCAACGGCATTTCGTTCCTAATTGGAGTGGTTGGTGTATTCCATACTTCTAGCGATTGGATTTCACTCAAAACTCACCAAAATGACTCCACCCACCATATTATGATGTTGCCCAAGTTTTGGGCTCGATCCGAAATCAATAGGTGTTCGAAATTGGACAATTCAAGTTCAACGGCAGTTCGTTCCTAATTGGAGTGGTTGGTGTATTCCATACTTCTAGCGATTGGATTTCACTCAAAAATCACCCAATGACTCCTCCCACCATATTATGATGTTGCCCAAGTTTTGGGCTCGATCCGAAATCAATAGGTGTTCCAAATTGGACAATTCAAGTTCAACGGCAGTTCCTTCCTAATTGGGGTGGTTGGTGTATTCCATACTTCTAGCGATTGGGTTTCACTCAAAACTCACCAAATGACTCCTCCCACCATATTATGATGTTGCCCAAGCTTTGGGCTCGATCCGAAATCAATAGGTGTTCCAAATTGGACAATTCAAGTTCAACGGCAGTTCGTTCCTAATTCGTGTGGTTGGTGTATTCCATACTTCTAGCGATTGGATTTCACTCAAAACTCACCAAATGACTCCTCCCACCATATTATGATGTTGCCCAAGTTTTGGGATCGATCCGAAATCAATAGGTGTGAGAAATTGGACAATTCAAGTTCAACGGCTGTTCCTTCCTAATTGGAGTGGTTGGTGTATTCCATACTTCTAGCGATTGGATTTCACTCAAAACTCACCAAAATGACTCCACCCACCATATTATGATGTTGCCCAAGCTTTTGGCTCGGTCCGAAATCAATAGGTGTGGGAAATTGGACAATTCAAGTTCAACGGCAGTTCGTTCCTAATTGGAGTGGTTGGTGTATTCCATACTTCTAGCGATTGGATTTCACTCAAAACTCACCAAATGACTCCTCCCACCATATTATGATGTTGCCCAAGTTTTGGGCTCGATCCGAAATCAATAGGTGTTCCAAATTGGACAATTCAAGTTCAACGGCTGTTCGTTCCTAATTGGAGTGGTTGGTGTATTCCAAACTTCTAGCGATTGGATTTCATTCAAAACTCACCAAATGACTCCTCCCACCATATTATGATGTTTCCCAAGTTTTGGGCTCGATCCGAAATCAATAGGTGTTCCAAATTGGACAATTCAAGTTCAACGGCAGTTCGTTCCTAATTGGAGTGTTTGGTGTATTCCGTACTTCTAGCGATTGGATTTCACTCAAAACTCACCAAATGACTCCTCCCACCATATTATGATGTTGCCCAAGTTTGGGGTTCGATCCGAAATCAATAGATGCGGGAAATTGGACAATTCAAGTTCAACGGCAGTTCGTTCCTAATTGGAGTGGTTGGTGTATTCCATACTTCTAGCGATTGGATTTCACTCAAAACTCATCAAATGACTCCTCCCACCATATTATGATGTTGCCGAAGTTTTGGGCTCGATCCGAAATCAATAGGTGTTCCAAATTGGACAATTCAAGTTCAACGGCAGTTCGTTCCTAATTG
Organism: Prunus avium; assembly: GCF_965620075.1. NCBI lineage: Eukaryota > Viridiplantae > Streptophyta > Magnoliopsida > Rosales > Rosaceae > Prunus > Prunus avium. Next base: position 20,997,429 of record NC_142286.1, on the reverse strand, counting down.
GAGTGGTTGGTGTTTTCCATACTTCTAGCGATTGGATTTCACTCAAAACTCAGCAAATGACTCCTCCCACCATATTATGATGTTGCCCAAGTTTTGGGCTCCATCCAAAATCAATAGGTATGAGAAATTGGACAATTCAAGTTCAACGGCAGTTCGTTCCTAATTGGAGTGTCTGGGGTATTCCATACTTCTAGCAATTGGATTTCACTCAAAACTCACCAAATGATTCCTCCCACCATATTATGATGTTGCCCAAGTTTGGGGCTCGATCCGAAATCAATAGGTGTGAGAAATTGAACAATTCAAGTTCAACGGCAGTTCGTTCCTAATTGGAGGGGTTGGGGTATTCCATACTTCTAGCAATTGGATTTCAGTTAAAACTCACGAAATGACTCCTCCCACCATATTATGATGTTGCCCAAGTTTGGGGCTCGATCCGAAATCAATAGGTGTGAGAAATTGGACAATTCAAGTTCAACGGCAGTTCGTTCCTAATTGGAGTGGTTGGTGTATTCCATACTTCTAGCGATTGGATTTCACTCAAAACTCACCAAATGACTCCTCCCACCCAATTTTGGGCTCGATCCGAAATCAATTGGTGTGAGAAATTGGACAATTCAAGTTCAACGGCAGTTCGTTCCTAACTGGACTGGTTGGGGTATTCCATACTTCTAGCAATTGGATTTCACTCAAAACTCACCAAATGACTCCTCCCACCATATTATGATGTTGCCCAAGTTTGGGGCTCGATCCGAAATCAATAGGTGTGAGAAATTGGACAATTCAAGTTCAATGGCAGTTCGTTCCTAATTGGAGTGGTTGGGGTATTCCACACTTCTAGCAATTGGATTTCACTCAAAACTCACCAAATGACTCCTCCCAACATATTATGATGTTGCCCAAGTTTGGGGCTCGATCCGAAATCAATAGGTATGAGAAATTGGCCAATTCAAGTTCAACGACAGTTCGTTCCTAATTTGAGTGGTTGGTGTATTCCATACTTCTAGCTATTGGATTTCACTCAAAACTCATCGAATGACTCCTCCCACCATATTATGATGTTGCCCAAGTTTTGGGCTCGATCCGAAATCAATAGGTCTTCCAAATTGGACAATTCAAGTTCAACGGCAGTTCGTTCCTAATTGGAGTGGTCGGTGTATTCCATACTTCTAGCGATTGGATTTCACTCAAAACTCACCAAATGACTCCTCCCACCATATTATGATGTTGCCCAAGTTTTGGGCTCGATCCGAAATCAATAGGTGTGAGAAATTCGACAATTCAATTCAACGGCAGTTCGTTCCTAACTGTAGTGGTTGGTGTATTCCATACTTCTAGCGATTGGATTTCACTCAAAACTCACCAAATGACTCCTCCCACCATATTATGATGTTGCCCATGTTTTGGGCTCGATTCGAAATCAATAGTTCTGAGAAATTGGACAATTCAAGTTCAACGGCAGTTCGTTCCGAATTGGAGTGGTTGGTGTATTCCATACTTCTTGGGATTGGATTTCACTCAAAACTCACCAAATGACTCCTCCCACCATATTATGATGTTGCCCAAGTTTTGGGCTCGATCCGAAATCAATAGGTGTGAGAAATTGGACAATACAAGTTCAACGGCAGTTCGTTACTAATTGGAGTGGTCGGTGTATTCCGTACTTCTAGCGATTGGATTTCACTCAAAACTCACCAAATGACTCCTCCCACCATATTATGATGTTGCCCAAGTTTGGGGCTCGATCCGAAATCAATAGGTGTGAGAAATTGGACAATTCAAGTTCAACGGCAGTTCGTTCCGAATTGGAATGGTTGGTGTATTCCATACTTCTAGCGATTGGATTTCACTCAAAACTCATCAAATGACTCCTCCCACCATATTATGATGTTGCCCAAGTTTTGGGCTCGATCCGAAATCAATAGGTCTTCCAAATTGGACAATTCAAGTTCAACGGCAGTTCGTTCCTAATTGGAGTGGTTGGTGTATTCCATACTTCTAGCGATTGGATTTCACTCAAAAGTCACCAAATGACTCCTCCCACCATATTATGATGTTGCCCAAGTTTTGGGCTCGATCCGAAATCAATAGTTGTGAGAAATTGGACAATTCAATTCAACGGCAGTTCGTTCCTAACTGGAGTGATTGGTGTATTCCATACTTCTAGCGATTGGATTTCACTCAAAACTCACCCAATGACTCCTCCCACCGTATTATGATGTTGCCCAAGTTTGGGGCTCAATCCGAAATCAATAGGTGTGAGAAATTGGACAATCCAAGTTCAACGGCAGTTCGTTCCTAATTGGAGTGGTTGGTGTATTCCATACTTCTAACGATTGGATTTTACTCAAAACTCACCAAATGACTCCTCCCACCATATAATGACGTTGCCCAAGTTTTGGGCTCGATCCGAAATCAATAGGTGTTCCAAATTGGACAATTCAAGTTCGACGGCAGTTCGTTCCTAATTGGAGTGGTTGGGGTATTGCATACTTCTAGCCATTGGATTTCACTCAAAACTCACCAAATGACTCCTCCCACCATATTATGATGTTGCCCAAGTTTTGGGCTCGATCCGAATTCAACCGGTGTGAGAAATTGGTCAATTCAATTTCAACGACAGTTCTTTCCTAATTGTAGTGGTTGGTGTATTCCATACTTCTAGCGATTGGATTTCACTCAAAACTCAACAAATGACTACTCCCACCATATTATGATGTTGCCCAAGTTTTGGGCTCGATCAGAAATCAATACGTGTGAGAAATTGGATAATTCAATTTCTACGGCAGTTCGTTCCTAATTGGAGTGGTTGGTGTATTCCATACTTCTAGCGATTGGATTTCACTCAAAACTCACCAAATGACTCCTCCCACCATGTTATGATGTTGCCCAAGTTTTGGAATCGATCCGAAATCAATAGGTCTTCCAAATTGGACAATTCAAGTTCAACGGCAGTTCGTTCCTAATTGGAGTGGTTGGTGTATTCCATACTTCTAGCGATTGGATTTCACTCAAAACTCACCAAATGACTCCTCCCACCATATTATGATGTTGCCCAAGTTTTGGGCACGATCCGAAATCAATAGGTGTGAGAAATTGGACAATTCAAGTTCAACGGCAGTTCGTTCCTATTTGGAGTGGTTGGTGTATTCCGTACTTCTAGCGATTGGATTTCACTCAAAACTAACCAAATGACTCCTCCCACCGTATTATGATGTTGCCCAAGTTTGGGGCTCGATCCGAAATCAATAGGTGTGAGAAATTGGATAATTCAAGTTCAACGGCAGTTCGTTCCTAATTGGAGTGGTTGGTGTATTCCATACTTCTAGCGATTGGAATTCACTCAAAACTCACCAAATGACTCCTCCCACCATATTATGATGTTGCCCAAGTTTTGGGCTCGATCCGAAATCAATTGGTGTGAGAAATTGGACAATTCAAGTTCAACGGCAGTTCGTTCCTATTTGGAGTGGTTGGGGTATTGCATACTTCTAGCATTTGGATTTTACGCAAAAGTCACCAAATGACTCCTCCCACCATATTATGATGTTGCCCAAGTTTTGGGCTCGATCAGAAATCAATACGTGTTCCGAATTGGACAATTCAAGTTCAACGGCAGTTCGTTCCTAATTGGAGTGGTTGGTGTATTCCGTATTTCTAGCGATTGGATTTCCCTCAAAACTCACCAAATGACTCCTCCCACCATATTATGATGTTGCCCAAGTTTTGGGCTCGATCCGAAATCAATACGTGTTCCAAATTGGACAATTCAAGTTCAACGGCAGTTCGTTCCTAATTGGAGTGGTTGGTGTATTCCGTATTTCTAGCGATTGGATTTGCCTCAAAACTCACCAAATGACTCCTCCCGCCATATTATGATGTTGCCCAAGTTTGGGGCTCGATCCGAAATCATTAGGTGTGAGAAATTGGACAATTCAAGTTCAACGGCAGTTCGTTCCTAATTGGTGTGGTTGGTGTATTCCATACTTCTAGCGATTGGATTTCACTCAAAACTCACTAAATGACTCCTCCCACCATATTATGATGTTGCCCAAGTTTTGTGCTCGATCCGAAGTCAATAGGTGTGAGAAATTGGACAATCCAAGTTCAACGGCAGTTCGTTCCTAATTGGAGTGGTTGGTGTATTCCATACTTCTAACGATTGGATTTTACTCAAAACTCACCAAATGACTCCTCCCACCATATAATGACGTTGCCCAAGTTTTGGGCTCGATCCGAAATCAATAGGTGTTCCAAATTGGACAATTCAAGTTCGACGGCAGTTCGTTCCTAATTGGAGTGGTTGGGGTATTGCATACTTCTAGCCATTGGATTTCACTCAAAACTCACCAAATGACTCCTCCCACCATATTATGATGTTGCCCAAGTTTTGGGCTCGATCCGAATTCAACCGGTGTGAGAAATTGGTCAATTCAATTTCAACGACAATTCTTTCCTAATTGGAGTGGTTGGTGTATTCCATACTTCTAGCGATTGGATTTCACTCAAAACTCAACAAATGACTACTCCCACCATATTATGATGTTGCCCAAGTTTTGGGCTCGATCAGAAATCAATACGTGTGAGAAATTGGATAATTCAATTTCTACGGTAGTTCGTTCCTAATTGGAGTGGTTGGTGTATTCCATACTTCTAGCGATTGGATTTCCCTCAAAACTCACCAAATGACTCCTCCCACCATATTATGATGTTGCCCAAGTTTTGGGCTCGATCCGAAATCAATAGGTGTGAGAAATTGGACAATTCAAGTTCAATGGCAGTTAGTTCCTAACTGGAGTGGTTGGTGTATTCCATACTTCTAGCGATTGGATTTCACTCAAAACTCACCAAATAACTCCTCCCACCGTATTATGATGTTGCCCAAGTTTTGGGCTCGATCCGAATTCAATAGGTGTGAGAAATTGGTCAATTCAATTTCAACGACAGTTCTTTCCTAATTGGAGTGGTTGGTGTATTCCGTACTTCTAGCGATTGGATTTCACTCAAAACTCACCAAATGACTCCTCCCACCATGTTATGATGTTGCCCAAGTTTTGGAATCGATCCGAAATCAATAGGTCTTCCAAATTGGACAATTCAAGTTCAACGGCAGTTCGTTCCTAATTGGAGTGGTTGGTGTATTCCATACTTCTAGCGATTGGATTTCACTCAAAACTCACCAAATGACTCCTCCCACCATATTATGATGTTGCCCAAGTTTTGGGCACGATCCGAAATCAATAGGTGTGAGAAATTGGACAATTCAAGTTCAACGGCAGTTCGTTCCTATTTGGAGTGGTTGGTGTATTCCGTACTTCTAGCGATTGGATTTCACTCAAAACTAACCAAATGACTCCTCCCACCGTATTATGATGTTGCCCAAGTTTGGGGCTCGATCCGAAATCAATAGGTGTGAGAAATTGGATAATTCAAGTTCAACGGCAGTTCGTTCCTAATTGGAGTGGTTGGTGTATTCCATACTTCTAGCGATTGGATTTCACTCAAAACTCACCAAATGACTCCTCCCACCATATTATGATGTTGCCCAAGTTTTGGGCTCGATCCGAAATCAATTGGTGTGAGAAATTGGACAATTCAAGTTCAACGGCAGTTCGTTCCTATTTGGAGTGGTTGGGGTATTGCATACTTCTAGCATTTGGATTTTACGCAAAAGTCACCAAATGACTCCTCCCACCATATTATGATGTTGCCCAAGTTTTGGGCTCGATCAGAAATCAATACGTGTTCCGAATTGGACAATTCAAGTTCAACGGCAGTTCGTTCCTAATTGGAGTGGTTGGTGTATTCCGTATTTCTAGCGATTGGATTTCCCTCAAAACTCACCAAATGACTCCTCCCACCATATTATGATGTTGCCCAAGTTTTGGGCTCGATCCGAAATCAATACGTGTTCCAAATTGGACAATTCAAGTTCAACGGCAGTTCGATCCTAATTCGAATGGTTGGTGTATTCCATACTTCTAGCGATTGGATTTCACTCAAAACTCACCAAATGACTCCTCCCACCATATTATGATGTTGCCCAAGTTTTGGAATCGATCCGAAATCAATAGGTCTTCCAAATTGGACAATTCAAGTTCAACGGCAGTTCGTTCCTAATTGGTTTGGTTGGTGTATTCCATACTTCTAGCGATTGGATTTCACTCAAAACTCACCAAATGACTCCTCCCACCATATTATGATGTTGCCCAAGTTTTGGGCTCGATCCGAAATCAATAGGTGTGAGAAATTGGACAATTCAAGTTCAACGGCAGTTCGTTCCTAATTGGAGTGGTTGGTGTATTCCATACTTCTAGTGATTGGATTTCTCTCCAAACTCACCAAATGACTCCTCCCACCATATAATGACGTTGCCCAAGTTTTGGGCTCGATCCGAAATCAATAGGTGTTCCAAATTGGACAATTCAAGTTCGACAGCAGTTCGTTCCTAATTGGAGTGGTTGGTGTATTCCATACTTCTAGCGATTGGATTTCACTCAAAACTCACCAAATGACTCCTCCCACCATATTATGATGTTGCCCAAGTTTTGGGCTCGATCCGAAATCAATACGTGTTCCAAATTGAATAATTCAAGTTCAACGGCAGTTCGTTCCTAATTGGAGTGGTTGGTGTATTCCGTACTTCTAGCGATTGGATTTCCCTCAAAACTCACCAAATGACTCCTCCCACCATATTATGATGTTGCCAAAGTTTTGGGCTCGATCCGAATTCGATAGGTGTGAGAAATTGGTCAATTCAATTACAACGACAGTTCTTTCCTAATTGGAGTGGTTGGTGTATTCCATACTTCTAGCGATTGGATTTCACTCAAAACTCACCAAATGACTCCTCCCACCATATTATGATGTTGCCCAAGTTTTGGGCTCGATCCGAAATCAATAGGTCTTCCAAATTGGACAATTCAAGTTCAACGGCAGTTCGTTCCTATTTGGTTTGGTTGGTGTATTCCATACTTCTAGCGATTGGATTTCACTCAAAACTCACCAAATGACTCCTCCCACCATATTATGATGTTGCCCAAGTTTTGGGCTCGATCCGAAATCAATAGGTGTGAGAAATTGGACAATTCAAGTTCAACGGTAGTTCGTTCCAAACTGGAGTGGTTGGTGTATTCCATACTTCTAGCGATTGGATGATCGGTTCATAATTGTATATCATTTTGTACCCTTCTAGCTTATGATTTGGTTATGTGTTTGAGTTAAACTTGTGCTTTTAATCCTTTTTGTGTTTATCTTTCAGTTAATTGACATTTAGGTAACAATGATGACTTTGGGTAGGAAATGATGCAATCCATGCATGTTAAGGCTTGATTTGGGTGAATGGAAGAAGGGCTTAAAGACAAACACATTTTGGCTACATCTCCTTTCCAGCCCAATTTCGTAGGTCAGCTTCTTGGCCTTGGATCAGCATGCTATGGGGCTTGGATGAAGTGAAGATCTTCATGAAACTTGTTCCAATGGGTGTCTAGTACAACATATCCAAATTGCAGCCCAATTGGACATTTGTGGAGTGCTCAGCCCGCCCAACACTCAACCCTGCTCAGGAGGATTTGCAGCTGCCAGCTTTGTCATGTGCCTCCATGTGCCTCACCCATGCTGCAACTGACTTTGGATCCAACATAATGAGTGAAGTGGGGAGGCATTCCAGCTATGAAAGTCTAAAGGATCAAGTTGGTACATGCTGGAGTTATTATTGAGAAAGCATGTGCATGCATGTAAAGCATAAATGAAATGAAGTCAATTCCAGTCTCTGTTCGGCAGCCAAATTGCAAGGCCCAAAACGAATACTTCTACTGCTCCGATGGGAATACTTTCTTCATAGAAGTTGTTCCAATGGGTGTCTACTATAACATATCCAAATTTGAGCCCCATTGGATAGGTTTTGAAACCTCTGGCCTTCCTACACCAAGTCTGGTTCAGAAGACTCGTTTTTGTTCAACAACCAAAAGAAGACCACATGGGTTGGCAGCAAAAGGCAGCCACAATTGATCACCTTTGATCCCATGTGAAGAAAGCTTGAGGTGCAGCAAAAGAAGTATGGGATGGGATTGATTCCAACCACACTACATAGACAAGATGAAGTGGGAGTTATGGGTTGTATTAAATGAGGAATGGTGGTGTTGGATTTCATCATGATGTTCCTCCCTCTTAGCCCTATAAATAGAGGAGTCTTCAAGCTACAAAATTGACTTCAGCCATCCTCCACACTTCCATCATCCAGAAATCATCCTCATACATTCCCACAACCCCAAACACTCAAGCAATCAACCCAATACTCTAAACTGCCCCAAAATCACCAAAACAGCTCCAGAAAACCTCCCTTCCATTTCCCTACGAATTTCCTCTTTCTCAGCCATCACCACTCACTCAAGCTCATCTCAAATCACCTCCATATCCTTCATACATCCTTCTAGACGTGGAGAAGCTCTTGGAGAAGCATTGGACACTACAAGAACTTCAGAAAAGGGTTTTTCTACTCTTATGGCATTCATTATGTTTTCCCATTTCTATTTTAGTTTCTTTTCCATTATGAGTAGCTAAATCCATAACTAGGGCTTCGATGTAACCTAACATGAATATTCTGGGTTTATAAGTTTGGAGTTTCAAGTTTGATTCATGATTCATGTTCTTATTCATTATGCTTATAAGTTAACATGCTTGTTTGAATGATTGATCACCATTAGAACTTGTTTGTTAACTATATTGGTTTGAATTAAGAGTAGACACCATGCTTTAATTCGAATTGAACTATGAATAGGAAGAGTATGTATGGACATTCGACAACAGGGATTAGATACATGCTTGGTTGTTTAAATTGTTCTTCTATGCTTAATGGGTTCCTAATGCTTAATTTTAGGTTAGACAACAAATGATCAAATTAGGGAATTAGGAACACAAGGTTAGGACCAAACACCATGGCCTAATCATACTTTAGCTAGAATCAATCTTTGAATTTGAATTAGACTTGTTACTTGACTCCATATAACCCAGAATTGAATTGTTATGGTGATTCGAATGCCCTAGTCTCCAAATCTGTTTTCCAACTCTTAAAACCACTCTTTGTTACACTTGTTTATTTGCTTTCATTTGCAATTTCAGTTTGCTCACTTCCTTTCACAATCACAATCACTCTCACTTTAATTTCTGTTTTAGACTTAACTTCCTAACTTCTTGAATTCGGTAATCTACGTACATAACTAATTTGAACTTCTCAGTCTTCGTGGGTACGACCTCGTACTTGTCTTGCTATACTACTAATTGCCCCGTACAATTGCGAGTTAACATAATAATTAACAACAAATTTTGGCGCCGTTGCCGGGGACTGAACGAAAGTTCTTCCCTGGTTATGTGCCCAAGGTTACCCTATTCTTTTTAGTGTTTCTAATTAATCTAATTTTCTGTTTCAGGTAGTTTATGTCTAAAAGACCGTTCCTTGAACAAGTGAGGTCTTCGTTCCAACGCTCCAGATCTTTGAACGCAGGACCATCGTTGCAACCCAACCGGGTGATCTCTGAAGTTCATAATCGTCTAGAAAGAGAGTTGTCAACTGCAAAAGAGCAAGCTCTTGCCACATTTACAAGTATTGCTCTCCACACTGAACTTCCTGGTTCTTCACCTTCAAATTCGGAAGCAAGTTCAGACCAAGAAGAAGAAGAAGAAGAGATGGCTGCCAATGAGTTCATGGGAGAACTTGATATCCCAACAATTCCAGCATCTCCTTCAAGCATTTTGCTGCCCACTGTAGCTCGAAATTATGAGCTTAAATCTTCTCATCTTAATATGCTGCCTTCCTTTTATGGTTTACCTAATGAAGATCCATTAACTCATATAAAGGATATTTTTAATGTTGTGAGTTCTTTTCCCTTGACAGGTGTGACAGAAGATCAACTTCGAATGAGAGTGTTTCCATACACTTTGAAGGATAAGGCGAAATATTGGTTGAATTCTTTGAAGCCTGGTTCACTCACTACATGGGCTGCCATTCAAAAGAAGTTCTTGGAGAAATACTTCTCCACGCAAAAGACCGACATGCTTAGGGATAAGATCTTGTTATTTGCACAGCAAGATGATGAATCGTTTTGTGAAGCATGGGAGAGATTCAATGGGCTGCTCAACCAATGTCCTCATCATGGGATTCCATTGAAGCTTCAAATGCGTATGTTTTATAAAGGACTAACCCCTTCTAGTCATAATATAGTCACCAATTTTGCAGGTGGTTCTTTTAAAACCAAAACTCCAGAAGAAACATACGAACTCTTTGAGGAGATAGCAATGGAGACCCAACATACGGATACAAGAGGTAAACGTGTTATTAGTGGTTCTAATGATGCTTCTAGTGTGCAGATTTCAAAACTGGAACAAAAGCTAGATGCTCTTCTTGCATTAAACTCAAGAAGCCCTTCGAAGGAAGTGTGTAGTATTTGCGAAACTCCTGACCATGCTACCATAGCTTGTCCACTTGGGGCTGGATATCCAGAATTTGTGCAAGAGCAAGCTAAGTTGGTAAATTCCTACAACCAAGGTCCAAGAAATGATCCATACTCTCAAAGTTATAATCCAGGTTGGAGGAATCATCCAAACTTTTCATGGAGGAATACTCAGAATCAAGCCAATCCCCCTTCATTCCAAAAGCCACAACAAACATCATCATTGGAGGATATAGTTAAGCAGATGGCAGTCAACCAATCCAATTTCCAGCAAACTACACAAGCTGCCATTGCCAAATTGGAAGTTCAAATAGGCCAATTAGCTGCTGAAATAACTCAAAGAGCACCTGGGAAATGGCCAAGCCAAACCGAGATCAATCCAAAGAACCAAGAAGCCAAGGCCATTCATGTGCTCAGATCAGGTAAGATCATTGATAGTAAAGTTGATTCTAATCTTTCAAATGATGTTGTGATTGTAGAAGATGAAGAGGAGGAGACCACGGCTACAGAAGGGGAACATCTCAAAACTTCTCAATCTGCTCCTAATGCCAAATCAGATTCTCAGGAATCCAAACAATTCCAATTGCATAAGAGAGATGACAAATTTGTGCCACCACATCTTCAAGAAGATAGATACGTGCCACCCGCTCCATATGTTCCACCGATTCCATTTCCAGGCCGTCTTAAGAAAGCAAAGCAAGATAAGGCTTTTAAAGAGATTTATGATATTTTGAGTAAAGTTAATATCAATTTGCCTTTGCTTGATGTTATTGAACAGATTCCTGCATATGGAAAGTTCATCAAGGACTTGAAAACTCACAAGCTCAATTTCGCTCCAAATGAAGATGTAAAGCTTGACCAGAATGTAAGTGCTGTGTTGCAAAGGAAGCTTCCACCAAAACTAGTTGATCCTGGCAGCTTTGACATTCCCATTAACATTGGAGGCAATAAGGTTGGAAGAGCCATGTTGGACTTGGGAGCAAGTGTCAACCTAATGCCATATTCATTGTATCAAAAGCTTGGCTTAGAAGGGATGAAGAAGACTTCAATACGACTTGAACTAGCTGATCATTCTATAAAATATCCAAAAGGTATTGTAGAAGATATTTTAGTTCAAGTTAATACACTAATTCTCCCTGCTGATTTTGTAGTGATGGACATGGAAGACAATCCAAATGGAGATCATGTTGATCGCATTCTCCTAGGCAGGCCATTCATGGCCACTGCAGACACAGTTATCAAAGTGAAAGATAGCACCCTTTCCATGACTGTTCTGGGTGAAACTGTTGAATTTAAAATGCTTAATGCTCTATCTCAACCTTCTATCTCTCTTGATTCTTGCTTTTCAATTGATGTTGTGGATCATGAGGTTTCTTCCAAAATTTTGCAGAGAAAGTCTAATGATGCTCTAGAAGCTGTCTTAACACAAGAAGAGGAAGATCTTTGTGAACCGGAGTTCCAAGAAGTGGTGGCTGCCTTAGAAGTGTTTCAACCATACCCACCATCCTTTAGGCCACCACTCGAGCCTCTTGGACCATCATCCACGAAATTGGAGCCATCCATTATCACCCCACCAAAGCTAGAACTTAAACCACTGCCCAATCATCTTAAATATACTTATTTGGGTGCTAACGAAACTCTCCCTGTTATAATTGCTGCAGGTCTCACCTCACATGAAGAAGAGAGCTTAATTAAGGTTCTAAAAGAGCATAAAACAGCCATTGGGTGGACCATAGCAGACATCAAAGGAATTAGTCCAAGCATGTGCATGCACCGGATTCTAATGGAAGAAGACAGCAAACCATCCCGTGATGCCCAAAGGAGGCTAAATCCCAACATGAAAGAGGTGGTTAGAGCTGAAGTTTTAAAGCTACTCGATGTAGGAATCATCTACCCAATTTCAGATTCTAAGTGGGTGAGCCCTGTACAAGTTGTTCCGAAGAAGTCCGGAATCACCGTTGTGAAGAATGAGAAGAATGAGATAGTTCCTACACGAACTATCACTGGTTGGAGAGTTTGCATTGATTACAGGAAGTTGAACACATCCACTAGAAAAGATCATTTCCCCTTGCCTTTTATTGATCAAATGCTTGAACGTTTATCTGGCCATGCTTACTATTGTTTTCTTGATGGTTTTTCAGGTTATAATCAAATTCCCATTGCTCCGGAAGACCAAGAGAAAACCACATTCACATGCCCATTTGGTACGTTTGCTTATAGAAGGATGCCATTCGGTTTGTGCAATGCCCCAGCAACTTTCCAAAGATGCATGATGTCAATCTTTTCAGATATGGTGGAACGATTCATTGAGGTATTTATGGATGATTTTTCAGTTTTTGGTTCCTCTTTTGATAATTGTCTTCACCACTTGTCTCTAGTGCTTAAAAGATGCCAGGAAACAAACCTGATTTTGAATTGGGAGAAGTGTCACTTCATGGTGAGACAAGGCATTGTGCTAGGCCATGTGATTTCAAGCAAGGGAATTGAAGTGGATAAAGCCAAGATCGATCTCATCTCAAATCTGCCACCCCCTACCTCTGTGAAAGGAATTAGAAGCTTTCTAGGTCATGCTGGATTCTATAGAAGGTTCATCAAAAATTTCTCAAGCATTACAAGGCCATTGTGTAATCTCCTTGCTAAGGATGCTGTTTTTGAGTTTAATGAAGCTTGCATGGAAGCCTTTACTACCTTGAAGAGGGAGCTAACTTCAGCCCCTATTATCATAGCTCCAGATTGGTCTTTACCATTTGAAATAATGTGTGATGCCTCTGACTTTGCTATTGGTGCAGTTTTAGGTCAAAAGAAGAACAAGCTCCCCCATGTGATTCATTATGCTAGCCGGACCTTGAATGATGCTCAAATCAACTACTCCACAACAGAGAAGGAGTTCCTTGCTGTGGTTTTTGCTTTAGAAAAATTTCGTTCTTATCTTGTTGGTTCTAAAGTAATTGTTTATTCTGACCATGCAGCTCTTAGATACTTGCTCACTAAGAAGGACGCAAAACCACGCTTGATTAGATGGATTCTCTTGCTGCAAGAGTTCGATTTGGAAATTCGAGACAAGAAGGGATGTGAGAATGTGGTAGCTGATCATTTGAGCAGAATTGTGGTTGAAGAAAAAGGAGAAGCTGTGCTACCCTTGAATGAGACTTTCCCTGATGAACAACTATATGCTGCCCAAGTCAAAGAACCATGGTATGCTGATTTTGTTAATTATCTTGCTTGTGGTGTTCTTAGAAATGATCTAACTTCTCAGGACAAGAAGAAGTTCTTTTCCATGGTGAAACATTATGTCTGGGATGAACCTTTCTTATTCAAGCATTGCCCGGATCAACTCATCAGAAGATGTGTTCCAGAAGAAGAGCAAGAAAGCATACTTAGGCATAGCCACGAATTGGCTTGTGGAGGTCACTTTGGAGCTAAGAAAACAGCACTTAAAATTCTCCAATCTGGTTTCTTTTGGCCCACTCTATTCAAAGATGCGTTTAATTTTTGTGTTAAGTGTGATAGGTGTCAAAGGATGGGGAACATAAGTCGCAGGAACGAAATGCCATTGAATAGCATACTTGTTGTGGAGCTCTTCGATGTGTGGGGTATTGATTTCATGGGACCATTCCCATCTTCCTTTGGTTGTACTTACATACTTGTTGCTGTTGATTATGTGTCTAAATGGGTGGAAGCCATAGCCACCAAAACCAATGATCATAAGGTGGTGCTCAAGTTCTTGAAGGATAATATTTTCACAAGGTTTGGTACTCCAAGGGCTGTCATTAGTGATGGAGGCAGCCACTTCTGTAACAAGCCATTCGAAGCACTCATGAAGAAGTACAACATCACCCATCGAGTCTCTACACCATATCATCCGCAAACTTCTGGTCAAGTGGAAATAAGCAATAGAGAAATTAAGCACATCCTGGAGAAGGTGGTGAACAATACAAGGAAAGATTGGGCAGCCAAGCTCAATGATTCATTATGGGCTTATAGGACTGCATATAAGACTCCCATTGGGATGAGCCCTTATCGTCTTGTGTTTGGGAAAGCTTGTCACCTGCCAATGGAGCTTGAACACAATGCTTTTTGGGCCATCAAGAAGTTAAATTTTGATCTAGACAAGGCAGGCCATGCAAGAAAGTTTCAGCTCAATGAATTGGAAGAAATTAGACATGAGTCTTATGAGAATGCAAAGCTTTACAAAGAACGAACCAAGAGTTACCATGACAGAAACATTCAACGGAAAGAGTTCTCCAAAGGTATGTCAGTTCTTTTGTTTAACTCACGATTGCGTCTCTTTCCAGGAAAATTGAAGTCTAGATGGCAAGGCCCATTCACCGTGGTCAATGTTTCTCCCTATGGAGCTGTGGAGATTCAAAACCCTAAAGACGGCTCAACTTTCAAAGTAAATGGACAACGTTTAAAGCCATTCTATGAGGGAATCTCAGCTGGCATTCAAACAGGCCATGTGGTGGATCAACTTCCCTTTGTACCATCAACTTAGCTGATCACATAATGTCTTGCCAAGACAGTAACTAAGGCGCTTCTTGGGAGGCAACCCATGTGTTCAAGAAGAAGGTGCTTGGTAGCAATCGACCTAATCGCATCAAGGGGGAGCATTTCTATCCTTTCTCTTTACTTGTTTTGTTTTTATTTTAGTCATTTTAAGTTTCTGTTTCTTTAAATAATTTTTTTTTTCATATGAGCTAACTTTTGGTAACCCCAGTGAGCACCTCCGTCAATACAGTGTCTAGGAGTTCTTTAGGCGACACCTTCGGTGTCTAAGAAGTTTGGGTTTTAAGCGGGACCATTGTGACCCCTCCAACCTTCCCGGATCCCCTGGCTGTGTTTTCTGAGGCCCTTAACTGGTCATCCGTGAGTTGCTTGTATATTTGTGTGTGTTTTTTTTTGTTTTGTTTTTTTTTTTTTTTCTTCTTCTAAACTTTTTCTAAACTTTTCCCTTTATCATTTACTTGTTCTCAATCATCTTTACTTTGCTTTAACATTGAGGACAATGTTCAATTCAGGTCTGGGGGGAAGGTTTTCAAATTTCATTCATTTGTGTTTTCAATTTTCGTTCATTTGTCACTAATTTTTTTTTTTTTTTAAATATCATACAATCGATGCTATGGAGCTGCCATTGAGGTTTTCATATCAGAATTTTGCACTTCACAAAGCTTTGGCTCCTAGAATTCTGGTGGCTAAAGTACCATGCTCAAATTCTCGAAGGAGAATAGTGGAGATTACCCTAGTGAGCTATATTGAGCCCAATTGCTTTCTTGAGAGGGTTTAAAGTGTTTCTATTTCTCATCCCAATTTATTTTCTTCATTTCACTCTAAATGATCTCATTATTCCATTTTGATTGAATACTAAGGATGATTCTCTTTTGCAGATATCATGTGCTTGCTCTCATTCATGAATGAACTCATTGAAGTGATGCTAGGCTATGTGTGCATAACCATTCGATGTGCTTTCTTTTCACCCTACCTATATGTGTGTTCCATCAACCCTCTTGAAGCCAAACACTTAAAGCCTTTTCTTCTATCACCCTCATCATTTCCCTACCTTTGTATCTCAATCTGAGATACTTCACCTATTGTAGCCATACCCTATAGCTTAGAAATATACCAAGGTGTGCCAAGATAAAGTTTGAAGCAAGGAAGTTGCTGCCATGTGCCTAAATGAAAGATGGTGTGATTCTGTGCAATGAAGTTAATGAAGATGCAGATCAAATCAACGAAGATGAAAGTGTTTCGATTTGATCTAAGTGTAAAAAAAAATAAAAATAAATAAAGTCTATGCCAGGTGGTACCATGAAGTTTGCAACCATGCCATTATAAGTCAATGCTACCTTGCAGATCAATGAAGAATGCAACCTTGGTATGTTCTTAAGTTACCTGTTTTTCCTTCCAATTCTTCCATTTCCCCTAACCTTACCTTTCATTACAAACCTTGTGAAAGACCTAGCTGATCTTTGAGGATGTATTCATGGGTGTTGGTAGGTATGTGTGTATCTCTATTCTTAGTATTTGATTCCCTTCATGAGATCTAACCAAATATTGTGCTTCTATTTCATATACTCACTTAAGCTTGTTTGAGAGAATAAAACCATTGGTTCTGAGTGATTGAGTGTTATCTGTGAGAATTAGAGTCGAAGCATGTTCTTTATTCAAGGTTTGAGTGTGCTTGCTTTGAAACCGTGTGCCTTTGAGCTATAGCTTCCACATTACACACTGATTGATCACCTATCTTGGCAACTCTACGGTGTTGGAGGTATGACTAAAGTTTTCTTTCGTTCTCATTAGTTGATTTCAAGTTTTACTAACCACTTTGTTTTGTAGAGTTAGTAATGCGTTTGTGGGTATCGTTTCTGTTAAACCCTCAGGAGACACAACTCCTCCTACTAGGGATGCCTAGAGGTTTAAAGGCTTGTTGCATACGCTCAATGCAATCGAGTTACCTACGAAAGTGGTTTAGTTAACTTTTTGTTTTTAACTTTGTTTTGTGTTGTTTTGCTCGAGGACTAGCAAAATGTAGGTTTGGGGGTATTTGATCGGTTCATAATTGTATATCATTTTGTACCCTTCTAGCTTATGATTTGGTTATGTGTTTGAGTTAAACTTGTGCTTTTAATCCTTTTTGTGTTTATCTTTCAGTTAATTGACATTTAGGTAACAATGATGACTTTGGGTAGGAAATGATGCAATCCATGCATGTTAAGGCTTGATTTGGGTGAATGGAAGAAGGGCTTAAAGACAAACACATTTTGGCTACATCTCCTTTCCAGCCCAATTTCGTAGGTCAGCTTCTTGGCCTTGGATCAGCATGCTATGGGGCTTGGATGAAGTGAAGATCTTCATGAAACTTGTTCCAATGGGTGTCTAGTACAACATATCCAAATTGCAGCCCAATTGGACATTTGTGGAGTGCTCAGCCCGCCCAACACTCAACCCTGCTCAGGAGGATTTGCAGCTGCCAGCTTTGTCATGTGCCTCCATGTGCCTCACCCATGCTGCAACTGACTTTGGATCCAACATAATGAGTGAAGTGGGGAGGCATTCCAGCTATGAAAGTCTAAAGGATCAAGTTGGTACATGCTGGAGTTATTATTGAGAAAGCATGTGCATGCATGTAAAGCATAAATGAAATGAAGTCAATTCCAGTCTCTGTTCGGAAGCCAAATTGCAAGGCCCAAAACGAATACTTCTACTGCTCCGATGGGAATACTTTCTTCATAGAAGTTGTTCCAATGGGTGTCTACTATAACATATCCAAATTTGAGCCCCATTGGATAGGTTTTGAAACCTCTGGCCTTCCTACACCAAGTCTGGTTCAGAAGACTCGTTTTTGTTCAACAACCAAAAGAAGACCACATGGGTTGGCAGCAAAAGGCAGCCACAATTGATCACCTTTGATCCCATGTGAAGAAAGCTTGAGGTGCAGCAAAAGAAGTATGGGATGGGATTGATTCCAACCACACTACATAGACAAGATGAAGTGGGAGTTATGGGTTGTATTAAATGAGGAATGGTGGTGTTGGATTTCATCATGATGTTCCTCCCTCTTAGCCCTATAAATAGAGGAGTCTTCAAGCTACAAAATTGACTTCAGCCATCCTCCACACTTCCATCATCCAGAAATCATCCTCATACATTCCCACAACCCCAAACACTCAAGCAATCAACCCAATACTCTAAACTGCCCCAAAATCACCAAAACAGCTCCAGAAAACCTCCCTTCCATTTCCCTACGAATTTCCTCTTTCTCAGCCATCACCACTCACTCAAGCTCATCTCAAATCACCTCCATATCCTTCATACATCCTTCTAGACGTGGAGAAGCTCTTGGAGAAGCATTGGACACTACAAGAACTTCAGAAAAGGGTTTTTCTACTCTTATGGCATTCATTATGTTTTCCCATTTCTATTTTAGTTTCTTTTCCATTATCAGTAGCTAAATCCATAACTAGGGCTTCGATGTAACCTAACATGAATATTCTGGGTTTATAAGTTTGGAGTTTCAAGTTTGATTCATGATTCATGTTCTTATTCATTATGCTTATAAGTTAACATGCTTGTTTGAATGATTGATCACCATTAGAACTTGTTTGTTAACTATATTGGTTTGAATTAAGAGTAGACACCATGCTTTAATTCGAATTGAACTATGAATAGGAAGAGTATGTATGGACATTCGACAACAGGGATTAGATACATGCTTGGTTGTTTAAATTGTTCTTCTATGCTTAATGGGTTCCTAATGCTTAATTTTAGGTTAGACAACAAATGATCAAATTAGGGAATTAGGAACACAAGGTTAGGACCAAACACCATGGCCTAATCATACTTTAGCTAGAATCAATCTTTGAATTTGAATTAGACTTGTTACTTGACTCCATATAACCCAGAATTGAATTGTTATGGTGATTCGAATGCCCTAGTCTCCAAATCTGTTTTCCAACTCTTAAAACCACTCTTTGTTACACTTGTTTATTTGCTTTCATTTGCAATTTCAGTTTGCTCACTTCCTTTCACAATCACAATCACTCTCACTTTAATTTCTGTTTTAGACTTAACTTCCTAACTTCTTGAATTCGGTAATCTACGTACATAACTAATTTGAACTTCTCAGTCTTCGTGGGTACGACCTCGTACTTGTCTTGCTATACTACTAATTGCCCCGTACAATTGCGAGTTAACATAATAATTAACAACATTGGATTTCACTCAAAACTCCCCAAATGACTCCTCCCACCATATTATGATGTTGCCCAAGTTTTGGGCTCGATCCGAAATCAATACGTGTTCCAAATTGGACAATTCAAGTTCAACGGCAGTTCGTTCCTAATTGGAGTGGTTGGGGTATTCCATACTTCTAGCAATTGGATTTCACTCAAAACTCACCAAATGACTCCTCCCACCATATTATGATGTTGCCCAAGTTTGGGGCTCGATCCGAAATCAATAGGTGTGAGAAATTGGACAATTCAAGTTCAATGGCAGTTCGTTCCTAATTTGAATGGTTGGTGTATTGCATACTTCTAGCGATTGGATTTCACTCAAAACTCACCAAATGAATCCTCCCACCATATTATAATGTTGCCCAAGTTTTGGGCTCGATCCGAAATCAATAGGTGTGAGAAATTGGACCATTCAAGTTCAACGGCAGTTCGTTCCTAACTGGAGTGGTTGGTGTATTCAGTACTTCTAGCGATTGGATTTCACTCAAAACTCACCAAATCACTCCTCCCACCATATTATGTTGTTGCCCAAGTTTTGGGCTCGATCCGAAATCAATACGTGTTCCAAATTGGACAATTCAAGTTCAATGGCAGTTCGTTCCTAATTGGAGTGGTTGGTGTATTCCATACTTCTAGTGATTGGATTTCTCTCCAAACTCACCAAATGACTCCTCCCACCGTATTATGATGTTGCCCAAGTTTGGGGCTCGATCCGAAATCAATAGGTATGAGAAATTGCACAATTCAAGTTCAACGGCAGTTCGTTCCTAATTGGAGTGGTTGGTGTATTCCATACTTCTAGCGATTGGATTTCACTCAAAACTCACCAAATGACTCCTCCCACCATATTATGATGTTGCCCAAGTTTTGGGCTCGATCAGAAATCAATACGTGTGAGAAATTGGATAATTCAATTTCAACGGCAGTTCGTTCTTAATTGGAGTGGTTGGTGTATTCCATACTTCTAGCGATTGGATTTCATTCAAAACTCACCAAATGACTCCTCCCACCATATTATGATGTTGCCCAAGTTTTGGGCTCAATCCGAATTCGATAGGTGTGAGAAATTGGTCAATTCAATTTCAACGACAGTTCTTTCCTCATTGGAGTGGTTGGTGTATTCCATACTTCTAGCGATTGGATTTCAAAAAAAAACTCACCAAATGACTCCTCCCACCACATTATGATGTTGCCCAAGTTTTGGGCTCGATCCGAATTCAACAGGTGTGAGAAATTGGTCAATTCAATTTCAACGATAGTTCTTTCCTAATTGGAGTGGTTGGTGTATTCCATAATTCTAGAGATTGGATTTCTCTCAAAACTCACCAAATGACTCCTCCCACCATATTATGATGTTGCCCAAGTTTTGGGCTCGATCCGAAATCAATAGGTGTGAGAAATTGGACAATTCAAGTTCAACGGCAGTACGTCCCTAATTGGAGTGGTTGGGGTATTCCATACTTCTAGCAATTGGATTTCACTCAAAACTCACCAAATGACTCCTCCCACCTTATTATGATGTTGCCCAAGTTTGGGGCTCGATCCGAAATCAATAGGTGTTCCAAAATGGAAAATTCTAGTTCAACGGCAGTTCGTTCCTAATTGGAGTGGTTGGTGTATTCCATACTTCTAGCGATTGGATTTCACTCAAAACTCAACAAATGACTCCTCCCACCATATTATGATGTTGCCCAAGTTTTGGGCTCGATCAGAAATCAATACGTGTGAGAAATTGGATAATTGAATTTCAACGGCAGTTCGTTCCTAATTCGAGTGGTTGGTGTATTACATACTTCTAGCGATTGGATTTCCCTCAAAACTCACCAAATGACTCCTCCCACCATATTATGATGTTGCCCAAGTTTTGGGCTCGATCTGAATTCGATAGGTGTGAGAAATTGGTCAATTCAATTTCAACGACAGTTTTTTCCTAATTGGAGTGGTTGGTGTATTCCATACTTCTAGCGATTGGATTTCACTCAAAACTCACCAAATGACTCCTCCCACCATATTATGATGTTGCCCAAGTTTGGGGCTCGATCCGAAATCAATAGGTGTGAGAAATTGGACAATTCAAGTTCAACGGCAGTTCGTTCCTAATTGGAGTGGTTGGTGTATTCCACAGTTCTAGCGATTGGATTTTACTCAAAACTCCCCAAATGACTCCTCCCACCATATAATGACGTTGCCCAAGTTTTGGGCTCGATCCGAAATCAATAGGAGTTCCAAATTGAACAATTCAAGTTCAACGGCAGTTCGTTCCTAATTGGAGTGGTTGGTGTATTCCATTCTTCTATCGATTGGATTTCACTCATAACTCACCAAATGACTCCTCCCACCATATTATGATGTTGCCCAAGTTTTGGGCTCGATCCGAAATCAATAGGTGTGAGAAATTGGCCAATTCAAGTTCAACAGCAGTTCGTTCCAAATTGGAGTGGATGGTGTATTCCATACTTCTTGGGATTGGATTTCACTCAAAACTCACCAAATGACTCCTCCCACCATATTATGATGTTGCCCAAGTTTTGGCTCGATCCGAAATCAATAGGTGTGAGAAATCGGACAATTCAAGTTCAACGGCAGTTCGTTCCTAATTGGAGTGGTTGGTGTATTCCATACTTCTAGCGATTGGGTTTCACTCAAAACTCACCAAACGACTCCTCCCACCATATTATGATGTAGCCCAAGTTTGGGGCTCGATCCGAAATCAATAGGTGTGATAAATTGGACAATTCAAGTTCAACGGCAGTTCGTTCCTAATTGGAGTGGTTGGTGTATTCCATACTTCTAGGGATTGGATTTTACTCAAAACGCACCAAATGACTCCTCCCACCATATAATGACGTTGCCCAAGTTTTGGGCTCGATCCGAAATTAATAGGTGTTACAAATTGGACAATTCAAGTTCAACGGCAGTTCGTTCCTAATTGGAGTGGTTGGTGTATTCCATACTTCTAGCGATTGGATTTCACTCAAAACTCACCAAATGACTCCTCCCACCATATTACGATGTTGCCCAAGTTTTGGGCTCGATCCGAAATCAGTAGGTGTGAGAATTGGACAATTCAATTTCAACGGCAGTTCGTTCCTAATTGTAGTGGTTGGTGTATTCCATATTTCTAGCGATTGGATTTCACTCATAACTCACCAAATGACTCCTCCCACCATATTATGTTGTTGCCCAAGTTTTGGGCTCGATCCGAAATCAATGGGTGTTCCAAATTGGACAATTCAAGTTCAACGGCAGTTCGTTCCTAATTGGAGTGGTTGGTGTATTCCATACTTCTAGCGATTGGATTTCACTCAAAACTCAACAAATGACTCCTCCCACCATATTATGATGTTGCCCAAGTTTTGGGCTCGATCAGAAATCAATACGTGTGAGAAATTGGATAATTCAACCTCAACGGCAGTTCGTTCCTAATTGGAGTGGTTGGTGTATTCCACACTTCTAGCGATTGGATTTCACTCAAAACTCACCAAATGACTCCTCCCACCATATTATGATGTTGCCCAAGTTTTGGGCTTGATCCGAAATCAATAGGTGTGAGAAATTGGTCAATCCAAATTCAACGAAAGTTACTTCCTAATTGGAGTGGTTGGTGTATTTCATACTTCTAGCGATTGGATTTCACTCAAAACTCACCAAATGACTCCTCCCACCATATTATGATGTTGCCCAAGTTTGGGGCTCGATCCGAAATCAATAGGTGTGAGAAATTGGACAATTCAAGTTCAACGGCAGTTCGTTCCTAATTGGAGTAGTTGGTGTATTCCATACTTCTAGCGATTGGATTTCACTCGAAACTCACCAAATGACTCCTCCCACCATATTATGATGTTGCCCACGTTTTGGGCTCGATCCGAAATCAATAGGTGTTCCAAATTGGAAAATTCAAGTATAACGGCAGTTCGTTCCTAACTGGAGTGGTTGGTGTATTCCATACATCTAGCGATTGGATTTCACTCAAAACTCACCAAATGACTCCTCCCACCATATTATGATGTTGCCCCAGTTTTGGGCTTGATCCGAAATCAATAGGTGTGAGAAATTGGTCAATTCAAATTCAACGAAAGTTACATCCTAATTGGAGTGGTTGGTGTATTCCGTATATCTAGCGATTGGATTTCACTGAAAACTCACCAAATGACTCCTCCCACCATATTTTGATGTTGCCCAAGTTTTGGGCTCGATCTGAAATCAGTACGTGTGAGAAATTGGACAATTCAATTTCAACGGCAGTTCGTTCCTAATTGGAGTGGTTGGTGTATTCCATACTTCTAGCGATTGGATTTCACTCATAACTCACCAAATGACTCCTCCCACCATATTATGATGTTGCCCAAGTTTTGGGCTCGGTCCGAATTCAATAGGTGTGAGAAATTGGTCAATTCAATTTCAACGACAGTTCTTTCCTAATTGGAGTGGTTAGTGCATTCCATACTTCTAGCGATTGGATTTCACTCAAAACTCACCAAATGACTCCTGCCACCATATTATGATGTTGCCCAAGTTTTGGGGTCGATCCGAAATCAATAGGTGTTCGAAATTGTTCAATTCAAGTTCAACGGCAGTTCGTTCCAAATTGGAGTGGTTGGTGTATTCCATAGTTCTGGCGATTGGATTTCACTAAAAAGTCACCAAATGACTCTTAGCACCATATTATGATGTTGCCCAAGTTTTGGGCTCGATCTGAAATCAATAGGTGTGAGAAATTGGACAATTCAAGTTCAACGGCAGTTCGTTCCTAATTGGAGTGGTTGGTGTATTCCATACTTCTAGCAATTTGATTTCACTCAAAACTCATCAAATGACTCCTCCCACCATATTATGATGTTGCCCAAGTTTTGGGCTCGATCCGAAATCAATAGGTGTTCCAAATTGGACAATTCAAGTTCAACGGCAGTTCGTTCCTAATTAGAGTGGTTGGTGTATTCCATACTTCTAGCGATTGGATTTAACTCAAAACTCACCAAATGACTCCTCCCACCATATTATTATGCTGCCCAAGTTTTGGGCTCGATCCGAAATCAATAGGTGTTCCAAATTGGACAATTCAAGTTCAACGGCATTTCGTTCCTAATTGGAGTGGTTGGTGTATTCCATACTTCTAGCGATTGGATTTCACTCAAAACTCACCAAATGACTCCTCCCACCATATTATGATGTTGCCCAAGTTTTGGGCTCGATCCGAAATCAAAAGGTGTGTGAAATTGGACAATTCAAGTTCAACGGCAGTTCGTTCCTAACTGGAGTGGTTGGTGTATTCCATACTTTTAGCGATTGGATTTCTCTCAAAACTCACCAATTGACTCCTCCCAACATATAATGATGTTGTCCAAGTTTTGGGCTCGATCCGAAATCAATAGGTGTTCCAAATTGGACAATTCAAGTTCAACAGCAGTTCGTTCCTAATTGGAGTGGTTGGTGTATTCCATACTTCTAGCGATTGGATTTCACTCAAAACTCACCAAACAACTCCTCCCACCATATTATGCTGTTGCCCAAGTTTGGGGCTCGATCCGAAATCAATAGGTGTGAGAAATTGGACAATTCAAGTTCAACAGCAGTTCGTTCCTAATTGGAGTGGTTGGTGTATTCCATACTTCTAGCGATTGGATTTCACTCAAAACTCACCAAAATGACTCCACCCACCATATTATGATGTTGCCCAAGTTTTGCGCTCGATCCGAAATCAATAGGTGTTCCAAATTGGACAATTCAAGTTCAACGGCAGTTCGTTCCTAATTGGAGTGGTTGGTGTATTCCATACTTCTAGCGATTGGATTTCACTCAAAACTCACCAAATGACTCCTCCCACCATATTATGATGTTGCCCAGGTTTGGGGCTTGATCCGAAATCAATAGGTGTGAGAAATTGGACAATTCAAGTTGAACGGCAGTTCGTTCCTAATTGGAGTGGTTGGTGTATTTCATACTTCTAGAGATTGGATTTCACTCAAAACTCACCAAATGACTCCTCCCACCATATTATGATGTTGCCCAAGTTTTGGGCTCGATCCGAAATCAATAGGTGTTCCAAATTGGACAATTCAAGTTCAACGGCAGGTCGTTCCTAATTGGAGTGGTTGGTGTATTCCATACTTCTAGCAATTGGATTTCACTCAAAACTCACCAAATGACTCCTCCCACCATATTATGATGTTGCCCAAGTTTGGGGCTCGATCCGAAATCAATACGTGTGAGAAATTGGACTATTCAAGTTCAACAGCAGTTCGTTCCTATTTGGAGTGGTTGGTGTATTCCATACTTCTAGCGATTGGATTTCACTCAAAACTCACCAAACAACTCCTCCCACCATATTATGCTGTTGCCCAAGTTTGGGGCTCGATCCGAAATCAATAGGTGTGAGAAATTGGACAATTCAAGTTGAACGGCAGTTCGTTCCTAATTGGAGTGGTTGGTGTATTCCATACTTCTAGCGATTGGATTTCACTCAAAACTCACCAAATGACTCCTCCCACCATATTATGATTTTGCCCAAGTTTTGGGCTCGATCCGAAATCAATAGGTGTTCCAAATTGGACAATTCAAGTTCAACGGTAGTTCGTTCCTAATTGGAGTGGTTGGTGTATTCCATACTTCTAGCGATTGGATTTCACTCAAAACTCAACAAATGACTCCTCCCACCATATTATGATGTTGCCCAAGTTTGGGGCTCGATCCGAAATCAATAGGTGTGAGAAATTGGACAATTCATTTTCAACGGCAGTTCTTTCCTAATTGGAGTTGTTGGTGTATTCCATACTTCTAGCGATTGGATTTCACTCAAAACTCACCATATGACTCCTCCCACCGTATTATGATGTTGCCCATGTTTTGGGCTCGATCCGAAATCAATAGGTGTTCCAAATTGGACAATTCAAGTTCAACAGCAGTTCGTTCCTAATTGGAGTGGTTGGTGTATTCCATACTTCTAGCGATTGGATTTCACTCAAAACTCACCAAATGACTCCTCCCACCATATTATGATGTTGCCCAGGTTTGGGGCTTGATCCGAAATCAATAGGTGTGAGAAATTGGACAATTCAAGTTGAACGGCAGTTCGTTCCTAATTGGAGTGGTTGGTGTATTTCATACTTCTAGAGATTGGATTTCACTCAAAACTCACCAAATGACTCCTCCCACCATATTATGATGTTGCCCAAGTTTTGGGCTCGATCCGAAATCAATAGGTGTTCCAAATTGGACAATTCAAGTTCAACGGCAGGTCGTTCCTAATTGGAGTGGTTGGTGTATTCCATACTTCTAGCAATTGGATTTCACTCAAAACTCACCAAATGACTCCTCCCACCATATTATGATGTTGCCCAAGTTTGGGGCTCGATCCGAAATCAATACGTGTGAGAAATTGGACTATTCAAGTTCAACAGCAGTTCGTTCCTATTTGGAGTGGTTGGTGTATTCCATACTTCTAGCGATTGGATTTCACTCAAAACTCACCAAACAACTCCTCCCACCATATTATGCTGTTGCCCAAGTTTGGGGCTCGATCCGAAATCAATAGGTGTGAGAAATTGGACAATTCAAGTTGAACGGCAGTTCGTTCCTAATTGGAGTGGTTGGTGTATTCCATACTTCTAGCGATTGGATTTCACTCAAAACTCACCAAATGACTCCTCCCACCATATTATGATGTTGCCCAAGTTTTGGGCTCGATCCGAAATCAATAGGTGTTCCAAATTGGACAATTCAAGTTCAACGGTAGTTCGTTCCTAATTGGAGTGGTTGGTGTATTCCATACTTCTAGCGATTGGATTTCACTCAAAACTCAACAAATGACTCCTCCCACCATATTATGATGTTGCCCAAGTTTGGGGCTCGATCCGAAATCAATAGGTGTGAGAAATTGGACAATTCATTTTCAACGGCAGTTCTTTCCTAATTGGAGTTGTTGGTGTATTCCATACTTCTAGCGATTGGATTTCACTCAAAACTCACCATATGACTCCTCCCACCGTATTATGATGTTGCCCATGTTTTGGGCTCGATCCGAAATCAATAGGTGTTCCAAATTGGACAATTCAAGTTCAACAGCAGTTCGTTCCTAATTGGAGTGGTTGGTGTATTCCATACTTCTAGCGATTGGATTTCACTCAAAACTCACCAAATGACTCCTCCCACCATATTATGATGTTGCCCAAGTTTTGGGCTCGATCCGAAATCAATAGGTGTTCCAAATTGGACAATTCAAGTTCAACGGCAGGTCGTTCCTAATTGGAGTGGTTGGTGTATTCCATACTTCTAGCAATTGGATTTCACTCAAAACTCACCAAACGACTCCTCCCACCATATTATGATGTTGCCCAAGTTTGGGGCTCCATCCGAAATCAATAGGTGTGAGAAATTGGACTATTCAAGTTCAACAGCAGTTCGTTCCTAATTGGAGTGGTTGGTGTATTCCATACTTCTAGCGATTGGATTTCACTCAAAACTCACCATATGACTCCTCCCACCGTATTATGATGTTGCCCAAGTTTTGGGCTCGATCCGAAATCAATAGGTTTTCCAAATTGGACAATTCAAGTTTGTTAAGCTCATAATTTCATACATATACATGCCCAATTTACTTACTTCTTTTGCTTAGTTCCTATAATTCTAAGTTATTTCCCTCCCTTTGTGTGTTTTGTAGGCCAATAGAGCAAGAGAGCATAATTCATGCAATTCAAGCATGTTAAGGCCTAATTTGGATGAATGGAAGAATAGCTTAAAAGACAAACTCATTTTGGCTACAGCCCCCTGCCAGTCCAGTTCCGTAGGTCATATTGCAAGCTTTGTTTCAGCAACCTACACAGCTCGGATGAGGCAGCATTCTTCATGAAAGTTGTTCCAATGGGTGTGTACTATAACATATCCAAAATTGAGCCCCATTGGATAAATATGGAGTCTGTTACCTAGCAAACACAGAGCCATGCTCAGGATGGATTTTATCAGCGCGCAAAATGAGTTAGCAATTTGTTTTGGCCTTAACTTCCTCCTCCGACCTTGGATTGGCCCAAATGACATATGGCTGGAAAGAAGACATTCTGAACTTCAATTTCGAGTGCTTAAAGTCCTAATTTGATTAAGAGAAGCCCAAGTTGTAAGCCCTTGAAGTTGCTGGTTATGCTGACCTCAGCATGTGCTGGTTGGATGCTTGGTCATGGTGAGCTAGGTATGAGCTATCATTTCTGGTTGGAAGCTTGGTCATGGTGACATGAAGATGAGCTAGGGCTGCTGGTGGGATCTATTGGTGAAGTGCATCAACCAATTCAGATTTTATAATGCAAGTGTTGTTTGCATTAGTGAAGTGCATCAACCAATTCATCTTTTATAATGCAAGTGTTGTATGCATTAGCCATATTGAATTCAGATTTGTCACTCCCCTCTCCCTATAAATACCACATCCATTCCACATTCAAGACACAACAAATCCTGAGATTCACAACCCCCACAATTCACTCCAACCATCCTCAAACACTCTCAAAATCCCAAACACTCCAACAATCACCAAAACAACTCCAGCAAACCTCTCTTCCATTTCCCTACGAATTTCATCTTCCTTAGCCATCACCACTCACTCAAACTCATCCCAAATCACCTCCATATCCTTCATACATCTTTCTAGAAGTGGGGAAGCTCTTGGAGAAGCATTAGAAGTGGAGAAGCACTTGGAGAAGCCTTGGACACCACAAGAACTTCAGAAAAAGGGTTTTTCTACTCTTATTGTATTCATTATGTTTTCTCATTTCTGTTCAAGTCTCTTTTCCATTATGAGTAGCTAAATCCATAACTAGGGCTTCGATGTAACCTAACATGAATATTCTGGGTTTATAAGTTTGGAGTTTCAAGTTTGATTCATGATTCATGTTCTTATTCATTATGCTTATAAGTTAACATGCTTGTTTGAATGATTGATCACCATTAGAACTTGTTTGTTAACTATCTTGGTTTGAATTAAGAGTATACACCATGCTTTAATTCGAATTGAACTATGAATAGGAAGAGTATGTATGGACATTCGACAACAGGGATTAGATACATACTTGGTTGTTTAAAATGTTCTTCTATGCTTAATGGGTTCATAATGCTTAATTTTAGGTTAGACAACAAATGATCAAATTAGGGAATTAGGAACACAAGGTTAGGACCAAACACCATGGCCTAATCATACTTTAGCTAGAATCAATCTTTGAATCTGAATTAGACTTGTTACTTGAATCTTTATAACCCAGAATTGAATTGTTATGGTGATTCGAATGCCCTAGTCTCAAAATCTGTTTTCCAACTCTTAAAACCACTCTTTGTTACATTTGTTTACTTGTTTTTGTTTGCAATTTCATTTTGCTTCTTTTGTTCAACAATCACAACCACTCTTGTTTTAAATTCTGTTTTAGACATAACCTCCTACTTTCTTGAATTTGGTAATCTAAGTACATAACTAGTTTTAACTTCTCAGTCTTCGTGGGTACGACCTCGTACTTGTCTTGCTATACTACTAATTGCCCCGTACAATTGCGAGTTAACATAATATTAACAACAAAGTTCAACGGTAGTTCGTTCCTAATTGGAGTGGTTGGTGTATTCCATACTTCTAGCGATTGGATTTCACTCAAAACTCAACAAATGACTCCTCCCACCATATTATGATGTTGCCCAAGTTTGGGGCTCGATCCGAAATCAATAGGTGTGAGAAATTGGACAATTCATTTTCAACGGCAGTTCTTTCCTAATTGGAGTGGTTGGTGTATTCCATACTTCTAGCGATTGGATTTCACTCAAAACTCACCATATGACTCCTCCCACCGTATTATGATGTTGCCCATGTTTTGGGCTCGATCCGAAATCAATAGGTGTTCCAAATTGGACAATTCAAGTTCAACAGCAGTTCGTTCCTAATTGGAGTGGTTGGTGTATTCCATACTTCTAGCGATTGGATTTCACTCAAAACTCACCAAATGACTCCTCCCACCATATTATGATGTTGCCCAAGTTTTGGGCTCGATCCGAAATCAATAGGTGTTCCAAATTGGACAATTCAAGTTCAACGGCAGGTCGTTCCTAATTGGAGTGGTTGGTGTATTCCATACTTCTAGCAATTGGATTTCACTCAAAACTCACCAAACGACTCCTCCCACCATATTATGATGTTGCCCAAGTTTGGGGCTCCATCCGAAATCAATAGGTGTGAGAAATTGGACTATTCAAGTTCAACAGCAGTTCGTTCCTAATTGGAGTGGTTGGTGTATTCCATACTTCTAGCGATTGGATTTCACTCAAAACTCACCATATGACTCCTCCCACCGTATTATGATGTTGCCCAAGTTTTGGGCTCGATCCGAAATCAATAGGTGTTCCAAATTGGACAATTCAAGTTCAACAGCAGTTCGTTCCTAATTGGAGTGGTTGGTGTATTCCATACTTCTAGCAATTGGATTTCACTCAAAACTCACCAAATGACTCCTCCCACCATATTATGATGTTGCCCAAGTTTAGGGCTCGATCCGAAATCAATAGGTGTGAGAAATTGGACAATTCAAGTTGAACGGCAGTTCGTTCCTCATTGGAGTGGTTGGTGTATTCCATACTTCTAGCGATTGGATTTCACTCAAAACTCACCAAATGACTCCTCCCACCATATTATGATGTTGCCCAGGTTTGGGGCTCGATCTGAAATCAATAGGTGTGAGAAATTGGACAATTCAAGTTGAACGGCAGTTCGTTCCTAATTGGAGTGGTTGGTGTATTCCATACTTCTAGCGATTGGATTTCACTCAAAACTCACCAAATGACTCCTCCCACCATGTTATGATGTTGCCCAAGTTTTGGGCTCGATCCGAAATCAATAGGTGTTCCAAATTGGACAATTCAAGTTCAACGGCTGTTCGTTCCTAATTGGAGTGGTTGGTGTATTCCATACTTCTAGCGATTTGATTTCACTCAAAACTCACCAAATGACTCCTCCCACCATATTATGATGCTGCCCAAGTTTTGGGCTCGATCCGAAATCAATAGGTGTGAGAAATTGGACAATTCAAGTTCAACGGCAGTTCGTTCCTAATTGGACTGGTTGGTGTATTCCATACCTCTCGCGATTGGATTTCTCTCAAAACTCACCAAATGACTCCTCCCACCATATTATTATGTTGCCCAAGTTTTGGGCTCGATCCGAAATCAATATGTGTTCCAAATTGGGCAATTCAAGTTTAACGGCAGTTCGTTCCAAATTGGAGTGGTTGGTGTATTCCATACTTCTAGCGATTGGATTTCACTCAAAACTCACCAAATGACTCCTCCCACCGTATTATGATGTTGCCCAAGTTTTGGGCTCGATCCGAAATCAATACGCGTGAGAAATTGGACAATTCAAGTTCAACGGCAGTTCGTTCCTAATTGGAGTGGTTGGTGTATTCCATACTTCTAGCGATTGGATTTCACTCAAAACTCACCAAATGACTCCTCCCACCATATTATGATGTTGCCCAAGTTTGGACTCGATCCGAAATCAATAGGTGTGAGAAATTGGACAATTCAAGTTCAACGGCAGTTCGTTCCTAATTGGAGTGGTTGGTGTATTCCACACTTGTAGCGATTGGATTTCACTCAAAACTCACCAAATGACTCCTCCCACCATTTTATGATGTTGCCCAAGTTTTGGGCTCGATCCGAAATCAATAGGTGTTCGAAATTGGACAATTCAAGTTCAACGGCAGTTTGTTCCTAATTGGAGTGGTTGGGGTATTCCATACTTCTAGTGATTGGATTTCACTCAAAACTCACCAAATGACTCCTCCCACCACATTATGATGTTGCCCAAGTTTGGGGTTCGATCCGAAATCCATAGGTGTGAGAAATTGGACAATTCAAGTTCAACGGCAGTTCGTTCCTAATTGGAGTGGTTGGTGTATTCCATATTCTAGCGATTGGATTTCACTCAAAACTCACCAAATGACTCATCCCACCATATTATGATGGTGCCCATGTTTTGGGCTCGATCCGAAATCAATAGGTGTTCCAAATTGGACAATCAAGTTCAACGGCAGTTCGTTCCTAATTGGAGTGGTTGGTGTATTCCATACTTCTAGCGATTGAATTTCACTCAAAACTCACCAAATGACTCCTCCCACCATATTATGATGTTGCCGAAGTTTTGGGCTCGATCCGAAATCAATAGGTGTTCGAAATTGGACAATTCAAGTTCAACGGCAGTTCGTTCCTAATTGGAGTGGTTGGTGTATTCCATACTTCTAGCGATCGGATTTCACTCAAAACTCAACAAATGACTCCTCCCACCATATTATGATGTTGCCCAAGTTTTGGGCTCGATCCGAAATCAATAGGTGTGAGAAATTGGACAATTCAAGTTCAACGGCAGTTCGTTCCTAATTGGAGTGGTTGGTGTATTCTTACTTCTAGCGATTGGATTTCACTCAAAACTAACCAAATGACTCCCCCCACCATATTATGATGTTGCCCAAGTTTTGGCTCGATCCGAAATCAATAGGTGTTCGAAATTGCACAATTCAAGTTCAACGGAAGTTCGTTCCTAATTGGAGTGGTTGGTGTATTCCATACTTCTAGCGATTGGATTTCACTCAAAACTCACCAAATGACTCCTCCCACCATATTATGGTGTTGCCCAAGTTTTGGGCTCGATCCGAAATCAATAGGTGTTCCAAATTGGACAATTCAAGTTCAACGGCAGTTCGTTCCTAATTGGAGTGGGTGGTGTCTTCCATACTTCTAGCGATTGGATTTCACTCAAAGCTCACCAAATGACTCCTCCCACCATATTATGATGTTTCCCAAGTTTTGGGCTCGATCCGAAATCAATAGGTGTTCCAAATTGGGCAATTCAAGTTTAACGGCAGTTCGTTCCAAATTGGAGTGGTTGGTGTATTCCATACTTCTAGCGATTGGATTTCACTCAAAACTCACCAAATGACTCCTCCCACCGTATTATGATGTTGCCCAAGTTTTGGGCTCGATCCGAAATCAATAGGCGTGAGAAATTGGACAATTCAAGTTCAACGGCAGTTCGTTCCTAATTGGAGTGGTTGGTGTATTCCATACTTCTAGCGATTGGATTTCACTCACCACATGACTCCTCCCACCATATTATGATGTTGCCCAAGTTTGGGGCTCGATCCGAAATCAATAGGTGTGAGAAATTGGACAATTCAAGTTCAACGGCAGTTCGTTTCTAATTGGAGTGGTTGGTGTATTCCATATTCTAGCGATTGGATTTCACTCAAAACTCACCAAATGACTCCTCCCACCATATTATGATGGTGCCCACGTTTTGGGCTCGATCCGAAATCAATAGGTGTTCCAAATTGGACAATCAAGTTCAACGGCAGTTCGTTCCTAATTGGAGTGGTTGGTGTATTCCATACTTCTAGCGATTGAATTTCACTCAAAACTCACCAAATGACTCCTCCCACCATATTATGATGTTGCCGAAGTTTTGGGCTCGATCCGAAATCAATAGGTGTTCGAAATTGGACAATTCAAGTTCAACGGCAGTTCGTTCCTAATTGGAGTGGTTGGTGTATTCCATACTTCTAGCGATCGGATTTCACTCAAAACTCAACAAATGACTCCTCCCACCATATTATGATGTTGCCCAAGTTTTGGGCTCGATCCGAAATCAATAGGTGTGAGAAATTGGACAATTCAAGTTCAGCGGCAGTTCGTTCCTAATTGGAGTGGTTGGTGTATTCTTACTTCTAGCGATTGGATTTGACTCAAAACTAACCAAATGACTCCCCCCACCATATTATGATGTTGCCCAAGTTTTGGGCTCGATCCGAAATCAATAGGTGTTCGAAATTGCACAATTCAAGTTCAACGGAAGTTCGTTCCTAATTGGAGTGGTTGGTGTATTCCATACTTATAGCGATTGGATTTCACTCAAAACTCACCAAATGGCTCCTCCCACCATATTATGGTGTTGCCCAAGTTTTGGGCTCGATCCGAAATCAATAGGTGTTCCAAATTGGACAATTCAAGTTCAACGGCAGTTCGTTCCTAATTGGAGTGGGTGGTGTATTCCATACTTCTAGCGATTGGATTTCACTCAAAACTCACCAAATGACTCCTCCCACCATATTATGATGTTGCCCAAGTTTTGGGCTCGATCCGAAATGAATAGGTGTTCCAAATTGGGCAATTCAAGTTTAACGGCAGTTCGTTCCAAATTGGAGTGGTTGGTGTATTCCATACTTCTAGCGATTGGATTTCACTCAAAACTCACCAGATGACTCCTCCCACCGTATTATGATTTTGCCCAAGTTTGGGGCTCGGTTCGAAATCAATAGGTGTGAGAAATTGGACAATTCAAGTTCAACGGCAGTTCGTTCCTACTTGGAGTGGTTGGTGTATTCCATACTTCTAGGGATTGGATTTCACTCAAAACTCACGAAATGACTCCTCCCAACATATTATGACGTTGCCCAAGTTTGGGGCTCGATCCGAAATCAATAGGTGTGAGAAATTGGACAATTCAAGTTCAACGGCTGTTCGTTCCTAATTGGAGTGGTTGGTGTATTCCATACTTCTAGCGATTGGATTTCACTCTGTTGCATTCCTAAAAGGACACAAATTAATGTGCAAACAACCAATTAAAAATACCCGCAAGTGCACGAATCTATTGAAGTATAGATTATGTAAGTACGGGGTCGATCCCACGAAGAACTTGTCGGCTTCCTATAAGTTCTAATTTGAGTACAAAGAGAACACTTAATTAACACACCACAAATGCACAAATGAAATAGGGAAACTAGAAATGAGTAAAGAAGTGTAAAAGAAATAAAACAACACAAGAAAACTAAAGAAAAACACAAACAGCACTTTTTATCACCCTTTTATCACCTATGAACAGTCCTAAAGCGACCGGTCGTGAGGCAGAAGCGACCGGTCGTTTTTGGGCAGAGTTGAAACTCAAATTTTGATGTTAAAAGCGACCGGTCGTCAGGTAAAAGCGACCGGTCGTTTTTGGGCAGATTCGTTTTCTCTGTTTTTCAGTTTCGACCTCTGTCCAGTGTTTTGCCTATAACTTTCCACAAAAACAAAGAATACAACGCGGACCAAAAGTCCAAAACAGTTACGAAAATAAACAGAATTCAGTAAACAAAACACACAACGTATGAAACACACAACTCACACACACATTGGGGGGGGGGGGGGGGGGGTTTGATTTGGTTCAAGTGACCTATTTCTATTGCATGAAAGTAAATGGACTTTGAATTTAAATGAGAATAGCAGAGATGAATTATCAAATTGTGAAATTAAAATATAACAAACACTAGGGTTTCGGAATCCACCCTAAACAATTCTACCTATGTTCATGAATACTCAAGTGATGAACTCTAAACGTGTTGATGAAAATGTTCGCAATCAAGACCATGGGTCGTGGCTCAAGACGCATTGATTCTCTCTAATATACGTAAAGTGCATGGTTCGTGCTACAATACTTGTGCCCTCCCCATAACCGAACCTAGGTATGGTTCGTACTTTGATTCAATTACAATGAGAACCCATTAAGTTCAAAGAGAATATGAACATCACAAGAATCCTAATAGCATGGTGTCTACATTAGGTATTCAAGAAACCAATTCACATGGATGATTCTTACTTCATCCATTTATTGCTTAGGATAACATGAAGATACACATAATCCCAACAATCTCAAGAAGCATGCTTTCAAAGATGGCCAACCAAGGAAAAACACACATCAAGGATAGATTAATTTGGTGAATTGGAATTCATCAACAATATCTAGAAATTCATACACTCAAGTATCAAAACAATAAGGTAATCATGTTTAGGGCTTCAACCTAAGCCCTAGCTATGGAGTTTAGTTGCTCATACTTATTCCAAATACAAACTCAAAATAAAATTAGAAAGAGTTTACAGATTTTGAGAAAATTGTGAAAGCTTCAAGGTCATCAATGGTGGAAGCTTTCTTCTCCACTTTGCTTGGCTGCACCTTGGCTTTCTCCTAGCTCCAAACTCTCCAAAATCTGCTCTCAATTGTGTAGAATGATAGAATGAATTGGCTACCCACGTTCAAAACCTCTCCCACTTCAGATTGCAATTAACTTTCCATTGCCCATCAATTTCCAGCTCACAAATATAATATAAAACTCATACTTTCCTTAAAGCCTTTGCCCTTGTCCCCTTTGCCATGATGAAGTCTTGACTTCACAAAGATGCCAAATGCTTCAGAAAATATCTCATTTACAAAGGTAATTTCTTGTTACCAAGAGTTATGGTAACAAGAAGAATCAAGATGACACAAAGGAGGTAAAAGCTGGCCAATTCCGGATTTCCAGAGCTGTGGTAACATGCTGGATTGGTTGGATAGGCAATACTTGTCCAATGGAGCTCAAATTTGGATATGTTGTAGTTAACATCCATTGGAACAAGTCTCATGAAGATCATGACCTCATCCGAGCACCAGAGCATGTTGATCCCAGGCCAAGAAGTTGACCTACGAAAATGAACAAAAACAAAGTTTATAACCAATAATGCACTTTTAGCTCATTTTCATTCCAACCAAGGTAAAATCTAAGAAAACACAAAAAGGAAGTAAAAAGTTATAAAATGTCAAGAACTAACTCAAAATAGTGGGTGAATAACATGAAAAATCATGTGTAAAAATGAACCGAACACACTCACCACATGACTCCTCCCACCATATTATGATGTTGCCCAAGTTTGGGGCTCGATCCGAAATCAATAGGTGTGAGAAATTGGACAATTCAAGTTCAACGGCAGTTCGTTCCTAATTGGAGTGGTTGGTGTATTCCATACTTCTTGCGATTGGATTTCACTCACCACATGACTCCTCCCACCATATTATGATGTTGCCCAAGTTTGGGGCTCGATCCGAAATCAATAGGGGTGAGAAATTGGACAATTCAAGTTCAACGGCAGTTCGTTCCTAATTAGAGTGGTTAGTGTATTCCATACTTCTAGCGATTGGATTTCACTCAAAACTCACCAAAATGACTCCTCCCACCATATTATGATGTTGCCCAAGCTTTTGGCTCGGTCCGAAATCAATAGGTGTGAGAAATTGGACAATTCAAGTTCAACGGCAGTTCGTTCCTAATTGGAGTGGTTGGTGTATTCCATACTTCTAGCGATTGGATTTCACTCACCACATGACACCTCCCACCATATTATGATGTTGCCCAAGTTTGGGGCTCGATCCAAAATCAATAGGTGTGAGAAATTGGACAATTCAAGTTCAACGGCAGTTCGTTCCTAATTGTAGTGGTTGGTGTATTCCTTGCTTCTAGCGATTGGATTTCACTCAAAACTCACCAAATGACTCCTCCCACCAAATTATGATGTTGTC
This sequence comes from Prunus avium, assembly GCF_965620075.1. NCBI lineage: Eukaryota > Viridiplantae > Streptophyta > Magnoliopsida > Rosales > Rosaceae > Prunus > Prunus avium. The sequence goes on along the minus strand of NC_142286.1, from coordinate 20,959,879 downwards.
CAAGTTTTGGGCTCGATCCGAAATTAATAGGTGTTCCAAATTGGACAATTCAAGCTCAACGGCAGTTCGTTCCTAATTGGAGTGGTTGGTGTATTCCATACTTCTAGCGATTGGATTTCACTCAAAACTCACCAAATGACTCCTCCCACCATATTATGTTGTTGCCCAAGTTTTGGGCTCGATCCGAAATCAACAGGTGTTCCAAATTGGACAATTCAAGTTCAACGGCAGTTCGTTCCTAATTGGAGTGGTTGGTGTATTCCTTACTTCTAGCGATTGGATTTCACTCAAAACTAACCAAATGACTCCTCCCACCATATTATGATGTTGCCCAAGTTTTGGGGCTCGATCCGAAATCAATAGGTGTGAGAAATTGGACAATTCAAGTTCAACGGCAGTTCGTTCCTAATTGGAGTGGTTGGTGTATTCCATACTTCTAGCGATTGGATTTCACTCAAAACTCACCAAATGACTCCTCCCACCGTATTATGATGTTTGCCAAGTTTGGGGCTCGATCCGAAATCAATAGGTGTTCGAAATTGGACAATTCAAGTTCAACGGCAGTTCGTTCCAAATTGGAGTGGTTGGTGTATTCCATACTTCTAGCGATTGGATTTCACTAAAAACTCACCCAATGACTCCTCCCACCATATTATGATGTTGCCCAAGTTTGGGGCTCGATCCGAAATCAATAGGTGTGAGAAATTGGACAATTCAAGTTCAACGGCAGTTCGTTCCTAATTGGAGTGGTTGGTGTATTCCATACTTCTTGCGATTGGATTTCACTCACCACATGACTCCTCCCACCATATTATGATGTTGCCCAAGTTTGGGGCTCGATCCGAAATCAATAGGTGTGAGAAATTGGACAATTCAAGTTCAACGGCAGTTCGTTCCTAATTACAGTGGTTAGTGTATTCCATACTTCTAGCGATTGGATTTCACTCAAAACTAACCAAATGACTCCTCCCACCATATTATGATGTTGCCCAAGTTTTGGGCTCGATCCCAAATCAATAGGTGTGAGAAATTGGACAATTAAAGTTCAACGGCAGTTCTTTCCTAATTGTAGTGGTTGGTGTATTCCTTACTTCTAGCGATTGGATTTCACTCAAAACTCACCAAATGACTCCTCCCACCATATTATGACGTTGCCCAAGTTTTGGGCTCGATCCGAAATCAATAGGTGTGAGAAATTGGACAATTCAAGTTCAACGGCAGTTCGTTCCTAATTGGAGTGGTTGGTGTATTCCATACTTCTAGCGATTGGATTTCACTCACCAAATGACTCCACCCACCGTATTATGATGTTGCCCAAGTTGGGGGCTCGATCCGTAATCAATAGGTGTTCGAAATTGGACAATTCAAGTTCAACGGCAGTTCGTTCCAAATTGGAGTGGTTGGTGTATTCCATACTTCTAGCGATTGGATTTCACTAAAAACTCACCAAATGACTCCTCCCACCATCTTATGATGTTGCCCAAGTTTTGGGCTCGATCCGAAATTAATAGCTGTTCCAAATTGGACAATTCAAGTTCAACGGCAGTTCGTGCCTAATTGGAGTGGTTGGTGTATTCCATACTTCTAGCGATTGGATTTCACTCAAAACTCAAGAAATGACTCCTCCCACCATATTATGATGTTGCCCAAGTTTTGGGCTTGATCCGAAATTAATAGGTGTTCCCAATTGGACAATTCAAGTTCAACGGCAGTTCGTTCCTAATTCGAGTGGTTGGTGTATTCCATACTTCTAGCGATTGGACTTCACTCAAAACTCACCAAATGACTCCTCCCACCATATTATGATGTTGCCCAAGTTTTGGGCTCGATCCGAAATCAATAGGTGTTCCAAATTGGGCAATTCAAGTTCAACGGCAGTTCGTTCCTAATTGGAGTGGTTGGTGTATTCCATACTTCTAGCGATTGGATGTCACTCAAAACTCACCAAATGACTCCTCCCACCATATTATGATGTTGCCCAAGTTTTGGGCTCGATCCGAAATCAATAGGTGTTCCAAATTGGACAATTCCAGTTCAACGGCAGTTCGTTCCTAATTGGAGTGGTTGGTGTATTCCGTACTTCTAGCGATCGGATTTCACTCAAAACTCACGAAAACGACTCCTCCCGCCATATTATGATGTTGCCCAAGCTTTTGTTTCGATCCGAAATCAATAGGTGTGAGAAATTGGACAATTCAAGTTCAACGGCAGTTCGTTTCTAATTGGAGTGGTTGGTGTATTCCATACTTCTAGCAATTGGATTTCACTCAAAACACACCAAAATGACTCCTCCCACCATATTATGATGTTGCCCAAGCTTTTGGCTCGATCCGAAATCAATAGGTGTGAGAAATTGGACAATTCAAGTTCAACGGCAGTTCTTTCCTAATTGTAGTGGTTGGTGTATTCCTTACTTCTAGCGATTGGATTTCACTCAAAACTCACCAAATGACTCCTCCCACCATATTATGACGTTTCCCAAGTTTTGGGCTCGATCCGAAATCAATAGGTGTGAGAAATTGGACAATTCAAGTTCAACGGCAGTTCGTTTCTAATTGGAGTGGTTGGTGTATTCCATACTTCTAGCAATTGGATTTCACTCAAAACACACCAAAATGACTCCTCCCACCATATTATGATGTTGCCCAAGCTTTTGGCTCGATCCGAAATCAATAGGTGTGAGAAATTGGACAATTCAAGTTCAACGGCAGTTCGTTCCTAATTGGAGTGGTTGGTGTATTCCATACTTCTAGCGATTGGATTTCACTCAAAACACACCAAATGACTCCTCCCACAATATTATGTTGTTGCCCAAGTTTTGGGCTCGATCCGAAATCAATAGGTGTTCCAAATTGGACAATTCAAGTTCAACGGCAGTTCGTTCCTAATTGGAGTGGTTGGTGTATTCCGTACTTCTAGCGATTGGATTTCACTCAAAACTCACCAAAATGACTCCTCCCACCATATTATGATGTTGCCCAAGCTTTTGTTTCGATCCGAAATCAATAGGTGTGAGAAATTGGACAATTCAAGTTGAACGGTAGTTCGTTCCTAATTGTAGTGGTTGGTGTATTCCTTACTTCTAGCAATTGGATTTCACTCAAAACTACCCAAATGACTCCTCCCACCATATTATGATGTTGCCCAAGTTTTGGGCTCGATCCGAAATCAATAGGTGTGAGAAATTGGACAATTCAAGTTCAACGGCAGTTCTTTCCTAATTGTAGTGGTTGGTGTATTCCTTACTTCTAGCGATTGGATTTCACTCAAAACTCACCAAATGACTCCTCCCACCATATTATGACGTTTCCCAAGTTTTGGGCTCGATCTGAAATCAATAGGTGTGAGAAATTGGACAATTCAAGTTCAACGGCAGTTCGTTCCTAATTGGAGTGGTTGGTGTATTCCATACTTCTAGCGATTGGATTTCACTCAAAACTCACCAAATGACTCCTCCCACCGTATTATGATGTTGCCCATGTTTGGGGCTCGATCCGAAAACAATAGGTGTGAGAAATTGGACAATTCAAGTTCAACGGCAGTTCGTTCCTAATTGGAGTGGTTTGTGTATTCCATACTTCTAGCGATTGGATTTCACTCAAAACTAACCAAATGACTCCTCCCACCATATTACGATGTTGCCCAAGTTTTGGGCTCGATCCGAAATCAATAGGAGTTCCAAATTGGACAATTCAAGTTCAACGGCAGTTCGTTCCTAATTGGAGTGGTTGGTGTATTCCATACTTCTGGCGATGCGATTTCACTCAAAACTCACCAAATGATTCCTCCCACCATATTATGATGTTGCCCAAGTTTTGGGCTCGATCCGAAATCAGTAGGTGTTCCAAATTGGACAATTCAAGTTCAACGGCAGTTCATTCCTAATTGGAGTGGTTTGTGTATTCCATACTTCTAGCGATTTGATTTCACTCAAAACTCACCAAATGCCTCCTCCCACCATGTTATGATGTTGCCCAAGTTTTGGGCTCGATCCGAAATCAATAGGTGTTCCAAATTGGACAATTCAAGTTCAACGGCAGTTCGTTCCTAATTGTAGTGGTTGGTGTATTCCTTACTTCTAGCGATTGGATTTCACTCAAAACTCACCAAAATGACTCCTCCCACCATATTATGATGTTGCCCAAGTTTTGGGCTCGATCCGAAATCAATAGGTGTTCGAAATTGGACAATTCAAGTTCAACGGCAGTTCGTTCCTAGTTGGAGTGGTTGGTGTATTCCATACCTCTAGCGATTGGATTTCACCCAAAACTCACCAAATGACTCCTCCCACCGTATTATGATGTTGCACAAGTTTGGGGTTCGATCCGAAATCAATAGGTGTGAGAAATTGAACAATTCAAGTTCAACGGCAGTTCGTTCCTAATTGGAGTGGTTGGTGTATTCCATACTTCTAGCGATTGGATTTCACTCAAAACTCACCAAATGACTCCTCCCACCGTATTATGATGTTGCCCATGTTTGGGGCTCGATCCGAAAACAATAGGTGTGAGAAATTGGACAATTCAAGTTCAACGGCAGTTCGTTCCTAATTGGAGTGGTTTGTGTATTCCATACTTCTAGCGATTGGATTTCACTCAAAACTAACCAAATGACTCCTCCCACCATATTACGATGTTGCCCAAGTTTTGGGCTCGATCCGAAATCAATAGGAGTTCCAAATTGGACAATTCAAGTTCAACGGCAGTTCGTTCCTAATTGGAGTGGTTGGTGTATTCCATACTTCTGGCGATGCGATTTCACTCAAAACTCACCAAATGATTCCTCCCACCATATTATGATGTTGCCCAAGTTTTGGGCTCGATCCGAAATCAGTAGGTGTTCCAAATTGGACAATTCAAGTTCAACGGCAGTTCATTCCTAATTGGAGTGGTTTGTGTATTCCATACTTCTAGCGATTTGATTTCACTCAAAACTCACCAAATGCCTCCTCCCACCATGTTATGATGTTGCCCAAGTTTTGGGCTCGATCCGAAATCAATAGGTGTTCCAAATTGGACAATTCAAGTTCAACGGCAGTTCGTTCCTAATTGTAGTGGTTGGTGTATTCCTTACTTCTAGCGATTGGATTTCACTCAAAACTCACCAAAATGACTCCTCCCACCATATTATGATGTTGCCCAAGTTTTGGGCTCGATCCGAAATCAATAGGTGTTCGAAATTGGACAATTCAAGTTCAACGGCAGTTCGTTCCTAGTTGGAGTGGTTGGTGTATTCCATACCTCTAGCGATTGGATTTCACCCAAAACTCACCAAATGACTCCTCCCACCGTATTATGATGTTGCACAAGTTTGGGGTTCGATCCGAAATCAATAGGTGTGAGAAATTGAACAATTCAAGTTCAACGGCAGTTCGTTCCTAATTTGTGTGGTTGGTGTATTCCATACTTCTAGCGATTGGATGTCACTCAAAACTCACCAAATGACTCCTCCCACCATATTATGATGTTGCCCAAGTTTTGGGCTCGATCCGAAATCAATAGGTGTGAGAAATTGGACAATTCAAGTTCAACGGCAGTTCGTTCCTAATTGGAGTGGTTGGTGTATTCCATACTTCTAGCGATTGGATTTCACTCAAAACTAACCAAATGACTCCTCCCACCATATTATGATGTTGCCCAAGTTTTGTGCTCAATCAGAAATCAATAGGTGTTCCAAATTGGACAATTCCAGTTTTCCCAGGTGCTCTTTGAGTTATTTCAGCAGCTAATTGGCCTATTTGAACTTCCAATTTGGCAATGGCAGCTTGTGTAGTTTGCTGGAAATTGGATTGGTTGATTGCCATCTGCTTAACTATATCATCCAATGATGATGTTTGTTGTGGCTTTTGGAATGAAAGGGGATTGGCTTGATTCTGAGTATTCCTCCATGAAAAGTTTGGATGATTCCTCCAACCTGGATTATAACTTTGAGAGTATGGATCATTTCTTGGACCTTGGTTGTAGGAATTTACCAACTTAGCTTGCTCTTGCACAAATTCTGGATATCCAGCCCCAAGTGGACAAGCTATGGTAGCATGGTCAGGAGTTTCGCAAATACTACACACTTCCTTCGGAGGGCTTCTTGAGTTTAATGCAAGAAGAGCATCTAGCTTTTGTTCCAGTTTTGAAATCTGCACACTAGAAGCATCATTAGAACCACTAATAACACGTTTACCTCTTGTATCCGTATGTTGGGTCTCCATTGCTATCTCCTCAAAGAGTTCGTATGTTTCTTCTGGAGTTTTGGTTTTAAAAGAACCACCTGCAAAATTGGTGACTATATTATGACTAGAAGGGGTTAGTCCTTTATAAAACATACGCATTTGAAGCTTCAATGGAATCCCATGATGAGGACATTGGTTGAGCAGCCCATTGAATCTCTCCCATGCTTCACAAAACGATTCATCATCTTGCTGTGCAAATAACAAGATCTTATCCCTAAGCATGTCGGTCTTTTGCGTGGAGAAGTATTTCTCCAAGAACTTCTTTTGAATGGCAGCCCATGTAGTGAGTGAACCAGGCTTCAAAGAATTCAACCAATATTTCGCCTTATCCTTCAAAGTGTATGGAAACACTCTCATTCGAAGTTGATCTTCTATCACACCTGTCAAGGGAAAAGAACTCACAACATTAAAAATATCCTTTATATGAGTTAATGGATCTTCATTAGGTAAACCATAAAAGGAAGGCAGCATATTAAGATGAGAAGATTTAAGCTCATAATTTCGAGCTACAGTGGGCAGCAAAATGCTTGAAGGAGATGCTGGAATTGTTGGGATATCAAGTTCTCCCATGAACTCATTGGCAGCCATCTCTTCTTCTTCTTCTTGGTCTGAACTTGCTTCCGAATTTGAAGGTGAAGAACCAGGAAGTTCAGTGTGGAGAGCAATACTTGTAAATGTGGCAAGAGCTTGCTCTTTTGCAGTTGACAACTCTCTTTCTAGACGATTATGAACTTCAGAGATCACCCGGTTGGGTTGCAACGATGGTCCTGCGTTCAAAGATCTGGAGCGTTGGAACGAAGACCTCACTTGTTCAAGGAACGGTCTTTTAGACATAAACTACCTGAAACAGAAAATTAGATTAATTAGAAACACTAAAAAGAATAGGGTAACCTTGGGCACATAACCAGGGAAGAACTTTCGTTCAGTCCCCGGCAACGGCGCCAAAATTTGTTGTTAATTATTATGTTAACTCGCAATTGTACGGGGCAATTAGTAATATAGCAAGACAAGTACGAGGTCGTACCCACGAAGACTGAGAAGTTCAAATTAGTTATGTACGTAGATTACCGAATTCAAGAAGTTAGGAAGTTAAGTCTAAAACAGAAATTAAAGTGAGAGTGATTGTGATTGTGAAAGGAAGTGAGCAAACTGAAATTGCGAATGAAAGCACATAAACAAGTGTAACAAAGAGTGGTTTTAAGAGTTGGAAAACAGATTTGGAGACTAGGGCATTCGAATCACCATAACAATTCAATTCTGGGTTATATGGAGTCAAGTAACAAGTCTAATTCAGATTCAAAGATTGATTCTAGCTAAAGTATGATTAGGCCATGGTGTTTGATCCTAACCTTGTGTTCCTAATTCCCTAATTTGATCATTTGTTGTCTAACCTAAAATTAAGCATTAGGAACCCATTAAGCATAGAAGAACAATTTAAACAACCAAGCATGTATCTAATCCCTGTTGTCGAATGTCCATACATACTCTTCCTATTCATAGTTCAATTCGAATTAAAGCATGGTGTCTACTCTTAATTCAAACCAAGATAGTTAACAAACAAGTTCTAATGGTGATCAATCATTCAAACAAGCATGTTAACTTATAAGCATAATGAATAAGAACATGAATCATGAATCAAACTTGAAACTCCAAACTTATAAACCCAGAATATTCATGTTAGGTTACATCGAAGCCCTAGTTATGGATTTAGTTACTCATAATGGAAAAGAAACTAAAATAGAAATGGGAAAACATAATGAATGCCATAAGAGTAGAAAAACCCTTTTCTGAAGTTCTTGTAGTGTCCAATGCTTCTCCAAGAGCTTCTCCACGTCTAGAAGGATGTATGAAGGATATGGAGGTGATTTGAGATGAGCTTGAGTGAGTGGTGATGGATGAGAAAGAGGAAATTCGTAGGGAAATGGAAGGGAGGTTTTCTGGAGCTGTTTTGGTGATTTTGGGACAGTTTAGAGTATTGGGTTGATTGCTTGAGTGTTTGGGGGTTGTGGGAATGTATGAAGATGATTTCTGGATGATGGAAGTGTGGAGGATGGCTGAAGTGAATTTTGTAGCTTGAAGACTCCTCTATTTATAGGGCTAAGAGGGAGGAACATCATGATGAAATCCAACACCACCATTCCTCATTTAATACAACCCATAACTCCCACTTCATCTTGTCTATGTTAGTGTGGTTGGAATCAATCCCATCCCATACTTCTTTTGCTGTACCTCAAGCTTTCTTCACATGGGATCAAAGGTGATCAATTGTGGCTGCCTTTTGCTGCCAACCCATGTGGTCTTCTTTTGGTTGTTGAACAAAAACGAGTCTTCTGAACCAGACTTGGTGTAGGAAGGCCAGAGGTTTCAAAACTTATCCAATGGGGCTCAAATCTGGATATGTTATAGTAGACACCCATTGGAACAACTTCTATGAAGAAAGTAGTCCCATCGGAGCAGTAGAAGTATGCGTTTTGGGCCTTGCAATTTGGCTGCCGAACAGAGACTGGAATTGACTTCATTTCATTTATGCTTTACATGCATGCACATGCTTTCTCTATAATAACTCCAGCATGTACCAACTTGATCCTTTAGAATTTCATAGCTGGAATGCCTCCCCACTTCACTCATTATGTTGGATCCAAAGTCAGTTGCAGCATGGGTGAGGCACATGGAGGGACATGACAAAGCTGGCAGCTGCAAATCCTCCTGAGCAGGGTTGAGTGTTGGGCGGGCTGAGCACTCCACAAATGTCCAATTGGGCTGAAATTTGGATATGTTGTACTAGACACCCATTGGAACAAGTTTCATGAAGATCTTCACCTCATCCAAGCCCCATAGCATGCTGATCCAAGGCCAAGAAGCTGACCTACGAAATTGGGCTGGAAAGGAGTTGTAGCCAAAATGTGTTTGTCTTTAAGCCCTTCTTCCATTCACCCAAATCAAGCCTTAACATGCATGGATTGCATCATTTCCTATCCAAAGTCATCATTGTTACCTAAATGTCAATTAACTGAAAGATAAACACAAAAAGGATTAAAAGCACAAGTTTAACTCAAACACATAGCCAAATCATAAGCTAGAAGGGTACAAAATGATATACAATTATGAACCGATCAATTACGACGTTGCCCAAGTTTTGGGATCGATCCGAAATCAATAGGAGTGAGAAATTGGACAATTCAAGTTCAACGGCAGTTCGTTCCTAATTGGAGTGGTTGGTGTATTCCATACTTCTAGCAATTGGATTTCACTCAAAACTCACCAAATGACTCCTCCCACCGTATTACGATGTTGCACAAGTTTGGGGTTCGATCCGAAATCAATAGGTGTTCCAAATTGGACAATTCAAGTTCACCGGCAGTTCGTTCCTAATTGGAGTGGTTGGTGTATTCCATACTTCTAGAGATTGGATTTCACTCAAAACTCACCAAAATGACTCCCCCCACCATATTATGATGTTGCCCAAGTTTTGGGCTCGATCCGAAATCAATAGGTGTTCGAAATTGGACAATTCAAGTTCAACGGCAGTTCGTTCCTAACTGGAGTGGTTGGTGTATTCCATACTTCTAGCGATAGGATTTCACTCAAAACTCACCAAAATGACTCCTCCCACCATATTATGATGTTGCCCAAGTTTTGGGCTCGATCCGAAATCAATAGGTGTTCGAAATTGGACAATTCAAGTTCAACGGCAGTTCGTTCCTAGTTGGAGTGGTTGGTGTATTCCATACCTCTAGCGATTGGATTTCACCCAAAACTCACCAAATGACTCCTCCCACCGTATTATGATGTTGCACAAGTTTGGGGTTCGATCCGAAATCAATAGGTGTGAGAAATTGAACAATTCAAGTTCAACGGCAGTTCGTTCCTAATTTGTGTGGTTGGTGTATTCCATACTTCTAGCGATTGGATGTCACTCAAAACTCACCAAATGACTCCTCCCACCATATTATGATGTTGCCCAAGTTTTGGGCTCGATCCGAAATCAATAGGTGTTCCAAATTGGACAATTCAAGTTCAACGGCAGTTCGTTCCTAATTGGAGTGGTTGGTGTATTCCGTACTTCTAGCGATCGGATTTCACTCAAAACTCACCAAAATGACTCCTCCCGCCATATTATGATGTTGCCCAAGCTTTTGTTTCGATCCGAAATCAATAGGTGTGAGAAATTGGACAATTCAAGTTCAACGGCAGTTCGTTTCTAATTGGAGTGGTTGGTGTATTCCATACTTCTAGCAATTGGATTTCACTCAAAACACACCAAAATGACTCCTCCCACCATATTATGATGTTGCCCAAGCTTTTGGCTCGATCCGAAATCAATAGGTGTGAGAAATTGGACAATTCAAGTTCAACAGCAGTTCGTTCCTAATTGGAGTGGTTGGTGTATTCCATACTTCTGGCGATTGGATTTCACTCAAAACTCACCAAATGACTCCTTCCACCATATTATGTTGTTGCCCAAGTTTTGGGTTCGATCCGAAATCAATAGGTGTTCCAAATTGGACAATTCAAGTTCAACGGCAGTTCGTTCCTAATTGGAGTGGTTGGTGTATTCCATACTTCTAGCGATTGGATTTCACTCAAAACTCAAGAAATGACTCCTCCCACCATATTATGATGTTTCCCAAGTTTTGGGCTCGATCCGAAATCAATAGGTGTTCCAAACTGGACAATTAATGTTCAACGGCAGTTCGTTCCTAATTGGAGTGGTTGGTGTATTCCATACTTCTAGCGATTGGATTTCACTCAAAACTCACCAAATGACTCCTCCCAGCATATTATGATGTTGCCCAAGTTTTGGGCTCGATCCGAAATCAATAGGTGTTCGAAATTGGACAATTCAAGTTCAACGGCAGTTCGTTCCTAATTGGAGTGGTTGGTGTATTCCGTACTTCTAGCGATTGGATTTCACTCAAAACTCACCAATATGACTCCTCCCACCATATTATGATGTTGCCCAAGCTTTTGTTTCGATCCGAAATCAATAGGTGTGAGAAATTGGACAATTCAAGTTCAACGGCAGTTAGTTCCTAGTTGTTGTGGTTGGTGTATTCCTTACTTCTAGCAATTGGATTTCACTCAAAACTACCCAAATGACTCCTCCCACCATATTATGATGTTGCCCAAGTTTTGGGCTCGATCCGAAATCAATAGGTGTGAGAAATTGGACAATTCAAGTTCAACGGCAGTTCTTTCCTAATTGTAGTGGTTGGTGTATTCCTTACTTCTAGCGATTGGATTTCACTCAAAACTCACCAAATGACTCCTCCCACCATATTATGACGTTTCCCAAGTTTTGGGATCGATCCAAAATCAATAGGTGTGAGAAATTGGACAATTCAAGTTCAACGGCAGTTCGTTCCTAATTGGAGTGGTTGGTGTATTCCATACTTCTAGCGATTGGATTTCACTCAAAACTCACCAAATGACTCCTCCCACCGTATTATGATGTTGCCCAAGTTTGGGGCTCGATCCGAAATCAATAGGTGTGAGAAATTGGACAATTCAAGTTCAACGGCAGTTCGTTCCTAATTGGAGTGGTTTGTGTATTCCATACTTCTAGCGATTGGATTTCACTCAAAACTAACCAAATGACTCCTCCCACCATATTACGATGTTGCCCAAGTTTTGGGCTCGATCCGAAATCAATAGGAGTTCCAAATTGGACAATTCAAGTTCAACGGCAGTTCGTTCCTAATTGGAGTGGTTGGTGTATTCCATACTTCTGGCGATGCGATTTCACTCAAAACTCACCAAATGACTCCTCCCACCATATTATGATGTTGCCCAAGTTTTGGGCTCGATCCGAAATCAATAGGTGTTCCAAATTGGACAATTCAAGTTCAACGGCAATTCATTCCTAATTGGAGTGGTTTGTGTATTCCATACGTCTAGCGATTTGATTTCACTCAAAACTCACCAAATGACTCCTCCCACCATGTTATGATGTTGCCCAAGTTTTGGGCTCGATCCGAAATCAATAGGTGTTCCAAATTGGACAATTCAAGTTCAACGGCAGTTCGTTCCTAATTGTAGTGGTTGGTGTATTCCTTACTTCTAGCGATTGGATTTCACTCAAAACTCACCAAAATGACTCCTCCCACCATATTATGATGTTGCCCAAGTTTTGGGCTCGATCCGAAATCAATAGGTGTTCGAAATTGGACAATTCAAGTTCAACGGCAGTTCGTTCCTAGTTGGAGTGGTTGGTGTATTCCATACCTCTAGCGATTGGATTTCACCCAAAACTCACCAAATGACTCCTCCCACCGTATTATGATGTTGCACAAGTTTGGGGTTCGATCCGAAATCAATAGGTGTGAGAAATTGAACAATTCAAGTTCAACGGCAGTTCGTTCCTAATTTGTGTGGTTGGTGTATTCCATACTTCTAGCGATTGGATGTCACTCAAAACTCACCAAATGACTCCTCCCACCATATTATGATGTTGCCCAAGTTTTGGGCTCGATCCGAAATCAATAGGTGTGAGAAATTGGACAATTCAAGTTCAACGGCAGTTCGTTCCTAATTGGAGTGGTTGGTGTATTCCATACTTCTAGCGATTGGATTTCACTCAATACTCACCAAATGACTCCTCCCACAATATTATGTTGTTGCCCAAGTTTTGGGCTCGATCCGAAATTAATAGGTGTTCCAAATTGGACAATTCAAGTTCAACGGCAGTTCGTTCCTAATTGGAGTGGTTGGTGTATTCCATACTTCTAGGGATTGGATTTGACTCAAAACTCACCAAATGACTCCTCCCACCATATTATGATGTTGCCCAAGTTTTGGGCTCGATCCGAAATCAATAGGTGTTCCAAATTGGAAAATTCAAGTTCAACGGCAGTTCGTTCCTAATTGGAGTGGTTGGTGTATTCCATACTTCTAGCGATTGGATTTCACTCAAAACTCAATAAATGACTCCTCCCACCATATTATGATGTTGCCCAAGTTTTGGGCTCGATCCGAAAGCAATAGGTGTTCCAAATTGGACAATTAATGTTCAACGGCAGTTCGTTCCTAATTGGAGTGGTTGGTGTATTCCATACTTCTAGCGATTGGATTTCACTCAAAACTCACCAAATGACTCCTCCCAGCATATTATGATGTTGCCCAAGTTTTGGGCTCGATCCGAAATCAATAGGTGTTCCAAATTGGACAATTCAAGTTCAACGGCAGTTCGTTCCCAATTGGAGTGGTTGGTGTATTCCGTACTTCTAGCGATTGGATTTCACTCAAAACTCACCAAAATGACTCCTCCCACCGTATTATGATGTTGACCAAGCTTTTGTTTCGATCCGAAATCAATAGGTGTGAGAAATTGGACAATTCAAGTTCAACGGCAGTTCGTTCCTAATTGTAGTGGTTGGTGTATTCCTTACTTCTAGCAATTGGATTTCCCTCAAAACTACCCAAATGACTCCTCCCACCATATTATGATGTTGCCCAAGTTTTGGGCTCGATCCGAAATCAATAGGTGTGAGAAATTGGACAATTCAAGTTCAACGGCAGTTCGTTCCTAATTGGAGTGGTTGGTGTATTCCATACTTCTAGCGATTGGATTTCACTCAAAACTCACCAAATGACTCCTCCCACCGTATTATGATGTTGCCCAAGTTTGGGGCTCGATCCGAAATCAATAGGTGTGAGAAATTGGACAATTCAAGTTCAACGGCAGTTCGTTCCTAATTGGAGTGGTTTGTGTATTCCATACTTCTAGCGATTGGATTTCACTCAAAACTAACCAAATGACTCCTCCCACCATATTACGATGTTGCCCAAGTTTTGGGCTCGATCCGAAATCAATAGGAGTTCCAAATTGGACAATTCAAGTTCAACGGCAGTTCGTTCCTAATTGGAGTGGTTGGTGTATTCCATACTTCTGGCGATGCGATTTCACTCAAAACTCACCAAATGACTCCTCCCACCATATTATGATGTTGCCCAAGTTTTGGGCTCGATCCGAAATCAATAGGTGTTCCAAATTGGAAAATTCAAGTTCAACGGCAGTTCGTTCCTAATTGGAGTGGTTGGTGTATTCCATACTTCTAGCGATTGGATTTCACTCAAAACTCAATAAATGACTCCTCCCACCATATTATGATGTTGCCCAAGTTTTGGGCTCTATCCGAAAGCAATAGGTGTTCCAAATTGGACAATTAATGTTCAACGGCAGTTCGTTCCTAATTGGAGTGGTTGGTGTATTCCATACTTCTAGCGATTGGATTTCACTCAAAACTCACCAAATGACTCCTCCCAGCATATGATGACGTTGCCCAAGTTTTGGGCTCGATCCGAAATCAATAGGTGTTCCAAATTGGACAATTCAAGTTCAACGGCAGTTCGTTCCCAATTGGAGTGGTTGGTGTATTCCGTACTTCTAGCGATTGGATTTCACTCAAAACTCACCAAAATGACTCCTCCCACCGTATTATGATGTTGCCCAAGCTTTTGTTTCGATCCGAAATCAATAGGTGTGAGAAATTGGACAATTCAAGTTCAACGGCAGTTCGTTCCTAATTGTAGTGGTTGGTGTATTCCTTACTTCTAGCAATTGGATTTCCCTCAAAACTACCCAAATGACTCCTCCCACCATATTATGATGTTGCCCAAGTTTTGGGCTCGATCCGAAATCAATAGGTGTGAGAAATTGGACAATTCAAGTTCAACGGCAGTTCGTTCCTAATTGGAGTGGTTGGTGTATTCCATACTTCTAGCGATTGGATTTCACTCAAAACTCACCAAATGACTCCTCCCACCGTATTATGATGTTGCCCAAGTTTGGGGCTCGATCCGAAATCAATAGGTGTGAGAAATTGGACAATTCAAGTTCAACGGCAGCTCGTTCCTAATTGGAGTGGTTTGTGTATTCCATACTTCTAGCGATTGGATTTCACTCAAAACTAACCAAATGACTCCTCCCAGCATATTACGATGTTGCCCAAGTTTTGGGCTCGATCCGAAATCAATAGGAGTTCCAAATTGGACAATTCAAGTTCAACGGCAGTTCGTTCCTAATTGGAGTGGTTGGTGTATTCCATACTTCTGGCGATGCGATTTCACTCAAAACTCACCAAATGACTCCTCCCACCATATTATGATGTTGCCCAAGTTTTGGGCTTGATCCGAAATCAATAGGTGTTCGAAATTGGACAATTCAAGTTGAACGGCAGTTCGTTCCTAACTGGAGTGGTTGGTGTATTCCATACTTCTAGCGATTGGATTTCACTCAAAACTCCCCAAAATGACTCCTCCCACCATTTTATGATGTTGCCCAAGCTTTTGGCTCGATCCGAAATCAATAGGTGTTCCAAATTGGACAATTCAAGTTCAACGGCAGTTCGTTCCTAATTGGAGTGGTTGGTGTATTCCATACTTCTAGCGATTGGATTTCACTCAAAACTCTCCAAAATGACTCCTCCCACCATATTATGACGTTGCCCAAGTTTTGGGCTCGATCCGAAATCAATAGGTGTTCCAAATTGGACAATTCAAGTTCAACGGCAGTTCGTTCCTCATTGGAGTGGTTGGTGTATTCCATACTTCTAGCGATTGGATTTCACTCAAAACTCACCAAATGACTCCTCCCACCGTATTATGTTGTTGCCCAAGTTTTGGGCTCTATCCAAAATCAATAGGTGTTCCAAATTGGACAATTCAAGTTCAACGGCAGTTCGTTCCTAATTGGAGTGGTTGGTGTATTCCATACTTCTAGCGATTGGATTTCAATCAAAACTAACCAAATGATTCCTCCCATCATATTATGACGTTGCCCAAGTTTTGGGCTCGATCCGAAATCAATATATGTTCCAAATTGGACAATTCAAGTTCAACGGCAGTTCATTCCTAATTGGAGTGGTTGGTGTATTCCTTACTTCTAGCGAATGGATTTCACTCAAAACTCAACAAATGACTCCTCCCACCATATTATGATGTTGCCCAAGTTTTGGGCTCGATCCGAATTCAATAGGTGTTCCAAATTGGACAATTCAAGTTGAACGGCATTTCGTTCCTAATTAGAGTGGTTGGTGTATTCCATACTTCTAGCGATTGGATTTTACTCAAAACTCACCAAATGACTCCTCCCACCATATTATGATGTTACCCAAGTTTTGGGCTCGATTCGAAATCAATAGGTGTTCCAAATCGGACAATTCAAGTTCAACGGCAGTTCGTTCCTAATTGGAGTGGTTGGTGTATTCCATACTTCTAGAGATTGGATTTGACTCAAGACTCTCCAAAATGACTCCTCCCACCATATTATGATTTTGCCCAAGTTTTCGGCTCGATCCGAAATCAATAGGTGTTCGAAATTGGACAATTCAAGTTCAACGGCAGTTCGTTCCTAATTGGAGTGGTTGGCGTATTCCATACTTCTAGCGATTGGATTTTACTGAAAACTCGCCAAAATGACTCCTCCCACCATATTATGATGTTGCCCAAGCTTTTGGCTCGATCCGAAATCAATAGGTGTGAGAAATTGGACAATTCAAGTTCAACGGCAGTTCGTTCCTAATTGTAGTGGTTGGTGTATTCCTTACTTCTAGCAATTGGATTTCCCTCAAAACTACCCAAATGACTCCTCCCACCATATTATGATGTTGCCCAAGTTTTGGGCTCGATCCGAAATCAATAGGTGTGAGAAATTGGAGAATTCAAGTTCAACGGCAGTTCGTTCCTAATTGGAGCTGTATTCCATACTTCTAGCGATTGGATTTCACTCAAAACTCACCAAATGACTCCTCCCACCATATTATGATGTTGCCCAAGTTTTGGGCTCGATCCGAAATCAATAGGTGTGAGAAATTGGACAATTCAAGTTCAACGGCAGTTCGTTCCTAATTGGAGTGGTTGGTGTATTCCATACTTCTAGCGATTGGATTGCATTCAAAACTCACCAAATGACTCCTCCCACCATATTATGATGTTGCCCAAGTTTGGGGTTCGATCCGAAATCAATAGGTGTTCCAAATTGGATATTTCAAGTTCAACGGCAGTTCGTTCCTAATTGGAGTAGTTGGTGTATTCCATACTTCTAGCGATTGGATTTCACACAAAACTCCCCAAATGACTCCTCCCACCATATTATGATGTTGCCCAAGTTTTGGGCTCGATCCGAAATCCATAGGTGTTCCAAATTGGACAATTCAAGTTCAACGGCAGTTCGTTCCTAATTGGAGTGGTTGGTGTATTCCATACTTCTAGCGATTGGATTTCGCACAAAACTCACGAAATGACTCCTCCCACCATATTGTGATGTTGCCCAAGTTTTGGGCTCGATCCGAAATCAATAGGTGCGAGAAATTGGACAATTCAAGTTCAACGGCAGTTCGTTCCCAATTGGAGTGGTTAGTGTATTCCATACTTCTAGCCATTGGATTTCACTCAAAACTCACCAAATGACTCCTCCTACCATATTATGATGTTGCCCAAGTTTTGGGATCGATCCGAAATCAAAAGGTGTGAGAAATTGGACAATTCAAGTTCAACGGCAATTCGTTCCTAATTGGAGTGGTTGGTGTATTCCATACTTCTAGCGATTGGATTTCAGTCAAAACTCACCAAATGACTCCTCCCAGCATATTATGATGTTGCCCAAGTTTTGGGCTCGATCCGAAATCAATAGGAGTTCCAAATTGGACAATTCAAGTTCAACGGCAGTTCGTTCCTAATTGGAGTGGTTGGTGTATTCCATACTTCTAGCAATTGGATTTCCCTCAAAACTACCCAAATGACTCCTCCCACCATATTATGATGTTGCCCAAGTTTTGGGCTCGATCCGAAATCAATAGGTGTGAGAAATTGGAGAATTCAAGTTCAACGGCAGTTCGTTCCTAATTGGAGCTGTATTCCATACTTCTAGCGATTGGATTTCACTCAAAACTCACCAAATGACTCCTCCCACCATATTATGATGTTGCCCAAGTTTTGGGCTCGATCCGAAATCAATAGGTGTGAGAAATTGGACAATTCAAGTTCAACGGCAGTTCGTTCCTAATTGGAGTGGTTGGTGTATTCCATACTTCTAGCGATTGGATTGCATTCAAAACTCACCAAATGACTCCTCCCACCATATTATGATGTTGCACAAGTTTTGGGCTCGATCCGAAATCAATAGGTGTGAGAAATTGGACAATTCAAGTTCAACGGCAGTTCGTTCCTAATTGGAGTGGTTGGTGTATTCCATACTTCTAGCGATTGGATTACACTCAAAACTCACCAAATGACTCCTCCCACCATATTATGATGTTGCACAAGTTTTGGGCTCGATCCGAAATCAATAGGTGTGAGAAATTGGACAATTCAAGTTCAACGGCAGTTCGTTCCTAATTGGAGTGGTTGGTGTATTCCATACTTCTAGCGATTGGATTTCACTCAAAACTCACCAAATGACTCCTCCCACCGTATTATGATGTTGCCCAAGTTTTGGGCTCGATCCGAAATCAATAGGTGTGAGAAATTGGACAAATCAAGTTCAACGGCAGTTCGTTCCTAATTGGAGTGTTTGGGGTATTCCATACTTCTAGCAATTGGATTTCACTCAAAACTCATCAAATGACTCCTCCCACCATATTATGATATTGCCCAAGTTTTGGGCTCGATCCGAACTCAATAGGTGTGAGAAATTGGACTATTCAAGTTCAACGGCAGTTCGTTCCTAATTGTGGTGGTTGGTGTATTCCATACTTCTAGCCATTGGATTTCACTGAAAACTCACCAAATGACTACTCCCACCATATTATGATGTTGCCCAAGATTTGGGCTCGATCCGAAACAATAGGTGTTCCAAATTGGACAATTCAAGTTCAACGGCAGTTCGTTCCTAATTGGAGTGGTTGGTCTATTCCATACTTCTAGCGATTGGATAGCACTCAAAATTCATCAAATGACTCCTCCCACCATATTATGATTTTGCCCAAGTTTTGGCCTCGATCCAAAATCAATAGGTGTTCCAAATTGGACAATTCAAGTTCAACGGCAGTTCGTTCCTAATTGGAGTGGTTGGTGTATTACATACTTCTAGCGATTGGATTTCAGTCGAAACTCACCAAATGACTCCTCCCACCATATTATGATGTTGCCCAAGTTTGGGGTTCCATCCGAAATCAATAGGTGTGTGAAATTGGACAATTCAAGTTCAACGGCAGTTCGTTCCTAATTGGAGTGGTTGGCGTATTCCATACTTCTAGCGATTGGATTTCATTCAAAACTCACCAAATGACTCCTCCCACCATATTATGATGTTTCCCAAGTTTTGGGCATGATCCGAAATCAATCGGTGTTCCAAATTGGAGAATTCAAGTTCAACGGCAGTTCGTTCCTAATTGGAGTGGTTGGTGTATTCCATACTTCTAGCGATTGGATTTCACTCAAAACTCACCAAATGACTCCTCCCACCATATTATGATGTTGCCCATGTTTTGGGCTCGATCCGAAATCAATAGGTGCGAGAAATTGGACAATTCATGTTCAACGGCAGTTCGTTCCCAATTGGAGTGGGTAGTGTATTCCATACTTCTAACCATTGGATTTCACTCAAAACTCACCAAATGACTCCTCCCACCATATTATGATGTTGCCCAAGTTTGGGGTTCGATCCGAAATCAATAGGTTCGAGAAATTGGACAATTCAAGTTCAACGGCAGTTCGTTCCTAATTGGAGTGGTTGGTGTATTCCATACTTCTAGCGATTGGATTTCAGTCAAAACTCACCAAATGACTCCTCCCACCATATTATGATGTTGCCCAAGTTTGGGGTTCGATCCGAAATCAATAGGTTCGGGAAATTGGACAATTCAAGTTCAACGGCAGTTCGTTCCTAATTGGAGTGGTTGGTGTATTCCATACTTCTAGCGATTGGATTTCAGTCAAAACTCACCAAATGACTCCTCCCACCATATTATGATGTTGCCCAAGTTTGGGGTTCGATCCGAAATCAATAGGTGAGGGAAATTGGACAATTCAAGTTCAACGGCAGTTCGTTCCTAATTGGAGTGGTTGGTGTATTCCATACTTCTAGCGATTGGATTTCACACAAAACTCCCCAAATGACTCCTCCCACCATATTATGATGTTGCCCAAGTTTTGGGCTCGATCCGAAATCAATAGGTTCGAGAAATTGGCCAATTCAAGTTCAACGGCAGTTCGTTCCCAATTGGAGTGGTTAGTGTTTTCCATACTTCTAGCCATTGGATTTCACTCAAAACTCACCAAATGACTCCTCCCACCATATTATGATGTTGCCCAAGTTTTGGGCTCGATCCGAAATCAATAGGTGTTCCAAATTGGATATTTCAAGTTCAACGGCAGTTCGTTCCTAATTGTAGTGGTTGGTGTATTCCATACTTCTAGCGATTGGATTTCACTCAAAACTCACCAAATGACTCCTCCCACGATATTATGATGTTGCCCAAGTTTGGGGTTCGATCCGAAATCAATAGGTTCGGGAAATTGGACAATTCAAGTTCAAAAGCAGTTCGTTCCTAATTGGAGTGGTTGGTGTATTCCATACTTCTAGCGATTGGATTTCAGTCAAAACTCACCAAATGACTCCTCCCACCATATTATGATGTTGCCCAAGTTTGGGGTTCGATCCGAAATCAATAGGTGCGGGAAATTGGACAATTCAAGTTCAACGGCAGTTCGTTCCTAATTGGAGTGGTTGGTCTATTCCATACTTCTAGCGATTGGATTGCATTCAGAACTCACCAAATGACTCCTCCCACCATATTATGATTTTGCCAAAGTTTTGGGCTCGATCCGAAATCAATAGGTGTTCCAAATTGGACAATTCAAGTTCAACGGCAGTTCATTCCTAATTGGAGTGGTTGGTGTATTCCATACTTCTAGCGATTGGATTTCACTCAAAACTCACCAAATGACTCCTCCCACCATATTATGATGTTGCCCAAGTTTTGGGCTCGATCCGAAATCAATAGGTGTTCCATATTGGATAATTCAAGTTCAACGGTAGTTCGTTCGTAATTGGAGTGGTTGGTGTATTCCATACTTCTAGTGATTGGATTTCTCTCCAAACTCACCAAATGACTCCTCCCACCATGTTATGATGTTGCCCAAGTTTTGGGCTCGATCCAAAATCAATAGGTGTGAGAAATTGGTCAATTCAATTTCAACGACAGTTCTTTCCGAATTGGAGTGGTTGGTGTATTCCATACATCTACCGATTGGATTTCACTCAAAACTCACCAAATGACTCCTCCCACCATATTATGATGTTGCCCAAGTTTTGGGCTCGATCCGAAATCAATAGGTCTTCCAAATTGGACAATTCAAGTTCAACGGCAGTTCGTTCCTAACTGGAGTGGTTGGTGTATTCCATACTTCTAACGATTGGATTTTACTCAAAAACTCACCAAATGACTCCTCCCACCATATAATGACGTTGCCCAAGTTTTGGGCTCGATCCGAAATCAATAGGTGTTCCAAATTGGACAATTCAAGTTCGACGGTAGTTCGTTCCTAATTGGAGTGGTTGGTGTATTCCATACTTCTAGCGATTGGATTTCACTCAAAACTCACCAAATGACTCCTCCCACCATATTATGATGTTGCCCAAGTTTTGGGCTCGATCCGAAATCAATAGGTGTGAGAAATTGGACAATTCAAGTTCAACGGCAGTTCGTTCCAAACTGGAGTGGTTGGTGTATTCCATACTTCTAGCGATTGGATTTCACTCAAAACTCACCAAATGACTCCTCCCACCATATTATGATGTTGCCCAAGTTTTGGGCTTGATCCGAATTCAACAGGTGTGAGAAATTGGTCAATTCAATTTCAACGGCAGTTCGTTCCAAACTGGAGTGGTTGGTGTATTCCATACTTCTAGCGATTGGATTTCTCTCAAAACTCACCAAATAACTCCTCCCACCATATTATGATGTTGCCCAAGTTTTGGGCTCGATCCGAAATCAATAGGTCTTCCAAATTGGACAATTCAAGTTCAACGGCAGTTCGTTCCAATTTGGAGTGGTTGGTGTATTCCATACTTCTAGCGATTTGATTTCACTAAAAACTCACTAAATGACTCCTCCCACCATATTATGATGTTGCCCAAGTTTTGGGCTCGATCCGAAATCAATAGGTGTTCCAAATTGGACAATTCAAGTTCAACGGCAGTTCTTTCCTAACTGGAGTGGTTGGTGTATTCCATACTTCTAGCGATTGGATTTCACTCAAAACTCAGCAAATGACTCTTCCCACCATATTATGATGTTGCCCAAGTTTTGGGCTCGATCCGAAATCAATAGGTGTTCCAAATTGGACAATTCAAGTTCAACGACAGTTCGTTCCTAACTGGAGTGGTTGGTGTATTCCATACTTCTAGCGATTGGATTTCACTCAAAATTCACCAAATGACTCCTCCCACCATATTATGATGTTGCCCAAGTTTTGGGCTCGATCCGAAATCAATAGGTGGGAGAAATTGGTCAATTCAATTTCAACGAAAGTTCGTTCCTAATTGGAGTGGTTGGTGTATTCCATACTTCTAGCGATTGGATTTCACTCAAAACTCACCAAATGACTCCTCCCACCATATTGTGGTGTTGCCCAAGTTTTGGGCTCGATCCGAAATCAATAGGTGTTCCAAATTGGAAAATTCAAGTATAACGGCAGTTCGTTCCTAACTGGAGTGGTTGGTGTATTCCATACTTCTAGTGATTGGATTTCACTAAAAACTCACCAAATGACTCCTCCCACCATATTATGTTGTTGCTCAAGTTTTGGGCTCGATCCGAAATCAATAGGTGGGAGAAATTGGTCAATTCAATTTCAACGAAAGTTTGTTCCTAATTGGAGTGGTTGGTGTATTCCATACTTCTAGCGATTGGATTTCACTCAAAACTCACCAAATGACTCCTCCCACCATATTGTGGTGTTGCCCAAGTTTTGGGCTCGATCCGAAATCAATAGGTGTTCCAAATTGGAAAATTCAAGTATAACGGCAGTTCGTTCCTAACTGGAGTGGTTGGTGTATTCCATACTTCTAGCGATTGGATTTCACTCAAAACTCACCAAATGACTCCTCCCACCATATTATGATGTTGCCCAAGTTTTGGGTTCGAACCGAAATCGATAGGTGTGAGAAATTGGACAATTCAAGTTCAACGGCAGTTCGTTCCTAATTGGAGTGGTTGGGGTATTCCATACTTCTAGCGATTGGATTTCACTCAAAACTCACCAAATGACTTCTCCCACCATATTATGATGTTGCCCAAGTTTTGGGCTCGATCCGAAATCAATAGGTGTTCCAAATTGGACAATTCAAGTTCAACGGCAGTTCATTACTAATTGCAGTGGTTGGTGTATTCCATACTTCTAGCAATCGGATTTCACTCAAAACTCACCAAATGACTCCTCCCACCATATTATGATGTTGCCCAAGTTTTGGGCTCGATCCGAAATCAATAGGTGTTCCAAATTGGACAATTCAAGTTCAACGGCAGTTCGTTCCTAATTGGAGTGGTTGGTGTATTCCATACTTCTAGCGATTGGATTTCACACAAAACTCACCAAATGACTCCTCCCACCATATTATGATGTTGCCCAAGTTTTGGGGTCGATCCGAAATCAATAGGTGTTCCAAATTGGACAATTCAAGTTCAACGGCAGTTCGTTCCAAATTGGAGTGGTTGGTGTATTCTATAGTTCTGGCGATTGGATTTCACTCAAAAGTCACCAAATGACTCTTACCACCATATTATGATGTTGCCCAAGTTTTGGGCTCGATCCGAAATCAATAGGTGTGAGAAATTGGACAATTCAAGTTGAACGACAGTTAGTTCGTAATTGGAGTGGTTGGTGTATTCCATACTTATAGCGATTGGATTTCTCTCCAAACTCACCAAATGACTCCTCCCACCATATTATGATGTTGCCCAAGTTTTGGGCTCGATCCGAAATCAATAGGTCTTCCAAATTGGACAATTCAAGTTCAACGGCAGTTCGTTCCTAATTGGAGTGGTTGGTGTATTCCACACTTCTAGCGATTGGATTTCACTCAAAACTCACCAAAATGACTCCTCCCTCCATATTATGATGTTGCCCAAGTTTTGGGCTCGATCCGAAATCAATAGGTGTGAAAAATTGGTCAATTCAATTTCAACGACAGTTCTTTCCTAATTGGAGTGGTTAGTGTATTCCATACTTCTAGCGATTGGATTTCACTCAAAACTCACCAAATGACTCCTCCCACCATATTATGATGTTGCCCAAGTTTTGGGCTCGATCCGAAATCAATAGGTCTTCCAAATTGGACAATTCAAGTTCAACGGCAGTTCGTTCCTAATTGGAGTGGTTGGTGTATTCCATACTTCCAGTGATTGGATTTCTCTCCAAACTCACCAAATGACTCCTCCCACCATATTATGATGTTGCCCAAGTTTTGGGCTCGATCCGAAATCAATAGGTGGGAGAAATTGGTCAATTCAATTTCAACGGCAGTTCGTTCCTAATTGGAGTGGTTGGTGTATTCCATACTTATAGCGATTGGATTTCTCTCCAAACTCACCAAATGACTCTTACCACCATATTATGATGTTGCCCAAGTTTTGGGCTCGATCCGAAATCAATAGGTGTGAGAAATTGGACAATTCAAGTTCAACGGCAGTTCGTTCCTAATTGGAGTGGTTGGGGTATTCCATACTTCTAGCGATTGGATTTCACTCAAAACTCACCAAATGACTTCTCCCACCATATTATGATGTTGCCCAAGTTTTGGGCTCGATCCGAAATCAATAGGTGTTCCGAATTGGACAATTCAAGTTCAACGGCAGTTCATTACTAATTGGAGTGGTTGGTGTATTCCATACTTCTAGCAATCGGATTTCACTCAAAACTCACCAAATGACTCCTCCCACCATATTATGATGTTGCCCAAGTTTTGGGGTCGATCCGAAATCAATAGGTGTTCCAAATTGGACAATTCAAGTTCAACGGCAATTCGTTCCAAATTGGAGTGGTTGGTGTATTCCATAGTTCTGGCGATTGGATTTCACTCAAAAGTCACCAAATGACTCTTACCACCATATTATGATGTTGCCCAAGTTTTGGGCTCGATCCGAAATCAATAGGTGTGAGAAATTGGACAATTCAAGTTGAACGACAGTTCGTTCGTAATTGGAGTGGTTGGTGTATTCCATACTTATAGCGATTGGATTTCTCTCCAAACTCACCAAATGACTCCTCCCACCATATTATGATGTTGCCCAAGTTTTGGGCTCGATCCGAAATCAATAGGTCTTCCAAATTGGACAATTCAAGTTCAACGGCAGTTCGTTCCTAATTGGAGTGGTTGGTGTATTCCACACTTCTAGCGATTGGATTTCACTCAAAACTCACCAAAATGACTCCTCCCTCCATATTATGATGTTGCCCAAGTTTTGGGCTCGATCCGAAATCAATAGGTGTGAAAAATTGGTCAATTCAATTTCAACGACAGTTCTTTCCTAATTGGAGTGGTTAGTGTATTCCATACTTCTAGCGATTGGATTTCACTCAAAACTCACCAAATGACTCCTCCCACCATATTATGATGTTGCCCAAGTTTTGGGGTCGATCCGAAATCAATAGGTGTTCCAAATTGGACAATTCAAGTTCAACGGCAGTTCGTTCCAAATTGGAGTGGTTGGTGTATTCCATAGTTCTGGCGATTGGATTTCACTCAAAAGTCACCAAATGACTCTTACCACCATATTATGATGTTGCCCAAGTTTTGGGCTCGATCCGAAATCAATAGGTGTGAGAAATTGGACAATTCAAGTTGAACGGCAGTTCGTTCGTAATTGGAGTGGTTGGTGTATTCCATACTTATAGCGATTGGATTTCTCTCCAAACTCACCAAATGACTCCTCCCACCATATTATGATGTTGCCCAAGTTTTGGGCTCGATCCGAAATCAATAGGTGGGAGAAATTGGTCAATTCAATTTTAAGGACAGTTCTTTCCTAATTGGAGTGGTTAGTGTATTCCAAACTTCTAGCGATTGGATTTCACTCAAAACTCACCAAATGACTCCTCCCACCATATTATGATGTTGCCCAAGTTTTGGGCTCGATCCGAAATCAATAGGTATTCCAAATTGGACAATTCAAGTTCAACGGCAGTACGTCCCTAATTGGAGTGGTTGGTGTATTCCATACTTCTAGCGATTGGATTTCATTCAAAACTCACCAAACGACTCCTCCCACCATATTATGACGTTGCCCAAGTTTTGGGTTCGATCCGAAATCAATAGGTGTGAGAAATTGGACAATTCAAGTTCAACGGCAGTTCGTTCCTAATTGGAGTGGTTGGTGTATTCCATACTTCTAGCGATTGGATTTCACTGAAAACTCACCAAACGACGCCTCCCACCATATTATGATGTTGCCCAAGTTCTAGGCTCGTTCCGAATTCAATAGGTGTGAGAAATTGGTCAATTCAAGTTCAACGGCACTTCGTTCCTAATTGGAGTGGTTGGTGTTTCCCATACTTCTAGCGATTGGATTTCACTCAAAACTCAGCAATTGACTCCTCCCTCCATATTATGATGTTGCCCAAGTTTTGGGCTCGATCCGAATTCAATAGGTTTTCCAAATTGGACAATTCAAGTTCAACGGCAGTTCGTTCCTAATTGGAGTGGTTGGTGTATTCCATACTTCTAGCGATTGGATTTCTCTCCAAACTCACCAAATGACTCCTCCCACCATATTATGATGTTGCCCAAGTTTTGGGCTCGATCCGAAATCAATAGGTCTTCCAAATTGGACAATTCAAGTTCAACGGCAGTTCGTTCCAATTTGGAGTGGTTGGTGTATTCCATACTTCTAGCGATTTGATTTCACTAAAAACTCACTAAATGACTCCTCCCACCATATTATGATGTTGCCCAAGTTTTGGGCTCGATCCGAAATCAATAGGTGTTCCAAATTGGACAATTCAAGTTCAACGGCAGTTCGTTCCTAATTGGAGTGGCTGGTGTATTCGATACTTCTAGCGATTGGATTTCACTAAAAAAATCACCAAACGACTCCTCCCACCATATTATGTTGTTGCCCAAGTTTTGGGCTCGATCCGAAATCAATAGGTCCGAGAAATTGGCCAATTCAATTTCAACGACCGTTCGTTCCTAATTGTAGTGGTTGGTGTATTCCGTACGTCTAGCGATTGGATTTCACTCAAAACTCGTCAAATGACTCCTCCCACCATATTACGATGTTGCCCAAGTTTTGGGCTCGATCCGAAATCAATAGGTGTTCCAAATTGGACAATTCAAGTTGAACGGCAGTTCGTTCCTGACTGGAGTGGTTGGTGTATTCCATACTTCTAGCGATTGGATTTCACTCAAAACTCAACAAATGACTCCTCCCACCATATTATGATGTTACCCAAGTTTGGGGCTCGATCCGAAATCAATAGCTGTGAGAAATTGTACAATTCAATTTCAACGGCAGTTCGTTCCTAATTGGAGTGGTTGGTGTATTCCATATTTCTAGCGATTGGATTTCACTCAAAACTCACCAAACGACTCCTCCCACCATATTATGTTGTTGCCCAAGTTTGGGCTCGATCCGAAATCAATAGGTCCGAGAAATTGGTCAATTCAATTTCAACGACCGTTCGTTCCTAATTGTAGTGGTTGGTGTATTCCGTACGTCTAGCGATTGGATTTCACTCAAAACTCACCAAATGACTCCTCACACCATATTATGATGTTGCCCAAGTTTTGGGCTCGATTCGAAATCTGTTCGAAATTGGACAATTCAAGTTCAACGGCAGTTCGTTCCAATTTGGAGTGGTTGGTGTATTCCATACTTCTAGCGATTTGATTTCACTAAAAACTCACTAAATGACTCCTCCCACCATATTATGATGTTGCCCAAGTTTTGGGCTCGATCCGAAATCAATAGGTGTTCCAAATTGGACAATTCAAGTTCAACGGCAGTTCGTTCCTAATTGGAGTGGCTGGTGTATTCGATACTTCTAGCGATTGGATTTCACTAAAAAAATCACCAAACGACTCCTCCCACCATATTATGTTGTTGCCCAAGTTTTGGGCTCGATCCGAAATCAATAGGTCCGAGAAATTGGCCAATTCAATTTCAACGACCGTTCGTTCCTAATTGTAGTGGTTGGTGTATTCCGTACGTCTAGCGATTGGATTTCACTCAAAACTCGTCAAATGACTCCTCCCACCATATTACGATGTTGCCCAAGTTTTGGGCTCGATCCGAAATCAATAGGTGTTCCAAATTGGACAATTCAAGTTGAACGGCAGTTCGTTCCTGACTGGAGTGGTTGGTGTATTCCATACTTCTAGCGATTGGATTTCACTCAAAACTCAACAAATGACTCCTCCCACCATATTATGATGTTACCCAAGTTTGGGGCTCGATCCGAAATCAATAGCTGTGAGAAATTGTACAATTCAATTTCAACGGCAGTTCGTTCCTAATTGGAGTGGTTGGTGTATTCCATATTTCTAGCGATTGGATTTCACTCAAAACTCACCAAACGACTCCTCCCACCATATTATGTTGTTGCCCAAGTTTGGGCTCGATCCGAAATCAATAGGTCCGAGAAATTGGTCAATTCAATTTCAACGACCGTTCGTTCCTAATTGTAGTGGTTGGTGTATTCCGTACGTCTAGCGATTGGATTTCACTCAAAACTCACCAAATGACTCCTCACACCATATTATGATGTTGCCCAAGTTTTGGGCTCGATTCGAAATCTGTTCGAAATTGGACAATTCAAGTTCAACGGCAGTTCGTTCCAATTTGGAGTGGTTGGTGTATTCCATACTTCTAGCGATTTGATTTCACTAAAAACTCACTAAATGACTCCTCCCACCATATTATGATGTTGCCCAAGTTTTGGGCTCGATCCGAAATCAATAGGTGTTCCAAATTGGACAATTCAAGTTCAACGGCAGTTCGTTCCTAATTGGAGTGGCTGGTGTATTCGATACTTCTAGCGATTGGATTTCACTAAAAAAATCACCAAACGACTCCTCCCACCATATTATGTTGTTGCCCAAGTTTTGGGCTCGATCCGAAATCAATAGGTCCGAGAAATTGGCCAATTCAATTTCAACGACCGTTCGTTCCTAATTGTAGTGGTTGGTGTATTCCGTACGTCTAGCGATTGGATTTCACTCAAAACTCGTCAAATGACTCCTCCCACCATATTACGATGTTGCCCAAGTTTTGGGCTCGATCCGAAATCAATAGGTGTTCCAAATTGGACAATTCAAGTTGAACGGCAGTTCGTTCCTGACTGGAGTGGTTGGTGTATTCCATACTTCTAGCGATTGGATTTCACTCAAAACTCAACAAATGACTCCTCCCACCATATTATGATGTTACCCAAGTTTGGGGCTCGATCCGAAATCAATAGCTGTGAGAAATTGTACAATTCAATTTCAACGGCAGTTCGTTCCTAATTGGAGTGGTTGGTGTATTCCATATTTCTAGCGATTGGATTTCACTCAAAACTCACCAAACGACTCCTCCCACCATATTATGTTGTTGCCCAAGTTTGGGCTCGATCCGAAATCAATAGGTCCGAGAAATTGGTCAATTCAATTTCAACGACCGTTCGTTCCTAATTGTAGTGGTTGGTGTATTCCGTACGTCTAGCGATTGGATTTCACTCAAAACTCACCAAATGACTCCTCACACCATATTATGATGTTGCCCAAGTTTTGGGCTCGATTCGAAATCTGTTCGAAATTGGACAATTCAAGTTCAACGGCAGTTCGTTCCTAACTATAGTGGTTGGTGTATTCCATACTTCTAGCGATTGGATTTCACTCAAAACTCACCAAATGACTGTGTCGTGTAGATTTAGCTCCACCAAAATGGATTAAGCTGCATCCTCAACTTGTGATACTCGCAAGTGCACGAACCGTTGGTAGTATAGCATATGTAAGTGCGAGGTCGATTCCACGAGGATTGGTGATTGAATGATTCAATTCATTTCTCCTACACAAAACAGAAATAAAAAAAGAAAATAAATAAAACAAGAAAAAGGAAATACCTCAAGCAAATAAGTTCCCAAGTTCAATTTAGATTAATGGATTGATTCTAGCTAAAGTATGATTAAGCCATGGTGTGTGGTCATAACCTTGTGTTCCTAATTCCCTAATTTGATCATTTGTTGTCTAACCTAAAATTAAGCATTAGGAACCCATTAAGCATAGAAGAACATTTTAAACAACCAAGCATGTATCTAATCCCTGTTGTCGAATGTCCATACATACTCTTCCTATTCATAGTTCAATTCGAATTAAAGCATGGTGTATACTCTTAATTCAAACCAAGATAGCTAACATGCAAGCCTAAATGGTGATCAATCATTCAAACTAGCATATTAACTTATAAGCATAATGAATAAGAACAAAAACCATAATTGAAACTTGGAAACTAATTAAACTTGAATACTTAAGAAAGAATGTACGTTACAAGAAAAATAAATTACAACTAAGAAAACATTAAAGAAAGCTAGAATTGAGAACTAGAAAGCAAAACTAAGAGAATTTGAGGGAGAGAAGGGAAGGGAGCTCTAGAGAAGTGTTTGAGAGCTCCCCCCCTTGGGGTGTGTTTACAAGCTTAGAGAACTTCCCTATTTATAGGCCTAGGGGAAGTGAAAATCTGAATTCAATATGGCTAATGCATACAACACTTGTTTTATAAAATCTGAAATGGTTGATGCACTTGTATTAGAAAATCTAAATTGGGTGATGCACTTGTATTAGAAAATCTTGAATTGGTTGATGCACTTCACCAATAGATCCCACCAGCAGCCCTAGCTCATCTTCATGTCACCATGACCAAGCTTCCAACCAGAAATGATAGCTCATACCTAGCTCACCATGACCAAGCATCCAACCAGCACATGCTGAGGTCAGCATGACCAGACACTTCAAGGGCTTACAACTTGGGCTTCTCTTAATCAAATTAGGACTTTAAGCACTCTAAATTGAAGTTCAGAATGTCTTCTTTCCAGCCATATGTTATTTGGGCCAATCCAAGGTCGGAGGAAGAAGTTAAGGCCGAAACAAATTGCTAACTCATTTTCCGCGCTGATAAGATCCATCCTGAGCATGGTTCTGTGTTTGCTAGGTAACGGACTCCAGATTTATCCAATGGGGCTGAATTTTGGATATGTTATAGTACACACCAATTGGAACAACTTTCATGAAGAATGTGGCCGCATTCGAGCTATGTAGGTTGTTGAAACAAAGCTTACAATATGACCTACGGAACTGGACTGGCAGGGGGCTGTAGCCAAAATGAGTTTGTCTTTAAGCTCTTCATCCATTCATCCAAATTAGGCCTTAACATGCTTGAATTGCATGAATTATGCTCTCTAAAGCCATCATTATTACCTAAAGCTCAATGAACTGAAAGATAAACACAAAAAGGACTAAAAGCACAAGTTTAACTCAAAAACATAACCAAATCATAAGCTAGAAGGGTACAAAATGATATACAATTATGAACCGATCAGACTGCTCCCACCATATTATGATGTTGCCCAAGTTTTGGGCTCGATCCGAAATCAATAGCTCTGAGAAATTGGTCAATTCAATTTCAACGACAGTTCGTTCCTAATTGGAGTGGTTGGTGTATTCCATACGTCTGGCGATTGGATTTCACTCAAAACTCACCAAATGACTCCTCCCACCATATTATGATGTTGCAAAAGTTTTGGGCTCGATCCGAAATCAATAGGTGTGAGAAATTGGACAATTCAAGTTCAACGGCAGTTCGTTCCTAATTGGAGTGGTTGGTGTATTCCATACTTCTAGCGATTGGATTTCACTCAAAACTCACCAAATGACTCCTCCCACCATATTATGATGTTGCCCAAGTTTTGGGCTCGATCCGAAATCAATAGGTGTTCCAAATTGGACAATTCAAGTTCAACGGCAGTTCGTTCCTAATTGGAGTGGTTGGTCTATTCCATACTTCTAGCGATTGGATTTCACTCAAAACTCACCAAATGACTCCTACCACCATATTACGATGTTGCCCAAGTTTGGGCTCGATCCGAAATCAATAGGTGTTCCAAATTGGACAATTCAAGTTCAACGGCAGTTCGTTCCTAACTGGAGTGGTTGGTGTATTCCATACTTCTAGCGATTGGATTTCTCTCAAAACTCACCAATTGACTCCTCCCACCATATAATGATGTTGTCCAAGTTTTGGGCTCGATCCGAAATCAATAGGTGTTCCAAATTGGACAATTCAAGTTCAACGGTAGTTCGTTCCAAACTGGAGTGGTTGGTGTATTCCATATTTCTAGCGATTGGATTTCACTCAAAACTCACCAAACGACTCCTCCCACCATATTATGTTGTTGCCCAAGTTTGGGCTCGATCCGAAATCAATAGGTCCGAGAAATTGGTCAATTCAATTTCAACGACCGTTCGTTCCTAATTGTAGTGGTTGGTGTATTCCGTACGTCTAGCGATTGGATTTCACTCAAAACTCACCAAATGACTCCTCACACCATATTATGATGTTGCCCAAGTTTTGGGCTCGATCCGAAATCTGTTCGAAATTAGACAATTCAAGTTCAACGGCAGTTCGTTCCTAACTATAGTGGTTGGTGTATTCCAAACTTCTAGCGATTGGATTTCACTCAAAACTCACCAAATGACTGCTCCCACCATATTATGATGTTGCCCAAGTTTTGGGCTCGATCCGAAATCAATAGCTCTGAGAAATTGGTCAATTCAATTTCAACGACAGTTCGTTCCTAATTGGAGTGGTTGGTGTATTCCATACGTCTGGCGATTGGATTTCACTCAAAACTCACCAAATGACTCCTCCCACCATATTATGATGTTGCAAAAGTTTTGGGCTCGATCCGAAATCAATAGGTGTGAGAAATTGGACAATTCAAGTTCAACGGCAGTTCGTTCCTAATTCGAGTGGTTGGTGTATTCCATACTTCTAGCGATTGGATTTCACTCAAAACTCACCAAATGACTCCTCCCACCATATTATGATGTTGCCCAAGTTTTGGGCTCGATCCGAAATCCATAGGTGTTCCAAATTGGACAATTCAAGTTCAACGGCAGTTCGTTCCTAATTGGAGTGGTTGGTGTATTCCACACTTCTAGCGATTGGATTTCATTCAAAACTCACCAAATGACTCCTCCCACCATATTTTGTTGTTGCCCAAGTTTGGGGCTCGATCCGAAATCAATAGGTGTGAGAAATTGGACAATTCAAGTTCAACGGCAGTTCATTCCTAATTGGAGTGGTTGGTGTATTCCATACTTCTAGCGATTGGATTTCACTCAAAACTTACCAAATGACTCCTCCCACCATATTATGATGTTGCCCAAGTTTTGGGCTCGATCCGAAGTCAATGGGTGTGAGAAATTGGACAATTCAAGTTCAACGGCAGTTCGTTCCTAATTGGAGTGGTTGGTGTATTCCATACTTCTAGCGATTGGATTTCACTCAAAACTAACCAAATGACTCCTCCCACCATATTATGATGTTGCCCAAGTTTTGGGCTCGATCCGAAATCAATAAGTGTTCCAAATTGGACAATTCAAGTTCAACGGCAGTTCGTTCCTAATTGGAGTGGTTGGTGTATTCCATACTTCTAACGATTGGATTTCACTCAAAACTCACCAAAAGACTCCTCCCACCATATTATGATGTTGCCCAAGTTTGGGGTTCGATCCGAAATCAATAGGTGTGAGAAATTGGACAATTCAAGTTCAACGGCAGTTCGTTCGTAATTGGAGTGGTTGGTGTATTCCATACTTCTAGCGATTGGATTTCACTCAAAACTCACCAAATGACTCCTCCCACCATATTATGATGTGGCCCAAGTTTTGGGCTGGATCCGAAATCAATAGGTTTTCCAAATTGGACAATTCAAGTTCAGCGGCAGCTCGTTCCTAATTGGAGTGATTGGTGTATTCCATACTTCTAGCAATTGGATTTCATTCAAAAGTCACCAAATGACTCCTCGCACCATATTATGATGTTGCCCAAGTTTTGGTCCCGATCCGAAATCAATAGGTGTTCCAAATTGGACAATTCAAGTTCAACGACAGTTTGTTCCTAATTGGAGTGGTTGGTGTATTCCATACTTCTAGCGATTGGATTTTACTCAAAACTCACCAAATGACTCCTACCACCATATTATGATGTTGCCCAAGTTTTGGGCTCGATCCGAAATCAATAGGTGTTCCAAATTGGTTCAAGTTCAACGGCAGTTCCTTCCTAAGTGGAGTGGATGGTGTATTCCATACTTCTAGCGATTGGATTTTACTCAAAACTCACCAAATGACTCCTCCCACCATAGTATGATGTTGCCCAAGTTTTGGGCTCGATCCGAAATCAATAGGTGTTCCAAATTGGACAATTCGAGTGCAACGGCAGTTCGTTCCTAATTGGAGTGGTTGGTGTATTCCTTACTTCTAACGATTGGATGTCACTCAAAACTCACCAAATGACTCCTCCCACCACATTATGATGTTGCCCAAGTTTTGGGCTCGACCCGAAATCAATAGTTGTTCCAAATTGGACAATTCAAGTTCAACGGCAGTTCCTTCCTAACTGGAGTGGTTGGGGTATTCCATACTTCTAGCGATTGGATTTCACTCAAAACTCACCAAATGACTCCTCCCACCATATTATGATGTTGCCCATGTTTTGGGCTCGTTCTGAAATCAACAGGTGTGAGAAATTTGTCAATTCAATTTCAACGACAGTTCGTTCCTAAATGGAGTGGTTGGTGTATTCCATACGTCTAGTGATTGGATTTCACTCAAAACACACCAAATGACTCCTCCCACCATATTATGATGTTGCCCAAGTTTTGGGCTCGATCCGTAATCAATAGGTGTGAGAAATTGGACAATTCAAGTTCAACGGTAGTTCGTTCCTAATTGGAGCGGTTGGTGTATTCCATACTTCTAACGATTGGATTTCACCAAAAACTCACCAAATGACTCCTCCCACCATATTATGATGTTTCCCAAGTTTGGGGCTCGATCCGAAATCAATAGGTGTAAGAAATTGGACAATCCAAGTTCAACGGCAGTTCGTTCCTAATTGGAGTGGTTGGTTTATTCCATACTTCTAGCTATTGGATTTCACTCAAAACACACCAAACGACTCCTCCCACCATAGTATGATGTTGCCCAAGTTTTTGGGTCCACCCGAAATAAATAGGTGTTTTAAATTGGACAATTCAAGTTCAACGGCAGTTCGTTCCTAATTGGAGTGGTTGGTGTATTCCATACTTCTAGCGATTGGATTTCACTCAAAACTCACCAAATGACTCCTCCCACCATATTATGATGTTGCCCAGGTTTTGGGCTCGATCCGAAATCAATAGTTGTTCGACATTGGACAATTCAAGTTCAACGGCAGTTCGTTCCTAATTGGAGTGGTTGGTGTATTCCATACTTCTAGCGATTGGATTTCACTCAAAACACACCAAATGAGTCTTCCCACCATATTATGATGTTGCCCAAGTTTGGGGCTCGATCCGAAATCAATAGGTGTTCCAAATTTGACAATTCAAGTTCAACGGCAGTTCGTTCCTAATTGGAGTGGTTGGTGTATTCCATACTTCTAGCGATTGGATTTCGCACAAAACTAACCAAATGACTCCTCCCACCATATTATGATGTTGCCCAAGTTTTGGGCTCGATCCGAAATCAGTAGGTGTTCCAAATTGGACAATTCAAGTTCAACGGCAGTTCCTTCCTAACTGGAGTGGTTGGTGTATTCCATACTTCTAGCAATTGGATTTCACTTAAAACTCACCAAATAACTCCTCCCACCATATTATGATGTTGCCCAAGTTTTGGGCTCGATCCGAAATCAATAGGTGTTCCAAATTGGACAATTCAAGTTCAACGGCAGGTCGTTCCTAATTGGAGTGGTTGGTGTATTCCATACTTCTAAAAATTGGATTTCACTCAAAACTCACCAAATGACTCCTCCCACCATATTATGATGTTGCCCATGTTTGGGGCTCGATCCGAAATCAATAGGTGTGAGAAATTGGACAATTCAAGTTGAACGGCAGTTCGTTCCTAATTGGAGTAGTTGGTGTATTCCATACTTCTAGCGATTGGATTTCACTCAAAACTCACCAAATGACTCCTCCCACCATATTATGATGTTGCCCAGGTTTGGGGCTCGATCCGAAATCAATAGGTGTAAGAAATTGGACAATTCAAGTTGAACGGCAGTTCGTTCCTAATTGGAGTGGTTGGTGTATTCCACACTTCTAGCGATTGGATTTCACTCAAAACTCACCAAATGACTCCTCCCACCATATTATGATGTTGCCCAAGTTTGGGGCTCGATCCGAAATCAATAGGTGTGAGAAATTAGACAATTCAAGTTCAACGGAAGTTCGTTCCTAATTGTAGTGGTTGGTGTATTCCATACTTCTAGCGATTGGATTTCACTCAAAACTCACCAAACGACTCCTCCCACCATATTATACTGTTGCCCAAGTTTGGGGCTCGATCCGAAATCAATAGGTGTGAGAAATTGGACAATTCAAGTTGAACGGCAGTTCGTTCCTCATTGGAGTGGTTAGTGTATTCCATACTTCTAGCGATTGGATTTCATTCAAAACTCACCAAATGACTCCTCCCACCATATTATGATGTTGCCCAGGTTTGGGGCTCGATCCGAAATCAATAGGTGTGAGAAATTGGACAATTCAAGTTGAACGGCAGTTCGTTCCTAATTGGAGTGGTTGGTGTATTCCATACTTCTAGCGATTGGATTTCACTCAAAACTCACCAAATGACTCCTCCCACCATATTATGATGTTGCCCAAGTTTTGGGCTCGATCCGAAATCAATAGGTCTTCCAAATTGGACAATTCAAGTTCAACGGCAGTTCGTTCCTAATTGGAGTGGTTGGTGTATTCCATACTTCTAGTGATTGGATTTCTCTCCAAACTCACCAAATGATTCCTCCCACCATATTATGATGTTGCCCAAGTTTTGGGCTCGATCCGAAATCAATAGGTGGGAGAAATTGGTCAATTCAATTTCAACGAAAGTTCGTTCCTAATTGGAGTGGTTGGTGTATTCCATACTTATAGCGATTGGATTTCTCTCCAAACTCACCAAATGACTCCTCCCACCATATTATGATGTTGCCCAAGTTTTGGGCTCGATCCGAAATCAATAGGTGTGAGAAATTGGAAAATTCAAGTATAACGGCAGTTCGTTCCTAACTGGAGTGGTTGGTGTATTCCATACTTCTAGCGATTCGATTTCCCTCAAAACTCACCAAATGACTCCTCCCACCATATTATGATGTTGCCCAAGTTTTGGACTCGATCCGAAATCAATAGGTGTTCCAAATTGGAAAATTCAAGTATAACGGCAGTTCGTTCCTAACTGGAGTGGTTGGTGTATTCCATACTTCTAGCGATTGAATTTCACTCAAAACTCACCAAATAACTCCTCCCACCATATTATGATGTTGCCCAAGTTTTGGGCTCGATCCGAAATCAATAGGTGTTCCAAATTGGACAATTCAAGTTCAACGGCAGTTCATTACTAATTGGAGTGGTTGGGGTATTCCATACTTCTAGCGATTGGATTTCACTCAAAACTCACCAAATGACTTCTCCCACCATATTATGATGTTGCCCAAGTTTTGGGCTCGATCCGAAATCAATAGGTGTTCCAAATTGGACAATTCAAGTTCAACGGCAGTTCATTACTAATTGGAGTGGTTGGTGTATTCCAAACTTCTAGCAATCGGATTTCACTCAAAACTCACCAAATGACTCCTCCCACCATATTATGATGTTGCCAAAGTTTTGGGCTCGATCCGAAATCAATAGGTGTTCAAAATTGGGCAATTCAAGTTCAACGGCAGTTCGTTCCTAATTGGAGTGGTTGGTGTACTCCATACTTATAGCGATTGGATTTATCTCCAAACTCACCAAATGACTCCTCCCACCATATTATGATGTTGCCCAAGTTTTGGGCTCGATCCGAAATCAATAGGTGTGAGAAATTGGAAAATTCAAGTATAACGGCAGTTCGTTCCTAACTGGAGTGGTTGGTGTATTCCATACTTCTAGCGATTCGATTTCCCTCAAAACTCACCAAATGACTCCTCCCACCATATTATGATGTTGCCCAAGTTTTGGACTCGATCCGAAATCAATAGGTGTTCCAAATTGGAAAATTCAAGTATAACGGCAGTTCGTTCCTAACTGGAGTGGTTGGTGTATTCCATACTTCTAGCGATTGAATTTCACTCAAAACTCACCAAATGACTCCTCCCACCATATTATGATGTTGCCCAAGTTTTGGGCTCGATCCGAAATCAATAGGTGTTCCAAATTGGACAATTCAAGTTCAACGGCAGTTCATTACTAATTGAAGTGGTTGGGGTATTCCATACTTCTAGCGATTGGATTTCACTCAAAACTCACCAAATGACTTCTCCCACCATATTATGATGTTGCCCAAGTTTTGGGCTCGATCCGAAATCAATAGGTGTTCCAAATTGGACAATTCAAGTTCAACGGCAGTTCATTACTAGTTGGAGTGGTTGGTGTATTCCAAACTTCTAGCAATCGGATTTCACTCAAAACTCACCAAATGACTCCTCCCACCATATTATGATGTTGCCAAAGTTTTGGGCTCGATCCGAAATCAATAGGTGTTCAAAATTGGGCAATTCAAGTTCAACGGCAGTTTGTTCCTAATTGGAGTGGTTGGTGTATTCCATACTTCTAGCGATTGGATTTCACTCAAAAGTCCCCAAATGACTCCTCCCACCATATTATGATGTTGCCCATGTTTTGGGGTCGATCCGAAATCAATAGGTGTTCCAAATTGGACAATTCAAGTTCAACGGCAGTTCGGTCCAAATTGGAGTGGTTGGTGTATTCCATAGTTCTGGCGATTGGATTTCACTCAAAAGTCACCAAATGACTCTTACAACCATATTATGATGTTGCCCAAGTTTTGGGCTCGATCCGAAATCAATAGGTGTGAGAAATTAGACAATTCAAGTTCATTGGCAGTTCGTTCCAAATTGGAGTGGTTGGTGTGTTCCATACTTCTAGCGATTGGATTTCACTCAAAACTCACCAAATGACTACTCCCACCATATTATGATGTTGCCCAAGTTTTGGGCTCGATCCGAAATGAACAATTCTTCCAAATTGGACAATTCAAGTTCAACGGTAGTTCGTTCCTAACTGGAGTGGTTGGTGTATTCCATACTTCTAGCGATTGGATTTCACTCAAAACTCACCAAATGACTCCTCCCACCATATTATGATGTTGCCCAAGTTTTGGGGTCGATCCGAAATCAATAGGTGTGAGAAATTAGACAATTCAAGTTCATTGGCAGTTCGTTCCAAATTGGAGTGGTTGGTGTGTTCCATACTTCTAGCGATTGGATTTCACTCAAAACTCACCAAATGACTCCTCCCACCATATTATGATGTTGCACAAGTTTTGGGCTCGATCCGAAATCAATGGGTGTTCCAAATTGGACAATTCAAGTTCAACGGCAGTTCGTTCCTAATTGGAGTGGTTGGTGTATTCCATACTTCTAGCGATTGGATTTCACTCAAAACTCACCAAATGACTCCTCCCACCATGTTAAGATGTTGCCCAAGTTTTGGGCTCGATCCGAAAGCAATAGGTGTTCGAAATTGGACAATTCAAGTTCAACGGCAGTTCGTTCCTAATTGGAGTGGTTGGTGTATTCCATACTTCTAGCGATTGGATTTCACTCAAAACTCACCAAATGACTCCTCCCCCCATATTATGATGTTGCCCAAGTTTTGGGCTCGATCTGAAATCAGTAGGTTTTCCAAATTGGACAATTCAAGTTCAACGGCAGTTCGTTCCTAACTGGAGTGGTTGATGTATTCCATACTTCTAGCGATTGGATTTCACTCAAAACTCACCAAATGACTCCTCCCACCATATTATGAAGTTGCCCAAGTTTTGGGCTCGATCCGAAATCAATAGGTGTGAGAAATTGGACAATTCAAGTTCAACGGCAGTTCGTTCCTAATTGGAGTGGTTGGTGTTTTCCATATTTCTAGCGATTGGATTTCACTCAAAACTAACCAAATGACTCCTCCCACCATATTATGTTGTTGCCCACGTTTTGGGCTCGATCCGAAATCAATAGGTGTTCCAAATTGGACAATTCAAGTTCAACGGCAGTTCGTTCCTAATTGGAGTGGTTGGTGTATTCGATACTTCTAGCGATTGGATTTCACTCAAAACTCACCAAACGACTCCTCCCACCATATTATGTTGTTGCCCAAGTTTTGGGCTCGATCCGAAATCAATAGGTCTGAGAAATTGGTCAATTCAATTTCAACGACCGTTCGTTCCTAATTGTAGTGGTTGGTGTATTCCGTACGTCTAGCGATTGGATTTCACTCAAAACTCACCAAATGACTCCTCCCACCATATTATGATGTTGCCCAAGTTTTGGGCTCGATCCGAAATCAATAGGTGTTCCAAATTGGACAATTCAAGTTCAACGGCAGTTCATTACTAATTGGAGTGGTTGGGGTATTCCATACTTCTAGCGATTGGATTTCACTCAAAACTCACCAAATGACTCCTCCCACCATATTATGATGTTGCCCAAGTTTTGGGCTCGATCCGAATTCAACAGGTGTGAGAAATTGGTCAATTCAATTTCAACGACAGTTCTTTCCTAATTGGAATGGTTGGTGTATTCCAAACTTCTAGCAATCGGATTTCACTCAAAACTCACCAAATGACTCCTCCCACCATATTATGATGTTGCCAAAGTTTTGGGCTCGATCCGAAATCAATAGGTGTTCAAAATTGGGCAATTCAAGTTCAACGGCAGTTCGTTCCTAATTGGAGTGGTTGGTGTATTCCATACTTATAGCGATTGGATTTATCTCCAAACTCACCAAATGACTCCTCCCACCATATTATGATGTTGCCCAAGTTTTGGGCTCGATCCGAAATCAATAGGTGTGAGAAATTGGAAAATTCAAGTATAACGGCAGTTCGTTCCTAACTGGAGTGGTTGGTGTATTCCATACTTCTAGCGATTCGATTTCCCTCAAAACTCACCAAATGACTCCTCCCACCATATTATGATGTTGCCCAAGTTTTGGACTCGATCCGAAATCAATAGGTGTTCCAAATTGGAAAATTCAAGTATAACGGCAGTTCGTTCCTAACTGGAGTGGTTGGTGTATTCCATACTTCTAGCGATTGAATTTCACTCAAAACTCACCAAATGACTCCTCCCACCATATTATGATGTTGCCCAAGTTTTGGGCTCGATCCGAAATCAATAGGTTTTCCAAATTGGACAATTCAAGTTCAACGGCAGTTCGTTCCTAA
Source organism: Prunus avium (assembly GCF_965620075.1). Taxonomy (NCBI): domain Eukaryota; kingdom Viridiplantae; phylum Streptophyta; class Magnoliopsida; order Rosales; family Rosaceae; genus Prunus; species Prunus avium. The sequence goes on along the minus strand of NC_142286.1, from coordinate 20,918,252 downwards.
CTGGAGTGGTTGATGTATTCCATACTTCTAGCGATTGGATTTCACTCAAAACTCACCAAATGACTCCTCCCACCATATTATGAAGTTGGCCAAGTTTTGGGCTCGATCCGAAATCAATAGGTGTGAGAAATTAGACAATTCAAGTTCATTGGCAGTTCGTTCCAAATTGGAGTGGTTGGTGTGTTCCATACTTCTAGCGATTGGATTTCACTCAAAACTCACCAAATGACTCCTCCCACCATATTATGATGTTGCACAAGTTTTGGGCTCGATCCGAAATCAATGGGTGTTCCAAATTGGACAATTCAAGTTCAACGGCAGTTCGTTCCTAATTGGAGTGGTTGGTGTATTCCATACTTCTAGCGATTGGATTTCACTCAAAACTCACCAAATGACTCCTCCCACCATGTTAAGATGTTGCCCAAGTTTTGGGCTCGATCCGAAAGCAATAGGTGTTCGAAATTGGACAATTCAAGTTCAACGGCAGTTCGTTCTTAATTGGAGTGGTTGGTGTATTCCATACTTCTAGCGATTGGATTTCACTCAAAACTCACCAAATGACTCCTCCCCCCATATTATGATGTTGCCCAAGTTTTGGGCTCGATCTGAAATCAGTAGGTTTTCCAAATTGGACAATTCAAGTTCAACGGCAGTTCGTTCCTAACTGGAGTGGTTGATGTATTCCATACTTCTAGCGATTGGATTTCACTCAAAACTCACCAAATGACTCCTCCCACCATATTATGAAGTTGCCCAAGTTTTGGGCTTGATCCGAAATCAATAGGTGTGAGAAATTGGACAATTCAAGTTCAACGGCAGTTCGTTCCTAATTGGAGTGGTTGGTGTTTTCCATATTTCTAGCGATTGGATTTAACTCAAAACTAACCAAATGACTCCTCCCACCATATTATGTTGTTGCCCACGTTTTGGGCTCGATCCGAAATCAATAGGTGTTCCAAATTGGACAATTCAAGTTCAACGGCAGTTCGTTCCAAATTGGAGTGGTTGGTGTATTCTATAGTTCTGGCGATTGGATTTCACTCAAAAGTCACCAAATGACTCTTACCACCATATTATGATGTTGCCCAAGTTTTGGGCTCGATCCGAAATCAATAGGTGTGAGAAATTGGACAATTCAAGTTCAACGGCAGTTCGTTCCTAATTGGAGTGGTTGGTGTTTTCCAAATTTCTAGCGATTGGATTTCACTCAAAACTAACCAAATGACTCCTCCCACCATATTATGTTGTTGCCCAAGTTTTGGGCTCGATCCGAAATCAATAGGTGTTCCAAATTGGACAATTCAAGTTCAACGGCAGTTCGTTCCTAATTGGAGTGGTTGGTGTATTCGATACTTCTAGCGATTGGATTTCACTCAAAACTCACCAAACGACTCCTCCCACCATATTATGTTGTTGCCCAAGTTTTGGGCTCGATCCGAAATCAATAGGTCCGAGAAATTGGTCAATTCAATTTCAACGACCGTTCGTTCCTAATTGTAGTGGTTGGTGTATTCCGTACGTCTAGCGATTGGATTTCACTCAAAACTCACCAAATGACTCCTCCCACCATATTATGATGTTGCCCATGTTTTGGGCTCGATCCGAAATCAATAGGTCTAAGAAATTGGTCAATTTAATTTCAACGACAGTTCGTTCCTAATTGGAGTGGTTGGTGTATTCCATACTTCTAGCGATTGGATTTCACTCAAAACTCACCAAATGACTCCTCCCACCATATTATGATGTTGCCCATGTTTTGGGCTCGATCCGAAATCAATAGGTCTAAGAAATTGGTCAATTTAATTTCAACGACAGTTCGTTCCTAATTGGAGTGGTTGGTGTATTCCATACTTCTAGCGATTGGATTTCACTCAAAACTCACCAAATGACTCCTCCCACCATATTATGACGTTGCCCAAGTTTTGGGCTCGATCCGAAATCAATAGGTGTGAGAAATTGGACAATTCAAGTTCAACGTCAGTTCGTTCCAAATTGGAGTGGTTGGTGTGTTCCATACTTCTAGCGATTGGATTTCACTCAAAACTCACCAAATGACTCCTCCCACCATATTATGACGTTGCCCAAGTTTTGGGCTCGATCCGAAATCAATAGGTGTGAGAAATTGGACAACTGAAGTTCAACGGCAGTTCGTTCCCAATTGGAGTGGTTGGTGTATTCCATACTTCTAGCGATTGGATTTCACTCAAAACTCATCAAATGACTGATCGGTTCATAATTGTATATCATTTTGTACCCTTCTAGCTTATGATTTGGTTATGTTTTTGAGTTAAACTTGTGCTTTTAATCCTTTTTGTGTTTATCTTTCAGTTCATTGAGCTTTAGGTAATAATGATGGCTTTAGAGAGCATAATTCATGCAATTCAAGCATGTTAAGGCCTAATTTGGATGAATTGATGAAGAGCTTAAAGACAAATTCATTATGGCTACAGCCCCCTGCCAGTCCAGTTCCGTAGGTCATATTGCAAGCTTTGTTTCAGCAACCTACATAGCTCGGATGAGGCCACATTCTTCATGAAAGTTGCTCCAATTGGTGTGTACTATAACATATCCAACATTCAGCCCCATTGGATAAATCTGGAGTCCGTTACCTAGCAAACACAGAACCATGCTCAGGATGGATCTTATCAGCGCGGAAAATGAGTTAGCAATTTGTTTCGGCCTTAACTTCTTCCTCCGACCTTGGATTGGCCCAAATAACATATGGCTGGAAAGAAGACATTCTGAACTTCAATTTAGAGTGCTTAAAGTCCTAATTTGATTAAGAGAAGCCCAAGTTGTAAGCCCTTGAAGTTGCTGGTCATGCTGACCTCAGCATGTGCTGGTTGGATGCTTGGTCATGGTGAGCTAGGTATGAGCTATCATTTCTGGTTGGAAGCTTGGTCATGGTGACATGAAGATGAGCTAGGGCTGCTGGTGGGATTTAGTGGTGAAGTGCATCAACCAATTCAAGATTTTCTAATACAAGTGCATCACCCATTTCAGATTTTATAAAACAAGTGTTGTATGCATTAGCCATATTGAATTCAGATTTTTCACTTCCTTAGGCCTATAAATAGGGAGGTTCTCTAAGCTTGTAAACACACCCCAAGGGGGGAGCTCTCAAACACTTCTCTAGAGCTCCCTTCCCTTCTCTCCCTCAAATTCTCTTAGTTTCTCTTTCTAGTTTTCAATTGTTATAATGAGATCTTTGTGCTGAAATTCTCCTTAAGTTTTTCCAAGTTCTACTTAATTTTCATTGTTATGTAAATTCTTTTCTTTAGTTTCAAGTTTGATTAGTTTCCAAGTTTCAATTATGGTTTTTGTTCTTATTCATTATGCTTATAAGTTAATATGCTAGTTTGAATGATTGATCACCATTTAGGCTTGCATGTTAGCTATCTTGGTTTGAATTAAGAGTAGACACCATGCTTTAATTCGAATTGAACTATGAATAGGAAGAGTATGTATGGACATTCGACAACAGGGATTAGATACATACTTGGTTGTTTAAAATGTTCTTCTATGCTTAATGGGTTCCTAATGCTTAATTTTAGGTTAGACAACAAATGATCAAATTAGGGAATTAGGAACACAAGGTTATGACCACACACCATGGCTTAATCATACTTTAGCTAGAATCAATCCATTAATCTAATTGAACTTGGGAACTTATCTGCTTGAGTTAGTTATTTCTTTCTTCCTTGTTTTATTTATTTCCTTTCTTTTTCATTTCTGTTTTGTGTAGGAAAAATGAATTGGATCATTCAATCACCAATCCTCGTGGGATCGACCTCGCACTTACATATGCTATACTACCAAACGGCTCGTGCACTTGCGAGTATCACAAGTTGAGGATGCAACTGAATCCATTTTGGTGCAGCTGTATCTACGCAACAATGACTCCTCCCACCATATTATGATGTTGCCCAAGTTTTGGGGTCGATCCGAAATCAATAGGTGTTCCAAATTGGACAATTCAAGTTCAACGGCAGTTCGTTCCAAATTGGAGTGGTTGGTGTATTCCATAGTTCCGGCGATTGGATTTCACTCAAAAGTCACCAAATGACTCCTCCCGCCATATTATGATGTTGCCCAAGTTTTGGGCTCGATCCGAAATCAATAGGTCTTCCAAATTGGACAATTCAAGTTCAACGCCAGTTCGTTCCTAATTGGAGTGGTTGGTGTATTCCATACTTCTAGCGATTGGATTTCACTCAAAACTCACCAAATGACTGCTCCCACCACATTATGATGTTGCCCAAGTTTTGGGCTCGATCCGAAATCAATAGGTGTGAGAAATTGGACAATTCAAGTTCAACAACAGTTCGTTCCTAATTGGAGTGGTTGGGGTATTCCATACTTCTAGCAATTGGATTTCACTCAAAACTCACCAAATGACTCCTCCCACCGTATTATGATGTTGCACTAATTTGGGGCTCGATCCGAAATCAATAGGTGTGAGAAATTGGACAATTCAAGTTCAACGGCAGTTCGTTCCTAATTGGAGTGTTTGGTGTATTCCGTACTTCTAGTGATTGGATTTCACTCAAAACTCACCAAATGACACCTCCGACCATATTATGATGTTGCCCAAGTTCTGGGCTCCATCCGAAATCAATAGGTGTGAGAAATTGGACAATTCAAGTTCGACGGCAGTTCGTTCCTAATTGGAGTGGTTGGTGTATTCCATACTTCTAGCGATTGGATTTCACTCAAAACTCACCAAATGACTCCTCCCACCATATTATGATGTTGCCCAAGTTTTGGGCTCGATCCGAAATCAATAGGTGTTCCAAATTGGACAATTCAAGTTCAACGGCAGTTCGTTCCTAACTGGAGTGGTTGGTGTATTCCATACTTCTAGCGATTGGATTTTACTCAAAACTCACCAAATGACTCCTCCCACCATATTATGATGTTGCCCAAGTTTTGGGCTCGATCCGAAATCAATAGGTGTGAGAAATTGGTCAATTCAATTTCAACGACAGTTCGTTCCTAATTGGAGTGGTTGGTGTATTCCATACGTCTTGCGATTGGATTTCACTCAAAACTCACCAAATGACTCCTCCCACTATATTATGATGTTGCCCCAGTTTTGGGCTCGATCCGAAATCAATAGATGTTCCAAATTGGACAATTCAAGTTCAACGGTAGTTCGTTCCTAATTGGAGTGGTTGGTGTATTCCTTACTTCTAGCGATTGGATTTCACTCAAAACTCACCAAATGACTCCTCCCACCATATTATGATGTTACACAAGTTTTGGGCTCGATCCGAAATCAATAGGTGTTCCAAATTGGACAATTCAAGTTCAACGGCAGTTCGTTCCTAATTGGAGTGGTTGGTGTATTCCATACTTCTAGCGATCGGATTTCACTCAAAACTCACCAAATGACTCCTCCCACCATATTAAGTTCTTGCCCAAGTTTTGGGCTCGATCCGAAATCAATAGGTGTTCGAAATTGGACAATTCAAGTTCATTGGCAGTTCGTTCCTAATTGGAGTGGTTGGTGTGTTCCATACTTCTAGCGATTGGATTTCACTCAAAACTCACCAAATGACTCCTCCCACCATATTATGATGTTGCCGAAGTTTTGGGCTCGATCCGAAATCAATAGGTGTTCCAAATTGGACAATTAAAGTTCAACGGCAGTTCGTTCCTAATTGGAGTGGTTGGTGTATTCCATACTTCTAGTGGTTGGATTTCTGTCCAAACTCACCAAATGACTCCTCCCACCATATTATGATGTTGCCCAAGTTTTGGGCTCGATCCGAAATCGATAGGTGTGAGAAATTGGTCAATTCAATTTCAACGACAGTTCTTTCCGAATTGGAGTGGTTGGTGTATTCCATACTTCTAGCGATTGGATTTAACTCAAAACTCACCAAATGACTCCTCCCACCATATTATGATGTTGCCCAAGTTTTGGGCTCGATCCGAAATCAATAGGTGTTAGAAATTGGACAATTCAAGTTCAACGGCAGTTCGTTCCTAATTGGAGTGGTTGGTGTATTCCATACTTCTAGCGATTGGATTTCACTCAAAACTAACCAAATGACTCCTCCCACCATATTATGATGTTGCCCAAGTTTTGGGCTCGATCCGAAATCAATAGATCTTCCAAATTGGACAATTCAAGTTCAACGGCAGTTCGTTCCTTATTGGAGTGGTTGGTGTATTCCATACTTCTAGCGATTGGATTTCACTCAAAACTCACCAAATGACTGCTCCCACCACATTATGATGTTGCCCAAGTTTTGGGCTCGATCCGAAATCAATAGGTGTGAGAAATTGGACAATTCAAGTTCAACGACAGTTCGTTCCTAATTGGAGTGGTTGGGGTATTCCATACTTCTAGCAATTGGATTTCACTCAAAACTCCCCAAATGACTCGTCCCACCGTATTATGATGTTGCACAAATTTGGGGCTCGATCCAAAATCAATAGGTGTGAGAAATTGGACAATTCAAGTTCAACGGCAGTTCGTTCCTAATTGGAGTGTTTGGTGTATTCCGTACTTCTAGTGATTGGATTTCACTCAAAACTCACCAAATGACACATCCAACCATATTATGATGTTGCCCAAGTTCTGGGCTCCATCCGAAATCAATAGGTGTGAGAAATTGGACAATTCAAGTTCGACGGCAGTTCGTTCCTAATTGGAGTGGTTGGTGTATTCCATACTTCTAGCGATTGGATTTCACTCAAAACTCACCAAATGACTCCTCCCACCATATTATGATGTTGCCCAAGTTTTGGGCTCGATCCAAAATCAATAGGTGTTCCAAATTGGACAATTCAAGTTCAACGGCAGTTCGTTCCTAACTGGAGTGGTTGGTGTATTCCATACTTCTAGCGATTGGATTTTACTCAAAACTCACCAAATGACTCCTCCCACCATATTATGATGTTGCCCAAGTTTTGGGCTCGATCCGAAATCAATAGGTGTGAGAAATTGGTCAATTCAATTTCAACGACAGTTCGTTCTTAATTGGAGTGGTTGGTGTATTCCATACGTCTTGCGATTGGATTTCACTCAAAACTCACCAAATGACTCCTCCCACCATATTATGATGTTGCCCAAGTTTTGGGCTCGATCCGAAATCAGTAGATGTGAGAAATTGGACAATTCAAGTTAAACGGCAGTTCGTTCCTAATTGGAGTGGTTGGTGTATTCCATACTTCTAGCGATTGGATTTCACTTATAACTCACCAAATGACTGCTCCCACCATATTATGATGTTGCCCAAGTTTTGGGCTCGATCCGAAATCAATAGGTGTGAGAAATTGGACAATTCAAGTTCAACGGCAGTTCGTTCCTAATTGGAGTGGTTGGGGTATTCCATACTTCTAGCAATTTGATTTCACTCAAAACTCACCAAATGACTCCTCCCACCGTATTATGATGTTGCAGAAATTTGGGGCTCGATCCGAAATCAATAGGTGTGAGAAATTGGACAATTCAAGTTCAACGGCAGTTCGTTCCTAATTGGAGTGTTTGGTGTATTCCGTACTTCTAGTGATTGGATTTCACTCAAAACTCACCAAATGACTCCTCCGACCATATTATGATGTTGCCCAAGTTTTGGGCTCGATCCGAAATCAATAGGTATTCCAAATTGGACAATTCAAGTTCAATGGCAGTACGTCCCTAATTGGTGTGGTTGGTGTATTCCATACTTCTAGCGATTGGATTTCATTCAAAACTCACCAAATGACTCCTCTCACCATATTATGATGTTGCCCAAGTTTTGGGTTCGATCCGAAATCAATAGGTGTGAGAAATTGGACAATTCAAGTTCAACGGCAGTTCGTTCCTAATTCGAGTGGTTGGTGTATTCCATACTTCTAGCGTTCACTCAAAACTCACCAAATGACTCCTCCCACCATATTATGTTGTTGCCCAAGTTTTGGGCTCGATCCGAAATCAATAGGTGTTCCAAATTGGACAATTCAAGTTCAACGGCAGTTCGTTCCTAATTGGAGTGGTTGGTGTATTCCATACTTCTTGGGATTGGATTTCACTCAAAACTCACCAAATGACTCCTCCCACCATATTATGATGTTGCCCAAGTTTTGGGCTCGATCCGAAATCAATAGGTGTGAGAAATTGGACAATTCAAGTTCAACGGCAGTTCGTTCCTAATTGGAGTGGTTGGGGTATTCCATACTTCTAGCAATTTGATTTCACTCAAAACTCACCAAATGACTCCTCCCACCGTATTATGATGTTGCCCAAGTTTGGGGCTCGATCCGAAATCAATGGGTGTTCCAAATTGGACAATTCAAGTTCAACGGCAGTTCGTTCCAAATTGGAGTGGTTGGTGTATTCCATACTTCTAGCGATTGTATTTCACTCAAAACTCAACAAATGACTCCTCCCACCATATTATGATGTTGCCCAAGTTTTGGGCTCGATCCGAAATCAATAGGTGTTCCAAATTGGACAATTCAAGTTCAACGGCAGTTCGTTCCTAATTGGAGTGGTTGGTGTATTCCATACTTCTAGCGATTGGATTTCACTCAAAACTCACCAAATGACTCCTCCCACCATATTATGATTTTGCCCAAGTTTTGGGCTCGATCCGAATTCAACAGGTGTGAGAAATTGGTGAATTCAATTTCAACGACAGTTGTTTCCTAATTGGAGTGGTTGGTGTATTCCATACTTCTACCGATTGGATTTCACTCAAAACTCACCAAATGACTCCTCCCACCATATTATGATGTTGTCCAAGTTTTGGGCTCGATCCGAAATCAATAGGTGTGAGAAATTGGACAATTCAAGTTCCACGGCAGTTTGATCCTAATTGGAGTGGTTGGTGTATTCCATACTTCTTGGGATTGGATTTCACTCAAAACTCACCAAATGACTCCTCCCACCATATTATGATGTTGCCCAAGTTTTGGGCTCGATCCGAAATGAATAGGTGTGAGAAATTGGACAATTCAAGTTCAACGGCAGTTCGTTCCTAATTGGAGTGGTTGGTGTATTCCATACTTCTAGCGATTGGATTTCACTCAAAACTCACCAAATGACTCATCCCAGCATATTATGATGTTGCCCAAGTTTGGAGCTCGATCCGAAATCAATAGGTCTTCCAAATTGGACAATTCAAGTTCAACGGCAGTTCGTTCCTAATTGGAGTGGTTGGTGTATTCCATACTTCTAGCGATTGGATTTCACTCAAACTCACCAAATGACTCCTCCCGCCATATTATGATGTTGCCCAAGTTTTGGGCTCGATCCGAAATCAATAGTTGTTCCAAATTGGACAATTCATGTTCAACGGCAGTTCGTTCCTAATTGGAGTGGTTGGTGTATTCCATACTTCTAGCGATTGGATTTCACTCCAAACTCACCAAATGACTCCTCCCACCATATTATGATGTTGCCCAAGTTTGGGGCTCGATCCGAAATCAATGGGTGTTCCAAATTGGACAATTCAAGTTCAACGGCAGTTCGTTCCAAATTGGAGTGGTTGGTGTATTCCATACTTCTAGCGATTGTATTTCACTCAAAACTCAACAAATGACTCCTCCCACCATATTATGATGTTGCCCAAGTTTTGGGCTCGATCCGAAATCAATAGGTGTTCCAAATTGGACAATTCAAGTTCAACGGCAGTTCGTTCCTAATTGGAGTGGTTGGTGTATTCCATACTTCTAGCGATTGGATTTCACTCAAAACTCACCAAATGACTCCTCCCACCATATTATGATTTTGCCCAAGTTTTGGGCTCGATCCGAATTCAACAGGTGTGAGAAATTGGTGAATTCAATTTCAACGACAGTTGTTTCCTAATTGGAGTGGTTGGTGTATTCCATACTTCTAGCGATTGGATTTCACTCAAAACTCACCAAATGACTCCTCCCACCATATTATGACGTTGCCCAAGGTTTGGGCTCGATCCGAAATCAATAGGTGTGAGAAATTGGACAATTCAAGTTCAACGGCAGTTCGTTCCTAATTGGAGTGGTTGGTGTATTCCATACTTCTAGCGATTGGATTTCACTCAAAACTCACCAAATGACTCCTCCCAATATATTATGATGTTGCCTAAGTTTTGGGCTCGATCCGAATTCAATAGGTGTGAGAAATTGGTCAATTCAATTTCAACGGCAGTTCGTTCCTAATTGGAGTGGTTGGTGTATTCCATACTTCTAGCGATTGGATTTCACTCAAAACTCTCCAAATGACTCCTCCCACCATATTATGATGTTGCCCAAGTTTTGGGCTCGATTCGAAATCAATAGGTGTTCCAAATTGGACATTTCAAGTTCAACGGCAGTTCGTTCGTAATTGGAGTGGTTGGTGTATTCCGTACTTCTAGCGATTAGATTTCACTCAAAACTCACCAAATGACTCCTCCCACCATATTATGTTGTTGCCCAAGTTTGGGGCTCGATCCGGAATCAATAGGTGTGAGAAATTGGACAATTCAAGTTCAACGGCAGTTCGATCCTAATTGGAGTGGTTGGTGTATTCCATACTTCTAGCGATTTGATTTCACTCAAAACTCATCAAATGACTCCTCCCACCATATTATGATGTTGCCCAAGTTTTGGGCACGATCCGAAATCAGTAGGTGTGAGAAATTGGACAATTCAAGTTCAACGGCAGGTCGTTCCTAATTGCAGTGGTTGGTGTATTCCATACTTCTAGCGATTTGATTTCACTCTAAACTCATCAAATGACTCCTCCCACCATATTATGATGTTGCCCAAGTTTTGGGCTCGATCCGAAATCAATAGGTATTCCAAATTGGTCAATTCAAGTTCAACGGCAGTTCGTTCCAAATTGGAGTGGTTGGTGTATTCCATACTTCTAGCGATTGGATTTAACTCAAAACTCACCAAATGACTCCTCCCACCATATTATGATGTTGCCCAAGTTTTGGGCTCGATCCGAAATCAATAGGTGTTCCAAATTGGGCAATTCCAGTTCAACGGCATTTCGTTCCTAATTGGAGTGGTTGGTGTATTCCATACTTCTAGCGATTGGATTTCACTCGAAACTCTCCAAATGACTCCTCCCACCATATTATGATGTTGCCCAAGTTTTGGGCTCGATCCGAACTCAATAGGTGTGAGAAATTGGACAATTCAAGTTCAACGGCAGTTCGTTCCTAATTAGAGTGGTTGGTGTATTCCATACTTCTAGCGATTTGATTTCACTCAAAACTCTGCAAATGACTCCTGCCACCATATTATGATGTTGCCCAACTTTTGGGCTCGATCCGAAATCAATTGGAGTTCCAAATTGGACAATTCAAGTTCAACGGCAGTTCGTTCCTAATTGGAGTGGTTGGTGTATTCCATACTTCTAGCGGTTGGATTTCACTCAAAACTAACCAAATGACTCCTCCCACCATATTATGATGTTACCCAAGTTTTGGGCTCGATCCGAAATCAATAGGTGTTCCAAATTGGACAATTCAAGTTCAACGGCAGTTCGTTCCTAATTGGAGTGGTTGGTGTATTCCATACTTCTAGCGATCGGATTTCACTCAAAACTCACCAAATGACTCCTCCCACCATATTAAGTTGTTGCCCAAGTTTTGGGCTCGATCCGAAATCAATAGGTGTTCGAAATTCGACAATTCAAGTTCATTGGCAGTTCGTTCCTAATTGGAGTGGTTGGTGTGTTCCATACTTCTAGCGATTGGATTTCACTCAAAACTCACCAAATGACTCCTCCCACCATATTATGATGTTGCCCAAGTTTTGGGCTCGATCCGAAATCAATAGGTGTGAGAAATTGGTCAATTCAATTTCAACGACAGTTCGTTCCTAATTGGAGTGGTTGGTGTATTCCATACGTCTAGCGATTGGATTTCACTCAAAACTCACCAAATGACTCCTCCCACTATATTATGATGTTGCCCAAGTTTTGGGCTCGATCCGAAATCAATAGATGTTCCAAATTGGACAATTCAAGTTCAACGGCAGTTCGTTCCTAATTGGAGTGGTTGGTGTATTCCATACTTCTAGCGATTGGATTTCACTCAAAACTCACCAAATGACTCCTCCCACCATATTATGATGTTGCCCAAGTTCTGGGCTCGATCCGAAATCAATAGGTGTTCCAAATTGGACAATTCAAGTTCAACGGCAGTTCGTTCCTAACTGGAGTGGTTGGTGTATTCCATACTTCTAGCGATTGGATTTTACTCAAAACTCACCAAATGACTCCTCCCACCATATTATGATGTTGCCCAAGTTTTGGGCTCGATCCGAAATCAATAGGTGAGAGAAATTGGTCAATTCAATTTCAACGACAGTTCGTTCCTAGTTGGAGTGGTTGGTGTATTCCATACGTCTAGCGATTGGATTTCACTCAAAAATCACCAAATGACTCCTCCCACTATATTATGATGTTGCCCAAGTTTTGGGCTCGATCCGAAATCAATAGATGTTCCAAATTGGACAATTCAAGTTCAACGGCAGTTCGTTCCTAATTGGAGTGGTTGGTGTATTCCATACTTCTAGCGATTGGATTTCACTCAAAACTCACCAAATGACTCCTCCCACCATATTATGATGTTGCCCAAGTTTTGGGCTCGATCCGAAATCAATAGGTGTTCCAAATTGGACAATTCAAGTTCAACGGTAGTTCGTTCCTAACTGGAGTGGTTGGTGTATTCCATACTTCTAGCGATTGGATTTCACTCAAAACTCACCAAATGACTCCTCCCACCATATTTTGTTGTTGCCCTAGTTTTGGGCTCGATCCGAAATCAATAGCTGTTCCAAATTGGACAATTCAAGTTCAACGGTACTTCGTTCCTAATTGGAGTGGTTGGGGTATTCCATATTTCTAGCGATTGGATTTCACTCAAAACACACCAAATGACTCTTCCCACCATATTATGATGTTGCCCAAGTTTGGGGATCGATCTGAAATCAATAGTTGTGAGAAATTACACAATTCAAGTTCAACGGCAGTTCGTTCCTAATTGGAGTGGTTGTGTATTCCATACTTCTAGCGATTTGATTTCACTCAAAACTCACCAAATGACTCCTCCCACCATATTATGATGTTGCCCAAGTTTTGGGCTCGATCCGAAATCAATAGGTGTTCGAAATTGGACAATTCAAGTTCAACGGCAGTTCGTTTCTAACTATAGTGGTTGGTGTATTCCATACTTCTAGCAATTGGGTTTCACTCAAAACTCACCAAATGACTCCTCCCACCATATTATGATGTTGCCCAAGTTTTGGGCTCGATCCGAAATCAATAGGTGTTCCAAATTGGACAATTCAAGTTCAACGGCAGTTCGTTCCTAATTGGGGTGGTTGGTGTATTTCGTACTTCTAGCGATTGGATTTCACTCAAAACTCACCGATTGACTCCTCCCACCATATTATGATGTTGCCCAAGTTCGGGGCTCGATCCGAAATCAATAGGTGTGAGAAATTGGACAATTCAAGTTCGACGGCAGTTCGTTCCTAATTGGAGTGGTTGGTGTATTCCATACTTCTAGCGATTTGATTTCACTCAAAACTCACCAAATGACTCCTCCCACCATATTATGATGTTGCCCAAGTTTTGGGCTCGATCCGAAATCAATAGGTGTTCCAAATTGGACAATTCAAGTTCAACGGCAGTTCGTTCCAAACTGGAGTGGTTGGTGTATTCCGTACTTCTAGCGATTGGATTTCACTCAAAACTCACCAAATGACTCCTCCCACCATATTATGATGTTGCCCAAGTTTTGGGCTCGATCCGAAATCAATAGGTCTGAGAAATTGGTCAATTCAATTTCAACGACAGTTCGTTCCTAATTGGAGTGGTTGGTGTATTGCATACGTCTAGCGATTGGATTTCACTCAAAACTCACCAAATGACTCCTCCCACCATATTATGATGTTGCAAAAGTTTTGGGCTCGATCCGAAATCAATAGGTGTGAGAAATTGGACAATTCACGTTCAGCGGCAGTTCGTTCCAAATTGGAGTGGTCGGTGTTTTCCACACTTCTAGCGATTGGATTTCACTCAAAACTCCCCAAATGACTCCTCCCACCATATTATGATGTTGCCCATGTTTTGGACTCGATCCGAAATCAATAGGTCTGAGAAATTGGTCAATTCAATTTCAACGACAGTTCGTTCCTAATTGGAGTGGTTGGTGTATTCCATACTTCTAGCGATTGGATTTCACTCAAAACTCACCAAATGACTCCTCCCACCATATTACGATGTTGCCCAAGTTTTGGGCTCGATCCGAAACCAATAGGTGTGAGAAATTGGTCAATTCAATTTCGACGACAGTTCGTTCCTAATTGGAGTGGTTGGTGTATTCCATACGTCTAGCGATTGGATTTCACTCAAAAATCACCAAATGACTCCTCCCACTATATTATGATGTTGCCCAAGTTTTGGGCTCGATCCGAAATCAATAGATGTTCCAAATTGGACAATTCAAGTTCAACGGCAGTTCGTTCCTAACAGGAGTGGTTGGTGTATTCCATACTTCTAGCGATTGGATTTCACTCAAAACTCACCAAATGACTCCTCCCACCATATTATGATGTTGCCCAAGTTTTGGGCTCGATCCGAAATCAATAGGTGTTCCAAATAGGACAATTCAAGTTCAACGGCAGTTCGTTCCTAACAGGAGTGGTTGGTGTATTCCACACTTCTAGCGATTGGATTTCACTCAAAACTCACCAAATGACTCCTCCCACCATATTATGATGTTGCCCAAGTTTTGGGCTCGATCCGAAATCAATAGGTGTGAGAAATTGGTCAATTCAATTTCAACGACAGTTCGTTCCTAATTGGAGTGGTTGGTGTATTCCATACGTCTAGCGATTGGATTTCACTCAAAACTCACCAAATGACTCCTCCCACCATATTATGATGTTGCCCAAGTTTTGGGCTCGATCCGAAATCAATAGGTGTGAGAAATTGGTCAATTCAATTTCAACGACAGTTCGTTCCTAATTGGAGTGGTTGGTGTATTCCATACGTCTAGCGATTGGATTTCACTCAAAACTCACCAAATGACTCCTCCCACTATATTATGATGTTGCCCAAGTTTTGGGCTCGATCGGAAATCAATAGGTGTTCCAAATTGGACAATTCAAGTTCAACAGTTCGTTCCTAACTGGAGTGGTTGGTGTATACCATACTTCTAGCGATTGGATTTCACTCAAAACTCACCAAATGACTCCTCCCACCATATTATGATGTTGCCCAAGTTTTGGGCTCGATCCGAAATCAATAGGTGTTCCAAATTGGACAATTCAAGTTCAACGACAGGTCGTTCCTAATTGGAGTGGTTGGTGTATTCCATACTTCTAGCGATTGGATTTCACTCAAAACTCACCAAATGACTCCTCCCACCATATTTTGTTGTTGCCCAAGTTTTGGGCTCGATCCGAAATCAATAGCTGTTCCAAATTGGACAATTCAAGTTCAACGGTAGTTCGTTCCTAATTGGAGTGGTTGGTGTATTCCATATTTCTAGCGATTGGATTTCACTCAAAACTCACCAAATGACTCTTCCCACCATATTATGATGTTGCCCAAGTTTGGGGATCGATCCGAAATCAATAGTTGTGAGAAATTAGACAATTCAAGTTCAACGGCAGTTCGTTCCTAACTATAGTGGTTGGTGTATTCCATACTTCTAGCGATTGGATTTCACTCAAAACACACCAAATGACTCCTCCCACCATATTATGATGTTGCCCAAGTTTTGGGCTCGATCAGAAATCAATAGGTGTTCGAAATTGGACAATTCAAGTTCAACGGCAGTTCGTTCCTAACTATAGTGGTTGGTGTATTCCATACTTCTAGCGATTGGGTTTCACTCAAAACTCACCAAATGACTCCTCCCACCATATTATGAAGTTGCCCAAGTTTTGGGCTCGATCCGAAATCAATAGGTGTTCCAAATTGGACAATTCAAGTTCAACGGCAGTTCGTTCCTAATTGGAGTGGTTGGTGTATTCCATACGTCTAGCGATTGGATTTCACTCAAAACTCACCAAATGACTCCTCCCACCATATTATGATGTTGCAAAAGTTTTGGGCTCGATCCGAAATCAATAGGTGTGAGAAATTGGACAATACAAGTTCAGCGGCAGTTCGTTCCTAATTGGAGTGGTTGGTGTATTCCATACTTCTAGCGATTGGATTTCACTCAAAACACACCAAATGACTCCTCCCACCATATTATGATGTTGCCCATGTTTTGGGCTCGATCCGAAATCAATAGGTCTGAGAAATTGGTCAATTCAATTTCAACGACAGTTCGTTCCTAATTGGAGTGGTTGGTGTATTCCATACGTCTAGCGATTGGATTTCACTCAAAACTCACCAAATGACTCCTCCCACCATATTATGATGTAGCCCAAGTTTTGGGCTCGATCCGAAATCAATAGGTGTTCCAAATTGGACAATTCAAGTTCAACGGCAGTTCGTTCCTAATTGGGGTGGTTGGTGTATTTCGTACTTCTAGCGATTGGATTTCTCTCAAAACTCACCAATTGACTCCTCCCACCATATTATGATGTTGCCCAAGTTCGGGGCTCGATCCGAAATCAATAGGTGTGAGAAATTGGACAATTCAAGTTCAACGGCAGTTCGTTCCTAATTGGAGTGGTTGGTGTATTCCATATTTCTAGCGATTTGATTTCACTCAAAACTCACCAAATGACTCCTCCCACCATATTATGATGTTGCCCAAGTTTTGGGCTTGATCCGAAATCAATCGGTGTTCCAAATTGGACAATTCAAGTTCAACGGCAGTTCGTTCCTAACTGGAGTGGTGGGTGTATTCCATACTTCTAGCGATTGGATTTCACTCAAAACTCACCAATTGACTCCTCCCATCATATTATGATGTTTCCCAAGTTTTGGGCTCGATCCGAAATCAATAGGTGTGAGAAATTGGACAATTCAAGTTCAACGGCAGTTCGTTCCTAATTGGAGTGGTTGGTGTATTGCATACTTCTAGCGATTTGATTTCACTAAAAATTCACCAAATGACTCCACCCACCATATTATGATGTTGCCCAAGTTTTGGGCTCGATCCGAAATCAATAGGTATTCCAAATTCGACAATTCAAGTTCAACGGCAGTTCGTTCCTAAGTGGAGTGGTTGGTGTATTCCATACTTCTAGCGATTGGATTTCACTCAAAACTCACCAATTGACTCCTCCCACCGTATTATGTTGTTGCCCAAGTTTTGGGCTCGATCCGAAATCAATAGGTGTTCCAAATTGGACAATTCAAGTTCAACGGCAGTTCGTTCCTAACTGGAGTGGTTGGTGTATTCCATACTTCTAGCGATTGGATTTCACTCAAAACTCACCAATTGACTCCTCCCACCGTATTATGTTGTTGCCCAAGTTTTGGGGTCGATCCGAAATCAATAGGTGTTCCAAATTGGACAATTCAAGGTCAACGGCAGTTCGTTCCTAACTGGAGTGGTTGGTGTATTCCATACTTCTAGCGATTGGATTTCACTCAAAACTCACCAATTGACTCCTCCCACCATATTATGATGTTGCCCAAGCATTGGGCTCGATCCGAAATCAATAGGTGTTCCAAATTGGACAATTCAAGTTCAACGGCAGTTCGTTCCTAATTGGAATGGTTGGTCTTTTCGATACTTCTAGCGATTGGATTTCACTCAAAACTCACCAAACGACTCCTCCCTCCATATTATGTTGTTGCCCAAGTTTTGGCCTCGATCCGAAATCAATAGGTCCGAGAAATTGGTCAATTCAATTTCAACGACCGTTCGTTCCTAATTGTAGTGGTTGGTGTATTCCATACGTCTAGCGATTGGATTTCACTCAAAACTCACCAAATGACTCCTCCCACCATATTATGATGTTGCCCAAGTTTTGGGCTCGATCCGAAATCAATAGGTGTTCCAAATTGGACAATTCAAGTTCAACGGCAATTCGTTCCTAACTGGAGTGGTTGGTGTATTCCATACTTCTAGCGATTGGTGTTGCTTCGATTCAGCTGCATCAAAATGGATTCAGCTGCATCCTCAACTTGTGATACTCGCAAGTGCACGAGCCGTTTGGTAGTATAGCATATGTAAGTGCGAGGTCGATCCCACGAGGATTGGTGATTGAATGATCCAATTCATTTCTCCTACACAAAACAGAAATGAAAAAGAAAATAAATAAAACAAGAACAAAGGAAATAACTCAAGCAAATAAGTTCCCAAGCTCAATTAGATTAATGGATTGATTCTAGCTAAAGTATGATTAAGCCATGGTGTGTGGTCATAACCTTGTGTTCCTAATTCCCTAATTTGATCATTTGTTGTCTAACCTAAAACTAAGCATTAGGAACCCATTAAGCATAGAAGAACAATTTAAACAACCAAGCATGTATCTAATCCCTGTTGTCGAATGTCCATACATACTCTTCTTATTCATAGTTCAATTCGAATTAAAGCATGGTGTCTACTCTTAATTCAAACCAAGATAGCTAACATGCAAGCCTAAATGGTGATCAATCATTCAAACTAGTGATCGGTTCATAATTGTATATCATTTTGTACCCTTCTAGCTTATGATTTGGTTATGTTTTTGAGTTAAACTTGTGCTTTTAATCCTTTTTGTGTTTATCTTTCAGCTTTAGGTAACAATGATGGCTTTGGATATGAAATGATGTAATCCATGTATGTTAAAGCCTGATTTGGATAAAGGGATGAAGAGCTTAAAAGACAAACTCATTTTGGCTACAGCCCCCTGCTAGTCCAGTTCCGTAGGTCATATTGCAAGCTTTGTTTTAGCAACCTACACAGCTCGGATGAGGCAGCATTCTTCATGAACGTTGTTCCAATGGGTGTGTACTATAACATATCCAAAATTCAGCCCCATTGGATAAATCTGGAGTCCGTTACCTAGCAAACACAGAACCATGCTCAGGATGGATCTTATTAGCGCGGAAAATGAGTTAGCAATTTGTTTCGGCCTTAACTTCTTCCTCCGACCTTGGATTGGCCCAAATAACATATGGGTGGAAAGAAGACATTCTGAAATTCAATTTCGAGTGCTTAAAGTCCTAATTTGATTAATAGAAGCCCAAGTTGTAAGCCCTTGAAGTTGCTGGTCATGCTGACCTCAGCATGTGCTGGTTGGATGCTTGGTCATGGTGAGCTAGGTATGAGCTATCATTTCTGGTTGGAAGCTTGGTCATGGTGACCTGAAGATGAGCTAGGGCTGCTGGTGGGATCTATTGGTGAAGTGCATCAACCAATTCAGATTTTATAATGCAAGTGTTGTATGCATTAGTGAAGTGCATCAACCAATTCATCTTTTATAATGCAAGTGTTGTATGCATTAGCCATATTGAATTCAGATTTATCACTCCCCTCTCCCTATAAATACCACATCCATTCCACATTCAAGACACAACAAATCCTAGGATTCACAACCCCACAATTCACTCCAACCATCCTCAAACACTCTCAAAATCCCAAACACTCCAACAATCACCAAAACAACTCCAGCAAACCTCTCTTCCATTTCCCTACGAATTTCATCTTCCTTAGCCATCACCACTCACTCAAACTCATCCCAAATCACCTCCATATCCTTCATCATCTTTCGAGAAGTGGGGAAGCTCTTGGAGAAGCACTTGGAGAAGCCTTGGACACCACAAGAACTTCAGAAAAAGGGTTTTTCTACTCTTATTGCATTCATTATGTTTTCTCATTTCTGTTCAAGTCTCTTTTCCATTATGAGTAGCTAAATCCATAACTAGGGCTTCGATGTAACCTAACATGAATATTCTGGGTTTATAAGTTTGGAGTTTCAAGTTTGATTCATGATTCATGTTCTTATTCATTATGCTTATAAGTTAACATGCTTGTTTGAATGATTGATCACCATTAGAACTTGTTTGTTAACTATCTTGGTTTGAATTAAGAGTATACACCATGCTTTAATTCGAATTGAACTATGAATAGGAAGAGTATGTATGGACATTCGACAACAGGGATTAGATACATACTTGGTTGTTTAAAATGTTCTTCTATGCTTAATGGGTTCCTAATGCTTAATTTTAGGTTAGACAACAAATGATCAAATTAGGGAATTAGGAACACAAGGTTAGGACCAAACACCATGGCCTAATCATACTTTAGCTAGAATCAATCTTTGAATCTGAATTAGACTTGTTACTTGAATCTTTATAACCCAGAATTGAATTGTTATGGTGATTCGAATGCCCTAGTCTCAAAATCTGTTTTCCAACTCTTAAAACCACTCTTTGTTACATTTGTTTACTTGTTTTTGTTTGAAATTTCATTTTGCTTCTTTTGTTCAACAATCACAACCACTCTTGTTTTAAATTCTGTTTTAGACATAACCTCCTACTTTCTTGAATTTGGGAATCTAAGTACATAACTAGTTTTAACTTCTCAGTCTTCGTGGGTACGACCTCGTACTTGTCTTGCTATACTACTAATTGCCCCGTACAATTGCGAGTTAACATAATATTAACAACAACTAGCCTATTAACTTATAAGCATAATGAATAAGAACAAAAACCATAATTGAAACTTGGAAACTAATTAAACTTGAAACTTAAGAAAGAATGTACATTACAATGAAAAGTAAAGTGAAACTAAGAAAAACTTAATCAGAATTTCAGAATTTCATTACAACAATTGAAAACTTAGAAAGAGAAACTAAGAGAATTTGAGGGAGAGAAGGGAAGGGAGCTCTAGAGAAGTGTTTGAGAGCTCCCCCCTTGGGGTGTGATTTGAAGCTTGAAGGCTTCTCTATTTATAGGGCTAAGAGGGAGGAACAACATGATGAAATCCAACACCACCATTCCTCTTTTAATACAACCCATAACTTACACTTCATCTTGTCTATGTTAGTGTGGTTGGAATCAATCTCATCCCATACTTCTTTTGCTGCACCTCAAGCTTTCTTCACATGGGATCAAAGGTGATCAATTGTGGCTGCCTTTGCTGCCAACCCATGTGGTTGCCTTTTGGTTGCCAACCCATGTGGTTGCCTTTTGGTTGCTGAAAAACGAGTTTTCTGAACCAGTCTTGGTGTAGGAAGGCCAGAGGTTTCAAAACGTATCCAATGGTGCTCAAATTTGGATATGTTATACTAGACACCCATTGGAACAACTTCTATGAAGAACGTATTCCCATCGGAGCAGTAGAAGTATGCGTTTTGGGCCTTGAAAGTTGGCAGCTGAACAGAGACTGGAATTGACTTCATTTCATTTCTTTGCTTTACATGCATGCACATACTTTCTCTATAATAACTCCAGCATGTACCAACTTGCTCCTTTAGAATTTCATAGCTGGAATGCCTCCCCACTTCACTCATTATGTTGGATCCAAAGTCAGTTGCAGCATGGGTGAGGCACATGGCTTAAAGGAGGAGACAAGGCTCAAAGCTGGCAGCTGCAAATCCTCCTGAGCAGGGTTGGGTGTTGGACGGGCTGAGCACTCCACAAATGTCCAATTGGGCTGAAATTTGGATATGTTGTAGTAGACACCCATTGGAACAAGTTTCATGAAGATCTTCACCTCATTCGAGCCCCATAGCATGCTGATCCAAGGCCAAGAAGTTGACCTACGAAATTGGGCTGGAAAGGGGTTGTAGCCAAAATGTGTTTGTCTTTAAGCTCATATTCCTCATATGCCAATCAGCCCTTAACATGCATGGATTGCATCAAATGTTATCTCTTGCTATCTTAACCTACAAAACACACAAACATAGGTAAGTGACTCAAAATAAAGAGAAACTAAGCAAAATCACTAAGTAAAGAAGGCATGCAAGTGTATGAAATTATGGACTTATCAAAATAGAAAATGAATTAAAAGCACAAGTTTAACTCAATAACATAACCAAATCATAAGCTAGAAGGGTACAAAATGATATACAATTATGAACCGATCAAATACCCTCAAACCTAGATTTTGCTAGTCCTCGAGCAAAACAACACAAAACAAAGTTAAAAACAAAACAAGAAGTTAACTAGACCACTTTCGTAGGTAACTCGATTGCATTGAGCGTATGCAACAAGCCTTTAAACCTCTAGGCATCCCTAGTAGGAGGAGTTGTGTCTCCTGAGGGTTTAACAGAAACGATACCCACAAACGTTTTACTAACTCTACAAAACAAGGTGGTTAGAAAACTTATTAGATTTGTTAGTCCTTAAGCAAAATAAAATAAACACAAAATCCAAAATAAAAATAATTACAAAACCAAAATAAATAAATAAATAAATAAAAAATGTAAAAAGTAAACTCAAAACAATATTTCCGAACATTTTCTGAAGAGAGATGACTCATGCACATAACTCAAAAGTTTTAACAATAAAAGCTCAATTTTAGATATTATTTACAAGGTGGCAAAGTTCAAAACACAACATGCTCAAAGTGTAGTAGTGTGATAGCCAAATGCAACAAATTCCCCAATTTTAGTTTTTACACAATTTCAAAAATCATACAAAGCACAAGTTCAACTTCAAATCTCACCAAAGTTGTCCTCTCACAAATGAATCACTCAGAAGAGGGCTACAATGCATAACTTAGTTATAAACATGAGATTAGAGTTAAATCATAAGGAACTTAACTCAAAATAGGAAGATGAAGAACTTGCATTAATATGATCTCAAGAAGGATGCCAAACACTTAAAAGTAAGAAAATGCATGCAATTCAACCATATGACATTTAAGATCAATTTAGGTCTTTATTATAGGTTGTAATGGGGTTAAGGGTGTAAGGTGAGTGAGAAATGAAAGGTATGGATAATACAAAGTCCAAGGAACTCACAATGTAAGAGCATAAAAAAAAAATTGTTTACAAGACTTCGAATCATCACGACTAGATTTTTTTCTTTTATATGATCAAAACTCCTTATACCTTCATTTACAATGGTTTACACTTCTTTCCAAACAACAATTATTTTTGAAGGCCCAAAAATGAATTTTCAATCAACCACCACTTAATCACAACTTTTTTTTTTTTTCTTCTTTTCTTTCACCAATTGTGTGAATTTCTCTTCTATTTTTTTTTTCTTTATGTAATATCCCTTCCCAAACTTAGCATGAAAAACACATCCGAATTAGAGCTCATGAGTTCCTTAGAAAGGTAAATATTTATTTTTCGGGCTAAGGTGAGGAAATATAATTGGTAAAATGAAAGAAAAGGTTTACATGTAGGCTCAAAATGGTTAACAATGGAAAATCATGCTTAAGCATGCATAAGGTTAGCTTGAAAGGCACAAACGATCCAAAGAGGGCCTTAATATCATTTCTTAAATGTCATGAAATCAAATTGCAAAAGAATGAATGACTTTTAAGTGTTCAACCAAATCAATGAATAATGAGATCAAACAACAACTTTGATGACAAGAAAATAAGAGTATGTGTATAACACTCATGAAATGAAGAACAAGGCTCAAAAGCTCACATTATATGGTTATATAAGTCTAATTTATGCTTGATACAATTCTTTGGGGTCATGCAAATCCTTTAATTGGAAAATTATGAAACAAATGGCAAGTGCAAAGAAGGTTTCGAACATATCATGCTAGAACGATGCCAAAATTTTATTTTTTTCATAATTAAATAATAATAATAAAATGAAATCCAATTTTAAGTCATGCAAACATTTATCACAATCTCATCATAAGTGTTCGGAAAGTGACTCAAAACAAAACAAGACTCAAAATAAAACAAGCAAGAAATTAATTTAAATTTGTTGTTGTTTTTTTTTTTTTTAAAGAAAAACCAAATTTACTTGCTAAACTCCAATACCCCCAAACCTAGAAATGAACATTGTCCTCAATGTTTAAAAATTAGGAACAAGCAATGTCATAACAAGAAATGAAAGGTACTAAAGTAAGTAAATATAAAATCACAAAACACACAAGAATTAAAATACAAAAATAAAATAATTACAAAATAAAAATTACAAAACAAACAAACAAATAAAAAAGAAACGAAACAGTAAAACACTCGAAACCAAAAGTCCTAAACAAACAATCTTACGCAAACCAAAACCCAAACGATTGAAAGCCCAACCCAAAAGAAGGTTAACCCACTTTGAAACCTAAACAACGGTGAAAACCCGAAGCCCACAATGAAGTCCGAAGCCCACACGTTTATTATTATTTTTTTATTTTTAAGAAGAAACGTGAATTGGGAGCGCAAAGGCGGGATTTCTGAAAAGAGAAAATGTGGTCCCTAATGCCTCGGTTCCTGGGAAGTCACGGGTGAAAGGGGTGAGGGACGTGTCAGCGTGCAGAAGCAGCTGTCACATCCCCCAAGCCAGAATTATTGGCCTCTTGGGTGAAGCGGGACGACTTTTCACTTGGAAGGTTGTGAAAGGTGAAAATGCAATTAAGGGGAGGTTGGGAAATGGGTGCGGCGATATATAGAGATAAGCCGTAAGGGCCGCACATAACCCAGAACCGCAGAGGCTAGGGTTTAGCAGACTAAGTCTATAAAAAGGTAAAAAGAACGGGTGAAAAACACAAACTCAGAAACACACAAAACAGAAAAGAAAGAAGAACAAAGAGTGAGAAATCAAATGGCCTCTTCCTACCCTTTTTCGTTGGATCTCAACCTAGCTCCACCGACTCAGACACGGGGCCAAGCAGCAGCACCAGTATGGATGCCCTACTTTGCCTCCGCACGGGGGCCTGTGACAGTAACTGACTCAATACTCCTGGACAACGATGTTGCCATTGGAGTGGCTAGAAATTTAGTGACTCCTAAAGATATACGTGTTCTGGGGACAAGGGATGACAACCGGGTCGTGAGCGATGCCCTGACACTGAGCGTGCAGAGTACGGCAACAGTCGCAAGTTTGGGTCATCGCCTACTTGCGAAGTCCCATGAGGTAGAGGTGCTAAAGGGTCAGTTGGCGGCGGAGCGAAGTATGGTTGAAGAGTGTCAGAGTGCTATAAAAAGCTTGAAAAGGGAGAGGGCAAGGATAGTGGAGGTGAATCGACACCAGCTAGAAGTATTGCGGGACGAGAATAAAAACCTATCAAAAATGGTAGAGTTGTACTCTCGCGACATGCGAAAGCAGCTAGAGGACCTAGACCGATCGGGTAAACGCAAACAAGCAGATCGCGAGAGTAGTTACGCTCAAGCTAAGATTGCGATCTTTGGGAGCTCAAGTGATGAGCCCCAAGAAGCTATGCGTGAAGCCCCGGAAGAGGACAGCCAGAGGGCCAAACTCAAAGCTCCAATGGTCGAGACACCGAGCACTGTGAAGAAATGATTTCTACTGCTAATTTTGTTGTTTTTATTTTATTTTATTTTTTTGGTTGTTTTTGTTTTTATTATTCAGAAATAAAAGAGTAAGGTTGCAGAAAGAAAAAGAAAAAAGAAAGCACAGTTCCCTAACTAAAATAAAATAAAGATGATAGCCGAAAGGGAAAAGCAAAAACACAAAGCTCTAGAAAATGAAAGTAACGGGCAAAAACACAAAACACCAGAAAACACGGAAAAAAGAAAAGTAAAGTGAAAGTTAATGTGCTCCCCCTTGAAGCGATTAGGTCGAGCATGCCCGGGAAATCCGAAATGGTGTTGGCTCTCTCTCATCAGCATATGTCTATTTAAACCACACCTCTGCAAGCGGATGATACCCAGCATTTCTTCCTGCAAACTCAAGGAAAAACATCAAAAAAATTCAGAAGCAAAACAAATGGCATCCTCATGTACTCACCTTGATGATCTAAACCTTGAGCTCTCACTTGCACCACCGAATGCCCAAATAAGGGCTCCTCCAACTCCTGTCTTCCCAAACTCCACATATCATCACGGCACGGCCTCAAACTTTGCTGAGGCAATACCGAACTTTGCTGAGGCAATGCCGAACAGAGCAGTGTTGTTGGGTGGCATGATTGGCAGTATACTCACACCGGCAGATCATCTGCATGTGGCACGTAGGTCTGACAAGATGGCAGTGGATGAGTCCCACTCTTTATCTGTGCTCCATGCGGTCTCGGCTACCAATTTGGGCATGCGATTACTGGCGAGGATGCGGGAGTGCACAGCGCTGAACGAGGAAGTGGCTTCCTTGAAGGCTATGGTGGCAGATTTGCAGAAGCAGCTTTACTGTGCCAATCAGCATGTGGAAGCACTGCAGAGAAAGAATGAGGACCATGTAGAGCTGCTGCAGATTCTACAAGTGCGAGACAATAGAGGCAAGCCATGATGATGATGAAGATGAAGATAAAGAAGATGAAGAAGAAGAAGAAGTTTTTTTTTTGTTTTTTTTGTTTTTTTTTTGTTTTTTTGTTTTTTTGTTTTTTTGTTTTTGTTTGTTTTTAATGCATAGTTTGAAATAAAATAAAAATGTGTTTTAACACTCAGAAATAAACTAACTAACCATACCACGTAAATAAAATACATAAACTAACTTAACAAAACAAAAACAAAAACAAATACTCAACAGAAAAGATAACAAAGAAAATATAAAAAAAAACTTAATTTAAAAACACACGAATATACAAGCAACTCACGGATGACCAGTTAAGGGCCTCAGAAAACACAGCCAGGGGATCCGGGAAGGTTGGAGGGGTCACAATGGTCCCGCTTAAAACCCAAACTTCTTAGACACCGAAGGTGTTGCCTAAAGAACTCCTAGACACTGTATTGACAGAAGTGCTCACTGGGGTTACCATAAGTCAGCTCATATGAAAAATCTTTTTAAAATTTTTAAGATAAAAAAAAAACAAAAACAAATTAAGATAAAATGAAACAACAAACCATAAATGAAAATGAACTAAGTACTCTAAACAAACTCAAACAAACGAAATAAATTGTTGTACTAAAAGAAACAAACCAAGAAACCAAAGAAAAACACAAACAACACTTTCTATCACCTATTTATCACCATTTGGACAGATTCGTTTCTCTGTTTTTCAGCTTCGACCTATGTTCAGTTTTTAGGCCATAACTTTCCAACCGCAAGTCCAAATTTCACGTTCTTTATATGGTTGGATTCAGCACAGAAAAACAAAGAACCCATCGCGGACCAAAAGGCAAAAAAAACAAACAGAAATAAACAGAATTCAAAGAAGAGAAAGGATTGAAATGCTCCCCCTTGAAGCGATTAGGTCGAGCATGGATGCACTTGGAGGTCGACTTCTCCCATTGCTCCACACTTCCCATTCTTACGATTGAGGTTGCCATCTCTCTCCATTTTTATTAAGCTGTCATAAATTGCTAAAACCAACACACAAACTTGAAATGGAATTAAAAGGATTAGGAATGAACAATAGAGAACTAAGTAGACTTTAAACATTATAAATAAATAAAAAGTAGGAAAATCAAATAGAATCAAACAATGTTACCGATCCCCGGCAACGGCGCCAAAAACTTGTTGCTTCGATTCAGCTGCATCAAAATGGATTCAGCTGCATCCTCAAGTAAAGAAGTTGACCTACGAAATTGGGCTGGACCACCTCATTCGAGCCCCATAGCATGCTGATCCAAGGCCAAGAAGTTGACCTACGAAATTGGGCTGGAAAGGGGTTGTAGCCAAAATGTGTTTGTCTTTAAGCTCATATTCCTCATATGCCAATCAGCCCTTAACATGCATGGATTGCATCAAATGTTATCTCTTGCTATCTTAACCTACAAAACACACAAACATAGGTAAGTGACTCAAAATAAAGAGAAACTAAGCAAAATCACTAAGTAAAGAAGGCATGCAAGTGTATGAAATTATGGACTTATCAAAATAGAAAATGAATTAAAAGCACAAGTTTAACTCAATAACATAACCAAATCATAAGCTAGAAGGGTACAAAATGATATACAATTATGAACCGATCAATTGGATTTCACTCAAAACTCACCAATGACTCCACCCACCATATTATGATGTTGCCCAAGTTTTGGGCTCGATCCGAAATCAATAGGTGTGAGAAATTGGACAATTCAAGTTCAACGGCAGTTCGTTCCTAATTGGGGTGGTTGGTGTATTCCATACTTCTAGCGCTTTGATTTCACTCAAAACTCACCAAATGACTCCTCCCACCATATTATGATGTTGCCCAAGTTTGGGGCTCGATCCGAAATCAATAGGTGTGAGAAATTGGGCAATTCAAGTTCAACGGCAGTTCGTTCCTAATTGGAGTGGTTGGTGTATTCCATACTTCTAGCGATTGGATTTCACTCAAAACTAACCAAATGAATCCTCCCAATATATTATGATGTTGCCCAAGTTTTGGGCTCGATCCGAAATCAATTGGTGTTCCAAATTGGACAATTCAAGTTCAACGGCAGTTCGTTCCAAACTGGAGTGGTTGGTGTATTCCATACTTCTCGCGATTGGATTTCATTCAAAACTCACCAAATAACTCCTCCCACCATATTATGTTGTTGCCCAAGTTTTGGGCTCGATCCGAAATCAATAGGTCCGAGAAATTGGTCAATTCAATTTCAACGACCGTTCGTTCGTAATTGTAGTCGTTGGTGTATTCCATACGTCTAGCGATTGGATTTCACTCAAAACTCACCAATTGACTCCTCCCACCATATTATGATGTTGCCCAAGTTTTGGGCTCGATCCGAAAACAATAGGTGTTCCAAATTGAACATTCGAGTGCAACGGCAGTCCGTTCCTAATTGGAGTGGTTGGTGTATTCCTTACTTCTAGCAATTGGATGTCACTCAAAACTCACCAAATGACTCCTCCCACCACATTATGATGATGCCCAAGTTTTGGGCTCGACCCGAAATCAATAGGTGTTCCAAAATGGACAATTCAAGTTCAACGGCAGTTCCTTCCTAACTGGAGTGGTTGGTGTATCCCATACTTCTAGCGATTGGATTTCACTCAAAACTCACCAAACGACTCCTCCCACCATATTATGATGTTGCCCATGTTTTGGGCTCATTCCAAAATCAGTAGGTGTGAGAAATTGGTCAATTCAATTTCAACGACAGTTCGTTCCTAATTGGAGTGGTTGGTGTATTCCATACGTCTAGCGATTGGATTTCACTCAAAACTCACCAAATGACTCCTCCCACCATATTATCATGTTGCCCAAGTTTTGGGCTCGATCCGTAATCAATAGGTGTAAGAAATTGGACAATTCAAGTTCAACGGCAGTTCGTTCCTAATTGGAGTGGTTGGTGTATTCCATACTTCTAGCGATTGGATTTCACTCAAAACTCACCAAATGACTCCTCCCACCATATTATGATGTTGCCCAAGTTTTGGGCTCGATCTGAAATCAATAGGTGTGAGAAATTGGACAATTCAAGTTCAACGGCAGTTCGTTCCTAATTGGGGTGGTTGGTGTATCCCATACTTCTAGCGATTGGATTTCACTCAAAACTCACCAAAATGAATCCTCCCACCATATTATGATGTTGCCCAAGCTTTTGGCTCAATCCGAGATCAATAGGTGTGAGAAATTGGACAATTCAAGTTCAACGGCTGTTCGTTCCTAATTGGAGTGGTTGGTGTATTCCATACTTCTAGCGATTGGATTTCACCCAAAACTCACCAAATGACTCCTCCCACCGTAGTATGATGTCGCACAAGTTTGGGGTTCGATCCGAAATCAATAGGTGTGAGAAATTGGACAATTCAAGTTCAACGGCAGTTCGTTCCTAATTGGAGTGGTTGGTGTATTCCATACTTCTAGCGATTGGATTTCACTCAAACTCACCAAATGACTCCTCCCACCATATTATGATGTTGCCCAAGTTTTGGGCTCGATCCGAACTCAATAGGTGTTCCAAATTGGACAATTCAAGTTCAACGGCAGTTCGTTCCTAATTGGAGTGGTTGGTGTATTCCATACTTCTAGCGATTGGATTTCACTCAAAACTCACCAAATGACTCCTCCCACCATGTTATGATGTTGCCCAAGTTTGGACTCGATCCGAAATCAATAGGTGTGAGAAATTGGACAATTCAAGTTCAACGGCGGTTCGTTCCTAGTTGGAGTGGTTGGTGTATTCCATACTTCTAGCGATTGGATTTCACTCAAAACTCACCAAATGACTCCTCCCACCATATTATGATGTTGCCCAAGTTTTGGGCTCGATCCGAAATCAATAGGTGTGAGAAATTGGACAATTCAAGTTCAACGGCATTTCGTTCCTAATTGGATTGGTTGGTGTATTCCATACTTCTAGGGATAGAATTTCACTCAAAACTCACCAAATGACTCCTCCCACCATATTATGACGTTTCCCATGTTTTGGGCTCGATCCGAAATCAATAGGTGTTCCAAATAGGACATTTCAAGTTCAACGGCAGTTCGTTCCTAATTGGGGTGGTTGGTGTATTCCATACTTTTAGCGATTGGATTTCCCTCAAAACTCACCAAATGACTCCTCCTACCATATTATGATGTTGCCCAAGTTTTGGGCTCGATCCGAAATCAATAGTTGTTCCAAATTGGACAATTCAAGTTCAACGGCAGTTCGTTCCTAATTGGAGTAGTTGGTGTATTCCATACTTCTAGCGATTGGATTTCACTCAAAACTCACCAAATGACTCCTCCCACCATATTATGATGTTGCCCAAGTTTTGGGCTCGATCCGAAATCAATAGGTGTGAGAAATTGGACAATTCAAGTTCAACGGCATTTCGTTCCTAATGGGATTGGTTGGTGTATTCCATACTTCTAAGGATAGAATTTCACTCAAAACTCACCAAATGACTCCTCCCACCATATTATGACGTTTCCCAAGTTTTGGGCTCGATCCGAAATCAATAGGTGTGAGAAATTGGACAATTCAAGTTCAACGGCAGTTCGTTCCTAATTGGAGTGGTTGGTGTATCCCATACTTCTAGCGATTGAATTTCACTCAAAACTCACCAAATGACTCCCCCCACCACATTATCTTGCCCAAGTTTGGGGCTCGATCCGAAATCAATAGGTGTTCCAAATTGGACAATTCAAGTTCGACGGCAGTTTGTTCCTAATTGGAGTGGTTGGTGTATTCCATACTTCTAGCGATTGGATTTCACTCAAAACTCACCAAATGACTCCTCCCAATATATTATGATGTTGCCCAAGTTTTGGGCTCGATCCGAAATCAATAGGTGTGAGAAATTGGACAATTCAAGTTCAACGGCAGTTCGTTCCTAATTGGGGTGGTTGGTGTATTCCATACTTCTAGCGCTTTGATTTCACTCAAAACTCACCAAATGACTCCTCCCACCATATTATGATGTTGCCCATGTTTTGGGCTCGATTCGAAATCAATAGGGGTGAGAAATTGGACAATTCAAGTTCAACGGCAGTTCGTTCCGAATTGGAGTGGTTGGTGTATTCCATACTTCTTGGGATTGGATTTCACTCAAAACTCACCAAATGACTCCTCCCACCATATTATGATGTTGCCCAAGTTTTGGGCTCGATCCGAAATCAATAGGTGTGAGAAATTGGACAATTCAAGTTCAACGGCAATTCGTTACTAATTGGAGTGCTCGGTGTATTCCGTACTTCTAGCGATTGGATTTCACTCAAAACTCACCAAATGACTCCTCCCACCATATTATGATGTTGCCCAAGTTTGGGGCTCGATCCGAAATCAATAGGTGTGAGAAATTGGACAATTCAAGTTCAACGGCAGTTCGTTCCGAATTGGAATGGTTGGTGTATTCCATACTTCTAGCGATTGGATTTCACTCAAAACTCATCAAATGACTCCTCCCACCATATTATGATGTTGCCCAAGTTTTGGGCTCGATCCGAAATCAATAGGTCTTCCAAATTGGACAATTCAAGTTCAACGGTAGTTCGTTCCTAATTGGAGTGGTTGGTGTATTCCATACTTCTAGCGATTGGATTTCACTCAAAAGTCACCAAATGACTCCTCCCACCATATTATGATGTTGCCCAAGTTTTGGGCTCGATCCGAAATCAATAGGTGTGAGAAATTGGACAATTCAATTCAACGGCAGTTCGTTCCAAACTGGAGTGGTTGGTGTATTCCATACTTCTAGCGATTGGATTTCACTCAAAACCCACCCAATGACTACTCCCACCATATTATGATGTTGCCCAAGTTTGGGGCTCGATCCGAAATCAATAGGTCTTCCAAATTGGACAATTCAAGTTCAACGGCAGTTCGTTCCTAATTGGAGTGGTTGGTGTATTCCATACTTCTAGCGATTGGATTTCACTCAAAACTCACCAAATGACTCCTCCCACCCAGTTTTGGGCTCGATCCGAAATCAATTGGTGTGAGAAATTGGACAATTAAAGTTCAACGGCAGTTCGTTCCTAACTGGAGTGGTTGGGGTATTCCATACTTCTAGCAATTGGATTTCACTCAAAACTCACCAAATGACTCCTCCCACCATATTATGATGTTGCCCAAGTTTGGGGCTCGATCCGAAATCAATAGGTGTGAGAAATTGGACAATTCAAGTTCAATGGCAGTTCGTTCCTAATTGGAGTGGTTGGGGTATTCCACACTTCTAGCAATTGGATTTCACTCAAAACTCACCAAATGACTCCTCCCACCATATTATGATGTTGCCCAAGTTTGGGGCTCGATCCGAACTCAATAGGTATGAGAAATTGGCCAATTCAAGTTCAACGGCAGTTCGTTCCTAATTTGAGTGGTTGGTGTATTCCATACTTCTAGCTATTGGATTTCACTCAAAACTCATCGAATGACTCCTCCCACCATATTATGATGTTGCCCAAGTTTTGGGCTCGATCCGAAATCAATAGGTCTTCCAAATTGGACAATTCAAGTTCAACGGCAGTTCGTTCGTAATTGGAGTGGTTGGTGTATTCCATACTTCTAGTGATTGGATTTCTCTCCAAACTCACCAAATGACTCCTCCCACCATATTATGATGTTGCCCAAGTTTTGGGCTCGATCCGAAATCAATAGGTGTGAGAAATTGGTCAATTCAATTTCAACGACAGTTCTTTCCTAATTGGAGTGGTTGGTGTATTCCATACTTCTAGCGATTGGATTTCACTCAAAACTCACCAAATGACTCCTCCCACCATATTATGATGTTGCCCATGTTTTGGGCTCGATTCGAAATCAATAGGTGTGAGAAATTGGACAATTCAAGTTCAATGGCAGTTCGTTCCGAATTGGAGTGGTTGGTGTATTCCATACTTCTTGGGATTGGATTTCACTCAAAACTCACCAAATGACTCCTCCCACCATATGATGTTGCCCAAGTTTTGGGCTCGATCCGAAATCAATAGGTGTGAGAAATTGGACAATTCAAGTTCAACGGCAGTTCGTTACTACTTGGAGTGGTCGGTGTATTCCATACTTCTAGCGATTGGATTTCACTCAAAACTCACCAAATGACTCCTCCCACCATATTATGATGTTGCCCAAGTTTTGGGCTCGATCCGAAATCAATAGGTCTTCCAAATTGGACAATTCAAGTTCAACGGCAGTTCGTTCCTAATTGGAGTGGTTGGTGTATTCCATACTTCTAGCGATTGGATTTCACTCAAAAGTCACCAAATGACTCCTCCCACCATATTATGATGTTGCCCAAGTTTTGGGCTCGATCCGAAATCAATAGGTGTGAGAAATTGGACAGTTCAATTCAACGGCAGTTCGTTCCTAACTGGAGTGGTTGGTGTATTCCATACTTCTAGCGATTGGATTTCACTCAAAACTCACCCAATGACTCCTCCCACCATATTATGATGTTGCCCAAGTTTGGGGCTCGATCCGAAATCAATACGTCTTCCAAATTGGACAATTCAAGTTCAACGGCAGTTCGTTCCAAATTGGAATGGTTGGTGTATTCCATACTTCTAGCGATTGGATTTCACTCAAAACTCACCAAATGACCCCTCCCACCATATTATGATGTTGCCCAAGTTTGGGGCTCGATCCGAAATCAATAGGTGTGAGAAATTGGACAATTCAAGTTCAACGGCAGTTCGTTCCTAATTGGAGTGGTTGGTGTATTCCATACTTCTAACGATTGGATTTTACTCAAAACTCACCAAATGACTCCTCCCACCATATAATGACGTTGCCCAAGTTTTGGGCTCGATCCGAAATCAATAGGTGTTCCAAATTGGACAATTCAAGTTCGACGGCAGTTCGTTCCTAATTGGAGTGGTTGGGGTATTGCGTACATCTAGCAATTGGATTTCACTCAAAACTCACCAAATGACTCCTCCCACCATATTATGATGTTGCCCATGTTTTGGGCTCGATTCGAAATCAATAGGTGTGAGAAATTGGACAATTCAAGTTCAACGGCAGTTCGTTCCGAATTGGAGTGGTTGGTGTATTCCATACTTCTTGGGATTGGATTTCACTCAAAACTCACCAAATGACTCCTCCCACCATATTATGATGTTGCCCAAGTTTTGGGCTCGATCCGAAATCAATAGGTGTGAGAAATTGGACAATTCAAGTTCAACGGCAATTCGTTACTAATTGGAGTGGTCGGTGTATTCCGTACTTCTAGCGATTGGATTTCACTCAAAACTCACCAAATGACTCCTCCCACCATATTATGATGTTGCCCAAGTTTGGGGCTCGATCCGAAATCAATAGGTGTGAGAAATTGGACAATTCAAGTTCAACGGCAGTTCGTTCCGAATTGGAATGGTTGGTGTATTCCATACTTCTAGCGATTGGATTTCACTCAAAACTCATCAAATGACTCCTCCCACCATATTATGATGTTGCCCAAGTTTTGGGCTCGATCCGAAATCAATAGGTCTTCCAAATTGGACAATTCAAGTTCAACGGCAGTTCGTTCCTAATTGGAGTGGTTGGTGTATTCCATACTTCTAGCAATTGGATTTCACTCAAAAGTCACCAAATGACTCCTCCCACCATATTATGATGTTGCCCAAGTTTTGGGCTCGATCCGAAATCAATAGGTGTGAGAAATTGGACAATTCAATTCAACGGCAGTTCGTTCATAACTGGAGTGGTTGGTGTATTCCATACTTCTACCGATTGGATTTCACTCAAAACTCACCCAATGACTCCTCCCACCATATTATGATGTTGCCCAAGTTTGGGGCTCGATCCGAAATCAATACGTCTTCCAAATTGGACAATTCAAGTTCAACGGCAGTTCGTTCCAAATTGGAATGGTTGGTGTATTCCATACTTCTAGCGATTGGATTTCACTCAAAACTCACCAAATGACTCCTCCCACCATATTATGATGTTGCCCAAGTTTGGGGCTCGATCCAAAATCAATAGGTGTGAGAAATTGGACAATTCAAGTTCAACGGCAGTTCGTTCCTAATTGGAGTGGTTGCTGTATTCCATACTTCTAACGATTGGATTTTACTCAAAACTCACCAAATGACTCCTCCCACCATATAATGACGTTGCCCAAGTTTTGGGCTCGATCCGAAATAAATAGGTGTTCGAAATTGGACAATTCAAGTTCGACGGCAGTTCGTTCCTAATTGGAGTGGTTGGGGTATTGCGTACTTCTAGCAATTGGATTTCACTCAAAACTCACCAAATGACTCTTCCCACCATATTATGATGTTGCCCAAGTTTTGGGCTCGATCCGAATTCAACAGGTGTGAGAAATTGGTCAATTCAATTTCAACGACAGTTCTTTCCTAATTGGAGTGGTTGGTGTATTCCATACTTCTAGCGATTGGATTTCACTCAAAACTCAACAAATGACTACTCCCACCATATTATGATGTTGCCCAAGTTTTGGGCTCGATCAGAAATCAATACGTGTGAGAAATTGGATAATTCAATTTCTACGGCAGTTCGTTCCTAATTGGAGTGGTTGGTGTATTCCATACTTCTAGCGATTGGATTTCACTCAAAACTCACCAAATGACTCCTCCCACCGTATTATGATGTTGCCCAAGTTTTGGGCTCGATCCGAATTCAATAGGTGTGAGAAATTGGTCAATTCAATTTCAACGACAGTTCTTTCCTAATTGGAGTGGTTGGTGTATTCCGTACTTCTAGCGATTGGATTTCACTCCAAACTCACCAAATGACTCCTCCCACCATATTATGATGTTGCCCAAGTTTTGGGCTCGATCAGAAATCAATACGTGTTCCGAATTGGACAATTCAAGTTCAACGGCAGTTCGTTCCTAATTGGAGTGGTTGGTGTATTCCATACTTGTAGCGATTGGATTTCACTCAAAACTCACCAAAGGACTCCTCCCACCATATTATGATGTTGCCCAAGTTTTGGGCTCGATCCGAAACCAATACGTGTTCCAAATTGGACAATTCAAGTTCAACGGCAGTTCGTTCCTAATTGGAGTGGTTGGTGTATTCCATACTTCTAGCGATTGGATTTCACTCAAAACCTACCAAATGACTCCTCCCACCATATTATGATGTTCCCCAAGTTTTGGGCTCGATCCGAAATCAATACGTGTTCCAAATTGGACAATTCAAGTTCAACGACAGTTCGTTCCTAATTGGAGTGGTTGGTGTATTCCGTACTTCTAGCGATTGGATTTCCCTCAAAACTCACCAAATGACTCCTCCCACCATATTATGATGTTGCCAAAGTTTTGGGCTCGATCCGAATTCGATAGGTGTGAGAAATTGGTCAATTCAATTACAACGACAGCTCTTTCCTAATTGGAGTGGTTGGTGTATTCCATACTTCTAGCGATTGGATTTCACTCAAAACTCACCAAATGACTCCTCCCACCATATTATGATGTTGCCCAAGTTTTGGGCTCGATCAGAAATCAATACGTGTTCCGAATTGGACAATTCAAGTTCAACGGCAGTTCGTTCCTAATTGGAGTGGTTGGTGTATTCCATACTTCTAGCGATTGGATTTCACTCAAAACTCACCAAATGACTCCTCCCACCATATTATGTTGTTGCCCAAGTTTTGGAATCGATCCGAAATCAATAGGTCTTCCAAATTGGACAATTCAAGTTCAACGGCAGTTCGTTCCTAATTGGTGTGCTTGGTGTATTCCATACTTCTAGCGATTGGATTTCACTCAAAACTCACCAAATGACTCCTCCCACCATATTATGATGTTGCCCAAGTTTTGGGCTCGATCCGAAATCAATAGGTGTGAGAAATTGGACAATTCAAGTTCAACGGCAGTTCGTTCCAAACTGGAGTGGTTGGTGTATTCCATACTTCTAGCGATTGGATTTCACTCAAAACTCCCCAAATGACTCCTCCCACCATATTATGATGTTGCCCAAGTTTTGGGCTCGATCCGAAATCAATACGTGTTCCAAATTGGACAATTCAAGTTCAACGGAAGTTCGTTCCTAATTGGAGTGGTTGGGGTATTCCATACTTCTAGCAATTGGATTTCACTCAAAACTCACCAAATGACTCCTCCCACCATATTATGATGTTGCCCAAGTTTGGGGCTCGATCCGAAATCAATAGGTGTGAGAAATTGGACAATTCAAGTTCAACGGCAGTTCGTTCCTAATTTGAGTGGTTGGTGTATTGCATGCTTCTAGCGATTGGATTTCACTCAAAACTCACCAATTGAATCCTCCCACCATATTATGATGTTGCCCAAGTTTTGGGCTCCATCCGAAATCAATAGGTGTGAGAAATTGGACAATTCAATTCAACGGCAGTTCGTTCCAAACTGGAGTGGTTGGTGTATTCCATACTTCTAGCGATTGGATTTCACTCAAAACCCACCCAATGACTACTCCCACCATATTATGATGTTGCCCAAGTTTGGGGCTCGATCCGAAATCAATAGGTCTTCCAAATTGGACAATTCAAGTTCAACGGCAGTTCGTTCCTAATTGGAGTGGTTGGTGTATTCCGTACTTCTAGCGATTGGATTTCACTCAAAACTCACCAAATGACTCCTCCCACCATATTATGATGTTGCCCAAGTTTTTGGCTCGATCCGAAATCAATGGGTGTTCCAAATTGGACAATTCAAGTTCAACGGTAGTTCGTTCCTAATTGGAGTGGTTGGTGTATTCCATACTTCTAGCAACTGGATTTCACTCAAAACTCAACAAATGACTTCTCCCACCATATTATGATGTTGCCCAAGTTTTGGGCTCGATCAGAAATCAATACGTGTGAGAAATTGGATAATTCAATTTCAACGGCAGTTCGTTCCTAATTGGAGTGGTTGGTGTATTCCATACTTCTAGCGATTGGATTTCATTCAAAACTCACCAAATGACTCCTCCCACCATATTATGATGTTGCCCAAGTTTTGGGCTCAATCCGAATTCGATAGGTGTGAGAAATTGGTCAATTCAATTTCAACGACAGTTATTTCCTTATTGGAGTGGTTGGTGTATTCCATACTTCTAGCGATTGGATTTCACTCAAAACTCACCAAATGACTCCTCCCACCACATTATGATGTTGCCCAAGTTTTGGGCTCGATCCGAATTCAACAGGTGTGAGAAATTGGTCAATTCAATTTCAACGACAGTTCTTTCCTAATTGGAGTGGTTGGTGTATTCCATAATTCTAGAGATTGGATTTCTCTCAAAACTCACCAAATGACTCCTCCCACCATATTATGATGTTGCCCAAGGTTTGGGCTCGATCCGAAATCAATAGGTGTGAGAAATTGGACAATTGAAGTTCAACGGCAGTACGTCCCTAATTTGAGTGGTTGGGGTATTC
Source organism: Prunus avium (assembly GCF_965620075.1). Taxonomy (NCBI): domain Eukaryota; kingdom Viridiplantae; phylum Streptophyta; class Magnoliopsida; order Rosales; family Rosaceae; genus Prunus; species Prunus avium. The sequence goes on along the minus strand of NC_142286.1, from coordinate 20,879,690 downwards.
CATACTTCTAGCAATTGGATTTCACTCAAAACTCACCAAATGACTCCTCCCACCATATTATGATGTTGCCCAAGTTTGGGGCTCGATCCGAAATCAATAGGTGTTCCCAAATGGACAATTCTAGTTCAACGGCAGTTCGTTCCTAATTGGAGTGGTTGGTGTTTTCCATACTTCTAGCGATTGGATTTCACTCAAAACTCAACAAATGACTCCTCCCACCATATTATGATGTTGCCCAAGTTTTGGGCTCGATCAGAAATCAATACGTGTGAGAAATTGGATAATTGAATTTCAACGGCAGTTCGTTCCTAATTGGAGTGGTTGGTGTATTACATACTTCTAGCGATTGGATTTCCCTCAAAACTCACCAAATGACTCCTCCCACCATATTATGATGTTGCCCAAGTTTTGGGCTGATCTGAATTCGATAGGTGTGAGAAATTGGTCAATTCAATTTCAACGACAGTTCTTTCCGAATTGGAGTGGTTGGTGTATTCCATACTTCTAGGGATTGGATTTTACTCAAAACGCACCAAATGACTCCTCCCACCATATAATGACGTTGCCCAAGTTTTGGGCTCGATCCGAAATTAATAGGTGTTACAAATTGGACAATTCAAGTTCAACGGCAGTTCGTTCCTAATTGGAGTGGTTGGTGTATTCCATACTTCTAGCGATTGGATTTCACTCAAAACTCACCAAATCACTCCTCCCACGATATTACAATGTTGCCCAAGTTTTGGGCTCGATCCGAAATCAGTAGGTGTGAGAAATTGGACAATTCAATTTCAACGGCAGTTCGTTCCTAATTGGAGTGGTTGGTGTATTCCATACTTCTAGCGATTGGATTTCACTCATAGCTCACCAAATGACTGCTCCCACCATATTATGATGTTGCCCAAGTTTTGGGCTCGATCCGAAATCAATGGGTGTTCCAAATTGGACAATTCAAGTTCAACGGCAGTTCGTTCCTAATTGGAGTGGTTGGTGTATTCCATACTTCTAGCGATTGGATTTCACTCAAAACTCAACAAATGACTCCTCCCACCATATTATGATGTTGCCCAAGTTTTGGGCTCGATCAGAAATCAATACGTGTGAGAAATTGGATAACTCAACCTCAACGGCAGTTCGTTCCTAATTGGAGTGGTTGGTGTATTCCATACTTCTAGCGATTGGATTTCACTCAAAACTCACCAAATGACTCCTCCCACCATATTATGATGTTGCCCAAGTTTTGGGCTTGATCCGAAATCAATAGGTGTGACAAATTGGTCAATTCAAATTCAACGAAAGTTACTTCCTAATTGGAGTGGTTCGTGTATTTCATACTTCTAGCGATTGGATTTCACTCATAACTCACCAAATGATTCCTCCCACCATATTATGATGTTGCCCAAGTTTTGGGCTCGATCCGAATTCAGTACGTGTGAGAAATTGGACAATTCAATTTGAACGGCAGTTCGTTCCTAATTGGAGTGGTTGGTGTATTCCATACTTCTAGCGATTGGATTTCACTCATAACTCACCAAATGACTCCTCCCACCATATTATGATGTTGCCCAAGTTTTGGGCTCGGTCCGAATTCAATAGGTGTGAGAAATTGGTCAATTCAATTTCAACGACAGTTCTTTCCTAATTGGAGTGGTTGGTGTATTCCATACTTCTAGCGATTGGATTTCACTCAAAACTCACCAAATGACTCCTCCCACCATATTATGATGTTGCCCAAGTTTGGGGCTCGATCCGAAATCATTAGGTGTGAGAAATTGGACAATTCAAGTTCAACGGCAGTTCGTTCCTAATTGGAGTAGGTGGTGTATTTCATACTTCTAGCGATTGGATTTCACTCGAAACTCACCAAATGACTCCTCCCACCATATTATGATGTTGCCCACGTTTTGGGCTCGATCCGAAATCAATAGGTGTTCCAAATTGGAAAATTCAAGTATAACGGCAGTTCGTTCCTAACTGGAGTGGTTGGTGTATTCCATACATCTAGCGATTGGATTTCACTCAAAACTCACCAAATGACTCCTCCCACCATATTATGAAGTTGCCCAAGTATTGGGCTTGATCCGAAATCAATAGGTGTGAGAAATTGGTCAATTCAAATTCAACGAAAGTTACTTCCAAATTGGAGTGGTTGGTGTATTCCGTATATCTAGCGATTGGATTTTACTGAAAACTCACCAAATGACTCCTCCCACCATATTATGATGTTGCCCAAGTTTTGGTTTCGATCCGAATTCAATAGGTATGAGAAATTGGTCAATTCAATTTCAGCGACAGTTCTTTCCTAATTGGAGTGGTTAGTGCATTCCATACTTCTAGCGATTGGATTTCACTCAAAACTCACCAAATGACTCCAGCCACCATATTATGATGTTGCCCAAGTTTTGGGGTCGATCCGAAATCAATAGGTGTTCCAAATTGTTCAATTCAAGTTCAACGGCAGTTCGTTCCAAATTGGAGTGGTTGGTGTATTCCATAGTTCTGGCGATTGGATTTCACTCAAAAGTCACCAAATGACTCTTAGCACCATATTATGATTTTGCCCAAGTTTTGGGCTCGATCCGAAATCAATAGGTGTGAGAAATTGGACAATTCAAGTTCAACTGGAGTTCGTTCCTAACTGGAGTGGTTGGTGTATTCCATACTTCTAGCGATTGGATTTCACTCAAAACTCACCAAATGACTCCTCCCACCATATTATGATGTTGCCCATGTTTTGGGCTCGATCCGAAATCAGTACGTGTGAGAAATTGGACAATTCAATTTCAACGGAAGTTCGTTCCTAATTGGAGTGGTTGGTGTATTCCAAACTTCTAGCGATTGGATTTCACTCATAACTCACCAAATGACTCCTCCCACCATATTATGATGTTGCCCATGTTTTGGGCTCGATCCGAAATCAGTACGTGTGAGAAATTGGACAATTCAATTTCAACGGAAGTTCGTTCCTAATTGGAGTGGTTAGTGCATTCCATACTTCTAGCGATTGGATTTCATTCAAAACTCACCAAATGACTCCTGCCACCATATTATGATGTTGCCCAAGTTTTGGGGTCGATCCGAAATCAATAGGTGTTCCAAATTGTTCAATTCAAGTTCAACGGCAGTTCGTTCCAAATTGGAGTGGTTGGTGTATTCCATAGTTCTGGCGATTGGATTTCACTCAAAAGTCACCAAATGACTCTTAGCACCATATTATGATGTTGCCCAAGTTTTGGGCTCGATCCGAAATCAATAGGTGTTCCAAATTGGACAATTCAAGTTCAACGGCAGTTCGTTTCAAATTGGAGTGGTTGGTGTTTTCCATACTTCTAGCGATTGGATTTCACTCAAAACTCAGCAAATGACTCCTCCCTCCATATTATGATGTTGCCTAAGTTTTGGGCTCGATCCGAATTCAATAGCTGTGAGAAATTGGTCAATTCAATTTCAACGACAGTTCTTTCCTAATTGGAGTGGTTGGTGTATTCCGTACTTCTAGCGATTATATTTCACTCAAAACTCACCAAATGACTCCTCCCACCATATTATGATGTTGCCCAAGTTTTGGGCTCGATCCGAAAGCAATAGGTGTTCCAAATTGGACAATTCAAGTTCAACGGCAGTTCGTTCCAAACTGGAGTGGTTCGTGTATTCCATACTTCTAGGGATTGGATTTCACTCAAAACTCACCAAATGACTCTTCCCACCATATTATGTTGTTGCCCAAGTTTTGGGCTCGATCCGAAATCAATTGGTGTTCCAAATTGGACAATTCAAGTTCAACTGCAGTTCGTTCCTAATTGGAGTGGTTGGTGTATTCCATACTTCTAGCGATTATATTTCCCTCAAAACTCACCAAATGACTCCTCCCACCATATTATGTTGTTGCCCAAGTTTTGGGCTCGATCCGAAATGAATAGGTGTGAGAAATTGGTCAATTCAATTTCAACGACAGTTTGTTCCTAATTGGAGTGGTTGGTGTATTCCGTACTTCTAGCGATTGGATTTCACTCAAAACTCACCAAATGACTCCTCCCACCATATTATGATGTTGCCAAAGTTTTGGGCTCGATCCGAAATCAATAGGTGTGAGAAATTGGACAATTCAAGTTCAACGGCAGTTCGTTCCTAATTGGAGTGGTTGGTGTATTCCATACTTCTAGCGATTGGATTTCACTCAAAACTCTCCAAATGACTCCTCCCACCATATTATGATGTTGCCCAAGTTTTGGGCTCGATCCGAAATCAATAGGTGTTCCAAATTGGACAATTCAAGTTCAACGGCAGTTCGTTCCTAATTGGAGTGGTTGGTCTTTTCCATACTTCTAGCGATTGGATTTCACTCAAAACTCAGCAAATGACTCCACCCACCATATTACGATGTTGCCCAAGTTTTGTGCTCGATCCGAAATCAATAGGTGTGAGAAATTGGTCAATTCAATTTCAACGATAGTTTGTTCCTAATTGGAGTGGTTGGTGTATTCCATACTTCTAGCGATTGGATTTCACTCGAAACTCTCCAAATGACTCCTCCCACCATATTATAATGTTGCCCAACTTTTGGGCTCGATCCGAAATCAATAGGTGTGAGAAATTGGTCAATTCAATTTCAACGACAGTTCGTTCCTAATTGGAGTGGTCGGTGTATTCCATACGTCTAGCGTTGGATTTCACTCAAAACTCACCAAATGACTCCTCCCACTATATTATGTTATTGCCCAAATTTTGGGCTCGATCCGAAATCAATAGATGTTCCAAATTGGACAATTCAAGTTCAACGGCAATTCGTTCCTAATTGGAGTGGTTGGTGTATTCCATACTTCTAGCGATTGGATTTCACTCAAAACTCTCCAAATGACTCCTCCCACCATATTATGATGTTGCCCAAGTTTTGGGCTCGATCCGAAATGAATAGGTGTGAGAAATTGGTCAATTCAATTTCAACGACAGTTCGTTCCTAATTGGAGTGGTTGGTGTATTCCATACTTCTAGCGATTGGATTTCACTCAAAACTCACCAAATGACTCCTCCCACCATATTATGATGTTGCCAAAGTTTTGGGCTCGATCCGAAATCAATAGGTGTGAGAAATTGGACAATTCAAGTTCAACGGCAGTTCATTCCTAATTGGAGTGGTTGGTGTATTCCATACTTCTAGCGATTCGATTTCACTCAAAACTCTCCAAATGACTCCTCCCACCATATTATGATGTTGCCCAAGTTTTGGGCTCGATCCGAAATCAATCGGTTTTCCAAATTGGACAATTCAAGTTCAACGGCAGTTCGTTCCAAATTGGAGTGGTTGGTGTTTTCCATACTTCTAGCGATTGGATTTCACTCAAAACTCAGCAAATGACTCCTCCCTCCATATTATGATGTTGCCCAAGTTTTGGGCTCGATCCGAATTCAAAAGCTGTGAGAAATTGGTCAATTCAATTTCAACGACAGTTCTTTCCTAATTGGAGTGGTTGGTATATTCCGTACTTCTAGCGATTATATTTCACTCAAAACTCACCAAATGACTCCTCCCACCATATTATGATGTTGCCCAAGTTTTGGGCTCGATCCGAAATCAATAGGTGTTCCAAATTGGACAATTCAAGTTCAACGGCAGTTCGTTCGAAACTGGAGTGGTTCGTGTATTCCATACTTCTAGGGATTGAATTTCACTCAAAACTCACCAAATGACTCTTCCCACCATATTATGTTGTTGCCCAAGTTTTGGGCTCGATCCGAAATCAATTGGTGTTCCAAATTGGACAATTCAAGTTCAACGGCAGTTCGTTCCTAATTGGAGTGGTTGGTGTATTCCATACTTCTAGCGATTATATTTCACTCAAAACTCACAAAATCACTCAAAACTCACAAAATGACTCCTCCCACCATATTATGATGTTGCCCAAGTTTTGGGCTCGATCCGAAATCAATAGGTGTGAGAAATTGGTCAATTCAATTTCAACGTCAGTTCGTTCCTAATTGGAGTGGTTGGTGTATTCCATACTTCTAGCGATTGGATTTCACTCAAAACTCACCAAACGACTCCTCCCACCATATTATGATGTTGCCCAAGTTTTGGTCTCGACCCGAAATCAATAGGTGTGAGAAATTGGACAATTCAAGTTCAACGGCAGTTCGTTCCTAATTGGAGTGGTTGGTGTATTCCATACTTCTAGCGATTGGATTTCACTCAAAACTCTCCGAATGACTCCTCCCACCATATTATGACGTTGCCCAAGTTTTGGGCTCGATCCGAAATCAATAGGTGTTCCAAATTGGACAATTCAAGTTGAACGGCAGTTCGTTCCTAATTGGAGTGGTTGGTCTTTTCCATACTTCTAGCGATTGGATTTCACTCAAAGCTCAGCAAATGACTCCTCCCTCCATATTATGATGTTGCCCAAGTTTTGGGGTCGATCCGAATTCAGTAGGTGTGAGAAATTGGACAATTCAAGTTCAACGGCAGTTCGTTCCTAATTGGAGTGGTTGGTGTATTCCATACTTCTAGCGATTGGATTTCACACAAAACTCACCAAATGACTCCTCCCACCAAATTATGATGTTGCCCAAGTTTTGGGGTCGATCCGAAATCAATAGGTGTTCCAAATTGGACAATTCAAGTTCAACGGCAGTTCGTTCCAAATTGGAGTGGTTGGTGTATTCCATAGTTCTGGCGATTGGATTTCACTCAAAACTCACCAAATCACTCTTACCGCCATATTATGATGTTGCCCAAGTTTTGGGTTCGATCCGAAATCAATAGGTGTGAGAAATTGGACAATTCAAGTTCAACGGCAGTTCGTTCCTAATTGGAGTGGTTGGTGTATTCCATACTTCTAGCGATTCGATTTCACTCAAAACTCTCCAAATGACTCCTCCCACCATATTATGATGTTGCCCAAGTTTTGGGCTCGTTCCGAAATGAATAGATGTGAGAAATTGGTCAATTCAATTTCAACGACAGTTCGTTCCTAATTGGAGTGGTTGGTGTATCCCATACTTCTAGCGATTGGATTTCACTCAAAACTCAACAAATGACTCCTCCCACCATATTATGATGTTGCCCAAGTTTGGGGCTCGACCCGAAATCAGTAGGTGTGAGAAATTGGACAATTCAAGTTCAACGGCAGTTCGTTCCTAATTGGAGTGGTTGGTGTATTACATACTTCTAGCGATTGGATTTCACTCAAAACTCACCAAATGACTACTCCCACCATATTATGATGTCGCCCAAGTTTTGGGCTCGATCCGAAATCAATAGGTGTGAGAAATTGGACAATTCAAGTTCAACGGCAGGTCGTTCCTAATTGCAGTGGTTGGTGTATTCCATAGTTCTAGCGATTGGATTTCACTCAAAGCTCAGCAAATGACTCCTCCCTCCATATTATGATGTTGCCCAAGTTTTGGGCTCGATCCGAATTCAATAGGTGTGAGAAATTGGTCAATTCAATTTCAACGACAGTTCTTTCCTAATTGGACTGGTTGGTGTATTCCGTACTTCAAGCGATTGGATTTCACTCAAAACTCACCAAATGACTCCTCCCACCATATTATGATGTAGCCCAAGTTTTGGGCTCGATCCGAGTTCAATAAGTGTGAGAAATTGGTCAATTCAATTTCAACGGCAGTTCGTTCCTAATTGGAGTGGTTGGTGTATTCCATACTTCTAGCGATTGGATTTCACTCAAAACTCACCAAATGACTCCTCCCACCATATTATGATGTTGCCCAAGTTTTGGGCTCGATCCAAAATCAATAGGTGTGAGAAATTGCACAATTCAAGTTCAACGGCAGGTCGTTCCTAATTGCAGTGGTTGGTGTATTCCATACTTCTAGCGATTGGATTTCACTCAAAGCTCAGCAAATGACTCCTCCCTCCATATTATGATGTTGCCCAAGTTTTGGGCTCGATCCGAATTCAATAGGTGTGAGAAATTGGTCAATTCAATTTCAACGACAGTTCTTTCCTAATTGGACTGGTTGGTGTATTCCGTACTTCAAGCGATTGGATTTCACTCAAAACTCACCAAATGACTCCTCCCACCATATTATGATGTTGCCCAAGTTTTGGGCTCGATCCGAGTTCAATAAGTGTGAGAAATTGGTCAATTCAATTTCAACGATAGTTTGTTCCTAATTGGAGTGGTTGGTGTATTCCATACTTCTAGCGATTGGATTTCACTCGAAACTCTCCAAATGACTCCTCCCACCATATTATAATGTTGCCCAAGTTTTGGGCTCGATCCGAAATCAATAGGTGTGAGAAATTGGTCAATTCAATTTCAACGACAGTTCGTTCCTAATTGGAGTGGTCGGTGTATTCCATACGTCTAGCGTTTGGATTTCACTCAAAACTCACCAAATGACTCCTCCCACTATATTATGTTATTGCCCAAGTTTTGGGCTCGATCCGAAATCAATAGATGTTCCAAATTGGACAATTCAAGTTCAACGGCAATTCGTTCCTAATTGGAGTGGTTGGTGTATTCCATACTTCTAGCGATTGGATTTCACTCAAAACTCACCAAATGACTCCTCCCACCATATTATGATGTTGCCCAAGTTTTGGGCTCGATCCGAAATGAATACGTGTTCCAAATTGGACAATTCAAGTTCAACGGCAGTTCGTTCCTAACTGGAGTGGTTGGTGTATTCCATACTTCTAGCGATTGGATTTCACTCAAAACTCACCAAATGACTCCTCCCACCATATTATGATGTTGCAAAAGTTTTGGGCTCGATCCGAAATCAATAGGTGTGAGAAATTGCACAATTCAAGTTCAACGGCAGTTCGTTCCTAATTGGAGTGGTTGGTGTATTCCATACTTCTAGCAATTTGATTTCACTCTAAACTCATCAAATGACTCCTACCACCATATTATGATGTTGCCCAAGTTTTGGGCTCGATCCGAAATCAATAGGTGTTCCAAATTGGACAATTCAAGTTCAACGGCAGTTCGTTCCTAATTGGAGTGGTTGGTGTATTCCATACTTCAAGCGATTAGATTTCACTCAAAACTGACCAAATGACTCCTCCCACCATATTATGATGTTGCCCAAGTTTTGGGCTCGATCCGAAATCAATAGGTGTTCCAAATTGGACAATTCAAGTTCAACGGCAGTTCGTTCCTAATTGGAGTGGTTGGTGTATTCCACACTTCTAGCGATCGGATTTCACTCAAAACTCACCAAATGACTCCTCCCACCATATTAAGTTGTTGCCCAAGTTTTGGGCTCGATCCGAAATGAATACGTGTTCCAAATTGGACAATTCAAGTTCAACGGCAGTTCGTTCCTAACTGGAGTGGTTGGTGTATTCCATACTTCTAGCGATTGGATTTCACTCAAAACTCACCAAATGACTCCTCCCACCATATTATGATGTTGCCCAAGTTTTGGGCTCGATCCGAAATCAATAGGTGTTCGAAATTGGACAATTCAAGTTCAACGGCAGGTTGTTGCGTAGATACAGCTGCACCAAAATGGATTCAGCTGCATCCTCAACTTGTGATACTCGCAAGTGCACGAGCCGTTCGGTAGTATAGCGTATGTAAGTGCGAGGTCGATCCCACGAGGATTGGTGATTGAATGATTCAATTCATTTTCCCTACACAAAACAGAAATGAAAAAGAAGGGAAATAAATAAAATAAGGAAGAAAGAAAATAACTAACTCAAGCAGATAAGTTCCCAAGTTCAATTAGATTAACGGATTGATTCTAGCTAATGTATGATTAAGCCATGGTGTGTGGTCATAACCTTGTGTTCCTAATTCCCTAATTTGATCATTTGTTGTCTAACCTAAAATTAAGCATTAGGAACCCATTAAGCATAGAAGAACAATTTAAACAACCAAGCATGTATCTAATCCCTGTTGTCGAATGTCCATACATACTCTTCCTATTCATAGTTCAATTCGAATTAAAGCATGGTGTATACTCTTAATTCAAACCAAGATAGCTAACATGCAAGCCTTAATGGTGATCAATCATTCAAACTAGCATATTAACTTATAAGCATAATGAATAAGAACATGAACCATAATTGAAACTTGGAAACTAATCAAACTTGAGACTAAAGAAAAGAATTTACATAATGAAAAGTAAAGTGGAACTAAGAAAAACTTAAGGAAAATTTCAACACAAAAGATTTCATTACAACAATTGAAAACTAGAAAGAGAAACTAAGAGAATTTGAGGGAGAGAAGGGAAGGGAGCTCTAGAGAAGTGTTTGAGAGCTCCCCCCCTTGGGGTGTGTTTACAAGCTTAGAGAACTTCCCTATTTATAGGCCTAGGGGAAGTGAAAATCTGAATTCAATATGGCTAATGCATACAACACTTGTTTTATAAAATCTGAAATGGTTGATGCACTTGTATTAGAAAATCTAAATTGGGTGATGCACTTGTATTAGAAAATCTTGAATTGGTTGATGCACTTCACCAATAGATCCCACCAGCAGCCCTAGCTCATCTTCATGTCACCATGACCAAGCTTCCAACCAGAAATGATAGCTCATACCTAGCTCACCATGACCAAGCATCCAACCAGCACATGCTGAGGTCAGCATGACCAGCTACTTCAAGGGCTTACAACTTGGGCTTCCCTTAAGCAAATTAAGACTTTAAGCACTCAAACTTGAAGTGCAGAATGTCTTCTTTCCAGCCATATATCATTTGGGCCAATCCAAGGTCGGAGGAGGAAGTTAAGGCCAAAACGAATTGCTAACTCATTTTCCGCGCTGATAAGATCCATCCTGAGCATGGTTCTGTGTTTGCTAGGTAACAGACTCCACAATTATCCAATGGGGCTGAATTTTGGATATGTTATAGTACACACCCATTGGAACAACTTTCATGAAGAATGTTGCCTCATCCGAGCTATGTAGGTTGCTGAAACAAGGCTTGACATATGACCTACGAAACTGGACTGGCAGGGGGCTGTAGCCAAAATGAGTTTGTCTTTAAGCTCTTCATCCATTCATCCAAATTAGGCCTTAACATGCTTGAATTGCATGAATTATGCTCTCTAAAGCCATCATTATTACCTAAAGCTCAATGAACTGAAAGATAAACACAAAAAGGATTAAAAGCACAAGTTTAACTCAAAAACATAACCAAATCATTAGCTAGAAGGGTACAAAATGATATACAATTATGAACCGATCACAGGTCGTTCCTAATTGCAGTGGTTGGTGTATTCCATACTTCTAGCGATTGGATTTCACTCAAAACTCAATAAATGACTCCTCCCACTATATTATGATTTTGCCCAAGTTTTGGGCTCGATCCGAAATCAATAGATGTTCCAAATTTGACAATTGAAGTTCAACGGCAGTTCGTTCCTAATTGGAGTGGTTGGTGTATTCTATACTTCTAGCGATTGGATTTCACTCAAAACTCACCAAATGACTCCTCCCACCATATTATGATGTTGCCCAAGTTTTGGGCTCGATCCGAAATCAATAGATGTTCCAAATTGGACAATTCAAGTTCAACGGCAGTTCGTTCCTAATTGGAGTGGTTGGTGTATTCCATACTTCTAGCGATTGGATTTCACTCAAAACTCACCAAATGACTCCTCCCACCATATTATGATGTTGCCCAAGTTTTGGGCTCGATCCGAAATCAATAGATGTTCCAAATTGGACAATTCAAGTTCAACGGCAGTTCGTTCCTAATTGGAGTGGTTGGTGTATTCTATACTTCTAGCGATTGGATTTCACTCAAAACTCACCAAATGACTCCTCCCACCATATTATGATGTTGCCCAAGTTTTGGGCTCGATCCGAAATCAATAGATGTTCCAAATTGGGCAATTCAAGTTCAACGGCAGTTCGTTCCTAATTGGAGTGGTTGGTGTATTCCATACTTCTAGCGATTGGATTTCACTCAAAACTCACCAAATGACTCCTCCCACCATATTATGATGTTGCCCAAGTTTTGGGCTCGATCCGAAATCAATAGGTGTGAGAAATTGGACAATTCAAGTTCAACGGCAGTTCGTTCCTAATTGGAGTGGTTGGTGTATTCCATACTTCTAGCGATTGGATTTCACTCAAAACTCACCGAATGACTCCTCCCACCATATTATGATGTTGCCCAAGTTTTGGGCTCGATCCGAAATCAATAGGTGTTCCAAATTGGACAATTCAAGTTCAACGGCAGTTCGTTCCTAATTGGAGTGGTTGGTCTATTCCATACTTCTAGCGATTGGATTTCGCTCAAAACTCACCAAATGACTCCTCCCACCATATTATGATGTTGCCCAAGTTTTGGGCTCGATCCGAAATCAAAAGGTGTGTGAAATTGGACAATTCAAGTTCAACGGCAGCTCGTTCCTAATTGGAGTGGTTGGTGTATTCCATATTTCTAGCGATTGAATTTCACTCAAAACTAATCAAATGACTCCTCCCACCATATTATGATGTTGGCCAAGTTTTGGGGTCGATCCGAAATCAATAGGTGTTCCAAATTGGACAATTCAAGTTCAACGGCAGTTCGTTCCTAACTGGAGTGGTTGGTGTATTCCATACTTCTAGCGATTGGATTTCACACAAAACTCACCAATTGACTCCTCCCACCATATTATGATGTTGTCCAAGTTTTGGGCTCCATCCGAAATCAATAGGTGTTCCAAATTGGACAATTCAAGTTCAACGGTAGTTCGTTCCAAGGTGGAGTGGTTGGTGTATTCCATACTTCTAGCGATTGGATTTCACTCAAAACTCACCAAATGACTCCTCCCACCATATTATGATGTTGCCCAAGTTTTGGGCTCGATCCGAAATCAATAGGTGTTCCAAATGGGACAATTCAACTTCAACGGCAGTTCGTTCCTAATTGGAGTGGTTGGTGTATTCCATATTTCTAGCGATTGGATTTCACTCAAAACTCACCAAACGACTCCTCCCACCATATTATGTTGTTGCCCAAGTTTTGGGCTCGATCCGAAATCAATAGGTCCGAGAAATTGGTCAATTCAATTTCAACGACCGTTCGTTCCTAATTGTAGTGGTTGGTGTATTCCGTACGTCTAGCGATTGGATTTCACTCAAAACTCACCAAATGACTCCTCCCACAATATTATGATGTTGCCCAAGTTTTGGGCTCGATCCGAAATCAATAGGTGTTCCAAATTGGACAATTCAAGTTCAACGGCAGTTCGTTCCTAGTTGGGGCGGTTGGTGTATTTCGTACTTCTAGCGATTGGATTTCACTCAAAACTCACCAATTGACTCCTCCCACCATATTATGATGTTGCCCAAGTTCGGGGCTCGATCCGAAATCGATAGGTGTGAGAAATTGGACAATTCAAGTTCAACGGCAGTTCGTTCCTAATTGGAGTGGTTGGTCTATTCCATACTTCTAGCGATTGGATTTCACTCAAAACTCACCAAATGACTGCTCCCACCATATTATGATGTTGCCCAAGTTTTGGGCTCGATCTGAAATCAATAGGTGTTCCAAATTGGACAATTCAAGTTCAACGGCAGTTCGTTCCTAGTTGGGGCGGTTGGTGTATTTCGTACTTCTAGCGATTGGATTTCACTCAAAACTCACCAATTGACTCCTCCCACCATATTATGATGTTGCCCAAGTTCGGGGCTCGATCCGAAATCGATAGGTGTGAGAAATTGGACAATTCAAGTTCAACGGCAGTTCGTTCCTAATTGGAGTGGTTGGTCTATTCCATACTTCTAGCGATTGGATTTCACTCAAAACTCACCAAATGACTCCTCCCACCATATTTTGATGTTGCCCAAGTTTTGGGCTCGATCCGAAATCAAAAGGTGTGTGAAATTGGACAATTCAAGTTCAACGGCAGTTCGTTCCTAACTGGAGTGGTTGGTGTATTCCATACTTCTAGCGATTGGATTTCTCTCAAAACTCACCACTTGACTCCTCCCACCATATAATGATGTTGTCCAAGTTTTGGGCTCGATCCGAAATCAATAGGTGTTCCAAATTGGACAATTCAAGTTCAACAGCAGTTCGTTCCTAATTGGAGTGGTTGGTGTATTCCATACTTCTAGCGATTGGATTTCACTCAAAACTCACCAAACAACTCCTCCCACCATATTATGCTGTTGCCCAAGTTTGGGGCTCGATCCGAAATCAATAGGTGTTCCAAATTGGACAATTCAAGTTCAACGGCAGTTCGTTCCTAACTGGAGTGGTTGGTGTATTCCATACTTCTAGCGATTGGATTTCTCTCAAAACTCACCAATTGACTCCTCCCACCATATAATGATGTTGTCCAAGTTTTGGGCTCGATCCGAAATCAATAGATGTTCCAAATTAGACAATTCAAGTTCAACGGCAGTTCGTTCCTAATTGGAGTGGTTGGTGTATTCCATACTTCTAGCGATTGGATTTCACTCAAAACTCACCAAATGACTCCTCCCACCATATTATCATGTTGCCCAAGTTTTGGGCTCGATCCGAAATCAATAGGTGTTCCAAATTGGACAATTCAAGTTCAACGGCAGTTCATTCCTAACTGGAGTGGTTGGTGTATTCCATACTTCTAGCGATTGGATTTCTCTCAAAACTCACCAATTGACTCCTCCCACCATATAATGATGTTGTCCAAGTTTTGGGCTCGATCCGAAATCAATAGGTGTTCCAAATTGGACAATTCAAGTTCAACAGCAGTTCGTTCCTAATTGGAGTGGTTGGTGTATTCCATACTTCTAGCGATTGGATTTCACTCAAAACTCACCAAACAACTCCTCCCACCATATTATGCTGTTGCCCAAGTTTGGGGCTCGATCCGAAATCAATAGGTGTGAGAAATTGGACAATTCAAGTTCAACGGCAGTTCGTTCCAAATTGGAGTGGTTGGTGTATTCCATACTTCTAGCGATTGGATTTCACTCAAAACTCACAAAATGACTCCTCCCACCATATTATGATGTTGCCCAAGTTTGGGGCTCGATCCGAAATCAATAGGTGTGAGAAATTGGACAATTCAAGTTCAACGGCAGTTCGTTCCTAATTGGAGTGGTTGGTGTATTCCATACATCTAGCGATTGGATTTCACTCAAAATTCACCAAATGACTCCTCCCACGATATTATGATGTAGCCCAAGTTATGGGCTCGATCCAAAATCAATAGGTGTGAGAAATTAGACAATTCAAGTTCAACGGAAGTTCGTTCCTGATTGTAGTGGTTGGTGTATTCCATACTTCTAGCGATTGGATTTCACTCAAAACTCACCAAACGACTCTTCCCACCATATTATGCTGTTGCCCAAGTTTGGGGCTCGATCCGAAATCAATAGGTGTGAGAAATTGGACAATTCAAGTTGAACGGCAGTTCGTTCCTAATTGGAGTGGTTGGTGTATTCCATACTTCTAGCGATTTGATTTCACTCAAAACTCACCAAATGACTTCTCCCACCATATTATGATGTTGCCCAGGTTTGGGGCTCGATCCGAAATCAATAGCTGTGAGAAATTGGACAATTCTAGTTCAACAGCAGTTCGTTCCTAATTGGAGTGGTTGGTGTATTCCATACTTCTAGCGATTGGATTTCACTCAAAACTCACCAAAATGACTCCACCCACCATATTATGATGTTGCCCAAGTTTTGCGCTCGATCCGAAATCAATAGGTGTTCCAAATTGGACAATTCAAGTTCAACGGCAGTTCGTTCCTAATTGGAGTGGTTGGTGTATTCCATACTTCTAGCGATTGGATTTCACTCAAAACTCACAAAACGACTCCTCCCACCATATTATGATGTTGCCCAAGTTTTGGGCTCGATCCGAAATCAATAGGTGCGAGAAATTGGTCAATTCAATTGCAACGACAGTTTGTTCCTAATCGGAGTAGTTTTTGTATTCCGTACTTCTAGCGTTTGGATTTCACTCAAAACTCACAAAACGACTCCTCCCACCATATTATGATGTTGCCCAAGTTTTGGGCTCGATCCGAAATCAATAGGTGTGAGAAATTGGTCAATTCAATTTCAACGACAGTTCGTTCCTAATCGGAGTAGTTGTTGTATTCCATACTTCTAGCGATTGGATTTCACTCAAAACTCACCAAATGATTCCACCCACGATATTATGATGTTGCCCAAGTTTTGGGCTCGATTCGAAATCCATAAGTGTGAGAAATTGGACAAGTCAAGTTCAACGGCAGTTCGTTCCTAATTGGAGTGGTTGGTGTATTCCATACTTCTAGCGATTGGATTTCACTCAAAAATCACCGAGTGACTCCTCCCACCATATTATGTTGTTGCGCAAGTTTGGGGCTCGATCCGAAATCAATAGGTGTGAGAAATTGGACAAGTCAAGTTCAACGGCAGTTCGTTCCTAATTGGAGTGGTTGGTGTATTCCATACTTCTAGCGATTGGATTTCACTCAAAACTCACCAAATGACTCCTTCCACCATATTATGATGTTGCCCAAGTTTTGGGCTCGATCCGAAATCAATAGGTGTTCCAAATTGGACAATTCAAGTTCAACGGCACTTCGTTCCTAATTGGAGTGGTTGGTGTATTCCTTACCTCTAGCGATTGTATTTCACTCAAAACTGACCAAATGACTCCTCCCACCATATTATGATGTTGCACAAGGTTGGGGTTCGATCCGAAATCAATAGGTGTGAGAAATTGGACAAGTCAAGTTCAACGGCAGTTCGTTCCTAATGGGAGTGGTTGGTGTATTCCATACTTCTAGCGATTGGATTTCACTCAAAACTCACCAAATGACTCCTCCCACCACATTATGTTGTTGCCGAAGTTTTGGGCTCGATCCGAAATCAATAGGTATTCGAAATTGGACAATTCAAGTTCAACGGCAGTTCGTTCCTAATTGGAGTGGTTGGTGTATTCCATACTTCTAGCGATTGGATTTCACTCAAAACTCACCAAATGACTCCTCCCACCATATTATGATGTTGCCCAAGTTTTGGGCTCGATCCGAAATCAATAGGTGTGAGAAATTGGACAATTCAAGTTCAACGGCAGTTCGTTCCCAATTGGAGTGGTTGGTGTATTCCATACTTCTAGCGATTGGATTTCACTCAAAACTCACCAAATAACTCCACCCACCATATTATGATGTTGCCCAAGTTTTGGGCTCGATCCGAAATCAATAGGTGTTCCAAATTGGACAATTCAAGTTCAACGGCACTTCGTTCCTAATTGGAGTGGTTGGTGTATTCCGTAGCTCTAGCGATTGGATTTCACTCAAAACTCACCAAATGACTCCTCCCACCATATTATGATGTTGCACAAGTTTGGGGTTCGATCCGAAATCAATAGGTGTGAGAAATTGGACAATTCAAGTTCAACGGAAGTTCGTTCCTGATTGTAGTGGTTGGTGTATTCCATACTTCTAGCGATTGGATTTCACTCAAAACTCACCAAATGACTCCTCCCACCATATTATGATGTTGCCCAAGTTTTGGGCTCGATCCGAAATCAATAGGTGTTCGAAATTGGACAATTCAAGTTCAACGGCAGTTCGTTCCTAATTGGAGTGGTTGGTGTATTCCATACTTCTAGCGATTGGATTTCACTCACCAAATGACTCCACCCACCGTATTATGATGTTGCCCAAGTTTGGGGCTCGATCCGTAATCAATAGGTGTTCGAAATTGGACAATTCAAGTTCAACGGCAGTTCGTTCCAAATTGGAGTGGTTGGTGTATTCCATACTTCTAGCGATTGGATTTCACTAAAAACTCACCAAATGACTCCTCCCACCATGTTATGATGTTGCCCAAGTTTTGGGCTCGATCCGAAATTAATAGCTGTTCCAAATTAGACAATTCAAGTTCAACGGCAGTTCGTTCCTAATTGGAGTGGTTGGTGTATTCCATACTTCTAGCGATTGGATTTCACTCAAAACTCACCAAAATGACTCCTCCCACCATATTATGATGTTGCCCAAGTTTTGGGCTCGATCCGAAATCAATAGGTGTTCCAAATTGGACAATTCAAGTTCAACGGTAGTTCGTTCCTAATTGGAGTGGTTGGTGTATTCCGTACTTCTAGCGATCGGATTTCACTCAAAACTCACCAAAATGACTCCTCCCGCCATATTATGATGTTGCCCAAGCTTTTGTTTCGATCCGAAATCAATAGGTGTGAGAAATTGGACAATTCAAGTTCAACGGCAGTTCGTTTCTAATTGGAGTGGTTGGTGTATTCCATACTTCTAGCAATTGGATTTCACTCAAAACACACCAAAATGACTCCTCCCACCATATTATGATGTTGCTCAAGCTTTTGGCTCGATCCGAAATCAATAGGTGTGAGAAATTGGACAATTCAAGTTCAACGGCAGTTCGTTCCTAATTGGAGTGGTTGGTGTATTCCATACTTTTGGCGATTGAATTTCACTCAAAACTAACCAAATGACTCCTCCCACCATATTATGATGTTGCCCAAGTTTTGGGCTCGATCCGAAATCAATAGGAGTTCCGAATTGGACAATTCAAGTTCAACGGCAGTTCGTTCCTAATTGGAGTGGTTGGTGTATTCCATACTTATAGCGATTGGATTTCACTCAAAACTCACCAAATGACTCCTTCCACCATATTATGTTGTTGCCCAAGTTTTGGGTTCGATCCGAAATCAATAGGTGTTCCAAATTGGACAATTCAAGTTCAACGGCAGTTCGTTCCTAATTGGAGTGGTTGGTGTATTCCATACTTCTAGCGATTGGATTTCACTCAAAACTCAACAAATGACTCCTCCCACCATATTATGATGTTGCCCAAGTTTTGGGCTCGATCCGAAATAAATAGGTGTTCCAAATTGGACAATTAATGTTCAACGGCAGTTCGTTCCTAATTGGAGTGCTTGGTGTATTCCATACTTCTAGCGATTGGATTTCACTCAAAACTCACCAAATGACTCCTCCCAGCATCTTATGATGTTGCCCAAGTTTTGGGCTCGATCCGAAATCAATAGGTGTTCCAAATTGGACAATTCAAGTTCAACGGCAGTTCGTTCCTAATTAGAGTGGTTGGTGTATTCCGTACTTCTAGCGATTGGATTTCACTCAAAACTCACCAAAATGACTCCTCCCACCATATTATGATGTTGCCCAAGCTTTTGTTTCGATCCGAAATCAATAGGTGTGAGAAATTGGACAATTCAAGTTCAACGGCAGTTCGTTCCTAATTGGAGTGGTTGGTGTATACCATACTTCTAGCGATTGGATTTCGCACAAAACTCACCAAATGACTCCTCCCACCAAATGATGATGTTGCCCAAGTTTTGGGCTCGATCCGAAATCAATAGGTGTTCCAAATTGGACAATTCAAGTTCAACGGTAGTTCTTTCCTAATTGGAGTGGTTGGTGTATTCCATACTTCTAGCAATTGGATTTCACTGAAAACTCACCAAATGACTCCTCCCACCGTATTACGATGTTGCACAAGTTTGGGGTTCGATCCGAAATCAATAGGTGTTCCAAATTGGACAATTCAAGTTCACCGGCAGTTCGTTCCAAATTGGAGTGGTTGGTGTATTCCATACTTCTAGAGATTGAATTTCACTCAAAACTCACCAAAATGACTCCCCCCACCATATTATGATGTTGCCCAAGTTTTGGGCTCGATCCGAAATCAATAGGTGTTCGACATTGGACAATTCAAGTTCAACGGCAGTTCGTTCCTAATTGGAGTGGTTGGTGTATTCCATACTTCTAGCGATTGGATTTCACTCAAAAATCACCAAATGACTCCTCCCACCATATTATGATGTTTCCCAAGTTTTGGGCTCGATCCGAAATCAATAGGTGTGAGAAATTGGACAATTCAAGTTCAACGGCACTTCCTTCCTAATTGGGGTGGTTGGTGTATTCCATACTTCTAGCGGTTGGATTTCACTCAAAACTCACCAAAATGACTCCTCCCACCATATTATGATGTTGCCCAAGTTTTGGACTCGATCCGAAATCAATAGGTGTTCGAAATTGGACAATTCAAGTTCAACGGCAGTTCGTTCCTAATTGGGGTGGTTGGTGTATTCCATACTTCTAGCGATTGGATTTCACTCAAAACTCACCAAATGACTCCTCCCACCATATTATGACGTTGCCCAAGTTTTGGGCTCGATCCGAAATCAATAGGTGTGAGAAATTGGACAATTCAAGTTCAACAGCAGTTCGTTCCTAATTGGAGTGGTTGGTGTATTCCATACTTCTAGCGATTGGATTTCGTACAAAACTCACCAAATGACTCCTCCCACCAAATGATGATGTTGCCCAAGTTTTGGGCTCGATCCGAAATCAATAGGTGTTCCAAATTGGACAATTCAAGTTCAACGGCAGTTCTTTCCTAATTGGAGTGGTTGGTGTATTCCATACTTCTAGCAATTGGATTTCACTCAAAACTAACCAAATGACTCCTCCCACCATATTACGACGTTGCCCAAGTTTTGGGATCGATCCGAAATCAATAGGTGTGAGAAATTGGACAATTCAAGTTCAACGGCAGTTCGTTCCTAATTGGAGTGGTTGGTGTATTCCGTACTTCTAGCGATTGGATTTCACTCAAAACTCACCAAATGACTCCTCCCAGCATATTATGATGTTGCCCAAGTTTTGGGCTCGATCCGAAATCAATAGGTGTGAGAAATTGGACAATTCAAGTTCAACGGCAGTTCGTTCCTAATTGGGGTGGTTGGTGTATTCCGTACTTCTAGCGATTGGATTTCACTCAAAACTCACCAAATGACTCCTCCGACCATATTATGATGTTGCCCAAGTTTTGGGCTCAATCCGAAATCAATAGGTGTGAGAAATTGGACAATTCAAGTTCAACGGCAGTTCGTTCCTAATTGGGGTGGTTGGTGTATTCCATACTTCTAGCGATTGGATTTCACTCAAAACTCACCAAATGACTCCTCCTACCATATTATGATGTTGCCCAAGTTTTGGGCTCGATCTGAAATCAATAGATGTTCCAAATTGGACAATTCAAGTTCAACGGCAGTTCGTTCCTAATTGGAGTGGTTGGTGTATTCCATACTTCTAGCGATTTGATTTCACCCAAAACTTACCAAATGACCCCTCCCACCGTAGTATGATGTTGCACAAGTTTGGGGTTCGATCCGAAATCAAAAGGTGTGAGAAATTGGACAATTCAAGTTCAACGGCAGTTCGTTCCTAATTGGAGTGGTTGGTGTATTCCATACTTCTAGCGATTGGATTTCACTCAAACTCACCAAGTGACTCCTCCCACCATATTATGATGTTGCCCAAGTTTTGGGCTCGATCCGAAATCAATAGGTGTTCCAAATTGGACAATTCAAGTTCAACGGCAGTTCGTTCCTAATTGGAGTGGTTGGTGTATTCCATACTTCTAGCGATTGGATTTCACTCAAAAATCACCAAATGACTCCTCCCACCATATTATGATGTTTCCCAAGTTTTGGGCTCGATCCGAAATCAATAGGTGTGAGAAATTGGACAATTCAAGTTCAACGGCACTTCCTTCCTAATTGGGGTGGTTGGTGTATTCCATACTTCTAGCGGTTGGATTTCACTCAAAACTCACCAAAATGACTCCTCCCACCATATTATGATGTTGCCCAAGTTTTGGACTCGATCCGAAATCAATAGGTGTTCGAAATTGGACAATTCAAGTTCAACGGCAGTTCGTTCCTAATTGGGGTGGTTGGTGTATTCCATACTTCTAGCGATTGGATTTCACTCAAAACTCACCAAATGACTCCTCCCACCATATTATGACGTTGCCCAAGTTTTGGGCTCGATCCGAAATCAATAGGTGTGAGAAATTGGACAA
The DNA here is from genome assembly GCF_965620075.1 of Prunus avium. Lineage (NCBI taxonomy): Eukaryota > Viridiplantae > Streptophyta > Magnoliopsida > Rosales > Rosaceae > Prunus > Prunus avium. The sequence continues at coordinate 20,857,923 of NC_142286.1, read as the reverse complement.
TTCAAGTTCAACAGCAGTTCGTTCCTAATTGGAGTGGTTGGTGTATTCCATACTTCTAGCGATTGGATTTCGTACAAAACTCACCAAATGACTCCTCCCACCAAATGATGATGTTGCCCAAGTTTTGGGCTCGATCCGAAATCAATAGGTGTTCCAAATTGGACAATTCAAGTTCAACGGCAGTTCTTTCCTAATTGGAGTGGTTGGTGTATTCCATACTTCTAGCAATTGGATTTCACTCAAAACTAACCAAATGACTCCTCCCACCATATTACGACGTTGCCCAAGTTTTGGGATCGATCCGAAATCAATAGGTGTGAGAAATTGGACAATTCAAGTTCAACGGCAGTTCGTTCCTAATTGGAGTGGTTGGTGTATTCCGTACTTCTAGCGATTGGATTTCACTCAAAACTCACCAAATGACTCCTCCCAGCATATTATGATGTTGCCCAAGTTTTGGGCTCGATCCGAAATCAATAGGTGTTCCAAATTGGACAATTCAAGTTCAACGGCAGTTCGTTCCTAATTGGAGTGGTTGGTGTATTCCTTACTTCTAGCAATTGGATTTCACTCAAAACTACCCAAATGACTCCTCCCACCATATTATGATGTTGCCCAAGTTTTGGGCTCGATCCGAAATCAATAGGTGTGAAAAATTGGACAATTCAAGTTCAACGGCAGTTCGTTCCTAATTGGGGTGGTTGGTGTATTCCATACTTCTAGCGATTGGATTTCACTCAAAACTCACCAAATGACTCCTCCTACCATATTATGATGTTGCCCAAGTTTTGGGCTCGATCTGAAATCAATAGATGTTCCAAATTGGACAATTCAAGTTCAACGGCAGTTCGTTCCTAATTGGAGTGGTTGGTGTATTCCATACTTCTAGCGATTTGATTTCACCCAAAACTTACCAAATGACCCCTCCCACCGTAGTATGATGTTGCACAAGTTTGGGGTTCGATCCGAAATCAAAAGGTGTGAGAAATTGGACAATTCAAGTTCAACGGCAGTTCGTTCCTAATTGGAGTGGTTGGTGTATTCCATACTTCTAGCGATTGGATTTCACTCAAACTCACCAAGTGACTCCTCCCACCATATTATGATGTTGCCCAAGTTTTGGGCTCGATCCGAAATCAATAGGTGTTCGAAATTGGACAATTCAAGTTCAACGGCAGTTCGTTCCTAATTGGAGTGGTTGGTGTATCCCATACTTCTAGCGATTGGATTTCACTCAAAACTCACCAAAATGAATCCTCCCACCATATTATGTTGTTGCCCAAGCTTTTGGCTCGATCCGAAATCAATAGGTGTGAGAAATTGGACAATTCAAGTTCAACGGCACTTCGTTCCTAATTGGAGTTGTTGGTGTATTCCATACTTCTAGCGATTGGATTTCACTCAAAACTAACCAAATGACTCCTCCCACCATATTATGATGTTGCCCAAGTTTTGGGCTTGATCCGAAATTAATAGGTTTTCCAAATTGGACAATTGAAGTTCAACGGAAGTTCGTTCCTAATTGGAGTGGTTGGTGTATTCCATACTTCTAGCGATTGGATTTCACTCAAAACTCACCAAATGAGTCCTCCCACGGTATTATGATGTTGCACAAGTTTGGGGTTCGATCCGAAATCAATAGGTGTTCCAAATTGGACAATTGAAGTTCAACGGCAGTTCGTTCCTAGTTGGAGTGGTTGGTGTATCCCATACTTCTAGCGATTGGATTTCACTCAAAACTCGTCAAATGACTCCTCCCACCATATTATGATATTGCCCAAGTTTTGGGCTCGATCCGAACTCAATAGGTGTGAGAAATTGGACTATTCAAGTTCAACGGCAGTTCGTTCCTAATTGTGGTGGTTGGTGTATTCCATACTTTTAGCGATTGGATTTCACTCGAAAATCACCAAATGACTCCCCCCACCATATAATGATGTTACCCAAGTTTGGGGTTCGATCCGAAATCAATAGGTGCGGGAAATTGGACAATTCAAGTTCAACGGCAGTTCGTTCCTAATTGGAGTGGTTGGTGTATTCCATACTTCTAGCGATTGGATTTCGCACAAAACTCACGAAATGACTCCTCCCACCATATTATGATGTTGCCCAAGTTTTGGGCTCGATCCGAAATCAATAGGTGCGAGAAATTGGACAATTCAAGTTCAACGGCAGTTCGTTCCCAATTGGAGTGGTTAGTGTATTCCATACTTCTAGCCATTGGATTTCACTCAAAACTCACCAAATGACTCCTCCCACCATATTATGATGTTGCCCAAGTTTTGGGCTCGATCCGAAATCAATAGGTGTTCAAAATAGGACAATTCAAGTTCAACGGCAGTTCGTTCCTAATTGTAGTGGTTGGTGTATTCCATACTTCTAGCAATTGGATTTCACTCAAAACTCACCAAATGACTCCTCCCACCATATTATGATGTTGCCCAAGTTTGGGGTTCGATCCGAAATCAAAAGGTTCGGGAAATTGGACAATTCAAGTTCAACGGCAGTTCGTTCCTAATTGCAGTGGTTGGTGTATTCCATACTTCTAGCGATTGGATTTCAGTCAAAACTCACCAAATGACAACTCCCACCATATTATGATGTTGCCCAAGTTTTGGGCTCGATCCGAAATCAATAGGTGTTCCAAATTGGACAATTCAAGTTCAACGGCAGTTCGTTCCTAATTGGAGGGGTTGGTGTATTCCATACTTCTAGCGATTGGATTTCACTCAAAACTAACCAAATGACTCCTCCCACCATATTATGATGTTGCCCAAGTTTTGGGCTCGATCCGAAATCAATAGGTGTTCCAAATTGGACAATTCAAGTTCAACGGCAGTTCGTTCCTAATTGGAGTGGTTGGTGTATCCCATACTTTTAGCGATTGGATTTCACTCAAAACTCACCAAAATGAATCCTCCCACCATATTATGTTGTTGCCCAAGCTTTTGGCTCAATCCGAAATCAATAGGTGTGAGAAATTGGACAATTCAAGTTCAACGGCACTTCGTTCCTAATTGGAGTTGTTGGTGTATTCCATACTTCTAGCGATTGGATTTCACTCAAAACTAACCAAATGACTCCTCCCACCATATTATGATGTTGCCCAAGTTTTGGGCTTGATCCGAAATTAATAGGTTTTCCAAATTGGACAATTGAAGTTCAACGGAAGTTCGTTCCTAATTGGAGTGGTTGGTGTATTCCATACTTCTAGCGATTGGATTTCACCCAAAACTCACCAAATGAGTCCTCCCACGGTATTATGATGTTGCACAAGTTTGGGGTTCGATCCGAAATCAATAGGTGTTCCAAATTGGACAATTGAAGTTCAACGGCAGTTCGTTCCTAATTGGAGTGGTTGGTGTATTCCATACTTCTAGCGATTGGATTTCAGTCAAAACTCACCAAATGACAACTCCCACCATATTATGATGTTGCCCAAGTTTGGGGTTCGATCCGAAATCAATAGGTGCGGGAAATTGGACAATTCAAGTTCAACGGCAGTTCGTTCCTAATTGGAGTGGTTGGAGTATTCCATACTTCTAGCGATTGGATTGCATTCAAAACTCACCAAATGACTCCTCCCACCATATTATGATCTTGCCCAAGTTTTGGGCTTGATCCTAAATCAATAGGTGTGAGAAATTGGACAATTCAAGTTCAACGGCAGTTCGTTCCTAATTGGAGTGGTTGGTGTATTCCATACTTCTAGCGATTGGATTTCACTCAAAACTCACCAAATGACTCCTCCCACGATATTATGTTGTTGCCCAAGTTTTGGGCTCGATCCGAAATCAATAGGTGTGAGAAATTGGACAATTCAAGTTCAACGGCAGTTCGTTCCTAATTGGAGTGTTTGGTGTATTCCATACTTCTAGCGTTTGGATTTCGCTCAAAACTCATCAAATGACTCCTCCCACCATATTATGATATTGCCCAAGTTTTGGGCTCGATCCGAACTCAATAGGTGTGAGAAATTGGACAATTCAAGTTCAACGGCAGTTCGTTCCTAATTGTAGTGGTTGGTGTATTCCATACTTCTAGCGATTGGATTTCGCACAAAAGTCACCAAATGACTCCTCCCACCATATTATGTTGTTGCCCAAGCTTTTGGCTCGATCCGAAATCAATAGGTGTGAGAAATTGGACAATTCAAGTTCAACGGCAGTTCGTTCCTATTTGGAGTGGTTGGTGTATTCCATACTTCTAGCGATTGGATTTCACTCAAAACTAACCAAATGACTCCTCCCACCATATTATGATGTTGCCCAAGTTTTGGGCTCGATCCGAAATCAATAGGTGTTCCAAATTGGACAATTCAAGTTCAACGGCAGTTCGTTCCTAATTGGAGTGGTTGGTGTATTCCATACTTCTAGCGATTGGATTTCGCACAAAACTCACCAAATGACTCCTCCCACCATATTATGATGTTGCCCAAGTTTTGGGCTCGATCCGAAATCAATAGGTGCGAGAAATTGGACAATTCAAGTTCAACGGCAGTTCGTTCCCAATTGGAGTGGTTAGTGTATTCCATACTTCTAGCCATTGGATTTCACTCAAAACTCACCAAATGACTCCTCCCACCATATTATGATGTTGCCCAAGTTTTGGGCTCGATCCGAAATCAATAGGTGTTCAAAATAGGACAATTCAAGTTCAACGGTAGTTCGTTCCTAATTGTAGTGGTTGGCGTATTCCATACTTCTAGCGATTGGATTTCACTCAAAACTCACCAAATGACTCCTCCCACCATATTATGATGTTGCCCAAGTTTGGGGTTCGATCCGAAATCAAAAGGTTCGGGAAATTGGACAATTCAAGTTCAACGGCAGTTCGTTCCTAATTGGAGTGGTTGGTGTATTCCATACTTCTAGCGATTGGATTTCAGTCAAAACTCACCAAATGATAACTCCCACCATATTATGATGTTGCCCAAGTTTGGGGTTCGATCCGAAATCAATAGGTGCGGGAAATTGGACAATTCAAGTTCAACGGCAGTTCGTTCCTAATTGGAGTGGTTGGAGTATTCCATACTTCTAGTGATTGGATTGCATTCAAAACTCACCAAATGACTCCTCCCACCATATTATGATCTTGCCCAAGTTTTGGGCTTGATCCTAAATCAATAGGTGTGAGAAATTGGACAATTCAAGTTCAACGGCAGTTCGTTCCTAATTGGAGTGGTTGGTGTATTCCATACTTCTAGCGATTGGATTTCACTCAAAACTCACCAAATGACTCCTCCCACCATATTATGATGTTGCACAAGTTTTGGGCTCGATCCGAAATCAATAGGTGTGAGAAATTGGACAATTCAAGTTCAACGGCAGTTCGTTCGTAATTGGAGTGGTTGGTGTATTCCATACTTCTAGCGATTGGATATCACTCAAAACTCACCAAATGACTCCTCCCATCATATTATGATGTTGCCCAAGTTTTGGGCTCGATCCGAAATCAATAGGTGTGAGAAATTGGTCAATTCAATTTCAACGAAAGTTCGTTCCTAATTGGAGTGGTTGGTGTATTCCATACTTCTAGCGATTGGATTTCGCACAAAAGTCACCAAATGACTCCTCCCACCATATTATGTTGTTGCCCAAGCTTTTGGCTCGATCCGAAATCAATAGGTGTGAGAAATTGGACAATTCAAGTTCAACGGCAGTTCGTTCCTATTTGGAGTGGTTGGTGTATTCCATACTTCTAGCGATTGGATTTCACTCAAAACTAACCAAATGACTCCTCCCACCATATTATGATGTTGCCCAAGTTTTGGGCTCGATCCGAAATCAATAGGTGTTCCAAATTGGACAATTCAAGTTCAACGGCAGTTCGTTCCTAATTGGAGTGGTTGGTGTATTCCATACTTCTAGCGATTGGATTTCGCACAAAACTCACCAAATGACTCCTCCCACCATATTATGATGTTGCCCAAGTTTTGGGCTCGATCCGAAATCAATAGGTGCGAGAAATTGGACAATTCAAGTTCAACGGCAGTTCGTTCCCAATTGGAGTGGTTAGTGTATTCCATACTTCTAGCCATTGGATTTCACTCAAAACTCACCAAATGACTCCTCCCACCATATTATGATGTTGCCCAAGTTTTGGGCTCGATCCGAAATCAATAGGTGTTCAAAATAGGACAATTCAAGTTCAACGGTAGTTCGTTCCTAATTGTAGTGGTTGGCGTATTCCATACTTCTAGCGATTGGATTTCACTCAAAACTCACCAAATGACTCCTCCCACCATATTATGATGTTGCCCAAGTTTGGGGTTCGATCCGAAATCAAAAGGTTCGGGAAATTGGACAATTCAAGTTCAACGGCAGTTCGTTCCTAATTGGAGTGGTTGGTGTATTCCATACTTCTAGCGATTGGATTTCAGTCAAAACTCACCAAATGATAACTCCCACCATATTATGATGTTGCCCAAGTTTGGGGTTCGATCCGAAATCAATAGGTGCGGGAAATTGGACAATTCAAGTTCAACGGCAGTTCGTTCCTAATTGGAGTGGTTGGAGTATTCCATACTTCTAGTGATTGGATTGCATTCAAAACTCACCAAATGACTCCTCCCACCATATTATGATCTTGCCCAAGTTTTGGGCTTGATCCTAAATCAATAGGTGTGAGAAATTGGACAATTCAAGTTCAACGGCAGTTCGTTCCTAATTGGAGTGGTTGGTGTATTCCATACTTCTAGCGATTGGATTTCACTCAAAACTCACCAAATGACTCCTCCCACCATATTATGATGTTGCACAAGTTTTGGGCTCGATCCGAAATCAATAGGTGTGAGAAATTGGACAATTCAAGTTCAACGGCAGTTCGTTCGTAATTGGAGTGGTTGGTGTATTCCATACTTCTAGCGATTGGATATCACTCAAAACTCACCAAATGACTCCTCCCATCATATTATGATGTTGCCCAAGTTTTGGGCTCGATCCGAAATCAATAGGTGTGAGAAATTGGTCAATTCAATTTCAACGAAAGTTCGTTCCTAATTGGAGTGGTTGGTGTATTCCATACTTCTAGCGATTGGATTTCACTCAAAACTCACCAAATCACTCCTCCCACCATATTATGATGTTGCCCAAGTTTTGGGCTCGATCCGAAATCAATAGGTGTTCCAAATTGGACAATTCAGGTTCAACGGCAGTTCGTTCCTAATTGGAGTGGTTGGTGTATTCCATACTTCTAGTGATTGGATTTCTCTCCAAACTCACCAAATGACTCCTCCCACCATGTTATGATGTTGCCCAAGTTTTGGGCTCGATCCGAAATCAATAGGTGTTCCAAATTGGACAATTCAAGTTCAACGGCAGTTCGTTCGTAATTGGAGTGGTTGGTGTATTCCATACTTCTAGTGATTGGATTTCTCTCCAAACTCACCAAATGACTCCTCCCACCGTATTATGATGTTGCCCAAGTTTTGGGCTCGATCCGATATCAATAGGTGTGAGAAATTGGTCAATTCAATTTCAACGACAGTTCTTTCCGAATTGGAGTGGTTGGTGTATTCCATACTTCTAGCGATTGGATTTCACTCAAAACTCACCAAATGACTCCTCCCACCATATTATGATGTTCTCCAGGTTTTGGAATCGATCCGAAATCAATAGGTCTTCCAAATTCGACAATTCAAGTTCAACGGCAGTTCGTTCCTAATTGGAGTGGTTGGTGTATTCCATACTTCTAACGATTGGATTTCTCTCAAAACCCACCAAATCACTCCTCCCACCATATAATGACGTTGCCCAAGTTTTGGGCTCGATCCAAAATCAATAGGTGTTCCAAATTGGACAATTCAAGTTCAACGGCAGTTCGTTCCTAACTGGAGTGGTTGGTGTATTCCATACTTCTAGCGATTGGATTTCACTCAAAACTGACCAAATGACTCCACCCACCATATTATGATGTTGCCCAGGTTTTGGGCTCGATCCGAATTCAATAGGTGTGAGAAATTGGTCAATTCAATTTCAACGACAGTTCTTTCCTAATTGGAGTGGTTGGTGTATTCCATACTTCTTGGGATTGGATTTTACTCAAAACTCACCAAATGACTCCTCCCACCATATTATGATGTTGCCCAAGTTTTGGGCTCGATCTGAAATCAATAGGTGTGAGAAATTGGACAATTCAATTTCAACGGCAGTTCGTTCCTAATTGGAGTGCTTGGTGTATTCCATACTTCTAGCGATTGGATTTCACTCATAACTCACCAAATGACACCTCCCACCATATTATGATGTTGCCCAAGTTTGGGGCTCGATCCGAAATCAATAGGTGTGAGAAATTGGACAATTCAAGTTCAACGGCAGTTCGTTCCTAATTGGAGTGGTTGGTGTATTTCGTACTTCTTGGGATTGGATTTCACTCAAAACTCACCAAATGACTCCTCCCACCATATTATGGTGTTGCCCAAGTTTTGGGCTCGATCCGAAATCAATAGGTGTGAGAAATTGGTCAATTCAATTTCAACGACAGTTCTTTCCTAATTGGAGTGGTTGGTGTATTCCACACTTCTAGCGATTGGATTTCTCTCAAAACTCACCAAATGACTCCTCCCACCATATTATGAGTTTGCCTAAGTTTGGGGCTCGATCCGAAATCAATAGGTGTGAGAAATTGGACAATTCAAGTTCAACGGCAGTTCGTTCCTAATTGGAGTGGTTGGTGTATTCCATACTTCTAGCGATTGGATTTCACTCATAACTCACGAAATGACTCCTCCCACCATATTATGATGTTGCCCAAGTTTTGGGCTCGATCCGAAATCAATGGGTGTTCCAAATTGGACAATTCAAGTTCAACGGCAGTTCGTTCCTAATTGGAGTGGTTGGTGTATTCCATACTTCTAGCGATTGGATTTCACTCAAAACTCAACAAATGACTCCTCCCACTATATTATGATGTTGCCCAAGTTTTGGGCTCGATCAGAAATCAATAAGTGTGAGGAATTGGATAATTCAATTTCAACGGCAGTTCGTTCCTAATTGGAGTGGTTGGTGTATTCCATACTTCTAGCAATTGGATTTCACTCAAAACTCAACAAATGACTCCTCCCACCATATGATGATTTTGCCCAAGTTTTGGGCTCGATCCGAATTCCACAGGTGTGAGAAATTGGTCAATTCAATTTCAACGGCAGTTCGTTCCAAATTGGAGTGGTTGCTGTATTCCATAGTTCTGGCGATTGGATTTCACTCAAAAGTCACCAAATGACTCTTCCTACCATATTATGAGTTTGCCTAAGTTTGGGGCTCGATCCGAAATCAATAGGTGTGAGAAATTGGACAATTCAAGTTCAACGGCAATTCGTCCCTAATTGGAGTGGTTGGTGTATTCCATACTTCTAGCGATTGGATTTCACTCAAAACTCACCAAATGACTCCTCCCACCATATTATGACGTTGCCCAAGTTTTGGGCTCGATCCGAAATCAATAGGTGTGAGAAATTGGACAATTCAAGTTCAACAGCAGTTCGTTCCTAATTGGAGTGGTTGGTGTATTCCATACTTCTAGCGATTGGATTTCGTACAAAACTCACGATATTATGATGTTGCCCAAGTTTTGGGCTCGATCCGAAATCAATAGGTCTTCCAAATTGGACAATTCATGTTCAACGGCAGTTCGTTCCTAGTTGGAGTGGTTGGTGTATTCCATACTTCTAGAGATTGGATTTCACTCAAAACTCACCAAATGACTCCTCCCACGATATTATGATGTTGCCCAAGTTTTGGGCTCGATCCGAAATCAATAGGTCTTCCAAATTGGACAATTCATGTTCAACGGCAGTTCGTTCCTAGTTGGAGTGGTTGGTGTATTCCATACTTCTAGAGATTGGATTTCACTCAAAACTCACCAAATGACTCCTCCCACCATATTATGATGTTGCCCAAGTTTTGGGCTCGATCCGAAATCAATAGGTGTTCCAAATTGGACAATTCAAGTTCAACGGCAGTTCGTTCCTAATTGGAGTGGTTGGCGTTTTCCATACTTCTAGCGATTGGATTTCACTCAAAACTGACCAAATGACTCCTCCCACCATATTATGATGTTGCCCAGGTTTTGGGCTCGATCCGAATTCAATAGGTGTGAGAAATTGGTCAATTCAATTTCAACGACAGTTCTTTCCTAATTGGAGTGGTTGGTGTATTCCATACTTCTAGCGATTGGATTTCACTCAAAACTCACCAAATGACTCCTCCCACCATATGATGATTTTGCCCAAGTTTTGGGCTCGATCCGAATTCCACAGGTGTGAGAAAAATTGGTCAATTCAATTTCAACGACAGTTCTTTCCTAATTGGAGTGGTTGGTGTATTCCATAGTTCTAGCGATTGGATTTCCCTCAAAACTCACCAAATGACTCCTCCCACCATATTATGATGTTGCCCAAGTTTTGGGCTCGATCCGAATTCAATAGGTGTGAGAAATTGGTCAATTCAATTTCAACGACAGTTCTTTCCTAATTGGAGTGGTTGGTGTATTCCATACTTCTAGCGATTGGATTTCACTCATAACTCACCAAATGACTCCTCCCACCATATTATGATGTTGCCCAAGTTTTGGGGTCGATCCGAAATCAATAGGTGTTCCAAATTGGACAATTCAGGTTCAAGGGCAGTTCGATCCTAATTGGAGTGGTTGGCGTTTTCCGTACTTCTAGCGATTGGATTTCACTCAAAACTCAGCAAATGACTCCTCCCTCCATATTATGATGTTGCCCAAGTTTTGGGCTCGATCCAAATTCAATAGTTGTGAGAAATTGGTCAATTCAATTTCAACGACAGTTCTTTCCTAATTGGAGTGGTTGGTGTATTCCGTACTTGTAGCGATTGGATTTCACTCAAAACTCACCAAATGACTCCTCCCACCATATTATGATGTTGCCCAAGTTTTGGGATCGATCCGAAATCAATAGGTGTTCTAAATTGGACAATTGAAGTTCAACGGCAGTTCGTTCCAAATTGGAGTGGTTGCTGTATTCCATAGTTCTGGCGATTGGATTTCACTCAAAAGTCACCAAATGACTCTTACCACCATATTATGATGTTGCCCAAGTTTTGGGCTCGATCCGAAATCAATAGGTGTTCCAAATTGGACAATTCAAGTTGAACGGTAGTTCGTTCCTAATTGGAGTGGTTGGTGTATTCCATACTTCTAGCGATTGGATTTCTCTCCAAACTCACAAAATGACTCCTCCCACCATATTATGATGTTGCCCAAGTTTTGGGCTCGATCCGAAATCAATAGGTGTGAGAAATTGGAAAATTCAAGTATAACGGCAGTTCGTTCCTAACTGGAGTGGTTGGTGTATTCCATACTTCTAGCGATTGGATTTCACTCAAAACTCACCAAATGACTCCTCCCACGATATTATGATGTTGCCCAAGTTTTGGGCTCGATCCGAAATCAATAGGTCTTCCAAATTGGACAATTCATGTTCAACGGCAGTTCGTTCCTAGTTGGAGTGGTTGGTGTATTCCATACTTTTAGAGATTGGATTTCACTCAAAACTCACCAAATGACTCCTCCCACCATATTATGATGTTGCCCATGTTTTGGGCTCGATCCGAAATCAATAGGTGTTCCAAATTGGACAATTCAAGTTCAACGGCAGTTCGTTCCTAATTGGAGTGGTTGGCGTTTTCCATACTTCTAGCGATTGGATTTCACTCAAAACTGACCAAATGACTCCTCCCACCATATTATGATGTTGCCCAGGTTTTGGGCTCGATCCGAATTCAATAGGTGTGAGAAATTGGTCAATTCAATTTCAACGACAGTTCTTTCCTAATTGGAGTGGTTGGTGTATTCCATACTTCTAGCGACTGGATTTCACTCAAAACTCACCAAATGACTCCTCCCACCATATGATGATTTTGCCCAAGTTTTGGGCTCGATCCGAATTCCACAGGTGTGAGAAAAATTGGTCAATTCAATTTCAACGACAGTTCTTTCCTAATTGGAGTGGTTGGTGTATTCCATAGTTCTAGCGATTGGATTTCCCTCAAAACTCACCAAATGACTCCTCCCACCATATTATGATGTTTCCCAAGTTTTGGGCTCGATCCGAATTCAATAGGTGTGAGAAATTGGTCAATTCAATTTCAACGACAGTTCTTTCCTAATTGGAGTGGTTGGTGTATTCCATACTTCTAGCGATTGGATTTCACTCATAACTCACCAAATGACTCCTCCCACCATATTATGATGTTGCCCAAGTTTTGGGGTCGATCCGAAATCAATAGGTGTTCCAAATTGGACAATTCAGGTTCAAGGGCAGTTCGATCCTAATTGGAGTGGTTGGCGATTTCCGTACTTCTAGCGATTGGATTTCACTCAAAACTCAGCAAATGACTCCTCCCTCCATATTATGATGTTGCCCATGTTTTGGGCTCGATCCAAATTCAATAGTTGTGAGAAATTGGTCAATTCAATTTCAACGACAGTTCTTTCCTAATTGGAGTGGTTGGTGTATTCCGTACTTCTAGCGATTGGATTTCACTCAAAACTCACCAAATGACTCCTCCCACCATATTATGATGTTGCCCAAGTTTTGGGCTCGATCCGAAATCAATAGGTGTTCTAAACTGGACAATTGAAGTTCAACGGCAGTTCGTTCCAAATTGGAGTGGTTGCTGTATTCCATAGTTCTGGCGATTGGATTTCACTCAAAAGTAACCAAATGACTCTTACCACCATATTATGATGTTGCCCAAGTTTTGGGCTCGATCCGAAATCAATAGGTGTTCCAAATTGGACAATTCAAGTTGAACGGCAGTTCGTTCCTAATTGGAGTGGTTGGTGTATTCCATACTTCTAGCGATTGGATTTCTCTCCAAACTCACAAAATGACTCCTCCCACCATATTATGATGTTGCCCAAGTTTTGGGCTCGATCCGAAATCAATAGGTGTGAGAAATTGGAAAATTCAAGTATAACGGCAGTTCGTTCCTAACTGGAGTGGTTGGTGTATTCCATACTTCTAGCGATTGGATTTCACTCAAAACTCACCAAATGACTCTTCCCACCATATTATGATGTTGCACAAGTTTTGGGCTCGACCCGAAATCAATAGGTGTTCCAAATTGGACAATTCAAGTTCAACGGCAGTTCGTTCCTAATTGGAGTGGTTGGTGTTTTCCATACTTCTAGCGATTGGATTTCACTCAAAACTCACCAAATGACTCCTCCCTCCATATTATGATGTTGCCCAAGTTTTGGGCTCGATCCGAATTCAATAGGTGTGAGAAATTGGTTAATTCAATTTCAACGACAGTTCTTTCCTAATTGGAGTGGTTGGTGTATTCCGTACTTCTAGCGATTGGATTTCACTGAAAACTCACCAAATGACTCCTCCCACCATATTATGATGTTGCCCAAGTTTTGGGCTCGATCCGAAATCAATAGGTGTTCCAAATTGGACAATTCAAGTTCAACGGCAGTTCGTTCCAAATTGGAGTGGTTGGTGTATTCCATAGTTCTGGCGATTGGATTTCACTCAAAAGTCACCAAATGACTCTTACCACCATATTATGCTGTTGCCCCCGTTTTGGGCTCGATCCGAAATCAATAGGTGTGAGAAATTGGACAATTCAATTTCAACGGCAGTTCGTTCCTAATTGGAGTGGTTGGTGTATTCCATACTTCTAGCGATTGGATTTCACTCAAAACTCTCCAAATGACTCCTCCCACCATATTATGATGTTGCCAAAGTTTTGGGGTCGATCCGAAATCAATAGGTGTTCCAAATTGGACAATTCAAGTTCAACGGCAGTTCGTTCCTAATTGGAGTGGTTGGTGTATTCCTTACTTCTAGCGATTGGATTTCACTCAAAACTCTCCAAATGACTCCTCCCACCATATTATGATGTTGCCCAAGTTTTGGGCTTGATCCGAAATCAATAGGTGTTCCAAATTGGACAATTCAAGTTCAATGGCAGTTCGTTCCTAATTGGAGTGGTTGGTGTATTCCATACTTCTAGCGATTGGATTTCACATAAAACGCACCAAATGACTCCTCCCACCATATTATGATGTTGCCCAAGTTTTGGGGTCGATCCGAAATCAATAGGTGTTCCAAATTGGACAATTCATGTTCAACGGCAGTTCCTTCCTAATTGGAGTGGTTGCTGTATTCCATACTTCTAGCGATTGGATTTCACTCAAAACTCACCAAATGACTCCTCCCACCATATTATGATGTTGCACAAGTTTTGGGCTCGATCCGAAATCAATGGGTGTTCCAAATTGGACAATTCAAGTTCAACGGCAGTTCGTTCCTAATTGGAGTGGTTGGTGTATTCCATACTTCTAGCGATTGGATTTCACTCAAAACTCACCAAATGACTCCTCCCACCATATTATGATGTTGCCCAAGTTTGGGGCTCGATCCGAAATCAATAGGTGTGAGAAATTGGACAATTCAAGTTCAACGGCAGTTCGTTCCTAATTGGAGTGGTTGGTGTATTCCATACTTCTAGCGATTGGATTTCACTCAAAATTCACCAAATCACTCCTCCCACCATATTATGATGTTGCCCAAGTTTTGGGCTCAATCCGAAATCAATAGGTGTTCCAAATTGGACAATTCAAGTTCAACGCAGTTCATTCCTAATTGGAGTGGTTGGTGTATTCCATACTTCTAGCAATCGAATTTCACTCAAAACTCACCAAATGACTCCTCCCACCATATTATGATGTTACCCAAGTTTTGGGCGCGATCCGAAATCAATAGGTGTTCCAAATTGGACAATTCAAGTTCAACGGCAGTTCGTTCCTAATTGGAGTGGTTGGTGTATACTTCTAGCGATTGGATTTCACACAAAACTCACCAAATGACTCCTCCCACCATATTATGATGTTGCCCAAGTTTTGGGGTCGATCCGAAATCAATAGGTGTGAGAAATTGGACAATTCAAGTTCAACGGCAGTTCGTTCCTAATTGGAGTGGTTGGTGTATTCCATACTTCTAGCGATTGTATTTCACTCAAAACTCTCCAAATGACTCCTCCCACCATATTATGATGTTGCACAAGTTTTGGGCTCGACCCGAAATCAATAGGTGTTCCAAATTGGACAAGTCAAGTTCAACGGCAGTTCGTTCCTAATTGGAGTGGTTGGTGTTTTCCATACTTCTAGCGATTGGATTTCACCCAAAACTCACCGAATGACTCCTCCCACCATATTATGATGTTGCCCAAGTTTTGGGCTCGATCCGAAATCAATAGGTATTCCAAATTGGACAATTCAAGTTCAACGGCAGTACGTCCCTAATTGGTGTGGTTGGTGTATTCCATACTTCTAGCGATTGGATTTCATTCAAAACTCACCAAATGACTCCTCCCACCACATTATGATGTTGCCCAAGTTTTGGGGTCGATCCGAAATCAATAGGTGTGAGAAATTGGACAATTCAAGTTCAACGGCAGTTCGTTCCTAATTGGAGTGGTTGGTGTATTCCTTACTTCTAGCGATTGGATTTCACTCAAAACTCTCCAAATGACTCCTCCCACCATATTATGATGTTGCCCAAGTTTTGGGCTTGATCCGAAATCAATAGGTGTTCCAAATTGGACAATTCAAGTTCAATGGCAGTTCGTTCCTAATTGGAGTGGTTGGTGTATTCCATACTTCTAGCGATTGGATTTCACATAAAACGCACCAAATGACTCCTCCCACCATATTATGACGTTGCCCAAGTTTTGGGGTCGATCCGAAATCAATAGGTGTTCCAAATTGGACAATTCATGTTCAACGGCAGTTCGTTCCTAATTGGAGTGGTTGCTGTATTCCACACTTCTAGCGATTGGATTTCACTCAAAACTCACCAAATGACTCCTCCCACCATATTATGATGTTGCACAAGTTTTGGGCTCGATCCGAAATCAATGGGTGTTCCAAATTGGACAATTCAAGTTCAACGGCAGTTCGTTCCTAATTGGAGTGGTAGGTGTATTCCATACTTCTAGCGATTGGATTTCACTCAGAACTCTCCAAATGACTCCTCCCACCATATTATGATGTTGCACAAGTTTTGGGCTCGACCCGAAATCAATAGGTGTTCCAAATTGGACAATTCAAGTTCAACGGCAGTTCGTTCCTAATTGGAGTGGTTGGTGTTTTCCATACTTCTAGCGATTGGATTTCACTCAAAACTCACCAAATGACTCCTCCCGCCATATTATGATGTTGCCCAAGTTTTGGGCTCGATCCGAATTCAATAGGTGTGACAAATTGGTGAATTCAATTTCAACGACAGTTCTTTCCTAATTAGAGTGGTTAGTGTATTCCATACTTCTAGCGATTGGATTTCACTCAAAAGTCACCAAATGACTCCTCCCACCATATTATGATGTTGCCCAAGTTTTGGGCTCGATCCGAAATCAATAGGTGTTCCAAATTGGACAATTCAAGTTCAACGGCAGTTCGTTCCAAATTGGAGTGGTTGGTGTATTCCATAGTCCTGGCGATTGGATTTCACTCAAAAGTCACCAAATGACTCTTACCACCATATTATGATGTTGCCCAAGTTTTGGGCTCGATCCGAAATCAATAGGTGTGAGAAATTGGACAATTCAAGTTCAACGGCAGTTCGTTCCTAATTGGAGTGGTCGGTGTTTTCCATACTTCAAGCGATTGGATTTCACTCAAAACTCACCAAATGACTCCTCCCTCCATATTATGATGTTGCCCAAGTTTTGGGCTCGATCCGAATTCAATAGGTGTGAGAAATTGGTTAATTCAATTTCAACGACAGTTCTTTCCTAATTGGAGTGGTTGGTGTATTCCGTACTTCTAGCGATTGGATTTCACTCAAAACTCACCAAATGACTCCTCCCACCATATTATGATGTTGCCCAAGTTTTGGGGTCGATCCGAAATCAATAGGTGGGAGAAATTGGTGAATTCAATTTTAACGACAGTTCTTTCCTAATTGGAGTGGTTAGTGTATTCCATACTTCTAGCGATTGGATTTCATTCAAAACTCACCAAATGACTCCTTCCACCATATTATGATGTTGCCCAAGTTTTGGGCTCGATCCGAAATCAATAGGTGTGAGAAATTGGACAATTCAAGTTCAACGGCAATTCGTTCCTAATTGGAGTGGTTGGTGTATTCCATACTTCTAGCGATTGGATTTCACTCAAAACTCACCAAATGACTCCTCCCACCATATTATGATGTTGCCCAAGTTTTGGGCTCGTTACGAAATCAATTGGTCTTCCAAATTGGACAATTCATGTTCAACGGCAGTTCGTTCCTAATTGGAGTGGTTGGTGTATTCCGTACTTCTAGCGATTGGATTTCACTCAAAACTCACCAAATGACTCCTCCCACCATATTATGATGTTGCCCAAGTTTTGGGGTCGATCCGAAATCAATAGGTGTTCCAAATTGGACAATTCAAGTTCAACGGCAGTTCGTTCCAAATTGGAGTGGTTGGTGTATTCCATAGTTCTGGCGATTGGATTTCACTCAAAAGTCACCAAATGACTCCTCCCGCCATATTATGATGTTGCCCAAGTTTGGGCTCGATCCTAAATCAATAGGTGTTCCAAATTGGACAATTCAAGTTCAACGGCAGTTCGTTCCAAATTGGAGTGGTTGGCGTTTTCCATACTTCTTGGGATTGGATTTCACTGAAAACTCAGCAAATGACTCCTCCCTCCGTATTATGAGGTTGCCCAAGTTTTGGGCTCGATCCGAATTCAATAGGTGTGAGAAATTGGTCAATTCAATTTCAACGACAGTTCTTTCCTAATTGGAGTGGTTGGTGTATTCCGTACTTCTAGCGATTGGATTTCACTCAAAACTCACCAAATGACTCCTCCCACCATATTATGATGTTGCCGAAGTTTTGGGCTCGATCCGAAATCAATAGGTGTTCCAAATTGGACAATTGAAGTTCAACGGCAGTTCGTTCCAAATTGGAGTGGTTGCTGTATTCCATAGTTCTGGCGATTGGATTTCACTCAAAAGTCACCAAATGACTCTTACTACCATATTATGATGTTGCCCAAGTTTTGGGCTCGATCCGAAATCAATAGGTGTGAGAAATTGGACAATTCAAGTTCAACGGCAATTCGTTCCCAATTGGAGTGGTTGGTGTATTCCATACTTCTAGCGATTGGATTTCACTCAAAACTCACCAAATGACTCCTCCCACCATAGTATGATGTTGCCCAAGTTTTGGGCTCGATCCGAAATCAATAGGCCTTCCAAATTGGACAATTCATGTTCAACGGCAGTTCGTTCCTAATTGGAGTGGTTGGTGTATTCCATACTTCTAGCGATTGGATTTCACTCAAAACTCACCAAATGACTCCTCCCACCATATTATGATGTTGCCCAAGTTTTGGGGTCGATCCGAAATTAATAGGTGTTCCAAATTGGACAATTCAGGTTCAACGGCAGTTCGTTCCTAATTGGAGTGGTTGGCGTTTTCCGTACTTCTAGCGATTGGATTTCACTCAAAACTCAGCAAATGACTCCTCCCTCCATATTATGATGTTGCCCAAGTTTTGGGCTCGATCCGAATTCAATAGTTGTGAGAAATTGGTCAATTCAATTTCAACGACAGTTCTTTCCTAATTGGAGTGGTTGGTGTATTCCATAGTTCTGGCGATTGGATTTCACTCAAAACTCACCAAATGACTCCTCCCACCATATTATGATGTTGCCCAAGTTTTGGGCTCGATCCGAAATCAATAGGTGTTCCAAATTGGACAATTGAAGTTCAACGGCAGTTCGTTCCAAATTGGAGTGGTTGCTGTATTCCATAGTTCTGGCGATTGGATTTCACTCAAAAGTCACCAAATGACTCTTACCACCATATTATGATGTTGCCCAAGTTTTGGGCTCGATCCGAAATCAATAGGTGTGAGAAATTGGACAATTCAAGTTCAACGGCAATTCGTTCCTAATTGGAGTGGTTGTTGTTTTCCATACTTCTAGCGATTGGATTTCACTCAAAACTCACCAAATCACTCCTCCCACCATATTATGATGTTGCCCAAGTTTTAGGCTCGATCCGAAATCAATAGGTATTCCAAATTGGACAATTCAGGTTCAACGGCAGTACGTCCCTAATTGGTGTGGTTGATGTATTCCATACTTCTAGCGATTGGATTTCATTGAAAACTCACCAAATGACTCCTCCCACCATATTATGATGTTGCCCATGTTTTGGGCTCGATCCGAAATCAATAGGTGTGAGAAATTGGACAATTCAAGTTCAACGGCAATTCGTCCCTAATTGGAGTGGTTGGTGTATTCCATACTTCTAGCGATTGGATTTCACTCAAAACTCACCAAATGACTCCTCCCACGATATTATGATGTTGCCCAAGTTTTGGGCTCGATCCGAAATCAATAGGTCTTCCAAATTGGACAATTCATGTTCAACGGCAGTTCGTTCCTAGTTGGAGTGGTTGGTGTATTCCATACTTCTAGAGATTGGATTTCACTCAAAACTCACCAAATGACTCCTCCCACCATATTATGATGTTGCCCAAGTTTTGGGGTCGATCCGAAATCAATAGGTGTTCCAAATTGGACAATTCAAGTTCCACGGCAGTTCGTTCCTAATTGGAGTGGTTGGCGTTTTCCATACTTCTAGCGATTGGATTTCACTCAAAACACAGCAAATGACTCCTCCCTCCATATTATGATGTTCCCCAAGTTTTGGGCTCGATCCGAATTCAATAGGTGTGAGAAATTGGTCAATTCAATTTCAACGACAGTTCTTTCCTAATTGGAGGGGTTGGTGTATTCCGTACTTCTAGCGATTGGATTTCACTCAAAACTCACCAAATGACTCCTCCCACCATATTATGATGTTGCCCAAGTTTTGGGCTCGATCCGAACTCAATAGGTGTGAGAAATTGGACAATTCAAGTTCAACGGCAGTTCGTTCCTAATTGGAGTGGTTGGTGTATTCCATACTTCTAGCGATTGGATTTCACTCATAACTCACCAAATGACTCCTCCCACCATATTATGATGTTGCCCAAGTTTTGGGGTCGATCCGAAATCCATAGGTGTTCCAAATTGGACAATTCAAGTTCAACGGCAGTTCGTTCCAAATTGGAGTGGTTGGAGTATTCCATAGTTCTGGCGATTGGATTTCACTCAAAACTCACTAAATGACTCCTCCCACCATATTTTGACGTTGCCCAAGTTTTGGGCTCGATCCGAAATCAATAGGTGTTCCAAATTGGACAATTCAAGTTCAACGGCAGTTCGTTCCTAACTGGAGTGGTTGGTGTATTCCATACTTCTAGCGATTGGATTTCACTCAAAACTCACCAATTGACTCCTCCCACCATATTATGATGTTGCCCAAGTTTTGGGCTCGATCCGAAATCAATCGGTGTTCCAAATTGGACAATTCAAGTTCAATGGCAGTTCGTTCCTAACTGGAGTGGTTGGTCTATTCCACACTTCTAGCGATTGGATTTCACTCAAAACTCACCAATTGACTCCTCCCACCATATTATGATGTTGCCCAAGTTTTGGGCTCGATCCGAAATCAATAGGTGTGAGAAATTGGACAATTCGAGTTCAACGGCAGTTCGTTCCTAATTGGAGTGGTTAGTGTATTCCATACTTCTAGCGATTGGATTTCACTCAAAACTCACCAATTGACTCCTCCCACCATATTATGATGTTGCCCAAGTTTTGGGCTCGATCCGAAATCAATAGGTGTTCCAAATTGGACAATTCAAGTTCAACGGCAGTTCGTTCCTAACTGGAGTGGTTTTTTGTATTCCATACTTCTAGCGATTGGATTTCACTCAAAACTCACCAATTGACTCCTCCCACCATATTATGATGCTCCCCAAGTTTTGGGCTCAATCCGAAATCAATAGGTGTGAGAAATTGGACAATTCAAGTTCAACGGCAGTTCGTTTCTAATTGGAGTGGTTGGTGTATTACATACTTCTAGCGATTGGATTTCACTCAAAACTCACCAAATGACTCCTCCCACCATATTACGATGTTGGCCAAGTTTTGGGCTCGATCCGAAATCAATAGGTGTTCCAAATTGGACAATTCAAGTTCAACGGCAGTTCGTTCCTAATTGGAGTGGTTGGTGTATTCGATACTTCTAGCGATTGGATTTCGCTCAAAACTCACCAAACGACTCCTCCCTCCATATTATGTTGTTGCCCAAGTTTTGGCCTCGATCCGAAATGAATAGGTCCGAGAAATTGGTCAATTCAATTTCAACGACCGTTCGTTCCTAATTGTAATGGTTGGTGTATTCCATACGTCTAGCGATTGGATTTCACTCAAAACTCACCAAATGACTCCTCCCACAATATTATGATGTTGCCCAAGTTTTGGGCTCGATCCGAAATCAATAGGTGTGAGAAATTAGACAATTCAAGTTCAACGGCAGTTCGTTCCTAATTGGGGTGGTTGGTCTATTCCTTACTTCTAGCCTTTGGATTTCACTCAAAACTCACCAAAACACTCCTCCCACCACATTATAATGTTGCCCAAGTTTTGGGCTCGATCCGAAATTAATAGGTGTTCCAAATTGGACAATTCAAGTTCAATGGCAGTTCGTTCCTAATTGGAGTGGTTGGTGTATTCCATACTTCTAGCGATTGGATTTCACTCAAAACTCACCAAATGACTCCTCCCACCATATTATGATGTTGCCCAAATTTTGGGCTCGATCTGAAATCAATAGGTGTGAGAAATTGGACAATTCAAGTTCAACGGCAGTTAGTTCCTAATTGGAGTGGTTGGTGTATTCCATACTTCTAGCCATTGGATTTCACTCAAAACTCACCAAATGACTCCTCCCACCATATTATATTGTTGCCCAAGTTTTGGGCTCGATCCGAAATTAATAGGTGTTCCAAATTGGACAATTCAAGTTCAACGGCAGTTCGTTCCAAATTGGAGTGGTTGGTGTATTCCATACTTCTAGAAATTGGATTTCACTCCAAACTCACCAAATGACTCCTCCCACCATATTATGATGTTGCCCAAGTTTTGGGCTCGATCCGAAATCAATAGGTATTCCAAATTGGACAATTCAAGTTCAATGGCAGTACGTCCCTAATTGGTGTGGTTGGTGTATTCCATACTTCTAGCGATTGGATTTCATTCAAAACTCACCAAATGACTCCTCTCACCATATTATGATGTTGCCCAAGTTTTGGGTTCGATACGAAATCAATAGGTGTGAGAAATTGGACAATTCAAGTTCAACGGCAGTTCGTTCCTAATTGGAGTGGTTGGTGTATTCCATACTTCTACCGTTCACTCAAAACTCACCAAATGACTCCTCCCACCATATTACGATGTTCCCCAAGTTTTGGGCTCGATCCGAAATCAATAGGTGTGAGAAATTGGACAATTCAAGTTCAACGGCAGTTCGTTCCTAACTGGAGTGGTTGGGGTATTCCATACTTCTAGCAATTGGATTTCACTCAAAACTCACCAAATGACTCCTCCCACCATATTATGATGTTGCCCAAGTTTGGGACTCGATCCGAAATAAATAGGTGTGAGAAATTGGACAATTCAAGTTCAACGGCAATTCGTTCCTAATTGGAGTGGTTGGTGTATTCCATACTTCTAGCGATTGGATTTCACTCAAAACTCACCAAATGACTCCTCCCACCATATTATGATGTTGCCCAAGTTTTGGCCTCGATCCGAAATCAATAGGTCTTCCAAATTGGACAATTCAAGTTCAACGGCAGTTCGTTGCTAATTGGAGTGGTTGGTGTATTCCATACTTCAAGTGATTGGATTTCTCTCCAAACTCACCAAATGACTCCACCCACCATATTATGATGTTGCCCAAGTTTTGGCCTCGATCCGAAATCAATAGGTCTTCCAAATTGGACAAGTCAAGTTCAACGGCAGTTCATTACTAATTGGAGTGGTTGGTGTATTCCATACTTCTAGCAGTCGGATTTCCCTCAAAACTCACCAAATGACTCCTCCCACCATATTATGTTGTTGCCCAAGTTTTGGGCTCCATCCGAAATCAATAGGTGTTCCAAATTGGACAATTCAAGTTCAACGGCAGTTCGTTCCTAATTGGAGTGGTTGGTGTATTCCATACTTCTAGCGATGGGATTTCACTCAAAACACACCAATTGACTTCTCCCACCATATTATGATGTTGCCCAAGTTTTGGGCTCGATCAGAAATCCATAGGTGTGAGAAATTGGTCAATTCAATTTCAACGAAAGTTCGTTCCTAATTGGAGTGGTTGGTGTATTCCATACTTCTTGGGATTGGATTTCACTCAAAACTCACCAAATGACTCCTCCCACCATATTATGATGTTGCCCAAGTTTTGGGCTCGATCCGAATTCGATAGGTGTGAGAAATTGGTCAATTCAATTTCAATGACAGTTCTTTCCTAATTGGAGTGGTTGTTGTATTCCATACTTCTAGCGATTGGATTTCACTCAAAACTCACCAAATGACTCCTCCCACCATATTATGATGTTGCCCATGTTTTGGGCTCGATCCGAAATCAATAGGTGGGAGAAATTGGTCAATTCAATTTCAACGAAAGTTCGTTCCTAATTGGAGTGGTTGGTGTATTCCATACTTCTAGCGATTAGATTTCACTCAAAACTCACCAAATGACTCCTCCCACCATATTGTGGTGTTGCCCAAGTTTTGGGCTCGATCCGAAATCAATAGGTGTTCCAAATTGGAAAATTCAAGTATAACGGCAGTTCGTTCCTAACTGGAGTGGTTGGTGTATTCCATACTTCTAGTGATTGGATTTCACTCAAAACTCACCAAATGACTCCTCCCACCATATTATGATGTTGCCCAAGTTTTGGGCTCGATCCGAAATCAATAGGTGGGAGAAATTGGTCAATTCAATTTCAACGAAAGTTTGTTCCTAATTGGAGTGGTTGGTGTATTCCATACTTCTAGCGATTGGATTTCACTCAAAACTCACCAAATGACTCCTCCCACCATATTGTGGTGTTGCCCAAGTTTTGGGCTCGATCCGAAATCAATAGGTGTTCCAAATTGGAAAATTCAAGTATAACGACAGTTCGTTCCTAACTGGAGTGGTTGGTGTATTCCATACTTCTAGCGATTGGATTTCACTCATAACTCACCAAATGACTCCTCCCACCATATTATGATGTTGCCCAAGTTTTGGGTTCGATCCGAAATCAATAGGTGTGAGAAATTGGACAATTCAAGTTCAACGACAGTTCGTTCCAAATTGGAGTGGTTGGTGTATTCCATAGTTCTGGCGATTGGATTTCACTCAAAAGTCACCAAATGACTCTTACCAACATATTATGATGTTGCCCAAGTTTTGGGCTCGATCCGAAATCAATAGGTGTGAGAAATTGGACAATTCAAGTTGAACGGCAGTTCGTTCGTAATTGGAGTGGTTGGTGTATTCCATACTTATAGCGATTGGATTTCTCTCCAAACTCACCAAATGACTCCTCCCACCATATTATGATGTTGCCCAAGTTTTGGGCTCGATCCGAAATCAATAGGTCTTCCAAATTGGACAATTCAAGTTCAACGACAGTTCGTTCCTAATTGGAGTGGTTGGTGTATTCCATACTTCTAGCGATTGGATTTCACTCAAAACTCACCAAATGACTCCTCCCACCGTATTATGATGTTGCCCAAGTTTTGGGCTCGATCCGAAATCAATTGGTCTTCCAAATTGGACAATTCAAGTTCTACGGCAGTTCGTTCCTAATTGGAGTGGTTGGTGTATTCCATACTTCTAGTGATTGGATTTCTCTCCAAACTCACCAAATGACTCCTCCCACCATATTATGATGTTGCCCAAGTTTTGGGCTCGATCCGAAATCAATAGGTGGGAGAAATTGGTCAATTCAATTTCAACGAAAGTTCGTTCCTAATTGGAGTGGTTGGTGTATTCCATACTTCTAGCGATTGGATTTCACTCAAAACTCACCAAATGACTCCTCCCACCATATTGTGGTGTTGCCCATGTTTTGGGCTCGATCCAAAATCAATAGGTGTTCCAAATTGGAAAATTCAAGTATAACGGCAGTTCGTTCCTAACTGGAGTGGTTGGTGTATTCCATACTTCTGGCGATTGGATTTCACTCAAAACTCACCAAATGACTCCTCCCACCATATTATGATGTTGCCCATGTTTTGGGCTCGATCCGAAATCAATAGGTCTAAGAAATTGGTCAATTTAATTTCAACGACAGTTCGTTCCTAATTGGAGTGGTTGGTGTATTCCATACTTCTAGCGATTGGATTTCACTCAAAACTCACCAAATGACTCCCCCCACCATATTATGATGTTGCCCAAGTTTTGGGCTCGATCCGAAATTAATAGGTGTTCCAAATTGGACAATTCAAGTTCAACGGCAGTTCGTTCCTAATTGGAGTGGTTGGTGTATTCCATACTTCTAGCGATTGGATTTCACTCAAAACTCATCAAATGACTCCTCCCACCATATTATGATGTTGCCCAAGTTTTGGAATCGATCCGAAATCAATAGGTGTTCCAAATTGGACAATTCAAGTTCAACGGCAGTTCGTTCCTAATTGGAGTGGTTGGTGTATTCCATACTTCTAGCGATTGGATTTCACTCAAAACTCACCAAATGACTTCTCCCACCATATTATGATGTTGCCCAAGTTTTGGGCTCGATCCGAAATCAATAGGTGTTCCAAATTGGACAATTCAAGTTCAACGGCAGTTCATTACTAATTGGAGTGGTTGGTGTATTCCATACTTCTAGCAATCGGATTTCACTCAAAACTCACCAAATGACTCCTCCCACCATATTATGATGTTGCCCAAGTTTTGGGCTCGATCCGAAATCAATAGGTGTTCCAAATTGGACAATTCAAGTTCAACAGCAGTTCTTTCCTAACTGGAGTGGTTGGTGTATTCCATACTTCTAGCGATTGGATGTCACACAAAACTCACCAAATGACTCCTCCCACCATATTATGATGTTGCCCAAGTTTTGGGGTCGATCCGAAATCAATAGGTGTTCCAAATTGGACAATTCAAGTTCAACGGCAGTTCGTTCCAAATTGGAGTGGTTGGTGTATTCCATAGTTCTGGCGATTGGATTTCACTCAAAAGTCACCAAATGACTCTTACCACCATATTATGATGTTGCCCAAGTTTTGGGCTCGATCCGAAATCAATAGGTGTGAGAAATTGGACAATTCAAGTTGAACGGCAGTTCGTTCGTAATTGGAGTGGTTGGTGTATTCCATACTTATAGCGATTGGATTTCTCTCCAAACTCACCAAATGACTCCTCCCACCATATTATGATGTTGCCCAAGTTTTGGGCTCGATCCGAAATCAATAGGTGGGAGAATTTGGTCAATTCAATTTTAACGACAGTTCTTTCCTAATTGGAGTGGTTAGTGTATTCCATACTTCTAGCGATTGGATTTCACTCAAAACTCACCAAATGACTCCTCCCACCATATTTTGATGTTGCCCAAGTTTTGGGCTCGATCCGAAATCAATTGGTCTTCCAAATTGGACAATTCAAGTTCTACGGCAGTTCGTTCCTAATTGGAGTGGTTGGTGTATTCCATACTTCTAGTGATTGGATTTCTCTCCAAACTCACCAAATGACTCCTCCCACCATATTATGATGTTGCCCAAGTTTTGGGCTCGATCCGAAATCAATAGGTGGGAGAAATTGGTCAATTCAATTTCAACCAAAGTTCGTTCCTAATTGGAGTGGTTGGTGTATTCCATACTTCTTGCGATTGGATTTCACTCAAAACTCACCAAATGACTCCTCCCCCCATATTATGATGTTGCCCAAATTTGGGGCTCGATCCGAAGTCAATAGGTGTGAGAAATTGGACAATTCAAGTACAACGGCCGTTCGTTCCTATTTGGAGTGGTTGGTGTATTCTATACTTCTAGTGATTGGATTTCACTCAAAACTCACCAAATGACTCCTCCCACCAAATTATGATGTTGCCCAAGTTTTGGGCTCGATCCGATATCAATAGGTGTGAGAAATTGGACAATTCAAGTTCAACGGCAGTTCGTTCCTAATTGGAGTGGTTGGTGTATTCCATACTTCTAGCGATTGGATTTCACTAAAAACTCACAAAATGACTCCTCCCACCATATTATGTTGTTGCCCAAGTTTGGGGCTCGATCCGAAACCAATAGGTGTGAGAAATTGGACAATTCAGGTTCAACGGAAGTTCGTTCCTAATTGGAGTGGTTGGTGTATTCCATACGTCTAGCGATTGGATTTCACTCAAAACTCACCAAATGACTCCTCCCACCATATTATGATGTTGCCCAAGTTTGGGGCTCGATCCGAAATCAATAGGTGTGAGAAATTGGACAATTCAAGTTCAACGGCAGTTCGTTCCTAATTGGAGTGGTTGGTGTATTCCATACTTCCAGCGATTGGATATCACTCAAAACTCACCAAATGCCTCCTCCCACCATATTATGATGTTGCCCAAGTTTTGGGCTCGATCCGAAATCAATAGGTGTAAGAAAATGGACAATTCAAGTTCAACGGCAGTTCGTTCCTAATTGGAGTGGTTGGTGTATTCCATATTTCCCAGCGATTGGATTTCACTCAAAACTCACCAAATGACTCCTCCCACCATATTATGATGTTGCACAAGTTTGGGGTTCGATCCGAAATCAATAGGTGTGAGAAATTGGACAATTCAAGTTCAATGGCAGTTCGTTCCTAACCGGACTGGTTGGTGCATTCCATACTTCTAGCAATTGGATTTCACTCAAAACTCACCAAATGACTCCTCCCACCATATTATGATGTTTCCCAAGTTTGGGGCTCGATCCGAAATCAATAGGTGTGAGAAATTGGACAATTCAGGTTCAACGGCAGTTCGTTCCAAATTGGAGTGGTTGGTGTATTCCATACGTCTAGCGATTGGATTTCACTCAAAACTCTCCAAATGACTCCTCCCACCATATTATGATGTTGCCCAAGTTTTGGGCTCGATCCGAAATCGATAGGTGAAAGAAATTTGACAATTCAAGTTCAACGGCAGTTCCTTCCAAATTGGAGTGGTTGGTGTATTCCATACTTCTAGCGATTGGATTTCACTCAAAACTCACCAAATGACTCCTCCCACCATATTATGATGTTGCCCAACTTTGGGGCTCGATCCGAAATCAATAGGTGTGAAAGTGGACAATTCAAGTTCAACGGCAGTTCGTTCCTAATTGGAGTGGTCGGTGTATTCCATACTTCTAGCGATTGGATTTCAATCAAAACTCACCAAATGACTCCTCCCACCATATTATGATGTTGCCCAAGTTTTGGGCTCGATCCGAAATCGATAGGTGAAAGAAATTTGACAATTCAAGTTCAACGGCAGTTCCTTCCAAATTGGAGTGGTTGGTGTATTCCATACTTCTAGCTATTGGATTTCACTCAAAACTCACCAAATGACTCCTCCCGCCATATTATGATGTTGCCCAAGTTTTGGGCACGATCCGAAATCAATAGGTGTGAGAAATTGGACAATTCAAGTTCAACGGCAGTTCGTTCCTAATTGGAGTGCTCGGTGTATTCCGTACTTCTAGCGATTGGATTTCACTCAAAACTCACAAAATGATCCCTACCACCATATTACGATATTGCCCAAGTTTTTGGCTGGATCCGAAATCAATAGGTGTGAGAAATTGGACAATTCAAGTTCAATGACAGTTCGTTCCTAATTGGGGTGGTTGGTGTATTCCATACTTCTAGCGATTGGATTTCACTCAAAACTCACGAAATGACTCCTCCCACCATATTATGTTGTTGCCCAAGTTTTGAGCTTGATCCGATATCAATAGGTGTGAGAAATTGGACAATTCAAGTTCAACGGCAGTTCGTTCCTAATTGGAGTGGTTGGTGTATTCCATACTTCTAGCGATTGGATTTCTCTCAAAACTCACGAAATGACGATGTTTCCCAAGTTTTGGGCTCGATCCGAAATAAATAGGGGTGAGAAATTGGACAATTCAAGTTCAACGACAGTTCGTTCCTAATTGGAGTGGTTGGTGTATTCCGTACTTCTAGCGATTGGATTTCACTCAAAACTCACCAAAGGACTCCTCCCACCATATTATGACGTTTCCCAAGTTTTGGGCATTATTCGAAATCAATAGGTGTGAGAAATTGGACAATTCAAGTTCAACGGCAGTTCGTTCCTAATTGGAATGATCGGTGCATTCCATACTTCTAGCGACTGGATTTCACTCAAAACTCACCAAGTGACTACTCCCACCATGTTATGATGTTGCCCAAGTTTTGGGCACGATCCGAAATCAATAGGTGAAAGAAATTGGACAATTCAAGTTCAACGGCAGTTCGTTCCTAATTGGAGTGGTTGGGGTATTCCATACTTCTAGCGATTGGATTTCACCCAAAACTCACCAAGTAATCCCTCCCACCATATTATTATGTTGCCCAGGTTTTGGGCACGATCCGAAATCAATAGGTGTGAGAAATTGGACAATTCTAGTTCAACGGCAGTTCGTTCCTAATTGGAGTGGTTGGTGTATTCCAAACTTCTAGCGATTGGATTTCACTCAAAACTCACCAAATGACTCCTCCCACCATATTATCGTGTTGCCCAAATTTTGGGCTCGATCCGAAATCAATAGGTGTGAGAAATTGCATAATTCAAGTTCAACGGCAGTTCGTTCCTAATTGGAGTGGCTGGTGTATTCCATACTTCTAGCGATTGGACTTCACTCAAAACTCACCACATGACTCCTCCCACCATGTTATGATGTTGCCCAAGTTTTGGGTTCGACCCGAAATCAATAGGTTTGAGAAATTGGAGAATTCAAGTTCAACGGTTGTTCGTTCCTAATTGGAGTTGTTGGTGTATGCAATACTTCTAGCGATTGGATTTCACTCAAAACTCACCGAATGACTCCTCCCACGATATTATGATGTTGCCCAAGTTTTGGGCTCGATCCGAAGTCAATAGGTGTGAGAAATTGGACAATTAAAGTTCAACGGCAGTTCGTTCCGAATTGGAGTTGTTGGTGTATTCCATACTTCTAGCGGTTGGATTTCACTCCAAACTCACCAAAGGACTCCTCCCACCATATTATGATGTTGCCCAAGTTTTGGGCTCGATCCGAAATCAATAGGTGTGAATAATTGGACAATCCAAGTTCAACGGCAGTTCGTTCCTAATTGGAGTGGTCGCTGTATTCCATACTTCTTGCGATTGGATTTCACTCAAAACTCACCAAATGACTCCTCACACCATATTATGATGTTGCCCAAGTTTTGGGCTCGATCCGAAATCAATAGATGTTCCAAATTGGACAATTCAAGTTCAACGGCAGTTCGTTCCTAATTGAAGTGGTTGGTGTGTTCCATACTTCTAGCGATTGGATTTCACTCAAAATTCACCAAATGACTCCTCCCACCATATTATGATGTTTCCCAAGTTTTGGGCTCGATCCGAAATCAATAGGTGTGAGAAATTGGACAATTCAAGTTCAACGGCAGTTCGTTCCTAATTGGAGTGGTTTGTGTATTTCATACTTCTAGCGATTGGATTTCACTCAAAACTCACCAAATGACTCCTCTCACCAGATTATGATGTTGCCCAAGTTTGGGGCTTGATCCGAAATCAATAGGTGTGAGAAATTGGACAATTCAAGTTCAACGGCAGTTCGTTCCTAATTGGAGCGGTTGGTGTATTCCATACTTCTAGCGATTGGATTTCACTCAAAACTAACCAAATGACTCCTCCCACCATATTATGATGTTGCCCAAGTTTTGGACTCGATCCGAAATCAATAGGTGTGAGAAATTGGACAATTCAAGTTCAACGGCAGTTCGTTCCAAATTGGGGAGGTTGGTGTATTCCATACTTCTAGCGATTGGATTTAACTCAAAACTCACCAAATGACTCCTCCCCCCATTTATGATGTTGCCCAAGTTTTGGACTCGATCCGAAATCAATGGTTGTGAGAAATTGGAAAATTCAAGTTCAACGACAGTTCGTTCCAAATTGGAGTGGTTGGTGTATTCCATACTTCTAGCGATTGGATTTCACTCAAAACTCACCAAATGACTCCTCCCACCGTATTATGTTGTTGCCAAAGTTTTGGGCTCGATCCGAAATCAATAGGTATTCCAAATTGGACAATTCAAGTTCCACGGCAGTTCGTTCCAAATTGGAGTGGCTGGTGTATTCCATACTTCTAGCGATTGGATTTCACTCAAAACTCACCAAATGACTCCTCCCACCATATTATGATGTTGCCCAAGTTTTGGGCTCGATCCGAAATCAATAGGTGTGAGAAATTGGACAATTCAAGTTCAACGGCAGTTCGTTCCTAATTGGAGTGGTTGGTGTATTCCACACTTCTAGCGATTGGATTTCACTCAAAACTCACCAAAGGACTCCTCCCACCATATTATGATGTTGCCCAAGTTTTGGGCTCGATCCGAAATCAACAGGTGTGAATAATTGGACAATTCATGTTCAACGGCAGTTCGTTCATAATTGGAGTGGTTGCTGTATTCCATACATCTAGCGATTGGATTTCACTCAAAACTCACCAAATGACTCCTCCCACCATATTATGATGTTGCCCAAGTTTTGGGCTCGATCCGAAATCAATAGGTGTGAGAAATTGGACAATTCAAGTTCAACGGCAGTTCGTTCCTAATTGGAGTGGTCGGTGTATTCCATACTTCTAGCGATTCGATTTCACTCAAAACTCACCAAATGACTCCTTCCACCATATTATGATGTTGCCCAAGTTTGGGGCTCGATCCGAAATCAATAGGTGTTCCAAATTGGACAATTCAAGTTCAACGGCAGTTCGTTCTTAATTGGACTGGTTGGTGTATTCCATACTTCTAGCGATTGGATTTCACTCAAAACTCTCCACATGACTCCTCCCACCATATTATGATGTTGCCCAAGTTTTGGGCACGATCCGAAATCAATAGGTGTGAGAAATTGGACAATTCAAGTTCAACGGCAGTTCGTTCCTAATTGGAGTGGTTGGTGTATTCCATACTTCTAGCGATTGGATTTCACTCAAAACTCACCAAATGACTCCTCCCACCATATTATGATGTTGCCCAAGTTTGGGGCTCGATCCGAAATCAATAGGTGTGAGAAATTGGACAATTCAAGTTCAACGGCAGTTCGTTCCTAATTGGAGTGGTTGGTGTATTCCATACTTCTAGCGATTGGATTTTACTCAAAACTCACCAAATGACTCCTTCCACCATATTATGATGTTGCCCAAGTTTTGGCCTCGATCCGAAATCAATAGGTGTGAGAAATTGGACAATTAAATTTCAACGGCAGTTCGTTCCAAATTGGGGTGGTTGGTGTATTCCATACTTCTAGCGATTGGATTTTACTCAAAACTCACCAAATGACTTGTCCCCCCATATTATGATGTTGCCCAAGTTTTGGGCTCGATCCGAAATCAATAGGTGTGAGAAATTTGTCAATTCAATTTCAACGACAGTTCGTTCCTAATTGGAGTGGTTGGTGTATTCCGTACTTCTAGCGATTGGATTTCACTCAAAACTCACCAAATGACTCCTCTCACCAGATTATGATGTTGCCCAAGTTTGGGGGTTGATCCGAAATCAATAGGTGTGAGAAATTGGACAATTCAAGTTCAACGGCAGTTCGTTCCTAATTTGAGCGGTTGGTGTATTCCATACTTCTAGCGATTGGATTTCACTCAAAACTAACCAAATGACTCCTCCCACCATATTATGATGTTGCCCAAGTTTTGGACTCGATCCGAAATCAATAGGTGTGAATAATTGGACAATTCAAGTTCAACAGCAGTTCGTTCCAAATTGGGGAGGTTGGTGTATTCCATACTTCTAGCGATTGGATTGAACTCAAAACTCACCAAATGACTCCTCCCCCCATTTATGATGTTGCCCAAGTTTTGGACTCGATCCGAAATCAATGGTTGTGAGAAATTGGACAATTCAAGTTCAACGACAGTTCGTTCCAAATTGGAGTGGTTGGTGTATTCCATACTTCTAGCGATTGGATTTCACTCAAAACTCACCAAATGACTCCTCCCACCGTATTATGTTGTTGCCCAAGTTTTGGGCTCGATCCGAAATCAATAGGTATTCCAAATTGGACAATTCAAGTTCCACGGCAGTTCGTTCCTAATTGGAGTGGTCGGTGTATTCCATACTTCTAGCGATTCGATTTCACTCAAAACTCACCAAATGACTCCTTCCACCATATTATGATGTTGCCCAAGTTTGGGGCTGGATCCGAAATCAATAGGTATTCCAAATTCGACAATTCAAGTTCAACGGCAGTTCGTTCTTAATTGGAGTGGTTGGTGTATTCCATACTTCTAGCGATTGGATTTCACTCAAAACTCTCCACATGACTCCTCCCACCATATTATGATGTTGCCCAAGTTTTGGGCTCGATCCGAAATTAATAGGTGTGAGAAATTGGACAATTCAAGTTCAACGGCAGTTCGTTCTTAATTGGAGTGGTTGGTGTATTCCATACTTCTAGCGGTTGGATTTCACTCAAAACTCGCCAAATGACTCCTCCCACCATATTATGACGCTGCTTAAGTTTTGGGCTCGATCCAAAATCAATAGGTGTTCCAAATTGGACAATTCAAGTTCAACGGCAGTTCGTTCCTAATTGGAGTGGTTGGTGTATTCCATACTTCTAGCGATTGGATTTCGCTCAAGACACACCAAATGACTCCTCCCCCCATATTATGATGTTGCCCAAGTTTTGGGCTCGATCCGAAATCAATAGGTGTGAATAATTGGACAATTCAAGTTCAACGGCAGTTCGTTCCTAATTGGAGTGGTCGCTGTATTCCATACTTCTTGCGATTGGATTTCACTCAAAACTCACCAAATGACTCCTCCCACCATATTATGATGTTGCCCAAGTTTGGGGCTCGATCCAAAAACAGTAGGTGTGAGAAATTGGACAATTCAAGTTCAACGGCAGTTCGTTCCTAATTGGAGTGGTTGGTGTATTCCATGTTTCTAGCGATTGGATTTAACTCAAAACTCACCAAATGACTCCTCCCACCATATTATGATGTTGCCCAAGTTTTTGGCTCGATCCGAAATCAATAGGTGTTCCAAATTGGACAATTCAAGTTCGACGGCAGTTCGTTCCTAATTGGAGTGGTTGGTGTATACCAAACTTCTAGCGATTGGATTTCACTCAAAACTCACCAAATGACTCGTCCCACCATATTGTGATGTTGCCCAGGTTTTGGGCTCGATCCGAAATCAATAGGTATTCCAAATTGGACAATTCAAGTTCAACGGCAGTTCGTTCCTAATTGGAGTGGTTGGTGTATTCCATACTTCTAGCGATTGGATTTC
This sequence comes from Prunus avium, assembly GCF_965620075.1. NCBI lineage: Eukaryota > Viridiplantae > Streptophyta > Magnoliopsida > Rosales > Rosaceae > Prunus > Prunus avium. Next base: position 20,823,535 of record NC_142286.1, on the reverse strand, counting down.
ACTCAAAACTCACCAATTGACTCCTCCCACCATATTATGATGTTGCCCAAGTTTTGGGCTCGATCCGAAATCAATAGGTGTGAGAAATTGGACAATTCAAGTTCAACGGCGGTTCGTTCCTAATTGGAGTGGTTGGCGGATTCCATACTTCTAGCGATTGGATTTCACTCAAAACTAACCAAATGACTCCTCCCACCATATTATGATGTTGCCCAAGTTTGGGGCTCGATCCGAAATCAATAGGTGTGAGAAATGGGACAATTCAAGTTCAACGGCAGTTCATTCCTAATTGGAGTGGCTGGTGTATTCCATACTTTTAGCGATTGGATTTCACTCAAAACTCACCAAATGACTCCTCCCACCATATTATGGTGTTGCCCAAGTTTTGGGCTCGATCCGAAATCAATTGGTGTTCCAAACTGGACAATTCAAGTTCAACGGCAGTTCGTTCCTAATTGGAGTGGTTGGTGTATTCCATACTTCTAGCGATTGGATTTCACTCAAAACTCACCAAATGACTTCTCCCACCATATTATGATGTTGCCCAAGTTTTGGGCTCGATCCGAAATCAATAGGTATTCCAAATTGGACAATTCAAGTTCAACGGCAGTTCGTTCCTAATTGGAGTGGTTGGTGTATTCCATACTTCTAGCGATTGGATTTCACTCAAAACTCTCCAATTGACTCCTCCCACCATATTATGTTGTTGCCCAAGTTTTGGGCTCGATCCGAAATTAATAGGTGTGAGAAATTGGACAATTCAAGTTCAACGGCAGTTCGTTCTTAATTGGAGTGGTTGGTGTATTCCATACTTCTAGCGGTTGGATTTCACTCAAAACTAACCAAATGACTCCTCACACCATATTATGATGTTGCCCAAGTTTTGGGCTCGATCCGAAATCAATAGGTGTTCCAAATTGGACAATTCAAGTTCAACGGCAGTTCGTTCCTAATTGGTGTGGTTGGTGTATTCCATACTTCTAGCGATTGGATTTCATTCCAAACTCACGAAATGACTCCTCCCACCATATTATGATGTTGCCCAAGTTTGGGGCTCGGTCCGAAATCAAGAGGTGTGAGAAACTAGACAATTCAAGTTCAACGGCAGTTCGTTCCTAATTGGAGTGGCTGGTGTATTCCATACTTCTAGCGATTGGATTTCACTCAAAACTCACCAAATGACTCCTCCCACCATATTATGATGTTGCCCAAGTTTTGGGCTCGATCCGAAATCAATAGGTATTCCAAATTGGACAATTCAAGTTCAACGGCAGTTCGTTCCTAATTGGAATGGTTGGTGTATTCCATGCTTCTAGCGATTGGATTTCTCTCAAAACTCACCAAATGACTCCTCCCACCATATTATGATGTTGCCCAAGTTTTGGGCTCGATCCGAAATCAATAGGTCTTCCAAATTTGACAATTAGAGTTCAACGACAGTTCGTTCCTAATTGGAGTGGTTGGTGTATTCCATACTTCCAGCGATTGGATTTCACTCAAAACTAACCAAATGACTCCTCCCACCATATTATGATGTTGCCCAAGTTTTGGGCTCGATCCGAAATCAGTAGGTGTTCCAAATTGGACAATTCAAGTTCAACGGCAGTTCGTTCCTAATTGGAGTTGTTGGTATAGTCCATACTTCTAGCGATTGGATTTCACTCAAAACTTACCAAATGACTCCTCCCACCATATTATGTTGTTGCCCAAGTTTTGGGCTCGATCCGAAATCAATAGGTATTCCAAATTGGACAATTCAAGTTCAACGGCAATTCGTTCCTAATTGGAGTGGTTGCTGTATTCCATACTTCTAGCGATTGGATTTCACTCAAAACTCACCAAATGACTCCTCCCACCATATTACGAGCCCATGTTTGGGGCTCGATCCGAAATCAATAGGTCTTCCAAATATGACAATTAGTTCAACGGCAGTTCGTTCCTAATTGGAGTGGTTGGTGTATTCCATACTTCTAGCGATTGGATTTCACTCAAAACTCACCAAATGACTCCTCCCACCATATTATGATGTTGCCCAAGTTTTGGGCTCGATCCGAAATCAATAGGTCTTCCAATTTTGGCAATTAGGGTTCAACGGCAGTTCGTTAATAATTGTAGTGGTTTGTGTATTCCATACTTCTAGCGATTGGATTTCACTCAAAACTAACCAAATGACTCCTCCGACCATATTACGATGTTGCCCAAGTTTTGGGCTCGATCCGAAATCAATAGGTGTGAGAAATTGGACAATTCAAGTTCAACGGCAGTTCGTTCCAAATTGGAGTGGTTGGTGTATTCCATACTTCTAGAGATTGGATTTCACTCAAAACTAACCAAATGACTCCTCCCACCATATTATGATGTTGCCCAAGTTTGGGGCTCGATCCGAAATCAATAGGTGTAAGAAATTGGACAATTCAAGTTCAACGGAAGTTCGTTCCTAATTGGTGTGGTTGGTGTATTCCATACTTCTAGCGATTGGATTTCACTCAAAACTCACCAAATGACTCCTTCCACCATATTATGATGTTGCCCAAGTTTGGGGCTCGATCCGAAATCAATAGGTGTGAGAAATTGGACAATTCAAGTTCAACGGCAGTTCGTTCCTAATTTGAGTGGTTGGTGTATTCCATACTTCTAGTGATTGGATTTCACTCAAAACTCACCAAATGACTCCTTCCACCGTATAATGATGTTGCCCAAGTTTTGGGCTCGATCCGAAATCAAGAGGTGTTCCAAATTGGACAATTCAAGTTCAATGGCAGTTCGTTCCTAATTGGAGTGGTTGGTGTATTCTGTTGTGTAGATACAGCTGCACCAAAATGGATTCAGTTGCATCCTCAACTTGTGATACTCGCAAGTGCACGAGCCGTTTGGTAGTATAGCGTATGTAAGTGCGAGGTCGATCCCACGAGGATTGGTGATTGAATGATCCAATTTAGTTTCCCTACACAAAACAGAAATGAAAAAGAAAGGAAATAAATAAAACAATGAAGAAAGAAATAACTAACTCAAGCAGATAAGTTCCCAAGTTCAATTAGATTAATGGATTGATTCTAGCTAAAGTATGATTAAGCCATGGTGTGTGGTCATAACCTTGTGTTCCTAATTCCCTAATTTGATCATTTGTTGTCTAACCTAAAATTAAGCATTAGGAACCCATTAAGCATAGAAGAACATTTTAAACAACCAAGCATGTATCTAATCCCTGTTGTCGAATGTCCATACATACTCTTCCTATTCATAGTTCAATTCGAATTAAAGCATGGTGTATACTCTTAATTCAAACCAAGATAGCTAACATGCAAGCCTAAATGGTGATCAATCATTCAAACTAGCATATTAACTTATAAGCATAATGAATAAGAACAAAAACCATAATTGAAACTTGGAAACTAATTAAACTTGAATACTTAAGAAAGAATGTACATTACAAGAAAAATAAATTACAACTAAGAAAACATTAAGGAAACTAAGAGAACTTTGAGGAAGAAAGGAAGTGTTTGAGAACTTTGAGGAGGGAGAAGAAAGTGTTTGGGAACTTTAGAGAATTTTGGAAGAACATGTGTTTGAGAGCTCCCCCCCTTGGGGTGTGTTTACAAGCTTAGAGAACTTCCCTATTTATAGGCCTAGGGGAAGTGAAAATCTGAATTCAATATGGCTAATGCATACAACACTTGTTTTATAAAATCTGAAATGGTTGATGCACTTGTATTAGAAAATCTAAATTGGGTGATGCACTTGTATTAGAAAATCTTAATTGGGTGATGCACTTGTATTAGAAAATCTTGAATTGGTTGATGCACTTCACCAATAGATCCCACCAGCAGCCCTAGCTCATCTTCATGTCACCATGACCAAGCTTCCAACTAGAAATGATAGCTCATACCTAGCTCACCATGACCAAGCATCCAACCAGCACATGCTGAGGTCAGCATGACCAGCAACTTCAAGGGCTTACAACTTGGGCTTCCCTTAAGCAAATTAAGACTTTAAGCACTCAAACTTGAAGTTCAGAATGTCTTCTTTCCAGCCATATATCATTTGGGCCAATCCAAGGTCGGAGGAGGAAGTTAAGGCCGAAACACATTGCTAACTCATTTTCCGCGCTGATAAGATCCATCCTGAGCATGGTTCTGTGTTTGCTAGGTAACGGACTCCAGATTTATCCAATGGGGCTGAATTTTGGATATGTTATAGTACACACCCATTGGAACAACTTTCATGAAGAATGCGGCCTCATCCGAGCTGTGTAGGTTGCTGAAACAAATATTACAATGTGACCTACGGAACAGGACTGGGAGGGGGCTATAGCCAAAATGAGTTTGTCTTTAAGCTCTTCATCCATTCATCCAAATTAGGCCTTAACATGCTTGAATTGCATGGATTATGCTCTCTTGCTCTATTTGCCTACAAAACACACAAAGGGAGGCAAATAACTTAGAAATCTAAGAAACTAAGCAAAAGAAGTAAGTAAATAGGGCATGTATATGTATGAAATTATGAGCTTATCATATTCCATACTTCTAGCGATTGGATTTCACTCAAAACTCACCAAATGACTCCTCCCACCATAGTATGATGTTGCCCAAGTTTGGGGCTCGGTCCGAAATCAAGAGGTGTGAGAAATTGGACAATTCAAGTTCAACGGCAGTTCGTTCCTAATTGGAGTGGTTAGTGTATTACATACTTCTAGCGATTGGATTTCACTCAAAACTCACCAAATGACTCCTCCCACCATATTATGATGTTGCTTAAGTTTTCGGCTCGATCCGAAATCAATTGGTGTTCCAAATTGGACAATTCAAGTTCAACGGCAGTTCGTTCCTAATTGGAGTGGTTGGTGTATTCCATACTTCTAGCGATTGGATTTCGCTCAAAATTCACCAAATGACTCCTCCCACCATATTATGATGTTGCCCAAGTTTTGGGATCGATCCGAAATCAATAGGTGTTCGAAATTGGACAATTCAAGTTCAACGATAGTTCGTTCCTAATTGGAGTGGTTGGTGTATTCCATACTTCTAGCGATTGGATTTGACTCAAAACTCACCAAATGACTCCTTCCACCATATTATGATGTTGCCCAAGTTTTGGGCTCGATCCGAAATCAATAGGTGTGAGAAATTGGACAATTCAAGTTCAACGGCAGTTCGTTCCAAATTGGAGCGGTTGGTGTATTCCATACTTCTAGAGATTGGATTTCACTCAAAACTCACCAATTGACTCCACCCACCATATTATGATGTTGCCCAAGTTTTGGGCTCGATCCGAAATCAATAGGTGTAAGAAATTGGACAATTCAAGTTCAACGGAAGTTCGTTCCTAATTGTTGTGGTTGGTGTATTCCATACTTCTAGCGATTGGATTTCACTCAAAACTCACCAAATGACTCCTCCCACCATATTATGATGTTGCCCAAGTTTGGGGCTCGATCCGAAATCAATAGGTGTGAGAAATTGGACAATTCAAGGTCAACGGCAGTTCGTTCCTAATTGGAGTGGTTGGTGTATTCCATACTTCTAGTGATTGGATTTCACTCAAAACTCACCAAATGACTCATTCCACCGTATAATGATGTTGCCCAAGTTTTGGGCTCGATCCGAAATCAAGAGGTGTTCCAAATTGGACAATTCAAGTTGAACGGCAGTTCGTTCCTAATTGGAGTGGTTGGTGTATTCCATACTTCTAGCGATTGGATTTCACTCAAAACTCACCAAATGACTCCTCCCACCATATTATGATGTTGCCCAAGTTTGGGGCTCGGTCCGAAATCAATAGGTATGAGAAATTGGACAATTCAAGTTCAACGGCAGTTCGTTCCTAAATGGAGTGGTTAGTGTATTCCATACTTCTAGCGATTGGATTTCACTCAAAACTCACCAAATGACTCCTCCCAACATATTATGATGTTGCTTAAGTTTTGGGCTCGATCCGAAATCAATTGGTGTTCCAAATTGGACAATTCAAGTTCAACGGCAGTTCGTTCCTAATTGGAGTGGTTGGTGTTTTCCACACTTCTAGCGATTGGATTTCGCTGAAAATTCACCAAATGACTCCCCCCACCATATTATGATGTTTCCCAAGTTTTGGGCTCGATCTGAAATCAATAGGTGTTCGAAATTGGACAATCCAAGTTCAACGGCAGTTCGTTCCTAATTGGAGTGGTTGGTGTATTCCATACTTCTAGCGATTGGATTTCACTCAAAACTCACCAAATGACTCCTTCCACCATATTATGATGTTGCCCAAGTTTTGGGCTCGATCCGAAATCAATAGGTGTGAGAAATTGGACAATTCAAGTTCAACGGCAGTTCGTTCCTAATTGGAGTGGTTGGTGTATTCCATACTTCTAGCGATTGGATTTCACTCAAAACTCACCAAATGACTTCTCCCACCATATTATGATGTTGCCCAAGTTTTGGGCTCGATCCGAAATCAATAGGTATTCCAAATTGGACAATTCAAGTTCAACGGCAGTTCGTTCCTAATTGGAGTGGTTGGTGTATTCCATACTTCTAGCGATTGGATTTCACTCAAAACTCTCCAATTGACTCCTCCCACCATATTATGTTGTTGCCCAAGTTTTGGGCTCGATCCGAAATCAATAGGTGTGAGAAATTGGACAATTCAAGTTCAACGGCAGTTCGTTCCTAATTGGAGTGGTTGGTGTATTCCATACTTCTGGCGGTTGGATTTCACTCAAAACTAACCGAATGACTTCTCCCACCATATTATGATGTTGCCCAAGTTTTGGGCTCGATCCGAAATCAATAGGTGTGAGAAATTGGACAATTCAAGTTCAACGGCAGTTCGTTCCTAATTGGAGTGGTTGGTGTATTCCATACTTCTAGCGATTGGATTTCACTCAAAACTCACCAAAGGACTTCTCCCACCATATTATGATGTTGCCCAAGTTTTGGGCTCGATCCGAATTCAATAGGTGTGAGAAATTGGTTAATTCAATTTCAACGACAGTTCTTTCCTAATTGGAGTGGTTGGTGTATTCCGTACTTCTAGCGATTGGATTTCACTCAAAACTCACCAAATGACTCCTCCCGCCATATTATGATGTTGCCCAAGTTTTGGGCTCGATCCGAATTCAATAGGTGTGACAAATTGGTCAATTCAATTTCAACGACAGTTCTTTCCTAATTAGAGTGGTTAGTGTATTCCATACTTCTAGCGATTGGATTTCACTCAAAAGTCACCAAATGACTCCTCCCACCATATTATGATGTTGCCCAAGTTTTGGGCTCGATCCGAAATCAATAGGTGTTCCAAATTGGACAATTCAAGTTCAACGGCAGTTCGTTCCAAATTGGAGTGGTTGGTGTATTCCATAGTCCTGGCGATTGGATTTCACTCAAAAGTCACCAAATGACTCTTACCACCATATTATGATGTTGCCCAAGTTTTGGGCTCGATCCGAAATCAATAGATGTGAGAAATTGGACAATTCAAGTTCAACGGCAGTTCGTTCCTAATTGGAGTGGTTGGTGTATTCCATACTTCTAGCGATTGGATTTCACTCAAAACTCTCCAAATGACTCCCCCCACCATATTATGATGTTGCCCAAGTTTTGGGCTCGATCCGAAATCAATAGGTATTCCAAATTGGACAATTCAAGTTCAACGGCAGTACGTCCCTAATTGGTGTGGTTGGTGTATTCCATACTTCTAGAGATTGGATTTCATTCAAAACTCACCAAATGACTCCTCCCACCGTATTATGATGTTGCCCAAGTTTTGGGGTCGATCCGAAATCAATAGGTGTGAGAAATTGGACAATTCAAGTTCAACGGCAGTTCGTTCCTAATTGGAGTGGTTGGTGTATTCCATACTTCTAGCGATTGGATTTCACTCAAAACTCTCCAAATGACTCCTCCCACCATATTATGATGTTGAACAAGTTTTGGGCTCGACCCGAAATCAATAGGTGTTCCAAATTGGACAATTCAAGTTCAACGGCAGTTCGTTCCTAATTGGAGTGGTTGGTGTTTTCCATACTTCTAGCGATTGGATTTTACTCAAAACTCAGCAAATGACTCCTCCCTCCATATTATGATGTTGCCCAAGTTTTGGGCTCGATCCGAATTCAATAGGTGTGAGAAATTGGTCAATTCAATTTCAACGACAGTTCTTTCCTAATTGGAGTGGTTGGTGTATTCCGTACTTCTAGCGATTGGATTTCACTCAAAACTCACCAAATGACTCCTCCCACCATATTATGATGTTGCCGAAGTTTTGGGCTCGATCCGAAATCAATAGGTGTTCCAAATTGGACAATTGAAGTTCAACGGCAGTTCGTTCCAAATTGGAGTGGTTGCTGTATTCCATAGTTCTGGCGATTGGATTTTACTCAAAAGTCACCAAATGACTCTTACCACCGTACTATGATGTTGCCCAACTTTTGGGCTCGATCCGAAATCAATAGGTGTGAGAAATTGGACAATTCAAGTTCAACGGCAGTTCGTTCCTAATTGGAGTGGTCGGTGTTTTCCATACTTCAAGCGATTGGATTTCACTCAAAACTCACCAAATGACTCCTCCCACCATATTATGATGTTGCCCAAGTTTTGGGCTCGATCCGAAATCAATAGGTATTCCAAATTGGACAATTCATGTTCAACGGCAGTTCGTTCCTAATTGGAGTGGTTGGTGTATTCCGTACTTCTAGCGATTGGATTTCACTCAAAACTCACCAAATGACTCCTCCCACCATATTATGATGTTGCCCAAGTTTTGGGGTCGATCCGAAATCAATAGGTGTTCCAAATTGGACAATTCAAGTTCAACGGCAGTTCGTTCCAAATTGGTGTGGTTGGTGTATTCCATAGTTCTGGCGATTGGATTTCACTCAAAAGTCACCAAATGACTCCTCCCGCCATATTATGATGTTGCCCAAGTTTTGGGCTCGATCCGAAATCAATAGGTGTGAGAAATTGGACAATTCAAGTTCAACGGCAGTTCGTTCCAAATTGGAGTGGTTGGCGTTTTCCATACTTCTAGCGATTGGATTTCACTCAAAACTCACCAAATGACTCCTCCCACCATATTATGATGTTGAACAAGTTTTGGGCTCGATCCGAAATCAATAGGTGTTCCAAATTGGACAATTGAAGTTCAACGGCAGTTCGTTCCAAATTGGAGTGGTTGCTGTATTCCATAGTTCTGGCGATTGGATTTCACTCAAAAGTCACCAAATGACTCTTACTACCATATTATGATGTTGCCCAAGTTTTGGGCTCGATCCGAAATCAATAGGTGTGAGAAATTGGACAATTCAAGTTCAACGGCAATTCGTTCCCAATTGGAGTGGTTGGTGTATTCCATACTTCTAGCGATTGGATTTCACTCAAAACTCACCAAATGACTCCTCCCACCATATTATGATGTTGCCCAAGTTTTGGGCTCGATCCGAAATCAATAGGCCTTCCAAATTGGACAATTCATGTTCAACGGCAGTTCGTTCCTAATTGGAGTGGGTGGTGTATTCCATACTTCTAGCGATTGGATTTCACTCAAAACTCACCAAATGACTCCTCCCACGATATTATGATGTTGCCCAAGTTTTGGGGCCGATCCGAATTCAATAGTTGTGAGAAATTGGTCAATTCAATTTCAACGACAGTTCTTTCCTAATTGGAGTGGTTGGTGTATTCCGTACTTCTAGCGATTGGATTTCACTTAAAACTCACCAAATGACTCCTCCCACCATATTATGATGTTGCCCAAGTTTTGGGCTCGATCCGAAATCAATAGGTGTTCCAAATTGGACAATTGAAGTTCAACGGCAGTTCGTTCCAAATTGGAGTGGTTGCTGTATTCCATAGTTCTGGCGATTGGATTTCACTCAAAAGTCACCAAATGACTCTTACCACCATATTATGATGTTGCCCAAGTTTTGGGCTCGATCCGAAATCAATAGGTGTGAGAAATTGGACAATTCAAGTTCAACGGCAGTTCGTTCCTAATTGGAGTGGTTGGTGTTTTCCATACTTCTAGCGATTGGATGTCACTCAAAATTCACCAAATGACTCCTCCCACCATATTATGATGTTGCCCAAGTTTTGGGCTCGATCCGAAATCAATAGGTATTCCAAATTGGACAATTCAAGTTCAACGGCAGTACGTCCCTAATTGGTGTGGTTGGTGTATCCCATACTTCTAGTGATTGGATTTCATTCAAAACTCACCAAATGACTCCTCCCACCATATTACGATGTTGCCCAAGTTTTGGGCTCGAACCGAAATCAATAGGTGTGAGAAATTGGACAATTCAAGTTCAACGGCAATTCGTTCCTAATTGGAGTGGTTGGATTATTCCATACTTCTAGCGATTGGATGTCACTCAAAACTCACCAAATGACTCCTCCCGCCATATTATGATGTTGCCCAAGTTTTGGGCTCGATCCGAAATCAGTAGGTCTAAGAAATTGGTCAATTTAATTTCAACGACAGTTCGTTCCTAATTGGAGTGGTTGGTGTATTCCCTACTTCTAGCGATTGGATTTCACTCAAAACTCACCAAATGACTCCTCCCACCATATTATGATGTTGCCGAAGTTTTGGGCTCGATCCGAAATCAATAGGTGTTCCAAACTGGACAATTCAACTTCAACGGCAGTTCGTTCCTAATTGCAGTGGTTGGTGTATTCCATACTTCTAGCGATTGGATTTCACTCAAAACTCACCAAATGACTCCTCCCACCATATTATGATGTTGCCCAAGTTTGGGGCTCGATCCGAAATCAATAGGTGTGAGAAATTGGACAATTCAAGTCTAACGGCAGTTCGTCCCTAATTGGTGTGGTTGGTGTATTCCATACTTCTAGCGATTGGATTTCATTCAAAACTCACCAAATGACTCCTCCCACCATATTATGATGTTGCCCAAGTTCGGGGCTCGATCCGAAATCAATAGGTGTGAGAAATTGGACAATTCAAGTTCAACGGCAGTTCGTTCCTAATTGGAGTGGTTGGTGTATTCCATACTTCTAGCGATTGGATTTCACTCAAAACTCAACAAATGACTCCTCCCACCATATTATGATGTTGCCCAAGTTTTGGGCTCGATCAGAAATCAATACGTGTGAGAAATTGGATAATTCAATTTCAACGACAGTTCGTTCCTAATTGGAGTGGTTGGTGTATTCCATACTTCTAGCGATTTGATTTCCCTCAAAACTCCCCAAAAGACTCCTCCCACCATATTATAATGTTGCCCAAGTTTTGGAGTCGATCCGAAATTAATAGGTGTTCCAAATTGGACAATTCAAGTTCAACGGCAGTTCGTTCCTAATTGGAGTGGTTGGTGTATTCCATACTTCTAGCGATTGGATTTCACTCAAAACTCACCAAATGACTCCTCCCACCATATTATGAAGTTGCCCAAGTTTTGGGCTCGATCCGAAATCAATAGGTGTGAGAAATTGGACAATTCAAGTTCAACGGCAATTCGTTCCTAATTGGAGTGGTTGGTGTATTCCATACTTCTAGCCATTGGATTTCACTCAAAACTCACCAAATGACTCCTACCACCATATTATGATGTTGCCCAAGATTTGGGCTTGATCCGAAACAATAGGTGTTCCAAATTGGACAATTCAAGTTCAACGGCAGTTCGTTCCTAATTGGAGTGGTTGGTGTATTCCATACTTCTAGGGATTGGATAGCACTCAAAACTCATCAAATGACTCCTCCCACCATATTATGATTTTGCCCAAGTTTTGGCCTCGATCCGAAATCAATAGGTGTTCCAAATTGGACAATTCATGTTCAACGGCAGTTCGTTCCTAATTGGAGTGGTTGGTGTATTCCATACTTCTAGCCATTGGATTTCACTCAAAACTCACCAAATGACTCCTCCCACCATATTATGATGTTGCCCAAGTTTTGGGCTCGATCCGAACTCAATAGGTGTGAGAAATTGGACAATTCAAGTTCAACGGCAGTTCGTTCCTAATTGGAGTGGTTGGTGTATTCCATACTTCTAGCCATTGGATTTCACTCAAAACTCACCAAATGACTCCTCCCACCATATTATAATGTTGCCCAAGTTTTGGAGTCGATCCGAAATTAATAGGTGTTCCAAATTGGACAATTCAAGTTCAACGGCAGTTCGTTCCTAATTGGAGTGGTTGGTGTATTCCATACTTCTAGCGATTGGATTTCACTCAAAACTCACCAAATGACTCCTCCCACCATATTATGATGTTGCCCAAGTTTTGGGCTCGATCCGAACTCCATAGGTGTGAGAAATTGGACAATTCAAGTTCAACGGCAGTTCGTTCCTAATTGGAGTGGTTGGTGTATTCCATACTTCTAGCCATTGGATTTCACTCAAAACTCATCAAATGACTCCTCCCACCATATTATGATGTTGCCCAAGTTTTGGGCTCGATCCGAAATCAATAGGTGTGAGAAATTGGACAATTCAAGTTCAACGGCAGTTCGTTCCTAATTGAAGTGGTTGGTGTATTCCATACTTCTAGCCGTTGGATTTCACTCAAAACTCACCAAATGACTCCTCCCACCATATTATGATGTTGCCCAAGTTTGGGGTTCGATCCGAAATCAATAGATGCGGGAAATTGGACAATTCAAGTTCAACGGCAGTTCGTTCCTAATTGGAGTGGTTGGTGTATTCCATACTTCTAGCGATTGAATTTCACTCAAAACTCTCCAAATGACTCCTCCCACCATATTATGATGTTGCCCAAGTTTTGGGCTAGATCCGAAATCAATAGGTGTTCGAAATTGCACAATTCAAGTTCAACGGCAGTTCGTTCGTAATTGGAGTGGTTGGTGTATTGCATACTTCTCGCGATTGGATTTCACTCAAAACTCACCAAATGACTCCTCCCACCATATTATGATGTTGCCCAAGTTTTGGGCTCGATCCGAAATCAGTACGTGTGAGAAATTGGACAATTCAATTTCAACGGCAGTTCATTCCTAATTGGAGTGGTTGGTGTATTCCATACCTCTAGCGATTGGATTTCCCTCAAAACTCAACAAATGACTCCTCCCACCATATTATGATGTTGCCCAAGTTTTGGGCTCGATCAGAAATCAATACGTGTGAGAAATTGGATAATTCAATTTCAACGACAGTTCGTTCCTAATTGGAGTGGTTGGTGTATTCCATACTTCTAGCGATTTGATTTCCCTCAAAACTCACCAAAAGACTCCTCCCACCATATTATGATGTTGCCCAAGTTTTGGGCTCGATCCGAATTCGATAGATGTGAGAAATTGGTCAATTCAATTTCAACGTCAGTTCTTTCCTAATTGGAGTGGTTGGTGTATTCCATACTTCTTGGGATTGGATTTCACTCAAAATTCACCAAATGACTCCTCCCACCATATTATGATGTTGCCCAAGTTTTGGGCTCGATCCGAAATCAATAGGTGTGAGAAATTGGACAATTCAAGTTCAACGGCAGTTCATTCCTAACTGGAGCGGTTGGTGTATTCCATACTTCTAACGATTGGATTGAACTCAAAACTCACCAAATGACTCCTCCCACCATATTATGATTTTGCCCATGTTTTGGGCTCGATCCGAATTCAACAGGTGTGAGAAATTTGCCAATTCAATTTCAACGACAGTTCTTTCCTAATTGGAGTGGTTGGTGTATTCCACACTTCTACCGATTGGATTTCACTCAAAACTCACCAAATGACTCCTCCCACCATATTATGTTGATGCCCAAGTTGTGGGCTCGATCCGAAATCAATAGGTCTTCCAAATTGGACAATTCAAGTTCAACGGCAGTTCGTTCCTAATTGGAGTGGTTGGTGTATTCCACACTTCTAGCGATTGGATTTTACTCAAAACTCCCCAAATGACTCCTCCCACCATATTATGATGTTGCACAAGTTTTGGGCTCGATCCGAAATCAATGGGTGTTCCAAATTGGACAATTCAAGTTCAACGGCAGTTCGTTCCTAATTGGAGTGGTTGGTGTATTCCATACTTCTAGCGATTGGATTTCTCTCAAAACTCACCAAATGACGCCTCCCACCATCTTATGATGTTGCCCAAGTTTTGGGCTCGATCCGAAATCAATAGGTGTGAGAAATTGGTCAATTCAATTTCAACGAAAGTTCGTTCCTAATTGGAGTGGTTGGTGTATTCCATACTTCTTGGTTTTGGATTTCACTCAAAACTCACCAAATGACTGCTCCCACCATATTATGATGTTGCCCAAGTTTTGGGCTCGATCCGAAATCAATAGGTCTTCCAAATTGGACAATTCAAGTTCAACAGCAGTTCGTTCCTAATTGGAGTGGTTGGTGTATTCCATACTTCTAGCGATTGGATTTCACTCAAAACTCACCAAATGACTACTCCCACCATATTATGATGTTGCCCAAGTTTTGGGCTCGATCCGAAATCAATAGGTGTGAGAAATTGGACAATTCAAGTTCAACGGCAGTTCGTTCCTAACTGGAGCGGTTGGTGTATTCCATACTTCTAGCGATTGGATTTCACTCAAAACTCACCAAATGACTCCTCCCACCATATTATGATGTTGCCCAAGTTTTGGGCTCGATCCGAAATCAATAGGTCTTCCAAATTGGACAATTCAAGTTCAACGGCAGTTCGTTCCTAATTGGAGTGGTTGGTGTATTCCATACTTCTAGCGATTGGATTTCACTCAAAACTCACTAAATGACTCCTCCCACCATATTATGATGTTGCCCAAGTTTTGGGCTCGATCCGAAATCAATAGGTGTGAGAAATTGGACAATTCAAGTTCAACGGCAGTTCGTTCCTAATTGGAGTGGTTGGTGTATTCCATACTTCTAGCGATTGGATTTCACTCAAAACTCACCAAATGACTCCTCCCACAATATTATGATGTCGCCCAAGTTTTGGGCTCGATCCGAAATCAATAGGTGTGAGAAATTGGACAATTCAAGTTCAACGGCAGTTCGTTCCTAACTGGAGTGGTTGGGGTATTCCATACTTCTAGCAATTGGATTTCACTCAAAACTCACCAAATGACTCCTCCCACCATATTATGATGTTGCCCAAGTTTGGGACTCGATCCGAAATAAATAGGTGTGAGAAATTAGACAATTCAAGTTCAACGGCAATTCCTTCCTAATTGGAGTGGTTGGTGTATTCCATACTTCTAGCGATTGGATTTCACTCAAAACTCACCAAATGACTCCTCCCACCATATTATGATGTTGCCCAAGTTTTGGCCTCGATCCGAAATCAATAGGTCTTCCAAATTGGACAATTCAAGTTCAACGGTAGTTCGTTGCTAATTGGAGTGGTTGGTGTATTCCATACTTCAAGTGATTGGATTTCTCTCCAAACTCACCAAATGACTCCACCCACCATATTATGATGTTGCCCAAGTTTTGGCCTCGATCCGAAATCAATAGGTCTTCCAAATTGGACAATTCAAGTTCAACGGCAGTTCGTTCCTAATTGGAGTGGTTGGTGTATTCCATACTTCTAGTGATTGGATTTCACTCAAAACTCACCAAATGACTCCTCCCACCATATTATGATGTTGCCCAAGTTTTGGGCTCGATCCGAAATCAATAGGTCTTCCAAATTGGACAATTCAAGTTCAACGGCAGTTCGTTTCTAATTGGAGTGGTTGGTGTATTCCATACTTCTAGCGATTGGATTTCACTCAAAACTCACCAAATGACTCCTCCCACCATATTATGATGTTGCCCAAGTTTTGGGCTCGATCCGAAATCAATATGTGTGAGAAAATGGACAATTCAAGTTCAACGGCAGTTCGTTCCTAATTGGAGTGGTTGGTGGATTCCATACTTCTAGTGATTGGATTTCTGTCCAAACTCACCAAATGACTCCTCCCACCATATTATGATGTTGCCCAAGTTTTGGGCTCGATCCGAAATCAATAGGTGTGAGAAATTGGTCAATTCAATTTCGACGACAGTTCTTTCCGAATTGGAGTGGTTGGTGTATTCCATACATCTCGCGATTGGATTTCACTCAAAACTCACCAAATGACTCCTCCCACCATACTATGATGTTGCCCAAGTTTTGGGCTCGATCCGAAATCAATAGGTCTTCCAAATTGGACAATTCAAGTTCAACGGCAGTTCGTTCCTAATTGGAGTGGTTGGTGTATTCCTTACTTCTAGCGATTGGATTTCACTCAAAACTCACCAAATGACTCCTCCCACCATATTATGATGTTGCCCAAGTTTTGGGCTCGATCCGAAATTAATAGGTATTCCAAATTGGACAATTCAAGTTCAATGGCAGTACGTCCCTAATTGGTGTGGTTGGTGTATTCCATACTTCTAGCGATTGGATTTCATTCAAAACTCACCAAATGACTCCTCTCACCATATTATGATGTTGCCCAAGTTTTGGGTTCGATACGAAATCAATAGGTGTGAGAAATTGGACAATTCAAGTTCAACGGCAGTTCGTTCCTAATTGGAGTGGTTGGTGTATTCCATACTTCTACCGTTCACTCAAAACTCACCAAATGACTCCTCCCACCATATTATGATGTTCCCCAAGTTTTGGGCTCGATCCGAAATCTATAGGTGTTCCAAATTGGACAATTCAAGTTCAACGGCAGTTCATTACTAATTGGAGTGGTTGGTGTATTCCATACTTCTAGCAGTCGGATTTCACTCAAAACTCACCAAATGACTCCTCCCACCATATTATGATGTTGCCCAAGTTTTGGGCTCCATCCGAAATCAATAGGTGTTCCAAATTGGACAATTCAAGTTCAACGGCAGTTCGTTCCTAATTGGAGTGGTTGGTGTATTCCATACTTCTAGCGATTGGATTTCACACAAAACTTACCAAATGATTCCTCCCACCATATTAAGATGTTGCCAAAGTTTTGGGGTCGATCCGAAATCAATAGGTGTTCCAAATTGGACAATTCAAGTTCAACGGCAGTTCGTTCCAAATTGGAGTGGTTGGTGTATTCCATAGTTCTGGCGATTGGATTTCACTCAAAAGTCACCAAATGACTCTTACCACCATATTATGATGTTGCCCAAGTTTTGGGCTCGATCCGAAATCAATAGGTCTTCCAAATTGAACAATTCAAGTTCAACAGCAGTTCGTTCCTAATTGGAGTGGTTGGTGTATTCCATACTTCTAGTGATTGGATTTCTCTCCAAACTCACCAAATGACTCCTCCCACCATATTATGATGTTGCCCAAGTTTTGGGCTCGATCCGAAATCAATAGGTGTGAGAAATTGGAAAATTCAAGTATAACGGCAGTTCGTTCCTAACTGGAGTCGTTGGTGTATTCCATACTTGTAGCGATTGGATTTCACTCAAAACCCACCAAATGACTCCTCCCACCATATTATGATGTTGCCCAAGTTTTGGGCTCGATCCGAAATCAATAGGTATTCCAAATTGGACAATTCAAGTTCAACGGCAGTACGTCCCTAAGTGGAGTGGTTGGCGTATTCCATACTTCTAGCGATTGGATTTCATTCAAAACTCACCAAATGACTCCTCCCACCATATTATGAGGTTGCCCAAGTTTGGGGCTCGATCCGAAATCAGTAGATGTGAGAAATTGGACAATTCAAGTTCAACGGCAGTTCGTTCCTAATTGGCGTGGTTGGTGTATTCCATACTTCTAGCGATTGGATTTCACTCAAAACTCACCAAATGACTCCTCCCACCATATTATGATGTTGCCCAAGTTTGGGGCTCGATCCGAAATCAGTAGATGTGAGAAATTGGACAATTCAAGTTCAACGGCAGTTCGTTCCTAATTGGAGTGGTTGGTGTATTCCATACTTCTAGCGATTGGATTTCACTCAAACTCACCAAATGACTCCTCCCGCCATATTATGATGTTGCCCAAGTTTTGGGCTCGATCCGAAATCAATAGGTGTTCCAAATTGGACAATTCAAGTTCTACGGCAGTTCATTCCTAATTGGAGTGGTTGGTGTATTCCATACTTCTAGCAATCGGATTTCACCCAAAACTCACCAAATGACTCCTCCCACCATGTTATGATGTTGCCCAAGTTTTGGGCTCGATCCGAAATCAATAGGTGTTCCAAATTGGACAATTCAAGTTCAACGGCAGTTCGTTCCAAATTGGAGTGGTTGGTGTATTCCATAGTTCTGGCGATTGGATTTCACTCAAATGTCACCAAATGACTCTTACCACCATATTATTACGTTGCCCAAGTTTTGGGCTCGATCCGAAATCAATAGATGTGAGAAATTGGACAATTCAAGTTCAACGGCAGTTCGTTCCTAATTGGAGTGGTTGGCGTTTTCCATACTTCTAGCGATTGGATTTCCCTCCAAACTCACCAAATGACTCCTCCCACCATATTATGATGTTGCCCAAGTTTTGGGCTCGATCCGAAATCAATAGGTGTGAGAAATTGGACAATTCAAGTTCAACGGCAGTTCGTTCCTAATTGGAATGGTTGGTGTATTCCATACTTCTAGCGATTGGATTTCACTCAAAACTCACCAAATGACTCCTCCCACCATATTATGATGTTGCCCAAGTTTTGGGCTCGATCCGAAATCAATAGGTGTTCCAAATTGGACAATTCAAGTTCAACGACAGTTCGTTCCTAATTGGAGTGGTTGGTGTATTCCATACTTCTAGCGATTGGATTTCACTCAAAACTCCCCAAATGACTCCTCCCACCATATTATGATGTTGCCCAAGTTTTGGGCTCGATCCGAAATTAATAGGTGTTCGAAATTGGACAATTCAAGTTCATTGGCAGTTCGTTCCTAATTGGAGTGGTTGGTGTGTTCCATACTTCTAGCGATTGGATTTCACTCAAAACTCACCAAATGACTCCTCCCACCATATTATGATGTTGCACAAGTTTTGGGCTCGATCCGAAATCAATAGGTGTTCCAAATTGGTCAATTCAAGTTCAACGGCAGTTCGTTCCTAATTGGAGTGGTTGGTGTATTCCACACTTCTAGCGATTGGATTTCACTCAAAACTCACCAAATAACTCCTCCCACCATATTATGATGTTGCCCAAGTTTTGGGCTCGATCCGAATTCAACAGGTGTGAGAAATTGGTCAATTCAATTTCAACGACAGTTCTTTCCTAATTGGAGTGGTTGGTGTATTCCATACTTCTAGCGATTGGATTTCTCTCAAAACTCACCAAATGACTCCTCCCACCATATTATGATGTTGCCCAAGTTTTGGGCTCGATCAGAAATCAATACGTGTGAGAAATTGGATAGTTCAATTTCAACGGCAGTTCGTTCCTAATTGGAGTGGTTGGTGTATTCCATACTTCTAGCAATTGGATTTCCCTCAAAACTCACCAAATGACTCCTCCCACCATATTATGATGTTGCCCAAGTTTTGAGCTCGATCCGAATTCGATAGGTGTGAGAAATTGGTCAATTCAATTTCAATGACAGTTCTTTCCTAATTGGAGTGGTTGGTGTATTCCATACTTCTAGCGATTGGATTTCACTCAAAACTCACCAAATGACTCCTCCCACCATATTATGATGTTGCCCAAGTTTTGGGCTCGATCCGAATTCAACAGGTGTGAGAAATTGGTCAATTCAATTTCAACGACAGTTCTTTCCTAATTGGAGTGGTTGGTGTATTCCATACTTCTAGCGATTGGATTTCACTCAAAACTCACCAAATGAATCCTCCCACCATATTATGATGTTGCCCAAGTTTTGGGCTCGATCCGAAATCAATAGGTGTGAGAAATTGGTCAATTCAATTTCAACGACAGTTCGTTCCTAATTGGAGTGGTTGGTGTATTCCATACGTCTAGCTATTGGATTTCACTCAAAACTCGCCAAATGACTCCTCCCACTATATTATGATGTTGCCCAAGTTTTGGGCTCGAACCGAAATCAATAGATGTTTCAAATTGGACAATTCAAGTTCAACGACAGTTCGTTCCTAATTGGAGTGGTTGGTGTATTCCTTACTTCTAGCGATTGGATTTCACTCAAAACTCACCAAATGACTCCTCCCACCGTATTATGATGTTGCCCAAGTTTTGGGCTCGATCCGAAATCAATAGCTGTGAGAAATTGGACAATTCAAGTTCAACGGCAGTTCGTTCCTAATTGGAGTGGTTGGGGTATTCCATACTTCTAGCAGTTGGATTTCACCCAAAACACACCAAATGACTCCTCCCACCATATTATGATGTTGCCCAAGTTTTGGGCTCGATCCGAAATCAATAGGTGTGAGAAATTTGTCAATTCAATTTCAACGACAGTTCTTTCCTAATTGGAGTGGTTGGTGTATTCCTTACTTCTACCGATTGGATTTCACTCAAAACTCACCAAATGACTCCTCCCACCATATTATGATGTTGCCCAAGTTTTGGGCTCGATCCGAAATCAATAGGTGTTCCAAATTGGACAATTCAAGTTCAACGGCAGTTCGTTCCTAATTGGAGTGGTTGGTGTATTCCATACTTCTAGCGATTGGATTTCACTCAAAACTCCCCAAATGACTCCTCCCACCATATTATGATGTTGCCCAAGTTTTGGGCTCGATCCGAAATTAATAGGTGTTCGAAATTGGACAATTCAAGTTCATTGGCAGTTCGTTCCTAATTGGAGTGGTTGGTGTGTTCCATACTTCTAGCGATTGGATTTCACTCAAAACTCACCAAATGACTCCTCCCACCATATTATGATGTTGCACAAGTTTTGGGCTCGATCCGAAATCAATAGGTGTTCCAAATTGGACAATTCAAGTTCAACGGCAGTTCGTTCCTAATTGGAGTGGTTGGTGTATTCCATACTTCTAGCAATTGGATTTCACTCAAAACTCACCAAATGACTCCTCCCACCATATTATAATGTTGCCCAAGTTTTGGGCTCGATCCGAATTCAACAGGTGTGAGAAATTGGTCAATTCAATTTCAACGACAGTTCTTTCCTAATAGGAGTGGTTGGTGTATTCCATACTTCTAGCAATTGGATTTCCCTCAAAACTCACCAAATGACTCCTCCCACCATATTATGATGTTGCCCAAGTTTTGGGCTCGATCAGAAATCAATACGTGTGAGAAATTGGATAGTTCAATTTCAACGGCAGTTCGTTCCTAATTGGAGTGGTTGGTGTATTCCATACTTCTAGCAATTGGATTTCCCTCAAAACTCACCAAATGACTCCTCCCACCATATTATGATGTTGCCCAAGTTCTGGGCTCGATCCGAATTCGATAGGTGTGAGAAATTGGTCAATTCAATTTCAATGACAGTTCTTTCCTAATTGGAGTAGTTGGTGTATTCCATACTTCTAGCGATTGGATTTCACTCAAAACTCACCAAATGACTCCTCCCACCATATTATGATGTTGCCCAAGTTTTGGGCTCGATCCGAATTCAACAGGTGTGAGAAATTGGTCAATTCAATTTCAACGACAGTTCTTTCCTAATTGGAGTGGTTGGTGTATTCCATACTTCTAGCGATTGGATTTCACTCAAAACTCACCAAATGACTCCTCCCACCATATTATGATGTTGCCCAAGTTTTGGGCTCGATCCGAAATCAATTGGTGTGAGAAATTGGACAATTCAAGTTCAACGGCAGTTCGTTCCTAATTGGAGTGGTTGGGGTATTCCATACTTCTAGCAATTGGATTTCACGCAAAACTCACCAAATGACTCCTCCCACCATATTATAATGTTGCCCAAGTTTTGGGCTCGATCCGAATTCAACAGGTGTGAGAAATTGGTCAATTCAATTTCAACGACAGTTCTTTCCTAATAGGAGTGGTTGGTGTATTCCATACTTCTAGCGATTGGATTTCACACAAAACTTACCAAATGACTCCTCCCACCATATTATGATGTTGCCCAAGTTTTGGGCTCGATCCGAAATCAATAGGTGTGAGAAATTGGACAATTCAAGTTCAACGGCAGTTCGTTCCTAATTGGAGTGGTTGGTGTATTCCATACTTCTTGGGATTGGATTTCACTCAAAACTCACCAAATGACTCCTCCCACCATATTATGATGTTGCCCAAGTTTTGGGCTCGATCCGAAATCAATAGGTGGGAGAATTTGGTCAATTCAATTTTAACGACAGTTCTTTCCTAATTGGAGTGGTTAGTGTATTCCATACTTCTAGCGATTGGATTTCACTTAAAACTCACCAAATGACTCC
The DNA here is from genome assembly GCF_965620075.1 of Prunus avium. Taxonomy (NCBI): domain Eukaryota; kingdom Viridiplantae; phylum Streptophyta; class Magnoliopsida; order Rosales; family Rosaceae; genus Prunus; species Prunus avium. Next base: position 20,801,385 of record NC_142286.1, on the reverse strand, counting down.
TCCCACCATATTACGATGTTTCCCAAGTTTTGGGCTCGATCCGAAATCAATTGGTCTTCCAAATTGGACAATTCAAGTTCTACGGCAGTTCGTTCCTAATTGGAGTGGTTGGTGTATTCCATACTTCTAGCGATTGGATTTCACTCAAAACTCATCAAATGACTCCTCCCACCATATCATGATGTTGCCCAAGTTTTGGGCTCGATCCGAAATCAATAGGTGTGAGAAATTGTACAATTCAAGTTCAACGGCAGTTCGTTCCTAATTGGAGTGGTTGGTGTATTCCGTATTTCTGGCGATTGGATTTCACTCAAAACTAACCAAATGACTCCTCCCACCATATTATGATGTTGCCCAAATTTTGGGCTCGATCCGAAATCAATAGGTGTTCCAAGTTGGACAATTCAAGTTCAACGGCAGTTCGTTCCTAATTGGAGTGGTTGGTGTATTCGATACTTCTAGCGATTGGATTTCACTCAAAACTCACCAAACGACTCCTCCCACCATATTATGTTGTTGCCCAAGTTTTGGGCTCGATCCGAAATCAATAGGTCCGAGAAATTGGTCAATTCAATTTCAACGACCGTTCGTTCCTAATTGTAGTGGTTGGTGTATTCCGTACGTCTAGCGATTGGATTTCACTCAAAATTCACCAAATGACTCCTCCGACCATATTATGATGTTGCCCAAGTTTTGGGCTCGATCTGAAATCAATAGGTGTTCCAAATTGGACAATTCAATTTCAACGGCAGTTCGTTCCTAATTGGAGTGGTTGGTGTATTCCATACTTCTAGCAATTGGATTTCCCTCAAAACTCACCAAATGACTCCTCCCACCATATTATGATGTTGCCCATGTTTTGGGATCGATCCGAAATCAATAGGTCTAAGAAATTGGTCAATTTAATTTCAACGACAGTTCGTTCCTAATTGGAGTGGTTGGTGTATTCCATACTTCTAGCGATTGGATTTCACTCAAAACTCACCAAATGACTCCCCCCACCATTTTATGATGTTGCCCAAGTTTTGGGCTCGATCCGAAATCAATAGGTGTTCCAAATTGGACAATTCAAGTTCAACGGAAGTTCGTTCCTAATTGGAGTGGTTGGTGTATTCCATACTTCTAGCGATTGGATTTCACTCAAAACTCACCAAATGACTCCTCCCACCATATTATGATGTTGCCCATGTTTTGGGCTCGATCCGAAATCAATAGGTCTAAGAAATTGGTCAATTTAATATCAACGACAGTTCGTTCCTAATTGGAGTGGTTGGTGTATTCCATACTTCTAGCGATTGGATTTCACTCAAAACTCACCAAATGACTCCTCCCACCATATTATGATGTTGCCCAAGTTTTGGGCTCGATCCGAAATCAATAGGTGTTCCAAATTGGACAATTCAAGTTCAACGGCAGTTCGTTCCTAATTGGAGTGGTTGGGGTATTCCATACTTCTAGCAATTGGATTTCACTCAAAACTCACCAAATGACTTCTCCCACCATATTATGAGGTTGCCCAAGTTTGGGGCTCGATCCGAAATCAATAGGTGTGAGAAATTGGACAATTCAAGTTCAACGGCAGTTCGTTCCTAATTGGAGTGGTTGGTGTATTCCATACTTCTAGCGATTGGATTACACTCAAAACTCACCAAATGACTACTCCCACCATATTATGATGTTGCCCAAGTTTTGGGCTCGATCCGAAATCAATAGGTGTTCGAAATTGGACAATTCAAGTTCAACGGCAGTTCGTTCCTAATTGGAGTGGTTGGTGTATTCCATACTTCTAGCGATTGGATTTCACTCAAAACTCCCCAAATGACTCCTCCCAATATTATGATGTTGCCCAAGTTTTGGGCTCGATCCGAAATCAATAGGTTTTCCAAATTGGAGAATTCAAGTTCAACGGCAGTTCGTTCCTAACTGGAGTGGTTGGTGTATTCCATACTTCAAGCGATTGGATTTCACTCAAAACTCACCAAATGACTCCTCCCACCATATTATGATGTTGCCCAAGTTTTGGGCTCGATCCGAAATCAATAGGTGTTCCAAATTGGACAATTCAAGTTCAACAGCAGTTCGTTCCAAACTGGAGTGGTTGGTGTATTCCATACTTCTCGCGATTGGATTTCACTCAAAACTCACCAAATAACTCCTCCCACCATATTATGTTGTTGCCCAAGTTTTGGGCTCGATCCGAAATCAATAGGTGTTCCAAATTGGACAATTCAAGTTCAATGGCAGTTCGTTCCAAACTGGAGTGGTTGGTGTATTCCATACTTCTCGCGATTGTATTTCACTCAAAACTGAACAAATGAGTCCTCCCACCATATTATGATGTTGCCCAAGTTTTGGGCTCGATCCGAAATCAATAGGTGTTCCAAATTGGACAATTCAAGTTCAACGGCAGTTCGTTCCTAATTGGAGTGGTTGGTGTATTCCATACTTCTAGCGATTGGATTTCACTCAAAACTCACCAAATGACTCCTCCCACCATATTATGATTTTGCCCAAGTTTTGGGCTCGATCCGAATTCAACAGGTGTGACAAATTGGTCAATTCAATTTCAACGAAAGTTCTTTCCTAATTGGAGTGGTTGGTGTATTCCATACTTCTACCGATTGGATTTCACTCAAAACTCACCAAATGACTCCTCCCACCATATTATGATGTTGCCCAAGTTTTGGGCTCCATCCGAAATCAATAGGTGTGAGAAATTGGACAATTCAAGTTCAACGGCAGTTCGTTCCTAATTGGAGTGGTTGGTGTATTCCATACTTCTAGCGATTGGATTTCACTCAAAACTCACCAAATGACTCATCCCACCATATTATGATGTTGTCCAAGTTTGGAGCTCGATCCGAAATCAATAGGTCTTCCAAATTGGACAATTCAAGTTCAACGGCAGTTCGTTCCTAATTGTAGTGGTTGGTGTATTCCATACTTCTAGCGATTGGATTTTACTCAAAACTCACCAAATGACTCCTCCCACCATATTATGATGTTGCCTAAGTTTTGGGTTCGATCCGAAATGAATAGGTGTGAGAAATTGGACAATTCAAGTTCAACGGCAGTTCGTTCCTAATTGGAGTGGTTGGTGTATTCCATACTTCTAGCGATTGGATTTCTCTCAAAACTCACCAAATGACTCCTCCCACCATATTATGATGTTGTCCAAGTTTGGAGCTCGATCCGAAATCAATAGGTCTTCCAAATTGGACAATTCAAGTTCAACGGCAGTTCGTTCCTAATTGTAGTGGTTGGTGTATTCCATACTTCTAGCGATTGGATTTTACTCAAAACTCACCAAATGACTCCTCCCACCATATTATGATGTTGCCTAAGTTTTGGGTTCGATCCGAAATGAATAGGTGTGAGAAATTGGACAATTCAAGTTCAACGGCAGTTCGTTCCTAATTGGAGTGGTTGGTGTATTCCGTACTTCTAGCGATTGGATTTCTCTCAAAACTCCCCAAATGACTCCTCCCACCATATTATGATGTTGCCCAAGTTTTGGACTCGATCCGAATTCAATAGGTGTGAGAAATTGGTCAATTCAATTTCAACGACAGTTCTTTCCTAATTGGAGTGGTTGGTGTATTCCAAACTTCTAGCGATCGGATTTCACTCAAAACTCACCAAATGACTCCTCCCACCATATTATGATGTTGCCCAAGTTTTGGGCTCCATCCGAAATGAACAAGTCTTCCAAATTCCAATTCAAGTTCAACGGCAGTTCGTTCCTAATTGGAGTGGTTGGTGTATTCCATACTTCTAGCGATTGGATTTCTCTCAAAACTCACCAAAGGACTCCTCCCACCATATTATGATGTTGCCCAAGTTTTGGACTCGATCCGAATTCAATAGGTGTGAGAAATTGGTCAATTCAATTTCAACGACAGTTCTTTCCTAATTGGAGTGGTTGGTGTATTCCAAACTTCTAGCGATCGGATTTCACTCAAAACTCACCAAATGACTCCTCCCACCATATTATGATGTTGCCCAAGTTTTGGGCTCCATCCGAAATGAACAAGTCTTCCAAATTCCAATTCAAGTTCAACGGCAGTTCGTTCCTAATTGGAGTGGTTGGTGTATTCCATACTTCTAGCGATTGGATTTCTCTCAAAACTCACCAAATGACTCCTCCCACCATATTATGATGTTGTCCAAGTTTGGAGCTCGATCCGAAATCAATAGGTCTTCCAAATTGGACAATTCAAGTTCAACGGCAGTTCGTTCCTAATTGTAGTGGTTGGTGTATTCCATACTTCTAGCGATTGGATTTTACTCAGAACTCACCAAATGACTCCTCCCACCATATTATGATGTTGCCCAAGTTTTGGGCTCGATCCGAAATCAATAGGTATGAGAAATTGGACAATTCACGTTCAACGGCAGTTCGTTCCTAATTGGAGTGGTTGGGGTATTCCATACTTCTAGCAGTTGGATTTCACTCAAAACTCACCAAATGACTCCTCCCACCATATTATGATGTTGCCCAAATTTGGGGCTCGATCCGAAATCAATAGGTGTGAGAAATTGGACAATTCAAGTTCAACGGCAGTTCGTTCCTAATTGGAGTGGTTGGTGTATTCCATATTTCTAGTGATTGGATTTCACTCAAAACTCACCAAATGACTCCTCCCACCATATTATGATGTTGCCCAAGTTTTGGGCTCGATCCGAATTCGATAGGTGTGAGAAATTGGTCAATTCAATTTCAACGACAGTTCTTTCCTAATTGGAGTGGTTGGTGTATTCCATACTTCTAGCGATTGGATTTCACTCAAAACTCACCAAATGACTCCTCCCACCATATTATGATGTTGCCCAAGTTTTGGGCTCGATCCGAATTCAACAGGTGGGAGAAATTGGTCAATTCAATTTCAACGACAGTTCTTTCCTAATTGGAGTGGTTGGTGTATTCCATACTTCTAGCGATTGGATTTCACTCAAAACTCACCAAATGACTCCTCCCACCATATTATGATGTTGCCCAAGTTTTGGGCTCGATCCGAAATCAATAGGTGTTCCAAATTGGACAATTCAAGTTCAACGGCAATTCGTTCCTAATTGGAGTGGTTGGTGTATTCTATACTTCTAGCGATTGGATTTCTCTCCAAACTCACCAAATGACTCCTCCCACCATATTATGATGTTGCCCAAGTTTTGGGCTCGATCCGAATTCAATAGGTGTAAGAAATTGGTCAATTCAATTTCAACGACAGTTCTTTCCTAGTTGGAGTGGTTGGTGTATTCCGTACTTCTAGCGATTGGATTTCACTCAAATCTCACCAAATGACTCCTCCCACCATATTATGATGTTGCCCAAGTTTGGGGCTCGATCCGAAATCAATGGGTGTGAGAAATTGCACAACTCAAGTTCAACGGCAGTTCGTTCCTAATTGGAGTGGTTGGTGTATTCCATACTTCTAGCGATTGGATATCACTCAAAACTCACCAAATGACTCCTCCCACCATATTATGATGTTGCCCATGTTTTGGGCTCGATCCGAAATCAATAGGTCTAAGAAATTGGTCAATTTAATTTCAACGACAGTTCGTTCCTAATTGGAGTGGTTGGTGTATTCCATACTTCTAGCGATTGGATTTCACTCAAAACTCACCAAATGACTCCTCCCACCATATTATGATGTTGCCCAAGTTTTGGGCTCGATCCGAAATCAATAGGTGTTCCAAATTGGACAATTCAAGTTCAATAGCAGTTCGTTCCTAATTGGAGTGGTTGGTGTATTCCATACTTCTAGCGATTGGATTTCACTCAAAACTCACCAAATGACTCCTCCCACCATATTATGATGTTGCCCAAGTTTTGGGCTCGATCCGAAATCAATAGGTTTTCCAAATTGGACAATTCAAGTTCAACGGCAGTTCGTTCCTAACTGGAGTGGTTGGTGTATTCCATACTTCTAGCGATTGGATTTCACTCAAAACTCACCAAATGACTCCTCCCACCATATTATGATGTTGCCCAAGTTTTGGGCTCGATCCGAAATCAATAGGTGTGAGAAATTGGACAATTCAAGTTCAACGGCAGTTCGTTCCTAATTGGAGTGGTTGGTGTATTCCATATTTCTGGCAATTGGATTTCACTCAAAACTAACCAAATGACTCCTCCCACCATATTGTGATGTTGCCCAAGTTTTGGGCTCGATCCGAAATCAATAGGTGTTCCAAATTGGACAATTCAAGTTCAAGGGCAGTTCGTTCCTAATTGGAGTGGTTGGTGTATTCGATACTTCTAGCGATTGGATTTCACTCAAAAATCACCAAACGACTCCTCCCACCATATTATGTTGTTGCCCAAGTTTTGGGCTCGATCCGAAATCAATAGGTCCGAGAAATTGGCCAATTCAATTTCAACGACCGTTCGTTCCTAATTGTAGTGGTTGGTGTATTCCGTACGTCTAGCGATTGGATTTCACTCAAAACTCACCAAATGACTCCTCCCACCATATTATGATGTTGCCCAAGTTTTGGGCTCGACCCGAAATCAATAGGTGTGAGAAATTGGACAATTCAAGTTCAACGACAGTTCGTTCCTAATTGGAGTGGTCGATGTATTCCATACTTCTAGCGATTGGATTTCACTCAAAACTCACCAAATGACTCCTCCCACCATATTATGATGTTTTCCAAGTTTTGGGCTCGATCCGAAATCAATAGGTGTTCCAAATTGGACAATTCAAGTTCAACGGCAGTTCGTTCCTAATTGGAGTTGTTGGTGTTGTCCATACTTCTAGCGATTGGATTTCACTCATAACTCAGCAAATGACTCCACCCTCCATATTATGATGTTACCCAAGTTTTGGGCTCGATCCGAATTCAATAGGTGTGACAAATTGGTCAATTCAATTTCAACGACAGTTCTTTCCTAATTGGAGTGGTTGGTGTATTCCGTACTTCTAGCGATTGGATTTCACTCAAAACTCACCAAATGACTCCTCCCACCATATTATGATGTTGCCCAAGTTTTGGGCTCGATCCGAAATCAATAGGTGTTCCAAATTGGACAAATTCAAGTTCAACGGCAGTTCGTTCCAAACTGGAGTGGTTCGTGTATTCCGTACTTCTAGGGATTGGATTTCTCTCAAAACTCACCAAATGACTCCTCCCACCATATTATGTTGTTGCCCAAGTTTTGGGCTCCATCCGAAATGAACAAGTCTTCCAAATTCCAATTCAAGTTCAACGGCAGTTCGTTCCTAATTGGAGTGGTTGGTGTATTCCATACTTCTAGCGATTATATTTCACTCAAAACTCACCAAATGACTCTTCCCAACATATTATGATGTTGCCCAAGTTTTGGGCTCGATCCGGATTCAATAAGTGTGAGAAATTGGTCAATTCAATTTCAACGGCAGTTCGTTCCTAATTGGAGTGGTTGGTGTATTCCGTACTTCTAGCGATTGGATTTCACTCAAAACTCACCAAATGACTCCTCCCACCATATTATGATGTTGCCCAAATTTGGGGCTCGATCCGAAATCAATAGGTGTGAGAAATTGGACAATTCAAGTTCAACGGCAGTTCATTCCTAATTGGAGTGGTTGGTGTATTCCATACTTCTAGCGATTGGATTTCACTCAAAAATCACCAAACGACTCCTCCCACCATATTATGTTGTTGCCCAAGTTTTGGGCTCGATCCGAAATCAATAGGTCCGAGAAATTGGCCAATTCAATTTCAACGACCGTTCGTTCCTAATTGTAGTGGTTGGTGTATTCCGTACGTCTAGCGATTGGATTTCACTCAAAACTCACCAAATGACTCCTCCCACCATATTATGATGTTGCCCAAGTTTTGGGCTCGACCCGAAATCAATAGGTGTGAGAAATTGGACAATTCAAGTTCAACGACAGTTCGTTCCTAATTGGAGTGGTCGATGTATTCCATACTTCTAGCGATTGGATTTCACTCAAAACTCACCAAATGACTCCTCCCACCATATTATGATGTTTTCCAAGTTTTGGGCTCGATCCGAAATCAATAGGTGTTCCAAATTGGACAATTCAAGTTCAACGGCAGTTCGTTCCTAATTGGAGTTGTTGGTGTTGTCCATACTTCTAGCGATTGGATTTCACTCATAACTCAGCAAATGACTCCACCCTCCATATTATGATGTTACCCAAGTTTTGGGCTCGATCCGAATTCAATAGGTGTGACAAATTGGTCAATTCAATTTCAACGACAGTTCTTTCCTAATTGGAGTGGTTGGTGTATTCCATACTTCTAGCGATTGGATTTCTCTCAAAACTCACCAAAGGACTCCTCCCACCATATTATGATGTTGCCCAAGTTTTGGACTCGATCCGAATTCAATAGGTGTGAGAAATTGGTCAATTCAATTTCAACGACAGTTCTTTCCTAATTGGAGTGGTTGGTGTATTCCAAACTTCTAGCGATCGGATTTCACTCAAAACTCACCAAATGACTCCTCCCACCATATTATGATGTTGCCCAAGTTTTGGGCTCCATCCGAAATGAACAAGTCTTCCAAATTCCAATTCAAGTTCAACGGCAGTTCGTTCCTAATTGGAGTGGTTGGTGTATTCCATACTTCTAGCGATTATATTTCACTCAAAACTCACCAAATGACTCTTCCCAACATATTATGATGTTGCCCAAGTTTTGGGCTCGATCCGGATTCAATAAGTGTGAGAAATTGGTCAATTCAATTTCAACGGCAGTTCGTTCCTAATTGGAGTGGTTGGTGTATTCCGTACTTCTAGCGATTGGATTTCACTCAAAACTCACCAAATGACTCCTCCCACCATATTATGATGTTGCCCAAATTTGGGGCTCGATCCGAAATCAATAGGTGTGAGAAATTGGACAATTCAAGTTCAACGGCAGTTCATTCCTAATTGGAGTGGTTGGTGTATTCCATACTTCTAGTGATTGGATTTCACTCAAAACTCACCAAATGACTCCTCCCACCATATTATGATGTTGCCCAAGTTTTGGGCTCGATCCGAATTCGATAGGTGTGAGAAATTGGTCAATTCAATTTCAACGACAGTTCTTTCCTAATTGGAGTGGTTGGTGTATTCCATACTTCTAGCGATTGGATTTCACTCAAAACTCACCAAATGACTCCTCCCACCATATTATGATGTTGCCCAAGTTTTGGTCTCGATCCGAATTCAACAGGTGTGAGAAATTGGTCAATTCAATTTCAACGACAGTTCTTTCCTAATTGGAGTGGTTGGTGTATTCCATACTTCTAGCGATTGGATTTCACTCAAAACTCACCAAATGACTCCTCCCACCATATTATGACGTTGCCCAAGTTTTGGGCTCGATCCGAAATCAATAGGTGTGAGAAATTGGACAATTCAAGTTGAACGGCAGTTCGTTCCTAATTGGAGTGGTTGGTGTATTCCATACTTCTAGCGATTGGATTTCACTCAAAACTCACCAAATGAATCCTCCCACCGTATTATGATGTTGCCTAAGTTTTGGGCTCGATCCGAATTCAATAGGTGTGAGAAATTGGTCAATTCAATTTCAACGGTAGTTCGTTCCTAATTGGAGTGGTTGGTGTATTCCATACTTGTAGCGATTGGATTTCACTCAAAACTCTCGAAATGACTCCTCCCACCATATTATGATGTTGCCCAAGTTTTGGGATCGATTCGATATCAATAGGTGTTCCAAATTGGACATTCCAAGTTCAACGGCAGTTCGTTCGTAATTGGAGTGGTTGGTGTATTCCATACTTCTAGCGATTAGATTTCACTCAAAACTCACCAAATGACTCCTCCCACCATATTATGTTGTTGCCCAAGTTTGGGGCTCGATCCGTAATCAATAGGTGTGAGAAATTGGTCAATTCAATTTCAACGACAGTTCGTTCCTAATTGGAGTGGTTGGTGTATTCCTTACTTCTAGCGATTGGATTTCACTCGTAACTCTCCAAATGACTCCTCCCACCATATTATGATGGTTCCCAAGTTTTGGGCTCGATCCGAAATCAATAGGTGTGAGAAATTGGTCAATTCAATTTCAACGACAGTTCGTTCCTAATTGGAGTGGTCGGTGTTTTCCATATGTCTAGCGATTGGATTTCACTCAAAACTCACAAAATGACTCCTCCCACTATATTATGATGTTGCCCAAGTTTTGGGCTCGATCCGAAATCAATAGATGTTCCAAATTGGACAATTCAAGTTCAACGGCAGTTCGTTCCTAATTGGAGTGGTTGGTGTATTCCATACTTCTAGCGATTGGATTTCACTCAAAACTCACCAAATGACTCCTCCCACCATATTATGATGTTGCCCAAGTTTTGGTCTCGATCCGAAATCAATAGGTGTTCCAAATTGGACAATTCAAGTTCAACGACAGTTCGTTCCTAACTGGAGTGGTAGGTGTATTCCATACTTCTAGCGATTGGATTTCACTCAAAACTCACCAAATGACTCCTCCCACCATATTATGATGTTGCATAAGTTCTGGGCTCGATCCGAAATCAATAGGTGTTCCAAATTGGACAATTCAAGTTCAACAGAAGTTCGTTCCTAATTGGAGTGGTTGGTGTATTCCATACTTCTAGCGATTGGATTTCACTCAAAACTCACCAAATGACTCCTCCCACCATATTATGATGTTGCCCATGTTTTGGGCTCGATCCGAAATCAATAGGTCTAAGAAATTGGTCAATTTAATATCAACGACAGTTCGTTCCTAATTGGAGTGGTTGGTGTATTCCATACTTCTTGCGATTGGATTTCACTCAAAACTCACCAAATGACTCCTCCCACCATATTATGATGTTGCCCAAGTTTTGGGCTCGATCCGAAATCAATAGGTGTTCCAAATTGGACAATTCAAGTTCAACGGCAGTTCGTTCCTAATTGGAGTGGTTGGGGTATTCCATACTTCTAGCAATTGGATTTCACTCAAAACTCACCAAATGACTTCTCCCACCATATTATGAGGTTGCCCAAGTTTGGGGCTCGATCCGAAATCAATAGGTGTGAGAAATTGGACAATTCAAGTTCAACGGAAGTTCGTTCCTAATTGGAGTGGTTGGTGTATTCCATACTTCTAGCGATTGGATTACACTCAAAACTCACCAAATGACTACTCCCACCATATTATGATGTTGCCCAAGTTTTGGGCTTGATCCGAAATCAATAGGTGTTCCAAATTGGACAATTCAAGTTCAAGGGCAGTTCGTTCCTAATTGGAGTGGTTGGTGTATTCGATACTTCTAGCGATTGGATTTCACTCAAAAATCACCAAACGACTCCTCCCACCATATTATGTTGTTGCCCAAGTTTTGGGCTCGATCCGAAATCAATAGGTCCGAGAAATTGGCCAATTCAATTTCAACGACCGTTCGTTCCTAATTGTAGTGGTTGGTGTATTCCGTACGTCTAGCGATTGGATTTCACTCAAAACTCACCAAATGACTCCTCCCACCATATTATGATGTTGCCCAAGTTTTGGGCTCGATCCGAAATCAATAGGTGTGAGAAATTGGACAATTCAAGTTCAACGGCAGTTCGTTCCTAATTGGAGTGGTTGGTGTATTCCATACTTCTAGCGATTGGATTTCACTCAAAACTCACCAAATGACTCCTCCCACCATATTATGATGTTGCCCAAGTTTTGGGCTCGATCCGAAATCAATAGGTGTGAGAAATTGGACAATTCAAGTTCAACGGCAGTTCGTTCCTAATTGGAGTGGTTGGTGTATTCCATATTTCTGGCAATTGGATTTCACTCAAAACTAACCAAATGACTCCTCCCACCATATTATGATGTTGCCCAAGCTTTGGGCTCGATCCGAAATCAATAGGTCTTCCAAATTGGACAATTCAAGTTCAACGGCAGTTCGTTCCTAACTGGAGTGGATGGTGTATTCCATACTTCTAGCGATTGGATTTCAGTCAAAACTCACCAGTTGACTCCTCCCACCATATTATGATGTTTTCCAAGTTTTGGGCTCGATCCGAAATCAATAGGTGTTCCAAATTGGACAATTCAAGTTCAACGGTAGTTCGTTCCTAACTGGAGTGGTTGGTGAATTCCATAGTTCTAGCGATTGGATTTCACTCAAAACTCACCAAATAACTCCTCCCACCATATTATGATGTTGCCCAAGCTTTGGGCTCGATCCGAAATCAATAGGTCTTCCAAATTGGACAATTCAAGTTCAATGGCAGTTCGTTCCTAATTGGAGTGGTTGGTGTATTCGATACTTCTAGCGATTGGATTTCACTCAAAAATCACCAAACGACTCCTCCCACCATATTATGTTGTTGCCCAAGTTTTGGGCTCGATCCGAAATCAATAGGTCCGAGAAATTGGCCAATTCAATTTCAACGACCGTTCGTTCCTAATTGTAGTGGTTGGTGTATTCCGTACGTCTAGCGATTGGATTTCACTCGAAACTCACCAAATGACTCCTCCCACCATATTATGATGTTGCCCAAGTTTTGGGCTCGATCCGAAATCAATAGGCGTGAGAAATTGGACAATTCAAGTTCAACGGCAGTTCGTTCCTAATTGGAGTGGTTGGTGTATTCCATATTTCTGGCAATTGGATTTCACTCAAAACTAACCAAATGACTCCTCCCACCATATTATGATGTTGCCCAAGTTTTGGGCTCGATCCGAAATCAATAGGTGTTCCAAATTGGACAATTCAAGTTCAAGGGCAGTTCGTTCCTAATTGGAGTGGTTGGTGTATTCGATACTTCTAGCGATTGGATTTCACTCAAAAATCACCAAACGACTCCTCCCACCATATTATGTTGTTGCCCAAGTTTTGGGCTCGATCCGAAATCAATAGGTCCGAGAAATTGGCCAATTCAATTTCAACGACCGTTCGTTCCTAATTGTAGTGGTTGGTGTATTCCGTGCGTCTAGCGATTGGATTTCACTCAAAACTCACCAAATGACTCCTCCCACCATATTATGATGTTGCCCAAGTTTTGGGCTCGATCCGAAATCAATAGGTGTTCCAAATTGGACAAGTCAAGTTCAACGGCAGTTCGTTCCTAATTGGAGTGGTTGGTGTATTCCATACTTCTAGCGATTGGATATCACTCAAAACTCACCAAATGACTCCTCCCACCATATTATGATGTTGCCCATGTTTTGGGCTCGATCCGAAATCAATAGGTGTGAGAAATTGGACAATTCAAGTTCAACGGCAGTTCGTTCCTAATTGGAGTGGTTGGTGTATTCCATACTTCTAGCGATTGGATTTCACTCAAAACTCACCAAATGACTCCTCCCACCATATTACGATGTTGCCCAAGTTTTGGGCTCGATCCGAAATCAATAGGTGTTCCAAATTGGACAATTCAAGTTCAACGGCAGTTCGTTCCTGACTGGAGTGGTTGGTGTATTCCATACTTCTAGCGATTGGATTTCACTCAAAACTCAACAAATGACTCCTCCCACCATATTATGATGTTACCCAAGTTTGGGGCTCGATCCGAAATCAATAACTGTGAGAAATTGTACAATTCAATTTCAACGGCAGTTCGTTCCTAACTGGAGTGGTTGGTGTATTCCACACTTCTAGCGATTGGATTTCACTCAAAACTCACCAATTGACTCCTCCCACCATGTTATGATGTTGCCCAAGCTTTGGGCTAGATCCGAAATCAATAGGTGTTCCAAATTGGACAATTCAAGTTCAACGGCAGTTCGTTCCTAACTGGAGTGGTTGGTGTATTCCATACTTCGAGCGATTGGATTTCACTCAAAACTCACCAATTGACTCCTCCCACCATATTATGATGTTGTCCAAGTTTTGGGCTCGATCTGAAATCAATAGGTGTGAGAAATTGGACAATTCAAGTTCAACGGCAGTTCGTTCCTAATTGGAGTGGTTGGTGTATTCCATACTTCTAGCGATTGGATTTCACTCAAAACTCACCAAATGACTCCTCCCACCATATTATGATGTTGCCCAAGTTTTGGGATCGATCCGAAATCAATAGGTGTTCCAAATTGGACAAGTCAAGTTCAACGGCAGTTCGTTCCTAATTGGAGTGGTTGGTGTATTCCATACTTCTAGCGATTGGATATCACTCAAAACTCACCAAATGACTCCTCCCACCATATTATGATGTTGCCCATGTTTTGGGCTCGATCCGAAATCAATAGGTCTAAGAAATTGGTCAATTTAATTTCAACGACAGTTCGTTCCTAATTGGAGTGGTTGGTGTATTCCATACTTCTAGCGATTGGATTTCACTCAAAACTCACCAAATGACTCCTCCCACCATATTATGATGTTGCCCAAGTTTTGGGCTCGATCCGAAATCAATAGGTGTTCCAAATTGGACAATTCAAGTTCAATAGCAGTTCGTTCCTAATTGGAGTGGTTGGTGTATTCCATACTTCTAGCGATTGGATTTCACTCAAAACTCACCAAATGACTCCTCCCACCATATTATGATGTTGCCCAAGTTTTGGGCTCGATCCGAAATCAATAGGTTTTCCAAATTGGACAATTCAAGTTCAACGGCAGTTCGTTCCTAACTGGAGTGGTTGGTGTATTCCATACTTCTAGCGATTGGATTTCACTCAAAACTCACCAAATGACTCCTCCCACCATATTATGATGTTGCCCAAGTTTTGGGCTCGATCCGAAATCAATAGGTGTGAGAAATTGGACAATTCAAGTTCAACGGCAGTTCGTTCCTAATTGGAGTGGTTGGTGTATTCCATATTTCTGGCAATTGGATTTCACTCAAAACTAACCAAATGACTCCTCCCACCATATTGTGATGTTGCCCAAGTTTTGGGCTCGATCCGAAATCAATAGGTGTTCCAAATTGGACAATTCAAGTTCAAGGGCAGTTCGTTCCTAATTGGAGTGGTTGGTGTATTCGATACTTCTAGCGATTGGATTTCACTCAAAAATCACCAAACGACTCCTCCCACCATATTATGTTGTTGCCCAAGTTTTGGGCTCGATCCGAAATCAATAGGTCCGAGAAATTGGCCAATTCAATTTCAACGACCGTTCGTTCCTAATTGTAGTGGTTGGTGTATTCCGTACGTCTAGCGATTGGATTTCACTCAAAACTCACCAAATGACTCCTCCCACCATATTATGATGTTGCCCAAGTTTTGGGCTCGATCCGAAATCAATAGGTGTGAGAAATTGGACAATTCAAGTTCAACGGCAGTTCGTTCCTAATTGGAGTGGTTGCTGTATTCCATACTTCTAGCGATTGGATTTCACTCAAAACTCACCAAATGACTCCTCCCACCATATTACGATGTTGCCCAAGTTTTGGGCTCGATCCGAAATCAATAGGTGTTCCAAATTGGTCAATTCAAGTTCAACGGCAGTTCGTTCCTAACTGGAGTGGTTGGTGTATTCCATACTTCTAGCGATTGGATTTCACTCAAAACTCAACAAATGACTCCTCCCACCATATTATGATGTTACCCAAGTTTGGGGCTCGATCCGAAATCAATAGCTGTGAGAAATTGTACAATTCAATTTCAACGGCAGTTCGTTCCTAACTGGAGTGGTTGGTGTATTCCATACTTCTAGCGATTGGATTTCACTCAAAACTCACCAATTGACTCCTCCCACCATGTTATGATGTTGCCCAAGCTTTGGGCTTAATCAGAAATCAATAGGTGTTCCAAATTGGACAATTCAAGTTCAACGGCAGTTCGTTCCTAACTGGAGTGGTTGGTGTATTCCATACTTCGAGCGATTGGATTTCACTCAAAACTCACCAATTGACTCCTCCCACCATATTATGATGTTGTCCAAGTTTTGGGCTCGATCTGAAATCAATAGGTGTGAGAAATTGGACAATCCGAGTTCAACGGCAGTTCGTTCCTAATTGGAGTGGTTGGTGAATTCCATACTTCTAGCGATTGGATTTCACTCAAAACTCACCAAATGACTCCTCCCACCATATTATGATGTTGCCCAAGCTTTGGGCTCGATCCGAAATCAATAGGTGTTCCAAATTGGACAATTCAAGTTCAACGGCAGTTCGTTCCTAACTGGAGTGGTTGGTGTATTCCATACTTCTAGCGATTGGATTTCACACAAAACTAACCAATTGACTCCTCCCACCATATTATGATGTTGCCCAAGTTTTGGGCTCGATCCGAAATCAATAGGTGTGAGAAATTGTACAATTCAAGTTCAACGGCAGTTCGTTCCAAATTGGAGTGGTTGGTGTATTCCATATTTCCCAGCGATTGGATTTCACTCAAAACTCACCAATTGACTCCTCCCACCATATTATGATGTTGCCCAAGTTTTGGTCTCGATCCGAAATCAATAGGTGTGAGAAATTGGACAATTCAAGTTCAACGGCAGTTCGTTTCTAATTGGAGTGGTTGGTGTATTCCATACTTCTAGCGATTGGATTTCACTCAAAACTCACCAAATGACTCCTCCCACCATATTATGATGTTGCCCAAGTTTTGGGCTCGATCCGAAATCAATAGGTGTTCCAAATTGGACAATTCCAGTTCAACGGCAGTTCGTTCCTAACTGGAGTGGTTGGTGTATTCCATACTTCTAGCGATTGGATTTCACTCAAAACTCACCAATTGACTCCTCCCACCATATTATGATGTTGCCCAAGTTTTGGGCTCGATCCGAAATCAATAGGTGTTCCAAATTGGACAATTCAAGTTCAACGGCAGTTCGTTCCTAACTGGAGTGGTTGGTGTATTCCATACTTCTAGCGATTGGATTTCACTCAAAACTCACCAATTGACTCCTCCCACCATATTATGATGTTGGCCAAATTTTTGGCTCGATCCGAAATCAATAGGTGTTCCAAATTGGACAATTCAAGTTCAACGGCAGTTCGTTCCTAACTGGAGTGGTTGGTGTATTCCATACTTCTAGCGATTGGATTTCACTCAAAACTCACCAATTGACTCCTCCCACCATATTACGATGTTGCCCAAGTTTTGGGCTCGATCCGAAATCAGTAGGTGTTCCAAATTGGACAATTCAAGTTCAACGGCAGTTCGTTCCTAACTGGAGTGGTTGGTGTATTCCATACTTCTAGCGATTGGATTTCACTCAAAACTCACCAATTGACTCCTCCCACCATATTATGAGGTTTTCCAAGTTTTGGGCTCGATCCGAAATCAATAGGTGTTCCAAATTGGACAATTCAAGTTCAACGGTAGTTCGTTCCTAACTGGAGTGGTTCGTGTATTCCACACTTCTAGCGATTGGATTTCACTCAAAACTCACCAAATGACTCCTCCCACCATTTTATGATGTTGCCCAAGTTTTGGGCTCGATCCGAAATCAATAGGTGTTCCGAATTGGACAATTCAAGTTCAACGGCAGTTCGTTCCTAACTGGAGTGGTTGGTGTATTCCATACTTCTAGCGATTGGATTTCACTCAAAACACACCAATTGACTTCTCCCACCATATTATTATTTTGCCCAAGTTTTGGGCTCGATCCGAAATCAATAGGTGTGAGAAATTGGACAATTCAAGTTCAACGGCAGTTCGTTCCTAATTGGAGTGGTTGGTGTATTCCATACTTCTAGCGATTGGATTTCACTCAAAACACACCAATTGACTTCTCCCACCATATTATTATTTTGCCCAAGTTTTGGGCTCGATCCGAAATCAATAGGTGTGAGAAATTGGACAATTCAAGTTCAACGGCAGTTCGTTCCTAATTGGAGTGGTTGGTGTATTCCATACTTCTAGCGATTTGATTTCACTCAAAACTCACCAATTGACTTCTCCCACCATATTATTATTTTGCCCAAGTTTTGGGCTCGATCCGAAATCAATAGGTGTGAGAAATTGGACAATTCAAGTTCAACGGCAGTTCGTTCCTAATTGGAGTGGTTGGTGTATTCCATACTTCTAGCGATTTGATTTCACTCAAAACTCACCAATTGACTTCTCCCACCATATTATTATTTTGCCCAAGTTTTGGGCTCGATCCGAAATCAATAGGTGTGAGAAATTGGACAATTCAAGTTCAACGGCAGTTCGTTCCTAATTGGAGTGGTTGGTGTATTCCATACTTCTAGCGATTGGATTTCACTCAAAACTCACCAATTGACTCCTCCCACCATGTTATGATGTTGCCCAAGCTTTGGGCTTAATCAGAAATCAATAGGTGTTCCAAATTGGACAATTCAAGTTCAACGGCAGTTCGTTCCTAACTGGAGTGGTTGGTGTATTCCATACTTCGAGCGATTGGATTTCACTCAAAACTCACCAATTGACTCCTCCCACCATATTATGATGTTGTCCAAGTTTTGGGCTCGATCTGAAATCAATAGGTGTGAGAAATTGGACAATCCGAGTTCAACGGCAGTTCGTTCCTAATTGGAGTGGTTGGTGAATTCCATACTTCTAGCGATTGGATTTCACTCAAAACTCACCAAATGACTCCTCCCACCATATTATGATGTTGCCCAAGCTTTGGGCTCGATCCGAAATCAGTAGGTGTTCCAAATTGGACAATTCAAGTTCAACGGCAGTTCGTTCCTAACTGGAGTGGTTGGTGTATTCCATACTTCTAGCGATTGGATTTCTCACAAAACTAACCAATTGACTCCTCCCACCATATTATGATGTTGCCCAAGTTTTGGGCTCGATCCGAAATCAATAGGTGTGAGAAATTGTACAATTCAAGTTCAACGGCAGTTCGTTCCAAATTGGAGTGGTTGGTGTATTCCATATTTCCCAGCGATTGGATTTCACTCAAAACTCACCAATTGACTCCTCCCACCATATTATGATGTTGCCCAAGTTTTGGTCTCGATCCGAAATCAATAGGTGTGAGAAATTGGACAATTCAAGTTCAACGGCAGTTCGTTTCTAATTGGAGTGGTTGGTGTATTCCATACTTCTAGCGATTGGATTTCACTCAAAACTCACCAAATGACTCCTCCCACCATATTATGATGTTGCCCAAGTTTTGGGCTCGATCCGAAATCAATAGGTGTTCCAAATTGGACAATTCCAGTTCAACGGCAGTTCGTTCCTAACTGGAGTGGTTGGTGTATTCCATACTTCTAGCGATTGGATTTCACTCAAAACTCACCAATTGACTCCTCCCACCATATTGTGATGTTGCCCAAGTTTTGGGCTCGATCCGAAATCAATAGGTGTTCCAAATTGGACAATTCAAGTTCAACGGCAGTTCGTTCCTAACTGGAGTGGTTGGTGTATTCCATACTTCTAGCGATTGGATTTCACTCAAAACTCACCAATTGACTCCTCCCACCATATTATGATGTTTTCCAAGTTTTGGGCTCGATCCGAAATCAATAGGTGTTCCAAATTGGACAATTCAAGTTCAACGGCAGTTCGTTCCTAACTGGAGTGGTTGGTGTATTCCATACTTCTAGCGATTGGATTTCACTCAAAACTCACCAAATGACTCCTCCCACCATATTATGATGTTGGCCAAATTTTTGGCTCGATCCGAAATCAATAGGTGTTCCAAATTGGACAATTCAAGTTCAACGGCAGTTCGTTCCTAACTGGAGTGGTTGGTGTATTCCATACTTCTAGCGATTGGATTTCACTCAAAACTCACCAATTGACTCCTCCCACCATATTACGATGTTGCCCAAGTTTTGGGCTCGATCCGAAATCAGTAGGTGTTCCAAATTGGACAATTCAAGTTCAACGGCAGTTCGTTCCTAACTGGAGTGGTTGGTGTATTCCATACTTCTAGCGATTGGATTTCACTCAAAACTCACCAATTGACTCCTCCCACCATATTATGAGGTTTTCCAAGTTTTGGGCTCGATCCGAAATCAATAGGTGTTCCAAATTGGACAATTCAAGTTCAACGGTAGTTCGTTCCTAACTGGAGTGGTTCGTGTATTCCACACTTCTAGCGATTGGATTTCACTCAAAACTCACCAAATGACTCCTCCCACCATTTTATGATGTTGCCCAAGTTTTGGGCTCGATCCGAAATCAATAGGTGTTCCGAATTGGACAATTCAAGTTCAACGGCAGTTCGTTCCTAACTGGAGTGGTTGGTGTATTCCATACTTCTAGCGATTGGATTTCACTCAAAACACACCAATTGACTTCTCCCACCATATTATTATTTTGCCCAAGTTTTGGGCTCGATCCGAAATCAATAGGTGTGAGAAATTGGACAATTCAAGTTCAACGGCAGTTCGTTCCTAATTGGAGTGGTTGGTGTATTCCATACTTCTAGCGATTGGATTTCACTCAAAACACACCAATTGACTTCTCCCACCATATTATTATTTTGCCCAAGTTTTGGGCTCGATCCGAAATCAATAGGTGTGAGAAATTGGACAATTCAAGTTCAACGGCAGTTCGTTCCTAATTGGAGTGGTTGGTGTATTCCATACTTCTAGCGATTTGATTTCACTCAAAACTCACCAATTGACTTCTCCCACCATATTATTATTTTGCCCAAGTTTTGGGCTCGATCCGAAATCAATAGGTGTGAGAAATTGGACAATTCAAGTTCAACGGCAGTTCGTTCCTAATTGGAGTGGTTGGTGTATTCCATACTTCTAGCGATTTGATTTCACTCAAAACTCACCAAATGACTCCTCCCACCATATTATGATGTTGCCCATGTTTTGGGTTCGATCCGAAATTAATAGGTGTTCCAAATGGGACAATTCAAGTTCAGCGGCAGTTCGTTCCTAATTGGAGTGGGTGGTGTATTCCATACTTCTAGCGATTGGATTTCACTCAAAACTCACCAAATCACTCCTCCCACCATATTATGATGTTGCCCAAGTTTGGGGCTCGGTCCGAAATCAATAGGTGTGAGAAATTGGACAATTCAAGTTCAACGGCAGTTCGTTCCTAATTGGAGTGGTTGGTGTATTCCATACTTCTAGCGATTGGATTTCACTCACAACTCACCAAATGACTCCTCCCACCATATTACGATGTTGCCCAAGTTTGGGGCTCGATCCGAAATGAATAGGTGTGAGAAATTGGACAATTCAAATTCAACGGCAGTTCGTTCCTAATTGGAGTGGTTGGTGTATTCCATACTTCTAGCGATTGGATTTCACTCAAAACTCACCAAATGACTCCTCCCACCATATTATGACATTGCCCAAGTTTGGGGCTCGATCCGATATCAATAGGTGTGAGAAATTGGACAATTCAAGTTCAACGGCAGTTCGTTCCTAATTGGAGTGGTTGGTGTATTCCATACTTCTAGCGATTGGATTTCAATCAAAACTCACCAAATGACTCCTCCGACCATATTATGATGTTTCCCAGGTTTGGACTCGATCCGAAATCAATAGTTGTGAGAAATTGGACAATTCAAGTTCAACGGCAGTTCGTTCCTAATTGGAGTGGTTGGTGTATTCCATACTTCTGGCGATTGGATTTCACTCAAAACTCACCAAATGACTCCTCCCACCATATTACGATGTTTCCCTAGTTTTGGGCTCGATCCGAAATTAATAGGTGTGAGAAATTGGACAATTCAAGTTCAACAGCAGTTCGTTCCTAATTGGAGTGGTTGGTGTATTCCTTACTTCTGGCGATTGGATTTCACTCAAAACTCACCAAATGACTCCTCCCACCATATTACGATGTTTCCCTAGTTTTGGGCTCGATCCGAAATTAATAGGTGTGAGAAATTGGACAATTCAAGTTCAACGGCAGTTCGTTCCTTATTGGGGTGGTTGGTGTATTCCATACTTCTAG
Organism: Prunus avium; assembly: GCF_965620075.1. Lineage (NCBI taxonomy): Eukaryota > Viridiplantae > Streptophyta > Magnoliopsida > Rosales > Rosaceae > Prunus > Prunus avium. The sequence continues at coordinate 20,779,683 of NC_142286.1, read as the reverse complement.
CGATTGGATTTCACTCAAAACTCACCAAATGACTCCTCCTACCATATTATGATGTTGCCCAAGTTTTGGGCTCGATCCGAAATCAATAGGTGTTCCAAATTGGACAATTCAAGTTCAACGGCAGTTCGTTCCTAATTGGAGTGGTTGGTGTATTCTGTTGTTAATATTATGTTAACTCGCAATTGTACGGGGCAATTAGTAGTATAGCAAGACAAGTACGAGGTCGTACCCACGAAGACTGAGAAGTTAAAACTAGTTATGTACTTAGATTACCAAATTCAAGAAAGTAGGAGGTTATGTCTAAAACAGAATTTAGAACAAGAGTGGTTGTGATTGTTGAACAAAAGAAGCAAAATGAAATTGCAAACAAAAACAAGTAAACAAATGTAACAAAGAGTGGTTTTAAGAGTTGGAAAACAGATTTTGAGATTAGGGCATTCGAATCACCATAACAATTCAATTCTGGGTTATAAAGATTCAAGTAACAAGTCTAATTCAGATTCAAAGATTGATTCTAGCTAAAGTATGATTAGGCCATGGTGTTTGGTCCTAACCTTGTGTTCCTAATTCCCTAATTTGATCATTTGTTGTCTAACCTAAAATTAAGCATTAGGAACCCATTAAGCATAGAAGAACATTTTAAACAACCAAGTATGTATCTAATCCCTGTTGTCTAATGTCCATACATACTCTTCCTATTCATAGTTCAATTCGAATTAAAGCATGGTGTATACTCTTAATTCAAACCAAGATAGTTAACAAACAAGTTCTAATGGTGATCAATCATTCAAACAAGCATGTTAACTTATAAGCATAATGAATAAGAACATGAATCATGAATCAATCTTGAAACTCCAAACTTATAAACCCAGAATATTCATGTTCGGTTACATCGAAGCCCTAGTTATGGATTTAGCTACTCATAATGGAAAAGAGACTTGAACAGAAATGAGAAAACATAATGAATGCAATAAGAGTAGAAAAACCCTTTTTCTGAAGTTCTTGTGGTGTCCAAGGCTTCTCCAAGTGCTTCTCCACTTCTAATGCTTCTCCAAGAGCTTCCCCACTTCTAGAAAGATGTATGAAGGATATGGAGGTGATTTGGGATGAGTTTGAGTGAGTGGTGATGGCTAAGGAAGATGAAATTCGTAGGGAAATGGAAGAGAAGTTTGCTGGAGTTGTTTTGGTGATTGTTGGAGTGTTTGGGATTGTGAGAGTGTTTGAGGATGGTTGGAGTGAATTGTGGGGTTGTGAATCCCAAGATTTGTTGTGTCTTGAATGTGGAATGGATGTGGTATTTATAGGGAGAGGGGAGTGATAAATCTGAATTCAATATGGCTAATGCATTCAACACTTGCATTATACAATCTAAATTGGTTGATGCACTTCACTAATGCATACAACACTTGCATTATAAAATCTGAATTGGTTGATGCACTTCACCAATAAATCCCACCAGCAGCCCTAGCTCATCTTCATGTCACCATGACCAAGCTTCCAACAAGCTCAATAGCTCATGCCTAGCTCACCATGACCAAGCTTCCAACCAGAAACAATAGCTCATCCTGAGGTCAGCATGACCAGCAACTTCAAGGGCTTACGAATTGGGCTTCCCTTAAGCAAATTAAGACTTTAAGCACTCAAACTTGAAGTTCAGAATGTCTTCTTTCCAGCCATATATCATTTGGGCCAATCCAAGGTCGGAGGAGGAAGTTAAGGCCAAAACAAATTGCTAACTCATTTTGAGCGCTGATAAAATCCATCCTGAGCATGGCTCTGTGTTTGCTAGGTAACAGACTCCATATTTATCCAATGGGGCTGAATTTTGGATATGTTATAGTACACACCCATTGGAACAACTTTCATGAAGAATGCTGCCTCATCCAAGCTGTGTAGATTGCTGAAACAAAGCTTGCTAATGACCCACGAAACTGGACTGGCAAGAGGCTGTAGGAAAAATGAGTTTGTCTTTAAGCTCTTCTTCCATTCATCCAAATTAGGCCTTAACATGCTTGAATTGCATGAATTATGCTCTCTTGCTCTATTGGCCTACAAAACACACAAAGGGAGGGAAATAACTTAGAATTATAGGAACTAAGCAAAAGAAGTAAGTAAATTGGGCATGTATATGTATGAAATTATGAGCTTAACACACCCCCAAACTTAGATTTTGCTAGTCCTCGAGCAAAACAAAAGAGAAACAAAGATAAAAACAAAACAAGAAGTTAACTAGACCACTTTCGTAGGTAACTCGATTGCATTGAGCGTATGCAACAAGCCTTTAAACCTCTAGGCATCCCTAGTAGGAGGAGTTGTGTCTCCTGAGGGTTTAACAGATACGATACCCACAAACGTTTTTCTAACTCTACAAAACAAAATGGTTAGAAAAACAACTTTGAAATCAACTAATGAAAATGAAAGAAAGTTTTAGTCATACCTCCAACACCATAGAGTTGCCAAGATAGGTCATCAATCAGTGTGTACAAGTGGAAGCTATAGCTCAAAGGCACACAGTTTCAAAGCAAGCACACTCAAACCTTGAATAGAGAACATGCTTCGACTCTAATTCTCACAGATAACACTCAATCACTCAGAACCTATGTTTTAATTCTCTCAAGAAAGCATAAGTGAGTGTATGAAATAGAAGCACAAATTTGGTTAGATCTCATGAAAGGAATTAAATACTAAGAATAGAGATACACACATACTTACCAGCACCCATGAATACATCCTCAAAGATCAGCTAGGTCTTTCACAATGTTGTAATGAAAGGCTAAGGTTTAGGGGAAATGGAAGAATTGGAAGGAAAAACAAATAACTTAAGAACATACCAAGGTTGCATGCTTCATTAATCTGCAAGGCATCATTGATTTAGATTGGCATGGCAGCAAACTTCATGGTATCACCTGGCATAGACTTTATTTTTCACACTTAGATCAAATCGAAACACTTTCATCCTCGTTGATTTGATCTGCATCTTCATTAACTTCATTGCACAGATTCACATCATCTTTATTTAGGTACATGGCTGCAACTTCCTTGCTTCAAACTTTATCTTGGCACACCTTGGTATATTTCTAAGCTATAGGGTATGGCTACAATAGGTCAAGTATCTCAGATTGAGATACAAAGGTAGGGAAATGATGAGGGTGATAGAAGAAAAGGCTTTAAGTGTTTGGCTTCAAGAGGGTTGATGGAACACACATATAGGTAGGGTGAAAAGAAAGCACATAGAATGGTTATGCACACATAGCCTAGCATCACTTCAATGAGTTCATTCATGAATGAGAGCAAGCACATGATATCTGCAAAAGAGAATCATCCTTAGTATTCAATCAAAATGGAATAATGAGATCAATTAGAGTGAATTGAAGAAAATAAGTATGGATGAGAAATAGAACACTTTAAACCCTCTCAAGAAAGCAATTAGGCTCGATATAGCTCACTAGGGTAGTCTCCACTATTTTCCTTCAAGAATTTGAGCGTGGTACTTTAGCCACCAGAATTCTAAGAGCAAAAGCTTTGTGAAGTGCAAAATTCTGATATGAAAACCTCAAATAGCAGCTCCATAGCATTGATTGTATGACATTCTTTAAAAAAATAAAAATAAATAAAATAAATAGTGACAAGAGAACGAAAATTGAAAACACAAATGGATAAGAAAATTGAAATTGAAAACCTTCCCCCCAGACCTGAATTGAACATTGTCCTCAATGTGAAAGCATACAAAAGATGATTGAGAACAAACAAATGATAAAGGGAAAAGTTTAGAAGAAGGTTTAGGAAAAATAAAAAATAAAAAAAATGAATATATAAGCAACTCATGGATGACCAGTTAAGGGCCTCAGAAAACACAGCCAGGGGATCCGGGAAGGTTGGAGGGGTCACAATGGTCCCGCTTAAAACCCAAACTTCTTAGACACCGAAGGTGTCGCCTAAAGAACTCCTAGACACTGTATTGACGGAGGTGCTCACTGGGGTTACCAAAAGTTAGCTTATATGAATTTTTTTTTTATTTTATATATTTATTTATTTATAAAAAGGAACATAAACTTAAAATGACTAAAATAAAAACAAAACAAGTAAAGAGAAAGGATTGAAATGCTTCCCCTTGATGCGATTAGGTCGATTGCTACCGAGCACCTTCTTCTTGAACACATGGGTTGCCTCCCAAGAAGCGCCTTAGTTACTGTCTTGGCAAGACATTGTGCAATCAGCTAAGTTGATGGTACGAAGGGAAGTTGATCTACCACATGGCCAGTTTGGATGCCAGCTGAAACTCCCTCATAGAATGGCTTTAAACGTTGTCCATTTACTTTGAAAGTCGAGCCATCTTTAGGGTTTTGAATCTCCACAGCTCCATAGGGAGAAACATTGACCACGGTGAATGGGCCTTGCCATCTAGACTTCAATTTTCCTGGAAAGAGACGCAAACGTGAGTTAAACAAAAGAACTGACATACCTTTGGAGAACTCTTTCCGTTGAATGTTTCTGTCATGGTAACTCTTGGTTCGTTCTTTGTAAAGCTTTGCATTCTCATAAGACTCATGTCTAATTTCTTCCAATTCATTGAGCTGAAACTTTCTTGCATGGCCTGCCTTGTCTAGATCAAAATTCAACTTCTTGATGGCCCAAAAAGCATTGTGTTCAAGCTCCATTGGCAGGTGACAAGCTTTCCCAAACACAAGACGACAAGGGCTCATTCCAATGGGAGTCTTATATGCAGTCCTATAAGCCCATAATGAATCATTGAGCTTAGCTGCCCAATCTTTCCTTGTATTGTTCACCACCTTCTCCAGGATGTGCTTAATTTCTCTATTGCTTATTTCCACTTGACCAGAAGTTTGCGGATGATATGGTGTAGAGACTCGATGGGTGATGTTGTACTTCTTCATGAGTGCTTCGAATGGCTTGTTACAGAAGTGGCTGCCTCCATCACTAATGACAGCCCTTGGAGTACCAAACCTTGTGAAAATATTATCCTTCAAGAACTTCAGCACCACCTTATAATCATTGGTTTTGGTGGCTATGGCTTCCACCCATTTAGACACATAATCAACAGCAACAAGTATGTAAGTATAACCAAAGGAAGATGGGAATGGTCCCATGAAATCAATACCCCACACATCGAAGAGCTCCACAACAAGTATGTTATTCAATGGCATTTCATTCCTGCGACTTATGTTCCCCATCCTTTGGCACCTATCACACTTAACACAAAAATTAAACGCATCTTTGAATAGAGTGGGCCAAAAGAAACCAGATTGCAGAATTTTAAGTGCTGTTTTCTTAGCTCCAAAGTGACCTCCACAAGCCAATTCGTGGCTATGCCTAAGTATGCTTTCTTGCTCTTCTTCTGGAACACATCTTCTGATGAGTTGATCCGGGCAATGCTTGAATAAGAAAGGTTCATCCCAGACATAATGTTTCACCATGGAAAAGAACTTCTTCTTGTCCTGAGAAGTTAGATCATTTCTAAGAACACCACAAGCAAGATAATTAACAAAATCAGCATACCATGGCTCTTTGACTTGGGCAGCATATAGTTGTTCATCAGGGAAAGTCTCATTCAAGGGTAGCACTACTCCTCCTTTTTCTTCAACCACAATTCTGCTCAAATGATCAGCTACCACATTCTCACATCCCTTCTTATCTCGAATCTCCAAATCGAATTCTTGCAGCAAGAGAATCCATCTAATCAAGCGTGGTTTGGCATCCTTCTTAGTGAGCAAGTATCTAAGAGCTGCATGGTCAGAATAAACAATTACTTTAGAACCAACAAGGTAAGAACGAAATTTTTCTAAAGCAAAAACCACAGCAAGCAACTCCTTCTCTGTTGTGGAGTAGTTGATTTGAGCATCATTCAAGGTCCGGCTAGCATAATGAATCACATGGGGCAGCTTGTTCTTCTTTTGACCTAAAACTGCACCAATAGCAAAGTCAGAGGCATCACACATTATTTCAAATGGTAAAGACCAATCCGGAGCTATGATAATAGGGGCTGAAGTTAGCTCCCTCTTCAAGGTAGTAAAAGCTTCCATGCAAGCTTCATTAAACTCAAAAACAGCATCCTTAGCAAGGAGATTACACAATGGCCTTGTAATGCTTGAGAAATTTTTGATGAACCTTCTATAGAATCCAGCATGACCTAGAAAGCTTCTAATTCCTTTAACAGAGGTAGGGGGTGGAAGATTTGAGATGAGGTCGATCTTGGCTTTATCCACTTCGATTCCCTTGCTTGAAATCACATGGCCTAGCACAATGCCTTGTCTCACCATGAAGTGACACTTCTCCCAATTCAAAATCAGATTTGTTTCCTGGCATCTTTTAAGCACTAGAGACAAGTGGTGAAGACAATTATCAAAAGAGGAACCAAAAACTGAAAAATCATCCATAAATACCTCAATGAATCGTTCCACCATATTTGAAAAGATTGACATCATGCATCTTTGGAAAGTTGCTGGGGCATTGCACAAACCGAATGGCATCCTTCTATAAGCAAACGTACCAAATGGGCATGTGAATGTGGTTTTCTCTTGGTCTTCCGGAGCAATGGGAATTTGATTATAACCTGAAAAACCATCAAGAAAACAATAGTAAGCATGGCCAGATAAACGTTCAAGCATTTGATCAATAAAAGGCAAGGGGAAATGATCTTTTCTAGTGGATGTGTTCAACTTCCTGTAATCAATGCAAACTCTCCAACCAGTGACAGTTCGTGTAGGAACTAGCTCATTCTTCTCATTCTTCACAACGGTGATTCCGGACTTCTTTGGAACAACTTGCACAGGGCTCACCCACTTAGAATCTGAAATTGGGTAGATGATTCCTACATCGAGTAGCTTTAAAACTTCAGCTCTAACCACCTCTTTCATGTTGGGATTTAGCCTCCTTTGGGCATCACGAGATGGTTTGCTGTCTTCTTCCATTAAAATCCGGTGCATGCACATGCTTGGACTAATTCCTTTGATGTCTGCTATGGTCCACCCAATGGCTGTTTTATGCTCTTTTAGAACTTTAATTAAGCTCTCTTCTTCATGTGAGGAGAGACCTGCAGCAATTATAACAGGGAGAGTTTCGTTAGCACCCAAATATGTATATTTAAGATTATTGGGAAGAGGTTTAAGTTCTAGCTTTGGTGGGATGACAATGGATGGCTCCAATTTCGTGGATGATGGTCCAAGAGGCTCAATTGGTGGCCTAAAGGATGGTGGGTATGGCGGAAACACTTCTAAGGCAGCCACCACTTCTTGGAACTCCGGTTCACAAAGATCTTCCTCTTCTTGTGTTAAGACAGCTTCTAGAGCATCATTAGACTTTCTCTGCAAAATTATGGAAGAAACCTCATGATCCACAAAATCAATTGAAAAGCAAGAATCAAGAGAGATAGACGGTTGAGATAGAGCATTAAGCATTTTAAATTCAACAGTTTCACCCAAAACAGTCATGGAGAGGGTGCTATCTTTCACTTTGATGATTGTGTCTGCAGTGGCCATGAATGGCCTGCCTAGGAGAATGGGATCAACACGATCTCCATTTGGATTGTCTTCCATGTCCATCACTACAAAATCAGCAGGGAGAATTAGTGTATTAACTTGAACTAGAATATCTTCTACAATACCTTTTGGATATTTTATAGAATGATCAGCTAGTTCAAGTCGCATTGAAGTCTTCTTCATCCCTTCTAAGCCAAGCTCTTGATAAACTGAATATGGCAAAACATTGATGCTTGCTCCCAAGTCCAACATGGCTCTTCCAACCTTCTTGCCTCCAATGTTAATGGGAATGTCAAAGCTGCCAGGATCATCTAGTTTTGGTGGAAGCTTCCTTTGCAACACAGCACTTACATTCTGGTCGAGCTTTACTCCTTCATTTGGAGCGAAATTGAGCTTGTGAGTTTTCAAGTCCTTGATGAATTTTCCATATGCAGGAATCTGTTCAATAAGATCAAGCAAAGGCAAATTGATATTAACTTTACTCAAAATATCATAAATCTCTTTAAAAGCCTTATCTTGCTTTGCTTTCTTAAGACGGCCTGGAAATGGAATCTGTGGAACATATGGAGCGGGTGGCACGTATCTATCTTCTTGAAGATGTGGTGGCACAAATTTGTCATCCCTTTTATGCAATTGGAATTGATCGGATTTCTGAGAATCTGATTTGGCCTTAGGAGCAGATTGAGAAGTTTTGAGTTGTTCTCCTTCCGTAGCCATGGTCTCCTCGTCTTTATCTTCTACAATCACAATATCATTTGAAAGATTAGAATCATCTTTATTATCAATGATCTTACCTGATCTGAGCACATGAATGGCCTTGGCTTCTGGGTTCTTTGGATTGATCTCAGTTTGGCTTGGCCATTTCCCAGGCACTCTGTTGTGTAGATACAGCTGCACCAAAATGGATTCAGTTGCATCCTCAACTTGTGATACTCGCAAGTGCACGAGCCGTTTGGTAGTATAGCATATGTAAGTGCGAGGTCGATCCCACGAGGATTGGTGATTGAATGATCCAATTCATTTTCCCTACACAAAACAGAAATGAAAAAGAAAGGAAATAAATAAAACAAGGAAGAAAGAAAATAACTAACTCAAGTAGATAAGTTCCCAAGTTCAATTAGATTAATGGATTGATTCTAGCTAAAGTATGATTAAGCCATGGTGTGTGGTCATAACCTTGTGTTCCTAATTCCCTAATTTGATCATTTGTTGTCTAACCTAAAATTAAGCATTAGGAACCCATTAAGCATAGAGGAACAATTTAAACAACCAAGCATGTATCTAATCCCTGTTGTCGAATGTCCATACATACTCTTCCTATTCATAGTTCAATTCGAATTAAAGCATGGTGTATACTCTTAATTCAAACCAAGATAGCTAACATGCAAGCCTAAATGGTGATCAATCATTCAAACTAGCATATTAACTTATAAGCATAATGAATAAGAACATGAACCATAATTGAAACTTGGAAACTAATCAAACTTGAAAAACTAAAGAAAAGAATTTACATAATGAAAAGTAAAGTGGAACTAAGAAAAACTTAAGGAGAATTTCAGCACAAAGATCTCATTATAACAATTGAAAACTAGAAAGAGAAACTAAGAGAATTTGAGGGAGAGAAGGGAAGGGAGCTCTAGAGAAGTGTTTGAGAGCTCCCCCCCTTGGGGTGTGTTTACAAGCTTAGAGAACTTCCCTATTTATAGGCCTAGGGGAAGTGAAAATCTGAATTCAATATGGCTAATGCATACAACACTTGTATTATAAAATCTTGAATTGGCTGATGCACTTGTATTAGAAAATTTGAATTGGTTGATGCACTTGACCAATAAATCCCACCAGCAGCCCTAGCTCATCTTCATGTCACCATGACCAAGCTTCCAACCAGCTACAATAGCTCATGCCTAGCTCATCATGACCAAGCTTCCAACCAGAAACAATAGCTCATCCTGAGGTCAGCATGACCAGCAACTTCAAGGGCTTACAAATTGGGCTTCACTTAAGCAAATTAAGACTTTAAGCACTCAAACTTGAAGTTCAGAATGTCTTCTTTCCAGCCATATATCATTTGGGCCAATCCAAGGTCGGAGGAGGAAGTTAAGGCCAAAACAAATTGCTAACTCATTTTGCGCGCTGATAAAATCCATCCTGAGCATGGCTCTGTGTTTGCTAGGTAACAGACTCCATATTTATCCAATGGGGCTAAATTTTGGATATGTTATAGTACACACCCATTGGAACAACTTTCATGAAGAATGTTGCCTCATCCGAGCTATGTAGGTTGCTGAAACAAAGCTTGCAATATGACCTACGAAACTGGACTGGCAGAGGGCTGTAGCCAAAATTGAGTTTGTCTTTAAGCTCTTCTTCCCTTCATCCAAATTAGGCCTTAACATGCTTGAATTGCATGAATTATGCTCTCTTGCTCTATTTGCCTACAAAACACACAAAGGGAGGCAAATAACTTAGAAATCTAAGAAACTAAGCAAAAGAAGTAAGTAAATAGGGCATGTATATGTATGAAATTATGAGCTTAACACACTCTTTGAGTTATTTCAGCAGCTATTTGGCCTAATTGGACTTCCAATTTGGAGATGGCAGCTTGTGTAGTTTGCTGAAAATTGGATTGGTTGATTGCCATCTGCTTCACTATATCTTCCAATGATGATGATGATTGTTGTGGCCTTTGGAATGAAGGGGGATTTGCTTGATTCTGGGTATTTCTCCATGAAAAGTTTGGATGATTCCTCCAACCTGGATTATAACTTTGAGAGTATGGATCATTTCTTGGACCTTGGTTGTAGGAATTTACCAACTTAGCTTGTTCTTACACAAATTCTGGATATCCAGCCCCAAGTGGACAAGCTGTCGTAGCATGGTCATGAGATTCACAAATGCTACACACTATTATGATGTTGCCCAAGTTTGGGGCTCGATCCGAAATCAATAGGTGTTCCAAATTGGACAATTCAAGTTCAACGGCAGTTCGTTCTTAATTGGAGTGGTTGGTGTATTCCAAACTTCTAGCGATTGGATTTCACTCAAAACTCACCAAATGACTCCTCCCACCATATTATGATGTTGCCCAAGTTTTGGGCCCGATCCGAAATCAATAGGTGTGAGAAATTGGAAAATTCAAGTTCAACGGCAGTTCGTTCCTAATTGGAGTGGTTGGTGTATTCCATACTTCTAGCAATTGGATTTCACTCAAAACAAACCAAATGACTCCTCCCACCATATTATGATGTTGCCCAAGTTTGGGGCTCGATCCGAAATCAATAGGTGTGAGAAATTGGACAATTCAAGTTCAACGGCAATTCGTTCCTAATTGTAGTGGTTGGTGTATTCCATACTTCTAGCATTTGGATTTCACTCAAAACTCACCAAATGACTCCTCCCACCATATTACGATGTTGCCCAAGTTTGGGGCTCGATCCGAAATCAATAGGTGTGAGAAATTGGAAAATTCAAGTTCAACGGCAATTCATTCCTAATTGGAGTGGTTGGTGTATTCCATACTTCTAGCAATTGGATTTCACTCAAAACAAACCAAATGACTCCTCCCACCATATTATGATGTTGCCCAAGTTTGGGGCTCGATCCGAAATCAATAGGTGTGAGAAATTGGACAATTCAAGTTCAACGGCAGTTCGTTCCTAATTGGAGTGGTTGGTGTATTCCATACTTCTAGCGATTGAATTTCACACAAAACTCACCAAATGACTCCCCCCAACATATTATGATGTTGCCCAAGTTTGGGGCTCGATCCGAAATCAATAGGTGTTCCAAGTTGGACAATTCAAGTTCAACGGCAGTTCGTTCCTAATTGGAGTGGTTGGTGTATTCCATACTTCTAGCGATTGGATTTCACTCAAAACTCACCAAATGACTCCTCCCACCATATTACGATGTTGCCCAAGTTTTGGGCTCGATCCGAAATAAATAGGTGTGAGAGATAGGACAATTCAAGTTCAACGGCAGTTCGTTCCTAATTGTAGTGGTTGGTGTATTCCATACCTCTAGCAATTGGATTTCACTCAAAACTCACCAAAGGACTCCTCCCACCATATTATGATGGTGCCCAAGTTTGGGGCTCGATCCGAAATCAATAGGTGTTAGAAATTGGACAATTCAAGTTCAACGGCAGTTTGTTCCTAATTGGAATGGTTGGTGTATTCCATACTTCTAGCGATTGGATTTCACTCAAAACTCACCAAATGACTACTCCCACCATATTATGATGTTGCCCAACTTTTGGGAATAGGTGTTCCAAATTGGACAATTCAAGTTCGACGGCAGTTCGTTCCTAATTGGAGTGGTTGGTGTATTCCATACTTATAGCGTTTGGATTTCCCTCAAAACTCACCAAATGACTCCTCCCACCATATTATGATGTTGCCCAAGTTTGGGGCTCGATCCGAAATTAATAGGTGTTCCAAATTGGACAATTCAAGTTCAACGGCAGTTCGTTCTTAATTGGAGTGGTTGGTGTATTCCATACTTCTAGCGATTGGATTTCACTCAAAACTAACCAAATGACTCCTCCCACCATATTATGATGTTGCCCAAGTTTTGGGCCCGATCCGAAATCAATAGGTGTGAGAAATTGGAAAATTCAAGTTCAACGGCAGTTCGTTCCTAATTGGAGTGGTTGGTGTATTCCATACTTCTAGCGATTGAATTTCCCTCAAAACTCACCAAATGACTCCCCCCACCACATTATGATGTTGCCCAAGTTTGGCGCTCGATCCGAAATCAATAGGTGTTCCAAATTGGACAATTCAAGTTCAACGGCAGTTCGTTCCTAATTGGAGTGGTTGGTGTATTCCATACTTCTAGCGATTGGATTTCACTCAAAACTCCCCAAATGACTCCTCCCACCATATTATCATGTTGCCCAAGTTTGGGGCTCGATCCGAAATCAATAGGTGTTCCAAATTGGACAATTCAAGTTCAACGGCAGTTCGTTCCTAATTGGAGTGGTTGGTGTATTCCATACTTCTAGCGATTGGATTTCACTCAAAACTCACCAAATGACTCCTTCCACCATATTATGTTGTTGCCCAGGTTTTGGGCTTGATCCGAAATCCATAGGTGTTCCAAATTGGACAATTCAAGTTCAACGGCAGTTCGTTCCTAATTGGAGTGGTTGGTGTATTCCATACTTCTAGCGATTGAATTTCACACAAAACTCACCAAATGACTCCCCCCAACATATTAAGATGTTGCCCAAGTTTGGGGCTCGATCCGAAATCAATAGGTGTGAGAAATTGGACAATTCAAGTTCAACGGCAGTTCGTTCCTAATTGGAGTGGTTGGTGTATTCCACACTTCTAGCGATTTGATTTCACTCAAAACTCACCAAATGACTCCTCCCACCAAATTACGATGTTGCCCAAGTTGGAGTGGTTGGTGTATTCCATACTTCTAGCGATTGGATTTCCCTCAAAACTCACCAAATGACTCCTCCCACCATATTATGATGTTACCCAAATTTTGGGCACGATCCGAAATTAAAAGGTGTGAGAAATTAGCGATTGGATTTCACTCAAAACTCACCAAATGACTCCTCCCACCATATTATGATGTTGCCCAAGTTTTGGGCTCGATCCGAAATCAATAGGTGTGAGAAATTGGTCAATTCAATTTCAACGACAGTTCGTTCCTAATTGGAGTGGTTGGTGTATTCCATACCTCTAGCGATTGGATTTTACTCAAAACTCACCAAATGACTCTTCCTACCATATTATGATGTTGCCCAAGTTTTGGGCTCGATCCGAAATCAATAGGTGTGAGAAATTGGACAATTCAAGTTCAACGGCAGTTCGTTCCTAATTGGAGTGGTTGGTGTATTCCACACTTCTAGCGATTTGATTTCACTCAAAACTCACCAAATGACTCCTCCCACCAAATTACGATGTTGCCCAAGTTGGAGTGGTTGGTGTATTCCATACTTCTAGCGATTGGATTTCCCTCAAAACTCACCAAAGGACTCCTTCCACCATATTATGATGTTACCCAAATTTTGGGCTCGATCCGAAATTAATAGGTGTGAGAAATTAGCGATTGGATTTCACTCAAAACTCACCAAATGACTCCTCCCACCATATTATGATGTTGCACAAGTTTGGGGTTCGATCCGAAATCAATAGGTGTGAGAAATTGGACAATTCAAGTTCAACGGCAGTTCATTCCTAATTGGAGTGGTTGGTGTATTCCATACTTCTAGCGATTGGATTTCATTTAAAACTCACCAAATGACTCCTCCCACCATATTATGATGTTGCCCAAGTTTTGGGCTCGATCCGAAATCAATAGGTGTGAGAAATTGGACAATTCAAGTTCAACGGCAGTTCGTTCGAAATTGGAGTGGTTGGTGTATTGCATACTTCTAGCGATTGGATTTCACTAAAAACTCACCAAATGACTCATCCCACCATATTATGATCTTGCCCAAGTTTTGGGCTTGATCCGAAATCAATAGGTGTGAGAAATTGGACAATTCAAGTTCAACGGCAGTTCGTTCCTAATTGGAGTGGTTGGTGTATTCCATACTTCTAGCCATTGGATTTCACTCAAAACTCACCAAATGACTCCTCCCACCATATTATAATGTTGCCCAAGTTTTGGGCTCGATCCGAAATCAATAGGTGTTCCAAATTGGACAATTCAAGTTCAACGGCAGTTCGTTCCTAATTGGAGTGGTTGGTGTATTCCATAGTTCTGGCGATTGGATTTCACTCAAAAGTCACCAAATGACTCTTACTACCATATTATGATGTTGCCCAAGTTTTGGGCGCGATCCGAAATCAATAGGTGTGAGAAATTGGACAATTCAAGTTCAACGGCAGTTCGTTCCTAATTGGAGTGGTTGGTGTATTCCATACTTCTAGCGATTGGATTTCACTCAAAACTCACCAAATGACTCCTCCCACCATATGATGATGTTGCCCAAGTTTTGGGCTCGATCCGAAATCAATAGGTGTTCCAAATTGGACAATTCATGTTCAACGGCAGTTCTTTCCTAATTGGAGTGGTTGGTGTATTCCATACTTCTAGCGATTGGATTTCACTCAAAACTCACCAAATGACTCCTCCCACCATATGATGATGTTGCCCAAGTTTTGGGCTCGATCCGAAATCAATAGGTGTTCCAAATTGGACAATTCATGTTCAACGGCAGTTCTTTCCTAATTGGAGTGGTTGGTGTATTCCATACTTCTAGCGATTGGATTTCACTCAAAACTAACCAAATGACTCCTCCCACCATATTACGACGTTGCCCAAGTTTTGGGATCGATCCGAAATCAATAGGTGTGAGAAATTGGGCAATTCAAGTTCAACGGCAGTTCGTTCCTAATTGGAGTGGTTGGTGTATTCCATACTTCTAGCAATTGGATTTCACTAAAAACTCACCAAATGACTCCTCCCACCGTATTACGATGTTGCACAAGTTTGGGGTTCGATCCGAAATCAATAGGTGTTCCAAATTGGACAATTCAAGTTCACCGGCAGTTCGTTCCTAATTGGAGTGGTTTTTGTATTCCATACTTCTAGAGATTGGATTTCACCCAAAACTCACCAAAATGACTCCCCCCACCATATTATGATGTTGCCCAAGTTTTGGGCTCGATCCGAAATCAATAGGTGTTCAAAATTGGACAATTCAAGTTCAACGGCAGTTCGTTCCTAATTGGAGTGGTCGGTGTATTCCATACTTCTAGCGATTGGATTTCACTCAAAACTCACCAAATGACTCCTTCCACCATATTATGATGTTGCCCAAGTTTGGGGCTCGATCCGAAATCAATAGGTGTTCCAAATTGGACAATTCAAGTTCAACGGCAGTTCGTTCCTTATTGGAGTATTCTTACATAGTAAGTTCCACAATTTCAGTTGCGGCTGCCATTGGAGATGGTGGAGGTGACTCCTCGGATGTTCCTATACGAAAAAGAAACAAAAACAAATCAAGATAAAATGAAACAACAATCAATAAACAAAAATAAAACTAAGTACTCTAAACATACTCAAACAAAACAGATAAGCAACCGTGCCAGTTCCCCGGCAACGGCGCCAAAAATTGTTGCATTCCTAAAAGGACACAAATTAATGTGCAAACAACCAATTAAAAATACCCGCAAGTACACGAATCTATTGAAGTATAGATTATGTAAGTACGGGGTCGATCCCACGAAGAACTTGTCGGCTCCCTATAAGTTCTAATTTGAGTACGTAAAGAACACTTAATTGACACACCACAAATACGCAAATGCAAAATGGAAACTAAAAATAAGTAAAGAAGTGCAAAAGAAATGAAACAACACAAGAAAACTAAAGAAAAACACAAACAGCATTTTCTATCGCCATTTTATCACCTGTTTATCACCTGTGAACAGTGCCGTGGACAGTGAACAATGACATGAACAGTGCCGTGAACAGTGACACAGTGACGACTGGTCGCGTGAACAGTGACGACCGGTCGTTTTTGGGCAGATTCGTTTCTCTGTTTTTCAGTTTCGACCTCTGTCCAGTGTTTTGCCTATAACTTTCCAACCGTACGTCGAAAATTCACGTTCTTTATACGGTTGGATTCAGAACAGAAAATGCAAGAACATAGCGCGGACCAAAAGTCCAAAACAATTACGGAAACAAATAAAATTTAGTAACAAAGACACACCACGTGTCGAACTCACAACTCACACACACATTGGGGGGGGTTTTGATTTGTTTCAAGTGACCTATTTCTATTGCATGAAAGTAAATGGACTTTGAATTTAAATGAGAAAGGCAGAGATGAATTATCAAATTGTGAAATTAAAATGTAACAAACACTAGGGTTTCGGAATCCACCCTAAACAATTCTACCAAAGTTCATGAATACTCAAGTGATGAACTCTAAACGTGTTGATGAAGATGTTCGCAATCAAGACCATGGGTCGTGGCTCAAGACGCATTGATTCTCTCTAATATACGTAAAGTGCATGGTTCGTGCTACAATACTTGTGCTCTCCTCATAACCGAGCCTAGGTATGGTTCGTACTTCGATTCGATTACAAGGAAAACCCATTAAGTTCAAAGAGAATATGAACATCACAAGAATCCTAATAGCATGGTGTTTACATTAGGTATTCAAGAAACCAATTCACATGGATGGTTCTTACTCCATCCATCTATTGCTTAGGAAAACATGAAGATACACATAATCCCAACAATCTCAAGAGGCATGCTTTCAAAGATGGCCAACCAAGGAAAAACACACATCAAGGATAGATTAATTTGGTGAATTGGAATTCATCAACAATATTTAGAAATTCATACACTCAAGCATCAAAACAATAAGGTAATCATGTTTAGGGCTTCAACCTAAGCCCTAGCTATGGAGTTTAGTTGCTCATACTTTGACTTCTTCTCCCTCTCTCCTCCTTTCCAGCTTTTACCTTTTAATATAAAACTACCACCTTTGATAAAGCCTTAGCCCATTGTCCCCTTGCCATCATGAAGCTTTGTCCTCACAAAGATGCCAATTGCTTCAGAAATTATCTCAAAGCTAAGGTAACTTCTTGTTACCAAGAGTTATGGTAACAAGAAAATCAAAATAACACAAAGGAGGTAAAAGCTGGCCAAGTTCGGATTTTCAGAGCTGTGGTAACATGCTGGATTGGTTGGATGGGCAATACTTGTCCAATGGAGCTCAAATTTGGATATGTTGTAGTTAACATCCATTGGAACAAGTCTCGTGAAGATCATGACCTCATCCGAGCACCGGAGCATGTTGATCCCAGGCCAAGAAGTTGACCTACGAAAATGAACAAAAACAGAAATTATAACAAATAGTGCACTTTTAGCTCATTTTCATTCCAACCAAGGTAAAATCTAAGAAAACACAAAAAGGAAGTAAAAAGCTATAAAATGTCAAGAACTAACTCAAAATAGTGGGTGAATAACATGAAAAATCATGTGCAAAAATGAACCGAACAAACTTCCCAAACTTATCTTTTGCTAGTCCTCGAGCAAAACAGAAACTAAAACAAGACTCGAAACAAAACTTTCTGAACACTTTCCAAAAAGAGAGCGACTTATGCAAATGACTTAAAAGTTTTCACAAAGAAAACTCATTTTAGACATTATTCACAAGGCAGCAAAGTTCAGAACACAACATGTTCAAAGTGTAGTAGTGTGATGGCCAAATGGAACTCATTCTCCAATTTTAGTTTTCACACAACTTCAAAAATCATACCAAGCACAAATGTAACTTCAAATCTCACCAAAGTTGTCCTCTCACAAATGAATCACTCGGAAGAGGGTTACAATGCAACACTCAATAGTAAGTATGAGAATAGAGTTAAACCACACGGGACTTAACTCAAAATAGAAGGATGAAGAACATGCATAACTATGATCTCAAGAAGGATGCCAAACACTTAAAAGCCGAAAAATGTGTGCAAATCAACCACATGACATTTAGGATCAATTTAGGTCTTTATTATAGGTTGTAATGGGGCTAAGGGTGTAAGGTGAGTAAGAAATGAAGGATATGGATACAACAAAGTCCAAGGAACTCACAATGTAAGAGCATATAATCGTTGACTAAAAGACTTTGAAACATCACGCTTGAGATTTTCACTCATTTAATTTTTTTTTATTATTATTATTTTTTTTATATGTGATCAATTAGACCACAAAGCCTTATACCTCCACTAATTATGATTCACACTCCTTCCTTCCATTCGAACAACCAAGAAACATGGAATTGAATTTGAAACCATTGCCATTTAACCACAACTTTTCTCTTTTCTTTCACCCTTGAGTGAAGTACTCTATTTTTTTTTTTTTTTCATTAGAATGTAATAACCCTTCCCAAACTTAGCATGAAAAACACATCTACATTAAAGCTCACGAGTTCCTTAGAAAGGTAAATTCTTGTTTTTCAGGCTAAGGCTAGAAGTAATAATTGGTTACTTGAAAGAAAAGGCATACATATAGGCTCAAGGTGGTTAACAATGGGAAATCATGCTTAAGCATGCATAGGGTTAGCTTGAAAGGCACAAACGGTCCAAAGAGGGCCTTAATATCATTTCTCAAATGTCATGTAATCAAATTGCACAAGAATGAGTGACTTTTAAGTGCTCAACCAAATCAATGAATAATGAGATCAAACAACAACTCAGATGACAAGAAAAATAAGAATATGTGTATAACACTCATGAATTGAAGCACAAGGCTCAAAGCTCACATTATATGGTTATACAAGTCTAATTCATGCTTGATACAATTCTTTGGATCATGCAAATCCCTCAACTGGAGAATTATGAAACAAATGGCAAGTGCATAGAGGGTTTCAAACATATCATGCTAGAACGATGCCATTTAGTGAATAACAATTTTTTTATTATTATAGCATTTTCAATCAAGTCATGTAAACATTCATCACAATCTCATCGTATATGTCCGGAAAGTGACTTGAAAACAAAAAAAACTCAAAATAGAAAAGAAAACAAAATAAAAGAAAGTAAGAATTTAAGTGAAACGAAAAAGACTTGCTATCCCTTCCCAAACTTAGAAACAAACATTGTCCTCAATGTTAAAGAATTCAGGCATCAACAACGTTATAACAAGAATTAAAGGGAATAAAGCAAGTAAATACAGGAACAAACACGAAAAACAACTACAACACGGTTGCAAAAACAAAAACAAAAACGAAACCAAATAAAAATTTAAAAAAATAAAATAAAATAAAACAGTAAGCCCTAACAACAGTCCTACGCACGCAGAAATCCAACCCAAAGAAACGCACAAACCAAATGAAAGCCCAACCCAGACGAAAGCCCAAAAGCGAAGAAAGTAAATAAAACAAAGAAACCAAGTCAGAAGCACAAAGAGCGAGGACTCAGTAAAATAGAAAAAGTGGGCCCTGAAGTCTCGGCACCTGTGAGTCACGGGATACAAAGTGAGAGACGTGTCGACAAGCAGCGGTCTCTCTCACGTCCCAAAGCCAGAATTATTGGCTTCATAGGAAGGCGTGACGACTTTCGTTTCTCAAAAGCGCTGAAAGGCAGAACTGAAATTAAAGGGGTTGGGGACCAGGTGAGGTGACCTAAGGGGATAGGCCGTAAGGGCCGCGCAAAACGCAGAAGCGCCGTGTCTAGGGTTACGTAGAAACTAACTCTATAAAAGAAGAAGAGAAAGAGTTGGGGAAAAACACACAAACGCAGAAACACACAACAGAGAAAAGAAAGTTCAAATGGCTTCTTCCTACCCATTCTCGCTGGATCTCAACCTAGCTCCACCGACTCAGACTCGGGGCCAAGCAGTGGCACCAGTGTGGATGCCCTACTTTGCCTCTGCACGGGGGCACGTGACAGTGAATGACTCGATACTGCTGGACAACGATGTTGCCCTTGGAGTTGCTAGAAATCTAGTAACTCCCAAGGATATACGGGTGCTGGGATCAAGGGATGACAACCGGGTCGTGAGCGATGCTCTGGCACTAAGCGTGCAAAGCACCGCAACAGTCGCAAGTGTGGGTCATCGCCTACTTGCGAAGTCCCATGAGGTGGAGGTGCTGAGAGGTCAGTTGGCGGCGGAGCGAAGTATGGTGGAAGAATGCCAGAGTATTATTAAAAGCTTAAAAAGGGAAAGGGCAAGGATAGTGGAGGTGAATCGACACCAGCTAGAGGCGTTGCGGGAAGAGAACCAAAATCTCTCAAAGATGGTAAGTGTTTACGCCCATGACATGAGAAAGCAGCTGGAGGACCTGGACCAACCGGGTAAACGCAAGAAAACAGATCGCGAAAGTAGGTACGCTCAAGCTAAGAGTGCGATCTTTGGGAGCTCGAGTGATGAGCCCCAAGAGGCTGTGCGTGAAGCCCCGGAAGAGGATAGCCATAGGGCTAAGCTCAAAGGTCCAATGGCCGAGACACCGAGCACTGTGAAAGAATAATTTCTAATGTATTAGTGGTGTGCCTGGTTGTCTTTGCCCTTTCGGTGTATTTGTTTTTTTTTTTTTTTTTAAATTTATTTAAAATTTTAAACTTCTCGTTTCTGGAAATAAAAAGAAAAGAAAGTTGCAAAAGACAAAGAAGAAAAACAAAACGCACTTCCCCAAACCGGAATAAAAGGAATGCGACAAACGAAAAAGACACAAATCACACTTCCCCAACTGAAATAAAACAAAAACGACAAACTGAAAAGAAATCAAAACATAATGCACCAGAAAACAGGGAGGAAAAGAAAGCAAAGCGAAAGTAGAAATGCTTCCCCTTTAAACCGGACGCAACCGCAAATTGCGCAGGCATTGCAAAGTGGTGTCGGCTCCCTTATGAGCATATGGCTATTTAAACCACTTCTCGGTTGAAAGAAGGAGCATCCTGCATTTCACCTGCAAACTCAAGAAAAACCATCAAAAAGCCCAGACAGAAAAATCAATGGCATCCCCAGATATGCTTGTTGATGACCTTAACCTTGAGTTGTCCCTTGCACCACCAAATTCCCAGATAAGGGCTCCTCCAACCCCTATCTTTCCAAACTCCTCATACCACCATGGCTCAGCCTCAAACTTCTCTGAGGTGGTGCCGCGTAGGGCAGTAATGCCGGAGGGCATGACTGTCAGCAGACTGACAGTTGCAGATCATCTGCATGTGGCGCAGAGGTCTGACCAGATGGCAGTGGACGAGTCCCACAATCTAACCGTGCTCAACGCGGTCTCGGCCACAAATTTGGGCATGCGCCTACTGGCGAGAACACGAGAGTGCGGGGCACTGAGTGAGGAGGTGGCGGCCCTAAAAGCTCTGGTGGCGGACCTGCAGAAGCGGCTCTACAGCGTCAACCAGCATGTAGAGATGCTGCAAAAAAGGAATGAAGATCATGTAGAGCTGCTGCAGATCCTACAAGCAAGAACAGACAGAGGCAATTAGCAAAGGCCTCAGGTGGCGCAAAATGCAACAAAGAACATGTGATTAGGAATTTTATGTACGCATTTTCACTAGTGTTTATGTAATCACATGTTATGAAATGAAGAAGTATTCACGCCCAAGTTCTGATTGTGCATTAATGAATTGAAAACACTTCCCAAACTTATATGAAACACTGTTTATAACTGATGGAGATTTAAAATTAAACAATGCCATATAGAAAGATTGGGATGAACAAAAAGAAAATAAACAACCACAAACTACAACAAAGAGAAACAACAAGAAAATCCTAATTACCTTGGTTGGAAAATTGTAACCCTAACACAAAAATAAAATAAATAAAATTAAATAAAAGAAAGTTTGAGTCTAGAGAAACTCCACTTTGAAGCGATTAGGACGACAACAAACTTCTTCTATTCACCTTGGGTTGCCTCCCAAGAAGCGCTAAGTTTAAAGTCTTTTGCCGGACTTCCAACATACCATGGTCACTTAGGGGGTTTTGGCTCAATCGCCTCCTTGTGCCGAACATGAAGTTTCTTCAAATCTCTTTGCCATCTAATCAACCCATTTCGTATTCTTTTCTTTTTATGCGCATGAGTAGATTTCAAAAGCAATTTTAAGCGCTTTTCAATACGTGGATTAGATGGAGGAGGCACATATTTAGGATCGGGTGGCCTTCTCATTTGAGTAGAAGGAATGACATTGAACATATGATTGGTACTTGGAACATGGATGCTCAGCTTGTCTTCCTCTAGTACTTCAAAAATAGAATAAGACATTAGATTAATTGAAGCACCTAAATCAATTAAAGGTTTCTCAAACAATTTATCATCAATTATACAAGGAATTGTGAAACTTCCTGGATCTTGTAAATTGGGAGGAAGCTTCCTTTACAAAACAGCAGAAACCTCTTCCGTTAATGCAACAGTTTCGTATTCCTTGAGCTTGTTTGCATCCAAGAGAGGAATGTTGATTTGCACTTTTTCGGAGATTTCCAATATGTCCTTGGCTTGTTGAATTTTTTTGGAACTCATAAGCCTGTGAGGAAAAGGAGCACGTAAGATTTCTTCGTCAGTAGGTTCACGACTTACCATCTCCTTTCTTGCCCTTCTTGCAAGTTCATGCTTTGGGATCCACTCGGATGAAGAAGCTGCTTGCTTATCTTTCTCTTTGTTGCTTTCATCCTTTTCTTTAGGCTCAGCCACTTGTTCAACCTGCATGTCATCAACATTGTGAATCAAATTTTTAGAACCATCAATTTCACCAATTACCTTACCAGTTCTCAAGGTAACTGCTTGAACATGCTCATGCCCGGTTGGTATCACTGTTTGGTTAGGCATCATCCCAACTTCCCTTTGACTCAAAGCTATAGCAATTTGCCCCACTTGATTTTCTAGATTGGCAATGGCCTTATTCATTTTCTGCATGTGGGTATCATTCCTCTGCATGTGTGTGTCATTCATCTGCATGATGAAACTCTCTGTGTTTCTAACCATTGAAGCAACAATTTCTTCCAAAGTTGGTCCTTGAGGTGGTTGGTGAGATTGACTAAGTGGTGGTGGATTATAATATTGGGGTTGACCATAAGGTGGACAAGTATCATGTTGGCCTTGATATGGTTGATATGACCCTTGTTGAAAATTTGGATTGTCGGTCCACCAGAAGTTTGAATGATTTCTCCACTCCGGATTGTATGTTTGTCGGAAATATTCATTCATAGGCAACTCATTATGAAATGAGCCAAAAACATTTGCTTCCTCCATCACAAATTTATTGGAGTATTCTTACATAGTAAGTTCCACAATTTCAGTTGCGGCTGCCATTGGAGATGGTGGAGGTGACTCCTCGGATGTTCCTATACGAAAAAGAAACAAAAACAAATCAAGATAAAATGAAACAACAATCAATAAACAAAAATAAAACTAAGTACTCTAAACATACTCAAACAAAACAGATAAGCAACCGTGCCAGTTCCCCGGCAACGGCGCCAAAAATTGTTGCATTCCTAAAAGGACACAAATTAATGTGCAAACAACCAATTAAAAATACCCGCAAGTGCACGAATCTATTGAAGTATAGATTATGTAAGTACGGGGTCGATCCCACGAAGAACTTGTCGGCTCCCTATAAGTTCTAATTTGAGTACATAAAGAACACTTAATTGACACACCACAAATACGCAAATGCAAAATGGAAACTAAAAATAAGTAAAGAAGTGCAAAAGAAATGAAACAACACAAGAAAACTAAAGAAAAACACAAACAGCATTTTCTATCGCCATTTTATCACCTGTTTATCACCTGTGAACAGTGCCGTGGACAGTGAACAATGACATGAACAGTGCCGTGAACAGTGAACAGTGACGACCGGCCGCGTGAACAGTGACGACCGGTCGTTTTTGGGCAGATTCGTTTCTCTGTTTTTCAGTTTCGACCTCTGTCCAGTGTTTTGTCTATAACTTTCCAACCGTACGTCGAAAATTCACGTTCTTTATACGGTTGGATTCAGAACAGAAAATGCAAGAACATAGCGCGGACCAAAAGTCCAAAACAATTACGGAAACAAATAAAATTTAGTAACAAAGACACACCACGTGTCGAACTCACAACTCACACACACATTGGGGGGGGTTTTGATTTGTTTCAAGTGACCTATTTCTATTGCATGAAAGTAAATGGACTTTGAATTTAAATGAGAAAGGCAGAGATGAATTATCAAATTGTGAAATTAAAATGTAACAAACACTAGGGTTTCGGAATCCACCCTAAACAATTCTACCAAAGTTCATGAATACTCAAGTGATGAACTCTAAACGTGTTGATGAAGATGTTCGCAATCAAGACCATGGGTCGTGGCTCAAGACGCATTGATTCTCTCTAATATACGTAAAGTGCATGGTTCGTGCTACAATACTTGTGCTCTCCTCATAACCGAACCTAGGTATGGTTCGTACTTCGATTCGATTACAAGGAAAACCCATTAAGTTCAAAGAGAATATGAACATCACAAGAATCCTAATAGCATGGTGTTTACATTAGGTATTCAAGAAACCAATTCACATGGATGGTTCTTACTCCATCCATCTATTGCTTAGGAAAACATGAAGATACACATAATCCCAACAATCTCAAGAGGCATGCTTTCAAAGATGGCCAACCAAGGAAAAACACACATCAAGGATAGATTAATTTGGTGAATTGGAATTCATCAACAATATTTAGAAATTCATACACTCAAGCATCAAAACAATAAGGTAATCATGTTTAGGGCTTCAACCTAAGCCCTAGCTATGGAGTTTAGTTGCTCATACTTATTCCAAATACAAACTCAAAATAAAATTAGAAAGAGTTTACAGATTTTCAGAAAATGATGAAAGCTTCAAGATCATCAATGGTGGAAGTCTTCTTCTCCACTTTTCTTGGCTGCACCTTGGCTTTCTCTTAGCTCCCTCTCCAAAATCTGCTCTCAATGTGTAGACTGATGGAATAGCCTCTCTCTCCCGTTGCAAAGCTCCCCCAAATCAGATTGCCCTTTGACTTCTTCTCCCTCTCTCCTCCTTTCCAGCTTTTACCTTTTAATATAAAACTACCACCTTTGATAAAGCCTTAGCCCATTGTCCCCTTGCCATCATGAAGCTTTGTCCTCACAAAGATGCCAATTGCTTCAGAAATTATCTCAAAGCTAAGGTAACTTCTTGTTACCAAGAGTTATGGTAACAAGAAAATCAAAATAACACAAAGGAGGTAAAAGCTGGCCAAGTTCGGATTTTCAGAGCTGTGGTAACATGCTGGATTGGTTGGATGGGCAATACTTGTCCAATGGAGCTCAAATTTGGATATGTTGTAGTTAACATCCATTGGAACAAGTCTCGTGAAGATCATGACCTCATCCGAGCACCGGAGCATGTTGATCCCAGGCCAAGAAGTTGACCTACGAAAATGAACAAAAACAGAAATTATAACAAATAGTGCACTTTTAGCTCATTTTCATTCCAACCAAGGTAAAATCTAAGAAAACACAAAAAGGAAGTAAAAAGCTATAAAATGTCAAGAACTAACTCAAAATAGTGGGTGAATAACATGAAAAATCATGTGCAAAAATGAACCGAACACCATACTTCTAGCGATTGGATTTCACTCAAAACTCACCAAATGACTCCTCCAACCATATTATGATGTTGCCCAAGTTTTGGGCTCGAACTGAAATCAATAGATGTTCCAAATTGGACAATTCAAGTTCAACGGCAGTTCGTTCCTAATTGGAGTGGTTGGTGTATTCCATACTTCTAGCGATTTGATTTCACCCAAAACTCACCAAATGACTCCTCCCACCGTAGTATGATGTTGCACAAGTTTGGGGTTCGATCCGAAATCAATAGGTGTGAGAAATTGGACAATTCAAGTTCAACGGCAGTTCGTTCCAAATTGGAGTGGTTGGTGTATTCCATACTTCTAGCGATTGGATTTCACTCAAACTCACCAAATGACTCCTCCCACCATATTATGATGTTGCCCAAGTTTTGGCTCGATCCGAAATCAATAGGTGTTCCAAATTGGACAATTCAAGTTCAACGGCAGTTCGTTCCTAATTGGAGTGGTTGGTGTATTCCATACTTCTAGCGATTGGATTTCACTCAAAAATCACCAAATGACTCCTCCCACCATATTATGATGTTGCCCAAGTTTTGGGCTCGATCCGAAATCAATAGGTGTGAGAAATTGGACAATTCAAGTTCAACGGCAGTTCCTTCCTAATTGGGGTGGTTGGTGTATTCCATACTTCTAGTGATTGGATTTC
The DNA here is from genome assembly GCF_965620075.1 of Prunus avium. Taxonomy (NCBI): domain Eukaryota; kingdom Viridiplantae; phylum Streptophyta; class Magnoliopsida; order Rosales; family Rosaceae; genus Prunus; species Prunus avium. Next base: position 20,753,480 of record NC_142286.1, on the reverse strand, counting down.
ACTCAAAACTCACCAAATGACTCCTCCCACCATATTATGATGTTGCCCAAGTTTTGGGCTCGATCCGAAATCAATAGGTGTTCCAAATTGGACAATTCAGGTTCAACGGCAGTTCGTTCCTAATTGGAGTGGTTGGTGTATTCCATACTTCTAGCGATTGGATTTCACTCAAAACTCACCAAATGACTCCTCCGACCATATTATGATGTTGCCCAAGTTTTGGGCTCGATCCGAAATCAATAGGAGTGAGAAATTGGACAATTCAAGTTCAACGGCAGTTCGTTCCTAATTGGAGTGGTTGGTGTATTCCAAACTTCTAGCGATTGGATTTCATTCAAAACTCACCAAATGACTCCTCCCACCATATTATGATGTTTCCCAAGTTTTGGGCTCGATCCGAAATCAATAGGTGTTCCAAATTGGACAATTCAAGTTCAACGGCAGTTCGTTCCTAATTGGAGTGTTTGGTGTATTCCGTACTTCTAGCGATTGGATTTCACTCAAAACTCATCAAATGACTCCTCCCACCATATTATGATATTGCTCAAGTTTTGGGCTCGATCCGAACTCAATAGGTGTGAGAAATTGGACTATTCAAGTTCAACGGCAGTTCGTTCCTAATTGTGGTGGTTGGTGTATTCCATACTTTTAGCGATTGGATTTCACTCCAAAATCACCAAATGACTCCTCCCACCATATTATGATGTTACCCAAGTTTGGGTTTCGACCCGAAATCAATAGGTGCGGGAAATTGGACAATTCAAGTTCAACGGCAGTTCGTTCCTAATTGGAGTGGTTGGTGTATTCCATACTTCTAGCGATTGGATTTCGCACAAAACTCACCAAATGACTACTCCCACCATATTATGATGTTGCCCAAGTTTTGGGCTCGATCCGAAATCAATAGGTGCGAGAAATTGGACACTTCAAGTTCAACGGCAGTTCGTTCCCAATTGGAGTGGTTAGTGTATTCCATACTTCTAGCCATTGGATTTCACTCAAAACTTACCAAATGACTCCTCCCACCATATTATGATGTTGCCCAAGTTTTGGGCTCGATCCGAAATCAATAGGTGTTCCAAATTGGACAATTCAAGTTGAACGGCAGTTCGTTCCTAATTGTAGTGGTTGGTGTATTCCATACTTCTAGCGATTGGATTTCACTCAAAACTCACCAAATGACTCCTCCCACCATATTATGATGTTGCCCAAGTTTGGGGTTCGATCCGAAATCAATAGGTTCGGGAAATTGGACAATTCAAGTTCAACGGCAGTTCGTTCCTAATTGGAGTGGTTGGTGTATTCCATACTTCTAGCGATTGGATTTCAGTTAAAACTCGCCAAATGACAACTCCCACCATATTATGATGTTGCCCAAGTTTGGGGTTCGATCCGAAATCAATAGGTGCGGGAAATTGGACAATTCAAGTTCAACGGCAGTTCGTTCCTAATTGGAGTGGTTGGTGTATTCCATACTTCTAGCCATTGGATTTCACTCAAAACTCACCAAATGACTCCTCCCACCATATTATGATGTTGCCCAAGTTTTGGGCTCGATCCGAAATCAATAGGTGTGAGAAATTGGACAATTCAAGTTCGACGGCAGTTCGTTCCTAATTGGAGTGGTTGGTGTATTCCATACTTCTTGGGATTGGATTTCACTCAAAACTCACCAAATGACTCCTCCCACCATATTCTGGAGCTGTTTTGGTGTTTTGGGGCAGTTTAGAGTATCTGGCTGTGTACCTAGAGTCAAGGGCGGAACTGTGTATAGGCTCAGGTGGGCTCTAGCCCAGTGCAAAAATTTTAAAATATTAAACTGAGTGCAGATTTTATACGGTTATTTTGACTCCCAAAAATATTAGCCCATCATCTGTGCCTAATGTCAGCCGAACATGTTCCCTTGTCTTGTGCTTTTTTCTTTTGTTTAATATTAGTTTGACAAAACAACAAAGCTCATCACATTCCTTGTCTTTAATATAATAAACTAATAAAAAACATTCTTCTCTTCTCCCATCGCAGACATTCTTCTCTTTTCCCTATTAACCTTCTGCTCTCTTCTCTGTTTTCGTTTCTCTTGGTCTTACTCTTGGCGATACTGATTTCCTCTTGCATCTTGATAATGAATGAGCCGGCGATACTGATTTCCTCACAAGAGGTAAACTTCATCATTGTAGTTTTTATTTCAAAATTCAATTTATGTGTTTATGGCGCATTTGGTAAATGATAAAATGTCATTTTAAATTAATATTTGGGTTTATATGTATTTCTACAGGTATTGAGAAAATAAGGAAATTTGAAATTGGAATTCTACCAAAGGCTACAATACACTCTTCAGGTACAATAATCTTATTGATTTTTTTTAATTGAAATTTTGGCGTATGTTATCTATAGTTCTTGATGGTATATGGCAGTAGATGCAATTTGCAAATGCAATGCAATAAACTATTACATATTTTGCTTTATGCAGTTTGGATTGCATATTTTGGATTGCTGATTGCGTTAGCATTATTGCTTCTCTATCTTTATAGTATTATTTCTTGTTTGGACATAATGTCAAATGATGATAATAATAGATTGACAAAGAGAGGAAAAACTATTGATTCATTCTTTAAAAAAAGTGGGAATGATACTTCGATTCCGGAAGAACCTACTCATCTTGAATCTCAAATAGTTGGCCCTAAAGAATTTGATGCTACTTGTTTAGAACGGGATCCAGGGAAACGCATTGCAATTTGTGAATACCCCATTAATCAACATGATGAGGTTCGAAGGGCTTATATCAAATTGGGGCCTTATCAACCTAAACTTTTTGAGTATCGAAGGACCGTGTTCGGGCAACAGAGACGTCGGTTTCAATATTCTTGGTTCTCACAGTTTCCATGGTTAGAGTATTCTCCTTCATCACACATGGCATATTGTTTACCATGTTTTGTTTTTGAAAAAAATCCAGCAAGTAGGTCTGCACTAATTACTGATGGGTTCAACAATTGGAAAAGAGTAAATGATGGAAAGAATTATGCATTTCTGCTTCATGTTGGAGGTCCATCTTCACCACATAACAAATATATAAGATGTGCTGAGGACTTAATGAAATCATCTCAACATATTGAGAAAGTTATTCAGAAACAACCGAAAGAGCAAATATTAAAGAACCGATTACGGCTCAAGGCAACAATTGAGAGTGTTCGGTGGCTTACATTTCAAGCATGTGCTCTTAGAGGTAATGATGAATCGATAGACTCAATGAATCGTGGAAATTTTGTTGAATTGATAAAATATACAGCTCAATGGAATGACAAAGTTAATGAAGTTGTTTTAGATAATGCTCCTGGAAATGCTAAATATATCTCAGGGTTGATTCAGAAGGAAATTTTGCATATTCTTGCAGACAAAGTTCGAACTAAAATTCGTGAAGAAGTTGGAGAATCGCATTATTGTATTCTAGTTGATGAAGCAAAAGATGCATCTAATAGAGAGCAAATGGCTATTGTGTTAAGATTTGTTGATAAGGATGGTTTTGTACGAGAACGTTTTTTTGAGATTGTGAGGGTTGAAGATACTAGTTCTTTAACACTTAAACAAGAGATATCTCGGGTCCTTATTAATTATAATCTCCAAATTGATAAAATGCGAGGTCAAGGATATGATGGTGCTAGCAACATGAGAGGTGCATGGAATGGACTACAAGCATTATTTCTTAGAGATTGTCCTTATGCATATTATGTGCATTGTTTTGCTCACAGACTACAATTAGCATTAGTTGCTGCGTCAAAAGATGTGGCTTCTATTTGGTTGTTCTTTTCAACATTGAATTCAATTATCAATCTCATCACTGCTTCCCCCAAGCGCCATGGTCAGTTACAATCTACTCAAAAAATGGATATTGCAAATATGTTGGGTACTGGTGAACGTGCGACAGGTAAAGGGGCTAATCAGATTGGTACTTTGCATCGGCCTGGAGCTACTCGTTGGGGATCTCATTATGATTCTTGTTCAGACTTAATAGATATGTATAATGCATCTTGTACAGTTGTTGAGACCTTGATTAAGGATGGAGCCTCTAACTCTATACGTGGGGAAGCTACTGGTACTTTCCAAGCGATGACATCTTACAAGTTCATATTTGTCTTGCATTTGTTAGAAAAAATAATGGGATTTACTGATAGCCTTTGTCGAGCATTACAAAATAAATCTCAAGATATCTTGACAGCTATGAATTTAGTTCGTAGTACAAAAGATGTTCTGAAGAAATTTAGATTGGATGGATGGGATATTTTCTTAGAAAATGTGGAATCATTTTGCAAAAAGCATGACATTGATATGCCAGATATGAATGCTCGTTATAAAGTTGGTACGCGTCGTTCTTGTCAACAACATGATGATATTACAAATGAGCATCATTACCGGGTTGATTTATTCAATGATACAATAGATTATCAATTGGAAGAATTAAACAGTAGATTCAGTGAAGGAACAATGGAACTTCTTATTCTTAGTTCTGCTTTGGACCCTAGCAATGATTTTAAAGCATTTAAGATTGATGATATTTGCAAACTTGCAGAGAAATTTTATCCCGATGATTTCAGTGTTAAAGACTTGCGTTTGTTGAGATGTCAGCTAGAACTTTTTAAGTTTGACCAACATCATGGTATCTTTCAAAACATGTCTACTCTTTCTGAACTATGTCTAGGATTCATCAAAACGAACAGAGCAAAGACTTATTATTTGATTGATAGGTTGATTCGTTTAGTGTTAACTCTTCCAGTATCTACAACAACTACAGAACGAGCATTTTCAGCTATGAAGCATGTTAAGACTGTACTTCGCAACAAGATGGAGGATGAGTATCTTGCGAATTATTGTCTATATCGAGAAAGAAATTTCGGTGAACATTGATTCTGATTCAATAATTGATGACTTTGATGCACTCAAGGAGCGTAGGGTTCCACTTCATTAGGTAAGCTCTTTTTTTTTTTTAAGCAATGTATTATTTGTTTGAGGTTTGACAATGTGTGTTTAATTTGGTGTTTATGTATATATTACTTTATGACAAACAAGTTTATGTTAGATATCTTATTGGAAAAAAAAAATTAGCCCACCCCTATAAAAATTCCTGGTTCCGTCCTTGGGTGGAAGCTTCCTTTGCAACACAGCACTTACATTCTGGTCAAGCTTTACATCTTCATTTGGAGTGAAATTGAGCTTGTGAGTTTTCAAGTCCTTGATGAACTTTCCATATGCAGGAATCTGTTCAATAACATCAAGCAAAGGCAAATTGATATTAACTTTACTCAAAATATCATAAATCTCTTTAAAAGCCTTATCTTGCTTTGCTTTCTTAAGACGGCCTAGAAATGGAATCGATGGAACATATGGAGCGGGTGGCACGTATCTATCTTCTTGAAGATGTGGTGGCACAAATTTGTCATCTCTCTTATGCAATTGGAATTGTTTGGATTCCTGAGAATCTGATTTGGCATTAGGAGCAGATTGAGAAGTTTTGAGATGTTCCCCTTCTGTAGCCGTGGTCTCCTCCTCTTCATCTTCTACAATCACAACATCATTTGAAAGATTAGAATCAACTTTACTATCAATGATCTTACCTGATCTGAGCACATGAATGGCCTTGGCTTCTTGGTTCTTTGGATTGATCTCGGTTTGGCTTGGCCATTTCCCAGGTGCTCTTTGAGTTATTTCAGCAGCTAATTGGCCTATTTGAACTTCCAATTTGGCAATGGCAGCTTGTGTAGTTTGCTGGAAATTGGATTGGTTGACTGCCATCTGCTTAACTATATCCTCCAATGATGATGTTTGTTGTGGCTTTTGGAATGAAGGGGGATTGGCTTGATTCTGAGTATTCCTCCATGAAAAGTTTGGATGATTCCTCCAACCTGGATTATAACTTTGAGAGTATGGATCATTTCTTGGACCTTGGTTGTAGGAATTTACCAACTTAGCTTGCTCTTGCACAAATTCTGGATATCCAGCCCCAAGTGGACAAGCTATGGTAGCATGGTCAGGAGTTTCGCAAATACTACACACTTCCTTCGAAGGGCTTCTTGAGTTTAATGCAAGAAGAGCATCTAGCTTTTGTTCCAGTTTTGAAATCTGCACACTAGAAGCATCATTAGAACCACTAATAACACGTTTACCTCTTGTATCCGTATGTTGGGTCTCCATTGCTATCTCCTCAAAGAGTTCGTATGTTTCTTCTGGAGTTTTGGTTTTAAAAGAACCACCTGCAAAATTGGTGACTATATTATGACTAGAAAGGGTTAGTCCTTTATAAAACATACGCATTTGAAGCTTCAATGGAATCCCATGATGAGGACATTGGTTGAGCAGCCCATTGAATCTCTCCCATGCTTCACAAAACGATTCATCATCTTGTTGTGCAAATAACAAGATCTTATCCCTAAGCATGTCGGTCTTTTGCGTGGAGAAGTATTTCTCCAAGAACTTCTTTTGAATGGCAGCCCATGTAGTGAGTGAACCAGGCTTCAAAGAATTCAACCAATATTTCGCCTTATCCTTCAAAGTGTATGGAAACACTCTCATTCGAAGTTGATCTTCTGTCACACCTGTCAAGGGAAAAGAACTCACAACATTAAAAATATCCTTTATATGAGTTAATGGATCTTCATTAGGTAAACCATAAAAGGAAGGCAGCATATTAAGATGAGAAGATTTAAGCTCATAATTTCGAGCTACAGTGGGCATCAAAATGCTTGAAGGAGATGCTGGAATTGTTGGGATATCAAGTTCTCCCATGAACTCATTGGCAGCCATCTCTTCTTCTTCTTCTTCTTGGTCTGAACTTGCTTCCGAATTTGAAGGTGAAGAACCAGGAAGTTCAGTGTGGAGAGCAATACTTGTAAATGTGGCAAGAGCTTGCTCTTTTGCAGTTGACAACTCTCTTTCTAGACGATTATGAACTTCAGAGATCACCCGGTTGGGTTGCAACGATGGTCCTGCGTTCAAAGATTTGGAGCGTTGGAACGAAGACCTCACTTGTTCAAGGAACGGTCTTTTAGACATAAACTACCTGAAACAGAAAATTAGATTAATTAGAAACACTAAAAAGAATAGGGTAACCTTGGGCACATAACCAGGGAAGAACTTTCGTTCAGTCCCCGGCAACGGCGCCAAAATTTGTTGTTAATTATTATGTTAACTCGCAATTGTACGGGGCAATTAGTAGTATAGCAAGACAAGTACGAGGTCGTACCCACGAAGACTGAGAAGTTCAAATTAGTTATGTACGTAGATTACCGAATTCAAGAAGTTAGGAAGTTAAGTCTAAAACAGAAATTAAAGTGAGAGTGATTGTGATTGTGAAAGGAAGTGAGCAAACTGAAATTGCAAATGAAAGCAAATAAACAAGTGTAACAAAGAGTGGTTTTAAGAGTTGGAAAACAGATTTGGAGACTAGGGCATTCGAATCACCATAACAATTCAATTCTGGGTTATATGGAGTCAAGTAACAAGTCTAATTCAGATTCAAAGATTGATTCTAGCTAAAGTATGATTAGGCCATGGTGTTTGGTCCTAACCTTGTGTTCCTAATTCCCTAATTTGATCATTTGTTGTCTAACCTAAAATTAAGCATTAGGAACCCATTAAGCATAGAAGAACAATTTAAACAACCAAGCATGTATCTAATCCCTGTTGTCGAATGTCCATACATACTCTTCCTATTCATAGTTCAATTCGAATTAAAGCATGGTGTCTACTCTTAATTCAAACCAAGATAGTTAACAAACAAGTTCTAATGGTGATCAATCATTCAAACAAGCATGTTAACTTATAAGCATAATGAATAAGAACATGAATCATGAATCAAACTTGAAACTCCAAACTTATAAACCCAGAATATTCATGTTAGGTTACATCGAAGCCCTAGTTATGGATTTAGCTACTCATAATGGAAAAGAAACTAAAATAGAAATGGGAAAACATAATGAATGCCATAAGAGTAGAAAAACCCTTTTCTGAAGTTCTTGTAGTGTCCAATGCTTCTCCAAGAGCTTCTCCACGTCTAGAAGGATGTATGAAGGATATGGAGGTGATTTGAGATGAGTTTGAGTGAGTGGTGATGGCTGAGAAAGAGGAAATTCGTAGGGAAATGGAAGGGAGGTTTTCTGGAGCTGTTTTGGTGATTTTGGGGCAGTTTAGAGTATTGGGTTGATTGCTTGAGTGTTTGGGGTTGTGGGAATGTATGAGGATGATTTATGGATGATGGAAGTGTGGAGGATGGCTGAAGTGCATTTTGTAGCTTGAAGACTCCTCTATTTATAGGGCTAAGAGGGAGGAACATCATGATGAAATCCAACACCACCATTCCTCATTTAATACAACCCATAACTCCCACTTCATCTTGTCTATGTTAGTGTGGTTGGAATCAATCCCATCCCATACTTCTTTTGCTGCACCTCAAGCTTTCTTCACATGGGATCAAAGGTGATCAATTGTGGCTGCCTTTTGCTGCCAACTCATGTGGTCTTCTTTTGGTTGTTGAACAAAAACGAGTCTTCTGAACCAGACTTGGTGTAGGAAGGCCAGAGGTTTCAAAACTTATCCAATGGGGCTCCAATTTGGATATGTTATAGTAGACACCCATTGGAACAACTTCTATGAAGAAAGTATTCCCATCGGAGTAGTAGAAGTATGCGTTTTGGGCCTTGCAATTTGGCTGCCGAACAGAGACTGGAATTGACTTCATTTCATTTATGCTTTACATGCATGCACATGCTTTCTCTATAATAACTCCAGCATGTACCAACTTGATCCTTTAGACTTTCATAGCTGGAATGTCTCCCCACTTCACTCATTATGTTGGATCCAAAGTCAGTTGCAGCATGGGTGAGGCACATGGCTCAAAGGAGGAGACAAGGCTCAAAGCTGGCAGCTGCAAATCCTCCTGAGCATGGTTCAGTGTTGGACGGGCTAAGGACTCCACATATGTTCAATTGGGCTGAATTTTGGATATGTTATACTAGACACCCAATTGAACAACTTCTATGAAGAATGTCTCCTCATCCGAATTGTGCAGATTGCTGAAATGAGACCTGCAAGGTGACTTACGAAACTGGACTGACAAGAAGTGTGGCCCAACTTTGGTTTTGTCTTTAAGCTCTTGCTCTTATCCCAATCAGCCCTTAACATGCATGGATTGCATCAAATGTGATCTCTTGCTAGCTTAACCTACAAAACACAAAAACAGAGGTAAGTGACTCAAAATAAAGAGAAACTAAGCAAAATCACTAAGTAAAGAAGGCAAGCAAGTGTACGAAATTATGGACTTATCAAAACAGAAAATGGATTAAAAACACAAGTTTAACTCAATAACATAACCAAATCATAAGCTAGAAGGGTACAAAATGATATACAATTATGAACCGATCACAGTTCGTTCCTAATTGGAGTGGTTGGTGTATTCCGTACTTCTAGCGATTGGATTTCACTCAAAACTCACCAAATGACTCCTCCCACCGTATTATGATGTTGCCCAAGTTTTGGGCTCGATCCGAAATCAGTAGCTGTGAGAAATTGGACAATTCAATTTCAACGGCAGTTCGTTCCTAATTGGAGTGGTTGGTGTATTCCATGCTTCTAGCGATTGAATTTCACTCAAAACTCACCAAATGACTCCTCCCACCATATTATGATGTTGCCCAAGTTTTGGGCTCGATCCGAAATCAATAGGTGTTCCAAATTGGACAATTCAAGTTCAACGGCAGTTCGTTCCTAATTGGAGTGGTTGGTGTATTCCATACTTCTAGCGATTGGATTTCACTCAAAACTCACCAAATGACTCCTCCCACCATATTATGATGTCGCCCAAGTTTTGGGCTCGATCCGAAATCAATAGGCGTTCCAAATTGGACAATTCAAGATCAACGGCAGTTCGTTCCTAATTGGAGTGGTTGGTGTATTCCATAATTCTAGCGATTGGATTTCACTCAAAACTCACCAAATGACTTCTCCCACCATATTATGATGTTGCCCAAGTTTTGGGCTCGATATGAAGTCAATAGGTATGAGAAATTGGACAATTCAAGTTCAACAGCAGTTCGTTCCTAATTGAAGTGGTTGGTGTATTCCATACTTCTAGCGATTGGATTTCACTCAAAAGTCACCAAATGACTCCTCCCACCATATTATGATGTTGCCCATGTTTTGGGCTCGATCCGAAATCAATAGTTGTTCGAAATTGGACAATTCAAGTTCAACGGCAGTTCGTTCCTAATTGGAGTGCATGGTGTATTCCATACTTCTAGCGATTGGATTTCGCTCAAAACTCACCAAATGACTCCTCCCACCATATTATGTTGTTGCCCAAGTTTTGGGCTCGATCTGAAGTCAATAGGTATGAGAAATTGGACAATTCAAGTTCAACAGCAATTCGTTCCTAATTGAAGTGGTTGGTGTATTCCATACTTCTAGCGATTGGATTTCACTCAAAACTCACCAAATGACTCCTCCCACCATATTATGATGTTGCCCATGTTTTGGGCTCGATCCGAAATCAATAGGTGTTCCAAATTGGACAATTCAAGTTCGACGGCAGTTCGTTCCTAATTGGAGTGGTTGGTGTATTCCATACTTCTAGTGATTGGATTTCACTCAAAACTCACCAAATGACTCCTCCCACCATATTATGATGTTGCCCAAGTTTTGGGCTCGATCCGAAATCAATAGGTGTTCCAAATTGGACAATTCAAGTTCAACGGCAGTTCGTTCCTAATTGGAGTGGTTGGAATATTACATACTTCTAGCGATTGGATTTCACTCAAAACTCACCAAATGACTCCTCCCACCATATTATGATGTTGCCCAAGTTTTGGGCTTGATCAGAAATCAATAGGTGTGAGAAATTGGACAATTAAAGTTCAACGGCTGTTCTTTCCTAATTGTAGTGGTTGGTGTATTCCTTACTTCTAGCGATTGGATTTCACTCAAAACTCACCAAATGACTCCTCCCACCATACTATGACGTTGCCCAAGTTTTGGGCTCGATCCAAAATCAATAGGTGTGAGAAATTGGACAATTCAAGTTCAACGGCAGTTCGTTCCTAATTGGAGTGGTTGGTGTATTCCATACTTCTAGCGATTGGATTTCACTCAAAACTAACCAAATGACTCCTCCCACCATATTACGAACAGCCCAAGTTTTGGGCTCGATCCGAAATCAATAGGTGTTCCAAATTGGACAATTCAAGTTCAACGGCAGTTCGTTCCTAACTGGAGTGGTTCGTGTTTTCCATACTTCTAGCGCTTGGATTTCACTCAAAACTCACCAAATGAATCCTCCGACCATATTACGATGTTGCCCAAGTTTTGGGCTTGATCCGAAATCAATAGGTGTGAGAAATTGGACAATTCAAGTTCAACGGCAGTTCGTTCCTAATTGGAGTGGTTGGTGTATTCCATACTTCTTGGGATTGGATTTCACTCAAAACTCACCAAATGACTCCTCCCACCATATTATGATGTTGCCCTTGTTTTGGGCTCGATCCGAAATCAATAGGTGTTCCAAATTGGACAATTCAAGTTCAACGGCAGTTCGTTCCTAAATGGAGTGGTTGGTGTATTCCATACTTCTAGCGATTGGATTTCACTCAAAACTCACCAAATGACTCCTCCCACCATATTATGATGTTGCCCAAGTTTTGGGATCGATCCGAATTCAACAGGTGTGAGAAATTGGTCAATTCAATTTCAACGACAGTTCTTTCCTAATTGGAGTGGTTGGTGTATTCCATACTTCTAGCGATTGGATTTCACTCAAAACTCACCAAATGACTCCTCCCACCATATTATAATGTTGCCCAAGTTTGGGGCTCGATCCGAAATCAATAGGTGTGAGAAATTTGACAATTCAAGTTCAACGGCAGTTCGTTCATAATTGGAGTGGTTGGTGTATTCCATACTTCTAGCGATTGGATTTCACTCAAAACTCACCAAAATGACTCCACCCACCATATTATGATGTTGCCCAAGTTTTGGGCTCGATCCGAAATCAATAGGTGTGAGAAATTGGTCAATTCAGTTCCAACGACAGTTCGTTCCTAATCAGAGTAGTTGTTGTATTCCATACTTCTACCGTTTGGATTTCACTCAAAACACACGACATGACTCCTCCCACCATATTATGATGTTGCCCAAGTTTGGGGCTCGATCCGAAATCAATAGGTGTGAGAAATTGGACAATTCAAGTTCAACGACTCTTCGTTCCTAATTGGAGTGGTTGGTGTATTCCATACTTCTAGCGATTGGATTTCACTCAAAATTAACCAAATGACTCCTCCCACCATATTATGATGTTGCCCAGGTTTTCGGCTCGATCCGAAATCAATAGGTGTTCCAAATTGGACAATCCAAGTTCAACGGCAGTTCGTTCGTAATTGGAGTGGTTGGTGTATTCCATACTTCTAGCAATTGGATTTCACTCAAAACTCACCAAATGACTCCTCCCACCATATTATGATGTTCCCCAAGTTTGGGGCTCGATCCAAAATCAATAGGTGTTCGAAATTGGACAATTCAAGTTCAACGGCAGTTCGTTCCTAATTGGAGTGGTTGGTGTAAACCATACTTCTAGCGATTGGATTTCACTCAAAATTCACCAAATGACTCCTCCCACCATATTATGATGTTGCCCAAGTTTTGGGCTCGATCCGAAATCAATAGGTGTTCCAAATTGGACAATTCAAGTTCAACGGCAGTTCGTTCCTAATTGGAGTGATTGGTGTATTCCATACTTCTAGCGATTGGATTTCACTCAAAACTCACCAAATGACTCCTCCCACCATATTATGATGTTGCCCAAGTTTTGGGCTCGATCCGAAATCAATAGGTGTGAGAAATTGGACAATTCAAGTTCGACGGCAGTTCGTTCCTAATTGGAGTCGTTGGTGTATTCCATAGTTCTACCGATTGGATTTCACCCAAAACTAACAAAATGACTCCTCCCACCATATTATGATGTTGCCCAAGTTTTGGGCTCGATCCGAAATCAATAGGTGTCAGAAATTGGACAATTCAAGTTCAACGGCAGTTCGATCCTAATTGGAGTGGTTGGTGTATTCAATACTTCTAGCGATTGGATTTCACTTAAAACTCACCAAATGACTCCTCCCACCATATTATGGTGTTGCCCATGTTTTGGGTTCGATCCGAAATCAATAGGTGTTCCAAATTGGACAATTCAAGTTCAACGGCAGTTCGTTCCTAATTGGAGTGGTTGGTGTATTCCAAACTTCTAGCGATTGGATTTCACTCAAAACTCACCAAATGACTCCTCCCACCATATTATGATGTTGCCCAAGTTTTGGGCGCGATCCGAAATCAATAGGTGTTCCAAATTGGACAATTCAAGTTCAACGGCAGTTCGTTCCTAATTGGAGTGGTTGGTGTATTCCATACTTCTTGGGATTGGATTTCACTCAAAACTCACCAAATGACTCCTCCCACCATATTATGATGTTGCCCATGTTTTGGGCTCGATTCGAAATCAATAGGTGTGAGAAATTGGACAATTCAAGTTCAACGGCAGTTCGTTCCGAATTGGAGTGGTTGGTGTATTCCATACTTCTTGGGATTGGATTTCACTCAAAACTCACCAAATGACTCCTCCCACCATATTATGATGTTGCCCAAGTTTTGGGCTCGATCCGAAATCAATAGGTCTTCCAAATTGGACAATTCAAGTTCAACGGCAGTTCGTTCCTAATTGGAATGGTTGGTGTATTCCATACTTCTAGTGATTGGATTTCACTCAAAACTCACCAAATGACTCCTCCCACCATATTATGATGTTGCCCAAGTTTTGGGCGCGATCCGAAATCAATAGGTGTTCCAAATTGGACAATTCAAGTTCAACGGCAGTTCGTTCCTAATTGGAGTGGTTGGTGTATTCCATACTTCTTGGGATTGGATTTCACTCAAAACTCACCAAATGACTCCTCCCACCATATTATGATGTTCCCCATGTATTGGGCTCGATTCGAAATCAATAGGTGTGAGAAATTGGACAATTCAAGTTCAACGGCAGTTCGTTCCGAATTGGAGTGGTTGGTGTATTCCATACTTCTTGGGATTGGATTTCACTCAAAACTCACCAAATGACTCCTCCCACCATATTATGATGTTGCCCAAGTTTGGGCTCGATCCGAAATCAATAGGTCTTCCAAATTGGACAATTCAAGTTCAACGGCAGTTCGTTCCTAATTGGAATGGTTGGTGTATTCCATACTTCTAGCGATTGGATTTCACTCAAAACTCCCCAAATGACTCCTCCCACCATATTATGATGTTGGCCAAGTTTGGGGCTCGATCCGAAATCAATAGGTTTGAGAAATTGGACAATTTAAGTTCAACGGCAGTTCGTTCCTAATTGGAGTGGTTGGTGTATTCCATACTTCTAACGATTGGATTTTACTCAAAACTCACCAAACGACTCCTCCCACCATATAATGACGTTGCCCAAGTTTTGGGCTCGATCCGAAATCAATAGGTGTTCCAAATTGGACAATTCAAGTTCGACGGCAATTCGTTCCTAATTGGAGTGGTTGGTGTATTCCATACTTCTAGCGATTGGATTTCACTCAAAACTCACCAAATGACTCCTCCCACCATATTATGATGTTGCCCAAGTTTTGGGCTCGATCCGAAATCAATAGGTGTGAGAAATTGGACAATTCAAGTTCAACGGCAGTTCGTTCCTAATTGGAATGGTTGGTGTATTCCATACTTCTTGGGATTGGATTTCACTCAAAACTCACCAAATGACTCCACCCACCATATTATGATGTTGCCCAAGTTTTGGGCTCGATCCGAAATCAATAGGTCTTCCAAATTGGACAATTCAAGTTCAACGGCAGTTCGTTCCTAATTGGAATGGTTGGTGTATTCCATACTTCTAGCGATTGGAATTCACTCAAAACTCACCCAATGACTCCTCCCACCATATTATGATGTTGCCCAAGTTTGGGGGTCGATCCGAAATCAATAGGTCTTCCAAATTGCACAATTCAAGTTCAACGGCAGTTCGTTCCTGGTTGGAATGGTTGGTGTATTCCATACTTCTAGCGATTGGATTTCACTCAAAACTCACCAAATGGCTCCTCCCACCATATTATGATGTTGCCCAAGTTTGGGGCTCGATCCGAAATCAATAGGTTTGAGAAATTGGACAATTTAAGTTCAACGGCAGTTCGTTCCTAATTGGAATGGTTGGTGTATTCCATACTTCTAGTGATTGGATTTCACTCAAAACTCACCAAATGACTCCTCCCACCATATTATGATGTTGCCCAAGTTTTGGGCGCGATCCGAAATCAATAGGTGTTCCAAATTGGACAATTCAAGTTCAACGGCAGTTCGTTCCTAATTGGAGTGGTTGGTGTATTCCATACTTCTTGGGATTGGATTTCACTCAAAACTCACCAAATGACTCCTCCCACCATATTATGATGTTGCCCATGTATTGGGCTCGATTCGAAATCAATAGGTGTGAGAAATTGGACAATTCAAGTTCAACGGCAGTTCGTTCCGAATTGGAGTGGTTGGTGTATTCCATACTTCTTGGGATTGGATTTCACTCAAAACTCACCAAATGACTCCTCCCACCATATTATGATGTTGCCCAAGTTTTGGGCTCGATCCGAAATCAATAGGTCTTCCAAATTGGACAATTCAAGTTCAACGGCAGTTCGTTCCTAATTGGAATGGTTGGTGTATTCCATACTTCTAGCGATTGTAATTCACTCAAAACTCACCCAATGACTCCTCCCACCATATTATGATGTTGCCCAAGTTTGGGGGTCGATCCGAAATCAATAGGTCTTCCAAATTGCACAATTCAAGTTCGACGGCAGTTCGTTCCTAATTGGAGTGGTTGGTGCATTCCACACTTCTAGCGATTGGATTTCACTCAAAACTCACCAAATGACTCCTCCCACCATATTATGATGTTGCCCAAGTTTGGGGCTCGATCCGAAATCAATAGAAGTGAGAAGTTGGACAATTCAAGTTCAATGGCAGTTCGTTCCTAATTGGAGTGGTTGGGGTATTCCACACTTCTAGCAATTGGATTTCCCTCAAAATTCACCAAATGACTCCTCCCACCATATTATGATGTTGCCCAAGTTTGGGGCTCGATCCGAAATCAATAGGTCTTCCAAATTGGACAATTCAAGTTCAACGGCAGTTCGTTCCAAATTGGAATGGTTGGTGTATTCCATACTTCTAGCGATTGGATTTCACTCAAAACTCACCAAATGACTCCTCCCACCATATTATGATGTTGCCCAAGTTTTGGGCTCGATCCGAAATCAATCGGTGTTCCAAATTGGACAATTCAAGTTCAACGGTAGTTCGTTCCTAAGTGGAGTGGTTGGTGTATTCCGTACTTCTAGCGATTGGATTTCACTCAAAACTCACCAAATGACTCCTCCCACCATATTATGATGTTGCCCAAGTTTTGGGCTAGATCCGAAATCAATAGGTGCGAGAAATTGGACAATTAAAGTTCAATGGCAGTTCGTTCCTAATTGGAGTGGTTGGTGTATTCCATACTTCTAGCGATTGGATTTCACTCAAAACTCAACAAATGACTCCTCCCACCATATTATGATGTTGCCCAAGTTTTGGGCTCGATCAGAAATCAATACGTGTGGGAAATTGGATAATTCAATTTCAACGGCAGTTCGTTCCTAATTGGAGTGGTTGGTGTATTCCATACTTCTAGCGATTGGATTTCACTCAAAACGCACCAAATGACTACTCCCACCATATTATGATGTTGCCCAAGTTTTGGGCTCGATCCAAATTCGATAGGTTTGAGAAATTGGTCAATTCAATTTCAACGACAGTTCTTTCCTAATTGGAGTGGTTGGTGTATTCCAAACTTCTAGCGTTTGGATTTCACTCAAAACTCACCAAATGACTCCTCCCACCATATTATGCTGTTGCCCAGGTTTTGGGCTCGATCCGAATTCAACAGGTGTGAGAAATTGGTCAATTCAATTTCAACGACAGTTCTTTCCTAATTGGAGTGGTTGGTGTATTCCATACTTGTAGCGATTGGATTTCTCTCAAAACTCACCAAATGACTCCTCCCACCATATTATGATGTTGCCCAAGTTTTGGGTTCGATCCGAAATCAATAGGTGTGAGAAATTGGACAATTCATGTTCAACGGCAGTTCGTTCCTAATTGGAGTGGTTGGTGTATTCCATACTTCTAGCGATTGGATTTCACACAAAACTCACCAAATGACTCCTCCCACCAAATTATGATGTTGCCCAAGTTTTGGGGTCGATCCCAAATCCATAGGTGTTCCAAATTGGACAATTCAAGTTCAACGGCAGTTCGTTCCAAATTGGAGTGGTTGGTGTATTCCATAGTTCTGGCGATTGGATTTCACTCAAAAGTCACCAAATCACTCTTACCACCATATTATGATGTTGCCCAAGTTTTGGGTTCGATCCGAAATCAATAGGTGTGAGAAATTGGACAATTCAAGTTCAACGGCAGTTCGTTCCTAATTGGAGTGGTTGGTGTATTCCATAATTCTAGAGATTCGATTTCACTCAAAACTCTCCAAATGACTCCTCCCACCATATTATGATGTTGCCCAAGTTTTGTGCTCGTTCCGAAATGAATAGGTGTGAGAAATTGGTCAATTCAATTTCAACGACAGTTCGTTCCTAATTGGAGTGGTTGGTGTATTCCATACTTCTAGCGATTGGATTTCACTCAAAACTCAACAAATGACTCCTCCCACCATATTATGATGTTGCCCAAGTTTGGGGCTCGACCCGAAATCTGTAGGTGTGAGAAATTGGACAATTCAAGTTCAACGGCAGTTCGTTCGTAATTGGAGTGGTTGGTGTATTCCATACTTCTAGCGATTGGATTTCACTCAAAACTCACCAAATGACTCCTCCCACCATATTATGATGTCGCCCAAGTTTTGGGCTCGATCCGAAATCAATAGGTGTGAGAAATTGGACAATTCAAGTTCAACGGCAGGTCGTTCCTAATTGCAGTGGTTGGTGTATTCCATACTTCTAGCGATTGGATTTCACTCAAAACTCACCAAATGACTCCCCCGACCATATTACGATGTTGCCCAAGTTTTGGGCTCGATCCGAAATGAATAGGTGTGAGAAATTGGTCAATTCAATTTCAACGACAGTTCGTTCCTAATTCGAGTGGTAGGTGTATTCCGTACTTCTAGCGATTGGATTTCACTCAAAGCTCGGCAAATGACTCCTCCCTCCATATTATGATGTTGCCCAAGTTTTGGGCTCGATCCGAATTCAATAGGTGTGAGAAATTGGTCAATTCAATTTCAACGACAGTTCTTTCCTAATTCGACTGGTTGGTGTATTCCGTACTTCTAGCGATTGGATTTCACTCAAAACTCACCAAATGACTCCTCCCACCATATTATGATGTTGCCCAAGTTTTGGGCTCGATCCGAGTTCAATAAGTGTGAGAAATTGGTCAATTCAATTTCAACGGCAGTTCGTTCCTAATTGGAGTGGTTGGTGTATTTCATACTTCTAGCGATTGGATTTCACTCAAAACTCACCAAATGACTCCTCCCACCATATTATGATGTTGCCCAAGTTTTGGGCTCGATCCAAAATCAATAGGTGTGAGAAATTGGACAATTCAAGTTCAACGGCAGGTCGTTCCTAATTGCAGTGGTTGGTGTATTCCATACTTCTAGCGATTGGATTTCACTCAAAACTCACGAAATGACTCCACCCACCATATTACGCGGTTGCCCAAGTTTTGGGCTCGATCCGAAATCAATAGGTGTGAGAAATTGGTCAATTCAATTTCAACGATAGTTCGTTCCTAATTGGAGTGGTTGGTGTATTCCATACTTCTAGCGATTGGATTTCACTCGAAACTCTCCAAATGACTCCTCCCACCATATTATAATGTTGCCCGAGTTTTGGGCTCGATCCGAAATCAATAGGTGTGAGAAATTGGTCAATTCAAGTTCAACGGCAGTTCGTTCCTAATTGGAGTGGTTGGTGTATTCCATACTTCTAGCGATTTGATTTCACTCTAAACTCATCAAATGACTCCTCCCACCATATTATGATGTTGCCCAAGTTTTGGGCTCGATCCGAAATCAATAGGTGTTCCAAATTGGACAATTCAAGTTCAACGGCAGTTCGTTCCTAACTGGAGTGGTTGGTGTATTCCATAGTTCTAGCGATTGGATTTCACTCAAAACTCACCAAATGACTCCTCCCACCACATTATGCTGTTGCCCAAGTTTTGGGCTCGATCCGAAATCAATAGGTGTTCGAAATTGGACAATTCAAGTTCAACGGCAGGTCGTTCCTAATTGCAGTGGTTGGTGTATTCCATACTTCTAGCGATTGGATTTCACTCAAAACTCACCAAATGACTCCTGCCACTATATTATGATGTTGCCCAAGTTTTGGGCTCGATCCGAAATCAATAGATGTTCCAAATTTGACAATTCAAGTTCAACGGCAGTTCGTTTCTAATTGGAGTGGTTGGTCTTTTCCATACTTCTAGCGATTGGATTTCACTCAAAACTCAGCAAATGACTCCTCCCTCCATATTATGATGTTGCCCAAGTTTTGGGTCGATCCGAATTCAATAGGTTTGAGAAATTGGTCAATTCAATTTCAACGACAGTTCTTTCCTAATTGGAGTGGTTGGTGTATTCCGTACTTCTAGCGATTGGATTTCACTGAAAACTCACCAAATGACGCCTCCCACCATATTATGATGTTGCCGAAGTTTTGGGCTCGATCCGAATTCAATAGGTGTGAGAAATTGGTCAATTCAATTTCAACGACAGTTCTTTCCTAATTGGAGTGGTTAGTGTATTCCATACTTCTAGCGATTGGATTTCACTCAAAACTCACCAAATGACTCCTCCCACCATATTATGATGTTGCCCAAGTTTTGGGCTCGATCCGAGTTCAATAAGTGTGAGAAATTGGTCAATTCAATTTCAACGGCAGTTCGTTCCTAATTGGAGTGGTTGGTGTATTTCATACTTCTAGCGATTGGATTTCACTCAAAACTCACCAAATGACTCCTCCCACCATATTATGATGTTGCCCAAGTTTTGGGCTCGATCCAAAATCAATAGGTGTGAGAAATTGGACAATTCAAGTTCAACGGCAGGTCGTTCCTAATTGCAGTGGTTGGTGTATTCCATACTTCTAGCGATTGGATTTCACTCAAAACTCACGAAATGACTCCACCCACCATATTACGCGGTTGCCCAAGTTTTGGGCTCGATCCGAAATCAATAGGTGTGAGAAATTGGTCAATTCAATTTCAACGATAGTTCGTTCCTAATTGGAGTGGTTGGTGTATTCCATACTTCTAGCGATTGGATTTCACTCGAAACTCTCCAAATGACTCCTCCCACCATATTATAATGTTGCCCGAGTTTTGGGCTCGATCCGAAATCAATAGGTGTGAGAAATTGGTCAATTCAAGTTCAACGGCAGTTCGTTCCTAATTGGAGTGGTTGGTGTATTCCATACTTCTAGCGATTTGATTTCACTCTAAACTCATCAAATGACTCCTCCCACCATATTATGATGTTGCCCAAGTTTTGGGCTCGATCCGAAATCAATAGGTGTTCCAAATTGGACAATTCAAGTTCAACGGCAGTTCGTTCCTAACTGGAGTGGTTGGTGTATTCCATAGTTCTAGCGATTGGATTTCACTCAAAACTCACCAAATGACTCCTCCCACCACATTATGCTGTTGCCCAAGTTTTGGGCTCGATCCGAAATCAATAGGTGTTCGAAATTGGACAATTCAAGTTCAACGGCAGGTCGTTCCTAATTGCAGTGGTTGGTGTATTCCATACTTCTAGCGATTGGATTTCACTCAAAACTCACCAAATGACTCCTGCCACTATATTATGATGTTGCCCAAGTTTTGGGCTCGATCCGAAATCAATAGATGTTCCAAATTTGACAATTCAAGTTCAACGGCAGTTCGTTTCTAATTGGAGTGGTTGGTCTTTTCCATACTTCTAGCGATTGGATTTCACTCAAAACTCAGCAAATGACTCCTCCCTCCATATTATGATGTTGCCCAAGTTTTGGGTCGATCCGAATTCAATAGGTTTGAGAAATTGGTCAATTCAATTTCAACGACAGTTCTTTCCTAATTGGAGTGGTTGGTGTATTCCGTACTTCTAGCGATTGGATTTCACTGAAAACTCACCAAATGACGCCTCCCACCATATTATGATGTTGCCGAAGTTTTGGGCTCGATCCGAATTCAATAGGTGTGAGAAATTGGTCAATTCAATTTCAACGACAGTTCTTTCCTAATTGGAGTGGTTAGTGTATTCCATACTTCTAGCGATTGGATTTCACTCAAAACTCACCAAATGACTCCTCCCACCATATTATGATGTTGCCCTAGTTTTGGGGTCGATCCGAAATCAATAGGTGTTCCAAATTGGACAATTCAAGTTCAACGGCAGTTCGTTCCTAATTGGAGTGGTTGGTGTATTCCATAGTTCTGGCGATTGGATTTCACTCAAAAGTCACCAAATCACTCTTACCACCACATTATGATGTTGCCCAAGTTTTGGGTTCGATCCGAAATCAATAGGTGTGAGAAATTGGACAATTCATGTTCAACGGCAGTTCGTTCCTAATTGGAGTGGTTGGTGTATTCCATACTTCTAGCGATTGGATTTCACACAAAACTCACCAAATGACTCCTCCCACCAAATTATGATGTTGCCCAAGTTTTGGGGTCGATCCCAAATCCATAGGTGTTCCAAATTGGACAATTCAAGTTCAACGGCAGTTCGTTCCAAATTGGAGTGGTTGGTGTATTCCATAGTTCTGGCGATTGGATTTCACTCAAAAGTCACCAAATCACTCTTACCACCATATTATGATGTTGCCCAAGTTTTGGGTTCGATCCGAAATCAATAGGTGTGAGAAATTGGACAATTCAAGTTCAACGGCAGTTCGTTCCTAATTGGAGTGGTTGGTGTATTCCATACTTCTAGAGATTCGATTTCACTCAAAACTCTCCAAATGACTCCTCCCACCATATTATGATGTTGCCCAAGTTTTGTGCTCGTTCCGAAATGAATAGGTGTGAGAAATTGGTCAATTCAATTTCAACGACAGTTCGTTCCTAATTGGAGTGGTTGGTGTATTCCATACTTCTAGCGATTGGATTTCACTCAAAACTCAACAAATGACTCCTCCCACCATATTATGATGTTGCCCAAGTTTGGGGCTCGACCCGAAATCAGTAGGTGTGAGAAATTGGACAATTCAAGTTCAACGGCAGTTCGTTCGTAATTGGAGTGGTTGGTGTATTCCATACTTCTAGCGATTGGATTTCACTCAAAACTCACCAAATGACTCCTCCCACCATATTATGATGTCGCCCAAGTTTTGGGCTCGATCCGAAATCAATAGGTGTGAGAAATTGGACAATTCAAGTTCAACGGCAGGTCGTTCCTAATTGCAGTGGTTGGTGTATTCCATACTTCTAGCGATTGGATTTCACTCAAAACTCACCAAATGACTCCCCCGACCATATTACGATGTTGCCCAAGTTTTGGGCTCGATCCGAAATGAATAGGTGTGAGAAATTGGTCAATTCAATTTCAACGACAGTTCGTTCCTAATTCGAGTGGTAGGTGTATTCCGTACTTCTAGCGATTGGATTTCACTCAAAGCTCGGCAAATGACTCCTCCCTCCATATTATGATGTTGCCCAAGTTTTGGGCTCGATCCGAATTCAATAGGTGTGAGAAATTGGTCAATTCAATTTCAACGACAGTTCTTTCCTAATTCGACTGGTTGGTGTATTCCGTACTTCTAGCGATTGGATTTCACTCAAAACTCACCAAATGACTCCTCCCACCATATTATGATGTTGCCCAAGTTTTGGGCTCGATCCGAGTTCAATAAGTGTGAGAAATTGGTCAATTCAATTTCAACGGCAGTTCGTTCCTAATTGGAGTGGTTGGTGTATTTCATACTTCTAGCGATTGGATTTCACTCAAAACTCACCAAATGACTCCTCCCACCATATTATGATGTTGCCCAAGTTTTGGGCTCGATCCAAAATCAATAGGTGTGAGAAATTGGACAATTCAAGTTCAACGGCAGGTCGTTCCTAATTGCAGTGGTTGGTGTATTCCATACTTCTAGCGATTGGATTTCACTCAAAACTCACGAAATGACTCCACCCACCATATTACGCGGTTGCCCAAGTTTTGGGCTCGATCCGAAATCAATAGGTGTGAGAAATTGGTCAATTCAATTTCAACGATAGTTCGTTCCTAATTGGAGTGGTTGGTGTATTCCATACTTCTAGCGATTGGATTTCACTCGAAACTCTCCAAATGACTCCTCCCACCATATTATAATGTTGCCCGAGTTTTGGGCTCGATCCGAAATCAATAGGTGTGAGAAATTGGTCAATTCAAGTTCAACGGCAGTTCGTTCCTAATTGGAGTGGTTGGTGTATTCCATACTTCTAGCGATTTGATTTCACTCTAAACTCATCAAATGACTCCTCCCACCATATTATGTTGTTGCACAAGTTTTGGGCTCGATCCGAAATCAATAGGTGTTCCAAATTGGACAATTCAAGTTCAACGGCAATTCGTTCCTAACTGGAGTGGTTGGTGTATTCCATAGTTCTAGCGATTGGATTTCACTCAAAACTCACCAAATGACTCCTCCCACCACATTATGCTGTTGCCCAAGTTTTGGGCTCGATCCGAAATCAATAGGTGTTCGAAATTGGACAATTCAAGTTCAACGGCAGGTCGTTCCTAATTGCAGTGGTTGGTGTATTCCATACTTCTAGCGATTGGATTTCACTCAAAACTCACCAAATGACTCCTGCCACTATATTATGATGTTGCCCAAGTTTTGGGCTCGATCCGAAATCAATAGATGTTCCAAATTTGACAATTCAAGTTCAACGGCAGTTCGTTCCTAATTGGAGTGGTTGGTGTATTCCATACTTCTAGCGATTGGATTTCACTCAAAACTCACAAAATGACTCCTCCCACCATATTATGATGTTGCCCAAGTTTTGGGCTCGATCCGAAATCAATAGGTGTTCCAAATTGGACAATTCAAGTTCAACGGCAGTTCGTTCCTAACTGGAGTGGTTGGTGTATTCCATACTTCTAGCGATTCGATTTCACTCAAAACTCACCAAATGACTCCCCCCACCATATTATGTTGTTGCAAAAGTTTTGGGCTCGATCCGAAATCAATAGGTGTGAGAAATTGGTCAATTCAATTTCAACGACAGTTCGTTCCTAATTGGAGTGGTTGGTGTATTCCATACGTCTAGCGATTGGATTTCACTCAAAACTCACCAAATGACTCCTCCCACTATATTATGATGTTGCCCAAGTTTTGGGCTCGATCCGAAATCAATAGATGTTCCAAATTGGACAATTCATGTTCAACGGCAGTTCGTTCCTAATTGGACTGGTTGGTGTATTCCATACTTCTAGCGATTGGATTTCACTCAAAACTCACCAAATGACTCCTCCCACCATATTATGATGTTGCCCAAGTTTTGGGCTCGATCCGAAATCAATAGGTGTTCCAAATTGGACAATTCAAGTTCAACGGCAGTTCATTCCTAACTGGAGTGGTTGGTGTATACCATACTTCTAGCGATTGGATTTCACTCAAAACTCACCAAATGACTCCTCCCACCATATTATGATGTTGCCCAAGTTTTGGGCTCGATCCGAAATCAGTAGGTGTTCGAAATTGGACAATTCATGTTCAACGGCAGGTCGTTCCTAATTGCAGTGGTTGGTGTATTCCATACTTCTAGCGATTGCATTTCACTCAAAACTCACCAAATGACTCCTCCCACTATATTATGATGGTGCCCAAGTTTTGGGCTCGATCCGAAATCAATAGATGTTCCAAATTTGACAATTCAAGTTCAGCGGCAGTTCGTTCCTAATTGGAGTGGTTGGTGTATTCTATACTCCTAGCGATTGGATTTCACTCAAAACTCACCAAATGACCCCTCCCACCATATTATGATGTTGCCCAAGTTTTGGGCTCGATCCGAAATCAATAGGTGTTCCAAATTGGACAATTCAAGTTCAACGGCAGTTCGTTCCTAATTGGAGTGGTTGGTGTATTCCATACTTCTAGCGATTGGATTTCACTCAAAACTCACCAAATAGCATCCCACCATATTACGATGTTGCCCAAGTTTTGGGCTCAATCCGAAATCATTAGGTGTGAGAAATTGGACAATTCAAGTTCAACGGCAGTTCGTTCCTAATTGGAGTGTTTGGTGTATTCCATACTTCTAGGGATTGGATTTCACTCAAAACTCACCAAATGACTCCTCCCACCATATTATGATGTTGCCCAAGTTTTGGGCTCAATCCGAAATCATTAGGTGTGAGAAATTGGACAATTCAAGTTCAACGGCAGTTCGTTCCTAATTGGAGTGTTTGGTGTATTCCATACTTCTAGCGATTGGATTTCACTCAAAACTCACCAAATGACTCCTCCCACCATATTATGATGTTGCCCAAGTTTTGGGCTCGATCCGAAATCAATAGGTGTTCCAAATTGGACAATTCAAGTTCAACGGCAGTTCGTTCCTAATTGGAGTGGTTGGTCTATTCCATACTTCTAGCGATTGGATTTCACTCAAAACTCACGAAATGACTCCTCCCACCATATTATGATGCTGCCCAAGTTTTGGGCTCGATCCGAAATCAAAAGGTGTGTGAAATTGGACAATTCAAGTTCAACGGCAGTTCGTTCCTAATTGGAGTGGTTGGTGTATTCCATATTTCTAGCGATTGGATTTCACTCAAAACTAACCAAATGACTCCTCCCACCATATTATGATGTTGCCCAAGTTTTGGGGTCGATCCGAAATCAATAGGTGTTCCAAATTGGACAATTCAAGTTCAACGGCAGTTCGTTCCTAACTGGAGTGGTTGGTGTATTCCACACTTCTAGCGATTGGATTTCACACAAAACTCACCAATTGACTCCTCCCACCATATTATGATGTTGTCCAAGTTTTGGGCTCGATCCGAAATCAATAGGTGTTCCAAATTGGACAATTCAAGTTCAACGGTAGTTCCTTCCAAACTGGAGTGGTTGGTGTATTCCATACTTCTAGCGATTGGATTTCACTCAAAACTCACCAAATGACTCCTCCCACCATATTATGATGTTGCCCAAGTTTTGGGCTCGATCCGAAATCTGTTCGAAATTGGACAATTCAAGTTCAACGGCAGTTCGTTCCTAACTATAGTGGTTGGTGTATTCCATACTTCTAGCGATTGGATTTCACTCAAAACTCACCAAATGACTGCTCCCACCATATTATGATGTTGCCCAAGTTTTGGGCTCGATCCGAAATCAATAGCTCTGAGAAATTGGTCAATTCAATTTCAACGACAGTTCGTTCCTAATTGGAGTGGTTGGTGTATTCCATACGTCTGGCGATTGGATTTCACTCAAAACTCACCAAATGACTCCTCCCACCATATTATGATGTTGCAAAAGTTTTGGGCTCGATCCGAAATCAATAGGTGTGAGAAATTGGACAATTCAAGTTCAACGGCAGTTCGTTCCTAATTGGAGTGGTTGGTGTATTCCATACTTCTAGCGATTGGATTTCACTCAAAACTCACCAAATGACTCCTCCCACCATATTATGATGTTGCCCAAGTTTTGGGCTCGATCCGAAATCAATAGGTGTTCCAAATTGGACAATTCAAGTTCAACGGCAGTTCGTTCCTAATTGGAGTGGTTGGTCTATTCCATACTTCTAGCGATTGGATTTCACTCAAAACTCACCAAATGACTCCTACCACCATATTACGATGTTGCCCAAGTTTTGGGCTCGATCCGAAATCAATAGGTGTTCCAAATTGGACAATTCAAGTTCAACGGCAGTTCGTTCCTAACTGGAGTGGTTGGTGTATTCCATACTTCTAGCGATTGGATTTCTCTCAAAACTCACCAATTGACTCCTCCCACCATATAACGATGTTGTCCAAGTTTTGGGCTCGATCCGAAATCAATAGGTGTTCCAAATTGGACAATTCAAGTTCAACGGTAGTTCGTTCCTAAGTGGAGTGGTTGGTGTATTCCATACTTCTAGCGATTGGATTTCACTCAAAACTCACCAAATGACTCCTCCCACCATATTATGACGTTGCCCAAGTTTTGGGCTCGATCCGAAATCAATCGGTGTTCCAAATTGGACAATTCTAGTTCAACGGCAGTTCGTTCCTAACTGGAGTGGTGGGTGTATTCCATACTTCTAAAGATTGGATTTCACTCAAAACTCACCAGTTGACTCCTCCCACCATATTATGATGTTGCCCAAGTTTTGGGCTCGATCCGAAATCAATAGGTGTGAGAAATAGGACAATTCAAGTTCAACGGCGGTTCGTTCCTAATTGGAGTGTTTGGTGTATTCCATACTTATAGCGATTGGATTTCACTCAAAACTCACCAAATGACTCCTCCCACCATATTATGATGCTGCCCATGTTTTGGGCTCGATCCGAAATCAATAGGTGTTCCAAATTGGACAATTCAAGTTCAACGGCAGTTCGTTCCTAACTGGAGTGGTTGGTGTATTCCATACTTCTAGCGATTGGATTACACTCAAAACTCACCAAATGACTCCTCCCACCATATTATGTTGTTGCAAAAGTTTTGGGCTCGATCCGAAATCAATAGGTGTGAGAAATTGGTCAATTCAATTTCAACGACAGTTCGTTCCTAATTGGAGTGGTTGGTGTATTCCATACGTCTAGCGATTGGATTTCACTCCAAACTCACCAAATGACTCCTCCCACTATACTATGATGTTGCCCAAGTTTTGGGCTCGATCCGAAATCAATAGATGTTCCAAATTTGACAATTCAAGTTCAACGGCAGTTCGTTCCTAATTGGAGTGGTTGGTGTATTCGATACTTCTAGCGATTGGATTTCACTCAAAACTCACCAAATGACTCCTCCCACCATATTATGATGTTGCCCAAGTTTTGGGCGCGATCCGAAATCAATAGGTGTCAGAAATTGGACAATTCAAGTTCAACGGCAGTTCGTTCCTAATTGGAGTGGTTGGTTTATTCCATACTTCTAGCGATTGGATTTCACTCAAAACTCACCAAATGACTCCTCCCACCATATTATGATGTTGCCCAAGTTTTGGGCTCGATCCGAAATCAATAGGTGTTCCAAATTGGACAATTCAAGTTCAACGGCAGTTCGTTCCTAACTGGAGTGGTTGGTGTATTCCATACTTCTAGCGATTGGATTTCACTCAAAACTCACCAAATGACTCCTCCCACCATATTATGTTGTTGCAAAAGTTTTGGGCTCGATCCGAAATCAATAAGTGTGAGAAATTGGTCAATTCAATTTCAACGACAGTTCGTTCCTAATTGGAGTGGTTGGTGTATTCCATACGTGTAGCGGTTGGATTTCACTCAAAACTCACCAAATGACTCCTCCCACTATATTATGATGTTGCCCAAGTTTTGGGCTCCATCCGAAATCAATAGATGTTCCAAATTGGACAATTCAAGTTCAATGGCAGTTCGTTCCTAATTGGAGTGGTTGGTGTATTCCATACTTCTAGCGATTGGATTTCACTCAAAACTCACCAAATGACTCCTCCGACCATATTATGATGTTGCCCAAGTTTTGGGCTCGATCCGAAATCAATAGGTGTTCCGAATTGGACAATTCAAGTTCAACGGCAGTTCGTTCCAAACTGGAGTGGTTGGTGTATACCATACTTCTAGCGATTGGATTTCACTCAAAACTCACCAAATGACTCCTCCCACCATATTATGATGTTGCCCAAGTTTTGGGCTCAATCCGAAATCATTAGGTGTGAGAAATTGGACAATTCAAGTTCAACGGCAGTTCGTTCCTAATTGGAGTGGTTGGTGTATTCCATACTTCTAGCGATTGGATTTCACTCAAAACTCACCAAATGACTCCTCCCACCATATTATGATGTTGCCCAAGTTTTGGGCTCGATCCGAAATCAATAGGTGTTCCAAATTGGACAATTCAAGTTCAACGGCAGTTCGTTCCTAAATGGAGTGGTTGGTGTATTCCATACTTCTAGCGATTGGATTTCACTCAAAACTCACCAAATGACTCCTCCCACCATATTATGATGTTGCCCAAGTTTTGGGCTCGATCCGAAATCAATCGGTGTTCCAAATTGGACTATTCTAGTTCAACGGCAGTTCGTTCCTAACTGGAGTGGTGGGTGTATTCCATACTTCTAAAGATTGGATTTCACTCAAAACTCACCAGTTGACTCCTCCCACCATATTATGATGTTGCCCAAGTTTTGGGCTCGATCCGAAATCAATAGGTGTGAGAAATAGGACAATTCAAGTTCAACGGCAGTTCGTTCCTAATTGGAGTGTTTGGTGTATTCCATACTTATAGCGATTGGATTTCACTCAAAACTCACCAAATGACTCCTCCGACCATATTATGATGTTGCCCAAGTTTTGGGCTCGATCCGAAATCAATAGGTGTTCCGAATTGGACAATTCAAGTTCAACGGCAGTTCGTTCCAAACTGGAGTGGTTGGTGTATACCATACTTCTAGCGATTGGATTTCACTCAAAACTCACCAAATGACTCCTCCCACCATATTATGATGTTGCCCAAGTTTTGGGCTCAATCCGAAATCATTAGGTGTGAGAAATTGGACAATTCAAGTTCAACGGCAGTTCGTTCCTAATTGGAGTGGTTGGTGTATTCCATACTTCTAGCGATTGGATTTCACTCAAAACTCACCAATTGACTTCTCCCACCATATTATGATTTTGCCCAAGTTTTGGGCTCGATCCGAAATCAATAGGTGTTAGAAATTGGACAATTCAAGTTCAACGGCAGTTCGTTCCTAATTGGAGTGGTTGGTGTATTCCATACTTCTAGCGATTGGATTTCACTCAAAACTCACCAAATGACTCCTCCCACCATATTATGATGTTGCCCAAGTTTTGGGCTCGATCCGAAATCAATAGGTTTTCCAAATTGGACAATTCAAGTTCAACGGCAGTTCATCCTAATTGGATTGGTTGGTGTATTCCATACTTCTAGCGATTGGATTTCACTCAAAACTAACCAAATGACTCCTCCCACCATATTATGATGTTGCCCAAGTTTTGGGCTCGATCCGAAATCAATAGGTGTTCCAAATTGGACAATTCAATTTCAACGGCAGTTCGTTCCTAATTGGAGTGGTTGGTGTATTCCATACTTCTAGCGATTGGATTTCACTCAAAACTCACCAAATGACTCCTACCACCATATTATGATGTTGCCCAAGTTTTGGGCTCGATCCGAAATCAATAGTTGTTCCAAATTGGACAATTCAAGTTCAATGGCAGTTCGTTCCTAATTGGAGTGGTTGGTGTATTCCATACATCTAGCGATTGGATTTCACTCAAAACTCACCAAATGACCCCTCCCACCATATTATGATGTTGCCCAAGTTTTGGGCTCGATCCGAAATCAATAGGTGTGAGAAATTGGACAATTCAAGTTCAACGGCAGTTCGTTCCTAACTGGAGTGGTTGGTGTATTCCATACTTCTAGCGTTTGGATTTAACTCGAAACTAACCAAATGACTCCTCCCACCATATTATGATGTTGCCCAAGTTCTGGGATCGATCCGAAATCAATAGGTGTTCGAAATTGGACAATTCAAGTTCAACGGCAGTTCGTTCCTAATTGGAGTGGTTGGTGTATTCCATACTTCTAGCGATTGGATTTCACTCAAAACTCACCAAATGACTCCTCCCACCGTATTATGATGTTGCCCAAGTTTTGTGCTCGATCCGAAATCAACAGGTGTGAGAAATTGGTCAATTCAATTTCAACGACAGTTCGTTCCTAATTTGAGGGGTTGGGGTAATTCATAATTCTAGCGATTGGATTTCACTCAAAACATACCAAATATCTCCTCCCGCGTTTTGGGCTCGATCCGAAATCAATAGGTGTAAGAAATTGGACAGTCCAAGTTCAACGGCAGTTCGTTCCTAATTGGAGTGGTTGGTTTATTCCATACTTCTAGCGATTGGATTTCACTCAAAACACACCAAATGACTCCTCCCACCATATTTTGAGGTTGCCCAAGTTTTTGGGTCCACCCGAAATCAATAGGTGTTCCAAATTGGACAATTCAAGTTCAACGGCAGTTCATTCCTAATTGGTGTGGTTTGTGTATTCCATACTTCTATCTATTGGATTTCACTCAAAACTCACCAAATGACTCTTCCCACCATATTACGATGTTGCCCAAGTTTGGGGCTCGATCCGAAATCAATAGGTGTGAGAAATTGGACAATTCAAGTTCAACGGCTGTTCGTTCCTAATTGGAGTGGTTGGTGTATTCCATACTTCTAGCGATTGGATTTCACTCAAAACTCACCAAATGACTCCTCCCACCATATTATGATGTTGCCCAAGTTTTGGGCTCGATCCGAAATCAATACGTGTGAGAAATTGGACAATTCAAGTTCAACGGCAGTTCGTTCCTAATCGGAGTGGTTGGCTTATTCCATATGTCTCGCGATTGGATTTCACTCAATACTCACCAAATGACTCCTCCCACCATATTAAGATGTTGCCCAAGTTTTGGGCTCGATCCGAAATCAATAGGTGTTCCAAATTGGACAATTCAAGTTCAACGGCAGTTCGTTCGTAATTGGAGTGGTTGGTGTATTCCATACTTCTAGCGATTGGATTTCACTCAAAACTCACCAAATGACTCTTCCCACCATATTATGATGTGGCCCAAGTTTTGGGCTGGATCCGAAATCAATAGGTGTTCCAAATTGGACAATTCGAGTGCAACGGCAGTTCGTTCCTAATTGGAGTGGTTGGTGTATTCCTTACTTCTAACGATTGGATGTCACTCAAAACTCACCAAATGACTCCTCCCACCACATTATGATGTTGCCCAAGTTTTGGGCTCGACCCGAAATCAATAGGTTTTCCAAAATGGACAATTCAAGTTCAACGGCAGTTCCTTCCTAACTGGAGTGGTTGCTGTATCCCATACTTCTAGCGATTGGATTTCACTCAAAACTCACCAAATGACTCCTCCCACCATATTATGATGTTGCCCATGTTTTGGGCTCAATCCGAAATCCATAGGTGTGAGAAATTGGTCAATTCCATTTCAACGACAGTTCGTTCCTAATCGGAGTGGTTGGTGTATTCCATATGTCTAGCGATTGGATTTCACTCAAAACTCACCAAATGACTCCTTCCACCATATTTTGATGTTGCCCACGTTTTGGGCTCGATCCGAAATCAATAGGTGTTCCAAATTGGACAATTCAAGTTCAACGGCAGTTCGTTCCTAATTGGAGTGGTTGGTGTATAGCATACCTCTAGCGATTGGATTTCACTCAAAACTCACCAAATGACTCCTTCCACCATATTATGATGTTGCCCAAGTTTTGGGTTCGATCCGAAATCAATAGTTGTTCCAAATTGGACAATTCAAGTTCAACGGCAATTCCTTCCTAACTGGAGTGGTTGGTGTATTCCATACTTCTAGCGATTGGATTTCACTCAAAACTCACCAAACGACTCCTCCCACCATATTATGATGTTGCCCATGTTTTGGGCTCGTTCTGAAATCAATAGGTGTGAGAAATTGGTCAATTCAATTTCAACGACAGTTCGTTCCTAAATTGAGTGGTTGGTGTATTCCATACGTCTAGTGATTGGATTTCACTCAAAACACACCAAATGACTCCTCCCACCATATTATGATGTTGCCCAAGTTTTGGGCTCGATCCGTAATCAATAGGTGTGAGAAATTGGACAATTCAAGTTCAACGGCAGTTCGTTCCTAATTGGAGTGGTTGGTGTATTCCATACTTCTAGCGATTGGATTTCACTCAAACTCACCAAATGACTCCTCCCGCCATATTATGATGTTGCCCAAGTTTTGGGCTCGATCCGAAATCAATAGGTGTTCCAAATTGGACAATTCAAGTTCAACGGCAGTTCCTTCCTAACTGGAGTGGTTGGTGTATTCCATACTTCTAGCGATTGGATTTCACTTAAAACTCACCAAATGACTCCTCCCACCATATTATGATGTTGCCCAAGTTTTGGGCTCGATCCGAAATCAATAGGTGTTCCAAATTGGACAATTCAAGTTCAACGGCAGGTCGTTCCTAATCGGAGTGGTTGGTGTATTCCATATGTCTAGCGATTGGATTTCACTCAAAACTCACCAAATGACTCCTTCCACCATATTTTGATGTTGCCCACGTTTTGGGCTCGATCCGAAATCAATAGGTGTTCCAAATTGGACAATTCAAGTTCAACGGCAGTTCGTTCCTAATTGGAGTGGTTGGTGTATAGCATACCTCTAGCGATTGGATTTCACTCAAAACTCACCAAATGACTCCTTCCACCATATTATGATGTTGCCCAAGTTTTGGGTTCGATCCGAAATCAATAGTTGTTCCAAATTGGACAATTCAAGTTCAACGGCAATTCCTTCCTAACTGGAGTGGTTGGTGTATTCCATACTTCTAGCGATTGGATTTCACTCAAAACTCACCAAACGACTCCTCCCACCATATTATGATGTTGCCCATGTTTTGGGCTCGTTCTGAAATCAATAGGTGTGAGAAATTGGTCAATTCAATTTCAACGACAGTTCGTTCCTAAATTGAGTGGTTGGTGTATTCCATACGTCTAGTGATTGGATTTCACTCAAAACACACCAAATGACTCCTCCCACCATATTATGATGTTGCCCAAGTTTTGGGCTCGATCCGTAATCAATAGGTGTGAGAAATTGGACAATTCAAGTTCAACGGCAGTTCGTTCCTAATTGGAGTGGTTGGTGTATTCCATACTTCTAGCGATTGGATTTCACTCAAACTCACCAAATGACTCCTCCCGCCATATTATGATGTTGCCCAAGTTTTGGGCTCGATCCGAAATCAATAGGTGTTCCAAATTGGACAATTCAAGTTCAACGGCAGTTCCTTCCTAACTGGAGTGGTTGGTGTATTCCATACTTCTAGCGATTGGATTTCACTTAAAACTCACCAAATGACTCCTCCCACCATATTATGATGTTGCCCAAGTTTTGGGCTCGATCCGAAATCAATAGGTGTTCCAAATTGGACAATTCAAGTTCAACGGCAGGTCGTTCCTAATTGGAGTGGTTGGTGTATTCCATACTTCTAGCAATTGGATTTCACTCAAAACTCACCAAATGACTCCTCCCACCATATTATGATGTTGCCCAGGTTTTGGGCTCGATCCGAAATCAAAAGTTGTTCGAAATTGGACAATTCAAGTTCAACGGCAGTTCGTTCCTAATTGGAGTGGTTGGTGTATTCCTTACTTCTAGCGATTGGATTTCACTCAAAACACACCAAATGAGTCTTCCCACCATATTATGATGTTGCCCAAGTTTGGGGCTCGATCCGAAATCAATAGGTGTTCCAAATTTGACAATTCAAGTTCAACGGCAGTTCGTTCCTAATTGGAGTGGTTGGTGTATTCCATACTTCTAGAGATTGGATTTCACACAAAACTAACCAAATGACTCCTCCCACCATATTATGATGTTGCCCAAGTTTTGGGCTCGATCCGAAATCAGTAGGTGTTCCAAATTGGACAATTCAAGTTCAACGGCAGTTCCTTCCTAACTGGAGTGGTTGGTGTATTCCATACTTCTAGCGATTGGATTTCACTTAAAACTCACCAAATGACTCCTCCCACCATATTATGATGTTGCCCAAGTTTTGGGCTCGATCCGAAATCAATAGGTGTTCCAAATTGGACAATTCAAGTTCAACGGCAGTTCGTTCCTAACTGGAGTGGTTGGTGTATTCCATACTTCTAGCGATTGGATTTCTCTCAAAACTCACCAATTGACTCCTCCCACCATATACTGATGTTGTCCAAGTTTTGGGCTCGATCCGAAATCAATAGGTGTTCCAAATTGGACAATTCAAGTTCAACGGTAGTTCGTTCCTAAGTGGAGTGGTTGGTGTATTCCATACTTCTAGCGATTGGATTTCACTCAAAACTCACCAAATGACTCCTCCCACCATATTATGATGTTGCCCAAGTTTTGGGCTCGATCCGAAATCAATCGGTGTTCCAAATTGGACAATTCTAGTTCAACGGCAGTTCGTTCCTAACTGGAGTGGTGGGTGTATTCCATACTTCTAAAGATTGGATTTCACTCAAAACTCACCAGTTGACTCCTCCCACCATATTATGATGTTGCCCAAGTTTTGGGCTCGATCCGAAATCAATAGGTGTGAGAAATAGGACAATTCAAGTTCAACGGCAGTTCGTTCCTAATTGGAGTGTTTGGTGTATTCCATACTTATAGCGATTGGATTTCACTCAAAACTCACCAAATGACTCCTCCCACCATATTATGATGCTGCCCATGTTTTGGGCTCGATCCGAAATCAATAGGTGTTCCAAATTGGACAATTCAAGTTCAACGGCAGTTCGTTCCTAACTGGAGTGGTTGGTGTATTCCATACTTCTAGCGACTGGATTTCACTCAAAACTCACCAATTGACTTCTCCCACCATATTATGATTTTGCCCAAGTTTTGGGCTCGATCCGAAATCAATAGGTGTTAGAAATTGGACAATTCAAGTTCAACGGCAGTTCGTTCCTAATTGGAGTGGTTGGTGTATTCCATACTTCTAGCGATTGGATTTCACTCAAAACTCACCAAATGACTCCTCCCACCATATTATGATGTTGCCCAAGTTTTGGGCTCGATCCGAAATCAATAGGTTTTCCAAATTGGACAATTCAAGTTCAACGGCAGTTCATCCTAATTGGATTGGTTGGTGTATTCCATACTTCTAGCGATTGGATTTCACTCAAAACTAACCAAATGACTCCTCCCACCATATTATGATGTTGCCCAAGTTTTGGGCTCGATCCGAAATCAATAGGTGTTCCAAATTGGACAATTCAATTTCAACGGCAGTTCGTTCCTAATTGGAGTGGTTGGTGTATTCCATACTTCTAGCGATTGGATTTCACTCAAAACTCACCAAATGACTCCTACCACCATATTATGATGTTGCCCAAGTTTTGGGCTCGATCCGAAATCAATAGTTGTTCCAAATTGGACAATTCAAGTTCAATGGCAGTTCGTTCCTAATTGGAGTGGTTGGTGTATTCCATACATCTAGCGATTGGATTTCACTCAAAACTCACCAAATGACCCCTCCCACCATATTATGATGTTGCCCAAGTTTTGGGCTCGATCCGAAATCAATAGGTGTGAGAAATTGGACAATTCAAGTTCAACGGCAGTTCGTTCCTAACTGGAGTGGTTGGTGTATTCCATACTTCTAGCGTTTGGATTTAACTCGAAACTAACCAAATGACTCCTCCCACCATATTATGATGTTGCCCAAGTTCTGGGATCGATCCGAAATCAATAGGTGTTCGAAATTGGACAATTCAAGTTCAACGGCAGTTCGTTCCTAATTGGAGTGGTTGGTGTATTCCATACTTCTAGCGATTGGATTTCACTCAAAACTCACCAAATGACTCCTCCCACCGTATTATGATGTTGCCCAAGTTTTGTGCTCGATCCGAAATCAACAGGTGTGAGAAATTGGTCAATTCAATTTCAACGACAGTTCGTTCCTAATTTGAGGGGTTGGGGTAATTCATAATTCTAGCGATTGGATTTCACTCAAAACATACCAAATATCTCCTCCCGCGTTTTGGGCTCGATCCGAAATCAATAGGTGTAAGAAATTGGACAGTCCAAGTTCAACGGCAGTTCGTTCCTAATTGGAGTGGTTGGTTTATTCCATACTTCTAGCGATTGGATTTCACTCAAAACACACCAAATGACTCCTCCCACCATATTTTGAGGTTGCCCAAGTTTTTGGGTCCACCCGAAATCAATAGGTGTTCCAAATTGGACAATTCAAGTTCAACGGCAGTTCATTCCTAATTGGTGTGGTTTGTGTATTCCATACTTCTATCTATTGGATTTCACTCAAAACTCACCAAATGACTCTTCCCACCATATTACGATGTTGCCCAAGTTTTGGGCTCGATCCGAAATCAATACGTGTGAGAAATTGGACAATTCAAGTTCAACGGCAGTTCGTTCCTAATCGGAGTGGTTGGCTTATTCCATATGTCTCGCGATTGGATTTCACTCAATACTCACCAAATGACTCCTCCCACCATATTAAGATGTTGCCCAAGTTTTGGGCTCGATCCGAAATCAATAGGTGTTCCAAATTGGACAATTCAAGTTCAACGGCAGTTCGTTCGTAATTGGAGTGGTTGGTGTATTCCATACTTCTAGCGATTGGATTTCACTCAAAACTCACCAAATGACTCTTCCCACCATATTATGATGTGGCCCAAGTTTTGGGCTGGATCCGAAATCAATAGGTGTTCCAAATTGGACAATTCGAGTGCAACGGCAGTTCGTTCCTAATTGGAGTGGTTGGTGTATTCCTTACTTCTAACGATTGGATGTCACTCAAAACTCACCAAATGACTCCTCCCACCACATTATGATGTTGCCCAAGTTTTGGGCTCGACCCGAAATCAATAGGTTTTCCAAAATGGACAATTCAAGTTCAACGGCAGTTCCTTCCTAACTGGAGTGGTTGCTGTATCCCATACTTCTAGCGATTGGATTTCACTCAAAACTCACCAAATGACTCCTCCCACCATATTATGATGTTGCCCATGTTTTGGGCTCAATCCGAAATCAATAGGTGTGAGAAATTGGACAATTCAAGTTCAACGACAGTTCGTTCCTAATCGTAGTAGTTGTTGTATTCAATACTTCTAGCGATTGGATTTCACTCAAAACTCACCAAACGACTCCTCCCACCATATTATGATGTTGCCCAGGTTTTGGGCTCGATCCGAAATCAAAAGTTGTTCGAAATTGGACAATTCAAGTTCAACGGCAGTTCGTTCCTAATTGGAGTGGTTGGTGTATTCCATACTTCTAGCGATTGGATTTCACTCAAAACACACCAAATGAGTCTTCCCACCATATTATGATGTTGCCCAAGTTTGGGGCTCGATCCGAAATCAATAGGTGTTCCAAATTTGACAATTCAAGTTCAACGGCAGTTCGTTCCTAATTGGAGTGGTTGGTGTATTCCATACTTCTAGAGATTGGATTTCACACAAAACTAACCAAATGACTCCTCCCACCATATTATGATGTTGCCCAAGTTTTGGGCTCGATCCGAAATCAGTAGGTGTTCCAAATTGGACAATTCAAGTTCAACGGCAGTTCCTTCCTAACTGGAGTGGTTGGTGTATTCCATACTTCTAGCGATTGGATTTCACTTAAAACTCACCAAATGACTCCTCCCACCATATTATGATGTTGCCCAAGTTTTGGGCTCGATCCGAAATCAATAGGTGTTCCAAATTGGACAATTCAAGTTCAACGGCAGGTCGTTCCTAATTGGAGTGGTTGGTGTATTCCATACTTCTAGCAATTGGATTTCACTCAAAACTCACCAAATGACTCCTCCCACCATATTATGATGTTGCCCAGGTTTGGGGCTCGATCCGAAATCAATAGGTGTGAGAAATTGGAGAATTCAAGTTGAACGGCAGTTCGTTCCTAATTGGAGTGGTTGGTGTATTCCACACTTCTAGCGATTGGATTTCACTCAAAACTCACCAAATGACTTCTCCCACCATATTATGATGTTGCCCAAGTTTTGGGCTCGATCCGAAATCAATAGGTGTTCCAAATTGGACAATTCAAGTTCAACGGCAGGTCGTTCCTAATTGGAGTGGTTGGTGTATTCCATACTTCTAGCAATTGGAATTCACTCAAAACTCACCAAACGACTCCTCCCACCATATTATGATGTTGCCCAAGTTTGGGGCTCGATCCGAAATCAATAGGTGTGAGAAATTGGACTATTCAAGTTCAACAGCAGTTCGTTCCTTATTGGAGTGGTTGGTGTATTCCATACTTCTAGCGATTGGATTTCACTCAAAACTCACCAAACAACTCCTCCCACCATATTATGCTGTTCCCAAGTTTGGGGCTCGATCCGAAATCAATAGGTGTGAGAAATTGGACAATTCAAGTTGAACGGCAGTTCGTTCCTAATTGGAGTGGTTGGTGTATTCCATACTTCTAGCGATTGGATTTCACTCAAAACTCACCAAATGACTCCTCCCACCATATTATGATGTTGCCCAAATTTTGGGCTCGATCCGAAATCAATAGGTGTTCGAAATTGGACAATTCAAGTTCAACGGCAGTTTGTTCCTAATTGGAGTGGTTGGTGTATTCCATACTTCTAGCGATTGGATTTCACTCAAAACTCACCAAATGGCTCCTCCCACCATATTATGATGTTGCCCAAGTTTGGGGCTCGATCTGAAATCAATAGGTGTGAGAAATTGGACAATTCAAGTTCAACGACAGTTCGTTCCTAATCGTAGTAGTTGTTGTATTCAATACTTCTAGCGATTGGATTTCACTCAAAACTCACCAAATGACTCCTCCCACGATATTATGATGTTGCCCAAGTTTTGGGCTCGATCCGAAATCAATAGGTGTGAGAAATTGGACAAGTGAAGTTCAACGGCAGTTCGTTCCTAATTGGAGTGGTTGGTGTATTCCATACTTCTAGCGATTGGATTTCACTCAAAACTCACCAAATGACTCCTCTCACCATATTATGATGTTGCCCAAGTTTTGGGCACGATCCGAAATCAATAGGTGTGAGAAATTGGACAATTCAAGTTCAACGGCAGTTCGTTCCTAATTGGAGTGGATGGTGTATTCCACACTTCTAGCGATTGGATTTCACTCAAAACTCACCAAATGACTCCTCCCACCATATTATGATGTTGCCCCAGTTTGGGGCTCGATCCGAAATCAATAGGTTTGAGAAATTGGACAATTCAAGTTCAACGGCAGTTCGTTCCTAATTGGAGTGGTTGGTGTATTCCATACTTCTAGCGATTGGATTTCACTCAAAATTCACCAAATGACTCCTCCCACCATATTATGATGTTGCCCAAGTTTTGGGCTCGATTCGAAGTCAATAGGTGTGAGAAATTGTTCAATTCAATTTCAACGACAGGTCGTTCCTAATCGGAGTAGTTGTTGTATTCCATACTTCTAGCGATTGGATTTCACTCAAAACTCACCAAATGACTCCTCCCACCATATTATGATGTTGCCCAAGTTTTGGGCTCGATCCGAAATCAATAGGTCTGAGAGATTGGACAATCCAAGTTCAACGGCAGTTCGTTCCTAATTGGAGTGGTTCGTGTATTCCATACTTCTAGCGATTGGATTTCACTCAAAACTCACCAAATGACTCCTCCCATCATATTATGATGTTGCCCAAGTTTTGGCCTCGATCCGAAATGTATAGGTGTTCCAAATTGGACAATTCAAGTTTAATGCCAGTTCGTTCCTAACTGGAGTGGTTGGTGTATTCCATACTTCTAGCGATTGGATTATACTCAAAACTCACCAAATGACTCCTCCCACCATAGTATGATGTTGCACAAGTTTGGGGTTTGATCCGAAGTCAATAGGTGTTCGAAATTGGACAATTCAAGTTCAACGGCAGTTCGTTCCTAATTGGAGTGGTTGGTGTATTCCATACTTCTAGCGATTGGATTTCACTCAAAACTCACCAAATGACTCCTCCCACCATATTATGATGTTTCCCAAGTTTTGGGCTCGATCCGAAATCAATAGGTGTTCCAAATTGGACAATTCAAGTTCAACGGCAGTTCGTTCCTAATTGGAGTGGTTGGTGTATTCCATACTTCTAGCGATTGGATTTCACTCAAAACTAACCAAATGACTCCTCCCACCATATTATGATGTTGCCCAAGTTTTGGGCTCGAACCGAAATCAATAGGTGTTCCAAATTGGACAATTCAAGTTCAACGACAGTTCGTTCCTAATGGGAGTGGTTGGTGTATTCCGTACATCTAGCGATTGGATTTCACTCAAAACTCACCAAATGACTCCTCCCACCATATTATGATGTTGCACAAGTTTGGGGTTCGATCCGAAATCAATAGGTGTGAGAAATTGGACTACTCAAGTTCAACGGCAGTTCGTTCCTAATTGGAGTGGATGGTGTATTCCACACTTCTAGCGATTGGATTTCACTCAAAACTCACCAAATGACTCCTCCCACCATATTATGATGTTGCCCCAGTTTAGGGCTCGATCCGAAATCGATAGGTTTGAGAAATTGGACAATTCAAGTTCAACGGCAGTTCGTTCCTAATTGGAGTGGTTGGTGTATTCCATACTTCTAGCAATTGGATTTCACTCCAAATTCACCAAATGACTCCTCCCACCATATTATGATGTTGCCCAAGTTTTGGGCTCGATCCGAAGTCAATAGGTGTGAGAAATTGTTCAATTCAATTTCAACGACAGTTCGTTCCTAATCGGAGTAGTTGTTGTATTCCATACTTCTAGCGATTGGATTTCACTCAAAACTCACCAAATGACTCCTCCCACGATATTATGATGTTTCCCAAGTTTTGGGCTCGATCCGAAATCAATAGGTGTTCCAAATTGGACAATTCAAGTTCAACGGCAGTACGTTCCTAATTGGAGTGGTTGGTGTATTCCATACTTCTAGCGATTGGATTTCACTCAAAACTAAGCAAATGACTCCTCCCCCCATATTATAATATTGCCCAAGTTTTGGGCTTGATCCGAAATCAATAGGTGTGAGAAATTGGACAATTCAAGT
Organism: Prunus avium; assembly: GCF_965620075.1. NCBI lineage: Eukaryota > Viridiplantae > Streptophyta > Magnoliopsida > Rosales > Rosaceae > Prunus > Prunus avium. The sequence goes on along the minus strand of NC_142286.1, from coordinate 20,711,599 downwards.
TCAACGGCAGTTCGTTCCTCATTGGAGTGGTTGGTGTATTCCATACTTCTAGCGATTGGATTTCACTCAAAACTCACCAAATGACTCCTCCCACCATATTATGATGTTGCCCAAGTTTGGACTCGATCCGAAATCAATAGGTGTGAGAAATTGGACAATTCAAGTTCAACGGCAGTTCGTTCCTAATTGGAGTGGTTGGTGTATTCCATACTTCTAGCGATTGGATTTCACTCAAAACTCACCAAATGACTCCTCCCACCGTATTATGATGTTGCCCAAGTTTTGGGCTCGATCCGAAATCAATAGGTGTGAGAAATTGGACAATTCAAGTTCAACGGCAGTTCGTTCCTAATTGGAGTGGTTGGTGTATTCTTACTTCTAGCGATTGGATTTTACTCAAAACTAACCAAATGACTCCCCCCACCATATTATGATGTTGCCCAAGTTTTGGCTCGATCCGAAATCAACAGGTGTTCGAAATTGCACAATTCAAGTTCAACGGAAGTTCGTTCCTAATTGGAGTGGTTGGTGTATTCCATACTTCTAGCGATTGGATTTCACTCAAAACTCACCAAATGACTCCTCCCACCGTATTATGGTGTTGCCCAAGTTTTGGGCTCGATCCGAAATCAATAGGTGTTCCAAATTGGACAATTCAAGTTCAACGGCAGTTCGTTCCTAATTGGAGTGGGTGGTGTCTTCCATACTTCTAGCGATTGGATTTCACTCAAAACTCACCAAATGACTCCTCCCACCATAATATGATGTTGCCCAAGTTTTGGGCTCGATCCGAAATCAATAGGTGTTCCAAATTGGGTAATTCAAGTTTAACGGCAGTTCGTTCCAAATTGGAGTGGTTGGTGTATTCCATACTTCTAGCGATTCGATTTCACTCAAAACTCACCAAATGACTCCTCCCACCATATTATGGTGTTGCCCAAGTTTTGGGCTCGATCCGAAATCAATAGGTGTTCCAAATTGGACAATTCAAGTTCAACGGCAGTTTGTTCCTAATTGGAGTGGGTGGTGTCTTCCATACTTCTAGCGATTGGATTTAACTCAAAACTCACCAAATGACTCCTCCCACCGTATTATGATGTTGCCCAAGTTTTGGGCTCGATCCGAAATCAATAGGCGTGAGAAATTGGACAATTCAAGTTGAACGGCAGTTCGTTCCTAATTGGAGTGGTTGGTGTATTCCATACTTCTAGCGATTGGATTTCACTCACCACATGACTCCTCCCACCATATTATGATGTTGCCCAAGTTTGGGGCTCGATCCGAAATCAATAGGTGTGAGAAATTGGACAATTCAAGTTCAATGGCAGTTCGTTCGAAATTGGAGTGGTTGGTGTATTCCATACTTCTAGCGATTGGATTTCACTCAAAACTCACCAAATGACTCCTCCCACCATATTATGATGTTGCCCAAGTTTGGACTCGATCCGAAATCAATAGGTGTGAGAAATTGGACAATTCAAGTTCAACGGCAGTTCGTTCCTAATTGGAGTGGTTGGTGTATTCCACACTTCTAGCGATTGGATTTCACTCAAAACTCACCAAATGACTCCTCCCACCATATTATGATGTTGCCCAAGTTTTGGGCTCGATCCGAAATTAATAGGTGTTCGAAATTGGCAATTCAAGTTCAACGGCAGTTTGTTCCTAATTGGAGTGGTTGGGGTATTCCATACTTCTAGTGATTGGATTTCACTCAAAACTCACCAAATGACTCCTCACACCACATTATGATGTTGCCCAAGTTTGGGGTTCGATCCGAAATCAATAGGTGTGAGAAATTGGACAATTCAAGTTCAACGGCAGTTCGTTCCTAATTGGAGTGGTTGGTGTATTCCATATTCTAGCGATTGGATTTCACTCAAAACTCACCAAATGACTCCTCCCACCATATTATGATGGTGCCCATGTTTTGGGCTCCATCCGAAATCAATAGGTGTTCCAAATTGGACAATTCAAGTTCAACGGCAGTTCGTTCCTAATTGGAGTGGTTGGTGTATTCCGTACTTCTAGCGATTGGATTTCACTTAAAATTCACCAAAATGACTCCTCCCACCACATTATGATGTTGCCCGAGCTTTTGTTTCGATCCGAAATCAATATGTGTTCCAAATTGGACAATTCAAGTTCAACGGCAATTCGTTCCTAATTGGAGTGGTTGGTGTATTCCATACTTCTAGCGATTGGATTTCACTCAAAACTCACCAAATGACTCCTCCCACCATATTATGATGTTGCCCAAGTTTTGGGCTCGATCCGAAATCAATAGGTGTTCCAAATTGGACAATTCAAGTTCAACGGCAGTTCGTTCCTAATAGGAGTGGTTGGTGTATTCCATACTTCTAGCGATTGGATTTCACTCAAAACTAACCAAATGACTCCTCCCACCATATTATGATGTTGCCCAAGTTTTGGGCTCGATCCGAAATCAATAGGTGTTCCAAATTGGACAATTCAAGTTCAACGGCAGTTCGTTCCTAATTGTAGAGGTTGGTGTACTCCATACTTCTAGCGATTGGATTTCACTCAAAACTCACCAAATGACTCCTCCCACCATATTATGATGTTGCCCAAGTTTTGGGCTCGATCCGAAATCAATAGGTGTTCCAAATGGGACAATTCAAGTTCAACGGCAGTTCGTTCCTAATTGGAGTGGTTGGTGTATTCCGTACTTCTAGCGATTGGATTTCACTCAAAACTCACCAAAATGACTCCTCCCACCATATTATGATGTTGCCCGAGCTTTTGTTTCGATCCGAAATCAATAGGTGTTCCAAATTGGACAATTCAAGTTCAACGGCAGTTCGTTCCTAATTGGAGTGGTTGGTGTATTCCATACTTCTAGCGATTGGATTTCACTCAAAACTCACCAAATGACTCCTCCCACCATATTATGATGTTGCCCAAGTTTGGGGCTCGATCCGAAATCAATAGGTGTGAGAAATTGGACAATTCAAGTTCAACGGCAGTTCGTTCCTAATTGGAGTGGTTGCTGTATTCCATACTTCTAGCGATTGGATTTCACTCAAAACTCACCAAATGACTCCTCCCATCATATTATGATGTTGCCCAATTTTGGGGCACGATCCGAAGTCAATAGGTGTGAGAAATTGTTCAATTCAATTTCAACGACAGTTCGTTCCTAATCGGAGTAGTTGTTGTATTCCATACTTCTAGCGATTGGATTTCACTCAAAACTCACCAAATGACTCCTCCCACGATATTATGATGTTTCCCAAGTTTTGGGCTCGATCCGAAATCAATAGGTGTTCCAAATTGGACAATTCAAGTTCAACGGCAGTACGTTCCTAATTGGAGTGGTTGGTGTATTCCATACTTCTAGCGATTGGATTTCACTCAAAACTAAGCAAATGACTCCTCCCACCATATTATAATATTGCCCAAGTTTTGGGCTTGATCCGAAATCAATAGGTGTGAGAAATTGGACAATTCAAGTTCAACGGCAGTTCGTTCCTCATTGTAGAGGTTGGTGTACTCCATACTTCTAGCGATTGGATTTCACTCAAAACTCACCAAATGACTCCTCCCACCATATTATGATGTTGCCCAAGTTTTGGGCTCGATCCGAAATCAATTGGTGTTCCAAATGGGACAATTCAAGTTCAACGGCAGTTCGTTCCTAATTGGAGTGGTTGGTGTATTCCGTACTTCTAGCGATTGGATTTCACTCAAAACTCACCAAAATGACTCCTCCCACCATATTATGATGTTGCCCGAGCTTTTGGGCTCGATCCGAAATCAATAGGTGTTCCAAATGGGACAATTCAAGTTCAACGGCAGTTCGTTCCTAATTGGAGTGGTTGGTGTATTCCGTACTTCTAGCGATTGGATTTCACTCAAAACTCACCAAAATGACTCCTCCCACCATATTATGATGTTGCCCAAGTTTTGGGCTCGATCCGAAATCAATAGGTGTTCCAAATTGGACAATTCAAGTTCAACGGCAGTTCGTTCCTAATTGGAGTGGTTGGTGTATTCCATACTTCTAGCGATTGGATTTCACTCAAAACTCACCAAATGACTCCTCCTACCATATTATGATGTTGCCCAAGTTTTGGGCTCGATCCGAAATCAGTAGGTGTTCCAAATTGGACAATTCAAGTTCTACGGCAGTTCGTTCCTAGTTGGAGTGGTTGGTGTATTCCATACTTCTAGCGATTGGATTTCACTCAAAACTCACCAAATGACTCCTCCCACCATGTTATGATGTTGCCCAAGTTTTGGGCTCGATCCGAAATCAATAGGTGTTCCAAATGGGACAATTCAAGTTCAACGGCAGTTCGTTCCTAATTGGAGTGGTTGGTGTATTCCGTACTTCTAGCGATTGGATTTCACTCAAAACTCACCAAATGACTCCTCCCACCATATTATGATGTTGCCCAAGTTTGGGGCTCGATCCGAAATCAATAGGTGTGAGAAATTGGACAATTCAAGTTCAACGGCAGTTCGTTCCTAATTGGAGTGGTTGCTGTATTCCATACTTCTAGCGATTGGATTTCACTCAAAACTCACCAAATGACTCCTCCCATCATATTATGATGTTGCCCAATTTTGGGGCACGATCCGAAGTCAATAGGTGTGAGAAATTGTTCAATTCAATTTCAACGACAGTTCGTTCCTAATCGGAGTAGTTGTTGTATTCCATACTTCTAGCGATTGGATTTCACTCAAAACTCACCAAATGACTCCTCCCACGATATTATGATGTTTCCCAAGTTTTGGGATCGATCCGAAATCAATAGGTGTTCCAAATTGGACAATTCAAGTTCAACGGCAGTACGTTCCTAATTGGAGTGGTTGGTGTATTCCATACTTCTAGCGATTGGATTTCACTCAAAACTCACCAAATGACTCCTCCTACCATATTATGATGTTGCCCAAGTTTTGGGCTCGATCCGAAATCAGTAGGTGTTCCAAATTGGACAATTCAAGTTCTACGGCAGTTCGTTCCTAGTTGGAGTGGTTGGTGTATTCCATACTTCTAGTGATTGGATTTCACTCAAAACTCACCAAATGACTCCTCCCACCATGTTATGATGTTGCCCAAGTTTTGGGCTCGATCCGAAATCAATAGGTGTTCCAAATGGGACAATTCAAGTTCAACGGCAGTTCGTTCCTAATTGGAGTGGTTGGTGTATTCCGTACTTCTAGCGATTGGATTTCACTCAAAACTCACCAAATGACTCCTCCCACCATATTATGATGTTGCCCAAGTTTGGGGCTCGATCCGAAATCAATAGGTGTGAGAAATTGGACAATTCAAGTTCAACGGCAGTTCGTTCCTAATTGGAGTGGTTGCTGTATTCCATACTTCTAGCGATTGGATTTCACTCAAAACTCACCAAATGACTCCTCCCATCATATTATGATGTTGCCCAATTTTGGGGCACGATCCGAAGTCAATAGGTGTGAGAAATTGTTCAATTCAATTTCAACGACAGTTCGTTCCTAATCGGAGTAGTTGTTGTATTCCATACTTCTAGCGATTGGATTTCACTCAAAACTCACCAAATGACTCCTCCCACGATATTATGATGTTTCCCAAGTTTTGGGCTCGATCCGAAATCAATAGGTGTTCCAAATTGGACAATTCAAGTTCAACGGCAGTACGTTCCTAGTTGGAGTGGTTGGTGTATTCCACACCTCTAGCGATTGGATTTCACCCAAAACTCACCAAATGACTCCTCCCACCATATTACGACGTTGCACAAGTTTGGGGTTCGATCCGAAATCAATAGGTGTGAGAAATTAAACAATTCAAGTTCAACGGCAGTTCATTCCTAATTTGTGTGGTTGGTGTATTCATTACTTCTAGCGATTGGATGTCACTCAAAACTCACCAAATGACTCCTCCCACAATATTATGTTGTTGCCCAAGTTTTGGGCTCGATCCGAAATCAATAGGTGTTCCAAATTGGACAATTCAAGTTCAACGGCAGTTCTTTCCTAATTGGAGTGGTTGGTGTATTCCATACTTCTAGCGATTGGATTTCACTCAAAACTAACCAAACGACTCCTCCCACCATATTACGATGTTGCACAAGTTTGGGGTTCGATCCGATATCAATAGGTGTTCCAAATTGGACAATTCAAGGTCACCGGCAGTTCGTTCCTAATTGGAGTGGTTGGTGTATTCCATACTTCTAGAGATTGGATTTCACTCAAAACTCACCAAAATGACTCCCCCCACCATATTGTGATGTTTCCCAAGTTTTGGGCTCGATCCGAAATCAATAGGTGTTCGAAATTGGACAATTCAAGTTCAACGGCAGTTCGTTCCTAACTGGAGTGGTTGGTGTATTCCATACTTCTAGCGATTGGATTTCACTCAAAACTCACCAAAATGACTCTTCCCACCATATTATGATGTTGCCCAAGTTTTGGGCTCGATCCGAAATCAATAGGTGTTCGAAATTGGACAATTCAAGTTCAACGGCAGTTCGTTCCTAATTGGAGTGGTTGGTGTATTCCATACTTCTAGCGATTGGATTTGACTCAAAACACACCAAATGACTCCTCCCACCATATTATGATGTTGCCCAAGTTTTGGGCTCGATCCGAAATCAATAGGTGTTTCAAATTGGACAATTCAAGTTCAACGGCAGTTCGTTCCTAATTGGAGTGGTTGGTGTATTCCATACTTCTAGCGATTGGATTTCACTCGAAACTCAACAAATGACTCCTCCCATCATATTATGATGTTGCCCAAGTTTTGGGCTTGATCCGAAATCAATAGGTGTTTCAAATTGGACAATTCAAGTTCAACGGCAGTTCGTTCCTAATTGGAGTGGTTGGTGTATTCCATACTTCTAGCGATTGGATTTCACTCACCAAATGACTCCTCCCACCGTATTATGATGTTGCCCAAGTTTGGGGCTCGATCCGAAATCAATAGGTGTGAGAAATTGGACAATTCAAGTTCAACGGCAGTTCGTTCCTAATTGGAGTGGTTTGTGTATTCCATACTTCTAGCGATTGGATTTCACTCAAAACTAACCAAATGACTCCTCCCACAATATTACGATGTTGCCCAAGTTTTGGGCTCGATCCGAATTCAATAGGAGTTCCAAATTGGACAATTCAAGTTCAACGGCAGTTCGTTCCTAATTGGAGTGGTTGGTGTATTCCATACTTCTGGCGATGCGATTTCACTCAAAACTCACCAAATGACTCCTCCCACCATACTATGATGTTGCCCAAGTTTTGGGCTCGATCCGAAATCAATAGGTGTTCCAAATTGGACAATTCAAGTTCAACGGCAGTTCATTCCTAATTGGAGTGGTTGGTGTATTCCATACTTCTAGCGATTGGATTTCACTCAAAACTCACCAAATGACTCCTCCCACCATGTTATGATGTTGCCCAAGTTTTGGGCTCGATCCGAAATCAATAGGTGTTCCAAATTGGACAATTCAAGTTCCACGGCAGTTCGTTCCTAATTGGAGTGGTTGGTGTATTCCACACTTCTAGCGATTGTATTTCACTCAAAACTCACCAAATGACTCCTCCCACCGTATTATGATGTTGCCCAAGTTTTGGGCTCAATCCGAAATCAATAGGTGTTCCAAATTGGACAATTCAAGTTCAACGGTAGTTCGTTCGTAATTGGAGTGGTTGGTGTATTCCATACTTCTAGCGATTGGATTTCACTCAAAACTAACCAAATGACTCCTCCCACCATATTATGATGTTGCCCAAGTTTTGGGCTCGATCCGAAATCAATAGGAGTTCCAAACTGGACAATTCAAGTTCAACGGCAGTCCGTTCCTAATTGGAGTGGTTGGTGTATTCCATACTTCTGGCGATGGGATTTCACTCAAAACTCACCAAATGACTCCTCCCACCATATTATGATGTTGCCCAAGTTTTGGGCTCGATCCGAAATCAATAGGTGTTCCAAATTGGACAATTCAAGTTCGACGGCAGTTCATTCCTAATTGGAGTGGTTGGTGTATTCCATACTTCTAGCTATTGGATTTCACTCAAAACTCACCAAATGACTCCTCCCACCATATTATGATGTTGCCCAAGTTTTGGGCTTGATCCGAAATCAATAGGTGTTCCAAATTGGACAATTCAAGTTCAACGGCAGTTCGTTCCTAATTGGAGTGGTTGGTGTATTCCGTACTTCTAGCGATCGGATTTCACTCAAAACTCACCAAAATGACTCCTCCCACCATATTATGATGTTGCCCAAGCTTTTGTTTCGATCCGAAATCAATAGGTGTTCCAAATTGGACAATTCAAGTTCAACGACATTTCGTTCCTAATCGGAGTGGTTGGTGTATTTCATACTTCTAGCGATTGTATTTCACTCAAAACTCACCAAATGACTCCTCCCACCGTATTATGATGTTGCACAAGTTTGGGGTTCGATCCGAAATCAATAGGTGTGAGAAATTGGACAATTCAAGTTCAACGGCAGTTCATTCCTAATTGGAGTGGTTGGTGTATTCTATACTTCTAGCTATTGGATTTCACTCAAAACTCACCAAATGACTCCTCCCACCATATTATGATGTTGCCCAAGTTTTGGGCTTGATCCGAAATCAATAGGTGTTCCAAATTGGACAATTCAAGTTCAACGGCAGTTCGTTCCTAATTGGAGTGGTTGGTGTATTCCGTACTTCTAGCGATCGGATTTCACTCAAAACTCACCAAAATGACTCCTCCCACCATATTATGATGTTGCCCAAGCTTTTGTTTCGATCCGAAATCAATAGGTGTTCCAAATTGGACAATTCAAGTTCAACGACATTTCGTTCCTAATCGGAGTGGTTGGTGTATTTCATACTTCTAGCGATTGTATTTCACTCAAAACTCACCAAATGACTCCTCCCACCGTATTATGATGTTGCACAAATTTGGGGTTCGATCCGAAATCAATAGGTGTGAGAAATTGGACAATTCAAGTTCAACGGCAGTTCATTCCTAATTGGAGTGGTTGGTGTATTCCATACTTCTAGCGATTGGATTTCATTCAAAACTCACCAAATGACTCCTCCCACCATATTATGATGTTGCCCAAGTTTTGGGCTCGATCCGAAATCAATAGGTTTCGTTCCTAATTGCAGTGGTTGGTGTAGTCCGTACTTCTAGCTATTGGATTTCACTCGAAACTCACCGAATGACTCCTCCCACCATATTATGATGTTGCCCAAGTTTTGGGCTCGATCCGAAATCAATAGGTGTTCCAAATTGGACAATTCAAGTTCAACGGCAGTTTGTTCCTAATTGGAGTGGTTGGTGTATTCCATACTTCTAGCGATTGGATTTCACTCAAAACTCACCAAATGACTCCTTCCACCATATTATGTTGTTGCCCAAGTTTTGGGCTCGATCCGAAATCAATAGGTGTTCCAAATTGGACAATTCAAGTTCAACGGCAGTTCGTTCCTAATTGGAGTGGTTGGTGTATTCCATAATTCTAGCGATTGGATTTCACTCAAAACTAACCAAATGACTCCTCCCACGATATTATGATGTTGCCCAAGTTTTGGGCTCGATCAGAAATCAATAGGTGTTCCAAATTGGACAATTCCAGTTCAACGGCAGTTCTTTCCTAATTGGAGTGGTTGGTGTATTCCATACTTCTAGCGATTGGATTTCACTCAAAACTCACCAAATGACTCCTCCCACCGTATTATGATGTTGCACAAGTTTGGGGTTCGATCCGAAATCAATAGGTGTGAGAAATTGAACAATTCAAGTTCAACGGCAGTTCGTTCCTAATTGGAGTGGTTGGTGTATTCCATACTTCTAGCGATTGGATTTCACTCAAAACTCACCAAATGACTCCTCCCACCATATTATGATGTTGCCCAAGTTTTGGGCTCGATCCGAAATCAATAGGTGTTCCAAATTGGACAATTCATGTTCAATGGCAGTTCGTTCCTAATTGGAGTGGTTGGTGTATTCCATACTTCTAGCGATTGGATTTCACTCAAAACTCACCAAATGACTCCTCCCACCATATTATGATGTTGCCCAAGTTTTGGGCTCGATTCGAAATCAATAGGTGTTCCAAAGTGGACAATTCAAGTTCAACGGCAGTTCGTTCCTAATTGGAGTTGTTCGTGTATTCCATACTTCTAGCGATTGGATTTCACTCAAAACTCACCAAATGACTCCTCCCACCAAATGATGATGTTGCCCAAGTTTTGGGATCGATCCGAAATCAATAGGTGTTCCAAATTGGACAATTCAAGTTCAACGGCAGTTCTTTCCTAATTGGAGTGGTTGGTGTATTCCATACTTCTAGCGATTGGATTTCACTCAAAACTAACCAAATGACTCCTCCCACCATATTACGACGTTGCCCAAGTTTTGGGATCGATCCGAAATCAATAGGTGTGAGAAATTGGACAATTCAAGTTCAACGGCAGTTCGTTCCTAATTGGAGTGGTTGGTGTATTCCATACTTCTAGCAATTGGATTTCACTCAAAACTCACCAAATGACTCCTCCCACCATATTATGATGTTGCCCAAGTTTTGGGCTCGATCCGAAATCAATAGGTGTTCCAAATTGGACAATTCAAGTTCAACGGCAGTTCGTTCCTAATTGGAGTGGTTGGTGTATTCCGTACTTCTAGCGATCGGATTTCACTCAAAACTCACCAAAATGACTCCTCCCACCATATTATGATGTTGCCCAAGCTTTTGTTTCGATCCGAAATCAATAGGTGTTCCAAATTGGACAATTCAAGTTCAACGACATTTCGTTCCTAATCGGAGTGGTTGGTGTATTTCATACTTCTAGCGATTGTATTTCACTCAAAACTCACCAAATGACTCCTCCCACCATATTATGATGTTGCACAAGTTTGGGGTTCGATCCGAAATCAATAGGTGTGAGAAATTGGACAATTCAAGTTCAACGGCAGTTCATTCCTAATTGGAGTGGTTGGTGTATTCCATACTTCTAGCGATTGGATTTCATTCAAAACTCACCAAATGACTCCTCCCACCATATTATGATGTTGCCCAAGTTTTGGGCTCGATCCGAAATCAATAGGTGTTCCAAATTGGACAATTCAAGTTCAACGGCAGTTCGTTCCTAATTGGAGTGGTTGGTGTATTCCATACTTCTAGCAATTGGATTTCACTCAAAACTCACCAAATGACTCCTCCCACCGTATTACGATGTTGCACAAGTTTGGGGTTCGATCCGAAATCAATAGATGTTCCAAATTGGACAATTCAAGTTCACCGGCAGTTCGTTCCTAATTGGAGTGGTTGGTGTATTCCATACTTCTAGAGATTGGATTTCACTCAAAACTCACCGAAATGACTCCCCCCACCATATTATGATGTTGCCCAAGTTTTGGGCTCGATCCGAAATCAATAGGTGTTCGAAAATGGACAATTCAAGTTCAACGGCAGTTCGTTCCTAACTGGAGTGGTTGGTGTATTCCATACTTCTAGCGATTGGATTTCACTCAAAACTCTCCAAAATGACTCCTCCCACCATATTATAATGTTGCCCAAGTTTTGGGCTCGATCCGAAATCAATAGATGTTCGAAATTGGACAATTCAAGTTCAACGGCAGTTCGTTCCTAATTGGAGTGGTTGGTGTATTCCATACTTCTAGCGATTGGATTTGACTCAAAACTCACCAAATGACTTTTCCCACCATATTATGATGTTGCCCACGTTTTGGGCTCGATCCGAAATCAATAGGTGTTCCAAATTGGACAATTCAAGTTCAACGACAGTTCGTTCCTAATTGGAGTGGTTGGTGTATTCCATACTTCTAGTGATTGGATTTCACTCGAAACTCAACAAATGACTCCTCCCATCATATTATGATGTTGCCCAAGTTTTGGGGTTGATCCGAAATCAATAGGTGTTTCAAATTGGACAATTCAAGTTCAATGGCAGTTCGTTCCTAATTTTAGTGGTTGGTGTATTCCATACTTCTAGCGATTGGATTTCACTCAAAACTCACCAAAATGACTCCTCCCACCATATTATGATGTTGCCCAAGTTTTGGGCTCGATCCGAAATCAATAGGTGTTCCAAATTGAACAATTCATGTTCAACGGCAGTTCGTTCCTAATTGGAGTGGTTGGTGTATTCTTTACTTCTAGCGATTGGATTTCACTCAAAACTCACCAAATGACTCCTCCTACCATCTTATGATGTTGCCCAAGTTTTGGGCTCGATCCGAAATCAATAGGTGTTCCAAATTGGACAATTCAAGTTCAACGGCAGTTCGTTCCTAGTTGGAGTGGTTGGTGTATTCCATACCTCTAGCGATTGGATTTCACCCAAAACTCACCAAATGACTCCTCCCACCGTATTATGATGTTGCACAAGTTTGGGGTTCGATCCGAAATCAATAGGTGTGAGAAATTGAACAATTCAAGTTCAACGGCAGTTCGTTCCTAATTTGTGTGGTTGGTGTATTCCATACTTCTAGCGATTGGATGTCACTCAAAACTCACCAAATGACTCCTCCCACCATATTATGATGTTGCCCAAGTTTTGGGCTCGATCCGAAATCAATAGGTGTGAGAAATTGGACAATTCAAGTTCAACGGCAGTTCGTTCCTAATTGGAGTGGTTGGTGTATTCCATACTTCTAGCGATTGGATTTCACTCAAAACTCACCAAATGACTCCTCCCACAATATTATGTTGTTGCCCAAGTTTTGGGCTCGATCCGAAATCAATAGGTGTTCCAAATTGGACAATTCAAGTTCAACGGCAGTTCGTTCCTAATTGGAGTGGTTGGTGTATTCCATACTTCTAGCGATTGGATTTGACTCAAAACTCACCAAATGACTCCTCCCACCATATTATGATGTTGCCCAAGTTTTGGGCTCGATCCGAAATCAGTAGGTGTTCCAAATTGGACAATTCAAGTTCAACGGCAGTTCGTTCCTAATTGGAGTGGTTGGTGTATTCCGTACTTCTAGCGATCGGATTTCACTCAAAACTCACCAAAATGACTCCTCCCGCCATATTATGATGTTGCCCAAGCTTTTGTTTCGATCCGAAATCAATAGTTGTGAGAAATTGGACAATTTAAGTTCAATGGCAGTTCGTTTCTAATTGGAGTGGTTGGTGTATTCCATACTTCTAGCAATTGGATTTCACTCAAAACACACCAAAATGACTCCTCCCACCATATTATGATGTTGCCCAAGCTTTTGGCTCGATCCGAAATCAATAGGTGTGAGAAATTGGACAATTGAAGTTCAACGGCAGTTCGTTCCTAATTGGAGTGGTTGGTGTATTCCATACTTCTGGCGATTGGATTTCACTCAAAACTAACCAAATGACTCCTCCCACCATATTATGACGTTGCCCAAGTTTTGGGCTCGATCCGAAATCAATAGGTGTTCCAAATTGAACAATTCAAGTTCAACGGCAGTTCGTTCCTAATTGGAGTGGTTGGTGTATTCCGTACTTCTAGCGATTGGATTTCACTCAAAACTCACCAAAATGAATCGCCCACCATATTATGATGTTGCCCAAGCTTTTGTTTCGATCCGAAATCAATAGGTGTGAGAAATTGGACAATTCAAGTTCAACGGCAGTTCGTTCCTAATTGTAGTGGTTGGTGTATTCCTTACTTCTAGCAATTGGATTTCACTCAAAACTACCCAAATGACTCCTCCCACCATATTATGATGTTGCCCAAGTATTGGGCTCAATCCGAAATCAATAGGTGTTCCAAATTGGAGAATTCAAGTTCAACGGCAGTTCGTTCCTAATTGGAGTGGTTGGTGTATTCCGTACTTCTAGCGATCGGATTTCACTCAAAACTCACCAAAATGACTCCTCCCGCCATATTATGATGTTGCCCAAGCTTTTGTTTCGATCCGAAATCAATAGGTGTGAGAAATTGGACAATTTAAGTTCAATGGCAGTTCGTTTCTAATTGGAGTGGTTGGTGTATTCCATACTTCTAGCAATTGGATTTCACTCAAAACACACCAAAATGACTCCTCCCACCATATTATGATGTTGCCCAAGCTTTTGGCTCGATCCGAAATCAATAGGTGTGAGAAATTGGACAATTGAAGTTCAACGGCAGTTCGTTCCTAATTGGAGTGGTTGGTGTATTCCATACTTCTGGCGATTGGATTTCACTCAAAACTAACCAAATGACTCCTCCCACCATATTATGATGTTGCCCAAGTTTTGGGCTCGATCCGAAATCAATAGGTGTTCCGAATTGGACAATTCAAGTTCAACGGCAGTTCGTTCCTAATTGGAGTGGTTGGTGTATTCCATACTTCTAGCGATTGGATTTCACTCAAAACTCACCAAATGACTCCTCCCACCATATTATGATGTTGCCCAAGTTTTGGGCTCGATCCGAAATCAATAGGTGTTCCAAATTGAACAATTCAAGTTCAACGGCAGTTCGTTCCTGATTGGAGTGGTTGGTGTATTCCGTACTTCTAGTGATTGGATTTCACTCAAAACTCACCAAAATGACTCCTCCCACCATATTATGATGTTGCCCAAGCTTTTGTTTCGATCCGAAATCAATAGGTGTGAGAAATTGGACAATTCAAGTTCAACGGCAGTTCGTTCCTAATTGTAGTGGTTGGTGTATTCCTTACTTCTAGCAATTGGATTTCACTCAAAACTACCCAAATGACTCCTCCCACCATATTATGATGTTAGCCAAGTTTTGGGCTCGATCCGAAATCAATAGGTGTGAGAAATTGGACAATTCAAGTTCAACGGCAGTTCTTTCCTAATTGTAGTGGTTGGTGTATTCCTTACTTCTAGCGATTGGATTTCACTCAAAACTCACCAAATGACTCCTCCCACCATATTATGACGTTGCCCAAGTTTTGGTCTCGATCCGAAATCAATAGGTGTGAGAAATTGGACAATTCAAGTTCAACGGCAGTTCGTTCCAAATTGGAGTCGTTGGTGTATTCCATACTTCTGGCGATGCGATTTCACTCAAAACTCACCAAATGACTCCTCCCACCATATTATGATGTTGCCCAAGTTTTGGGCTCAATCCGAAATCAATAGGTGTTCCAAATTGGACAATTCAAGTTCAACAGCAGTTCGTTCCTAATTGGAGTGGTTCGTGTATTCCATACTTCTAGCGATTGGATTTCACTCAAAACTCACCAAATGACTCCTCCCACCGTATTACGATGTTGCACAAGTTTGGGGTTCGATCCGAAATCAATAGGTGTTCGAAATTGGACAATTCAAGTTCACCGGCAGTTCGTTCCTAATTGGAGTGGTTGGTGTATTCCGTACTTCTAGAGATTGGATTTCACTCAAAACTCACCAAAATGACTCCTCCCACCATATTATGATGTTGCCCAAGTTTTGGGCTCGATCCGAAATCAATAGGTGTTCCAAATTGGACAATTCAAGTTCAACAGCAGTTCGTTCCTAATTGGAGTGGTTCGTGTATTCCCTACTTCTAGCGATTGGATTTCACTCAAAACTCACCAAATGACTCCTCCCACCGTATTACGATGTTGCACAAGTTTGGGGTTCGATCCGAAATCAATAGGTGTTCGAAATTGGACAATTCAAGTTCAACGGCAGTTCGTTCCTAACTGGAGTGGTTGGTGTATTCCATACTTCTAGCGATTGGATTTCACTCAAAACTCCCCAAAATGACTCCTCCCACCATATTATGATGTTGCCCAAGCTTTTGTCTCGATCCGAAATCAATAGGTGTTCCAAATTGGACAATTCAAGTACAACGGCAGTTCGTTCCTAATTGGAGTGGTTGGTGTATTCCATACTTCTAGCGATTGGATTTCACTCAAAACTCACCAAATGACTCCTCCCACCATATTATGATGTTGCACAAGTTTGGGGTTCGATCCGAAATCAATAGGTGTGAGACATTGGACAATTCAAGTTCAACGGCAGTTCGTTCCTAATTGGGGTGGTCGGTGTATTCCATACTTCTAGCGATTGGATTTCACTCAAAACTCACCAAATGACTCCATCCACCATATTATGATGTTGCCCAAGTTTGGGGCTCGATCCGAAATCAATAGGTGTTCCAAATTGGACAATTCAAGTTCAACGGCAGTTCGTTCCTAATTGGAGTGGTTGGTGTATTCCATACTTCTAGAGATTGGATTTCACTCAAAACTAACCAAATGACTCCTCCCACCATATTATGACGTTGCCCAAGTTTTGGGCTCGATCCGAAATCAATAGGTGTTCCAAATTGGACAATTCAAGTTCAACGGCAGTTAATTCCTAATTGGAGTGGTTGGTGTATTCCTTACTTCTAGCGATTGGATTTCACTCAAAACTCAACGAATGACTCCTCCCACCATATTATGATGTTGCCCAAGTGTTGGGCTCGCTACGAAATCAATAGGTGTTCCAAATTGGACAATTCAAGTTCAACGGCAGTTCATTCCTAATTGGAGTGGTCGGTGTATTCCATACTTCTAGCGATTGGATTTCACTCAAAACTCACCAAATGACTCCTCCCACCATATTATGATGTTGCCCAAGTTTTGGGCTCGATCCGAAATCAATAGGTGTTCCAAATTGGACAATTCAAGTTCAACGGCAGTTCGTTCCTAATTGGAGTGGTTGGTGTATTCCTTACTTCTAGCGATTGGATTTCACTCAAAACTCACCAAATGACTCCTCCCACCAGATTATGATGTTGCCCAAGTTTTGGGCTCGCTACGAAATCAATAGGTGTTCCAAATTGGACAATTCAAGTTCAACGGCAGTTCGTTCCTAATTGGAGTGGTTGGTGTTTTACTTCTAGCGATTGGATTTCACTCAAAACTCACCAAATGACTCCTCCCACCATATTATGTTTTTGCCCAAGTTTTGGGCTCGATCCGAAATCAATAGGTGTTCCAAATTGGACAATTCAAGTTCAACGGCAGTTCGTTCCTAGTTGGAGTGGTTGGTGTATTCCATACTTCTAGCATTTGGATTTCACTCAAAACACACCAAAATGACTCCTCCCACCATATTATGATGTTGCCCAAGCTTTTGGCTCGATCTGAAATCAATAGGTGTGAGAAATTGGACAATTCAAGTTCAACGGCAGTTCGTTCCTAATTGGAGTGGTTGGTGTATTCCATACTTCTGGCGATTGGATTTCACTCAAAACTAACCAAATGACTCCTCCCACCATATTATGATGTTGCCCAAGTTTTGGGCTCGATCCGAAATCAATAGGTGTTCCAAATTGGACAATTCAAGTTCAACGGCAGTTCGTTCCTAATTGGAGTGGTTGGTGTATTCCATACTTCTAGCATTTGGATTTCACTCAAAACACACCAAAATGACTCCTCCCACCATATTATGATGTTGCCCAAGCTTTTGGCTCGATCCGAAATCAATAGGTGTTCCAAATTGGACAATTCAAGTTCAACGGCAGTTCGTTCCTAATTGGAGTGGTTGGTGTATTCCATACTTCTAGCGATTGGATTTCACTCAAAACTCACCAAATGACTCGTCCCACCATATTATGATGTTACCGAAGTTTGGGGCTCGATCCGAAATCAATAGGTGTTCCAAATTGGACAATTCAAGTTCAACGGCAATTCGTTCCTAATTGGAGTGGTTGGTGTATTCCACACTTCTAGCGATTGGATTTCACTCAAAACTCACCAAATGACTCCTCCCACCGTATTACGATGTTGCACAAGTTTGGGGTTCGATGCGAAATCAATAGGTGTTCCAAATTGGACAATTCAAGTTCAACGGCAGTTCGTTCCTAATTGGAGTGGTTGGTGTATTCCTTACTTCTACCGATTGGATTTCACTCAAAACTCAAGAAATGACTCCTCCCACCATATTATGATGTTGCCCAAGTTTTGGGCTCGATCCGAAATCAATAGGTGTTCCAAATTGGACAATTCAAGTTCAACTGCAGTTCGTTCCTAATTGGAGTGGTTGGTGTACTCCATACTTCTAGCGATTGGATTTCGCTCAAAACTCTCCAAAATGACTCCTCCCACCATATTATGATTTTGCCCAGGTTTTGGGCTCGATCCGAAATCAATAGGTGTTCCAAATTGGACAATTCAAGTTCAACGGCAGTTCGTTCCTAATTGGAGTGGTTGGTGTATTCCATACTTCTAGCGATTGGATTTCACTCAAAACTCACCAAATGACTCCTCCCACCATATTATGATGTTGCACAAGTTTGGGGTTCGATCCGAAATCAATAGGTGTGAGAAATTGGACAATTAAAGTTCAACGGCAGTTCGTTCCTAATTGGAGTGGTCGGTGTATTCCATACTTCTAGCGATTGGATTTCACTCAAAACTTACCAAATGACTCTTCCCACCATATTATGACGTTGCCCAAGTTTTGGGTTCGATCCGAAATCAATAGGTGTTCCAAATTGGACAATTCAAGTTCAACGGCAGTTCATTCCTAATTGGAGTGGTTGGTGTATTCCTTACTTCTAGCGATTGGATTTCACTCAAAACTCTCCGAAATGACTCCTCCCACCATATTATGATTTTGCCCAAGTTTTGGGCTCGATCCGAAATCAATAGGTGTTCGAAATTGGACAATTCAAGTTCAACGGCAGTTCGTTCCTAATTGGAGTGGTTGGCGTATTCCATACTTCTAGCGATTGGATTTTACTGAAAACTCGCCAAAATGACTCCTCCCAACATATTATGATGTTGCCCAAGCTTTTGGCTCGATCCGAAATCAATATGTGTTCCAAATTGAACAATTCAATTTCAACGGCAGTTCGTTCCTAATTGGAGTGGTTGGTGTATTCCTTACTTCTAGCGATTGGATTTCACTCAAAACTCACCAAATGACTCCTCCCACCAGATTATGATGTTGCCCAAGTTTTGGGCTCGCTACGAAATCAATAGGTGTTCCAAATTGGACAATTCAAGTTCAACGGCAGTCCGTTCCTAATTGGAGTGGTTGGTGTTTTACTTCTAGCGATTGGATTTCACTCAAAACTCACAAAATGACTCCTCCCACCATATTATGTTTTTGCCCAAGTTTTGGGCTCGATCCGAAATCAATAGGTGTTCCAAATTGGACAATTCAAGTTCAACGGCAGTTCGTTTCTAATTGGAGTGGTTGGTGTATTCCATACTTCTAGCATTTGGATTTCACTCAAAACACACCAAAATGACGCCTCCCACCATATTATGATGTTGCCCAAGCTTTTGGCTCGATCTGAAATCAATAGGTGTGAGAAATTGGACAATTCAAGTTCAACGGCAGTTCGTTCCTAATTGGAGTGGTTAGTGTATTCCATACTTCTGGCGATTGGATTTCACTCAAAACTAACCAAATGACTCCTCCCACCATATTATGATGTTGCCCAAGTTTTAGGCTCGATCCGAAATCAATAGGTGTTCCAAATTGGACAATTCAAGTTCAACGGCAGTTCGTTCCTAATTCGAGTGGTTGGTGTATTCCATACTTCTAGCATTTGGATTTCACTCAAAACACACCAAAATGACTCCTCCCACCATATTATGATGTTGCCCAAGCTTTTGGCTCGATCCGAAATCAATAGGTGTTCCAAATTGGACAATTCAAGTTCAACGGCAGTTCGTTCCTAATTGGAGTGGTTGGTGTATTACATACTTCTAGCGATTGGATTTCACTCAAAACTCACCAAATGACTCGTCCCACCATATTATGATGTTGCACAAGTTTGGGGTTCGATCCGAAATCAATAGGTGTGAGAAATCGGACAATTCAAGTTCAACGGCAGTTCGTTCCTAATTGGAGTGGTCGGTGTATTCCATACTTCTAGCGATTGGATTTCACTCAAAACACACCAAATGACTCCATCCACCATATTATGATGTTGCCCAAGTTTGGGGTTCGATCCGAAATCAATAGGTGTTCCAAATTGGACAATTCAAGTTCAACGGCAGTTCGTTCCTAATTGGAGTGGTTGGTGTATTCCACACTTCTAGCGATTGGATTTCACTCAAAACTCACCAAATGACTCCTCCCAACGTATTACGATGTTGCACAAGTTTGGGGTTCGATCCGAAATCAATAGGTGTTCCAAATTGGACAATTCAAGTTCAACAGCAGTTCGTTCCTAATTTGAGTGGTTGGTGTATTCCTTACTTCTACCGATTGGATTTCACTCAAAACTCAACAAATGACTCCTCCCACCATATTATGATGTTGCCCAAGTTTTGGGCTCGATCCGAAATCATTAGGTGTTCCAAATTGGACAATTCAAGTTCAACGGCAGTTCGTTCCTAATTGGAGTGGTTGGTGTATTCCATACTTCTAGCGATTGGATTTCGCTCAAAACTCTCCAAAATGACTCCTCCCACCATATTATGATGTTGCCCAAGTTTTGGGCTCGATCCGAAATCAATAGGTGTTCCAAATTGGACAATTCAAGTTCAACGGCAGTTCGTTCCTAATTGGAGTGGTTGGTGTATTCCACACTTCTAGCGATTGGATTTCACTCAAAACTCACCAAATGACTATTCCCACCATATTATGTTGTTGCCCAAGTTTTGGGCTCTATCCGAAATGAATAGGTGTTCCAAATTGGACAATTCAAGTTCAACGGCAGTTCGTTCCTAATTGGAGTGGTTGGTGTATTCCATACTTCTAGCGATTGGATTTCACTCAAAACTAACCAAATGACTCCTCCCACCATATTATGACGTTGCCCAAGTTTTGGGCTCGATCCGAAATCAATAGGTGTTCCAAATTGGACAATTCAAGTTCAACGGCAGTTCGTTCCTAATTGGAGTGGTTGGTGTATTCCTTGCTTCTAGCGATTGGATTTCACTCAAAACTCAACAAATGACTCCTCCAACCATATTATGATGTTGCCCAAGTTTTGGGCTCGATCCGAATTCAATAGGTGTTCCAAATTGGACAATTCAAGTTCAACGGCATTTCGTTCCTAATTAGAGTGGTTGGTGTATTCCACACTTCTAGCGATTGGATTTCACTCAAAACTCACCAAATGACTCCTCCCACCATATTATGATGTTACCCAAGTTTTGGGCTCGATCCGAAATCAATAGGTGTTCCAAATCGGACAATTCAAGTTCAACGGCAGTTCGTTCCTAATTGGAGTGGTTGGTGTTTTACTTCTAGCGATTGGATTTCACTCAAAACTCACAAAATGACTCCTCCCACCATATTATGTTGTTGCCCAAGTTTTGGGCTCGATCCGAAATCAATAGGTGTTCCAAATTGGACAATTCAAGTTCAACGGCAGTTCGTTTCTAATTGGAGTGGTTGGTGTATTCCATACTTCTAGCATTTGGATTTCACTCAAAACACACCAAAATGACTCCTCCCACCATATTATGATGTTGCCCAAGCTTTTGGCTCGATCCGAAATCAATAGGTGTTCCAAATTGAACAATTCAAGTTCAACGGCAGTTCGTTCCTAATTGGAGTGGTTGGTGTATTCCATACTTCTAGCGATTGGATTTCGCTCAAAACTCTCCAAAATGACTCCTCCCACCATATTATGATGTTGCCCAAGTTTTGGGCTCGATCTGAAATCAATAGATGTTCCAAATTGGACAATTCAAGTTCAACGGCAGTTCGTTCCTAATTGGAGTGGTTGGTGTATTCCATACTTCTAGCGATTGGATTTCACTCAAAACTCACCAAATGACTCCTCCCACCATATTATGATGTTGCCCAAGTTTTGGGCTCGATCCGAATTCAATAGGTGTTCCAAATTGGACAATTCAAGTTCAACGGCATTTCGTTCCTAATTAGAGTGGTTGGTGTATTCCATACTTCTAGCGATTGGATTTCACTCAAAACTCACCAAATGACTCCTCCCACCATATTATGATGTTACCCAAGTTTTGGGCTCGATCCGAAATCAATAGGTGTTCCAAATCGGACAATTCAAGTTCAACGGCAGTTCGTTCCTAATTGGAGTGGTTGGTGTATTCCATACTTCTAGCGATTGGATTTCACACAAAACTCTCCAAAATGACTCCTCCCACCATATTATGATTTTGCCCAAGTTTTGGGCTCGATCCGAAATCAATAGGTGTTCGAAATTGGACAATTCAAGTTCAACGGCAGTTCGTTCCTAATTGGAGTGGTTGGTGTATTCCATACTTCTAGCGATTGGATTTCACTCAAAACTCTCCAAAATGACTCCTCCCACCATATTATGATTTTGCCCAAGTTTTGGGCTCGATCCGAAATCAATAGGTGTTCGAAATTGGACAATTCAAGTTCAACGGCAGTTCGTTCCTAATTGGAGTTGTTGGCGTATTCCATACTTCTAGCGATTGGATTTTACTGAAAACTCGCCAAAATGACTCCTCCCACCATATTATGATGTTGCCCAAGTTTTGGGCTCGATCCGAAATCAATAGGTGTTCCAAATCGGACAATTCATGTTCAACGGCAGTTCGTTCCTAATTGGAGTGGTTGGTGTTTTCCATACTTCTAGCGATTGGATTTCACTCAAAACTCTCCAAAATGACTCCTCCCACCATATTATGATTTTGCCCAAGTTTTGGGCTCGATCCGAAATCAATAGGTGTTCGAAATTTTTACAATTCAAGTTCAACGGCAGTTCGTTCCTAATTGGAGTGGTTGGCGTATTCCATACTTCTAGCGATTGGATTTTACTGAAAACTCGCCAAAATGACTCCTCCCACCATATTATGATGTTGCGAAAGCTTTTGGCTCGATCCGAAATCAATAGGTGCTCCAAATTGAACAATTCAAGTTGAACGGCAGTTCGTTCCTAATTGGAGTGGTTGGTGTATTCCTTACTTCTAGCGATTGGATTTCACTCAAAACTCACCAAATGACTCCTCCCACCATATTATGATGTTGCCCAAGTTTTGGGCTCGCTACGAAATCAATAGGTGTTCCAAATTGGACAATTCAAGTTCAATGGCAGTTCGTTCCTAATTGGAGTGGTGGGTGTATTCCATACTTCTGGCGATTGGTTTTCACTCAAAACTAACCAAATGACTCCTCCCACCATATTATGATGTTGCCCAAGTTTTGGGCTCAATCCGAAATCAATAGGTGTTCCAAATTGGTCAATTCAAGTTCAACGGCAGTTCGTTCCTAATTGGAGTGGTTGGTGTATTCCATACTTCTAGCGATTGGATTTCACTCAAAACTCACCAAATGACTCCTCCCACCATATTATGTTCTTGCCCAAGTTTTGGGCTCGATCCGAAATCAATAGGTGTTCCAAATTGGACAATTCAAGTTCAACGGCATTTCGTTCCTAATTGGATTGGTTGGTGTATTCCATACTTCTAGCGATTGAATTTCACTCAAAACTCACCAAATGACTCCTCCCACCATATTATGATGTTGCCCAAGTTTTGGGCTCGATCAGAAATCAATACGTGTGAGAAATTGGACAATTCAAGTTCAACGGCAGTTCGTTCCTAATTGGAGTGGTTGGTGTATTCCATACTTCTAGCATTTGGGTTTCACTCAAACTCACCAAGTGACTCCTCCCACCATATTATGATGTTGCCCAAGTTTTGGGCTCGATCCGAAATCAATAGGTGTTCTAAATTCGACAATTCAAGTTCAACGGCAGTTCGTTCCTAATTGGAGCGGTCGGTGTATTCGATACTTCTAGCGATTGGATTTCACCCACAACTCACCAAATGAGTCCTCCCACCGTATTATGATGTTGCACAAGTTTGGGGTTCGATCCGAAATCAATAGGTGTTCCAAATTGGACAATTGAAGTTCAACGGCAGTTCCTTCCTAATTGGGGTGGTTGGTGTATTCCATACTTCTAGCGATTGGATTTCGCTCAAAACTCTCCAAAATGACTCCTCCCACCATATTATGATGTTGCCCAAGTTTTGGGCTCGATCAGAAATCAATACGTGTGAGAAATTGGACAATTCAAGTTCAACGGCAGTTCGTTCCTAATTGGAGTGGTTGGTGTATTCCATACTTCTAGCATTTGGATTTCACTCAAAACACACCAAAATGACTCCTCCCACCATATTATGATGTTGCCCAAGCTTTTGGCTCGATCCGAAATCAATAGGTGTGAGAAATTGGACAATTCAAGTTCAACGGCAGTTCGTTCCTAATTGGAGTGGTTGGTGTATTCCATACTTCTAGCGATTGGATTTCACTCAAAACTCACCAAATGACTCCTCCTACCATATTATGATGTTGCCCAAGTTCTGGGCTCGATCCGAAATCAATAGGTGTTCCAAATTGGACAATTCAAGTTCAACGGCAGTTCGTTCCTAGTTGGAGTGGTTGGTGTATTCCATACTTCTAGCGATTGGATTTCACCCAAAACTCACCAAATGACTCCTCCCACTGTATTATGCTGTTGCACAAGTTTGGGGTTCGCCCCGAAATCAATAGGTGTGAGAAATTGGACAATTCAAGTTCAACGGCAGTTCGTTCCTAATTGGAGTGGTTGGTGTATTCCATACTTCTAGCGATTGGATTTCACTCAAACTCACCAAATGACTCCTCCAGCCATATTATGATGTTGCCCAAGTTTTGGGCTCGATCCGAAATCAATAGGTGTTCCAAATTGGACAATTCAAGTTCAACGGCAGTTCGTTCCTAATTGGAGTGGTTGGTGTATTCCATACTTCTAGCGATTGGATTTCACTCAAAACTCACCAAATGACTCCTCCGACCATATTATGATGTTGCCAAAGTTTTGGGCTCGATCCGAAATCAATAGGTGTGAGAAATTGGACAATTCAAGTTCAACGGCAGTTCCTTCCTAATTGGGGTGGTTGGTGTATTCCATACTTCTAGCGATTGGATTTCACTCAAAACTCACCAAATGACTCCTCCCACCATATTATGATGTTGCCCAAGTTTTGGGCTCTATCCGAAATCAATAGGTGTTCCAAATTGGACAATTCAAGTTCAACGGCAGTTCGATCCTAATTGGAGTGGTTGGTGTATTCCATACTTCTAGCGATTGGATTTCACTCAAAACTCACCAAAATGACTCCTCCCACCATATTATGTTGTTGCCCAAGCTTTTGGCTCGATCCGAAATCAATAGGTGTGAGAAATTGGACAATTCAAGTTCAACGGCAGTTCGTTCCTATTTGGAGTGGTTGGTGTATTCCATACTTCTAGCGATTGGATTTCACTCAAAACTAACCAAATGACTCCTCCCACCATATTATGATGTTGCCCAGGTTTTGGGCTCGATCCGAAATCAATAGGTGTTCCAAATTGGACAATTCAAGTTCAACGGCAGTTCGTTCCTAATTGGAGTGGTTGGTGTATCCCATACTTCTAGCGATTGGATTTCACTCAAAACTCACCAAAATGAATCCTCCCACCATATTATGATGTTGCCCAAGCTTTTGGCTCAATCCGAAATCAATAGGTGTGAGAAATTGGACAATTCAAGTTCAACGGCACTTCGTTCCTAATTGGAGTGGTTGGTGTATTCCATACTTCTAGCGATTGGATTTCACTCAAAACTAACCAAATGACTCCTCCCACCATATTATGATGTTGCCCAAGTTTTGGGCTCGATCCGAAATTCATAGGTGTTCCAAATTGGACAATTGAAGTTCAACGGCAGTTCGTTCCTAATTGGAGTGGTTGGTGTATTCCATACTTCTAGCGATTGGATTTCACTCAAAACTCACCAAATGACTCCTCCCACCATATTATGTTCTTGCCCAAGTTTTGGGCTCGATCCGAAATCAATAGGTGTTCCAAATTGGACAATTCAAGTTCAACGGCATTTCGTTCCTAATTGGATTGGTTGGTGTATTCCATACTTCTAGCGATTGAATTTCACTCAAAACTCACCAAATGACTCCTCCCACCATATTATGATGTTGCCCAAGTTTTGGGCTCGATCAGAAATCAATACGTGTGAGAAATTGGACAATTCAAGTTCAACGGTAGTTCGTTCCTAATTGGAGTGGTTGGTGTATTCCATACTTCGAGCATTTGGGTTTCACTCAAACTCACCAAGTGACTCCTCCCACCATATTATGATGTTGCCCAAGTTTTGGGCTCGATCCGAAATCAATAGGTGTTCTAAATTGGACAATTCAAGTTCAACGGCAGTTCGTTCCTAATTGGAGCGGTCGGTGTATTCGATACTTCTAGCGATTGGATTTCACCCACAACTCACCAAATGAGTCCTCCCACCGTATTATGATGTTGCACAAGTTTGGGGTTCGATCCGAAATCAATAGGTGTTCCGAATTGGACAATTCAAGTTCAACGGCAGTTCGTTCCTAATTGGAGTGGTTGTTTTATCCCATACTTCTAGCGATTGGATTTCACTTAAAACTCACCAAATGACTCCTCCCACCATATTATGATGTTGCCCAAGTTTTGGGCTCGATCCGAAATCAATAGGTGTGAGAAATTGGACAATTCAAGTTCAACGGCAGTTCGTTCCTAATTGGAGGTGTATTCCATACTTCTAGCGATTGGATTTCACTCAAAACTCACCAAATGACTCCTCCCACCATATTATGATGTTGCCCAAGTTTTGGGCTCGATCCGAAATCAATAGGTGTTCCAAATTGGACAATTCAAGTTCAACGGCAGTTCGTTCCTAATTGGAGTGGTTGGTGTATTCCATACTTCTAGCAATTGGATTTCACCCAAAACTCACCAAATAACTCCTCCCACCGTAGTATGATGTTGCCCAAGTTTGGGGTTCGATCCGAAATCAGTACGCGTGAGAATTTGGACAATTCAATTTCAACGGCAGTTCGTTCCTAATTGGAGTGGTTGGTGTATTCCATACGTCTAGCGATTGGATTTCACTCAAAACTAACCAAATGACTCCTCCCACCATATTATGATGTTGCCCAGGTTTTGGGCTCGATCCGAAATCAATAGGTGTTCCAAATTGGACAATTCAAGTTCAACGGCAGTTCGTTCCTAATTGGAGTGGTTGGTGTATCCCATACTTCTAGCGATTGGATTTCACTCAAAACTCACCAAAATGAATCCTCCCACCATATTATGATGTTGCCCAAGCTTTTGGCTCAATCCGAAATCAATAGGTGTGAGAAATTGGACAATTCAAGTTCAACGGCACTTCGTTCCTAATTGGAGTGGTTGGTGTATTCCATACTTCTAGCGATTGGATTTCACTCAAAACTAACCAAATGACTCCTCCCACCATATTATGATGTTGCCCAAGTTTTGGGCTCGATCCGAAATTCATAGGTGTTCCAAATTGGACAATTGAAGTTCAACGGCAGTTCGTTCCTAATTGGAGTGGTTGGTGTATTCCATACTTCTAGCGATTGGATTTCACTCAAAACTCACCAAATGACTCCTCCCACCATATTATGTTCTTGCCCAAGTTTTGGGCTCGATCCGAAATCAATAGGTGTTCCAAATTGGACAATTCAAGTTCAACGGCATTTCGTTCGTAATTGGATTGGTTGGTGTATTCCATACTTCTAGCGATTGAATTTCACTCAAAACTCACCAAATGACTCCTCCCACCATATTATGATGTTGCCCAAGTTTTGGGCTCGATCAGAAATCAATACGTGTGTGAAATTGGACAATTCAAGTTCAACGGCAGTTCGTTCCTAATTGGAGTGGTTGGTGTATTCCATACTTCTAGCGATTGGATTGCATTCAAAACTCACCAAATGACTCCTCCCACCATATTATGATCTTGCCCAACTTTTGGGCTTGATCCTAAATCAATAGGTGTGAGAAATTGGACAATTCAAGTTCAACGGCAGTTCGTTCCTAATTGGAGTGGTTGGTGTATTCCATACTTCTAGCGATTGGATTTCACTCAAAACTCACCAAATGACTCCTCCCACCATATTATGTTGTTGCCCAAGTTTTGGGCTCTATCCGAAATCAATAGGTGTTCCAAATTGAACAATTCAAGTTCAACGGCAGTTCGTTCCTAATTGGAGTGGTTGGTGTATTCCATACTTCTAGCGATTGGATAGCACTCAAAACTCATCAAATGACTCCTCCCACCATATTATGATTGTGCCCAAGTTTTGGGCTCGATCCGAAATCAATAGGTGTTCCAAATTGGACAATTCAAGTTCAACGGCAGTTCGTTCCTAATTGGAGTGGTTGGTGTATTCCATACTTCTAGCGATTGGATTTCACTCAAAACTCACCAAATGACTCCTCCGACCATATTATGATGTTGCCCAAGTTTTGGGCTCGATCCGAAATCAGTACGCGTGAGAAATTGGACAATTCAATTTCAACGGCAGTTCGTTCCTAATTGGAGTGGTTGGTGTATTCCATACGTCTAGCGATTGGATTTCACTCATAACTCACCAAATGACTCCTCCCACCATATTATGATGTTGCCCAAGTTTTGGGCTCGATCCGAAATCAATAGGTGTGAGAAATTGGACAATTCAAGTTCAACGGCAGTTCGTTCCTAATTGGAGTGGTTGGCGTATTCCATACTTCTTGGGATTGGATTTCACTCAAAACTCACCAAATGACTCCTCCCACCATATTATCATGTTGCCCAAGTTTTGGGCTCGATCCGAAATCAATTGGTGTGGGAAATTGGACAATTCAAGTTCAACGGCAGTTCGTTCCTAATTGGAATGGTTGGTGTATTCCATACTTCTAGCGATTGGATTTCACTCAAAACTCACCAAATGACTCCTCCCACCATATTATGATGTTGCCCAAGTTTTGGGCTCGATCCGAAATCAATAGGTGTGAGAAATTGGACAATTCAAGTTCAACGGCAGTTCGTTCCTAATTGGAATGGTTGGTGTATTCCATACTTCTAGTGATTGGATTTCACTCAAAACTCACCAAATGACTCCTCCCACCATATTATGATGTTGCCCAAGTTTTGGGCTCGATCCGAAATCAATAGGTGCGAGAAATTGGACAATTCAAGTTCAACGGCAGTTCGTTCCCAATTGGAGTGGTTAGTGTATTCCATACTTCAAGCCTTTGGATTTCACTCAAAACTCACCAAATGACTCCTCCCACCATATTATGATGTTGCCCAAGTTTTGGGCTCGATCCGAAATCAATAGGTGTTCAAAATTGGACAATTCAAGTTCAACGGCAGTTCGTTCCTAATTGTAGTGGTTGGTGTATTCCATACTTCTAGCGATTGGATTTCACTCAAAACTCACCAAATGACTCCTCCCACCATATTATGATGTTGCCCAAGTTTGGGGTTCGATCCGAAATCAAAAGGTTCGGGAAATTGGACAATTCAAGTTCAACGGCAGTTCGTTCCTAATTGGAGTGGTTGGTGTATTCCATACTTCTAGCGATTGGATTTCAGTCAAAACTCACCAAATGACAACTCCCACCATATTATGATGTTGCCCAAGTTTGGGGTTCGATCCGAAATCAATAGGTGCGGGAAACTGGACAATTCAAGTTCAACGGCAGTTCGTTCCTAATTGGAGTGGTTGGTGTATTCCATACTTCTAGCGATTGGATTGCATTCAAAACTCACCAAATGACTCCTCCCACCATATTATGATCTTTCCCAAGTTTTGGGCTTGATCCTAAATCAATAGGTGTTCAAAATTGGACAATTCAAGTTCAACGGCAGTTCGTTCCTAATTGGAGTGGTTGGTGTATTCCATACTTCTAGCGATTGGATTTCACTCAAAACTCACCAAATGACTCCTCCCACCATATTATGATGTTGCACAAGTTTTGGGCTCGATCCGAAATCAATAGGTGTGAGAAATTGGACAATTCAAGTTCAACGGCAGTTCGTTCCTAATTGGAGTGGTTGGTGTATTCCATACTTCTAGCGATTGGATTTCACTCAAAACTCACCAAATGACTCCTCCCACCATATTATGTTGTTGCCCAAGTTTTGGGCTCTATCCGAAATCAATAGGTGTTCCAAATTGAACAATTCAAGTTCAACGGCAGTTCGTTCCTAATTGGAGTGGTTGGTGTATTCCATACTTCTAGCGATTGGATAGCACTCAAAACTCATCAAATGACTCCTCCCACCATATTATGATTGTGCCCAAGTTTTGGGCTCGATCCGAAATCAATAGGTGTTCCAAATTGGACAATTCAAGTTCAACGGCAGTTCGTTCCTAATTGGAGTGGTTGGTGTATTCCATACTTCTAGCGATTGGATTTCACTCAAAACTCACCAAATGACTCCTCCCACCATATTATGATGTTGCCCAAGTTTTGGGCTCGATCCGAAATCAGTACGCGTGAGAAATTGGACAATTCAATTTCAACGGCAGTTCGTTCCTAATTGGAGTGGTTGGTGTAATCCATACTTCTAGCGATTGGATTTTACTCATAACTCACCAAATGACTCCTCCCACCATATTATGTTGTTGCCCAAGTTTTGGGCTCGATCCGAAATCAATAGGTGTGAGAAATTGGACAATTCAAGTTCAACGGCATTTCGTTCCTAATTGGAGTGGTTGGCGTATTCCATACTTCTTGGGATTGGATTTCACTCAAAACTCACCAAATGACTCCTCCCACCATATTATGATGTTGCCCAAGTTTTGGGCTCGATCCGAAATCAATAGGTGCGAGAAATTGGACAATTCAAGTTCAACGGCAGTTCGTTCCCAATTGGAGTGGGTAGTGTATTCCATACTTCTAACCATTGGATTTCACTCAAAACTCACCAAATGACTCCTCCCACCATATTATGATGTTGCCCAAGTTTGGGGTTCGATCCGAAATCAATAGGTTCGAGAAATTGGACAATTCAAGTTCAACGGCAGTTCGTTCCTAATTGGAGTGGTTGGTGTATTCCATACTTCTAGCGATTGGATTTCAGTCAAAACTCACCAAATGACTCCTCCCACCATATTATGATGTTGCCCAAGTTTGGGGTTCGATCCGAAATCAATAGGTTCGGGAAATTGGACAATTCAAGTTCAACGGCATGTCGTTCCTAATTGGAGTGGTTGGTGTATTCCATACTTCTAGCGATTGGATTTCAGTCAAAACTCACCAAATGACTCCTCCCACCATATTTTGATATTGCCCAAGTTTGGGGTTCGATCCGAAATCAATAGGTGCGGGAAAATGGACAATTCAAGTTCAACGGCAGTTCGTTCCTAATTGGAGTGGTTGGTGTATTCCATACTTCTAGCGATTGGATTTCACACAAAACTCACCAAATGACTCCTCCCACCATATTATGATGTTGCCCAAGTTTTGGGCTCGATCCGAAATCAATAGCTGCGAGAAATTGGACAATTCAAGTTCAACGGCAGTTCGTTCCCAATTGGAGTGGTTAGTGTTTTCCATACTTCTAGCCATTGGATTTCACTCAAAACTCACCAAATGACTCCTCCCACCATATTATGATGTTGCCCAAGTTTTGGGCTCGATCCGAAATCAATAGGTGTGAGAAATTGGACAATTCAAGTTCAACGGCAGTTCGTTCCTAATTGAAGTGGTTGGTGTATTCCATACTTCTAGCCGTTGGATTTCACTCAAAACTCACCAAATGACTCCTCCCACCATATTATGATGTTGCCCAAGTTTGGGGTTCGATCCGAAATCAATAGGTTCGGGAAATTGGACAATTCAAGTTCAACGGCAGTTCGTTCCTAATTGGAGTGGTTGGTGTATTCCATACTTCTAGCGATTGGATTTCAGTCAAAACTCACCAAATGAGTCCTCCCACCATATTATGATGTTGCCCAAATTTGGGGTTCGATCCGAAATCAATAGGTGCGGGAAATTGGACAATTCAAGTTCAACGGCAGTTCGTTCCTAATTGGAGTGGTTGGTGTATTCCATACTTCTAGCGATTGGATTGCATTCAGAACTCACCAAATGACTCCTCCCACCATATTATGATTTTGCCAAAGTTTTGGGCTCGATCCGAAATCAATAGGTGTTCCAAATTGGACAATTCAAGTTCAACGGCAGTTCATTCCTAATTGGAGTGGTTGGTGTATTCCATACTTCTAGCGATTGGATTTCACTCAAAACTCACCAAATGACTCCTCCCACCATATTATGATGTTGCCCAAGTTTTGGGCTCGATCCGAAATCAATAGGTGTGAGAAATTGGACAATTCAAGTTCAACGGCAGTTCGTTCCTAATTGAAGTGGTTGGTGTATTCCATACTTCTAGCCGTTGGATTTCACTCAAAACTCACCAAATGACTCCTCCCACCATATTATGATGTTGCCCAAGTTTGGGGTTCGATCCGAAATCAATAGATGCGGGAAATTGGACAATTCAAGTTCAACGGCAGTTCGTTCCTAATTGGAGTGGTTGGTGTATTCCATACTTCTAGCGATTGGATTTCACTCAAAACTCACCAAATGACTCCTCAAACCATATTATGATGTTCCCCAAGTTTGGGGCTCGATCCGAAATCAATAGGTGTGAGAAATTGGACAATTCAAGTTCAACGGCAGTTCGTTCCTAATTGGAGTGGTTGGTGTATTCCATACTTCTAACGATTGGATTTTACTCAAAACTCACCAAATGACTCCTCCCACCATATTATGATGTTGCCCAAGTTTTGGGCTCGATCCGAAATCAATAGGTGTTCCAAATTGGACAATTCAAGTTCAACGGGAGTTCTTTCCGAATTGGAGTGGTTGGTGTATTCCATACTTCTAGCGATTGGATTTCACTCAAAACTCAGCAAATGACTCATCCCACCATATTATGATGTTGCCGAAGTTTTGGGCTCGATTCGAAATCAATAGGTGTTCCAAATTGGACAATTCAAGTTCAACGGCAGTTCGTTCCTAATTGGAGTGGTTGGTGTATTCCATACTTCTAGCGATTGGATTTCACTCAAAACTCACCAAATGAGTCCTCTCACCATATTATGATGTTGCCCAAGTTTTGGGCTCGATCCGAAATCAATACGTGTTCCAAATTGGACAATTCAAGTTCAACGGCAGTTCATTCCTAATTGGAGTGGTTGGTGTATTCCGTACTTCTAGCGATTGGATTTCCCTCAAAACTCACCAAATGACTCCTCCCACCATATTATGATGTTGCCCAAGTTTTGGGCTCGATCCGAAATCAATACGTGTTCCAAATTGGAAAATTCAAGTATAACGGCAGTTCGTTCCTAACTGGAGTGGTTGGTGTATTCCATACATCTAGCGATTGGATTTCACTCAAAACTCACCAAATGACTCCTCCCACCATATTATGATGTTGCACAAGTTTTGGGCTCGATCCGAAATCAATGGGTGTTCCAAATTGGACAATTCAAGTTCAACGGCAGTTCGTTCCTAATTGGAGTGGTTGGTGTATTCCATACTTCTAGCGATTGGATTTCACTCAAAACTCAACAAATGACTCCTTCCACCATATTATGATGTTGCCCAAGTTTTGGGCTCGATCAGAAATCAATACGTGTGAGAAATTGGATAATTCAATTTCAACGGCAGTTCGTTCCTAATTGGAGTGGTTGGTGTATTCCATACTTCTAGCGATTGGATTTCCCTCAAAACTCACCAAATGACTCCTCCCACCATATTATGATGTTGCCAAAGGTTTGGGTTCGATCCGAATTCGATAGGTGTGAGAAATTGGTCAATTCAATTTCAACGACAGTTCTTTCCTAATTGGAGTGGTTGGTGTATTCCATACTTCTAGCGATTGGATTTCACACAAAACTCACCAAATGACTCCTCCCACCATATTATGATGTTGCCCAAGTTTTGGGCTCGATCCGAAATCAATAGCTGCGAGAAATTGGACAATTCAAGTTCAACGGCAGTTCGTTCCCAATTGGAGTGGTTAGTGTTTTCCATACTTCTAGCCATTGGATTTCACTCAAAACTCACCAAATGACTCCTCCCACCATATTATGATGTTGCCCAAGTTTTGGGCTCGATCCGAAATCAATAGGTGTGAGAAATTGGACAATTCAAGTTCAACGGCAGTTCGTTCCTAATTGAAGTGGTTGGTGTATTCCATACTTCTAGCCGTTGGATTTCACTCAAAACTCACCAAATGACTCCTCCCACCATATTATGATGTTGCCCAAGTTTGGGGTTCGATCCGAAATCAATAGGTTCGGGAAATTGGACAATTCAAGTTCAACGGCAGTTCGTTCCTAATTGGAGTGGTTGGTGTATTCCATACTTCTAGCGATTGGATTTCAGTCAAAACTCACCAAATGACTCCTCCCACCATATTATGATGTTGCCCAAATTTGGGGTTCGATCCGAAATCAATAGGTGCGGGAAATTGGACAATTCAAGTTCAACGGCAGTTCGTTCCTAATTGGAGTGGTTGGTGTATTCCATACTTCTAGCGATTGGATTGCATTCAGAACTCACCAAATGACTCCTCCCACCATATTATGATTTTGCCAAAGTTTTGGGCTCGATCCGAAATCAATAGGTGTTCCAAATTGGACAATTCAAGTTCAACGGCAGTTCATTCCTAATTGGAGTGGTTGGTGTATTCCATACTTCTAGCGATTGGATTTCACTCAAAACTCACCAAATGACTCCTCCCACCATATTATGATGTTGCCCAAGTTTTGGGCTCGATCCGAAATCAATAGGTGTGAGAAATTGGACAATTCAAGTTCAACGGCAGTTCGTTCCTAATTGAAGTGGTTGGTGTATTCCATACTTCTAGCCGTTGGATTTCACTCAAAACTCACCAAATGACTCCTCCCACCATATTATGATGTTGCCCAAGTTTGGGGTTCGATCCGAAATCAATAGATGCGGGAAATTGGACAATTCAAGTTCAACGGCAGTTCGTTCCTAATTGGAGTGGTTGGTGTATTCCATGCTTCTAGCGATTGGATTTCACTCAAAACTCACCAAATGACTCCTCAAACCATATTATGATGTTCCCCAAGTTTGGGGCTCGATCCGAAATCAATAGGTGTGAGAAATTGGACAATTCAAGTTCAACGGCAGTTCGTTCCTAATTGGAGTGGTTGGTGTATTCCATACATCTAACGATTGGATTTTACTCAAAACTCACCAAATGACTCCTCCCACCATATTATGATGTTGCCCAAGTTTTGGGCTCGATCCGAAATCAATAGGTGTTCCAAATTGGACAATTCAAGTTCAACGGGAGTTCTTTCCGAATTGGAGTGGTTGGTGTATTCCATACTTCTAGCGATTGGATTTCACTCAAAACTCAGCAAATGACTCATCCCACCATATTATGATGTTGCCGAAGTTTTGGGCTCGATTCGAAATCAATAGGTGTTCCAAATTGGACAATTCAAGTTCAACGGCAGTTCGTTCCTAATTGGAGTGGTTGGTGTATTCCATACTTCTAGCGATTGGATTTCACTCAAAACTCACCAAATGAGTCCTCTCACCATATTATGATGTTGCCCAAGTTTTGGGCTCGATCCGAAATCAATACGTGTTCCAAATTGGACAATTCAAGTTCAACGGCAGTTCATTCCTAATTGGAGTGGTTGGTGTATTCCGTACTTCTAGCGATTGGATTTCCCTCAAAACTCACCAAATGACTCCTCCCACCATATTATGATGTTGCCCAAGTTTTGGGCTCGATCCGAAATCAATACGTGTTCCAAATTGGAAAATTCAAGTATAACGGCAGTTCGTTCCTAACTGGAGTGGTTGGTGTATTCCATACATCTAGCGATTGGATTTCACTCAAAACTCACCAAATGACTCCTCCCACCATATTATGATGTTGCACAAGTTTTGGGCTCGATCCGAAATCAATGGGTGTTCCAAATTGGACAATTCAAGTTCAACGGCAGTTCGTTCCTAATTGGAGTGGTTGGTGTATTCCATACTTCTAGCGATTGGATTTCACTCAAAACTCAACAAATGACTCCTTCCACCATATTATGATGTTGCCCAAGTTTTGGGCTCGATCAGAAATCAATACGTGTGAGAAATTGGATAATTCAATTTCAACGGCAGTTCGTTCCTAATTGGAGTGGTTGGTGTATTCCATACTTCTAGCGATTGGATTTCCCTCAAAACTCACCAAATGACTCCTCCCACCATATTATGATGTTGCCAAAGTTTTGGGCTCGATCCGAATTCGATAGGTGTGAGAAATTGGTCAATTCAATTTCAACGACAGTTCTTTCCTAATTGGAGTGGTTGGTGTATTCCATACTTCCAGCGATTGGATTTCACTCAAAATTCACCAAATGACTCCTCCCACCATATTATGATGTTGCCCAAGTTTTGGGCTCGATCCGAAATGAACAGTTCTTCCAAATTGGACAATTCAAGTTCAACGGCAGTTCGTTCCTAATTGGAGTGGTTGGTGTATTCCATACTTCTAGCGATTGGATTTCACTCAAAACTCACCAAATGACTCCTCCCACCATATTATGATGTTGCCCAAGTTTTGGGCTCGATCCGAAATCAATTGGTGTGAGAAATTGGAAAATTCAAGTTCAACGGCAGTTCGTTCCTAATTGGAGTGGTTGGTGTATTCCATACTTCTAGCGATTGGATTTCAATCAAAACTCACCAAACGACTCCTCCCACCATATTATGTTGTTCAAGTTTTTGGCTCGATCCGAAATCAATAGGTCCGAGAAATTGGTCAATTAAATTTCAACGACCGTTCGTTCCTAATTGTAGTGGTTGGTGTATTCCGTTCGTCTAGCGATTGGATTTCACTCAAAACTCACCAAATGACTCCTCCCACCATATTATGATGTTGCCCAAGTTTTGGGCTCGATCCGAAATCAATAGGTGTTCCAAGTTGGACAATTCAAGTTCAACGGCAGTTCGTTCCTAATTGGAGTGGTTGGTGTATTCCATACTTCCAGCGATTGGATTTCACTCAAAACTCACCAAATGACTCCTCCCACCATATTATGATGTTGCCCATGTTTTGGGCTCGATCCGAAATCAATAGGTCTAAGAAATTGGTGAATTTAATTTCAACGACAGTTCGTTCCTAATTGGAGTGGTTGGTGTATTCCCTACTCCTAGCGATTGGATTTCACTCAAAACTCACCAAATGACTCCTCCCACCATATTATGATGTTGCCGAAGTTTTGGGCTCGATCCGAAATCAATGGGTGTTCCAAACTGGACAATTCAAGTTCAACGGCAGTTCGTTCCTAATTGGAGTGGTTGGTATATTCCATACTTCTAGTGATTGTATTTCTGTCCAAACTCACCAAATGACTCCTACCACCATATTATGATGTTGCCCAAGTTTTGGGATCGATCTGAAATCGATAGGTGTGAGAAATTGGTCAATTCAATTTCAACGACAGTTCATTCCGAATTGGAGTGGTTGGTGTATTCCATACTTCTAGCGATTGGATTTCACTTAAAACTCACCAAATGACTCCTCCCACCATATTATGTTGTTGCCCAAGTTTTGGGCTCGATCCGAAATCAATAGGTCTTCCTAATTGGACAATTCAAGTTCAACGGCAGTTCGTTCCTAATTGGAGTGGTTTGTGTATTCCATACTTCTAGCGATTGGATTTCACTCAAAACTCACTAAATGACTCCTCCCACCATGTTATGACGTTGCCCAAGTTTTGGGCTCGATCCGAAATCAATAGGTGTGAGAAATTGGACAATTCAAGTTCAACGGCAGTTCGTTCCTAATTGGAGTGGTTGGTGTATTCCATACTTCTAGCGATTGGATTTCACTTAAAACTCACCAAATGACTCCTCCCACCATATTATGTTGTTGCCCAAGTTTTGGGCTCGATCCGAAATCAATAGGTCTTCCTAATTGGACAATTCAAGTTCAACGGCAGTTCGTTCCTAATTGGAGTGGTTTGTGTATTCCATACTTCTAGCGATTGGATTTCACTCAAAACTCACTAAATGACTCCTCCCACCATGTTATGACGTTGCCCAAGTTTTGGGCTCGATCTGAAATCAATAGGTGTGAGAAATTGGACAATTCAAGTTCAACGGCAGTTCGTTCCTAATTGGAGTGGTTGGTGTATTCCATACTTCTAGCGATTGGATTTCACTCAAAACTCACCAAATGACTCCTCCCACCATATTATGATGTTGCCCAAGTTTTGGGCTCGATCCGAAATCAGTAGGTGGGAGAAATTGGTCAATTCAATTTCAACGAAAGTTCGTTCCTAATTGGAGTGGTTGGTGTATTCCATACTTCTAGCAATTGGATTTCACTCAAAACTCACTAAATGACTCCTCCCACCATATTATGATGTTGCCCAAGTTTTGGGCTCGATCCGAAATCAATAGGTGTGAGAAATTGGACAATTCA
This sequence comes from Prunus avium, assembly GCF_965620075.1. Classification (NCBI taxonomy): domain Eukaryota; kingdom Viridiplantae; phylum Streptophyta; class Magnoliopsida; order Rosales; family Rosaceae; genus Prunus; species Prunus avium. The sequence goes on along the minus strand of NC_142286.1, from coordinate 20,673,458 downwards.
AGTTCAACGGCAGTTCGTTCCTAATTGGAGTGGTTGGTGTATTCCATACTTCTAGCGATTGGATTTCACTCAAAACTCACCACATGACTCCTCCCACCATATTATGATGTTGCCCAAGTTTTGGGCTCGATCCGAAATCAATAGGTGTGAGAAATTGGACAATTCAAGTTCAACGGCAGTTCGTTCCTAATTGGAGTGGTTGGTGTATTCCATACTTCTAGCGATTGGATTTCACTCAAAACTCACCAAATGACTCCTCCCACCATATTATGATGTTGCCCAAGTTTTGGGCTCGATCCGAAATCAATAGGTGGGAGAAATTGGTCAATTCAATTTCAACGAAAGTTCGTTCCTAATTGGAGTGGTTGGTGTATTCCATACTTCTAGCGATTGGATTTCACTCAAAACTCACCACATGACTCCTCCCACCATATTATGATGTTGCCCAAGTTTTGGGCTCGATCCGAAATCAATAGGTGTGAGAAATTGGACAATTCAAGTTCAACGGCAGTTCGTTCCTAACTGGAGTGGTTGGGGTATTCCATACTTCTAGCAATTGGATTTCACTCAAAACTCACCAAATGACTCCTCCCACCATATTATGATGTTGCCCAAGTTTGGGGCTCGATCCGAAATAAATAGGTGTGAGAAATTGGACAATTCAAGTTCAACGGCAATTCGTTCCTAATTGGAGTGGTTGGTGTATTCCATACTTCTAGCGATTGGATTTCACTCAAAACTCACCAAATGACTCCTCCCACCATATTATGATGTTGCCAAAGTTTTGGGCTCGATCCGAAATCAATAGGTCTTCCAAATTGGACAATTCAAGTTCAACGGCAGTTCGTTCCTAATTGGAGTGGTTGGGGTATTCCAAACTTCTAGCAATTGGATTTCACTCAAAACTCACCAAATGACTCCTCCCACCATATTATGATGTTGCCCAGATTTGGGGCTCGATCCGAAATCAATAGGTGTGAGAAATTGGACAATTCAAGTTCAACGGCAGTTCGTTCCTAATTGGAGTGGTTGGTGTATTCCATACTTCTAGTGATTGGATTTCACTCAAAAGGCACCAAATGACTCCTCCCACCATATTATGATGTTGCCCAAGTTTTGGGCTCGATCCGAAATCAATAGGTGTGAGAAATTGGACAATTCAAGTTCAACGGCAGTTCGTTCCTAATTGGAGTGGTTGGTGTATTCCATACTTCTAGCGATTGGATTTCACTCAAAACTCACCAAATGACTCCTCCCACCATATTATGATGTTGCCCAAGTTTTGGGCTCGATCCGAAATCAATAGGTGTTCCAAATTGGAAAATTCAAGTATAACGGCAGTTCGTTCCTAACTGGAGTGGTTGGTGTATTCCATACATCTAGCGATTGGATTTCACTCAAAACTCACCAAATGACTCCTCCCATCATATTATGTTGTTGCCCAAGTTTTGGGCTCGATCCGAAATCAATAGGTGTGGGAAATTGGTCAATTCAATTTCAACGAAAGTTCGTTCCTAATTGGAGTGGTTGGTGTATTCCAAACTTCTAGCGTTTGGATTTCACTCAAAACTCACCAAATGACTCCTCCCACCATATTATGATCTTGCCCAAGTTTTGGGCTCAATCCGAAATGAACAGGGCTTCCAAATTGGACAATTCAAGTTCAACGGCAGTTCGTTCCTAATTGGAGTGGTTGGTGTATTCCATACTTCTAGCGATTGGATTTCACTCAAAACTCACCAAAGGACTCCTCCCACCATATTATGATGTTGCCCAAGTTTTGGGCTCGATCCGAAATCAATAGGTGTTCCAAATTGGACAATTCAAGTTCAACGGCAGTTCGTTCCTAACTGGAGTGGTTGGTGTATTCCATACTTCTAGCGATTGGATTTCACTCAAAACTCACCAAATGACTCCTCCGACCATATTATGATGTTGCCCAAGTTTTGGGCTCGGTCCGAAATCAATAGGTGTGAGAAATTGGACAATTCAAGTTCAACGGCAGTTCGTTCCTAATTGGAGTGGTTGGGGTATTCCATACTTCTAGCAATTGGATTTCACTCAAAACTCACCAAATGACTCCTCCCACCGTATTATGATGTTGCACAAATTTGGGGCTCGATCCGAAATCAATAGGTGTGAGAAATTGGACAATTCAAGTTCAACGGCAGTTCGTTCCTAATTGGAGTGGTTGGTGTATTCCATACTTCTAGCCATTGGATTTCACTCAAAACTCACCAAATGACTCCTCCCACCATATTATGATGTTGCCCAAGTTTTGGGCTCGATCCGAAATCAATAGGTGTTCCAAATTGGACAATTCAAGTTCAACGGCAGTTCGTTCCTAATTGGAGTGGTTGGTGTATTCCATACTTCTAGCGATTGGATTTCACTCAAAACTCACCAAATGACTCCTCCCACCATATTATGATGTTGCCCAAGTTTTGGGCTCGATCCGAAATCAATAGGTTTTCCAAATTGGACAATTCAAGTTCAACGGCAGTTCGTTCCTAACTGGAGTGGTTGGTGTATTCCATACTTCTAGCGATTGGATTTCACTCAAAACTCACCAAATGACTCCTCCCACCATATTATGATGTTGCCCAAGTTTTGGGATCGATCCGAAATCGATAGGTGTGAGAAATTGGTCAATTCAATTTCAACGACAGTTCTTTCCGAATTGGAGTGGTTGGTGTATTCCATACTTCTAGCGATTGGATTTCACTCAAAACTCACCAAATGACTCCTCCCACCATATTATGATGTTGCCCATGTTTTGGGCTCGATCCGAAATCAGTAGGTCTGAGAAATTGGTCAATTTAATTTCAACGACAGTTCGTTCCTAATTGGAGTGGTTGGTGTATTCCATACTTCTAGCGATTGGATTTCACTCAAAACTCACCACATGACTCCTCCCACCATATTATGATGTTGCCCAAGTTTTGGGCTCGATCCGAAATCAATAGGTGTGAGAAATTGGACAATTCAAGTTCAACGGCAGTTCGTTCCTAACTGGAGTGGTTGGGGTATTCCATACTTCTAGCAATTGGATTTCACTCAAAACTCACCAAATGACTCCTCCCACCATATTATGATGTTGCCCAAGTTTGGGGCTCGATCCGAAATAAATAGGTGTGAGAAATTGGACAATTCAAGTTCAACGGCAGTTCGTTCCTAATTGGAGTGGTTGGTGTATTCCATACTTCTAGCGATTGGATTTCACTCAAAACTCACCACATGACTCCTCCCACCATATTATGATGTTGCCCAAGTTTTGGGCTCGATCCGAAATCAATAGGTGTGAGAAATTGGACAATTCAAGTTCAACGGCAGTTCGTTCCTAACTGGAGTGGTTGGGGTATTCCATACTTCTAGCAATTGGATTTCACTCAAAACTCACCAAATGACTCCTCCCACCATATTATGATGTTGCCCAAGTTTGGGGCTCGATCCGAAATAAATAGGTGTGAGAAATTGGACAATTCAAGTTCAACGGCAATTCGTTCCTAATTGGAGTGGTTGGTGTATTCCATACTTCTAGCGATTGGATTTCACTCAAAACTCACCAAATGACTCCTCCCACCATATTATGATGTTGCCAAAGTTTTGGGCTCGATCCGAAATCAATAGGTCTTCCAAATTGGACAATTCAAGTTCAACGGCAGTTCGTTCCTAATTGGAGTGGTTGGGGTATTCCAAACTTCTAGCAATTGGATTTCACTCAAAACTCACCAAATGACTCCTCCCACCATATTATGATGTTGCCCAGATTTGGGGCTCGATCCGAAATCAATAGGTGTGAGAAATTGGACAATTCAAGTTCAACGGCAGTTCGTTCCTAATTGGAGTGGTTGGTGTATTCCATACTTCTAGTGATTGGATTTCACTCAAAAGGCACCAAATGACTCCTCCCACCATATTATGATGTTGCCCAAGTTTTGGGCTCGATCCGAAATCAATAGGTGTGAGAAATTGGACAATTCAAGTTCAACGGCAGTTCGTTCCTAATTGGAGTGGTTGGTGTATTCCATACTTCTAGCGATTGGATTTCACTCAAAACTCACCAAATGACTCCTCCCACCATATTATGATGTTGCCCAAGTTTTGGGCTCGATCCGAAATCAATAGGTGTTCCAAATTGGAAAATTCAAGTATAACGGCAGTTCGTTCCTAACTGGAGTGGTTGGTGTATTCCATACATCTAGCGATTGGATTTCACTCAAAACTCACCAAATGACTCCTCCCATCATATTATGTTGTTGCCCAAGTTTTGGGCTCGATCCGAAATCAATAGGTGTGGGAAATTGGTCAATTCAATTTCAACGAAAGTTCGTTCCTAATTGGAGTGGTTGGTGTATTCCAAACTTCTAGCGTTTGGATTTCACTCAAAACTCACCAAATGACTCCTCCCACCATATTATGATCTTGCCCAAGTTTTGGGCTCAATCCGAAATGAACAGGGCTTCCAAATTGGACAATTCAAGTTCAACGGCAGTTCGTTCCTAATTGGAGTGGTTGGTGTATTCCATACTTCTAGCGATTGGATTTCACTCAAAACTCACCAAAGGACTCCTCCCACCATATTATGATGTTGCCCAAGTTTTGGGCTCGATCCGAAATCAATAGGTGTTCCAAATTGGACAATTCAAGTTCAACGGCAGTTCGTTCCTAACTGGAGTGGTTGGTGTATTCCATACTTCTAGCGATTGGATTTCACTCAAAACTCACCAAATGACTCCTCCGACCATATTATGATGTTGCCCAAGTTTTGGGCTCGGTCCGAAATCAATAGGTGTGAGAAATTGGACAATTCAAGTTCAACGGCAGTTCGTTCCTAATTGGAGTGGTTGGGGTATTCCATACTTCTAGCAATTGGATTTCACTCAAAACTCACCAAATGACTCCTCCCACCGTATTATGATGTTGCACAAATTTGGGGCTCGATCCGAAATCAATAGGTGTGAGAAATTGGACAATTCAAGTTCAACGGCAGTTCGTTCCTAATTGGAGTGGTTGGTGTATTCCATACTTCTAGCCATTGGATTTCACTCAAAACTCACCAAATGACTCCTCCCACCATATTATGATGTTGCCCAAGTTTTGGGCTCGATCCGAAATCAATAGGTGTTCCAAATTGGACAATTCAAGTTCAACGGCAGTTCGTTCCTAATTGGAGTGGTTGGTGTATTCCATACTTCTAGCGATTGGATTTCACTCAAAACTCACCAAATGACTCCTCCCACCATATTATGATGTTGCCCATGTTTTGGGCTCGATCCGAAATCAATAGGTTTTCCAAATTGGACAATTCAAGTTCAACGGCAGTTCGTTCCTAACTGGAGTGGTTGGTGTATTCCATACTTCTAGCGATTGGATTTCACTCAAAACTCACCAAATGACTCCTCCCACCATATTATGATGTTGCCCAAGTTTTGGGATCGATCCGAAATCGATAGGTGTGAGAAATTGGTCAATTCAATTTCAACGACAGTTCTTTCCGAATTGGAGTGGTTGGTGTATTCCATACTTCTAGCGATTGGATTTCACTCAAAACTCACCAAATGACTCCTCCCACCATATTATGATGTTGCCCATGTTTTGGGCTCGATCCGAAATCAGTAGGTCTGAGAAATTGGTCAATTTAATTTCAACGACAGTTCGTTCCTAATTGGAGTGGTTGGTGTATTCCATACTTCTAGCGATTGGATTTCACTCAAAACTCACCACATGACTCCTCCCACCATATTATGATGTTGCCCAAGTTTTGGGCTCGATCCGAAATCAATAGGTGTGAGAAATTGGACAATTCAAGTTCAACGGCAGTTCGTTCCTAACTGGAGTGGTTGGGGTATTCCATACTTCTAGCAATTGGATTTCACTCAAAACTCACCAAATGACTCCTCCCACCATATTATGATGTTGCCCAAGTTTGGGGCTCGATCCGAAATAAATAGGTGTGAGAAATTGGACAATTCAAGTTCAACGGCAATTCGTTCCTAATTGGAGTGGTTGGTGTATTCCATACTTCTAGCGATTGGATTTCACTCAAAACTCACCAAATGACTCCTCCCACCATATTATGATGTTGCCAAAGTTTTGGGCTCGATCCGAAATCAATAGGTCTTCCAAATTGGACAATTCAAGTTCAACGGCAGTTCGTTCCTAATTGGAGTGGTTGGGGTATTCCAAACTTCTAGCAATTGGATTTCACTCAAAACTCACCAAATGACTCCTCCCACCATATTATGATGTTGCCCAGATTTGGGGCTCGATCCGAAATCAATAGGTGTGAGAAATTGGACAATTCAAGTTCAACGGCAGTTCGTTCCTAATTGGAGTGGTTGGTGTATTCCATACTTCTAGTGATTGGATTTCACTCAAAAGGCACCAAATGACTCCTCCCACCATATTATGATGTTGCCCAAGTTTTGGGCTCGATCCGAAATCAATAGGTGTGAGAAATTGGACAATTCAAGTTCAACGGCAGTTCGTTCCTAATTGGAGTGGTTGGTGTATTCCATACTTCTAGCGATTGGATTTCACTCAAAACTCACCAAATGACTCCTCCCACCATATTATGATGTTGCCCAAGTTTTGGGCTCGATCCGAAATCAATAGGTGTTCCAAATTGGAAAATTCAAGTATAACGGCAGTTCGTTCCTAACTGGAGTGGTTGGTGTATTCCATACATCTAGCGATTGGATTTCACTCAAAACTCACCAAATGACTCCTCCCATCATATTATGTTGTTGCCCAAGTTTTGGGCTCGATCCGAAATCAATAGGTGTGGGAAATTGGTCAATTCAATTTCAACGAAAGTTCGTTCCTAATTGGAGTGGTTGGTGTATTCCAAACTTCTAGCGTTTGGATTTCACTCAAAACTCACCAAATGACTCCTCCCACCATATTATGATCTTGCCCAAGTTTTGGGCTCAATCCGAAATGAACAGGGCTTCCAAATTGGACAATTCAAGTTCAACGGCAGTTCGTTCCTAATTGGAGTGGTTGGTGTATTCCATACTTCTAGCGATTGGATTTCACTCAAAACTCACCAAAGGACTCCTCCCACCATATTATGATGTTGCCCAAGTTTTGGGCTCGATCCGAAATCAATAGGTGTTCCAAATTGGACAATTCAAGTTCAACGGCAGTTCGTTCCTAACTGGAGTGGTTGGTGTATTCCATACTTCTAGCGATTGGATTTCACTCAAAACTCACCAAATGACTCCTCCGACCATATTATGATGTTGCCCAAGTTTTGGGCTCGGTCCGAAATCAATAGGTGTGAGAAATTGGACAATTCAAGTTCAACGGCAGTTCGTTCCTAATTGGAGTGGTTGGGGTATTCCATACTTCTAGCAATTGGATTTCACTCAAAACTCACCAAATGACTCCTCCCACCGTATTATGATGTTGCACAAATTTGGGGCTCGATCCGAAATCAATAGGTGTGAGAAATTGGACAATTCAAGTTCAACGGAAGTTCGTTCCTAATTGGAGTGGTTGGTGTATTCCATACTTCTAGCCATTGGATTTCACTCAAAACTCACCAAATGACTCCTCCCACCATATTATGATGTTGCCCAAGTTTTGGGCTCGATCCGAAATCAATAGCTGTTCCAAATTGGACAATTCAAGTTCAACGGCAGTTCGTTCCTAATTGGAGTGGTTGGTGTATTCCATACTTCTAGCGATTGGATTTCACTCAAAACTCACCAAATGACTCCTCCCACCATATTATGATGTTGCCCAAGTTTTGGGCTCGATCCGAAATCAATAGGTTTTCCAAATTGGACAATTCAAGTTCAACGGCAGTTCGTTCCTAACTGGAGTGGTTGGTGTATTCCATACTTCTAGCGATTGGATTTCACTCAAAACTCACCAAATGACTCCTCCCACCATATTATGATGTTGCCCAAGTTTTGGGATCGATCCGAAATCGATAGGTGTGAGAAATTGGTCAATTCAATTTCAACGACAGTTCTTTCCGAATTGGAGTGGTTGGTGTATTCCATACTTCTAGCGATTGGATTTCACTCAAAACTCACCAAATGACTCCTCCCACCATATTATGATGTTGCCCATGTTTTGGGCTCGATCCGAAATCAGTAGGTCTGAGAAATTGGTCAATTTAATTTCAACGACAGTTCGTTCCTAATTGGAGTGGTTGGTGTATTCCATACTTCTAGCGATTGGATTTCACTCAAAACTCACCAAATGACTCCTCCCACCATGTTAAGATGTTGCCCAAGTTTTGGGCTCGATCCGAAAGCAATAGGTGTTCGAAATTGGACAATTCAAGTTCCACGGCAGTTCGTTCCTAATTGGAGTGGTTGGTGTATTCCATACTTCTAGCGATTGGATTTCACTCAAAACTCACCAAATGACTCCTCCCCCCATATTATGATGTTGCCCAAGTTTTGGGCTCGATCTGAAATCAATAGGTTTTCCAAATTGGACAATTCAAGTTCAACGGCAGTTCGTTCCTAACTGGAGTGGTTGATGTATTCCATACTTCTAGCGATTGGATTTCACTCAAAACTCACCAAATGACTCCTCCCACCATATTATGAAGTTGCCCAAGTTTTGGGCTCGATCCGAAATCAATAGGTGTGAGAAATTGGACAATTCAAGTTCAACGGCCGTTCGTTCCTAATTGGAGTGGTTGGTGTATTCCATATTTCTAGCGATTGGATTTCACTCAAAACTAACCAAATGACTCCTCCCACCATATTATGATGTTGCCCAAGTTTTGGGCTTGATCCGAAATCAATAGGTGTTCCAAATTGGACAATTCAAGTTCAACGGCAGTTCGTTCCTAATTGGAGTGGTTGGTGTATTCGATACTTCTAGCGATTGGATTTCACTCAAAACTCACCAAACGACTCCTCCCACCATATTATGTTGTTGCCCAAGTTTTGGGCTCGATCCGAAATCAATAGGTCCGAGAAATTGGTCAATTCAATTTCAACGACCGTTCGTTCCTAATTGTAGTGGTTGGTGTATTCCGTACGTCTAGCGATTGGATTTCACTCAAAACTCACCAAATGACTCCTCCCACCATATTATGATGTTGCCCAAGTTTTGGGCTCGATCCGAAATCAATAGGTGTTCCAAATTGGACAATTCAAGTTCAACGGCAGTTCGTTCCTAATTGGAGTGGTAGGTGTATTCCATACTTCTAGCGATTGTATTTCACTCAAAACTCACCAAATGACTCCTCCCACCATATTATGATGTTGCCCATGTTTTGGGCTCGATCCGAAATCAATAGGTCTAAGAAATTGGTCAATTTAATTTCAACGACAGTTCGTTCCTAATTGGAGTGGTTGGTGTATTCCGTACTTCTAGCGATTGGATTTCACTCAAAACTCACCAAATGACTCCTCCCACCATATTATGATGTTGCCCAAGTTTTGGGCTCGATCCGAAATCAATAGGTGTTCCAAATTGGACAATTCAAGTTCAACGGCAGTTCGTTCCTAATTGGAGTGGTTGGTGTATTCCATACTTCTAGCGATTGGATTTCACTCAAAACTCACCAAATGACTCCTCCCACCATATTATGATGTTGCCCAAGTTTTGGGCTCGATCCGAAATCAATAGGTTTTCCAAATTGGACAATTCAAGTTCAACGGCAGTTCGTTCCTAACTGGAGTGGTTGGTGTATTCCATACTTCTAGCGATTGGATTTCACTCAAAACTCACCAAATGACTCCTCCCACCATATTATGATGTTGCCCATGCTTTGGGCTCGATCCGAAATCAATAGATCTAAGAAATTGGTCAATTTAATTTCAACGACAGTTCGTTCCTAATTGGAGTGGTTGGTGTATTCCATACTTCTAGCGATTGGATTTCACTCAAAACTCACCAAATGACTACTCCCACCATATTATGATGTTGCCCAAGTTTTGGGCTCGATCCGAAATCAATAGGTGTGAGAAATTGGACAATTCAAGTTCAACGGCAGTTCGTTCCTAATTGGAGTGGGTGGTGTTTCCCATACTTCTAGCGATTGGATTTCACTCAAAACTCAGCAAATGACTCCTCCCTCCAAATTATGATGTTGCCCAAGTTTTGGGCTCGATCCGAAATCAATAGGTGTGAGAAATTGGACAACTCAAGTTCAACGGCAGTTCGTTCCTAATTGGAGTGGTTGATGTATTCCATACTTCGAGCGATTGGATTTCACTCAAAACTCTCCAAATGACTCCTCCCAACATATTATGATGTTGCCCTAGTTTTGGGCTCGATCCGAAATCAATAGGTTTTCCAAATTGGAAAATTCAAATTCGACGGCAGTTCGTTCCTAACTGGAGTGGTTGGTGTATTCCATACTTCTAGCGATTGGATTTCACTCAAAACTTACCAAATGACTCCTCCCACCATATTATGATGTTGCCCAAGTTTTGGGCTCGATCCGAAATCAATAGGTGTTCCAAATTGGACAATTCAAGTTCAACAGCAGTTCGTTCCTAAGTGGAGTGGTTGGTGTATTCCATACTTCTAGCGATTGGATTTCACTCAAAACTCACCAAATGACTCCTCCCACCATATTATGATGTTGCCCATGCTTTGGGCTCGATCCGAAATCAATAGATCTAAGAAATTGGTCAATTTAATTTCAACGACAGTTCGTTCCTAATTGGAGTGGTTGGTGTATTCCATACTTCTAGCGATTGGATTTCACTCAAAACTCACCAAATGACTACTCCCACCATATTATGATGTTGCCCAAGTTTTGGGCTCGATCCGAAATCAATAGGTGTGAGAAATTGGACAATTCAAGTTCAACGGCAGTTCGTTCCTAATTGGAGTGGGTGGTGTTTCCCATACTTCTAGCGATTGGATTTCACTCAAAACTCAGCAAATGACTCCTCCCTCCAAATTATGATGTTGCCCAAGTTTTGGGCTCGATCCGAAATCAATAGGTGTGAGAAATTGGACAACTCAAGTTCAACGGCAGTTCGTTCCTAATTGGAGTGGTTGATGTATTCCATACTTCGAGCGATTGGATTTCACTCAAAACTCTCCAAATGACTCCTCCCAACATATTATGATGTTGCCCTAGTTTTGGGCTCGATCCGAAATCAATAGGTTTTCCAAATTGGACAATTCAAATTCGACGGCAGTTCGTACCTAACTGGAGTGGTTGGTGTATTCCATACTTCTAGCGATTGGATTTCACTCAAAACTTACCAAATGACTCCTCCCACCATATTATGATGTTGCCCAAGTTTTGGGCTCGATCCGAAATCAATAGGTGTTCCAAATTGGACAATTCAAGTTCAACAGCAGTTCGTTCCTAAGTGGAGTGGTTGGTGTATTCCATACTTCTAGCGATTGGATTTCACTCAAAACTCACCAAATGACTCCTCCCACCATATTATGATGTTGCAAAAGTTTTGGGCTCGATCCGAAATCAATAGGTGTGAGAAATTGGACAATTCAAGTTCAGCGGCAGTTCGTTCCTAATTGGAGTGGTTGGTGTATTCCATACTTCTAGCGATTGGATTTCACTCAAAACTCACCAAATGACTCCTCCCACCATATTATGATGTTCCCCATGTTTTGGGCTCGACCAGAAATCAATAGGTCTGAGAAATTGGCCAATTCAATTTCAACGACAGTTCGTTCCTAATTGCAGTGGTTGGTGTATGCCATACTTCTAGCGATTGGATTTCACTCAAAACTCACCAAATGACTCCTCCCACCATATTATGAAGTTGCCCAAGTTTTGGGCCCGATCCGAAATCAATAGGTGTTCCAAATTGGACAATTCAAGTTCAACGGCAGTTCGTTCCTAATTGGAGTGGTTGGTGTATTCCATACTTCTAGCGATTGGATATCACTCAAAACTCACCAAATGACTCCTCCCACCATATTATGATGTTGCCCAAGTTTTGGGCTCGATCCGAAATCAATAGGTGTTCCAAATTGGACAATTCAAGTTCAACGGCAGTTCGTTCCTAATTGGAGTGGTTGGTGTATTCCATACTTCTAGCGATTGGATTTCACTCAACACTCACCAAATGACTCCTCCCACCATATTATGATGTTGCCCAAGTTTGGGCTCGATCCGAAATCAATAGGTGTTCCAAATTGGAAAATTCAAGTTCAACGGCAGTTCGTTCCTAATTGGAGTGGTTGGTGTATTCCATACTTCTAGCGATTGGATTTCACTCAACACTCACCAAATGACTCCTCCCACCATATTATGATGTTGCCCATGTTTTGGGCTCGATCCGAAATCAATAGGTGTTCCAAATTGGACAATTCAAGTTCAACGGCAGTTCGTTCCTAATTGGAGTGGTTGGTGTATTCCATACGTCTAGCGATTGGATTTCACTCAAAACTCACCAAATGACTCCTCCCACCGTATTATGATGTTGCAAAAGTTTTGGGCTCGATCCGAAATCAATAGGTGTGAGAAATTGGACAATTCAAGTTCAGCGGCAGTTCGTTCCTAATTGGAGTGGTTGGTGTATTCCATACTTCTAGCGATTGGATTTCACTCAAAACTCACCAAATGACTCCTCCCACCATATTATGATGTTGCCCATGTTTTGGCCTCGATCCGAAATCAATAGGTCTGAGAAATTGGTCAATTCAATTTCAACGACAGTTCGTTCCTAATTGGAGTGGTTGGTGTATTCCATACGTCGAGCGATTGGATTTCACTCAAAACTCACTGTTGTTAATATTATGTTAACTCGCAATTGTACGGGGCAATTAGTAGTATGACAAGTACGAGGTCGTACCCACGAAGACTGAGAAGTTAAAACTGGTTATGTACTTAGATTACCAAATTCAAGAAAGTAGGAGGTTATGTCTAAAACAGAATTTAAAACAAGAGTGGTTGTGATTGTTGAACAAGAGAAGCAAAATGAAATTGAAAACAAAAACAAGTAAACAAATGTAACAAAGAGTGGTTTTAAGAGTTGGAAAACAGATTTTGAGACTAGGGCATTCGAATCACCATAACAATTCAATTCTGGGTTATAAAGATTCAAGTAACAAGTCTAATTCAGATTCAAAGATTGATTCTAGCTAAAGTATGATTAGGCCATGGTGTTTGGTCCTAACCTTGTGTTCCTAATTCCCTAATTTGATCATTTGTTGTCTAACCTAAAATTAAGCATTAGGAACCCATTAAGCATAGAAGAACATTTTAAACAACCAAGTATGTATCTAATCCCTGTGGTCGAATGTCCATACATACTCTTCCTATTCATAGTTCAATTCGAATTAAAGCATGGTGTATACTCTTAATTCAAACCAAGATAGTTAACAAACAAGTTCTAATGGTGATCAATCATTCAAACAAGCATGTTAACTTATAAGCGTAATGAATAAGAACATGAATCATGAATCAAACTTGAAACTCCAAACTTATAAACCCAGAATATTCATGTTAGGTTACATCGAAGCCCTAGTTATGGATTTAGCTACTCATAATGGAAAAGAGACTTGAACAGAAATGAGAAAACATAATGAATGCAATAAGAGTAGAAAAACCCTTTTTCTGAAGTTCTTGTGGTGTCCAAGGCTTCTCCAAGTGCTTCTCCACTTCTAATGCTTCTCCAAGAGCTTTCCCACTTCTAGAAAGATGTATGAAGGATATGGAGGTGATTTGGGATGAGTTTGAGTGAGTGGTGATGGCTAAGGAAGATGAAATTCGTAGGGAAATGGAACAGAAGAAAGCTGGAGTTGTTTTGGTGATTGTTGGAGTGTTTGGGATTGTGAGAGTGTTTGAGGATGGTTGGAGTGAATTGTGGGGTTGTGAATCCTAGGATTTGTTGTGTCTTGAATGTGGAATGGATGTGGTATTTATAGGGAGAGGGGAGTGATAAATCTGAATTCAATATGGCTAATGCATACAACACTTGCATTATAAAATCTGAATTGGTTGATGCACTTCAGCAATAAATCCCACCAGCAGCCCTAGCTCATCTTCATGTCACCATGACTAAGCTTCCAACCAGCTACAATAGCTCATGCCTAGCTCACCATGACCAAGCTTCCAACCAGCTCATCCTGAGGTCAGCATGACCAGCAACTTCAAGGGCTTACAACTTGGGCTAGGCTGAATCAAATGAAGACTTTAAGATGTCCATTGTGAAGTTAAGGCCGAAACAAATTGCTAACTCAGTTTGCTCGCTGACAAAATCCATCCTGAGCATGGTTCTGTGTTTGCTAGGTGACGGACTCCAGATGTATCCAATGGGGCTGAATTTTGGATATGTTATAGTAAACACCCATTGGAACAACTTTCATGAAGAATGTTGCCTCATCCGAGCTATGTAGTTTGCTGAAACAAAGCTTGCAATATGACCTACGGAACTGGACTGGCAGGGGGCTGTAGCCAAAATGAGTTTGTCTTTAAGCTCTTCTTCTCTTCATCCAAATTAGGCCTTAACATGCATGAATTGCATGAATTATGCTCTCTTGCTCTTTTGGCCTACAAAACACACAAAGGGAGGCAAATAACTCAAAATTATAAGAAACTAAGCAAAAGAAGTAAGTAAATTGGGCATGTATATGTATGAAATTATGAGCTTAACACTCACCAAATGACTCCACCCACCATATTATGATGTAGCCCAAGTTTTGGGCTCGATCCGAAATCAATAGGTGTTCCAAATTGGACAATTCAAGTTCAACGGCAGTTCGTTCCGAATTGGGGTGGTTGGTGTATTTCGTACTTCTAGCGATTGGATTTCACTCAAAACTCACCAATTGACTCCTCCCACCATATTATGATGTTGCCCAAGTTCGGGGCTCGATCCGAAATCAATAGGTGTGAGAAATTGGACAATTCAAGTTCAACGGCAGTTCGTTCCTAATTGGAGTGGTTGGTGTATTCCATACGTCTAGCGATTGGATTTCACTCAAAACTCACGAAATGACTCCTCCCACCATATTATGATGTTGCAAAAGTTTTGGGCTCAATCCGAAATCAATAGGTGTGAGAAATTGGACAATTCAAGTTCAGCAGCAGTTCGTTCCTAATTGGAGTGGTTGGTGTATTCCATACTTCTAGCGATTGGATTTCACTCAAAACTCACCAAATGACTCCTCCCATCATATTATGATGTTGCCCATGTTTTGGGCTCGATCCGAAATCAATAGGTCTGAGAAATTGGTCAACTCAATTTCAACGACAGTTCGTTCCTAATTGGAGTGGTTGGTGTATTCCATACGTCTAGCGATTGGATTTCACTCAAAACTCACCAAATGACTCCTCCCACCATATTGTGATGTTGCAAAAGTTTTGGGCTCGATCCGAAATCAATAGGTGTGAGAAATTGGACAATTCAAGTTCAGCGAAAGTTCGTTCCTAATTGGAGTGGTTGGTGTATTCCATACTTCTAGCGATTGGATTTCACTCAAAACTCACCAAATGACTCCTCCCACCATATTATGATGTTGCCCAAGTTTTGGGCTCGATCCGAAATCAATAGGTATTCGAAATTGGACAATTCAAGTTCAATGGCAGTTCGTTCCTAATTGGAGTGGTTGGTGTATTCCATACTTCTAGCGATTGGATTTCACTCAAAACTCACCAAACGACTCCAACCACCATGTTATGTTGTTGCCCAAGTTTTGGGCTCGATCCGAAATCAATAGGTCCGAGAAATTGGTCAATGCAATTTCAACGACCGTTCGTTCCGAATTGTAGTGGTTGGTGTATTCCGTACGTCTAGCGATTGGATATCACTCAAAACTCACCAAATGACTCCTCCCACCATATTATGATGTTGCCCATGTTTTGGGCTCGATCCGAAATCAATAGGTCTAAGAAATTGGTCAATTTAATTTCAACGACAGTTCGTTCCTAATTGGAGTGGTTGGTGTATTCCATACTTCTAGCGATTGGATTTCACTCAAAACTCACCAAATGACTCCTCCCACCATATTATGATGTTGCCCAAGTTTTGGGCTCGATCCGAAATCAATAGGTGTTCCAAATTGGACAATTCAAGTTCAATGGCAGTTCGTTCCTAATTGGAGTGGTTGGTGTATTCCATACTTCTAGCGATTGGATTTCACTCAAAACTCACCAAATGACTCCTCCCACCATATTATGATGTTGCCCAAGTTTTGGGCTCGATCCGGAATCAATAGGTGTGAGAAATTGGACAATTCAAGTTCAAAGGTACTTCGTTCCTAACTGGAGTGGTTGGTGTATTCCATACTTCTAGCGATTGGATTTCACTCAAAACTCACCAAATGACTCCTCCCACCATATAATGATGTTGCCCAAGTTTTGGGCTCGATCCGAAAACAATAGGTGTTCCAAATTGGCCAATTCAAGTTCAACGGCAGTTCGTTCCTAACTGGAGTGGTTGGTGTATTCCATACTTCTAGCGATTGGATTTCACACAAAACTAACCAATTGACTCCTCCCACCATATTATGATGTTGCCCAAGTTTTGGGCTCGATCCGAAATCAATAGGTGTGAGAAATTGGACAATTCAAGTTCAACGGTAGTTCGTTCCTAACTGGAGTGGTTCGTGTATTCCATACTTCTAGCGATTGGATTTCATTCAAAACTCACCAAATGACTCCTCCCACCATTTTATGATGTTGCCCAAGTTTTGGGCTCGATCCGAAATCAATAGGTGTTCCGAATTGGACAATTCAAGTTCAACGGCAGTTCGTTCCTAACTGGAGTGGTTGGTGTATTCCATACTTCTAGCGATTGGATTTCACTCAAAACACACCAATTGACTTCTCCCACCATATTATGATTTTGCCCAAGTTTTGGGCTCGATCCGAAATCAATAGGTATGAGAAATTGGACAATTCAAGTTCAACGACAGTTCGTTCCTAATTGGAGTGGTTGGTGTGTTCCATACTTCTAGCGATTTGATTTCACTCAAAACGCACCAAATGACTCCTCCCACCACATTATGATGTTGCCCATGTTTTGGGCTCGATCCGAAATCAATAGGTGTTCCAAATGGGACAATTCAAGTTCAACGGCAGTTCGTTCCTAACTGGAGTGGTTGGTGTATTCCATACTTCTAGCGATTGGATTTCACTCAAAACTCACCAATTGACTCCTCCCACCATATTATGATGTTGCCCAAGCATTGGGCTCGATCCGAAATCAATAGTTGTTCCAAATTGGACAATTCAAGTTCAACGGCAGTTCATTCCTAATTGGAGTGGTTGGTCTTTTCGATACTTCTAGCGATTGGATTTCACTCAAAACACACCAATTGACTTCTCCCACCATATTATGATTTTGCCCAAGTTTTGGGCTCGATCCGAAATGAACAGTTCTTCCAAATTGGACAATTCAAGTTCAACGGCAGTTCGTTCCTAATTGGAGTGGTTGGTGTATTCCATACTTCTAGCGATTGGATTTCACTCAAAACTCACCAAATGACTCCTCCGACCATATTATGATGTTGCCCAAGTTTGGACTCGATCCGAAATCAATAGGTGTGAGAAATTGGACAATTCAAGTTCAACGGCAGTTCGTTCCTAATTGGAATGGTTGGTGTATTCCATACTTCTAGCGATTGGATTTCGCTCAAAACTCACCAAATCACTCCTCCCACCATATCATGATGTTGCCCAAATTTTGGGCTCGATCCGAAATCAATAGGTGTTCCAAATTGGGAAATTCAAGTTTAACGGCAGTTCGTTCCAAATTGGAGTGGTTGGAGTATTCCATACTTCTAGCGATTGGATTTCCCTCAAAACTCACCAAATGACTCCTCCCACCATATTATGATGTTGCCCAAGTTTTGGGCTCGATCCGATATCAATAGGCGTGAGAAATTGGATAATTCAAGTTCAACGGCAGTTCGTTCCTAATTGGAGTGGTTGGTGTATTCCATACTTCTAGCGATTGGATTTCACTCAAAACTCACCAAATGACTCCTCCGACCATATTATGATGTTGCCCAAGTTTGGACTCGATCCGAAATCAATAGTTATGAGAAATTGGACAATTCAAGTTCAACGGCAGTTCGTTCCTAATTGTAGTGGTTGGTGTATTCCATACTTCTAGCGATTGGATTTCACTCAATACTCACCAAATGACTCCTCCCACCGTATTATGATGTTGCCCAAGTTTTGTGCTCGATCCGAAATCAACAGGTGTGAGAAATTGGTCAATTCAATTTCAACGACAGTTCGTTCCTAATTGGAGTGGTTGGTGTATTCCATACTTCTAGCGATTGGATTTCACTCACAACTCACCAAATGACTCCTCCCACCATATTACGATGTTGCCCAAGTTTGGGGCTCGATCCGAAATGAATAGGTGTGAGAAATTGGACAATTCAAATTCAACGGCAGTTCGTTCCTAATTGGAGTGGTTGGTGTATTCCATACTTCTAGCGATTGGATTTCACTCAAAACTCACCAAATGACTCCTCCGACCATATTATGATGTTGCCCAAGTTTGAACTTGATCCGAAATCAATAGGTGTTCGAAATTGGACAATTCAAGTTCAGCGGCAGTTCGTTCCTAATTGGAGTGGTTGGTGTATTCTTACTTCTAGCGATTGGATTTGACTCAAAACTAACCAAATGACTCCCCCCACCATATTATGATGTTGCCCAAGTTTTGGGCTCGATCCGAAATTAATAGGGGTGAGAAATTGGACAATTCAAGTTCAACGGCAGTTCGTTCCTAATTGGAGTGGTTGGTGTATTCCATACTTCTTGCGATTGGATTTCACTCACAACTCACCACATGACTCCTCCCACCATATTACGATGTTGCCCAAGTTTGGGGCTCGATCCGAAATCAATAGGTGTGAGAAATTGGACAATTCAAGTTCAACGGCAGTTCGTTACTAATTGGAGTGGTTGGTGTATTCCATACTTCTAGCGATTGGATTTCACTCAAAACTCACCAAATGACTCCTCCGACCATATTATGATGTTGCCCAAGTTTGGACTCGATCCGAAATCAATAGGTGTGAGAAATTGGACAATTCAAGTTCAACGGCAGTTCGTTCCTAATTGGAGTGGTTGGTGTATTCTTACTTCTAGCGATTGGATTTGACTCAAAACTAACCAAATGACTCCCCCCACCATATTATGATGTTGCCCAAGTTTTGGGCTCGATCCGAAATTAATAGGGGTGAGAAATTGGACAATTCAAGTTCAACGGCAGTTCGTTCCTAATTGGAGTGGTTGGTGTATTCCATACTTCTTCCGATTGGATTTCACTCACAACTCACCACATGACTCCTCCCACCATATTACGATGTTGCCCAAGTTTGGGGCTCGATCCGAAATCAATAGGTGTGAGAAGTTGGACAATTCAAGTTCAACGGCAGTTCGTTACTAATTGGAGTGGTTGGTGTATTCCATACTTCTAGCGATTGGATTTCACTCAAAACTCACCAAATGACTCCTCCGACCATATTATGATGTTGCCCAAGTTTGGACTCGATCCGAAATCAATAGGTGTGAGAAATTGGACAATTCAAGTTCAACGGCAGTTTGTTCCTAATTGGAATGGCTGGTGTATTCCATACTTCTAGCGATTGGATTTCGCTCAAAACTCACCAAATCACTCCTCCCACCATATCATGATGTTGCCCAAATTTTGGGCTCGATCCGAAATCAATAGGTGTTCCAAATTGGGCAATTCAAGTTTAACGGCAGTTCGTTCCAAATTGGAGTGGTTGGAGTATTCCATACTTCTAGCGATTGGATTTCCCTCAAAACTCACCAAATGACTCCTCCCACCATATTATGATGTTGCCCAAGTTTTGGGCTCGATCCGATATCAATAGGCGTGAGAAATTGGACAATTCAAGTTCAACGGCAGTTCGTTCCTAATCGGAGTGGTTGGTGTATTCCATACTTCTAGCGATTGGATTTCACTCAAAACTCACCAAATGACTCCTCCGACCATATTATGATGTTGCCCAAGTTTGGACTCGATCCGAAATCAATAGTTATGAGAAATTGGACAATTCAAGTTCAACGGCAGTTCGTTCCTAATTGGAGTGGTTGGTGTATTCCATACTTCTAGCGATTGGATTTCACTCAAAACTCACCAAATGACTCCTCCCACCATATTACGATGTTGCCCAAGTTTGGGGCTCGATCCGAAATCAATAGGTGTGAGAAATTGGACAATTCAAGGTCAACGGCAGTTCGTTCCTAATTGGAGTGGTTGTTGTATTCCATACTTCTAGCGATTGGATTTCACTCAAAACTCACCAAATGACTCCTCCCACCATATTATGATGTTGCCGATGTTTTGGGCTCGATCCGAAATCAATAGGTGTTCGAAATTGAACAATTCAAGTTCAACGGCAGTTCGTTCCTAATTGGAGTGGTTGGTGTATTCCATACTTCTAGCGATTGGATTTCACTCAAAACTCACCAAATGACTCCTCCCACCATATTATGATGGTGCCCAAGTTTTGGGATCGATCCGAAATCAATAGGTGTTCCAAATTGGACAATCAAGTGCAACGGCAGTTCGTTCCTAATTGGAGTGGTTGGTGTATTCCATACTTCTAGCGATTGGATTTCACTCAAAACTCAACAAATGTCCCACCATATTATGATGTTGCCCACGTTTTGGGCTCGATCCGAAATCAATAGGTGTGAGAAATTGGACAATTCAAGTTCAGCGGCAGTTCGTTCCTAATTGGAGTGGTTGGTGTATTCTTACTTCTAGCGATTGGATTTGACTCAAAACTAACCAAATGACTCCCCCCACCATATTATGATGTTGCCCAAGTTTTGGGCTCGATCCGAAATTAATAGGTGTTCGAAATTGCACAATTCAAGTTCAACGGCAGTTCGTTCCTAATTGGAGTGGTTGGTGTATTCCATACTTCTAGCGATTGGATTTCACTCAAAACTCACCAAATGACTCCTCCCACCATATTACGGTGTTGCCCAAGGTTTGGGCTCGATCCGAAATCAAAAGGTGTTCCAAATTGGACAATTCAAGTTCAACGGCAGTTCGTTCCTAATTGGAGTAGTTGGTGTATTCCATACTTCTAGCCATTGGATTTCACTCAAAACTCACCAAATGACTCCTCCCACGATATTATGATGTTTCCCAAGTTTTGGGCTCGATCCGAAATCAATAGGTGTTCCAAATTGGACAATTCAAGTTCAGCGGCAGTTCGTTCCTAATTGGAGTGGGTGGTGTATTCCATACTTCTAGCGATTGGATTTCACTCAAAACTCTCCAAATGACTCCTCCCACCATATTATGACGTTGCCCAAGTTTGGGGCTTGGTGCGAAATCAATAGGTGTGAGAAATTGGACAATTCAAGTTCAACCGCAGTTCGTTCCTAATTGGAGTGGTTGGTGTATTCCATACTTCTAGCGATTGGATTTCACTCACAACTCAACAAATGACTCCTCCCACCATATTACGATGTTGCCCAAGTTTGGGGCTCGATCCGAAATGAATAAGTGTGAGAAATTGGACAATTCAAGTTCAACGGCAGGTCGTTCCTAATTGGAGTGGTTGGTGTATTCCATACTTCTAGCGATTGGATTTCACTCAAAACTCACCAAATGACTCCTCCCACCATATTATGATGTTGCCCAAGTTTGGGGCTCAATCCGAAATCAATAGGTGTGAGAAATTAGACAATTCAAGTTCAACGGCAGTTCGTTCCTAATTGGAGTGGTTGGTGTATTCCATACTTCTAGCGATTGGATTTCACTCACCACATGACTCCTCCCACCATATTATGATGTTGCCCAAGTTTGGGGCTCGATCCGAAATCAATAGGTGTGAGAAATTGGACAATTCAAGTTCAACGGCAGTTCGTTCCTAATTGGAGTGGTTGGTGTATTCCATACTTCTAGCGATTGGATTTCACTCAAAACTCACCAAATGACTCCTCCGACCATATTATGATGTTGCCCAAGTTTGGACTCGATCCGAAATCAATAGGTGTTCGAAATTGGACAATTCAAGTTCAACGGCAGTTCGTTCCTAATTGGAGTGGTTGGTGTATTCCATACTTCTAGTGATTGGATTTCACTCAAAACTCACCAAATGACTCCTCCCACCATATTATGATGTTGCCCAAGTTTGGGGTTCAATCCGAAATCAATAGGTGTGAGAAATTGCACAATTCAAGTTCAACGGCAGTTCGTTCCTAATTGGAGTGGTTGGTGTATTCCATACTTCTAGCGATTGGATTTCACTCAAAACTCACCAAATGACTCCTCCCACGATATTATGATGTTTCCCAAGTTTTGGGCTCGATCCGAAATCAATAGGTGTTCCAAATTGGACAATTCAAGTTCAGCGGCAGTTCGTTCCTAATTGGAGTGGGTGGTGTATTCCATACTTCTAGCGATTGGATTTCACTCAAAACTCACCAAATGACTCCTCCCACCATATTATGATGTTGCCCAAGTTTGGGGCTCGGTCCGAAATCAATAGGTGTGAGAAATTGGACAATTCAAGTTCAACGGCAGTTCGTTCCTAATTGGAGTGGTTGGTGTATTCCATACTTCTAGCGATTGGATTTCACTCAAAACTCACCAAATGACTCCTCCGACCATATTATGATGTTGCCCAAGTTTGGACTCGATCCGAAATCAATAGGTGTGAGAAATTGGACAATTCAAGTTCAACGGCAGTTCGTTCCTAATTGGAATGGTTGGTGTATTCCATACTTCTAGCGATTGGACTTCGCTCAAAACTCACCAAATCACTCCTCCCACCATATCATGATGTTGCCCAAATTTTGGGCTCGATCCGAAATCAATAGGTGTTCCAAATTGGGCAATACAAGTTTAACGGCAGTTCGTTCCAAATTGGAGTGGTTGGAGTATTCCATACTTCTAGCGATTGGATTTCCCTCAAAACTCACCAAATGACTCCTCCCACCATATTATGATGTTGCCCAAGTTTTGGGCTCGATCCGATATCAATAGGCGTGAGAAATTGGATAATTCAAGTTCAACGGCAGTTCGTTCCTAATTGGAGTGGTTGGTGTATTCCATACTTCTAGCGATTGGATTTCACTCAAAACTCACCAAATGACTCCTCCGACCATATTATGATGTTGCCCAAGTTTGGACTCGATCCGAAATCAATAGTTATGAGAAATTGGACAATTCAAGTTCAACGGCAGTTCGTTCCTAATTGTAGTGGTTGGTGTATTCCATACTTCTAGCGATTGGATTTCACTCAAAACTCACCAAATGACTCCTCCCACCGTATTATGATGTTGCCCAAGTTTTGTGCTCGATCCGAAATCAACAGGTGTGAGAAATTGGTCAATTCAATTTCAACGACAGTTCGTTCCTAATTGGAGTTGTTGGTGTATTCCATACTTCTAGCGATTGGATTTCACTCACAACTCACCAAATGACTCCTCCCACCATATTACGATGTTGCCCAAGTTTGGGGCTCGATCCGAAATGAATAGGTGTGAGAAATTGGACAATTCAAATTCAACGGCAGTTCGTTCCTAATTGGAGTGGTTGGTGTATTCCATACTTCTAGCGATTGGATTTCACTCAAAACTCACCAAATGACTCCTCCGACCATATTATGATGTTGCCCAAGTTTGAACTCGATCCGAAATCAATAGGTGTTCGAAATTGGACAATTCAAGTTCAGCGGCAGTTCGTTCCTAATTGGAGTGGTTGGTGTATTCTTACTTCTAGCGATTGGATTTGACTCAAAACTAACCAAATGACTCCCCCCACCATATTATGATGTTGCCCAAGTTTTGGGCTCGATCCGAAATTAATAGGTGTGAGAAATTGGACAATTCAAGTTCAACGGCAATTCGTTCCTAATTGGAGTGGTTGGTGTATTCCATACTTCTAGCGATTGGATTTCACTCACAACTCACCACATGACTCCTCCCACCATATTACGATGTTGCCCAAGTTTGGGGCTCGATCCGAAATCAATAGGTGTGAGAAATTGGACAATTCAAGTTCAACGGCAGTTCGTTACTAATTGGAGTGGTTGGTGTATTCCATACTTCTAGCGATTGGATTTCACTCAAAACTCACCAAATGACTCCTCCGACCATATTATGATGTTGCCCAAGTTTGGACTCGATCCGAAATCAATAGGTGTGAGAAATTGGACAATTCAAGTTCAACGGCAGTTCGTTCCTAATTGGAATGGTTGGTGTATTCCATACTTCTAGCGATTGGATTTCGCTCAAAACTCACCAAATCACTCCTCCCACCATATCATGATGTTGCCCAAATTTTGGGCTCGATCCGAAATCAATAGGTGTTCCAAATTGGGCAATTCAAGTTTAACGGCAGTTCGTTCCAAATTGGAGTGGTTGGAGTATTCCATACTTCTAGCGATTGGATTTCCCTCAAAACTCACCAAACAACTCCTCCCACCATATTATGATGTTGCCCAAGTTTTGGGCTCGATCCGATATCAATAGGCGTGAGAAATTGGACAATTCAAGTTCAACGGCAGTTCGTTCCTAATTGGAGTGGTTGGTGTATTCCATACTTCTAGCGATTGGATTTCACTCAAAACTCACCAAATGACTCCTCCGACCATATTATGATGTTGCCCAAGTTTGGACTCGATCCGAAATCAATAGTTATGAGAAATTGGACAATTCAAGTTCAACGGCAGTTCGTTCCTAATTGGAGTGGTTGGTGTATTCCATACTTCTAGCGATTGGATTTCACTCAAAACCCACCAAATGACTCCTCCCACCATATTACGATGTTGCCCAAGTTTGGGGCTCGATCCGAAATCAATAGGTGTGAGAAATTGGACAATTCAAGGTCAACGGCAGTTCGTTCCTAATTGGAGTGGTTGGTGTATTCCATACTTCTAGCGATTGGATTTCACTCAAAACTCACCAAATGACTCCTCCCACCATATTATGATGTTGCCGATGTTTTGGGCTCGATCCGAAATCAATAGGTGTTCGAAATTGAACAATTCAAGTTCAACGGCAGTTCGTTCCTAATTGGAGTGGTTGGTGTATTCCATACTTCTAGCGATTGGATTTCACTCAAAACTCACCAAATGACTCCTCCCACCATATTATGATGGTGCCCAAGTTTTGGGATCGATCCGAAATCAATAGGTGTTCCAAATTGGACAATCAAGTGCAACGGCAGTTCGTTCCTAATTGGAGTGGTTGGTGTATTCCATACTTCTAGCGATTGGATTTCACTCAAAACTCAACAAATGTCCCACCATATTATGATGTTGCCCACGTTTTGGGCTCGATCCGAAATCAATAGGTGTGAGAAATTGGACAATTCAAGTTCAGCGGCAGTTCGTTCCTAATTGGAGTGGTTGGTGTATTGTTACTTCTAGCGATTGGATTTGACTCAAAACTAACCAAATGACTCCCCCCACCATATTATGATGTTGCCCAAGTTTTGGGCTCGATCCGAAATTAATAGGTGTTCGAAATTGCACAATTCAAGTTCAACGGCAGTTCGTTCCTAATTGGAGTGGTTGGTGTATTCCATACTTCTAGCGATTGGATTTCACTCAAAACTCACCAAATGACTCCTCCCACCATATTACGGTGTTGCCCAAGGTTTGGGCTCGATCCGAAATCAAAAGGTGTTCCAAATTGGACAATTCAAGTTCAACGGCAGTTCGTTCCTAATTGGAGTAGTTGGTGTATTCCATACTTCTAGCCATTGGATTTTACTCAAAACTCACCAAATGACTCCTCCCACGATATTATGATGTTTCCCAAGTTTTGGGCTCGATCCGAAATCAATAGGTGTTCCAAATTGGACAATTCAAGTTCAGCGGCAGTTCGTTCCTAATTGGAGTGGGTGGTGTATTTCATACTTCTAGCGATTGGATTTCACTCAAAACTCTCCAAATGACTCCTCCCACCATATTATGATGTTGCCCAAGTTTGGGGCTCGGTGCGAAATCAATAGGTGTGAGAAATTGGACAATTCAAGTTCAACCGCAGTTCGTTCCTAATTGGAGTGGTTGGTGTATTCCATACTTCTAGCGATTGGATTTCACTCACAACTCAACAAATGACTCCTCCCACCATATTACGATGTTGCCCAAGTTTGGGGCTCGATCCGAAATGAATAAGTGTGAGAAATTGGACAATTCAAGTTCAACGGCAGGTCGTTCCTAATTGGAGTGGTTGGTGTATTCCATACTTCTAGCGATTGGATTTCACTCAAAACTCACCAAATGACTCCTCCCACCATATTATGATGTTGCCCAAGTTTGGGGCTCAATCCGAAATCAATAGGTGTGAGAAATTAGACAATTCAAGTTCAACGGCAGTTCGTTCCTAATTGGAGTGGTTGGTGTATTCCATACTTCTAGCGATTGGATTTCACTCACCACATGACTCCTCCCACCATATTATGATGTTGCCCAAGTTTGGGGCTCGATCCGAAATCAATAGGTGTGAGAAATTGGACAATTCAAGTTCAACGGCAGTTCGTTCCTAATTGGAGTGGTTGGTGTATTCCATACTTCTAGCGATTGGATTTCACTCAAAACTCACCAAATGACTCCTCCCACCATATTATGATGTTGCCGATGTTTTGGGCTCGATCCGAAATCAATAGGTGTTCGAAATTGAACAATTCAAGTTCAACGGCAGTTCGTTCCTAATTGGAGTGGTTGGTGTATTCCATACTTCTAGCGATTGGATTTCACTCAAAACTCACCAAATGACTCCTCCCACCATATTACGGTGTTGCCCAAGGTTTGGGCTCGATCCGAAATCAAAAGGTGTTCCAAATTGGACAATTCAAGTTCAACGGCAGTTCGTTCCTAATTGGAGTAGTTGGTGTATTCCATACTTCTAGCCATTGGATTTCACTCAAAACTCACCAAATGACTCCTCCCACGATATTATGATGTTTCCCAAGTTTTGGGCTCGATCCGAAATCAATAGGTGTTCCAAATTGGACAATTCAAGTTCAGCGGCAGTTCGTTCCTAATTGGAGTGGGTGGTGTATTCCATACTTCTAGCGATTGGATTTCACTCAAAACTCTCCAAATGACTCCTCCCACCATATTATGATGTTGCCCAAGTTTGGGGCTCGGTGCGAAATCAATAGGTGTGAGAAATTGGACAATTCAAGTTCAACCGCAGTTCGTTCCTAATTGGAGTGGTTGGTGTATTCCAAACTTCTAGTGATTGGATTTCACTCAAAACTCACCAAATGACTCCTCCCACCATATTATGATGTTGCCCAAGTTTGGGGTTCAATCCGAAATCAATAGGTGTGAGAAATTGCACAATTCAAGTTCAACGGCAGTTCGTTCCTAATTGGAGTGGTTGGTGTATTCCATACTTCTAGCGATTGGATTTCACTCAAAACTCACCAAATGACTCCTCCCACGATATTATGATGTTTCCCAAGTTTTGGCCTCGATCCGAAATCAATAGGTGTTCCAAATTGGACAATTCAAGTTCAGCGGCAGTTCGTTCCTAATTGGAGTGGGTGGTGTATTCCATACTTCTAGCGATTGGATTTCACTCAAAACTCACCAAATGACTCCTCCCACCATATTATGATGTTACCCAAGTTTGGGGCTCGGTCCGAAATCAATAGGTGTGAGAAATTGGACAATTCAAGTTCGACCGCAGTTCGTTCCTAATTGGAGTGGTTGGTGTATTCCATACTTCTAGCGATTGGATTTCACTCACAACTCACCAAATGACTCCTCCCACCATATTACGATGTTGCCCAAGTTTGGCACTCGATCCGAAATGAATAAGTGTGAGAAATTGGACAATTCAAGTTCAACGGCAGGTCGTTCCTAATTGGAGTGGTTGGTGTATTCCATACTTCTAGCGATTGGATTTCACTCAAAACTCACCAAATGACTCCTCCCACCATATTATGATGTTGCCCAAGTTTGGGGCTCAATCCGAAATCAATAGGTGTGAGAAATTAGACAATTCAAGTTCAACGGCAGTTCGTTCCTAATTGGAGTGGTTGGTGTATTCCATACTTCTAGCGATTGGATTTCACTCACCACATGACTCCTCCCACCATTTTATGATGTTGCCCAAGTTTGGGGCTCGATCCGAAATCAATAGGTGTGAGAAATTGGACAATTCAAGTTCAACGGCAGTTCGTTCCTAATTGGAGTGGTTGGTGTATTCAATACTTCTAGCGATTGGATTTCACTCAAAACTCACCAAATGACTCCTCCGACCATATTATGATGTTGCCCAAGTTTGGACTCGATCCGAAATCAATAGGTGTTCGAAATTGGACAATTCAAGTTCAACGGCAGTTCGTTCCTAATTGGAGTGGTTGGTGTATTCCATACTTCTAGTGATTGGATTTCACTCAAAACTCACCAAATGACTCCTCCCACCATATTATGATGTTGCCCAAGTTTGGGGTTCAATCCGAAATCAATAGGTGTGAGAAATTGGACAATTCAAGTTCAACGGCAGTTCGTTCCTTATTGGAGTGGTTGGTGTATTCCATACTTCTAGCGATTGGATTTCACTCAAAACTCACCAAATGACTCCTCCGACCATATTATGATGTTGCCCAAGTTTGAACTCGATCCGAAATCAATAGGTGTTCGAAATTGGACAATTCAAGTTCAACGGCAGTTCGTTCCTAATTGGAGTGGTTGGTGCATTCCATACTTCTAGTGATTGGATTTCACTCAAAACTCACCAAATGACTCCTCCCACCATATTATGATGTTGCCCAAGTTTGGGGTTCAATCCGAAATCAATAGGGGTGAGAAATTGGACAATTCAAGTTCAACGGCAGTTCGTTCCTAATTGGAGTGGTTGGTGTATTCCACACTTCTAGCGATTGGATTTCACTCAAAACTCACCAAATGACTCCTCCCACCATATTATGATGGTGCCCATGTTTTGGGATCGATCCGAAATCAATAGGTGTTCCAAATTGGACAATCAAGTTCAACGGCAGTTCGTTCCTAATTGGAGTGGTTGGTGTATTCCATACTTCTAGAGATTGGATTTCACTCAAAACTCACCAAATGACTCCTCCCACCATATTATGATGTTGCCCAAGTTTTGGGCTCGATCCGAAATCAATAGGTGTTCGAAATTGGACAATTCAAGTTCAACGGCAGTACGTACCTAATTGGAGTGGTTGGGGTATTCCATACTTCTGGCGATTGGATTTCACTCAAAACTAACCAAATGACTCCTCCCACCATATTACGATGTTGCACAAGTTTTGGGCTCGATCCGAAATCAATAGGTGTTCGAAATTGCACAATACAAGTTCAACGGCAGTTCGTTCCTAATTGGAGTGGTTGGTGTATTCCATACTTCTAGCGTTTGGATTTCACTCAAAACTCACCAAATGACTCCTCCCACCAAATTACGGTGTTGCCCAAGTTTTGGGCTCGATCCGAAATCAATAGGTGTTCCAAACTGGACAATTCAAGTTCAACGGCAGTTCGTTCCTAATTGGAGTGGTTGGTGTATTCCATACTTCTAGCGATTAGATTTCACTCAAAACTCACCAAATGACTCCTCCCAAAACATTATGATGTTTCCCAAGTTTTGGGCTCGATCCGAAATCAATAGGTGTTCCTAATTGGACAATTCAAGTTCAGTGGCAGTTCGTTCCTAATTGGAGTGGGTGGTGTGTTCCACACTTCTAGCGATTGGATTTCACTCAAAACTCACCAAATGACTCCTCCCACCATATTATGATGTTGCCCAAGTTTTGGGCTCGATCCGAAATCAATAGGTGTTCGAAATTGGGCAATTCAAGTTCAACGGCAGTACGTTCCTAATTGGAGTGGTTGGTGTATTCCATACTTCTAGCGATTGGATTTCACTCAAAACTAACCAAATGACTCCTCCCACCGTATTATGTTGTTGCCCAAGTTTTGGGCTCGGTCCGAAATCAATAGGTGTTCGAAATTGCACAAATCAAGTTCAACGACAGTTCGTTCCTAATTGGAGTGGTTGGTGTATTCCATACTTCTAGCGATTGGATTTCACTCAAAACTCACCAAACGACTCCCCCGACCATATTATGATGTTGCCAAGTTTGGACTCGATCTGAAATCAATAGGTGTGAGAAATTGGACAATTCAAGTTCAACGGCAGTTCGTTCCTAATTGGAGTGGTTGGTGTATTCCATACTTCTAGCGATTGGATTTCACTCACCACATGACTCCTCCCACCATATTATGATGTTGCCCAAGTTTGGGGCTCGATCCGAAATCAATAGGTGTGAGAAATTGGACAATTCAAGTTCAACGGCAGTTCGTTCCTAATTGGAGTGGTTGGTGTATTCCATACTTCTAGCGATTGGATTTCACTCAAAACTCACCAAATGACTCCTCCCACCATATTATGATGTTGCCCAAGTTTGGACTCGATCCGAAATCAATAGGTGTGAGAAATTGGACAATTCAAGTTCAACGGCAGTTTGTTCCTAATTGGAGTGGTTGGTGTATTCCATACTTCTAGAGATTGGATTTCACTCAAAACTCACCAAATGACTCCTCCCACCATATTATGATGTTGCCCAAGTTTTGGGCTCGATCCGAAATCAATAGGTTTTCGAAATTGGACAATTCAAGTTCAATGGCAGTACGTTCCTAATTGGGGTGGTTGGTGTATTCCATACTTCTAGCGATTGGATTTCACTCAAAACCAAACAAATGAGTCCTCCCACCATATTATGATGTTGCCCAAGTTTTGGGCTCGATCCGAAATCAATAGGTGTTCGAAATTGCAAAATACAAGTTCAACGGCAGTTCGTTCCTAATTGGAGTGGTTGGTGTATTCCATACTTCTAGCGATTGGATTTCACTCAAATCTCACCAAATGACTCCTCCCACCATATTATGATGGTGCCCATGTTTTGGGATCGATCCGAAATCAATAGGTGTTCCAAATTGGACAATCAAGTTCAACGGCAGTTCGTTCCTAATTGGAGTGGTTGGTGTATTCCATACTTCTAGCGATTGGATTTCACTCAAAACTCACCAAATGACTCCTCCCTCCATATTATGATGTTGCCCAAGTTTTGGGCTCGATCCGAAATCAATAGGTGTTCGAAGTTGGGCAATTCAAGTTCAACGGCAATACGTTCCTAATTGGAGTGGTTGGTGTATTCCATACTTCTAGCGATTGGATTTCACTCAAATCTCACCAAATGACTCCTCCCACCATATTATGATGTTGCCCAAGTTTTGGGCTTGATCCGAAATCAATAGGTGTTCGAAATTGGACAATTCAAGTTCAACGGCAGTTTGTTCCTAATTGGAGCGGTTGGGGTATTCCATACTTCTAGTGATTGGATTTCACTCAAAACTCACCAAATGACTCCTTCCACCATATTATGATGTTGCCCAAGTTTGGGGTTCGATCCGAAATCAATAGGTGTTCGAAATTGGACAATTCAACTTCAACGGCAGTTCGTTCCTAATTGGAGTGGTTGGTGTATTCCATACTTCTAGCGATTGGATTTCACTCAAATCTCACCAAATGACTCCTCCCACCATATTATGATGTTGCCCAAGTTTTGGGCTTGATCCGAAATCAATAGGTGTTCGAAATTGGACAATTCAAGTTCAACGGCAGTTTGTTCCTAATTGGAGTGGTTGGGGTATTCCATACTTCTAGTGATTGGATTTCACTCAAAACTCACCAAATGACTCCTTCCACCATATTATGATGTTGCCCAAGTTTGGGGTTCGATCCGAAATCAATAGGTGTTCGAAATTGGACAATTCAAGTTCAACGGCAGTTCGTTCCTAATTGGAGTGGTTGGTGTATTCCATACTTCTAGCGATTGGATTTCACTCAAAACTCACCAAAATGACTCCTCCCACCATATTATGATGTTGCCCAAGTTTTGAGCTCAATCCGAAATCAATAGGTGTTCGAAATTGGACAATTCAAGTTCAACGGCAGTTCGTTCCTAATTGGAGTGGTTGGTGTATTCCATACTTCTAGCGATTGGATTTCACTCAAAACTCACCAAATGACTCCTCCCACCATATGATGACGTTGCCCAAGTTTTGGGCTCGATCCGAAATCAATAGGTGTTCGAAATTGGACAATTCAAGTTCAATGGCAGTACGTTCCTAATTGGGGTGGTTGGTGTATTCCATACTTCTAGCGATTGGATTTCACTCAAAACCAAACAAATGAGTCCTCCCACCATATTATGATGTTGCCCAAGTTTTGGGCTCGATCCGAAATCAATAGGTGTTCGAAATTGCAAAATACAAGTTCAACGGCAGTTCGTTCCTAATTGGAGTGGTTGGTGTATTCCATACTTCTAGCGATTGGATTTCACTCAAATCTCACCAAATGACTCCTCCCACCATATTATGTTGGTGCCCATGTTTTGGGATCGATCCGAAATCAATAGGTGTTCCAAATTGGACAATCAAGTTCAACGGCAGTTCGTTCCTAATTGGAGTGGTTGGTGTATTCCATACTTCTAGCGATTGGATTTCACTCAAAACTCACCAAATGACTCCTCCCTCCATATTATGATGTTGCCCAAGTTTTGGGCTCGATCCGAAATCAATAGGTGTTCGAAGTTGGGCAATTCAAGTTCAACGGCAATACGTTCCTAATTGGAGTGGTTGGTGTATTCCATACTTCTAGCGATTGGATTTCACTCAAATCTCACCAAATGACTCCTCCCACCATACTATGATGTTGCCCAAGTTTTGGGCTCGATCCGAAATCAATAGGTGTTCGAAATTGGGCAATTCAAGTTCAACGGCAATACGTTCCTAATTGGAGTGGTTGGTGTATTCCATACTTCTAGCGATTGGATTTCACTCAAATCTCACCAAATGACTCCTCCCACCATATTATGATGTTGCCCAAGTTTTGGGCTTGATCCGAAATCAATAGGTGTTCGAAATTGGACAATTCAAGTTCAACGGCAGTTTGTTCCTAATTGGAGTGGTTGGGGTATTCCATACTTCTAGTGATTGGATTTCACTCAAAACTCACCAAATGACTCCTTCCACCATATGATGACAATGCCCAAGTTTTGGGCTCGATCCGAAATCAATAGGTGTGAGAAATTGGACAATTCAAGTTCAACGGCAGTTCGTTCCTAATTGGAGTGGTTGGTGTATTCCATACTTCTAGCGATTGGATTTCACTCAAACTCACCAAATGACTCCTCCCACCATATTATGTTGTTGCCCAAGTTTTGGGCTCGATCCGAAATCAATAGGTGTGAGAAATTGGACAATTCAAGTTCAACGGCAGTTCGTTCCTAATTGGAGTGGTTGGGGTATTCCATACTTCTAGTGATTGGATTTCACTCAAAACTCACCAAATGACTCCTCCCACCATATTATGATGTTGCCCAAGTTTTGGGCTCGATCCGAAATCGATAGGCGTTCCAAATTGGACAATTCAAGTTCAACGGCAGTTCGTTCCTAATTGGAGTGGTTGGTGTATTCCATACTTCTAGTGATTGGATTTCACTCAAAACTCACCAAATGACTCCTCCCACCATATTATGATGTTGCCCAAGTTTTGGGCTCGATCCGAAATTAATAGGTTCGGGAAATTGGACAATTCAAGTTCAACGACAGTTCGTTCCTAATTGCAGTGGTTGGTGTATTCCATACTTCTAGCGATTGGATTTCAGTCAAACCTCAGCAAGTGACTCCCCTCGCCATATTATGATGTTGCCCAAGTTTGGGGTTCGATCCGAAATCAATAGGTGCGGGAAATTGGACAATTCAAGTTCAATGGCAGTTCGTTCCTAATTGGAGTGGTTGGTGTATTCCATACTTCCAGCGATTGGATTTCACTCGAAACTCTCCAAATGACTCCTCCCACCGTATTATGATGTTGCACAAGTTTGGGGTTCCATCCGAAATCAATAGGTGTGTGAAATTGGACAATTCAAGTTCAATGGCAGTTCGTTCCTAATTGGAGTGGTTGGTGTATTCCATACTTCTAGCGACTGGATTGCACTCAAAATTCACCAAATGACTCCTCCCAGCATATTATGATGTTGCCCAAGTTTTGGGCTCGATCCGAAATCAATAGGTGTGAGAAATTGGACAATTCAAGTTCAACGGCAGTTCGTTCCTAATTGGAGTGGTTGGGGTATTCCATACTTCTAGTGATTGGATTTCACTCAAAACTCACCAAATGACTCCTCCCACCATATTATGATGTTGCCCAAGTTTTGGGCTCGATCCGAAATCGATAGGCGTTCCAAATTGGACAATTCAAGTTCAACGGCAGTTCGTTCCTAATTGGAGTGGTTGGTGTATTCCATACTTCTAGTGATTGGATTTCACTCAAAACTCACCAAATGACTCCTCCCACCATATTATGATGTTGCCCAAGTTTTGGGCTCGATCCGAACTCAATAGATGCGAGAAATTGGACAATTTAAGTTCAACGGCAGTTCGTTCCTAATTGGAGTGGTTGGTGTATTACAAACTTCTAGCGATTGGATTTCATTCGAAACTCACCAAATGACTCCTCCCACCATATTATGATGTTGCACAAGTTTGGGGTTCCATCCGAAATAAATAGGTGTGAGAAATTGGACAATTCAAGTTCAACGGTAGTTCATTCCTAATTGGAATGGTTGGTGTATTCCATACTTCTAGCAATTGGATTTCACTCATAACTCAACAAATGACTCCTCCCACCATATTTTGATGTTGCCCAAGTTTGGGGTTCGATCCGAAATCAATAGGTGTGAGAAATTGGACAATTCAAGTTCTACGGCAGTTCGTTCCTAATTGGAGTGGTTGGTGTATTCCACACTTCTAGCGATTGGATTTCATTCAAAACTCACCAAATGACTCCTCCCACCATATTTTGATGTTGCCCAAGTTTGGGGTTCGATCCGAAATCAATAGGTTCGGGAAATTGGACAATTCAAGTTCAACGGCAGTTCGTTCCTAATTGGAGTGGTTGGTGTATTCCATACTTCTAGCGATTGGATTTCAGTCAAAACTCACCAAATGACTCCTCCCGCCATATTATGATGTTGCCCAAGTTTGGGGTTCGATCTGAAATCAATAGGTGCGGGAAATTGGACAATTCAAGTTCAATGGCAGTTCGTTCCTAATTGGTGTGGTTGGTGTATTCCATACTTCTAGCGATTGGATTTCACTCAAAACTCACCAAACGACTCCTCCCACCATATTATGATGTTGCCCAAGTTTTGGGTTCGATCAGAAATCAATAGGTGTGAGAAATTGGACAATTCAAGTTCAACGGCAGTTCGTTCCTAATTGGAGTGGTTGGTGTATTCCATACTTCTAGCCATTGGATTTCACTCAAAACTCACCAAATGACTCCTCCCACCATATTATGATGTTGCCCAAGTTTGGGATTCGATCCGAAATCAATAGGTGCGGGAAATTGGACAATTCAAGTTCAACGGCAGTTCGTTCCTAATTGGAGTGGTTGGTGTATTCCATACTTCTAGCGATTGGATTTCACTCAAAACTCACCATATGACTCCTCAATCCATATTATGATGTTGCCCAAGTTTTGGGCTCGATCCGAAATCAATAGGTGTTCGAATATGACAATTCAAGTTCAACGGCAGTTCGTTCCCAATTGGAGTGGTTGGTGTAATCCATACTTCTAGCAATTGGATTTCACTCAGAACTCACCAAATGACTCCTCCCACCATATTATGATGTTGCCCAAGTTTTAGGCTCGATCAGAAATCAATAGGTGTGAGAAATTGGACAATTCAAGTTCAACGGCAGTTCGTTCCTAATTGGAGTGGTTGGTGTATTCCATACTTCAAGCCATTGGATTTCACTCAAAACTCACCAAATGACTCCTCCCACCATATTATGATGTTGCCCAAGTTTGGGATTCGATCCGAAATCAATAGGTGCGGGAAATTGGACAATTCAAGTTCAACGGCAGTTCGTTCGAAATTGGAGTGGTTGGTGTACTGCATACTTCTAGCGATTGGATTTCACTCAAAACTCACCAAATGACTCCTCCCACCATATTATGATCTTGCCCAAGTTTTGGGCTTGATCCGAAATCAATAGGTGTGAGAAATTGGACAATTCAAGTTCAACGGCAGTTTGTTCCTAATTGGAGTGGTTGGTGTATTCCATACTTCTAGCGATTGGATAGCACTCAAAACTCATCAAGTGACTCCTCCCACCATATTATGATTTTGCCCAAGTTTTAGGCTCTATTCGAAATCAATAGGTGTTCCAAATTGGACAATTCAAGTTCAACGGCAGTTCGTTCCTAATTGGAGTGGTTGGTGTATTCCATACTTCTAGCGATTGGATTTCACTCAAAACTCACCAAATGACTCCTCCCACCATATTATGATGTTGCCCAAGTTTTGGGCTCGGTCCGAAATCAATAGGTGTGAGAAATTGGACAATTCAAGTTCAACAGTAGTTCGTTCCTAATTGGAGTGGTTGGTGTATTCCGTACTTCTAGCGATTGGATTTCACTCAAAACTCACCAAATGACTCCTCCCATCATATTATGATGTTGCCCAAGTTTTGGGTTCAATCCGAAATCAATAGGTGCTGGAAATTGGACAAATCAAGTTCAACGGCATTTCGTTCCAAATTGGAGTGGTTGGAGTATTCCGTACTGGTAGCGATTGGATTTCACTCAAAACTCACCAAATGACTCCACCCACCATATTATGATGTTGCCCAAGTTTTGGGCTCGATCCGAAATCAATAGGTGTGAGAAATTGACAATTCAAGTTCAACGGCAGTTCGTTCCTAATTGGAGTGGTTGGTGTATTCCATACTTCAAGCCATTGGATTTCACTGAAAACTCACCAAATGACTCCTCCCACCATATTACGATGTTCCCCAAGTTTGGGGTTCGATCCGAAATCAATAGGTGCGGGAAATTGGACAATTCAAGTTCAACGGCAGTTCGTTCCTAATTGGAGTGGTTGGTGTATTCCATACTTCTAGCGATTGGATTTCACTCAAAACTCACCAAATGACTCCTCCCACCATATTAGGATCTTGCCCAAGTTTTGGGCTCGATCCTAAATCAATAGGTGTCAGAAATTGGACAATTCAAGTTCAACGGCAGTTCGTTCCTAATTGGAGTGGTGGGTGTATTCCATACTTCTAGCGATTGGATTTCACTCAAAACTCACCAAATGACTCCTCCAGCCATATTATGCTGTTGCCCGGGTTTTGGGCTCGATCCGAAATCAATAGGTGTGAGAAATTGGACAATTCAAGTTCTACGGCAGTTCGTTCCTAATTGGAGTGGTTGGTGTATTCCATACTTCTAGCCGTTGGATTTCACTCAAAACTCACCAAATGACTCCTCCCACCATATTATGACGTTGCCCAAGTTTTGGTCTCGATCCGAAATCCATAGGTGTTCGAAATTGGACAATTCAAGTTCAACGGCAGTTCGTTCCTAATTGGAGTGGTTGGTGTATTGCATACTTCTAGCGATTGGATTTCACTCAAAACTCACCAAATGACTCCTCCCACCATTTTATGATCTTGCCCAAGTTTTGGGCTTGATCCGAAATCAATAGGTGTGAGAAATTGGACAATTCAAGTTCAACGGCAGTTCGTTCCTAATTGGAGTGGTTGGTGTATTCCATACTTCTAGCAATTGGATTTCACTCAAAACAAACGAAATGACTCCTCCCACCATATTATGATGTTGCCCAAGTTTGGGGCTCGATCCGAAATCAATAGGTGTGAGAAATTGGAAAATTCAAGTTCAACGGCAGTTCGTTCCTAATTTAGTGGTTGGTGTATTCCATACTTCTAGCGATTTCACTCAAAACTCACCAAATGACTACTCCCACCATATTATGATCTTGCCCAAGTTTTGGGCTCGATCCGAAATCAATAGGTGTGAGAAATTGGACAATTCAGGTTCAACGGCAGTTCTTACCTAATTGGAGTGGTTGGTGTATTAAATACTTCTAGCGATTGGATTTCACTCAAACCTCACCAAATGACTCCTCCCGCCATATTATGATGTTGCCCGTGTTTTGGGCTCGATCCGAAATCAATAGGTGTGAGAAATTGGACAATTCAAGTTCAACGGCAGTTCTTTCCTAATTGGAGTGGTTGGTGTATTCCATACTTCTAGCAATTGGATTTCACTCAAAACTCGCCAAATGACTCCTCCCACCATATTATGATGTTGCCCAGGTTTTGGGCTCGATCCGAAATCAATAGGTGTTCCAAATTGGACAATTCAAGTTCAACGGCAGTTCGTTCCTAATTGGAGTGGTTGTTGTATTCCATACTTCTAGCAATTGGATTTCACTCAAAACTCACCAAATGACTCCTCCCACCATATTATGATGTTGCCCAAGTTTGGGGCTCGATCCGAAATCAATAGGTGTGAGAAATTGGAAAATTCAAGTTCAACGGCAGTTCGTTCCTAATTGGAGTGGTTGGTGTATTCCATACTTCTAGCCATTGGATTTCACTCAAAACTCACCAAATGACTCCTCCCACCATATTATGACGTTGCCCAAGTTTTGGTCTCGATCCGAAATCCATAGGTGTTCGAAATTGGACAATTCAAGTTCAACGGCAGTTCGTTCCTAATTGGAGTGGTTGGTGTATTGCATACTTCTAGCGATTGGATTTCACTCAAAACTCACCAAATGACTCCTCCCACCATTTTATGATCTTGCCCAAGTTTTGGGCTTGATCCGAAATCAATAGGTGTGAGAAATTGGACAATTCAAGTTCAACGGCAGTTCGTTCCTAATTGGAGTGGTTGGTGTATTCCATACTTCTAGCAATTGGATTTCACTCAAAACAAACGAAATGACTCCTCCCACCATATTATGATGTTGCCCAAGTTTGGGGCTCGATCCGAAATCAATAGGTGTGAGAAATTGGAAAATTCAAGTTCAACGGCAGTTCGTTCCTAATTTTAGTGGTTGGTGTATTCCATACTTCTAGCGATTTCACTCAAAACTCACCAAATGACTACTCCCACCATATTATGATCTTGCCCAAGTTTTGGGCTCGATCCGAAATCAATAGGTGTGAGAAATTGGACAATTCAGGTTCAACGGCAGTTCTTACCTAATTGGAGTGGTTGGTGTATTAAATACTTCTAGCGATTGGATTTCA
Organism: Prunus avium; assembly: GCF_965620075.1. Lineage (NCBI taxonomy): Eukaryota > Viridiplantae > Streptophyta > Magnoliopsida > Rosales > Rosaceae > Prunus > Prunus avium. Next base: position 20,634,407 of record NC_142286.1, on the reverse strand, counting down.
CTCAAACCTCACCAAATGACTCCTCCCGCCATATTATGATGTTGCCCGTGTTTTGGGCTCGATCCGAAATCAATAGGTGTGAGAAATTGGACAATTCAAGTTCAACGGCAGTTCTTTCCTAATTGGAGTGGTTGGTGTATTCCATACTTCTAGCAATTGGATTTCACTCAAAACTCGCCAAATGACTCCTCCCACCATATTATGATGTTGCCCAGGTTTTGGGCTCGATCCGAAATCAATAGGTGTTCCAAATTGGACAATTCAAGTTCAACGGCAGTTCGTTCCTAATTGGAGTGGTTGTTGTATTCCATACTTCTAGCAATTGGATTTCACTCAAAACTCACCAAATGACTCCTCCCACCATATTATGATGTTGCCCAAGTTTGGGGCTCGATCCGAAATCAATAGGTGTGAGAAATTGGAAAATTCAAGTTCAACGGCAGTTCGTTCCTAATTGGAGTGGTTGGTGTATTCCATACTTCTAGCAATTGGATTATACTCAAAACAAACCAAATGACTCCTCCCACCATATTATGATGTTGCCCAAGTTTGGGGCTCGATCCGAAATCAATAGTTGTGAGAAATTGGACAATTCAAGTTCAACGGCAGTTCGTTCCTAATTGGAGTGGTTAGTGTATTCCATACTTCTAGCGATTGGATTTCATTCAAAACTCACCAAATGAGTCCTCCCACCATATTATGATGTTGCCCATGTTTTGGGCTCGATCCGAAATCAATAGGTGTGAGAAATTGGACAATTCAAGTTCAACGGCAGTTCGTTCGAAATTGGAGTGGTTGGTGTATTGCATACTTCTAGCGATTGGATTTCACTAAAAACTCACCAAATGACTCCTCCCACCATATTATGATCTTGCCCAAGTTTTGGGCTTGATCCGAAATCAATAGGTGTGAGAAATTGGACAATTCAAGTTCAACGGCAGTTCGTTCCTAATTGGAGTTGTTGGTGTATTCCATACTTCTAGCGATTGGATTTCACTCAAAACTCACCAAATGACTCCTCCCACCATATTATGATGTTGCAGAAGTTTTGGGCTCGATCCGAAATCAATAGGTTTTCCAAATTGGACAATTCAAGTTCAACGGCAGTTCGTTCCTAGTTGGAGTGGTTGGTGTATTCCATACTTCTAGCCATTGGATTTCACTCAAAACTCACCAAATGACTCCTCCCACCATATTATGATGTTGCCTGATCGGTGCATATTTACATATCATTTTGTACCCTTCTAGCTTATGATTTGGTTATGTTTTTGAGTTAAACTTGTGCTTTTAATCATTTTTGTGTTTATCTTTCAGTTCATTGAGCTTTAGGTAATAATGAGGGCTTTGGATAGTAAAGGATGCAATCCATGCATGTTAGGGCCTAATTTGGATGAATGGATGAAGAGCTTAAAGACAAACTCAATTTTGGCTACAGTCCCCTGCCAGCCCAGTTTCGTAGGTCATATTGCAAGCTTTGTTTCAGCAACCTACATAGCTCGGATGAGGCCACATTCGTCATGAAAGTTGTGCCAATGGGTGTGTAATATAACATATCCAAAATTCAGCCTCATTGGATAAATATGGAGTCTGTTACCTAGCAAACACAGAGCCATGCTCAGGATAGATTTTATCAGCGCGCAAAATGGGTTAGCAATTTGTTTTGGCCTTAACTTCCTCCTCCGACCTTGGATTGGCCCAAATGATATATGGCTGGAAAGAAGATATTCTGAACTTCAAGTTTGAGTGCTTAAAGTCTTAATTTGCTTAAGGGAAGCCCAATTTGTAAGCCCTTGAAGTTTCTGGTCATGCTGACCTCAGGATGAGCTATTATTTCTGGTTGGAAGCTTGGTCATGGTGACATGAAGATGAGCTAGGGCTGCTGGTGGGATTTATTAGTGAAGTGCATCAACCATTTCAGATTTTATAATGGAAGTGTTGTATGCATTAGTGAAGTGCATCAACCATTTCAGATTTTATAAAACAAGTGTTGTATGCATTAGCCATACTTAATTCAGATTTTCAGCATCCTTAGGCCTATATATAGTGAGGTTTCCCAAGCTTGTAAACACACCCCAAGGGGGGGAGCTCTCAAACACTTCTCTAGAGCTCCCTTCCCTTCTCTCCCTCAAATTCTCTTAGTTTTCCTTTCTAGTTCTCAATTCTAGCTTTCTTTAATGTTTTCTTAGTTGTAATTTATTTTTCTTGTAATGTACATTCTTTCTTAAGTATTCAAGTTTGATTAGTTTCCAAGTTTCTATTATGGTTCATGTTCTTATTCATTATGCTTATAAGTTAATATGCTAGTTTGAATGATTGATCACCATTTAGGCTTGCATGTTAGCTATCTTGGTTTGAATTAAGAGTATACACCATGCTTTAATTCAAATTGAACTATGAATAGGAAGAGTATGTATGGACATTCGACAACAGGGATTAGATACATGCTTGGTTGTTTAAATTGTTCTTCTATGCTTAATGGGTTCCTAATGCTTAATTTTAGGTTAGACAACAAATGATCAAATTAGGGAATTAGGAACACAAGGTTATGACCAAACACCATGGCTTAATCATACATTAGCTAGAATCAATCCGTTAATCTAATTGAACTTGGGAACTTATCTGCTTGAGTTAGTTATTTTCTTTCTTCCTTGTTTTATTTATTTCCTTTCTTTTTCATTTCTGTTTTGTGTAGGAGAAATGAATTGGATCATTCAATCACCAATCCTCGTGGGATCGACCTTGCACTTACATATGCTATACTACCAAACGGCTCGTGCACTTGCGAGTATCACAAGTTGAGGATGCAACTGAATCCATTTTGGTGCAGCTGTATCGACACAACAAGTTTTTGGCGCCGTTGCCGGGGATTGGCAACATAGTTTGGTTCTATTTCTTTTCCCTACTTGTTTTATTTTTATTTTTCATTTTCATGTTTTTCTAGACAATTTCAAGTTTTAAAGTTAATGACGTTAATGGACAAGTTGTGTTTGTAGTCCAACAGAAAAGGACAATTGCCCAACAAGCAAGAGAACTGGGTTTAAGTCCCAGCTTACACAACCCATTGGTGCTTGTTGCTTTGAAGCATGAAATTGGATGTGTGTTGATTTTCCTTTTCATTTTAGTTTTTATTTCCTCATCCTTTTAATTCTATTTCAAGTTTTCTATGTTTGTTTTAGCAATTTATTATAGCTCAATAATAAATGGAGAGAGATGGCAACCTCAATCATAAAGAATGGGAAGTGTGGAGCAGTGGGAGAAGTCGCGACCTCCAAATGCATCACGCTCGACCTAATCGCTTCAAGGGGAAGCATTTCAATCCTTTCTCTTCTTTGAATTCTGTTCATTTCCGTAGTTGTTTTTGCCTTTTGGTCCGCGTTGAGTTCTTTGTTTTTCTATGCTGAATCCAACCATATAAAGAACGTAAAATTTGGACTTACGGTTGGAAAGTTATAGCCTAAAAACTGAACACAGGTCGAAGCTGAAAAACAGAGAAACGAATCTGTCCAAATGGTGATAAACGGGTGTTAGAAAGTGCTGTTTGTGTTTTTCTTTGGTTTATTGGTTTGTTTCTTTTAGTACAACAATTTATGTTGTTTGTTTGAATTTGTTTAGAGTACTTAGTTCATTTTCGTTTATGGTTTGTTGTTCCATTTTATCTTAATTTGTTTTTGTTTCTTATCTTAAAAATTTTAAAAAGATTTTTCATATGAGCTGACTTATGGTAACTCCAGTGAGCACTTCCGTCAATACAGTGTCTAGGAGTTCTATAGGCGACACCTTCGGTGTCTAAGAAGTTTGGGTTTTAAGCGGGACCATTGTGACCCCTCCAACCTTCCCGGATCCCCTGGCTGTGTTTTCTGAGGCCCTTAACTGGTCATCCGTGAGTTGCTTGTATATTTGTGTGTTTTAAAAACAATAATAATAAATATTAAAAAAAAAATTTGAAATTTGAAATTTGGGTTTTTATTTTTCCTTGTAAATTGCAATTTGGAACTTCTTTGTTGTTTTTTTTCTTTGTGTGGTCAGTTAGTTGTAAATAATAATAAATAAAAAAAAAATAATTTTAAAAAATTCAATTTGGAACTTCTTGGTTTTCTTTTATGTTTTTTTTGTTTTATTAGGTTAGTTTATTTATTTACGTGGTGTGGTTAGTTAGTTTATTTCTGAGTGTTAAAAACACATTTTTATTCAAACATTGCATTCAAAAAGATAAAAAGTTTAAAACAAAAAAACAAAAAAACATTCAAGTAAATTAAAAATAAAAACAACTTCTTCATCTTCATCTTCATCTTCATGGCATGCCTCTGTTTTCTCTTACTTGCAGAATCTGCAGCAGCTCCACATGGTCCTCATTTTTTCTCTGCAGTGCTTCCACGTGCTGATTGGCACAATAGAGCCGCTTCTGCAAGTCCGCCACCATAGCCTTCAAGGAAGCTATTTCCTCGCTCATCGCGGCACACTCCAGTGTTCTCGCCAGCAATCGCATGCCCAAATTGGTAGCCGAGACCGCGTGGAGTACAGTTAAATTGTGGGACTCCTCCACCGCTGCCTTGTCAGACCTCTGTGCCACATGCAGATGATCTGTCGGTGTGAGCTTGTTACCAATCATGCCTCCCAGCAGCGCTGCTCTGTTCGGCATTGCCTCAGAAAAGTTCGGTATTATCTCAGCAAAGTTTGAGGCCGTACCGTGATGATATGTGGAGTTTGGGAAGACATGGTTTGGAGGAACCCTTATCTGCGCATTCGGTGGCGCAAGGGACAATTCAAGGTTAAGATCATCAAGGTGAGTGCATGAGGATGCCATTGTTTTGTTTTTGGATTTTTTGATGTTTTTCTCTGAATTTGCAGGAAGAAATGCGGGGTGCTCTTCTACTTCACCGAGATGAGTTTAAATAGACTTATACAAACGAGGGAGCCGAAAGCACTTCGGATCTCGAGGGTGCTATCCTGTGCTCTTTTCTCTCGGATCCCTTCATTTCCGGCGCAAATTGCGAGCACGTTTTTTTTTTTAAAGGGAGCATGCTTACACTTTCACTTACTTTTGCCTCCTTGTTTTCTGATGTTTGTGTTTTTGCTTTTTTCAGTTGTTATTTTATTTTATTTTTTTTCAATTGTTTTCTTCTTGTTTGTCAGGTTTCTCAAGAATTTAGTTGGAAGAAGAGACAAAATTAAAGATGCGTCTTGGACACCTGGTGCAAGAATCCCATCTCTTCTTTTAAATTCTTGTTTGAATTGCGTGTTTATTTCAGTTTTTATTTATTTATTTATTTATTTTGTTTTTATTAGGTTTTATAATTTAAAACTCATAGGATATTCTTTGAAGGAGCTAAATTTTTGGTAACTCCAGTGAGCAACCGCAGTCTATACAGTGTCTAGGAGTTCTTTAGGCGGCACCTTCGGTGTCTAAGAAGTTCGGGTTTTAAGCGGGACCATTGTGACCCCTCCAACCTTCCCGGAACCCCTGGCTGTGTTTTCTGAGGCCCTTAACTGGTCATCCTTAAGTTTTTCTCTTAAAAGAAGAAGCAGCTATTTGTGTGTTTACTTAACTAATAAAAATTTCATGTTTGGGTTTTCGTGTTTTTGTTTGATTGTCATTCTTTAAATTTAGGGTCAATCCTCTCTTTGAGATAGCATAACATTTTTATATAAAAAAAAAAATAAAAAAAACTTTAAAAATAAATAAATAAATAAAAACTGAAATCATTTCTTCTTGGCGCTCGGTGTCTCGACCATAGGAGCTTTTAGTTTGGCCGTCTGGATGTCCACTTCTGGGTCTTCACGCACAGCCTCTTGGGGCTCATCACTTGAGCTCCCAAAGATCGCAATCTTAGCTTGAGCGTAACTACTCTCGTGATCTGCTTTCTTGCGTTTACCCGGTCGGTCTAGGTCCTCCAGCTGCTTTCGCATGTCGCGAGAATACAACTCTACCATCTTTGATAGGTTTTTATTCTCGTCCCGCAATACTTCTAGCTGGTGTCGATTCACCTCCACTATCCTTGACCTTTCCCTTTTCAAGCTTTTTATAGCACTCTGACAATCTTCAACCATACTTCGCTCCGCCGCCAACTGAGCTTTGAGCACCTCCACCTCATGGGACTTCGCAAGTAGGCGATGACCCAAACTTGCGACACATGCTGTACTCTGCATGCTCAGTGCCAGGGCATCACTCGTGACCCGGTTGTCATCCCTTGTCCCGAACACACGTATATCTTTGGGAGTCACTAAATTTCTGCCAACTCCAATAGCAACATCGTTGTCTAGGAGTATTGAGTCATTGACAGACACAGGCCCCCGGGAGGAGCCAAAGTAGGGCATCCATACTGGTGCCGCTGCTTGGCCCAATGTCTGAGTCGGTGGAGCTAGGTTGATATCCAACGAAAATGGGTAGGATGAGGCCATTTGATTTCTGATTTTTTTTCTTTTCTCTTTTGTGTTTCTGAGTTTGTGGTTTTGTTTTTATCCCCATCTTTTTCCTTCTTATATACATAGTCTTTGACAAACCCTAGCCATTGCAGCGTCTAAGCATTTCTGAATCTCCAGCATTCCTCGAGTCCCACAACCTTCTCGCTTTCCAACCATACCCAACTCATTTATCACGACATGTCTTTTCTGAACGGACGCGTTCAGTAAAGCCTTCGCGCCTTTCCATGAGCCCGTAATTTCTGCTTGTGAAATCTGCGGCGCTTCTATCTGTCAACACGTGTCTCGCTCAGTCTGCCCATGACTATCCATGAGACGACATCAGGGACCACATTCCCTCTTTTTAGAAATCCCGCTTTGCGCTCATAATTCACGTTTTATCTTTTTAAGAAAAAATTAAAATTAAAACGTGTGGGCTTTGGATTTCATTGTGGGTCGGGTTTTCACCATTGTTTTGGTTTCAAAGTGAGTTAACTTTCTTTGGGGTTGGGCTTTCAAACGTTTGGGTTTTAGTTTGCGTAAGACTGTCTGTTTAGGGCTTACTGTTTTGAGTGTTTTACTGTTTCGTTATTTATTTATTTGTTTGTTTGTTTGTTTTGTAATTTTTATTTTTATTTATTTTATTTTATTTTATTTGTGTATTTTAATTCAAGTGTGTTTTGTGATTTATATTTACTTTAGTACCTTTCATTTCTTATTATGACATTGTTTGTGGCTAATTTTTAAACATTGAGGACAATGCTCATTTCTAGGTTTGGGGGTATTGGAGTTTAGCAAGTAAACTTGGTTTTTCTTAAAATTAAAAAAAAAAATTTAAATTAAATTTCTTTCTTGTTTTGAATCTTGTTTTGTTTAGTCACTTTCCGAACACATTTGATGAGATTGTGATAAATGTTTGCATGACTTAAATGAAAATTGGATTTCATATAAATAAATAATTTAAAAAAAAAAAAAATGGCATTGTTCTAGCATGATATGCTTGAAACCTTCTTTACACTTGCCATTTGTTTCATAATTTTCCAATTAAAGGATTTGCATGATCTAAAGAATTGTATGAAGCATAAATTAGACTTATATAACCAACCATATAAAGTGAGCTTTTGAGCCTTGTACTTCAATTCATGAGTGTTATACACATACTCTTAATTTCTTGTCATCTAAGTTGTTGTTTGATCTCATTATTCATTGATTTGGTTGAACACTTAAAAGTCATTTATTCTTATGCAATTTGACTTCACGACATTTAAGAAGTGATATTAAGGCCCTCTTTGGATCGTTTGTGCCTCTCAAGCTAACCTTATGCATGCTTAAGCATGATTTTCCATTGTTAACCATTTTGAGCCTACATGTAAACCTTTTCTTTCATTTACCAATTATATTTCCTCGCCTTAGCCCGAAAAATAAATATTTACCTTTCTAAGGAACTCATAGGGAATGGGTGTTACATTTCGAAAGAAAAAAAATATATATATATATATCACACAATTGGTGAAAGAAAAGAGAAAAATTGTGATTAAGTGGTGGTTGAATGAAATTTCATTTTTGGGTTTCATTTTTGGGCCTTCAAAATAAATTGGTGGTTGTTCAGGAAAGGAGTGAATCAATGTAAATGAAGGTATAAGGAGTTTTGATCATGTAAAAGAAAAATAAATTCTCATTGTGATGATTCGAAGTCTTGTAAACAATTGTTTTATGCTCTTATATTTTGAGTTCCTTGGACTTTGTTTTATCCATACCTTTCATTTCTTACTCACCTTACACCCTTGGCCCCATTACAACCTATGTTAAAGACCTATATTGATCTTAAATGTCATGTGGTTGAATTGCATTCATTTTTCTACTTTTAAGTGTTTGGCATCCTTCTTGAGATCATATTAATGCAAGTTCTTCATCTTTCTATTTCGAGTTAAGTCTTTATGGTTTAACTCTAATCTCATGTTTATAACTGAGTGTTGCATTATAGCCCTCTTCCGAGTGATTCATTTGTGAGAGGACAACTTTGGTGAGATTTGAAGTTGAACTTGTGCTTTGTATGATTTTTGAAATTGTGTGAAAACTAAGATTGGGGAATTTGTTGCATTTGGCTATCACACTACCACACTTTGAGCATATTATGTTTTGAACTTTGCCGCTTTGTGAATAATGTTTAAAATTGAGCTTTTATTGTTAAAACTTTTGAGTCATGTGCATGAGTCATTTCTCTTCAGAAAATGTTCGGAAAGATTGTTTTGAGTTCTTTTTATTTTTTTAATTTTTTTTTTTTTAATTTTGTTTTGTTTTGTTTTTGTTAATGTAATTATTATTATTTTTTTTTTGTTTTTTATTTTGCTTAAAGACTAACAATCTTTTAAGTTTTCTAATTACCTTGTTTTACAGAGTCAGTAAAACGTTTGTGGGTATCGTATCTGTTAAACCCTCAGGAGACACAACTCCTCCTACTAGGGATGCCTAGAGGTTTAAAGGCTTGTTGCATATGCTCAATGCAATCGAGTTACCTACGAAAGTGGTCTAGTTAACTTCTTGTTTGTTTTTATCTTTGTTTTCCTTTTGTTTTGCTCGAGGACTAGCAAAATCTAGGTTTGGGGGTATTTGATCGGTGCATATTTACATATCATTTTGTACCCTTCTAGCTTATGATTTGGTTATGTTTTTGAGTTAAACTTGTGCTTTTAATCATTTTTGTGTTTATCTTTCAGTTCATTGAGCTTTAGGTAATAATGAGGGCTTTGGATAGTAAATGATGCAATCCATGCATGTTAGGGCCTAATTTGGATGAATGGATGAAGAGCTTAAAGACAAACTCAATTTTGGCTACAGTCCCCGGCCAGCCCAGTTTCGTAGGTCATATTGCAAGCTTTGTTTCAGCAACCTACATAGCTCGGATGAGGCCACTTTCTTCATCAAAGTTGTTCCAATGGGTGTGTAATATAACATATCCAAAATTCAGCCTCATTGGATAAATATGGAGTTTGTTACCTAGCAAACACAGAGCCATGCTCAGGATAGATTTTATCAGCGCGCAAAATGGGTTAGCAATTTGTTTTGGCCTTAACTTCCTCCTCCGACCTTGGATTGGCCCAAATGATATATGGCTGGAAAGAAGATATTCTGAACTTCAAGTTTGAGTGCTTAAAGTCTTAATTTGCTTAAGGGAAGCCCAATTTGTAAGCCCTTGAAGTTTCTGGTCATGCTGACCTCAGGATGAGCTATTATTTCTGGTTGGAAGCTTGGTCATGGTGACATGAAGATGAGCTAGGGCTGCTGGTGGGATTTATTAGTGAAGTGCATCAACCATTTCAGATTTTATAATGGAAGTGTTGTATGCATTAGTGAAGTGCATCAACCATTTCAGATTTTATAAAACAAGTGTTGTATGCATTAGCCATACTTAATTCAGATTTTCAGCTTCCTTAGGCCTATATATAGTGAGGTTTCCCAAGCTTGTAAACACACCCCAAGGGGGGGAGCTCTCAAACACTTCTCTAGAGCTCCCTTCCCTTCTCTCCCTCAAATTCTCTTAGTTTTCCTTTCTAGTTCTCAATTCTAGCTTTCTTTAATGTTTTCTTAGTTGTAATTTATTTTTCTTGTAATGTACATTCTTTCTTAAGTATTCAAGTTTGATTAGTTTCCAAGTTTCAATTATGGTTCATGTTCTTATTCATTATGCTTATAAGTTAATATGCTAGTTTGAATGATTGATCACCATTTAGGCTTGCATGTTAGCTATCTTGGTTTGAATTAAGAGTATACACCATGCTTTAATTCAAATTGAACTATGAATAGGAAGAGTATGTATGGACATTCGACAATAGGGATTAGATACATGCTTGGTTGTTTAAATTGTTCTTCTATGCTTAATGGGTTCCTAATGCTTAATTTTAGGTTAGACAACAAATGATCAAATTAGGGAATTAGGAACACAAGGTTATGACCAAACACCATGGCTTAATCATACATTAGCTAGAATCAATCCGTTAATCTAATTGAACTTGGGAACTTATCTGCTTGAGTTAGTTATTTTCTTTCTTCCTTGTTTTATTTATTTCCTTTCTTTTTCATTTCTGTTTTGTGTAGGAGAAATGAATTGGATCATTCAATCACCAATCCTCGTGGGATCGACCTCGCACTTACATATGCTATACTACCAAACGGCTCGTGCACTTGCGAGTATCACAAGTTGAGGATGCAACTGAATCCATTTTGGTGCAGCTGTATCGACACAACATTGCCCAAGATTTGGGCTCGATCCGAAACAATAGGTGTTCCAAATTGGACAATTCAAGTTCAACGGCAGTTCGTTCCTAATTGGAGTGGTTGGTGTATTGCATACTTCTAGCGATTGGATTTCACTCAAAACTCACCAAATAACTCCTCCCACCATATTATGATCTTGCCCAAGTTTTGGGCTTGATCCGAAATCCATAGGTGTGAGAAATTGGACAATTCAAGTTCAACGGCAGTTCGTTCCTAATTGCAGTGGTTGGTGTATTCCATAGTTCTAGCGATTGGATTTCACTCAAAACTCACCAAAATGACTCCTCCCACCATATTATGATGTTGCCCAAGTTTTGGGCTCGATCCGGAATCAATAGGTGTTCCAAATTGGACAATTCAAGTTCAACGGCAGTTCGTTCCTAATTGGAGTGGTTGGTGTATTCCATACTTCTAGCGATTGGATTTCACTCAAACTCACCAAATGACTCCTCCCACCATACTATGATGTTGCCCAAGTTTTGGGCTCGATCCGAAATCAATAGGTGTTCCAAATTGGACAATTCAAGTTCAACGGCAGTTCTTTCCTAATTGGAGTGGTTGGTGTATTCCATACTTCTAGCAATTGGATTTCACTCAAACTCACCAAATGACTCCTCCCACCATATTATGATGTTGCCCAAGCTTTTGGCTCGATCCGAAATCAATAGGTGCGAGAAATTGGACAATTCAAGTTCAACGGCAGTTCGTTCCTAATTGGAGTGGTTGGTGTATTCCATACTTCTAGCGATTGGATTTCACTCAAAACTAACCAAATGACTCCTCCCACCATATTATGAACAGCCCAAGTTTTGGGCTCGATCCGAAATCAATAGGTGTTCCAAATTGGACAATTCAAGTTCAATGGCATTTCGTTCCTAATTACAGTGGTTGGTGTATTCCATACTTCTAGTGATTGGATTTCACTCAAAACTCACCAAATGACTCCTCTCACCATATTATGATGTTACCCAAGTTTTGGGCTCGATCCGAAACCAATAGGTGTTCCAAATTGGACAATTCAAGTTCAACGGCAGTTCGTTCCTAATTGGTGTGGTTGGTGTATTCCATACTTCTAGCGATTGGATTTCACTCAAAACTCACCAAATGACTCCTCCCACCATATTATGATGTTCCCAAGTTTTGGGCTCGATCCGAAATGAATAGGTGTGAGAAATTGGACAATTCAAGTTCAACGGCAGTTCGTTCCTAATTGGAGTGGTTGGTGTATTCCATACTTCTAGCGATTGGATTTCACTCAAAACTCACCAAATGACTCCTCCCACATATTATGATGTTGCCCAAGTTTGGGGTTCGATCCGAAATCAATAGGTGTTCCAAATTGGACAATTCAAGTTCAACGGCAGTTCGTTCCTAATTGGAGTGGTTGGTGTATTCCATACTTCTAGTGATTGGATTTCACTCAAAACTCTCCAAAATGACTCCTCCCACCATATTATGATTTTGCCCAAGTTTTGGGCTCGATCCGAAATCAATAGGTGTTCGACATTGGACAATTCAAGTTCAACGGCAGTTCGTTCCTAATTGGAGTGGTTGGTGTATTCCATACTTCTAGCGATTGGATTTTACTGAAAACTCACCAAAATGACTCCTCCCACCATATTATGATGTTGCCCAAGCTTTTGCCTCGATCCGAAATCAATAGGTGTTCCAAATTGAACAATTCAAGTTCAACGGCAGTTCGTTCCTAATTGGAGTGGTTGGTGTATTCCTTACTTCTAGCGATTGGATTTCACTCAAAACACACCAAATGACTCCTCCCACCATATTATGATGTTGCCCAAGTTTTGGGCTCGCTACGAAATCAATAGGTGTTCCAAATTGGACAATTCAAGTTCAACGGCAGTTCGTTCCTAATTGGAGTGGTTGGTGTTTTACTTCTAGGTGTGAGAAATTGGACAATTCAAGTTCAACGGCTGTTCCTTCCTAATTGGAGTGGTTGGTGTATTCCATACTTCTAGCGATTGGATTTCACTCAAAACTCACCAAAATGACTCCTCCCACCATATTATGATGTTGCCCAAGTTTTGGGCTCAATCCGAAATCAATAGGTGTTCCAAATTGGACAATTCAAGTTCAACGGCAGTTCGTTCCTAATTGGAGTGGTTGGTGTATTCCATACTTCTAGCGATTGGGTTTCACTCAAAACTCACCAAATGACTCCTCCCACCATATTATGATGTTGCCCAAGCTTTTGGCTCGATCCGAAATCAATCGGTGTGAGAAATTGGACAATTCAAGTTCAACGGCAGTTCGTTCCTAATTGGAGTGGTTGGTGTATTCCATACTTCTAGCGATTGGATTTCACTCAAAACTAATCAAATGACTCCTCCCACCATATTATGAACAGCCCAAGTTTTGGGCTCGATCCGAAATCAATAGGTGTTCCAAATTGGACAATTCAAGTTCAACGGCATTTCGTTCCAAATTGGAGTGGTTGGTGTATTCCATACTTCTAGCGATTGGATTTCACTCAAAACTCACCAAAATGACTCCTCCCACCATATTATGATGTTGCCCAAGTTTTGGGCTCGATCCGAAATCTATAGGCGTGAGAAATTGGACAATTCAAGTTCAACGGCAGTTCGTTCCTAATTGGAGTGGTTGGTGTATTCCTTACTTCTAGCGATTGGATATCACTCAAAACTCACCAAATGACACCTCCCACCATATTATGATGTTGCCCAAGTTTTGGGCTCGATCCGAAATCAATAGGTGTTCCAAATTGGACAATTCAAGTTCAACGGCAGTTCGTTCCTAATTGGTGTGGTTGGTGTATTCCATACTTCTAGCGATTGGATTTCACTCAAAACTCACCAAATGACTCCTCCCACCATATTATGATGTTGCCCAAGTTTTGGGCTCGATCCGAAATCAATAGGTGTGAGAAATTGGACAATTCAAGTTCAACGGCTGTTCCTTCCTAATTGGAGTGGTTGGTGTATTCCATACTTCTAGCGATTGGATTTCACTCAAAACACACCAAATGACTCCACCCACCATATTATGATGTTGCCCAAGTTTTGGGCTCGTTACGAAATCAATAGGTGTTCCAAATTGGACAATTCAAGTTCAACGGCAGTTCGTTCCTAATTGGAGTGGCTGGTGTTTTACTTCTAGCGGTTGGATTTCACTCAAAACACACCAAAATGACTCCTCCCACCATATTATGATGTTGCCCAAGCTTTTGGCTCGATCCGAAATCAATAGGTGTGAGAAATTGGACAATTCAAGTTCAACGGCAGTTCGTTCCTAATTGGAGTGGTTCGTGTATTCCATACTTCTGGCGATTGGATTTCACTCAAAACTAACCAAATGACTCCTCCCACCATATTATGATGTTGCCCAAGTTTTGGGCTCGATCCGAAATCAATAGGTGTTCCAAATTGGACAATTCAAGTTCAACGGCAGTTCGTTCCTAATTGGAGTGGTTGGTGTATTGTTGGTGTATTCCATACTTCTAGCGATTGGATTTCACTCAAACTCACCAAATGACTCCTCCCACCATATTATGATGTTGCCCAAGTTTTGGGCTCGATCCGAAATCAATAGGTGTTCCAAATTGGACAATTCAAGTTCAACGGCACTTCGTTCCTAATTGGAGTGGTTGGTGTATTCCATACTTCTAGCGATTGGATTTCACTCAAACTCACCAAATGACTCCTCCCACCATATTATGATGTTGCCCAAGCTTTTGGCTCGAACCGAAATCAATAGGTGTGAGAAATTGGACAATTCAAGTTCAACGGCAGTTCGTTCCTAATTGGAGTGGTTGGTGTATTCCATACTTCTAGCGATTGGATTTCACTCAAAACTAACCAAATGACTCCTCCCACCATATTACGAACAGCCCAAGTTTTGGGCTCGATCCAAAATCAATAGGTGTTCCAAATTGGACAATTCAAGTTCAACGGCATTTCGTTCCTAATTGGAGTGGTTGGTGTATTCCATACTTCTAGCGATTGGATTTCACTCAAAACTCACCAAAATGACTCCACCCACCATATTATGATGTTGCCCAAGTTTTGGGCTCGATCCGAAATCAATAGGTGTGAGAAATAGGACAATTCAAGTTCAACGGCAGTTCGTTCCTAATTGGAGTGGTTGGGGTATTCCATACTTCTAGCGATTGGATTTCACTGAAAACTCACCAAATGACTCCTCCCACCATATTATGATGTTGCCCAAGTTTTGGGCTCGATCCGAAATCAATAGGTGTTCCAAATTGGACAATTCAAGTTCAACGGCAATTCGTTCCTAATTGGAGTGGTTGGTGTATTCCATACTTCTAGCGATTGGATTTCAACTCAAAAATCACCCAATGACTCCTCCCACCATATTATGATGTTGCCCAAGTTTTGGGCTCGATCCGAAATCAATAGGTGTTCCAAATTGGACAATTCAAGTTCAACGGCAGTTCCTTCCTAATTGGGGTGGTTGGTGTATTCCATACTTCTAGCGATTGGGTTTCACTCAAAACTCACCAAATGACTCCTCCCACCATATTATGATGTTGCCCAAGCTTTGGGCTCGATCCGAAATCAATAGGTGTTCCAAATTGGACAATTCAAGTTCAACGGCAGTTCGTTCCTATTTGGTGTGGTTGGTGTATTCCATACTTCTAGCGATTGGATTTCAATCAAAACTCACCAAATGACTCCTCCCACCATATTATGATGTTGCCCAAGTTTTGGGCTCAATCCGAAATCAATAGGTGTGAGAAATTGGACAATTCAAGTTCAACGGCTGTTCCTTCCTAATTGGAGTGGTTGGTGTATTCCATACTTCTAGCGATTGGATTTCACTCAAAACTCACCAAAATGACTCCTCCCACCATATTATGATGTTGCCCAAGTTTTGGGCTCGATCCGAAATCAATAGGTGTTCCAAATTGGACAATTCAAGTTCAACGGCAGTTCGTTCCTAATTGGAGTGGTTGGTGTATTCCATACTTCTAGCGATTGGGTTTCACTCAAAACTCACCAAATGACTCCTCCCACCATATTATGATGTTGCCCAAGCTTTGGGCTCGATCCGAAATCAATAGGTGTTCCAAATTGGACAATTCAAGTTCAACGGCAGTTCGTTCCTAATTGGAGTGGTTGGGGTATTCCATACTTCTAGCGATTGGATTTCACTCAAAACTCACCAAATGACTCCTCCGACCATATTATGATGTTGCCCAAGTTTTGGGTTCGATCCGAAATCAATAGGTGTGAGAAATTGGACAATTCAAGTTCAACGGCAGTTCGTTCCTAATTGGAGTGGTTGGTGTATTGTTGGTGTATTCCATACTTCTAGCGATTGGGTTTCACTCAAAACTCTCCAAAATGACTCCTCCCACCATATTATGATGTTGCCCAAGCTTTTGGCTCGATCCGAAATCAATAGGTGTTCCAAATTGGACAATTCAAGTTCAACGGCAGTTCGTTCCTATTTGGTGTGGTTGGTGTATTCCATACTTCTAGCGATTGGATTTCAATCAAAACTCACCAAATGACTCCTCCCACCATATTATGATGTTGCCCAAGTTTTGGGCTCAATCCGAAATCAATAGGTGTGAGAAATTGGACAATTCAAGTTCAACGGCTGTTCCTTCCTAATTGGAGTGGTTGGTGTATTCCATACTTCTAGCGATTGGATTTCACTCAAAACTCACCAAAATGACTCCTCCCACCATATTATGATGTTGCCCAAGTTTTGGGCTCGATCCGAAATCAATAGGTGTTCCAAATTGGACAATTCAAGTTCAACGGCAGTTCGTTCCTAATTGGAGTGGTTGGTGTATTCCATACTTCTAGCGATTGGGTTTCACTCAAAACTCACCAAATGACTCCTCCCACCATATTATGATGTTGCCCAAGCTTTGGGCTCGATCCGAAATCAATAGGTGTTCCAAATTGGACAATTCAAGTTCAACGGCAGTTCGTTCCTAATTGGAGTGGTTGGGGTATTCCATACTTCTAGCGATTGGATTTCACTCAAAACTCACCAAATGACTCCTCCGACCATATTATGATGTTGCCCAAGTTTTGGGCTCGATCCGAAATCAATAGGTGTGAGAAATTGGACAATTCAAGTTCAACGGCAGTTCGTTCCTAATTGGAGTGGTTGGTGTATTGTTGGTGTATTCCATACTTCTAGCGATTGGGTTTCACTCAAAACTCTCCAAAATGACTCCACCCACCATATTATGCTGTTGCCCAAGTTTTGGGCTCGATCCGAAATCAATAGGTGTTCCAAATTGGACAATTCAAGTTCAACGGCATTTCGTTCCTAATTGGATTGGTTGGTGTATTCCATACTTCTACCGATTGAATTTCAATCAAAACTCACCAAATGACTCCTCCCACCATATTATGACGTTTCCCAAGTTTTGGGCTCGATACGAAATCAATAGGTGTTCCAAATTGGACAATTCAAGTTCAACGTCAGTTCGTTCCTAATTGGAGTGGTTGGTGTATTCCATACTTCTAGCGATTGGATTTCACTCAAAACTCACCAAATGACTCCTCCGACCATATTATGATGTTGCCCAAGTTTTGGGCTCGATCCGAAATCAATAGGTGTGAGAAATTGGACAATTCAAGTTCAACGGCAGTTCGTTCCTAATTGGAGTGGTTGGTGTATTGTTGGTGTATTCCATACTTCTAGCGATTGGATTTCACTCAAACTCACCAAATGACTCCTCCCACCATATTATGATGTTGCCCAAGCTTTTGGCTCGATCCGAAATCAATAGGTGTGAGAAATTGGACAATTCAAGTTCCACGGCAGTTCGTTCCTAATTGGAGTGGTTGGTGTATTCCATACTTCTAGCGATTGGATTTCACTCAAAACTAACCAAATGACTCCTCCCACCATATTACGAACAGCCCAAGTTTTGGGCTCGATCCAAAATCAATAGGTGTTCCAAATTGGACAATTCAAGTTCAACGGCATTTCGTTCCTAATTGGAGTGGTTAGTGTATTCCATACTTCTAGCGATTGGATTTCACTCAAAACTCACCAAAATGACTCCACCCACCATATTATGATGTTGCCCAAGTTTTGGGCTCGATCTGAAATCAATAGGTGTGAGAAATTGGACAATTCAAGTTCAACGGCAGTTCGTTCCTAATTGGAGTGGTTGGTGTATTGTTGGTGTATTCCATACTTCTAGCGATTGGATTTCACTCAAACTCACCAAATGACTCCTCCCACCATATTATGATGTTGCCCAAGCTTTTGGCTCGATCCGAAATCAATAGGTGTGAGAAATTGGACAATTCAAGTTCCACGGCAGTTCGTTCCTAATTGGAGTGGTTGGTGTATTCCATACTTCTAGCGATTGGATTTCACTCAAAACTAACCAAATGACTCCTCCCACCATATTACGAACAGCCCAAGTTTTGGGCTCGATCCAAAATCAATAGGTGTTCCAAATTGGACAATTCAAGTTCAACGGCATTTCGTTCCTAATTGGAGTGGTTAGTGTATTCCATACTTCTAGCGATTGGATTTCACTCAAAACTCACCAAAATGACTCCACCCACCATATTATGATGTTGCCCAAGTTTTGGGCTCGATCTGAAATCAATAGGTGTGAGAAATTGGACAATTCAAGTTCAACGGCAGTTCGTTCCTAATTGGAGTGGTTGGTGTATTCCATACTTCTAGCGATTGGATTTCAACTCAAAAATCACCCAATGACTCCTCCCACCATATTATGATGTTGCCCAAGTTTTGGGCTCGATCCGAAATCAATAGGTGTTCCAAATTGGACAATTCAAGTTCAACGGCAGTTCCTTCCTTATTGGGGTGGTTGGTGTATTCCATACTTCTAGCGATTGGGTTTCACTCAAAACTCACCAAATGACTCCTCCCACCATATTATGATGTTGCCCAAGCTTTGGGCTCGATCCGAAATCAATAGGTGTTCCAAATTGGACAATTCAAGTTCAACGGCAGTTCGTTCCTAATTGGTGTGGTTGGTGTATTCCATACTTCTAGCGATTGGATTTTAATCAAAACTCACCAAATGACTCCTCCCACCATATTATGATGTTGCCCAAGTTTTGGGCTCAATCCGAAATCAATAGGTGTGAGAAATTGGACAATTCAAGTTCAACGGCTGTTCCTTCCTAATTGGAGTGGTTGGTGTATTCCATACTTCTAGCGATTGGATTTCACTCAAAACTCACCAAAATGACTCCTCCCACCATATTATGATGTTGCCCAAGTTTTGGGCTCGATCCGAAATCAATAGGTGTTCCAAATTGGACAATTCAAGTTCAACGGCAGTTCGTTCCTAATTGGAGTGGTTGGTGTATTCCATACTTCTAGCGATTGGGTTTCACTCAAAACTCACCAAATGACTCCTCCCACCATATTATGATGTTGCCCAAGCTTTTGGCTCGATCCGAAATCAATAAGTGTGAGAAATTGGACAATTCAAGTTCAATGGCAGTTCGTTCCTAATTGGAGTGGTTGGTGTATTCCATACTTCTAGCGATTGGATTTCACTCAAAACTAATCAAATGACTCCTCCCACCATATTATGAACAGCCCAAGTTTTGGGCTCGATCCGAAATCAATAGGTGTTCCAAATTGGACAATTCAAGTTCAACGGCATTTCGTTCCTAATTGGAGTGGTTGGTGTATTCCATACTTCTAGCGATTGGATATCACTCAAAACTCACCAAAATGACTCCTCCCACCATATTATGATGTTGCACAAGTTTTGGGCTCGATCCGAAATCTATAGGCGTGAGAAATTGGACAATTCAAGTTCAACGGCAGTTCGTTCCTAATTGGAGTGGTTGGTGTATTCCTTACTTCTAGCGATTGGATTTCACTCAAAACTCACCAAATGACTCCTCCCACCATATTATGATGTTGCCCAAGTTTTGGGCTCGATCCGAAATCAATAGGTGTTCCAAATTGGACAATTCAAGTTCAACGGCAGTTCGTTCCTAATTGGTGTGGTTGGTGTATTCCATACTTCTAGCGATTGGATTTCACTCAAAACTCACCAAATGACTCCTCCCACCATATTATGATGTTGCCCAAGTTTTGGGCTCGATCCGAAATCAATAGGTGTGAGAAATTGGACAATTCAAGTTCAACGGCTGTTCCTTCCTAATTGGAGTGGTTGGTGTATTCCATACTTCTAGCGATTGGATTTCAGTCAAAACTCTCCAAAATGACTCCACCCACCATATTATGATGTTGCCCAAGCTTTTGGCTCGGTCCGAAATCAATAGGTGTGGGAAATTGGACAATTCAAGTTCGACGGCAGTTCGTTCCTAATTGGAGTGGTTGGTGTATTCCATACTTCTAGCGATTGGATTTCACTCAATACTCGCCAAATGACTCCTCCCACCATATTATGATGTTGCCCAAGTTTTGGGCTCGATCCGAAATCAAGTGGTGTGAGAAATTGGACAATTCAAGTTCAACGGCTGTTCCTTCCTAATTGGGGTGGTTGGTGTATTCCGTACTTCTAGCGATTGGATTTCACTCAAAACTCACCAAATGACTCCTCCCACCATATTATGATGTTGCCCAAGTTTTGGGCTCGATCCGAAATCAATAGGTGTTCCAAATTGGACAATTCAATTTCAACGTCAGTTCGTTCCTAATTGGAGTGGTTGGTGTATTCCATACTTCTAGCGATTGGATTTCACTCAAAACTCACCAAATGACTCCTCCGACCATATTATGATGTTGCCCAAGTTTTGGGCTCGATCCGAAATCAATAGGTGTGAGAAATTGGACAATTCAAGTTCAACGGCAGTTCGTTCCTAATTGGGGTGGTTGGTGTATTCCATACTTCTGGCGATTGGATTTCACTCAAAACTCACCAAATGACTCCTCCTTCCATATTATGATGTTGCCCAAGTTTTGGGCTCGATCCGAAATCAATAGGTGTTCCAAATTGGACAATTCAAGTTCAACGGCAGTTCGTTCCTAATTGGAGTGGTTGGTGTATTCCATACTTCTAGCGATTGGATTTCACCCAAAACTCACCAAATGACTCCTCGCACCGTATTATGCTGTTGCACAAGTTTGGGGTTCGACCCGAAATCAATAGGTGTGAGAAATTGGACAATTCAAGTTCAACGGCAGTTCGTTCCTAATTGGAGTGGTTGGTGTATTCCATCCTTCTAGCGATTGGTGTTGTTAATAATATGTTAACTCGCAATTGTACGGGGCAATTAGTAGTATAGCAAGACAAGTACGAGGTCGTACCCACGAAGACTGAGAAGTTCAAATTAGTTATGTACTTTAGATTACCAAATTCAAGAAGTTAGGAAGTTAAATCTAAAACAGAATTTAAAGCAAGAGTGAGTTTGAAAACAAATGCAGCAAGATTAAAATGAACTTTGAAGTGAGAATGCTTGTGATTATAGAAAGAAATGAACAAACTGAAATTGCAACGGAAAGCAAGTAAACAAAAGTAACAAAGGGTGGTTTTGAAAGTTAAAACACAGGTTTGGAGACTAGGGCATTCGATTCACCATAACAATTCAATTCTGGGTTATAAAGATTCAAGTAACAAGTCCAATTCAGATTCAAAGATTGATTCTAGCTAAAGTATGATTAGGCCATGGTGTTTGGTCCTAACCTTGTGTTCCTAATTCCCTAATTTGATCATTTGTTGTCTAACCTAAAATTAAGCATTTGGAACCCATTAAGCATAGAAGAACATTTTAAACAACCAAGTATGTATCTAATCCCTGTTGTCGAATGTCCATACATACTCTTCCTATTCATAGTTCAATTCGAATTAAAGCATGGTGTATACTCTTAATTCAAACCAAGATAGTTAACAAACAAGTTCTAATGGTGATCAATCATTCAAACAAGCATGTTAACTTATAAGCATAATGAATAAGAACATGAATCATGAATCAAACTTGAAACTCCAAACTTATAAACCCAGAATATTCATGTTAGGTTACATCGAAGCCCTAGTTATGGATTTAGCTACTCATAATGGAAAAGAGACTTGAACAGAAATGAGAAAATATAATGAATGCAATAAGAGTAGAAAAACCCTTTTTCTGAAGTTCTTGTGGTGTCCAAGGCTTCTCCAAGTGCTTCTCCACTTCTAATGCTTCTCCAAGAGCTTCCCCACTTCTAGAAAGATGTATGAAGGATATGGAGGTGATTTGGGATGAGTTTGAGTGAGTGGTGATGGCTAAGGAAGATGAAATTCGTAGGTAAATGGAAGAGAAGTTTGCTGGAGTTGTTTTGGTGATTGTTGGAGTGTTTGGGATTGTGAGAGTGTTTGAGGATGGTTGGAGTGAATTGTGGGGGTTGTGAACCTCAGGATTTGTTGTGTCTTGAATGTGGAATGGATGTGGTATTTATAGGGAGAGGGGAGTGATAAATCTGAATTCAATATGGCTAATGCATACAACACTTGCATTATAAAAGATGAATTGGTTGATGCACTTCACTAATGCATACAACACTTGCATTATAAAATCTGAATTGGTTGATGCACTTCAGCAATAAATCCCACCAGCAGCCCTAGCTCATCTTCATGTCACCATGACCAAGCTTCCAACCAGCTCATCCTGAGGTCAGCATGACCAGCAACTTCAAGGGCTTACAACTTGGGCTAGGCTGAATCAAATGAAGACTTTAAGATGTCCATTGTGAAGTTCAGAATGTGTATGATCCAACCACACAAGTATTGGCCCAATCCAAGTTCGGAGGAGGAAGTTAAGGCCGAAACAAATTGCTAACTCAGTTTGCTCGCTGACAAAATCCATCCTGAGCATGGTTCTGTGTTTGCTAGGTGACGGACTCCAGATTTATCCAATGGGGCTGAATTTTGGATATGTTATAGTACACACCCATTGGAACAACTTTCATGAAGAATGTTGCCTCATCTGAGCTATGTAGGTTGCTGAAACAAAACTTGCAATATGACCTACGGAACTGGACTGGCAGGGGGCTGTAGCCAAAATGAGTTTGTCTTTAAGCTCTTCTTCTCTTCATCCAAATTAGGCCTTAACATGCATGAATTGCATGAATTATGCTCTCTTGCTCTTTTGGCCTACAAAACACACAAAGGGAGGCAAATAACTCAAAATTATAAGAAACTAAGCAAAAGAAGTAAGTAAATTGGGCATGTATATGTATGAAATTATGAGCTTAACACACCCCCAAACTTAGATTTTGCTAGTCCTCGAGCAAAACAAAAGAGAAACAAAGATAAAAACAAAACAAGAAGTTAACTAGACCACTTTCGTAGGTAACTCGATTGCATTGAGCGTATGCAACAAGCCTTTAAACCTCTAGGCATCCCTAGTAGGAGGAGTTGTGTCTCCTGAGGGTTTAACAGATACGATACCCACAAACGTTTTTCTAACTCTACAAAACAAAATGGTTAGAAAAACAACTTTGAAATCAACTAATGAAAATGAAAGAAAGTTTTAGTCATACCTTCAACACCATAGAGTTGCCAAGATAGGTCATCAATCAGTGTGTACAAGTGGAAGCTATAGCTCAAAGGCACACAGTTTCAAAGCAAGCACACTCAAACCTTGAATAGAGAACATGCTTCGACTCTAATTCTCACAGATAACACTCAATCACTCAGAACCTATGTTTTAATTCTCTCAAGAAAGCATAAGTGAGTGTATGAAATAGAAGCACAAATTTGGTTAGATCTCATGAAAGGAATTAAATACTAAGAATAGAGATACACACATACTTACCAGCACCCATGAATACATCCTCAAAGATCAGCTAGGTCTTTCACAATGTTGTAATGAAAGGCTAAGGTTTAGGGGAAATGGAAGAATTGGAAGGAAAAACAAATAACTTAAGAACATACCAAGGTTGCATGCTTCATTAATCTGCAAGGCATCATTGATTTAGATTGGCATGGCAGCAAACTTCATGGTATCACCTGGCATGGACTTTATTTTTCACACTTAGATCAAATCGAAACACTTTCATCTTCGTTGATTTGATCTGCATCTTCATTAACTTCATTGCACAGATTCACACCAAATTTCATTTAGGTACACGGCAGCAACTTCCTTGCATCAAACTTTATCTTGGCACACCTTGGTATATTTCTAAGTTATAGGGTATGGCTACAAGAGGTTAAGTATCTCAGATTGAGATACAAAGGTAGGGAAAATGATGAGGGTGATAAAAGAAAAGGCTTTGAGTGTTTGGCTTCAAGAGGGCTAATGGAACACACATATGGGTAGGGTGAAAAGAAAGCATATAGAATGGTTATACACACATAGCCTAGCATCACTTCAATGAGTTCATTCATGAATGAGAGCAAGCATATGATATCTGCAAAAGAGAATCATCCTTAGTATTCGATCAAAATGAAATGATGAGATCAATTAGAGTGAATTGAAGAAAATAAGTATGGATGAGAAATAGAACACTTTAAACCCTCTCAAGAAAGCAATTAGGCTCGATATAGCTCACTAGGGTAGTCTCCACTATTTTCCTTCAAGAATTTGAGCATGGTACTTTAGCCACCAGAATTCTAAGAGCCAAAGCTTTGTGAAGTGCAAAATTCTGATATGAAAACCTCAATGGCAGCTCCATAGCATCGATTGTATGACATTTAGAAAAAAAAAATTAGTGACAAATGAACGAAAATTGAAACACAAATGAATGAAATTTGAAAACCTTCCCCCCAGACCTGAATTAAACATTGTCCTCAATGTGAAAGCATACAAAAGATGATTGAGAACAAACAAATGATAAAGGGAAAAGTTTAGAAGAAGGTTTAGGAAAAATATAAAAAAAAATAAATGAATATATAAGCAACTCATGGATGACCAGTTAAGGGCCTCAGAAAACACAGCCAGGGGATCCGGGAAGGTTGGAGGGGTCACAATGGTCCCGCTTAAAACCCAAACTTCTTAGACACCGAAGGTGTCGCCTAAAGAACTCCTAGACACTGTATTGACGGAGGTGCTCACTGGGGTTACCAAAAGTTAGCTTATATGAAATTTTTTTTTTTTTTTAAATTTTTATATTTATTTATTTATAAAAAGGAACAGAAACTTAAAAATAAAAACAAAACAAGTAAAGAGAAAGGATTGAAATGCTTCCCCTTGATGCGATTAGGTCGATTGCTACCAAGCACCTTCTTCTTGAACACATGGGTTGCCTCCCAAGAAGCGCCTTAGTTACTGTCTTGGCAAGACATTGTGCAATCAGCTAAGTTGATGGTACGAAGGGAAGTTGATCTACCACATGGCCAGTTTGGATGCCAGCTGAAACTCCCTCATAGAATGGCTTTAAACGTTGTCCATTTACTTTGAAAGTCGAGCCATCTTTAGGGTTTTGAATCTCCACAGCTCCATAGGGAGAAACATTGACCACGGTGAATGGGCCTTGCCATCTAGACTTCAATTTTCCTGGAAAGAGACGCAAACGTGAGTTAAACAAAAGAACTGACATACCTTTGGAGAACTCTTTCCGTTGAATGTTTCTGTCATGGTAACTCTTGGTTCGTTCTTTGTAAAGCTTTGCATTCTCATAAGACTCATGTCTAATTTCTTCCAATTCATTGAGCTGAAACTTTCTTGCATGGCCTGCCTTGTCTAGATCAAAATTTAACTTCTTGATGGCCCAAAAAGCATTGTGTTCAAGCTCCATTGGCAGGTGACAAGCTTTCCCAAACACAAGACGATAAGGGCTCATTCCAATGGGAGTCTTATATGCAGTCCTATAAGCCCATAATGAATCATTGAGCTTAGCTGCCCAATCTTTCCTTGTATTGTTCACCACCTTCTCCAGGATGTGCTTAATTTCTCTATTGCTTATTTCCACTTGACCAGAAGTTTGTGGATGATATGGTGTAGAGACTCGATGGGTGATGTTGTACTTCTTCATGAGTGCTTCGAATGGCTTGTTACAGAAGTGGCTGCCTCCATCACTAATGACAGCCCTTGGAGTACCAAACCTTGTGAAAATATTATCCTTCAAGAACTTCAGCACCACCTTATAATCATTGGTTTTGGTGGCTATGGCTTCCACCCATTTAGACACATAATCAACAGCAACAAGTATGTAAGTATAACCAAAGGAAGATGGGAATGGTCCCATGAAATCAATACCCCACACATCGAAGAGCTCCACAACAAGTATGTTATTCAATGGCATTTCATTCCTGCGACTTATGTTCCCCATCCTTTGGCACCTATCACACTTAACACAAAAATTAAATGCATCTTTAAATAGAGTGGGCCAAAAGAAACCAGATTGCAGAATTTTAAGTGCTGTTTTCTTAGCTCCAAAGTGACCTCCACAGGCCAATTCGTGGCTATGCCTAAGTATGCTTTCTTGCTCTTCTTCTGGAACACATCTTCTGATGAGTTGATCCGGGCAATGCTTGAATAAGAAAGGTTCATCCCATACATAATGTTTCACCATGGAAAAGAACTTCTTCTTATCCTGAGAAGTTAGATCATTTCTAAGAACACCACAAGCAAGATAATTAACAAAATCAGCATACCATGGCTCTTTGACTTGGGCAGCATATAGTTGTTCATCAGGGAAAGTCTCATTCAAGGGTAGCACAGCTCCTCCTTTTTCTTCAACCACAATTCTGCTCAAATGATCAGCTACCACATTCTCACATCCCTTCTTATCTCGAATCTCCAAATCGAATTCTTGCAGCAAGAGAATCCATCTAATCAAGCGTGGTTTGGCATCCTTCTTAGTGAGCAAGTATCTAAGGGCTGCATGGTCAGAATAAACAATTACTTTAGAACCAACAAGGTAAGAACGAAATTTTTCTAAAGCAAAAACCACAGCAAGCAACTCCTTCTCTGTTGTGGAGTAGTTGATTTGAGCATCATTCAAGGTCCGGCTAGCATAATGAATCACATGGGGCAGCTTGTTCTTCTTTTGACCTAAAACTGCACCAATAGCAAAGTCAGAGGCATCACACATTATTTCAAATGGTAAAGACCAATCCGGAGCTATGATAATAGGGGCTGAAGTTAGCTCCCTCTTCAAGGTAGAAAAAGCTTCCATGCAAGCTTCATTAAACTCAAAAATAGCATCCTTAGCAAGGAGATTACACAATGGCCTTGTAATGCTTGAGAAATTTTTGATGAACCTTCTATAGAATCCAGCATGACCTAGAAAGCTTCTAATTCCTTTAACAGAGGTAGGGGGTGGAAGATTTGAGATGAGATCGATCTTGGCTTTATCCACTTCGATTCCCTTGCTTGAAATCACATGGCCTAGCACAATGCCTTGTCTCACCATGAAGTGACACTTCTCCCAATTCAAAATCAGATTTGTTTCCTGGCATCTTTTAAGCACTAGAGACAAGTGGTGAAGACAATTATCAAAAGAGGAACCAAAAACTGAAAAATCATCCATAAATACCTCAATGAATCGTTCCACCATATCTGAAAAGATTGACATCATGCATCTTTGGAAAGTTGCTGGGGCATTGCACAAACCGAATGGCATCCTTCTATAAGCAAACGTACCAAATGGGCATGTGAATGTGGTTTTCTCTTGGTCTTCCGGAGCAATGGGAATTTGATTATAACCTGAAAAACCATCAAGAAAACAATAGTAAGCATGGCCAGATAAACGTTCAAGCATTTGATCAATAAAAGGTAAGGGGAAATGATCTTTTCTAGTGGATGTGTTCAACTTCCTGTAATCAATGCAAACTCTCCAACCAGTGACAGTTCGTGTAGGAACTAGCTCATTCTTCTCATTCTTCACAACGGTGATTCCGGACTTCTTTGGAACAACTTGCACAGGGCTCACCCACTTAGAATCTGAAATTGGGTAGATGATTCCTACATCGAGTAGCTTTAAAACTTCAGCTCTAACCACCTCTTTCATGTTGGGATTTAGCCTCCTTTGGGCATCACGAGATGGTTTGCTATCTTCTTCCATTAAAATCCGGTGCATGCACATGGTTGGACTAATTCCTTTGATGTCTGCTATGGTCCACCCAATGGCTGTTTTATGCTCTTTTAGAACTTTAATTAAGCTCTCTTCTTCATGTGAGGAGAGACCTGCAGCAATTATAACAGGGAGAGTTTCGTTAGCACCCAAATATGTATATTTAAGATTATTGGGAAGAGGTTTAAGTTCTAGCTTTGGTGGGATGACAATGGATGGCTCCAATTTCGTGGATGATGGTCCAAGAGGCTCGATTGGTGGCCTAAAGGATGGTGGGTATGGCGGAAACACTTCTAAGGCAGCCACCACTTCTTGGAACTCCGGTTCACAAAGATCTTCCTCTTCTTGTGTTAAGACAGCTTCTAGAGCATCATTAGACTTTCTCTGCAAAATTTTGGAAGAAACCTCATGATCCACAACATCAATTGAAAAGCAAGAATCAAGAGAGATAGAAGGTTGAGATAGAGCATTAAGCATTTTAAATTCAACAGTTTCACCCAAAACAGTCATGGAGAGGGTGCTATCTTTCACTTTGATGATTGTGTCTGCAGTGGCCATGAATGGTCTGCCTAGGAGAATGGGATCAACACGATCTCCATTTGGATTGTCTTCCATGTCCATCACTACAAAATCAGCAGGGAGAATTAGTGTATTAACTTGAACTAGAATATCTTCTACAATACCTTTTGGATATTTTATAGAATGATCAGCTAGTTCAAGTCGCATTGAAGTCTTCTTCATCCCTTCTAAGCCAAGCTCTTGATAAACTGAATATGGCAAAACATTGATGCTTGCTCCCAAGTCCAACATGGCTCTTCCAACCTTCTTGCCTCCAATGTTAATGGGAATGTCAAAGTTGCCAGGATCATCTAGTTTTGGTGGAAGCTTCCTTTGCAATACAGCACTTACATTCTGGTCGAGCTTTACTCCTTCATTTGGAGCGAAATTGAGCTTGTGAGTTTTCAAGTCCTTGATGAATTTTCCATATGCAGGAATCTGTTCAATAAGATCAAGCAAAGGCAAATTGATATTAACTTTACTCAAAATATCATAAATCTCTTTAAAAGCCTTATCTTGCTTTGCTTTCTTAAGACGGCCTGGAAATGGAATCTGTGGAACATATGGAGCGGGTGGCACGTATCTATCTTCTTGAAGATGTGGTGGCACAAATTTGTCATCCCTTTTATGCAATTGGAATTGATCGGATTTCTGAGAATCTGATTTGGCCTTAGGAGCAGATTGAGAAGTTTTGAGTTGTTCTCCTTCCGTAGCCATGGTCTCCTCGTCTTTATCTTCTACAATCACAACATCATTTGAAAGATTAGAATCATCTTTATTATCAATGATCTTACCTGATCTGAGCACATGAATGGCCTTGGCTTCTGGGTTCTTTGGATTGATCTCAGTTTGGCTTGGCCATTTCCCAGGCACTCTTTGAGTTATTTCAGCAGCTATTTGGCCTAATTGGACTTCCAATTTGGAGATGGCAGCTTGTGTAGTTTGCTGAAAATTGGATTGGTTGATTGCCATCTGCTTCACTATATCTTCCAATGATGATGATGATTGTTGTGGCCTTTGGAATGAAGGGGGATTTGCTTGATTCTGGGTATTTCTCCATGAAAAGTTTGGATGATTCCTCCAACCTGGATTATAACTTTGAGAGTATGGATCATTTCTTGGACCTTGGTTGTAGGAATTTACCAACTTAGCTTGCTCTTGCACAAATTCTGGATATCCAGCCCCAAGTGGACAAGCTGTGGTAGCATGGTCATGAGATTCACAAATGCTACACACTTCCTTCGGAGGGCTTCTTGAGTTTAATGCAAGAAGAGCATCTAGCTTTTGTTCCAGTTTTGAAATCTGCACACTAGAAGCATCATTAGAACCACTAATAACACGTTTACCTCTTGTATCCGTATGTTGGGTCTCCATTGCTATCTCCTCAAAGAGTTCGTACGTTTCTTCTGGAGTTTTGGTTTTAAAAGAACCACCTGCAAAATTGGTGACTATATTATGACTAGAAGGGGTTAGTCCTTTATAAAACATACGCATTTGAAGCTTCAATGGAATCCCATGATGAGGACATTGGTTGAGCAACCCATTGAATTTCTCCCATGCTTCACAAAACGATTCATCATCTTGCTGTGCAAATAACAAGATCTTGTCCCTAAGCATGTCGGTCTTTTGCGTGGAGAAGTATTTTTCCAGGAACTTCTTTTGAATGGCAGACCATGTAGTGAGTGAACCAGGCTTCAAAGAATTCAACCAATACTTCGCCTTATCCTTTAAAGTGTATGGAAACACTCTCATTCGAAGTTGATCTTCTGTCACACCTGTCAAGGGAAAAGAACTCACAACATTAAAAATATCCTTTATATGAGTCAATGGATCTTCATTAGGTAAACCATAAAAGGAAGGCAGCATATTAAGATGAGAAGATTTAAGCTCATAATTTCGAGCTACAGTGGGCAGCAAAATGCTTGAAGGAGATGCTGGAATTGTTGGGATATCAAGTTCTCCCATGAACTCAATGGCAGCCATCATTTCTTCTTCTTCTTGGTCTGAACTTGCTTCCGAATTTGAAAGTGAAGAACCGGGAAGTTCAGTGTGGAGAGCAAGACTTGTAAATGTAGCAAGAGCTTGCTCTTTTGCAGTTGACAACTCCCTTTCTAGACGATTCTGAATTTCAGAGGTCACTCGTCTGGGTTGCAATGATGGTCCTGCGTTCAAAGATCTAGAACGTTGGAACGAAGACCTCACTTGTTCAAGTAATGGATTTTTAGACATAAACTACCTGAAACAGAAAATTAGATTAATTAGAAACACTAAAAAGAATAGGGTAACCTTGGGCACATAACCAGGGAAGAACTTTCGTTCAGTCCCCGGCAACGGCGCCAAAATTTGTTGTTAATAATATGTTAACTCGCAATTGTACGGGGCAATTAGTAGTATAGCAAGACAAGTACGAGGTCATACCCACGAAGACTGAGAAGTTCAAATTAGTTATGTACTTTAGATTACCAAATTCAAGAAGTTAGGAAGTTAAATCTAAAACAGAATTTAAAGCAAGAGTGAGTTTGAAAACAAATGCAGCAAGATTAAAATGAACTTTGAAGTGAGAATGCTTGTGATTATAGAAAGAAATGAACAAACTGAAATTGCAACGGAAAGCAAGTAAACAAAAGTAACAAAGGGTGGTTTTGAAAGTTAAAACACAGGTTTGGAGACTAGGGCATTCGATTCACCATAACAATTCAATTCTGGGTTATAAAGATTCAAGTAACAAGTCCAATTCAGATTCAAAGATTGATTCTAGCTAAAGTATGATTAGGCCATGGTGTTTGGTCCTAACCTTGTGTTCCTAATTCCCTAATTTGATCATTTGTTGTCTAACCTAAAATTAAGCATTTGGAACCCATTAAGCATAGAAGAACATTTTAAACAACCAAGTATGTATCTAATCCCTGTTGTCGAATGTCCATACATACTCTTCCTATTCATAGTTCAATTCGAATTAAAGCATGGTGTATACTCTTAATTCAAACCAAGATAGTTAACAAACAAGTTCTAATGGTGATCAATCATTCAAACAAGCATGTTAACTTATAAGCATAATGAATAAGAACATGAATCATGAATCAAACTTGAAACTCCAAACTTATAAACCCAGAATATTCATGTTAGGTTACATCGAAGCCCTAGTTATGGATTTAGCTACTCATAATGGAAAAGAGACTTGAACAGAAATGAGAAAATATAATGAATGCAATAAGAGTAGAAAAACCCTTTTTCTGAAGTTCTTGTGGTGTCCAAGGCTTCTCCAAGTGCTTCTCCACTTCTAATGCTTCTCCAAGAGCTTCCCCACTTCTAGAAAGATGTATGAAGGATATGGAGGTGATTTGGGATGAGTTTGAGTGAGTGGTGATGGCTAAGGAAGATGAAATTCGTAGGTAAATGGAAGAGAAGTTTGCTGGAGTTGTTTTGGTGATTGTTGGAGTGTTTGGGATTGTGAGAGTGTTTGAGGATGGTTGGAGTGAATTGTGGGGGTTGTGAACCTCAGGATTTGTTGTGTCTTGAATGTGGAATGGATGTGGTATTTATAGGGAGAGGGGAGTGATAAATCTGAATTCAATATGGCTAATGCATACAACACTTGCATTATAAAAGATGAATTGGTTGATGCACTTCACTAATGCATACAACACTTGCATTATAAAATCTGAATTGGTTGATGCACTTCAGCAATAAATCCCACCAGCAGCCCTAGCTCATCTTCATGTCACCATGACCAAGCTTCCAACCAGCTCATCCTGAGGTCAGCATGACCAGCAACTTCAAGGGCTTACAACTTGGGCTAGGCTGAATCAAATGAAGACTTTAAGATGTCCATTGTGAAGTTCAGAATGTGTATGATCCAACCACACAAGTATTGGCCCAATCCAAGTTCGGAGGAGGAAGTTAAGGCCGAAACAAATTGCTAACTCAGTTTGCTCGCTGACAAAATCCATCCTGAGCATGGTTCTGTGTTTGCTAGGTGACGGACTCCAGATTTATCCAATGGGGCTGAATTTTGGATATGTTATAGTACACACCCATTGGAACAACTTTCATGAAGAATGTTGCCTCATCTGAGCTATGTAGGTTGCTGAAACAAAACTTGCAATATGACCTACGGAACTGGACTGGCAGGGGGCTGTAGCCAAAATGAGTTTGTCTTTAAGCTCTTCTTCTCTTCATCCAAATTAGGCCTTAACATGCATGAATTGCATGAATTGCATGAATTATGCTCTCTTGCTCTTTTGGCCTACAAAACACACAAAGGGAGGCAAATAACTCAAAATTATAAGAAACTAAGCAAAAGAAGTAAGTAAATTGGGCATGTATATGTATGAAATTATGAGCTTAACACACCCCCAAACTTAGATTTTGCTAGTCCTCGAGCAAAACAAAAGAGAAACAAAGATAAAAACAAAACAAGAAGTTAACTAGACCACTTTCGTAGGTAACTCGATTGCATTGAGCGTATGCAACAAGCCTTTAAACCTCTAGGCATCCCTAGTAGGAGGAGTTGTGTCTCCTGAGGGTTTAACAGATACGATACCCACAAACGTTTTTCTAACTCTACAAAACAAAATGGTTAGAAAAACAACTTTGAAATCAACTAATG
The DNA here is from genome assembly GCF_965620075.1 of Prunus avium. Lineage (NCBI taxonomy): Eukaryota > Viridiplantae > Streptophyta > Magnoliopsida > Rosales > Rosaceae > Prunus > Prunus avium. The sequence goes on along the minus strand of NC_142286.1, from coordinate 20,601,631 downwards.
AAAATGAAAGAAAGTTTTAGTCATACCTTCAACACCATAGAGTTGCCAAGATAGGTCATCAATCAGTGTGTACAAGTGGAAGCTATAGCTCAAAGGCACACAGTTTCAAAGCAAGCACACTCAAACCTTGAATAGAGAACATGCTTCGACTCTAATTCTCACAGATAACACTCAATCACTCAGAACCTATGTTTTAATTCTCTCAAGAAAGCATAAGTGAGTGTATGAAACTAAGCAAAAGAAGTAAGTAAATTGGGCATGTATATGTATGAAATTATGAGCTTAACAATTGGATTTCACTCAAACTCACCAAATGACTCCTCCCGCCATATTATGATGTTGCCCAAGTTTTGGGCTCGATCCGAAATCAATAGGTGTTCCAAATTGGACAATTCAAGTTCAACGGCAGTTCGTTCCTAATTGGAGTGGTTGGTGTATTCCATACTTCTAGCGATTGGATTTCACTCAAAACTCACCAAATGACTCCTCCGACCATATTATGATGTTGCCCAAGTTTTGGGCTCGATCCGAAATCAATAGGTGTGAGAAATTGGACAATTCAAGTTCAACGGCAGTTCGTTCCTAATTGGGGTGGTTGGTGTATTCCATACTTCTAGCGATTGGGTTTCACTCAAAATTCACCAAATGACTCCTCCGACCATATTATGATGTTGCCCAAGTTTTGGGCTCAATCCGAAATCAATAGGTGTGAGAAATTGGACAATTCAAGTTCAACGGCAGTTCGTTCCTAGTTGGGGTGGTTGGTGTATTCCATACTTCTAGCGATTGGATTTCACTCAAAACTCACCAAATGACTCCTCCTACCATATTATGATGTTGCCCAAGTTTTGGGCGCGATCTGAAATCAATAGATGTTCCAAATTGGACAATTCAAGTTCAACGGCAGTTCGTTCCTAATTGGAGTGGTTGGTGTATTCCATACTTCTAGCGATTTGATTTCACCCAAAACTCACCAAATGACTCCTCCCACCGTAGTATGATGTTGCACAAGTTTGGGGTTCGATCCGAAATCAATAGGTGTGAGAAATTGGACAATTCAAGTTCAACGGCAGTTCGTTCCTAATTGGAGTGGTTGGTGTATTCCATACTTCTAGCGATTGGATTTCACTCAAACTCACCAAATGACTCCTCCCACCATATTATGATGTTGCCCAAGTTTTGGGCTCGATCCGAAATCAATAGGTGTTCCAAATTGGACAATTCAAGTTCAACGGCAGTTCGTTCCTAATTGGAGTGGTTGGTGTATTCCATACTTCTAGCGATTGGATTTCACTCAAAAATCACCAAATGACTCCTCCCACCATATTATGATGTTGCCCAAGTTTTGGGCTCGATCCGAAATCAATAGGTGTGAGAAATTGGACAATTCAAGTTCAACGGCAGTTCCTTCCTAATTGGGGTGGTTGGTGTATTCCATACTTCTAGCGACTGGATTTCACTCAAAACTCACCAAATGACTCCTCCCACCATATTATGATGTTGCCCAAGTTTTGGGCTCGATCCGAAATCAATAGGTGTTCCAAATTGGACAATTCAAGTTCAACGGCAGTTCGTTTCTAACTGGAGTGGTTGGTGTATTCCATACTTCTAGTGTTGCTTCGATTCAGCTGCACCAAAATAGATTCAGCTGCATCCTCAACTTGTGATACTCGCAAGTGCACGAGCCGTTTGGTAGTATAGCATATGTAAGTGCGAGGTCGATCCCACGAGGATTGGTGATTGAATGATCCAATTCATTTTCCCTACACAAAACAGAAATGAAAAAGAAAATAAATAAAACAAGAAAAAAAGAAATAACTCAAGCAAATAAGTTCCCAAGTTCAATTAGATTAACGGATTGATTCTAGCTAAAGTATGATTAAGCCATGGTGTTTGGTCATAACCTTGTGTTCCTAATTCCCTAATTTGATCATTTGTTGTCTAACCTAAAACTAAGCATTAGGAACCCATTAAGCATAGAAGAACAATTTAAACAACCAAGCATGTATCTAATCCCTGTTGTCGAATGTCCATACATACTCTTCTTATTCATAGTTCAATTCGAATTAAAGCATGGTGTCTACTCTTAATTCAAACCAAGATATCTAACATGCAAGCCTAAATGGTGATCAATCATTCAAACTAGCCTATTAACTTATAAGCATAATGAATAAGAACAAAAACCATAATTGAAACTTGGAAACTAATTAAACTTGAATACTTAAGAAAGAATGTACATTACAAATAAAAGTAAAGTAGAACTAAGAAAACTTGAAGGAAAATTTAGTAAACTCATTTTGTTACAACAATTGACAACTTGAAAGGAAACTAAGAGAATTTGAGGGAGAGAAGGGAAGGGAGCTCTAGAGAAGTGTTTGAGAGCTCCCCCCCTTGGGGTGTGTTTTGAAGCTTGAAGGCTTCTCTATTTATAGGGCTAAGAGGGAGGAACATCATGATGAACTCCCACACCATCCTTCATCTTTTGCTGCACCTCAAGCATCTTCACATGGGTTCAAAGGTGATCAGTTGTGGCTGCCTTTGCTGCCAACCCATGTGGTTGCCTTTTGGTTGCCAACCCATGTGGTTGCCTTTTGGTTGCTGAAAAACGAGTTTTCTGAACCAGTCTTGGTGTAGGAAGGCTAGAGGTTTCAAAACGTATCCAATGGTGCTCAAATTTGGATATGTTATACTAGACACCCATTGGAACAACTTCTATGAAGAAAGTATTCCCATCGGAGCAGTAGAAGTGTGCGTTTTGGGCCTTGCAAGTTGGCAGCCGAACAGAGACTGGAATTGACTTCATTTCATTTCTTTGCTTTACATGCATGCACATGCTTTCTCTATAATAGCTCCAGCATGTACCAACTTGCTCCTTTAGAATTTCATAGCTGGAATGCCTCCCCACTTCACTCATTATGTTGGATCCAAAGTCAGTTGCAGCATGTGTGAGGCACATGGCTTAAAGGAGGAGACAAGGCTCAAAGCTGGCAGCTGCAAATCCTCCTGAGCATGGTTCAGTGTTGGACGGGCTAAGGGCTCCACATATGTTCAATTGGGCTGAATTTTGGATATGTTATACTAGACACCCAATTGAACAACTTCTATGAAGAATGTCTCCTCATCCGAGTTGTCCAGATTGTTGAAATGAGACCTGCAAGGTGACTTACGAAACTGGACTGACAAGGAGTGTGGCCCAACTTTGGTTTTGTCTTTAAGCTCTTGCTCTTTGCCAATCAGCCCTTAACATGCATGGATTGCATCAAATGTGATCTCTTGCTATCTTAACCTACAAAACACACAAAGAGAAGTAAGTGACTCAAAATAAAGAGAAACTAAGCAAAATCAATAAGTAAAGAAGGCATGCAAGTGTATGAAATTATGGACTTATCAAAACAGAAAATGGATTAAAAGCACAAGTTTAACTCAATAACATAACCAAATCATAAGCTAGAAGGGTACAAAATGATATACAATTATGAACCGATCATCTAGCGATTGGATTTCACTCAAAACTCACCAAATGACTCCTCCGACCATATTATGATATTGCCCAAGTTTTGGGCTCGATCCGAAATCAATAGGTGTGAGAAATTGGACAATTCAAGTTCAACGGCTGTTCGTTCCTAATTGGAGTGGTTGGTGTATTCCAAACTTCTAGCGATTGGATTTCATTCAAAACTCACCAAATGACTCCTCCCACCATATTATGATGTTTCCCAAGTTTTGGGCTCGATCCGAAATCAATACGTGTTCCAAATTGGACAATTCAAGTTCAACGGCAGTTCGTTCCTAATTGGAGTGGTTGGTGTATTCCATACTTCTAGCGATTGGATTTCGCACAAAACTCACCAAATGACTCCTCCCACCATATTATGATGTTGCCCAAGTTTTGGGCTCGATCCGAATTCAATAGGTGTTCCAAATTGGACAATTCAAGTTCAACGGCATTTCGTTCCTAATTAGAGTGGTTGGTGTATTCCATACTTCTAGTGATTGGATTTCACTCAAAACTCACCAAATGACTCCTCCCACCATATTATGATGTTACCCAAGTTTTGGGCTCGATCCGAAATCAATAGGTGTTCCAAATTGGACAATTCAAGTTCAACGGCAGTTCGATCCTAATTGGAGTGGTTGGGGTATTCCATACTTCTTGCGATTGGATTTCACTCAAAACTCACCAAATGACTCCTCCCACCATATTATGATGTTGCCCAAGTTTTGGGCTCGATCCGAAATCAATAGGTGTGAGAAATTGGACAATACAAGTTCAACGGCAGTTCGTTCCTAATTGGAGTGGTTGGTGTATTCCATACTTCTAGCGATTGGATTTCACTCAAAACTCACCAAATGACTCCTCCCACATATTATGATGTTGCCCAAGTTTGGGGTTCGATCCGAAATCAATAGGTGTTCCAAATTGGACAATTCAAGTTCAACGGCAGTTCGTTCCTAATTGGAGTGGTTGGTGTATTCCATACTTCTAGCGATTGGATTTCACCCAAAACTCACCAAATGACTCCTCCCACCGTATTATGCTGTTGCACAAGTTTGGGGTTCGACCCGAAATCAATAGGTGTGAGAAATTGGACAATTCAAGTTCAACGGCAGTTCGTTCCTAATTGGAGTGGTTGGTGTATTCCATACTTCTAGCGATTGGATTTCACTCAAAACTGACCAAATGACTCCTCCCACCATATTATGACGTTGCCCAAGTTTTGGGCTCGATCCGAAATCAATAGGTGTTCCAAATTGGACAATTCAAGTTCAACGGCAGTTCGTTCCTAATTGGAGTGGTTGGTGTTTTACTTCTAGCGGTTGGATTTCACTCAAAACTCACAAAATGACTCCTCCCACCATATTATGTTGTTGCCCAAGTTTTGGGCTCGCTACGAAATCAATAGGTGTTCTGAATTGGACAATTCAAGTTCAACGGCAGTTCGTTCCTAATTGGAGTGGTTGGTGTTTTACTTCTAGCGGTTGGATTTCACTCAAAACTCACAAAATGACTCCACCCACCATATTATGATGTTGCCCAAGTTTTGGGCTCGATCCGAAATCAATAGGTGTGAGAAATTGGACAATTCAAGTTCAACGGCAGTTCGTTCCTAATTGGAGTGGTTGGTGTATTCCATACTTCTAGCGATTGGATTTCACTCAAAAATCACCCAATGGCTCCACCCACCATATTATGATGTTGCCCAAGTTTTGGGCTCGAACCGAAATCAATAGGTGTTCCAAATTGGACAATTCAAGTTCAACGGCAGTTCCTTCCTAATTGGGGTGGTTGGTGTATTCCATACTTCTAGCGTTTGGGTTTCACTCAAAACTCACCAAATGACTCCTCCCACCATATTATGATGTTGCCCAAGCTTTGGGATCGATCCGAAATCAATAGGTGTTCCAAATTGGACAATTCAAGTTCAACGGCAGTTCGTTCCTAATTGGTGTGGTTAGTGTATTCCATACTTCTAGCGATTGGATTTCACTCAAAACTCACCAAATGACTCCTCCCACCATATTATGATGTTGCCCAAGTTTTGGGCTCGATCCGAAATCAATAGGTGTGAGAAATTGGACAATTCAAGTTCAACGGCTGTTCCTTCCTAATTGGTGTGGTTGGTGTATTCCATACTTCTAGCGATTGGATTTCACTCAAAACTCACCAAAATGACTCCTCCCACCATATTATGATGTTGCCCAAGTTTTGGGCCCGATCCGAAATCAATAGGTGTTCCAAATTGGACAATTCAAGTTCAACGGCAATTCGTTCCTAATTGGAGTGGTTGGTGTATTCCATACTTCTAGCGATTGGATTTCTCCCAAAACTCACCAAGTGACTCCTCCCACCGTATTATGCTGTTGCACAAGTTTGGGGTTCGACCCGAAATCAATAGGTGTGAGAAATTGGACAATTCAAGTTCAACGGCAGTTCGTTCCTAATTGGAGTGGTTGGTGTATTCCATACTTCTAGCGATTGGATTTCACTCAAAACTGACCAAATGACTCCTCCCACCATATTATGACGTTGCCCAAGTTTTGGGCTCGATCCGAAATCAATAGGTGTTCCAAATTGGACAATTCAAGTTCAACGGCAGTTCATTCCTAATTGGAGTGGTTGGGGTATTCCTTACTTCTAGCGATTGGATTTCACTCAAAACTCAACAAATGACTCCTCCCACCATATTATGATGTTGCCCAAGTTTTGGGCTCGATCCGAATTCAATAGGTGTTCCAAATTGGACAATTCAAGTTCAACGGCATTTCGTTCCTAATTAGAGTGGTTGGTGTATTCCATACTTCTAGTGATTGGATTTCACTCAAAACTCACCAAATGACTCCTCCCACCATATTATGATGTTACCCAAGTTTTGGGCTCGATCCGAAATCAATAGGGGTTCCAAATTGGACAATTCAAGTTCAACGGCAGTTCGATCCTAATTGGAGTGGTTGGGGTATTCCATACTTCTTGCGATTGGATTTCACTCAAAACTCACCAAATGACTCCTCCCACCATATTATGATGTTGCCCAAGTTTTGGGCTCGATCCGAAATCAATAGGTGTGAGAAATTGGACAATACAAGTTCAACGGCAGTTCGTTCCTAATTGGAGTGGTTGGTGTATTCCATACTTCTAGCGATTGGATTTCACTCAAAACTCACCAAATGACTCATCCCACATATTATGATGTTGCCCAAGTTTGGGGTTCGATCCGAAATCAATAGGTGTTCCAAATTGGACAATTCAAGTTCAACGGCAGTTCGTTCCTAATTGGAGTGGTTGGTGTATTCCATACTTCTAGCGATTGGATTTCACCCAAAACTCACCAAATGACTCCTCCCACCGTATTATGCTGTTGCACAAGTTTGGGGTTCGACCCGAAATCAATAGGTGTGAGAAATTGGACAATTCAAGTTCAACGGCAGTTCGTTCCTAATTGGAGTGGTTGGTGTATTCCATACTTCTAGCGATTGGATTTCACTCAAAACTGACCAAATGACTCCTCCCACCATATTATGACGTTGCCCAAGTTTTGGGCTCGATCCGAAATCAATAGGTGTTCCAAATTGGACAATTCAAGTTCAACGGCAGTTCGTTCCTAATTGGAGTGGTTGGTGTTTTACTTCTAGCGGTTGGATTTCACTCAAAACTCACAAAATGACTCCTCCCACCATATTATGTTGTTGCCCAAGTTTTGGGCTCGCTACGAAATCAATAGGTGTTCTGAATTGGACAATTCAAGTTCAACGGCAGTTCGTTCCTAATTGGAGTGGTTGGTGTTTTACTTCTAGCGGTTGGATTTCACTCAAAACTCACAAAATGACTCCACCCACCATATTATGATGTTGCCCAAGTTTTGGGCTCGATCCGAAATCAATAGGTGTGAGAAATTGGACAATTCAAGTTCAACGGCAGTTCGTTCCTAATTGGAGTGGTTGGTGTATTCCATACTTCTAGCGATTGGATTTCACTCAAAAATCACCCAATGGCTCCACCCACCATATTATGATGTTGCCCAAGTTTTGGGCTCGAACCGAAATCAATAGGTGTTCCAAATTGGACAATTCAAGTTCAACGGCAGTTCCTTCCTAATTGGGGTGGTTGGTGTATTCCATACTTCTAGCGTTTGGGTTTCACTCAAAACTCACCAAATGACTCCTCCCACCATATTATGATGTTGCCCAAGCTTTGGGATCGATCCGAAATCAATAGGTGTTCCAAATTGGACAATTCAAGTTCAACGGCAGTTCGTTCCTAATTGGTGTGGTTAGTGTATTCCATACTTCTAGCGATTGGATTTCACTCAAAACTCACCAAATGACTCCTCCCACCATATTATGATGTTGCCCAAGTTTTGGGCTCGATCCGAAATCAATAGGTGTGAGAAATTGGACAATTCAAGTTCAACGGCTGTTCCTTCCTAATTGGTGTGGTTGGTGTATTCCATACTTCTAGCGATTGGATTTCACTCAAAACTCACCAAAATGACTCCTCCCACCATATTATGATGTTGCCCAAGTTTTGGGCCCGATCCGAAATCAATAGGTGTTCCAAATTGGACAATTCAAGTTCAACGGCAATTCGTTCCTAATTGGAGTGGTTGGTGTATTCCATACTTCTAGCGATTGGATTTCTCCCAAAACTCACCAAGTGACTCCTCCCACCGTATTATGCTGTTGCACAAGTTTGGGGTTCGACCCGAAATCAATAGGTGTGAGAAATTGGACAATTCAAGTTCAACGGCAGTTCGTTCCTAATTGGAGTGGTTGGTGTATTCCATACTTCTAGCGATTGGATTTCACTCAAAACTGACCAAATGACTCCTCCCACCATATTATGACGTTGCCCAAGTTTTGGGCTCGATCCGAAATCAATAGGTGTTCCAAATTGGACAATTCAAGTTCAACGGCAGTTCATTCCTAATTGGAGTGGTTGGGGTATTCCTTACTTCTAGCGATTGGATTTCACTCAAAACTCAACAAATGACTCCTCCCACCATATTATGATGTTGCCCAAGTTTTGGGCTCGATCCGAATTCAATAGGTGTTCCAAATTGGACAATTCAAGTTCAACGGCATTTCGTTCCTAATTAGAGTGGTTGGTGTATTCCATACTTCTAGTGATTGGATTTCACTCAAAACTCACCAAATGACTCCTCCCACCATATTATGATGTTACCCAAGTTTTGGGCTCGATCCGAAATCAATAGGGGTTCCAAATTGGACAATTCAAGTTCAACGGCAGTTCGTTCCTAATTGGAGTGGTTGGGGTATTCCATACTTCTTCCGATTGGATTTCACTCAAAACTCACCAAATGACTCCTCCCACCATATTACGATGTTGCCCAAGTTTTGGGCTCGATCCGAAATCAATAGGTGTGAGAAATTGGACAATTCAAGTTCAACGGCAGTTCGTTCCTAATTGGAGTGGTTGGTGTATTCCATACTTCTAGCGATTGGATTTCACTCAAAACTCACCAAATGACTCCTCCCACCATATTATGATGTTGCCCAAGCTTTGGGCTCGATCCGAAATCAATAGGTGTTCCAAATTGGACAATTCAAGTTCAACGGCAGTTCGTTCCTAATTGGTGTGGTTGGTGTATTCCATACTTCTAGCGATTGGATTTCACTCAAAACTCACCAAATGACTCCTCCCACCATATTATGATGTTGCCCAAGTTTTGGGCTCGATCCGAAATCAATAGGTGTTCCAAATTGGACAATTCATGTTCAACAGCTGTTCATTCCTAATTGGTGTGGTTGGTGTATTCCATACTTCTAGCGATTGGATTTCACTCAAAACTCACCAAATGACTCCTCCCACCATATTATGATGTTGCCCAAGTTTTGGGCTCGATCCGAAATCAATAGGTGTGAGAAATTGGACAATTCAAGTTCAACGGCTGTTCCTTCCTAATTGGTGTGGTTGGTGTATTCCATACTTCTAGCGATTGGATTTCACTCAAAACTCACCAAAATGACTCCTCCCACCATATTATGATGTTGCCCAAGTTTTGGGCCCGATCCGAAATCAATAGGTGTTCCAAATTGGACAATTCAAGTTCAACGGTAGTTCGTTCCTAATTGGAGTGGTTGGTGTATTCCATACTTCTAGCGGTTGGATTTCACTCAAAACTAACCAAATGACTCCTCCCACCATATTATGAACAGCCCAAGTTTTGGGCTCGATCCGAAATCAATAGGTGTTCCAAATTGGACAATTCAAGTTCAACGGCATTTCGTTCCTAATTGGAGTGGTTGGTGTATTCCATACTTCTAGCGATTGGATTTCACTCAAAACTCACCAAAATGACTCCTCCCACCATATTATGATGTTGCCCAAGTTTTGGGCTTGATCCGAAATCAATAGGTGTGAGAAATTGGACAATCCAAGTTCAACGGCAGTTCGTTCCTAATTGGAGTGGTTGGTGTATTCCATACTTCTAGCGATTGGATTTCACTCAAAACTCACCAAATGACTCCTCCCACCATATTATGATGTTGCCCAAGTTTTGGGCTCGATCCGAAATCAATAGGTGTTCCAAATTGGACAATTCAAGTTCAACGGCAGTTCCTTCCTAATTGGGGTGGTTGGTGTATTCCATACTTCTAGCGATTGGATTTCACTCAAAACTCACCAAATGACTCCTCCCACCATATTATGATGTTGCCCAAGTTTTGGGCTCGATCCGAAATCAATAGGTGTTCCAAATTGGACAATTCAAGTTCAACGGCAGTTCGTTCCTAATTGGTGTGGTTGGTGTATTCCATACTTCTAGCGATTGGATTTCACTCAAAACTCACCAAATGACTCCTCCCACCACATTATGATGTTGCCCAAGTTTTGGGCTCGATCCGAAATCAATAGGTGTGAGAAATTGGACAATTCAAGTTCACCGGCTGTTCCTTCCTAATTGGAGTGGTTGGTGTATTCCATACTTCTAGCGATTGGATTTCACTCAAAACTCACCAAAATGACTCCACCCACCATATTATGATGTTGCCCAAGCTTTTGGCTCGGTCCGAAATCAATAGGTGTGGGAAATTGGACAATTCAAGTTCAACGGCAGTTCGTTCCTAATTGGAGTGGTTGGTGTATTCCATACTTCTAGCGATTGGATTTCACTCAAAACTCACCAAATGACTCCTCCCACCATATTATGATGTTGCCCAAGTTTTGGGCTCGATCCGAAATCAATAGGTGTTCCAAATTGGACAATTCAAGTTCAACGGCAGTTCGTTCCTAATTGGAATGGTTGGTGTATTCCATACTTCTAGCGATTCGATTTCACTCAAAAATCACCAAATGACTCCTCCCACCATATTATGATGTTGCCCAAGTTTTGGGCTCGATCCGAAATCAATAGGTGTTCCAAATTGGACAATTCAAGTTCAACGGCAGTTCGTTCCTAATTGGAGTGGTTGGTGTATTACATACTTCTAGCGATTGGATTTCACTCAAAACTCACCAAATGACTCCTCCCACCATATTATGATGTTGCCCAAGTTTTGGGCTCGATCCGAAATCAATAGGTGTTCCAAATTGGACAATTCAAGTTCAACGGCAGTTCGTTCCTAATTGGAGTGGTTGGTGTATTCCATACTTCTAGCGATTGGATTTCACTCAAAACTCACCAAATGACTCCTCCGACCATATTTTGATGTTGCCCAAGTTTTGGGCTTGATCCGAAATCAATAGGTGTGAGAAATTGGACAATTCAAGTTCAACGGCTGTTCGTTCCTAATTGGAGTGGTTGGTGTATTCCAAACTTCTAGCGATTGGATTTCATTCAAAACTCACCAAATGACTCCTCCCACCATATTATGATGTTTCCCAAGTTTTGGGCTCGATCCGAAATCAATAGGTGTTCCAAATTGGACAATTCAAGTTCAACGGCAGTTCGTTCCTAATTGGAGTGTTTGGTGTATTCCGTACTTCTAGCGATTGGATTTCACTCAAAACTTACCAAATGACTCCTCCCACCATATTATGATATTGCCCAAGTTTGGGGTTCGATCCGAAATCAATAGATGCGGGAAATTGGACAATTCAAGTTCAACGGAAGTTCGTTCCTAATTGGAGTGGTTGGTGTATTCCATACTTCTAGCGATTGGATTTCACTCAAAACTCATCAAATGACTCCTCCCACCATATTATGATATTGCCCAAGTTTTGGGCTCGATCCGAACTCAATAGGTGTGAGAAATTGGACTATTCAAGTTCAACGGCAGTTCGTTCCTAATTGTTGTGGTTGGTGTATTCCATACTTTTAGCGATTGGATTTCACTCGAAAATCACCAAATGACTCCTCCCACCATATTATGATGTTACCCAAGTTTGGGGTTCGATCCGAAATCAATAGGTGCTGGAAATTGGACAATTCAAGTTCAACGGCAGTTCGTTCCTAATTGGAGTGGTTGGTGTATTCCATACTTCTAGCGATTGGATTTCGCACAAAACTCACCAAATGACTCCTCCCACCATATTATGATGTTGCCCAAGTTTTGGGCTCGATCCGAAATCAATAGGTGCGAGAAAGTGGACAATTCAAGTTCAACAGCAGTTCGTTCCCAATTGGAGTGGTTTGTGTATTCCATACTTCTAGCGATTGGATTTCACTCAAAACTCACCAAAATGACTCCACCCACCATATTATGATGTTGCCCAAGCTTTTGGCTCGGTCCGAAATCAATAGGTGTGGGAAATTGGACAATTCAAGTTCAACGGCAGTTCGTTCCTAATTGGAGTGGTTGGTGTATTCCATACTTCTAGCGATTGGATTTCACTCAAAACTCACCAAATGACTCCTCCCACCATATTATGATGTTGCCCAAGTTTTGGGCTCGATCCGAAATCAATAGGTGTTCCAAATTGGACAATTCAAGTTCAACGGCAGTTCGTTCCTAATTGGAGTGGTTGGTGTATTACATACTTCTAGCGACTGGATTTCACTCAAAACTCACCAAATGACTCCTCCCACCATATTATGATGTTGCCCAAGTTTTGGGCTCGATCCGAAATCAATAGGTGTTCCAAATTGGACAATTCAAGTTCAACGGCAGTTCGTTCCTAATTGGAGTGGTTGGTGTATTCCATACTTCTAGCGATTGGATTTCACTCAAAACTCACCAAATGACTCCTCCGACCATATTATGATGTTGCCCAAGTTTTGGGCTCGATCCGAAATCAATAGGTGTGAGAAATTGGACAATTCAAGTTCAACGGCTGTTCGTTCCTAATTGGAGTGGTTGGTGTATTCCAAACTTCTAGCGATTGGATTTCATTCAAAACTCACCAAATGACTCCTCCCACCATATTATGATGTTTCCCAAGTTTTGGGCTCGATCCGAAATCAATAGGTGTTCCAAATTGGACAATTCAAGTTCAACGGCAGTTCGTTCCTAATTGGAGTGTTTGGTGTATTCCGTACTTCTAGCGATTGGATTTCACTCAAAACTTACCAAATGACTCCTCCCACCATATTATGATATTGCCCAAGTTTGGGTTCGATCCGAAATCAATAGATGCGGGAAATTGGACAATTCAAGTTCAACGGCAGTTCGTTCCTAATTGGAGTGGTTGGTGTATTCCGTACTTCTAGCGATTGGATTTCACTCAAAACTCATCAAATGACTCCTCCCACCATATTATGATATTGCCCAAGTTTTGGGCTCGATCCGAACTCAATAGGTGTGAGAAATTGGACTATTCAAGTTCAACGGCAGTTCGTTCCTAATTGTGGTGGTTGGTGTATTCCATACTTTTAGCGATTGGATTTCACTCGAAAATCACCAAATGACTCCTCCCACCATATTATGATGTTACCCAAGTTTGGGGTTCGATCCGAAATCAATAGGTGCTGGAAATTGGACAATTCAAGTTCAACGGCAGTTCGTTCCTAATTGGAGTGGTTGGTTTATTCCATACTTCTAGCGATTGGATTTCGCACAAAACTCACCAAATGACTCCTCCCACCATATTATGATGTTGCCCAAGTTTTGGGCTCGATCCGAAATCAATAGGTGCGAGAAATTGGACAATTCAAGTTCAACGGCAGTTCGTTCCCAATTGGAGTGGTTAGTGTATTCCATACTTCTAGCCATTGGATTTCACTCAAAACTCACCAAATGACTCCTCCCACCATATTATGCTGTTGCCCAAGTTTTGGGCTCGATCCGAAATCAATAGGTGTTCCAAATTGGACAATTCAAGTTCAACGGCAGTTCGTTCCTAATTGGAGTGGTTGGTGTATTCCATACTTCTAGCCATTGGATTTCACTGAAAACTCACCAAATGACTCCTCCCACCATATTGTGATGTTGCCCAAGATTTGGGCTCGATCCGAAACAATAGGTGTTCCAAATTGGACAATTCAAGTTCAACGGCAGTTCGTTCCTAATTGGAGTGGTTGGTCTATTCCGTACTTCTAGCGATTGGATAGCACACTCACCAAATGACTCCTCCCACCATATTATGATGTTGCCCAAGTTTTGGGCTCTATCCGAAATCAATAGGTCTTCCAAATTGGACAATTCAAGTTCAACGGCAGTTCGTTCCTAACTGGAGTGGTTGGTGTATTCCATACATCTAGCGATTGGATTTCACTCAAAACTCACCAAATGACTCCTGCCATCATATTAGGATGTTGCCCAAGTTTTGGGCTCGATCCGAAATCAATAGGTGTGAGAAATTGGTCAATTCAATTTCAACGAAAGTTCGTTCCTAATTGGAGTGGTTGGTGTATTCCATACTTCTAGCGATTGGATTTCACTCAAAACTCACCAAATGTCTCCTCCCACCATATTATGATGTTGCCCAAGTTTTGGGCTCGATCCGAATTCAATAGGTGGGAGAAATTGGTCAATTCAATTTCAACGACAGTTCTTTCCTAATTGGAGTGGTTGGTGTATTCCATACTTCTAGCGATTGGATTTCACTGAAAACTCACCAAACGATTCCTCCCACCATATTATGATGTTGCCCAAGTTTTGGGCTCGATCCGAAATCAATAGGTGTGAGAAATTGGACAATTCAAGTTCAACGGCAGTTCGTTCCTAATTGGAGTGGTTGGGTTATTCCATACTTCTAGCAATTGGATTTCACTCAAAACTCACCAAATGACTCCTCCCACCATATTATGATGTTGCCCAAGTTTGGGGCTCGATCCGAAATCATTAGGTGTGAGAAATTGGACAATTCAAGTTCAACGGCAGTTCGTTCCTAATTGGTGTGGTTGGTGTATTCCATACTTCTAGCGATTGGATTTCACTCAAAACTCACCAAATGACTCCTCCCACCATATTATGATGTTGCCCAAGTTTGGGGCTCGATCCGAGATCAATAGGTGTGAGAAATTGGACAATTCAAGTTCAACGGCAGTTCATTCCTAATTGGAGTGGTTGGTGTATTCCATACTTCTAGAGATTGGATTTAACTCAAAACTCACCAAATGACTACTCCCACCATATTATGATGTTGCCCAAGTTTTGGGATCGATCCGAAATCAATAGGTCTTCCAAATTGGACAATTCAAGTTCAACGGCAGTTCGTTCCTAATTGGAGTGGTTGGTGTATTCCATACTTCTAGTGATTGGATTTCTCTCCAAACTCACCAAATGACTCCTCCCACCAAATTATGATGTTGCCCAAGTTTTGGGCTCTATCCGAAATCAAAAGGTGTGAGAAATTGGTCAATTCAATTTCAACGAAAGTTCGTTCCAAATTGGAGTGGTTGGTGTATTCCATACTTCTAGCGATTGGATTTCACTCAAAACTCACCAAATGTCTCCTCCCACCATATTATGATGTTGCCCAAGTTTTGGGCTCGATCCGAATTCAATAGGTGGGAGAAATTGGTCAATTCAATTTCAACGACAGTTCTTTCCTAATTGGAGTGGTTGGTGTATTCCATACTTCTAGGGATTGGATTTCACTCAAAACTCACTAAATGACTCCTCCCACCATATTATGATGTTGCCCAAGTTTTAGGCTCGATCCGTAATCAATAGGTGTGAGAAATTGGACAATTCAAGTTCAACGGCAGTACGTTCCTAATTGGAGTGGTTGGGGTATTCCATACTTCTAGCAATTGGATTTCACTCAAAACTCACCAAATGACTCATCCCACCATATTATGGTGTTGCCCAAGTTTGGGGCTCGATCCGAAATCAATAGGTCTTCCAAATTGGACAATTCAAGTTCAACGGCAATTCGTTCCTAATTGGAGTGGTTGGTGTATTCCATACTTCTAGTGATTGGATTTCTCTCCAAACTCACCAAATGACTCCTCCCACCATATTATGATGTTGCCCAAGTTTTGGGCTCTATCCGAAATCAAAAGGTCTTCCAAATTGGACAATTCAAATTCAACGGCAGTTCGTTCCTAACTGGAGTGGTTGGTGTATTCCATACATCTAGCGATTGGATTTCACTCAAAACTCACCAAATGACTCCTCCCATCATATTATGATGTTGCCCAAGTTTTGGGCTCTATCCGAAATCAATAGGTGTGAGAAATTGGTCAATTCAATTTCAACGAAAGTTCGTTCCTAATTGGAGTGGTTGGTGTATTCCATACTTCTAGCGATTGGATTTCACTCAAAACGCACCAAATGACTCCTCCCACCATATTATGATGTTGCCCAAGTTTTGGGCGCGATCCGAAATCAATAGGTGTTCCAAATTGGACAATTCAAGTTCAACGGCAATTCGTTCCTAACTGGAGTGGTTGGTGTATTACATACTTCTAGCGATTGGATTTCACTCAAAACTCACCAAATGACTCCTCCCACCATATTATGATGTTGCCCAAGTTTTGGGCTCGATCCGAAATCAATACGTGTTCCAAATTGGACAATTCAAGTTCAACGGCAGTTCGTTCCTAATTGGAGTGGTTGGTGTATTCCATACTTCTAACGATTGGATTTCACTAAAAACTCACCAAATGACTCCTCCCACCATATTATGATGTTGCCCAAGTTTTGGGCTCGATCCGAAATCAATAGGTCTTCCAAATTGGACAATTCAAGTTCAATGGCAGTTCGTTCCTAATTGGAGTGGTTGGTGTATTCCATACTTCTAGTGATTGGATTTCTCTCCAAACTCACCAAATCACTCCTCCCACCATGTTATGATGTTGCCCAAGTTTTGGGGTCGATCCGAAATCAATAGGTGTTCCAAATTGGACAATTCAAGTTCAACGGCAGTTCGTTCCTAATTGGAGTGGTTGGTGTATTCCATACTTCTAGCGATTGGATTTCACTCAAAACTCACCAAATGACTCCTCCCACCATATTATGATGTTGCCCAAGTTTGGGGCTCGATCCGAAATCAGTAGGTGTGAGAAATTGGACAATTCAAGTTCAACGGCAGTTCGTTCCTAATTGGAGTGGTTGGTGTATTCCATACTTCTAGCGTTGGATTTCACTCAAAACTCACCAAATCACTCCTCCCACCATATTATGATGTTGCCCAAGTTTTGGGCTCGATCCGAAATCAATAGGTGTTCCAAATTGGACAATTCAAGTTCAACGGCAGTTCATTCCTAATTGGAGTGGTTGGTGTATTCCATACTTCTAGCAATCGAATTTCACTCAAAACTCACCAAATGACTCCTCCCACCATATTATGATGTTGCCCAAGTTTTGGGCGCGATCCGAAATCAATAGGTGTTCCAAATTGGACAATTCAAGTTCAACGGCAGTTCGTTCCTAATTGGAGTGGTTGGTGTATTCCATACTTCTAGCGATTGGATTTCACACAAAACTCACCAAATGACTCCTCCCACCATATTATGATGTTGCCCAAGTTTTGGGGTCGATCCGAAATCAATAGGTGTTCCAAATTGGACAATTCAAGTTCAACGGCAGTTCGTTCCAAATTGGAGTGCTTGGTGTATTCCATAGTTCTGGCGATTGGATTTCACTCAAAAGTCACCAAATGACTCTTACCACCATATTATGATGTTACCCAAGTTTTGGGGTCGATCCGAAATCAATAGGTGTTCCAAATTGGACAATTCAAGTTCAACGGCAGTTCGTTCCAAATTGGAGTGGTTGGTGTACTCCATAGTTCTGGCGATTGGATTTCACTCAAAAGTCACCAAATGACTCTTACCACCATATTATGCTGTTACTAAAGTTTTGGGGTCGATCCGAAATCAATAGGTGTTCCAAATTGGACAATTCAAGTTCAACGGCAGTTCGTTCCAAATTGGAGTGGTTGGTGTATTCCATACTTCTAGCGATTGGATTTCACACAAAACTCACCAAATGACTCCTCCCACCATATTATGATGTTGCCCAAGTTTTGGGCTCGATCCGAAATCAATAGGTATTCCAAATTGGACAATTCAAGTTCAACGGCAGTACGTCCCTAATTGGTGTGGTTGGTGTATTCCATACTTCTAGCGATTGGATTTCATTGAAAACTCTCCAAATGACTCCTCCCACCATATTATGATGTTGCCCAAGTTTTGGGCTCGATCCGAAATCAATAGGTGTGAGAAATTGGACAATTCAAGTTCAACGGCAGTTCGTTCCTAATTGTAGTGGTTGGTGTATTCCATACTTCTAGCCATTGGATTTCACTCAAAACTCACCAAATGGCTCCTCCCACCATATTATAATGTTGCCCAAGTTTTGGGCTCGATCCGAAATTAATAGGTGTTCCAAATTGGACAATTCAAGTTCAATGGCAGTTCGTTCCTAACTGGAGTGGTTGGTCTATTCCATACTTCTAGCGATTGGATTTCACTCAAAACTCACCAATTGACTCCTCCCACCATATTATGATGTTGCCCAAGTTTTGGGCTCGATCCGAAATCAATACGTGTTCCAAATTGGACAATTCAAGTTCAACGGCAGTTCGTTCCTAATTGGAGTGGTTGGTGTATTCCATACTTCTAACGATTGGATTTCACTAAAAACTCACCAAATGACTCCTCCCACCATATTATGATGTTGCCCAAGTTTTGGGCTCGATCCGAAATCAATAGGTCTTCCAAATTGGACAATTCAAGTTCAATGGCAGTTCGTTCCTAATTGGAGTGGTTGGTGTATTCCATACTTCTAGTGATTGGATTTCTCTCCAAACTCACCAAATCACTCCTCCCACCATGTTATGATGTTGCCCAAGTTTTGGGGTCGATCCGAAATCAATAGGTGTTCCAAATTGGACAGTTCAAGTTCAACGGCAGTTCGTTCCTAATTGGAGTGGTTGGTGTATTCCATACTTCTAGCGATTGGATTTCACTCAAAACTCACCAAATGACTCCTCCCACCATATTATGATGTTGCCCAAGTTTGGGGCTCGATCCGAAATCAGTAGGTGTGAGAAATTGGACAATTCAAGTTCAACGGCAGTTCGTTCCTAATTGGAGTGGTTGGTGTATTCCATACTTCTAGCGTTGGATTTCACTCAAAACTCACCAAATCACTCCTCCCACCATATTATGATGTTGCCCAAGTTTTGGGCTCGATCCGAAATCAATAGGTGTTCCAAATTGGACAATTCAAGTTCAACGGCAGTTCATTCCTAATTGGAGTGGTTGGTGTATTCCATACTTCTAGCAATCGAATTTCACTCAAAACTCACCAAATGACTCCTCCCACCATATTATGATGTTGCCCAAGTTTTGGGCGCGATCCGAAATCAATAGGTGTTCCAAATTGGACAATTCAAGTTCAACGGCAGTTCGTTCCTAATTGGAGTGGTTGGTGTATTCCATACTTCTAGCGATTGGATTTCACACAAAACTCACCAAATGACTCCTCCCACCATATTATGATGTTGCCCAAGTTTTGGGGTCGATCCGAAATCAATAGGTGTTCCAAATTGGACAATTCAAGTTCAACGGCAGTTCGTTCCAAATTGGAGTGCTTGGTGTATTCCATAGTTCTGGCGATTGGATTTCACTCAAAAGTCACCAAATGACTCTTACCACCATATTATGATGTTACCCAAGTTTTGGGGTCGATCCGAAATCAATAGGTGTTCCAAATTGGACAATTCAAGTTCAACGGCAGTTCGTTCCAAATTGGAGTGGTTGGTGTACTCCATAGTTCTGGCGATTGGATTTCACTCAAAAGTCACCAAATGACTCTTACCACCATATTATGATGTTACTAAAGTTTTGGGGTCGATCCGAAATCAATAGGTGTTCCAAATTGGACAATTCAAGTTCAACGGCAGTTCGTTCCAAATTGGAGTGGTTGGTGTATTCCATACTTCTAGCGATTGGATTTCACACAAAACTCACCAAATGACTCCTCCCACCATATTATGATGTTGCCCAAGTTTTGGGCTCGATCCGAAATCAATAGGTATTCCAAATTGGACAATTCAAGTTCAACGGCAGTACGTCCCTAATTGGTGTGGTTGGTGTATTCCATACTTCTAGCGATTGGATTTCATTGAAAACTCTCCAAATGACTCCTCCCACCATATTATGATGTTGCCCAAGTTTTGGGCTCGATCCGAAATCAATAGGTGTGAGAAATTGGACAATTCAAGTTCAACGGCAGTTCGTTCCTAATTGTAGTGGTTGGTGTATTCCATACTTCTAGCCATTGGATTTCACTCAAAACTCACCAAATGACTCCTCCCACCATATTATAATGTTGCCCAAGTTTTGGGCTCGATCCGAAATTAATAGGTGTTCCAAATTGGACAATTCAAGTTCAATGGCCGTTCGTTCCTAACTGGAGTGGTTGGTCTATTCCATACTTCTAGCGATTGGATTTCACTCAAAACTCACCAATTGACTCCTCCCACCATATTATGATGTTGCCCAAGTTTTGGGCTCGATCCGAAATCAATAGGTGTTCCAAATTGGACAATTCAAGTTCAACGGCAGTTCGTTCCTAACTGGATTTGTTTTTTGTATTCCATACTTCTAGCGATTGGATTTCACTCAAAACTCACCAATTGACTCCTCCCACCATATTATGATGTTGCCCAAGTTTTGGGCTCGATCCGAAATCAATAGGTGTGAGAAATTGGACAATTCAAGTTCAACGGCAGTTCGTTCCTAACTGCAGTGGTTGGTGTATTCCATACTTCTAGCGATTGGATTTCACTCAAAACTCACCAATTGACTCCTCCCACCATATTATGATGTTGCCCAAGTTTTGGGCTAGATCCGAAATCAATCGGTGTTCCAAATTGGACAATTCAAGTTCAACGGCAGTTCGTTCCTAACTGGAGTGGTTGGTGTATTTCATACTTCTAGCGATTGGATTTCTCTCAAAACTCACCAATTGACTCCTCCCACCATATTATGATGTTGTCCAAGTTTTGGGCTCGATCCGAAATCAATAGGTGTGAGAAATTGGACAATTCAAGTTCAACGGCAGTTCGTTTCTAATTGGAGTGGTTGGTGTATTCCATACTTCTAGCGATTGGATTTCACTCAAAACTCACCAAATGACTCCTCCCACCACATTACGATGTTGCCCAAGTTTTGGGCTCGATCCGAAATCAATAGGTGTTCCAAATTGGACAATTCAAGTTCAGCGGCAGTTCGTTCCTAATTGGAGTGGTTGGTGTATTCGATACTTCTAGCGATTGGATTTCACTCAAAACTCACCAAACGACTCCTCCCACCATATTATGTTGTTGCCCAAGTTTTGGCCTCGATCCGAAATCAATAGGTCCGAGAAATTGGTCAATTCAATTTCAACGACCGTTCGTTCCTAATTGTAGTGGTTGGTGTATTCCATACGTCTAGCGATTGGATTTCACTCAAAACTGACCAAATGACTCCTCCCACCATATTATGATGTTGCCCAAGTTTTGGGCTCGATCCGAAATCAATAGGTGTGAGAAATTGGACAATTCAAGTTCAACGGCAGTTCGTTCCTAATTGGAGTGGTTGGTGTATTCCTTACTTCTAGCCTTTGGATTTCACTCAAAACTCACCAAATGACTCCTCCCACCATGTTATATTGTTGCCCAAGTTTTGGGCTCGATCCGAAATTAATAGGTGTTCCAAATTGGACAATTCAAGTTCAACGGCAGTTCGTTCCTAATTGGAGTGGTTGGTGTATTCCATACTTCTAGGGATTGGATAGCACTCAAAACTCATCAAATGACTCCTCCCACCATATTATGATTTTGCCCAAGTTTTGGCCTCGATCCGAAATCAATAGGTCCGAGAAATTGGTCAATTCAAGTTCAACGGCAGTTCATTCCTAATTGGAGTGGTTGGTGTATTCCATACTTCTAGCCATTGGATTTCACTCAAAACTCACCAAATGACTCCTCCCACCATGTTATATTGTTGCCCAAGTTTTGGGCTCGATCCGAAATTAATAGGTGTTCCAAATTGGACAATTCAAGTTCAACGGCAGTTCGTTCCTAATTGGAGTGGTTGGTGTATTCCATACTTCTAGGGATTGGATAGCACTCAAAACTCATCAAATGACTCCTCCCACCATATTATGATTTTGCCCAAGTTTTGGCCTCGATCCGAAATCAATAGGTGTTCCAAATTGGACAATTCAAGTTCAACGGCAGTTCGTTCCTAATTGGAGTGGTTGGTGTATTCCATACTTCTAGCGATTGGATTTCACTCAAAATTCACCAAATGACTCCTCCCACCATATTATGATGTTGCCCAAGTTTTGGGCTCGATCCGAAATCAATAGGTGTGAGAAATTGGACAATTCAAGTTCAACGGCAGTTCGTTCCTAATTGGAGTGGTTGGTGTATTCCTTACTTCTAGCCTTTGGATTTCACTCAAAACTCACCAAATGACTCCTGCCACCATATTATAATGTTGCCCAAGTTTTGGGCTCGATCCGAAATTAATAGGTGTTCCAAATTGGACAATTCAAGTTCAACGGCAGTTCGTTCCTAATTGGAGTGGTTGGTGTATTCCATACTTCTAGCGATTGGATTTCACTCAAAACTCACCAAATGACTCCTCCCGCCATATTATGATATTGCCCGGGTTTTGGGCTCGATCCGAAATCAATAGGTGTGAGAAATTGGACAATTCAAGTTCAACGGCAGTTCGTTCCTAATTGGCGTGGTTGGTGTATTCCATACTTCTAGCGATTGGATTTCACTCAAAACTCACCAAATGACTCCTCCCACCATATTATGACGTTGCCCAAGTTTTGGGCTCGATCCGAAATCCATAGGTGTTCGAAATTTGACAATTCAAGTTCAACGGCAGTTCGTTCCTA
Source organism: Prunus avium (assembly GCF_965620075.1). Lineage (NCBI taxonomy): Eukaryota > Viridiplantae > Streptophyta > Magnoliopsida > Rosales > Rosaceae > Prunus > Prunus avium. Next base: position 20,578,936 of record NC_142286.1, on the reverse strand, counting down.
ATTGGAGTGGTTGGTGTAATCCATACTTCTAGCAATTGGATTTCACTCAAAACTCCCCAAATGACTCCTCCCACCATATTATGATGTTGCCCAAGTTTGGGGCTCGATCCAAAATCAATAGGTGTGAGAAGTTGGACAATTCAAGTTCAACGGCAGTTCGTTCCTAATTGGAGTGGTTGGTGTATTCCATACTTCTAGCGATTGGATTTCACTCAAAACTCACCAAATGACTCCTCCCACCATATTATGATGTTGCCCAAGTTTGGGGCTCGATCCGAAATCAATAGGTGTGAGAAATTGGACAATTCAAGTTCAACGGCAGTTCGTTCCTAATTGGAGTGGTTGGTGTATTCCATACTTCTAGCGATTGGATTTCACTAAAAACTCACCAAATGACTCCTCCCACCATATTATGATGTTGCCCAAGTTTTGGGCTAGATCAGAAATAAATAGGTGTTCGAAATTGCACAATTCAAGTTCAACGGCAGTTCGTTCCTAATTGGAGTGGTTGGTGTATTGCATACTTCTAGCGATTGGATTTCACTCAAAACTCACCAAATGACTCCTCCCACCATATTATGATGTTGCCCAAGTTTTGGGCTCGATCCGAAATCAGTACGTGTGAGAAATTGGACAATTCAATTTCAACGGCAGTTCGTTCCTAATTGGTGTGGTTGGTGTATTCCTTACTTCTAGCGATTGGATTTCACTCAAAACTCAACAAATGACTCCTCCCACCATATTATGATGTTGCCCAAGTTTTGGGCTCGATCAGAAATCAATACGTGTGAGAAATTGGATAATTCAATTTCAACGGCAGTTCGTTCCTAATTGGAGTGGTTGGTGTATTCCATACTTCTAGCGATTTGATTTCCCTCAAAACTCACAAAAAGACTCCTCCCACCATATTATGATGTTGCCCAAGTTTTGGGCTCGATCCGAATTCAATAGGTGTGAGAAATTTGAAACAATTCAAGTTCAACGGCAGTTCGTTCCTAATTGGAGTGGTTGGTGTATTCCATGCTTCTAGCGATTGGATTTCACTTAAAACTCACCAAATGACTCCTCCCACCATATTATGATGTTGCCCAAGTTTTGGGCTCGATCCGAAATCAATAGGTGTGAGAAATTGGAGAATTCAAGTTCAACGGCAGTTCGTTCCTAATTGGAGTGGTTGGTGTATTCCGTACTTCTAGTGATTGGATTTCACTCAAAACTCAACAAATGGCTCCTCCCACCATATTATGATGTTGCCCAAGTTTTGGGCTCGATCCGAAATCAATAGGTGTGAGAAATTGGAGAATTCAAGTTCAACGGCAGTTCATTCCTAATTGGAGTGGTTGGTGTATTCCGTACTTCTAGCGATTGGATTTCCCTCAAAACTCACCAAATGACTCCTCCCACCATATTATGATGTTGCCCAAGTTTTGGGCTCGATCCGAAATCAATACGTGTTCCAAATTAGGGAATTGAAGTTCAACGGCAGTTCGTTCCTAATTGGAATGGTTGGTGTATTCCATCCTTCTAGCGATTGGATTTCACTCAAAACTCACCAAATGACTCCTCCCACCATATTATGATGTTGCCCAAGTTTTGGGCTCGATCCGAAATCAATAGGAGTGAGAAATTGGAAAATTCGAGTTCAACGGCAGTTCGTTCCTAATTGGAGTGGTTGGGGTATTCCATACCTCTAGCAATTGGATTTCACTCAAAACTCACCAAATGACTCCTCCCACCATATTATGATGTTGCCCAAGTTTTGGGCTCGATCCGAAATCAATAAGTCTTCCAAATTGGACAATTCAAGTTCAACGGCAGTTCGTTCCTAATTGGAATGGTTGGTGTATTCCCTACTTCTAGCGATTGGATTTCACTCAAAACTCACCAAATGACTCCTCCCACCATATTATGATGTTGCCCAAGTTTTGGGCTCGATCCGAAATCAATAGGAGTGACAAATTGGACAATTCGAGTTCAACGGCAGTTCGTTCCTAATTGGTGTGGTTGGGGTATTCCATACCTCTAGCAATTGGATTTCACTCAAAACTCACCAAATGACTCCTCCCAACATATTATGATGTTGCCCAAGTTTTGGGTTCGATCCGAATTCAATAGGTGTGAGAAATTGGTCAATTCAATTTCAACGACAGTTCTTTCCTAATTGGAGTGTTTGGTGTATTCCAAACTTCTAGCGATTGGATTTCACTCAAAACTCCCCAAATGACTCCTCCCACCATATTATGATGTTCCCCAAGTTTTGGGCTCGATCCGAAATCAATAAGTCTTCCAAATTGGACAATTCAAGTTCAATGGCAGTTCGTTGCTAATTGGAATGGTTGGGGTATTCCATACTTCTAGCAATTGGATTTCACTCAAAACTCACCAAATGACTCCTCCCACCATATTATAATGTTGCCCAAGTTTTGGGCTCGATCCGAATTCAACAGGTGTGAAAAATTGGTCAATTCAATTTCAACGACAGTTCTTTCCTAATTGGAGTGGTTGGTGTATTCCATACTTCTAGCGATTGGATTTCACTCAAAACTCACCAAATGACTCCTCCCACCATATTATGATGTTGCCCAAGTTTTGGCCTCGATCCGAAATCAATAGGTCTTCCAAATTGGACAATTCAAGTTCAACGGCAGTTCGTTCCTAATTGGAGTGGTTGTTGTATTCCGTACTTCTAGCGATTGGATTTCACTCAAAACTCACCAAATGACTCCTCCCACCATATTATGATGTTGCCCAAGTTTTGGGCTCGATCCGAAATGAACAGGTCTTCCAAATTGGACAATTCAAGTTCAACGGCAGTTCGTTCCTAATTGGAGTGGTTGGTGTATTCCATACTTCTAGCGATTGGATTTCACTCAAAACTCACCAAATGGCTCCTCCCACCATGTTATGATGTTGCCCAAGTTTTGGGCTCGATCCGAAATCAATAGGTGTGAGAAATTGGTCAATTCAAGTTCAACGGCAGTTCGTTCCTAATTGGAGTGGTTGGGGTATTCCATACTTCTAGCAATTGGATTTCACTCAAAACTCACCAAATGACTCCTCCCACCATATTATGATGTTGCCCAAGTTTGGGGCTCGATCCGAAATCAATAGGTGTGACAAATTGAACGATCCGAAATCAATAGGTGTGACAAATTGGACAATTCAAGTTCAACGGCAGTTCGTTCCTAATTTGAGTGGTTGGTGTATTCCATGCTTCTAGCGATTGGATTTCACTCAAAACTCACCAAATGAATCCTCCCACCATATTATGATGTTGCCCAAGTTTTGGGCTCGATCCGAAACCAATACGTGTTCCAAATTGGACAATTCAAGTTCAACGGCAGTTCGTTCCTAATTGGAGGGGTTGGTGTATTCCATACTTCTAGTGATTGGATTTCTCTTCAAACTCACCAAATGAATCCTCCCACCATATTATGTCGTTGCCCAAGTTTTGGGCTCGATCCGAAATCAATAGGTGTGAGAAATTGGACATTTCAAGTTCAACGGCTGTTCGTTCCTAATTGGAGTGGTTGGTGTATTCCATACTTCTAGCGATTGGATTTCACTCAAAACTCACCAAATGACTCCTCCGACCATATTATGATGTTGCCCAAGTTTTGGGCTCGATCCGAAATCAACAGGTGTGAGAAATTGGACAATTCAAGTTCAACGGCAGTTCGTTCCTAATTGGAGTGGTTGGTGTATTCCATACTTCTAGCGATTGGATTTCACTCAAAACTCACCAAATGACTCCTCCCACCATATTATGATGTTGCCCAAGTTTTGGGCTCGATCCGAAATCAATAGGTGTGAGAAATTGGACAATTCAAGTTCAACGGCAGTTCGTTCCTAATTGGAGTGGTTGGGGTATTCCATACTTCTAGCAATTGGATTTCACTCAAAACTCACCAAATGACTCCTCCCACCATATTATGATGTTGCCCAAATTTGGGGCTCGATCCGAAATCAATAGGTGTGAGAAATTGGACAATTCAAGTTCAACGGCAGTTCGTTCCTAATTGTTGTGGTTGGTGTATTCCATACTTCTAGTGATTGGATTTCACTCAAAAGGCACCAAATGACTCCTCCCACCATATTATGATGTTGCCCAAGTTTTGGGCTCGATCCGAAATCAATAGGTGTGAGAAATTGGACAATTCAAGTTCAACGGCAGTTCGTTCCTAATTGGAGTGGTTGGTGTATTCCATACTTCTAGCGATTGGATTTCACTCAAAACTCACCAAATGACTCCTCCCATCATATTATGTTGTTGCCCAAGTTCTGGGCTCGATCCGAAATCAATAGGTGTTCCAAATTGGACAATTCAACTTCAGCGGTAGTTCTTTCCTAATTGGAGTGGTTGGGGTATTCCATACTTCTAGCAATTGGATTTCACTCAAAACTCACCAAATGACTCCTCCCACCGTATTATGATGTTGCACAAATTTGGGGCTCGATCCGATATCAATAGGTGTGAGAAATTCGACAATTCAAGTTCAACGGCAGTTCGTTCCTAATTGGAGGGGTTGGTGTATTCCATACTTCTAGTGATTGGATTTAACTCAAAACTCACCAAATGACTCCTGCCACCATATTAGGATGTTGCCCAAGTTTTGGGCTCGATCCGAAATCAATAGGTGTGAGAAATTGGACAATTCAAGTTCAACGGCAGTTCGTTCCTAATTGGAGTGGTTGGTGTATTCCATACTTCTAGCGATTGGATTTCACTCAAAACTCACCAAATGACTCCTCCCACCATATTATGATGTTGCCCAAGTTTTGGGCGCGATCCGAAATCAGTACGTGTGAGAAATTGGACAATTCAATTTCAACGGCAGTTCGTTCCTAATTGGTGTGGTTGGTGTATTCCATACTTCTAGCGAATGGATTTCACTCAAAACTCAACAAATGACTCCTCCCACCATATTATGATGTTGCCCAAGTTTTGGGCTCGATAAGAAATCAATACGTGTGAGAAATTGGATAATTCAATTTCAACGGCAGTTCATTCCTAATTGGAGTGGTTGGTGTATTCCATACTTCTAGCGATTTGATTTCCCTCAAAACTCACCAAAAGACTCCTCCCACCATATTATGATGTTGCCCAAGTTTTGGGCTCGATCCGAATTCGATAGATGTGAGAAATTGGTCAATTCAATTTCAATGTCAGTTCTTTCCTAATTGGAGTGGTTGGTGTATTCCATACTTCTAGCGATTGGATTTCACTCAAAACTCACCAAATGACTCCTCCCACCATATTATGATGTTGCCCAAGTTTTGGGCTCGATCCGAAATCAATAGGTGTGAGAAATTGGACAATTCAAGTTCAACGGCAGTTCGTTCCTAATTGGAGTGGTTGGTGTATTCCATACTTCTAGCGATTGGATTTCACTCGAAACTCAACAAATGACTCCTCCCATCATATTATGATGTTGCCCAAGTTTTGGGGTTGATCCGAAATCAATAGGTGTTTCAAATTGGACAATTCAAGTTCAACGGCAGTTCGTTCCTAATTGGAGTGGTTGGTGTATTCCATACTTCTAGCGATTGGATTTCACTCAAAACTCACCAAAATGACTCCTCCCACCATATTATGATGTTGCCCAGGTTTTGGGCTCGATCCGAAATCAATAGGTGTTCGAAATTGGACAATTCAAGTTCAACGGCAGTTCGTTCCTAATTGGAGTTGTTGGTGTATTCTTTACTTCTAGCGATTGGATTTCACTCAAAACTCACCAAATGACTCCTCCCACCATATTATGATGTTGCCCAAGTTTTGGGCTCGCTCCGAAATCAATAGGTGTTCCAAATTGGACAATTCAAGTTCAACGGCAGTTCGTTCCTAATTGGGGTGGTTGGTGTATTCCATACTTCTAGCGATTGGATTTCACTCAAAACTCACCAAATGACTCCTCCTACCATATTATGATGTTGCCCAAGTTTTGGGCTCGATCCGAAATCAATAGGTGTTCCAAATTGGTCAATTCAAGTTCAACGGCAGTTCGTTCCTAGTTGGAGTGGTTGGTGTATTCCATACCTCTAGCGATTGGATTTCACCCAAAACTCACCAAATGACTCCTCCCACCGTATTATGATGTTGCACAAGTTTGGGGTTCGATCCGAAATCAAAAGGTGTGAGAAATTGAACAATTCAAGTTCAATGGCAGTTCGTTCCTAATTTGTGTGGTTGGTGTATTCCATTCTTCTAGCGATTGGATGTCACTCAAAACTCACCAAATGACTCCTCCCACCATATTATGATGTTGCCCAAGTTTTGGGCTCGATCCGAAATCAATAGGTGTGAGAAATTGGACAATTCAAGTTCAACGGCAGTTCGTTCCTAATTGGAGTGGTTGGTGTATTCCATACTTTTAGCGATTGGATTTCACTCAAAACTCACCAAATGACTCCTCCCACAATATTATGTTGTTGCCCAAGTTTTGGGCTCAATCCGAAATCAATAGGTGTTCCAAATTGGACAATTCAACTTCAACGGCAGTTCGTTCCTAATTGGAGTGGTTTGTGTATTCCATACTTCTAGCGATTGGATTTGACTCAAAACTCACCAAATGACTCCTCCCACCATATTATGATGTTGCCCAAGTTTTGGGCTCGATCCGAAATCAATAGGTGTTCCAAATTGGACAATTCAAGTTCAACGGCAGTTCGTTCCTAACTGGAGTGGTTGGTGTATTCCATACTTCTAGCGATTGGATTTCACTCAAAACTCACCAATTGACTCCTCCAACCATATTATGATGTTGCCCAAGCTTTTGTTTCGATCCGAAATCAATAGGTGTGAGAAATTGGACAATTCAAGTTCAACGGCAGTTCGTTTCTAATTGAAGTGGTTGGTGTATTCCATACTTCTAGAAATTGGATTGCACTCAAAACACACCAAAATGACTCCTCCCACCATATTATGATGTTGCCCAAGCTTTTGGCTCGATCCGAAATCAATAGGTGTGAGAAATTGGACAATTCAAGTTCAACGGCAGTTCGTTCCTAATTGGAGTGGTTGGTGTATTCCAAACTTCTGGCGATTGGATTTCACTCAAAACTAACCAAATGACTCCTCCCACCATATTATGATGTTGCCCAAGTTTTGGGCTCGATCCGAAATCAATAGGTGTTCCGAATGGGACAATTCAAGTTCAACGGCAGTTCGTTCCAAATTGGAGTGGTTGGTGTATTCCATACTTCTAGCGATTGGATTTCACTCAAAACTCACCAAATGACTCCTTCCACCATATTATGTTGTTGCCCAAGTTTTGGGTTCGATCCGAAATAAATAGGTGTTCCAAATTGGACAATTCAAGTTCAACGGCAGTTCGTTCCTAATTGGAATGGTTGGTGTATTCCATACTTCTAGCGATTGGATTTCACTCAAAACTCACCAAATGACTCCTCCCACCATATTATGATGTTGCCCAAGTTTTGGGCTCGATCCGAAATCAATAGGTGTTCCAAATTGGACAATTCAAGTTCAACGGCAGTTCGTTCCTAATTGGAGTGGTTGGTGTATTCCGTACTTCTAGCGATTGGATTTCACTCAAAACTCACCAAAATGACTCCTCCCACCATATTATGATGTTGCCCTAGCTTTTGTTTCGATCCGAAATCAATAGGTGTGAGAAATTGGACAATACAAGTTCAACGGCAGTTCGTTCCTAATTGTAGTGGTTGGTGTATTCCTTACTTCTAGCAATTGGATTTCACTCAAAACTACCCAAATGACTCCTCCCACCATATTATGAAGTTGCCCAAGTTTTGGGCTCGATTCGAAATCAATAGATGTGAGAAATTGGACAATTCAAGTTCAACGGCAGTTCTTTCCTAATTGTAGTGGTTGGTGTATTCCTTACTTCTAGCGATTGGATTTCACTCAAAACTCACCAAATGACTCCTCCCACCATATTATGACATTGCCCAAGTTTTGGGCTCGATCCGAAATCAATAGGTGTGAGAAATTGGACAATTCAAGTGCAACGGCAGTTCGTTCCTAATTGGGGTGGTTGGTGTATTCCATACTTCTAGCGATTGTATTTCACTCAAAACTCACCAAATGACTCCTCCCACCGTATTATGATGTTGCCCAAGTTTTGGGCTCAATTCGAAATCAATAGGTGTTCCAAATTGGACAATTCAAGTTCAACGGCAGTTCGTTCGTAATTGGAGTGGTTGGTGTATTCCATACTTCTAGCGATTGGATTTCACTCAAAACTAACCAAATGACTCCTCCCACCATATTATGATGTTGCCCAAGTTTTGGGCTCGATCCGAAATCAATAGGTGTTCCAAATTGGACAATTCAAGTTCAACGGCAGTTCGTTCGTAATTGGAGTGGTTGGTGTATTCCATACTTCTAGCGATTGGATTTCACTCAAAACTAACCAAATGACTCCTCCCACCATATTATGATGTTGCCCAAGTTTTGGGCTCGATCCGAAATCAATAGGTGTTCCAAATTGGACAATTCAAGTTCAACGACATTTCGTTCCTAATCGGAGTGGTTGGTGTATTCCATACTTCTAGCGATTGTATTTCACTCAAAACTCACCAAATGACTCCTCCCACCGTATTATGATGTTGCACAAGTTTGGGGTTCGATCCGAAATCAATAGGTGTGAGAAATTGGACAATTCAAGTTCAACGGCAGTTCATTCCTAATTGGAGTGGTTGGTGTATTCCATACTTCTAGCGATTGGATTTCACTCAAAACTCACCGAATGACTCCTCCTACCATATTATGATGTTGCCCAAGTTTTGGGCTCGATCCGAAATCAATAGGTGTTCCAAATTGGACAATTCAAGTTCAACGGCAGTTCGTTCCTAGTTGGAGTGGTTGGTGTATTCCATACCTCTAGCGATTGGATGTCACTCAAAACTCACCAAATGACACCTCCCACCATATTATGATGTTGCCCAAGTTTTGGGCTCGATCCGAAATCAATAGGTGTGAGAAATTGGACAATTCAAGTTCAACGGCAGTTCATTCCTAATTGGAGTGGTTGGTGTATTCCATACTTCTAGCGATTGGATTTGACTCAAAACTCACCAAATGACTCCTCCCACCGTATTATGATGTTGCACAAGTTTGGGGTTCGATCCGAAATCTATAGGTGTGAGAAATTGGACAATTCAAGTTCAACGGCAGTTCATTCCTAATTGGAGTGGTTGGTGTATTCCATACTTCTAGCGATTGGATTTCATTCAAAACTCACCAAATGACTCCTCCCACCATATTATGATGTTGCCCAAGTTTTGGGCTCGATCCGAAATCAATAGGTGTTCCAAATTGGACAATTCAAGTTCAACGGCAGTTCGTTCGTAATTGGAGTGGTTGGTGTATTCCATACTTCTAGCGATTGGATTTCACTTAAAACTAACCAAATGACTCCTCCCACCATATTATGATGTTGCCCAAGTTTTGGGCTCGATCCGAAATCAATAGGTGTTCCAAATTGGACAATTCAAGTTCAACGACATTTCGTTCCTAATCGGAGTGGTTGGTGTATTCCATACTTCTAGCGATTGTATTTCACTCAAAACTCACCAAATGACTCCTCCCACCGTATTATGATGTTGCACAAGTTTGGGGTTCGATCCGAAATCAATAGGTGTGAGAAATTGGACAATTCAAGTTCAACGGCAGTTCATTCCTAATTGGAGTGGTTGGTGTATTCCATACTTCTAGCGATTGGATTTCACTCAAAACTCACCAAATGACTCCTCCTACCATATTATGATGTTGCCCAAGTTTTGGGCTCGATCCGAAATCAATAGGTTTTCCAAATTGGACAATTCAAGTTCAACAGCAGTTCGTTCCTAATTGGAGTGGTTCGTGTATTCCATACTTCTAGCGATTGGATTTCACTCAAAACTCACCAAATGACTCCTCCCACCAAATGATGATGTTGCCCAAGTTTTGGGCTCGATCCGAAATCAATAGGTGTTCCAAATTGGACAATTCAAGTTCAACGGCAGTTCTTTCCTAATTGGAGTGGTTGGTGTATTCCATACTTCTAGCGATTGGAGTTCACTCAAAACTAACCAAATGACTCCTCCCACCATATTACGACGTTGCCCAAGTTTTGGGATCGATCCGAAATCAATAGGTGTGAGAAATTGGACAATTCAAGTTCAACGGCAGTTCGTTCCTAATTGGAGTGGTTGGTGTATTCCATACTTCTAGCAATTGGATTTCACTCAAAACTCAACAAATGACTCCTCCCACCATATTATGATGTTGCCCAAGTTTTGGGCTCGATCCGAAATCAAGAGGTGTTCGAAATTGCACAATTCAAGTTCAACGGCAGTTCGTTCCAAATTGGATTGGTTGGTGTATTCCATACTTCTAGCGTTTGGATTTCACTCAAAACTCACCAAATGACTCCTCCCACAATATTATGGTGTTGCCCAAGTTTTGGGCTCGATCCGAAATCAATAGGTGTTCCAAATTGGACAATTCAAGTTCAACGGCAGTTCGTTCCTAATTGGAGTGGTTGGTGTATTCCATACTCCTAGCGATTGGATTTCACTCAAAACTCACCAAATGACTCCTCCCACGATATTATGATGTTGCCCAAGTTTTGGGCTCGATCCGAAATCAATAGGTGTTCCAAATTGGACAATTCAAGTTCAACGGCAGTTCGTTCCTAATTGGAGTGGGTGGTGTATTCCATACTTCTAGCGATTGGATTTCACTCAAAACTCACCAAATGACTCCTCCCACCATATTATGATGTTGCCCAAATTTTGGGCTCGATCCGAAATCAATAGTTGTTTCAAATCGGACAATTCTAGTTTAACGGCAGTTCGTTCCAAATTGGAGTGGTTGGTGTATTCCATACTTCTAGCGATTGGATTTCACTCAAAACTCACCAAATGACTCCTCCCACCATATTATGATGTTGCCCAAGTTTGGGGCTCGATCCGAAATCAATAGGTGTGAGAAATTGGACAATTCAAGTTCACCGGCAGTTCGTTCCTAATTGGAGTGGTTGGTGTATTCCATACTTCTAGCGATTGGATTTCACTCAAAACTCACCAAATGACTCCTCCCACTATATTACAATGTTGCCCAAGTTTGGGGCTCGATCCGAAATCAATAGGTGTGAAAAATTGGACAATTCAAGTTCAACGGCAGTTCGTTCCTAATTGGAATGGTTGGTGTATTCCATACTTCTAGCTATTGGATTTCACTCAAAACTCACCAAATGACTACTCCCACCATATTACGATGTTGCCCAAGTTTGGGGCTCGATCCGAAATCAATAGGTGTGAGAAATTGGACAATTCAAGTTGAACGGCAGTTTTTTCCTAATTGGAGTGGTTGGTGTATTCCATACCTCTAGCGATTGGATGTCACTCAAAACTCACCAAATGACACCTCCCACCATATTATGATGTTGCCCAAGTTTTGGGCTCGATCCGAAATCAATAGGTGTGAGAAATTGGACAATTGAAGTTCAACGGCAGTTCGTTCCAAATTGGAGTGGTTGGTGTATTCCTTGCTTCTAGCGATTGGATTTCACTCAAAACTCACCAAATGACTCCTCCCACCAAATTATGATGTTGCCCAAGTTTTGGGCTCGATCCGAAATTAATAGGTGTTCCAAATTGGACAATTCAAGCTCAACGGCAGTTCGTTCCTAATTGGAGTGGTTGGTGTATTCCATACTTCTAGCGATTGGATTTCACTCAAAACTAACCAAATGACTCCTCCCACCGTATTATGATGTTTGCCAAGTTTGGGGCTCGATCCGAAATCAATAGGTGTTCGAAATTGGACAATTCAAGTTCAACGGCAGTTCGTTCCAAATTGGAGTGGTTGGTGTATTCCATACTTCTAGCGATTGGATTTCACTAAAAACTCACCAAATGACTCCTCCCACCATATTATGATGTTGCCCAAGTTTGGGGCTCGATCCGAAATCAATAGGTGTGAGAAATTGGACAATTCAAGTTCAACGGCAGTTCGTTCCTAATTGGAGTGGTTGGTGTATTCCATACTTTTAGCGATTGGATTTCACTCACCAAATGACTCCTCCCACCGTATTATGATGTGGCCCAAGTTTTGGGCTCGATCCGAAATTAATAGCTGTTCCAAATTGGACAATTCAAGTTCAACGGCAGTTCGTTCCTAATTGGAGTGGTTGGTGTATTCCATACTTCTAGCGATTGGATTTCACTCAAAACTCACCAAAATGACTCCTCCCACCATATTATGATGTTGCCCAAGTTTTGGGCTCGATCCGAAATCAATAGGTGTTCCAAATTGGACAATTCAAGTTCAACGGCAGTTCGTTCCTAATTCGAGTGGTTGGTGTATTCCATACTTCTAGCGATTGGATTTCACTCAAAACTCCCCAAATGACTCCTCCCACCATATTATGATGTTGCCCAAGTTTTGGGCTCGATCCGAAATCAATAGGTGTTCCAAATTGGACAATTCAAGTTCAACGGCAGTTCGTTCCTAATTGGAGTGGTTGGTGTATTCCATACTTCTAGCGATTGGATTTCACTCAAAACTCACCAAATGACTCCTCCCACCATATTATGATGTTGCCCAAGTTTTGGGCTCGACCCGAAATCAATAGGTGTTCCAAGTTGGACAATTCAAGTTCAACGGCAGTTCGTTCCTAATTGGAGTGGTTGGTGTATTCCATACTTCTAGCGATTGGATTTCACTCAAAACTCACCAAATGACTCCTTCCACCATATTATGTTGTTGCCCAAGTTTTGGGTTCGATCCGAAATCAGTAGGTGTTCCAAATTGGACAATTCAAGTTCAACGGCAGTTCGTTCCTAATTGGAGTGGTTGGTGTATTCCATACTTCTAGCGATTGGATTTCACTCAAAACTCAACAAATGACTCCTCCCACCATATTATGATGTTGCCCAAGTTTTGGGCTCGATCCGAAATCAATAGGTGTTCCAAATTTGACAATTCAAGTTCAACGGCAGTTCGTTCCTAATTGGAGTGGTTGGTGTATTCCATACTTCTAGCGATTGGATTTCACTCAAAACTCACCAAATGACTCCTCCCACCAAATTATGATGTTGCCCAAGTTTTGGGCTCGATCCGAAATCAATAGGTGTTCCAAATTGGACAATTCAAGTTCAACGGCAGTTCGTTCCTAATTGGAGTGGTTGGTGTATTCCGTACTTCTAGCGACTGGATTTCAATCAAAACTCACCAAAATGACTCCTCCCACCGTATTATGATGTTGCCCGAGCTTTTGTTTCGATCCGAAATCAGTAGGTGTGAGAAATTGGACAATTCAAGTTCAACGGCAGTTCGTTCCTAATTGTAGTGGTTGGTGTATTCCTTACTTCTAGCAATTGGATTTCACTCAAAACTACCCAAATGACTCTTCCCACCATATTATGATGTTGCCCAAGTTTTGGGCTCGATCCGAAATCAATAGGTGTTCCAAATTGGACAATTCAAGTTCCACGGCAGTTCGTTCCTAATTGGAGTGGTTGGTGTATTCCATACTTCTAGCGATTGTATTTCACTCAAAACTCACCAAATGACTCCTCCCACCGTATTATGATGTTGCCCAAGTTTTGGGCTCAATCCGAAATCAATAGGTGTTCCAAATTGGACAATTCAAGTTCAACGGCAGTTCGTTCCTAATTGGAGTGGTTGGTGTATTCCATACTTCTAGCGATTGGATTTCACTCAAAACTCACCAAATGACTCCTCCCACCATATTATGATGTTGCACAAGTTTGGGGTTCGATCCGAAATCAATAGGTGTGAGAAATTGGACAATTCAAGTTCAACGGCAGTTCGTTCCTAATTCGAGTGGTTGGTGTATTCCATACTTCTAGCGATTGGATTTCACTCAAACTCACCAAATGACTCCTCCCGCCATATTATGATGTTGCCCAAGTTTTGGGCTCGATCCGAAATCAATAGGTGTTCCAAATTGGACAATTCAAGTTCAACGGCAGTTCGTTCCTAATTGGAGTGGTTGGTGTATTCCATACTTCTAGCGATTGGATTTCACTCAAAACTCACCAAATGACTCCTCCCACCATATTATGATGTTGCACAAGTTTGGGGTTCGAACCGAAATCAATAGGTGTGAGAAATTGGACAATTCAAGTTCAACGGCAGTTCGTTCCTAATTGGAGTGGTTGGTGTATTCCATACTTCCAGCGATTGGATTTCACCCAAAACTCACCAAATGACTACTCCCACCGTATTATGCTGTTGCACAAGTTTGGGGTTCGACCCGAAATCAATAGGTGTGAGAAATTGGACAATTCAAGTTCAACGGCAGTTCGTTCCTAATTGGAGTGGTTGGTGTATTCCATACTTCTAGCGATTGGATTTCACTCAAACTCACCAAATGACTCCTCCCGCCATATTATGATGTTGCCCAAGTTTTGGGCTCGATCCGAAATCAATAGGTGTTCCAAATTGGACAATTCAAGTTCAACGGCAGTTCGTTCCTAATTGGAGTGGTTGGTGTATTCCATACTTCCAGCGATTGGATTTCACCCAAAACTCACCAAATGACTCCTCCCACCGTATTATGCTGTTGCACAAGTTTAGGGTTCGACCCGAAATCAATAGGTGTGAGAAATTGGACAATTCAAGTTCAACGGCAGTTCGTTCCTAATTGGAGTGGTTGGTGTATTCCATACTTCTAGCGATTGGATTTCACTCAAACTCACCAAATGACTCCTCCCGCCATATTATGATGTTGCCCAAGTTTTGGGCTCGATCCGAAATCAATAGGTGTTCCAAATTGGACAATTCAAGTTCAACGGCAGTTCGTTCCTAATTGGAGTGGTTGGTGTATTCCATACTTCTAGCGATTGGATTTCACTCAAAACTCACCAAATGACTCCACCTACCATATTATGATGTTGCCCAAGTTTTGGGCTCGGTCCGAAATCAATAGGTGTTCCAATTTGGACAATTCAAGTTCAACGGCAGTTCGTTCCTAATTGGGGTGGTTGGTGTATTCCATACTTCTAGCGATTGGATTTCACCCAAAACTCACCAAATGACTCCTCCCACCGTAGTATGATGTTGCACAAGTTTGGGGTTCGATCCGAAATCAATAGGTGTGGGAAATTGGACAATTCAAGTTCAACGGCAGTTCGTTCCTAACTGGAGTGGTTGGTGTATTCCATACTTCTAGCGATTGGATTTCACTCAAAAATCACCAAATGACTCCTCCTACCATATTATGATGTTGCCCAAGTTTTGGGCTCGATCTGAAATCAATAGATGTTCCAAATTGGACAATTCAAGTTCAACGGCAGTTCGTTCCTACTTGGAGTGGTTGGTGTATTCCATACTTCTAGCGATTTGATTTCACCCAAAACTCACCAAATGACCCCTCCCACCGTAGTATGATGTTGCACAAGTTTGGGGTTCGATCCGAAATCAATAGGTGTGAGAAATTGGACAATTCAAGTTCAACGGCAGTTCGTTCCTAATTGGAGTGGTTGGTGTATTCCATACTTCTAGCGATTGGATTGCATTCAAAACTCACCAAATGACTCCTCCCACCATATGATGATCTTGCCCAAGTTTTGGGCTTGATCCTAAATCAATAGGTGTGAGATATTGGACAATTCAAGTTCAACGGCAGTTCGTTCCTAATTGGAGTGGTTGGTGTATTCCATACTTCTAGCGATTGGATTTCACTCAAAACTCACCAAATGACTCCTCCCACCATATTATGATGTTGCCCAAGTTTTGGGATCGATCCGAAATCAATAGGTGTAAGAAATTGGACAATTCAAGTTCAACGGCAGTTCGTTCCTAACTGGAGTGGTTGGTGTATTCCATACTTCTAGCGATTGGATTTCACTCAAAAGTCACCAAATGACTCCTCCCACCATATTATGATGTTGCCCAAGTTTGGGGTTCGATCCGAAATCAATAGGTGCTGGAAATTGGACAATTCAAGTTCAACGGCAGTTCGTTCCTAATTGGAGTGGTTGGTGTATTCCATACTTCTTGCGATTGGATTTCACCAAAAACTCACCAAATGACTCCTCCCACCGTATTATGCTGTTGCACAAGTTTGGGGTTCGACCCGAAATCAATAGGTGTGAGAAATTGGACAATTCAAGTTCAACGGCAGTTCGTTCCTAATTGGAGTGGTTGGTGTATTCCATATTTCTAGCGATTGGATTTCACTCAAACTCACCAAATGACTCCTCCCGCCATATTATGATGTTGCCCAAGTTTTGGGCTCGATCCGAAATCAATAGGTGTTCCAAATTGGACAATTCAAGTTCAACGGCAGTTCGTTCCTAATTGGAGTGGTTGGTGTATTCCATACTTCTAGCGATTGGATTTCACTCAAAACTCACCAAATGACTCCTCCGACCATATTATGATGTTGCCCAAGTTTTGGGCTCGATCCGAAATCAATAGGTGTGAGAAATTGGACAATTCAAGTTCAACGGCAGTTCGTTCCTAATTGGGGTGGTTGGTGTATTCCGTACTTCTAGCGATTGGATTTCACTCAAAACTCACCAAATGACTCCTCCGACCATATTATGATGTTGCCCAAGTTTTGGGCTAAATTCGAAATCAATAGGTGTGAGAAATTGGACAATTCAAGTTCAACGGCAGTTCGTTCCTAATTGGGGTGGTTGGTGTATTCCATACTTCTAGCGATTGGATTTCACTCAAAACTCACCAAATGACTCCTCCTACCATATTATGATGTTGCCCAAGTTTTGGGCTCGATCTGAAATCAATAGATGTTCCAAATTGGACAATTCAAGTTCAACGGCAGTTCGTTCCTAATTGGAGTGGTTGGTGTATTCCATACTTCTAGCGATTTGATTTCACCCAAAACTCACCAAATGACCCCTCCCACCGTAGTATGATGTTGCACAAGTTTGGGGTTCGATCCGAAATCAATAGGTGTGAGAAATTGGACAATTCAAGTTCAACGGCAGTTCGTTCCTAATTGGAGTGGTTGGTGTATTCCATACTTCTAGCGATTGGATTTCACTCAAACTCACCAAGTGACTCCTCCCACCATATTATGATGTTGCCCAAGTTTTGGGCTCGATCCGAAATCAATAGGTGTTCCAAATTGGACAATTCAAGTTCAACGGCAGTTCGTTCCTAATTGGAGTGGTTGGTGTATTCCATACTTCTAGCGATTGGATTTCACTCAAAAATCACCAAATGACTCCTCCCACCATATTATGATGTTGCCCAAGTTTTAGGCTCGATCCGAAATCAATAGGTGTGAGAAATTGGACAATTCAAGTTCAATGGCAGTTCCTTCCTAATTGGGGTGGTTGGTGTATTCCATACTTCTAGCGATTGGATTTCACTCAAAACTCACCAAATGACTCCTCCCACCATATTATGATGTTGCCCAAGTTTTGGGCTCGATCCGAAATCAATAGATGTTCCAAATTGGACAATTCAAGTTCAACGGCAGTTCGTTCCTAATTGGAGTGGTTGGTGTTTTCCATACTTCTAGCGATTGGATTTCACTCAAAACTCACCAAAATGACTCCTCCCCCCATATTATGATGTTGCCCAAGCTTTTGGCTCGATCCGAAATGAATAGGTGTGAGAAATTGGACAATTCAAGTTCAACGGCAGTTCGTTCCTAATTGGAGTGGTTGGTGTATTCCATACTTCTAGCGATTGGATTTCACTCAAAACTAACCAAATGACTCCTCCCACCATATTATGATGTTGCCCAAGTTTTGGGCTCGATCCGAAATCAATAGGTGTTCCAAATTGGACAATTCAAGTTCAACGGCAGTTCGTTCCTAATTGGAGGGGTTGGTGTATTCCATACTTCTAGCGATTGGATTTCACTCAAAACTCACCAAATGACTCCTCCTACCATATTATGATGTTGCCCAAGTTTTGGGCTCGATCCGAAATCAATAGGTGTTCCAAATTGGACAATTCAAGTTCAACGGCAGTTCGTTCCTAATTGGAGCGGTCGGTGTATTCCATACTTCTAGCGATTGGATTTCACCCAAAACTCACCAAATGACTCCTCCCACCGTATTATGATGTTGCACAAGTTTGGGGTTCGATCCGAAATCAATAGGTGTTCCAAATTGGACAATTCAAG
The DNA here is from genome assembly GCF_965620075.1 of Prunus avium. Lineage (NCBI taxonomy): Eukaryota > Viridiplantae > Streptophyta > Magnoliopsida > Rosales > Rosaceae > Prunus > Prunus avium. Next base: position 20,560,835 of record NC_142286.1, on the reverse strand, counting down.
TTCAACGGCAGTTCGTTCCTAATTGGAGTGGTTGGTGTATCCCATACTTCTAGCGATTGGATTTCACTCAAAACTCACCAAAATGAATCCTCCCACCATATTATGATGTTGCCCAAGCTTTTGGCTCAATCCGAAATCAATAGGTGTGAGAAATTGGACAATTCAAGTTCAACGGCACTTCGTTCCTAATTGGAGTGGTTGGTGTATTCGATACTTCTAGCGATTGGATTTCACTCAAAACTAACCAAATGACTCCTCCCACCATATTATGATGTTGCCCAAGTTTTGGGCTCGATCCGAAATTAATAGGTGTTCCAAATTGGACAATTCAATTTCAACGGCAGTTCGTTCCTAATTGGAGCGGTCGGTGTAATCCACACTTCTAGCGATTGGATTTCACTCAAAACTCACCAAATGACTCCTCCCACCATATTATGACGTTTCCCAAGTTTTGGGCTCGATCCGAAATCAATAGGTGTTCCAAATTGGACAATTCAAGTTCAACGGCAGTTCGTTCCTAATTATAGTGGTTGGTGTGTTCCATACTTCTAGCATTTGGATTTCACTCAAAACACACCAAAATGACTCCTCCCACCATATTATGATGTTGCCCAAGCTTTTGGCTCGATCCGAAATCAATAGGTGTGAGAAATTGGACAATTCAAGTTCAACGGCAGTTCGTTCCTAATTGGAGTGGTTGGTGTATTCCATACTTCTAGCGATTGGATTTCACTCAAACTCACCAAGTGACTCCTCCCACCATATTATGATGTTGCCCAAGTTTTGGGTGATCGGTTCATAATTGTATATCATTTTGTACCCTTCTAGCTTATGATTTGGTTATGTTATTGAGTTAAACTTGTGCTTTTAATCCATTTTCTGTTTTGATAAGTCCATAATTTCATATACTTGCTTGCCTTCTTTACTTAGTGATTTTGCTTAGTTTCTCTTTATTTTGAGTCACTTACCTCTATTTGTGTGTTTTGTAGGTTAAGATAGCAAGAGATCACATTTGATGCAATCCATGCATGTTAAGTTTGATTGGCATAAGAGCAAGAGCTTAAAGACAAAACCAAAGTTGGGCCACACTCCTTGTCAGTCCAGTTTCGTAAGTCACCTTGCAGGTCTCATTTCAGCAATCTGCACAACTCGGATGAGGAGACATTCTTCATAGAAGTTGTTCAATTGGGTGTCTAGTATAACATATCCAAAATTCAGCCCAATTGAACAAATGTGGAGTCCTTAGCCCGTCCAACACTGAACCATGCTCAGGAGGATTTGCAGCTGCCAGCTTTGAGCCTTGTCTCCTCCTTTAAGCCATGTGCCTCACCCATGCTGCAACTGACTTTGGATCCAACATAATGAGTGAAGTGGGGAGGCATTCCAGCTATGAAATTCTAAAGGAGCAAGTTGGTACATGCTGGAGTTATTATAGAGAAAGCATGTGCATGCATGTAAAGCAAAGAAATGAAATGAAGTCAATTCCAGTCTCTGTTCGGCTGCCAACTTGCAAGGCCCAAAACGCACACTTCTACTGCTCCGATGGGAATACTTTCTTCATAGAAGTTGTTCCAATGGGTGTCTAGTATAACATATCCAAATTTGAGCACCATTGGATACGTTTTGAAACCTCTGACCTTCCTACACCAAGACTGGTTCAGAAAACTCGTTTTTCAGCAACCAAAAGGCAACCACATGGGTTGGCAACCAAAAGGCAACCACATGGGTTGGCAGCAAAGGCAGCCACAACTGATCACCTTTGAACCCATGTGAAGATGCTTGAGGTGCAGCAGCAAAAGATGAAGGATGGTGTGGGAATCCATCATGATGTTCCTTCCTCTTAGCCCTATAAATAGAGAAGCCTTCAAGCTTCAAATCACACCCCAAGGGGGGAGCTCTCAAACACTTCTCTAGAGCTCCCTTCCCTTCTCTCCCTCAAATTCTCTTAGTTTCTCTTTCTAAGTTTTCAATTGTTGTAATGAAATTCTGAAATTCTGATTAAGTTTTTCTTAGTTTCACTTTACTTTTCATTGTAATGTACATTCTTTCTTAAGTTTCAAGTTTAATTAGTTTCCAAGTTTCAATTATAGTTTTTGTTCTTATTCATTATGCTTATAAGTTAATAGGCTAGTTTGAATGATTGATCACCATTTAGGCTTGCATGTTAGCTATCTTGGTTTGAATTAAGAGTAGACACCATGCTTTAATTCGAATTGAACTATGAATAAGAAGAGTATGTATGGACATTCGACAACAGGGATTAGATACATGCTTGGTTGTTTAAATTATTCTTCTATGCTTAATGGGTTCCTAATGCTTAGTTTTAGGTTAGACAACAAATGATCAAATTAGGGAATTAGGAACACAAGGTTATGACCAAACACCATGGCTTAATCATACTTTAGCAAGAATCAATCCGTTAATCTAATTGAACTTGGGAACTTATTTGCTTGAGTTATTTCATTCTTTCTTGTTTTATTTATTTTCTTTTTCATTTCTGTTTTGTGTAGGGAAAATGAATTGGATCATTCAATCACCAATCCTCGTGGGATCGACCTCGCACTTACATATGCTATACTACCAAACGGCTCGTGCACTTGCGAGTATCACAAGTTGAGGATGCAGTTGAAACCATTTTGGTGCAGCTGAATCGAAGCAACATTGGGCTCGATCCGAAATCAATAGGTGTTCCAAATTGGACAATTCAAGTTCAACGGCAGTTCGTTCCTAATTGGAGCGGTCGGTGTATTCGATACTTCTAGCGATTGGATTTCACCCAAAACTCACCAAATGAGTCCTCCCACCGTATTATGATGTTGCACAAGTTTGGGGTTCGATCCGAAATCAATAGGTGTTCCAAATTGGACAATTGAAGTTCAACGGCAGTTCGTTCCTAATTGGAGTGGTTGGTGTATCCCATACTTCTAGCGATTGGATTTCACTTAAAACTCACCAAATGACTCCTCCCACCATATTATGATGTTGCCCAAGTCTTGGGCTCGATCCGAAATCAATAGGTGTGAGAAATTGGACAATTCAAGTTCAACGACAGTTCGTTCCTAATTGGAGGTGTATTCCATACTTCTAGCGATTGGATTTCACTCAAAACTCACCAAATGACTCCTCCCACCATATTATGATGTTGCCCAAGTTTTGGGCTCGATCCGAAATCAATAGGTGTTCCAAATTGGACAATTCAAGTTCAACGGCAGTTCGTTCCTAATTGGGGTGGTTGGTGTATTCCATACTTCTAGCGATTGGATTTCACTCAAAACTCACCAAATGACTCCACCTACCATATTATGATGTTGCCCAAGTTTGGGGTTCGATCCGAAATCAATAGGTGCTGGAAATTGGACAATTCAAGTTCAACGGCAGTTCGTTCCTAATTGGAGTGTTTGGTGTATTCCATACTTCTAGCGATTGGATTTCACTCAAACTCACCAAATGACTCCTCCCGCCATATTATGATGTTGCCCAAGTTTTGGGCTCGATCCGAAATCAATAGGTGTTCCAAATTGGACAATTCAAGTTCAACGGCAGTTCGTTCCTAATTGGAGTGGTTGGTGTATTCCATACTTCTAGCGATTGGATTTCACTCAAAACTCACCAAATGACTCCACCTACCATATTATGATGTTGCCCAAGTTTTGGGCTCGATCCGAAATCAATAGGTGTTCCAAATTGGACAATTCAAGTTCAACGGCAGTTCGTTCCTAATTGGAGTGGTTGGTGTATTCCATACTTCTAGCGATTGGATTTCACTCAAAACTCACCAAATGACTCCACCTACCATATTATGATGTTGCCCAAGTTTTGGGCTCATTCCGAAATCAACAGGTGTTCCAAATTGGACAATTCAAGTTCAACGGCAGTTCGTTCCTAATTGGAGTGGTTGGTGTATTCCATACTTCTAGCGATTGGATTTCACTCAAACTCACCAAATGACTCCTCCCGCCATATTATGATGTTGCCCAAGTTTTGGGCTCGATCCGAAATCAATAGGTGTTCCAAATTGGACAATTCAAGTTCAACGGCAGTTCGTTCCTAATTGGAGCGGTCGGTGTATTCGATACTTCTAGCGATTGGATTTCACCCAAAACTCACCAAATAAGTCCTCCCACCGTATTATGATGTTGCACAAGTTTGGGGTTCGATCCGAAATCAATAGGTGTTCCAAATTGGACAATTGAAGTTCAACGGCAGTTCGTTCCTAATTGGAGTGGTTGGTGTATCCCATACTTCTAGCGATTGGATTTCACTTAAAACTCACCAAATGACTCCTCCCACCATATTATGATGTTGCCCAAGTTTTAGGCTCGATCCGAAATCAATAGGTGTGAGAAATTGGACAATTCAATTTCAACAGCAGTTCCTTCCTAATTGGGGTGGTTGGTGTATTCCATACTTCTAGCGATTGGATTTCACTCAAAACTCACCAAATGACTCCTCCCACCATATTATGATGTTGCCCAAGTTTTGGGCTCGATCCTAAATCAATAGGTGTTCCAAATTGGACAATTCAAGTTCAACGGCAGTTCGTTCCTAATTGAAGTGGTTGGTGTATTCCATACTTTTTGCGATTGGATTTCACTCAAAACTCACCAAATGACTCCTCACACCATATTATGATGTTGCCCAAGTTTGGGGTTCGATCCGAAATCAATAGGTGCTGGAAATTGGACAATTCAAGTTCAACGGCAGTTCGTTCCTAATTGGAGTGTTTGGAGTATTCCATACTTGTAGCGATTGGATTTCACTCAAAACTCACCAAATGACTCCTCCCACCATATTATGATGTTGCCCAAGTTTTGGGCTCGATCCGAAATCAATAGGTGTGAGAAATTGGACAATTCAAGTTCAACGGCAGTTCGTTCCTAATTGGAGTGGTTGGTGTATTCCATACTTCTAGCCATTGGATTTCACTCAAAATTCACCAAATGACTCCCCCCACCATATTATAATGTTGCCCAAGTTTTGGGCTCGATCCGAAATCAATAGGTGTTCCAAATTGGACAATTCAAGTTCAACGGCAGTTCGTTCCTAATTGGGGTGGTTGGTGTATTCCATACTTCTAGTGATTGGATTTCAGTCAAAACTCACCAAATGACAACTCCCACCATATTATGATGTTGCCCAAGTTTGGGGTTCGATCCGAAATCAATAGGTGCGGGAAATTGGACAATTCAAGTTCAACGGCAGTTCGTTCCTAATTGGAGTGGTTGGTGTATTCCATACTTCTAGCGATTGGATTGCATTCAAAACTCACCAAATGACTCCTCCCACCATATTATGATCTTGCCCAAGTTTTGGGCTTGATCCTAAATCAATAGGTGTGAGAAATTGGACAATTCAAGTTCAACGGCAGTTCGTTCCTAATTGGAGTGGTTGGTGTATTCCATACTTCTAGCGATTGGATTTCACTCAAAACTCACCAAATGACTCCTCCAACCATATTATGATGTTGCACAAGTTTTGGGCTCGATCCGAAATCAATAGGTGCGAGAAATTGGACAATTCAAGTTCAACGGCAGTTCGTTCCCAATTGGAGTGGTTAGTGTATTCCATACTTCTAGCCATTGGATTTCACTCAAAACTCACCAAATGACTCCTCCCACCATATTATGATGTTGCCCAAGTTTTGGGCTCGATCCGAAATCAATAGGTGTTCCAAATTGGACAATTCAAGTTCAACGGCAGTTCGTTCCTAATTGTAGTGGTTGGTGTATTCCATACTTCTAGCGATTGGATTTCACTCAAAACTCACCAAATGACTCCTCCCACCATATTATGATGTTCCCCAAGTTTGGGGTTCGATCCGAAATCAAAAGGTTCGGGAAATTGGACAATTCAAGTTCAACGGCAGTTCGTTCCTAATTGGAGTGGTTGGTGTATTCCATACTTCTAGCGATTGGATTTCAGTCAAAACTCACCAAATGACAACTCCCACCATATTACGATGTTGCCCAAGTTTGGGGTTCGATCCGAAATCAATAGGTGCGGGAAATTGGACAATTCAAGTTCAACGGCAGTTCATTCCTAATTGGAGTGGTTGGTGTATTCCATACTTCTAGCGATTGGATTTCAGTCAAAACTCACCAAATGACAACTCCCACCATATTATGATGTTGCCCAAGTTTGGGGTTCGATCCGAAATCAATAGGTGCGGGAAATTGGACAATTCAAGTTCAACGGCAGTTCGTTCCTAATTGGAGTGGTTGGTGTATTCCATACTTCTAGCGATTGGATTGCATTCAAAACTCACCAAATGACTCCTCCCACCATATTATGATCTTGCCCAAGTTTTGGGCTTGATCCTAAATCAATAGGTGTGAGAAATTGAACAATTCAAGTTCAACGGCAGTTCGTTCCTAATTGGAGTGGTTGGTGTATTCCATACTTCTAGCGATTGGATTTCACTCAAAACTAACCAAATGACTCCTCCAACCATATTATGATGTTGCACAAGTTTTGGGCTCGATCCGAAATCAATAGGTGCGAGAAATTGGACAATTCAAGTTCAACGGCAGTTCGTTCCCAATTGTAGTGGTTGGTGTATTCCATACTTCTAGCGATTGGATTTCACTCAAAACTCACCAAATGACTCCTCCCACCATATTATGATGTTGCCCAAGTTTTGGGCTCGATCCGAAATCAATAGGTGTTCCAAATTGGACAATTCAAGTTCAACGGCAGTTCGTTCCTAATTGTAGTGGTTGGTCTATTCCATACTTCTAGCGATTGGATAGCACTCAAAATTCATCAAATGACTCCTCCCACCATATTACGATTTTGCCCAAGTTTTGGCCTCGATCCAAAATCAATAGGTGTTCCAAATTGGACAATTCAAGTTCAACGGCAGTTCGTTCCTAATTGGAGTGGTTGGTGTATTCCATACTTCTAGCGATTGGATATCACTCAAAACTCACCAAATGACTCCTCCCACCATATTATGATGTTGCCCAAGCTTTGGGCTCGATCCGAACTCAATAGGTGTGAGAAATTGGACCATTTAAGTTCAACGGCAGTTCGTTCCTAATTGGAGTGGTTGGTGTATTCCATACTTCTAGCGATTGGATTTCAAGCAAAACTCACCAAATGACTCCTCCCACCATATTATGATGTTTCCCAAGTTTTGGGCTTGATCCGAAATCAATAGGTGTTCCAAATTGGAGAATTCAAGTTCAATGGCAGTTCGTTCCTAATTGGAGTGTTTGGTGTATTCCATACTTCTAGCGATTGGATTTCACTCAAAACTCATCAAATGACTCCTCCCACCATATTATGATATTGCCCAAGTTTTGGGCTCGATCCGAACTCAATAGGTGTGAGAAATTGGAGTATTCAAGTTCAACGGCAGTTCGTTCCTACTTGTGGTGGTTGGTGTATTCCATACTTTTAGCGATTGGATTTCACACAAAACTCACCAAATGACTCCTCCCACCATATTATGATGTTGCCCATGTTTTGGGCTCGATCCGAAATCAATAGGTGCGAGAAATTGGACAATTCAAGTTCAACGGCAGTTCGTTCCCAATTGGAGTGGGTAGTGTATTCCATACTTCTAACCATTGGATTTCACTCAAAACTCACCAAATGACTCCTCCCACCATATTATGATGTTGCCCAAGTTTGGGGTTCGATCCGAAATCAATAGGTTCGAGAAATTGGACAATTCAAGTTCAACGGCAGTTCGTTCCTAATTGGAGTGGTTGGTGTATTCCATACTTCTAGCGATTGGATTTCAGTCAAAACTCACCAAATGACTCCTCCCACCATATTATGATGTTGCCCAAGTTTTGGGCTCGATCCGAAATCAATAGGTGTTCCAAATTGGATATTTCAAGTTCAACGGCAGTTCGTTCCTAATTGTAGTGGTTGGTGTATTCCATACTTCTAGCGATTGGATTTCACTCAAAACTCACCAAATGACTCCTCCCACGATATTATGATGTTACCCAAGTTTGGGGTTCGATCCGAAATCAATAGGTTCGGGAAATTGGACAATTCAAGTTCAACGGCAGTTCGTTCCTAATTGGAGTGGTTGGTGTATTCCATACTTCTAGCGATTGGATTTCAGTCAAAACTCACCAAATGACTCCTCCCACCATATTATGATGTTGCCCAAGTTTGGGGTTCGATCCGAAATCAATAGGTGCGGGAAATTGGACAATTCAAGTTCAACGACAGTTCGTTCCTAATTGGAGTGGTTGGTGTATTTCATACTTCTAGCGATTGGATTGCATTCAGAACTCACCAAATGACTCCTCCCACCATATTATGATTTTGCCAAAGTTTTGGGCTCGATCCGAAATCAATAGGTGTTCCAAATTGGACAATTCAAGTTCAACGGCAGTTCGTTCCTAATTGGAGTGGTTGGTGTATTCCATACTTCTAGCGATTGGATATCACTCAAAACTCACCAAATGACTCCTCCCACCATATTATGATGTTGCCCAAGCTTTGGGCTCGATCCGAACTCAATAGGTGTGAGAAATTGGACCATTTAAGTTCAACGGCAGTTCGTTCCTAATTGGAGTGGTTGGTGTATTCCATACTTCTAGCGATTGGATTTCAAGCAAAACTCACCAAATGACTCCTCCCACCATATTATGATGTTTCCCAAGTTTTGGGCTTGATCCGAAATCAATAGGTGTTCCAAATTGGAGAATTCAAGTTCAATGGCAGTTCGTTCCTAATTGGAGTGTTTGGTGTATTCCATACTTCTAGCGATTGGATTTCACTCAAAACTCATCAAATGACTCCTCCCACCATATTATGATATTGCCCAAGTTTTGGGCTCGATCCGAACTCAATAGGTGTGAGAAATTGGAGTATTCAAGTTCAACGGCAGTTCGTTCCTACTTGTGGTGGTTGGTGTATTCCATACTTTTAGCGATTGGATTTCACACAAAACTCACCAAATGACTCCTCCCACCATATTATGATGTTGCCCATGTTTTGGGCTCGATCCGAAATCAATAGGTGCGAGAAATTGGACAATTCAAGTTCAACGGCAGTTCGTTCCCAATTGGAGTGGGTAGTGTATTCCATACTTCTAACCATTGGATTTCACTCAAAACTCACCAAATGACTCCTCCCACCATATTATGATGTTGCCCAAGTTTGGGGTTCGATCCGAAATCAATAGGTTCGAGAAATTGGACAATTCAAGTTCAACGGCAGTTCGTTCCTAATTGGAGTGGTTGGTGTATTCCATACTTCTAGCGATTGGATTTCAGTCAAAACTCACCAAATGACTCCTCCCACCATATTATGATGTTGCCCAAGTTTTGGGCTCGATCCGAAATCAATAGGTGTTCCAAATTGGATATTTCAAGTTCAACGGCAGTTCGTTCCTAATTGTAGTGGTTGGTGTATTCCATACTTCTAGCGATTGGATTTCACTCAAAACTCACCAAATGACTCCTCCCACGATATTATGATGTTACCCAAGTTTGGGGTTCGATCCGAAATCAATAGGTTCGGGAAATTGGACAATTCAAGTTCAACGGCAGTTCGTTCCTAATTGGAGTGGTTGGTGTATTCCATACTTCTAGCGATTGGATTTCAGTCAAAACTCACCAAATGACTCCTCCCACCATATTATGATGTTGCCCAAGTTTGGGGTTCGATCCGAAATCAATAGGTGCGGGAAATTGGACAATTCAAGTTCAACGACAGTTCGTTCCTAATTGGAGTGGTTGGTGTATTTCATACTTCTAGCGATTGGATTGCATTCAGAACTCACCAAATGACTCCTCCCACCATATTATGATTTTGCCAAAGTTTTGGGCTCGATCCGAAATCAATAGGTGTTCCAAATTGGACAATTCAAGTTCAACGGCAGTTCATTCCTAATTGGAGTGGTTGGTGTATTCCATACTTCTAGCGATTGGATTTCACTCAAAACTCACCAAATGACTCCTCCCACCATATTATGATGTTGCCCAAGTGTTGGGCTCGATCCGAAATCAATAGGTGTGAGAAATTGGACAATTCCAGTTCAACGGCAGTTCGTTCCTAATTGAAGTGGTTGGTGTATTCCATACTTCTAGCCGTTGGATTTAACTCAAAACTCACCAAATGACTCCTCCCACCATATTATGATGTTGCCCAAGTTTGGGGTTCGATCCGAAATCAATAGATGCGGGAAATTGGACAATTCAAGTTCAACGGCAGTTCGTTCCTAATTGGAGTGGTTGGTGTATTCCATACTTCTAGCGATTGGATTTCACCCAAAACTCACCAAATGACTCCTCCCACCATATTATGATGTTACCCAAGTTTTGGGCTCGATCCGAAATCAGTAGGTGTGAGAAATTGGACAATTCAAGTTCAACGGCAGTTCGTTCCTAATTGGAGTGGTTGGTGTATTCCATACATCTAGCGATTGGATTTCACTCAAAACTCACCAAATGACTCCTCCCATCATATTATGATGTTGCCCAAGTTTTGGGCTCGATCCGAAATCAATAGGTGTGAGAAATTGGACAATTCAATTTCAACGAAAGTTCGTTCCTAATTAGAGTGGTTGGTGTATTCCATACTTCTAGCGATTGGATTTCACTCAAAACTCACCAAATGACTTCTCCCACCATATTATGATGTTGCCCAAGTTTTGGGCTCGATCCGAAATCAATAGGTGTTCCAAATTGGACAATTCAGGTTCAACGGCAGTTCGTTCCTAATTGGAGTGGTTGGTGTATTCCGTACTTCTAGTGATTGGATTTCTCTCCAAACTCACCAAATGACTCCTCCCACCAGGTTATGATGTTGCCCAAGTTTTGGGCTCGATCCGAAATCAATAGGTGTTCTAAATTGGACAATTCAAGTTCAACGGCAGTTCGTTCCTAATTGGAGTGGTTGGTGTATTCCATACTTCTAGTGATTGGATTTCTCTCCAAACTCACCAAATGACTCCTCCCACCATATTATGATGTTGCCCAAGTTTTGGGCTCGATCCGATATCAATAGGTGTGAGAAATTTGTCAATTCAATTTCAACGACATTTCTTTCCGAATTGGAGTGGTTGGTGTATTCCATACTTCTAGCGATTTGATTTCACTCAAAACTCACCAAATGACTCCTCCCACCATATTATGATGTTGCCCAAGTTTTGGGCTCGATCCGGAATCAATAGGTGTTCCAAATTGGACAATTCAAGTTCAACGGCAGTTCTTTCCTAATTGGAGTGGTTGGTGTATTCCATACTTCTAGCGATTGGATTTCACTCAAAACTCACCAAATGACTCCTCCCACCATATTATGATGTTGCCCAAGTGTTGGGCTCGATCCGAAATCAATAGGTGTGAGAAATTGGACAATTCCAGTTCAACGGCAGTTCGTTCCTAATTGAAGTGGTTGGTGTATTCCATACTTCTAGCCGTTGGATTTAACTCAAAACTCACCAAATGACTCCTCCCACCATATTATGTTGTTGCCCAAGTTTGGGGTTCGATCCGAAATCAATAGATGCGGGAAATTGGACAATTCAAGTTCAACGGCAGTTCGTTCCTAATTGGAGTGGTTGGTGTATTCCATACTTCTAGCGATTGGATTTCACTCAAAACTCACCAAATGACTCCTCCCACCATATTATGATGCTACCCAAGTTTTGGGCTCGATCCGAAATCAGTAGGTGTGAGAAATTGGACAATTCAAGTTCAACGGCAGTTCGTTCCTAATTGGAGTGGTTGGTGTATTCCATACATCTAGCGATTGGATTTCACTCAAAACTCACCAAATGACTCCTCCCATCATATTATGATGTTGCCCAAGTTTTGGGCTCGATCCGAAATCAATAGGTGTGAGAAATTGGACAATTCAATTTCAACGAAAGTTCGTTCCTAATTAGAGTGGTTGGTGTATTCCATACTTCTAGCGATTGGATTTCACTCAAAACTCACCAAATGACTTCTCCCACCATATTATGATGTTGCCCAAGTTTTGGGCTCGATCCGAAATCAATAGGTGTTCCAAATTGGACAATTCAGGTTCAACGGCAGTTCGTTCCTAATTGGAGTGGTTGGTGTATTCCGTACTTCTAGTGATTGGATTTCTCTCCAAACTCACCAAATGACTCCTCCCACCAGGTTATGATGTTGCCCAAGTTTTGGGCTCGATCCGAAATCAATAGGTGTTCTAAATTGGACAATTCAAGTTCAACGGCAGTTCGTTCCTAATTGGAGTGGTTGGTGTATTCCATACTTCTAGTGATTGGATTTCTCTCCAAACTCACCAAATGACTCCTCCCACCATATTATGATGTTGCCCAAGTTTTGGGCTCGATCCGATATCAATAGGTGTGAGAAATTTGTCAATTCAATTTCAACGACATTTCTTTCCGAATTGGAGTGGTTGGTGTATTCCATACTTCTAGCGATTTGATTTCACTCAAAACTCACCAAATGACTCCTCCCACCATATTATGATGTTGCCCAAGTTTTGGGCTCGATCCGGAATCAATAGGTGTTCCAAATTGGACAATTCAAGTTCAACGGCAGTTCTTTCCTAATTGGAGTGGTTGGTGTATTCCATACTTCTAGTGATTGGATTTCTCTCCAAACTCACCAAATGACTCCTCCCACCATATTATGATGTTGCCCAAGTTTTGGGCTCGATCCGAATTCAATAGGTGTGAGAAATTGGTCAATTCAAGTTCCACGGCCGTTCGTTCCTAATTGGAGTGGTTGGTGTATTCCATACTTCTAGCGATTGGATTTCACTCAAAACTCACCAAATCACTCCTCCCACCATATTATGATGTTGCCCAAGTTTTGGGCTCGATTCGAAATCAATACGTGTTCCAAATTGGACAATTCAAGTTCAACGGCAGTTCGTTCCTAATTGGAGTGGTTGGTGTATTCCGTACTTCTAGCGTTTGGATTTCCCTCAAAACTCACCAAATGACTCCTCCCACCACATTATGATGTTGCCAAAGTTTTGGGCTCGATCCGAATTCGATAGGTGTGAGAAATTGGTCAATTCAATTTCAACGACAGTTCTTTCCTAATTGGAGTGGTTGGTGTATTCCATACTTCTAGCGATTGGATTTCACTCAAAACTCACCAAATGACTCCTCCCACCATATTATGATGTTGCCCAAGTTTCGGGCTCGATCCGAAATCAATAGGTGTGAGAAATTGGACAATTCAACTTCAACGACAGTTCTTTCCTAATTGGGGTGGTTGGTGTATTCCATACTTCTAGCGATTGGATTTCACTCAAAACTCACCAAATGACTCCTCCCACCATATTATGATGTTGCCCAAGTTTTGGGCTCGATCCGAAATCAATAGGTGTGAGAAATTGGACAATTCAAGTTCAACGGCAGTTCGTTCCTAACTGGAGTGGTTGGTGTATTCCATACTTCTAGCGATTGGATTTCACTCAAAACTCACCAAATGACTCCTCCCACCACATTATGATGTTGCCTAAGTTTTGGGCTCGATCCGAATTCGATAGGTGTGAGAAATTGGTCAATTCAATTTCAACGACAGTTCTTTCCTAATTGGAGTGGTTGGTGTATTCCATACTTCTAGCGATTGGATTTCACTCAAAACTCACCAAATGACTCCTCCCACCATATTATGATGTTGCCCAAGTTTTGGGGTCGATCCGAAATCAATAGGTGTTCCAAATTGGACAATTCAAGTTCAACGGCAGTTCGTTCCTAATTGGAGTGGTTGGTGTATTCCATACTTCTAGCGATTGGATTTCACTCAAAACTCACCAAATGACTCCTCCCACCATATTATGATGTTGCCCAAGTTTCGGGCTCTATCCGAAATCAATAGGTGTGAGAAATTGGACAATTCAATTTCAACGACAGTTCTTTCCTAATTGGGGTGGTTGGTGTATTCCATACTTCTAGCGATTGGATTTCACTCAAAACTCACCAAATGACTTCTCCCACCATATTATGATGTTGCCCAAGTTTTGGGCTCGATCCGAAATCAATAGGTGTTCCAAATTGGACAATTCAGGTTCAACGGCAGTTCGTTCCTAATTGGAGTGGTTGGTGTATTCCGTACTTCTAGTGATTGGATTTCTCTCCAAACTCACCAAATGACTCCTCCCACCAGGTTATGATGTTGCCCAAGTTTTGGGCTCGATCCGAAATCAATAGGTGTTCTAAATTGGACAATTCAAGTTCAACGGCAGTTCGTTCCTAATTGGAGTGGTTGGTGTATTCCATACTTCTAGTGATTGGATTTCTCTCCAAACTCACCAAATGACTCCTCCCACCATATTATGATGTTGCCCAAGTTTTGGGCTCGATCCGATATCAATAGGTGTGAGAAATTTGTCAATTCAATTTCAACGACATTTCTTTCCGAATTGGAGTGGTTGGTGTATTCCATACTTCTAGCGATTTGATTTCACTCAAAACTCACCAAATGACTCCTCCCACCATATTATGATGTTGCCCAAGTTTTGGGCTCGATCCGGAATCAATAGGTGTTCCAAATTGGACAATTCAAGTTCAACGGCAGTTCTTTCCTAATTGGAGTGGTTGGTGTATTCCATACTTCTAGTGATTGGATTTCTCTCCAAACTCACCAAATGACTCCTCCCACCATATTATGATGTTGCCCAAGTTTTGGGCTCGATCCGAATTCAATAGGTGTGAGAAATTGGTCAATTCAAGTTCCACGGCCGTTCGTTCCTAATTGGAGTGGTTGGTGTATTCCATACTTCTAGCGATTGGATTTCACTCAAAACTCACCAAATCACTCCTCCCACCATATTATGATGTTGCCCAAGTTTTGGGCTCGATTCGAAATCAATACGTGTTCCAAATTGGACAATTCAAGTTCAACGGCAGTTCGTTCCTAATTGGAGTGGTTGGTGTATTCCGTACTTCTAGCGTTTGGATTTCCCTCAAAACTCACCAAATGACTCCTCCCACCACATTATGATGTTGCCAAAGTTTTGGGCTCGATCCGAATTCGATAGGTGTGAGAAATTGGTCAATTCAATTTCAACGACAGTTCTTTCCTAATTGGAGTGGTTGGTGTATTCCATACTTCTAGCGATTGGATTTCACTCAAAACTCACCAAATGACTCCTCCCACCATATTATGATGTTGCCCAAGTTTCGGGCTCGATCCGAAATCAATAGGTGTGAGAAATTGGACAATTCAACTTCAACGACAGTTCTTTCCTAATTGGGGTGGTTGGTGTATTCCATACTTCTAGCGATTGGATTTCACTCAAAACTCACCAAATGACTCCTCCCACCATATTATGATGTTGCCCAAGTTTTGGGCTCGATCCGAAATCAATAGGTGTGAGAAATTGGACAATTCAAGTTCAACGGCAGTTCGTTCCTAACTGGAGTGGTTGGTGTATTCCATACTTCTAGCGATTGGATTTCACTCAAAACTCACCAAATGACTCCTCCCACCACATTATGATGTTGCCTAAGTTTTGGGCTCGATCCGAATTCGATAGGTGTGAGAAATTGGTCAATTCAATTTCAACGACAGTTCTTTCCTAATTGGAGTGGTTGGTGTATTCCATACTTCTAGCGATTGGATTTCACTCAAAACTCACCAAATGACTCCTCCCACCATATTATGATGTTGCCCAAGTTTTGGGGTCGATCCGAAATCAATAGGTGTTCCAAATTGGACAATTCAAGTTCAACGGCAGTTCGTTCCTAATTGGAGTGGTTGGTGTATTCCATACTTCTAGCGATTGGATTTCACTCAAAACTCACCAAATGACTCCTCCCACCATATTATGATGTTGCCCAAGTTTCGGGCTCTATCCGAAATCAATAGGTGTGAGAAATTGGACAATTCAATTTCAACGACAGTTCTTTCCTAATTGGGGTGGTTGGTGTATTCCATACTTCTAGCGATTGGATTTCACTCAAAACTCACCAAATGACTCCTCCCACCATATTATGATGTTGCCCAAGTTTTGGGCTCGATCCGAAATCAATAGGTGTGAGAAATTGGACAATTCAAGTTCAACGGCAGTTCGTTCCTAACTGGAGTGGTTGGTGTATTCCATACTTCTAGCGATTGGATTTCACTCAAAACTCACCAAATGACTCCTCCCACCACATTATGATGTTGCCAAAGTTTTGGGCTCGATCCGAATTCGATAGGTGTGAGAAATTGGTCAATTCAATTTCAACGACAGTTCTTTCCTAATTGGAGTGGTTGGTGTATTCCATACTTCTACCGATTGGATTTCACTCAAACCTCACCAAATGACTCCTCCCACCATATTATGATGTTGCCCAAGTTTTGGGCTTGATCAGAAATCAATACGTGTGAGAAATTGGATAATTCAATTTCAACGGCAGTTCGTTCCTAATTGGAGTGGTTGGTGTATACCATACTTCTAGCGATTGGATTTCACTCACCACATGACTCCTCCCACCATATTACGATGTTGCCCAAGTTTGGGGCTCGATCCGAAATCAATAGGTGTGAGAAATTGGACAATTCAAGTTCAACGGCAGTACGTTCCTAATTGGAGTGGTTGGGGTATTCCATACTTCTAGCAATTGGATTTCACTCAAAACTCAACAAATGACTCCTCCCACCATATTATGATGTTGCCCAAGTTTTGGGCTCGATCAGAAATCAATACGTGTGAGAAATTGGATAATTCAATTTCAACGGCAGTTCGTTCCTAATTGGAGTGGTTGGTGTATTCCCTACTACTAGCGATTGGATTTCCCTCAAAACTCACCAAATGACTCCTCCCACCACATTATGATGTTGCCCAAGTTTTGGGCTCGATCCGAATTCAATAGGTGTGAGAAATTGGTCAATTCAATTTCAACGACAGTTCTTTCCTAATTGGAGTGGTTGGTGTATTCCATACTTCTAGCGATTGGATTTCTCTCAAAACTCACCAAATGACTCCTCCCACCATATTATGATGTTGCCCAAGTTTTGGGCTCCATCCGAAATCAGTAGGTGTGAGAAATTGGACAATTCAAGTTCAACGGCAGTACGTTCCTAATTGGAGTGGTTGGGGTATTCCATACTTCTAGCAATTGGATTTCACTCAAAACTCACCAAATGACTCATCCAACCATATTATGGTGTTGCCCAAGTTTGAGGCTCTATCCGAAATCAATAGGTCTTCCAAATTGGACAATTCAAGTTCAACGGCAGTTCGTTCGTAATTGGAGTGGTTGGTGTATTCCACACTTCTAGCGATTGGATTTTACTCAAAACTCACCAAATGACTCCTCCCACCATATAATGACGTTGCCCAAGTTTTGGGCTCAATCCGAAATCAAAAGGTGTTCCAAATTGGACAATTCAAGTTCAACGGCAATTCGTTCCTAATTGGAGTGGTTGGTGTATTCCATACTTCTAGCGATTGGATTTCACATAAAACTCACCAAATGACTCCTCCCACCATATTATGATGTTGCCCAAGTTTTGGGGTCGATCCGAAATCAATAGGTGTTCCAAATTGGACAATTCAAGTTCAACGGCAGTTCGTTCCAAATTGGAGTGGTTGGTGTATTCCATAGTTCTGGCGATTGGAATTCACTCAAAAGTCACCAAATGACTCTTACCACCATATTATGATGTTGCCCAAGTTTTGGGGTCGATCCGAAATCAATAGGTGTTCCAAATTGGACAATTCAAGTTCAACGGCAGTTCGTTCCAAATTGGAGTGGTTGGTGTACTCCATAGTTCTGGCGATTGGATTTCACTCAAAAGTCACCAAATGACTCTTACCAGCATATTATGATGTTGCCCAAGTTTTGGGCTCGATCCGAAATCAATAGGTTTTCCAAATTGGACAATTCAAGTTCAACGGCAGTTCGTTCCTAATTGGAGTGGTTGGTGTATTCCATACTTCTAGCGATTGGATTTCACTCAAAACTCACCAAATGACTCCTCCCACCATATTATGATGTTGCCCAAGTTTGGGGCTCGATCCGAAATCAATAGGTGTGAGAAATTGGACAATTCAAGTTCAACGGCAGTTCGTTCCTAATTGGAGTGGTTGGTGTATTCCATACTTCTAGCGATTGGATTTCATTCAAAACTCACCAAATCACTCCTCCCACCATATTATGATGTTGCCCATCTTTTGGGCGCGATCCGAAATCAATAGGTGTCCCAAATTGGATAATTCAAGTTCAACGGCAGTTCGTTCCTAATTGGAGTGGTTGGTGTATTCCAAACTTCTAGCGATTGGATTTCACACAAAACTCACCAAATGACTCCTCCCACCATATTATGATGTTGCCCAAGTTTTGGGGTCGATCCGAAATCAATAGGTGTTCCAAATTGGACAATTCAAGTTCAACGGCAGTTCGTTCCAAATTGGAGTGGTTGGTGTATTCCATAGTTCTGGCGATTGGATTTTACTCAAAAGTCACCAAATGACACTTACCACCATATTATGATGTTGCCCAAGTTTTTGGCTCGATCCGAAATCAATAGGTGTGAGAAATTGGACAATTCAAGTTCAACGGCAGTTCGTTCCTAATTGGAGTGGGTGGTGTATTCCATACTTCTAGCGATTGGATTTCACTCAAAACTCTCCAAATGACTCCTCCCACCATATTATGATGTTGCACAAGTTTTGGGCTCGACCCGAAATCAATAGGTGTTCCAAATTGGACAATTCAAGTTCAACGGCAGTTCGTTCCTAATTGGAGTGGTTGGTGTTTTCCATACTTGTAGCGATTGGATTTCACTCAAAACTCAGCAAATGACTCCTCCCTCCATATTATGATGTTGCCCAAGTTTTGGGCTCGATCCGAATTCAATAGGTGTGACAAATTGGTCAATTCAATTTCAACGACAGTTCTTTCCTAATTAGAGTGGTTAGTGTATTCCATACTTCTAGCGATTGGATTTCACTCAAAAGTCACCAAATGACTCCACCCACCATATTATAATGTTGCCCAAGTTTTGGGCTCGATCCGAAATAAATAGGTGTTCCAAATTGGACAATTCCAGTTCAACGGCAGTTCGTTCCTAATTGGAGTGGTTGGTGTTTTCCAAACTTCTAGCGATTGGATTTCACTCAAAACTCACCAAATGACTCCTCCCTCCATATTATGATGTTGCCCAAGTTTTGGGCTCGATCCGAATTCAATAGGTGTGAGAAATTGGTCAATTCAATTTCAACGACAGTTCTTTCGTAATTGGAGTGGTTGGTGTATTCCGTACTTCTAGCGATTGGATTTCACTCAAAACTCACCAAATGACTCCACCCACCATATTATGATGTTGCCCAAGTTTTGGGCTCGATCCGAAATCAATAGGTGTTCCAAATTGGACAATTGAAGTTCAATGGCAGTTCGTTCCTAATTGGAGTGGTTGGTGTTTTCCATACTTCTAGCGATTGGATTTCACTCAAAACTCAGCAAATGACTCCTCCCTCCATATTATGATGTTGCCCAAGTTTTGGGCTCGATCCGAATTCAATAGGTGTGAGAAATTGGTCAATTCAATTTCAACGACAGTTCTTTCCTAATTGGAGTGGTTGGTGCATTCCGTACTTCTAGCGATTGGATTTCACTAAAAACTCACCAAATGACTCCTCCCACCATATTATGATGTTGCCCAAGTTTTGGGCTCGATCCTAATTCAATAGGTGTGACAAATTGGTCAATTCAATTTCAACGACAGTTCTTTCCTAATTAGAGTGGTTAGTGTATTCCATACTTCTAGCGATTGGATTTCACTCAAAAGTCACCAAATGACTCCTCCCACCATATTATGATGTTGCCCAAGTTTTGGGCTCGATCCGAAATCAATAGGTGTTCCAAATTGGACAATTCAAGTTCAACGGCAGTTCGTTCCAAATTGGAGTGGTTGGTGTACTCCATAGTCCTGGCGATTGGATTTCACTCAAAAGTCTCCAAATGACTCCTCCCTCCATCTTATGAAGTTGCCCAAGTTTTGGGCTCGATCCGAATTCAATAGGAGTGAGAAATTGGTCAATTCAATTTCAACGACAGTTCTTTCCTAATTGGAGTGGTTGGTGTATTCCGTACTTCTAGCGATTGGATTTCACTCAAAACTCACCAAATGACTCCTCCCACCATATTATGATGTTGCCGAAGTTTTGGGCTCGATCCGAAATCAATAGGTGTTCCAAATTGAACAATTGAAGTTCAACGGCAGTTCGTTCCAAATTGGAGTGGTTGCTGTATTCCATAGTTCTGGCGATTGGATTTCACTCAAAAGTCACCAAATGACTCTTACTACCATATTATGATGTTGCCCAAGTTTTGGGCTCGATCCGAAATCAATAGGTGTGAGAAATTAGACAATTCAAGTTCAACCGCAATTCGTTCCCAATTGGAGTGGTTGGTGTATTCCATACTTCTAGCGATTGGATTTCACTCAAAACTCACCAAATGACTCCTCCCACCATATTATGATGTTGCCCAAGTTTTGGGCTCGATCCGAAATCAATAGGTCTTCCAAATTGGACAATTCATGTTCAACGGCAGTACGTTCCTAATTGGAGTGGTTGGTGTATTCCATACTTCTAGCGATTGGATTTCACTCAAAACTCACCAAATGACTCCTCCCACCATATTATGATGTTGCCCAAGTTTTGGGGTCGATCCGAAATCAATAGGTGTTCCAAATTGGACAATTCAGGTTCAACGGCAGTTCGTTCCTAATTGGAGTGGTTGGCGTTTTCCATACTTCTAGCGATTGGATTTCACTCAAAACTCAGCAAATGACTCCTCCCTCCATATTATGATGTTGCCCAAGTTTTGGGCTCGATCCGAATTCAATAGTTGTGAGAAATTGGTCAATTCAATTTCAACGACAGTTCTTTCCTAATTGGAGTGGTTGGTGTATTCCGTACTTCTAGCAATTGGATTTCACTCAAAACTCACCAAATGACTCCTCCCACCATATTATGATGTTGCCCAAGTTTTGGGCTCGATCCGAAATCAATAGGTGTTCCAAATTGGACAATTGAAGTTCAACGGCAGTTCGTTCCAAATTGGAGTGGTTGCTGTATTCCATAGTTCTGGCAATTGGATTTCACTCAAAAGTCACCAAATGACTCTTACCACCATATTATGATGTTGCCCATGTTTTGGGCTCGATCCGAAATCAATAGGTGTGAGAAATTGGACAATTCAAGTTCAACGGCAGTTCGTTCCTAATTGGAGTGGTTGTTGTTTTCCATACTTCTAGCGATTGGATTTCACTCAAAACTCACCAAATGACTACTCCCACCATATTATGATGTTGCCCAAGTTTTGGGCTCGATCCGAAATCAATAGGTCTTCCAAATTGGACAATTCATTTTCACCGGCAGTTCGTTCCTAATTGGAGTGGTTGGTGTATTCCATACTTCTAGCGATTGGATTTCACTCAAAACTCACCAAATGACTCCTCCCACCATATTATGATGTTGCCCAAGTTTTGGGGTCGATCCGAAATCAATAGGTGTTCCAAATTGGACAATTCAAGTTCAACGGCAGTTTGTTCCAAATTGGAGTGGTTGGTGTATTCCATAGTTCTGGTTATTGGATTTCCCTCAAAAGTCACCAAATGACTCCTCCCGCCATATTATGATGTTGCCCATGTTTTGGGCTCGATCCGAAATCAATAGGTGTTCCAAATTGGACAATTCAAGTTCAACGGCAGTTCGTTCCTAATTGGAGTGGTTGGCGTTTTCCATACTTCTAGCGATTGGATTTCACTCAAAACTCAGCAAATGACTCCTCCCTCCATATTATGATGTTGCCCAAGTTTTGGGCTCGATCCGAAATCAATAGGTGTTCCAAATTGGACAACTCAAGTTCAACGGCAGTTCGTTCCTAATTGGAGTGGTTCGTGTTTTCCACACTTCTAGCAATTGGATTTCACTCAAAACTCAGCAAATGACTCCTCCCTCCATATTATGATGTTGCCCAAGTTTTGGGCTCGATCCGAATTCAATAGGTGTGAGAAATTGGTCAATTCAATTTCAACGACAGTTCTTTCCTAATTGGAGTGGTTGCTGTATTCCGTACTTCTAGCGATTGGATTTCACTCAAAACTCACCAAATGACTCCTCCCACCATATTATGATGTTGCCCAAGTTTTGGGCTCGATACGAAATCAATAGGTATTCCAAATTGGACAATTCAAGTTCAACGGCAGTAAGTCCCTAATTGGTGTGGTTGGTGTATTCCATACTTCTAGCGATTGGATTTCATTCAAAACTCACCAAATGACTCCTCCCACCATATTATGATGTTGCCCAAGTTTTGGGCTCGATCCGAAATCAATAGGTGTGAGAAATTGGACAATTCAAGTTCAATGGCAATTCGTTCCTAATTGGAGTGGTTGGTGTATTCCATACTTCTAGCGATTGGATTTCACTCAAAACTCACCAAATGACTCCTCCCACCATATTATGATGTTGCCCAAGTTTTGGGCTCGATCCGAAATCAATAGGTCTTCCAAATTGGACAATTCATGTTCAACGGCAGTACGTTCCTAATTGGAGTGGTTGGTGTATTCCATACTTCTAGCGATTGGATTTCACTCAAAACTCACCAAATGACTCCTCCCACCATATTATGATGTTGCCCAAGTTTTGGGGTCGATCCGAAATCAATAGGTGTTCCAAATTGGACAATTCAAGTTCAACGGCAGTTCGTTCCAAATTGGAGTGGTTGGTGTATTCCATAGTTCTGGCCATTGGATTTCACTCAAAAGTCACCAAATGACTCCTCCCGCCATATTATGATGTTGCCCAAGTTTTGGGCTCGATCCTAAATCAATAGGTGTTCCAAATTGGACAATTCAAGTTCAACGGCAGTTCGTTCCAAATTGGAGTGGTTGGCGTTTTCCATACTTCTAGCGATTGGATTTCACTCAAAACACAGCAAATGACTCCTCCCACCATATTATGATGTTGCCGAAGTTTTGGGCTCGATCCGAATTCAATAGTTGTGAGAAATTGGTCAATTCAATTTCAACGACAGTTCTTTCCTAATTGGAGTGGTTGGTGTATTCCGTACTTCTAGCGATTGGATTTCACTCAAAACTCACCAAATGACTCCTCCCACCATATTATGATGTTGCCGAAGTTTTGGGCTCGATCCGAAATCAATAGGTGTTCCAAATTGGACAATTGAAGTTCAACGGCAGTTCGTTCCAAATTGGAGTGGTTGCTGTATTCCATAGTTCTGGCGATTGGATTTCACTCAAAAGTCACCAAATGACTCTTACTCCCATATTATGATGTTGCCCAAGTTTTGGGCTCGATCCGAAATCAATAGGTGTGAGAAATTGGACAATTCAAGTTCAACGGCAGTTCGTTCCTAATTGGAGTTGTTGTTGTTTTCCATACTTCTAGCGATTGGATTTCACTCAAAACTCACCAAATGACTCCTCCCACCATATTATGATGTTGCCCAAGTTTTAGGCTCGATCCGAAATCAATAGGTATTCCAAATTGGACAATTCAAGTTCAACAGCAGTACATCCCTAATTGGTGTGGTTGGTGTATTCCATACTTCTTGCGATTGGATTTCATTGAAAACTCACCAAATGACTCCTCCCGCCATATTATGATGTTGCCCAAGTTTTGGGCTCGATCCGAAATCAATAGGTGTGAGAAATTGGACAATTCAAGTTCAACGGCAATTCGTCCCTAATTGGAGTGGTTGGTGTATTCCATACTTCTAGCGATTGGATTTCACTCAAAACTCACCAAATGACAACTCCCACCATATTATGATGTTGCCCAAGTTTTGGGCTCGATCCGAAATCAATAGGTCTTCCAAATTGGACAATTCATTTTCACCGGCAGTTCGTTCCTAATTGGAGTGGTTGGTGTATTCCATACTTCTAGCGATTGGATTTCACTCAAAACTCACCAAATGACTCCTCCCACCATATTATGATGTTGCCCAAGTTTTGGGGTCGATCCGAAATCAATTGGTGTTCCAAATTGGACAATTCAAGTTCAACGGCAGTTCGTTCAAAATTGGAGTGGTTGGTGTATTCCATAGTTCTGGCGATTGGATTTCACTCAAAAGTCACCAAATGACTCCTCCCGCCATATTATGATGTTGCCCATGTTTTGGGCTCGATCCGAAATCAATAGGTGTGAGAAATTGGACAATTCAAGTTCAACGGCAGTTCGTTCCTAATTGGAGTGGTTGGCGTTTTCCATACTTCTAGCGATTGGATTTCACTCAAAACTCAGCAAATGACTCCTCCCTCCATATTATGATGTTGCCCAAGTTTTGGGCTCGATCCGAAATCAATAGGTGTGAGAAATTGGACAATTCAAGTTCAACGGCAGTTCGTTAATAATTGGAGTGGTTGTTGTTTTCCATACTTCTAGCGATTGGATTTCCCTCAAAACTCACCAAATGACTCCTCCCACCATGTTATGATGTTGCCCAAGTTTTAGGCTCGATCCGAAATCAATAGGTATTCCAAATTGGACAATTCAAGTTCAACGGCAGTACGTCCCTAATTGGTGTGGTTGGTGTATTCCATACTTCTAGCGATTGGATTTCATTGAAAACTCACCAAATGACTCCTCCCACCATATTATGATGTTGCCCAAGTTTTGGGCTCGATCCGAAATCAATAGGTGTGAGAAATTGGACAATTCAAGTTCAACGGCAATTCGTTCCTAATTGGAGTGGTTGGTGTATTCCATACTTCTAGCGATTGGATTTCACTCAAAACTCACCAAATGACTCCTCCCACGATATTATGATGTTGCCCCAGTTTTGGGCTCGATCCGAAATCAATAGGTCTTCCAAATTGGACAATTCATGTTCAACGGCAGTTCGTTCCTAGTTGGAGTGGTTGGTGTATTCCACACTTCTAGCGATTGGATTTCACTCAAAACAAACCAAATGACTCCTCCCACCATATTATGATGTTGCCCAAGTTTTGGGGTCGATCCGAAATCAATAGGTGTTCCAAATTGGACAATTCAAGTTCACCGGTAGTTCGTTCCAAATAGGACTGGTTGGTGTATTGCATAGTTCTGGCGATTGTATTTCACTCAAAAGTCACCAAATGACTCCTCCCGCCATATTATGATGTTGCCCAAGTTTTGGGCTCGATCCGAAATCAATAGGTGTGAGAAATTGGACAATTCAAGTTCAACGGCAGTACGTCCCTAATTGGTGTGGTTGGTGTATTCCATACTTCTAGCGATTGGATTTCATTGAAAACTCACCAAATGACTCCTCCCACCATATTATGATGTTGCCCAAGTTTTGGGCTCGATCCGAAATCAATAGGTGTGAGAAATTGGACAATTCAAGTTCAACGGCAATTCGTTCCTAATTGGAGTGGTTGGTGTATTCCATACTTCTAGCGATTGGATTTCACTCAAAACTCACCAAATGACTCCTCCCACGATATTATGATGTTGCCCCAGTTTTGGGCTCGATCCGAAATCAATAGGTCTTCCAAATTGGACAATTCATTTTCACCGGCAGTTCGTTCCTAATTGGAGTGGTTGGTGTATTCCATACTTCTAGCGATTGGATTTCACTCAAAACTCACCAAATGACTCCTCCCACCACATTATGATGTTGCCCAAGTTTTGGGCTCGATCCGAAATCAATAGGTGTTCAAAATTGGAGAATTCAAGTTCAACGGCAGTTCGTTCCTAATTGGAGTGGTTGGCGTTTTCCATACTTCTAGCGATTGGATTTCACTCAAAACTCAGCAAATGACTCCTCCCTCCATATTATGATGTTCCCCAAGTTTTGGGCTCGATCCGAATTCAATAGGTGTGAGAAATTGGTCAATTCAATTTCAACGACAGTTCTTTCCTAATTGGAGTGGTTGGTGTATTCCGTACTTCTAGCGATTGGATTTCACTCAAAACTCACCAAATCACTCCTCCCACCATATTATGACGTTGCCCAAGTTTTTGGCTCGATCCGAAATCAATAGGTATTCCAAATTGGACAATTGAAGTTCAACGGCAGTTCGTTCCAAATTGGAGTGGTTGCTGTATTGCATAGTTCTGGCGATTGGATTTCACTCAAAAGTCACCAAATGACTCTTACCACCATATTATGATGTTGCCCAAGTTTTGGGCTCGATCCGAAATCCATAGGTGTGAGAAATTGGACAATTCAAGTTCAACGGCAGTTCGTTCCTAATTGGAGTGGTTGGTGTATTCCATACTTCTAGTGATTGGATTTCTGTCCAAACTCACCAAATGACTCCTCCCACCATTTTATGATGTTGCCCAAGTTTTGGGCTCGATCCGAAATCAATAGGTGTGAGAAATTGGTCAATTCTATTTCAACGACAGTTCTTTCCGAATTGGAGTGGTTGGTGTATTCCATACTTCTAGCGATTGGATGTCACTCAAAACTCACCAAATGACTCCTCCCACCATATTATGATGTTGCCCAAGTTTTGGGCTCGATCCGAAATCAATAGGTATTCCAAATTGGACAATTCAAGTTCAACGGCAGTACGTCCCTAATTGGTGTGGTTGGTGTATCCCATACTTCTAGCGATTGGATTTCATTCAAAACTCACCAAATGACTCCTCCCACCATATTACGATGTTGCCCAAGTTTTGGGCTCGATCCGAAATCAATAGGTGTGAGAAATTGGACAATTCAAGTTCAACGGCAGTTCGTTCCTAATTGGAGTGGTTGGTGTATTCCATACTTCTAGCGATTGGATTTCACTCAAAACTCACCAAATGACTCCTCCCACCATATTATGATGTTGCCCAAGTTTTGGGGTCGATCCGAAATCAATTGGTGTTCCAAATTGGACAATTCAAGTTCAACGGCAGTTCGTTCCAAATTGGAGTGGTTGGTGTATTCCATAGTTCTGGCGATTGGATGTCACTCAAAAGTCACCAAATGACTCCTCCCGCCATATTATGATGTTGCCCAAGTTTTGGGCTCGATCCGAAATCAATAGGTGTTCCAAATTGGACAATTCAAGTTCAACGGCAGTTCGTTCCTAATTGGAGTGGTTGGCGTTTTCCATACTTCTAGCGATTGGATTTCACTCAAAACTCAGCAAATGACTCCTCCCTCCATATTATGATGTTCCCCAAGTTTTGGGCTCGATCCGAATTCAATAGGTGCGAGAAATTGGACAATTCAAGTTCAACGGCAGTTCGTTCCTAATTGGAGTGGTTGGTGTATTCCATACTTCTAGCGATTGGATTTCACTCAAAACTCACCAAATGACTCCTCCCACCACATTATGATGTTGCCCAAGTTTTGGGGTCGATCCGAAATCAATAATAGGTGTTCCAAATTGGACAATTCAAGTTCAAAGGCAGTTCGTTCCAAATTGGAGTGGTTGGTGTATTTTATAGTTCTGGCGATTGGATTTCACTCAAAAGTCACCAAATGACTCCTCCCGCCATATTATGATGTTGCCCAAGTTTTGGGCTCGATCCGACATCAATAGGTCTTCAAAATTGGACAATTCAAGTTCAACGGCAGTTCGTTCCTAATTGGAGTGGTTGGTGTATTCCATACTTCGAGTGATTGGATTTCACTCAAAAGTCACCAAATGACTCGTCCCACCATATTATGATGTTGCCCAAGTTTTGGGCTCGATCCGAAATCAATAGGTGTGAGAAATTGGACAATTCAAGTTCAACGGCAGTTCGTTCCTAATTGGAGTGGTTGGTGTTTTCCATACTTCTAGCGATTGGATTTCACTCAAAACTCACCAAATGACTCCTCCCACCATATTATGATGTTGCCCAAGTTTTGGGCTCGATCCGAATTCAATAGGTGTGAGAAATTGGTCAAATCAATTTCAACGGCAGTTCGTTCCTAATTGGAGTGGTTGGTGTATTCCATACTTCTAGCGATTGGATTTCACTCAAAACTCAGCAAATGACTCCTCCCTCCATATTATGATGTTACCCAAGTTTTGGGCTCGATCCGAATTCAATAGGTGTGACAAATTGGCCAATTCAATTTCAACGACAATTCTTTCCTAATTGGAGTGGTTGGTGTATTCCGTACTTCTAGCGATTGGATTTCACTCAAAACTCACCAAATGACTCCTCCCACCATATTATGATGTTGCCCAAGTTTTGGGCTCGATCCGAAATCAATAGGTATTCCAAATTGGACAATTCAAGTTCAACGGCAGTACGTCCCTAATTGGTGTGGTTGGTGTATCCCATACTTCTAGCGATTGGATTTCATTCAAAACTCACCAAATGACTCCTCCCACCATATTACGATGTTGCCCAAGTTGTGGGCTCGATCCGAAATCAATAGGTGTGAGAAATTGGACAATTCAAGTTCAACGGCAGTTCGTTCCTAATTGGAGTGGTTGGTGTATTCCATACTTCTAGCGATTGGATTTCACTCAAAACTCACCAAATGACTCCTCCCACCATATTATGATGTTGCCCAAGTTTTGGGCTCGATCCGAATTCAATAGGTGTGAGAAATTGGTCAAATCAATTTCAACGGCAGTTCGTTCCTAATTGGAGTGGTTGGTGTATTCCATACTTCTGGCGATTGGATTTCACTCAAAACTCAGCAAATGACTCCTCCCTCCATATTATGATGTTACCCAAGTTTTGGGCTCGATCCGAATTCAATAGGTGTGACAAATTGGCCAATTCAATTTCAACGACAGTTCTTTCCTAATTGGAGTGGTTGGTGTATTCCGTACTTCTAGCGATTGGATTTCACTCAAAACTCACCAAATGACTCCTCCCACCATATTATGATGTTGCCCAAGTTTTGGGCTCGATCCGAATTCAATAGGTGTGAGAAATTGGTCAATTCAATTTCAACGACAGTTCTTTCCTAATTGGAGTGGTTAGTGTATTCCATACTTCTAGGGATTGGATTTCACTCAAAACTCACCAAATGACTCCTCCCACCATATTATGATGTTGCCCAAGTTTTGGGCTCGATCCGAAATCAGTAGGTGTGAGAAATTGGACAATTCAAGTTCAACGGCATTTCGTTCCGAATTGGAGTGGTTGGTGTACTCCATACTTCTAGCGATTGTATTTCACTCAAAACTCATCAAATGACTCCTCCCACCATATTATGATGTTGACCAAGTTTTGGGCTCGACCCGAAATCAATAGGTGTGAGAAATTGGACAGTTCAAGTTCAATGGCAGTTCGTTCCTAATTGGAGTTGTTGTTGTTTTCCATACTTCTAGCGATTGGATTTCACTCAAAACTCACCAAATGACTCCTCCCACCATATTATGATGTTGCCCAAGTTTTAGGGTCGATCCGAAATCAATAGGTATTCCAAATTGGACAATTCAAGTTCAACAGCAGTACATCCCTAATTGGTGTGGTTGGTGTATTCCATACTTCTTGCGATTGGATTTCATTGAAAACTAACCAAATGACTCCTCCCACCATATTATGATGTTGCCCAAGTTTTGGGCTCGATCCGAAATCAATAGGTGTGAGAAATTGGACAATTCAAGTTCAACGGCAATTCGTCCCTAATTGGAGTGGTTGGTGTATTCCATACTTCTAGCGATTGGATTTCACTCAAAACTCACCAAATGACTACTCCCACCATATTATGATGTTGCCCAAGTTTTGGGCTCGATCCGAAATCAATAGGTCTTCCAAATTGGACAATTCATTTTCACCGGCAGTTCGTTCCTAATTGGAGTGGTTGGTGTATTCCATACTTCTAGCGATTGGATTTCACTCAAAACTCACCAAATGACTCCTCCCACCATATTATGATGTTGCCCAAGTTTTGGGGTCGATCCGAAATCAATTGGTGTTCCAAATTGGACAATTCAAGTTCAACGGCAGTTCGTTCAAAATTGGAGTGGTTGGTGTATTCCATAGTTCTGGCGATTGGATTTCACTCAAAAGTCACCAAATGACTCCTCCCGCCATATTATGATGTTGCCCATGTTTTGGGCTCGATCCGAAATCAATAGGTGTGAGAAATTGGACAATTCAAGTTCAACGGCAGTTCGTTCCTAATTGGAGTGGTTGGCGTTTTCCATACTTCTAGCGATTGGATTTCACTCAAAACTCAGCAAATGACTCCTCCCTCCATATTATGATGTTGCCCAAGTTTTGGGCTCGATCCGAAATCAATAGGTGTGAGAAATTGGACAATTCAAGTTCAACGGCAGTTCGTTAATAATTGGAGTGGTTGTTGTTTTCCATACTTCTAGCGATTGGATTTCCCTCAAAACTCACCAAATGACTCCTCCCACCATGTTATGATGTTGCCCAAGTTTTAGGCTCGATCCGAAATCAATAGGTATTCCAAATTGGACAATTCAAGTTCAACGGCAGTACGTCCCTAATTGGTGTGGTTGGTGTATTCCATACTTCTAGCGATTGGATTTCATTGAAAACTCACCAAATGACTCCTCCCACCATATTATGATGTTGCCCAAGTTTTGGGCTCGATCCGAAATCAATAGGTGTGAGAAATTGGACAATTCAAGTTCAACGGCAATTCGTTCCTAATTGGAGTGGTTGGTGTATTCCATACTTCTAGCGATTGGATTTCACTCAAAACTCACCAAATGACTCCTCCCACGATATTATGATGTTGCCCCAGTTTTGGGCTCGATCCGAAATCAATAGGTCTTCCAAATTGGACAATTCATGTTCAACGGCAGTTCGTTCCTAGTTGGAGTGTTTGGTGTATTCCACACTTCTAGCGATTGGATTTCACTCAAAACAAACCAAATGACTCCTCCCACCATATTATGATGTTGCCCAAGTTTTGGGGTCGATCCGAAATCAATAGGTGTTCCAAATTGGACAATTCAAGTTCACCGGTAGTTCGTTCCAAATAGGACTGGTTGGTGTATTGCATAGTTCTGGCGATTGTATTTCACTCAAAAGTCACCAAATGACTCCTCCCGCCATATTATGATGTTGCCCAAGTTTTGGGCTCGATCCGAAATCAATAGGTGTTCCAAATTGGAGAATTCAAGTTCAACGGCAGTTCGTTCCTAATTGGAGTGGTTGGCGTTTTCCATACTTCTAGCGATTGGATTTCACTCAAAACTCAGCAAATGACTCCTCCCTCCATATTGTGATGTTCCCCAAGTTTTGGGCTCGATCCGAATTCAATAGGTGTGAGAAATTGGTCAATTCAATTTCAACGACAGTTCTTTCCTAATTGGAGTGGTTGGTGTATTCCGTACTTCTAGCGATTGGATTTCACTCAAAACTCACCAAATCACTCCTCCCACCATATTATGACGTTGCCCAAGTTTTGGGCTCGATCCGAAATCAATAGGTATTCCAAATTGGACAATTGAAGTTCAACGGCAGTTCGTTCCAAATTGGAGTGGTTGCTGTATTGCATAGTTCTGGCGATTGGATTTCACTCAAAAGTCACCAAATGACTCTTACCACCATATTATGATGTTGCCCAAGTTTTGGGCTCGATCCGAAATCCATAGGTGTGAGAAATTGGACAATTCAAGTTCAACGGCAGTTCGTTCCTAATTGGAGTGGTTGGTGTATTCCATACTTCTAGTGATTGGATTTCTGTCCAAACTCACCAAATGACTCCTCCCACCATTTTATGATGTTGCCCAAGTTTTGGGCTCGATCCGAAATCAATAGGTGTGAGAAATTGGTCAATTCTATTTCAACGACAGTTCTTTCCGAATTGGAGTGGTTGGTGTATTCCATACTTCTAGCGATTGGATGTCACTCAAAACTCACCAAATGACTCCTCCCACCATATTATGATGTTGCCCAAGTTTTGGGCTCGATCCGAAATCAATAGGTATTCCAAATTGGACAATTCAAGTTCAACGGCAGTACGTCCCTAATTGGTGTGGTTGGTGTATCCCATACTTCTAGCGATTGGATTTCATTCAAAACTCACCAAATGACTCCTCCCACCATATTACGATGTTGCCCAAGTTTTGGGCTCGATCCGAAATCAATAGGTGTGAGAAATTGGACAATTCAAGTTCAACGGCAGTTCGTTCCTAATTTGAGTGGTTGGTGTATTCCATACTTCTAGCGATTGGATTTCACTCAAAACTCACCAAATGACTCCTCCCACCATATTATGATGTTGCCCAAGTTTTGGGGTCGATCCGAAATCAATTGGTGTTCCAAATTGGACAATTCAAGTTCAACGGCAGTTCGTTCCAAATTGGAGTGGTTGGTGTATTCCATAGTTCTGGCGATTGGATGTCACTCAAAAGTCACCAAATGACTCCTCCCGCCATATTATGATGTTGCCCAAGTTTTGGGCTCGATCCGAAATCAATAGGTGTTCCAAATTGGACAATTCAAGTTCAACGGCAGTTCGTTCCTAATTGGAGTGGTTGGCGTTTTCCATACTTCTAGCGATTGGATTTCACTCAAAACTCAGCAAATGACTCCTCCCTCCATATTATGATGTTCCCCAAGTTTTGGGCTCGATCCGAATTCAATAGGTGCGAGAAATTGGACAATTCAAGTTCAACGGCAGTTCGTTCCTAATTGGAGTGGTTGGTGTATTCCATACTTCTAGCGATTGGATTTCACTCAAAACTCACCAAATGACTCCTCCCACCACATTATGATGTTGCCCAAGTTTTGGGGTCGATCCGAAATCAATAATAGGTGTTCCAAATTGGACAATTCAAGTTCAAAGGCAGTTCGTTCCAAATTGGAGTGGTTGGTGTATTCTATAGTTCTGGCGATTGGATTTCACTCAAAAGTCACCAAATGACTCCTCCCGCCATATTATGATGTTGCCCAAGTTTTGGGCTCGATCCGACATCAATAGGTCTTCAAAATTGGACAATTCAAGTTCAACGGCAGTTCGTTCCTAATTGGAGTGGTTGGTGTATTCCATACTTCGAGTGATTGGATTTCACTCAAAAGTCACCAAATGACTCGTCCCACCATATTATGATGTTGCCCAAGTTTTGGGCTCGATCCGAAATCAATAGGTGTGAGAAATTGGACAATTCAAGTTCAACGGCAGTTCGTTCCTAATTGGAGTGGTTGGTGTATTCCATACTTCTAGCGATTGGATTTCACTCAAAACTCACCAAATGACTCCTCCCACCATATTATGATGTTGCCCAAGTTTTGGGCTCGATCCGAATTCAATAGGTGTGAGAAATTGGTCAAATCAATTTCAACGGCAGTTCGTTCCTAATTGGAGTGGTTGGTGTATTCCATACTTCTAGCGATTGGATTTCACTCAAAACTCAGCAAATGACTCCTCCCTCCATATTATGATGTTACCCAAGTTTTGGGCTCGATCCGAATTCAATAGGTGTGACAAATTGGCCAATTCAATTTCAACGACAATTCTTTCCTAATTGGAGTGGTTGGTGTATTCCGTACTTCTAGCGATTGGATTTCACTCAAAACTCACCAAATGACTCCTCCCACCATATTATGATGTTGCCCAAGTTTTGGGCTCGATCCGAAATCAATAGGTATTCCAAATTGGACAATTCAAGTTCAACGGCAGTACGTCCCTAATTGGTGTGGTTGGTGTATCCCATACTTCTAGCGATTGGATTTCATTCAAAACTCACCAAATGACTCCTCCCACCATATTACGATGTTGCCCAAGTTGTGGGCTCGATCCGAAATCAATAGGTGTGAGAAATTGGACAATTCAAGTTCAACGGCAGTTCGTTCCTAATTGGAGTGGTTGGTGTATTCCATACTTCTAGCGATTGGATTTCACTCAAAACTCACCAAATGACTCCTCCCACCATATTATGATGTTG
Organism: Prunus avium; assembly: GCF_965620075.1. Taxonomy (NCBI): domain Eukaryota; kingdom Viridiplantae; phylum Streptophyta; class Magnoliopsida; order Rosales; family Rosaceae; genus Prunus; species Prunus avium. The sequence continues at coordinate 20,527,149 of NC_142286.1, read as the reverse complement.
CCCAAGTTTTGGGCTCGATCCGAATTCAATAGGTGTGAGAAATTGGTCAAATCAATTTCAACGGCAGTTCGTTCCTAATTGGAGTGGTTGGTGTATTCCATACTTCTGGCGATTGGATTTCACTCAAAACTCAGCAAATGACTCCTCCCTCCATATTATGATGTTACCCAAGTTTTGGGCTCGATCCGAATTCAATAGGTGTGACAAATTGGCCAATTCAATTTCAACGACAGTTCTTTCCTAATTGGAGTGGTTGGTGTATTCCGTACTTCTAGCGATTGGATTTCACTCAAAACTCACCAAATGACTCCTCCCACCATATTATGATGTTGCCCAAGTTTTGGGCTCGATCCGAATTCAATAGGTGTGAGAAATTGGTCAATTCAATTTCAACGACAGTTCTTTCCTAATTGGAGTGGTTAGTGTATTCCATACTTCTAGGGATTGGATTTCACTCAAAACTCACCAAATGACTCCTCCCACCATATTATGATGTTGCCCAAGTTTTGGGCTCGATCCGAAATCAGTAGGTGTGAGAAATTGGACAATTCAAGTTCAACGGCATTTCGTTCCGAATTGGAGTGGTTGGTGTATTCCATACTTCTAGCGATTGTATTTCACTCAAAACTCATCAAATGACTCCTCCCACCATATTATGATGTTGACCAAGTTTTGGGCTCGACCCGAAATCAATAGGTGTGAGAAATTGGACAGTTCAAGTTCAATGGCAGTTCGTTCCTAATTGGAGTAGTTGGTGTATTACATACTTCTAGCGATTGGATTTCACACAAAACTCATCAATTGACTCCTCCCACCATATTATGATGTTTCCCAAGTTTTGGGCTCGATCCGAAATCAATAGGTGTGAGAAATTGGACAATTCAAGTTCAACGGCAGTTCGTTTCTAATTGGAGTGGTTGGTGTATTTCACACTTCTAGCGATTGGATTTCACTCAAAACTCACCAAATGACTCCTCCCACCATATTACGATGTTGCCCAAGTTTTGGGCTCGATCCGAAATCAATAGGTGTTCCAAATTGGACAATTCAAGTTCAACGGCAGTTCGTTCCTAATTGGAGTGGTTGGTGTATTCGATACTTCTAGCGATTGGATTTCGCTCAAAACTCACCAAACGACTCCTCCCGCCATATTATGATGTTGCCCAAGTTTTGGGCTCGATCCGAAATCAGTACGTGTGAGAAATTGGACAATTCAATTTCAACGGCAGTTCGTTCCTAATTGGAGTGGTTGGTGTATTCCATACTTCTAGCGATTGGATTTCACTCAAAACTCCCCAAATGACTCCTCCCACCATATTATGATGTTGCCCAAGTTTGGGGCTGGATCCAAAATCAATAGGTGTGAGAAATTGGACAATTCAAGTTCAACGTCCGTTCGTTCCTAATTGGAGTGGTCGATGTATTCCATACTTCTAGAAATTGGATTTCACTCAAAATTCACCAAATGACTCCTCCGACTATATTATGATGTTGCCCAAGTTTGGGGTTCGATCCAAAATCAATAGGTACGGGAAATTGGACAATTCAAGTTCAACGGCAGTTCCTTCCTAATTGGAGTGGTTGGTGTATTCCATACTTCTAGCGATTGGATTTCACTCAAAACTCACCAAATGACTCCTCCCGCCATATTATGATGTTGCCCGGGTTTTGGGCTCGATCCGAAATCAATAGGTGTGAGAAATTGGACAATTCAAGTTCAACGGCAGTTCGTTCCTAATTGGCGTGGTTGGTGTATTCCATACTTCTAGCGATTGGATTTCACTCAAAACTCACCAAATGACTCCTCCCACCATATTATGACGTTGCCCAAGTTTTGGGCTCGATCCGAAATCTATAGGTGTTCGAAATTGGACAATTCAAGTTCAACGGCAGTTCGTTCCTAATTGGAGTGGTTGGTGTATTCCATACTTCTAGCAATTGGATTTCACTCAAAACTCCCCAAATGACTCCTCCCACCATATTATGATGTTGCCCAAGTTTGGGGCTGGATCCAAAATCAATAGGTGTGAGAAATTGGACAATTCAAGTTCAACGTCCGTTCGTTCCTAATTGGAGTGGTCGATGTATTCCATACTTCTAGAAATTGGATTTCACTCAAAACTCACCAAATGACTCCTCCCACTATATTACGATGTTGCCCAAGTTTGGGGCTCGATCCGAAATCAATAGGTGTGAGAAATTGGACAATTCAAGTTCAACGGCAGTTCGTTCCTAATTGGAGTGGTTGGTGTATTCCATACTTCTAGCGATTGGATAGCACTCAAAACTCATCAAATGACTCCTCCCACCATATTATGATTTTGCCCAAGTTTTGGCCTCGATGCGAAATGAATAGGTGTTCCAAATTGGACAATTCAAGTTCAACGGCAGTTCGTTCCTAATTGGAGTGGTTGGTGTATTGCATACTTCTAGCGATTGGATTTCACTCAAAACTGACCAAATGACTCCTCCCACCATATTATGATCTAGCCCAAGTTTTGGGCTTGATCCGAAATCAATAGGTGTGAGAAATTGGACAATTCAAGTTCAACGGCAGTTCGTTCCTAATTGGAGTGGTTGGTGTATTCCATACTTCTAGCGATTGGATTTCACTAAAAACTCACCAAATGAATCCTCCCACCATATTATGATGTTGCCCAAGTTTTGGGCTAGATCCGAAATCAATAGGTGTTCGAAATTGCACAATTCAAGTTCAACGGCAGTTCGTTCCAAATTGGAATGGTTGGTGTATTGCATACTTCTAGCGATTGGATTTCACTCAAAACTCACCAAATGACTCCTCCCACCATATTATGATGTTGCCCAAGTTTTGGGCTCGATCCGAAATCAGTACGTGTGAGAAATTGGACAATTCAATTTCAACGGCAGTTCGTTCCTAATTGGAGTGGTTGGTGTATTCCATACTTCTAGCGATTGGATTTCACTCAAAACTCAACAAATGACTCCTCCCACCATATTATGACGTTGCCCAAGTTTTGGGCTCGATCAGAAATCAATACGTGTGAGAAATTGGATAATTCAATTTGAACGACAGTTCGTTCCTAATTGGAGTGGTTGGTGTATTCCATACTTCTAGCGATTTGATTTCCCTCAAAACTCACCAAAAGACTCCTCCCACCATATTATGATGTTGCCCAAGTTTTGGGCTCGATCCGAATTCGATAGATGTGAGAAATTGGTCAATTCAATTTCAACGTCAGTTCTTTCCTAATTGGAGTGGTTGGTCTATTCCATACTTCTAGCGATTGGATTTCACTCAAAACTCACCAAATGACTCCTCCCACCATATTATGATGTTGCCGAAGTTTTGGGCTCGATCCGAAATCAATAGGTGTGAGAAATTTGAAACAATTCAGGTTCAACGGCAGTTCGTTCCTAATTGGAGTGGTTGGTGTATTCCATACTTCTAGCGATTGGATTTCTCTCAAAACTCACCAAATGACTCCTCCCACCATCTTATGATGTTGCCCAAGTTTTGGGCTCGATCCGAAATCAATAGGTGTGAGAAATTGGTCAATTCAATTTCAACGAAAGTTCTTTCCGAATTGGATTGGTTGGTGTATTCCATACTTCTAGCGATTGGATTTCACTCAAAACTCACCAAATGACTACTCCCACCATATTATGACGTTGCCCAAGTTTTGTGCTCGATCCGAAATCAATAGGTGTGAGAAATTGGACAATTCAAGTTCAACGGCAGTTCGTTCCTAATTGGAGTGGTTGGGGAATTCCATACTTCTAGCATTTGGATTTCACTCAAAACTCCCCAAATGACTCCTCCCACCATATTATGATGTTGCCCAAGTTTGGGGCTCGATCCGAAATCAATAGGTGTGAGAAATTGGACAATTCAAGTTCAACGGCAGTTCGTTCCTAATTGGAGTGGTTGGTGTATTCCATACTTCTAGCGATTGGATTTCACTCAAAACTCACCAAATGACTCCTCCCACCATATTATGAGGTTGCCCAAGTTTTGGGCTCGATCCGAAATCAATACGTGTTCCAAATTGGACAATTCAAGTTCAACGGCAGTTCATTCCTAATTGGAGTGATTGGTGTATTCCGTACTTCTAGCGATTGGATTTCCCTCAAAACTCACCAAATGACTCCTCCCACCATATTATGATGTTGCCCAAGTTTTGGGCTCGATCCGAAATCAATACGTGTTCCAAATTGGAGAATTCAAGTTCAACGGCAGTTAGTTCCTAATTGGAATGGTTGGTGTATTCCATACTTCTAGCGATTGGATTTCACTCAAAACTCACCAAATGACTCCTCCCACCATATTATGATGTTGCCCAAGTTTTGGGCTCTATCCGAAATCAATAGGTCTCCCAAATTGGACAATTCAAGTTCAACGGTAGTTCGTTCCTAATTGGAATGGTTGGTGTATTCCATACTTCTAGCGATTGGATTTCACTCAAAAGTCACCAAATGACTCCTCCCACCATATTATGATGTTGCCCAAGTTTTGGAATCGATCCGAAATCAATAGGTCTTCCAAATTGGACAATTCAAGTTCAACGGCAGTTCGTTCCTAATTGGAGAGGTTGGTGTATTCCATACTTCTAGCGATTGGATTTCACTCAAAACTCACCAAATGACTCCTCCCACCATATTATGATGTTGCCCAAGTTTTGGGCTCGATCCGAAATCAATAGGTGTGAGAAATTGGACAATTCAAGTTCAACGGCAGTTCGTTCCGAACTGGAGTGGTTGGTGTATGCCATACTTCTAGGGATTGGATTTCACTCAAAACTCACCAAATGACTCCTCCCACCATATTATGATGTTGCCCAAGTTTTGGGCTCGATCCGAAATCAATACGTGTTCCAAATTGGACAATTCAATTTCAACGGCAGTTCGTTCCTAATTGGAGTGGTTGGTGTTTTCCATACTTCTAGCGATTGGATTTCACTCAAAACTCACCAAATGACTACTTGATCAGTTCATAATTGTATATCATTTTGTACCCTTCTAGCTTATGATTTGGTTATGTTTTTGAGTTAAACTTGTGCTTTTAATCCTTTTTGTGTTTATCTTTCAGTTAATTGACATTTAGGTAACAATGATGACTTTGGATAGGAAATGATGCAATCCATGCATGTTATGGGCTGATTGGCATATGAGGAATATGAGCTTAAAGATAAACTAATTTTGGCTACAGCCCATTTCCAGCCCAGTTTCGTAGGTCAACTTCTTGGCCTTGGATCGGAATGCTGTGGGACTCGGAGGAGGTGAAGATCTTCATGAAAGTTGTTCCATTGGGTGTGTACTATAACATATCCAAATTTCAGCCCAATTGAACATGTCTGGAGTCCTTAGCCCGTCCAACACCCAACCTTGCTCAGCAGGATTTGCAGCTGCCAGCTTTGAGCCTTGTCTCCTCCTTTAAGCCATGTGCCTCACCCATGCTGCAACTGACTTTGGATCCAACATAATGAGTGAAGTGGGGAGGCATTCCAGCTATGAAATTCTAAAGGAGCAAGTTGGTACATGCTGGAGTTATTATAGAGAAAGCATGTGCATGCATGTAAAGCAAAGAAATGAAATGAAGTCAATTCCAGTCTCTGTTCGGCTGCCAACTTGCAAGGCCCAAAACGCACACTTCTACTGCTCCGATGGGAATACTTTCTTCATAGAAGTTGTTCCAATGGGTGTCTAGTATAACATATCCAAATTTGAGCACCATTGGATACGTTTTGAAACCTCTGGCCTTCCTACACCAAGACTGGTCCAGAAAACTCGTTTTTCAGCAACCAAAAGGCAACCACATGGGTTGGCAACCAAAAGGCAACCACATGGGTTGGCAGCAAAGGCAGCCACAACTGATCACCTTTGAACCCATGTGAAGATGCTTGAGGTGCAGCAAAAGATGAAGAATGGTGTGGGAGTTCATCATGATGTTCCTCCCTCTTAGCCCTATAAATAGAGAAGCCTTCAAGCTTCAAAACACACCCCAAGGGGGGGAGCTCTGAAACACTTCTCTAGAGCTCCCTTCCCTTCTCTCCCTCAAATTCTCTTAGTTTCCTTTCTAGTTTTCAATTGTTGTAATGAAATATTTGTGCTGAAATTCTCCTTAAGTTTTTCAAGTTCTACTTTACTTTTATTTGTAATGTACATTCTTTCTTAAGTATTCAAGTTTAATTAGTTTCCAAGTTTCAATTATGATTTTTGTTCTTATTCATTATGCTTATAAGTTAATATGCTAGTTTGAATGATTGATCACCATTTAGGCTTGCATGTTAGCTATCTTGGTTTGAATTAAGAGTAGACACCATGCTTTAATTCGAATTGAACTATGAATAGGAAGAGTATGTATGGACATTCGACAACAGGGATTAGATACATGCTTGGTTGTTTAAATTGTTCTTCTATGCTTAATGGGTTCCTAATGCTTAGTTTTAGGTTAGACAACAAATGATCAAATTAGGGAATTAGGAACACAAGGTTATGACCAAACACCATGGCTTAATCATACTTTAGCTAGAATCAATTCGTTAATCTAATTGAACTTGGGAACTTATTTGCTTGAGTTATTTCATTCTTTCTTGTTTTATTTATTTTCTTTTTTTCATTTCTATTTTGTGTAGGGGAAACAAATTGGATCATTCAATCACCAATCCTCGTGGGATCGACCTCGCACTTACATATGCTATACTACCAAACGGCTCGTGCACTTGCGAGTATCACAAGTTGAGGATACAGTTGAAACTATTTTGGTGCAGCTGAATCGAAGCAACAAGTTTTTGGCGCCGTTGCCGGGGATCGGTAACATTGTTTGATTCTATTTGATTTTCCTACTTTTTATTTATTTATAATGTTTAAAGTCTACTTAGTTCTCTATTGTTCATTCCTAATCCTTTTAATTCCATTTCAAGTTTGTGTGTTGGTTTTAGCAATTTATGACAGCTTAATAAAAATGGAGAGAGATGGCAACCTCAATCGTAAGAATGGGAAGTGTGGAGCAATGGGAGAAGTCGACCTCCAAGTGCATCCATGCTCGACCTAATCGCTTCAAGGGGGAGCATTTCAATCCTTTCTCTTCTTTGAATTCTGTTGATTTCTGTTATTGTTTTTGCCTTTTGGTCTGCGTTGGGTTCTTTGTTTTGGGCTCGATCCGAAATCAATACGTGTTCCAAATTGGACAATTCAATTTCAACGGCAGTTCGTTCCTAATTGGAGTGGTTGGTGTATTCCATACTTCTAGCGATTGGATTTCACTCAAAACTCACCAAATGACTACTCCCACCATATTATGATGTTGCCCAAGTTTTGGGCTCGATCCGAAATCAATTGGTGTGAGAAATTGGACAATTCAAGTTCAACGGCAGTTCGTTCCTAATTGGAGTGGTTGGGGTATTCGATACTTCTAGCAATTGGATTTCACTCAAAACTCACCAAATGACTCCTCCCACCATATTATGATGTTGCCCAAGTTTTGGGCTCGATCCGAAATCAATAGGTCTTAGAAATTGGACAATTCAAGTTCAACGGCAGTTCGTTCCTAATTGGAGTCGTTGGTGTATTCCATACTTGTAGCGATTGGATTTCACTCAAAACTCACCAAATGACTCCTCCCACCATATTATGATGTTGCCCAAGTTTTGGGCTCGATCCGAAATCAATAGGTATTCCAAATTGGACAATTCAAGTTCAGCGGCAGTACGTCCCTAAGTGGAGTGGTTGGCGTATTCCATACTTCTAGCGATTGGATTTCATTTCAAACTCACCAAATGACTCCTCCCACCATATTATGATGTTGCCCAAGTTTGGGGATCGATCCGAAATCAGTAGATGTGAGAAATTGGACAATTCAAGTTCAACGGCAGTTCGTTCCAAATTGGCGTGGTTGGTGTATTCCATACTTCTAGCGATTGGATTTCACTCAAAACTCACCAAATGACTCCTCCCACCATATTATGATGTTGCCCAAGTTTGGGGCTCGATCCGAAATCAGTAGATGTGAGAAATTGGACAATTCAAGTTCAACGGCAGTTCGTTCCTAATTGGCGTGGTTGGTGTATTCCATACTTCTAGCGATTGGATTTCACTCAAAACTCACCAAATGACTCCTCCCACCATATGATGATGTTGGCCAAGTTTTGGGCTCGATCCGAAATCAATAGGTGTGAGAAATTGGACAATTCAAGTTCAACGGCAGTTCGTTCCTAATTGGAGTGGTTGGTGTATTCCATACTTCTAGCGATTGGATTTCACTCAAAACTCACCAAATGACTCCTCCCACCATATTATGATGTTGCCCAAGTTTTGGGCTCGATCAGAAATCAATACGTGTGAGAAATTGGATAATTCAATTTCAACGGCAGTTCGTTCCTAATTGGAGTAGTTGGTGTATTCCATACTTCTAGCGATTGGATTTCCCTCAAAACTCACCAAATGACTCCTCCCACCATATTATGATGTTGCCCAAGTTTTGGGCTCGATCCGAATTCGATAGGTGTGAGAAATTGATCAATTCAATTTCAACGACAGTTCTTTCCTAATTGGAGTGGTTGGTGTATTCCATACTTCTAGCGATTGGATTTCACTCAAAACTCACCAAATGACTCCTCCCACCATATTATGATGTTGCCCAAGTTTTGGGCTCGATCCGAATTCAACAGGTGTGAGCAATTGGTCAATTCACTTTCAACGACAGTTCTTTCCTAATTGGAGTGGTTGGTGTATTCCATACTTCTAGCGATTGGATTTCTCTCAAAACTCACCAAATGACTCCTCCCGCCATATTATGATGTTGCCCAAGTTTTGGGCTCGATCCGAAATCAATAGGTGTGAGAAATTGGACAATTCAAGTTCAACGGCAGTTCGTTCCTAATTGGAGTGGTTGGGGTATTCCATACTTCTAGCGATTGGATTTCCCTCAAAACTCACCAAATGACTCCTCCCACCATATTATGATGTTGCCCAAGTTTTGGGCTCGATCCGAATTCAATAGGTGTGAGAAATTGGACAATTCAAGTTCAACGGCAGTTCGTTCCTAATTGGAGTGGTTGGTGTATTCCGTACTTCTAGCGATTGGATTTCACTCAAAACTCACCAAATGACTCCTCCCACCATATTATGATGTTGCCCAAGTTTTGGGCTCGATCCGAAATCAATAGGTGTGAGAAATTGGTCAATTCAATTTCAACGACAGTTCGTTCCTAATTGGAGTGGTTGGTGTATTCCATACGTCTAGCGATTGGATTTCACTCAAAACTCACCAAATGACTCCTCCCACTATATTATGATGTTGCCCAAGTTTTGGGCTCGATCCGAAATCAATAGATGTTTCAAATTGGACAATTCAAGTTCAACGGCAGTTCGTTCCTAATTGGAGTGGTTGGTGTATTCCTTACTTCTAGCGATTGGATTTCACTCAAAACTCACCAAATGACTCCTCCCACCATATTATTTTGTTGCCCAAGTTTTGGGCTCGATCCGAAATCAATAGCTGTGAGAAATTGGACAATTCAAGTTCAACGGCAGTTCGTTCCTAATTGGAGTGGTTGGGCTATTCCATACTTCTAGCAGTTGGATTTCACCCAAAACACACCAAATGACTCCTCCCACCATATTATGATGTTGCCCAAGTTTTGGCCTCGATCCGAAATCAATAGGTGTAAGAAATTGATCAATTCAATTTCAACGACAGTTCTTTCCGAATTGGAGTGGTTGGTGTATTCCATACTTCTAGCGATTGGATTTCACTCAAAACTCACCAAATGACTCCTCCCACCATATTATGATGTTGCCCAAGTTTTGGGCTCGATCCGAAATCAATAGGTCTTCCAAATTGGACAATTCAAGTTCAACGGCAGTTCGTTCCTAATTGGAGTGGTTGGTGTATTCCATACTTCTAGAGATTGGATTTCACTCAAAACTCACTAAATGACTCCTCCCACCATATTATGATGTTGCCCAAGTTTTGGGCTCGATACGAAATCAATAGGTGTGAGAAATTGGACAATTCAAGTTCAACGGCAGTTCGTTCCTAATTGGAGTGGTTGGTGTATTCCATACTTCTAGCGATTGGATTTCACTCAAAACTCACCAAATGACTCCTCCCACCATATTATGATGTTGCCCAAGTTTTGGGCTCGATCCGAAATCAATACGTGTTCCAAATTGGACAATTCAAGTTCAACGGCAGTTCGTTCCTAATTGGAGTGGTTGGTGTATTCCATACTTCTAGTGATTGGATTTCTCTCCAAACTCACCAAATGACTCCTCCCACCATATTATGATGTTGCCCAAGTTTTGGGCTCGATCCGAAATCAATAGGTGTGAGAAATTGGTCAATTCAAGTTCAACGGCGGTTCGTTCCTAATTGGAGTGGTTGGGGTATTCCATACTTGTAGCAATTGGATTTCACTCAAAACCCACCAAATGACTCCTCCCACCATATTATGATGTTGCCCAAGTTTGGGGCTCGATCCGAAATCAATAGGTGTGAGAAATTGGACAATTCAACTTCAACGGCAGTTCGTTCCAAATTGGAGTGGTTGGTGTATTCCATACTTCTAGTGGTTGGATTTCTGTCCAAACTCACCAAATGAGTCCTCCCACCATATTATGATGTTGCCCAAGTTTTGGGCTCGATCCGAAATCGATAGGTGTGAGAAATTGGTCAATTCAATTTCAACGACAGTTCTTTCCGAATTGGAGTGGTTGGTGTATTCCATACTTCTAGCGATTGGATTTCACTCAAAACTCACCAAATGACTCCTCCCACCATATTATGATGTTGCCCAAGTTTTGGGCTCGATCCGAAATCAATAGGTCTTCTAAATTGGACAATTCAAGTTCAACGGCAGTTCGTTCCTAATTGGAGTGGTTGGTTTATTCCATACTTCTAGCGATTGGATTTCACTCAAAACTCACTAAATGACTCCTCCCACCATATTATGATGTTGCCCAAGTTTTGGGCTCGATCCGAAATCAATAGGTGTGAGAAATTGGACAATTCAAGTTCAACGGCAGTTCGTTCCTAATTGGAGTGGTTGGTGTATTCCATACTTCTAGTTATTGGATTTCACTCAAAACTCACCAAATGACTCCTCCCACCATATTATGATGTTGCCCAAGTTTTGGGCTCGATCCGAAATAAATAGGTGTGAGAAATTGGTCAATTCAATTTCAACGACAGTTCTTTCCGAATTGGAGTGGTTGGTGTATTCCATACTTCTAGCGATTGGATTTCACTCAAAACTCACCAAATGACTCCTCCCACCATATTATGACGTTGCCCAAGTTTTGGGCTCGATCCGAAATCAATAGGTGTGAGAAATTGGACAATTCAAGTTCAACGGCAGTTCGTTCCTAATTGGAGTGGTTGGTGTATTCCATACTTCTAGTGATTGGATTTCTGTCCAACCTCACCAAATGACTCCTCCCACCATATTATGAAGTTGCCCAAGTTTTGGGCTCGATCCGAAATCAATAGGTGTTCCAAATTGGACAATTCAAGTTCAACGGCAGTTCGTTCCAAACTGGAGTGGTTGGTGTATTCCATACTTCTAGCGATTGGATTTCACTCAAAACTCACCAAATGGTTCCTCCCACCATATTATGATGTTGCCCAAGTTTTGGGCTTGATCCGAAATCAATAGATGTTCCAAATTGGATAATTCAAGTTCAACGGCAGTTCGTTCCTAATTGGAGTGGTTGGTGTATTCCATACTTCTAGTGATTGGATTTCTCTCAAAACTCACCAAATGACTCCTCCCACCATATTATGATGTTGCCTAAGTTTTGGGCTCGATCCGAAATCAATAGGTGTGAGAAATTGGTCAATTCAATTTCAACAACAGTTCTTTCCTAATTGGAGTGGTTGGTGTATTCCATACTTCTAGCGATTGGATTTCACTCAAAACTCACCAAATGACTCATCCCACCATATTATTATGTTGCCCAAGTTTTGGGCTCGATCCGAAATCAATAGGTATTCCAAATTGGACAATTCAAGTTCAACGGCAGGACGTCCCATATTGGAGTGGTTGCTGTATTCCATACTTGTAGCAATTTGATTTCATTCAAAACTCACCAAATGACTCCTCCCACCATATTATGATGTTGCCCAAGTTTTGGGCCCGATCCGAAGTCAATAGGTGTGAGAAATTGGACAATTCAAGTTCAACGGTAGTTCGTTACTAATTGTAGTGGTTGGTGTATTCCATACTTCTAGTGATTGGATTTCTCTCCAAACTCACCAAATGACTCCTCCCACCATATTATGATGTTGCCCAAGTTTTGGGCTCTATCCGAAATCAACAGGTGTGAGAAATTGGTCAATTCAATTTCAATGACAGTTCTTTCCGAATTGGAGTGGTTCGTGTATTCCATACTTCTAGCGATTCGATTTCCCTCAAAACTCACCAAATGACTCCTCCCACCATATTATGATGTTGCCCAAGTTTTGGGCTCGATCCGAAATCAATCGGTCTTCCAAATTGGACAATTCAAGTTCAACGGCAGTTCGTTCCTAATTGGAGTGGTTGGTGTATTCCATACTTCTAGCGATTGGATTTCACTCAAAACTCCCCAAATGACTCCTCCCACCATATTATGATGTTGCCCAAGTGTTGGGCTCAATCCGAAATCAATAGGTGTGAGAAAGTGGACAATTCAAGTTCAACGGCAGTTCGTTCCTAATTGGAGTGGTTGGTGCATTCCATACTTCTGGTGATTGGATTTCACTCAAAACTCACCAAATGACTCCTCCCACCATATTATGATGTTGCCCAAGTTTTGGGCTCGATCCGAAATCAATAGGTCTTCCAAACTGGACAATTCAAGTTCAACGGCAGTTCGTTCCTAATTGGAGTGGTTGGTGTATTCCATACTTCTAGCGATTGGATTTCACTCAAAACTCACCAAATGACTCCTCCCACCATATTATGATGTTGCCCAAGTTTTGGGCTCGATCCGAAATCAATAGGTCTTCCAAATTGGACAATTCAAGTTCAACGGCAGTTCGTTCCTAATTGGAGTGGTTGGTGTATTCCGTACTTCTAGTGATTTGATTTCTCTGCAAACTCACCAAATGACTCCTCCCACCATATTATGATGTTGCCCAAGTTTTGGGCTCGATCCGAAATCAATAGGTGGGAGAAATTGGTCAATTCAATTTCAACGAAAGTTCGTTCCTAATTGGAGTGGTTGGTGTATTCCATACTTCTAGCGATTGGATTTCACTCAAAACTCACCAAATGACTCCTCCCGCCATATTATGATGTTGCCCAAGTTTTGGGCTCGATCCGAAATCAATAGGTGTTCCAAATTGGACAATTCAAGTTCAACGGCAGTTCATTACTAATTGGAGTGGTTGGTGTATTCCATACTTCTAGCAATCGGATTTCACTCAAAACTCACCAAATGACTCCTCCCACCATATTATGATGTTGCCCAAGTTTTGGGCTCGATCCGAAATCAATAGGTGTTCCAAATTGGACAATTCAAGTTCAACGGCAGTTCGTTCCTAATTGGAGTGGTTGGTGTATTCCGTACTTCTAGTGATTGGATTTCTCTGCAAACTCACCAAATGACTCCTCCCACCATATTATGTTGTTGCCCAAGTTTTGGGCTCGATCCGAAATCAATAGGTGGGAGAAATTGGTCAATTCAATTTCAACGAAAGTTCGTTCCTAATTGGAGTGGTTGGCGTATTCCATACTTCTAGCGATTGGATTTCACTCAAAACTCACCAAATGACTCCTCCCACCATATTATGATGTTGCCCAAGTTTTGGGCTCGATCCGAAATCAATAGGTGTTCCAAATTGGAAAATTCAAGTATAACGGCAGTTCGTTCCTAATTGGAGTGGTTGGTGTATTCCATACTTCTAGCGATTGGATTTCACTCAAAACTCACCAAATGACTCCTCCCACCATATTATGATGTTGCCCAAGTTTTGGGTTCGATCCGAAATCAATAAGTGTGAGAAATTGGACAATTCAAGTTCAACGGCAGTTCGTTCCTAATTGGAGTGGTTGGGGTATTCCATACTTCTAGCGATTGGATTTCACTCAAAACTCACCAAATGACTTCTCCCACCATATTATGATGTTGCCCAAGTTTTGGGCTCGATTCGAAATCAATAGGTGTTCCAAATTGGACAATTCAAGTTCAACGGCAGTTCATTACTAATTGGAGTGGTTGGTGTATTCCATACTTCTAGCAATCGGATTTCACTCAAAACTCACCAAATGACTCCTCCCACCATATTATGATGTTGCCCAAGTTTTGGGCTCGATCCGAAATCAATAGGTGTTCCAAATTGGACAATTCAAGTTCAACAGCAGTTCGTTCCTAATTGGAGTGGTTGGTGTATTCCATACTTCTAGCGATTGGATTTGACACAAAACTCACCAAATGACTCCTCCCACCATATTATGATGTTGCCCAAGTTTTGGGCTCGATCCGAAATCAATAGGTGGGAGAAATTGGTCAATTCAATTTCAACGAAAGTTCGTTCCTAATTGGAGTGGTTGGTGTATTCCATACTTCTAGCGATTGGATTTCACTCAAAACTCCCCAAATGACTCCTCCCACCATATTATGATGTTGCCCAAGTTTTGGGTTCGATCCGAAATCAATAAGTGTGAGAAATTGGACAATTCAAGTTCAAACGCAGTTCGTTCCTAATTGGAGTGGTTGGGGTATTCCATACTTCTAGCGATTGGATTTCACTCAAAACTCACCAAATGACTTCTCCCACCATATTATGATGTTGCCCAAGTTTTGGGCTCGATCCGAAATCAATAGGTGTTCCAAATTGGACAATTCAAGTTCAACGGCAGTTCAATACTAATTGGAGTGGTTGGTGTATTCCATACTTCTAGCAATCGGATTTCACTCAAAACTCACCAAATGACTCCTCCCACCATATTATGATGTTGCCCAAGTTTTGGGCTCGATCCGAAATCAATAGGTGTTCCAAATTGGACAATTCAAATTCAACGGCAGTTCGTTCCTAATTGGAGTGGTTGGTGTATTCCATACTTCTAGCGATTGGATTTCACACAAAACTCACCAAATGACTCCTCCCACCATATTATGATGTTGCCCAAGTTTTGGGGTCGATCCGAAATCAATAGGTGTTCCAAATTGGACAATTCAAATTCAACGGCAGTTCGTTCCTAATTGGAGTGGTTGGTGTATTCCATACTTCTAGCGATTGGATTTCACACAAAACTCCCCAAATGACTCATCCCACCATATTATGATGTTGCCCAAGTGTTGGGCTCAATCCGAAATCAATAGGTGTGAGAAATTGGAAAATTCAAGTATAACGGCAGTTCGTTCCTAACTGGAGTGGTTGGTGTATTCCATACTCCTAGCGATTGGATTTCACTGAAAACTTACCAAATGACTCCTCCCACCATATTATGATGTTGCCCAAATTTTGGGCTCGATCCGAAATCAATAGGTGGGAGAAATTGGTCAATTCAATTTTAACGACAGTTCTTTCCTTATTGGAGTGGTTAGTGTATTCCATACTTCTAGCGATTGGATTTCACTCAAAACTCACCAAATGACTCCTCCCACCATGTTATGATGTTGCCCAAATTTTGGGCTCGATCCGAAATCAATAGGTGGGAGAAATTGGTCAATTCAATTTTAACGACAGTTCTTTCCTAATTGGAGTGGTTAGTGTATTCCATACTTCTAGCGATTGGATTTCACTCAAAACTCACCAAACGACGCCTCCCACCATATTATGATGTTGCCCAAGTTTTGGGCTCGATCCGAATTCAATAGGTGTGAGAAATTGGTCAATTCAAGTTCAACGGCAGTTCGTTCCTAATTGGAGTGGTTGGTGTATTCCATACTTCTTGCGATTGGATTTCACTCAAAACTCAGCAAATGACTCCTCCCTCCATATTATGATGTTGCCCAAGTTTTGGGCTCGATCCGAATTCAATAGGTGTGGGAAATTGGTCAATTCAATTTCAACGACAGTTCTTTCCTAATTGGAGTGGTTGGTGTATTCCGTACTTCTAGCGATTGGATTTCACTCAAAACTCACCAAATGACTCCTCCCACCATATTATGATGTTGCCCAAGTTTTGGGCTCGATCCGAATTCAATAGGTGTGACAAATTGGTCAATTCAATTTCAACGACAGTTCTTTCCTAATTAGAGTGGTTAGTGTATTCCATACTTCTAGCGATTGGATTTCACTCAAAACTCACCAAATGACTCCTCCCACCATATTATGATGTTGCCAAAGTTTTGGGCTCGATCCGAAATCAGTAGGTCTTCCAAATTGGACAATTCAAGTTCAACGGCAGTTCGTTCCTAATTGGAGTGGTTGGTGTATTCCATACTTCTAGCGATTGGATTTCACTCAAAACTCACCAAATGACTCCTCCCACCATATTATGAAGTTGCCCATGTTTTGGGGTCGATCCGAAATCAATAGGTGTTCCAAATTGGACAATTCAAGTTCAACAGCAGTTCGTTCCAAATTGGAGTGGTTGGTGTATTCCATAGTTCTGGCGATTGGATTTCACTCAAAAGTCACCAAATGACTCCTCCCACCATATTACGATGTTGCCCAAGTTTTGGGCTCGATCCGAAATCAATAGGTGTGAGAAATTGGACAATTCAAGTTCAACGGCAGTTCGTTCCTAATTGGAGTGGTTGGTGTTTTCCATACTTCTAGCGATTGGATTTCACTCAAAACTCACCAAATGACTCCTCCCACCATGTTATGATGTTGCCCAAGTTTTGGGCTCGATCCGAAAGCAATAGGTGTTCGAAATTGGACAATTCAAGTTCAACGGCAGTTCGTTCCTAATTGGAGTGGTTGGTGTTTTCCATACTTCTAGCGATTGGATTTCACTCAAAACTCACCAAATGACTCCTCCCCCCATATTATGATGTTGCCCAAGTTTTGGGCTCGATCTGAAATCAATAGGTTTTCCAAATTGGAAAATTCAAGTTCAACGGCAGTTCGTTCCTAACTGGAGTGGTTGATGTATTCCATACTTCTAGCGATTGGATTTCACTCAAAACTCACCAAATGACTCCTCCCACCATATTATGAAGTTGCCCAAGTTTTGGGCTCGATCCGAAATCAATAGGTATTCCAAATTGGACAATTCAAGTTCAACGGCAGTTCGTTCCTAATTGGAGTGGTTGGTGTATTCGATACTTCTAGCGATTGGATTTCACTCAAAACTCACCAAATGACTCCTCCCACCATATTATGAAGTTGCCCAAGTTTTGGGCTCGATCCGAAATCAATAGGTATTCCAAATTGGACAATTCAAGTTCAACGGCAGTTCGTTCCTAACTGGAGTGGTTGGTGTATTCCATATTTCGAGCGATTGGATTTCACTCAAAACTAACCAAATGACTCCTCCCACCATATTATGATGTTGCCCAAGTTTTGGGCTCGATCTGAAATCAATAGGTTTTCCAAATTGGACAATTCAAGTTCAACGGCAGTTCGTTCCTAACTGGAGTGGTTGATGTATTCCATACTTCTAGCGATTGGATTTCACTCAAAACTCACCAAATGACTCCTCCCACCATATTATCAAGTTGCCCAAGTTTTGGGCTCGATCCGAAATCAATAGGTGTGAGAAATTGGACAATTCAAGTTCAACGGCAGTTCGTTCCTAATTGGAGTGGTTGGTGTTTTCCATATTTCTAGCGATTGGATTTCACTCAAAACTAACCAAATGACTCCTCCCACAGTATTATGATGTTGCCCAAGTTTTGGGCTCGATCCGAAATCAATAGGTGTTCCAAATTGGACAATTCAATTCAACGGCAGTTCGTTCCTAATTGGAGTGGTTGGTGTATTTGATACTTCTAGCGATTGGATTTCACTCAAAATACACCAAACGACTCCTCCCACCATATTATGTTGTTGCCCAAGTTTTGGGCTCGATCCGAAATAAATAGGTCCGAGAAATTGGTCAATTCAATTTCAACGACCGTTCGTTCCTAATTGTAGTGGTTGGTGTATTCCGTACGTCTAGCGATTGGATTTCACTCAAAACTCACCAAATGACTCCTCCCACCATATTATGATGTTGCCCAAGTTTTGGGCTCGATCCGAAATCAATAGGTGTTCCAAATTGGACAATTCAAGTTCAACGGCAGTTCGTTCCTAATTGGAGTGGTAGGTGTATTCCATACTTCTAGCGATTGGATTTCACTCAAAACTCACCAAATGACTCCTCCCACCATATTATGATGTTGCCCAAGTTTTGGGCTCGATCCGAAATCAATAGGTCTAAGAAATTGGTCAATTTAATTTCAACGACAGTTCGTTCCTAATTGGAGTGGTTGGTGTATTCCATACTTCTAGCGATTGGATTTCTCTCAAAACTCACCAAATGACTCCTCCCACCATATTATGATGTTGCCCAAGTTTTGGGCTCGATCCGAAATCAATAGGTGTTCCAAATTGGACAATTCAAGTTCAACGGCAGTTCGTTCCTAATTGGAGTGGTTGGTGTATTCCATACTTCTAGCGATTGGATTTCACTCAAAACTCACCAAATGACTCCTCCCACCATATTATGATGTTGCCCAAGTTTTGGGCTCGATCCGAAATCAATAGGTTTTCCAAATTGGACAATTCAAGTTCAACGGCAGTTCGTTCCTAACTGGAGTGGTTGGTGTATTCCATACTTCTAGCGATTGGATTTCACTCAAAACTCATCAAATGACTCCTCCCACCATATTATGATGTTGCCCAAGTTTTGGGCTCGATCCGAAATCAATAGGTGTGAGAGATTGGACAATTCAAGTTCAACGGCAGTTCGTTCCTAATTGGAGTGGTTGGTGTATTCCATATTTCTGGCGATTGGATTTCACTCAAAACTAACCAAATGACTCCTCCCACCATATTATGATGTTGCCCAAGTTTTGGGATCGATCCGAAATCAATAGGTGTTCCAAATTGGACAATTCAAGTTCAACGGCAGTTCGTTCCTAATTGGAGTGGTTGGTGTATTCCATACTTCTAGCGATTGGATTTCACTCAAAACTCACCAAATGACTCCTCCCACCATATTATGATGTTGCCCAAGTTTTGGGCTCGATCCGAAATCAATAGGTGTTCCAAATTGGACAATTCAAGTTCAACGGCAGTTCGTTCCTAATTGGAGTGGTTGGTGTATTCCATACTTCTAGCGATTGGATTTCAATCAAAACTCACCAAATGACTCCTCCCACCATATTATGATGTTGCCCATGTTTTGGGCTCGATCCGAAATCAATAGGTCTAAGAAATTGGTCAATTTAATATCAACGACAGTTCGTTCCTAATTGGAGTGGTTGGTGTATTCCATACTTCTAGCGATTGGATTTCACTCAAAACTCACCAAATGACTCCTCCCACCATATTATGATGTTGCCCAAGTTTTGGGCTCGATCCGAAATCAATAGGTGTTCCAAATTGGACAATTCAAGTTCAACGGCAGTTCGTTCCTAATTGGAGTGGTTGGTGTATTCCATACTTCTAGCGATTGGATTTCACTCAAAACTCCCCAAATGACTCCTCCTACCATATTATGACGTTGCCCAAGTTTTGGGCTCGATCCGAAATCAATCGGTTTTCCAAATTGGACAATTCAAGTTCAACGGCAGTTCGTTCCTATCTGGAGTGGTTGGTGTATTCCATACTTCTAGCGATTGGATTTCACTCAAAACTCACCAAATGACTCCTCCCACCATATTATGATGTTGCCCAAGTTTTGGGCTCGATCCGAAATCAATAGGTTTTCCAAATTGGACAATTCAAGTTCAACAGCAGTTCGTTCCAAACTGGAGTGGTTGGTGTATTCCATACTTCTCGCGATTGGATTTCACTCAAAACTCACCAAATAACTCCTCCCACCATATTATGTTGTTGCCCAAGTTTTGGGCTCGATCCGAAATCAATAGGTGTTCCAAATTGGACAATTCAAGTTCAATGGCAGTTCGTTCCAAACTGGAGTGGTTGGTGTATTCCATACTTCTCGCGATTGGATTTCACTCAAAACTCACCAAATAACTCTTCCCACCATATTATGTTGTTGCCCAAGTTTTGGGCTCGATCCGAAATCAATAGGTCCGAGAAATTGGTCAATTCAATTTCAAAGACCGTTCGTTCCTAATTGTAGTGGTTGGTGTATTCCATACTTCTAGCGATTGGATTTCACTCAAAACTCACCAAATGACTCCTCCCACCATATTATGATGTTGCCCAAGTTTTGGGCTCGATCCGAAATCAATAGATGTTCCAAATTGGACAATTCAAGTTTAACGGCAGTTCGTTCCTAATTGGAGTGGTTGTTGTATTCCACACTTCTAGCGATTGGATTTCACTCAAAACTCACCAAATGACTCCTCCCACCATATTATGATGTTGCCCAAGTTTTGGGCTCGATCCGAAATCAGTACGCGTGAGAAATTGGACAATTCAATTTCAACGGTAGTTCGATCCTAATTAGAGTGGTTGGTGTATTCCATACTTCTAGCGATTGGATTTCACTCATAACTCACCAAATGACTCCTCCCACCATATTATGATGTTGCCCAAGTTTTGGGCTCGATCCGAAATCAGTAGGTGTGAGAAATTGGAAAATTCAATTTCAACGGCAGTTCGTTCCAAATTGGAGTGGTTGGTGTATTCCATACTTCTAGCGATTGGATTTCACTCATAACTCACCAAATGACTCCTCCCACCGTATTATGATGTTGCACAAGTTTGGGGTTCGATCCGAAATCAATAGGTGTGAGAAATTGGACAATTCAAGTTCAACGGCAGTTCGTTCCTAATTGGAGTGGTTGGTGTATTCCATACTTCTAGCGATTGGATTTCACTCAAAACTCACCAAATGACTCCTCCCACCATATTATGATGTTGCCCAAGTTTTGGGCTCGATCCTCAATCAATAGGTGTGAGAAATTGGACAATTCAAGTTCAACGGCAGTTCGTTCCTAATTGGAGTGGTTGGTGTATTCCATACTTCTTGGGATTGGATTTCACTCAAAACTCACCAAATGACTCCTCCCACCATATTATGATGTTGCCAAAGTTTTGGACTCGATCCGAAATCAATAGGTGTGAGAAATTGGACAATTCAAGTTCAACGGCAGTTCGTTCCTAATTGGAATGGTTGGTGTATTCCATACTTCTAGCGATTGGATTTCACTCAAAACTCACCAAATGACTCCTCCCACCATATTATGTTGTTGCCCAAGTTTGGGGCTCGATCCGAAATCAATAGGTGTGAGAAATTGGAGAATTCAAGCTCAACGGCAGTTCGTTCCTAATTGGAGTGGTTGGTGTATTCCATACTTCTAGCGATTGGATTTCACTCAAAACTCACCAAATGACTCCTCCCACCATATTATGATGTTGCCCAAGTTTTGGGCTCGATCCGAAATCAGTAGGTGTGAGAAATTGGAAAATTCAATTTCAACGGCAGTTCGTTCCAAATTGGAGTGGTTGGTGTATTCCATACTTCTAGCGATTGGATTTCACTCATAACTCACCAAATGACTCCTCCCACCGTATTATGATGTTGCACAAGTTTGGGGTTCGATCCGAAATCAATAGGTGTGAGAAATTGGACAATTCAAGTTCAACGGCAGTTCGTTCCTAATTGGAGTGGTTGATGTATTCCATACTTCTAGCGATTGGATTTCACTCAAAACTCACCAAATGACTCCTCCCACCATATTATGATGTTGCCCAAGTTTTGGGCTCGATCCGAAATCAATAGGTGTGAGAAATTGGACAATTCAAGTTCAACGGCAGTTCGTTCCTAATTGGAGTGGTTGGTGTATTCCATACTTCTTGCGATTGGATTTCACTCAAAACTCACCAAATGACTCCTACTACCATATTATGATGTTGCCCAAGTTTTGGGCTCGTTCCGAAATCAATAGGTTTTCCATATTGGACAATTCAAGTTCAACGGCAGTTCGTTCCTAATTGGAGCGGTCGGTGTATTCCATACTTCTAGTGATTGGATTTCACCCAAAACTCACCAAATGACTCCTCCCACCGTATTATGATGTTGCACAAGTTTGGGGTTCGATCCGAAATCAATAGGTGTTCCAAATTGGACAATTCAAGTTCAACGGCAGTTCGTTCCTAATTGGAGTGGTTGGTGTATCCCATACTTCTAGCGATTGGATTTCACTCAAAACTCACCAAAATGAATCCTCCCACCATATTATGATGTTGCCCAAGCTTTTGGCTCAATCCGAAATCAATAGGTGTGAGAAATTGGACAATTCAAGTTCCACGGCAGTTCGTTCCGAATTGGAGCGGTCGGTGTATTCCATACTTCTAGCGATTGGATTTCACCCAGAACTCACCAAATGACTCCTCCCACCGTATTATGATGTTGCACAAGTTTTGGGCTCGATCCGAAATCAATAGGTTTTCCAAATTGGACAATTCAAGTTCAACAGCAGTTCGTTCCAAACTGGAGTGGTTGGTGTATTCCATACTTCTCGCGATTGGATTTCACTCAAAACTCACCAAATAACTCCTCCCACCATATTATGTTGTTGCCCAAGTTTTGGGCTCGATCCGAAATCAATAGGTGTTCCAAATTGGACAATTCAAGTTCAATGGCAGTTCGTTCCAAACTGGAGTGGTTGGTGTATTCCATACTTCTCGCGATTGGATTTCACTCAAAACTCACCAAATAACTCTTCCCACCATATTATGTTGTTGCCCAAGTTTTGGGCTCGATCCGAAATCAATAGGTCCGAGAAATTGGTCAATTCTATTTCAATGACCGTTCGTTCCTAATTGTAGTGGTTGGTGTATTCCATACTTCTAGCGATTGGATTTCACTCAAAACTCACCAAATGACTCCTCCCACCATATTATGATGTTGCCCAAGTTTTGGGCTCGATCCGAAATCAATAGATGTTCCAAATTGGACAATTCAAGTTTAACGGCAGTTCGTTCCTAATTGGAGTGGTTGGTGTATTCCACACTTCTAGCGATTGGATTTCACTCAAAACTCACCAAATGACTCCTCCCACCATATTATGATGTTGCCCAAGTTTTGGGCTCGATCCGAAATCAGTACGCGTGAGAAATTGGACAATTCAATTTCAACGGCAGTTCGTTCCTAATTAGAGTGGTTGGTGTATTCCATACTTCTAGCGATTGGATTTCACTCATAACTCACCAAATGACTCCTCCCACCATATTATGATGTTGCCCAAGTTTTGGGCTCGATCCGAAATCAATGTGTGTTCCAAATTGGACAATTCAAGTTCAACGGCAGTTCGTTCCTAATTGGAGTGGTTGGTGTATTCCATACTTCTTAGGATTGGATTTCACTCAAAACTCACCAAATGACTCCTCCCACCATATTATGATGTTGCCCAAGTTTTGGACTCGATCCGAAATCAATAGGTGTGAGAAATTGGACAATTCAAGTTCAACGGCAGTTCGTTCCTAATTGGAATGGTTGGTGTATTCCATACTTCTAGCGATTGGATTTCACTCAAAACTCACCAAATGACTCCTCCCACCATATTATGATGTTGCCCAAGTTTGGGGCTCGATCCGAAATCAATAGGTGTGAGAAATTGGAGAATTCAAGTTCAACGGCAGTTCGTTCCTAATTGGAGTGGTTGGTGTATTCCATACTTCTAGCGATTGGATTTCACTCAAAACTCACCAAATGACTCCTCCCACCATATTATGATGTTGCCCAAGTTTTGGGCTCGATCCGAAATCAGTAGGTGTGAGAAATTGGAAAATTCAATTTCAACGGCAGTTCGTTCCAAATTGGAGTGGTTGGTGTATTCCATACTTCTAGCGATTGGATTTCACTCATAACTCACCAAATGACTCCTCCCACCGTATTATGATGTTGCACAAGTTTGGGGTTCGATCCGAAATCAATAGGTGTGAGAAATTGGACAATTCAAGTTCAACGGCAGTTCGTTCCTAATTGGAGTGGTTGGTGTATTCCATACTTCTAGCGATTGGATTTCACTCAAAACTCACCAAATGACTCCTCCCACCATATTATGATGTTGCCCAAGTTTTGGGCTCGATCCGAAATCAATAGGTGTGAGAAATTGGACAATTCAAGTTCAACGGCAGTTCGTTCCTAATTGGAGTGGTTGGTGTATTCCATACTTCTAGCGATTGGATTTCACTCAAAACTCACCAAATGACTCCTACTACCATATTATGATGTTGCCCAAGTTTTGGGCTCGTTCCGAAATCAATAGGTTTTCCATATTGGACAATTCAAGTTCAACGGCAGTTCGTTCCTAATTGGAGCGGTCGGTGTATTCCATACTTCTAGCGATTGGATTTCACCCAAAACTCACCAAATGACTCCTCCCACCGTATTATGATGTTGCACAAGTTTGGGGTTCGATCCGAAATCAATAGCTGTTCCAAATTGGACAATTCAAGTTCAACGGCAGTTCGTTCCTAATTGGAGTGGTTGGTGTATCCCATACTTCTAGCGATTGGATTTCACTCAAAACTCACCAAAATGAATCCTCCCACCATATTATGATGTTGCCCAAGCTTTTGGCTCAATCCGAAATCAATAGGTGTGAGAAATTGGACAATTCAAGTTCCACGGAAGTTCGTTCCGAATTGGAGCGGTCGGTGTATTCCATACTTCTAGCGATTGGATTTCACCCAGAACTCACCAAATGACTCCTCCCACCGTATTATGATGTTGCACAAGTTTGGGGTTCGATCCGAAATCAATAGGTGTGAGAAATTGGACAATTCAAGTTCAACGGCAGTTCGTTCCTAATTGGAGTGGTTGGTGTATTCCATACTTCTAGCGATTGGATTTCACTCAAAACTCACCAAATGACTCCTCCCACCATATTATGATGTTGCCCAAGTTTTGGGCTCGATCCGAAATCAATAGGTGTGAGAAATTGGACAATTCAAGTTCAACGGCAGTTCGTTCCTAATTGGAGTGGTTGGTGTATTCCATACTTCTAGCGATTGGATTTCACTCAAAACTCACCAAATGACTCCTCCTACCATATTATGATGTTGCCCAAGTTTTGGGCTCGATCCGAAATCAATAGGTTTTCCATATTGGACAATTCAAGTTCAACGGCAGTTCGTTCCTAATTGGAGCGGTCGGTGTATTCCATACTTCTAGCGATTGGATTTCACCCAAAACTCACCAAATGACTCCTCCCACCGTATTATGATGTTGCACAAGTTTGGGGTTCGATCCGAAATCAATAGGTGTCCCAAATTGGACAATTCAAGTTCAACGGCAGTTCGTTCCTAATTGGAATGGTTGGTGTATTCCATACTTCTAGCGATTGGATTTCACTCAAAACTCACCAAATGACTCCTCCCACCATATTATGATGTTGCCCAAGTTTGGGGCTCGATCCGAAATCAATAGGTGTGAGAAATTGGAGAATTCAAGTTCAACGGCAGTTCGTTCCTAATTGGAGTGGTTGGTGTATTCCATACTTCTAGCGATTTCACTCAAAACTCACCAAATGACTCCTCCCACCATATTATGATCTTGCCCAAGTTTTGGGCTCGATCCGAAATCAATAGGTGTGAGAAATTGGACAATACAGGTTCAACGGCAGTTCTTACCTAATTGGAGTGGTTGGTGTATTCCATACTTCTAGCGATTGGATTTCACTCAAAACTCACCAAATGACTCCTCCCGCCATATTATGATGTTGCCCGTGTTTTGGGCTCGATCCGAAATCAATAGGTGTGAGAAATTGGACAATTCAAGTTCAACGGCAGTTCTTTCCTAATTGGAGTGGTTGGTGTATTCCATACTTCTAGCAATTGGATTTCACTCAAAACTCGCCAAATGACTCCTCCCACCATATTATGATGTTGCCCAAGTTTTGGGCTCGATCCGAAATCAATAGGTGTTCGAAATTGGACAATTCAAGTTCAACGACAATTCGTTCCAAATTGGAGCGGTAGGTGTATTCCATACTTCTAGCGATTGGATTTCACTCAAAACTCACCAAATGACTCGTCCCACTATATTATGATGTTGCCCAAGTTTGGGGCTCGATCCGAAATCAATAGGTGTGAGAAATTGGACAATTCAAGTTCAACGGCAGTTCGTTCCTAATTGGAGTAGTTGGTGTATTCCATACTTCTAGCGATTGGTTTCACTCAAAACTCACCAAATGACTCCTCCCACCATATTATTATGTTGCCCAAGTTTGGGGCTCGATCCGAAATCAATAGGTGTGAGAAATTGGACAATTCAAGTCCAGCGGCAGTTCGTTCCTAATTGGAGTGGTTGGTGCATTACATACTTCTAGCGATTGGATTTCACTCAAAACTCACCAAATGACTCCTCCCAACATATTATGATGTTGTCCAAGTTTTGGGCTTGATCCGAAATCAACAGGCGTTCGAAATTGGACAATTCAAGTTCAACGCAGTTCGTTCCTAATTGGAGTGGTTGGTGTATTCCATACTTCTAGCGATTGGATGTCACTGAAAACTCACCAAATGACTCCTCCCACCATATTATGATGTTCTCCAAGTTTGGGGCTCGATCCGAAATCAATAGGTGTGAGAAATTGGACAATTCAAGTTCAACGGAAGTTCGTTCCGAATTGGAGCGGTCGGTGTATTCCATACTTCTAGCGATTGGATTTCACCAAGAACTCACCAAATGACTCCTCCCACCGTATTATGATGTTGCACAAGTTTGGGGTTCGATCCGAAATCAATAGGCGTGAGAAATTGGACAATTCAAGTTCAACGGCAGTTCGTTCCTAATTGGAGTGGTTGGTGTATTCCGTACTTCTAGCGATTGGATTTCTCTCAAAACTCACCAAATGACTCCTCCCACCATATTATGATGTTGCCCAGGTTTTGGGCTCGATCCGAAATCAATAGGTGTTCCAAATTGGACAATTCAAGTTCAATGGCAGTTCGTTCCTAATTGGAGTGGTTGGTGTATTCCATACTTCTGGCGATCGGATTTCACTCAAAACTCACCAAAAGGCTCCTCCCACCATATTATGATGTTCTCCAAGTTTGGGGCTCGATCCGAAATCAATAGGTGTGAGAAATTGGACAATTCAAGTTCAACGGCAGTTCGTTCCTAATTGGGGTGGTTGGTGTATTCCATACTTCTAGCGATTGGATTTCACTCAAAACTCACCAAATGACTCCTCCCACCATACTATGATGTTTCCCAAGTTTTGGGCTCGATCCGAAATCAATAGGTGTGAGAAATTGGACAATTCGAGTACAACGGCAGTTCGTTCCTAATTGGAGTGGTTGGTGTATTCCATACTTCTAGCGATTGGATTTCCCTCAAAACTCACCAAATGACTCCTCCCACCATATTATGATGATGCCCAAGTTTGGGGCTCGATCCGAAATCAATAGGTGTTCCAAATTGGACAATTCAAGTTCAACGGCAGTTCGTTCTTAATTGGAGTGGTTGGTGTATTCCGTACTTCTAGCGATTGGATTTCACTCAAAACTCACCAAATGACTCCTCCCACCATATTATGATGTTCCCAAGTTTTGGGCTCGATCCAAAATCAATAGGTGTGAGAAATTGGAAAATTCAAGTTCAACGGCAGTTCGTTCCTAATTGGAGTGGTTGGTGTATTCCATACTTCTAGCAATTGGATTTCACTCAAAACAAACCAAATGACTCCTCCCACCATATTATGATGTTTCCCAAGTTTTGGGCTCCATCCGAAATCAATAGGTGTGAGAAATTGGACAATTCAAATTCAACGGCAGTTTGTTCCTAATTGGAGTGGTTGGTGTATTCCATACTTCTAGCGATTGAATTTCACTCAAAACTCACCAAATGACTCCCCCCACCACATTATCTTGCCCAAGTTTGGGGCTCGATCCGAAATCAATAGGTGTTCCAAATTGGACAATTCAAGTTCGACGGCAGTTCGTTCCTAATTGGAGTGGTTGGTGTATTCCATACTTCTAGCGATTGGATTTCAATCAAAACTCACCAAATGACTCCTCCCACCATATTATGATGTTGCCCAAGTTTTGGGCTCGATCCGAAATCAATAGGTGTGAGAAATAGGACAATTCAAGTTCAATGGCATTTCGTTCCTAATTGTAGTGGTTGGTGTATTCCATACTTCTAGCAATTGGATTTCACTCAAAACTCACCAAATAACTCCTCCCAGCATATTATGATGTTCCCCAAGTTTTGGGCTCGATCCGAAATCAATAGGTGTTCCAAATTGGACAAGTCAAGTTCAACGGCAGTTCGTTCCTAATTCGAGTGGTTGGTGTATTCCATACTTCTAGCAATTGGATTTCACTCAAAACTCACCAAATGACTCCTCCCACCATATTATGATGTTGCCCAAGTTTGGGGCTCGATCCGAAATCAATAGGTGTGAGAAATTGGAAAATTCAAGTTCAACGGCAGTTCGTTCCTAATTGGAGTGGTTGGTGTATTCCATACTTCTAGCAATTGGATTATACTCAAAACAAACCAAATGACTACTCCCACCATATTATGACGTTGCCCAAGTTTGGGTCTCGATCCGAAATCAATAGGTGTGAGAAATTGGACAATTCAAGTTCAACGGCAGTTCGTTCCTAATTGGAGTGGTTGGTGTATTCCATACTTCTAGCGATTGAATTTCACATAAAACTCACCAAATGACTCCCCCCAACACATTATGATGTTGCCCAAGTTTGGGGCTCGATCCGAAATCAATAGGTGTTCCAAATTGGAAAATTCAAGTATAACGGCAGTTCGTTCCTAATTGGAGTGGTTGGTGTATTCCATACTTCTAGCGATTGGATTTCACTCAAAACAAACCAAACGACTCCTCCCACCATATTATGATGTTGCCCAAGTTTTGGGCTCGATCCGAAATCAATAGGTGTGAGAAATAGGACAATTCAAGTTCAATGGCATTTCGTTCCTAATAGTAGTGGTTGGTGTATTCCATACTTCTAGCAATTGGATTTCACTCAAAACTCACCAAATAACTCCTCCCAGCATATTATGATGTTGCCCAAGTTTTGGGCTCGATCCGAAATCAATAGGTGTGAGAAATTGGACAATTCAAGTTCAACGGCAGTTCGTTCCTAATTGGAGTGGTTGGTGTATTCCATACTTCTAACGATTGGATTTCACTCAAAACTCACCAAAAGACTCCTCCCACCATATTATGATGTTGCCCAAGTTTGGGGCTCGATCCGAAATCAATAGGTGTGAGAAATTGGACAATTCAAGTTCAACGGCAGTTCATTCCTAATTGGAGTGGTTTGTGTATTCCATACTTCTCGCGATTGGATTTCACTCAAAATTCACCAAATGACTCCTCCCACCATATTATGATGTTGCCCAGGCTTTGGGCTCGATCCGAAATCAATAGGTGTTCCAAATTGGACAAGTCAAGTTCAACGGCAGTTCGTTCCTAATTAGAGTGGTTGGTGTATTCCATACTTCTAGCAATTGGATTTCACTCAAAACTCACCAAATGACTCCTCCCACCATATTATGATGTTGCCCAAGTTTGGGGCTCGATCCGAAATCAATAGGTGTGAGAAATTGGAAAATTCAAGTTCAACGGCAGTTCGTTCCTAATTGGAGTGGTTGGTGTATTCCATACTTCTAGCAATTGGATTATACTCAAAACAAACCAATTGACTACTCCCACCATATTATGATGTTGCCCAAGTTTGGGTCTCGATCCGAAATCAATAGGTGTGAGAAATTGGACAATTCAAGTTCAACGGTAGTTCGTTCCTAATTGGAGTGGTTGGTGTATTCCATACTTCTAGCAATTGGATTTCACATAAAACTCACCAAATGACTCCCCCCAAAACATTATGATGTTGCCCAAGTTTGGGGCTCGATCCGAAATCAATAGGTGTGGCAAATTGGACAATTCAAGTTCAACGGCAGTTCGTTCCTAATTGGAGTGGTTGGTGTATTCCATACTTCTAACGATTGGATTTCACTCAAAACTCACCAAAAGACTCCTCCCACCATATTATGATGTTGCCCAAGTTTGGGGCTCGATCCGAAATCAATAGGTGTGAGAAATTGGACAATTCAAGTTCAACGGCAGTTCATTCCTAATTGGAGTGGTTTGTGTATTCCATACTTCTTGCAATTGGATTTCAC
The DNA here is from genome assembly GCF_965620075.1 of Prunus avium. Taxonomy (NCBI): domain Eukaryota; kingdom Viridiplantae; phylum Streptophyta; class Magnoliopsida; order Rosales; family Rosaceae; genus Prunus; species Prunus avium. The sequence continues at coordinate 20,497,006 of NC_142286.1, read as the reverse complement.
TCAAAACAAACCAAATGACTCCTCCCACCATAATATGATGTTGCCCAAGTTTGGGGCTCGATCCGAAATCAATAGGTGAGAAATTGGACAATTCAAGTTCAACGGCAGTTCGTTCCTAATTGGAGTGGTTGGTGTATTCCATACTTCTAGCGATTGAATTTCACTCAAAACTCACCAAATGACTCCCCCCACCACATTATGATGTTGCCCAAGTTTGGGGCTCGATCCGAAATCAATAGGTGTTCCAAATTGGACAATTCAAGTTCAACGGCAGTTCGTTCCTAATTGGAGTGGTTGGTGTATTCCATACTTCTAGCGATTGAATTTCACTCAAAACTCACCAAATGACTCCCCCCACCACATTATGATGTTGCCCAAGTTTGGGGCTCGATCCGAAATCAATAGGTGTTCCAAATTGGACAATTCAAGTTCAACGGCAGTTCGTTCCTAATTGGAGTGGTTGGTGTATTCCATACTTCTAGCGATTGGATTTCACTCAAAACTCACCAAATGACTACTCCCTCCATATTATGATGTTGCCCAACTTTTGGGAATAGTTGTTCCAAATTGGACAATTCAAGTTCGACGGCAGTTCGTTCCTAATTGGAGTGGTTGGTGTATTCCATACTTCTAGCGATTGGATTTCCCTCAAAACTCACCAAATGACTCCTCCCACCATATTATGATGTTGCCCAAGTTTGGGGCTCGATCCGAAATCAATAGGTGTGAGAAATTGGAAAATTCAAGTTCAACGGCAGTTCGTTCCTAATTGGAGTGGTTGGTGTATTCCATACTTCTAGCGATTGGATTTCACTCAAAAATCACCAAATGACTCCTCCCACCATATTATGATGTTGCCCAGGTTTTGGGCCCGATCCGAAATCAATAGGTGTGAGAAATAGGACAATTCAAGTTCAACGGCAGTTCGTTCCTAATTGTAGTGGTTGGTGTATTCCATTCTTCTAGCGGTTGGATTTCACTCAAAACTCACCAAATGACTCCTCCCACCATATTATGATGTTGCCCAAGTTTTGGGCTCGATCCGAAATCAATAGGTGTGAGAAATTGGGCAATTCAAGTTCAACGGCTGTTCCTTCCTAATTGGAGTGGTTGGTGTATTCCAAGCTTCTAGGGATTGGATTTCATTCAAAACTCACCAAATGACTCCTCCGACCATATTATGATGTTTCCCAAGTTTTGGGCTCGATCCGAAATCAATAGGTGTTCCAAATTGGACAATTCAAGTTCAACGGCAGTTCGTTCCTAATTGGTGTGGTTGGTGTAATCCATACTTCTAGCGGTTGGATTTCACTCAAAACTCACCAAATGACTCCTCCCACCATATTATGATGTTGCCCAAGTTTTGGGCTCGATCCGAAATCAATAGGTGTGAGAAATTGGGCAATTCAAGTTCAACGGCTGTTCCTTCCTAATTGGAGTGGTTGGTGTATTCCAAGCTTCTAGCGATTGGATTTCATTCAAAACTCACCAAATGACTCCTCCGACCATATTATGATGTTTCCCAAGTTTTGGGCTCGATCCGAAATCAATAGGTGTTCCAAATTGGACAATTCAAGTTCAACGGCAGTTCGTTCCTAATTGGAGTGTTTGGTATATTCCGTACTTCTAGCGATTGGATTTCACTCAAAACTCATCAAATGACTCCTCCCACCATATTATGATATTGCCCAAGTTTTGGGCTCGATCGGAACTCAATAGGTGTTCCAAATTGGACAATTCAAGTTCAACGGCAGTTCCTTCCTAATTGGGGTGGTTGTTGTATTCCATACTTCTAGCGATTGGATTTCACTCAAAACTCACCAAATTACTCCGCCCACCATATTATGATGTTGCCCAATTTTTGGGCTCGATCCGAAATCAATAGGTGTTCCAAATTGGACAATCCAAGTTCAACGGCAGTTCGTTCCTAATTGGTGTGGTTGGTGTAATCCATACTTCTAGCGGTTGGATTTCACTCAAAACTCACCAAATGACTCCTCCCACCATATTATGATGTTGCCCAAGTTTTGGGCTCGATCCGAAATCAATAGGTGTGAGAAATTGGGCAATTCAAGTTCAACGGCTGTTCCTTCCTAATTGGAGTGGTTGGTGTATTCCAAACTTCTAGCGATTGGATTTCATTCAAAACTCACCAAATGACTCCTCCGACCATATTATGATGTTTCCCAAGTTTTGGGCTCGATCCGAAATCAATAGGTGTTCCAAATTGGACAATTCAAGTTCAACGGCAGTTCGTTCCTAATTGGAGTGGTTGGTGTATTCCATACTTCTAGCGATTGGATTTCACTCAAAAATCACCAAATGACTCCTCCCACCATATTATGATGTTGCCCAAGTTTTGGGCTCGATCCGAAATCAATAGGTGTTCCAAAATGGACAATTCAAGTTCAACGGCAGTTCGTTCCTAATTGGTGTGGTTGGTGTAATCCATACTTCTAGCGGTTGGATTTCACTCAAAACTCACCAAATGACTCCTCCCACCATATTATGATGTTGCCCAAGTTTTGGGCTCGATCCGAAATCAATAGGTGTGAGAAATTGGGCAATTCAAGTTCAACGGCTGTTCCTTCCTAATTGGAGTGGTTGGTGTATTCCAAGCTTCTAGCGATTGGATTTCATTCAAAACTCACCAAATGACTCCTCCGACCATATTATGATGTTTCCCAAGTTTTGGGCTCGATCCGAAATCAATAGGTGTTCCAAATTGGACAATTCAAGTTCAACGGCAGTTCGTTCCTAATTGGAGTGTTTGGTATATTCCGTACTTCTAGCGATTGGATTTCACTCAAAACTCATCAAATGACTCCTCCCACCATATTATGATATTGCCCAAGTTTTGGGCTCGATCCGAACTCAATAGGTGTTCCAAATTGGACAATTCAAGTTCAACGGCAGTTCCTTCCTAATTGGGGTGGTTGTTGTATTCCATACTTCTAGCGATTGGATTTCACTCAAAACTCACCAAATTACTCCGCCCACCATATTATGATGTTGCCCAATTTTTGGGCTCGATCCGAAATCAATAGGTGTTCCAAATTGGACAATCCAAGTTCAACGGCAGTTCGTTCCTAATTGGTGTGGTTGGTGTAATCCATACTTCTAGCGGTTGGATTTCACTCAAAACTCACCAAATGACTCCTCCCACCATATTATGATGTTGCCCAAGTTTTGGGCTCGATCCGAAATCAATAGGTGTGAGAAATTGGGCAATTCAAGTTCAACGGCTGTTCCTTCCTAATTGGAGTGGTTGGTGTATTCCAAACTTCTAGCGATTGGATTTCATTCAAAACTCACCAAATGACTCCTCCGACCATATTATGATGTTGCCCAAGTTTTGGGCTCGATACGAAATCAATAGGTGTTCCAAATTGGACAATTCAAGTTCAACGGCAGTTTGTTCCTAATTGGTGTGGTTGGTGTATTCCATACTTCTAGCGGTTGGATTTCACTCAAAACTCACCAAATGACTCCTCCCACCATATTATGATGTTGCCCAAGTTTTGGGCTCGATCCGAAATCAATAGGTGTGAGAAATTGGACAATTCAAGTTCAACGGCTGTTCCTTCCTAATTGGAGTGGTTGGTGTATTCCATACTTCTAGCGATTGGATTTCACTCAAAACTCACCAAAATGACTCCACCCACCATATTATGATGTTGCCCAAGCTTTTGGCTCGGTCCGAAATGAATAGGTGTCGGAAATTGGACAATTCAAGTTCAACGGCAGTTCGTTCCTAATTGGAGTGGTTGGTGTATTCCATACTTCTAGCGATTGGATTTCACTCAAAACTCACCAAATGACTCCTCCCACCATATTATGATGTTGCCCAAGTTTTGGGCTCGATCCGAAATCAATAGGTGTGAGAAATTGGACAATTCAAGTTCAACGGCTGTTCCTTCCTAATTGGGGTGGTTGGTGTATTCCTTACTTCTAGCGATTGGATTTCACTCAAAACTCACCAAATGACTCCTCCCACCATATTATGATGTTGCCGAAGTTTTGGGCCCGATCCGAAATCAATAGGTGTGGGAAATTGGACAATTCAAGTTCCACGGCTGTTCCTTCCTAATTGGGGTGGTTGGTGTATTCCATACTTCTAGCGATTGGATTTCACTCAAAACTCACCAAATGACTCCTCCCACCATATTATGATGTTGCCCAAGTTTTGGGCTCGATCCGAAATCAATAGGTGTTCCAAATTGGACAATTCAAGTTCAACGGCAGTTCGTTCCTAATTGGAGTGGTTGGTGTATTCCATACTTCTAGCAATTGGATTTCACTCAAAACTCACCAAATGACTCCTCCCACCATATTATGATGTTGCCCAAGTTTTGGGCTCGATCCGAAATCAATAGGTGTGAGAAATTGGACAATTCAAGTTCAACGGCAGTTCGTTCCTAATTGGAGTGCTTGGTGTATCCCATACTTCTAGTGATTGGATTTCTCTCCAAACTCACCAAATGACTCCTCCCACCATGTTATGATGTTGCCCAAGTTTTGGGCTCGATCCGAAATCAATAGGTGTTCCAAATTGGACAATTCAAGTTCAACGGCAGTTCGTTCCCAATTGGAGTGGTTGGTGTATTCCATACTTCTAACGATTGGATTTCACTCAAAACTCACCACATGACTCCTCCGACCATATTATGATGTTGCCCAAGTTTTGGGCTCGATCCGAAATCAATAGGTGTGAGAAATTGGACAATTCAAGTTCAACGGCAGTTCGTTCCTAATTGGTGTGGTTGGTGTATTCCATACTTCTAGCAATTGGATTTCACTCAAAACAAACCAAATGACTCCTCCCACCATATTATGATGTTGCCCAAGCTTTGGGCTCGATCCGAAATCAATAGGTGTTCCACATTGGACAATTCAAGTTCAACGGCAGTTCGTTCCTAATTGGAGTGGTTGGTGTATTCCACACTTCTAGCGATTGGATTTCACTCAAAAATCACCCAATGACTCGTCCCACCATATTATGATGTTGCCCAAGTTTTGGGCTCGATCCGAAATCAATAGGTGTTCCAAATTGGACAATTCAAGTTCAACGGCAGTTCCTTCCAAATTGGGGTGGTTGGTGTATTCCATACTTCTAGCGATTGGGTTTCACTCAAAACTCACCAAATGACTCCTCCCACCATATTATGATGTTGCCCAAGCTTTGGGCTCGATCCGAAATCAATAGGTGTTCCAAATTGGACAATTCAAGTTCAACGGCAGTTCGTTCCTAATTGGTGTGGTTGGTGTATTCCATACTTCTAGCGATTGGATTTCACTCAAAACTCACCAAATGACTCCTCCCACCATATTATGATGTTGCCCAAGTTTTGGGCTTGATCCGAAATCAATAGGTGTGAGAAATTGGACAATTCAAGTTCAACGGCTGTTCCTTCCTAATTGGAGTGGTTGGTGTATTCCATACTTCTAGCGATTGGATTTCACTCAAAACTCACCAAAATGACTCCTCCCACCATATTATGATGTTGCCCAAGTTTTGGGCTCGATCCGAAATCAATAGGTGTTCCAAATTGGACAATTCAAGTTCAACGGCAGTTCGTTCCTAATTGGAGTGGTTGGTGTATTCCATACTTCTAGCGATTGGATTTCACTCAAACTCACCAAATGACTCCTCCCACCATATTATGATGTTGCCCAAGCTTTTGGCTCGATCCGAAATCAATAGGTATGAGAAATTGGACAATTCAAGTTCAACGGCAGTTCGTTCCTAATTGGAGTGGTTGTTGTATTCCATACTTCTAGCGATTGGATTTCACTCAAAACTAACCAAATGACTCCTCCCACTACATTATGAACAGCCCAAGTTTTGGGCTCGATCCGAAATCAATAGGTGTTCCAAATTGGACAATTCAAGTTCAACAGCAGTTCGTTCCTAATTGGTGTGGTTGGTGTAATCCATACTTCTAGCGGTTGGATTTCACTCAAAACTCACCAAATGACTCCTCCCACCATATTATGATGTTGCCCAAGTTTTGGGCTCGATCCGAAATCAATAGGTGTGAGAAATTGGGCAATTCAAGTTCAACGGCTGTTCCTTCCTAATTGGAGTGGTTGGTGTATTCCAAGCTTCTAGCGATTGGATTTCATTCAAAACTCACCAAATGACTCCTCCGACCATATTATGATGTTTCCCAAGTTTTGGGCTCGATCCGAAATCAATAGGTGTTCCAAATTGGACAATTCAAGTTCAACGGCAGTTCGTTCCTAATTGGAGTGTTTGGTATATTCCGTACTTCTAGCGATTGGATTTCACTCAAAACTCATCAAATGACTCCTCCCACCATATTATGATATTGCCCAAGTTTTGGGCTCGATCCGAACTCAATAGGTGTGAGAAATTGGACTATTCAAGTTCAACGGCAGTTCGTTCCTAATTGTGGTGGTTGGTGTATTCCATACTTTTAGCGATTGGATTTCACTCGAAAATCACCAAATGACTCCTCCCACCATATTATGATGTTACCCAAGTTTGGGGTTCGATCCGAAATCAATAGGTGCGGGAAATTGGACAATTCAAGTTCAACGGCAGTTCGTTCCTAATTGGAGTGGTTGGTGTATTCCATACTTCTAGCGATTGGATTTCGCACAAAACTCACCAAATGACTCCTCCCACCATATTATGATGTTGCCCAAGTTTGGGGTTCGATCCGAAATCAATAGGTGTTCCAAATTGGACAATTCAAGTTCAACGGCAGTTCGTTCCTAATTGTAGTGGTTGGTGTATTCCATACTTCTAGCGATTGGATTTCACTCAAAACTCACCAAATGACTCCTCCCACCATAATATGATGTTGCCCAAGTTTGGGGTTCGATCCGAAATCAATAGGTTCGGGAAATTGGACAATTCAAGTTCAACGGCAGTTCGTTCCTAATTGGAGTGGTTGGTGTATTCCATACTTCTAGCGATTGGATTTCAGTTAAAACTCACAAAATGACAACTCCCACCATATTATGATGTTGCCCAAGTTTGGGGTTCGATCCGAAATCAATAGGTGCGGAAAATTGGACAATTCAAGTTCAACGGCAGTTCGTTCCTAATTGGAGTAGTTGGTGTATTCCATACTTCTAGCGATTGGATTGCATTCAAAACTCACCAAATGACTCCTCCCACCATATTATGATCTTGCCCAAGTTATGGGCTTGATCCTAAATCTATAGGTGTGAGAAATTGGACAATTCAAGTTCAACGGCAGTTCGTTCCTAATTGGAGTGGTTGGTGTATTCCATACTTCTAGCAATTGGATTTCACTCAAAACTCACCAAATGACTCCTCCCACCATATTATGGTGTTGCCCAAGTTTTGGGCTCGATCCGAAATCAATAGGTGTGAGAAATTGGACAATTCAAGTTCAACGGCATTTCGTTCCTAACTGGAGTGGTTGGTGTATTCCATACATCTAGCGATTGGATTTCACTCAAAACTCACCAAACGACTCCTCCCATCATATTATGATGTTGCCCAAGTTTTGGGCTCGATCCGAAATCAATAGGTGTGAGAAATTGGTCAATTCAATTTCAACGAAAGTTCGTTCCTAATTGGAGTTGTTGGTGTATTCCATACTTCTAGCGATTGGATTTCACTCAAAACTCACCAAATGACTCCTCCCACCATATTATGATGTTGCCCAAGTTTTGGGCTCGATCCGAAATCAATAGGTGTTCCAAATTGGACAATTCAGGTTCAACGGCAGTTCGTTCCTAATTGGAGTGGTTGGTGTATTCCATACTTCTAGTGATTGGATTTCTCTGCAAACTCACCAAATGACTCCTCCCACCATGTTATGATGTTGCCCAAGTTTTGGGCTCGATTCGAAATCAATAGGTGTTCCAAATTGGACAATTCAAGTTCAACGGCAGTTCGTTCGTAATTGGAGTGGTTGGTGTATTCCATACTTCTAGTGATTGGATTTCTCTCCAAACTCACCAAATGACTCCTCCCACCATATTATGATGTTGCCGAAGTTTTGGGCTCGATCCGAAATCAATAGGTGTGAGAAATTGGACAATTCAAGTTCAACGGCAGTTCGTTCCTAATTGGAGTGGTTGGTGTATTACATACTTCTAGCGATTGGATTTCACTCAAAACTCACCAAATGACTCCTCCCACCATATTATGATGTTGCCCAAGTTTTGGGCTCGATCCGAATTCAATAGGTGTGAGAAATTGGTCAATTCAAGGTCCACGGCAGTTCGTTCCTAATTGGAGTGGTTGGTGTATTCCATACTTCTAGCGATTGGATTTCCCTCAAAACTCCCCAAATGACTCCTCCCACCATATTATGATGTTGCCCAAGTTTTGGGCTCGATCCAAAATCAATAGGTGTTCCAAATTGGACAATTCAAGTTCAACGGCAGTTCGTTCGTAATTGGAGTGGTTGGTGTATTCCATACTTCTAGTGATTGGATTTCACTCAAAACACACCAAATGACTCCTCCCACCATATTATGGTGTTGCCCAAGTTTTGGGCTCGATCCGAAATCAATAGGTGTGAGAAATTGGACAATTCAAGTTCAACGGCAGTTCGTTCCTAATTGGAGTAGTTGGTGTATTCCATACTTCTAGCGATTGGATTGCATTCAAAACTCACCAAATGACTCCTCCCACCATATTATGATCTTGCCCAAGTTATGGGCTTGATCCTAAATCTATAGGTGTGAGAAATTGGACAATTCAAGTTCAACGGCAGTTCGTTCCTAATTGGAGTGGTTGGTGTATTCCATACTTCTAGCAATTGGATTTCACTCAAAACTCACCAAATGACTCCTCCCACCATATTATGGTGTTGCCCAAGTTTTGGGCTCGATCCGAAATCAATAGGTGTGAGAAATTGGACAATTCAAGTTCAACGGCAGTTCGTTTCTAATTGGAGTGGTTGGTGTATTACATACTTCTAGCGATTGGATTTCACTCAAAACTCACCAAATGACTCCTCCCACCATATTATGATGTTGCCCAAGTTTTGGGCTCGATCCGAATTCAATAGGTGTGAGAAATTGGTCAATTCAAGGTCCACGGCAGTTCGTTCCTAATTGGAGTGGTTGGTGTATTCCATACTTCTAGCGATTGGATTTCCCTCAAAACTCCCCAAATGACTACTCCCACCATATTATGATGTTGCCCAAGTTTTGGGCTCGATCCAAAATCAATAGGTGTTCCAAATTGGACAATTCAAGTTCAACGGCAGTTCGTTCGTAATTGGAGTGGTTGGTGTATTCGATACTTCTAGTGATTGGATTTCACTCAAAACACACCAAATGACTCCTCCCACCATATTATGGTGTTGCCCAAGTTTTGGGCTCGATCCGAAATCAATAGGTCTTCCAAATTGGACAATTCAAGTTCAACGGCAGTTCGTTCCTAATTGGAGTGGTTGGTGTATTCCGTACTTCTGGAGATTGGATTTCACTCAAAACTCACCAAATGACTCCTCACACCATATTATGATGTTGCCCAAGTTTGGGGCTCGATCCGAAATCAATAGGTGTGAGAAATGGGACAATTCAAGTTCAACGGCAGTTCGTTCCTAATTGGAGTGGTTGGTGTATTCCATACTTCTAACGATTGGATTTTACTCAAAACTCCCCAAATGACTCCTCCCACCATATTATGATGTTGCCCAAGTTTTGGGCTCGATCCGAAATCAATACGTGTTCCAAATTGGACAATTCAAGTTCAACGACAGTTCATTCCTAATTGGAGTGGTTGGTCTATTCCGAACTTCTAGCGATTGGATTTCCCTCAAAACTCACCAAATGACTCCTCCCACCATATTATGATGTTGCCCAAGTTTTGGGCTCGATCCGAAATCAATACGTGTTCCAAATTGGACAATTCAAGTTCAACGGCAGTTCGTTCCTAATTGGAATGGTTGGTGTATTCCATACTTCTAGCGATTGGATTTCACTCAAAACTCACCAAATCACTCCTCCCACCATATTATGATGTTGCCCAAGTTTTGGGCTCGATCCGAAATCAATAGGTCTTCCAAATTGGACAATTCAATTTCAACGGCAGTTCGTTCCTAATTGGAATGGTTGGTGTATTCCACACTTCTAGCGATTGGATTTCACTCAAAACTCACCAAATGACTCCTCCCACCATATTATGATGTTGCCCAAGTTTTGGGCTCGATCCGAAATCAATAGGTGTGAGAAATTGGTCAATTCAATTTCAACGACAGTTCTTTCCTAATTGGAGTGGTTGGTGTATTCCATACTTCTAGCAATTGGATTTCACTCAAAACTCACCAAATGACTCCTCCCACCATATTATGTTGTTGCCCAAGTTTGGGGCTTGATCCGAAATCAATAGGTGTGAGAAATTGGTCAATTCAATTTCAACGACAGTTCTTTCCTAATTGGAGTGGTTGGTGTATTCCATACTTCTAGCAATTGGATTTCACTCAAAACTCACCAAATGACTCCTCCCACCATATTATGTTGTTGCCCAAGTTTGGGGCTCAATCCGAAATCAATAGGTGTGAGAAATTGGACAATTCAAGTTCAACGACAGTTCGTTCCAAATTATATTGGTTGGGGTATTCCATACTTCTAGCAATTGGATTTCACTCAAAACTCACCAAATGACTCCTCCCACCATATTATGATGTTGCCCAAGTTCGGGGCTCGATCCGAAATCAATTGGTGTGAGAAATTGGACAGTTCAAGTTCAACGGCAGTTCGTTCCAAATTATAGTGGTTGGGGTATTCCATACTTCTAGCAATTGGATTTCACTCAAAACTCACCAAATGACTCCTCCCACCATATTATGATGTTGCCCAAGTTTGGGGCTTGATCCGAAATCAGTAGGTGTGAGAAATTGGACAATTCAAGTTCAACGGCATTTCATTCTTAATTGGAGTGGTTGGTGTATTCCATACTTCTAGCGATTGGATTTTACTCAAAACTCACCAAATGACTCCTCCCACCATATTATGATGTTGCCCAAGTTTTGGAATCGATCCGAATTCAATAGGTCTTCCAAATTGGACAATTCAAGTTCAACGGCAGTTCGTTCCTAATTGGAGTGGTTGGTGTATTCCATACTTCTAGCGATTGGATTTCACTCAAAACTCAACAAATGACTCCTCCCACTATATTATGATGTTGCCCAAGTTTGGGGCTCGATCCGAAATCAGTAGGTGTGAGAAATTGGACAATTCAAGTTCAACGGCAGTTCGTTCCTAATTGGAGTGGTTGGTGTATTCCATACTTCTAGCGATTGGATTTTACTCAAAACTCACCAAATGACTCCTCCCACCATATAATGACGTTGCCCAAGTTTTGGGCTCGATCCGAAATCAATTGGTGTTCCAAATTGGACAATTCAAGTTCAACGGCAGTTCGTTCCTAATTGGAGTGGTTGGTGTATTCCATACTTCTAGCGATTGGATTTCACTCAAAACTCACCAAATGACTCCTCCCACCATATTATGATGTTGCCCAAGTTTGGGGCTCGATCCGAAATCAATAGGTGTGAGATATTGGACAATTCAAGTTCAACGGCAGTTCGTTCCTAATTGGAATGGTTGGTGTATTCCATACTTCTAGCGATTGGATTTCACTCAAAACTCACCAAATGACTCCTCCCACCATATTATGATGTTGCCCAAGTTTTGGAATCGATCCGAAATCAATAGGTCTTCCAAATTGGACAATTCAAGTTCAACGGCAGTTCGTTCCTAATTGGAGTGGTTGGTGTATTCCATACTTCTAGCGATTGGATTTCACTCAAAACTCAACAAATGACTCCTCCCACTATATTATGATGTTGCCCAAGTTTTGGGCTCGATCAGAAATCAATACGTGTGAGGAATTGGATAATTCAATTTCAACGGCAGTTCGTTCCTAATTGGAGTGCTTGGTTTATTCCATACTTCTAGCGATTGGATTTCCCTCAAAACTCACCAAATGACTCCGCCCACCATATTATGATGTTGCCCAAGTTTTGGGCTCGATCCGAATTCGATAGGTGTGAGAAATTGGTCAATTCAATTTCAACGACAGTTCTTTCCTAACTGGGGTGGTTGGTGTATTCCGTACTTCTAGCGATTGGATTTCACTCAAAACTCACCAAATGACTCCTCCCACCATATTATGATGTTGCCCAAGTTTGGGGCTCGATCCGAAATCAATAGGTGTGAGAAATTGGACAATTCAAGTTCAACGGCAGTTCGTTCCTAACTGGAGTGGTTTGTGTATTCCATACTTCTAGCGATTGGATTTCACTCAAAACTCACCAAATGACTCCTCCCACCATATTATGATGTTGCCCAGGTTTTGGGCTCGATCCGAATTCAATAAGTGTGAGAAATTGGTGAATTCAATTTCAACGGCAGTTCTTTCCTAATTGGATTGTTGGTGTATTCCATACTTCTAGCGTTTGGATTTCACTCAAAACTCACCAAATGACTCCTCCCACCATATGATGATTTTGCCCAAGTTTTGGGGTCGATCCGAATTCAACAGGTGTGAGAAATTGGTCAATTCAATTTCAACGACAGTTCTTTCCTAATTGGGGTGGTTGGTGTATTCCATACTTCTACCGATTGGATTTCACTCAAAACTCACCAAATGACTCCTCCCACCATATTATGATGTTGCCCAAGTTTGGGCTCGATCCGAAATCAATAGGTGTGAGAAATTGGACAATTCAAGTTCAACGGCAGTTCGTTCCTAATTGGAGTGGTTGGTGTATTCCATACTTCTTGGGATTGGATTTCACTCAAAACTCACCAAATGACTCCTCCCACCATATTATGACGTTGCCCAAGTTTTGGGCTCGATCCGAAATGAATAGGTGCAAGAAATTGGACAATTCAAGTTCAACGGCAGTTCGTTCCTAATTGGAGTGGTTGGTGTATTCCATACTTCTAGCGATTGGATTTCACTCAAAACTCACCAAATGACTCATCCCACCATATTATGATGTTGCCCAAGTTCGTGGCTCGATCCGAAATCAATAGGTCTTCCAAATTGGACAATTCAAGTTCAACGGCAGTTCGTTCCTAATTGGAGTGGTTGGTGTATTCCATACTTCTAGCGATTGGATTTTACTCAAAACTCACCAAATGACTCCTCCCACCATATAATGACGTTGCCCCAGTATTGGGCTCGATCCGAAATCAATAGGTGTTCCAAATTGGACAATTCAAGTTCAACGGCAGTTCGTTCCTAATTGGAGTGGTTGGTGTATTCCATATTTCTAGCGATTGGATTTCACTCAAAACTCACCAAATGACTCCTCCCACCATATTATGATGTTGCCCAAGTTTTGGGCTCGATCCGAAATCAATAGGTTTTCCAAATTTCACAATTCAAGTTCAACGACAGTTCGTTCCTAATTGGAGTGGTTGGTGTATTCCATACTTCTAGCGATTGGATTTCACTCAAAACTCACCAAATGACTCCTCCCACCATATTATGATGTTGCCCATGTTTTGGGCTCGATCCGAAATCAATAGGTCTGAGAGATTGGTCAATTTAATTTCAACGACAATTCGTTCCTAATTGGAGTGGTTGGTGTATTTCATACTTCTAGTGATTGGATTTCACTCAAAACTCACCAAATGACGCCTCCCACCATGTTATGTTGTTGCCCAAGTTTTGGGCTCGATCCGAAATCAATAGGTCCGAGAAATTGGTCAATTCAATTTCGACGACCGTTCATTCCTAATTGTAGTGGTTGGTGTATTCCGTACGTCTACCGATTGGATTTCACTCAAAACTCACCAAATGACTCCTCCCACCATATTATGATGTTGCCCAAGTTTTGGGCTCGATCCGAAATCAATAGGTGTTCCAAATTGGACAATTCAAGTTCAACGGCCGTTCGTTCCTAATTGGAGTGGTTGGTGTATTCCATACTTCTAGCGATTTGATTTCACTCAAAACTCACCAAATGACTCCTCCCACCATATTATGATGTTGCCCAAGTTTGGGGCTCGATCCGAAATCAATAGGTGTGAGAAATTGGGCAATTCAAGTTCAACGGCAGTTCGTTCCTAATTGGAGTGGTTGGTGTATTCCATACTTCTAGCGATTGGATTTCACTCAAAACTAACCAAATGACTCCTGCCACCATATTATGATGTTGCCCAAGTTTTGGGCTCGATCCGAAATCAATATGTGTTCCAAATTGGACAATTCAAGTTCAACGGCAGTGCGTTCCTAACTGGAGTGGTTGGTGTATTCCATACTTCTAGCGATTGGATTTCACTCAAAACTCACCAAATGACTCCTCCCACCATATTATGTTGTTGCCCAAGTTTTGGCCTCGATCCGAAATCAATAGGTCCGAGAAATTGGTCAATTCAATTTCAACGACCGTTCGTTCCTAATTTTAGTGGTTGGTGTATTCCATACGTCTAGCGATTGGATTTCACTCAAAACTCACCAAATGACTCCTCCCACCATATTATGATGTTGCCCAAGTTTTGGGCTCGATCCGAAATCCATAGGTGTTCCAAATTGGACAATTCAAGTTCAACGGCAGTTCGTTCCTAACTGGAGTGGTTGGTGTATTCCATACTTCTAGCGATTGGATTTCACTCAAAACTCACCAATGACTCCTCCCACCATATTATGATGTTGCCCAAGTTTTGGGCTCGATCCGAAATCTATAGGTGTGAGAAATTGGACAATTCAAGTTCAACGGCAGTTCGTTCCTAATAGGGGTGGTTGGTGTATTCCATACTTCTAGCGCTTTGATTTCACTCAAAACTCACCAAATGACTCCTCCCACCATATTATGATGTTGCCCAAGTTTGGGGCTCGATCCGAAATCAATAGGTGTGAGAAATTGGGCAATTCAAGTTCAACGGCAGTTCGTTCCTAATTGGAGTGGTTGGTATATTCCATACTTCTAGCGATTGGATTTCACTCAAAACTAACCAAATGACTCCTGCCACCATATTATGATGTTGCCCAAGTTTTGGGCTCGATCCGAAATCAATAGGTGTTCCAAATTGGACAATTCAAGTTCAACGGCAGTTCGTTCCAAACTGGAGTGGTTGGTGTATTCCATACTTCTCGCGATTGGATTTCACTCAAAACTCGCCAAATAACTCCTCCCACCATATTATGTTGTTGCCCAAGTTTTGGGCTCGATCCGAAATCAATAGGTTTAAGAAATTGGTCAATTTAATTTCAACGACAGTTCGTTCCTAATTGGAGTGGTTGGTGTATTCCATACTTCTAGCGATTGGATTTCACTCAAAACTCACCAAATGACTCCTCCCACCATATTATGATGTTGCCCATGTTTTGGGCTCGATCCGAAATCAATAGGTCTTAGAAATTGGTCATTTTAATTTCAACGACAGTTCGTTCCTAATTGGAGTGGTTGGTGTATTCCATACTTCTAGCGATTGGATTTCACTCAAAACTCACCAAATGACTCCTCCCACCATCTTATGATGTTGCCCAAGTTTTGGGCTCGATCCGAAATCAATAGGTCCGAGAAATTGGACAATTCAAGTTGAACGGCAGTTCGTTCCTAATTGGAGTGGTTGGTGTATTCCATACTTCTAGCGATTGGATTTCACTCAAAACTCACCAAATGACTCCTCCCACCATATTATGATGTTGCCCAAGTTTTGGGCTCGATCCGAAATCAATAGGTTTTCCAAATTTCACAATTCAAGTTCAACGGCAGTTCGTTCCCAACTGGAGTGATTGGTGTATTCCATACGTCTAGCGATTGGATTTCACTCAAAACTCACCAAATGACTCCTCCCACCATATTATGATGTTGCCCAAGTTTTGGGCTCGATCCGAAATCAATAGGTGTGAGAAATTGGACAATTCAAGTTCAACGGCAGCTCGTTCCTAATTGGAGTGGTTGGTGTATTCCATATTTCTGGCGATTGGATTTCACTCAAAACTAACCAAATGACTACTCCCACCATATCATGATGTTGCCCAAGTTTTGGGCTCGATCCGAAATCAATAGGTGTTCCAAATTGGACAATTCAAGTTCAACGGCAGTTCGTTCCTAATTGGAGTGGTTGGTGTATTCGATACTTCTAGCGATTGGATTTCACCCAAAACTCACCAAATGACTCCTCCCACCATATTATGATGTTGCCCTAGTTTTGGGCTCGATCCGAAATCAATAGGTGTTCCAAATTGGACAATTCAAGTTCAACGGCCGTTCGTTCCTAATTGGAGTGGTTGGTGTATTCCATACTTCTAGCGATTTGATTTCACTCAAAACTCACCAAATGACTCCTCCCACCATATTATGATGTTGCCCAAGTTTGGGGCTCGATCCGAAATCAATAGGTGTGAGAAATTGGGCAATTCAAGTTCAACGGCAATTCGTTCCTAATTGGAGTGGTTGGTGTATTCCATACTTCTAGCGATTGGATTTCACTCAAAACTAACCAAATGACTCCTGCCACCATATTATGATGTTGCCCAAGTTTTGGTCTCGATCCGAAATCAATAGGTGTTCCAAATTGGACAATTCAAGTTGAACGACAGTTCGTTCCTAATTGGAGTGGTTGGTGTATTCCATACTTCTAGCGATTGGATTTCACTCAAACCTCACCAAATGAATCCTCCCACCATATTATGATGTTGCCCAAGTTTTAGGCTCGATCCGAAATCAATAGGTATGAGAAATTGGACAATTCAAGTTCAACGGCAGTTCGTTCCTAATTCGAGTGGTTGGTGTATTCCATACTTCTAGCCATTGGATTTCACTCAAAACTCACCAATTGACTCCTCCCACCATATTATGATGTTTCCCAAGTTTTGGGCTAGATCCGAAATCAATCGGTGTTCCAAATTGGACAATTCAAGTTCAACGGCAGTTCGTTCCTAATTGGAGTGGTTGGTGTATTCCATACTTCTAGGGATTGGATGGCACTCAAAACTCATCAAATGACTCCTCCCACCATATTATGATTTTGCCCAAGTTTTGGCCTCGATCCGAAATCAATAGGTGTTCCAAATTGGACAATTCAAGTTCAACGGCAGTTCGTTCCTAATTGGAGTGGTTGGTGTATTCCATACTTCTAGCGATTGGATTTCACTCAAAACTCACCAAATGACTCCTCCCACCATATTATGATGTTGCCCAAGTTTGGGGCTCGATCCGAAATCAATAGGTGTGAGAAATTGGACAATTCAAGTTCAACGGCAGTTCGTTCCTAATTGGAGTGGTTGGTGTATTCCATACTTCTAGCGATTGGATTTCACTCAAAACTCACCAAATGACTCCTCCCACCATATTATGATGTTGCCCAAGTTTTGGGCTCGATACGAAATCAATAGGTGTGAGAAATTGGTCAATTCAATTTCAACGAAAGTTCGTTCCTAATTGGAGTGGTTGGTGTATTCCATACTTCTTGGGATTGGATTTCACTCAAAACTCACCAAATGACTCCTCCCACCATACTATGATGTTGCCCAAGTTTTGGGCTCGATCCGAAATCATTAGGTGTGAGAAATTGGACAATTCAAGTTCAACGGCAGTTCGTTCCTAATTGGAGTGGTTGGGGTATTACATACTTCTAGCATTTGGATTTCACTCAAAACTCCCCAAACGACTCCTCCCACCATATTATGATGTTGCCCAAGTTTGGGGCTCGATCCGAAATCAATAGGTGTGAGAAATTGGACAATTCAAGTTCAACGGCAGTTCGTTCCTAATTGGAGTGGTTGGTGTATTCCATACTTCTAGCGATTGGATTTCACTCCAAAACTCACCAAATGACTCATCCCACCATATTATGATGTTGCCCAAGTTTTGGGCTCGATCCGAAATCAATAGGTGTGAGAAATTGGACAATTCATGTTCAACGGCAGTTCGTTCCTAATTGGAGTGGTTGGTGTATTCCATACTTCTAACGATTGGATTTTACTCAAAACTCACCAAATGACTCCTCCCACCATATTATGTTGTTGCCCAAGTTTTGGGCTCAATCCGAAATAAATACGTGTTCTAAATTGGACAATTCAAGTTCAACGGCACTTCATTCCTAATTGGAGTGGTTGGTGTATTCCGTACTTCTAGCGATTGGATTTCCCTCAAAACTCACCAAATGACTCCTCCCACAATATTATGATGTTGCCCAAGTTTTGGGCTCGATCCGAAATAAATACGTGTTCCAAATTGGAGAATTCAAGTTCAACGGCAGTTCGTTCCTAATTCGAATGGTTAGTGTATTCCATACTTCTAGCGATTGGATTTCACTCAAAACTCACCAAATGACTCCTCCCGCCATATAATGATGTTGCCCAAGTTTTGGGCACGATCCGAAATCAATAGGTCTTCCAAATTGGACAATTCAAGTTCAACGGTAGTTCGTTCCTAATTGGAATGGTTGGTGTATTCCATACTTCTAGCGATTGGATTTCACTCAAAACTCACCAAATGACTCCTCCCACCATATTATGATGTTGCCCAGTTTTGGGCTCGATCCGAAATAAGTACGTGTGAGAAATTGGATAATTCAATTTCAACGGCAGTTCGTTCCTAATTGGTGTGGTTGGTGTATTCCATACTTCTAGCGATTGGATTTCACTCAAAACTCAACAAATGACTCCTCCCACCATATTATGATGTTGCGCAAGTTTTGGGCTCGATCAGAAATCAATACGTGTGAGAAATTGGATAATTCAATTTCAACGGCAGTTCGTTCCTAATTGGAGTGGTTGGTGTATTCCATACTTCTAGCGATTGGATTTCACTCAAAACTCACCAAATGACTCCTCCCACCATCTTATGATGTTGCCCAAGTTTTGGGCTCGATCCGAAATCAATAGGTGTAAGAAATTGGACAATTCAAGTTCAACGGCAGTTCGTTCCTAATTGGAGTGGTTGGGGTATTACATACTTCTAGCATTTGGATTTCACACAAAACTCCCCAAATGACTCCTCCCACCATATTATGATGTTGCCCAAGTTTGGGGCTCGATCCGAAATCAATAGGTGTGAGAAATTGGACAATTCAAGTTCAACGGCAGTTCGTTCCAAATTGGAGTGGTTGGTGTATTCCATACTTCTAACGATTGGATTTTACTCAAAACTCACCAAATGACTCCTCCCACCATATTATGATGTTGCCCAAGTTTTGGGCTCGATCCGAAATAAATACGTGTTCTAAATTGGACAATTCAAGTTCAACGGCACTTCATTCCTAATTGGAGTGGTTGGTGCATTCCGTACTTCTAGCGATTGGATTTCACTCAAAACTCACCAAATGACTCCTCCCACCATATTATAATGTTGCCCAAGTTTTGGAATCGATCCGAAATCAATAGGTCTTCCAAATTGGACAATTCAAGTTCAACGGCAGTTCGTTCCTAATTGGAGAGGTTGGTGTATTCCATACTTCTAGCGATTGGATTTCACTCAAAACTCACCAAATGACTCCTCCCACCATATTATGATGTTGCCCAAGTTTTGGGCTCGATCCGAAATCAATAGGTGTGAGAAATTGGACAATTCAAGTTCAACGGCAGTTCGTTCCGAACTGGAGTGGTTGGTGTATGCCATACTTCTAGCGATTGGATTTCACTCAAAATTCACCAAATGACTCCTCCCACCATATTATGATGTTGCCCAAGTTTTGGGCTCGATCCGAAATCAATACGTGTTCCAAATTGGACAATTCAATTTCAACGGCAGTTCGTTCCTAATTGGAGTGGTTGGTGTATTCCATACTTCTAGCGATTGGATTTCACTCAAAACTCACCAAATGACTACTCCCACCATATTATGATGTTGCCCAAGTTTTGGGCTCGATCCGAAATCAATTTAGTGTGAGAAATTGGACAATTCAAGTTCAACGGAAGTTCGTTCCGAATTGGAGTGGTTGGGGTATTCCATACTTCTAGCAATTGGATTTCACTCAAAACTCACCAAATGACTCCTCCCACCATATTATAATGTTGCCCAAGTTTTGGGCTTGATCCGAATTCAACAGGTGTGAGAAATTGGACAATTCAAGTTCAACGGCAGTTCGTTCCTAACTGGAGCGGTTCGGGTATTCCATACTTCTAGCGATTGGATTTCACTCAAAACTCACCAAATGACTCCTCCCACCATATTATGATTTTGCCCAAGTTTTGGGCTCGATCCGAATTCAACAGGTGTGAGAAATTTGTCAATTCAATTTCAACGACAGTTCTTTCCTAATTGGAGTGATTGGTGTATTCCACACTTCTACCGATTGGATTTCACTCAAAACTCACCAAATGACTCCTCCCACCATATTATGATGTTGCCCAAGTTTTGGGCTCGATCCGAAATCAATAGGTCTTCCAAATTGGACAATTCAAGTTCAACGGCAGTTCGTTCCTAATTTGAGTGGTTGGTGTATTCCATACTTCTAGCGATTGGATTTTACTAAAAACTCCCCAAATGACTCCTCCCACCATATTATGATGTTGCCCAAGTTTTGGGCTCGATCCGAAATCAATGGGGGTTCCAAATTGGACAATTCAAGTTCAACGGCAGTTCGTTCCTAATTGGAGTGGTTGGTGTATTCCATACTTCTAGCGATTGGATTTCACTCAAAACTCAACAAATGACTCCCACCACCATATTATGATGTTGCCCAAGTTTTGGGCTCGATCAGAAATCAATACGTGTGAGAAATTGGATAATTCAATTTCAACGGCAGTTCGTTCCTAATTGGAGTGGTTGGTGTATTCCATACTTCTAGCGATTGGATTTCCCTCAAAACTCACCGAATGACTCCTCCCACCATATTATGATGTTGCCCAAGTTTTGGGCTCGATCCGAAATCAATAGGTCTTCCAAATTGGACAATTCAATTTCAACGGCAGTTCGTTCCTAATTGGAGTGGTTGGTGTATTCCATACTTCTAGCGATTGGATTTCCCTCAAAACTCACCAAATGACTCCTCCCACCATATTATGATGTTGCCCAAGTTTTGGGCTCGATCCGAATTCGATAGGTGTGAGAAATTGGTCAATTCAATTTCAACGACAGTTCTTTCCAAATTGGAGTGGTTGGTGTATTCCATACTTCTAGCGATTGGATTTCACTCAAAACTCACCAAATGACTCCTCCCACCATATTATGATGTTGCCCAAGTTTTGGGCTCGATCCGAATTCAAAAGGTGTGAGAAATTGGTCAATTCAATTTCAACGACAGTTCTTTCCTAATTGGAGTGGTTGGTGTATTCCGTACTTCTAGCGATTGGATTTCACCCAAAACTCACCAAATGACTCCTCCCACCATATTATGATGTTGCCCAAGTTTTGGGCTCGATCCGAAATCAATAGGTCTTCCAAATTGGACAATTCAAGTTCAACGGCAGTTCGTTCCTAATTGGAATGGTTGGTGTATTCCATACTTCTAGCGATTGGATTTCACTCAAAACTCACCAAATGACTCCTCCCACCATATTATGATGTTGCCCAAGTTTGGGGCTCGATCCGAAATCAATAGGTGTGAGAAATTGGTCAATTCAAGTTCAACGGCAGTTCGTTCCTAATTGGAGTGGTTGGGGTATTCCATACTTCTAGCGATTGGATTTCACTCAAAACTCACCAAATGACTCCTCCCACCATATTATGATGTTGCCCAAGTTTGGGGCTCGATCCGAAATCAATAGGTGTTAGAAATTGGTCAATTCAAGTTCAACGGCAGTTCGTTCCAAATTGGAGTGGTTGGGGTATTCCATACTTCTAGCAATTGGATTTCACTCAAAACTCACCAAATGACTCCTCCCACCATATTATGATGTTGCCCAAGTTTGGGGCTCGATCCGAAATCAATAGGTGTGAGAAATTGGACAATTCAAGTTCAACGGCAGTTCGTTCCTAATTTGAGTGGTTGGTGTATTCCATACTTCTAGCGATTGGATTTCACTCAAAACTCACCAAATGAATCCTCCCACCATATTATGATGTTGCCCAAGTTTTGGAATCGATCCGAAATCAATACGTCTTCCAAATTGGACAATTCAAGTTCAACGGCAGTTCGTTCCTAATTGGAGTGGTTGGTGTATTCCATACTTCTAGCGATTGGATTTCACTCAAAACTCACCAAATGACTCCTCCCACCATATTATGATGTTGCCCAAGTTTTGGGTTCGATCCGAATTCAATAGGTGTGAGAAATTGGTCAATTCAATTTCAACGACAGTTCTTTCCTAATTGGAGTGGTTGGTGTATTCCAAACTTCTAGCGATTGGATTTCACTGAAAACTCACCAAATGACTCCTCCCACCATATTATGATGTTGCCCAAGTTTTGGGCTTGATCCGAAATGAACAGATCTTCCAAATTGGACAATTCAAGTTCAACGGCAGTTCGTTCCTAATTGGAGTGGTTGATGTATTCCATACTTCTAGCGATTGGATTTCACTTAAAACTCCCCAAATGACTCCTCCCACCATATTATGATGTTGCCCAAGTTTTGGGCTCGATCCGAAATCAATTGGTGTGAGAAATTGGACAATTCAAGTTCAACGGCAGTTCGTTCCTAATTGGAGTGGTTGGGGTATTCCATACTTCTAGCAATTGGATTTCACTCAAAACTCACCAAATGACTCCTCCCACCATATTATGATGTTGCCCAAGTTTTGGGCTCGATCCGAAATCAATAGGAGTGAGAAATTGGACAATTCGAGTTGAACGGCAGTTCGTTCCTAATTGGAGTGGTTGGGGTATTCCATACCTCTAGCAATTGGATTTCACTCAAAACTCACCAAATGACTCCTCCCACCATATTATGATGTTGCCCAAGTTTGGGGCTCGATCCGAAATCAATAGGTCTTCCAAATTGGACAATTCAAGTTCAACGGCAGTTCGTTCCTAATTGGAGCGGTTGGTGTATTCCATACTTCTAGCGATTGATTTCACTCAAAACTCACCAAATGACTCCTCCCAACATATTATGATGTTGCCCAAGTTTTGGGCTCTATCCGAATTCAATAGGTGTGAGAAATTGGTCAATTCAATTTCAACGACAGTTCTTTCCTAATTGGAGTGGTTGGTGTATTCCAAACTTCTAGCGATTGGATTTCACTCAAAACTCACCAAATGACTCCTCCCACCATATTATGATGTTGCCCAAGTTTTGGGCTCGATCCGAAATGAACAGGTCTTCCAAATTGGACAATTCAAGTTCAACGGCAGTTCGTTCCTAATTGGAGTGGTTGGTGTATTCCATACTTCTAGCGATTGGATTTCACTCAAAACTCACCAAATGGCTCCACCCACCATATTATGATGTTGCCCAAGTTTGGGGCTCGATCCGAAATCAATAGGTCTTCCAAATTGGACAATTCAAGTTCAACGGCAGTTCGTTCCTAATTGGAGCGGTTGGTGTATTCCATACTTCTAGCGATTGATTTCACTCAAAACTCACCAAATGACTCCTCCCAACATATTATGATGTTGCCCATGTTTTGGGCTCGATCCGAATTCAATAGGTGTGAGAAATTGGACAATTCAAGTTCAACGGCAGTTCGTTCCTAATTGGAGTGGTTGGGGTATTCCATACTTCTAGCAATTGGATTTCACTCAAAACTCACCAAATGACTCCTCCCACCGTATTATGATGTTGCACAAATTTGGGGCTCGATCCGAAATCAATAGGTGTGAGAAATTGGACAATTCAAGTTCAACGGCAGTTCGTTCCTAATTGGAGTGTTTGGTGTATTCCATACTTCTAGTGATTGGATTTCACTCAAAACTCACCAAATGACTCCTCCGACCATATTATGATGTTGCCCAAGTTCTGGGCTCCATCCGAAATCAATAGGTGTGAGAAATTGGACAATTCAAGTTCAACGGCAGTTCGTTCCTAATTGGAGTGGTTGGTGTATTCCATACTTCTAGCGATTGGATTTCACTCAAAACTCACCAAATGACTCCTCCCACCATATTATGATGTTGCCCAAGTTTTGGGCTCGATCCGAAATCAATAGGTGTGAGAAATTGGTCAATTCAATTTCAACGAAAGTTCGTTCCTAATTGGAGTGGTTGGTGTATTCCAAACTTCTAGCGATTGGATTTCAATCAAAACTCACCAAATGACTCCTCCCACCATATTATGATGTTGCCCAAGTTTTGGGCTCGATCCGAAATCAATAGGTGTGAGAAATTGGACAATTCAAATTCAACGGCAGTTCGTTCCTAATTGGCGTGGTTGGTGTATTCCATACTTCTAGCGATTGGATTTCACTCAAAACTCACCAAATGACTCCTCCCACCATATTATGACGTTGCCCAAGTTTTGGGCTCGATCCGAAATCCATAGGTGTTCGAAATTGGACAATTCAAGTTCAACGGCAGTTCGTTCCTAATTGGAGTGGTTGGTGTATTCCATACTTCTAGCAATTGGATTTCACTCAAAACTCCCCAAATGACTCCTCCCACCATATTATGATGTTGCCCAAGTTTGGGGCTCAATCCAAAATCAATAGGTGTGAGAAATTGGACAATTCAAGTTCAACGGCAGTTCGTTCCTAATTGGAGTGCTTGGTGTATTCCATACTTCTAGAAATTGGATTTCACTCAAAACTCACCAAATGACTCCTCCCACCATATTACGATGTTGCCCAAGTTTGGGGCTCGATCCGAAATCAATAGGTGTGAGAAATTGGACAATTCAAGTTCAACGGCAGTTCCTTCCTAATTGGAGTGGTTGGTGTATTCCATACTTCCAGCGATTGGATAGCACTCAAAACTCATCAAATGACTCCTCCCACCATATTATGATTTTGCCCAAGTTTTGGCCTCGATCCGAAATCAATAGGTGTTCCAAATTGGACAATTCAAGTTCAACGGCAGTTCGTTCCTAATTGGAGTGGTTGGTGTATTGCATACTTCTAGCGATTGGATTTCACTCAAAACTGACCAAATGACTCCTCCCACAATATTATGATCTAGCCCAAGTTTTGGGCTTGATCCGAAATCAATAGGTGTGAGAAATTGGACAATTCAAGTTCAACGGCAGTTCGTTCCTAATTGGAGTGGTTGGTGTATTCCATACTTCTAGCGATTGGATTTCACTCAAAACTCACCAAATGACTCCTCCCACCATATTATGATGTTGCCCAAGTTTGGGGCTCGATCCGAAATCAATAGGTGTGAGAAATTGGACAATTCAAGTTCAACGGCAGTTCGTTCCTATTTGGAGAGGTTGGTGTATTCCATACTTCTAGCGATTGGATTTCACTAAAAACTCACCAAATGACTCCTCCCACCATATTATGATGTTGCCCAAATTTTGGGCTAGATCCGAAATCAATAGGTGTTCGAAATTGCACAATTCAAGTTCAACGGCAGTTCGTTCCTAATTGGATTGGTTGGTGTATTGCATACTTCTAGCGATTGGATTTCACTCAAAACTCACCAAATGACTCCTCCCACCATATTATGATGTTGCCCAAGTTTTGGGCTCGATCCGAAATCAGTACGTGTGAGAAATTGGACAATTCAAGTTCAACGGCAGTTCGTTCCTAATTGGAGTGGTTGGTGTATTCCATACTTCTAGCGATTGGATAGCACTCAAAACTCATCAAATGACTCCTCCCACCATATTATGATTTTGCCCAAGTTTTGGCCTCGATCCGAAATCAATAGGTGTTCCAAATTGGACAATTCAAGTTCAACGGCAGTTCGTTCCTAATTGGAGTGGTTGGTGTATTGCATACTTCTAGCGATTGGATTTCACTCAAAACTGACCAAATGACTCCTCCCACCATATTATGATCTAGCCCAAGTTTTGGGCTTGATCCGAAATCAATAGGTGTGAGAAATTGGACAATTCAAGTTCAACGGCAGTTCGTTCCTAATTGGTGTGGTTGGTGTATTCCATACTTCTAGCGATTGGATTTCACTCAAAACTCACCAAATGACTCCTCCCACCATATTACGATGTTGCCCAAGTTTGGGGCTCGATCCGAAATCAATAGGTGTGAGAAATTGGACAATTCAAGTTCAACGGCAGTTCGTTCCTAATTGGAGTGGTTGGTGTATTCCATACTTCTAGCGATTGGATTTCACTAAAAACTCACCAAATGACTCCTCCCACCATATTATGATGTTGCCAAAGTTTTGGGCTAGATCCGAAATCAATAGGTGTTCGAAATTGCACAATTCAAGTTCAACGGCAGTTCGTTCCTAATTGGAGTGGTTGGTGTATTGCATACTTCTAGCGATTGGATTTCACTCAAAACTCACCAAATGACTCCTCCCACCATATTATGATGTTGCCCAAGTTTTGGGCTCGATCCGAAATCAGTACGTGTGAGAAATTGGACAATTCAATTTCAACGGCAGTTCGTTCCTAATTGGTGTGGTTGGTGTATTCTATACTTCTAGCGATTGGATTTCACTCAAAACTCAACAAATGACTCCTCCCACCATACAGCCCAAGTTTTGGGCTCGATCAGAAATCAGTACGTGTGAGAAATTGGATAATTCAATTTCAACTGCAGTTCGTTCCTAATTGGAGTGGTTGGTGTATTCCATACTTCTAGCGATTTGATTTCCGTCAAAACTCACCAAAAGACTCCTCCCACCATATTATGATGTTGCCCAAGTTTTGGGCTCGATCCGAATTCGATAGATGTGAGAAATTGGTCAATTCAATTTCAACGTCAATTCTTTCCTAATTGGAGTGGTTGGTGTATTCCATACTTCTAGCGATTGGATTTCACTCAAAACTCACCAAATGACTCCTCCCACCATATTATGATGTTGCCGAAGTTTTGGGCTCGATGCGAAATCAATAGGTGTGAGAAATTTGAAACAATTCAAGTTCAACAGCAGTTCGTTCCTAATTGGAGTGGTTGGTGTATTCCATACTTCTAGCGATTGGATTTCACTCAAAACTCACCAAATGACTCCTCCCACCATCTTATGATGTTGCCCATGTTTTGGGCTCGATCCGAAATCAATAGGTCTACCAAATTGGACAATTCAAGTTCAATGGCAGTTCATTCCTAATTGGAGTGGTTGGTGTATTCCATACTTCTAGCGAAAATTGTTGCATTCCTAAGAGGACACAAATTAATGTGCAAACAACCAATTAAAAATACCCGCAAGTGCACGGATCTATCGAAGTATAGATTATGTAAGTACGGGGTCGATCCCACGAAGAACTTGTCGGCTTCCTATAAGTTCTAATTTGAGTACGTAAAGAACACTTAATTGACACACCACAAATGCAAAATGGAAACTAAAAATGAGTAAAGAAGTGTAAAAGAAATGAAACAATACAAGAAAACTAGAGAAAAACACAAACAGCACTTTCTATCACCCTTTTATCACCATTTGGACAGATTCGTTTTTCTATTTTTCCAGTTTCGACCTCTGTCCAGTGTTTTGCCTATAACTTTCCAACCGTTTATCCAAATTTCACGTTCTTTATACGGTTGGAATCAGCACAGAAAATGGAAGAACACAGCGCGGACCAAAAGTCCAAAAAAGTTACTAAAATAAACAGAATTCAGTAAACAAGACACACAACGTATCAAACACACAACTCACACACACATTGGGGGGGAGGGGTTTTGGTTTGGTTCAAGTGACCTATTTCTATTGCATGAAAGTAAATGGACTTTGAATTTAAATGAGAATAGCAGAGATGAATTATCAAATTGTGAAATTAAAATGTAACAAACACTAGGGTTTCGGAATCCACCCTAAACAATTCTACCAAAGTTCATGAATACTCAAGTGATGAACTCTAAATGTGTTGATGAAGATGTTCGCAATCAAGACCATGGGTCGTAGCTCAAGACGCATTGATTCTCTCTAATATACGTAAAGTGCATGGTTCGTGCTACAATACTTGTGCCCTCCCCATAACCGAACCTAGGTATGGTTCGTACTTCGATTCAATTACAAGGAGAACCCATTAAGTTCAAAGAGAATATGAACATCACAAGAATCCTAATAGCATGGTGTTTACATTAGGTATTCAAGAAACCAATTCACATGGATGATTCTTACTTCATCCATTTATTGCTTAGGATAACATGAAGATACACATAATCCCAACAATCTCAAGAAGCATGCTTTCAAAGATGGCCAACCAAGGAAAAACACACATCAAGGATAGATTAATTTGGTGAATTGGAATTCATCAACAATATCTAGAAATTCATACACTCAAGTATCAAAACAATAAGGTAATCATGTTTAGGGCTTCAACCTAAGCCCTAGCTATGGAGTTTAGTTGCTCATACTTATTCCAAATACAAATTCAAAATAAAATTAGAAAGAGTTTACAGATTTTGAGAAAATGATGAAAGCTTCAAGGTCATCAATGGTGGAAGCCTTCTTCTCCACTTTGCTTGGCTGCACCTTGGCTTCTCCTAGCTCCAAACTCTCCAAAATCTGCTCTCAATGTGTAGAATCATAGAATGAATTGGCTACCCACGTTCAAAACCTCCCCCAAAATCTGATTGCACTTTCCTTTCCATTGCCCATCAATTTCCAGCTCACAAATATAATATAAAACTCATACTTTCCTTAAAGCCTTTGCCCTTGTCCCCTTGCCATGATGAAGCTTTGTCCTCACAAAGATGCCAAAAGCTTCAGAAAATATCTCATTTACAAAGGTAATTCCTTGTTACCAAGAGTTATGGTAACAAGAAATTAAGATGACACAAAGGAGGTAAAAGCTGGCCAAATCCGGATTTCCAGAGCTGTGGTAACATGCTGGATTGGTTGGATAGGCAATACTTGTCCAATGGAGCTCAAATTTGGATATGTTGTAGTTAACATCCATTGGAACAAGTCGCATGAAGATCATGACCTCATCCGAGCACCAGAGCATGTTGATCCCAGGCCAAGAAGTTGACCTACGAAAATGAACAAAAACAGAATTTATAACTAATAATGCACTTTTAGCTCATTTTCATCACAACCAAGGTAAAATCTAAGAAAACACAAAAAAGAAGTAAAAGCTATAAAATGTCAAGAACTAACTCAAAATAGTGGGTGAATAACATGAAAAATCATGTGTAAAAAATGAACCGAACAAACTTCCCAAACTTATCTTTTGCTAGTCCTCGAGCAAAACAGAAACTAAAACAAGACTCGAAACAAACTTTCCGAACACTTTCCAAAGAGAGAGCGACTCATGCAAACGACTCAAAAGTTTTCACAAGAAAAACTCAGTTTAGACATTATTCACAAGGCAGCAAAGTTCAGAACACAACATGTTCAAAGTGTAGTAGTGTGATGGCCAAATGGAACTCATTCTCCAATTTCAGTTTTCACACAACTTCAAAAATCATACCAAGCACAAATGTAACTTCAAATCTCACAAAAGTTGTCCTCTCACAAATGAATCACTCGGAAGAGGGGTACAATGCATCACTCAATAGTAAATATGAGAATAGAGTTAAACCATACGGGACTTAACTCACAATTGGCAAGATGAAAAACATGCATGAATATGATCTCAAGAAGGATGCCAAACACTTAAAAGCAGAATGTGTACAATTCAACCACATGACATTTAGGATCAATTTAGGTCTTTATTATAGGTTGTAATGGGGCTAAGGGTGTAAGGTGAGTGAGAAATGAAGGATATGGATACAACAAAGTCCAAGGAACTCACAATGTAAGAGCATATAATCGTTGACTAAAAGACTTTGAAACATCACGCTTGAGATTTTCATTCATGTTTTTTTAGGTGATCAAATAGACCACAAAGCCTTATACCTCCACTAATTATGATTCACACTCCTTCCTTCCATTCGAACAACCAAGAAACATGAAATTGAATTTGAAACCATTGCCACCACAACTTTTCTCTTTTCTTTCACCCTTTGAGTGAAGTACTCTTCTTTTTTTTTCTTTTTTTTTTTTTTTTTTTTTTTTTGAAATGTAATAACAAACTTCCCAAACTTAGCATGAAAAACACATCTAAATTAAAGCTCACGAGTTCCTTAGAAAGGTAAATTCTTGTTTTTCAGGCTAAGGCTAGAAGTAAAAATTGGTTACTTGAAAGAAAAGGCATACATATAGGCTCAAGGTGGTTAACAATGGAAAATCATGCTTACGCATGCATAGGGTTAGCTTGAAAGGCACAAACGGTCCAAAGAGGGCCTTAATATCATTTCTCAAATGTCATGTAATCAAATTGCACAATAATGAATGTCTTTTAAGTGCTCAACCAAGTCAATGAATAATGAGATCAAACAACAACTCGGATGACAAGAAAAAAAAAGAATACGTGTATAACACTCATGAATTGAAGCAAAAGGCTCAAAGCTCACATTATTTATGGTTATACAAGTCTAATTCATGCTTGATACAATTCTTTGGATCATGCAAGTCCCTCAAAAGGAGAATTATGAAACAAATGGCAAGTGCATAGAGGGTTTCAAACATATCATGCTAGAACGATGCCATTTAGTGAATAACAAATTTTTTAATTTTTTATTTTTTTTTATTTTTTTTATTTTTAATACAAAATTTTCAATCAAGTCATGTAAACATTCATCACAATCTCATCATATATGTCCGGAAAGTGACTTGAAAACAAAAAGACTCAAAACAGAAAAGAAAACAAAATAAAATAAAGTAAGAATTTAAGTGAAACGAAAAAGACTTGCTATCCCTTCCCAAACTTAGAAATAAACATTGTCCTCAATGTTAAAGAATTTAGGCATCAACAATGTTATAACAAGAAATAAAGGGAATAAATCAAGTAAATACAAGAACACACAAGAAAAACAATTACAACACAGTTGCAAAACAAAACAAAACAAAATAACACCAAACAAAACCAAACAGTAAGCCCTAACAATAGCCCTACGCACGCAGAAATCCAACCCAAAGAAACGCACAAACCAAAATGAAAGCCCAACCCAAACGAAAGCCCAAAAGCGAAGAGAGTAATAAGACAAAGAAACCAAGTCAGAAGCACAAAGAGCGAGAACTCAGAAAAATAGAAAAAATGGGCCCCGATGTCTCGGCACCTGTGAGTCACGGGATACAAAGTGAGAGACGTGTCGACAAGCAGAGGTCTCTCTCACGGTCCCAAGCCAGAATTATTGGCTTCATAGGAAGGCGTGACGACTTTCGTTTCTCAAAAGCGCTGAAAGGCGGAACTGTAATTAAAGGGGTTGGGGACCAGGTGAGGTGACCTAAGGGGATAGGCCGTAAGGGCCGCGCAAAACGCAGAAGCGCAGTGTCTAGGGTTACAAAGAAACTAACTCTATAAAAGAAGAAGAGAAAGAGTTGGGGAAAAACACACAAACGTAGAAACACACAACAGAGAAAAGAAAGAACAAAAGAAAAGAAAGTTCAAATGGCTTCTTCCTACCCATTCTCGTTGGATCTCAACCTAGCTCCACCGACTCAGACTCGGGGCCAAGCAGTGGCACCAGTGTGGATGCCCTACTTTGCCTCTGCACGGGGGCACGTGACAGTGAATGACTCGATACTGCTGGACAACGATGTTGCCCTTGGAGTTGCTAGAAATCTAGTGACTCCCACGGATATACGGGTGCTGGGATCAAGGGATGACAACCGGGTCGTGAGCGATGCTCTGGCACTAAGCGTGCAAAGCACTGCAACAGTCGCAAGTGTGGGTCATCGCCTACTTGCGAAGTCCCATGAGGTGGAGGTGCTAAGAGGTCAGTTGGCGGCAGAGCGAAGTATGGTTGAAGAGTGCCAGAGTATTATTAAAAGTTTAAAAACAGAAAGGGCAAGGATACTAGAGGTGAATCGACACCAGCTGGAGGCGTTGCGGGAAGAGAACAAAAATCTCTCAAAGATGGTAAGTGTTTATGCCCATGACATGAGAAAGCAGCTGGAGGACATAGACCGACCGGGTAAACGCAAGAAAACAGATCGCGAGAGTAGGTACGCTCAAGCTAAGAGTGCGATCTTTGGGAGCTCGAGTGATGAGCCCCAAGAGGCTGTGCGTGAAGCCCCGGAAGAGGATAGCCATAGGGCTAAACTCAAAGGTCCAATGGCCGAGAAACCGAGCACTGTGAAAGAATAATTGCTAATGTATTAGTGGTGTGCCTGGTTGTCTTTGCCCTTTCCGTGTATTTGTTTTTTTTTGTTTTGTTTTGTTTTGTTTTTAATTTTTAAATTTCTCGTTTCCGGAAATAAAAGAAAAGAAAGTTGCAAAAGACAAAGAAGAAAAACAAAACGCACTTCCCAAACCGGAATAAAAGGAATGCGACAAACGAAAAAGACACAAATCACACTTCCCCAACTGAAATAAAACAAAAACGACAAACTAAAAAGAAATCAAAACATAATGCACCAGAAAACAGGGAGGAAAAGAAAGCAAAGCGAAAGTAGAAATGCTTCCCCTTTTAACTGGACGCAACCGCAAATTGCACAGGAAATGCAAAGTGGTGTCGGCTCCCTTATGAGCATATGTCTATTTAAACCATTTCTCGGTTGAAAGAAGGAGCATCCTGCATTTCAACCTGCAAACTCAAGAAAAACCATCAAAAAGCCCAGACAGAAAAATCAATGGCATCCCCAGATATGCTTGTTGATGACCTTAACCTTGAGTTGTCGCTTGCACCACCAAATGCCCAGATACGGGCTCCTCCAAACCCTATCTTCCCAAACTCCTCATACCACCATGGCTCGGCCTCAAACTTCTCTGAGGCGGTGCCGTGTAGGGCAGTACTGCCGGAAGGCATGACTGTCAGCAGACTTACAGTTGCAGATCATCTGCATGTGGCGCAGAGGTCTGACAGGATGGCAGTGGACGAGTCCCACAATCTAACCGTGCTCAACGCGGTCTCGGCCACAAATTTGGGCATGCGCCTACTGGCGAGAACACGAGAGTGCGGGGCACTGAGTGAGGAGGTGGCGGCCCTGAAAGCTCTGGTGGCGGACCTGCAGAAGCGGCTCTACAGTGCCAACCAGCATGTAGAGATGCTGCAAAAAGGAATGATGATCATGTAGAGCTGCTGCAGATTCTACAAGCAAGAACAGATAGAGGCAATTAGCAGAAGCCTCAGGTGGTGCAAAATGCAACAATGAACATGTGATTGAGAAATTTATGTTTTTTTTTTTTTTTTTTTTTTTTTTTTTTTCAAGTTTGTGTTTGGAATCACATGTATGGAATGAAATAAGCATTTGAGCCAAAGTTCAGTGTGTGCAATCATGAAGCAATCTACTTCCCAAACTTAACAACAAAATAGAAACACAAACAAGTAAAGGAAAGTAAAAGTAAGAAAAACAAAGAGAAACAACAAGAAAATCGAAATTACCTTGGTTGGAGATTGAAATCCTAACTCAAAAGGAAAATAAATAAATAAAGTAAAATAAAAGTAAGTTTGAGTCTAGAGAAACTCCACTTTGAAGCGATTAGGACGAAAACAAACTTCTTCTATTCACCTTGGGTTGCCTCCCAAGAAGCGCTAAGTTTAAAGTCTTTTGCCGGACTTCCAACATACTTGGGTCACTTGGGGGGTTTTGGCTCAATCGCCTCCTTGTGCCGAACATGAAGTTTCTTCAAATCCCTTTGCCATCTAATCAACCCATTTCGTATTCTTTTCTTTTTATGCACATGAGTAGGTTTCAAAAGCAATTTTAAGCGCTCTTCAATACGTGGATTAGATGGAGGAGGCACATATTTAGGGTCGGGTGGCCTTCTCATTTGAGTAGAAGGAGTGACATTGAACATATGATTGGTGCTTGGAACATGGATGTTCAGCTTGTCTTCCTTTAGTACTTCAAAAACAGAATATGGCATTAGATTAATTGAAGCACCGAAATCAATTAAAGGTTCCTCAAACAATTTATCACCAACTATACAAGGAATTGTGAAACTTCCTGGATCTTGCAAATTGGGAGGAAGCTTCCTTTGCAAAACAGCAGAAACCTCTTCCGTTAATGCAACAGTTTCGCATTCCTTGAGCTTGTTTGCATCCAAGGAAGGAATATTGACTTGCACTTGCTTGAAAGTTTCCAATATGTCCTTGGCATGTTGATTTTTCCTAGAACTCATCAACCTGTGAGGAAAAGGAGCATGTAAGATATCTTCATCAGTAGGTTCACGACTTACCTTCTCCTTTCTTGCCCTTCTTGCAAGTTCATGCTTTGGGATCCATTCGGATGAAGAAGCTGCTTGTTTATCTTTCTCTTTGTTGCTTCCATCCTTTTCTTTAGGCTCAGTCACTTGTTCAACCTGCATGTCATCAACATTGTGAATCAAATTTTTAGAACCATCAATTTCACCAATTACCTTACCAGTTCTCAAGGTAACTGCTTGAACATGCTCATGCCCGGTTGGTATCACTGTTTGGTTAGGCATCATCCCAACTTCCCTTTTACTCAAAGCTATAGCAATTTGCCCCACTTGATTTTCTAGATTGGCAATGGCCTTATTCATTTTCTGCATGTGGGTATCATTCCTCTGCATGTGAGTGTCATTCCTCTGCATGATGAAATTATCTGTGTTTCTAACCATTGAAGCAACAATTTCTTCCAAAGTTGGTCCTTGAGGTGGTTGATGAGATTGACTAAGTGGTGGTGGAGTATAATATTGGGGTTGACCATAAGGTGGACAAGTATTATGTTGGCCTTGATATGGTTGATATGACCCTTGTTGAAAATTTGGATTGTCGGTCCACCAGAAGTTTGAATGATTTCTCCAATCCGGATTGTATGTTTGTCGGAAATATTCATTCATAGGCAACTCATTATGAAATGAGCCAAAAACATTTGCTTCCTCCATCACAAATTTATTGGAGTATTCTTACATAGTAAGTTCCACAATTTCAGTTGCGGCTGCCATTGGAGATGGTGGAGGTGACTCCTCGGATGTTCCTATAAGAAAAAGAAACAAAAACAAATCAAGATAAAATGAAACAACAATCAATAAACAAAAATAAAACTAAGTACTCTAAACATACTCAAACAAAACAGATAAGCAACCGTGCCAGTTCCCCGGCAACGGCGCCAAAAATTGTTGCATTCCTAAGAGGACACAAATTAATGTGCAAACAACCAATTAAAAATACCCGCAAGTGCACGGATCTATCGAAGTATAGATTATGTAAGTACGGGGTCGATCCCACGAAGAACTTGTCGGCTTCCTATAAGTTCTAATTTGAGTACGTAAAGAACACTTAATTGACACACCACAAATGCAAAATGGAAACTAAAAATGAGTAAAGAAGTGTAAAAGAAATGAAACAATACAAGAAAACTAGAGAAAAACACAAACAGCACTTTCTATCACCCTTTTATCACCATTTGGACAGATTCGTTTTTCTATTTTTCCAGTTTCGACCTCTGTCCAGTGTTTTGCCTATAACTTTCCAACCGTTTATCCAGAATTCAGTAAACAAGACACACAACGTATCAAACACACAACTCACACACACATTGGGGAGGAGGGGTTTTGGTTTGGTTCAAGTGACCTATTTCTATTGCATGAAAGTAAATGGACTTTGAATTTAAATGAGAATAGCAGAGATGAATTATCAAATTGTGAAATTAAAATGTAACAAACACTAGGGTTTCGGAATCCACCCTAAACAATTCTACCAAAGTTCATGAATACTCAAGTGATGAACTCTAAATGTGTTGATGAAGATGTTCGCAATCAAGACCATGGGTCGTGGCTCAAGACGCATTGATTCTCTCTAATATACGTAAAGTGCATGGTTCGTGCTACAATACTTGTGCCCTCCCCATAACCGAACCTAGGTATGGTTCGTACTTCGATTCAATTACAAGGAGAACCCATTAAGTTCAAAGAGAATATGAACATCACAAGAATCCTAATAGCATGGTGTTTACATTAGGTATTCAAGAAACCAATTCACATGGATGATTCTTACTTCATCCATTTATTGCTTAGGATAACATGAAGATACACATAATCCCAACAATCTCAAGAAGCATGCTTTCAAAGATGGCCAACCAAGGAAAAACACACATCAAGGATAGATTAATTTGGTGAATTGGAATTCATCAACAATATCTAGAAATTCATACACTCAAGTATCAAAACAATAAGGTAATCATGTTTAGGGCTTCAACCTAAGCCCTAGCTATGGAGTTTAGTTGCTCATACTTATTCCAAATACAAATTCAAAATAAAATTAGAAAGAGTTTACAGATTTTGAGAAAATGATGAAAGCTTCAAGGTCATCAATGGTGGAAGCCTTCTTCTCCACTTTGCTTGGCTGCACCTTGGCTTCTCCTAGCTCCAAACTCTCCAAAATCTGCTCTCAATGTGTAGAATCATAGAATGAATTGGCTACCCACGTTCAAAACCTCCCCCAAAATCTGATTGCACTTTCCTTTCCATTGCCCATCAATTTCCAGCTCACAAATATAATATAAAACTCATACTTTCCTTAAAGCCTTTGCCCTTGTCCCCTTGCCATGATGAAGCTTTGTCCTCACAAAGATGCCAAAAGCTTCAGAAAATATCTCATTTACAAAGGTAATTCCTTGTTACCAAGAGTTATGGTAACAAGAAATTAAGATGACACAAAGGAGGTAAAAGCTGGCCAAATCCGGATTTCCAGAGGTGTGGTAACATGCTGGATTGGTTGGATAGGCAATACTTGTCCAATGGAGCTCAAATTTGGATATGCTGTAGTTAACATCCATTGGAACAAGTCTCATGAAGATCATGACCTCATCCGAGCACCAGAGCATGTTGATCCCAGGCCAAGAAGTTGACCTACGAAAATGAACAAAAACAGAATTTATAACTAATAATGCACTTTTAGCTCATTTTCATCACAACCAAGGTAAAATCTAAGAAAACACAAAAAAGAAGTAAAAAGCTATAAAATGTCAAGAACTAACTCAAAATAGTGGGTGAATAACATGAAAAATCATGTGTAAAAAATGAACCGAACAATTGGATTTCACTCAAAACTCACCAAATGACTCCTCCCACCATATTATGATGTTGCCCAAGTTTTGGGCTCGATCCGAAATCAATAGGTGTGAGAAATTGGACAATTCAAGTTCAACGGCAGTTCGTTCCTAATTGGAGTGGTTGGGGTATTCCATACTTCTAGCATTTGGATTTCACTCAAAACTCCCCAAATGACTCCTCCCACCATATTATGATGTTGCCCAAGTTTGGGGCTCGATCCGAAATCAATAGGTGTGAGAAATTGGACAATTTAAGTTCAACGGCAGTTCGTTCCTAATTGGAGTGGTTGGTGTATTCCATACTTCTAGCGATTGGATTTCACTCAAAACTCACCAAATGACTCCTCCCACCATATTATGATGTTGCCCAAGTTTGGGGTTCGATCCAAAATCAATAGGTGCGGGAAATTGGACAATTCAAGTTCAACGGCAGTTCCTTCCTAATTGGAGTGGTTGGTGTATTCCATACTTTTAGCGATTGGATTTCACTCAAAACTCACCAAATGACTCCTCCCGCCATATTATGATGTTGCCCGGGTTTTGGGCTCGATCCGAAATCAATAGGTGTGAGAAATTGGACAATTCAAATTCAACGGCAGTTCATTCCTAATTGGCGTGGTTGGTGTATTCCATACTTCTAGCGATTGGATTTCACTCAAAACTCACCAAATGACTCCTCCCACCATATTATGACGTTGCCCACGTTTTGGGCTCGATCCGAAATCCATAGGTGTTCGAAATTGGACGATTCAAGTTCAACGGTAGTTCGTTCCTAATTGGAGTGGTTGGTGTATTCCATACTTCTAGCGATTGGATTTCACTCAAAACTCCCCAAATGACTCCTCCCACCATATTATGATGTTGCCCAAGTTTGGGGTTCGATCCAAAATCAATAGGTGTGAGAAATTGGACAATTGAAGTTCAACGGCAGTTCGTTCCTAATTGGAGTGCTTGGTGTATTCCATACTTCTAGCTATTGGATAGCACTCAAAACTCATCAAATGACTCCTCCCACCATATTATGATTTTGCCCAAGTTTTGGCCTCGATCCGAAATCAATAGGTGTTCCAAATTGGACAATTCAAGTTCAACGGCAGTTCGTTCCTAATTGGAGTGGTTGGTGTATTGCACACTTCTAGCGATTGGATTTCACTCAAAACTGACCAAATGACTCCTCCCACCATATTATGATCTAGCCCAAGTTTTGGGCTTGATCCGAAATCAATAGGTGTGAGAAATTGGACAATTCAAGTTCAACGGCAGTTCGTTCCTAATTGGAGTGGTTGGTGTACTCCATACTTCTAGCGATTGGATTTCACTCAAAACTCACCAAATGACTCCTCCCACCATATTATGATGTTGCCCAAGTTTTGGGCTCGATCCGAAATCAATAGGTGTGAGAAATTGGTCAATTCAATTTCAACGAAAGTTCGTTCCTAATTGGAGTGGTTGGTGTATTCCAAACTTCTAGCGATTGGATTTCACTCAAAACTCACCAAATGACTACTCCCACCATATTATGATGTTGCCCAAGTTTTGGGCTCGATCCGAAATCAATAGGTGTGAGAAATTGGACAATTCAAGTTCAACGGCAGTTCGTTCCTAATTGGAGTGGTTGGTATATTCCGTACTTCTAGTGATTGGATTTCACTCAAAACTCACCAAATGACTCCTCCCACCATATTATGATGTTGCCCATGTTTGGGGCTCGATCCGAAATCAATAGGTGTGAGAAATTGGACAATTCAAGTTCAACGGCAGTTCGTTCCTAATTGGAGTGGTTGGTGTATTCCATACTTCTAACGATTGGATTTTACTCAAAACTCACCAAATGACTCCCCCCACCATATTATGATGTTGCCCAAGTTTTGGGCTCGATCCGAAATCAATACGTGTTCCAAATTTGACAATTCAAGTTCAACGGCAGTTCATTCCTAATTGGAGTGGTTGGTGTATTCCATACTTCTAGCGATTGGATTTCACTTAAAACTCACCAAATGACTACTCCCACCATATTATGATGTTGCCCAAGTTTTGGGCTCGATCCGAAATCAATTGGTGTGAGAAATTGGACAATTCAAGTTCAACGGCAGTTCGTTCCTAATTGGAGTGGTTGGGGTATTCCATACTTCTAGCAATTGGATTTCACTCAAAACTTACCAAATGACTCCTCCCACCATATTATAATTTTGCATAAGTTTTGGGCTCGATCCGAAATCAATTGGTGTGAGAAATTGGTCAATTCAATTTCAACGACAGTTCTTTCCTAATTGGAGTGTTTGGTGTATTCCATACTTCTAGCAATTGGATTTCACTCAAAAATCACCAAATGACTCCTCCCACCATATTATGATGTTGCCCAAGTTTTCGGCTCGATCCGAAATCAATAAGTCTTCCAAATTGGACAATTCAAGTTCAACGGCAGTTCGTTCCTAATTGGAATGGTTGGTGTATTCCACACTTCTAGCGATTGGATTTAACTCAAAACTCCCCAAATGACTCCTCCCACCATATTATGATGTTGCCCAAGTTTTGGGCTCGATCCGAAATCAATAGGAGTGAGAAATTGGACAATTCGAGTTCAACGGCAGTTCGTTCCTAATTGGAGTGGTTGGGGTATTCCATACCTCTAGCAATTGGATTTCCCTCAAAACTCACCAAATGACTCCTCCCACCATATTATGATGTTGCCCAAGTTTTGGGCTCGATCCGAAATCAATAAGTCTTCCAAATTGGACAATTCAAGTTCAACGGCAGTTCGTTCCTAATTGGAATGGTTGGTGTATTCCATACTTCTAGCGATTGGATTTCACTCAAAACTCACCAAATGACTCCTCCCACCATATTATGATGTTGCCCAAGTTTTGGGCTCGATCCGAAATCAATAGGAGTGAGAAATTGGACAATTCGAGTCCAACGGCAGTTCGTTCCTAATTGGAGTGGTTGGGGTATTCCATACCTCTAGCAATTGGAT
This sequence comes from Prunus avium, assembly GCF_965620075.1. NCBI lineage: Eukaryota > Viridiplantae > Streptophyta > Magnoliopsida > Rosales > Rosaceae > Prunus > Prunus avium. The sequence continues at coordinate 20,457,148 of NC_142286.1, read as the reverse complement.
TTCCCTCAAAACTCACCAAATGACTCCTCCCAACATATTATGATGTTGCCCAAGTTTTAGGTTCGATCCGAATTCAATAGGTTTGAGAAATTGGTCAATTCAATTTCAACGACAGTTCTTTCCTAATTGGAGTGGTTGGTGTATTCCAAACTTCTAGCGATTGGATTTCACTCAAAACTCACCAAATGACTCCTCCCACCATATTATGATGTTGCCCAAGTTTTGGGCTCGATCCGAAATGAACAGATCTTCCAAATTGGACAATTCAAGTTCAACGGCAGTTCGTTCCTAATTGGAGTGGTTGGTGTATTCCATACTTCTAGCGATTGGATTTCACTCAAAACTCACCAAATGACTCCTCCCACCGTATTATGATGTTGCCCAAGTTTTGGGCTCGATCCGAAATCAATAGGTGTGAGAAATTGGTCAATTCAATTTCAACGGCAGTTCGTTCCTAATTGGAGTGGTTGGGGTATTCCATACTTCTGGCAATTGGATTTCACTCAAAACTCACCAAATGACTCCTCCCACCGTATTATGATGTTGCACAAATTTGGGGCTCGATCCGAAATCAATTGGTGTGAGAAATTGGACAATTCAAGTTCAACGGCAATTCGTTCCTAATTGGAGTGGTTGGTGTATTCCATACTTCTAGTGATTGGATTTCACTCAAAACTCACCAAATGACTGCTCCCACCATATTATGATGTTGCCCAAGTTTTGGGCTCGATCCGAAATCAATAGGTGTGAGAAATTGGACAATTCAAGTTCAACGGCAGTTCGTTCCTAATTGGAGTGGTTGGGGTATTCCATACTTCTAGCAATTGGATTTCACTCAAAACTCACCAAATGACTCCTCCCACCGTACTATGATGTTGTACAAATTTGGGGCTCGATCCGAAATCAATAGGTGTGAGAAATTGGACAATTCAAGTTCAACGGCAGTTCGTTCCTAATTGGAGTGTTTGGTGTATTCCATACTTCTAGTGATTGGATTTCACTCAAAACTCACCAAATGACTCCTCCCACCATATTATGATGTTGCCCAAGTTCTGGGCTCCATCCGAAATCAATAGGTGTGAGAAATTGGACAATTCAAGTTCAACGGCAGTTCGTTCCTAATTGGAGTGGTTGGTGTATTCCAAACTTCTAGCGATTGGATTTCACTCAAAACTCACCAAATGACTCCTCCCAACATATTATGATGTTGCCCAAGTTTTGGGTTCGATCCGAAATCAATAGGTGTGAGAAATTGGACAATTCAAGTTCAACGGCAGTTCGTTCCTACTTGAAGTGGTTGGTGTATTCCATACTTCTAGCAATTGGATTTCACTCAAAACTCACCAAATGACTCCTCCCACCATATTATGATGTTGCCCAAGTTTTGGGCTCGATCCGAAATGAACAGATCTTCCAAATTGGACAATTCAAGTTCAACGGCAGTTCGTTCCTAATTGGAGTGGTTGGTGTATTCCATACTTCTAGCGATTGGATTTCACTTAAAACTCACCAAATGACTCCTCCCACCATATTATGATGTTGCCCAAGTTTTGGGCTCGATCCGAAATCAATTGGTGTGAGAAATTGGTCAATTCAATTTCAATGACAGTTCTTTCCGAATTGGATTGGTTGGTGTATTCCATACTTCTAGCGATTGGATTTCACTCAAAACTCACCAAATGACTACTCCCACCATATTATGATGTTGCCCAAGTTTTGGGCTCGATCCGAAATCAATAGGTGTGAGAAATTGGACAATTCAAGTTCAACGGCAGTTCGTTCCTAATTGGAGTGGTTGGGGTATTCCATACTTCTAGCAATTGGATTTCACTCAAAACTCACCAAATGACTCCTCCCACCGTATTATGATGTTGCACAAATTTGGGGCTCGATCCGAAATCAATAGGTGTGAGAAATTGGACAATTCAAGTTCAACGGCAGTTCGTTCCTAATTGGAGTGTTTGGTGTATTCCATACTTCTAGTAATTGGATTTCACTCAAAACTCACCAAATGACTCCTCCGACCATATTATGATGTTGCCCAAGTTCTGGGCTCCATCCGAAATCAATAGGTGTGAGAAATTGGACAATTCAAGTTCAACGGCAGTTCGTTCCTAATTGGAGTGGTTGGTGTATTCCATACTTCTAGCTATTGGATTTCACTCAAAACTCACCAAATGACTCCTCCCACCATATTATGATGTTGCCCAAGTTTTGGGCTCGATCCGAAATCAATAGGTGTGAGAAATTGGTCAATTCAATTTCAACGAAAGTTCGTTCCTAATTGGAGTGGTTGGTGTATTCCAAACTTCTAGCGATTGGATTTCAATCAAAACTCACCAAATGACTCCTCCCACCATATTATGATGTTGCCCAAGTTTTGGGCTCGATCCGAAATCAATAGGTGTGAGAAATTGGACAATTCAAGTTCAACGGCAGTTCGTTCCTAATTGGAGTGGTTGGGGTATTCCATACTTCTAGCAATTGGATTTCACTCAAAACTCACCAAATGACTCCTCCCACCATATTATGATGTTGCCCAAATTTGGGGCTCGATCCGAAATCAATAGGTGTGAGAAATTGAACAATTCAAGTTCAACGGCAGTTCGTTCCTAATTGGAGTGGTTGGTGTATTCCATACTTCTAGCGATTGGATTTCACTCAAAACTCTCCAAATGACTCCTCCCAACATATTATGATGTTGCCCAAGTTTTGGGCTCGATCCGAAATCAATAGGTGTTCCAAATTGGACAATTCAAGTTCAACGGCAGTTCGTTCCAAATTGGAGTGGTTGGTGTATTCCATAGTTCTGGCGATTGGATTTCACTCAAAAGTCGCCAAATGACTCTTACCACCATATTATGATGTTGCCCAAGTTTTGGGCTCGATCCGAAATCAATAGGTGTTCCAAATTGGACAATTCAAGTTCAACGGCAGTTCGTTCCTAATTGGAGTGGTTGGGGTATTCCATACTTCTAGCATTTGGATTTCACTCAAAACTCCCCAAATGACTCCTCCCACCATATTATGATGTTGCCCAAGTTTTGGGCTCGATCCGAAATCAATAGGTGTTCCAAATTGGACAATTCAAGTTCAACGGCAGTTCGTTCCTAATTGGAGTGGTTGGCGTTTTCCATACTTCTAGCGATTGGATTTCCCTCAAAACTCACCAAATGACTCCTCCCACCATATTATGATGTTGCCCAAGTTTTGGGCTCGATCCGAAATCAATAGGTGTTCCAAATTGGACAATTCAAGTTCAACGGCAGTTCGTTCCAAATTGGAGTGGTTGGTGTATTCCATAGTTCTGGCGATTGGATTTCACTCAAAAGTCACCAAATGACTTCTCCCGCCATATTATGATGTTGCCCAAGTTTTGGGCTCGATCCGACATCAATAGGTCATCCAAATTGGACAATTCAAGTTCAACGGCAGTTCGTTCCTAATTGGAGTGGTTGGTGTATTCCATACTTCGAGCGATTGGATTTCACACAAAACTCACCAAATGACTCCTCCCACCATATTATGATGTTGCCCAAGTTTTGGGCTCGATCCGAAATCGATAGGTGTGAGAAATTGGACAATTCATGTTCAACGGCAGTTCGTTCCTAATTGGAGTGGTTGGTGTATTCCATACTTCTTGCAATTGGATTTCACTCAAAACTCACCAAATGACTCCTCCCACCGTATTATGATGTTGCACAAATTTGGGGCTCGATCCGAAATCAATAGGTGTGAGAAATTGGACAATTCAAGTTCAACGGAAGTTCGTTCCTAATTGGAGTGGTAGGGGTATTCCATACTTCTAGCAATTGGATTTCACTCAAAACTCACCAAATGACTCCTCCCACCGTATTATGATGTTGCACAAATTTGGGGCTCGATCCGAAATCAATAGGTGTGAGAAATTGGACAATTCAAGTTCAACGGCAGTTCGTTCCTAATTGGAGTGTTTGGTGTATTCCATACTTCCAGCAATCAGATTTCACACAAAACTCACCAAATGACTACTCCCACCATATTATGATGTTGCCCAAGTTTTGGGCTCGATCCGAATTCAATAGGTGTGAGAAATTGGTCAATTCAATTTCAACGGCAGTTCGTTCCTAATTGGAGTGGTTGGTGTATTCCATACTTCTAGCGATTGGATTTCACTCAAAACTCTCCAAATGACTCCACCCAACATATTACGATGTTGCCCAAGTTTTGGGCTCGATCCAAAATCAATAGGTGTTCCAAATTGGACAATTCAAGTTCAACGGCAGTTCGTTCCTAATTGGAGTGGTTGGTGTTTTCCATACTTCTAGCGATTGGATTTCACTCAAAACTCAGCAAATGACTCCTCCCTCCATATTATGATGTTACCCAAGTTTTGGGCTCGATCCGAATTCAATAGGTGTGAGAAATTGGTCAATTCAATTTCAACGACAGTTCTTTCCTAATTTGAGTGGTTAGTGTACTCCATACTTCTAGGGATTGGATTTCACTCAAAACTCACCAAATGACTCCTCCCACCATATTATGATGTTGCCCAAGTTTTGGGCTCGATCCGAAATCAATAGGTGTTCCAAATTGGACAATTCAAGTTCAACGGCAGTGCGTTTCTAATTAGAGTGGTTGGTGTATTCCATACTTCTAGCGATTGGATTTCACTCAAAACTCACCAAATGACTCCTCCCACCATATTATGATGTTGCACAAGTTTTGGGCTCGATCCGAAATCAATGGGTATTCCAAATTGGACAATTCAAGTTCAACGGCAGTTCGTTCCTAATTGGAGTGGTTATTGTATTCCATACTTCTAGCGATTGGATTTCACTCAAAACTCACCAAATGACTCCTCCCACCATATTATGATGTTGCCCAAGTTTTGGGCTCGATCCGAATTCGATAGGTGTGAGAAATTGGTCAATTCAATTTCAACGACAGTTCTTTCCTAATTGGAGTGGTTGGTGTATTCCACACTTCTAGCGATTGGATTTCACTCAAAACTCACCAAATGACTCCTCCCACCATATTATGATGTTGCCCAAGTTTGGGGCTCGATCCGAATTCGATAGGTGTGAGAAATTGGTCAATTCAATTTCAACGACAGTTCTTTCCTAATTGGAGTGGTTGGTGTATTCCAAACTTCTAGCGATTGGATTTCACTCAAAACTCACCAAATCACTCCTCCCACCATATTATGATGTTGCCCAAGTTTTGGGCTCGATCCGAAATGAACAGTTCTTCCAAATTGGACAATTCAAGTTCAACGGCAGTTCGTTCCTAATTGGAGTGGTTGGCGTTTTCCATACTTCTAGCGATTGGATTTCCCTCAAAACTCACCAAATGACTCCTCCCACCATATTATGATGTTGCCCAAGTTTTGGGCTCGATCCGAAATCAATAGGTGTTCCAAATTGGACAATTCAAGTTCGACGGCAGTTCGTTCCTAATTGGAGTGGTTGGTGTATTCCATACTTCTAGCGATTGGATTTCACTCAACACTCACCAAATGACTCCTCCTACCATATTATGATGTTGCCCAAGTTTTGGGCTTGATCCGAATTCAATAGGTGTGAGAAATTGGACAATTCAAGTTCAACGGCAATTCGTTCCTAATTGGAGTGGTTGGGGTATTCCATACTTCTAGCAATTGGATTTCACTCAAAACTCACCAAATGACTCCTCCCACCATATTATGATGTTGCCCAAGTTTTGGGCTCGATCCGAAATCAATACGTGTTCCAAATTGGACAATTCAAGTTCAACGGCAGTTCGTTCCTAATTGGAGTGGTTGGTGTATTCCATACTTCTAGTGATTGGATTTCTCTCCAAACTCACCAAATGACTCCTCCCACCATATTATGATGTTGCCCAAGTTTGGGGCTCGATCCGAAATCAATAGGTGTGAGAAATTGGACAATTCAAGTTCAACGGCAGTTCGTTCCTAATTGGAGTGGTTGGGGTATTCCATACTTCTAGCAATTGGATTTCACTCAAAACTCACCAAATGACTCCTCCCACCATATTATGATGTTGCCCAAGTTTTGGGGTCGATCCGAAATCAATAGGTGTTCCAAATTGGACAATTCAAGTTCAACGGTAGTTCGTTCCAAATTGGAGTGGTTGGTGTATTCCATAGTTCTGGCGACTGGATTTTACTCAAAAGTCACCAAATGACTCTTACCACCATATTATGATGTTGCCCAAGTTTTGGGCTCGATCCGAAATCAATAGGTGTGAGAAATTGTACAATTCAAGTTCAACGGCAGTACGTTCCAAACTGGAGTGGTTGGTGTATTCCATACTTCTAGCGATTGGATTTCACTCAAAACTCACCAAATGACTCCTCCCACCATATTATGATGTTGCCCAAGTTTTGGGCTTGATCCGAATTCAATAGGTGTGAGAAATTGGACAATTCAAGTTCAACGGCAGTTCGTTCCTAATTGGAGTGGTTGGGGTATTCCATACTTCTAGCAATTGGATTTCACTCAAAACTCACCAAATGACTCCTCCCACCATATTATGATGTTGCCCAAGTTTTGGGCTCGATCCGAAATCAATACTTGTTCCAAATTGAACAATTCAAGTTCAACGGCACTTCGTTCCTAATTGGAGTGGTTGGTGTATTCCATACTTCTAGTGATTGGATTTCTCTCCAAACTCACCAAATGACTCCTCCCACCATATTATGATGTTGCCCAAGTTTTGGGCTCGATCCGAAATCAGTAGGTCTTCCAAATTGGACAATTCAAGTTCAACGGCAGTTCGTTCCTAATTGGAGTGGTTGGTGTATTCCATACTTCTAGCGATTGGTTGTCACTCAAAACTCACCAAATGACTCCTCCCACCATATTATGATGTTGCCTATGTTTTGGGGTCGATCCGAAATCAATAGGTGTTCCAAATTGGACAATTCAAGTTCAACGGCAGTTCGTTGCAAATTGGAGTGGTTGGTGTATTCCATAGTTCTGGCGATTTGATTTCACTCAAAAGTCACCAAATGACTCCTCCCACCATATTACGATGTTTCCCAAGTTTTGGGCTCGATCCGAAATCAATAGGTGTGAGAAATTGGACAATTCAAGTTCAACGGCAGTTCGTTCCTAATTGGAGTGGTTGGTGTATTCCATACTTCTAGCGATTGGATTTCACTCAAAACTCACCAAATGACTCCTCCCACCATATTATGATGTTGCCCAAGTTTTGGGCTCGATCCGAAATCAATAGGTGTTCCAAATTGGACAATTCAAGTTCAACGGCAGTTCGTTCCTAAATGGAGTGGTTGGTGTATTCCATACTTCTAGCGATTGGATTTCACTCAAAACTCACCAAATGACTCCTCCCTCCATATTATGATGTTGCCCAAGTTTTGGGCTCGATCCGAAATCAATAGGTGTGCGAAATTGGACAATTCAAGTTCAACGGCAGTTCGTTCCTAATTGGAGTGGTTGGTGTATTCCATACTTCTAGCGATTGGATTTCACTCAAAACTAACCAAATGACTCCTCCCACCATATTATGATGTTGCCCAAGTTTTGGGCTCGATCCGAAATCAATAGGTGTTCCAAATTGGACAATTCAAGTTCAACGGCAGTACGTCCCTAATTGGTGTGGTAGGTGTATTCCATACTTCTAGCGATTGGATTTCATTCAAAACTCACCAAATGACTCCTCCCACCATATTATGATGTTGCCCAAGTTTTGGGCTCGATCCGAAATCAATAGGTGTGAGAAATTGGATAATTCAAGTTCAACGGCAATTCGTTCCTAATTGGAGTGGTTGGTGTATTCCATTCTTCTAGCGATTGGATTTCACTCAAAACTCACCAAATGACTCCTGCCACCATATTATGATGTTGCCCAAGTTTTGGGCTCGATCCGAAATCAATAGGTGTGAGAAATTGGACAATTCAAGTTCAACGGCATTTCGTTCCTAATTGGAGTGGTTGGTGTTTTCCATACTTCTAGCGATTGGATTTCACTCAAAACTCGCCAAATGACTCCTCCCACCATATTTTGTTGTTGCCAAAGTTTTGGGCTCGATCCGAAATCAATAGGTGTTCCAAATTGGACAATTCAAGTTCAACGGCAGTTCGTTCCTAATTGGAGTGGTTGGTGTATTCCATATTTCTAGCGATTGGATTTCACTCAAAACTCACCAAATGACTCTTCCCACCATATTATGATGTTGCCCGTGTTTTGGGCTCGATCCGAAATCAATAGGTGTTCGAAATTGGACAATTCAAGTTCAACGGCAGTTCGTTCCTAACTATAGTGGTTGGTGTATTCCATACTTCTAACGATTGGGTTTCACTCAAAACTCCCCAAATGACTCCTCCCACCATATTATGATGTTGCCCAGGTTTTGGGCTCGATCCGAAATCAATAGGTGTTCCAAATTGGACAATTCAAGTTCAACGGCAGTTCGTTCCTAATTGGGGTGGTTGGTGTATTTCGTACTTCTAGGGATTGGATTTCACTCAAAACTCACCAATTGACTCCTCCCACCATATTATGATGTTGCCCAAGTTCGGGGCTCGATCCGAAATCAATAGGTGTGAGAAATTGGGCAATTCAAGTTCAACGGCAGTTCGTTCCTAGTTGGAGTGGTTGGTGTATTCCACACTTCTAGCGATTTGATTTCACTCGAAACTCACCAAATGACTCCTCCCACCATATTATGATGTTGCCCAAGTTTTGGGCTCGATCCGAAATCAATAGGTGTTCCAAATTGGACAATTCAAGTTCAACGGCAGTTGGTTCCAAACTGGAGTGGTTGGTGTATTCCATACTTCTAGCGATTGGATTTCACTCAAAACTCACCAAATGACTCCTCCCACCATATTATGATGTTGCCCAAGTTTTGGGCTCGATCCGAAATCAATAGGTCTGAGAAATTGGTCAATTCAATTTCAACAACAGTTCGTTCCTAATTGGAGTGGTTGGTGTATTCCATACGTCTAGCGATTGGATTTCACTCAAAACTCACCAAATGACTCCTCCCACCATATTATGGTGTTGCAAAAGTTTTGGGCTCGATCCGAAATCAATAGGTGTGAGAAATTGGACAATTCAAGTTCAACGGCAATTCGTTCCTAATTGGAGTGGTTGGTGTATTCCATACTTCTAGCGATTGGATTTCACTCAAAACTCACCAAATGACTCCTCCCACCATATTATGATGTTGCCCGTGTTTTGGGCTCGATCCGAAATCAATAGGTCTGAGAAATTGGTCAATTCAATTTCAACGACAGTTCGTTCCTAATTGGAGTGGTTGGTGTATTCCATACTTCTAGCGATTAGATTTCACTCAAAACTCACCAAATGACTCCTCCCACCATATTATGATGTTGCCCAAGTTTTGGGCTCGATCCGAAATCAATAGGTGTTCCAAATTGGACAATTTAAGTTCAACGGCAGTTCGTTCCTAAATGGAGTGGTTGGTGTATTCCATACTTCTAGCGATTGGATTTCACTCAAAACTCCCCAAATGACTCCTCCCACCATATTATGACGTTGCCCAAGTTTTGGGCTCGATCCGAAATCAATAGGTGTGCGAAATTAGACAATTCAAGTTCAACGGCAGTTCGTCCCTAATTGGAGTGGTTGGTGTATTCCATACTTCTAACGATTGGATTTCACTCAAAACTAACCAAATGACTCCTCCCACCATATTATGATGTTGCCCAAGTTTTGGGCTCGATCCGAAATCAATAGGTGTTCCAAATTGGACAATTCAAGTTCAACGGCAGTGCGTTCCAAACTGGAGTGGTTGGTGTATTCCATACGTCTAGCGATTGGATTTCACTCAAAACTCACCAAATGACTCCTCCCACCATATTATGATGTTGCCCAAGTTTTGGGCTCGATCCGAAATCAATAGGTTTTCCAAATTGGACAATTCAAGTTCAACGGCAGTTCGTTCCTAACTGGAGTGGTTGGTGTATTCCATACTTCTAGCGATTGGATTTCACTCAAAACTCACCAAATGACTCCTCCCACCATATTATGATGTTCCCCAAGTTTTGGGCTCGATCCGAAATCAATAGGTGTGAGAAATTGGACAATTCTAGTTCAACCGCAGTTCGTTCCTAATTGGAGTGGTTGGTGTATTCCATATTTCTGGCGATTGGATTTCACTCAAAACTAACCAGATGACTCCTCCCACCATATTATGATGTTGCCCAAGTTTTGGGCTCGATCCGAAATCAATAGGTGTTCCAAATTGGACAATTCAAGTTCAACGGCAGTTCGTTCCTAACTAGAGTGGTTGGTGTCTTCCATACTTCTAGCGATTGGATTTCACTCAAAACTCACCAAATGACTCCTCCCACCATATTATGTTGTTGCCCAAGTTTTGGGTCGATCCGAAATCAATAGGTGTTCCAAAATGGACAATTCAAGTTGAACGGCAGTTCATTCCTAATTGGTGTGGTTGGTGTATTCCATACTTCTAGCAATCGGATTTCACCCAAAACTCACCAAATGACTCCTCCCACCATGTTATGATGTTGCCCAAGTTTTGGGGTCGATCCGAAATCAATAGGTGTTCCAAATTGGACAATTCAAGTTCAACGGCAGTTCATTCCTAATTGGAGTGGTTGGTGTATTCCATACTTCTAGGGATTGGATAGCACTCAAAACTCATCAAATGACTCCTCCCACCATATTATGATGTTGCCCAAGTTTTGGGCTCGATCCGAAATCAATAGGTGTGAGAAATTGGACAATTCAAGTTCAACGGCAGTTCGTTTCTAATTGGAGTGGTTGGTGTATTGCATACTTCTAGCAATTGGATTTCACTCAAAACTCACCAAATGACTCCTCCCACCATATTATGATCTTGCCCAAGTTTTGGGCTTGATCCGAAATCAATAGGTGTGAGAAATTGGACAATTCAAGTTCAACGGCAGTTCGTTCCTAATTGGAGTGGTTGGTGTATTCCATACTTCTAGCGATTGGATTTCACTCAAAACTCACCAAATGACTCCTCTCGCCATATTATGATGTTGCCCGGTGATCGGTTCATAATTGTATATCATTTTGTACCCTTCTAGCTTATGATTTGGTTATGTTATTGAGTTAAACTTGTGCTTTTAATCCATTTTCTGTTTTGATAAGTCCATAATTTCATACACTTGCTTGCCTTCTTTACTTAGTGATTTTGCTTAGTTTCTCTTTATTTTGAGTCACTTACCTCTATTTGTGTGTTTTGTAGGTTAAGATAGCAAGAGATCACATTTGATGCAATCCATGCACGTTAAGGGCTGATTGGCAAAGAGCAAGAGCTTAAAGACAAAACCGAAGTTGGGCCATACTTCTTGTCAGTCCAGTTTCGTAAGTCACCTTGCAGGTCTCATTTCAGCAATCTGCACAACTCGGATGAGGAGACATTCTTCATAGAAGTTGTTCAATTGGGTGTCTAGTATAACATAGCCAAATTTCAGCCCAATTGAACATATGTGGAGTCCTTAGCCCGTCCAACACTGAACCATGCTCAGGAGGATTTGCAGCTGCCAGCTTTGAGCCTTGTCTCCTCCTTTAAGCCATGTGCCTCACCCATGCTGCAACTGACTTTGGATCCAACATAATGAGTGAAGTGGGGAGGCATTCCAGCTATGAAATTCTAAAGGAGCAAGTTGGTACATGCTGGAGTTATTATAGAGAAAGCATGTGCATGCATGTAAAGCAAAGAAATGAAATGAAGTCAATTCCAGTCTCTGTTCGGCGGCCAACTTGCAAGGCCCAAAACGCACACTTCTACTGCTCCGATGGGAATACTTTCTTCATAGAAGTTGTTCCAATGGGTGTCTAGAATAACATATCCAAATTTGAGCACCATTGGATACGTTTTGAAACCTCTGGCCTTCCTACACCAAGACTGGTTCAGAAAACTCGTTTTTCAGCAACCAAAAGGCAACCACATGGGTTGGCAACCAAAAGGCAACCACATGGGTTGGCAGCAAAGGCAGCCACAACTGATCACCTTTGAACCCATGTGAAGATGCTTGAGGTGCAGCAGCAAAAGATGAAGGATGGTGTGGGAATCCATCATGATGTTCCTCCCTCTTAGCCCTATAAATAGAGAAGCCTTCAAGCTTCAAATCACACCCCAAGGGGGGGAGCTCTCAAACACTTCTCTAGAGCTCCCTTCCCTTCTCTCCCTCAAATTCTCTTAGTTTCCTTTCAAGTTGTCAATTGTTGTAACAAATTGATTTTACTAAATTTTCCTTCAAGTTTTTCTTAGTTTCACTTTACTTTTCATTGTAATGTACATTCTTTCTTAAGTTTCAAGTTTAATTAGTTTCCAAGTTTCAATTATGGTTTTTGTTCTTATTCATTATGCTTATAAGTTAATAGGCTAGTTTGAATGATTGATCACCATTTAGGCTTGCATGTTAGCTATCTTGGTTTGAATTAAGAGTAGACACCATGCTTTAATTCGAATTGAACTATGAATAAGAAGAGTATGTATGGACATTCGACAACAGGGATTAGATACATGCTTGGTTGTTTAAATTGTTCTTCTATGCTTAATGGGTTCCTAATGCTTAGTTTTAGGTTAGACAACAAATGATCAAATTAGGGAATTAGGAACACAAGGTTATGACCAAACACCATGGCTTAATCATACTTTAGCTAGAATCAATCCGTTAATCTAATTGAACTTGGGAACTTATTTGCTTGAGTTATTTCCTTTTTTCTTGTTTTATTTATTTTCTTTTTCATTTCTGTTTTATGTAGGGGAAATGAATTGGATCATTCAATCACCAATCCTCGTGGGATCGACCTCGCACTTACATATGCTACACTACCAAACGGCTCGTGCACTTGCGAGTATCACAAGTTGAGGATGCAGCTGAATCCATTTTGGTGCAGCTGAATCGAAGAAACACCCGGGTTTTGGGCTCGATCCGAAATCAATAGGTGTGAGAAATTGGACAATTCAAGTTCAACGGCAGTTCGTTCCTAATTGGAGTGGTTGGTGTATTCCATACTTCTAGCCATTGGATTTCACTCAAAACTCACCAAATGACTCCTCCCACCATATTATGATGTTGCCCAAGTTGGGGGCTCGATCCTAAATCAATAGGTGTGAGAAATTGGACAATTCAAGTTCAACGGCAGTTCGTTCCTAATTGGAGTGGTTGGTGTATTCCATACTTCTAGCAATTGGATTTCACTCAAAACTCCCCAAATGACTCCTCCCACCATATTATGATGTTGCCCAAGTTGGGGGCTCGATCCTAAATCAATAGGTGTGAGAAATTGGACAATTCAAGTTCAACGGCAGTTCGTTCCTAATTGGAGTGGATGGTGTATTCCATACTTCTAGCAATTGGATTTCACTCAAAACTCACCAAATGACTCCTCCCACCATATTACGATGTTGCCCAAATTTATGGCTCGATTCGAAATCAATAGGTGTGAGAAATTGGACAATTCAAGAGCAACGGCAGTTCATTCATAATTGGAGTGGTTGGTGTATTCCATACTTCTAGCGATTGGATAGCACTCAAACCTCATCAAATGACTCCTCCCACCATATTATTATTTTGCCCAAGTTTTGGCCTCGATCCGAAATCAATAGGTGTTCCAAATTGGACAATTCAAGTTCAACGGCAGTTCGTTCCTAATTGGAGTGGTTGGTGTATTGCATACTTCTAGCAATTGGATTTCACTCAAAACTCACCAAATGACTCCTCCCACCATATTATGATCTTGCCCAAGTTTTGGGCTTGATCCGAAATCAATAGGTGTGAGAAATTGGACAATTCAATTTCAACGGCAGTTCGTTCCTAATTGGAGTGGTTGGTGTATTCCATACTTCTAGCGATTGGATTTCACCAAAAACTCACCAAGTGACTCCTCCCACCATATTATGATGTTGCCCAAGTTTTGGGCTAGATCCGAAATCAATAGGTGTTCGAAATTGCACAATTCAAGTTCAACGGCAGTTCGTTCCTAACTGGTGTGGTTGGTGTATTCCATACTTCTAGCGATTGGATTTCACTCAAAACTCACCAAATGACTCCTCCCACGATATTATGATGTTGCCCAAGTTTTGGGCTCGATCCTAAATCAATAGTTGTGAGAAATTGGTCAATTCAATTTCAACGAAAGTTCGTTCGTAATTGGAGTGGTTGGTGTATTCCATACTTCTAGCGATTGGATTTCGCTCAAAACTCACCAAATGACTCCTCCCACCATATTATAATGTTGCCCAAGTTTTGGGCTCGATCCGAAATCAATAGGTGTTCCAAATTGGACAATTCAAGTTCAACGGCAGTTCGTTCCTAACTGGTGTGGTTGGTGTATTCCATATTTCTAGCGATTGGATTTCACTCAAAACTCACCAAATGACTCCTCCCACGATATTATGATGTTGCCCAAGTTTTGGGCTCGATCCGAAATCAATAGGTGTTCCAAATTGGACAATTCAAGTTCAACGGCAGTTCGTTCCTAACTGGAGTGGTTGGTGTATTCCACACTTCTAGTGATTGGATTTCTCTCCAAACTCACCAAATGACTCCTCCCACCATATTATGATGTTGCCCAAGTTTTGGGCTCGATCCGAAATCAATAGGTCTTCCAAATTGGACAATTCAAGTTCAACGGCAGTTCGTTCCTAATTGGAGTGGTTGGTGTATTCCATACTTCTAGCGATTGGATTTCACTCAAAACTCACCAAATGACTCCTCCCACCATTTTATGATGTTGCCCAAGTTTTGCTCTCGATCCGAAATCAATAGGTGTGAGAAATTGGACAATTCAAGTTCAACGGCAGTTCGTTCCTAATTGGAGTGGTTGGGGTATTCCATACTTCTAGCAATTGGATTTCACTCAAAACTCACCAAATGACTCCTCCCACCATATTATGATGTTGCCCAAATTTGGGGCTCGATCCGAAATCAATAGGTGTGAGAAATTGGACAATTCAAGTTCAACGACAGTTCGTTCCTAATTGGAGTGGTTGGTGTATTCCATACTTCTAGTGATTGGATTTCACTCAAAACTCACCAAATGACTCCTCCCACCATATTATGATGTTGCCCAAGTTTTGGGCTCGATCCGAAATCAATAGGTGTGAGAAATTGGACAATTCAAGTTCAACGGCAGTTCATTCCTAATTGGAGTGGTTGGTGTATTCCATACTTCTAGCGATTGGATTTCACTCAAAACTCACCAAATGACTCCTCCCACCATATTATGTTGTTGCCCAAGTTTTGGGCTCGATCCCAAATCAATAGGTGTTCCAAATTGGAAAATTCAAGTATAATGGCAGTTCGTTCCTAACTGGAGTGGTTGGTGTATTCCATACATCTAGCGATTGGATTTCACTCAAAACTCACCAAATGACTCCTCCCATCATATTATGTTGTTGCCCAAGTTTTGGGCTCGATCCGAAATCAATAGGTGTGGGAAATTGGTCAATTCAATTTCAACAAAAGTTCGTTCCTAATTGGAGTGGTTGGTTTATTCCATACTTCTAGCGATTGGATTTTACTCGAAACTCACCAAATGACTCCTCCCACCGTATTTTGATGTTGCCCAAGTTTTGGGCTCGATCCGAAATCAATAGGTGTTCCAAATTGGACAATTCAAGTTCAACGGCAGTTCGTTCCTAATTGGAGTGGTTGGTGTATTCCGTACTTCTAGTGATTGGATTTCACTCAAAACTCACCAAATGATTGCTCCCACCATATTATGATGTTGCCCAAGTTTGGGGCTCGATCCGAAATCAATAGGTGTGAGAAATTGGACAATTCAAGTTCAACGGCAGTTCGTTCCTAATTGGAGTGGTTGGTGTATTCCATACTTCTAGCGATTGAATTTCACTCAAAACTCACCGAATGACTCCTCCCACCATATTATGATGTTGCCCAAGTTTGGGGCTCGATCCGAAATGAATAGGTGTGAGAACTTGGTCAATTCAATTTCAACGACTGTTCGTTCCTAATTGGAGTGGTTGGTGTATTCCATACTTCTAGCTATTGGATTTCACTCAAAACTCACCAAATGACTGCTCCCACCATATTATGATGTTGCCCAAGTTTGGGGCTCGATCCGAAATCAATAGGTGTGAGAAATTGGACAATTCAAGTTCAACGGCAGTTCGTTCCTAGTTGGAGTGGTTGGTGTATTCCATACTTCTAGAGATTGGATTTCCCTCAAAACTCACCAAAGGACTCCTCCCACCATATTATGATGTTGCCCAAGTTTTGGGCTCGATCCGAAATCAATAGGTGTTCGAAATTAGCGATTGGATTTCACTGATAACTCACCAAATGACTCCTCCCACCATATTATGGTGTTGCCTAAGTTTTGGGCTCGATCCGAAATCAATAGGTGTGAGCAATTGGTCAATTCAATTTCAACGACAGTTCGTTCCTAATTGGAGTGGTTGGTGTATTCCATACTTCTAGCGATTGGATTTCACTCAAAACTCACCAAATGACTCCTCCCACCATATTATGATGTTGCCCAAGTTTTGGGCTCTATCCGACATCAATAGGTGTGAGAAATTGGTCAATTCAATTTCAACGACAGTTCGTTCCTAATTGGAGTGGTTGGTGTATTCTGTTGCATTCCTAAAAGGACACAAATTAATGTGCAAACAACCAATTAAAAATACCCGCAAGTGCACGAATCTATCGAAGTATAGATTATGTATGTACGGGGTCGATCCCACGAAGAACTTGTCGGTTTCCTATAAGTTCTAGTTTGAGTACGTAAAGAACACTTAATTGACACACCACAAATACGCAAATGCAAAAATGGAAACTAAAAATAAGTAAAGAAGTGCAAAAGAAATGAAACAACACAAGAAAACTAAAGAAAAACACAAACAGCATTTTCTATCGCCATTTTATCACCTGTTTATCACCTGTGAACAGTGCGACCGGTCGTGTGAACAGTGACGACCGGTCGTTAGAAGCAGAGTCGAAATTTCAATAAACGTGTGATGAGCGACGGGTCGCGTGAACAGTGACGACCGGTCGCTTTCGGCAGATTTGTTTTCTCTGTTTTTCAGTTTCGACCTCTGTCCAGTTTTTGACCTATAACTTTCCAACCGTATGTCCAAAATTCAAGTTCTTTATACGGTTGGATTCATGAAGATACACATTAGGTATTCAAGAAACCAATTCACATGGATGGTTCTTACTCCATCCATCTATTGCTTAGGAAAACATGAAGATACACATAATCCCAACAATCTCAAGAGGCATGCTTTCAAAGATGGCCAACCAAGGAAAAACACACATCAAGGATAGATTAATTTGGTGAATTGGAATTCATCAACAATATTTAGAAATTCATACACTCAAGCATCAAAACAATAAGGTAATCATGTTTAGGGCTTCAACCTAAGCCCTAGCTATGGAGTTTAGTTGCTCATACTTATTCCAAATACAAACTCAATATAAAATTAGAAAGAGTTTACAGATTTTGAGAAAATGATGAAAGCTTCAAGGTCATCAATGGTGGAAGCTTTCTTCTCCACTTTGCTTGGCTGCACCTTGGCTTCTCCTAGCTCCAAACTCTCCAAAATCTGCTCTCAATGTGTAGAATGATAGAATGAAAATTGCTTTTCACGTTCAAAGGCTCCCTCCATATCTGATTGCCAATTGCTTTTGCTCCTTTTCCCATCTTTTCCTACTCACACTTTTAATATAAAACTCATTCTTTCTCTAAAGCTTTTGCCCATTGTCCCCTTGCCATTATGAAGCATTGACTCACAAAGATGCCAAATACTTCAGAAAACCTTTCTTTTACAAAGGTAATTCCTTGTTACCAAGAGTTATGGTAACAAGAAATTAAGATGACACAAAGGAGGTAAAAGCTGGCCAAATCCGGATTTCCAGAGCTGTGGTAACATGCTGGATTGGTTGGATAGGCAATACTTGTCCAATGGAGCTCAAATTTGGATATGTTGTAGTTAACATCCATTGGAACAAATCTCATGAAGATCATGACCTCATCCGAGCACCAGAGCATGTTGATCCCAGGCCAAGAATTTGACCTACGAAAATGAACAAAAACAGAATTTATAACTAATAATGCACTTTTAGCTCATTTTCATTCCAACCAAGGTGAAATCTAAGAAAACACAAAAAGGAAGTAAAAAGTTATAAAATGTCAAGAACTAACTCAAAATAGTGGGTGAATAACATGAAAAATCATGTATAAAAATGAACCGAACAAACTTCCCAAACTTATCTTTTGCTAGTCCTCGAGCAAAACAGAAACTAAAACAAGACTCGAAACAAACTTTCCGAACACATTCCAAAGAGAGAGCGACTCATGCAAACGACTCAAAAGTTTTCGCAAGAAAAACTCAGTTTAGACATTATTCACAAGGCGGCAAAGTTCAAAACACAACATGCTTAAGTGTAGTAGTGTGATGGCCAAATGGAACTCATTCTCCAATTTCAGTTTTCACACAACTTCAAAAATCATACCCAGCACAAATGTAACTTCAAATCTCACCTAAGTTGTCCTCTCACAAATGAATCACTCGGAAGAGGGTTACAATGCATCACTCAATAATAGACATGAGAATAGAGTTAAACCATAAGGGACTTAACTCAAAATTAGCAAGCTGAAAAACATGCATGAATATGATCTCAAGAAGGATGCTAAACACTTAAAAGAAGAATGTGTGCAATTCAACCACATGACATCTAGGATCAATTTAGGTCTTTATTATAGGTTGTAATGGGGCTAAGGGTGTAAGGTGAGTAAGAAATGAAGGATAAGGATACAACAAAGTCCAAGGAACTCACAATGTAAGAGCATATAATCGTTGACTAAAAGACTTTGAAACATCACGCTTGAAATTTTCATTCTTTTATTATTTTTTGGGTGATCAAATAGACCACAAAGCCTTATACCTCCACTAATTATGATTCACACTCCTTCCTTCCATTTGAACAACCATCAATTTATTTATTTTGAGGCCAACCAAGAAACATGGAATTTAAATTTGAATCCATTGCCAAATAACCACAACTTTTCTCTCTTCTTTCACCCTTTGAGTGAAGTACCTTTTTTTTTTTTCTTTTTTTTTTTTTTTCTTTTTTTTTTCTTTCGAAAATGTAATAACCCTTCCCAAACTTAGCATGAAAAACACATCTAAATTAAAGCTCACGAGTTCCTTAGAAAGGTAAATTCTTGTTTTTCAGGCTAAGGCTAGAAGTAATAACTGGTTACTTGAAAGAAAAGGCATACATATAGGCTCAAGGTGGTTAACAATGAAAAATCATGCTTAAGCATGCATAGGGTTAGCTTGAAAGGCACAAACGGTCCAAAGAGGGCCTTAATATCATTTCTCAAATGTCATGTAATCAAATTGCACAAGAATGAGTGACTTTTAAGTGCTCAACCAAATCAATGAATAATGAGATCAAACAACAACTCAGATGACAAGAAAAGTAAGAATATGTGTATAACACTCATGAATTGAAGCACAAGGCTCAAAGCTCACATTATATGGTTATACAAGTCTAATTCATGCTTGATACAATTCTTTGGATCATGCAAGTCCCTCAACTAGAGAATTATGAAACAAATGGTAAGTGCGAAGAGGGTTTCAAACATATCATGCTAGAATGATGCCATTTAGTGAATAACAAATTTTTTTTTTTTTAAACATTCATTTTCAATCAAGTCATTTAAACATTCATCACAATCTCATCATATATGTCCGGAAAGTGACTTAAGAACAAAAAAGACTCAAAACAGAAAAGAAAACAAAATAAAAGAAAGTAAGAATTTAAGTGAAACGAAAAAGACTTGCTATCCCTTCCCAAACTTAGAAACAAACATTGTCCTCAATGTTAAAGAATTCAGGCATCAACAACGTTATAACAAGAAATAAAGGGAATAAAGCAAGTAAATACAAGAACAAACAAGAAAAACAACTACAACACGGTTGCAAAACAAAACAAAACAAAACCAAACAAAACCAAACAGTAAGCCCTAACAATAGTCCTACGCACGCAGAAATCCAATCCAAAGAAACGCACAAACCAAAAGAAAGCCCAACCCAAACGAAAGCCCAAAAGCGAAGAAAGTAAATAAAACAAAGAAACCAAGTCAGAAGCACAAAGAGCGAGGACTCAGTAAAATAGAAAAAGTGGGCCCTGAAGTCTCGACACCTGTGAGTCACGGGAAACAAAGTGAGAGACGTGTCGACAAGCAGAGGTCTCTCTCACGGTCCCAAGCCATAATTATTGGCTTCATAGGAAGGCGTGACGACTTTCGTTTCTCAAAAACGCTGAAAGGCGGAACTGTAATTAAAGGGGTTGGGGACCAGGTGAGGTGACCTAAGGGGATAGGCCGTAAGGGCCGCGCAAAACGCAGAAGCGCAGTGGCTAGGGTTACGTAAAAACTAACTCTATAAAAGAAGAAGAGAAAGAGTTGGGGAAAAACATACAAACGTAGAAACACACAACAGAGGAAAGAAAGAACAAAAGAAAAGAAAGCTCAAATGGCTTCTTCCTACCCATTCTCGCTGGATCTCAACCTAGCTCCACCGACTCAGACTCGGGGCCAAGCAGTGGCACCAGTGTGGATGCCCTACTTTGCCTCTGCACGGGGGCACGTGACAGTGAACGACTCGATACTGCTGGACAACGATGTTGCCCTTGGAGTTGCTAGAAATCTAGTAACTCCCAAGGATATACGGGTGCTGGGATCAAGGGATGACAACCGGGTCGTGAGCGATGCTCTGGCACTAAGCGTGCAAAGCACCGCAACAGTCGCAAGTGTGGGTCATCGCCTACTTGCGAAGTCCCATGAGGTGGAGGTGCTGAGAGGTCAGTTGGCGGCGGAGCGAAGTATGGTGGAAGAATGCCAGAGTATTATTAAAAGCTTAAAAAGGGAAAGGGCAAGGATAGTGGAGGTGAATCGACACCAGCTGGAGGCGTTGCGGGAAGAGAACAAAAATCTCTCAAAGATGGTAAGTGTTTACGCCCATGACATGAGAAAGCAGCTGGAGGACCTGGACCAACCGGGTAAACGCAAGAAAACAGATCGCGAGAGTAGGTACGCTCAAGCTAAGAGTGCGATCTTTGGGAGCTCGAGTGATGAGCCCCAAGAGGCTGTGCGTGAAGCCCCGGAAGAGGATAGCCATAGGGCTAAGCTCAAAGGTCCAATGGCCGAGACACCGAGCACTGTGAAAGAATAATTTCTAATGTATTAGTGGTGTGCCTGGTTGTCTTTGCCCTTTCCGTGTATTTTATTTTATTTTATTTTATTTTTAATTTTAAATTTCTCGTTTCCGGAAATAAAAAGAAAAGAAAGTTGCAAAAGACAAAGAAGAAAAACAAAACGCACTTCCCCAAACCGGAATAAAAGGAATGCGACAAACGAAAAAGACACAAATCACACTTCCCCAACTGAAATAAAACAAAAACGACAAACTGAAAAGAAATCAAAACATAATGCACCAGAAAACAGGGAGGAAAAGAAAGCAAAGCGAAAGTAGAAATGCTTCCCCTTTTAACCGGACGCAACCGCAAATTGCGCAGGAAATGCAAAGTGGTGTCGGCTCCCTTATGAGCATATGGCTATTTAAACCACTTCTCGGTTGAAAGAAGGAGCATCCTGCATTTCAACCTGCAAACTCAAGAAAAACCATCAAAAAGCCCAGACAGAAAAATCAATGGCATCCCCAGATATGCTTGTTGATGACCTTAACCTTGAGTTGTCGCTTGCACCACCAAATGCCCAGATACGGGCTCCTCCAAACCTTATCTTCCCAAACTCCTCATACCATCATGGTTCGGCCTCGAACTTCTCTGAGGTGGTGCCGCGTAGGGCAGTAATGCCGGAGGGCATGACTGTCAGCAGACTGACAGTTGCAGATCATCTGCATGTGGCGCAGAGGTCTGACCAGATGGCAGTGGACGAGTCCCACAATCTAACCGTAGTCAACGCGGTCTCGGCCACAAATTTGGGCATGCGCCTACTGGCAAGAACACGAGAGTGCGGGGCACTGAGTGAGGAGGTGGCGGCCCTGAAAGCTCTGGTGGCGGACTTGCAAAAGCGGCTCTACAGTGCCAACCAGCATGTAGAGATGCTGCAAAAAAGGAATGATGATCATGTAGAGCTGCTGCAGATTCTACAAGTAAGAACAGATAGAGGCAATTAGCAGAAG
Source organism: Prunus avium (assembly GCF_965620075.1). Classification (NCBI taxonomy): domain Eukaryota; kingdom Viridiplantae; phylum Streptophyta; class Magnoliopsida; order Rosales; family Rosaceae; genus Prunus; species Prunus avium. Next base: position 20,434,992 of record NC_142286.1, on the reverse strand, counting down.
CCTCAGGTGGCGCAGAATGCAACAATGAACGTGTGATTAGGAATTTTATGTATGCATTTTCAAGTTTATAAATGTAATCACATGTTATGAAATGGAATAAGCATTTGAGCCAAAGTTCAGAGTGTGCAATCATGAAGCAATCTACTTCCCAAACTTACTAACAAAATAGAAACACAAACAAATAAAAGAAAGAAAGAGTAAGAAAAACAAAGAGAAACAACAAGAAATTCGAAATTACCTTGGTTGGAAAATTGTAACCCTAACACAAAAATAAAATAAATAAAATTAAATAAAAGAAAGTTTGAGTCTAGAGAAACTCCACTTTGAAGCGATTAGGACGACAACAAACTTCTTCTATTCACCTTGGGTTGCCTCCCAAGAAGAGCTAAGTTTAAAGTCTTTTGCCGGACTTCCAACATACCATGGTCACTTAGGGGGTTTTGGCTCAATCGCCTCCTTGTGCCAAACATGAAGTTTCTTCAAATCTCTTTGCCATCTAATCAACCCATTTCGTATTCTTTTCTTTTTATGCGCATGAGTAGATTTCAAAAGCAATTTTAAGCGCTTTTCAATACGTGGATTAGATGGAGGAGGCACATATTTAGGATCGGGTGGCCTTCTCATTTGAGTAGAAGGAATGACATTGAACATATGATTGGTACTTGGAACATGGATGCTCAGCTTGTCTTCCTCTAGTACTTCAAAAATAGAATAAGACATTAGATTAATTGAAGCACCTAAATCAATTAAAGGTTTCTGAAACAATTTATCATCAATTATACAAGGAATTGTGAAACTTCCTGGATCTTGTAAATTGGGAGGAAGCTTCCTTTGCAAAACAGCAGAAACATCTTCCGTTAATGCAACAGTTTCGTATTCCTTGAGCTTGTTTGCATCCAAGAGAGGAATGTTGATTTGCACTTTTTCGGAGATTTCCAATATGTCCTTGGCGTGTTGAATTTTTTTGGAACTCATAAGCCTGTGAGGAAAAGGAGCATGTAAGATATCTTCATCAGTAGGTTCACGACTTACCTTCTCCTTTCTTGCCCTTCTTGCAAGTTCATGCTTTGGGATCCACTCAGGTGAAGATGCTGCTTGTTTATCTTCCCCCTTGTTGATTTCATCCTTTTCCTTAGGCCCAATCACTTGCTCAACCTGCATTTCATCAACATTGTGAATCAAATTTTTAGAACCATCAATTTCACCAATTACCTTACCAGTTCTCAAGGTAACTGCTTGAACATGCTCACGCCCATTTGGTATCACTGTTTGCCTAGGCATCATCCTAGCTTCCCTTTGACTCAAAGCTGTGACAATTTGCCCCACTTGATTTTCTAGATTGGCAATGGCCTTATCCATTTTCTGCATGTGAGTATCATTCCTCTGCATGTGAGTGTCATTCCTCTGCATGATGAAACTCTCTGTGTTTCTAACCATTGAAGCAACAATTTCTTCCAAAGTTGGTCCTTGAGGTGGTTGGTGAGATTGACTAAGTGGTGGTGGATTATAATATTGGGGTTGACCATAAGGTGGACAAGTATTATGTTGGCCTTGATATGGTTGATATGACCCTTGTTGAAAATTTGGATTGTCGGTCCACCAGAAGTTTGAATGATTTCTCCACTCCGGATTGTATGTTTGTCGGAAATATTCATTCATAGGCAACTCATTATGAAATGAGCCAAAAACATTTGCTTCCTCCATCACAAATTTATTGGAGTATTCTTACATAGTAAGTTCCACAATTTCAGTTGCGGCTGCCATTGGAGATGGTGGAGGTGACTCCTCGGATGTTCCTATAAGAAAAAGAAACAAAAACAAATCAAGATAAAATGAAACAACAATCAATAAACAAAAATAAAACTAAGTACTCTAAACATACTCAAACAAAACAGATAAGCAACCGTGCCAGTTCCCCGGCAACGGCGCCAAAAATTGTTGCATTCCTAAAAGGACACAAATTAATGTGCAAACAACCAATTAAAAATACCCGCAAGTGCACGAATCTATCGAAGTATAGATTATGTAAGTACGGGGTCGATCCCACGAAGAACTTGTCGGTTTCCTATAAGTTCTAGTTTGAGTACGTAAAGAACACTTAATTGACACACCACAAATACGCAAATGCAAAAATGGAAACTAAAAATAAGTAAAGAAGTGCAAAAGAAATGAAACAACACAAGAAAACTAAAGAAAAACACAAACAGCATTTTCTATCGCCATTTTATCACCTGTTTATCACCTGCGAACAGTGCCATGAACAGTATCGTGAACAGTGAACAGTGCGACCGGTCGTGTGAACAGTGACGACCGGTCGTTAGAAGCAGAGTCGAAATTTCAATAAACGTGTGATGGGCGACCGGTCGCGTGAACAGTGATGACCGGTCGCTTTCGGCAGATTTGTTTTCTCTGTTTTTCAGTTTCGACCTCTGTCCAGTTTTTGACCTATAACTTTCCAACCGTATGTCCAAAATTCAAGTTCTTTATACGGTTGGATTCAGCACAGAAAATGCAAGAACACACGCGGACCAAAAGTCCAAAACAATTACAGAAATAAATAAAATTCAGTAACAAAGACACAAAACGTGTCAAACACGCAACTCACACACACATTTTGGGGGGGGTTTTGATTTGTTTCAAGTGACCTATTTCTATTGCATGAATGTAAATGAACTCTAAATTTAACAAGAATGGCAGAGATGAATTATCAAGATGTGAAATTAAAATGTAACACACACTAGGGTTTCGGAATCCACCCTAAACAATTCTACCAAAGTTCATGAATACTCAAGTGATGAACTCTGAACGTGTTGATGAAGATGTTCGCAATCAAGACCATGGGTCGTGGCTCAAGACGCATTGATTCTCTCTAATATACGTAAAGTGCATGGTTCGTGCTACAATACTTGTGCTCTCCTCATAACCGAACCTAGGTATGGTTCGTACTTCGATTCGATTACAAGGAAAACCCATTAAGTTCAAAGAGAATATGAACATCACAAGAATCCTAATAGCATGGTGTTTACATTAGGTATTCAAGAAACCAATTCACATGGATGGTTCTTACTCCATCCATCTATTGCTTAGGAAAACATGAAGATACACATAATCCCAACAATCTCAAGAGGCATGCTTTCAAAGATGGCCAACCAAGGAAAAACACACATCAAGGATAGATTAATTTGGTGAATTGGAATTCATCAACAATATTTAGAAATTCATACACTCAAGCATCAAAACAATAAGGTAATCATGTTTAGGGCTTCAACCTAAGCCCTAGCTATGGAGTTTAGTTGCTCATACTTATTCCAAATACAAACTCAATATAAAATTAGAAAGAGTTTACAGATTTTGAGAAAATGATGAAAGCTTCAAGGTCATCAATGGTGGAAGCTTTCTTCTCCACTTTGCTTGGCTGCACCTTGGCTTCTCCTAGCTCCAAACTCTCCAAAATCTGCTCTCAATGTGTAGAATGATAGAATGAAAATTGCTTTTCACGTTCAAAGGCTCCCTCCATATCTGATTGCCAATTGCTTTTGCTCCTTTTCCCATCTTTTCCTACTCACACTTTTAATATAAAACTCATTCTTTCTCTAAAGCTTTTGCCCATTGTCCCCTTGCCATTATGAAGCATTGACTCACAAAGATGCCAAATACTTCAGAAAACCTTTCTTTTACAAAGGTAATTCCTTGTTACCAAGAGTTATGGTAACAAGAAATTAAGATGACACAAAGGAGGTAAAAGCTGGCCAAATCCGGATTTCCAGAGCTGTGGTAACATGCTGGATTGGTTGGATAGGCAATACTTGTCCAATGGAGCTCAAATTTGGATATGTTGTAGTTAACATCCATTGGAACAAATCGCATGAAGATCATGACCTCATCCGAGCAACAGAGCATGTTGATCCCAGGCCAAGAAGTTGACCTACGAAAATGAACAAAAACAGAATTTATAACTAATAATGCACTTTTAGCTCATTTTCATTCCAACCAAGGTGAAATCTAAGAAAACACAAAAGTTATAAAATGTCAAGAACTAACTCAAAATAGTGGGTGAATAACATGAAAAATCATGTATAAAAATGAACCGAACATATTCCATACTTCTAGCTATTGGATTTCACTCAAAACTCACCAAATGACTCCTCCCACCATATTATGATGTTGCCCAAGTTTTGGGCTCGATCCGAAATCGATAGGTGTTCCAAATTGGATAATTCAAGTTCAACGGCAGTTCGTTCCTAATTGGAGTGGTTGGTGTATTCCATACTTCTAGCGATTGGATTTCACTCAAAACTCACCAAATGACTGCTCCCACCATATTATGATGTTGCCCAAGTTTGGGGCTCGATCCGAAATCAATAGGTGTGAGAAATTGGACAATTCAAGTTCAACGGCAGTTCGTTCCTAATTGGAGTGATTGGTGTATTCCGTACTTCTAGCGATTGGATTTCACTCAAAACTCACCAAAGGACTCCTCCCACCATATTATGATGTTGCCCAAGTTTTGGGCTTGATCCGAAATCAATAGGTTTGAGAAATTGGTCAATTCAATTTCAACGACAGTTCGTTCCTAACTGGAGTGGTTGGTGTATTCCATACTTCTAGCGATTGGATTTCACTCAAAACTCACCAAATGACTCCTCCCACCATATTATGATGTTGCCCAAGTTTTGGGCTCGATCCGAAATCAATCGGTGTGAGAAATTGGTCAATTCAATTTCAACGACAGTTCGTTCCTAATTGGAGTGGTTGGTGTATTCCATACTCCTAGCTATTGGATTTCACTCAAAACTCACCAAATGACTCCTCCCACCATATTATGATGTTGCCCAAGTTTGGGGCTCGATCCGAAATCGATAGGTGTTCCAAATTGGACAATTCAAGTTCAACGGCAGTTCGTTCCTAATTGGAGTGGTTGGTGTATTCCATACTTCTAGCGATTGGATTTCACTCAAAACTCACCCAATGACTCCTCCCACCATATTATGATGTTGCCCAAGTTTGGGGCTCGATCCGAAATCAATAGGTGTTCCAAATTGGACAATTCAAGTTCAACGGCAGTTCGTTCCTAATTGGAGTGGTTGGTGTATTCCATACTTCTAGCGATTGGATTTCACTCAAAACTCACCAAAGGACTCCTCCCACCATATTATGATGTTGCCCAAGTTTTGGGCTCGATCAGAAATCAATAGGTGTTCGAAATTGGACAATTCAAGTTCAACGGCAGTTCGTTCCTAATTGGAGTGGTTGGTGTATTCTAGCGATTGGATTTCACTCAAAACTCACCAAATGACTCCTCCCACCATATGATGATGTTGCCCAAGTTTTGGGCTCGATCCGAAATCAATAGGTGTTCCAAATTGGACGATTCAAGTTCAACGGCAGTTCGTTCCTAATTGGAGTGGTTGGTGTATTCCATACTTCTAGCGATTGGATTTCACTCAAAACTCACCAATGGACTCCTCCCACCATATTATGATGTTGCCCAAGTTTTGGGCTTGATCCGAAATCAATAGGTGTGAGAAATTGGTCAATTCAATTTCAACGACAGTTCGTTCCTAATTGGAGTGGTCAGTGTATTCCACACTTCTAGCAATTGGATTTCACTCAAAACTCACCAAATGACTCCTCCCACCATATTATGATGTTGCCCAAGTTTTGGGCTCGATCCGAAATCAATAGGTGTGAGAAATTGGTCAATTCAATTTCAACGACATTTCGTTCCTAATTGGAGTGGTCGGTGTATTCCATACTTCTAGCTATTCGATTTCACTCAAAACTCACCAAATGACTCCTCCCACCATATTATAATGTTGCGCTTGTTTTGGGTTCGATCCGAAATCGATAGGTGTTCCAAATTAGACAATTCAAGTTCAACGGCAGTTCGTTCCTAATCGGAGTGGTTGGTGTATTCCATACTTCTAGCGATTGGATTTCACTCAAAAATCACCAAATGACTCCTCGCACCATATTATGATGTTGCCCAAGTTTGGCGCTCGATCCGAAATCAATAGGTGTGAGAAATTGGACAATTCAAGTTCAACGGCAGTTCGTTCCTAAATGGAGTGGCTGGTGTATTCCATACTTCTAGCAATTGGATTTCACTCAAAACTCACCAAATGACTCCTCCCACCATATTATGATGTTGCCCAAGTTTTGGGCTCTATCCGAAATCAATAGGTGTGAGAAATTGGACAATTCAATTTAGACGGCGGTTCGTTCCTAATTGGAGTGGTTGGGGTATTCCATACTTGTAGTGATTGGATTTCACTCAAAACTCACCAAACGACTCCTCCCACCATATTATGATGTTACCCAAGTTTTGGGCTCGATCCAAAATCAATAGGTGTGAGAAATTGGACAATTCAAGTTCAACGGCAGTTCGTTCCTAATTGGAGTGGTTGGTGTATTCCTTACTTCTAGCGATTGGATTTCACTCAGAACACACCAAATGACTCCTCCCACCAAATTATGATGTTGCCCAAGTTTTGGGCTCGATCCGAAATCAATAGGTGTTCCAAATTGGACAATTCTAGTGCGACGGCAGTTCGTTCCTAATTGGAGTGGTTGGTGAATTCCATACTTCTAGCAATTGGATTTCACTCAAAACTCACCAAAGGACTCCTCCCACCATATTATGATGTTGCCCAAGTTTTGGGCTCGATCCGAAATCAATAGGTGTGAGAAATTGGACAATTCAAGTTCAACGGCAGTTCGTTCCAAGTTGGAGTGGTTGGTGTATTCCATACTTCTAGCGATTGGATTTCCCTCAAAACTCAACAAAGGACTCCTCCCACCATATTATGATGTTACCCAAGTTTTGGGCTCGATCCGAAATCAATAGGTGTTTGAAATTATCGATTGGATTTCACTCAAAACTCACCAAATGACTCCTCCCACCATATTATGATGTTGCCAAAGTTTTGGGCTCGATCCGGAATCAATAGGTGTGAGAAATTGGTCAATTCAATTTCAACGACAGATCGTTCCTAATTCGAGTGGTTGGTGTATTCCATACTTCTAGCGATTTGATTTCACTCAAAACTCACCAAATGACTCCTCCCACCATATTATGATGTTGCCCAAGTTTTGGGCTCGATCCGAAATCAATAGGTGTGAGAAATTGGTCAATTCAATTTCAACGACAGATCGTTCCTAATTCGAGTGGTTGGTGTATTCCATACTTCTAGCGATTTGATTTCACTCCAAACTCACCAAATGACTCCTCCCACCATATTATGATGTTGCCCAAGTTTTGGGCTCGATCCGAAATCAATAGGTGTTCCAAATTGGACAATTCAAGTTCAACGGCAGTTCGTTCCTAATTGCAGTGGTTGGTGTATTCCATACTTCTAGCGAATGGATTTCACCAAAAACTTACCAAATGACTCCTTCCACCATATTATGATGTTGCCAAACTTTTGGGCTCGATCCGAAATCAATAGGTGTGAGAAATTGGACAATTCAATTTCAACGGTAGTTCGTTCCTAATTGGAGTGGTTGGTGTATTCCATACTTCTAGCGATTGGATTTCACTCAAAACCCACCAAATGACTCATCCCATCATAGTATGATGTTGCCCAAGTTTTGGGCTCGATCCAAAATCAATAGGTGTGAGAAATTGGACAATTCAAGTTCAACGGCAGTTCGTTCCTAATTGGAGTGGTTCGTGTATTCCATACTTCCAGCGATTGGATTTCACTCAAAACTCACCAAATGACTCCTCCCACCATATTATGATGTTGCCCAAGTTTTGGGCTCGATCCGAAATCAATAGGTGTGAGAAATTGGACAATTCAAGTTCAACGGCAGTTCGTTCCAAGTGGGAGTGGTTGGTGTATTCCACACTTCTAGTGATTGGATTTCACGCAAAACTCACCAAATGACTCCTCCCACCAAATTATGATGTTGCCCAAGTTTTGGGATCGATCCGAAATCAATAGGTGTGAGAAATTGGACAATTCAAGTTCCACGGCAGTTCGTTCCTAATTGGAGTGGTTGGTGTATTCCATACTTCTAGCGATTGGATTTCACTCAAAACCCACCAATTGACTCCTCCCACCATATTACGATGTTGCCCAAGTTTTGTCCTCGATCGTAAATCAATGGGTGTGAGAAATTGGACAATTCAAGTTCAAACGGCAGTTCGTTCCAAATTGGAGTGGTTTGTGTATTCCATACTTCTAGCGATTGGATTTCACTCAAAACTCACCAAATGACTCCTCCCACCATATTATGGTGTTGCCCAAGTTTGGGGCTCGAGCCGAAATCAATAGGTGTGAGAAATTGGACAATTCAAGTTCAACGACAGTTCGTTCCTAATTGCAGTAGGTGGTGTATTCCATACTTCTAGCGCTTGGATTTCACTCAAAACTCACCAAATGACTCCTCCAACCATATTATGATGTTGTCCAAGTTTTGGGCTCGTTCCGAAATCAATAGGTGTTAGAAATTGGCCAATTCAAGTTCAACGGCAGTTCGTTCCTAATTGCTGTGGTTGGTGTATTCCATAGTTCTAGCGATTGGATTTCACTCAAAACTCACCAAATGACTCCTCCCACCATATTATGATGTTGCCCATGTTCTGGGCTCGATCCGAAATCAATAGGTCTTCCAAATTTGACAATTAGAGTTCAACGGCAGTTCGTTCCTAATTGGAGTGGTTGGTGTCTTCCATACTTCTAGCGATTGGATTTCACTCGAAACTCACCAATTCACTCCTCCCACCATATTATGATGTTGCCCAAGTTTTGTCCTCGATCGTAAATCAATGGGTGTGAGAAATTGGACAATTCAAGTTCAACGGCAGTTCGTTCCTAATTGGAGTGGTTGGTGTATTTAATACTTCTAGCGATTGGGTTTCACTCAAAACTCCCCAAATGACTCCTCCCACCATATTATGGTGTTGCCCAAGTTTGGGGCTCGAGCCGAAATCAATAGGGGTGAGAAATTGGACAATTCAAGTTCAACGGCAGTTCGTTCCTAATTGGGTTGGTTGGTGTATTCCATACTTCTAGCGATTGGATTTCACGCAAAACTCCCGAAATGACTCCTCCCACCATATTATCATGTTGCACAACTTTTGGTTTCCATCGGAAATCAATAGGTGTGAGAAATTGGACAATTCAAGTTCAACGGCAGTTCGTTCCTAATTGGAGTGGTTGGTGTATTCCATACTTCTAGCGATTGGATTTCACTCAAAACTCACCAAATGACTCCTCCCACCATATTCTGATGTTGGCCAAGTTTTGGGATCGATCCGAAATCAATAGGTGTGAGAAATTGGACAATTCAAGTTCAACGGCAGTTCGTTCCTAATTGGAGTGGTTGGTGTATTCCATACTTCTAGCGATTGGATTTCACTCAAAACTCACCAATTGACTCCACCCACCATATTATGATGTTGCCCAAGTTTTGTGCTCGATCCTAAATCAATAGGTGTGAGAAATTGGACAATTCAAGTTCAACGGCAGTTCGTTCCTAATTGGAGTGGTTGGTGTATTCCATACTTGTAGCGATTGGATTTCACGGAAAACACACCAAATGACTCCTCCCACCATATTATCATGTTGCACAACTTTTGGTTTCGATCGGAATTCAATAGGTGTGAGAAATTGGACAATTCACGTTCAACGGCAGTTCGTTCCTAATTGGAGTGGCTGGTGTATTCCATACTTCTAGCGATTGGATTTCACTCAAAACTCACCAAATGACTCCTCCCACCATATTATGATGTTGCCCAAGTTTTGGGCTCGATCCAAAATCAATAGGTGTGAGGAATTGGACAATTCAAGTTCAACGGCAGTTCGTTCCTAATTGGAGTGGTTCGTGTATTCCATACTTCCAGTGATTGGATTTCACTCAAAACTCACCAAATGACTCCTCCCACCATATTATGATGTTGCCCAAGTTTTGGGCTCGATCCAAAATCAATAGGTGTTCCAAATTGGACAATTCAAGTTCATCGGCAGTTCGTTCCTAATTGCAGTGGTTGATGTATTCCATATTTCTAGCGAATGGATTTCACCCAAAACTTACCAAATGACTCCTCCCACCATATTATGATGTTGCCCAAGTTTTGGGCTCGATCCGAAATCAATAGGTGTAAGAAATTGGACAATTCAATTTCAACGGTAGTTCGTTCCTAATTGGAGTGGTTGGTGTATTCCATACTTCTAGCGATTGGATTTCACTCAAAACTCCCCAAATGACTCCTCCCACCATAGTATGATGTTGCCCAAGTTTTGGGCTCGATCCAAAATCAATAGGTGTGAGAAATTGGACAATTCAAGTTCAACGGCAGTTCGTTCCTAATTGGAGTGGTTGGTGTATTCCATACTTCTAACGATGGATTTCACTCAAAACTCACCAATTGACTCCTCCCACCATATTATGATGTTGCCCAACTTTTGGGCTCGATCCGAAATCAATAGGTGTTAGAAATTGGACAATTCAAGTTCAACGGCAGTTCGTTCCTAATTGCAGTGGTTGGTGTATTCCATACTTCTAACGATTGGATTTCACTCAAAACTCACCAAATGACTCCTCCAACCATACTATGATGTTGCCCAAGTTTTGGGCTCGTTCCGAAGTCGATAGGTGTGAGAAATTGGACAATACAACTTCAACGGCAGTTCGTTCCTAATTGGAGTGGTTGGTGTATTCCATACTTCTAGCGATTGGATTTCACGCAAAACTCACCACATGACTCCTCCCACCATATTATCATGTTGCACAACTTTTGGTTTCGATCGGAATTCAATAGGTGTGAGAAATTGGACAATTCAAGTTCAACGGCAGTTCGTTCCTAATTGGAGTGGTTGGTGTATTCCATACTTCTAGCGATTGGATTTCACTCAAAACTCACCAAATGACTCCTCCCACCATATTATGATGTTGCCCAAGTTTTGGGCTCGATCCGAAATCAATAGGTGTTCCAAATTGGACAATTCAAGTTCAATGGCAGTTCGTTCCTAATTGGAGTGGTTGGTGTATTCCATACTTCTAGCGATTGGATTTCACTCAAAACTCACCAAATGACTCCTCCCACCATATTATGATGTTGCCCAAGTTTTGGGCTCGATCCGAAATCAATAGGTGTGAGAAATAGGACAATTCAAGTTCAACGGCAGTTCGTTCCAAGTTGGAGTGGTTGGTGTATTCCATACTTCTAGCGATTGGATTTCCCTCAAAACTCACCAAAGGACTCCTCCCACCATATTATGATGTTACCCAAGTTTTGGGCTCGATCAGAAATCAATAGGTGTTTGAAATTAGCGATTGGATTTCACTCAAAACTCACCAAATGACTCCTCCCACCATATTATCATGTTGCCAAAGTTTTGGGCTCGATCCGAAATCAATAGGTGTGAGAAATTGGTCAATTCAATTTCAACGACAGATCGTTCCTAATTCGAGTGGTTGGTGTATTCCATACTTCTAGCGATTTGATTTCACTCAAAACTCACCAAATGACTCCTCCCACCATATTATGATGTTGCACAAGTTTGGTGTTCGATCCGAAATCAATAGGTGTGAGAAATTGGACAATTCAAGTTCAGCGGCAGTTCGTTCCTAATGGGAGTGGTTGGTGTGTTCCATACTTCTAGCGATTGGATTTCACTCAAAACTCACCAAATGACTCCTCCCACCATATTATGATGTTGCCCAAGTTTTGGGCTCGATCCGAAATCAATAGGTGTGAGAAATAGGACAATTCAAGTTCAACGGCAGTTCGTTCCAAGTTGGAGTGGTTGGTGTATTCCATACTTCTAGTGATTGGATTTCCCTCAAAACTCACCAAAGGACTCCTCCCACCATATTATGATGTTACCCAAGTTTTGGGCTCGATCCGAAATCAATAGGTGTTTGAAATTAGCGATTGGATTTCACTCAAAACTCACCAAATGACTCCTCCCACCATATTATCATGTTGCCAAAGTTTTGGGCTCGATCCGAAATCAATAGGTGTGAGAAATTGGTCAATTCAATTTCTACGACAGATCGTTCCTAATTCGAGTGGTTGGTGTATTCCATACTTCTAGCGATTTGATTTCACTCAAAACTCACCAAATGACTCCTCCCACCATTTTATGATGTTGCCCAAGTTTTGGGCTCGATCCGAAATCAATAGGTGTTCCAAATTGGACAATTCAAGTTCAACGGCAGTTCGTTCCTAATTGCAGTGGTTGGTGTATTCCATACTTCTAGCGAATGGATTTCACCCAAAACTTACCAAATGACTCCTCCCACCATATTATGATGTTGCCCAAGTTTTGGGCTCGATCCGGAATCAATAGGTGTGAGAAATTGGACAATTCAATTTCAACGGTAGTTCGTTCCTAATTGGAGTGGTTGGTGTATTCCATACTTCTAGCGATTGGATATCACTCAAAACTCACCAAATGACTCCTCCCACCATAGTATGATGTTGCCCAAGTTTTGGGCTCGATCCAAAATCAATAGGTGTGAGAAATTGGACAATTCAAGTTCAACGGCAGTTCGTTCCTAATTGGAGTGGTTGGTGTATTCCATACTTCTAGCGAATGGATTTCACTCAAAACTTACCAAATGACTCCTCCCACCATATTATGATGTTGCCCAAGTTTTGGGCTCGATCCGAAATCAATAGATGTTCCAAATTGGACAATTCAAGTTCAACGGCAGTTCATTCCAAATTGGAGTGGTTGGTGTATTCCATACTTCTAGCGATTGGATTTCACTCAAAACCCACCAAATGACTCCTCCCACCATATTATGATGTTGCCCAAGTTTTGGGCTCCATCCGAAATCAATTGGTGTTCCAAATTGGACAATTCAAGTTCAACGGCAGTTCGTTCCAAATTGGAGAGGTTGGGGTATTCCACACTTCTAGCGATTGGATTTCACTCAAAACTCACCAAATGACTTCTCCCACCATATTATGCTGTTGCCCCAGTTTTGGGCTCGATCCGAAATCAATAGGTGTGAGAAATTGGACAATTCAATTTCAACGGTAGTTCGTTCCTAATTGGAGTCGTTGGTGTATTCCATACTTCTTGCGATTGGATTTCACACAAAACTCCCCAAATGACTCCTCCCACCATATTATGATGTTGCCCAAGTTTTGGGCTCGATCCGAAATCAATAGTTGTGAGAAATTGGACAATTCAAGTGCAATGGCAGTTCGTTCCTAATTGGAGTGGTTGGTGTCTTCCATACTTCTAGCGATTGGATTTCACTCAAAACTCACCAAATGACTCCTCCCACGATATTATGTTGTTGCCCAAGTTTTGGGCTCGATCCGATATCAATAGGTGTTCCAAATTGGACAATTCAAGTTCAACGGCAGTTCGTTTATGATTGGAGTGGTTGGTGTCTTACATACTTCTAGCGATTGGATTTCACCCAAAACTAACCGAATGACTCCTCCCACCATATTATGATGTTGCCCAAGTTTGGGGCTCGATCCGAAATCAATAGGTGTTCCAAATTGGACAATTCAAGTTCAACGGCAGTTCGTTCCTAATTGGAGTGGTTGGTGTATTCCATACTTCTAGCGATTGGATTTCACTCAAAACTAACCAAATGACTCCTCCCAACATATTATGATGTTGCCCAAGTTTTGGGCTCGATCCGAAATCAATAGGTGTGAGAAATTGGACTATTCAAGTTCAACGGCAGTTCGTTCCTAATTGGAGTGGTTGGTGTATTCCATACTTCTAGCGATTGGATTTCAATCAAAACTCAACAAATGACTCCTCCCACCATATTATGATGTTGCCCAAGTTTTGGGCTCGATCCGAAATCAATAGGTGTGAGAAATTGGACAATTCGTTTTCAACGGCAGCTCGTTCCTAATTGGAGTGGTTGGTGTATTCCATACTTCTAGCGATTGGATTTCACTCAAAACTCACCAAATGACTCCTCCCACCATATTATGATGTTGCCCAAGTTTTGGGCTTGATCCGAAATCAATAGGTGTTCCAAATTGGACAATTCAAATTCAACGGCAGTTCGTTCCTAATTGGTTTGGTTGGTGTATTCCATACTTCTAGAGATTGGATTTCACTCAAAAGTCACCAAATGACTCCTCCCACAATATTATGATGTTGCCCAAGTTTTGGGTTCGATCCGAAATCAATAGGTGTTCCAAATTGGACAATTCAAGTTCAACGGCAGTTCGTTCCAAATTGGAGTGGTTGGTGTTTTCCATACTACTAGCGATTGGATTTCACTCAAAACTCACCAAATGACTCCTCCGACTATATTATGATGTTGCCCAAGTTTTGGGCTCGATCCGAAATCAATAGGTGTCAGAAATTGGTCAATTCATTTTCAACGACAGTTCTTTCCTAATTGGAGTGATTGGTGTATTCCATACTTCTAGCGATTGGATTTCACTCAAAACTCACCAAATGAGTCCTCCCACCATATTATGATGTTGCCCAAGTTTTGGGCTCGATCCGAATTCAATAGGTGTGAGAAATTGGAGAATTCAATTTCAACGACAGTTCTTTCCTAATTGGAGTGGTTGGCGTATTCCATACTTCTAACGATTGGATTTCAATCAAAACTAACCAAATGACTCCTCCCACCATATTATGATGTTGCCCAAGTTTTGGGCTCGATCCGAAATCAATAGGTGTGAGAAATTGGTCAATTCAATTTCAACGACAGTTCGTTCCTAATTGGAGTGGTTGGTGTATTCCATACTTCTAGCGATTGGATTTCACTCAAAACTCACCAAATGACTCCCCACACCGTATTATGATGTTGCCCAAGTCTTGGGATCGATCCGAAATCAATAGTTGTTCCAAATTGGACAATTCAAGTTCAACGGCAGTTCATTCCTAACTGGGGTGGTTGGTGTATTCCATACTTCTAGCGATTGGATTTTACTCAAAACTCACCAAATGACTCCCCACACCATATTATGATGTTGCAAAAGTTTTGGGCTCGATCCGAAATCAATAGGTGTGAGAAATTGGACAATTCGTTTTCAACGGCAGCTCGTTCCTAATTGGAGTGGTTGGTGTATTACATACTTCTAGCGACTGGATTTCACTCAAAACTCACCAAATGACTCCTGCCACAATATTATGATGTTGCCCAAGTTTTGGGCTCGATCCGAAATCAATAGGTGTGAGAAATTGGACAATTCAAGTTCAACGGCAGTTCGTTCGTAATTGGAGTGGTTGGTGTATTCCATACGTCTAGCGATTGGATTTCACTCAAAACTCACCAAATGACTCCTCCCACCATATTATTGTGTTGCCCAAGTTTTGGGCTCGATCCGAAATCAATAGGTGTGAGAAATTGGTCAATTCAATTTCAACGACAGTTCGTTCCTAATTGGAGTGGTTGGTGTATTCCATACGTCTAGCGATTGGATTTCACTCAAAACTCACCAAATGACTGCTCCCTCCATATTAAGTTGTTGCCCAAGTTTTGGGCTCGATCCGAAATCAATAGGTGTTCCAAATTGGACAATTCAAGTTCAACGGCAGTTCGTTCCTAATTGGTTTGGTTGGTGTGTTACATACTTCTAGCGATTGGATTTCACTCAAAACTCACCAAATGACTCCTCCCACCATATTATGATGTTGCCCATGTTTTGGGCTCGATCCGAAATCAATAGGTGTTCCAAATTGGACAATTCAAGTTCAACGGGAGTTCGTTCCTAATTGGAGTGGTTGGTGTTTTCCATACTTCTAGTGATTGGATTTCACTCAAAACTTAGCAAATGACTCCTCCCACCATATTATGATGTTGCCCAAGTTTTGGGCTCGATCCGACTTCAATAGGTGTGAGAAATTGGACAATTCAAGTTCGACGGAAGTTCGTTCCTAATTGGAGTGGTTAGTGTATTCCATACTTCTAGCGATTGGATTTCACTCAAAACTCACCAAATGACTCCTCCCACCATATTATGATGTTGCCCAAGTTTTGGGCTCGATCCGAAATCAGTATGTCTTCCAAATTGGACAATTCAAGTTAAACGGCAGTTCGTTCGTAATTGGAGTGGTTGGTGTATTCCATACTTCTAGCGATTGGATTTCACTCAAAACTCACCAAATGACTCCCCACACCATATTATGATGTTGCCCAAGTCTTGGGATCGATCCGAAATCAATAGTTGTTCCAAATTGGACAATTCAAGTTCAACGGCAGTTCATTCCTAAATGGGGTGGTTGGTGTAGTCCATACTTCTAGCGATTGGATTTTACTCAAAACTCACCAAATGACTCCCCACACCATATTATGATGTTGCAAAAGTTTTGGGCTCGATCCGAAATCAATAGGTGTGAGAAAATAGTCAATTCAATTTCAACGACAGTTCGTTCCTAATTGGAGTGGTTGGTGTATTCCATACGTCTAGCGATTGGATTGCACTCAAAGCCCACCAAATGACTCCTCCCACCATATTGTGATGTTGCCCAAGTTTTGGGCTCGATCCGAAATCAATAGGTGTGAGAAATTGGTCAATTCAAGTTAAACGAAAGTTCGTTCCTAATTGGAATGGTTGGTGTATTCCGTACTTCTAGTGATTGGATTTCACTCAAAACTCACGAAATGACTGCTCCCACCATATTATGATGTTGCCCAAGTTTTGGGCTCGATCCGAAATCAATAGGTGTGAGAAATTGGACAATTCAAGTTCAACGGCAGTTCGTTCCTAATTGGAGTGGTTAGAGTATTCCATACTTCTAGCGATTGGATTTCACTCAAAACTCACCAAATGACTCCTCCCACCATATTATGATGTTGCCCAAGTTGTGGCCTCGATTCGAAATCAATAGGTCTTCCAAATTGGACAATTCAAGTTGAACGGCAGTTCGTTCGTAATTGGAGTGGTTGGTGTATTACGTACTTCTAGCGATTGGATTTCACTCAAAACTCACCAAATGACTCCTCCCACCATATTATGATGTTGCCCAACTTTTGGGCTCGATCCGAAATCAATAGGTGTGAGAAATTGGACAATTCAAGTTCAACGGCAGTTCGGTCCTAACTGGAGTGGTTGGTGTATTCCATACTTCTGTCGATTGGATTTCACTCAAAACTCACCACATGACTCCTCCCAACATATTATGATGTTGCCCAAGTTATGGGCTCGATCCGAATTCAATAGGTGTGAGAAATTGGTCAATTCAATTTCAACGACAGTTCTTTCCTAATTGGTTTGGTTGGTGTATTCCATACTTCTAGCGATTGGATTTCACTCAAAACTCACCAAATGACTCCTCCCACCATATTATGATGTTGCCCAAGTTTTGGTCTCGATCCGAAATCAATTGGTGTTCCAAATTGGACAATTCAAGTTCAACGGCAGTTCGTTCTTAATTGGAGTGGTTGGTGTTTTCCATAATTCTAGTGATTGGATTTCACTCAAAACTCAGCAAATGACTCCTCCCACCATATTATGATGTTGCCCAAGTTTTGGGCTCGATCCGAATTTAATAGGTGTAAAAAATTGGTCAATTCATTTTCAACGACAGTTCTTTCCTAATTGGAGTGGTTGGTGTATTCCACACTTCTAGCGATTGGATTTCACTCAACACTCACCAAATGACTCCTCCCACAATATTATGACGTTGCCCAAGTTTTGGGCTCGATCCGAAATCAATAGGTGTGAGAAATTGGTCAATTCAATTTCAACGACAGTTCTTTCCTAATTGGAGTGGTTGGTGTATTCCATACTTCTAGCGATTGGATTTCACTCAAAACTCACCAATTGAATCCTCCCACCATATTATGTTGTTGCCCAAGTTTTGGGCTCGATCTGAAATCAATAGGTCTTCCAAATTGGACAATTCAAGTTCAACGGCAGTTTGTTCCTAACTGGAGTGGTTGGTGTATTCCATACTTCTAGCGATCGTATTTTACTCAAAACTCACCAAATGACTCCCCACACCATATTATGATGTAGCCCAAGTTTTGGGCTCGATCCGAAATCAAAAGGTGTGAGAAATTGGACAATTCCAGTTCAACGGCAGTTCGTTCCTAATTGGAGTGGTTGGTGTATTCCATACTTCTAGCGATTGGATTTCACTCAAAACTCACGAAATGACTCCTCCCACCATATTATGATGTTGCCCTAGTTTGGGGCTCGATCCGAAATCTATAGGTTTGAGAAATTGGACAATTCAAGTTCAACGGCAGTTCGTTCCTACTTGAAGTGGTTGGTGTATTCCATACTTCTAGCAATTGGATTTCACTCAAAACTCACCAAATGACTCCTCCCACCATATTATGATGTTGGCCAAGTTTTGGGCTCGATCCGAAATCAATAGGTCTTCCAAATTGGACAATTCAAGTTCAACGGCAGTTCGTTCCTAATTGGAGTGGTTCGTGTATTCCATACTTCTAGCAATTGGATTACACTCAAAACTCACCAAATGACTCCTCCCACCATATTATGATGTTGCCCAAGTTTTGGGCTCGATCCGAAATCAATAGGTGTGAGAAATTGGACAAATCAAGTTCACCGGCAGTTCGTTCCTAATTGGAGTGGTTGTTGTATTCCATACTTCTAGCGATAGGATTTCACTTAAAACTATCCAAATGACTCCTCCCACCATATTATGATGTTGCCCAAGTTTTGGGCTCGATCCGAAATCAATAGGTGTTCCAAATTGGACAATTCAAGTTCAACGGCACTTCGTTCCTAACTGGAGTGGTTGGTGTATTCCATACTTCTAGCGATCGGATTTTACTCAAAACTCACCAAATGACTCCTCCCACCATATTATGATGTTGCCCAAGTTTGGGGCTCGATCCGAAATCAATAGGTGTGGGAAATTGGACAAATCAAGTTCAACGGCAGTTCGTTCCTAATTGGAGTGGTTGGTGTATTCCATACTCCTAGCGATAGGATTTCACTTAAAACTATCCAAATGACTCCTCCCACCATATTATGATGTTGCCCAAGTTTTGGGCTCGATCCGAAATCAATAGGTATTCCAAATTGGACAATTAAAGTTCAACGGCACTTCGTTCCTAACTGGAGTGGTTGGTGTATTCCATACTTCTAGCGATCGGATTTTACTCAAAACTCACCAAATGACTTCCCACACCATATTATGATGTTGCCCAAGTTTTGGGCTCGATCCGAAATAAATAGGTGTGAGAAATTGTACAATTCAAGTTCAAAGGCAGTTCGTTCCTAATTGGAGTGGTTGGTGTATTCCATAGTTCTAGCGATTGGATTTCACTCAGAACTCACCAAATGACTCCTCCCACCAGATTATGATGTTGCCCAAGTTTTGGGCTCGATCTGAAATCAATAGGTCTGAGAAATTGGTCAATTCAATTTCAACGACAGTTCGTTCCTAATTGGAGTGGTTGGTGTATTACATACGTCCAGCGATTGGATTTCACTCAAAACTCAACAAATGACTCCTCCCACCATATTATGATGTTACCCAAGTTTTGGGCTCGATCCGAAATCAATAGGTGTTCCAACTTGGACAGTTCAAGTTCAACGGCAGTTCGTTCGTAATTGGAGTGGTTGGTGTATTCCATACTTCTAGCGATTGGATTTCACTCAAAACTCACCAAATGACTCCTGCCACAATATTATGATGTTGCCCAAGTTTTGGGCTCGATCCGAAATCAATAGGTGTGAGAAATTGTTCAATTCAAGTTCAACAGCAGTTCGTTCGTAATTGGAGTGGTTGGTGTATTCCATACTTCTAGCGATTCGATTTCACTCAAAACTAACCAAATGACTCCTCCCACCACATTATGATGTGGCCCAAGTTTTGGGCTCGATCCGAAATCAATAGGTGTTCCAAATTGGACAATTCAAGTTCAACGGCAATTCGTTCCTAATTGGAGTGGTTGGTGTATTCCATACTTCTTGCAGTTCGATTTCAGTCAAAACTCACCGAATGACTCTTCCCACCATATTATGGTGTTGCCCAAGTTTGGGGTTCGATCCGAAATCAATAGGTGTGAGAAATTGGACAATTCAAGTTCAACGGCAGTTCGTTCCTAATTGGAGTGGTTGGTGTATTCCATTCTTCTAGAGATTGGATTTCACTCAAAACTCACCAAACGACTCCTCCCACCATATTATGTTGTTGCCCAAGTTTTGAGCTCGATCCGAAACCAATAGGTGTTCCAAATTGGACAATTCAAGTTCAACGGCAGTTCGTTCCAAACTGGAGTGGTTGGTGTATTCCATACTTCTAGCGATTGGATTTCACTCAAAACTAACCAAATGACTCCTCCCACCATATTATGATGTTGCCCAAGTTTTGGGCTCGATCCGAAATCAATTGGTGTTCCAAATTGGACAATTCAAGTTCAACGACAGTTCGTTCCTAATTGGAGTGGCTGGTGTATTCCATACTTCTAGCGATTGGATTTCACTCAAAACTAACCAAATGACTCCTCCCACCACATTATGATGTGGCCCAAGTTTTGGGCTCGATCCGAAATCTATAGGTGTTCCAAATTGGACAATTCAAGTTCAACGGCAGTTCGTTCCTAATTGGAGTGGTTGGTGTATTCCATACTTCTAAAGATTGGATTTCACTCAAAACTCACCAAATGACTCCTCCCACCATATTATGATGTTGCCCAAGTTTTGGGCTCGATCCGAAATCAATAGATCTGAGAAATTGGTCACTTCAATTTCAACGACAGTTCGTTCCTAATTGGAGTGGTTGGTGTATTCCATACGTCCAGTGATTGGATTTCACTCAAAACTCACCAAATGACTCCTCCCACGATATTATGATGTTGGCCAAGTTTTGGGCTCGATCCGAAATCTATAGGTGTTCCAAATTGGACAATTCAAGTTCAACGGCAGTTCGTTCGTAAATGGAGTGGTTGGTGTATTCCATACTTCTAGCGATTGGATTTCACTCAAAACTCACCAAATGACTCCTCCCACCATGTTTTATTGTTGCCCAAGTTTTGGGCTCGATCTGAAATTAATAGGTGTTCCCAATTGGACAATTCACGTTCAACGGCAGTTCGTTCCTAATTAGAGTGGTTGGTGTATTCCATACTTCTAGCAATTGGATTTCACTCAAAACTCACCAAAGGACTCCTCCCACCATATTATGATCTTGCCCAGGTTTTGGGCTCGATCCGAAATCAATAGGTCTGAGAAATTGGTCAATTCAATTTCAACGACAGTTCGTTCCTAATTGGAGTGGTTGGTGTATTCCATACGTCCAGCGATTGGATTTCACTCAAAACTCACCAAATGAATCCTCCCACCATATTATGATGTTGGCCAAGTTTTGGGCTCGATCCGAAATCTATAGGTGTTCCAAATTGGACAATTCAAGTTCAACAGCAGTTCGTTCCTAATTGGAGTGGTTGGTGTATTCCATACTTCTAGCGATTGGATTTCACTCAAAACTCACCAAACGACTCCTCCCACCATATTATGATGTTGCCCAAGTTTGGGGCTCGATCCGAAATCAATGGTTGTGAGAAATTGGACAATTCAAGTTCAACGGCAGTTCGTTCCTAATTGGAGTGGTTGGTGTATTCCATACTTCTAGCAATTGGATTTCACTCAAAACTAACCAAATGACTCCTCCCACCATATTATGTTGTTGCCCAAGTTTTGGGCTCGATCCGAAATCAATAGGTGTTCCAAATTGGACAATTCAAGTTCAACGGCAGTTCGTTCCTAACTGGAGTGGTTGGTGTATTCCATACTTCTAGCGATTGGATTTCACTCAAAACTCACCAAACCACTCCTCCCACCATATTATGATGTTGCCCAAGTTTTGGGCTCGATCCGAAATCAATAGGTGTTCCAAATTGGACAATTCAAGTTCAACGGCAGTTCGTTGCTAAATGGAGTGGTTGGTGTATTCCATACTTCTAGCGATTGGATTTCACTGAAAACTCACCAAATGACTCCTCCCACCATATTTTGTTGTTGCCCAAGTTTTGGGCTCGATCCGAAATCAATAGGTGTTCCAAATCGGACAATTCAAGTTCAACGGTAGTTTGTTCCTAATTGGAGTGGTAGGTGTATTCCATACTTCTAGCGATTGGATTTCACTCAAAACTCACCAAATGACTCCTCCCACCATATTTTGTTGTTTCCCATGTTTTGGGCTCGATCCGAAATCAATAGGTGTTCCAAATCGGACAATTCAAGTTCAACGGCAGTTCGTTCCTAATTGGAGTGGTTGGTGTACTCCATACTTCTAGCGATTGGATTTCACTCAAAACTCACCAAATGACTCCTCCCACCTTATTTTGTTGTTGCCCAAGTTTTGGGCTCGATCCGAAATCAATAGGTGTTTCAAATTGGACAATTCAAGTTCAACGGCAGTTCGTTCCTAATTCGAGTGGTTGGTGTATTCCATACTTCTAGCGATTGGATTTCACTCAAAACTCACCAAATGACTCTTTCCACCGTATTATGATGTTGCCCAAGTTTGGGGGTCGATCCGAAATCAATAGGGGTGAGAAATTGGACAATTCAAGTTCAACGGTAGTTCTTTCCTAATTAGAGTGGTTGGTGTATTCCATACTTCTAGCGATTGGATTTCACTCAAAACTCCCCAAATGACTCCTCCCACCATATTATGATGTTGCCCAAGTTTTGGGCTCGATCCGAAATCAATAGGAGTTCCAAATTGGACAATTAAAGCTCAACGGCAGTTCGTTCCTAAATGGAGTGGTTGGTGTATTCCATACTTCTGGCGATTGGATTTCACTGAAAACTCACCAAATGACTCCTCCCACCATATTTTGTTGTTGCCCAAGTTTTGGGCTCGATACGAAATCAATAGGTGTTCCAAATCGGACAATTCAAGTTCAACGGCAGTTCGTTCCTAATTGGAGTGGTTGCTGTATTCCATACTTGTAGCGATTGGATTTCACTCAAAACTCATGAAATCACTCCTTCCACCATATTTTGTTGTTGGCCAAGTTTTGGGCTCGATTCGAAATCAATAGGTGTTTCAAATTGGACAATTCAAGTTCAACGGCAGTTCGTTCCTAATTGGAGTGGTTGGTGTATTCCATACTTCTAGCGATTGGATTTCACTCAAAACTCACCAAATGACTCCTCCCACCATATTATGATGTTGCCCAAGTTTTGGTCTCGATCCGAAATCAATAGGGGTTCCAAATTGGACAATTCAAGTTCAACGGCAGTTCGTTCCTAATTGGAGTGGTTGGTGTATTCCATACTTCTAGCGATTGGATTTCACTCAAAACTCACCAAATGACTCCTCCCACCATATTATGATGTTGCCCAAGTTTGGGGCTCGATCCGAAATCAATAGGTGTGAGAAATTGGACAATTCAAGTTCAACGGCAGTTCGTTCCTAATTGGAGTGGTTGGTGTATTCCATACTTCTAGCGATTGGATTTCACTCAAAACTAACCAAATGACTTCTCCCACCATATTATGATGTTGCCCAAGTTTTGGGCTCCATCCGAAATCAATAGGTGTGAGAAATTGGTCAATTCAATTTCAACGACAGTTCGTTCCTAATTGGAGTGGTTGGTGGATTCCATACGTCTAGCGATTGGATTTCACTCAAAACTCAACAAATGACTCCTCCCACTATATTATGATGTTGCCCAAGTTTTGGGCTCGATCCGAAATCAATAGGTGTTCCAAATTGGACAATTCAAGTTCAACGGCAGTTCGTTCCTAATTGGAGTGGTTGGTGTATTCCATACTTCTAGTGATTGGATTTCACTCAAAACTCACCAAATGACTCCTCCCACCATATTATGATGTAGCCCAAGTTTTGGGCTCGATCCGAAATCAATAGGTCTGAGAAATTGGTCAATTCAATTTCAACGACAGTTCGTTCCTAATTGGGGTGGTTGGTGTATTCCATACGTCCAGCGATTGGATTTCACTCAAAACTCACCAAATGAATCCACCCACCATATTATGATGTTGGCCAAGTTTTGGGCTCGATCCGAAATCTATAGGTGTTCCAAATTGGACAATTCAAGTTCAACGGCAGTTCGTTCCTAATTGGAGTGGTTGGTGTATTCCATACTTCTAGCGATTGGATTTCACTCAAAACTCACCAAATGACTTCTCCCACCATATTTTGTTGTTGCCCAAGTTTTGGGCTCGATCCGAAATCAATAGGTGTTTCAAATTGGACAATTCAAGTTCAACGGCAGTTCGTTCCTAATTCGAGTGGTTGGTGTATTCCATACTTCTAGCGATTGGATTTCACTCAAAACTCACCAAATGACTCTTTCCACCGTATTATGATGTTGCCCAAGTTTGGGGCTCGATCTGAAATCAATAGGTGTTCCAAATCGGACAATTCAAGTTCAACGGCAGTTCGTTCCTAATTGGAGTGGTTGCTGTATTCCATACTTGTAGCGATTGGATTTCACTCAAAACTCACGAAATCACTCCTTCCACCATATTTTGTTGTTGCCCAAGTTTTGGGCTCGATTCGAAATCAATAGGTGTTTCAAATTGGACAATTCAAGTTCAACGGCAGTTCGTTCCTAATTGGAGTGGTTGGTGTATTCCATACTTCTAGCGATTGGATTTCACTCAAAACTCACCAAATGACTCCTCCCACCATATTATGATGTTGCCCAAGTTTTGGTCTCGATCCGAAATCAATAGGTGTTCCAAAATTGGACAATTCAAGTTCAACGGCAGTTCGTTCCTAATTGGAGTGGTTGGTGTATTCCATACTTCTAGCGATTGGATTTCACTCAAAACTCACCAAATGACTCCTCCCACCATATTATGATGTTGCCCATGTTTGGGGCTCGATCCGAAATCAATAGGTGTGAGAAATTGGACAATTCAAGTTCAACGGCAGTTCGTTCCTAATTGGAGTGGTTGGTGTATTCCATACTTCTAGCGATTGGATTTCACTCAAAACTCACCAAATGACTTCTCCCACCATATTTTGTTGTTGCCCAAGTTTTGGGCTCGATCCGAAATCAATAGGTGTTTCAAATTGGACAATTCAAGTTCAACGGCAGTTCGTTCCTAATTGGAGTGGTTGGTGTATTCCATACTTCTAGCGATTGGATTTCACTCAAAACTCACCAAATGACTCTTTCCACCGTATTATGATGTTGCCCAAGTTTGGGGCTCGATCCGAAATCAAGAGGTGTGAGAAATTGGACAATTCAAGTTCAACGGCAGTTCGTTCCTAATTGGAGTGGTTGGTGTATTCCATACTTCTAGCGATTGGATTTCACTCAAAACTAACCAAACGACTCCTCCCACCATATTATGATGTTGCCCAAATTTTGGGCTCGATCCGAAATCAATAGGTGTTCCAAATTGGACAAATCAAGTTCAACGGCAGTTCGTTCGAAACTGGAGTGGTTGGTGTATTCCATACTTCTAGCGATTGGATTTTACTCAAAACTCACCAAATGACTCCTCCCACCATATTATGATGTTGCCCAAGTTTTGGGCTCGATCCGAAATCAGTAGGTGTTCCAAATTGGACAGTTCAAGTTCAACGGCAGTTCGTTCCTAATTGGAGTGGTTGGTGTATTCCATACTTCTAGCGATTGGATTTCACTCAAAACTCACCAAATGACTCTTCCCACCATATTTTATTGTTGCCCAAGTTTTGGGCTCGATCTGAAATTAATAGGTGTTCCAAATTGGACAATTCCAGTTCAACGGCAGTTCGTTCCTAATTGGAGTGGTTGGTGTATGTTGGGTAGATTTAGCTCCACCAAAATGGATTCAGCTGCATCCTCAACTTGTGATGCCAATTAATTTTGTTTTTATTTAAATTTTTTAATTAAAAAAAATTAATAATAAAATGAAATCCAATTTTTATTTAAGTCATGCAAACATTTATCACAATCTCATCATAAGTGTTGGGAAAGTGACTCAAAACAAAATAAGACTCAAAATATAGAAAAAAGAAAAAAACAAGCAAGAAATTTTATTTTATTTTTTTTTAAAATATTTTTTTTTTAAGAAAAAAAGACAAATTTACTTGCTAAACTCCAATACCCCCAAACCTAGAAATGAACATTGTCCTCAATTTTTAAAAATTAGGAACAAGCAATGTCATAACAAGAAATGAAAGGTACTAAAGTAAATATAAACCACAAAAAAAAAAAAACAGAAATAAAATAAAATAATTACAAAAATAAAAATTACAAAACAAACAAACAAACAAACAATCAAACAGAAAACCCTAAACAGACAAAACAGTAAGCCCTAAACAGACAGTCTTATGCAAACCAAAATCCAAACAATTGAAAGCCCAACCCAAAAGAAAGTTAAGCCACCTTGAAACCTAACAACGGTGAAAACCCAACCCACAATGAAAACTGAAGCCCACACGTTTGTTATTATTATTTTTTTTATTTTTTATTTTTTTAAATAAAATGAAACTTGAATTGGGAGCGCGAAGGCGGGATTTCTGAAAAGAAAGTGTGTGGTCCCTGATGCCTTGGTTCCTGGGAAGTCACGGGTGAAAGGGGTGAGGGACGTGTCGGCGCGCAGAAGCAGCTGTCACATCCCCCAAGCCAGAATTATTGGCTTCTTGGGTGAAGCGGGACGACTTTTTCACTAGAAGGTGGTGAAAGGTGAAAATGCAATTAAAGGGGTTGGGAAACGGGTGTGGCGACATATAGAGATAAGCCGTAAGGGCCGCCCAGAACTCAGAACCGCAGCGGCTAGGGTTTAGCAGACTAAGTCTATAAAAGGTAAAAAGAAAGGGTAAAAAAAAACACAAACTCAGAAACACACAAAAGAGAAAAGAAAGAAAGAAGAAAAGAGAGTGAGAAATCAAATGGCCTCTAACTACCCATTTTCGTTGGATCTCAACCTAGCTCCACCGACTCAGACACGAGGCCAAGCAGCGGCACCAGTATGGATGCCCTACTTTGCTTCCGCACGGGGGCCTGTGACAGTAACTGACTCAATACTCCTGGACAACGATGTTGCCATTGGAGTGGCTAGAAATTTAGTGACTCCTAAAGATATACGTGTGCTGGGAACAAGGGATGACAACCGGGTCGTGAGCGATGCCCTGGCACTGAGCATGCAGAGTACGGCAACAGTCGCAAGTTTGGGTCATCGCCTACTTGTGAAGTCCCATGAGGTAGAGGTGCTAAAGGGTCAGTTGGCGGCGGAGCGAAGTATGGTTGAGGAGTGTCAGACTGCTATAAAAAGCTTGAAAAGGGAGAGGTCAAGGATAGTGGAGGTGAATCGACACCAGCTAGAAGTATTGCGGGACGAGAATAAAAACCTATCAAAAATGGTAGAGTTGTACTCTCGCGACATGCGAAAACAGCTGGAGGACCTAGACCGACCGGGTAAACGCAAACAAGCAGATCGCGAGAGTAGTTACACTCAAGCTAAGATTGCGATCTTTGGGAGCTCAAGTGATGAGCCCCAAGAAGCTGTGCGTGAAGCCCTGGAAGAGGACAGCCAGAGGGCCAAACTCAAAGCTTCAATGGTCGAGACACCAAGCACCGAGAAGAAATGATTTCCTACTGCATTATTGTTGTTTTTATTTTATTTTGTTGTTTTTGTATTTTCGTTATTTTGTTTCGGAAATAAAAGAGTAAGGTTGCAGAAAGAAAAAGAAAAAGAAAAAGAAAACACACTTCCCAACTAAAATAAAACAAAGACGACAAACGGAAAAGAAAACACATTTCCCTAACTAAAATAAGACAAAGATGATAGCCGAAAGGGAAAGGCAAAAACACAGAACACTAGAAAATGAAAGTAACGGGCAAAAACATAAAACACCAGAAAACACGGAAAAAAGAAAAGTAAAGTGAAAGTTAATGTGCTCCCCCTTGAAGCGATTAGGTCGAGCATGCCCGGGAAATCCGAAATGGTGTTGGCTCTCTCTCATCAGCATATGTCTATTTAAACCACACCTCTGCAAGCGGATGATACCCAGCATTTCTTCCTGCAAACTCAAGGAAAAACATCAAAAAATTCATAAGCAAAACAAATGGCATCCTCATGCACTCACCTTGATGATCTCAACCTTGAGCTCTCACTTGCACCACCGAATGCCCAGACAAGGGCTCCTCCAAACACTGTCTTTCCAAACTCTTCATATCATCACGGCACGGCCTCAAACTTTACTGAGGCAATACCGAACTTTTCTGAGGCACTGTCGAACAGAGCAGTGCTGCTAGGAGGCATGATTAGCAGCAAGCTCACTCCGACAGATCATCTGCATGTGGCACAGAGGTCTGATAAGGCAGCGGTAGAGGAGTCCCACAATTTAACTGTGCTCCACGCGGTCTCCGCTACTAATTTGGGCATGCGATTACTGGCGAGGACAAGGGAGTGTGCCGCGATGAGCGAGGAAATAGCTTCCTTGAAGGCTATGGTGGCGGACTTGCAGAAGCAGCTCTACTATGCCAATCAGCACGTGGAAGCACTGCAGAGAAAAAATGAGGACCATGTGGAGCTGCTGCAGATTTTACAAGTGCGAGAAAATAGAGGCAAGCCATGATGATGATGGAGATGAAGAAGATGAAGAAGATGATGATGAAGATGATGATGATGATGTTTTTTTTATTTTAATTTTTTATTATTGTTTTTTTTTGTTTTGGTTTTTTTTGTTTTTTTGTTTTTATGCAATGTTTGAAATAAAAATGTGTTTTAACACTCAGAAATAAACTAACTAACCATACCACGTAAATAAATAAATAAACTAACATAACAACACAAAAACAGAAACAAAACAAAAACAAAGACTCAACAGAAAAGAAAACAAAGAAAAAAAAAAAACTTAATTTAAAAACACACAATATACAAGCAACTCACGGATGACCAGTTAAGGGCCTCAGAAAACACAGTCAGGGGATCCGGGAAGGTTGGAGGGGTCACAATGGTCCCGCTTAAAACCCAAACTTCTTAGACACCGAAGGTGTCGCCTAAAGAACTCCTAGACACTGTATTGACGAAGGTGCTCACTGGAGTTACCATAAGTCAGCTCATATGAAAAATTAATTTTATTTTATTTTTAAAATTTTTAAAAAAAAAATATATTCTCGTAAGAAAAAGAAACAAAAACAAATTAAGATAACATGAAACAACAGACCATAAACAAAAATGAACTAAGTACTCTAAACAAACTCAAACAAACGATATAAATTATTGTACTAAAAGAAACAAACCAAGAAACCAAAGAAAAAAAACAAACAGCACTTTCTATCACCTATTTATCACCATTTGGACAGATTCGTTTCTATGTTTTTCAGCTTCGACCTCTGTTCAGTTTTTAGGCTATAACTTTCCAACCGTAAGTCCAAATTTTACGTTCTTTATATGGTTGGATTCAGCATAGAAAAAAAAAGAACACAGCGCGGACCAAAAGGCAAAAACAACTACGGAAATAAACAGAATTCAAAGAAGAGAAAGGATTGAAATGCTCCCCCTTGAAGCGATTAGGTCAAGCATGGATGCACTTGGAGGTCGCGACTTCTCCCACTGCTCCACACTTCCCATTCTTATAATTGAGGTTGCCATCTCTCTCCATTTATTATTGAGCTATAATAAATTGCTAAAACAAACATAGAAAACTTGAAATAGAATTAAAAGAATGAGGAAATAAAAACTAAAATGAAAAGGAAAATCAACACACATCCAATTCCATGTTTCAAAGCAACAAGCACCAATGGGTTGTGTAAGCTAGGACTTAAACCCAGTTCTCTTGCTTGTTGGGCAATTGTCCTTTTCTGTTGGACTACAAACACAACTTGTCCATTAACGTCATTAACTTTAAAACAAGAAATTGTCCAGTTAAGAAAAAAAATAAAGTAGGAAAGCCAAATAGAATCAAACAATGTTACCGATCCCCGGCAACGGCGCCAAAAACTTGTTGCATAGATTTAGCTCCACCAAAATGGATTCAGCTGCATCCTCAACTTGTGATACTCGCAAGTGCACGAACCGTTGGTAGTTTAGCGTATGTAAGTGCGAGGTCGATTCCACAGGGATTGGTGATTGAATGATCCAATTCATTTTCCCTACACAAAACAGAAATGAAAAAGAAAGGAAATAAATAAAACAAGGAAGAAATAACTCAAGCAAATAAGTTCCCAAGTTCAATTAGATTAACGGATTGATTCTAGCTAAAGTATGATTAAGCCATGGTGTTTGGTCATAACCTTGTGTTCCTAATTCCCTAATTTGATCATTTGTTGTCTAACCTAAAATTAAGCATTAGGAACCCATTAAGCATAGAAGAACAATTTAAACAACCAAGCATGTATCTAATCCCTGTTGTCGAATGTCCATACATACTCTTCCTATTCATAGCTCAATTCGAATTAAAGCATGGTGTATACTCTTAATTCAAACCAAGATAGCTAACATGCAAGCCTAAATGGTGATCAATCATTCAAACTAGCATATTAACTTATAAGCATAATGAATAAGAACAAAAACCATAATTGAAACTTGGAAACTAATTCAACTTGAAAACTTAAGAAAAGAATTTACATTACAAAGAAAAATAAACTACAACTAAGAAGCAAAAGGAAAGCTAGAATTGAGAACTAGAAAGCAAAATTAAGAGAATTTGAGGGAGAGAAGGGAAGGGAGCTCTAGAGAAGTGCTTGAGAGCTCCCCCCCTTGGGGTGTGTTTACAAGCTTAGAGAACATCCCTATTTATAGGCCTAGGGGAAGCGAAAATCTGAATTTGATATGGCTAATGCATACAACACTTGTATTAGAAAATATGAATTGGTTGATGCACTTGTATTAGAAAATTTGAATTGGTTGATGCACTTCACCAATAAATCCCACCAGCAGCCCTAGGTCATCTTCATGTCACCATGACCAAGCTTCCAACCAGCTCAATAGCTCATGCCTAGCTCACCATGACCAAGCTTCCAACCAGAAACAATAGCTCATCCTGAGGTCAGCATGACCAGAAACTTCAAGGGCTTACGAATTGGGCTTCCCTTAAGCAAATTAAGACTTTAAGCACTCAAACTTGAAGTTCAGAATGTCTTCTTTCCAGCCATATATCATTTGGGCCAATCCAAGGTCGGAGGAGGAAGTTAAGGCCAAAAACATTACTAACTCATTTTGCGCGCTGATAAAATCCATCCTGAGCATGGCTCTGTGTTTGCTAGGTAACAGACTCCATATTTATCCAATGGGGCTGCATTGTGGATATGTTATAGTACACACCCATTGGAACAACTTTCATGAAGAATGTTGCCTCATCCGAGCTATGTAGGTTGCTGAAACAAAGCTTGCAATATGACCTACGAAACTGGACTGGCAGGGGGCTGTAGCCAAAATGAGTTTGTCTTTAAGCACTTCTTCCCTTTATCCAAATCAGGCTTTAACATGCATGGATTGCATCATTTCCTATCCAAAGCCATCATTGTTACCTAAAGCTGAAAGATAAACACAAAAAGGATTAAAAGCACAAGTTTAACTAAAAAACATAACCAAATCATAAGCTAGAAGGGTACAAAATGATATACAATTTATGAACCGATCAGTATATTCCATACTTCTAGCGATTGGATTTCACTCAAAACTAACCAAATGACTCCTCCCACCATATTATGATGTTGCCCGAGTTTTGGGCTCGATCCGAAATCAATAGGTGTTCCAAATTGGACAATTCAAGTTCAACGGCAGTTCGTTCCTAATTGGAGTGGTTGGTGTATTCCGTACTTCTAGCGATTGGATTTCACTCAAAACTCACCAAATGACTCCTCCCACCATATTATGATGTTTCCCAAGTTTTGGGCTCGATCCGAAATCAATAGGTGTTCCAAATTGGACAATTCAAGTTCAACGGCACTTCGTTCCTAACTGGAGTGGTTGGTGTATTCCATACTTCTAGCGATTGGATTTCACTCAAAACTCACCAAATGACTCTTCCCACCATATTATGATGTTGCTCAAGTTTGGGGCTCGATCCGAAATCAATACGTGTAAGAAATCGGACAATTCAAGTTCAACGGCAGATCGTTCCTAATAGGACTGGTTGGTGTATTCCATACTTCTAGAGATTGGATTTCACTCAAAACTAACCAAATGACTCCTCCCACCATATTATGATGTTGCCCAAGTTTTGGGCTCGATCCGAAATCAATAGGTGTTCCAAATTGGACAATTCAAGTTCAACGGCAGTTCGTTCCTAACTGGAGTGGTTGGTGTATTCCATATTTCTAGCGATTGGATTTCACTCAAAACTCACCAAATGACTCCTCCCACCATATTCTGATGTTGCCCAAGTTTTGGGCTCGATCCGAAATCAATAGGTGTTCCAAATTGGACAATTCAAGTTCAATGGCAGTTCGTTCCTAACTGGAGTGGTTGGTGTATTCCATACTTCTAGCGATTGGATTTCACTCAAAACTCACCAAATGACTCCTCCCACCATATTATGATGTTGCCCAAGTTTTGGGCTCGATCCGACATCAATAGGTGTTCCAAATTGGACAATTCAAGTTCAACGGCAGTTCGTTCCAAATTGAAGTGGTTGGTGTATTCCAAACTTTTAAAGATTGGATTTCACTCAAAACTCACCAAATGACTCCTCCCACCATATTATGATGTTGCCCAAGTTTTGGGCTCGATCCGAAATCTATAGGTGTTCCAAATTGGACAATTCAAGTTAAACGGCAGTTCGTTCCTAATTGGAGTGGTTGGTGTATTCCACACTTCTAGCGATTGGATTTCACTCGAAACTCACCAAATGACTCCTCAAACCATATTATGATGTTGCCCAAGTTTTGGGCTCGATCCGAAATCAATAGGTGTTCCAAATTGGACAATTCAAGTTCAACGGTAGTTCGTTCCTAATTGGAGTGGTTGGTGTATTCCATACTTCTACCGATTGGATTTCACTCAAAACTCCCCAAATGACTCTTCCCACCATATTATGTTGTTGCCCAAGTTTTGGGCTCGATCCGAAATCAATAGGTGTGAGAAAGTGGACAATTCAAGTTCAACGGCGGTTCGTTCCTAATTGGAGTGGTTGGTGTATTCCATACTTGTAGCGATTGGATTTCACTCAAAACTCACCAAATGAGTCCTCCCACCATATTATGATGTTGCCCGTGTTTTGGGCTCAATCCGAAATCAATAGGTGTGAGAAATTGGTCAATTCAATTTCAACGACAGTTCGTTCCTAATTGGAGTGGTTGGTGTATTCCATACGTCTAGCGATTGGATTTCACTCAAAACTCACGAAATGACTCCTCCCACCATATTATGATGTTGCCCAAGTTTGGGGCTCAATCCGAAATCAATAGGTGTGAGAAATTGGACACAAGGTTATGACCAAACACCATGGCTTAATCATACTTTAGCTAGAATCAATCCATTAATCTAAATTGAACTTGGGAACTTATCTACTTGAGTTATTTTCTTTTCTTTCTTTCTTGTTTTATTTATTTTCTTTCTTGGTCTTCTGTTTTGTGTAGGAAAACTGAATTGGATTATTCAATCACCAATCCCTGTGGAATCGACCTCGCATTTACATATGTTATACTACCGAACGGCTCGTGCACTTGCGAGTATCACAAGTTGAAGATGCAGCTGAATCGAAGCAACAAGTTTTTGGCGCCGTTGCCGGGGATCGGTAACATTGTTTGATTCTATTTGGCTTTCCTACTTTATTTTATTTTTTTCTTAACTGGACAATTTCTTGTTTTAAAGTTAATGACATTAATGGACAAGTTGTGTTTGTAGTCCAACAGAAAAGGACAATTGCCCAACAAGCAAGAGAACTGGGTTTAATTCCCAGCTTACACAACCCATTGGTGCTCGTTGCTTTGAAGCATGGAATTGGATGTGTGTTGATTTTCCTTTTCATTTTAGTTTTTATTTCCTCATCCTTTTAATTCTATTTCAAGTTTTCTGTGTTTGTTTTAGCAATTTATTATAACTCAATAATAAAGGGAAAGAGAAGGCAACTTCAATCATAAAGATAGGAAGTGTGGAGTAGTGGGAGAAGTCGCGACCTCCAAATGCATCACGCTCGACCTAATCGCTTCAAGGGGGAGTATTCCAATCCTTTCTCTTTAGTTGTTTTGTTATTATTTCAATAATTTTAATTTTCTATTTCTTTTATAAGAAAATAAAAAAAGATTTTTTATATGAGCTGACTCGTGGTAACTCCAGTGAGCATCTCCGTCAATACAGTGTCTAGGAGTTCTTTAGGCGACACCTTCGGTGTCTAAGAAGTTTGGGTTTTAAGCGGGACCATTGTGACCCCTCCAACCTTCCCGGATCCCCTGGCTGTGTTTTCTGAGGCCCTTAACTGGTCATCCGTGAGTTGCTTGTATATTCGTGTGTTTTTAAATTAAGTTTTTTTTTATATTTTCTTTGTTATCTTTTCTGTTGAGTATTTGTTCTTGTTTTTGTTTTGTTAAGTTAGTTTATGTATTTTATTTACGTGGTATGGTTAGTTAGTTTATTTCTGAGTGTTAAAACACATTTTTATTTTATTTCAAACTCTGCATTAAAAACAAACAAAAACAAACAAAAAAAAAACAACAAAAAAACAAAAAAAAACTTCTTCTTCTTCTTCATCTTCTTTATCTTTATCTTCATCATCATCATGGCTTGCCTCTATTGTCTCGCACTTGTAGAATCTGCAGTAGCTCTACATGGTCCTCATTCTTTCTCTGCAGTGCTTCCACATGCTGATTGGCACAGTAAAGCCGCTTCTGCAAATCTGCCACCATAGCCTTCAAGGAAGCCACTTCCTCGTTCAGCGCTGTGCACTCCCGCATCCTCGCCAGTAATCGCATGCCCAAATTGGTAGCCGAGACCGCATGGAGCACAGATAAAGAGTGGGACTCATCCACTGCCATCTTGTCAGACCTACGTGCCACATGCAGATGATCTGCCGGTGTGAGTATACTGCCAATCATGCCACCCAACAGCACTGCTCTGTTCGGCATTGCCTCAGAAAAGTTCGGTATTGCCTCAGCAAAGTTTGAGGCCGTACCGTGATGATATGTGGAGTTTGGGAAGACAGGAGTCGGAGGAGCCCTTATTTGGGCATTCGGAGGTGCAAGGGACAATTCAAGGTTGACATCATCAAGGTGAGCGCATGAGGATGCCATTGTTTTGCTTCTGAATTTTTTGATGTTTTTCCTTGAGTTTGCAGGAAGAAATGCTGGGTATCATCCGCTTGCAGAGGTGTGGTTTAAATAGACATATGCTGATGAGAGAGAGCCATCACCATTTCGGATTTCCCGGGCATGCTCGACCTAATCGCTTCAAGGGGGAGCACATTAACTTTCACTTTACTTTTCTTTTTTCCGTGTTTTCTGGTGTTTTATGTTTTTGCCCGTACCTTTCATTTTCTAGTGCTTTGTGTTTTTGCCTTTCCCTTTCGGCTATCATCTTTGTCTTATTTTAGTTAGGGAAATGTGTTTTCTTTTCCGTTTGTCGTCTTTGTTTTATTTAAGTTTGGGAACTGTGTTTTCTTTTCCGTTTGTCGTCTTTGTTTTATTTTAGTTGGGAAGTGTGTTTTCTTTTTCTTTTTCTTTCTGCAACCTTACTCTTTTATTTCCGAAACAAAATAACAAAAACAAAAACAACCAAAATAAAAAATAAAAATAAAAACAACAATAATGCAGTAGGAAATCATTTCTTCTCGGTGCTTGGTGTCTCGACCATTGGAGCTTTGAGTTTGGCCCTCTGGCTGTCCTCTTCCGGGGCTTCACGCACAGCCTCTTGGGGCTCATCACTCGAGCTCCCAAAGATCGCAATCTTAGCTTGAGCGTAACTACTCTCGCGATCTGCTTGTTTGCGTTTAGCCGGTCGGTCTAGGTCCTCCAGCTGTTTTCGCATGTCGCGAGAATACAACTCTACCATCTTTGATAGGTTTTTATTCTCGTCCCGTAATACTTCTAGCTGGTGTCGATTCACCTCCACTATCCTTGCCCTCTCCCTTTTCAAGCTTTTTATAGCACTCTGACACTCTTCAACCATACTTCGCTCCGCCGCCAACTGACCCTTTAGCACCTCTACCTCATGGGACTTCGCAAGTAGGCGATGACCCAAACTTGCGACTGTTGCCGTACTCTGCACGCTCAGTGCCAGGGCATCGCTCACGACCCGGTTGTCATCCCTTGTCCCCAGCACACGTATATCTTTAGGAGTCACTAAATTTCTAGCCACTCCAATGGCAACATCGTTGTCCAGGAGTATTGAGTCAGTTACTGTCACAGGCCCCCGTGCGGAAGCAAAGTAGGGCATCCATACTGGTGCCGCTGCTTGGCCTCGTGTCTGAGTCGGTGGAGCTAGGTTGAGATCCAATGAAAAAGGGTAGGAAGAGGCCATTTGATTTCTCACTCTTTGTTCTTCTTTCTTTTCTGTTTTGTGTGTTTCTGAGTTTGTGTTTTTCACCCGTTCTTTTTACCTTTTTATAGACTTAGTCTGCTAAACCCTAGCCACTGCGGTTCTGGGTTATGTGTGGCCCTTACGGCTTATCTCTATATATCGCCGCACCCATTTCCCAACCTCCCCTTAATTGCATTTTCACCTTTCACAACCTTCAAAGTGAAAAAGTCATCCCGCTTCACCCAAGAGGCCAATAATTCTGGCTTGGGGGATGTGAAAGCGGCCTCTGCGCGCCGACACGTCCCTCACCTCTTTTGCCCGTGACCTCACAGGAGCCGAGACATCAGGGACCACATTCTCTCTTTTCAAAAATCCCGCCTTTGCGCTCCCAATTCACGTTTCATCTTTAAAATAAAATAATAATAATAATAATAAAATTAAACGTGTGGGCTTCAGATTTCATTGTGGGTTGGGTTTTCACCGTTGTTAGGTTTCAAGGTGGGTTAACTTTCTTTTGGGTTGGGCTTTCAATTGTTTGGGTTTTGGTTTGCGTAAGACTGTTTGTTTAGGGCTTTCTATTTCGAGTGTTTTACTGTTTCGTTTCTTTTATTTGTTTGTTTTGTAATTTTTATTTTGTAATTATTTTATTTTTGTATTTTAATTCTTGTGTGTTTTGTGATTTTTTTTTATTTGCTTTAATACCTTCATTTGTTATTTTTGACATTGCTTGTGCCTAAATTTTAGACATTGAGGACAATGTTCATTTCTAGGTTTGGGGGTATTGGAGTTTAGCATGTAAAATTGGTTTTTCCTTAATTTAAATTTGTTTTTTTTTATTTGCTTGTTTTTATTTTTATTTTATTTTGTTTAAGTCTTGCTTTTATTTTTATTTTTATTTTATTTTGATTTTGATTTTATTCACTTTCCGAACACATTTGATGAGATTGTGATAAATGTTTGCATGACTTAAATGAAAATTGAATTTTATTTATTTTTTATTTATTTATTTTTTTCCTTGTAAATTTTTATTTCAAAAAAAAAAAACAAAAAAATTTTTGGCATCATTCTAGCATGATATGTTTGAAACCTTCTTTGCACTTGCCATTTGTTTCATAATTTTCCATTTAAAGGATTTGCATGACCCAAAGAATTGTATCAAGCATAAATTAGACTTATATAACCATATAATGTGAGCTTTTGAGCCTTGTGCTTCATTTCATGAGTGTTATACACATACTCTTATTTTCTTGTCATCAAAGTTGTTGTTTGATCTCATTATTCATTGATTTGGTTGAACACTTAAAAGTCATTCATTCTTATGCAATTTGATTTCATGACATTTAAGAAGTGATATTAAGGCCCTCTTTAGATCGTTTGTGCCTTTCAAGCTAACCTTATGCATGCTTAAGCATGATTTTCCATTGTTAACCATTTTGAGCCTACAAGTAAACCTTTTCTTTGATTTTACCAATTATATTTCCTCGCCTTAGCCCGAAAAACAAATATTTACCTTTCTGAGGAACTCATGAGCTCTAATTCATATGTGTTTTTCATGCTAAGTTTGGGAAGGGATATTACATAAATAAAAAAAATAAAAAAAAATAAAAAAAAAGAAGAGAACTTCACTCAATTGTTGAAAGAAAAAAAAAAAAAAGTTGTGATTAAGTGGTGGTTGATTAAAAATTCATTTTTGGGCCTTCAAAATAAATTGGCGTTTGGAAAGGAGTATGAGTCAATGTAAATGAAGGTATAAGGAGTTTTGATCATGTAAAAGAAAAAAAATCTAATCGTGATGATTCGAAGTCTTTTGTAAACAATTATTTTATGCTCTTACATTGCGAGTTCCTTGGACTTTGTATTATCCATACATTTCATTTCTCACTCACCTTACACCCTTGGCCCCATTACAACCTATAATAAAGACCTAAATTGATCTTAAATGTCATATGGTTGAATTGCATGCATTTTCTTACTTTTAAGTGTTTGGCATCCTTCTTGAGATCATATTAATGCAAGTTCTTCATCTTCCTATTTTCAGTTAACTCCTTTACGGTTTAACTCTAATCTCATGTTTATAACTAAGTGATGCATTGTAGCCCTCTTCTGAGTGATTCATTTGTGAGAGGACAATTTTGGTGAGATTTGAAGTTGCATTTGTGTTTGGTATGATTTTTGAAATTGTGTGGAAACTAAGAGTGGAGAATTTGTTGCATTTGGCTATCACACTATACACTTTGAGCATGTTGTGCTTTGAACTTTGCCGCCTTGTAAATAATGTCTAAAATTGAGTTTTAACTTTTGAGTCATGTGCATGAGTCATTTCTCTTCAGAAAATGTTCGGAAAGATTGTTTTGAGTTTTATTTTTCTTTCTTTTATTTTTGTTTTTGTTTTTGTAATTATTTTTGTTTTGGTTTTTGTTTTTGTTTTTGCTTAAGGACTAACAAATCTAATAAGTTTTCTAACTACTTTGTTTTGTAGAGTTAGTAAAACGTTTGTGGGTATCGTATCTGTTAAACCCTCAGGAGACACAACTCCTCCTACTAGGGATGCCTAGAGGTTTAAAGGCTTGTTGCATACGCTCAATGCAATCGAGTTACCTACGGAAGTGGTTTAGTTAACTTCTTGTTTTGTTTTTATCTTTGTTTTCCTTTTGTTTTGCTCGAGGACTAGCAAAATCTAGGTTTGGGGGTATTTGATCGGTTCATAATTGTATATCATTTTGTACCCTTCTAGCTTATGATTTGGTTATGTTTTTGAGTTAAACTTGTGCTTTTAATCCTTTTTGTATTTATCTTTCAGTTAATTGACATTTAGGTAACAATGATGACTTTGGATAGGAAATGATGCAATCCATGCATGTTAAGGCTTGATTTGGGTGAATGGAAGAAGGGCTTAAAGACAAACACATTTTGGCTACAACTCCTTTCCAGCCCAATTTCGTAGGTCAGCTTCTTGGCCTTGGATCAGCATGCTATGGGGCTTGGATGAGGTGAAGATCTTCATGAAACTTGTAATAGGTGTCTAGTACAACATATCCAAATTTCAGCCCGATTGGACATTTGTGGAGTGCTCAGCCCGCCCAACACTCAACCTTGCTCAGCAGGATTTGCAGCTGCCAGCTTGGAGCCTTGTCTCCTCCTTTTAGCCATGTGCCTCACCCTAGCTATAACTGACTTTGCACCCAACATAATGAGTGAAGTTGGGAGGCATTCCAGCTATGAAAATCTAAAGGAGCAAGTTGGTACATGCTGGAGCTATTATAGAGAAAGCATGTGCATGCATGTGAAGCAAAGAGAAAGGAGAGAGATGAAGAATGAGGAATGATGAGAGGCATTTTGCTTCAGCCTTTGAACATGGGAATTGAATTGGCAGATCACTTTGGAGCTGGAGATCAGATTTTGAGCTACTAAAGAGAAGCATGTGCATGCATGTGAAGCAAAAGAAAGAAAAGAAATGAAATGAAGTCAATTCCAGTCCCTGTTTCGGCAGCCAACTTTCAGTGGCCAAAACGTACATTTCTACTGCTCCGATGGGAATATTTTCTTCATAGAAGTTGTTCCAATGGGTGTCTAGTATAACATATCCAAATTTCAACCCCATTGGATACGGTTTGAAACCTGTGGCCTTCCTACACCAAGTCTGGTTCAGAAAACTCATTTTTTCAGCAACCAAAAGGCAATCACATGGGTTGGCAGCAAAAGAAGACCACATGGGTTGGCAGCAAAAGCAGCCACAGCTGATCACCTTTGAACCCATGTGAAGAAAGCTTGAGGTGCAGCAAATGATGAAGGATGGTGTGGGAATTCATCATGATGTTCCTCCCTTTTAGCCCTATAAATAGAGAAGCCTTCAAGCTTCAAAACATACCCCAAGGGGGGGAGCTCTCAAACACTTCTCTAGAGCTCCCTTCCCTTCTCTCCCTCAAATTCTCTTAGTTTCCTTTCAAGTTGTCAATTGTTGTAACAAAATTAGTTTCCAAGTTTCAATTATGGTTTTTGTTCTTATTCATTATGCTTATAAGTTAATATGCTAGTTTGAATGATTGATCACCATTTAGGCTTGCATGTTAGCTATCTTGGTTTGAATTAAGAGTAGACACCATGCTTTAATTCGAATTGAACTATGAATAGGAAGAGTATGTATGGACATTCGACAACAGGGATTAGATACATGCTTGGTTGTTTAAATTGTTCTTCTATGCTTAATGGGTTCCTAATTCTTAGTTTTAGGTTAGACAACAAATGATCAAATTAGGGAATTAGGAACACAAGGTTATGACCAAACACCATGGCTTAATCATACTTTAGCTAGAATCAATCCATTAATCTAAATTGAACTTGGGAACTTATCTACTTGAGTTATTTTCTTTTCTTTCTTTCTTGTTTTATTTATTTTCTTTCCTGTTCTTCTGTTTTGTGTAGGAAAACTGAATTGGATTATTCAATCACCAATCCCTGTGGAATTGACCTCGCATTTACATATGTTATACTACCGAACGGCTCGTGCACTTGCGAGTATCACAA
Source organism: Prunus avium (assembly GCF_965620075.1). NCBI lineage: Eukaryota > Viridiplantae > Streptophyta > Magnoliopsida > Rosales > Rosaceae > Prunus > Prunus avium. The sequence goes on along the minus strand of NC_142286.1, from coordinate 20,394,215 downwards.
GTTGAAGATGCAGCTGAATCCATTTTGGTGCAGCTGAATCGAAGCAACAGATTTCACTCAAAACTCACCAAATGACTCCTCCCACCATATTATGATGTTGCCCAAGTTTTGGGCTCGATCCGACATCAATAGGTGTTCCAAATTGGACAATTCAAGTTCAACGGCAGTTCGTTCCAAATTGAAGTGGTTGGTGTATTCCAAACTTTTAAAGATTGGATTTCACTCAAAACTCACCAAATGACTCCTCCCACCATATTATGATGTTGCCCAAGTTTTGGGCTCGATCCGAAATCTATAGGTGTTCCAAATTGGACAATTCAAGTTAAACGGCAGTTCGTTCCTAATTGGAGTGGTTGGTGTATTCCACACTTCTAGCGATTGGATTTCACTCGAAACTCACCAAATGACTCCTCAAACCATATTATGATGTTGCCCAAGTTTTGGGCTCGATCCGAAATCAATAGGTGTTCCAAATTGGACAATTCAAGTTCAACGGTAGTTCGTTCCTAATTGGAGTGGTTGGTGTATTCCATACTTCTACCGATTGGATTTCACTCAAAACTCCCCAAATGACTCTTCCCACCATATTATGTTGTTGCCCAAGTTTTGGGCTCGATCCGAAATCAATAGGTGTGAGAAAGTGGACAATTCAAGTTCAACGGCGGTTCGTTCCTAATTGGAGTGGTTGGTGTATTCCATACTTGTAGCGATTGGATTTCACTCAAAACTCACCAAATGAGTCCTCCCACCATATTATGATGTTGCCCGTGTTTTGGGCTCAATCCGAAATCAATAGGTGTGAGAAATTGGTCAATTCAATTTCAACGACAGTTCGTTCCTAATTGGAGTGGTTGGTGTATTCCATACGTCTAGCGATTGGATTTCACTCAAAACTCACCAAATTACTCCTCCCACCATATTATGATGTTGCCCAAGTTTTGGGCTCGATCCGACATCAATAGGTGTTCCAAATTGGACAATTCAAGTTCAACGGCAGTTCGTTCCTAATTGGAGTGGTTGGTGTATTCCATACTTCTAGCGATTGGATTTCACTGAAAACATACCAATGACACCTCAAACCATATTATGATGTTGCCCAAGTTTTGGGCTCGATCCGAAATCAATAGGTGTTCCAAATTGCACAATTCAAGTTCAACGGCAGTTCGTTCCTAATTAGAGTGGTTGGTGTATTCCACACTTCTAGCGATTGGATTTCACTCAAAACTCACCAAATGACTCTTCCCACCATATTATGATGTTGCCCAAGTTTGGGGCTCGATCCGAAATCAATAGGTGTTCCAAATTGGAGAATTCAAGTTCAACGGCAGTTCCTTCCTAACTGGAGTGCTTGGTGTATTCCATACTTCTAGCGATTGGATTTCCCTCAAAACTCACCAAATGACTCCTCCCACTATATTATGATGTTGCCCATGTTTTGGGCTCGATCCGAAATCAATAGGTGTGAGAAATTGGTCAATTCAATTTCAACGACAGTTCGTTCCTAATTGGAGTGGTTGGTGTATTCCATACGTCTAGCGATTGGATTTAACTCAAAACTCACTAAATGAATCCTCCCACCATATAATGATGTTGCCCAAGTTTTGGGCTCGATCCGAAATCAATAGGTGTTCCAAATTGGACAATTCAAGTTCAACGGCAGTTCGTTCCTAACTGGAGTGGTTGGTGTATTCCATACTTCTAGCGATTGGATTTCACTCAAAACTCACCAAATGACTTCTCCCACCATATTATGATGTTGCCCAAGTTTAGGTCTCGATCCGAAATCAATAGGTGTTCCAAATTGGAAAATTCAAGTTCAACGGCAGTTCGTTCCTAATTGGAGTGGTTGGTGTATTCCATACTTCTAGCGATTGGATTTCACTCAAAACTAACCAAATGACTCCCCCCACCATATTATGATGTTGCCCAAGTTTTGGGCTCGATCCGAAATCAATAGGTGTTCCAAATTGGACAATTCAAGTTCAACGGCAATTCCTTCCTAACTGGAGTGGTTGGTGTATTCCACACTTCTAGCGATTGGATTTCACTCAAAACTCACCAAATGACTCCTCCCACCATATTATGATGTTCCCCAAGTTTTGGGCTCGATCTGTAATCAATATGTGTGAGAAATTGGACAATTCAAGTTCAACGGCAGTTCGTTCCTAATTGGAGTGGTTGGTGTATTCCATACATCTAGCGATTGGATTTCCCTCAACACTCACCAAATGACTCCTCCCACCATATTAACATGTTGCTCAAGTTTTGGGCTCGATCCGAAATCAATAGTTGTAAGAAAATGGACAATTGAAGTTCGAAGGAAGTTCGTTCCAAATTGGAGGGTTTGGGGTAATTCATAGTTCTAGCGATTGGATTTCACTCAAAACACACCAAATATCTCCTCCCACCATATTATGATGTTGCCCGACTTTTGGGTTCGATCCGAAATCAATAGGTGTAAGAAATTGGACAATCCAAGTTCAACGGCAGTTTGTTCCTAATTTGAGTGGTTGGTTTACTCCATACTTCTAGAGATTGGATTTCACTCAAATCATACCAAATGACTCCTCCCACCATATTATGATGTTGCCCAAGTTTTGCGCTCGATCCGAAATCAATAGGTGTTCCAAATTGGACAATTCAAGTTCAACGGCAGTTCGTTCCTAATTGCAGTGGTTGGTGTATTCCATACTTCTAGCGATTGGATTTCACTGAAAACTCACCAAATGACTCCTCCCACCATATTATGATGTTGCCCAAGTTTGGGGCTCGATCCGAAATTAATAGGTGTTCCAAATTGGACAATTCAAGTTCAACAGCAGTTCGTTCCTAATTGGAGTGGTTGGTGTATTCCATACTTCTAGCGATTGGATTTCACTCAAAACTCACCAAATGACTCCTCCCACCATATTATGATGTTGCCCAAGTTTTGGGCTCGATCCGTAATCAATAGGTGTGAGAAATTGGACAATTCAAGTTCAACGGCAGTTCGTTCCTAATTGGAGTGGTTGGTGTATTCCATACATCTAGCGATTGGATTTCACTCAAAACTCACCAAATGACTCCTCCCACCATATTATCATGTTGCCCAAGTTTGGGGCTCGATCCGAAATCAATAGGTGTGAGAAATTGGACAATTCAAGTACAACGGCAGTTCGTTCCTAATTGGAGTGGTTGGTGCATTCCATACTTCTAGCGATAGGATTTCACTCAAAACTCACCAAATCACTACTCCCACCATATTATTAAATTGCCCTAGTTTGGGGCTCGATCCGAAATCAATAGGTGTTAGAAATTGGACAATTCAAGTTCAACGGCAGTTCATTCCTAATTGGAGTGGTTGGTGTATTCTGTACTTCTATCAATTGGATTTCACTCAAAACTCACTCAATGACTCCTCCCACCATATTATGATGTTGCCCAAGTTTTGGGCCCGATCCGTAATCAATAGGTATGAGAAATTGGACAATTCAAGTTCAACGGCAGTTCGTTCCTAATTGGAGTGGTTGGTGTATTCTATACTTCTAGCGATTGGATTTTATTCAAAACTCACCAAATGACTCCTCCCCCACTATTATCATGTTGCCCAAGTTTTGGGCTCGATTCAAAATGAATAGGTGACAGAAATTGGACAATTCAAGTTCAACGGCAGTTCGTTCCTAATTGGAATCGTTGGTGTATTCCATACTTATAGCGATTGGATTTCACTCAAAACTCACCAAATGACTCCTCCCACCATATTTTGTTGTTGCCCAAGTTTTGGGCTCGATCCGAAATCAATAGGTGTGAGAAATTGGACAATTCAAGTTCAACGGCAGTTCGTCCCTAATTGGAGTGGTTGGTGTATTCTGTACTTCTAGCTAGGAGTGGTTGGTGTATTCTGTACTTCTAGTGATTGGATATCACTAAAAAATCACCAAATGACATCTCCCACCACATTATGATGTTGCCCAAGCTTTGGCCTCGATCCGAAATCAATAGGTGCCAGAAATTGGACAATTCTAGTTCAACGACAGTTCGTTCCTAATTGGAGTGGTTGGTGCATTCCCTATTTCTAGCGATTGGATTTCACTCAAAACTCACCAAATGACTCCTCCCACCATATTATGATGTTGCCCAAGTTTTGGGCTCGATCCGAAATCAATAGGTGTGAGAAATTGGACAATTCAAGTTCAACGGCAGTTCGTTCCTAATTGGAGTTGTTGATGTATTCGATACTTCTAGCGATTGCATTTCACTCAAAACTCACCGAATGACTCCTCCCACCATATTATCATGTTGCCGAAGTTTTGGGCTCGATCCGAAATCAATACGTGTGAGAAATTGGACAATTCAAGTTCAACGGCAGTTCGTTCCAAATTGGAGTGTATTCTATACTTCTAGCGATTGGATTTCACTCAAAACTCACCAAATGACTCCTAACACCATATTATCATGTTGCCCAAGTTTTGGGCTCGATCCAAAATCAATAGGTGTGAGAAATTGGACAATTCAAGTTCAACGGCAGTTCGTTCCTAATTGGAGTGGTTGGTGTATTCCATACTTCTAGCGATTGGATTTCACTCAAAACTCACCAAATGACTCCTAACACCATATTATCATGTTGCCCAAGTTTTGGGATCAATCCGAAATCAATAGGAGAAAGAAATTGGACAATTCAAGTTCAACGGCAGTTCGTTCCAAATTGGAGTGGTTGTTGTATTCCATACTTCTAGCGATTGGATTTCACTCAAAACTCACCAAATGACTCCTCCCACCATATTATCGTGTTGCATAAGGTTTGGGCTCGATCCGAAATCAATAGGTGTGAGAAATTGGAGAATTCAAGTTCAACGGCAGTTCGTTCTAAATTGGAGTGTATTCTATACATCTAGCGAATGGATTTCACTCAAAACTCACCAAATGACTCCTGACACCATATTATCATGTCGCCCAAGTTTTGGGCTCGATCCGAAATCAATAGGTGTGAGAAATTGGACAATTCAAGTTCAACGGCAGTTCATTCCTAATTGGAGTGGTTGGTGTATTCGTTGGTTCTAGATTGGATTTCACACAAAACTCACCAAATGACTCCTCCCACCATATTATGATGTTGCCCAAGTTTTGGGCTTGAACCTATGTCAATAGGTGTGAGAAATTGGACAATTCAAGTTCAACGGCAGTTCGTTCCTAATTGGAGTGGTTGGTGTATTCCATACTTCTAGAGATTGGATTACACTCAAAAATCACCAAATGACTCCTCCCCCCATATTATGATGTTGCCCAAGTTTTGGGCTCGATCCGTAACCAATAGGTGAAATAAATTGAACAATTCAAGTTCAACGGCAGTTCGTTCTAATTGGAGTGGTTGGTGTATTCCATACTTCCAGCGATTGGATTTCCCTCAAAACTCACCAAATGACTCCTGACACCATATTATCATGTTGCCCAAGTTTTGGGCTCGATCCGAATTCAATAGGTGTGAGAAATTGGACAATTCAAGTTCAACGGCAGTTCGTTCCAAATTGGAGTGGTTGGTGTATTCGGTTCTTCTAGCAATTGGATTTCACTCAATACTCACCAAATGACTCCTCCCACCATATTATGATATTGCCCAAGTTTTTGTCTTGAACCGATATCAATAGGTGTGAGAAATTGGACAATTCAAGTTCAACGGCAGTTCGTTCCTAATTGGAGTGGTTGGAGTATTCCATACTTCTAGCGATTGGATTTCACTCAAAACTCACAAAATGACGCCCCCACGATATTATGATGTTGCCCAAGTTTTGGGTTCGATCCAAAATCAATAGTTGTGAGAAATTGGACAATTCAAGTTCAACGGCAGTTCGTTCGTAATTGGAGTGGTTGGTGTATTCCATCCTTCTAGCGATTGGATTTCACTCGAAACTCACCAAATGACTCCGCCCACCATATTATGATGTTGCCCAAGTTTGGGGCTCCATCAGAAATCAATTGGTGTGAGAAATTGGACAATTCAAGTTCAACGGCAGTTCGTTCCTAATTGGAGTGGTTGGTGTATTCCATACTTCTAGCGATTGGATTTCACTCAAAACTCACCAAATGACTCCTAACACCATATTATCATGTTGCCCAAGTTTTGGGCTCGATCCGAAATCAATAGGTGTTCCGAATTGGACGGTTCCAGTTCAACGACAGTTCGTTCCTAATTGGAGTGGTTGGTGTATTCCATACTTCTAGCAATTGGATTTCGCTCAAAACTCACCAAATGACTCCTCCCACCAGATTATCATGTTGCCCAAGTTTTGGGCTCAATCCGAAATCAATAGGTGACAGAAATTGGACAATTCAAGTTCAACGGCAGTTCATTCCTAATTGGAGTGGTTGGTGTATTCCATACTTCTAGCAATTGGATTTCACTCAAAACTCACCAAATGACTCCGCCCACCATATTATGATGTTGCCCAAGTTTGGGGCTCCATCAGAAATCAATTGGTGTGAGAAATTGGACAATTCAAGTTCAACGGTAGTTCGTTCCTAATTGGAGTGGTTGGTGTATTCCATACTTCTAGCAATTGGATTTCTCTCAAAACTCACCAAATGACTCCTCCCACCATATTATGATGGTGCCCAAGTTTGGGGCTCGATCCGAAATCAATAGATGTGAGAAATTGGACAATTCAAGTTCAACGGCAGTTCGTTCCTAATTGGAGTGGTTGGTGTATTCCATACTTCTAGCGATTGGATTTCACTCAAAACTCACCAAATGACTCCGCCCATTATATTATGATGTTGCCCAAGTTTGGGGCTCGATCCGAAATCAATAGGTGTGAGAAATTGGACAATTCAAGTTCAACGGCAGTTCGTTCCTAATTGGAGTGGTTGGTGTATTCCATACTTCTAGCGATTGGATTTCATTCAAAACTCACCAAATGACTCCTCCCACCATATTATGATGTTCCCCAAGTTTTGGGCTCAATCCGAAATTAATAGGTGAAAGAAATTGGACAATTCAAGTTCAACGGCAGTTCGTTCCTAATTGGAGTGGTTGGTGTATTCCTTACTTCTAGCAATTGGATTTCACTCAAAACTCCCAAAATGACTCCTCCCACGATATTATGATGTTGCCCAAGTTTTGGGCTCGATCCAAAATCAATAGTTGTGAAAAATTGGACAATTCAAGTTCAACGGCAGTTCGTTCCTAATTGGAGTGGTTGGTGTATTCCATACTTCGAGCGATTGGATTTCACTCAAAACTCACCAAATGACCCCGGCCACCATATTATGATGTTGCCCAAGTTTGGGGCTCGATCCGAAGTCAATAGGTGTGAGAAATTGGACAATTCAAGTTCAACGGCAGTTCGTTCCTAATTGGAGTGGTTGGTGTATTCCATACTTCTAGCGATTGCATTTCACTCAAAACTCACCAAATGACTCCTGACACCATATTATGATGTTGCCCAAGTTTTGGGCTCGATCCGAAATCAATAGGTGTGAGAAATTGGACAATTCAAGTTCAACGGCAGTTCGTTCCTTATTGGAGTGGTTGGTGTATTCGGTGCTTCTAGCGATTGGATTTCACTCAAAACTCACCAAATGACTCCTCCCAACATATTATGATGTTGCCCAAGTTTTGGACTTGAACCGATATCAATAGGTGTGGGAAATTGGACAATTCAAGTTCAACGGCAGTTCGTTCCTAATTGTAGTGGTTGGTGTATTCCATACTTCTAGCGATTGGATTTCACTCAAAACTCACAAAATGACTCATCCCACGATATTCTGATGTTGCCCAAGTTTTGGGCTCGATCCAAAATCAATAGTTGTGAAAAATTGGACAATTCAAGTTCAACGGCAGTTCGTTCCTAATGGGAGTGGTTGGAGTATTCCATACCTCTAGCGATTGGATTTCTCTCAAAACTCACCAAATGACACCCCACACTATATTATGATGTTGCCCAAGTTTGGGGCTCGATCCGAAATCAATAGGTGTGAGAAATTGGACAATTCATGTTCAACGGCAGTTCGTTCCTAATTGGAGTGGTTGGTGTATTCCATACTTCTAGCGACTGGATTTCACTCAAAACTCACAAAATGACGCCCCCACGATATTATGATGTTGCCCAAGTTTTGGGTTCGATCCAAAATCAATAGTTGTGAGAAATTGGACAATTCAAGTTCAACGGCAGTTCGTTCGTAATTGGAGTGGTTGGTGTATTCCATCCTTCTAGCGATTGGATTTCACTCGAAACTCACCAAATGACTCCGCCCACCATATTATGATGTTGCCCAAGTTTGGGGCTCCATCAGAAATCAATTGGTGTGAGAAATTGGACAATTCAAGTTCAACGGCAGTTCGTTCCTAATTGGAGTGGTTGTTGTATTCCATACTTCTAGCGATTGGATTTCACTCAAAACTCACCAAATGACTCCTAACACCATATTATCATGTTGCCCAAGTTTTGGGCTCGATCCGAAATCAATAGGTGTTCCGAATTGGACGGTTCCAGTTCAACGGCAGTTCGTTCCTAATTGGAGTGGTTGGTGTATTCCATACTTCTAGCAACTGGATTTCGCTCAAAACTCACCAAATGACTCCTCCCACCAGATTATCATGTTGCCCAAGTTTTGGGCTCAATCCGAAATCAATAGGTGACAGAAATTGGACAATTCAAGTTCAACGGCAGTTCATTCCTAATTGGAGTGGTTGGTGTATTCCATACTTCTAGCAATTGGATTTCACTCAAAACTCACCAAATGACTCCGCCCACCATATTATGATGTTGCCCAAGTTTGGGGCTCCATCAGAAATCAATTGGTGTGAGAAATTGGACAATTCAAGTTCAACGGTAGTTCGTTCCTAATTGGAGTGGTTGGTGTATTCCATACTTCTAGCAATTGGATTTCTCTCAAAACTCACCAAATGACTCCTTCCACCATATTATGATGGTGCCCAAGTTTGGGGCTCGATCCGAAATCAATAGATGTGAGAAATTGGACAATTCAAGTTCAACGGCAGTTCGTTCCTAATTGGAGTGGTTGGTGTATTCCATACTTCTAGCGATTGGATTTCACTCAAAACTCACCAAATGACTCCGCCCATCATATTATGATGTTGCCAAAGTTTGGGGCTCGATCCGAAATCAATAGGTGTGAGAAATTGGACAATTCAAGTTCAACGGCAGTTCGTTCCTAATTGGAGTGGTTGGTGTATTCCATACTTCTAGCGATTGGATTTCATTCAAAACTCACCAAATGACTCCTCCCACCATATTATGATGTTCCCCAAGTTTTGGGCTCAATCCGAAATTAATAGGTGAAAGAAATTGGACAATTCAAGTTCAACGGCAGTTCGTTCCTAATTGGAGTGGTTGGTGTATTCCTTACTTCTAGCGATTGGATTTCACTCAAAACTCCCAAAATGACTCCTCCCACGATATTATGATGTTGCCCAAGTTTTGGGCTCGATCCAAAATCAATAGTTGTGAAAAATTGGACAATTCAAGTTCAACGGCAGTTCGTTCCTAATTGGAGTGGTTGGTGTATTCCATACATCGAGCGATTGGATTTCACTCAAAACTCACCAAATGACCCCGGCCACCATATTATGATGTTGCCCAAGTTTGGGGCTCGATCCGAAGTCAATAGGTGTGAGAAATTGGACAATTCAAGTTCAACGGCAGTTCGTTCCTAATTGGAGTGGTTGGTGTATTCCATACTTCTAGCGATTGCATTTCACTCAAAACTCACCAAATGACTCCTGACACCATATTATGATGTTGCCCAAGTTTTGGGCTCGATCCGAAATCAATAGGTGTGAGAAATTGGACAATTCAAGTTCAACGGCAGTTCGTTCCTTATTGGAGTGGTTGGTGTATTCGGTGCTTCTAGCGATTGGATTTCACTCAAAACTCACCAAATGACTCCTCCCAACATATTATGATGTTGCCCAAGTTTTGGACTTGAACCGATATCAATAGGTGTGGGAAATTGGACAATTCAAGTTCAACGGCAGTTCGTTCCTAATTGTAGTGGTTGGTGTATTCCATACTTCTAGCGATTGGATTTCACTCAAAACTCACAAAATGACTCATCCCACGATATTATGATGTTGCCCAAGTTTTGGGCTCGATCCAAAATCAATAGTTGTGAGAAATTGGACAATTCAAGTTCAACGGCAGTTCGTTCCTAATGGGAGTGGTTGGAGTATTCCATACCTCTAGCGATTGGATTTCTCTCAAAACTCACCAAATGACACCCCACACTATATTATGATGTTGCCCAAGTTTGGGGCTCGATCCGAAATCAATAGGTGTGAGAAATTGGACAATTCATGTTCAACGGCAGTTCGTTCCTAATTGGAGTGGTTGGTGTATTCCATACTTCTAGCGACTGGATTGCACTCTAAACTCACCAAATGACTCCTCCCACCATATTATGATGTTGCCCAAGTTTTGGGCTCGATCCGAAATCAATAGGTGTGAGAAATTGGACAATTCAAATTCAACGGCAGTTCGTTCCTAATTGGAGTTGTTGGTGTATTCCATACTTCTAGCGATTGGATTTCACTCAACACTCACCAAATGACTCCTCCCACCATATTATGACGTTGCCCAAGTTTTGGGCTCGATCCGATATCAATAGGTGTGAGAAATTGGACAATTCAAGTTCAACGGCAGTTCGTTCCTAATTGGAGTGGTTGGTGTATTCCATTCTTCTAGCGATTGGATTTCTCTCAAAACGCACAAAATGACTCCTCCTGCCATATTATTTTGTTGCCCAAGTTTTGGGCTCGATAAGAAATCAATAGTTGTGAGAAATTTGACAATTCAAGTTCAACAGCAGTTCGTTCCTAATTGGAGTGGTTGGTGTATTCCATACTTCTAGCGATTGGATTTCACTCAAAACTCACCAAATGACTCCGCCCACCATATTATGATGTTGCCCAAGTTTGGGGCTCGATCCGAAATCAATAGGTGTGAGAAATTGGACAATTCAAGTTGAACGGCAGTTCGTTCCTAATTGGATTGGTTGGTGTATTCCATACTTCTAGCGCTTTGATTTCACTCAAAACTCACCAAATGACTCCTCCCACCATATTATGATGTTGCCCAAGTTTGGGGCTCGATCCGAAATCAATAGGTGTGAGAAATTGGACAATTCATGTTCGACGGCAGTTCGTTCCTAATTGGAGTGGTTGGTGTATTCCACACTTCTAGCGATTGGATTTCACTCAAAACTCACCAAATGACTCCTCCCACCATATTATGATGTTGCCCAAGTTTTGGGCTCGATCCAAAATCAATAGTTGTGAGAAATTGGACAATTCAAGTTCAACGGCGGTTCGTTACTAATTGGAGTGGTTGGTGTCTTCCATACTTCTAGCGATTGGATTTCACTCAAAACTCACCAAATGACTCCTGACACCATATTATGATGATGCCCAAGGTTGGGGCTCGATCCGAAATCAATAGGTGTGAGAAATTAGACAATTCAAGTTCAACGGCAGTTCGTTCCTAAATGGAGTGGTTGGTGTATTCCATACTTCTAGCCATTGGATTTCACTCAACAACACTCACCAAATGACTCCTCCCACCATATTATGATGTTGCCCAACTTTTGGGCTCGATCCGAAATCAATAGGTGTGAGAAATTGGACAATTCAAATTCAACGGCAGTTCGTTCCTAATTGGAGTGGTTGGTGTATTCCATACTTCTAGCCATTGGATTTCACTCAACACTCACCAAATGACTCCTCCCACCATATTATGACTTTGCCCAAGTTTTGGGCTCGATCCGATATCAATAGGTGTGAGAAATTGGGCAATTCAAGTTGAACGGCAGTTCGTTCCTAATTGGAGTGGTTGGTGTATTCCATACCTCTAGCGATTTGATTTCTCTCAAAACTCACCAAATGACTCCTCCCACCATATTATGATGTTACCCAAGTTTGGGGCTCGATCCGAAATCAATAGGTGTGAGAAATTGGACAATTCAAGTTCAACGGCAGTTCGTTCCTAATTGTAGTGGTTGGTGTATTCCATACTTCTAGTGATTGGATTTCACTCAAAACTCACCAAATGACTCCTGACACCATATTATGATGATGCCCAAGGTTGGGGCTCGATCCGAAATCAATAGGTGTGAGAAATTGGACAATTCAAGTTCAACGGCAGTTCTTTCCTAAATGGAGTGGTTGGTGTATTCCATACTTCTAGCGAGTGGATTTCACTCAAAACTCACCAAATGACTCCTCCCACCATATTATGATGTTGCCCAAGTTTTGGGCTCTATCCGAAACCAATAGGTGAAAGAAATTGGACAATTCAAGTTCAATGGCAGTTCGTTCCTAATTGGAGTGGTTGGTGTATTCCATACTTCTAGCGATTGGATTTCACTCAAAACAAACCAAATGATTCCTGGCACCATATTATGATGTTGCCCAAGTTTGGGGCTCGATCCAAAATCAATAGGTGTGAGAAATTGGAATATTCAAGTTCAACGGCAGTTCGTTCCTAATTGGAGTGGTAGGTGTATTCCATACTTCTAGCGATTGGATTTCACTCAAAACTCACCAAATGACTCCTGACACCATATTATGATGTTGCCCAAGTTTGGGGATCGATCCGAAATCAATAGTTGTGAGAAATTGGACAACTCAAGTTCAACGGCAGTTCGTTCCTAATTCGAGTGGTTGGTGTATTCCATACTTCTAGCGATTGGATTTCTCTCAAAACTCACCAAATGACTCCTCCCACCATATTATGATGTTGCCCAAGTTTGGGTCTCGATCCGAAGTCAATAGATGTGAGAAATTGGACAATTCAAGTTCAACGGCAGTTCGTTCCTAATTCGAGTGGTTGGTGTATTCCATACTTCTAGCCATTGGATTTCACTCAAAACTCACCAAATGACTCCTCCCACCATATTATGATGTTGCCCAAGTTTGGGGATCGATCCGATATCAATAGGTGTGAGAATTTGGACAATTCAAGTTCAACGGCGGTTCGTTCCTAATTGGAGTGGTTGGTGTATTCCGTACTTCTAGCGATTGGATTTCACTCAAAACTCACAGAATGACTCCTCCCACAATGTTATGATGTTGCCCAACTTTTGGGTTCGATCCGAAATCAATAGTTGTGAGAAATTGGACAATTCAAGTTCAACGGCAGTTCGTTCCTAATTGGAGTGGTTGGTGTATTCCATACTTCTAGCGATTGGATTTCACTCAAAACTCACCAAATGACTCCTCACACCATATTATGATGTTGCCCAAGTTTGGGGCCCGATCCAAAATCAATAGGTATGAGAAATTGGACAATTCAAGTTCAACGGCAGTTCGTTCCTAATTGGATTGGTTGGTGTATTCCATACTTCTAGTGATTGGATTTCACTCAAAACTCACCAAATGACTCCTCCTTCCATATTATGATGTTGCCCAAGTTTTGGGCTCGATCCGAAATCAATAGGTGTGAGAAATTGGACAATTCAAGTTCAACGACAGTTCGTTCCTAATTGGAGTGGTTGGTGTATTCCATACTTCTAGCGATTGGATTTGACGCAAAAGTCCCCAAATGTCTTCTCCCACCATATTATGATGTTTCCAAAGTTTGGGGCTCGATCCGATATCAATAGGTGTGAGAAATTGGACAATTCAAGTTCAACGGCAGTTCGTTCCTAATTGGAGTGGTTGGTGTATTCCATACTTCTAGCGATTGGATTTGACGCAAAAGTCCCCAAATGACTCCTCCCACCATATTATGATGTTGCCAAAATTTGGGGCTCGATCCGATATCAATAGGTGTGAGAAATTGGACAATTCAAGTTCAACGGCAGTTCGTTCCTAATTGGAGTGGTTGGTGTATTCCATACTTCTAGCGATTGGATTTGACGCAAAAGTCCCCAAATGACTCCTCCCACCATATTATGATGTTGCCAAAATTTGGGGCTCGATCCGATATCAATAGGTGTGAGAAATTGGACAATTCAAGTTCAACGGCAGTTCGTTCCTAATTGGAGTGGTTCATTTATTGCATACTTCTAGCGATTGGATTTCACTCAAAACTCACCAAATGACTCCTCCCACCATATTATGATGTTGCCCAAGTTTGGGTCTCGATCCGAAATCAATAGGTGTGAGAAATTGGACAATTCAAGTTCAGCGGCAGTTCGTTCCTAATTGGAGTGGTTGGTGTATTCCATACTTCCAGCGATTGGATTTCACTCAAAACTCACCAAATGACTCCTCCCACCATATTATGATGTTGCCCAAGTTTTGGGCTCGATCCGAAATCAATAGGTGTGAGAAATTGGACAATTCAAGTTCAACGGCAGTTCGTTCCTAATTGGAGTGGTTGGTGTATTCCATACTTCTAGCGATTGGATTTTACTCAAAACTCACCAAATGACTCCTCCCACCATATTATGATGTTGCCCAAGTTTGGGGCTCGATCCGAAATCAATAGGTGTGAGAAATTGGACAATACAAGTTCAACGGCAGTTCGTTCCAAATTTGAGTGGTTGGTGTATTCCATAATTCTAGCGATTGGATTTCACTCAAAACTCACAAAATGACTCCTCCCACCATATTATGATTGATCGGTTCATAATTGAATATCATTTTGTACCCTTCTAGCCTATGATTTGGTTATGTTATTGAGTTAAACTTGTGCTTTTAATCCATTTTCTGTTTTGATAAGCCCATAATTTCATACACTTGCTTGCCTTCTTTACTTAGTGATTTTGCTTAGTTTCTCTTTGTTTTGAGTCGCTTACCTCTGTTTGTGTGTTTTGTAGGTTAAGATAGCAAGAGATTACATTTGATGCAATCCATGCATGTTAAGGGCTGATTGGCAAAGAGCAAGAGCTTAAAGACAAAACCAAAGTTGGGCCACACTCCTTGTCAGTCCAATTTCGTAAGTCACCTTGCAGGTCTCATTTCAGCAATCTACACAACTCGGATGAGAAGACATTCTTCATAGAAGTTGTTCCATTGGGTGTCTAGTATAACATATCCAAAATTCAGCCCAATTGAACATATGTGGAGTCCTTAGCCCGTCCAACACTGAACCATGCTCAGGAGGATTTGCAGCTGCCAGCTTTGAGCCTTGTCTCCTCCTTTAAGCCATGTGCCTCACCCATGCTGCAACTGACTTTGGATCCAACATAATGAGTGAAGTGGGGAGACATTCCAGCTATGAAATTCTAAAGGAGCAAGTTGGTACATGTTAAGCTCATAATTTCATACATATACATGCCCAAATTTACTTACTTCTTTTGCTTAGTTTCCTAGATTTCTATGTTATTTGCCTCTCTTTGTGTGTTTTGTAGGCAAAAAGAGCAAGAGAGCATAATTCATG
Organism: Prunus avium; assembly: GCF_965620075.1. NCBI lineage: Eukaryota > Viridiplantae > Streptophyta > Magnoliopsida > Rosales > Rosaceae > Prunus > Prunus avium. The sequence continues at coordinate 20,378,898 of NC_142286.1, read as the reverse complement.
CAATTCAAGCATGTTAAGGCCTAATTTGGATGAATCGATGAAGAGCTTAAAGACAAACTCATTTTGGCTACAGCCCCCTGCCAGTCCAGTTTCGTAGGTCATATTGCAAGCTTTGTTTCAGCAATCTACATAGCTCGGATGAGGCCGTATTCTTCATGAAAGTTGTTCCAATGGGTGTGTACTATAACATATCCAAAATTCAGCCCCATTGGATAAATATGGAGTCTGTTACCTAGCAAACACAGAGCCATGTTTTGGCCTTAACTTCTTCATCCGAGCTTGGATTGGGCCAATACTTGTGTGGTTGGATCAGACACATTCTGAACTTCAATTTGGAGTGCTTAAAGTCGTCATTTGCTTAAGAGAAGCCCAATTTGTAAGCCCTTGAAGTTGCTGGTCATGCTGACCTCAGGATGAGCTATTGTTTCTGGTTGGAAGCTTGGTCATGGTGACATGAAGATGAGCTAGGGCTGCGGGTGGGATTTATTGGTGAAGTGCATCAACCAATTCTGATTTTCTAATACAAGTGCATCAACCAATTCAAATTTTCTAATACAAGTGCATCAACCAATTCAAGATTTTATAATACAAGTGTTGTATGCATTAGCCATATTGAATTCATATTTTCACTTCCCCTAGGCCTATAAATAGGGATGTTCTCTAAGCTTGTAAACACACCCCAAGGGGGGGAGCTCTCAAACACTTCTCTAGAGCTCCCTTCCCTTCTCTCCCTCAAATTCTCTTAATTTTGCTTTCTAGTTCTCAATTCTAGCTTTCCTTTTGCTTCTTAGTTGTAATTTATTTTTCTTTGTTATGTAAATTCTTTTCTTAAGTTTTCAAGTTGAATTAGTTTCCAAGTTTCAATTATGGTTTTTGTTCTTATTCATTATGCTTATAAGTTAATATGCTAGTTTGAATGATTGATCACCATTTAGGCTTGCATGTTAGCTATCTTGGTTTGAATTAAGAGTATACACCATGCTTTAATTCGAATTGAACTATGAATAGGAAGAGTATGTATGGACATTCGACAACAGGGATTAGATACATACTTGGTTGTTTAAAATGTTCTTCTATGCTTAATGGGTTCCTAATGCTTAATTTTAGGTTAGACAACAAATGATCAAACTAGGGAATTAGGAACACAAGGTTATGACCACACACCATGGCTTAATCATACTTTAGCTAGAATCAATCCATTAATCTAAATTGAACTTGGGAACTTATTTGCTTGAGTTACTTATTTCTTTCTTCCTTGTTTTATGTTCTTTGTTTTTGTTTCTATTTTGTGTAGGGAAACTAAATTGGATCATTCAATCACCAATCCCTGTGGAATCGACCTCGCACTTACATATGCTATACTACCAACGGTTCGTGCACTTGCGAGTATCACAAGTTGAGGATGCAGCTTAATCCATTTTGGTGCAACTGAAATCTACACAACAGTACATGCTGGAGTTATTATAGAGAAAGCATGTGCATGCATGTGAAGCAAAGAGAAAGGAGAGAGAGAAGAATGAGGAATGATGAGAGGCATTTTGCTTCAGCCTTTGAACATGGGAATTGAATTGGCAGATCACTTTGGAGCTGGAGATCAGGTTTTAATTGAAAGAGAAATCATGTGCATGCATGTGAAGCAAAAAGAAAGCAAAGAAATGAAATGAAGTCAATTCCAGTCTCTGTTCGGCAGCCAACTTGCAAGGCCCAAAACGCACACCTCTACTGCTCCGATGGGAATACGTTCTTCATAGAAGTTGTTCCAATGGGTGTCTAGTATAACATATCCAAATTTGAGCCCCATTGGATACGTTTTGAAACCTCTGGCCTTCCTACACCAAGCCTGGTTCAGAAAACTCGTTTTTCAGCAACCAAAAGGCAACCACATGGGTTGGCAGCAAAGGCAGCCACAACTGATCACCTTTGAACCCATTTGAAGATGCTTGAGGTGCAGCAGCAAAAGATGAAGGATGGTGTGGGAATCCATCATGATGTTTGTTGTTAATATTATGTTAACTCGCAATTGTACGGGGCAATTAGTAGTATAGCAAGACAAGTACGAGGTCGTACCCACGAAGACTGAGAAGTTAAAACTAGTTATGTACTTAGATTACCAAATTCAAGAAAGTAGGAGGTTATGTCTAAAACAGAATTTAAAACAAGAGTGGTTGTGATTGTTGAACAAAAGAAGCAAAATGAAATTGCAAACAAAAACAAGTAAACAAATGTAACAAAGTGTGGTTTTAAGAGTTGGAAAACAGATTTTGAGACTAGGGCATTCGAATCACCATAACAATTCAATTCTGGGTTATAAAGATTCAAGTAACAAGTCTAATTCAGATTCAAAGATTGATTCTAGCTAAAGTATGATTAGGCCATGGTGTTTGGTCCTAACCTTGTGTTCCTAATTCCCTAATTTGATCATTTGTTGTCTAACCTAAAATTAAGCATTAGGAACCCATTAAGCATAGAAGAACATTTTAAACAACCAAGTATGTATCTAATCCCTGTTGTCGAATGTCCATACATACTCTTCCTATTCATAGTTCAATTCGAATTAAAGCATGGTGTATACTCTTAATTCAAACCAAGATAGTTAACAAACAAGTTCTAATGGTGATCAATCATTCAAACAAGCATGTTAACTTATAAGCATAATGAATAAGAACATGAATCATGAATCAAACTTGAAACTCCAAACTTATAAACCCAGAATATTCATGTTAGGTTACATCGAAGCCCTAGTTATGGATTTAGCTACTCATAATGGAAAAGAGACTTGAACAGAAATGAGAAAACATAATGAATACAATAAGAGTAGAAAAACCCTTTTTCTGAAGTTCTTGTGGTGTCCAAGGCTTCTCCAAGTGCTTCTCCACTTCTAATGCTTCTCCAAGAGCTTCCCCACTTCTAGAAAGATGTATGAAGGATATGGAGGTGATTTGGGATGAGTTTGAGTGAGTGGTGATGGCTAAGGAAGATGAAATTCGTAGGGAAATGGAAGAGAGGTTTGCTGGAGTTGTTTTGGTGATTGTTGGAGTGTTTGGGATTTTGAGAGTGTTTGAGGATGGTTGGAGTGAATTGTGGGGGTTGTGAATCTCAGGATTTGTTGTGTCTTGAATGTGGAATGGATGTGGTATTTATAGGGAGAGGGGAGTGACAAATCTGAATTCAATATGGCTAATGCATACAACACTTGCATTATAAAAGATGAATTGGTTGATGCACTTCACTAATGCATACAACACTTGCATTATAAAATCTGAATTGGTTGATGCACTTCACCAATAGATCCCACCAGCAGCCCTAGCTCATCTTCATGTCACCATGACCAAGCTTCCAACCAGAAATGATAGCTCATACCTAGCTCACCATGACCAAGCATCCAACCAGCACATGCTGAGGTCAGCATAACCAGCAACTTCAAGGGCTTACAACTTGGGCTTCTCTTAATCAAATTAGGACTTTAAGCACTCTAAATTGAAGTTCATAATGTCTTCTTTCCAGCCATATGTCATTTGGGCCAATCCAAGGTCGGAGGAGGAAGTTAAGGCCAAAACAAATTGCTAACTCATTTTGCGCGCTGATAAAATCCATCCTGAGCATGGCTCTGTGTTTGCTAGGTAACAGACTCCATATTTATCCAATGGGGCTGAATGTTGGATATGTTATAGTACATACCCATTGGAACAACTTTCATGAAGAATGCTGCCTCATCCGAGCTGTGTAGGTTGCTGAAACAAAGCTTGCAATATGACCTACGGAACTGGACTGGCAGGGGGCTGTAGCCAAAATGAGTTTGTCTTTTAAGCTCTTCTTCCATTCATCCAAATTAGGCCTTAACATGCTTGAATTGCATGAATTATGCTCTCTTGCTCTATTGGCCTACAAAACACACAAAGGGAGGGAAATAACTTAGAATTATAGGAACTAAGCAAAAGAAGTAAGTAAATTGGGCATGTATATGTATGAAATTATGAGCTTAACACACCCCCAAACTTAGATTTTGCTAGTCCTCGAGCAAAACAAAAGAGAAACAAAGATAAAAACAAAACAAGAAGTTAACTAGACCACTTTCGTAGGTAACTCGATTGCATTGAGCGTATGCAACAAGCCTTTAAACCTCTAGGCATCCCTAGTAGGAGGAGTTGTGTCTCCTGAGGGTTTAACAGATACGATACCCACAAACGTTTTTCTAACTCTACAAAACAAAATGGTTAGAAAAACAACTTTGAAATCAACTAATGAAAATGAAAGAAAGTTTTAGTCATACCTCCAACACCATAGAGTTGCCAAGATAGGTCATCAATCAGTGTGTACAAGTGGAAGCTATAGCTCAAAGGCACACAGTTTCAAAGCAAGCACACTCAAACCTTGAATAGAGAACATGCTTCGACTCTAATTCTCACAGATAACACTCAATCACTCAGAACCTATGTTTTAATTCTCTCAAGAAAGCATAAGTGAGTGTATGAAATAGAAGCACAAATTTGGTTAGATCTCATGAAAGGAATTAAATACTAAGAATAGAGATACACACATACTTACCAGCACCCATGAATACATCCTCAAAGATCAGCTAGGTCTTTCACAATGTTGTAATGAAAGGCTAAGGTTTAGGGGAAATGGAAGAATTGGAAGGAAAAACAAATAACTTAAGAACATACCAAGGTTGCATGCTTCATTAATCTGCAAGGCATCATTGATTTAGATTGGCATGGCAGCAAACTTCATGGTATCACCTGGCATAGACTTTATTTTTCACACTTAGATCAAATCGAAACACTTTCATCCTCGTTGATTTGATCTGCATCTTCATTAACTTCATTGCACAGATTCACATCATCTTTATTTAGGTACATGGCTGCAACTTCCTTGCTTCAAACTTTATCTTGGCACACCTTGGTATATTTCTAAGCTATAGGGTATGGCTACAATAGGTCAAGTATCTCAGATTGAGATACAAAGGTAGGGAAATGATGAGGGTGATAGAAGAAAAGGCTTTAAGTGTTTGGCTTCAAGAGGGTTGATGGAACACACATATAGGTAGGGTGAAAAGAAAGCACATAGAATGGTTATGCACACATAGCCTAGCATCACTTCAATGAGTTCATTCATGAATGAGAGCAAGCACATGATATCTGCAAAAGAGAATCATCCTTAGTATTCAATCAAAATGGAATAATGAGATCAATTAGAGTGAATTGAAGAAAATAAGTATGGATGAGAAATAGAACACTTTAAACCCTCTCAAGAAAGCAATTAGGCTCGATATAGCTCACTAGGGTAGTCTCCACTATTTTCCTTCAAGAATTTGAGCGTGGTACTTTAGCCACCAGAATTCTAAGAGCAAAAGCTTTGTGAAGTGCAAAATTCTGATATGAAAACCTCAAATAGCAGCTCCATAGCATTGATTGTATGACATTCTTTAAAAAAAATAAAAATAAAAAAAATAAAAAAAATAAAAAATAAAAAAACAAAAAAAAATAATTGTGACAAGAGAACGAAAATTGAAAACACAAATGGATAAGAAAATTGAAATTGAAAACCTTCCCCCCAAACCTGAATTGAACATTGTCCTCAATGTGAAAGCATACAAAAGATGATTGAGAACAAACAAATGATAAAGGGAAAAGTTTAGAAGAAGGTTTAGGAAAAATAAAAAATAAAAAAAATGAATATATAAGCAACTCATGGATGACCAGTTAAGGGCCTCAGAAAACACAGCCAGGGGATCCGGGAAGGTTGGAGGGGTCACAATGGTCCCGCTTAAAACCCAAACTTCTTAGACACCGAAGGTGTCGCCTAAAGAACTCCTAGACACTGTATTGACGGAAGTGCTCACTGGAGTTACCATAAGTTAGCTCATATGAAAAATCTTTTTAAATTTTTAAATTTTTAAATTTTTTTTAAATTTTTATATAAAAAAAAAAACAGAAATTTAAAATAATAACAAGTAAAGAGAAAGGATTGAAATGCTCCCCCTTGATGCGATTAGGTCGATTGCTACCAAGCACCTTCTTCTTGAACACATGGGTTGCCTCCCAAGAAGCGCCTTAGTTACTGTCTTGGCAAGACATTGTGCAATCAGCTAAGTTGATGGTACGAAGGGAAGTTGATCTACCACATGGCTAGTTTGGATGCCAGCTGAAACTCCCTCATAGAATGGCTTTAAACGTTGTCCATTTACTTTGAAAGTCGAGCCATCTTTAGGGTTTTGAATCTCCACAGCTCCATAGGGAGAAACATTGACCACGGTGAATGGGCCTTGCCATCTAGACTTCAATTTTCCTGGAAAGAGACGCAAACGTGAGTTAAACAAAAGAACTGACATACCTTTGGAGAACTCTTTCCGTTGAATGTTTCTGTCATGGTAACTCTTGGTTCGTTCTTTGTAAAGCTTTGCATTCTCATAAGACTCATGTCTAATTTCTTCCAATTCATTCAGCTGAAACTTTCTTGCATGGCCTGCCTTGTCTAGATCAAAATTTAACTTCTTGATGGCCCAAAAAGCATTGTGTTCAAGCTCCATTGGCAGGTGACAAGCTTTCCCAAACACAAGACGATAAGGGCTCATTCCAATGGGAGTCTTATATGCTGTCCTATAAGCCCATAATGCATCATTGAGCTTGGCTGCCCAATCTTTCCTTGTATTGTTCACCACCTTCTCCAGGATGTGCTTAATTTCTCTATTGCTTATTTCCACTTGACCAGAAGTTTGCGGATGATATGGTGTAGAGACTCGATGGGTGATGTTGTACTTCTTCATGAGTGCTTCGAATGGCTTGTTACAGAAGTGGCTGCCTCCATCACTAATGACAGCCCTTGGAGTACCAAACCTTGTGAAAATATTATCCTTTAAGAACTTCAGCACCACCTTATAATCATTGGTTTTGGTGGCTATGGCTTCCACCCATTTAGACACATAATCAACAGCAACAAGTATGTAAGTATAACCAAAGGAAGATGGGAATGGTCCCATGAAATCAATACCCCACACATCGAAGAGCTCCACAACAAGTATGTTATTCAATGGCATTTCATTCCTGCGACTTATGTTCCCCATCCTTTGGCACCTATCACACTTAACACAAAAATTAAATGCATCTTTAAATAGAGTGGGCCAAAAGAAACCAGATTGCAGAATTTTAAGTGCTGTTTTCTTAGCTCCAAAGTGACCTCCACAGGCCAATTCGTGGCTATGCCTAAGTATGCTTTCTTGCTCTTCTTCTGGAACACATCTTCTGATGAGTTGATCCGGGCAATGCTTGAATAAGAAAGGTTCATCCCATACATAATGTTTCACCATGGAAAAGAACTTCTTCTTATCCTGAGAAGTTAGATCATTTCTAAGAACACCACAAGCAAGATAATTAACAAAATCAGCATACCATGGCTCTTTGACTTGGGCAGCATATAGTTGTTCATCAGGGAAAGTCTCATTCAAGGGTAGCACAGCTCCTCCTTTTTCTTCAACCACAATTCTGCTCAAATGATCAGCTACCACATTCTCACATCCCTTCTTATCTCGAATCTCCAAATCGAATTCTTGCAGCAAGAGAATCCATCTAATCAAGCGTGGTTTGGCATCCTTCTTAGTGAGCAAGTATCTAAGGGCTGCATGGTCAGAATAAACAATTACTTTAGAACCAACAAGGTAAGAACGAAATTTTTCTAAAGCAAAAACCACAGCAAGCAACTCCTTCTCTGTTGTGGAGTAGTTGATTTGAGCATCATTCAAGGTCCGGCTAGCATAATGAATCACATGGGGCAGCTTGTTCTTCTTTTGACCTAAAACTGCACCAATAGCAAAGTCAGAGGCATCACACATTATTTCAAATGGTAAAGACCAATCCGGAGCTATGATAATAGGGGCTGAAGTTAGCTCCCTCTTCAAGGTAGAAAAAGCTTCCATGCAAGCTTCATTAAACTCAAAAACAGCATCCTTAGCAAGGAGATTACACAATGGCCTTGTAATGCTTGAGAAATTTTTGATGAACCTTCTATAGAATCCAGCATGACCTAGAAAGCTTCTAATTCCTTTAACAGAGGTAGGGGGTGGAAGATTTGAGATGAGGTCGATCTTGGCTTTATCCACTTCGATTCCCTTGCTTGAAATCACATGGCCTAGTACAATGCCTTGTCTCACCATGAAGTGACACTTCTCCCAATTCAAAATCAGATTTGTTTCCTGGCATCTTTTAAGCACTAGAGACAAGTGGTGAAGACAATTATCAAAAGAGGAACCAAAAACTGAAAAATCATCCATAAATACCTCAATGAATCGTTCCACCATATCTGAAAAGATTGACATCATGCATCTTTGGAAAGTTGCTGGGGCATTGCATAAACCGAATGGCATCCTTCTATAAGCAAACGTACCAAATGGGCATGTGAATGTGGTTTTCTCTTGGTCTTCCGGAGCAATGGGAATTTGATTATAACCTGAAAAACCATCAAGAAAACAATAGTAAGCATGGCCAGATAAACGTTCAAGCATTTGATCAATAAAAGGTAAGGGGAAATGATCTTTTCTAGTGGATGTGTTCAACTTCCTGTAATCAATGCAAACTCTCCAACCAGTGACAGTTCGTGTAGGAACTAGCTCATTCTTCTCATTCTTCACAACGGTGATTCCGGACTTCTTTGGAACAACTTGCACAGGGCTCACCCACTTAGAATCTGAAATTGGGTAGATGATTCCTACATCGAGTAGCTTTAAAACTTCAGCTCTAACCACCTCTTTCATGTTGGGATTTAGCCTCCTTTGGGCATCACGAGATGGTTTGCTGTCTTCTTCCATTAAAATCCGGTGCATGCACATGCTTGGACTAATTCCTTTGATGTCTGCTATGGTCCACCCAATGGCTGTTTTATGCTCTTTTAGAACTTTAATTAAGCTCTCTTCTTCATGTGAGGAGAGACCTGCAGCAATTATAACAGGGAGAGTTTCGTTAGCACCCAAATATGTATATTTAAGATTATTGGGAAGAGGTTTAAGTTCTAGCTTTGGTGGGATGACAATGGATGGCTCCAATTTCGTGGATGATGGTCCAAGAGGCTCGATTGGTGGCCTAAAGGATGGTGGGTATGGCGGAAACACTTCTAAGGCAGCCACCACTTCTTGGAACTCCGGTTCACAAAGATCTTCCTCTTCTTGTGTTAAGACAGCTTCTAGAGCATCATTAGACTTTCTCTGCAAAATTTTGGAAGAAACCTCATGATCCACAACATCAATTGAAAAGCAAGAATCAAGAGAGATAGAAGGTTGAGATAGAGCATTAAGCATTTTAAATTCAACAGTTTCACCCAAAACAGTCATGGAGAGAGTGCTATCTTTCACTTTGATGATTGTGTCTGCAGTGGCCATGAATGGCCTGCCTAGGAGAATGGGATCAACACGATCTCCATTTGGATTGTCTTCCATGTCCATCACTACAAAATCAGCAGGGAGAATTAGTGTATTAACTTGAACTAGAATATCTTCTACAATACCTTTTGGATATTTTATAGAATGATCAGCTAGTTCAAGTCGCATTGAAGTCTTCTTCATCCCTTCTAAGCCAAGCTCTTGATAAACTGAATATGGCAAAACATTGATGCTTGCTCCCAAGTCCAACATGGCTCTTCCAACCTTCTTGCCTCCAATGTTAATGGGAATGTCAAAGCTGCCAGGATCATCTAGTTTTGGTGGAAGCTTCCTTTGCAATACAGCACTTACATTCTGGTCGAGCTTTACTCCTTCATTTGGAGCGAAATTGAGCTTGTGAGTTTTCAAGTCCTTGATGAATTTTCCATATGCAGGAATCTGTTCAATAAGATCAAGCAAAGGCAAATTGATATTAACTTTACTCAAAATATCATAAATCTCTTTAAAAGCCTTATCTTGCTTTGCTTTCTTAAGACGGCCTGGAAATGGAATCTGTGGAACATATGGAGCGGGTGGCACGTATCTATCTTCTTGAAGATGTGGTGGCACAAATTTGTCATCCCTTTTATGCAATTGGAATTGATCGGATTTCTGAGAATCTGATTTGGCCTTAGGAGCAGATTGAGAAGTTTTGAGTTGTTCTCCTTCCGTGGCCATGGTCTCCTCCTCTTCATTTTCTACAATCACAACATCATTTGAAAGATTAGAATCATCTTTATTATCAATGATCTTACCTGATCTGAGCACATGAATGGCCTTGGCTTCTGGGTTCTTTGGATTGATCTCAGTTTGGCTTGGCCATTTCCCAGGCACTCTTTGAGTTATTTCAGCAGCTATTTGGCCTAATTGGACTTCCAATTTGGAGATGGCAGCTTGTGTAGTTTGCTGAAAATTGGATTGGTTGATTGCCATCTGCTTCACTATATCTTCCAATGATGATGATGATTGTTGTGGCCTTTGGAATGAAGGGGGATTTGCTTGATTCTGGGTATTTCTCCATGAAAAGTTTGGATGATTCCTCCAACCTGGATTATAACTTTGAGAGTATGGATCATTTCTTGGACCTTGGTTGTAGGAATTTACCAACTTAGCTTGCTCTTGCACAAATTCTGGATATCCAGCCCCAAGTGGACAAGCTGTGGTAGCATGGTCATGAGATTCACAAATGCTACACACTTCCTTCGGAGGGCTTCTTGAGTTTAATGCAAGAAGAGCATCTAGCTTTTGTTCCAGTTTTGAAATCTGCACACTAGAAGCATCATTAGAACCACTAATAACACGTTTACCTCTTGTATCCGTATGTTGGGTCTCCATTGCTATCTCCTCAAAGAGTTCGTACGTTTCTTCTGGAGTTTTGGTTTTAAAAGAACCACCTGCAAAATTGGTGACTATATTATGACTAGAAGGGGTTAGTCCTTTATAAAACATACGCATTTGAAGCTTCAATGGAATCCCATGATGAGGACATTGGTTGAGCAACCCATTGAATTTCTCCCATGCTTCACAAAACGATTCATCATCTTGCTGTGCAAATAACAAGATCTTGTCCCTAAGCATGTCGGTCTTTTGCGTGGAGAAGTATTTTTCCAGGAACTTCTTTTGAATGGCAGACCATGTAGTGAGTGAACCAGGCTTCAAAGAATTCAACCAATACTTCGCCTTATCCTTTAAAGTGTATGGAAACACTCTCATTCGAAGTTGATCTTCTGTCACACCTGTCAAGGGAAAAGAACTCACAACATTAAAAATATCCTTTATATGAGTCAATGGATCTTCATTAGGTAAACCATAAAAGGAAGGCAGCATATTAAGATGAGAAGATTTAAGCTCATAATTTCGAGCTACAGTGGGCAGCAAAATGCTTGAAGGAGATGCTGGAATTGTTGGGATATCAAGTTCTCCCATGAACTCAATGGCAGCCATCATTTCTTCTTCTTCTTGGTCTGAACTTGCTTCCGAATTTGAAAGTGAAGAACCGGGAAGTTCAGTGTGGAGAGCAAGACTTGTAAATGTAGCAAGAGCTTGCTCTTTTGCAGTTGACAACTCCCTTTCTAGACGATTCTGAATTTCAGAGGTCACTCGTCTGGGTTGCAATGATGGTCCTGCGTTCAAAGATCTAGAACGTTGGAACGAAGACCTCACTTGTTCAAGTAATGGATTTTTAGACATAAACTACCTGAAACAGAAAATTAGATTAATTAGAAACACTAAAAAGAATAGGGTAACCTTGGGCACATAACCAGGGAAGAACTTTCGTTCAGTCCCCGGCAACGGCGCCAAAATTTGTTGTTAATATTATGTTAACTCGCAATTGTACGGGGCAATTAGTAGTATAGCAAGACAAGTACGAGGTCGTACCCACGAAGACTGAGAAGTTAAAACTAGTTATGTACTTAGATTACCAAATTCAAGAAAGTAGGAGGTTATGTCTAAAACAGAATTTAAAACAAGAGTGGTTGTGATTGTTGAACAAAAGAAGCAAAATGAAATTGCAAACAAAAACAAGTAAACAAATGTAACAAAGTGTGGTTTTAAGAGTTGGAAAACAGATTTTGAGACTAGGGCATTCGAATCACCATAACAATTCAATTCTGGGTTATAAAGATTCAAGTAACAAGTCTAATTCAGATTCAAAGATTGATTCTAGCTAAAGTATGATTAGGCCATGGTGTTTGGTCCTAACCTTGTGTTCCTAATTCCCTAATTTGATCATTTGTTGTCTAACCTAAAATTAAGCATTAGGAACCCATTAAGCATAGAAGAACATTTTAAACAACCAAGTATGTATCTAATCCCTGTTGTCGAATGTCCATACATACTCTTCCTATTCATAGTTCAATTCGAATTAAAGCATGGTGTATACTCTTAATTCAAACCAAGATAGTTAACAAACAAGTTCTAATGGTGATCAATCATTCAAACAAGCATGTTAACTTATAAGCATAATGAATAAGAACATGAATCATGAATCAAACTTGAAACTCCAAACTTATAAACCCAGAATATTCATGTTAGGTTACATCGAAGCCCTAGTTATGGATTTAGCTACTCATAATGGAAAAGGGACTTGAACAGAAATGAGAAAACATAATGAATACAATAAGAGTAGAAAAACCCTTTTTCTGAAGTTCTTGTGGTGTCCAAGGCTTCTCCAAGTGCTTCTCCACTTCTAATGCTTCTCCAAGAGCTTCCCCACTTCTAGAAAGATGTATGAAGGATATGGAGGTGATTTGGGATGAGTTTGAGTGAGTGGTGATGGCTAAGGAAGATGAAATTCGTAGGGAAATGGAAGAGAGGTTTGCTGGAGTTGTTTTGGTGATTGTTGGAGTGTTTGGGATTTTGAGAGTGTTTGAGGATGGTTGGAGTGAATTGTGGGGGTTGTGAATCTCAGGATTTGTTGTGTCTTGAATGTGGAATGGATGTGGTATTTATAGGGAGAGGGGAGTGACAAATCTGAATTCAATATGGCTAATGCATACAACACTTGCATTATAAAAGATGAATTGGTTGATGCACTTCACTAATGCATACAACACTTGCATTATAAAATCTGAATTGGTTGATGCACTTCACCAATAGATCCCACCAGCAGCCCTAGCTCATCTTCATGTCACCATGACCAAGCTTCCAACCAGAAATGATAGCTCATACCTAGCTCACCATGACCAAGCATCCAACCAGCACATGCTGAGGTCAGCATAACCAGCAACTTCAAGGGCTTACAACTTGGGCTTCTCTTAATCAAATTAGGACTTTAAGCACTCGAAATTGAAGTTCATAATGTCTTCTTTCCAGCCATATGTCATTTGGGCCAATCCAAGGTTGGAGGAGGAAGTTAAGGCCAAAACAAATTGCTAACTCATTTTGCGCGCTGATAAAATCCATCCTGAGCATGGCTCTGTGTTTGCTAGGTAAAAGACTCCATATTTATCCAATGGGGCTGAATTTTGGATATGTTATAGTACATACCCATTGGAACAACTTTGATGAAGAATTCTGCCTCATCCGAGCTGTGTAGGTTGCTGAAACAAAGCTTGCAATATGACCTACGGAACTGGACTGGCAGGGGGCTGTAGCCAAAATGAGTTTGTCTTTTAAGCTCTTCTTCCATTCATCCAAATTAGGCCTTAACATGCTTGAATTGCATGAATTATGCTCTCTTGCTCTATTGGCCTACAAAACACACAAAGGGAGGGAAATAACTTAGAATTATAGGAACTAAGCAAAAGAAGTAAGTAAATTGGGCATGTATATGTATGAAATTATGAGCTTAACAATGTTCCTCCCTCTTAGCCCTATAAATAGAGAAGCCTTCAAGCTTCAAAACACACCCCAAGGGGGGGAGCTCTCAAACACTTCTCTAGAGCTCCCTTTCCTTCTCTCCCTCAAATTCTCTTAGTTTCCTTTCAAGTTGTCAATTGTTGTAACAAAATGAGTTTACTAAATTTTCCTTCAAGTTTTCTTAGTTCCACTTTACTTTTATTTGTAATGTACATTCTTTCTTAAGTATTCAAGTTTAATTAGTTTCCAGGTTTCAATTATGATTTTTGTTCTTATTCATTATGCTTATAAGTTAATATGCTAGTTTGAATGATTGATCACCATTTAGGCTTGCATGTTAGCTATCTTGGTTTGAATTAAGAGTAGACACCATGCTTTAATTCGAATTGAACTATGAATAGGAAGAGTATGTATGGACATTCGACAACAGGGATTAGATACATGCTTGGTTGTTTAAATTGTTCTTCTATGCTTAATGGGTTCCTAATGCTTAATTTTAGGTTAGACAACAAATGATCAAATTAGGGAATTAGGAACACAAGGTTATGACCAAACACCATGGCTTAATCATACTTTAGCTAGAATAAATCCATTAATCTAAATTAAACTTGGGAACTTATTTGCTTGAGTTATTTCTTTTTTTTCTTGTTTTATTTATTTTCTTTTTCATTTCTGTTTTGTGTAGAGGAAATGAATTGGATCATTCAATCACCAATCCTCATGGGATCGACCTCGCACTTACATATGCTATATTACCAAACGGCTCGTGTACTTGCGAGTATCACAAGATGAGGATGCAGCTGAATCCATTTTGGTGCAGCTGAATCGACGCAACAATGATGTTGCCCAAGTTTTGGGCTCGATCAGAAATCAATAGGTGTGAGAAATTGGACAATTCAAGTTCAACGGCAGTTCGTTCCTAATTGGAGTGGTTGGTGTATTCCATACTTCTAGCGATTGGATTTCACTCAAAACTCACCAAATGACTTCTCCCACCATATTATGATGTTGCCCAAGTTTTGGGCTCGATCCGAAATCAACAGGTGTGAGAAATTGGACAATTCAAGTTCAACGGCAGTTCGTTCCTAATTGGAGTGGTTGGTGTATTCCATACTTCTAGCGATTGGATTTCACTCAAAACTCACCAAATGACTCTTCCCACCATATTATCAAGTTGCCCAAGTTTTGGGTTCGATCCGAAATCAATAGGTGTGAGAAATTGGACAATTCAAGTTCAACGACAGTTCGTTCCTAATTGGTGTGGTTGGTGTATTCTGTACTTCTAGCGATTTGATTTCCCTCAAATCTCACCAAATGACTCCTCCCACCATGTTATTATGTTGCCCAAGTTTTGGGCTCGATCCGAAATCAATAGGTGTGAGAAATTGGACAATTCAAGTTCAACGGCAGTTCGTTCCTAATTGGAGTGGTTGGTGTATTCCATACTTCTAGCGATTGGATTTCACTCAAAACTCACCAAATGACTCCTCCCACCATATTATGATGTTGCACAAGTTTGGGGTTCGATCCGAAATCCATAGGTGTGAGAAATTGGACAAGTCAAGTTCAACGGCAGTTCGTTCCTAATTGGAGTGGTTGGTGTATTCCATACTTCTAACGGTTGGATTTCACTCAAAACTCACCAAATGACTCCTCCCACCATGTTATTATGTTGCCCAAGTTTTGGGCTCGATCCGAAATCAATAGGTGTGAGAAATTGGACAATTCAAGTTCAACGGCAGTTCGTTCCTAATTGGAGTGGTTGGTGTATTCCATACTTCTAGCGATTGGATTTCACTCAAAACTCACCAAATGACTCCTCCCACATATTATGATCTTGCCCAAGTTTTGGGCTCGATCCGAAATCAATAGGTGTGAGAAATTGGACAATTCAAATTCAACGGCAGTTCGTTCCTAATTGGAGTGGTTGGTGTATTCCATATTTCTAGCGATTGGATTTCACTCAAAACTCCCCGAGTGACTTCTCCCACCATATTATGATGTTGCACAAGTTTGGGGTTCGATCCGAAATCAATAGGTGTTCCAAATTGGACAATTCAAGTTCAACGGCAGTTCGTTCCAAATGGGAGTGGTTGGTGTATTCCATACTTCTAGCGATTGGATTTCACACAAAACTCACCAAATGACTCCTCCCACCATATTATATTGTTGCCCAAGTTTTGGGCTCGATCCGAAATCAATAGTTGTGAGAAATTGGATAATTCAAGTTCAACGGCAGTTCGTTCCTAATTGGAGTGGTTGGTGTATTCCATACTTGTAGCGATTGGATTTCACTCAAAACTCACCAAATGACTCCTCCCACCATATTATGATGTTGCCCAAGTTTTGGACTCGATCCGAAATCAATAGGTGTGAGAAATTGGTCAATTCAATTTCAACGACACTTCGTTCCTAATTGGAGTGGTTGGTGTATTCCATACTTCTAGCGATTGGATTTCACTCAAAACTCACCAAATGACTCCTCCCACCATATTATGATGTCGCCCAAGTTTTGGGATCGATCCGAAATCAATAGGTGTTCCAAATTGGACAATTCAAGTTCAACGGCAGTTCGTTCCTAATTGGAGTGGTTGGTGTATTCCATACTTCTAGCGATTGGATTTCACTCAAAACTCACCAAATGACTCCTCCCCCCATATTATGATGTTGCCCAAGTTTTGGGCTCGATCCGAAGTCAATAGGTGTTCCAAATTGGACAATTCAAGTTCAACGACAATTCGTTCCTAATTGGAGTGGTTGGTGTATTCCATACTTCTTGCGATTGGATTTCACTGAAAAGAAACCAAATGACTCCTCCCACCATATTATCATGTTGCCCAAGTTTTGGTCACGATCCGAAATCAATCGGTGTGAAAAATTGGACAATTGAAGTTCAACGGCAGTTCGTTCCTAATTGGAGTGGCTGGTGTATTCCATACTTCTAGCGATTGGACTTCACTCAAAACTCACCAAATGACTCCTCCCACCACATTATAATGTTGCCCATGTTTTGGGCTCGATCCGAAATCAATAGCTGTTCCAAATTGGACAATTCAAGTTCAACGGCAATTCGTTCCTAATTGAAGTGGTTGGTGTATTCCATAATTCTAGCGATTGGATTTCACTCAAAACTCACCAAATGACTCCTCCCACCATATTATCATGTTGGCCAAGCTTTGGGCACGATCCGAAATCGATAGGTGTGAGAAATTGGACAATTCAAGTTCAACGGCAGTTCGTTCCTAATTGGAGTGGCTGGTGTATTCCATACTTCTAGCAATTGGATTTCACTCAAAACTCACCAAATGACTCCTCCCACCATATTATCATATTGCCCAAGTTTTGGGCTCGATCCGAAATCAATAGGTGTGAGAAATTGGACACTTCAAGTTCAACAGCAGTTCGTTCCTAATTGGAGTGGTTGGGGTATTCCATACTTCTAGCGATTGGATTTCACTCAAAACTCACCAAATGACTCCTCCCACCATATTATGATGTTGCCCAAGTTTTGGGCTCGATCTGAAGTCAATAGGTGTTCCAAATTGGACAATTCAAGTTCAACGGCAATCGTTCCTAATTGGAGTGGTTGGTGTATTCCATACTTCTAGCAATTGGATTTCACTCAAAACTCACCAAATGACTGCTCCCACCATATTCTGATGTTGCCCAAGTCTTGGGCTCGATCCGAAGTCAATAGGTGTTCGAAATTGGACAATTCAAGTTCAACGGCAATCGTTCCTAATTGGAGTGGTTGGTGTATTCCATACTTCTAGCGATTGGATTTCACTCAAAACTCACCAAATGACTCCCCCCACCATATTATCGTGTTGCCCAAGTTTTGGGCTCGATCCGAAGTCAATAGGTGTTCCAAATTGGACAATTCAAGTTCAACGGCAATCGTTCCTAATTGGAGTGGTTGGTGTATTCCATACTTCTAGCAATTGGATTTCACTTAAAACTCACCAAATGACTGCTCCCACCATATTCTGATGTTGCCCAAGTCTTGGGCTCGATCCGAAGTCAATAGGTGTTCCAAATTGGACAATTCAAGTTCAACGGCAATCGTTCCTAATTGGAGTGGTTGGTGTATTCCATACTTCTAGCAATTGGATTTCACTCAAAACTCACCAAATGACTTCCCCCACCATATTATCGTGTTGCCCAAGTTTTGGGCTCGATCCGAAATCGATAGGTGTGAGAAATTGCACAATTCAAGTTCAACGGTAGTTCGTTCCTAATTGGAGTGGCTGGTGTATTCCACACTTCTAGCGATTGGACTTCCCTCAAAACTCACCAAATGACTCCTCCCACCATATTATGATGTTGCACAAGTTTGGGGTTCGATCCGAAATCAATAACTGTGAGAAATTGGACAATTCAAGTTCAACGGCAGTTCGTTCCTAATTGGAGTGGTTGGTGTATTCCATATTTCTAGCGATTGGATTTCACTCAAAACTCACCAACTGACTCCTCCCACAATATTATGACGTTGCCCAAGTTTTGGGCTCGATCCGAAATCAATAGGTCTTCCAAATTGGACAATTCAAGTTCAACGGCAGTTCGTTCCTAATTGGAGTGGTTGGTGTATTCCATAGTTCTAGCGATTGGATTTCACTCAAAACTCACCAAATGACTCCTCCCACCATATTATGATGTTGCCCAAGTTTTGGGCTCGATCCGGAATCAATAGGTGTAACAAATTGGACAATTCAAGTTCAACGGCAGTTCGTTCCTAATTGGAGTGGTTGGTGTATTACATACTTCTAGCGATTGGATTTCACTCAAAAGTCACGAAATGACTCCTCCCACCATATTATGATGTTGCACAAGTTTGGGGTTCGATCCGAAATCAATAGCTATGAGAAATTGGACAATTCAAGTTCAACGGCAGTTCGTTCCTAATAGGAGTGGTTGGGGTATTCCATATTTCTAGCGATTGGATTTCTCTCAAAACTCACCAAATGACTCCTCCCACCATATTATGATGTTGCCCAAGTTTTGGGCTCGATCAGAAATCAATAGGTGTGAGAAATTGGACAATTCAAGTTCAACGGCAGTTCGTTCCTAAATGCAGTGGTTGGTGTATTCCATACTTCTAGCGATTGGATTTCACTCAAAACTCACCAAATGACTCCTCCCACCGTATTATCATGTTGCCCTAGTTTTGGGCTCGATCCGAAGTCAATAGGTGTGAGAAATTGGACACTTCAAGTTCAACGGCAGTTCGTTCCTAATTGGAGTGGTTGGTGTATTCCATACTTCTAGCGATTGGATTTCCCACAAAACTCACCAAATGACTACTCCCACCATATTATGATGTTGCCCAAGTTTGGGGTTCGATCCGAAATCAATAAGTGTGAGAAATTGGACAATTCAAGTTCAACAGCAGTTCGTTTCTAATTGGAGTGGTCGGTGTATTCCATACTTCTAGCGATTGGATTTCTCTCAAAACTCACCAAATGACTCCTCCCACCATATTATCATGTTGCCCAAGTTTTGGGCTCGATCCGAAATCAATAGGTGTGAGAAATTGGACAATTCAAGTTCAATGGCAGTTCGTTCGTAATTGGAGTGGTCGGTGTATTCCATACTTCTAGCAATTGGATTTCTCTCAAAACCCACCAAATGACTCCTCCCACCATATTATCTTGTTGCCCAAGTTTTGGGTTCGATCCGAAATCAATAGGTGTGAGAAATTGGACAAATCAAGTTCAACGGCCCTTCGTTCATAATTGGAGTGGTTGGTGTATTCCATTCTTCTAGCGATTGGATTTCACTCAAAACTCACCAAATGACTCCTCCCACCATATTATGATGTTGCCCAAGTGTTGGGCTCGATCCAATATCAATAGGTGTGAGAAATTGGACAATTCAAGTTCAACGGTTGTTCGTTCCTAATTGGAGTTGTTGGTGTATGCAACACTTCTAGCGATTGGATTTCACTCAAAACTCACCAAATGACTCCTCCCACCATATTATGATGTTGCACAAGTTTGGGGTTCGATCCGAAATCAATAGGTGTGAGAAATTAGACAATTCTAGTTCAACGGCAGTTCGTTCCTAATTGGGGTGGTTGGTGTATTCCTTACTTCTAGCGATTGGATTTCACTCAAAACTCACCAAATGAGTCCTCCCACCATATTATCGTGTTGCCCGAATTTTGGGCTCGATCCGAAATCAATAGGTGTGAGAAATTGCATAATTCAAGTTCAACGGCAGTTCGTTCCTAATTGGAGTGGCTGGTGTATTCCATACTTCTAGTGATTGGACTTCACTCAAAACTCACCAAATGACTCCTCCCACCATGTTATGATGTTGCCCAGGTTTTGGGTTCGATCCGAAATCAATAGGTGTGAGAAATTGGACAATTCAAGTTCAACGGTTGTTCGTTCCTAATTGGAGTTGTTGGTGTATGCAACACTTCTAGCGATTGGATTTCACTCAAAACTCACCAAATGACTCCTCCCACCATATTATGAGGTAGCCCAGGTTTGGGGTTCGATCCGAAATGAATAGGTGTTCCAAATTGGACAATTCAAGTTCAACGACAGTACGTTCCTAATTGGAGTGGTTGGTGTATTCCATACTTCTAGCGATTGGATTTCACTCAAAACTCACCAAATGACTCCTCCCACTATATTATGATGTTGCACAAGTTTGGTGTTCGATCCGAAATCAATAGGTGTGAGAAATTGGACAATTCAAGTTCATCGGCAGTTCGTTCCTAATTGGCGTGGTTGGTGTATTCCATACTTCTAGCAGTTGGTTTTCACTCAAAACTCACCAAATGACTCCTCCCACCATATTACCGTGTTGCCCAAGTTTCGGGCTCGATCCGAAATCAATAAGTGTGAGAAATTGCACAATTAAAGTTCAACGGCAGTTCGTTCGTAGTTGGAGTGGCTGGTGTAGTCCATACTTCTAGCGATTGGACTTCACTCAAAACTCAACACATGACTCCTCCCACCATGTTAGGATGTTGCCCAAGTTTTGGGTTCGATCCGAAATCAATAGGTTTGAGAAATTGGAGAATTCAAGTTCAACGGTTGTTCGTTCCTAATTGGAGTTGTTGGTGTATGCAATACTTCTAGCGATTGGATTTCACTCAAAACCCACCGAAAGACTCCTCCCACCATATTATGATGTTGCCCAAGTTTGGGGCTCGATCCGAAATCAATAGGTGTGAGAAATTGGACAATTCAAGTTCAACGGCCCTTCGTTCATAATTGGAGTGGTTGGTGTATTCCATTCTCCTAGCGATTGGATTTCACTCAAATTTCACCAAATGACTCCTCCCACCATATTATGATGTTGCCCAACTTTTGGGCTCGATCCAAAATCATTAGGTGTGAGAAATTGGACAAGTCAAGTTCAACGGCAGTTCGTTCCTAATTGGAGTGGGTGGTGTATTCCATACTTCTAGCGATTGGATTTCACACAAAACTCACCAAATGACCCCTCCCACCATATTATGATGTTGCCCAAGTTTGGGGCTCGATCCGAAATCAATAGGTGTTCCAAATTGGACAATTCAAGTTCAACGGCAGTTCGTTCCTAATTGGAGTGGTTGGTGTATTCCTTACTTCTAGCGATTGGATTTCACTCAAAACTCACCAAATGACACCTCCCACCATATTATGATGTTGCACAAGTTTGGGGTTCGATCCGAAATCAATAGGTGTGAGAAATTGGACAATTCAAGTTCAACGGCAGTTCGTTTCTAATTGGAGTGGTTGGTGTATTCCATACTTCTAGCGATTGGATTTCACTCAAAACTCACCAAATGACTCCTCCCACCATATTATCGTGTTGCCCAAGTTTTGGGCTGGATCCGAAATCTATAGGTGTGAGAAGTTGCACAATTCAAGTTCAACGGCAGTTCGTTCCTAATTGGAGTGGCTGATGTATTCCATACTTCTAGCGATTGGACTTCACTCAAAACTCACCAAATGACTCCTCCCACCATGTTATGATGTTGCCAAGTTTTGGGTTCGATCCGAAATCAATAGGTGTGAGAAATTGGACAATTCAAGTTCAACAGTTGTTCGTTCCTAATTGGAGTTGTTGGTGTATGCAATACTTCTAGCGATTGGATTTCACTCAAAACTCACCAAATGACTCCTCCCACCATATTATGATGTTGTCCAAGTTTGGGGCTCGATCCGAAATCAATAGGTGTGAGAAATTGGACAATTCAAGTTCAACGGCCCATCGTTCATAATTGGAGTGGTTGGTGTATTCTATTCTTCTAGCGATTGGATTTCACTCAAAACTCACCAAATGACTCCTCCCACCATATTATGATGTTGCACAAGTTTGGGGTTCGATCCGAAATCAATAGGTGTGAGAAATTGGACAATTCAAGTTCAACGGCAGTTCGTTCCTAATTGGAGTGGTTGGTGTATTCCATACTTCTAGCGATTGGATTTTACTCCGAACTCACCAAATGACTCCTCCCACCACATTATGATGTTGCCCAAGTTTGGGGCTCGATCCGAAATCAATAGGTGTTCCAAATTGGACAATTCAAGTTCAACGGCAATTCGTTCCTAATTGGAGTGGTTGGTGTATTCCATACTTCTACCGATTGGATTTCACTCAAAACTCACCAAATGACTCCTCCCACAATATTATGATGTTGCACAAGTTTGGGGTACGATCCGAAGTCAATAGGTGTGAGAAATTGGACAATTCAAGTTCAACGGCAGTTCGTTCCTAATGGGAGTGGTTGGTGTATTCCACACTTCTAGCGATTGGATTTCACTCAAAACTCACCAAATGACTCCTCCCACCATATTATGATGTTGCCCAAGTTTTGGACTCGATCCGAAATCAATAGGTGTGAGAAATTGGACAATTTAAGTTCAACGGCAGTTCGTTCCTAATTGGAGTGGTTGGAGTATTCCATACTTCTAGCGATTGGATTTCACTCAAAACTCACCAAATGACTCCTCCCACCGTATTATGATGTTGCCCAAGTTTGGGGCTCTATCCGAAATCAATCGGTGTTCCAAATTGGACAATTCAAGTTCAACGGTAGTTCGTACCTAATTGGAGTGGTTGGTGTATTTCATACTTCTAGCGATTGGATTTCACACAAAACTCACCAAATGACTCCTCCCACAATATTATGATGTTGCACAAGTTTGGGGTACGATCCGAAGTCAATAGGTGTGAGAAATTGGACAATTCAAGTTCAACGGCAGTTCGTTCCTAATGGGAGTGGTTGGTGTATTACATACTTCTAGCGATTGGATTTCACTCAAAAGTCACGAAATGACTCCTCCCACCATATTATGATGTTGCACAAGTTTGGGGTTCGATCCGAAATCAATAGCTGTGAGAAATTGGACAATTCAAGTTCAACGGCAGTTCGTTCCTAATAGGAGTGGTTGGGGTATTCCATATTTCTAGCGATTGGATTTCTCTCAAAACTCACCAAATAACTCCTCCCACCATATTATGATGTTGCCCAAGTTTTGGGCTCGATCAGAAATCAATAGGTGTGAGAAATTGGACAATTCAAGTTCAACGGCAGTTCGTTCCTAAATGCAGTGGTTGGTG
Organism: Prunus avium; assembly: GCF_965620075.1. Lineage (NCBI taxonomy): Eukaryota > Viridiplantae > Streptophyta > Magnoliopsida > Rosales > Rosaceae > Prunus > Prunus avium. The sequence goes on along the minus strand of NC_142286.1, from coordinate 20,355,626 downwards.
TATTCCATACTTCTAGCGATTGGATTTCACTCAAAACTCACCAAATGACTCCTCCCACCGTATTATCATGTTGCCCTAGTTTTGGGCTCGATCCGAAGTCAATAGGTGTGAGAAATTGGACACTTCAAGTTCAACGGCAGTTCGTTCCTAATTGGAGTGGTTGGTGTATTCCATACTTCTAGCGATTGGATTTCCCACAAAACTCACCAAATGACTACTCCCACCATATTATGATGTTGCCCAAGTTTGGGGTTCGATCCGAAATCAATAAGTGTGAGAAATTGGACAATTCAAGTTCAACAGCAGTTCGTTTCTAATTGGAGTGGTCGGTGTATTCCATACTTCTAGCGATTGGATTTCTCTCAAAACTCACCAAATGACTCCTCCCACCATATTATCATGTTGCCCAAGTTTTGGGCTCGATCCGAAATCAATAGGTGTGAGAAATTGGACAATTCAAGTTCAATGGCAGTTCGTTCGTAATTGGAGTGGTCGGTGTATTCCATACTTCTAGCAATTGGATTTCTCTCAAAACCCACCAAATGACTCCTCCCACCATATTATCTTGTTGCCCAAGTTTTGGGCTCGATCCGAAATCAATAGGTGTGAGAAATTGGACAAATCAAGTTCAACGGCCCTTCGTTCATAATTGGAGTGGTTGGTGTATTCCATTCTTCTAGCGATTGGATTTCACTCAAAACTCACCAAATGACTCCTCCCACCATATTATGATGTTGCCCAAGTGTTGGGCTCGATCCAATATCAATAGGTGTGAGAAATTGGACAATTCAAGTTCAACGGTTGTTCGTTCCTAATTGGAGTTGTTGGTGTATGCAACACTTCTAGCGATTGGATTTCACTCAAAACTCACCAAATGACTCCTCCCACCATATTATGATGTTGCACAAGTTTGGGGTTCGATCCGAAATCAATAGGTGTGAGAAATTAGACAATTCTAGTTCAACGGCAGTTCGTTCCTAATTGGGGTGGTTGGTGTATTCCTTACTTCTAGCGATTGGATTTCACTCAAAACTCACCAAATGAGTCCTCCCACCATATTATCGTGTTGCCCGAATTTTGGGCTCGATCCGAAATCAATAGGTGTGAGAAATTGCATAATTCAAGTTCAACGGCAGTTCGTTCCTAATTGGAGTGGCTGGTGTATTCCATACTTCTAGTGATTGGACTTCACTCAAAACTCACCAAATGACTCCTCCCACCATGTTATGATGTTGCCCAGGTTTTGGGTTCGATCCGAAATCAATAGGTGTGAGAAATTGGACAATTCAAGTTCAACGGTTGTTCGTTCCTAATTGGAGTTGTTGGTGTATGCAACACTTCTAGCGATTGGATTTCACTCAAAACTCACCAAATGACTCCTCCCACCATATTATGATGTTGCCCAAGTTTGGGGCTCGATTGGAAATCAATAGGTGTGAGAAATTGGACAATTCAAGTTCAACGGCCCTTCGTTCATAATTGGAGTGGTTGGTGTATTCCATACTTCTAGCGATTGGATTTCACTCAAAACTCACCAAATGACTCCTCCCACTATATTATGATGTTGCACAAGTTTGGTGTTCGATCCGAAATCAATAGGTGTGAGAAATTGGACAATTCAAGTTCATCGGCAGTTCGTTCCTAATTGGCGTGGTTGGTGTATTCCATACTTCTAGCAGTTGGTTTTCACTCAAAACTCACCAAATGACTCCTCCCACCATATTACCGTGTTGCCCAAGTTTCGGGCTCGATCCGAAATCAATAAGTGTGAGAAATTGCACAATTAAAGTTCAACGGCAGTTCGTTCGTAGTTGGAGTGGCTGGTGTAGTCCATACTTCTAGCGATTGGACTTCACTCAAAACTCAACACATGACTCCTCCCACCATGTTAGGATGTTGCCCAAGTTTTGGGTTCGATCCGAAATCAATAGGTTTGAGAAATTGGAGAATTCAAGTTCAACGGTTGTTCGTTCCTAATTGGAGTTGTTGGTGTATGCAATACTTCTAGCGATTGGATTTCACTCAAAACTCACCAAAAGACTCCTCCCACCATATTATGATGTTGCCCAAGTTTGGGGCTCGATCCGAAATCAATAGGTGTGAGAAATTGGACAATTCAAGTTCAACGGCCCTTCGTTCATAATTGGAGTGGTTGGTGTATTCCATTCTCCTAGCGATTGGATTTCACTCAAATTTCACCAAATGACTCCTCCCACCATATTATGATGTTGCCCAACTTTTGGGCTCGATCCAAAATCATTAGGTGTGAGAAATTGGACAAGTCAAGTTCAACGGCAGTTCGTTCCTAATTGGAGTGGGTGGTGTATTCCATACTTCTAGCGATTGGATTTCACACAAAACTCACCAAATGACCCCTCCCACCATATTATGATGTTGCCCAAGTTTGGGGCTCGATCCGAAATCAATAGGTGTTCCAAATTGGACAATTCAAGTTCAACGGCAGTTCGTTCCTAATTGGAGTGGTTGGTGTATTCCTTACTTCTAGCGATTGGATTTCACTCAAAACTCACCAAATGACACCTCCCACCATATTATGATGTTGCACAAGTTTGGGGTTCGATCCGAAATCAATAGGTGTGAGAAATTGGACAATTCAAGTTCAACGGCAGTTCGTTTCTAATTGGAGTGGTTGGTGTATTCCATACTTCTAGCGATTGGATTTCACTCAAAACTCACCAAATGACTCCTCCCACCATATTATCGTGTTGCCCAAGTTTTGGGCTGGATCCGAAATCTATAGGTGTGAGAAGTTGCACAATTCAAGTTCAACGGCAGTTCGTTCCTAATTGGAGTGGCTGATGTATTCCATACTTCTAGCGATTGGACTTCACTCAAAACTCACCAAATGACTCCTCCCACCATGTTATGATGTTGCCAAGTTTTGGGTTCGATCCGAAATCAATAGGTGTGAGAAATTGGACAATTCAAGTTCAACAGTTGTTCGTTCCTAATTGGAGTTGTTGGTGTATGCAATACTTCTAGCGATTGGATTTCACTCAAAACTCACCAAATGACTCCTCCCACCATATTATGATGTTGTCCAAGTTTGGGGCTCGATCCGAAATCAATAGGTGTGAGAAATTGGACAATTCAAGTTCAACGGCCCATCGTTCATAATTGGAGTGGTTGGTGTATTCTATTCTTCTAGCGATTGGATTTCACTCAAAACTCACCAAATGACTCCTCCCACCATATTATGATGTTGCACAAGTTTGGGGTTCGATCCGAAATCAATAGGTGTGAGAAATTGGACAATTCAAGTTCAACGGCAGTTCGTTCCTAATTGGAGTGGTTGGTGTATTCCATACTTCTAGCGATTGGATTTTACTCCGAACTCACCAAATGACTCCTCCCACCACATTATGATGTTGCCCAAGTTTGGGGCTCGATCCGAAATCAATAGGTGTTCCAAATTGGACAATTCAAGTTCAACGGCAGTTCGTTCCTAATTGGAGTGGTTGGTGTATTCCATACTTCTACCGATTGGATTTCACTCAAAACTCACCAAATGACTCCTCCCACAATATTATGATGTTGCACAAGTTTGGGGTACGATCCGAAGTCAATAGGTGTGAGAAATTGGACAATTCAAGTTCAACGGCAGTTCGTTCCTAATGGGAGTGGTTGGTGTATTCCACACTTCTAGCGATTGGATTTCACTCAAAACTCACCAAATGACTCCTCCCACCATATTATGATGTTGCCCAAGTTTTGGACTCGATCCGAAATCAATAGGTGTGAGAAATTGGACAATTTAAGTTCAACGGCAGTTCGTTCCTAATTGGAGTGGTTGGAGTATTCCATACTTCTAGCGATTGGATTTCACTCAAAACTCACCAAATGACTCCTCCCACCATATTATGATGTTGCCCAAGTTTGGGGCTCTATCCGAAATCAATCGGTGTTCCAAATTGGACAATTCAAGTTCAACGGTAGCTCGTACCTAATTGGAGTGGTTGGTGTATTTCATACTTCTAGCGATTGGATTTCACACAAAACTCACCAAATGACTCCTCCCACCATATTATGATGTTGCCCAAGTTTGGGGTTCCATCCGAAATCAATAGGTGTGACAAATTGAACGATTCAAATACAACAGCAGTTCGTTCGTAACGGGAGTGGTTGATGTATTCCATACTTCTAGCGATTGGATTTCAATCGAAACTCACCAAATGACTCCTCCCACCATATTATGATGTTGCCCAGGTTTTGGGCTCGATCCGAAATCAATAGGTGTTCCAAATTGGACAATTCAAGTTCAACGGCAGTTGGTTCCTAATTGGAGTGGTTGGTGTATTCCATACTTCTAGCGATTGGATTTCACTCAAAACTCACCAAATGACTCCTCCCACCATATTATGATGTTGCCCAAGTTTGGGGCTCGATCCGAAATCAATAGGTGAGAGAAATTGGACAATTCAAGTTCAACGGCAGTTCGTACCTAATTGGAGTGGTTGGTGTATTCCATACTTCTAGCGATTGGATTTCACACAAAACTCACCAAATGACTCCTCCCACCATATTATGATTTTGCCCAACTTTTGGGCTCGATCCGAAATCAATATTTGTGAGAAATTGAACAATTCAAGTTCAACAGCAGTTCGTCCGTAACGGGAGTGGTTGGTGTATTCCATACTTCTAGCGATTGGATTTCACACAAAACTCATCAAGTTACTCCTCCCACCATATTATGATTTTGCCCAACTTTTGGGCTCGATCAGAAATCAATAGGTGTTCCAAATTGGACAATTCAAGATCAACGGCAGTTCGTTCCTAATTGGAGTGGTTGGTGTATTCCATACTTCTAGCGATTGGATTTCACTCAAAACTCACCAAATGACTCCTCCCACCATATTATGATGTTGCCCAAGTTTGGGGCTCGGTCCGAAATCAATAGGTGTGAGAAATTGGACAATTCAAGTTCAACGGAAGTTCATTCCTAATCGGAGTGGTTGGTGTATTCCATACTTCTAGCGATTGGATTTCTCTCAAAACTCACCAAATGACTCCTCCCACCATATTATGATGTTGCCCAAGTTTGGGGTTCCATCCGAAATCAATAGGTGTGACAAATTGAACGATTCAAATACAACAGCAGTTCGTTCGTAACGGGAGTGGTTGATGTATTCCATACTTCTAGCGATTGGATTTCAATCGAAACTCACCAAATGACTCCTCCCACCATATTATGATGTTGCCCAGGTTTTGGGCTCGATCCGAAATCAATAGGTGTTCCAAATTGGACAATTCAAGTTCAACGGCAGTTCGTTCCTAATTGGAGTGGTTGGTGTATTCCATACTTCTAGCGATTGGATTTCACTCAAAATTCACCAAATGACTCCTCCCACCATATTATGATGTTGCCCAAGTTTGGGGCTCGATCCGAAATCAATAGGTGAGAGAAATTGGACAATTCAAGTTCAACGGCAGTTCGTACCTAATTGGAGTGGTTGGTGTATTCCATACTTCTAGCGATTGGATTTCACACAAAACTCACCAAATGACTCCTCCCACCATATTATGATTTTGCCCAACTTTTGGGCTCGATCCGAAATCAATATTTGTGAGAAATTGAACAATTCAAGTTCAACAGCAGTTCGTTCGTAACGGGAGTGGTTGGTGTATTCCATACTTCTAGCGATTGGATTTCACACAAAACTCATCAAGTGACTCCTCCCACCATATTATGATTTTGCCCAACTTTTGGGCTCAATCCGAAATCAATAGGTGTTCCAAATTGGACAATTCAAGATCAACGGCAGTTCGTTCCTAATTGGAGTGGTTGGTGTATTCCATACTTCTAGCGATTGGATTTCACTCAAAACTCACCAAATGACTCCTCCCACCATATTATGATGTTGCCCAAGTTTTGGGCTCGATACGAAATCAATAGGTGTGAGAAATTGGTAAATTCAATTTCAACGACAGTTCGTTCCAAATTGCGGTGGTTGGTGTATTCCATACTTCTGGCGATTTGATTTCACTCAAAACTCACCAAATGACTCCTCCCACCATATTATGATGTTGCCCAAGTTTTGGGCTCGGTCCGAAATCAATAGGTGTGAGAAATTGGTAAATTCAATTTCAACGACAGTTCGTTCCAAATTGCGGTGGTTGGTGTATTCCATACTTCTGGCGATTTGATTTTACTCAAAACTCACCAAATGACTCCTCCGGCCATGTTATGGTGTTTCCCAAGTTTTGGGCACGATCCGAAATCAATAGGTGTGAGAAATTGGTCAATTGAATTTCAACGACAGTTCGTTCCTAATTGGAGTGGTTGGTGTATTCCATACTTCTAGCCATTGGAATTCACTCAATACTCACCAAATGACTCCTCCCACCATATTATGATGTTGCCCAAGTGTTGGGCCCGATCCGAAATCGATTGGTGTTCCAAATTGGACAATTAAAGTTCAACGGCAGTTCGTTCCTAATTGGAGTGGCTGGTGTATTCCATACTTCTAGCGTTTGGATTTCACTCAAAACTCACCAAATGACTCCTCCCACCAAATTATGATGTTGCCCAAGTTTTGGGCACGATCCGAAATCAATAGGTGTTCCAAATTGGCCAATTCAAGTTCAACGGCAGTTCGTTCCTAATTGTAGTGGTTGGTGTATTCCATACTTCTAGCGATTGGATTTCACTCAAAACTCACCAAAGGACTCCTCCCACCATATTATGATGTTGCCCAAGTTTTGGACTCGATCCGAAGTCAATAGGTGTGAGAAATTGGACAATTCAAGTTCAACGGCAGTTCGTTCCGAATTGGAGTGGTTGGTGTATTCCATACTTCTAGCGATTGGATTTCACTCAAAATCCACCAAAGGTCTCCTCCCACAATATTATGATGTTGCCCAAGTTTTGGGCTCGATCCGAGTTCAATAGGTGTTCGAAATTAGCGATTGGATTTCACTCAAAACTCACCAAATGACTCCTCCCACCATATTATGATGTTGCCCAAGTTTTGGACTCGATCCGAAATCAATAGGTGTGAGAAATTGGTCAATTCAATTTCAACGACACTTCGTTCCTAATTGGAGTGGTTGGTGTATTCCATACTTCTAGCGATTGGATTTCACTCGAAACTCACCAAATGACTCCTCCCACCATAGTATGATGTTGTCCAAGTTTTTTGATCGATCCGAAATCAATAGGTGTGAGAAATTGGACATTTCAAGTTCAACGGCATTTCGTTCCTAATTGGAGTGGTTGGTGTATTCTCTTCTAGCGATTGGATTTCACTTAAAATTCACCAAATGACTCCTCCCACCATATTATGATGTTGCCCAAGTTTCGGGATCGATCCGAAATCAATAGGTGTTCGAAATTGGACAATTCAAGTTCAACGGCAGTTCGTTCCTAATTGGAGTGGTTGGTGTATTCCATACTGCTAGCGATTGGATTTCACTCAAAACTCACCAAATGACTCCTCCCACCATATTACGATGTTGCCCAAGTTTGGAGGTTGATCCGAAATCAATAGGTGTTCCAAATTGGACAATTCAAGTTCAACGGTAGTTCGTTCCTAATTGGAGTGGTTGGCGTATTCCATACGTCTAGCGATTGGATTTCACTCAAAACTCACCAAATGACTCCACCCACCATATTATGACGTTGCCCAAGTTTTGGGCTCGATCCGAAATAAATTGGAGTACGAAATTGGACAATTCAAGTTCAACGGCAGTTCGTTCCTAATTGGAGTGGTTGGTGTATTCCATACTTCTAACGATTCGATTTCACTCAAAACTCACCACATGACTCCTCCCACCATATTACGATGTTGCCCAAGTTTGGGGCTCGATACGAAATCAATAGGTGTGAGAAATTGGACAATTCAAGTTCAACGGCAGTTCGTTCCTAATTGGAGTGGTTGGTGTATTCCATACTTCTAGCGAGTGGATGATCGGTTCATAATTGTATATCATTTTGTACCCTTCTAGCTTATGATTTGGTTATGTTATTGAGTTAAACTTATGCTTTTAATCCATTTTCTGTTTTGATAAGTCCATAATTTCATACACTTGCATGCCTTCTTTACTTAGTGATTTTGCTTAGTTTCTCTGTATTTTGGGTCACTTACTTCTGTTTGTGTGTTTTGTAGGTTAAGATAGCAAGAGATAACATTTGTTGCAATCCATGCATGTTAAGGGCTGATTGGCAAAGAGCAAGAGCTTAAAGACAAAACCAAAGTTGGGCCATACTTCTTGTCAGTCCAGTTTCGTAGGTCAACTTCTTGGCCTTGGATCAGAATTCTGTGGGGCTCGGATGAGGTGAAGATCTTCATGAAAGTTGTTCCATTGGGTGTGTACTATAACATATCCAAATTTCATCCCAATTGAACATGTCTGGAGTCCTTAGCCCGTCCAACACTGAACCCTGCTCAGGAGGATTTGCAGCTGCCAGCTTTGAGCCTTGTCTCCTCCTTTAAGCCATGTGCCTCACCCATGCTGCAACTGACTTTGGATCCAACATAATGAATGAAGTGGGGAGACATTCCAGCTATGAAATTCTAAAGGATCAAGTTGGTACATGATGGAGCTATTAAAGAGAAAGCATGTGCATGCATGTAAAGCATAAATGAAATGAAGTCAATTCCAGTCTCTGCTCGGCAGCCAAAATGCAAGGCCCAAAACGCACACTTCTACTGCTCCGATGGGAATACTTTCTTCATAGAAGTTGTTCCAATGGGTGTCTAGAATAACATATCCAAATTTGAGCACCATTGGATATGTTTTGAAATCTCTGGCCTTCCTACACCAAGACTGGTTCAGAAAACTCGTTTTTCAGCAACCAAAAGGCAACCACATGGGTTGGCAACCAAAAGGCAACCACATGGGTTGGCAGCAAAGGCAGCCACAACTGATCACCTTTGAACCCATGTGAAGATGCTTGAGGTGCAGCAAAAGAAGTATGGGATGAGATTGATTCCAACCACACTAACATAGACAAGATGAAGTGTGAGTTATGGGTTGTATTAAAAGAGGAATTGTGGTGTTGGATTTCATCATGTTGTTCCTCCCTCTTAGCCCTATAAATAGAGAAGCCTTCAAGCTTCATAAATCACACCCCAAGGGGGGGAGTGTTAAGCTCATAATTTCATACATATACATGCCCTATTTACTTACTTCTTTTGCTTAGCTTCCTAGATTTCTAAGTGATTTGCCTCCCTTTGTGTGTTTTGTAGGCCAATAGAGCAAGAGAGCATAGTTCATGCAATTCAAGCATGTTAAGGCCTAATTTGGATGAAGGGAAGAAGAGGTTAACGACAAACTCATTTTGGCTACAGCCCCCTGCCAGTCCAGTTCCGTAGGTCATATTGCAAGCTTTGTTTCAGCAACCTACACAGCTCGGATGAGGCAGCATTCTTCATGAAAGTTGTTCCAATGGGTGTGTACTATAACATATCCAAACTTCAGTCCCATTGGATAAATATGGAGTCTGTTACCTAGCAAACACAGAGCCATGCTCAGGATGGATTTTATCAGCGCGCAAAATGAGTTAGCAATTTGTTTTGGCCTTAACTTCCTCCTCCGACCTTGGATTGGCCCAAATGATATATGGCTGGAAAGAAGACATTCTAAACTTCAAGTTTGAGTGCTTAAAGTCTTAATTTGCTTAAGGGAAGCCCAATTCGTAAGCCCTTGAAGTTGCTGGTCATGCTGACCTCAGGATGAGCTATTGTTTCTGGTTGGAAGCTTGGTCATGGTGAGCTAGGCATGAGCTATTGAGCTTGTTGGAAGCTTGGTCATGGTGACATGAAGATGAGCTAGGGCTGCTGGTGGGATTTATTGATGAAGTGCATCAACCAATTCAAATTTTCTAATACAAGTGCATCAACCATTTCAAATTTTATAAAACAAGTGTTGTATGCATTAGCTATATTGAATTCAGATTTTCATCTTCCTTAGGCCTATAAATAGTGAGGTTTCCCAAGCTTGTAAACACACCCCAAGGGGGGGAGCTCTCAAACACTTCTCTAGAGCTCCCTTCCCTTCTCTCCCTCAAATTCTCTTAGTTTCATTTTCTAGTTTTCAATTGTAGTAATGAAATATTTGTGCTGAAATTCTCCTTAAGTTTTTCCAAGTTCTACTTAATTTTCATTGTTATGTAAATTCTTTTCTTTAGTTTCAAGTTTGATTAGTTTCCAAGTTTCAATTATGATTTTTGTTCTTATTCATTATGCTTATAAGTTAATATGCTAGTTTGAATGATTGATCACCATTTAGGCTTGCATGTTAGCTATCTTGGTTTGAATTAAGAGTATACACCATGCTTTAATTCGAATTGAACTATGAATAGGAAGAGTATGTATGGACATTCGACAACAGGGATTAGATACATGCTTGGTTGTTTAAATTGTTCTTCTATGCTTAATGGGTTCCTAATGCTTAATTTTAGGTTAGACAACAAATGATCAAATTAGGGAATTAGGAACACAAGGTTATGACCACACACCATGGCTTAATCATACATTAGCTAGAATCAATCCATTAATCTAATTGAACTTGGGAACTTATCTACTTGAGTTAGTTATTTTTTGTCTTCCTTGTTTTATTTATTTCCTTTCTTTTTCATTTCTGTTTTGTGTAGGGAAAATGAATTGGATCATTCAATCACCAATCCTCGTGGGATCGACCTCGCACTTACATATGCTATACTACCAAACGGCTCGTGCACTTGCGAGTATCACAAGTTGAGGATGCAGCTTAATCCATTTTGGTGCAGCTGAATCTACACAACAGGGAGCTCTCAAACACTTCTCTAGAGCTCCCTTCCCTTCTCTCCCTCAAATTCTCTTAGTTTCCTTTCCAGTTTTCAATTGTTGTAATGAAATATTTGTGCTGAAATTCTCCTTAAGTTTTTCAAGTTCTACTTTACTTTTATTTGTAATGTACATTCTTTCTTAAGTATTCAAGTTTAATTAGTTTCCAAGTTTCAATTATGATTTTTGTTCTTATTCATTATGCTTATAAGTTAATATGCTAGTTTGAATGATTGATCACCATTTAGGCTTGCATGTTAGCTATCTTGGTTTGAATTAAGAGTAGACACCATGCTTTAATTCGAATTGAACTATGAATAGGAAGAGTATGTATGGACATTCGACAACAGGGATTAGATACATGCTTGGTTGTTTAAATTGTTCTTCTATGCTTAATGGGTTCCTAATGCTTAGTTTTAGGTTAGACAACAAATGATCAAATTAGGGAATTAGGAACACAAGGTTATGACCAAACACCATGGCTTAATCATACTTTAGCTAGAATCAAACCGTTAATCTAATTGAACTTGGGAACTTATTTGCTTGAGTTATTTCATTCTTTCTTGTTTTATTTATTTTCTTTTTTTCATTTCTATTTTGTGTAGGGGAAACAAATTGGATCATTCAATCACCAATCCTCGTGGGATCGACCTCGCACTTACATATGCTATACTACCAAACGGCTCGTGCACTTGCGAGTATCACAAGTTGAGGATGCAGTTGAAACCATTTTGGTGCAGCTGAATCGAAGCAACAGTGCATTTCACTCAAAACTCACCAAATGACTCCTCCCACCATATTACGATGTTGCCCAAGTTTGGTGCTCGAACCGAAATCAATAGGTATGAGAAATTGGACAATTCAAGTTCAACGGCAGTTCGTTCCTAATTGGAGTGGTTGGTGTATTCCATACTTCTAGCGATTGGATTTCACTTAAAACTCACCAAATGACTCCTCCCACCATATTATGATGTTGCCCAAGTTTGGGGCTCAATCCGAAATCAATAGGTGTGAGAACTTGGACAATTCAAGTTCAACGGCAATTCGTTGCTAATTGGAGTGGTTGGTGTATTCCATACTTCCAGCGATTGGATTTCACTCAAAACTCACCAAATGCCTCCTCCCACCATATTATAATGTTGCCCAAGTTTGGGGCTCGATCCGAAATCAATAGGTGTTCGAAATTGGACAATTCAAGTTCAACGGCAGTTCGTTCCTAATTGGAGTGGTTGGTGTATTCCATACTTCTAGCGATTGGATTTCACTCAAAACTCAGCAAATGACTCCTCCCACCATATTATGATGTTGCCCAAGTTTTGGGCTTGATCCGAAATCAATAGGTGTTCCAAATTGGACAATTCATGTTTAACGGCAGTTCGTCCCGAATTGGAGTGGTTGGTGTATTCCATACTTCTAGCGATTGGATTTCACTCAAAACTCACCAAATGACTCTTCCCACCATATTATGATGTTGCCCAAGTTTTGGGCTCGATCCGAAATCAATAGGTGTTCGAAATTGGACAATTCAAGTTCAACGGCAGTTCGTTCCAAATTGGAGTGGTTGGTGTATTCCATACTTCTAGCGATTGGATTTCACTCAAAACTCACCAAAAGACTCCTCCCACCATATTATGATGTTGCCCAAGTTTGGGGCTCGATCCGAAATCAATAGGTGTGAGAAATTGGACAATTCAAGTTCAACGGCAGTTCGTTGCTAATTGGAGTGGTTGGTGTATTCCATACTTCCAGCGATTGGATTTCACTCAAAACTCACCAAATGCCTCCTCCCACCATATTATGATGTTGCCCAAGTTTGGGGCTCGATCCGAAATCAATAGGTGTTCGAAATTGGACAATTCAAGTTCAACGGCAGTTCGTTCCTAATTGGAGTGGTTGGTGTATTCCATACTTCTAGCGATTGGATTTCACTCAAAACTCAGCAAATGACTCCTCCCACCATATTATGATGTTGCCCAAGTTTTGGGCTTGATCCGAAATCAATAGGTGTTCCAAATTGGACAATTCATGTTTAACGGCAGTTCGTCCCGAATTGGAGTGGTTGGTGTATTCCATACTTCTAGCGATTGGATTTCACTCAAAACTCACCAAATGACTCTTCCCACCATATTATGATGTTGCCCAAGTTTTGGGCTCGATCCGAAATCAATAGGTGTTCGAAATTGGACAATTCAAGTTCAACGGCAGTTCGTTCCTAATTGGAGTGGTTGGTGTATTCCATACCTCTAGCGATTGGATTTCACTCAAAACTCACCAAATGACTCCTCCCACCATATTATGATGTTGCCCAAGTTTTGGGCTCGATCCGAAATCAATAGGTGTTCCAAATTGGACAATTCAAGTTCAACGGCAGTTCGTTCCTAATTGGAGTGGTTGGTGTATTCCGTACTTCTAGCAATTGGATTTCACTCAAAACTCACCAAATGACTCCTCCCACCATATTATGATGTTGCCCAAGTTTGGGGCTCGATCCGAAATCAATAGCTGTGAGAAATTGGACAATTCAAGTTCAACGGCAGTTCATTCCTAATTGGAGTGGTTGGTGTATTCCACACTTCTAGCGATTGGATTTCACTCAAAACTCACCAAATGACTCCTCCCACGATATTATGATGTTGCCCAAGTTTGGGGCTCGATCCGAAATCAATAGGTGTTCCAAATTGGACAATTAGAGTTCAACGGCAGTTCGTTCCTAATTGGAGTGGTTGGTGTATTCCGTACTTCTAGCAATTGGATTTCACTCAAAACTCACCAAACGACTCCCCCCACCATATTATGATGTTGCCCAAGGTTGGGGCTCGATCCGAAATCAATAGGTGTGAGAAATTGGACAATTCAAGTTCAACGACAGTTCGTTCCTAATTGGAGTGGTTCGTGTATTCCATACTTCTAGCAATTGGATTTCACTCAAAACTCACCAAATGACTCCTCCCACCATATTACGATGTTGCCCAAGTTTGGGGCTCGATCCGAAATCAATAGGTGTGAGAAATTGGACAATTCAAGTTCAACGGCAGTTCGTTCCTAATTGGAGTGGTTGGTGTATTCCATACTTCTAGCGATTGGATTTCACTCAAAACTCACCAAATGACTCCTCGCACCATATTATGATGTTCCCCAAGTTTGGGGCTCCATCCGAAATCAATAGGTGTGAGAATTTGGACAATTCAAGTTCAACGGCAGTTCGTTCCTAATTGGAGTGGTTGGTGTATTCCATACTTCTAGCGATTGGATTTCACTCACCACATGACTCCTCCCACCATATTATGATGTTGCCCAAGTTTGGGGCTTGATCCGAAATCAATAGGTGTGAGAAATTGGACAATTCAAGTTCAACGGCAGTTCGTTCCTAATTGGAGTGGTTGGTGTATTCCATACTTCTAGCGATTGGATTTCACTCAAAACGAACCAAATGACTCCTCCCACTGTATTATGATGTTGCCCAAGTTTGGGGCTCGATCAGAAATCAATAGTTGTGAGAAATTGGACAATTCAAGTTCAACGCCAGTTCGTTCCTAATTGGAGTGGTTGGTGTATTCCATACTTCTACCGATTCGATTTCACTCAAAACTTACCAAATGACTCCTCCCACCATACTCTAATGTTGCCCATGTTTTGGGCTCCATCCGAAATCAATAGGTGTTCCAAATTGGACAATTCAAGTTTCACGGCAGGTCGTTCCGAATTGGAGTGGTTGGTTTATTCCATACTTCTAGCGATTAGATTTCACTCAACACTCACCAAATGACTCCTCCCACCATATTATGATGTTCCCCAAGTTTGGGGCGCGATCCGAAATCAATAGGTGTGAGAAATTGGACAATTCAAGTTCAACGGCAGTTCGTTCCTAATTGGAGTGGTTGGTGTATTCCATACTTCTAGCGATTGGATTTCACTCACCACATGACTCCTCCCGCCATATTATGATGTTGCCCAAATTTTGGGCTCGATCCGAAATCAATAGGAGTTCGAAATTGGACAATTCAAGTTCAACGGCAGTTCGTTCCTAATTGGAGTGGTTGGTGTATTCCATACTTCTAGAGATTGGATTTCACTCAAAACTCCCCAAATGACTCCTCCCACCATATTATGATGTTGCCCAAGTTTTGGGCTCGATCCGAAATCAATAGGTGTTCCAAATTGGACAATTCAAGTTCAACGGCATTTCGTTCCTAATTGGAGTGGTTAGTGTATTCCATACTACTAGCGATTGGATTTCACTCAAAACTCACCAAAAGACTCCTCCCACCATATTATGATGTTGCCCAAGTTTGGGGCTCGATCCGAAATCAATAGGTGTGAGAAATTGGAGAATTCAAGTTCAACGGAAGTTCGTTCCAAATTGGAGTGGTTGGTGTATTCCATACTTCTAGCGATTGGATTTCACTCAAAACTCACCAAATGACTCCTCCCACCATATTATGATGTTGCCCAAGTTTTGGGCTCGATCCGAAATCAATAGGTGTTCGAAATTGGACAATTCAAGTTCAACGGGCAGTTCGTTCCTAATTGGAGTGGTTGGTGTATTCCATACTTCTAGGGATTGGATTTCACTCAAAATTCACCAAATGACTCCTCCCACCATATTATGATGTTGCCCAAGTTTTGGGCTCGATCCGAAATCAATAGGTGTTCCAAATTGGACAATTCAAGTTCAACGGCATTTCGTTCCTAATTGGAGTGGTTAGTGTATTCCATACTTCTAGCGATTGGATTTCACTAAAAACTCACCAAATGACTCCTCCCACCATATTATGATGTTGCCCAAGTTTTGGGCTCGATCCGAAATCAATAGGTGTGAGAAATTGGACAATTCAAGTTCAACGGCAGTTCGTTCCAAATTGGAGTGGTTGGTGTATTCCATACTTCTAGCAATTGGATTTCACTCAAAACTCACCAAATGACTCCTCCCACGATATTATGGTGTTGCCCAAGTTTGGGGCTCGATCCGAAATCCATAGGTTTTCCAAATTGGACAATTAAAGTTCAACGGCAGTTCGTACCAAATTGGAGTGGTTGGTGTATTCCATACTTCTAACGATTGGATTTCACACAAAACTCCCAAAATGACTTCTCCCACCATATTATGATGTTGCCAAAGTTTAGGGCTCGATCCGAAATCAATAGGTGTGAGAAATTGGACAATTCAAGTTCAACGACAGTTCGTTCCTAATTGGAGTGGTTGGTGTATTCCATACTTCTAGCGATTGGATTTCACTCAGAACTCACCAAATGACTCCTCCCACCATATTATGTTGTTGCCCAAGTTTTGGGCTCGATCCAAAATCAAAAGGTGTGAGAAATTGGACAATTCAAGTTCAACGGCAGTTCGTTCCAAATTGGGGTGGTTGGTGTATCCCATACTTCTAGCAATTGTATTTCACTCAAAACTCACCAAATGACTCCTCCCACCATATTATGATGGTTCCCAAGTTTTGGTCTAGATCCGAAATCAATAGGTGTGAGAAATTGGACAATTCAAGTTCAACGGCAGTTCGTTCCTAATTGGAGTGGTTGGTGTATTCCATACTTCTAGCGATTGGATTTCACTCACCACATGACTCCTCCCACCATATTATGATGTTGCCCAAGTTTTGGGCTCGATCCCAAATCAATAGGTGTGAGAAATTGGACAATTCATGTTCAACGGCAGTTCTTTTCTAATTGGAGTGGTTGGTGTATTCCATACTTCTAGCGATTGGATTTCACTCAAAACTCACCAAATGACTCCTCCCACCATATTATGATGTTGCCCAAGTTTGGGGCTCGATCCGAAATCAATAGGTGTGAGAAATTGGACAATTCAAGTTCAACGGTAGTTCGTTCCTAATTGGAGTGGTTGGTTCTAGCGATTGGATTTCACTCAAAACTCATCAAATGACTCCTCCCACCATATTATGATGTTGCCCAAGTTTGGGGCTCGATCCGAAATCAATAGGTGTTCCAAATTGGACAATTCAAGTTCAACGGCAGTTCGTACCAAATTGGAGTGGTTGGTGTATTCCATACTTCTAACGATTGGATTTCACACAAAACTCACCAAACGACTCCTCCCACCATATTATGATGTTGCCCAAGTTTGGGGCTCAATCCGAAATTAATAGGTGTGAGAAATTGGACAATTCAAGTTCAACGGCAGTTCGTACCAAATTGGAATGGTTGGTGTATTCCATACTTCTAGCGATTGGATTTCACTCAAAACTCACCAAACGACTCCTCCCACCGTATTATGATGTTGCCCAAGTTTGGGGCTCGATCCGAAATCAATAGGTGTGAGAAATTGGACAATTCAAGTTCAACTACAGTTCGTTCCTAGTTGGAGTGGTTGGTGTATTCCATACTTCTAGCGATTGGATTTCACTCAAAACTCACCAAATGACTCCTCCCACTATATTATGACGTTGCCCAAGTTTGGGGTTCGAACCGAAATCAATAGGTGTGAGAAATTGAACAATTCAAGTTGAACAGTAGTTCGTTCCTAACGGGAGTGGTTGGTGTATTCCATACTTCTAGCGATTGGATTTCACTCAAAACCCACCAAATGACTCCTCCCACGATATTATGATGTTGCCCAAGTTTGGGGCTCGATCCGAAATCCATAGGTTTTCCAAATTGGACAATTAAAGTTCAACGGCAGTTCGTACCAAATTGGAGTGGTTGGTGTATTCCATACTTCTAACGATTGGATTTCACACAAAACTCCCAAAATGACTTCTCCCACCATATTATGATGTTGCCAAAGTTTAGGGCTCGATCCGAAATCAATAGGTGTGAGAAATTGGACAATTCAAGTTCAACGACAGTTCGTTCCTAATTGGAGTGGTTGGTGTATTCCATACTTCTAGCGATTGGATTTCACTCAGAACTCACCAAATGACTCCTCCCACCATATTATGTTGTTGCCCAAGTTTTGGGCTCGATCCAAAATCAATAGGTGTGAGAAATTGGACAATTAAAGTTCAACGGCAGTTCGTACCTAATTGGAGTGGTTGGTGTATTCCATACTTCTAGCGATTGGATTTCACACAAAACTCACCAAATGACTACTCCCACCATATTATGATTTTGCCCAACTTTTGGGCTCGATCCGAAATCAATAGGTGTTCCAAATTGGACAATTCAAGTTCAACGACAGTTCGTTCCTAATTGGAGTGGTTGGTGTATTCCATACTTCTAGCGATTGGATTTCACTCAAAACTCACCAAATGACTCCTCCCACCATATTATGGTCTTGCACAAATTTGGGGTTCGATCCGAAATCAATAGGTGTGAGAAATTGGACAATTCAAGTTCAACGGCAGTTCGTTCCTAATTGGAGTGGTTGGTGTATTCCACACTTCTAGCGATTGGATTTCACTCAAAACTCACCAAATGACTCGTCCCACCATATTATGATTTTGCCCAACTTTTGGGCTCGATCCGAAATCCATAGGTGTTCCAAATTGGACAATTCGAGTTCAACGGCAGTTCGTTCCAAATTGGAGTGGTTGGTGTATTCCATACTTCTAGTGATTGAATTTCACTCAAAACTCACCAAATGACTCCTCCCACCATATTATGATGTTACCCAACCTTGGGGTTCGATCCGAAATCAATAGGTGTGAGAAATTGAACAATTCAACTTCAACAGCAGTTCGTTCCTAACGGGAGTGGTTAGTGTATTCCATACTTCTAGCGATTGGATTTCACACAAAACTCACCAAATGACTCCTCCCACCATATTATGATTTTGCCCAACTTTTGGGCTCGATCCGAAATCAATAGATGTTCCAAATTGGACAATTCAAGTTCAACGGCAGTTCGTTCCTAATTGGAGTGGTTGGTGTATTCCATACTTCTAGCGATTGGATTTCACTCAAAACTCACCAAATGACTCCTCCCACCATATTGTGGTCTTGCAGAAATTTGGGGTTCGATCCGAAATCAATAGGTGTGAGAAATTGGACAATTCAAGTTCAACGGCAGTTCGTTCCTAATTGGAGTGGTTGGTGTATTCCATACTTCTAGCGATTGGATTTCACTCAAAACTCACCAAATGACTCCTCCCACCATATTATGATGTAGCCCAAGTTTCGGGCTCGATCTGAAATCAATAGGTGTGAGAAATTGGACAATTCAAGTTCAACGGCAGTTCGTTCCTAATTGGAGTGGTTGGTGTATTCCATACTTCTAGCGATTGGATTTCACTCAAAACTAACCAAATGACTCCTCCCTCCGTATTATGATGTTGCCCAAGTTTTGGGCTCGATCCGAAATCAATAGGTGTTCCAAATTGGACAATTCAAGTTCAATGGCAGTTCGTTCCTAATTGGAGTGGTTGGTGTATTCCATACATCTAGCGATTGGATTTCACTCAAAACTCCCCAAATGACTTCTCCCACCATATGATGATGTTGCCCAAGTTTTGGGCTCGATCCGAAATCAATAGGTGTTCCAAATTGGACAATTCAAGTTCAACGGCAGTTCGTTCCTAATTGCAGTGGTTGGTGTATTCCATACTTCTAGTGATTGGATTTCACCCAAAACTTACCAAATGACTCTTTTGCTTCGATTCAGCTGCATCAAAATGGATTCAGCTGCATCCTCAACTTGTGATACTCGCAAGTGCACGAGCCGTTTGGTAGTATAGCATATGTAAGTGCGATGTCGATCCCACGAGGATTGGTGATTGAATGATCCAATTCATTTCCCCTACACAAAACAGAAATGAAAAAGAAAATAAATAAAACAAGAAAAATGAAAATAACTCAACCAAATAAGTTCCCAAGTTCAATTAGATTAACGGATTGATTCGAGCTAATGTATGATTAAGCCGTGGTGTTTGGTCATAACCTTGTGTTCCTAATTCCCTAATTTGATCATTTGTTGTCTAACCTAAAATTAAGCATTAGGAACCCATTAAGCATAGAAGAACAATTTAAACAACCAAGCATGTATCTAATCCCTGTTGTCGAATGTCCATACATACTCTTCCTATTCATAGTTCAATTCGAATTAAAGCATGGTGTCTACTCTTAATTCAAACCAAGATAGCTAACATGCAAGCCTAAATGGTGATCAATCATTCAAACTAGCATATTAACTTATAAGCATAATGAATAAGAACAAAAATCATAATTGAAACTTGGAAACTAATTAAACTTGAATACTTAAGAAAGAATGTACATTACAAATAAAAGTAAAGTAGAACTTGAAAAACTTAAGGAGAATTTCAGCACAAATATTTCATTACAACAATTGAAAACTAGAAAGGAAACTAAGAGAATTTGAGGGAGAGAAGGGAAGGGAGCTCTAGAGAAGTGTTTGAGAGCTCCCCCCCCTTGGGGTGTGATTTGAAGCTTGAAGGCTTCTCTATTTATAGGGCTAAGAGGGAGGAACATCATGATGAATTCCCACACCATCCTTCATCTTTTGCTGCTGCACCTCAAGCATCTTCACATGGGTTCAAAGGTGATCATATGTGGCTGCCCTTTGCTGCCAACCCATGTGGTTGCCTTTTGGTTGCTGAAAAACGAGTTTTCTGAACCAGTCTTGGTGTAGGAAGGCCAGAGGTTTCAAACCGTATCTAATGGTGCTCAAATTTGGATATGTTATACTAGACACCCATTGGAACAACTTCTATGAAGAAAGTATTCCCATCGGAGCAGTAGAAGTGTGCGTTTTGGGCCTTGCAAGTTGGCAGCCGAACAGAGACTGGAATTGACTTCATTTCATTTCTATGCTTTACATGCATGCACATGCTTTCTCTATAATAACTCCAGCATGTACCAACTTGCTCCTTTAGAATTTCATAGCTGGAATGCCTCCCCACTTCACTCATTATGTTGGATCCAAAGTCAGTTGCAGCATGGGTGAGGCACATGGCTTAAAGGAGGAGACAAGGCTCAAAGCTGGCAGCTGCAAATCCACATATGTTCAATTGGGCTGAATTTTGGATATGTTATACTAGACACCCAATTGAACAACTTCTATGAAGCATGTCTCCTCATCCGAGTTGTACAAATTGCTGAAATGAGACCTGCAAGGTGACTTACGAAACTGGACTGACAAGAAGTGTGGCCCAACTTTGGTTTTGTCTTTAAGCTCTTGCTCTTATCCCAATCAGCCCTTAACATGCATAGATTGCATCAAATGTGATCTCTTGCTATCTTAACCTACAAAACACACAAACAGAGGTAAGTGACTCAAAATAAAGAGAAACTAAGCAAAATCACTAAGTAAAGAAGGCAAGCAAGTGTATGAAATTATGGATTTATCAAAACAGAAAATGGATTAAAAGCACAAGTTTAACTCAATAACATAACCAAATCATAAGCTAGAATGGTACAAAATGATATACAATTATGAACCGATCAGACTCCTCCAACCATATTATGATGTTGCCCAAGTTTTGGGCTCGATCCGAAATCAATAGGTGTGAGAAATTGGACAATTCAATTTCAACGGTAGTTCGTTCCTAATTGGAGTGGTTGGTGTATTCCATACTTCTAGCGATTGGATTTCACTCAAAACTCACCAAATGACTCCTCCCACCATAGTATGATGTTGCCCAAGTTTTGGGCTCGATCCAAAATCAATAGGTGTGAGAAATTGGACAATTCAAGTTCAACGGCAGTTCGTTCCTAATTGGAGTGGCTGGTGTATTCCATACTTCTAGCGATTGGATTTCACTCAAAACTCACCAAATGACTCCTCCCACCATATTATGATGTTGCCCAAGTTTTGGGCTCGATCCGAAATCAATAGGTGTGAGAAATTGGACAATTCAAGTTCAACGGAAGTTTGTTCCTAATTGAAGTGGTTGGTGTATTCCATACTTCTAGCGATTGGATTTCACTCAAAACTCACCAAATGACTCCTCTCACCATATTATGATGTTGCCCAAGTTTGGGGCTTGATCCGAAATCAATAGGTGTGAGAAATTGGACAATTCAAGTTCAACGGCTGTTCGTTCCTAATTGGAGTGGTTGGTGTATTCCATACTTCCAGCGATTGGATTTCACTCAAAACTCACCAAATTACTCCTCCCACCATATTATGATGTTGCCCAAGTTTTGGGCTCGATCCGAAATCAATAGGTGTTCCAAATTGGACAATTCAAGTTCAACGGCAGTTCGTTCCTAATTGCAGTGGTTGGTGTATTCCATACTTCTAGCGAATGGATTTCACCCAAAACTTACCAAATGACTCCTCCCACCATATTATGATGTTGCCCAAGTTTTGGGCTCGATCCGAAATCAATAGGTGTGAGAAATTGGACAATTCAATTTCAACGGCAGTTCGTTCCTAATTGGAGTGGTTGGTGTATTCCATACTTCTAGCGATTGGATTTCACTCAAAACTCACCAAATGACTCCTCCCACGACATTATGATGTTGACCAAGTTTTGGGCTCGATCCGAAATCAACAGGTCTTCCAAATTTGACAATTAGAGTTCAACGGCAGTTCGTTCCTAATTGGAGTGGTTGGTGTATTCCATACTTCTAGCGATTGGATTTCACTCAAAACTCACCAAATGACTCCTCCCACCATATTACGATGTTGCCCAAGTTTGGGGCTCGATCCGAAATCAATAGGTATTCCAAATTGGACAATTCAAGTTCAACGGCAGTTCGTTCCTAATTGGAGTGGTTGGTGTATTCCATACTTCTAGCGATTGGATTTCACTCAAAACTCACCAAATGACTCCTCCCACCATATTACGATGTTGCCCAAGTTTGGGGCTCGAACCGAAATCAATAGGTGTGAGAAATTGGACAATTCAAGTTCAACGGCAGTTCGTTCCTAATTGGAGTGGTTGGTGTATTCCATACTTCTAGAGATTGGATTTCACTCAAAACTCACCAAATGATTCCTCCCACCATATTATGGTGTTGCCCAAGCTTGGGGCTCGATCCGAAATCACTAGGTGTGAGAAATTGGACAATTCAAGTTCAACGACAGTTCGTTCCTAATTGGAGTGGTTGGTGTATTCCACACTTCTAGCGATTGGATTTCACTAAAAACTCACCAAATCACTCCTCCCACCATATTATGGTGTTTCCCAAGTTTGGGGCTCGATCCGAAATCAAAAGGTGGGAGAAATTGGACAATTCAAGTTCAACGGCAGTTCGTTCCTAATTGGAGTGGTTGGTGTATTCCATACTTCTAGCGATTGGATTTCACTCAAAACTCAGCAAATGACTCCTCCCACCATATTATGATGTTGCCCAAGTTTTGGGATCGATCCGAAATCAATAGGTGTGAGAAATTGGACAATTCAAGTTCAACGGCAGTTCGTTCCTAATTGGAGTGGTTGGTGTATTCCATACTTCTAGCGATTGGATTTCACTCAAAACTCACCAAATGACTCCTCCCACCATATTATGGTGTTCCCCAAGTTTGGGGCTCGATCCGAAATCAATAGCTGTGAGAAATTGGACAATTCAAGTTCAACGGCAGTTCGTTCCAAATTGGAGTGGTTGCTGTATTCCATACTTCTGGCGATTGGATTTCACTCAAAACTCACCAAATGACTCCTCCCACCATATTATGGTGTTGCCCAAGTTTGGGGCTTGATCCGAAATCAATAGGAGTTCCAAATTGGACAATTCAAGTTCAACGGCAGTTCGTTTTTCTAATTGGAGTGGTTGGTGTATTCCGTACTTCTAGCGATTGGATTTCACTCAAAACTCCCCAAATGACTCCTCTCACTATATTATGATGTTGCCCAAGTTTTTGGGCTCGATCGGAAATCAATAGGTGTTCCAAATTGGACAATTCAAGTTCAACGGCGGTTCGTTCCTAATTGGAGTGGTTGGTGTATTCCATACTTCTAGCGATTGGATTTCACTCAAAACTCACCAAATGACTCCTCCCACCATATTATGGGGTTGCCCAAGTTTGGGGCTCGATCCGAAATCACTAGTTGTGAGAAATTGGACAATTCAAGTTCAATGGCAGTTCGTTCCTAATTGGAGTGGTTGGTGTATTACATACTTCTAGCGAATGGATTTCACTCAAAACTCACCAAATGACTCCTCCCACCATATTATGATGTTGCCCAAGTTTTGGGCTCGATCCGAAATCAATAGGTGTTCCAAATTGGACAATTCAAGTTCAACGGCAGTTCGTTCCTAATTGGAGTGGTTGGTGTATTCCATACTTCTAGCGATTGGATTTCACTCAAAACTCACCAAATGACTCCTCCCACCATATTATGGGGTTGCCCAAGTTTTGGGCTCGATCCGAAATCACTAGTTGTGAGAAATTGGACAATTCAAGTTCAATGGCAGTTCGTTCCTAATTGGAGTGGTTGGTGTATTACATACTTCTAGCGAATGGATTTCACTCAAAACTCACCAAATGACTCCTCCCACCATATTATGATGTTGCCCAAGTTTTGGGCTCGATCCGAAATCAATAGGTGTTCCAAATTGGACAATTCAAGTTCAACGGCAGTTCGTTCCTAATTGGAGTGGTTGGTGTATTTCATAATTCTAGCGATTGGATTTCACTCAAAACTAACCAAATGACTCCTCCCACCATATTATGATGTTGCCCAAGTTTTGGGCTTGATCCGAAATCAATAGGTGTGAGAAATTGGACATTTCAAGTTCAACGGCAGTTCGTTCCTAATTGGAATTGTTGGTGTATATCATACTTCTAGCGATTGGATTTCACTCAAAACTCACCAAATGACTCCTCCCACCATATTATGATGTTGCCCAAGTTTTGGGCTCGATACGAAATCAATAGGTGTTCCAAATTAGACAATTCAAGTTCAACGGCAGTTCGTTCCTAATTGGAGTGGTTGGTGTATTCCATACTTCTAGTGATTGGATTTCACTCAAAACTAACCAAATGACTCCTCCCACTATATTATTATGATGTTGCCCAAGTTTTGGGCTCGATCCGAAGTCAATAGGTGTGAGAAATTGGACAATTCAAGTTCAACGGCAGTTCGTTCCTTATTGGAGTGGTTGGTGTATTCCATACTTCTAGAGATTGGATTTCACTCAAAACTCACCAAATGACTCCTCCCACCATATTATGATGTTGCCCAAGTTTTGGGCTCGATCCGAAACCAGTAGGTGTTCCAAATTGGACAATTCAAGTTCAACGACAGTTCGTTCCTAATTGGAGTGGTTGGTGTATTCCATACTTCTTACGATTGTATTTCACTCAAAACTCACCAAATGACTCCTCCCACCATATTAAGATGTTGCCCAAGTTTTGGGCTCGATCCAAAATCAATAGGTGTTCCAAATTGGACAATTCAAGTTCAACGGCAGTTCGTTCCTAATTGGAGTGGTTGGTGTATTCCATACTTCTAGCGAATGGATTTCACTGAAAACTCACCAAATGACTCCTCCCACCATATTATGATGTTGCCCAAGTTTTGGGCTCGATCCGAAATCATTAGGTGTTCCAAATTGGACAATTCAAGTTCAACGGCAGTTCGTTTATAATTGGAGTGGTTGGTGTATTCCATACTTCTAGCGATTGTATTTCACTCAAAACTCACCAAATGACTCCTCCCACCATATTATGATGTTGCCCAGGTTTTGGGCTAGATCCGAAATCAATAGGTGTTCCAAATTGGACAATTCAAGTTCAACGGCAGTTCGTTCCTAATTGGAGTGGTTGGTGTATTCCATACTTCTAGCGATTGGATTTCACTCAAAACTCACCAAATGACTCCTCCCACCATATTACGATGTTACCCAAGTTTGGGGCTCGAACCGAAATCAATAGGTGTGAGAAATTGGACAATTCAAGTTCAACAGCAGTTCGTTCCTAATTGGAGTGGTTGGTGTATTCCATACTTCTAGCGATTGGATTGCACTCAAAACTCACCAAATGACTCCTCCCACCATATTTTGATGTTGCCCAAGTTTTGGGCTCGATCCGAAATCAATAGTTGTTCCAAATTGGACAATTCAAGTTCAACGGCAGTTCGTTCCTAATTGGAGTGGTTGGTGTATTCCGTACTTCTAGCGATTGGATTTCTCTCAAAACTCACCAAATGACTCCTCTCACCATATTATGATGTTGCCCAAATTTTGGGCTAGATCCGAAATCAATATGTGTTCCAAATTGGACAATTCAAGTTCAACGGCTGTTCGTTCCGGATTGGAGTGGTTGGTGTATTCCATACTTCTAGCGATTGGATTTCACTCAAAACTAACCAAATGACTCCTCCCACCATATTATGATGTTGCCCAAGTTTTGGGCTCGATCTGAAATCAATAGGTGTGAGAAATTGGACAATTCAAGTTCAACGGCAGTTCGTTCCTAATTGGAGTGGTTGGTGTATTCCATACTTCTAGAGATTGGATTTCACTCAAAACTCACCAAATGATTCCTCCCACCATATTATGGTGTTGCCCAAGCTTGGGGCTCGATCCGAAATCACTAGGTGTGAGAAATTGGACAATTCAAGTTCAACGACAGTTCGTTCCTAATTGGAGTGGTTGGTGTATTCCACACTTCTAGCGATTGGATTTCACTAAAAACTCACCAAATCACTCCTCCCACCATATTATGGTGTTTCCCAAGTTTGGGGCTCGATCCGAAATCAAAAGGTGGGAGAAATTGGACAATTCAAGTTCAACGGCAGTTCGTTCCTAATTGGAGTGGTTGGTGTATTCCATACTTCTAGCGATTGGATTTCACTCAAAACTCAGCAAATGACTCCTCCCACCATATTATGATGTTGCCCAAGTTTTGGGATCGATCCGAAATCAATAGGTGTGAGAAATTGGACAATTCAAGTTCAACGGCAGTTCGTTCCTAATTGGAGTGGTTGGTGTATTCCATACTTCTAGCGATTGGATTTCACTCAAAACTCACCAAATGACTCCTCCCACCATATTATGGTGTTCCCCAAGTTTGGGGCTCGATCCGAAATCACTAGTTGTGAGAAATTGGACAATTCAAGTTTAACGGCAGTTCGTTCCTAATTGGAGTGGTTGGTGTATTCCATACTTCTAGCGATTGGATTTCACTCAAAACTCACCAAATGACTCCTCCCACCATATTATGATGTTGCCCAAGTTTGGGGCTCGTTCCAAAATCAATAGGTGTGAGAAATTGGACAATTCAAGTTCAACGGCAGTTCGTTCCTAATTGGAGTGGTTGGTGTATTCCAAACTTCTAGCGATTGGATTTCACTCAAAACTCACCAAATGACTCCTCCCACGACATTATGATGTTGCCCAAGTTTTGGGCTCGATCCGAAATCAATAGGTCTTCCAAATTTGACAATTAGAGTTCAACGGCACTTCGTTCCTAATTGGAGTGGTTGGTGTATTCCATACTTCTATCGATTGGATTTCACTCAAAACTAACCAAATGACTCCTCCCACCATATTATGATGTTGCCCAAGTTTGGGGGTCGATCCGAAATCAATAGCTGTGAGAAATTGGACAATTCAAGTTCAACGGCAGTTCGTTCCAAATTGGAGTGGTTGCTGTATTCCATACTTCTGGCGATTGGATTTCACTCAAAACTCACCAAATGACTCCTCCCACCATATTATGGTGTTGCCCAAGTTTGGGGCTTGATCCGAAATCAATAGGAGTTCCAAATTGGACAATTCAAGTTCAACGGCAGTTCGTTCCTAATTGGAGTGGTTGGTGTATTCCGTACTTCTAGCGATTGGATTTCACTCAAAACTCCCCAAATGACTCCTCTCACTATATTATGTTGTTGCCCAAGTTTTTGGGCTCGATCGGAAATCAATAGGTGTTCCAAATTGGACAATTCAAGTTCAACGGCGGTTCGTTCCTAATTGGAGTGGTTGGTGTATTCCATACTTCTAGCGATTGGATTTCACTCAAAACTCACCAAATGACTCCTCCCACCATATTATGGGGTTGCCCAAGTTTGGGGCTCGATCCGAAATCACTAGTTGTGAGAAATTGGACAATTCAAGTTCAATGGCAGTTCGTTCCTAATTGGAGTGGTTGGTGTATTACATACTTCTAGCGAATGGATTTCACTCAACACTCACCAAATGACTCCTCCCACCATATTATGATGTTGCCCAAGTTTTGGGCTCGATCCGAAATCAATAGGTGTTCCAAATTGGACAATTCAAGTTCAACGGCAGTTCGTTCCTAATTGGAGTGGTTGGTGTATTCCATACTTCTAGCGATTGGATTTCACTCAAAACTCACCAAATGAATCCTCCCACCATATTATGGGGTTGCCCAAGTTTTGGGCTCGATCCGAAATCACTAGTTGTGAGAAATTGGACAATTCAAGTTCAATGGCAGTTCGTTCCTAATTGGAGTGGTTGGTGTATTACATACTTCTAGCGAATGGATTTCACTCAAAACTCACCAAATGACTCCTCCCACCATATTATGATGTTGCCCAAGTTTTGGGCTCGATCCGAAATCAATAGGTGTTCCAAATTGGACAATTCAAGTTCAACGGCAGTTCGTTCCTAATTGGAGTGGTTGGTGTATTTCATACTTCTAGCGATTGGATTTCACTCAAAACTCACCAAATGACTCCTCCCACCATATTATGATGTTGCCCAAGTTTTGGGCTTGATCCGAAATCAATAGGTGTGAGAAATTGGACATTTCAAGTTCAACGGCAGTTCGTTCCTAACTGGAATTGTTGGTGTATACCATACTTCTAGCGATTGGATTTCACTCAAAACTCACCAA
The DNA here is from genome assembly GCF_965620075.1 of Prunus avium. Lineage (NCBI taxonomy): Eukaryota > Viridiplantae > Streptophyta > Magnoliopsida > Rosales > Rosaceae > Prunus > Prunus avium. The sequence goes on along the minus strand of NC_142286.1, from coordinate 20,327,157 downwards.
ATGACTCCTCCCACCATATTATGATGTTGCCCAAGTTTTGGGCTCGATACGAAATCAATAGGTGTTCCAAATTAGACAATTCAAGTTCAACGGCAGTTCGTTCCTAATTGGAGTGGTTGGTGTATTCCATACTTCTAGTGATTGGATTTCACTCAAAACTAACCAAATGACTCCTCCCACTATATTATTATGATGTTGCCCAAGTTTTAGGCTCGATCCGAAATCAATAGGTGTGAGAAATTGGACAATTCAAGTTCAACGGCAGTTCGTTCCTTATTGGAGTGGTTGGTGTATTCCATACTTCTAGCGATTGGATTTCACTCAAAACTCACCAAATGACTCCTCCCACCATATTATGATGTTGCCCAAGTTTTGGGCTCGATCCGAAACCAGTAGGTGTTCCAAATTGGACAATTCAAGTTCAACGACAGTTCGTTCCTAATTGGAGTGGTTGGTGTATTCCATACTTCTTACGATTGTATTTCACTCAAAACTCACCAAATGACTCCTCCCACCATATTAAGATGTTGCCCAAGTTTTGGGCTCGATCCAAAATCAACAGGTGTTCCAAATTGGACAATTCAAGTTCAACGGCAGTTCGTTCCTAATTGGAGTGGTTGGTGTATTCCATACTTCTAGCGAATGGATTTCACTGAAAACTCACCAAATGACTCCTCCCACCATATTATGATGTTGCCCAAGTTTTGGGCTCGATCCGAAATCATTAGGTGTTCCAAATTGGACAATTCAAGTTCAACGGCAGTTCGTTTATAATTGGAGTGGTTGGTGTATTCCATACTTCTAGCGATTGTATTTCCCTCAAAACTCACCAAATGACTCCTCCCACCATATTATGATGTTGCCCAAGTTTTGGGCTAGATCCGAAATCAATAGGTGTTCCAAATTGGACAATTCAAGTTCAACGGCAGTTCGTTCCTAATTGGAGTGGTTGGTGTATTCCATACTTCTTGCAATTGTATTTCACTCAAAACTCACCAAATGACTCCTCCCACCATATTAAGATGTTGCCCAAGTTTTGGGCTCGATCCGAAATCAATAGGTGTGAGAAATTGGACAATTCAAGTTCAACGGCAGTTCGTTCCTAATTGGAGTGGTTGGAGTATTCCATACTTCTAGCGAATGGATTTCACTCAAAACTCACCAAATGACTCCTCCCACCATATTATGATCTTGCCCAAGTTTTGGGCTCGGTCCGAAATCAATAGGTGTTCCAAATTGGACAATTCAAGTTCAACGGCAGTTCGTTCCTAATTGGAGTGGTTGGTGTATTCCATACTTCTAGCGATTGGATTTCACTCAAAACTCACCAAATGACTCCTCCCAACAAATTGTGATGTTGCCCAAGTTTTGGGCTCGATCCGAAATCAATAGGTGAGAGAAATTGGACAATTCAAGTTCAACGGCAGTTCGTTCCTAATTGGTGTGGTTGGTGTATTCCATACTTCTAGCGATTGGATTTCACTCAAAACTAACCAAATGACTCCTCCCACTATATTATTATGATGTTGCCCAAGTTTTGGGCTCGATCCGAAATCAATAGGTGTTCCAAATTGGACAATTCAAGTTCAACGGCAGTTCGTTCCTAATTGCAATGGTTGGTGTATTCCAAACTTCTAGCGATTGGATTTCACTCAAAACTCACCAAATGACTCCTCCCACCATATTGTGATGTTGCCCAAGTTTTGGGCTCGATCCGAAATCAATAGGTGTGACAAATTGGACAATTCAAGTTCAACGGCAGTTCGTTCCTAATTGGAGTGGTTGGTGTATTCCGTACTTCTAGCGATTGGATTTCACTCAAAACTCACCAAATGACTCCACCCACGATATTATGATGTTGCCCATGTTTTGGGCCCGATCCGAAATCAATAGGTGTGAGAAATTGGACAATTCAAGTTCAACGGCAGTTCATTCCTAATTGGAGTGGTTGGTGTATTCCACACTTTTAGCGACTGGATTTCACTCAAAACTCACCAAATGGCTCCTCGCACCATATTATGATGTTGCCCAAGTTTGTGGCTCGATCCGAAATCAATAGGTGTGAGAAATTGGACAATTCAAGTTCAACAGCAGTTCGTTCCTAATTGGAGTGGTTGGTGTATTCCATACTTCCAGCGATTGGATTTCACTCAAAACTAACCAAACGACTCCTCCCACCATATTATGATGTTGCCCAAGTTTTGGGCTCGATTGGAAATCAATAGGTGTTCCAAATTGGACAATTCAAGTTCAACGGCAGTTCGTTCCTAATTGGAATGGTTGGTGTCTTCCACACTTCTAACTATTGGATTTCACTGAAAACTCACCAAATGACTCGTCCCACTATATTATTATGATGTTGCCCAAGTTTTGGGCTCGATCCGAAATCAATAAGTGTTCCAAATTGGACAATTCAAGTTTAACGGCAGTTCGTTCCTAATTGGAGTGGTTGGTGTATTTCATACTTCTAGCGATTGGATTTCACTCAAAACTCACCAAATGACTCCTCCCACCATATTATGTTGTTGCCCAAGTTTTGGGCTTGATCCGAAATCAATAGGTGTGAGAAATTGGACAATTCAAGTTCAACGGCAGTTCGTTCCTAATTGGAGTTGTTGGTGTATACCATACTTCTAGCGATTGGATTTCACTCAAAACTCACCAAATGACTCCTCCCACCATATTATGATGTTGCCCAAGTTTTGGGCTCGATACGAAATCAATAGGTGTTCCAAATTAGACAATTCAAGTTCAACGGCAGTTCGTTCCTAATTGGAGTGGTTGGTGTATTCCATACTTCTAGTGATTGGATTTCACTCAAAACTAACCAAATGACTCCTCCCACTATATTATTATGATGTTGCCCAAGTTTTGGGCTCGATCCGAAATCAATAGGGGTGAGAAATTGGTCAAATCAATTTCAACGACAGTTCGTTCCAAATTGGAGTGGTTGGTGTATTCCATACTTCTAGCGAATGGATTTCACTCAAAACTCACCAAATAGCTCCTCCCACAATATTATGATGTAGCCCAAGTCTGGGGCTCGATCCGAAATCAATAGGTCTGAGAAATTGGACAATTCAAGTTCAACGGCAGTGCGTTCCTAATTGGAGTGGTTGGTGTATTCCATACTTCTAGCGATATGATTTCACTTAAAACTGTCCAAATGACTCCTCCCACCATATTATGATGTTGCCCAAGTTTTGGGCTCGATCCGAAATCAATAGGTGTTCCAAATTGGACAATTCAAGTTCAACGGCAGTTCGTTCCTAACTGGAGTGGTTGGTGTATTCCATACTTCTAGCGATCGTATTCTACTCAAAACTCACCAAATGACAACCCACACCATATTATGATGTTTCCTAAGTTTTGGGCTCGATCATAATCAATAGGTGTGAGAAATTGGACAGTTCAAGTTCAACGGCAGTTCGTTCCTAATTGGAGTGGTTGGTGTATTCCATACTTCTCGCTATTGGATTTCACTCAAAACTCACCAAATGAGTCCTCCCACAATATTATGATGTTTCCCAAGTTTTGGGCTCGATCCGAATTCAATAGGTGTGAGAAATTGGTCAATTCAATTTCAACGACAGTTCTTCCCTAATTGGAGTGGTTGGTGTATTCCATACTTCTAGCGATTGGATTTCACTCAAAACTCACCAATCGACTCCTCCCACCATATTATGATGTTGCCCAACTTTTGGGCTAGATCCGAAATCAATAGGTCTTCCAAATTGGACAATTCAAGTTCAACGGCAGTTCGTTCCTAATTGGAGTGGTTGGTGTATTCCATACTTCTTGCAATTGGATTACACTCAAAACTCACCAAATGACTCCTCCCACCATATTATGATGTTGCCCAAGTCTTGGGCTCGATCCGAAATCAATAGGTGTGAGAAATTGGACAATTCAAGTTCAACGGCAGTTCGTTCCTAATTGGAGTGGTTGGTGTATTACATACTTCTAGCGATAGGATTTCACTTAAAACTATCCAAATGACTCCTCCCACCATATTATGATGTTGCCCAAGTTTTGGGCTCGATCCGAAATTAATAGGTGTTCCAAATTGGACAATTCAATTTCGACGGCAGTTCGCTCCTAATTGGAGTGGTTGGTGTATTCCATACTTCTAGCGATCGGATTTTACTCAAAACTCACCAAATGACTCCCCACACCATATTATGATGTTGCCCATGTTTTGGGCTCGATCCGAAATCAATAGGTGTGAGAAATTGGACAATTCAAGTTCAACGGCAGTTCGTTCCTAATTGGAGTGGTTGGTGTATTCCATACTTCTAGCTATTGGATTTCACTCAAAACTCACCAAATGACTCCTCCCACCATATTATGTTGTTGCCCAAGTTTTGGGCTCGATCCGAAATCAATAGTTGTTCCAAATTAGTCAATTCAATTTCAACGACAGTTCGTTCCTAATTGGAGTGGTTGGTGTATTCCATACTTCTAGCGATTGGATTTCACTCAAAACTCACCCAATGACTCCTCCCACCATATTATGTTGTTGCCCAAGTTTGGGGCTCGATCCGAAATCAATACGTCTTAGAAATTGGACAATTCAAGTTCAACGGCAGTTCGTTCCAAATTGGAGTGGTTGGTGTATTCCATAGTTCTGGCGATTGGATTTCACTCAAAAGTCACCAAATGACTCCTCCCACCATATTATGATGTTGCCCAAGTTTTGGGCTCGATCCGAAACCAATAGGTCTTCCAAATTGGACAATTCAAGTTCAACGGCAGTTCGTTCCTAATTGGAGTGGTTGGTGTATTCCATACTTCTAGCGATTGGATTTCACTCAAAACTCACCAAATGACTCCTCCCACCATATTATCATGTTGCCCAAGTTTTGGGCTCAATCCAAAATCAATAGGTGTTCCAAATTGGACAATTCAAATTCAACGGCAGTTCGTTCCAAATTGGAGTGGTTGGTGTTTTCCATACTTCTAGGGATTGGATTTCACCCAAAACTCAGCAAATCATCCCTCCCACCATATTATCATGTTGCCCAAGTTTTGGAAACGAACCGAAATCAATAGGTGTGAGAAATTGGTCAATTCAATTTCGACGACAGTTCGTTCCTAATTGGAGTGGTTGGTGTATTCCATACTTCTAGCTATTTGATTTCACTCAAAACTCACCAAATGACTCCTCCCACCATGTTATGATGTTGCCCAAGTTTTGGGCTCGATCCGAAATCAATAGGTGTGAGAAATTGGACAATTCAAGTTCAACGGCAGTTCGTTCCTAATTGGAGTGGTTGGTGTATTCCATACTTCTAGCGATTGGATTTCACTCAAAACTCACCGAATGACTCCTCCCACAATATTATGATGTTGCCCAAGTTTTGGGCTCGATCCGAATTCAATAGGTGTGAGAAACTGGTCAATTCAATTTCAACGACAGTTCGTTCCTAATTGTAGTGGTTAGTGTATTCCATACTTCTAGCGATTGGATTTCATTGAAAACATACCAAATGACTCCTCCCACCATATTATCATGTTGCCCAAGTTTTGGGATCGATCCGAAATCAATAGGTCTTCCAAATTGGACAATTCAAGTTCAACGGCAGTTCGTTCCTAATTGGAGTGGTTGGTGTATTCCATACTTCTAGCGAATGGATTTCACTCAAAACTCACCAAATGACTCCTCCCACCATATTATGATGTTGCCCAAGTTTTGGGCTCTATCCGAAATCAGTAGGTGTGAGAAATTGGTCAATTCAATTTCAACGAAAGTTCGTTCCTTATTGGAGTGGTTGGTGTATTCCATACTCCTAGTGATTGGATTTCACTCAAAACTCACCAAATGACTCCTCCCACCATAGTATGAAGTTGTCCAAGTTTTGGGCTTGATCCGAAATCAATAGGTATTCCAAAATGGACAATTCAAGTTCAACTGCAGTTCGTTCCTAACTGGAGTGGTTGGTGTATTCCATACTTCTAGCGATTGGATTTCACTCAAAACTCACCAAATGACTCCTCCCACCATATTATGATGTTGCCCAAGTTTTGGGCTCGATCCGAAATCAATCGGTGTGAGAAATTGGACAATTCAAGTTCAACGGCAGTTCGTTCCTAATTGGAGTGGTTAGTGTATTCCATACTTCTAGCGATTGGATTTCACTCCAAACTCACCAAATGACTCCTCCCACCATATTATGATGTTGCCCAAGTTTTGGGCTCGATCCGAATTCAATAGGTGTGAGAAATTGGTCAATTCATTTTCAACGACAGTTCTTTCCTAATTGGAGTGGTTGGTGTATTCCATACTTCTAGCGATTGGATTTCACTCAAAACTCACCAAATGACTCCACCCACAATATTATGATGTTGCCCAAGTTATGGGCTCGATCCGAATTCAATAGGTGTGAGAAATTGGTCAATTCAATTTCAACGACAGTTCTTTCCTAATTGGTTTGGTTGGTGTATTCCATACTTCTAGCGATTGGATTTCACTCTAAACTCACCAATTGACTCCTCCCACCATATTATGATGTTGCCCAAGTTTTGGGCTCGATCCGAAATCAATAGGTCTTCCAAATTGGACAATTCAAGTTCAACGGCAGTTCGTTCCTAATTGGAGTGGTTGGTGTATTCCACACTTCTAGCGAATGGATTTCACTCAAAACTCACCAAATGACTCTTCCCACCATATTATGATGTTGCCCAAGTTTGGGGCTCGATCCGAAATCAATAGGTGTGAGAAATTGTACAATTCAAGTTCAACGGCAGTTCGTTCCTAATTGGAGTGGTTGTTGTATTCCATACTTCTAGAGATTGGATTTCACTCAGAACTCACCAAATGACTCCTCCCACCATATTATGATGTTGCCCAAGTTTTGGGCTCGTTCCGAAATCAATAGGTGTTCCAAATTGGACAATTCAAGTTCAACGGTAGTTCGTTCCTAACTGGAGTGGTTGGTGTATTCCATACTTCTAGCGATCGGATTTTACTCAAAACTCACCAAATGACTCCCCACACCATATTATGATGTTGCCCAAGTTTTGGGATCGATCCGAAATCAATAGGTCTTCCAAATAGGACAATTCAAGTTCAACGGCAGTTCGTTCCTAATTGGAGTGGCTGGTGTATTCCATACTTCTAGCGATCGGATTTTACTCAAAACTCACCAAATGACTCCCCACACCATATTATGATGTTGCCCAAGTTTTGGGATCGATCCGAAATCAATAGGTGTGAGAAATTGGGGAATTCAAGTTCAACGGCAGTTCGTTCCTAATTGGAGTGGTTGGTGTATTCCATACTTCTAGCGATTGGATTTCACTAAAAAGTCACCAAATGACTCCTCCCACAATATTATGATGTTGCCCAAGTTTTGGGCTCGATCCGAATTCAATAGGTGTGAGAAATTGGTCAATTCAATTTCATCGACAATTCTTTCCAAATTGGAGTGGTTGGTGTATTCCACACTTCTAGCGATTGGATTACACTCAAAACTCACCAAATGACTCCTCCCACAATATTTTGTTGTTGCCCAAGTTTTGGGCTCGATCCGAATTCAATAGGTGTGAGAAATTGGTCAATTCAATTTCAACGACAGTTCTTTCCTAATTGGAGTGGTAGGTGTATTCCATACTTCTAGCGATTGGATTTCACTCAAAACTCACCAATTGACTCCTCCCACCATATTATGATGTTGCCCAAGTTTTGGGCTCGATCCGAAATCAATAGGTCTTCCAAATTGGACAATTCAAGTTCAACGGCAGTTCGTTCCTAATTGGAGTGGTTGGTGTATTCCATACTTCTAAAGATTGGATTACACTCAAAACTCACCAAATGACTCCTCCCACCATATTATGATGTTGCCCAAGTTTTGGGCTCGATCCGAAATCAATAGGTGTGAGAAATTGGACAATTCAAGTTCAACGGCAGTTCGTTCCTAATTGGAGTGGTTGGTGTATTCCACACTTCTAGCAATAGGATTTCACTCAAAACTCACCAATGACTCCTCCCACCATATTATGATGTTGCCCAAGTTTGGGGCTCGATCCGAAATCAATACGTCTTAGAAATTGGACAATTCAAGTTCAACGGCAGTTCGTTCCAAATTGGAGTGGTTGGTGTATTCCATACTTCTAGCGTTTGGATTTCACTTAAAACTCACCAAATGACTCCTCCCACCATATTATGATGTTGCCCAAGTTTTGGGCTCGTTCCGAAATCAATAGGTGTTCCAAATTGGACAATTCAAGTTCAACGGTAGTTCGTTCCTAATTGGAGTGGTTGGTGTATTCCATACTTCTAGCGATTGGATTTTACTCAAAACTCACCAAAAGACTCCTCCCACCATATTATGATGTTGCCCAAGTTTTGGGCTCGATCCGAAATCAATAGGTCTGAGAAATTGGTCAATTCAATTTCAACGACAGTTCGTTCCTAATTGGAGTGGTTGGTGTAGTCCATACGTCCAGCGACTGGATTTCATTCAAAACTCACCAAATGACTCCTCCCACCATATTATGATGTTGCCCAAGTTTTCGGTTCGATACGAAATCTATAGGTGTTCCAAATTGGACAATTCAAGTTCAACGGCAGTTCGTTCCTAATTGGAGTGGTTGGTGTATTCCATAGTTCTGGCGATTGGATTTCACTCAAAAGTCACCAAATGACTCCTCCCACCATATTATGATGTTGCCCAAGTTTTGGGCTCGATCCGAATTCAATAGGTGTGAGAAATTGGTCAATTCAATTTCAACGACAGTTCTTTCCAAATTGGAGTGGTTGGTGTATTCCATACTTCTAGCGATTGGATTACACTCAAAACTCACCAAATGACTCCTCCCACTATATTATGATGTTGCCCAAGTTTTGGGCTAGATCCGAAATCAATAGGCGTTCCAAATTGGACAATTCAAGTTCAACGGCAGTTCGTTCTTAATTGGAGTGGTTGGTGTATTCCATACTTCTAGCGAGTATCACAAGTTGAGGATGCAGCTGAATCCATTTTGGTGTAGCTGTATCTACACAACAAGTTTTTGGGGCTGAATTTTGGATATGTTATAGTACACACCAATTGGAGCAACGTTCATGAAGAATGTGGCCTCATCCGAGCTATGTAGGTTGCTGAAACAAAGCTTTCAATATGACCTACGGAACTGGACTGGCAGGGGGCTGTAGCCATAATGAATTTGTCTTTAAGCTCTTCATCAATTCATCCAAATTAGGCCTTAACATGCTTGAATTGCATGAATTATGTTCTCCAAAGCCATCATTGTTACCTAAAGCTCAATTAACTGAAAGATAAACACAAAAAGGATTAAAAGCACAAGTTTAACTCAAAAACATAACCAAATAATAAGTTAGAAGGGTAAGAAATAATATACAATTATGAACCGATCACTCACCAAATGACTCCTCCGACAATATTATGATGTTGCCCAAGTTTTGGGCTCGATCCGAATTCAATAGGTGTGAGAAATTGGTCAATTCAATTTCAACGACAGTTCTTTCCCAATTGGAGTGGTTAGTGTATTCCATACTTCTAGTGATTGGATTACACTCAAAACTCACCAAATGACTCCTCCGACAATATTATGATGTTGCCCAAGTTTTGGGCTCGATCCGAATTCAATAGGTGTGAGAAATTGGTCAATTCAATTTCAACGACAGTTCTTTCCCAATTGGAGTGGTTAGTGTATTCCATACTTCTAGCGATTGGATTTCACTCAAAACTCACCAATTGACTCCTCCCACCATATTATGATGTTGCCCAAGTTTTGGGCTCGATCCGAAATCAATAGGTCTTCCAAATTAGACAATTCAAGTTCAACGGCAGTTCGTTCCTAATTGGAGTGGTTGGTGTATTCCATACGTCCATCGATTGGATTTCACTCAAAGGTCACCAAATGACTCCTCCCACCATATTATGATGTTGCCCAAGTTTTGGGCTCGATCCGAAATCAATAGGGGTTCCAAATTGGACAATTCAAGTTCAACGGCAGTTCGTTCCTAACTCAAATGGTTGGTGTATTCCATACTTCTAGCGATTGGATTTCACTCAAAACTCACCAACTGACTCCTCCCACCATATTATCATGTTGCCCAAGTTTTGGGCTCAATCCGAAATCAATAGGTGTTCCAAATTGGACAATTCAATTTCAACGGCAGTTCGCTCCTAGTTGGACTGGTTGGTGTATTCCATACTTCTAGCGATTGGATTTCACCCAAAACTCAGCAAATGACCGCTCCCACCATATTATCATGTTGCCCAAGTTCGGGGCTCGATCCGAAATCAATAGGTGTGAGAAATTGGACAATTCAAATTCAACGGCAGTTCGTTCCGAATTGGAGTGGTTGGTGTTTTCCGTACTTCTAGGGATTGGATTTCATGCAAAACACAGCAAATCATCCCTCCCCCCATATAATCATGTTGCCCAAGTTTTGGGCTCGAACCGAAATCAATAGGTGTGAGAAAATGGTCAATTCAATTTCAACGAAAGTTCGTTCCTAATTGGAGTGGTTGGTGTATTCCATACTTCTAGTGAATGGATTTCACTGAAAACTCACCAAATGACTCCTCCCACCATATTATGATGTTGACCAAGTTTTGGGCTCGATTCGAAATCAATAGGTGTGAGAAATTGGTCAATTCAATTTCAACGATAGTTCGTTCCTAATTGGAGTGGTTGGTGTATTCCATACTTCTAGCTATTGGATTTCACTCAAAACTGACCAAATGACTCCTCCCACCATATTATGATGTTGCCCAAGTTTTGGGCCCGATCCGAAATCAATAGGTGTTCCAAATTGGACAATTCAAGTTCAACGGCAGTTCGTTCCTAATTCGAGTGGTTGGTGTATTCCACACTTCTAGCGATAGGATTTCACTCAAAACTCACCAAATGACTCTTCCCACCATATTATGATGTTGCCCAAGTTTCGGGCTCGATCCGAAATCAATAGGTGTGAGAAATTGTACAATTCATGTTCAACGGCAGTTCGTTCCTAATTGGAGTGGTTGTTGTATTCCATACTTCTAGAGATTGGATTTCACTCAGAACTCACCAAATGACTCCTCCCACCATATTATGATGTTGCCCAAGTTTTGGGCTCGATCCGAAATCAATAGGTGTTCCAAATTGGACAATTCAAGATCAACGGCAGTTCGTTCCTAATTGGAGTGGTTGGTGTATTCCATACTTCTAGCGATCGGATTTCACTCAAAACTCTCCAAATGAGTCCTCCCACCATATTATGTTGTTGTCCAAGTTTTGGGCTCGATCCGAAATCAATAGGTGTTCCAAATTGGACAATTCAAGTTCATTGGCAGTTCGTTCCTAACTGGAGTGGTTGGTGTATTCCATACTTCTAGCGATTGGATTTCACTCAAAACTCACCAAATGACTCCTCCCACCATACTATGTTGTTGCCCAAGTTTTGGGCTCGATCCGAAATCAATTTGTGGGAGAAATTGGTCAATTCAATTTCAACGACAGTTCGTTCCTAATTGGAGTGGTTGGTGTATTCCATACGTCTAGCGATTGGATTTCACTCAAAACTCACCAAATGACTCCTCCCACTATATTATGATGTTGCCCAAGTTTTGGGCTAGATCCGAAATCAATAGGCGTTCCAAATTGGACAATTCAAGTTCAACGGCAGTTCGTTCTTAATTGGAGTGGTTGGTGTATTCCATACTTCTAGCGATTGGATTTCACTCAAAACTCACCAAATGACTCCTCCCACCATATTATGATGTTGCCCAAGTTTTGGGCTCGATCCCAAATCAATAGGTGTGAGAAATTGGTCAATTCAATTTCAACGACAGTTCGTTCCTAATTGGAGAGGTTGGTGTATTCCACACGTCTAGCGATTGGATTTTACTCGAAACTCACCAAAAGACTCCTCCCACCATATTATGATGTTTCCCAAGTTTTGGGCTCGATCCGAAATCAATAGGTGTTCCAAATTGGAAAATTCAAGTTCAACGGCAGTTCGTTCCTAATTGGAGTGGTTGGTGTATTCCATACTTCTAGCGATTGGATTTTACTCAAAACTCACCAAAAGACTCCTCCCACCATATTATGATGTTGCCCAAGTTTTGGGCTCGATCCGAAATCAATAGGTCTGAGAAATTGGTCAATTCAATTTCAACGACAGTTCGTTCCTAATTGGAGTGGTTGGTGTAGTCCATACTTCCAGCGACTGGATTTCATTCAAAACTCACCAAATGACTCCTCCCACCATATTATGATGTTGCCCAAGTTTTCGGTTCGATACGAAATCTATAGGTGTTCCAAATTGGACAATTCAAGTTCAACGGCAGTTCGTTCCTAATTGGAGTGGTTGGTGTATTCCATACTTCTAGCCATTGGATTTCACTCAAAACTAACCAAATGACTCCTCCCACCATATTATGATGTTGCCCAAGTTTTGGGCTCGATCCCAAATCAATAGGTGTGAGAAATTGGTCAATTAAATTTCAACGACAGTTCGTTCCTAATTGGAGAGGTTGGTGTATTCCACACGTCTAGCGATTGGATTTTACTCGAAACTCACCAAAAGACTCCTCCCACTATATTATGATGTTGCCCAAGTTTTGGGCTAGATCCGAAATCAATAGGCGTTCCAAATTGGACAATTCAAGTTCAACGGCAGTTCGTTCCTAATTGGAGTGGTTGGTGTATTCCATACTTCTAGCGATTGGATTTCACTCAAAACTCACCAAATGACTCCTCCCACCATATTATGATGTTTCCCAAGTTTTGGGCTCGATCCGAAATCAATAGGTGTTCCAAATTGGAAAATTCAAGTTCAACGGCAGTTCGTTCCTAATTGGAGTGGTTGGTGTATTCCATACTTCTAGCGATTGGATTTTACTCAAAACTCACCAAAAGACTCCTCCCACCATATTATGATGTTACCCAAGTTTTGGGGTCGATCCGAAATCAATAGGTCTGAGAAATTGGTCAATTCAATTTCAACGACAGTTCGTTCCTAATTGGAGTGGTTGGTGTAGTCCATACGTCCAGCGACTGGATTTCATTCAAAACTCACCAAATGACTCCTCCCACCATATTATGATGTTGCCCAAGTTTTCGGTTCGATACGAAATCTATAGGTGTTCCAAATTGGACAATTCAAGTTCAACGGCAGTTCGTTCCTAATTGGAGTGGTTGGTGTATTCCATACTTCTAGCCATTGGATTTCACTCAAAACTAACCAAATGACTCCTCCCACCATATTATGATGTTGCCCAAGTTTTGGGCTCGATCCCAAATCAATAGGTGTGAGAAATTGGTCAATTCAATTTCCACGACAGTTCGTTCCTAATTGGAGAGGTTGGTGTATTCCATACGTCTAGCGATTGGATTTTACTCGAAACTCACCAAAAGACTCCTCCCACTATATTATGATGTTGCCCAAGTTTTGGGCTAGATCCGAAATCAATAGGCGTTCCAAATTGGACAATTCAAGTTCAACGGCAGTTCGTTCCTAATTGGAGTGGTTGGTGTATTCCATACTTCTCGCGATTGGATTTCACTCAAAACTCACCAAATGACTCCTCCCACCATATTATGATGTTGCCCAAGTTTTGGGCTCGATCCGAAATCAATAGGTCTGAGAAATCGGTCAATTCAATTTCAACGATAGTTCGTTCCTAATTGGAGTGGTTGGTGTATTCCAGACGTCCAGTGATTGGATTTCACTCAAAACTCACCAAATGACTCCTCCCACCATATTATGATGTTGGCCAAGTTTTGGGCTCGATCCGAAATCTATAGGTGTTCCAAATTGGACAATTCAAGTTCAACGGCAGTTCGTTCCTAAATGGAGTGGTTGGTGTATTCCATACTTCTAGGGATTGGATTTCACTCAAAACTCACCAAATGACTCCTCCCACCATGTTTTATTGTTGCCAAAGTTTTGGGCTCGATCTGAAATTAATAGGTGTTCCAAATTGGACAATTCACGTTCAACGGCAGTTCGTTCCTAATTGCAGTGGTTGGTGTATTCCATACTTCTAGCGATTGGATTTCACTCAAAACTCACCAAATGACTCCTCCCACCATATTTTGTTGTTGCCCAAGTTTTGGGCTCGATCCGAAATCAATAGGTGTTCCAAATTGGACAATTCAAGTTCAACGGCAGTTCGGTCCTAACTGGAGTGGTTGGTGTATTCCATACTTCTACCGATTGGATTTCACTCAAAACTAACCAAATGACTCCTCCCACCATATTAAGATGTTGCCCAAGTTTTGGGCTCGATCCGAAATCAATAGGTGTTCCAAATTGGACAATTCAAGTTCAACGGCAGTTCGTTCCTAATTGGAGTGGTTGGTGTATTCCATACTTCTAGCGATTGGATTTCACTCAAAACTCCCCAAATGACTCCTCCCACCATATTTTGTTGTTGCCCAAGTTTTGGGTTCGATCCGAAATCAATAGGTGTTTAAAATTGGACAATTCAAGTTCAACGGCAGTTTGTTCCTAATTGGAGTGGTTGGTGTATTCCATAGTTCTAGCGATTGGATTTCACTCAAAACTAACCAAATGACTCCTCCCACCATATTATGATGTTGCCCAAGTTTTGGGCTAGATGCGAAATCAATAGGTGTTCCAAATTGGACAATTCAAGTTCAACGGCAGTTCGTTCCTAATTGGAGTGGTTGGTGTATTCCATACTTCTAGCGATTGGATTTCACTCAAAACTCACCAAATGACTCCTCCCGCCATATTATGGTCTTGCCCAAGTTTTGGGCTCGATCCGAAATCAATAGGTGTGAGAAATTGGACAATTCAAGTTCAACGGCAGTTCGTTCCTAATTGGAATGGTTGGTGTATTCCATACTTCTAGGGATTGGATTTCACTCAAAACTAACCAAATGACTCCTCCCACCATATTATGATGTTGCCCAAGTTTTGGGCTAGATACGAAATCAATAGGTGTTCCAAATTGGACAATTCAAGTTCAACGGCAGTTCGTTCCTAATTGGAGTGGTTGGTGTATTCCATACTTCTAGCGATTGGATTTCACTCAAAACTCACCAAATGACTCCTCCCGCCATATTATGGTCTTGCCCAAGTTTTGGGCTCGATCCGAAATCAATAGGTATGAGAAATTGGTCAATTCAATTTCAACGACAGTTTGTTCCTAATTGGAGTGGTTGGTGTATTCCATACGTCCAGCGATTGGATTTCACTCAAAACTCCCCAAATGACTCCTCCCACCATATTATGATGTTGCCCAAGTTTTGGGCTCGATCCGAAATCAATAGGAGTTCCAAATTGGACAATTCAAGTTCAACGGCAGTTCGTTCCTAATCGGAGTGGTTGGTGTATTCCATACTTCTAGCGATTGGATTTCACTGAAAACTCACCAAATGACTCCTCCCACCATATTTTGTTGTTGCCCAAGTTTTGGGCTCGATCCGAAATCAATAGGTGTTCCAAATCGGACAATTCAAGTTCAACGGCAGTTCGTTCCTAATTGGAGTGGTTGGTGTATTCCATACTACTAGCGATTGGATTTCACTCAAAACTCACCAAATGACTTCTCCCACCATATTTTGTTGTTGCCCAAATTTTGGGCTCGATCTGAAATCAATAGGTGTTTCGAATTGGACAATTCAAGTTCAACGGCAGTTCGTTCCTAATTGGAGTGGTTGGTGTATTCCATACTTCTAGCGATTGGATTTCACTCAAAACTCACCAAATGACTCTTTCCACCGTATTATGATGTTGCCCAAGTTTGGGGCTCGATCCGAAATCAAGAGGTGTGAGAAATTGGACAATTCAAGTTCAACGGCAGTTCGTTCCTAATTGGAATGGTTGGTGTATTCCATACTTCTAGGGATTGGATTTCACTCAAAACTAACCAAATGACTCCTCCCACCATATTATGATGTTGCCCAAGTTTTTGGCTCGATCCGAAATCAGTAGGTGTGAGAAATTGGTCAATTCAATTTCAACGACAGTTCGTTCCTAATTGGAGTGGTTTGGTGTATTCCATACTTCTCGCGATTGGATTTCACTCAAAACACACCAAATGACTCCTCCCACCATATTATGATGTTGCCCAAGTTTTGGGCTCGATCCGAAATCAATAGGTCTGAGAAATTGGTCAATTCAATTTCAACGACAGTTCGTTCCTAATTGGAGTGGTTGGTGTATTCCATACGTCCAGCGATTGGATTTCACTCAAAACTCACCAAATGAATCCTCCCACCATATTATGATGTTGGCCAAGTTTTGGGCTCGATCCGAAATCTATAGGTGTTCCAAATTGGACAATTCAAGTTCAACGGCAGTTCGTTCCTAATTCGAGTGGTTGGTGTATTCCATACTTCTAGCGATTGGATTTCACTCAAAACTCACCAAATGACTCCTCCCACCATATGATGTTGTTGCCCAAGTTTGGGGCTCGATCCGAAATCAATAGGTGTGAGAAATTGGACAATTCAAGTTCAACGGCAGTTCGTTCCTAATTGGAGTGGTTGGTGTATTCCATACTTATAGCGATTGGATGTCACTCAAAACTAACCAAATGACTCCTCCCACCATATTATGATGTTGCCCAAGTTTTGGGCTCGATCCCAAATCAATAGGTGTGAGAAATTGGTCAATTCAATTTCAACGACAGTTCGTTCCTAATTGGAGTGGTTGGTGGATTCCATACGTCTAGCGATTGGATTTCACTCAAAACTCACCAAACGACTTCTCCCACTATATTATGATGTTGCCCAAGTTTTGGGCTCGATCCGAAATCAATAGTTGTTCCCAATTGGACAATTCAAGTTCAACGGCAGTTCGTTCCTAATTGGAGTGGTTGGTGTATTCCATACTTCTCGCGATTGGATTTCACTCAAAACCCACCAAATGACTCCTCCCACCATATTATGATGTTGCCCACGTTTTGGGCTCGATCCGAAATCAATAGGTCTGAGAAATTGGTCAATTCAATTTCAACGACAGTTCATTCCTAATTGGACTGGTTGGTGTATTCCATACGTCCAGCGATTGGATTTCACTCAAAACTCACCAAATGAATCCTCCCACCATATTATGATGTTGGCCAAGTTTTAGGCTCGATCCGAAATCTATAGGTGTTCCAAATTGGACAATTCAAGTTCAACGGCAGTTCGTTCCTAATTGGAGCGGTTGGTGTATTCCATACTTCTAGCGATTGGATTTCACTCAAAACTCACCAAATGACTCCTCCCACCAAGTTTTGGGCTCGATCCGAAATCATTAGGTCTGAGAAATTGGTCAATTCAATTTCAACGACAGTTCGTTCCTAATTGGAGTGGTTGGTGTATTCCATACGTCCAGCGATTGGATTTCACTCAAAATTCCCCAAATGACTCCTCCCACCATATTATGATGTTGCCCAAGTTTTGGGTTCGATCCGAAATCAATAGGTGTTCCAATTTGGACAATTCAAGTTCAACGGCAGTTCGTTCCTAATTGGAGTGGTTGGTGTATGTTGCGTAGATTTAGCTCCACCAAAATGGATTCAGCTGCATCCTCAACTTGTGATGCCAATTAATTTTTTTTTTTTAAATTTTTTAATTAAAAAAAATTAATAATAAAATGAAATCCAATTTTTATTTAAGTCATGCAAACATTTATCACAATCTCATCATAAGTGTTGGGAAAGTGACTCAAAACAAAATAAGACTCAAAATATAGAAAAAAGAAAAAAACAAGCAAGAAATTTTATTTTATTTTATTTTAAAATATTTTTTTTTTAAGAAAAAAAAACAAATTTACTTGCTAAACTCCAATACCCCCAAACCTAGAAATGAACATTGTCCTCAATTTTTAAAAATTAGGAACAAGCAATGTCATAACAAGAAATGAAAGGTACTAAAGTAAATATAAACCACAAAAAAAAAAAAAACACAAATAAAATAAAATAATTACAAAAATAAAAATTACAAAACAAACAAACAAACAAACAAACAATCAAACAGAAAACCCTAAACAGACAAAACAGTAAGCCCTAAACAGACAGTCTTATGCAAACCAAAATCCAAACAATTGAAAGCCCAACCCAAAAGAAAGTTAAGCCACCTTGAAACCTAACAACGGTGAAAACCCAACCCACAATGAAAACTGAAGCCCACATGTTTGTTATTATTTTTATTTTTATTTTTTATTTTTTTAAATAAAATGAAACTTGAATTGAGAGCGCGAAGGCGGGATTTCTGAAAAGAAAGTGTGTGGTCCCTGATGCCTTGGTTCCTGGGAAGTCACGGGTGAAAGGGGTGAGGGACATGTCGGCGCGCAGAAGCAGCTGTCACATCCCCCAAGCCAGAATTATTGGCTTCTTGGGTGAAGAGGGACGACTTTTTCACTAGAAGGTGGTGAAAGGTGAAAATGCAATTAAGGGGGTTGGGAAACGGGTGTGGCGACTGTTGTTAATAATATGTTAACTCGCAATTGTACGGGGCAATTAGTAGTATAGCAAGACAAGTACGAGGTCGTACCCACGAAGACTGAGAAGTTCAAATTAGTTATGTACTTTAGATTACCAAATTCAAGAAGTTAGGAAGTTAAATCTAAAACAGAATTTAAAGCAAGAGTGAGTTTGAAAACAAATGCAGCAAGATTAAAATGAACTTTGAAGTGAGAATGCTTGTGATTATAGAAAGAAATGAACAAACTGAAATTGCAACGGAAAGCAAGTAAACAAAAGTAACAAAGGGTGGTTTTGAAGGTTAAAGCACAGGTTTGGAGACTAGGGCATTCGATTCACCATAACAATTCAATTCTGGGTTATAAAGATTCAAGTAACAAGTCTAATTCAGATTCAAAGATTGATTCTAGCTAAAGTATGATTAGGCCATGGTGTTTGGTCCTAACCTTGTGTTCCTAATTCCCTAATTTGATCATTTGTTGTCTAACCTAAAATTAAGCATTAGGAACCCATTAAGCATAGAAGAACATTTTAAACAACCAAGTATGTATCTAATCCCTGTTGTCGAATGTCCATACATACTCTTCCTATTCATAGTTCAATTCGAATTAAAGCATGGTGTATACTCTTAATTCAAACCAAGATAGTTAACAAACAAGTTCTAATGGTGAT
This sequence comes from Prunus avium, assembly GCF_965620075.1. NCBI lineage: Eukaryota > Viridiplantae > Streptophyta > Magnoliopsida > Rosales > Rosaceae > Prunus > Prunus avium. The sequence goes on along the minus strand of NC_142286.1, from coordinate 20,308,087 downwards.
CAATCATTCAAACAAGCATGTTAACTTATAAGCATAATGAATAAGAACATGAATCATGAATCAAACTTGAAACTCCAAACTTATAAACCCAGAATATTCATGTTAGGTTACATCGAAGCCCTAGTTATGGATTTAGCTACTCATAATGGAAAAGAGACTTGAACAGAAATGAGAAAACATAATGAATGCAATAAGAGTAGAAAAACCCTTTTTCTGAAGTTCTTGTGGTGTCCAAGGCTTCTCCAAGTGCTTCTCCACTTCTAATGCTTCTCCAAGAGCTTCCCCACTTCTAGAAAGATGTATGAAGGATATGGAGGTGATTTGGGATTGTGAGAGTGTTTGAGGATGGTTGGAGTGAATTGTGGGGTTGTGAATCCCAGGATTTGTTGTGTCTTGAATGTGGAATGGATGTGGTATTTATAGGGAGTGGGGAGTGATAAATCTGAATTCAATATGGCTAATGCATACAACACTTGCATTATAAAAGATGAATTGGTTGATGCACTTCACTAATGCATACAACACTTGCATTATAAAATCTGAATTGGTTGATGCACTTCACCAATAAATCCCACCAGCAGCCCTAGCTCATCTTCATGTCACCATGACCAAGCTTCCAACCAGCTACAATAGCTCATGCCTAGCTCACCATGACCAAGCTTCCAACCAGCTCATCCTCATGTCAGCATGACCAGCAACGTCAAGGGCTTACAACTTGGGCTTCTCTTAAGCAAATGACGACGTAGCAAAAATGAGTATGTCTTTAAGCTCTTCTTCCCTTCATCCAAATTAGGCCTTAACATGCTTGAATTGCATGAATTATGCTCTCTTACTCTTTTGGCCTACAAAACACACAAATAGAGGCAAATAACTTAGAATTATAGGAAACTAAGCAAAAGAAGTAAGTAAATTTGGGCATGTATATGTATGAAATTATGAGCTTAACACACCCCCAAACTTAGATTTTGCTAGTCCTTGAGCAAAACAAAAGAGAAACAAAGATAAAAAACTCACCGGCAGTTCGTTCCGAAATCAATAGGTGTGAGAAATTGGACAATTCAAGTTCAACAGCAGTTCGTTCCAAATTGGAGTGGTTGGTGTATTCCATACTTCTAGCGATTGGATTTCACTCAAAACTCACCAAATGACTCTTCCCACCATATTATGATGTTGCCCAAGTTTGGGGCTCGATCCGAAATCAATAGGTGTGAGAAATGGGACAATTCAAGTTCAACGGCAGTTCGTTCCTAATTGGAGTGGTTGGTGTATTCCATACTTCTAGCGATTGGATTTCACTCAAAACTCACGAAATGACTCCTCCCACCATATTATGATGTTGCCCAAGTTTGGGGCTCGATCCGAAATCAATAGGTGTGAGAAATTGGACAATTCAAGTTCAACGGCAGTTCGTTAGTAATTGGAGTGGTCGGTGTATTCCATACTTCTAGCGATTGGATTTCACTCAAAACTATCCGAACGACTCCTCCCACCATATTATGATGTTGCCCAAGTTTGGGGCTCGATCCGAAATCAGTAGGTGTGAGAAATTGGACAATTCAAGTTCAACGGCAGTTCGTTCCTAATTGGAGTGGTTGGTGTATTCCATACTTCTAGCGATTGGATTTCATTCAAAACTCACGAAATGACTCCTCCCACCATATTATGATGTTGCCCAAGTTTGGGGCTCGATCCGAAATCAATAGGTGTGCGAAATTGGACAATTCAAGTTCAACGGCAGTTCGTTAGTAATTGGAGTGGTGGGTGTATTCCATACTTCTAGCGATTGGATTTCACTCAAAACTAACCGAACGACTCCTCCCACCATATTACGATGTTGCCCAAGTTTTGGGCTCGATCCGAAATCATTAGGTGTTCCAAATTGGACAATTCAAGTTCAACGGCAGTTCGTTACTAATTGGAGTGGTTGGTGTATTGTATACTTCTAGCGATAGGATTTCACTCAAAACTCACCAAATGACTCCTCCCACCATATTATGATGTTGCCCAAGTTTTGGGTTCGATCCGAAATCAATAGGTTTTCCAAATTGGACAATTCAAGTTCAACGGCAGTTATTTCCTAACTGGAGTGGTTGGTGTATTCCATACTTCTAGCGATTGGATTTCACTCAAAACTCACCAAATGACTCCTCCCACCATATTATGATGTTGCCCATGTTTTGGGCTCAATCCGAAATCAATAGGTGTGAGAAATTGGTCAATTCAATTTCAACGACAGTTCGTTCCTAATTGGAGTGGTTGGTGTATTCCATACGTCTAGCGATTGGATTTCACTCAAAACTCACCAAATGACTCCTCCCACCATATTATGATGTTGCCCAAGTTTTGGGCTCGATCCGAAATCAATAGGTGTTCCAAATTGGACAATTCAAGTTCAACGGCAGTTCGTTCCTAATTGGAGTGGTTGGTGTATTCCATCCGTCTAGCGATTGGAATTCACTCAAAACTCACCAAATGACTCCTCCCACCATATTATGATGTTGCCCAAGTTTTGGGCTCGATCCGAAATCAATAGGTGTTCCAAATTGGACAATTCAAGTTCAACGGCAGTTCGTTCCTAATTGGAGTGGTTGGTGTATTCCATCCGTCTAGCGATTGGAATTCACTCAAAACTCACCAAATGACTCCTCCCACCATATTATGATGTTGCCCAAGTTTTGGGCTCGATCCGAAATCTATAGGTGTTCCAAATTGGACAATTCAAGTTCAACGGCCATTCGTTCCTAATTGGAGTGGTTGGTGTCTTCCACACATCTAGCGATTGGATTTCACTCGAAACTCACCAAATGACTCCTCAAACCATATTATGATGTTGCCCAAGTTTTGGGCTCGATCCGAAATCTATAGATGTTCCAAATTGGACAATTCAAGTTCAACGGCAGTTCGTTCCTAATTTGAGTGGTTGGTGTATTCCATACTTCTAGCGATTGGATTTCACTCAAAACTCACGAAATGACTCCTCCCACCATATTATGATGTTGCCCAAGTTTGGGGCTCGATCCGAAATCAATAAGTGTGAGAAATTGGACAATTCAAGTTCAACGGCAGTTCGTTAGGAATTGGAGTGGTCGGTGTATTCCATACTTCTAGCGATTGGATTTCACTCAAAACTAACCGAACGACTCCTCCCTCCATATTATGATGTTGCCCAAGTTTGGGGCTCGATCCGAAATCAGTAGGTGTGAGAAATTGGACAATTCAAGTTCAACGGCAGTTCGTTCCTAATTGGAGTGGTTGGTGTATTCCATACTTCTAGCGATTGGATTTCACTCAAAACTAACCGAACGACTCCTCCCACCATATTATGATGTTGCCCAAGTTTTGGGCTCGATCCGAAATCAATAGGTGTTCCAAATTGGACAATTCAAGTTCAACGGCAGTTCGTTCCTAATTGGAGTGGTTGGTGTATTCCATACTTCTAGCGATTGGATTTCACTCAAAACTCACCAAATGACTCCTCCCACCATATTATGATGTTGCCCAAGTTTTGGGCTCGATCCGAAATCAATAGGTGTTCCAAATTGGACAATTCAAGTTCAACGGCAGTTATTTCCTAACTGGAGTGGTTGGTGTATTCCATACTTCTAGCGATTGGATTTCACTCAAAACTCACCAAATGACTCCTCCCACCATATTTTGATGTTGCCCATGTTTTGGGCTCAATCCGAAATCAATAGGTGTGAGAAATTGGTCAATTCAATTTCAACGACAGTTCGTTCCTAATTGGAGTGGTTGGTGTATTCCCTACGTCTAGCGATTGGATTTCACTCAAAACTCACCAAATGACACGTCCCACCATATTATGATGTTGCCCAAGTTTTGGGCTCGATCCGAAATCAATAGGTGTTCCAAATTGGACAATTCAAGTTCAACGGCAGTTCGTTCCTAATTGGAGTGGTTGGTGTATTCCATACGTCTAGCGATTGGAATTCACTCAAAACTCACCAAATGACTCCTCCCACCATATTATCATGTTGCCCAAGTTTTGGGCTCGATCCGAAATCTATAGATGTTCCAAATTGGACAATTCAAGTTCAACGGCCGATCGTTCCTAATTGGAGTGGTTGGTGTCTTCCATACTTCTAGCGATTGGATTTCACTCGAAACTCACCAAATGACTCCTCAAACCATATTATGATGTTGCCCAAGTTTTAGGCTCGATCCGAAACCAATAGGTGTTCCAAATTGGACAATTCAAGTTCAACGGTAGTTCGTTCGTAATTGGAGTGGTTGGTGTATTCTATACTTCTACCGATTGGATTTCACTCAAAACTCACCAAATGACTCTTCCCACCATATTATGTTGTTGCCCAAGTTTTGGGCTCGATCCGAAATCAATAGGTGTGAGAAATTGGACAATTCAAGTTCAACGGCAGTTCGTTCCTAATTTGAGTGGTTGGTGTATTCCATACTTCTAGCGATTGGATTTCACTCAAAACTCACGAAATGACTCCTCCCACCATATTATGATGTTGCCCAAGTTTGGGGCTCGATCCGAAATCAATAGGTGTGAGAAATTGGACAATTCAAGTTCAACGGCATTTCGTTAGTAATTGGAGTGGTCGGTGTATTCCACACTTCTAGCGATTGGATTTCACTCAAAACTAACCGAACGACTCCTCCCACCATATTGTGATGTTGCCCAAGTTTGGGGCTCGATCCGAAATCAATAGTTGTGAGAAATTGGACAATTCAAGTTCAACGGCAGTTCGTTCCTAATTGGAGTGGTTGGTGTATTCCATACTTCTACCGATTGGATTTCACTCAAAACTCACGAAATGACTCCTCCCACCATGTTATGATGTTGCCCACGTTTGGGGCTCGATCCGAAATCAATAGGTGTGAGAAATTGGACAATTCAAGTTCAACGGCAGTTCGTTGGTAATTGGAGTGGTCGGTGTATTCCATACTTCTAGCGATTGGATTTCACTCAAAACTAACCGAACGACTCCTCCCACCATATTATGATGTTGCCCAAGTTTTGGGCTCGATCCGAAATCAATAGGTGTTCCAAATTGGACAATTCAAGTTCAACGGCAGTTCGTTCCTAATTGGAGTGGTTGGTGTATTCCATACTTCTAGCGATTGGATTTCACTCAAAACTCACCAAATGACTCCTCCCACCATATTATGATGTTGCCCAAGTTTTGGGCTCGATCCGAAATCAATAGTTGTTCCAAATTGGACAATTCAAGTTCAACGGCAGTTATTTCCTAACTGGAGTGGTTGGTGTATTCCACACTTCTAGCGATTGGATTTCACTCAAAACTCACCAAATGACTCCTCCCACCATATTATGATGTTGCCCATGTTTTGGGCTCAATCCGAAATCAATAGGTGTGAGAAATTGGTCATTTCAATTTCAACGACAGTTCGTTCCTAATTGGAGTCGTTGGTGTATTCCATACGTCTAGCGATTGGATTTCTCTCAAAACTCACCAAATGACTCCTCCCACCATATTATGATGTTGCCCAAGTTTTGGGCTCGATCCGAAATCAATAGGTGTGAGAAATTGGACAATTCAAGTTCAACGGCAGTTTGTTCCTAATTGGAGTGGTTGGTGTATTCCATACGTCTAGCGATTGGAATTCACTCAAAACTCACCAAATGACTCCTCCCACCATATTATGATGTTGCCCAAGTTTTGGGCTCGATCCGAAATCAATAGGTGTTCCAAATTGGACAATTCAAGTTCAACGGCAGTTCGTTCCTAATTGGAGTGGTTGGTGTATCCCATACTTCTAGCGATTGGATTTCACTCAAAACTCACCAAAATGAATCCTCCCACCATATTATGTTGTTGCCCAAACTTTTGGCTCAATCCGAAATCAATAGGTGTGAGAAATTGGACAATTCAAGTTCAACGGCACTTCGTTCCTAATTGGAGTTGTTGGTGTATTCCATACTTCTAGCGATTGGATTTCACTCAAAACTAACCAAATGACTCCTCCCACCATATTATGATGTTGCCCAAGTTTTGGGCTTGATCCGAAATTAATAGGTTTTCCAAATTGGACAATTGAAGTTCAACGGAAGTTCGTTCCTAATTGGAGTGGTTGGTGTATTCCATTCTTCTAGCGATTGGATTTCACCCAAAACTCACCAAATGAGTCCTCCCACGGTATTATGATGTTGCACAAGTTTGGGGTTCGGTCCGAAATCAATAGGTGTTCCAAATTGGACAATTGAAGTTCAACGGCAGTTCGTTCCTAATTGGAGTGGTTGGTGTATCCCATACTTCTAGCGATTGGATTTCACTCAAAACTCGTCAAATGACTCCTCCCACCATATTATGATATTGCCCAAGTTTTGGGCTCGATCCGAACTCAATAGGTGTGAGAAATTGGACTATTCAAGTTCAACGGCAGTTCGTTCCTAATTGTGGTGGTTGGTGTATTCCATACTTTTAGCGATTGGATTTCACTCGAAAATCACCAAATGACTCCCCCCACCATATAATGATGTTACCCAAGTTTGGGGTTCGATCCGAAATCAATAGGTGCGGGAAATTGGACAATTCAAGTTCAACGGCAGTTCGTTCCTAATTGGAGTGGTTGGTGTATTCCATACTTCTAGCGATTGGATTTCGCACAAAACTCACGAAATGACTCCTCCCACCATATTATGATGTTGCCCAAGTTTTGGGCTCGATCCGAAATCAATAGGTGCGAGAAATTGGACAATTCAAGTTCAACGGCAGTTCGTTCCCAATTGGAGTGGTTAGTGTATTCCATACTTCTAGCCATTGGATTTCACTCAAAACTCACCAAATGACTCCTCCCACCATATTATGATGTTGCCCAAGTTTTGGGCTCGATCCGAAATCAATAGGTGTTCAAAATAGGACAATTCAAGTTCAACGGCAGTTCGTTCCTAATTGTAGTGGTTGGTGTATTCCATACTTCTAGCAATTGGATTTCACTCAAAACTCACCAAATGACTCCTCCCACCATATTATGATGTTGCCCAAGTTTGGGGTTCGATCCGAAATCAAAAGGTTCGGGAAATTGGACAATTCAAGTTCAACGGCAGTTCGTTCCTAATTGGAGTGGTTGGTGTATTCCATACGTCCAGCGATTGGATTTCACTCAAAACTCACCAAATGAATCCTCCCACCATATTATGATGTTGGCCAAGTTTTGGGCTCGATCCGAAATCTATAGGTGTTCCAAATTGGACAATTCAAGTTCAACGGCAGTTCGTTCCTAATTCGAGTGGTTGGTGTATTCCATACTTCTAGCGATTGGATTTCACTCAAAACTCACCAAATGACTCCTCCCACCATATGATGTTGTTGCCCAAGTTTGGGGCTCGATCCGAAATCAATAGGTGTGAGAAATTGGACAATTCAAGTTCAACGGCAGTTCGTTCCTAATTGGAGTGGTTGGTGTATTCCATACTTATAGCGATTGGATGTCACTCAAAACAAACCAAATGACTCCTCCCACCATATTATGATGTTGCCCAAGTTTTGGGCTCGATCCCAAATCAATAGGTGTGAGAAATTGGTCAATTCAATTTCAACGGCAGTTCGTTCCTAATTGGAGTGTTTGGTGTATTCCATACTTCTAGCGTTTGGATTTCGCTCAAAATTCATCAAATGACTCCTCCCACCATATTATGATATTGCCCAAGTTTTGGGCTCGATCCGAACTCAATAGGTGTGAGAAATTGGACAATTCAAGTTCAACGGCAGTTCGTTCCTAATTGGAGTGGTTGGTGTATTCCATACTTCTAGCGATTGGATTTCGTACAAAACTCACCAAATGACTCCTCCCACCATATTATGTTGTTGCCCAAGCTTTTGGCTCGATCCGAAATCAATAGGTGTGAGAAATTGGACAATTCAAGTTCAACGGCAGTTCGTTCCTATTTGGAGTGGTTGGTGTATTCCATACTTCTAGCGATTGGATTTCACTCAAAACTAACCAAATGACTCCTCCCACCATATTATGATGTTGCCCAAGTTTTGGGCTCGATCCGAAATCAATAGGTGTTCCAAATTGGACAATTCAAGTTCAATGGCAGTTCGTTCCTAATTGGAGTGGTTGGTGTATTCCATACTTCTAGCGATTGGATTTCACTCAAAACTCAACAAATGACTCCTCCCACTATATTATGATGTTGCCCAAGTTTTGGGCTCGATCAGAAATCAATAAGTGTGAGGAATTGGATAATTCAATTTCAACGGCAGTTCGTTCCTAATTGGAGTGGTTGGTGTATTCCATACTTCTAGCGATTGGATTTCGCACAAAACTCACCAAATGACTCCTCCCACCATATTATGATGTTGCCCAAGTTTTGGGCTCGATCCGAAATCAATAGGTGCGAGAAATTGGACAATTCAAGTTCAACGGCAGTTCGTTCCCAATTGGAGTGGTTAGTGTATTCCATACTTCTAGCCATTGGATTTCATTCAAAACTCACCAAATGACTCCTCCCACCATATTATGATGTTGCCCAAGTTTTGGGCTCGATCCGAAATCAATAGGTGTTCAAAATAGGACAATTCAAGTTCAACGGTAGTTCGTTCCTAATTGTAGTGGTTGGCGTATTCCATACTTCTAGCGATTGGATTTCACTCAAAACTCACCAAATGACTCCTCCCACCATATTATGATGTTGCCCAAGTTTGGGGTTCGATCCGAAATCAAAAGGTTCGGGAAATTGGACAATTCAAGTTCAACGGCAGTTCGTTCCTAATTGGAGTGGTTGGTGTATTCCATACTTCTAGCGATTGGATTTCAGTCAAAACTCACCAAATGACAACTCCCACCATATTATGATGTTGCCCAAGTTTGGGGTTCGATCCGAAATCAATAGGTGCGGGAAATTGGACAATTCAAGTTCAACGGCAGTTCGTTCCTAATTGGAGTGGTTGGAGTATTCCATACTTCTAGCGATTGGATTGCATTCAAAACTCACCAAATGACTCCTCCCACCATATTATGATCTTGCCCAAGTTTTGGGCTTGATCCAAAATCAATAGGTGTGAGAAATTGGACAATTCAAGTTCAACGGCAGTTCGTTCCTAATTGGAGTGGTTGGTGTATTCCATACTTCCAGCGATTGGATTTCACTCAAAACTCACCAAATGACTCCTCCCACCATATTATGATGTTGCACAAGTTTTGGGCTCGATCCGAAATCAATAGGTGTGAGAAATTGGACAATTCAAGTTCAACGGCAGTTCGTTCGTAATTGGAGTGGTTGGTGTATTCCATACTTCTAGCGATTGGATTTCACTCAAAACTCACCAAATGACTCCTCCCACCGTATTATGATGTTGCACAAGTTTTGGGCTCGATCCGAAATCAATAGGTGTGAGAAATTGGACAATTCAAGTTCAACGGCAGTTCGTTCCTAATTGGAGTGGTTGGTGTATCCCATACTTCTAGTGATTGGATTTCTCTCCAAACTCACCAAATGACTCCTCCCACCATGTTATGATGTTGCCCAAGTTTTGGGCTCGATCCGAAATCAATAGGTGTGAGAAATTGGACAATTCAAGTTCAACGGCAGTTCGTTCCTAACTGGAGTGGTTGGTGTATTCCATACATCTAGCGATTGGATATCACTCAAAACTCACCAAATGACTCCTCCCATCATATTATGATGTTGCCCAAGTTTTGGGCTCGATCCGAAATCAATAGGTGTGAGAAATTGGTCAATTCAATTTCAACGAAAGTTCGTTCCTAATTGGAGTGGTTGGTGTATTCCATACTTCTAGCGATTGGATTTCACTCAAAACTCACCAAATGACTCCTCCCACCATATTATGATGCTGCCCAAGTTTTGGGCTCGATCCGAAATCAATAGGTGTTCCAAATTGGACAATTCAGGTTCAACGGCAGTTCGTTCCTAATTGGAGTGGTTGGTGTATTCCATACTTCTAGTGATTGGATTTCTCTCCAAACTCACCAAATGACTCCTCCCACCATGTTATGATGTTGCCCAAGTTTTGGGCTCGATCCGAAATCAATAGGTGTTCCAAATTGGACAATTCAAGTTCAACGGCAGTTCGTTCGTAATTGGAGTGGTTGGTGTATTCCATACTTCTAGTGATTGGATTTCTCTCCAAACTCACCAAATGACTCCTCCCACCGTATTATGATGTTGCCCAAGTTTTGGGCTCGATCCGATATCAATAGGTGTGAGAAATTGGTCAATTCAATTTCAACGACAGTTCTTTCCGAATTGGAGTGGTTGGTGTATTCCATACTTCTAGCGATTGGATTTCACTCAAAACTCACCAAATGACTCCTCCCACCATATTATGATGTTCCCCAGGTTTTGGAATCGATCCGAAATCAATAGGTCTTCCAAATTCGACAATTCAAGTTCAACGGCAGTTCGTTCCTAATTGGAGTGGTTGGTGTATTCCATACTTCTAACGATTGGATTTCTCTCAAAACCCACCAAATCACTCCTCCCACCATATAATGACGTTGCCCAAGTTTTGGGCTCGATCCAAAATCAATAGGTGTTCCAAATTGGACAATTCAAGTTCAACGGCAGTTCGTTCCTAACTGGAGTGGTTGGTGTATTCCATACTTCTTGGGATTGGATTTTACTCAAAACTCACCAAATGACTCCTCCCACCATATTATGATGTTGCCCAAGTTTTGGGCTCGATCCGAAATCAATAGGTGTGAGAAATTGGACAATTCAATTTCAACGGCAGTTCGTTCCTAATTGGAGTGCTTGGTGTATTCCATACTTCTAGCGATTGGATTTCACTCATAACTCACCAAATGACACCTCCCACCATATTATGATGTTGCCCAAGTTTGGGGCTCGATCCGAAATCAATAGGTGTGAGAAATTGGACAATTCAAGTTCAACGGCAGTTCGTTCCTAATTGGAGTGGTTGGTGTATTTCGTACTTCTTGGGATTGGATTTCACTCAAAACTCACCAAATGACTCCTCCCACCATATTATGGTGTTGCCCAAGTTTTGGGCTCGATCCGAAATCAATAGGTGTGAGAAATTGGACAATTCAAGTTCAACGACAGTTCGTTCCTAATTGGAGTGGTTGGTGTATTCCATACTTCTAGCGATTGGATTTCACTCAAAACTCAACAAATGACTCCTCCCACCATATTATGATGTTGCCCAAGTTTTGGGCTCGATCCGAATTCAATAGGTGTGAGAAATTGGTCAATTCAATTTCAACGACAGTTCTTTCCTAATTGGAGTGGTTGGTGTATTCCACACTTCTAGCGATTGGATTTCTCTCAAAACTCACCAAATGACTCCTCCCACCATATTATGAGTTTGCCTAAGTTTGGGGCTCGATCCGAAATCAATAGGTGTGAGAAATTGGACAATTCAAGTTCAACGGCAGTTCGTTCCTAATTGGAGTGGTTGGTGTATTCCATACTTCTAGCGATTGGATTTCACTCATAACTCACCAAATGACTCCTCCCACCATATTATGATGTTGCCCAAGTTTTGGGCTCGATCCGAAATCAATGGGTGTTCCAAATTGGACAATTCAAGTTCAACGGCAGTTCGTTCCTAATTGGAGTGGTTGGTGTATTCCATACTTCTAGCGATTGGATTTCACTCAAAACTCAACAAATGACTCCTCCCACTATATTATGATGTTGCCCAAGTTTTGGGCTCGATCAGAGATCAATAAGTGTGAGGAATTGGATAATTCAATTTCAACGGCAGTTCGTTCCTAATTGGAGTGGTTGGTGTATTCCATACTTCTAGCAATTGGATTTCACTCAAAACTCAACAAATGACTCCTCCCACCATATGATGATTTTGCCCAAGTTTTGGGCTCGATCCGAATTCCACAGGTGTGAGAAATTGGTCAATTCAATTTCAACGGCAGTTCGTTCCAAATTGGAGTGGTTGCTGTATTCCATAGTTCTGGCGATTGGATTTCACTCAAAAGTCACCAAATGACTCTTCCCACCATATTATGAGTTTGCCTAAGTTTGGGGCTCGATCCGAAATCAATAGGTGTGAGAAATTGGACAATTCAAGTTCAACGGCAATTCGTCCCTAATTGGAGTGGTTGGTGTATTCCATACTTCTAGCGATTGGATTTCACTCAAAACTCACCAAATGACTCCTCCCACGATATTATGATGTTGCCCAAGTTTTGGGCTCGATCCGAAATCAATAGGTCTTCCAAATTGGACAATTCATGTTCAACGGCCGTTCGTTCCTAGTTGGAGTGGTTGGTGTATTCCATACTTCTAGAGATTGGATTTCACTCAAAACTCACCAAATGACTCCTCCCACGATATTATGATGTTGCCCAAGTTTTGGGCTCGATCCGAAATCAATAGGTCTTCCAAATTGGACAATTCATGTTCAACGGCAGTTCGTTCCTAGTTGGAGTGGTTGGTGTATTCCATACTTCTAGAGATTGGATTTCACTCAAAACTCACCAAATGACTCCTCCCACCATATTATGATGTTGCCCAAGTTTTGGGCTCGATCCGAAATCAATAGGTGTTCCAAATTGGACAATTCAAGTTCAACGGCAGTTCGTTCCTAATTGGAGTGGTTGGCGTTTTCCATACTTCTAGCGATTGGATTTCACTCAAAACTGACCAAATGACTCCTCCCACCATATTATGATGTTGCCCAGGTTTTGGGCTCGATCCGAATTCAATAGGTGTGAGAAATTGGTCAATTCAATTTCAACGACAGTTCTTTCCTAATTGGAGTGGTTGGTGTATTCCATACTTCTAGCGATTGGATTTCACTCAAAACTCACCAAATGACTCCTCCCACCATATGATGATTTTGCCCAAGTTTTGGGCTCGATCCGAATTCCACAGGTGTGAGAAAAATTGGTCAACTCAATTTCAACGACAGTTCTTTCCTAATTGGAGTGGTTGGTGTATTCCATAGTTCTAGCGATTGGATTTCCCTCAAAACTCACCAAATGACTCCTCCCACCATATTATGATGTTGCCCAAGTTTTGGGCTCGATCCCAATTCAATAGGTGTGAGAAATTGGTCAATTCAATTTCAACGACAGTTCTTTCCTAATTGGAGTGGTTGGTGTATTCCATACTTCTAGCGATTGGATTTCACTCATAACTCACCAAATGACTCCTCCCACCATATTATGATGTTGCCCAAGTTTTGGGGTCGATCCGAAATCAATAGGTGTTCCAAATTGGACAATTCAGGTTCAAGGGCAGTTCGATCCTAATTGGAGTGGTTGGCGTTTTCCGTACTTCTAGCGATTGGATTTCACTCAAAACTCAGCAAATGACTCCTCCCTCCATATTATGATGTTGCCCAAGTTTTGGGCTCGATCCAAATTCAATAGTTGTGAGAAATTGGTCAATTCAATTTCAACGACAGTTCTTTCCTAATTGGAGTGGTTGGTGTATTCCGTACTTCTAGCGATTGGATTTCACTCAAAACTCACCAAATGACTCCTCCCACCATATTATGATGTTGCCCAAGTTTTGGGCTCGATCCGAAATCAATAGGTGTTCTAAATTGGACAATTGAAGTTCAACGGCAGTTCGTTCCAAATTGGAGTGGTTGCTGTATTCCATAGTTCTGGCGATTGGATTTCACTCAAAAGTCACCAAATGACTCTTACCACCATATTATGATGTTGCCCAAGTTTTGGGCTCGATCCGAAATCAATAGGTGTTCCAAATTGGACAATTCAAGTTGAACGGCAGTTCGTTCCTAATTGGAGTGGTTGGTGTATTCCATACTTCTAGCGATTGGATTTCTCTCCAAACTCACAAAATGACTCCTCCCACCATATTATGATGTTGCCCAAGTTTTGGGCTCGATCCGAAATCAATAGGTGTGAGAAATTGGAAAATTCAAGTATAACGGCAGTTCGTTCCTAACTGGAGTGGTTGGTGTATTCCATACTTCTAGCGATTGGATTTCACTCAAAACTCACCAAATGACTCTTCCCACCATATTATGATGTTGCCCAAGTTTTGGGCTCGATCCGAAATCAATAGGTGGGAGAAATTGGTGAATTCAATTTTAACGACAGTTCTTTCCTAATTGGAGTGGTTAGTGTATTCCATACTTCTAGCGATTGGATTTCACTCAAAACTCACCAAATGACTCCTCCCACGATATTATGATGTTGCCCAAGTTTTGGGCTCGATCCGAAATCAATAGGTCTTCCAAATTGGACAATTCATGTTCAACGGCAGTTCGTTCCTAGTTGGAGTGGTTGGTGTATTCCATACTTCTAGGGATTGGATTTCACTCAAAACTCACCAAATGACTCCTCCCACCATATTATGATGTTGCCCAAGTTTTGGGCTCGATCCGAAATCAATAGGTGTTCCAAATTGGACAATTCAAGTTCAACGGCAGTTCGTTCCTAATTGGAGTGGTTAGCGTTTTCCATACTTCTAGCGATTGGATTTCACTCAAAACTGACCAAATGACTCCTCCCACCATATTATGATGTTGCCCAGGTTTTGGGCTCGATCCGAATTCAATAGGTGTGAGAAATTGGTCAATTCAATTTCAACGACAGTTCTTTCCTAATTGGAGTGGTTGGTGTATTCCATACTTCTAGCGATTGGATTTCACTCAAAACTCACCAAATGACTCCTCCCACCATATGATGATTTTGCCCAAGTTTTGGGCTCGATCCGAATTCCACAGGTGTGAGAAAAATTGGTCAATTCAATTTCAACGACAGTTCTTTCCTAATTGGAGTGGTTGGTGTATTCCATAGTTCTAGCGATTGGATTTCCCTCAAAACTCACCAAATGACTCCTCCCACCATATTATGATGTTGCCCAAGTTTTGGGCTCGATCCGAATTCAATAGGTGTGAGAAATTGGTCAATTCAATTTCAACGACAGTTCTTTCCTAATTGGAGTGGTTGGTGTATTCCATACTTCTAGCGATTGGATTTCACTCATAACTCACCAAATGACTCCTCCCACCATATTATGATGTTGCCCAAGTTTTGGGGTGGATCCGAAATCAATAGGTGTTCCAAATTGGACAATTCAGGTTCAAGGGCAGTTCGATCCTAATTGGAGTGGTTGGCGATTTCCGTACTTCTAGCGATTGGATTTCACTCAAAACTCAGCAAATGACTCCTCCCTCCATATTATGATGTTGCCCATGTTTTGGGCTCGATCCAAATTCAATAGTTGTGAGAAATTGGTCAATTCAATTTCAACGACAGTTCTTTCCTAATTGGAGTGGTTGGTGTATTCCGTACTTCTAGCGATTGGATTTCACTCAAAACTCACCAAATGACTCCTCCCACCATATTATGATGTTGCCCAAGTTTTGGGCTCGATCCGAAATCAATAGGTGTTCTAAATTGGACAATTGAAGTTCAACGGCAGTTCGTTCCAAATTGGAGTGGTTGCTGTATTCCATAGTTCTGGCGATTGGATTTCACTCAAAAGTCACCAAATGACTCTTACCACCATATTATGATGTTGCCCAAGTTTTGGGCTCGATCCGAAATCAATAGGTGTTCCAAATTGGACAATTCAAGTTGAACGGCAGTTCGTTCCTAATTGGAGTGGTTGGTGTATTCCATACTTCTAGCGATTGGATTTCTCTCCAAACTCACAAAATGACTCCTCCCACCATATTATGATGTTGCCCAAGTTTTGGGCTTGATCCGAAATCAATAGGTGTGAGAAATTGGAAAATTCAAATATAACGGCAGTTCGTTCCTAACTGGAGTGGTTGGTGTATTCCATACTTCTAGCGATTGGATTTCACTCAAAACTCACCAAATGACTCTTCCCACCATATTATGATGTTGCCCAAGTTTTGGGCTCGATCCGAAATCAATAGTTGGGAGAAATTGGTGAATTCAATTTTAACGACAGTTCTTTCCTAATTGGAGTGGTTAGTGTATTCCATACTTCTAGCGATTGGATTTCACTCAAAACTCACCAAATGACTCCTCCCACCATATTATGATGTTGCCCAAGTTTTGGGCTCGATCCGAATTCAATTGGTGTGAGAAATTGGTTAATTCAATTTCAACGACAGTTCTTTCCTAATTGGAGTGGTTGGTGTATTCCGTACTTCTAGCGATTGGATTTCACTGAAAACTCACCAAATGACTCCTCCCACCATATTATGATGTTGCCCAAGTTTTGGGCTCGATCCGAAATCAATAGGTGTTCCAAATTGGACAATTCAAGTTCAACGGCAGTTCGTTCCAAATTGGAGTGGTTGGTGTATTCCATAGTTCTGGCGATTGGATTTCACTCAAAAGTCACCAAATGACTCTTACCACCATATTATGCTGTTGCCCCCGTTTTGGGCTCGATCCGAAATCAATAGGTGTGAGAAATTGGACAATTCAATTTCAACGGCAGTTCGTTCCTAATTGGAGTGGTTGGTGTATTCCATACTTCTAGCGATTGGATTTCACTCAAAACTCTCCAAATGACTCCTCCCACCATATTATGATGTTGCCAAAGTTTTGGGGTCGATCCGAAATCAATAGGTGTTCCAAATTGGACAATTCAAGTTCAACGGCAGTTCGTTCCTAATTGGAGTGGTTGGTGTATTCCTTACTTCTAGCGATTGGATTTCACTCAAAACTCTCCAAATGACTCCTCCCACCATATTATGATGTTGCCCAAGTTTTGGGCTTGATCCGAAATCAATAGGTGTTCCAAATTGGACAATTCAAGTTCAATGGCAGTTCGTTCCTAATTGGAGTGGTTGGTGTATTCCATACTTCTAGCGATTGGAATTCACATAAAACGCACCAAATGACTCCTCCCACCATATTATGATGTTGCCCAAGGTTTGGGGTCGATCCGAAATCAATAGGTGTTCCAAATTGGACAATTCATGTTCAACGGCAGTTCGTTCCTAATTGGAGTGGTTGCTGTATTCCATACTTCTAGCGATTGGATTTCACTCAAAACTCACCAAATGACTCCTCCCACCATATTATGATGTTGCACAAGTTTTGGGCTCGATCCGAAATCAATGGGTGTTCCAAATTGGACAATTCAAGTTCAACGGCAGTTCGTTCCTAATTGGAGTGGTTGGTGTATTCCATACTTCTAGCGATTGGATTTCACTCAAAACTCACCAAATGACTCCTCCCACCATATTATGATGTTGCCCAAGTTTGGGGCTCGATCCGAAATCAATAGGTGTGAGAAATTGGACAATTCAAGTTCAACGGCAGTTCGTTCCTAATTGGAGTGGTTGGTGTATTCCATACTTCTAGCGATTGGATTTCACTCAAAATTCACCAAATCACTCCTCCCACCATATTATGATGTTGCCCAAGTTTTGGGCTCAATCCGAAATCAATAGGTGTTCCAAATTGGACAATTCAAGTTCAACGCAGTTCATTCCTAATTGGAGTGGTTGGTGTATTCCAAACTTCTAGCAATCGAATTTCACTCAAAACTCACCAAATGACTCCTCCCACCATATTATGATGTTACCCAAGTTTTGGGCGCGATCCGAAATCAATAGGTGTTCCAAATTGGACGATTCAAGTTCAACGGCAGTTCGTTCCTAATTGGAGTGGTTGGTGTATACTTCTAGCGATTGGATTTCACACAAAACTCACCAAATGACTCCTCCCACCATATTATGATGTTGCCCAAGTTTTGGGGTCGATCCGAAATCAATAGGTGTGAGAAATTGGACAATTCAAGTTCAACGGCAGTTCGTTCCTAATTGGAGTGGTTGGTGTATTCCATACTTCTAGCGATTGGATTTCACTCAAAACTCTCCAAATGACTCCTCCCACCATATTATGATGTTGCACAAGTTTTGGGCTCGACCCGAAATCAATAGGTGTTCCAAATTGGACAAGTCAAGTTCAACGGCAGTTCGTTCCTAATTGGAGTGGTTGGTGTTTTCCATACTTCTAGCGATTGGATTTCGCCCAAAACTCACCAAATGACTCCTCCCACCATATTATGATGTTGCCCAAGTTTTGGGCTCGATCCGAAATCAATAGGTATTCCAAATTGGACAATTCAAGTTCAACGGCAGTACGTCCCTAATTGGTGTGGTTGGTGTATTCCATACTTCGAGCGATTGGATTTCATTCAAAACTCACCAAATGACTCCTCCCACCACATTATGATGTTGCCCAAGTTTTGGGGTCGATCCGAAATCAATAGGTGTGAGAAATTGGACAATTCAAGTTCAACGGCAGTTCGTTCCTAATTGGAGTGGTTGGTGTATTCCTTACTTCTAGCGATTGGATTTCACTCAAAACTCTCCAAATGACTCCTCCCACCATATTATGATGTTGCCCAAGTTTTGGGCTTGATCCGAAATCAATAGGTGTTCCAAATTGGACAATTCAAGTTCAATGGCAGTTCGTTCCTAATTGGAGTGGTTGGTGTATTCCATACTTCTAGCGATTGGATTTCACATAAAACGCACCAAATGACTCCTCCCACCATATTATGACGTTGCCCAAGTTTTGGGGTCGATCCGAAATCAATAGGTGTTCCAAATTGGACAATTCATGTTCAACGGCAGTTCGTTCCTAATTGGAGTGGTTGCTGTATTCCATACTTCTAGCGATTGGATTTCACTCAAAACTCACCAAATGACTCCTCCCACCATATTATGATGTTGCACAAGTTTTGGCCTCGATCCGAAATCAATGGGTGTTCCAAATTGGACAATTCAAGTTCAACGGCAGTTCGTTCCTAATTGGAGTGGTAGGTGTATTCCATACTTCTAGCGATTGGATTTCACTCAAAACTCTCCAAATGACTCCTCCCACCATATTATGATGTTGCACAAGTTTTGGGCTCGACCCGAAATCAATAGGTGTTCCAAATTGGACAATTCAAGTTCAACGGCAGTTCGTTCCTAATTGGAGTGGTTGGTGTTTTCCATACTTCTAGCGATTGGATTTCACTCAAAACTCAGCAAATGACTCCTCCCTCCATATTATGATGTTGCCCAAGTTTTGGGCTCGATCCGAATTCAATAGGTGTGAGAAATTGGTTAATTCAATTTCAACGACAGTTCTTTCCTAATTGGAGTGGTTGTTGTATTCCGTATTTCTAGCGATTGGATTTCACTCAAAACTCACCAAATGACTCCTCCCGCCATATTATGATGTTGCCCAAGTTTTGGGCTCGATCCGAATTCAATAGGTGTGACAAATTGGTGAATTCAATTTCAACGACAGTTCTTTCCTAATTAGAGTGGTTAGTGTATTCCATACTTCTAGCGATTGGATTTCACTCAAAAGTCACCAAATGACTCCTCCCACCATATTATGATGTTGCCCAAGTTTTGGGCTCGATCCGAAATCAATAGGTGTTCCAAATTGGACAATTCAAGTTCAACGGCAGTTCGTTCCAAATTGGAGTGGTTGGTGTATTCCATAGTCCTGGCGATTGGATTTCACTCAAAAGTCACCAAATGACTCTTACCACCATATTATGATGTTGCCCAAGTTTTGGGCTCGATCCGAAATCAATAGGTGTGAGAAATTGGACAATTCAAGTTCAACGGCAGTTCGTTCCTAATTGGAGTGGTCGGTGTTTTCCATACTTCAAGCGATTGGATTTCACTCAAAACTCACCAAATGACTCCTCCCTCCATATTATGATGTTGCCCAAGTTTTGGGCTCGATCCGAATTCAATAGGTGTGAGAAATTGGTTAATTCAATTTCAACGACAGTTCTTTCCTAATTGGAGTGGTTGGTGTATTCCGTACTTCTAGCGATTGGATTTCACTCAAAACTCACCAAATGACTCCTCCCACCATATTATGATGTTGCCCAAGTTTTGGGGTCGATCCGAAATCAATAGGTGGGAGAAATTGGTGAATTCAATTTTAACGACAGTTCTTTCCTAATTGGAGTGGTTAGTGTATTCCATACTTCTAGCGATTGGATTTCACTCAAAACTCACCAAATGACTCCTCCCACCATATTATGATGTTGCCGAAGTTTTGGGCTCGATCCGAAATCAATAGGTGTTCCAAATTGGACAATTGAAGTTCAACGGCAGTTCGTTCCAAATTGGAGTGGTTGCTGTATTCCCTAGTTCTGGCGATTGGATTTTACTCAAAAGTCACCAAATGACTCTTACCACCGTATTATGATGTTGCCCAAGTTTTGGGCTCGATCCGAAATCAATAGGTGTGAGAAATTGGACAATTCAAGTTCAACGGCAGTTCGTTCCTAATTGGAGTGGTCGGTGTTTTCCATACTTCAAGCGATTGGATTTCACTCAAAACTCACCAAATGACTCTTCCCACCATATTATGATGTTGCCCAAGTTTTGGGCTCGATCCGAAATCAATAGGTATTCCAAATTGGACAATTCAAGTTCAACGGCAGTACGTCCCTAATTGGTGTGGTTGGTGTATTCCATACTTCTAGCGATTGGATTTCATTCAAAACTCACCAAATGACTCCTCCCACCATATTATGATGTTGCCCAAGTTTTGGGCTCGATCCGAAATCAATAGGTGTGAGAAATTGGACAATTCAAGTTCAACGGCAA
This sequence comes from Prunus avium, assembly GCF_965620075.1. Taxonomy (NCBI): domain Eukaryota; kingdom Viridiplantae; phylum Streptophyta; class Magnoliopsida; order Rosales; family Rosaceae; genus Prunus; species Prunus avium. Next base: position 20,287,592 of record NC_142286.1, on the reverse strand, counting down.
TTCGTTCCTAATTGGAGTGGTTGGTGTATTCCATACTTCTAGCGATTGGATTTCACTCAAAACTCACCAAATGACTCCTCCCACCATATTATGATGTTGCCCAAGTTTTGGGCTCGTTACGAAATCAATTGGTCTTCCAAATTGGACAATTCATGTTCAACGGCAGTTCGTTCCTAATTGGAGTGGTTGGTGTATTCCGTACTTCTAGCGATTGGATTTCACTCAAAACTCACCAAATGACTCCTCCCACCATATTATGATGTTGCCCAAGTTTTGGGGTCGATCCGAAATCAATAGGTGTTCCAAATTGGACAATTCAAGTTCAACGGCAGTTCGTTCCAAATTGGAGTGGTTGGTGTATTCCATAGTTCTGGCGATTGGATTTCACTCAAAAGTCACCAAATGACTCCTCCCGCCATATTATGATGTTGCCCAAGTTTGGGCTCGATCCTAAATCAATAGGTGTTCCAAATTGGACAATTCAAGTTCAACGGCAGTTCGTTCCAAATTGGAGTGGTTGGCGTTTTTCATACTTCTAGCGATTGGATTTCACTGAAAACTCAGCAAATGACTCCTCCCTCCGTATTATGAGGTTGCCCAAGTTTTGGGCTCGATCCGAATTCAATAGGTGTGAGAAATTGGTCAATTCAATTTCAACGACAGTTCTTTCCTAATTGGAGTGGTTGGTGTATTCCGTACTTCTAGCGATTGGATTTCACTCAAAACTAACCAAATGACTCCTCCCACCATATTATGATGTTGCCGAAGTTTTGGGCTCGATCCGAAATCAATAGGTGTTCCAAATTGGACAATTGAAGTTCAACGGCAGTTCGTTCCAAATCGGAGTGGTTGCTGTATTCCATAGTTCTGGCGATTGGATTTCACTCAAAAGTCACCAAATGACTCTTACTACCATATTATGATGTTGCCCAAGTTTTGGGCTCGATCCGAAATCAATAGGTGTGAGAAATTGGACAATTCAAGTTCAACGGCAATTCGTTCCCAATTGGAGTGGTTGGTGTATTCCATACTTCTAGCGATTGGATTTCACTCAAAACTCACCAAATGACTCCTCCCACCATAGTATGATGTTGCCCAAGTTTTGGGCTCGATCCGAAATCAATAGGCCTTCCAAATTGGACAATTCATGTTCAACGGCAGTTCGTTCCTAATTGGAGTGGTTGGTGTATTCCATACTTCTAGCGATTGGATTTCACTCAAAACTCACCAAATGACTCCTCCCACCATATTATGATGTTGCCCAAGTTTTGGGGTCGATCCGAAATCAATAGGTGTTCCAAATTGGACAATTCAAGTTCAACGGCAGTTCGTTCCTAATTGGAGTGGTTGGCGTTTTCCGTACTTCTAGCGATTGGATTTCACTCAAAACTCAGCAAATGACTCCTCCCTCCATATTATGATGTTGCCCAAGTTTTGGGCTCGATCCGAATTCAATAGTTGTGAGAAATTGGTCAATTCAATTTCAACGACAGTTCTTTCCTAATTGGAGTGGTTGGTGTATTCCATAGTTCTGGCGATTGGATTTCACTCAAAACTCACCAAATGACTCCTCCCACCATATTATGATGTTGCCCAAGTTTTGGGCTCGATCCGAAATCAATAGGTGTTCCAAATTGGACAATTGAAGTTCAACGGCAGTTCGTTCCAAATTGGAGTGGTTGCTGTATTCCATAGTTCTGGCGATTGGATTTCACTCAAAAGTCACCAAATGACTCTTACCACCATATTATGATGTTGCCCAAGTTTTGGGCTCGATCCGAAATCAATAGGTGTGAGAAATTGGACAATTCCAGTTCAACGGCAATTCGTTCCTAATTGGAGTGGTTGTTGTTTTCCATACTTCTAGCGATTGGATTTCACTCAAAACTCACCAAATCACTCCTCCCACCATATTATGATGTTGCCCAAGTTTTAGGCTCGATCCGAAATCAATAGGTATTCCAAATTGGACAATTCAGGTTCAACGGCAGTACGTCCCTAATTGGTGTGGTTGATGTATTCCATACTTCTAGCGATTGGATTTCATTGAAAACTCACCAAATGACTCCTCCCACCATATTATGATGTTGCCCATGTTTTGGGCTCGATCCGAAATCAATAGGTGTGAGAAATTGGACAATTCAAGTTCAACGGCAATTCGTCCCTAATTGGAGTGGTTGGTGTATTCCATACTTCTAGCGATTGGATTTCACTCAAAACTCACCAAATGACTCCTCCCACGATATTATGATGTTGCCCAAGTTTTGGGCTCGATCCGAAATCAATAGGTCTTCCAAATTGGACAATTCATGTTCAACGGCAGTTCGTTCCTAGTTGGAGTGGTTGGTGTATTCCATACTTCTAGAGATTGGATTTCACTCAAAACTCACCAAATGACTCCTCCCACCATATTATGATGTTGCCCAAGTTTTGGGGTCGATCCGAAATCAATAGGTGTTCCAAATTGGACAATTCAAGTTCCACGGCAGTTCGTTCCTAATTGGAGTGGTTGGTGTATTCCATACTTCTAGCCATTGGATTTCACTCAAAACTCACCAAATGACTCCTCCCACCATATTATAATGTTGCCCAAGTTTTGGAGTCGATCCGAAATTAATAGGTGTTCCAAATTGGACAATTCAAGTTCAACGGCAGTTCATTCCTAACTGGAGCGGTTGGTGTATTCCATACTTCTAGCGATAGGATTTCACTCAAAACTCACCAAATGACTCCTCCCACCATATTATGATTTTGCCCATGTTTTGGGCTCGATCCGAATTCAACAGGTGTGAGAAATTTGTCAATTCAATTTCAACGACAGTTCTTTCCTAATTGGAGTGGTTGGTGTATTCCACACTTCTACCGATTGGATTTCACTCAAAACACAGCAAATGACTCCTCCCTCCATATTATGATGTTCCCCAAGTTTGGGGCTCGATCCGAATTCAATAGGTGTGAGAAATTGGTCAATTCAATTTCAACGACAGTTCTTTCCTAATTGGAGGGGTTGGTGTATTCCGTACTTCTAGCGATTGGATTTCACTCAAAACTCACCAAATGACTCCTCCCACCATATTATGATGTTGCCCAAGTTTTGGGCTCGATCCGAACTCAATAGGTGTGAGAAATTGGACAATTCAAGTTCAACGGCAGTTCGTTCCTAATTGGAGTGGTTGGTGTATTCCATACTTCTAGCGATTGGATTTCACTCAAAACTCACCAAATGACTCCTCCCACCATATTATGATGTTGCCGAAGTTTTGGGCTCGATCCGAAATCAATAGGTGTTCCAAATTGGACAATTGAAGTTCAACGGCAGTTCGTTCCAAATTGGAGTGGTTGCTGTATTCCATAGTTCTGGCGATTGGATTTCACTCAAAAGTCACCAAATGACTCTTACTACCATATTATGATGTTGCCCAAGTTTTGGGCTCGATCCGAAATCAATAGGTGTGAGAAATTGGACAATTCAAGTTCAACGGCAATTCGTTCCCAATTGGAGTGGTTGGTGTATTCCATACTTCTAGCGATTGGATTTCACTCAAAACTCACCAAATGACTCCTCCCACCATAGTATGATGTTGCCCAAGTTTTGGGCTCGATCCGAAATCAATAGGCCTTCCAAATTGGACAATTCATGTTCAACGGCAGTTCGTTCCTAATTGGAGTGGTTGGTGTATTCCATACTTCTAGCGATTGGATTTCACTCAAAACTCACCAAATGACTCCTCCCACCATATTATGATGTTGCCCAAGTTTTGGGGTCGATCCGAAATCAATAGGTGTTCCAAATTGGACAATTCAAGTTCAACGGCAGTTCGTTCCTAATTGGAGTGGTTGGCGTTTTCCGTACTTCTAGCGATTGGATTTCACTCAAAACTCAGCAAATGACTCCTCCCTCCATATTATGATGTTGCCCAAGTTTTGGGCTCGATCCGAATTCAATAGGTATTCCAAATTGGACAATTCAGGTTCAACGGCAGTACGTCCCTAATTGGTGTGGTTGATGTATTCCATACTTCTAGCGATTGGATTTCATTGAAAACTCACCAAATGACTCCTCCCACCATATTATGATATTGCCCATGTTTTGGGCTCGATCCGAAATCAATAGGTGTGAGAAATTGGACAATTCAAGTTCAACGGCAATTCGTCCCTAATTGGAGTGGTTGGTGTATTCCATACTTCTAGCGATTGGATTTCACTCAAAACTCACCAAATGACTCCTCCCACGATATTATGATGTTGCCCAAGTTTTGGGCTCGATCCGAAATCAATAGGTCTTCCAAATTGGACAATTCATGTTCAACGGCAGTTCGTTCCTAGTTGGAGTGGTTGGTGTATTCCATACTTCTAGAGATTGGATTTCACTCAAAACTCACCAAATGACTCCTCCCACCATATTATGATGTTGCCCAAGTTTTGGGGTCGATCCGAAATCAATAGGTGTTTCAAATTGGACAATTCAAGTTCCACGGCAGTTCGTTCCTAATTGGAGTGGTTGGCGTTTTCCATACTTCTAGCGATTGGATTTCACTCAAAACACAGCAAATGACTCCTCCCTCCATATTATGATGTTCCCCAAGTTTTGGGCTCGATCCGAATTCAATAGGTGTGAGAAATTGGTCAATTCAATTTCAACGACAGTTCTTTCCTAATTGGAGGGGTTGGTGTATTCCGTACTTCTAGCGATTGGATTTCACTCAAAACTCACCAAATGACTCCTCCCACCATATTATGATGTTGCCCAAGTTTTGGGCTCGATCCGAACTCAATAGGTGTGAGAAATTGGACAATTCAAGTTCAACGGCAGTTCGTTCCTAATTGGAGTGGTTGGTGTATTCCATACTTCTAGCGATTGGATTTCACTCATAACTCACCAAATGACTCCTCCCACCATATTATGATGTTGCCCAAGTTTTGGGGTCGATCCGAAATCCATAGGTGTTCCAAATTGGACAATTCAAGTTCAACGGCAGTTCGTTCCAAATTGGAGTGGTTGGAGTATTCCATAGTTCTGGCGATTGGATTTCACTCAAAACTCACTAAATGACTCCTCCCACCATATTTTGACGTTGCCCAAGTTTTGGGCTCGATCCGAAATCAATAGGTGTTCCAAATTGGACAATTCAAGTTCAACGGCAGTTCGTTCCTAACTGGAGTGGTTGGTGTATTCCATACTTCTAGCGATTGGATTTCACTCAAAACTCACCAATTGACTCCTCCCACCATATTATGATGTTGCCCAAGTTTTGGGCTCGATCCGAAATCAATCGGTGTTCCAAATTGGACAATTCAAGTTCAACGGCAGTTCGTTCCTAACTGGAGTGGTTGGTCTATTCCACACTTCTAGCGATTGGATTTCACTCAAAACTCACCAATTGACTCCTCCCACCATATTATGATGTTGCCCAAGTTTTGGGCTCGATCCGAAATCAATAGGTGTGAGAAATTGGACAATTCAAGTTCAACGGCAGTTCGTTCCTAATGGGAGTGGTTGGTGTATTCCATACTTCTAGCGATTGGATTTCACTCAAAACTCACCAATTGACTCCTCCCACCATATTATGATGTTGCCCAAGTTTTGGGCTCGATCCAAAATCAATAGGTGTTCCAAATTGGACAATTCAAGTTCACCGGCAGTTCGTTCCTAACTGGAGTGGTTTTTTGTATTCCATACTTCTAGCGATTGGATTTCACTCAAAACTCACCAATTGAGTCCTCCCACCATATTATGATGTTCCCCAAGTTTTGGGCTCGATCCGAAATCAATAGGTGTGAGAAATTGGACAATTCAAGTTCAACGGCAGTTCGTTTCTAATTGGAGTGGTTGGTGTATTACATACTTCTAGCGATTGGATTTCACTCAAAACTCACCAAATGACTCCTCCCACCATATTACGATGTTGGCCAAGTTTTGGGCTCGATCCGAAATCAATAGGTGTTCCAAATTGGACAATTCAAGTTCAACGGCAGTTCGTTCCTAATTGGAGTGGTTGGTGTATTCGATACTTCTAGCGATTGGATTTCGCTCAAAACTCACCAAACGACTCCTCCCTCCATATTATGTTGTTGCCCAAGTTTTGGCCTCGATCCGAAATGAATAGGTCCGAGAAATTGGTCAATTCAATTTCAACGACCGTTCGTTCCTAATTGTAATGGTTGGTGTATTCCATACGTCTAGCGATTGGATTTCACTCAAAACTCACCAAATGACTCCTCCCACAATATTATGATGTTGCCCAAGTTTTGGGCTCGATCCGAAATCAATAGGTGTGAGAAATTAGACAGTTCAAGTTCAACGGCAGTTCATTCCTAATTGGAGTGGTTGGTGTATTCCATACTTCTAGCAATCGAATTTCACTCAAAACTCACCAAATGACTCCTCCCACCATATTATGATGTTACCCAAGTTTTGGGCGCGATCCGAAATCAATAGGTGTTCCAAATTGGACAATTCAAGTTCAACGGCAGTTAGTTCCTAATTGGAGTGGTTGGTGTATTCCATACTTCTAGCCATTGGATTTCACTCAAAACTCACCAAATGACTCCTCCCACCATATTATATTGTTGCCCAAGTTTTGGGCTCGATCCGAAATTAATAGGTGTTCCAAATTGGACAATTCAAGTTCAACGGCAGTTCGTTCCAAATTGGAGTGGTTGGTGTATTCCATACTTCTAGAAATTGGATTTCACTCCAAACTCACCAAATGACTCCTCCCACCATATTATGATGTTGCCAAAGTTTGGGGCTCGATCCGAAATCAATAGGTGTGAGAAATTGGACAATTCAAGTTCAACGGCAGTTCGTTCCTAATTGGAGTGGTTGGTGTATTCCATACTTCTAGCGATTGGATTTCACTCAAAACTCAACAAATGACTCCTCCCACCATGTTATGATGTTGCCCAAGTTTTGGGCTCGATCAGAAATCAATACGTGTGAGAAATTGGATAATTCAATTTCAACGACAGTTCGTTCCTAATTGGAGTGGTTGGTGTATTCCATACTTCTAGCGATTTGATTTCCCTCAAAACTCACCAAAAGACTCCTCCCACCATATTATAATGTTGCCCAAGTTTTGGAGTCGATCCGAAATTAATAGGTGTTCCAAATTGGACAATTCAAGTTCAACGGCAGTTCGTTCCTAATTGGAGTGGTTGGTGTATTCCATACTTCTAGCGATTGGATTTCACTCAAAACTCACCAAATGACTCCTCCCACCATATTATGATGTTGCCCAAGTTTTGGGCTCGATCCGAAATCAATAGGTGTGAGAAATTGGACAATTCAAGTTCAACGGCAATTCGTTCCTAATTGGAGTGGTTGGTGTATTCCATACTTCTAGCCATTGGATTTCACTCAAAACTCACCAAATGACTCCTACCACCATATTGTGATGTTGCCCAAGATTTGGGCTTGATCCGAAACAATAGGTGTTCCAAATTGGACAATTCAAGTTCAACGGCAGTTCGTTCCTAATTGGAGTGGTTGGTGTATTCCATACTTCTAGGGATTGGATAGCACTCAAAACTCATCAAATGACTCCTCCCACCATATTATGATTTTGCCCAAGTTTTGGCCTCGATCCGAAATCAATAGGTGTTCCAAATTGGACAATTCAAGTTCAACGGCAGTTCGTTCCTAATTGGAGTGGTTGGTGTATTCCATACTTCTAGCCATTGGATTTCACTCAAAACTCACCAAATGACTCCTCCCACCATATTATGATGTTGCCCAAGTTTTGGGCTCGATCCGAACTCAATAGGTGTGAGAAATTGGACAATTCAAGTTCAACGGCAGTTCGTTCCTAATTGGAGTGGTTGGTGTATTCCATACTTCTAGCCATTTGATTTCACTCAAAACTCACCAAATGACTCCTCCCACCATATTATAATGTTGCCCAAGTTTTGGAGTCGATCCGAAATTAATAGGTGTTCCAAATTGGACAATTCAAGTTCAACGGCAGTTCGTTCCTAATTGGAGTGGTTGGTGTATTCGATACTTCTAGCGATTGGATTTCACTCAAAACTCACCAAATGACTCCTCCCACCATATTATGATGTTGCCCAAGTTTTGGGCTCGATCCGAACTCAATAGGTGTGAGAAATTGGACAATTCAAGTTCAACGGCAGTTCGTTCCTAATTGGAGTGGTTGGTGTATTCCATACTTCTAGCCATTGGATTTCACTCAAAACTCACCAAATGACTCCTCCCACCATATTATAATGTTGCCCAAGTTTTGGAGTCGATCCGAAATTAATAGGTGTTCCAAATTGGACAATTCAAGTTCAACGGCAGTTCATTCCTAACTGGAGCGGTTGGTGTATTCCATACTTCTAGCGATTGGATTTCACTCAAAACTCACCAAATGACTCCTCGCACCATATTATGATTTTGCCCATGTTTTGGGCTCGATCCGAATTCAACAGGTGTGAGAAATTTGTCAATTCAATTTCAACGACAGTTCTTTCCTAATTGGAGTGGTTGGTGTATTCCACACTTCTACCGATTGGATTTCACTCAAAACTCACCAAATGACTCCTCCCACCATATTATGTTGTAGCCCAAGTTTTGGGCTCGATCCGAAATCAATAGGTCTTCCAAATTGGACAATTCAAGTTCAACGGCAGTTCGTTCCTAATTGGAGTGGTTGGTGTATTCCATACTTCTAGCGATTGGATTTTACTCAAAACTCCCCAAATGACTCCTCCCACCATATTATGATGTTGCCCAAGTTTTGGGCTCGATCCGAAATCAATGGGTGTTCCAAATTGGACAATTCAAGTTCAACGGCAGTTCGTTCCTAATTGGAGTGGTTGGTCTTTTCCATACTTCTAGCGATTGGATTTCACTCAAAACTCACCAAATGACTCCTCCCACCATATTATGATGTTGCCCAAGTTTTGGGCTCGATCCGAAATGAACAGGTCTTCCAAATTGGACAATTAAAGTTCAACGGCAGTTCGTTCCTAATTGCAGTGGTTGGTGTATTCCATACTTCTAGCGATTGGATTTCACTCAAAACTCACCAAATGACTCCTCCCACCATATTATGATGTTGCACAAGTTTTGGGCTCGATCCGAAATCAATGGGTGTTCCAAATTGGACAATTCAAGTTCAACGGCAGTTCGTTCCTAATTGGAGTGGTTGGTGTATTCCATACTTCTAGCGATTGGATTTCACTCAAAACTCACCAAATGACTCCTCCCACCATATTATGATGTTGCACAAGTTTTGGGCTCGATCCGAAATCAATGGGTGTTCCAAATTGGACAATACAAGTTCAACGGCAGTTCGTTCCTAATTGGAGTGGTTGGTGTATTCCATACTTTTAGCGATTGGATTTCACTCAAAACTCAACAAATGACTCCTCCCACCATATTATGATGTTGCCCAAGTTTTGGGCTCGATCAGAAATCAATACGTGTGAGAAATTGGATAATTCAATTTCAACGGCAGTTCGTTCCTAATTGGAGTGGTTGGTTTATTCCATACTTCTAGCGATTGGATTTCCCTCAAAACTCACCAAATGACTCCTCCCACCATATTATGATGTTGCCCAAGTTTTGGGCTCGATCCGAATTCGATAGGTGTGAGAAATTGGTCAATTCAATTTCAACGACAGTTCTTTCCTAATTGGAGTGGTTGGTGTATTCCATACTTATAGCGATTGGATTTCACTCAAAACTCACCAAATGACTCCTCCCACCATATTATGATGTTGCCCAAGTTTTGGGCTCGATCCGAAATCAACTGGTGAGAGAAATTGGACAATTCAAGTTCAACGGCAGTTCGTTCCTAATTGGAGTGGTTGGTGTATTCCGTACTTCTAGCGATTGGATTTCACTCAAAACTCACCAAATGACTCCTCCCACCATATTATGATGTTGCCCAAGTTTTGGGCTCGATCCGAAATGAACAGGTCTTCCAAATTGGACAATTCAAGTTCAACGGCAGTTCGTTCCTAATTGCAGTGGTTGGTGTATTCCATACTTCTAGCGATTGGATTTCACTCAAAACTCACCAAATGACTCCTCCCACCATATTATGATGTTGCACAAGTTTTGGGCTCGATCCGAAATCAATAGGTCTTCCAAATTGGACAATTCAAGTTCAACGGCAGTTCGTTCCTAATTGGAGTGGTTGGTGTATTCCATACTTCTAGTGATTGGATTTCTCTCCAAACTCACCAAATGACTCCACCCACCATATTATGATGTTGCCCAAGTTTTGGCCTCTATCCGAAATCAATAGGTCTTCCAAATTGGACAATTCAAGTTCAACGGCAATTCGTTCCTAATTGGAGTGGTTGGTGTATTCCATACTTCTAGCGATTGGATTTCACTCAAAACTCACCAAATGACTCCTCCCACCATATTATGATGTTGCCCAAGTTTTGGCCTCGATCCGAAATCAATAGGTCTTCCAAATTGGACAATTCAAGTTCAACGGCAGTTCGTTCCTAATTGGAGTGGTTGGTGTATTCCATACTTCTTGTGATTGGATTTCTCTTCAAACTCACCAAATGACTCCTCCCCCCATATTATGTTGTTGCCCAAGTTTTGGGCTTGATCCGAAATCAATAGGTGTGAGAAATTGGACAATTCAACTTCAACGGCAGTTCGTTCCTAATTGGAGTGGTTGGTGTATTCCATACTTCTAGCGATTGGATTTCACTCAAAACTCACCAAATGACTCCTCCCACCATATTATGATGTTGCCCAAGTTTTGGCCTCGATCCGAAATCAATAGGTCTTCCAAATTGGACAATTCAAGTTCAACGGCAGTTCGTTCCTAATCGGAGTGGTTGGTGTATTCCATACTTCTTGTGATTGGATTTCTCTTCAAACTCACCAAATGACTCCTCCCCCCATATTATGTTGTTGCCCAAGTTTTGGGCTTGATCCGAAATCAATAGGTGTAAGAAATTGGACAATTCAACTTCAACGGCAGTTCGTTCCTAATTGGAGTGGTTGGTGTATTCCATACTTCTAGCGATTGGATTTCACTCAAAACTCACCAAATGACTCCTCCCACCATATTATGATGTTGCCCAAGTTTTTGGCTCGATCCGAAATCAATAGGTGTTCCAAATTGGACAATTCAAGTTCAACGGCAGTTCGTTCCTAATTGGAGTGGTTGTTGTATTCCATACTTCTAGTGATTGGATTTCTGTCCAAACTCACCAAATGACTCCTCCCACCATATTATGATGTTGCCCAAGTTTTGGGCTCGATCCGAAATCAATAGGTGTGAGAAATTGGTCAATTCAATTTCAACGACAGTTCTTTCCGAATTGGAGAGGTTGGTGTATTCCATACCTCTAGCGATTGGATTTCACTCAAAACTCACCAAATGACTCCTCCCACCATATTATGATGTCGCCCAAGTTTTGGGCTCGATCCGAAATCAATAGGTGTGAGAAATTGGACAATTCAAGTTCAACGGCAGTTCGTTCCTAATTGGAGTGGTTGGTGTATTCCATACCTCTAGCGATTGGATTTCACTCAAAACTCACCAAATGACTCCTCCCACCATATTATGATGTCGCCCAAGTTTGGGACTCGATCCGAAATAAATAGGTGTGAGAAATTGGACAATTCAAGTTCAACGGCAATTCGTTCCTAATTGGAGTGGTTGGTGTATTCCATACTTCTAGCGATTGGATTTCACTCAAAACTCACCAAATGACTCCTCCCACCATATTATGATGTTGCCCAAGTTTGGGACTCGATCCGAAATAAATAGGTGTGAGAAATTGGACAATTCAAGTTCAACGGCAATTCGTTCCTAATTGGAGTGGTTGGTGTATTCCATACTTCTAGCGATTGGATTTCACTCAAAACTCACCAAATGACTACTCCCACCATATTATGATGTTGCACAAGTTTTGGGCTCGATCCGAAATCAATAGGTCTTCCAAATTGGACAATTCAAGTTCAACGGCAGTTCGTTCCTAATTGGAGTGGTTGGTGTATTCCATACTTCTAGTGATTGGATTTCTCTCCAAACTCACCAAATGACTCCACCCACCATATTATGATGTTGCCCAAGTTTTGGCCTCGATCCGAAATCAATAGGTCTTCCAAATTGGACAATTCAAGTTCAACGGCAGTTCCTTCCTAATTGGAGTGGTTGGTGTATTCCATACTTCTAGTGATTGGATTTCACTCAAAACTCACCAAATGACTCCTCCCACCATATTATGATGTTGCCCAAGTTTTGGGCTCGATCCGAAATCAATAGGTCTTCCAAATTGGACAATTCAAGTTCAACGGCAGTTCGTTTCTAATTGGAGTGGTTGGTGTATTCCATACTTCTAGCGATTGGATTTCACTCAAAACTCACCAAATGACTCCTCCCACCATATTATGATGTTGCCCAAGTTTTGGGCTCGATCCGAAATCAATAGGTGTGAGAAATTGGACAATTCAAGTTCAACGGCAGTTCGTTCCTAATTGGAGTGGTTGGGGTATTCCATACTTCTAGCAACTGGATTTCACTCAAAACTCACCAAATGACTCCTCCCACCATATTATGATGTTGCCCAAGTTTGGGGCTCGATCCGAAATCCATAGGTGTGAGAAATTGGACAGTTCAAGTTCAACGGCAGTTCGTTCCTAATTGGAGTGGTTGGTGGATTCCATACTTCTAGTGATTGGATTTCTGTCCAAACTCACCAAATGACTCCTCCCACCATATTATGATGTTGCCCAAGTTTTGGGCTCGATCCGAAATCAATAGGTGTGAGAAATTGGTCAATTCAATTTCGACGACAGTTCTTTCCGAATTGGAGTGGTTGGTGTATTCCATACATCTAGCGATTGGATTTCACTCAAAACTCACCAAATGACTCGTCCCACCATATTATGATGTTGCCCAAGTTTTGGGCTCGATCTGAAATCAATAGGTCTTCCAAATTGGACAATTCAAGTTCAACGGCAGTTCGTTCCTAATTGGAGTGGTTGGTGTATTCCTTACTTCTAGCGATTGGATTTCACTCAAAACTCACCAAATGACTCCTCCCACCATATTATGATGTTGCCCAAGTTTTGGGCTCGATCCGAAATCAATAGGTATTCCAAATTGGACAATTCAAGTTCAATGGCAGTACGTCCCTAATTGGTGTGGTTGGTGTATTCCATACTTCTAGCGATTGGATTTCATTCAAAACTCACCAAATGACTCCTCTCACCATATTATGATGTTGCCCAAGTTTTGGGTTCGATACGAAATCAATAGGTGTGAGAAATTGGACAATTCAAGTTCAACGGCAGTTCGTTCCTAATTGGAGTGGTTGGTGTATTCCATACTTCTACCGTTCACTCAAAACTCACCAAATGACTCCTCCCACCATATTACGATGTTCCCCAAGTTTTGGGCTCGATCCGAAATCAATAGGTGTGAGAAATTGGACAATTCAAGTTCAACGGCAGTTCGTTCCTAACTGGAGTGGTTGGGGTATTCCATACTTCTAGCAATTGGATTTCACTCAAAACTCACCAAATGACTCCTCCCACCATATTATGATGTTGCCCAAGTTTGGGACTCGATCCGAAATAAATAGGTGTGAGAAATTGGACAATTCAAGTTCAACGGCAATTCGTTCCTAATTGGAGTGGTTGGTGTATTCCATACTTCTAGCGATTGGATTTCACTCAAAACTCACCAAATGACTCCTCCCACCATATTATGATGTTGCCCAAGTTTTGGCCTCGATCCGAAATCAATAGGTCTTCCAAATTGGACAATTCAAGTTCAACGGCAGTTCGTTGCTAATTGGAGTGGTTGGTGTATTCCATACTTCAAGTGATTGGATTTCTCTCCAAACTCACCAAATGACTCCTCCCACCATATTATGATGTTGCCCAAGTTTTGGGCTCGATCCGAAATCAATAGGTCTTCCAAATTGGACAATTCAAGTTCAACGGCAGTTCGTTCCTAATTGGAGTGGTTGGTGTATTCCATACTTCTAGCGATTGGATTTCACTCAAAACTCACCAAATGACTCCTCCCACCATTTTATGATGTTGCCCAAGTTTTGCGCTCGATCCGAAATCAATAGGTGTGAGAAATTGGACAATTCAAGTTCAACGGCAGTTCGTTCCTAATTGGAGTGGTTGGGGTATTCCATACTTCTAGCAATTGGATTTCACTCAAAACTCACCAAATGACTCCTCCCACCATATTATGATGTTGCCCAAATTTGGGGCTCGATCCGAAATCAATAGGTGTGAGAAATTGGACAATTCAAGTTCAACGACAGTTCGTTCCTAATTGGAGTGGTTGGTGTATTCCATACTTCTAGTGATTGGATTTCACTCAAAACTCACCAAATGACTCCTCCCACCATATTATGATGTTGCCCAAGTTTTGGGCTCGATCCGAAATCAATAGGTGTGAGAAATTGGACAATTCAAGTTCAACGGCAGTTCGTTCCTAATTGGAGTGGTTGGTGTATTCCATACTTCTAGCGATTGGATTTCACTCAAAACTCACCAAATGACTCCTCCCACCATATTATGTTGTTGCCCAAGTTTTGGGCTCGATCCCAAATCAATAGGTGTTCCAAATTGGAAAATTCAAGTATAATGGCAGTTCGTTCCTAACTGGAGTGGTTGGTGTATTCCATACATCTAGCGATTGGATTTCACTCAAAACTCACCAAATGACTCCTCCCATCATATTATGTTGTTGCCCAAGTTTTGGGCTCGATCCGAAATCAATAGGTGTGGGAAATTGGTCAATTCAATTTCAACAAAAGTTCGTTCCTAATTGGAGTGGTTGGTTTATTCCATACTTCTAGCGATTGGATTTTACTCGAAACTCACCAAATGACTCCTCCCACCGTATTTTGATGTTGCCCAAGTTTTGGGCTCGATCCGAAATCAATAGGTGTTCCAAATTGGACAATTCAAGTTCAACGGCAGTTCGTTCCTAATTGGAGTGGTTGGTGTATTCCGTACTTCTAGTGATTGGATTTCACTCAAAACTCACCAAATGATTGCTCCCACCATATTATGATGTTGCCCAAGTTTGGGGCTCGATCCGGAATCAATAGGTGTGAGAAATTGGACAATTCAAGTTCAACGGCAGTTCGTTCCTAATTGGAGTGGTTGGTGTATTCCATACTTCTAGCGATTGAATTTCACTCAAAACTCACCGAATGACTCCTCCCACCATATTATGATGTTGCCCAAGTTTGGGGCTCGATCCGAAATGAATAGGTGTGAGAACTTGGTCAATTCAATTTCAACGACTGTTCGTTCCTAATTGGAGTGGTTGGTGTATTCCATACTTCTAGCTATTGGATTTCACTCAAAACTCACCAAATGACTGCTCCCACCATATTATGATGTTGCCCAAGTTTGGGGCTCGATCCGAAATCAATAGGTGTGAGAAATTGGACAATTCAAGTTCAACGGCAGTTCGTTCCTAGTTGGAGTGGTTGGTGTATTCCATACTTCTAGCGATTGGATTTCCCTCAAAACTCACCAAAGGACTCCTCCCACCATATTATGATGTTGCCCAAGTTTTGGGCTCGATCCGAAATCAATAGGTGTTCGAAATTAGCGATTTTATTTCACTGAAAACTCACCAAATGACTCCTCCCACCATATTATGGTGTTGCCTAAGTTTTGGGCTCGATCCGAAATCAATAGGTGTGAGCAATTGGTCAATTCAATTTCAACGACAGTTCGTTCCTAATTGGAGTGGTTGGTGTATTCCATACTTCTAGCGATTGGATTTCACTCAAAACTCACCAAATGACTCCTCCCACCATATTATGATGTTGCCCAAGTTTTGGGCTCTATCCGACATCAATAGGTGTGAGAAATTGGTCAATTCAATTTCAACGACAGTTCGTTCCTAATTGGAGTGGTTGGTGTATTCTGTTGCATTCCTAAAAGGACACAAATTAATGTGCAAACAACCAATTAAAAATACCCGCAAGTGCACGAATCTATCGAAGTATAGATTATGTAAGTACGGGGTCGATCCCACGAAGAACTTGTCGGTTTCCTATAAGTTCTAGTTTGAGTACGTAAAGAACACTTAATTGACACACCACAAATACGCAAATGCAAAAATGGAAACTAAAAATAAGTAAAGAAGTGCAAAAGAAATGAAACAACACAAGAAAACTAAAGAAAAACACAAACAGCATTTTCTATCGCCATTTTATCACCTGTTTATCACCTGTGAACAGTGCGACCGGTCGTGTGAACAGTGACGACCGGTCGTTAGAAGCAGAGTCGAAATTTCAATAAACGTGTGATGAGCGACGGGTCGCGTGAACAGTGACGACCGGTCGCTTTCGGCAGATTTGTTTTCTCTGTTTTTCAGTTTCGACCTCTGTCCAGTTTTTGACCTATAACTTTCCAACCGTATGTCCAAAATTCAAGTTCTTTATACGGTTGGATTCAGCACAGAAAATGCAAGAACACACTCGGACCAAAAGTCCAAAACAATTACAGAAATAAATAAAATTCAGTAACAAAGACACAAAACGTGTCAAACACGCAACTCACACACACATTTTGGGGGGGGTTTTGATTTGTTTCAAGTGACCTATTTCTATTGCATGAATGTAAATGAACTCTAAATTTAACAAGAATGGCAGAGATGAATTATCAAGATGTGAAATTAAAATGTAACACACACTAGGGTTTCGGAATCCACCCTAAACAATTCTACCAAAGTTCATGAATACTCAAGTGATGAACTCTAAACGTGTTGATGAAGATGTTCGCAATCAAGACCATGGGTCGTGGCTCAAGACGCATTGATTCTCTCTAATATACGTAAAGTGCATGGTTCGTGCTACAATACTTGTGCTCTCCTCATAACCGAACCTAGGTATGGTTCGTACTTCGATTCGATTACAAGGAAAACCCATTAAGTTCAAAGAGAATATGAACATCACAAGAATCCTAATAGCATGGTGTTTACATTAGGTATTCAAGAAACCAATTCACATGGATGGTTCTTACTCCATCCATCTATTGCTTAGGAAAACATGAAGATACACATAATCCCAACAATCTCAAGAGGCATGCTTTCAAAGATGGCCAACCAAGGAAAAACACACATCAAGGATAGATTAATTTGGTGAATTGGAATTCATCAACAATATTTAGAAATTCATACACTCAAGCATCAAAACAATAAGGTAATCATGTTTAGGGCTTCAACCTAAGCCCTAGCTATGGAGTTTAGTTGCTCATACTTATTCCAAATACAAACTCAATATAAAATTAGAAAGAGTTTACAGATTTTGAGAAAATGATGAAAGCTTCAAGGTCATCAATGGTGGAAGCTTTCTTCTCCACTTTGCTTGGCTGCACCTTGGCTTCTCCTAGCTCCAAACTCTCCAAAATCTGCTCTCAATGTGTAGAATGATAGAATGAAAATTGCTTTTCACGTTCAAAGGCTCCCTCCATATCTGATTGCCAATTGCTTTTGCTCCTTTTCCCATCTTTTCCTACTCACACTTTTAATATAAAACTCATTCTTTCTCTAAAGCTTTTGCCCATTGTCCCCTTGCCATTATGAAGCATTGACTCACAAAGATGCCAAATACTTCAGAAAACCTTTCTTTTACAAAGGTAATTCCTTGTTACCAAGAGTTATGGTAACAAGAAATTAAGATGACACAAAGGAGGTAAAAGCTGGCCAAATCCGGATTTCCAGAGCTGTGGTAACATGCTGGATTGGTTGGATAGGCAATACTTGTCCAATGGAGCTCAAATTTGGATATGTTGTAGTTAACATCCATTGGAACAAATCTCATGAAGATCATGACCTCATCCGAGCACCAGAGCATGTTGATCCCAGGCCAAGAAGTTGACCTACGAAAATGAACAAAAACAGAATTTATAACTAATAATGCACTTTTAGCTCATTTTCATTCCAACCAAGGTGAAATCTAAGAAAACACAAAAAGGAAGTAAAAAGTTATAAAATGTCAAGAACTAACTCAAAATAGTGGGTGAATAACATGAAAAATCATGTATAAAAATGAACCGAACAAACTTCCCAAACTTATCTTTTGCTAGTCCTCGAGCAAAACAGAAACTAAAACAAGACTCGAAACAAACTTTCCGAACACATTCCAAAGAGAGAGCGACTCATGCAAACGACTCAAAAGTTTTCGCAAGAAAAACTCAGTTTAGACATTATTCACAAGGCGGCAAAGTTCAAAACACAACATGCTTAAGTGTAGTAGTGTGATGGCCAAATGGAACTCATTCTCCAATTTCAGTTTTCACACAACTTCAAAAATCATACCCAGCACAAATGTAACTTCAAATCTCACCTAAGTTGTCCTCTCTCAAATGAATCACTCGGAAGAGGGTTACAATGCATCACTCAATAATAGACATGAGAATAGAGTTAAACCATAAGGGACTTAACTCAAAATTAGCAAGCTGAAAAACATGCATGAATATGATCTCAAGAAGGATGCTAAACACTTAAAAGAAGAATGTGTGCAATTCAACCACATGACATCTAGGATCAATTTAGGTCTTTATTATAGGTTGTAATGGGGCTAAGGGTGTAAGGTGAGTAAGAAATGAAGGATAAGGATACAACAAAGTCCAAGGAACTCACAATGTAAGAGCATATAATCGTTGACTAAAAGACTTTGAAACATCACGCTTGAAATTTTCATTCTTTTATTATTTTTTGGGTGATCAAATAGACCACAAAGCCTTATACCTCCACTAATTATGATTCACACTCCTTCCTTCCATTTGAACAACCATCAATTTATTTATTTTGAGGCCAACCAAGAAACATGGAATTTAAATTTGAATCCATTGCCAAATAACCACAACTTTTCTCTCTTCTTTCACCCTTTGAGTGAAGTACCTTTTTTTTTTTTCTTTTTTTTTTTTTTTCTTTTTTTTTTCTTTCGAAAATGTAATAACCCTTCCCAAACTTAGCATGAAAAACACATCTAAATTAAAGCTCACGAGTTCCTTAGAAAGGTAAATTCTTGTTTTTCAGGCTAAGGCTAGAAGTAATAACTGGTTACTTGAAAGAAAAGGCATACATATAGGCTCAAGGTGGTTAACAATGAAAAATCATGCTTAAGCATGCATAGGGTTAGCTTGAAAGGCACAAACGGTCCAAAGAGGGCCTTAATATCATTTCTCAAATGTCATGTAATCAAATTGCACAAGAATGAGTGACTTTTAAGTGCTCAACCAAATCAATGAATAATGAGATCAAACAACAACTCAGATGACAAGAAAAGTAAGAATATGTGTATAACACTCATGAATTGAAGCACAAGGCTCAAAGCTCACATTATATGGTTATACAAGTCTAATTCATGCTTGATACAATTCTTTGGATCATGCAAGTCCCTCAACTAGAGAATTATGAAACAAATGGTAAGTGCGAAGAGGGTTTCAAACATATCATGCTAGAATGATGCCATTTAGTGAATAACAATTTTTTTTTTTTTTAAACATTCATTTTCAATCAAGTCATTTAAACATTCATCACAATCTCATCATATATGTCCGGAAAGTGACTTAAGAACAAAAAAGACTCAAAACAGAAAAGAAAACAAAATAAAAGAAAGTAAGAATTTAAGTGAAACGAAAAAGACTTGCTATCCCTTCCCAAACTTAGAAACAAACATTGTCCTCAATGTTAAAGAATTCAGGCATCAACAACGTTATAACAAGAAATAAAGGGAATAAAGCAAGTAAATACAAGAACAAACAAGAAAAACAACTACAACACGGTTGCAAAACAAAACAAAACAAAACCAAACAAAACCAAACAGTAAGCCCTAACAATAGTCCTACGCACGCAGAAATCCAATCCAAAGAAACGCACAAACCAAAAGAAAGCCCAACCCAAACGAAAGCCCAAAAGCGAAGAAAGTAAATAAAACAAAGAAACCAAGTCAGAAGCACAAAGAGCGAGGACTCAGTAAAATAGAAAAAGTGGGCCCTGAAGTCTCGACACCTGTGAGTCACGGGAAACAAAGTGAGAGACGTGTCGACAAGCAGAGGTCTCTCTCACGGTCCCAAGCCATAATTATTGGCTTCATAGGAAGGCGTGACGACTTTCGTTTCTCAAAAACGCTGAAAGGCGGAACTGTAATTAAAGGGGTTGGGGACCAGGTGAGGTGACCTAAGGGGATAGGCCGTAAGGGCCGCGCAAAACGCAGAAGCGCAGTGGCTAGGGTTACGTAAAAACTAACTCTATAAAAGAATAAGAGAAAGAGTTGGGGAAAAACATACAAACGTAGAAACACACAACAGAGGAAAGAAAGAACAAAAGAAAAGAAAGCTCAAATGGCTTCTTCCTACCCATTCTCGCTGGATCTCAACCTAGCTCCACCGACTCAGACTCGGGGCCAAGCAGTGGCACCAGTGTGGATGCCCTACTTTGCCTCTGCACGGGGGCACGTGACAGTGAACGACTCGATACTGCTGGACAACGATGTTGCCCTTGGAGTTGCTAGAAATCTAGTAACTCCCAAGGATATACGGGTGCTGGGATCAAGGGATGACAACCGGGTCGTGAGCGATGCTCTGGCACTAAGCGTGCAAAGCACCGCAACAGTCGCAAGTGTGGGTCATCGCCTACTTGCGAAGTCCCATGAGGTGGAGGTGCTGAGAGGTCAGTTGGCGGCGGAGCGAAGTATGGTGGAAGAATGCCAGAGTATTATTAAAAGCTTAAAAAGGGAAAGGGCAAGGATAGTGGAGGTGAATCGACACCAGCTGGAGGCGTTGCGGGAAGAGAACAAAAATCTCTCAAAGATGGTAAGTGTTTACGCCCATGACATGAGAAAGCAGCTGGAGGACCTGGACCAACCGGGTAAACGCAAGAAAACAGATCGCGAGAGTAGGTACGCTCAAGCTAAGAGTGCGATCTTTGGGAGCTCGAGTGATGAGCCCCAAGAGGCTGTGCGTGAAGCCCCGGAAGAGGATAGCCATAGGGCTAAGCTCAAAGGTCCAATGGCCGAGACACCGAGCACTGTGAAAGAATAATTTCTAATGTATTAGTGGTGTGCCTGGTTGTCTTTGCCCTTTCCGTGTATTTTATTTTATTTTATTTTATTTTTAATTTTAAATTTCTCGTTTCCGGAAATAAAAAGAAAAGAAAGTTGCAAAAGACAAAGAAGAAAAACAAAACGCACTTCCCCAAACCGGAATAAAAGGAATGCGACAAACGAAAAAGACACAAATCACACTTCCCCAACTGAAATAAAACAAAAACGACAAACTGAAAAGAAATCAAAACATAATGCACCAGAAAACAGGGAGGAAAAGAAAGCAAAGCGAAAGTAGAAATGCTTCCCCTTTTAACCGGACGCAACCGCAAATTGCGCAGGAAATGCAAAGTGGTGTCGGCTCCCTTATGAGCATATGGCTATTTAAACCACTTCTCGGTTGAAAGAAGGAGCATCCTGCATTTCAACCTGCAAACTCAAGAAAAACCATCAAAAAGCCCAGACAGAAAAATCAATGGCATCCCCAGATATGCTTGTTGATGACCTTAACCTTGAGTTGTCGCTTGCACCACCAAATGCCCAGATACGGGCTCCTCCAAACCTTATCTTCCCAAACTCCTCATACCATCATGGTTCGGCCTCGAACTTCTCTGAGGTGGTGCCGCGTAGGGCAGTAATGCCGGAGGGCATGACTGTCAGCAGACTGACAGTTGCAGATCATCTGCATGTGGCGCAGAGGTCTGACCAGATGGCAGTGGACGAGTCCCACAATCTAACCGTAGTCAACGCGGTCTCGGCCACAAATTTGGGCATGCGCCTACTGGCAAGAACACGAGAGTGCGGGGCACTGAGTGAGGAGGTGGCGGCCCTGAAAGCTCTGGTGGCGGACTTGCAAAAGCGGCTCTACAGTGCCAACCAGCATGTAGAGATGCTGCAAAAAAGGAATGATGATCATGTAGAGCTGCTGCAGATTCTACAAGTAAGAACAGATAGAGGCAATTAGCAGAAGCCTCAGGTGGCGCAGAATGCAACAATGAACGTGTGATTAGGAATTTTATGTATGCATTTTCAAGTTTATAAATGTAATCACATGTTATGAAATGGAATAAGCATTTGAGCCAAAGTTCAGAGTGTGCAATCATGAAGCAATCTACTTCCCAAACTTACTAACAAAATAGAAACACAAACAAATAAAAGAAAGAAAGAGTAAGAAAAACAAAGAGAAACAACAAGAAATTCGAAATTACCTTGGTTGGAAAATTGTAACCCTAACACAAAAATAAAATAAATAAAATTAAATAAAAGAAAGTTTGAGTCTAGAGAAACTCCACTTTGAAGCGATTAGGACGACAACAAACTTCTTCTATTCACCTTGGGTTGCCTCCCAAGAAGAGCTAAGTTTAAAGTCTTTTGCCGGACTTCCAACATACCATGGTCACTTAGGGGGTTTTGGCTCAATCGCCTCCTTGTGCCGAACATGAAGTTTCTTCAAATCTCTTTGCCATCTAATCAACCCATTTCGTATTCTTTTCTTTTTATGCGCATGAGTAGATTTCAAAAGCAATTTTAAGCGCTTTTCAATACGTGGATTAGATGGAGGAGGCACATATTTAGGATCGGGTGGCCTTCTCATTTGAGTAGAAGGAATGACATTGAACATATGATTGGTACTTGGAACATGGATGCTCAGCTTGTCTTCCTCTAGTACTTCAAAAATAGAATAAGACATTAGATTAATTGAAGCACCTAAATCAATTAAAGGTTTCTGAAACAATTTATCATCAATTATACAAGGAATTGTGAAACTTCCTGGATCTTGTAAATTGGGAGGAAGCTTCCTTTGCAAAACAGCAGAAACATCTTCCGTTAATGCAACAGTTTCGTATTCCTTGAG
The DNA here is from genome assembly GCF_965620075.1 of Prunus avium. Lineage (NCBI taxonomy): Eukaryota > Viridiplantae > Streptophyta > Magnoliopsida > Rosales > Rosaceae > Prunus > Prunus avium. The sequence goes on along the minus strand of NC_142286.1, from coordinate 20,264,713 downwards.
CTTGTTTGGATCCAAGAGAGGAATGTTGATTTGCACTTTTTCGGAGATTTCCAATATGTCCTTGGCGTGTTGAATTTTTTTGGAACTCATAAGCCTGTGAGGAAAAGGAGCATGTAAGATATCTTCATCAGTAGGTTCACGACTTACCTTCTCCTTTCTTGCCCTTCTTGCAAGTTCATGCTTTGGGATCCACTCAGGTGAAGATGCTGCTTGTTTATCTTCCCCCTTGTTGATTTCATCCTTTTCCTTAGGCCCAATCACTTGCTCAACCTGCATTTCATCAACATTGTGAATCAAATTTTTAGAACCATCAATTTCACCAATTACCTTACCAGTTCTCAAGGTAACTGCTTGAACATGCTCACGCCCATTTGGTATCACTGTTTGCCTAGGCATCATCCTAGCTTCCCTTTGACTCAAAGCTGTGACAATTTGCCCCACTTGATTTTCTAGATTGGCAATGGCCTTATCCATTTTCTGCATGTGAGTATCATTCCTCTGCATGTGAGTGTCATTCCTCTGCATGATGAAACTCTCTGTGTTTCTAACCATTGAAGCAACAATTTCTTCCAAAGTTGGTCCTTGAGGTGGTTGGTGAGATTGACTAAGTGGTGGTGGATTATAATATTGGGGTTGACCATAAGGTGGACAAGTATTATGTTGGCCTTGATATGGTTGATATGACCCTTGTTGAAAATTTGGATTGTCGGTCCACCAGAAGTTTGAATGATTTCTCCACTCCGGATTGTATGTTTGTCGGAAATATTCATTCATAGGCAACTCATTATGAAATGAGCCAAAAACATTTGCTTCCTCCATCACAAATTTATTGGAGTATTCTTACATAGTAAGTTCCACAATTTCAGTTGCGGCTGCCATTGGAGATGGTGGAGGTGACTCCTCGGATGTTCCTATAAGAAAAAGAAACAAAAACAAATCAAGATAAAATGAAACAACAATCAATAAACAAAAATAAAACTAAGTACTCTAAACATACTCAAACAAAACAGATAAGCAACCGTGCCAGTTCCCCGGCAACGGCGCCAAAAATTGTTGCATTCCTAAAAGGACACAAATTAATGTGCAAACAACCAATTAAAAATACCCGCAAGTGCACGAATCTATCGAAGTATAGATTATGTAAGTACGGGGTCGATCCCACGAAGAACTTGTCGGTTTCCTATAAGTTCTAGTTTGAGTACGTAAAGAACACTTAATTGACACACCACAAATACGCAAATGCAAAAATGGAAACTAAAAATAAGTAAAGAAGTGCAAAAGAAATGAAACAACACAAGAAAACTAAAGAAAAACACAAACAGCATTTTCTATCGCCATTTTATCACCTGTTTATCACCTGTGAACAGTGCCATGAACAGTATCGTGAACAGTGAACAGTGCGACCGGTCGTGTGAACAGTGACGACCGGTCGTTAGAAGCAGAGTCGAAATTTCAATAAACGTGTGATGAGCGACCGGTCGCGTGAACAGTGACGACCGGTCGCTTTCGGCAGATTTGTTTTCTCTGTTTTTCAGTTTCGACCTCTGTCCAGTTTTTGACCTATAACTTTCCAACCGTATGTCCAAAATTCAAGTTCTTTATACGGTTGGATTCAGCACAGAAAATGCAAGAACACGCGCGGACCAAAAGTCCAAAACAATTACAGAAATAAATAAAATTCAGTAACAAAGACACAAAACGTGTCAAACACGCAACTCACACACACATTTTGGGGGGGGTTTTGATTTGTTTCAAGTGACCTATTTCTATTGCATGAATGTAAATGAACTCTAAATTTAACAAGAATGGCAGAGATGAATTATCAAGATGTGAAATTAAAATGTAACACACACTAGGGTTTCGGAATCCACCCTAAACAATTCTACCAAAGTTCATGAATACTCAAGTGATGAACTCTAAACGTGTTGATGAAGATGTTCGCAATCAAGACCATGGGTCGTGGCTCAAGACGCATTGATTCTCTCTAATATACGTAAAGTGCATGGTTCGTGCTACAATACTTGTGCTCTCCTCATAACCGAACCTAGGTATGGTTCGTACTTCGATTCGATTACAAGGAAAACCCATTAAGTTCAAAGAGAATATGAACATCACAAGAATCCTAATAGCATGGTGTTTACATTAGGTATTCAAGAAACCAATTCACATGGATGGTTCTTACTCCATCCATCTATTGCTTAGGAAAACATGAAGATACACATAATCCCAACAATCTCAAGAGGCATGCTTTCAAAGATGGCCAACCAAGGAAAAACACACATCAAGGATAGATTAATTTGGTGAATTGGAATTCATCAACAATATTTAGAAATTCATACACTCAAGCATCAAAACAATAAGGTAATCATGTTTAGGGCTTCAACCTAAGCCCTAGCTATGGAGTTTAGTTGCTCATACTTATTCCAAATACAAACTCAATATAAAATTAGAAAGAGTTTACAGATTTTGAGAAAATGATGAAAGCTTCAAGGTCATCAATGGTGGAAGCTTTCTTCTCCACTTTGCTTGGCTGCACCTTGGCTTCTCCTAGCTCCAAACTCTCCAAAATCTGCTCTCAATGTGTAGAATGATAGAATGAAAATTGCTTTTCACGTTCAAAGGCTCCCTCCATATCTGATTGCCAATTGCTTTTGCTCCTTTTCCCATCTTTTCCTACTCACACTTTTAATATAAAACTCATTCTTTCTCTAAAGCTTTTGCCCATTGTCCCCTTGCCATTATGAAGCATTGACTCACAAAGATGCCAAATACTTCAGAAAACCTTTCTTTTACAAAGGTAATTCCTTGTTACCAAGAGTTATGGTAACAAGAAATTAAGATGACACAAAGGAGGTAAAAGCTGGCCAAATCCGGATTTCCAGAGCTGTGGTAACATGCTGGATTGGTTGGATAGGCAATACTTGTCCAATGGAGCTCAAATTTGGATATGTTGTAGTTAACATCCATTGGAACAAATCGCATGAAGATCATGACCTCATCCGAGCAACAGAGCATGTTGATCCCAGGCCAAGAAGTTGACCTACGAAAATGAACAAAAACAGAATTTATAACTAATAATGCACTTTTAGCTCATTTTCATTCCAACCAAGGTGAAATCTAAGAAAACACAAAAAGGAAGTAAAAAGTTATAAAATGTCAAGAACTAACTCAAAATAGTGGGTGAATAACATGAAAAATCATGTATAAAAATGAACCGAACATATTCCATACTTCTAGCTATTGGATTTCACTCAAAACTCACCAAATGACTCCTCCCACCATATTATGATGTTGCCCAAGTTTTGGGCTCGATCCGAAATCGATAGGTGTTCCAAATTGGATAATTCAAGTTCAACGGCAGTTCGTTCCTAATTGGAGTGGTTGGTGTATTCCATACTTCTAGCGATTGGATTTCACTCAAAACTCACCAAATGACTGCTCCCACCATATTATGATGTTGCCCAAGTTTGGGGCTCGATCCGAAATCAATAGGTGTGAGAAATTGGACAATTCAAGTTCAACGGCAGTTCGTTCCTAATTGGAGTGATTGGTGTATTCCGTACTTCTAGCGATTGGATTTCACTCAAAACTCACCAAAGGACTCCTCCCACCATATTATGATGTTGCCCAAGTTTTGGGCTTGATCCGAAATCAATAGGTTTGAGAAATTGGTCAATTCAATTTCAACGACAGTTCGTTCCTAACTGGAGTGGTTGGTGTATTCCATACTTCTAGCGATTGGATTTCACTCAAAACTCACCAAATGACTCCTCCCACCATATTATGATGTTGCCCAAGTTTTGGGCTCGATCCGAAATCAATCGGTGTGAGAAATTGGTCAATTCAATTTCAACGACAGTTCGTTCCTAATTGGAGTGGTTGGTGTATTCCATACTCCTAGCTATTGGATTTCACTCAAAACTCACCAAATGACTCCTCCCACCATATTATGATGTTGCCCAAGTTTGGGGCTCGATCCGAAATCGATAGGTGTTCCAAATTGGACAATTCAAGTTCAACGGCAGTTCGTTCCTAATTGGAGTGGTTGGTGTATTCCATACTTCTAGCGATTGGATTTCACTCAAAACTCACCCAATGACTCCTCCCACCATATTATGATGTTGCCCAAGTTTGGGGCTCGATCCGAAATCAATAGGTGTTCCAAATTGGACAATTCAAGTTCAACGGCAGTTCGTTCCTAATTGGAGTGGTTGGTGTATTCCATACTTCTAGCGATTGGATTTCACTCAAAACTCACCAAAGGACTCCTCCCACCATATTATGATGTTGCCCAAGTTTTGGGCTCGATCAGAAATCAATAGGTGTTCGAAATTGGACAATTCAAGTTCAACGGCAGTTCGTTCCTAATTGGAGTGGTTGGTGTATTCTAGCGATTGGATTTCACTCAAAACTCACCAAATGACTCCTCCCACCATATGATGATGTTGCCCAAGTTTTGGGCTCGATCCGAAATCAATAGGTGTTCCAAATTGGACGATTCAAGTTCAACGGCAGTTCGTTCCTAATTGGAGTGGTTGGTGTATTCCATACTTCTAGCGATTGGATTTCACTCAAAACTCACCAATGGACTCCTCCCACCATATTATGATGTTGCCCAAGTTTTGGGCTTGATCCGAAATCAATAGGTGTGAGAAATTGGTCAATTCAATTTCAACGACAGTTCGTTCCTAATTGGAGTGGTCAGTGTATTCCACACTTCTAGCAATTGGATTTCACTCAAAACTCACCAAATGACTCCTCCCACCATATTATGATGTTGCCCAAGTTTTGGGCTCGATCCGAAATCAATAGGTGTGAGAAATTGGTCAATTCAATTTCAACGACATTTCGTTCCTAATTGGAGTGGTCGGTGTATTCCATACTTCTAGCTATTCGATTTCACTCAAAACTCACCAAATGACTCCTCCCACCATATTATAATGTTGCGCTTGTTTTGGGTTCGATCCGAAATCGATAGGTGTTCCAAATTAGACAATTCAAGTTCAACGGCAGTTCGTTCCTAATCGGAGTGGTTGGTGTATTCCATACTTCTAGCGATTGGATTTCACTCAAAAATCACCAAATGACTCCTCGCACCATATTATGATGTTGCCCAAGTTTGGCGCTCGATCCGAAATCAATAGGTGTGAGAAATTGGACAATTCAAGTTCAACGGCAGTTCGTTCCTAAATGGAGTGGCTGGTGTATTCCATACTTCTAGCAATTGGATTTCACTCAAAACTCACCAAATGACTCCTCCCACCATATTATGATGTTGCCCAAGTTTTGGGCTCTATCCGAAATCAATAGGTGTGAGAAATTGGACAATTCAATTTAGACGGCGGTTCGTTCCTAATTGGAGTGGTTGGGGTATTCCATACTTGTAGTGATTGGATTTCACTCAAAACTCACCAAACGACTCCTCCCACCATATTATGATGTTACCCAAGTTTTGGGCTCGATCCAAAATCAATAGGTGTGAGAAATTGGACAATTCAAGTTCAACGGCAGTTCGTTCCTAATTGGAGTGGTTGGTGTATTCCTTACTTCTAGCGATTGGATTTCACTCAGAACACACCAAATGACTCCTCCCACCAAATTATGATGTTGCCCAAGTTTTGGGCTCGATCCGAAATCAATAGGTGTTCCAAATTGGACAATTCTAGTGCGACGGCAGTTCGTTCCTAATTGGAGTGGTTGGTGAATTCCATACTTCTAGCAATTGGATTTCACTCAAAACTCACCAAAGGACTCCTCCCACCATATTATGATGTTGCCCAAGTTTTGGGCTCGATCCGAAATCAATAGGTGTGAGAAATTGGACAATTCAAGTTCAACGGCAGTTCGTTCCAAGTTGGAGTGGTTGGTGTATTCCATACTTCTAGCGATTGGATTTCCCTCAAAACTCAACAAAGGACTCCTCCCACCATATTATGATGTTACCCAAGTTTTGGGCTCGATCCGAAATCAATAGGTGTTTGAAATTATCGATTGGATTTCACTCAAAACTCACCAAATGACTCCTCCCACCATATTATGATGTTGCCAAAGTTTTGGGCTCGATCCGGAATCAATAGGTGTGAGAAATTGGTCAATTCAATTTCAACGACAGATCGTTCCTAATTCGAGTGGTTGGTGTATTCCATACTTCTAGCGATTTGATTTCACTCAAAACTCACCAAATGACTCCTCCCACCATATTATGATGTTGCCCAAGTTTTGGGCTCGATCCGAAATCAATAGGTGTGAGAAATTGGTCAATTCAATTTCAACGACAGATCGTTCCTAATTCGAGTGGTTGGTGTATTCCATACTTCTAGTGATTTGATTTCACTCCAAACTCACCAAATGACTCCTCCCACCATATTATGATGTTGCCCAAGTTTTGGGCTCGATCCGAAATCAATAGGTGTTCCAAATTGGACAATTCAAGTTCAACGGCAGTTCGTTCCTAATTGCAGTGGTTGGTGTATTCCATACTTCTAGCGAATGGATTTCACCAAAAACTTACCAAATGACTCCTACCACCATATTATGATGTTGCCAAACTTTTGGGCTCGATCCGAAATCAATAGGTGTGAGAAATTGGACAATTCAATTTCAACGGTAGTTCGTTCCTAATTGGAGTGGTTGGTGTATTCCATACTTCTAGCGATTGGATTTCACTCAAAACCCCCCAAATGACTCATCCCATCATAGTATGATGTTGCCCAAGTTTTGGGCTCGATCCAAAATCAATAGGTGTGAGAAATTGGACAATTCAAGTTCAACGGCAGTTCGTTCCAAGTGGGAGTGGTTGGTGTATTCCACACTTCTAGTGATTGGATTTCACGCAAAACTCACCAAATGACTCCTCCCACCAAATTATGATGTTGCCCAAGTTTTGGGATCGATCCGAAATCAATAGGTGTGAGAAATTGGACAATTCAAGTTCCACGGCAGTTCGTTCCTAATTGGAGTGGTTGGTGTATTCCATACTTCTAGCGATTGGATTTCACTCAAAACCCACCAATTGACTCCTCCCACCATATTACGATGTTGCCCAAGTTTTGTCCTCGATCGTAAATCAATGGGTGTGAGAAATTGGACAATTCAAGTTCAAACGGCAGTTCGTTCCAAATTGGAGTGGTTTGTGTATTCCATACTTCTAGCGATTGGATTTCACTCAAAACTCACCAAATGACTCCTCCCACCATATTATGGTGTTGCCCAAGTTTGGGGCTCGAGCCGAAATCAATAGGTGTGAGAAATTGGACAATTCAAGTTCAACGACAGTTCGTTCCTAATTGCAGTGGGTGGTGTATTCCATACTTCTAGCGCTTGGATTTCACTCAAAACTCACCAAATGACTCCTCCAACCATATTATGATGTTGTCCAAGTTTTGGGCTCGTTCCGAAATCAATAGGTGTTAGAAATTGGCCAATTCAAGTTCAACGGCAGTTCGTTCCTAATTGCTGTGGTTGGTGTATTCCATAGTTCTAGCGATTGGATTTCACTCAAAACTCACCAAATGACTCCTCCCACCATATTATGATGTTGCCCATGTTCTGGGCTCGATCCGAAATCAATAGGTCTTCCAAATTTGACAATTAGAGTTCAACGGCAGTTCGTTCCTAATTGGAGTGGTTGGTGTCTTCCATACTTCTAGCGATTGGATTTCACTCGAAACTCACCAATTCACTCCTCCCACCATATTATGATGTTGCCCAAGTTTTGTCCTCGATCGTAAATCAATGGGTGTGAGAAATTGGACAATTCAAGTTCAACGGCAGTTCGTTCCTAATTGGGTTGGTTGGTGTATTCCATACTTCTAGCGATTGGATTTCACGCAAAACTCCCGAAATGACTCCTCCCACCATATTATCATGTTGCACAACTTTTGGTTTCCATCGGAAATCAATAGGTGTGAGAAATTGGACAATTCAAGTTCAACGGCAGTTCGTTCCTAATTGGAGTGGTTGGTGTATTCCATACTTCTAGCGATTGGATTTCACTCAAAACTCACCAAATGACTCCTCCCACCATATTATGATGTTGGCCAAGTTTTGGGATCGATCCGAAATCAATAGGTGTGAGAAATTGGACAATTCAAGTTCAACGGCAGTTCGTTCCTAATTGGAGTGGTTGGTGTATTCCATACTTCTAGCGATTGGATTTCACTCAAAACTCACCAATTGACTCCACCCACCATATTATGATGTTGCCCAAGTTTTGTGCTCGATCCTAAATCAATAGGTGTGAGAAATTGGACAATTCAAGTTCAACGGCAGTTCGTTCCTAATTGGAGTGGTTGGTGTATTCCATACTTGTAGCGATTGGATTTCACGGAAAACACACCAAATGACTCCTCCCACCATATTATCATGTTGCACAACTTTTGGTTTCGATCGGAATTCAATAGGTGTGAGAAATTGGACAATTCAAGTTCAACGGCAGTTCGTTCCTAATTGGAGTGGCTGGTGTATTCCATACTTCTAGCGATTGGATTTCACTCAAAACTCACCAAATGACTCCTCCCACCATAGTATGATGTTGCCCAAGTTTTGGGCTCGATCCAAAATCAATAGGTGTGAGAAATTGGACAATTCACGTTCAACGGCAGTTCGTTCCTAATTGGAGTGGCTGGTGTATTCCATACTTCTAGCGATTGGATTTCACTCAAAACTCACCAAATGACTCCTCCCACCATATTATGATGTTGCCCAAGTTTTGGGCTCGATCCGAAATCAATAGGTGTGAGAAATTGGACAATTCATGTTCAACGGAAGTTCGTTCCTAATTGAAGTGGTTGGTGTATTCCATACTTCTAGCGATTGGATTTCACTCAAAACTCACCAAATGACTCCTCTCACCATATTATGACGTTGCCCAAGTTTGGGGCTTGATCCGAAATCAATAGGTGTGAGGAATTGGACAATTCAAGTTCAACGGCAGTTCGTTCCTAATTGGAGTGGTTCGTGTATTCCATACTTCCAGTGATTGGATTTCACTCAAAACTCACCAAATGACTCCTCCCACCATATTATGATGTTGCCCAAGTTTTGGGCTCGATCCAAAATCAATAGGTGTTCCAAATTGGACAATTCAAGTTCATCGGCAGTTCGTTCCTAATTGCAGTGGTTGATGTATTCCATATTTCTAGCGAATGGATTTCACCCAAAACTTACCAAATGACTCCTCCCACCATATTATGATGTTGCCCAAGTTTTGGGCTCGATCCGAAATCAATAGGTGTAAGAAATTGGACAATTCAATTTCAACGGTAGTTCGTTCCTAATTGGAGTGGTTGGTGTATTCCATACTTCTAGCGATTGGATTTCACTCAAAACTCCCCAAATGACTCCTCCCACCATAGTATGATGTTGCCCAAGTTTTGGGCTCGATCCAAAATCAATAGGTGTGAGAAATTGGACAATTCAAGTTCAACGGCAGTTCGTTCCTAATTGGAGTGGTTGGTGTATTCCATACTTCTAACGATGGATTTCACTCAAAACTCACCAATTGACTCCTCCCACCATATTATAATGTTGCCCAACTTTTGGGCTCGATCCGAAATCAATAGGTGTTAGAAATTGGACAATTCAAGTTCAACGGCAGTTCGTTCCTAATTGCAGTGGTTGGTGTATTCCATACTTCTAACGATTGGATTTCACTCAAAACTCACCAAATGACTCCTCCAACCATATTATGATGTTGCCCAAGTTTTGGGCTCGTTCCGAAGTCGATAGGTGTGAGAAATTGGACAATACAACTTCAACGGCAGTTCGTTCCTAATTGGAGTGGTTGGTGTATTCCATACTTCTAGCGATTGGATTTCACGCAAAACTCACCACATGACTCCTCCCACCATATTATCATGTTGCACAACTTTTGGTTTCGATCGGAATTCAATAGGTGTGAGAAATTGGACAATTCAAGTTCAACGGCAGTTCGTTCCTAATTGGAGTGGTTGGTGTATTCCATACTTCTAGCGATTGGATTTCACTCAAAACTCACCAAATGACTCCTCCCACCATAGTATGATGTTGCCCAAGTTTTGGGCTCGATCCAAAATCAATAGGTGTGAGAAATTGGACAATTCACGTTCAACGGCAGTTCGTTCCTAATTGGAGTGGCTGGTGTATTCCATACTTCTAGCGATTGGATTTCACTCAAAACTCACCAAATGACTCCTCCCACCATATTATGATGTTGCCCAAGTTTTGGGCTCGATCCGAAATCAATAGGTGTTCCAAATTGGACAATTCAAGTTCAATGGCAATTCGTTCCTAATTGGAGTGGTTGGTGTATTCCATACTTCTAGCGATTGGATTTCACTCAAAACTCACCAAATGACTCCTCCCACCATATTATGATGTTGCCCAAGTTTTGGGCTCGATCCGAAATCAATAGGTGTGAGAAATAGGACAATTCAAGTTCAACGGCAGTTCGTTCCAAGTTGGAGTGGTTGGTGTATTCCATACTTCTAGCGATTGGATTTCCCTCAAAACTCACCAAAGGACTCCTCCCACCATATTATGATGTTACCCAAGTTTTGGGCTCGATCAGAAATCAATAGGTGTTTGAAATTAGCGATTGGATTTCACTCAAAACTCACCAAATGACTCCTCCCACCATATTATCATGTTGCCAAAGTTTTGGGCTCGATCCGAAATCAATAGGTGTGAGAAATTGGTCAATTCAATTTCAACGACAGATCGTTCCTAATTCGAGTGGTTGGTGTATTCCATACTTCTAGCGATTTGATTTCACTCAAAACTCACCAAATGACTCCTCCCACCATATTATGATGTTGCACAAGTTTGGTGTTCGATCCGAAATCAATAGGTGTGAGAAATTGGACAATTCAAGTTCAGCGGCAGTTCGTTCCTAATGGGAGTGGTTGGTGTGTTCCATACTTCTAGCGATTGGATTTCACTCAAAACTCACCAAATGACTCCTCCCACCATATTATGATGTTGCCCAAGTTTTGGGCTCGATCCGAAATCAATAGGTGTGAGAAATAGGACAATTCAAGTTCAACGGCAGTTCGTTCCAAGTTGGAGTGGTTGGTGTATTCCATACTTCTAGTGATTGGATTTCCCTCAAAACTCACCAAAGGACTCCTCCCACCATATTATGATGTTACCCAAGTTTTGGGCTCGATCCGAAATCAATAGGTGTTTGAAATTAGCGATTGGATTTCACTCAAAACTCACCAAATGACTCCTCCCACCATATTATCATGTTGCCAAAGTTTTGGGCTCGATCCGAAATCAATAGGTGTGAGAAATTGGTCAATTCAATTTCTACGACAGATCGTTCCTAATTCGAGTGGTTGGTGTATTCCATACTTCTAGCGATTTGATTTCACTCAAAACTCACCAAATGACTCCTCCCACCATTTTATGATGTTGCCCAAGTTTTGGGCTCGATCCGAAATCAATAGGTGTTCCAAATTGGACAATTCAAGTTCAACGGCAGTTCGTTCCTAATTGCAGTGGTTGGTGTATTCCATACTTCTAGCGAATGGATTTCACCCAAAACTTACCAAATGACTCCTCCCACCATATTATGATGTTGCCCAACTTTTGGGCTCGATCCGGAATCAATAGGTGTGAGAAATTGGACAATTCAATTTCAACGGTAGTTCGTTCCTAATTGGAGTGGTTGGTGTATTCCATACTTCTAGCGATTGGATATCACTCAAAACTCACCAAATGACTCCTCCCACCATAGTATGATGTTGCCCAAGTTTTGGGCTCGATCCAAAATCAATAGGTGTGAGAAATTGGACAATTCAAGTTCAACGGCAGTTCGTTCCTAATTGGAGTGGTTGGTGTATTCCATACTTCTAGCGAATGGATTTCACTCAAAACTTACCAAATGACTCCTCCCACCATATTATGATGTTGCCCAAGTTTTGGGCTCGATCCGAAATCAATAGATGTTCCAAATTGGACAATTCAAGTTCAACGGCAGTTCGTTCCAAATTGGAGTGGTTGGTGTATTCCATACTTCTAGCGATTGGATTTCACTCAAAACCCACCAAATGACTCCTCCCACCATATTATGATGTTGCCCAAGTTTTGGGCTCCATCCGAAATCAATTGGTGTTCCAAATTGGACAATTCAAGTTCAACGGCAGTTCGTTCCAAATTGGAGAGGTTGGGGTATTCCACACTTCTAGCGATTGGATTTCACTCAAAACTCACCAAATGACTTCTCCCACCATATTATGCTGTTGCCCCAGTTTTGGGCTCGATCCGAAATCAATAGGTGTGAGAAATTGGACAATTCAATTTCAACGGTAGTTCGTTCCTAATTGGAGTCGTTGGTGTATTCCATACTTCTTGCGATTGGATTTCACACAAAACTCCCCAAATGACTCCTCCCACCATATTATGATGTTGCCCAAGTTTTGGGCTCGATCCGAAATCAATAGTTGTGAGAAATTGGACAATTCAAGTGCAATGGCAGTTCGTTCCTAATTGGAGTGGTTGGTGTCTTCCATACTTCTAGCGATTGGATTTCACTCAAAACTCACCAAATGACTCCTCCCACGATATTATGTTGTTGCCCAAGTTTTGGGCTCGATCCGATATCAATAGGTGTTCCAAATTGGACAATTCAAGTTCAACGGCAGTTCGTTTATGATTGGAGTGGTTGGTGTCTTACATACTTCTAGCGATTGGATTTCACCCAAAACTAACCGAATGACTCCTCCCACCATATTATGATGTTGCCCAAGTTTGGGGCTCGATCCGAAATCAATAGGTGTTCCAAATTGGACAATTCAAGTTCAACGGCAGTTCGTTCCTAATTGGAGTGGTTGGTGTATTCCATACTTCTAGCGATTGGATTTCACTCAAAACTAACCAAATGACTCCTCCCAACATATTATGATGTTGCCCAAGTTTTGGGCTCGATCCGAAATCAATAGGTGTGAGAAATTGGACAATTCAAGTTCAACGGCAGTTCGTTCCTAATTGGGGTGGTTGGTGTATTCCATACTTCTAGCGATTGGATTTCAATCAAAACTCAACAAATGACTCCTCCCACCATATTATGATGTTGCCCAAGTTTTGGGCTCGATCCGAAATCAATAGGTGTGAGAAATTGGACAATTCGTTTTCAACGGCAGCTCGTTCCTAATTGGAGTGGTTGGTGTATTCCATACTTCTAGCGATTGGATTTCACTCAAAACTCACCAAATGACTCCTCCCACCATATTATGATGTTGCCCAAGTTTTGGGCTCGATCCGAAATCAATAGGTGTTCCAAATTGGACAATTCAAATTCAACGGCAGTTCGTTCCTAATTGGTTTGGTTGGTGTATTCCATACTTCTAGAGATTGGATTTCACTCAAAAGTCACCAAATGACTCCTCCCACAATATTATGATGTGGCCCAAGTTTTGGGTTCGATCCGAAATCAATAGGTGTTCCAAATTGGACAATTCAAGTTCAACGGCAGTTCGTTCCAAATTGGAGTGGTTGGTGTTTTCCATACTACTAGCGATTGGATTTCACTCAAAACTCACCAAATGACTCCTCCGACTATATTATGATGTTGCCCAAGTTTTGGGCTCGATCCGAAATCAATAGGTGTGAGAAATTGGTCAATTCATTTTCAACGACAGTTCTTTCCTAATTGGAGTGATTGGTGTATTCCATACTTCTAGCGATTGGATTTCACTCAAAACTCACCAAATGACTCCTCCCACCATATTATGATGTTGCCCAAGTTTTGGGCTCGATCCGAATTCAATAGGTGTGAGAAATTGGAGAATTCAATTTCAACGACAGTTCTTTCCTAATTGGAGTGGTTGGCGTATTCCATACTTCTAACGATTGGATTTCAATCAAAACTAACCAAATGACTCCTCCCACCATATTATGATGTTGCCCAAGTTTTGGGCTCGATCCGAAATCAATAGGTGTGAGAAATTGGTCAATTCAATTTCAACGACAGTTCGTTCCTAATTGGAGTGGTTGGTGTATTCCATACTTCTAGCGATTGGATTTCACTCAAAACTCACCAAATGACTCCCCACACCGTATTATGATGTTGCCCAAGTCTTGGGATCGATCCGAAATCAATAGTTGTTCCAAATTGGACAATTCAAGTTCAACGGCAGTTCGTTCCTAACTGGGGTGGTTGGTGTATTCCATACTTCTAGCGATTGGATTTTACTCAAAACTCACCAAATGACTCCCCACACCATATTATGATGTTGCAAAAGTTTTGGGCTCGATCCGAAATCAATAGGTGTGAGAAATTGGACAATTCGTTTTCAACGGCAGCTCGTTCCTAATTGGAGTGGTTGGTGTATTACATACTTCTAGCGACTGGATTTCACTCAAAACTCACCAAATGACTCCTGCCACAATATTATGATGTTGCCCAAGTTTTGGGCTCGATCCGAAATCAATAGGTGTGAGAAATTGGACAATTCAAGTTCAACGGCAGTTCGTTCGTAATTGGAGTGGTTGGTGTATTCCATACGTCTAGCGATTGGATTTCACTCAAAACTCACCAAATGACTCCTCCCACCATATTATGATGTTGCCCAAGTTTTGGGCTCGATCCGAAATCAATAGGTGTGAGAAATTGGTCAATTCAATTTCAACGACAGTTCGTTCCTAATTGGAGTGGTTGGTGTATTCCATACGTCTAGCGATTGGATTTCACTCAAAACTCACCAAATGACTGCTCCCTCCATATTATGTTGTTGCCCAAGTTTTGGGCTCGATCCGAAATCAATAGGTGTTCCAAATTGGACAATTCAAGTTCAACGGCAGTTCGTTCCTAATTGGTTTGGTTGGTGTGTTACATACTTCTAGCGATTGGATTTCACTCAAAACTCACCAAATGACTCCTCCCACCATATTATGATGTTGCCCATGTTTTGGGCTCGATCCGAAATCAATAGGTGTTCCAAATTGGACAATTCAAGTTCAACGGGAGTTCGTTCCTAATTGGAGTGGTTGGTGTTTTCCATACTTCTAGTGATTGGATTTCACTCAAAACTTAGCAAATGACTCCTCCCACCATATTATGATGTTGCCCAAGTTTTGGGCTCGATCCGACTTCAATAGGTGTGAGAAATTGGACAATTCAAGTTCGACGGAAGTTCGTTCCTAATTGGAGTGGTTAGTGTATTCCATACTTCTAGCGATTGGATTTCACTCAAAACTCACCAAATGACTCCTCCCACCATATTATGATGTTGCCCAAGTTTTGGGCTCGATCCGAAATCAGTATGTCTTCCAAATTGGACAATTCAAGTTAAACGGCAGTTCGTTCGTAATTGGAGTGGTTGGTGTATTCCATACTTCTAGCGATTGGATTTCACTTAAAACTCACCAAATGACTCCCCACACCATATTATGATGTTGCCCAAGTCTTGGGATCGATCCGAAATCAATAGTTGTTCCAAATTGGACAATTCAAGTTCAACGGCAGTTCGTTCCTAAATGGGGTGGTTGGTGTATTCCATACTTCTAGCGATTGGATTTTACTCAAAACTCACCAAATGACTCCCCACACCATATTATGATGTTGCAAAAGTTTTGGGCTCGATCCGAAATCAATAGGTGTGAGAAAATAGTCAATTCAATTTCAACGACAGTTCGTTCCTAATTGGAGTGGTTGGTGTATTCCATACGTCTAGCGATTGGATTGCACTCAAAACCCACCAAATGACTCCTCCCACCATATTATGATGTTGCCCAAGTTTTGGGCTCGATCCGAAATCAATAGGTGTGAGAAATTGGTCAATTCAAGTTAAACGAAAGTTCGTTCCTAATTGGAATGGTTGGTGTATTCCGTACTTCTAGTGATTGGATTTCACTCAAAACTCACGAAATGACTGCTCCCACCATATTATGATGTTGCCCAAGTTTTGGGCTCGATCCGAAATCAATAGGTGTGAGAAATTGGACAATTCAAGTTCAACGGCAGTTCGTTCCTAATTGGAGTGGTTAGAGTATTCCATACTTCTAGCGATTGGATTTCACTCAAAACTCACCAAATGACTCCTCCCACCATATTATGATGTTGCCCAAGTTGTGGCCTCGATTCGAAATCAATAGGTCTTCCAAATTGGACAATTCAAGTTGAACGGCAGTTCGTTCGTAATTGGAGTGGTTGGTGTATTCCGTACTTCTAGCGATTGGATTTCACTCAAAACTCACCAAATGACTCCTCCCACCATATTATGATGTTGCCCAACTTTTGGGCTCGATCCGAAATCAATAGGTGTGAGAAATTGGACAATTCAAGTTCAACGGCAGTTCGGTCCTAACTGGAGTGGTTGGTGTATTCCATACTTCTGGCGATTGGATTTCACTCAAAACTCACCACATGACTCCTCCCAACATATTATGATGTTGCCCAAGTTATGGGCTCGATCCGAATTCAATAGGTGTGAGAAATTGGTCAATTCAATTTCAACGACAGTTCTTTCCTAATTGGTTTGGTTGGTGTATTCCATACTTCTAGCGATTGGATTTCACTCAAAACTCACCAAATGACTCCTCCCACCATATTATGATGTTGCCCAAGTTTTGGTCTCGATCCGAAATCAATTGGTGTTCCAAATTGGACAATTCAAGTTCAACGGCAGTTCGTTCTTAATTGGAGTGGTTGGTGTTTTCCATAATTCTAGTGATTGGATTTCACTCAAAACTCAGCAAATGACTCCTCCCACCATATTATGATGTTGCCCAAGTTTTGGGCTCGATCCGAATTCAATAGGTGTAAGAAATTGGTCAATTCATTTTCAACGACAGTTCTTTCCTAATTGGAGTGGTTGGTGTATTCCACACTTCTAGCGATTGGATTTCACTCAAAACTCACCAAATGACTCCTCCCACAATATTATGACGTTGCCCAAGTTTTGGGCTCGATCCGAAATCAATAGGTGTGAGAAATTGGTCAATTCAATTTCAACGACAGTTCTTTCCTAATTGGAGTGGTTGGTGTATTCCATACTTCTAGCGATTGGATTTCACTCAAAACTCACCAATTGAATCCTCCCACCATATTATGTTGTTGCCCAAGTTTTGGGCTCGATCTGAAATCAATAGGTCTTCCAAATTGGACAATTCAAGTTCAACGGCAGTTTGTTCCTAACTGGAGTGGTTGGTGTATTCCATACTTCTAGCGATCGTATTTTACTCAAAACTCACCAAATGACTCCCCACACCATATTATGATGTAGCCCAAGTTTTGGGCTCGATCCGAAATCAAAAGGTGTGAGAAATTGGACAATTCCAGTTCAACGGCAGTTCGTTCCTAATTGGAGTGGTTGGTGTATTCCATACTTCTAGCGATTGGATTTCACTCAAAACTCACGAAATGACTCCTCCCACCATATTATGATGTTGCCCTAGTTTGGGGCTCGATCCGAAATCTATAGGTTTGAGAAATTGGACAATTCAAGTTCAACGGCAGTTCGTTCCTACTTGAAGTGGTTGGTGTATTCCATACTTCTAGCAATTGGATTTCACTCAAAACTCACCAAATGACTCCTCCCACCATATTATGATGTTGGCCAAGTTTTGGGCTCGATCCGAAATCAATAGGTCTTCCAAATTGGACAATTCAAGTTCAACGGCAGTTCGTTCCAAATTGGAGTGGTTGGTGTATTCCATACTTCTAGCAATTGGATTACACTCAAAACTCACCAAATGACTCCTCCCACCATATTATGATGTTGCCCAAGTTTTGGGCTCGATCCGAAATCAATAGGTGTGAGAAATTGGACAAATCAAGTTCACCGGCAGTTCGTTCCTAATTGGAGTGGTTGTTGTATTCCATACTTCTAGCGATAGGATTTCACTTAAAACTATCCAAATGACTCCTCCCACCATATTATGATGTTGCCCAAGTTTTGGGCTCGATCCGAAATCAATAGGTGTTCCAAATTGGACAATTCAAGTTCAACGGCACTTCGTTCCTAACTGGAGTGGTTGGTGTATTCCATACTTCTAGCGATCGGATTTTACTCAAAACTCACCAAATGACTCCTCCCACCATATTATGATGTTGCCCAAGTTTGGGGCTCGATCCGAAATCAATAGGTGTGGGAAATTGGACAAATCAAGTTCAACGGCAGTTCGTTCCTAATTGGAGTGGTTGGTGTATTCCATACTTCTAGCGATAGGATTTCACTTAAAACTATCCAAATGACTCCTCCCACCATATTATGATGTTGCCCAAGTTTTGGGCTCGATCCGAAATCAATAGGTATTCCAAATTGGACAATTAAAGTTCAACGGCACTTCGTTCCTAACTGGAGTGGTTGGTGTATTCCATACTTCTAGCGATCGGATTTTACTCAAAACTCACCAAATGACTTCCCACACCATATTATGATGTTGCCCAAGTTTTGGGCTCGATCCGAAATAAATAGGTGTGAGAAATTGTACAATTCAAGTTCAAAGGCAGTTCGTTCCTAATTGGAGTGGTTGGTGTATTCCATACTTCTAGCGATTGGATTTCACTCAGAACTCACCAAATGACTCCTCCCACCAGATTATGATGTTGCCCAAGTTTTGGGCTCGATCTGAAATCAATAGGTCTGAGAAATTGGTCAATTCAATTTCAACGACAGTTCGTTCCTAATTGGAGTGGTTGGTGTATTACATACGTCCAGCGATTGGATTTCACTCAAAACTCAACAAATGACTCCTCCCACCATATTATGATGTTACCCAAGTTTTGGGCTCGATCCGAAATCAATAGGTGTTCCAACTTGGACAGTTCAAGTTCAACGGCAGTTCGTTCGTAATTGGAGTGGTTGGTGTATTCCATACTTCTAGCGATTGCATTTCACTCAAAACTCACCAAATGACTCCTGCCACAATATTATGATGTTGCCCAAGTTTTGGGCTCGATCCGAAATCAATAGGTGTGAGAAATTGTTCAATTCAAGTTCAACAGCAGTTCGTTCGTAATTGGAGTGGTTGGTGTATTCCATACTTCTAGCGATTCGATTTCACTCAAAACTCACCAAATGACTCCTCCCACCACATTATGATGTGGCCCAAGTTTTGGGCTCGATCCGAAATCAATAGGTGTTCCAAATTGGACAATTCAAGTTCAACGGCAATTCGTTCCTAATTGGAGTGGTTGGTGTATTCCATACTTCTTGCAGTTCGATTTCAGTCAAAACTCACCGAATGACTCTTCCCACCATATTATGGTGTTGCCCAAGTTTGGGGTTCGATCCGAAATCAATAGGTGTGAGAAATTGGACAATTCAAGTTCAACGGCAGTTCGTTCCTAATTGGAGTGGTTGGTGTATTCCATTCTTCTAGAGATTGGATTTCACTCAAAACTCACCAAACGACTCCTCCCACCATATTATGTTGTTGCCCAAGTTTTGAGCTCGATCCGAAACCAATAGGTGTTCCAAATTGGACAATTCAAGTTCAACGGCAGTTCGTTCCAAACTGGAGTGGTTGGTGTATTCCATACTTCTAGCGATTGGATTTCACTCAAAACTAACCAAATGACTCCTCCCACCATATTATGATGTTGCCCAAGTTTTGGGCTCGATCCGAAATCAATTGGTGTTCCAAATTGGACAATTCAAGTTCAACGACAGTTCGTTCCTAATTGGAGTGGTTGGTGTATTCCATACTTCTAGCGATTGGATTTCACTCAAAACTCACCAAATGACTTCTCCCACCATATTTTGTTGTTGCCCAAGTTTTGGGCTCGATCCGAAATCAATAGGTGTTTCAAATTGGACAATTCAAGTTCAACGGCAGTTCGTTCCTAATTGGAGTGGTTGGTGTATTCCATACGTCCAGTGATTGGATTTCACTCAAAACTCACCAAATGACTCCTCCCACGATATTATGATGTTGGCCAAGTTTTGGGCTCGATCCGAAATCTATAGGTGTTCCAAATTGGACAATTCAAGTTCAACGGCAGTTCGTTCGTAAATGGAGTGGTTGGTGTATTCCATACTTCTAGCGATTGGATTTCACTCAAAACTCACCAAATGACTCCTCCCACCATGTTTTATTGTTGCCCAAGTTTTGGGCTCGATATGAAATTAATAGGTGTTCCCAATTGGACAATTCACGTTCAACGGCAGTTCGTTCCTAATTAGAGTGGTTGGTGTATTCCATACTTCTAGCAATTGGATTTCACTCAAAACTCACCAAAGGACTCCTCCCACCATATTATGATCTTGCCCAGGTTTTGGGCTCGATCCGAAATCAATAGGTCTGAGAAATTGGTCAATTCAATTTCAACGACAGTTCGTTCCTAATTGGAGTGGTTGGTGTATTCCATACGTCCAGCGATTGGATTTCACTCAAAACTCACCAAATGAATCCTCCCACCATATTATGATGTTGGCCAAGTTTTGGGCTCGATCCGAAATCTATAGGTGTTCCAAATTGGACAATTCAAGTTCAACAGCAGTTCGTTCCTAATTGGAGTGGTTGGTGTATTCCATACTTCTAGCGATTGGATTTCACTCAAAACTCACCAAACGACTCCTCCCACCATATTATGATGTTGCCCAAGTTTGGGGCTCGATCCGAAATCAATGGTTGTGAGAAATTGGACAATTCAAGTTCAACGGCAGTTCGTTCCTAATTGGAGTGGTTGGTGTATTCCATACTTCTAGCAATTGGATTTCACTCAAAACTAACCAAATGACTCCTCCCACCATATTATGTTGTTGCCCAAGTTTTGGGCTCGATCCGAAATCAATAGGTGTTCCAAATTGGACAATTCAAGTTCAACGGCAGTTCGTTCCTAACTGGAGTGGTTGGTGTATTCCATACTTCTAGCGATTGGATTTCACTCAAAACTCACCAAACCACTCCTCCCACCATATTATGATGTTGCCCAAGTTTTGGGCTCGATCCGAAATCAATAGGTGTTCCAAATTGGACAATTCAAGTTCAACGGCAGTTCGTTGCTAAATGGAGTGGTTGGTGTATTCCATACTTCTAGCGATTGGATTTCACTGAAAACTCACCAAATGACTCCTCCCACCATATTTTGTTGTTGCCCAAGTTTTGGGCTCGATCCGAAATCAATAGGTGTTCCAAATCGGACAATTCAAGTTCAACGGTAGTTTGTTCCTAATTGGAGTGGTAGGTGTATTCCATACTTCTAGCGATTGGATTTCACTCAAAACTCACCAAATGACTCCTCCCACCATATTTTGTTGTTTCCCATGTTTTGGGCTCGATCCGAAATCAATAGGTGTTCCAAATCGGACAATTCAAGTTCAACGGCAGTTCGTTCCTAATTGGAGTGGTTGGTGTACTCCATACTTCTAGCGATTGGATTTCACTCAAAACTCACCAAATGACTCCTCCCACCTTATTTTGTTGTTGCCCAAGTTTTGGGCTCGATCCGAAATCAATAGGTGTTTCAAATTGGACAATTCAAGTTCAACGGCAGTTCGTTCCTAATTCGAGTGGTTGGTGTATTCCATACTTCTAGCGATTGGATTTCACTCAAAACTCACCAAATGACTCTTTCCACCGTATTATGATGTTGCCCAAGTTTGGGGGTCGATCCGAAATCAATAGGGGTGAGAAATTGGACAATTCAAGTTCAACGGTAGTTCTTTCCTAATTAGAGTGGTTGGTGTATTCCATACTTCTAGCGATTGGATTTCACTCAAAACTCACCAAATGACTCCTCCCACCATATTATGATCTTGCCCAACTTTTGGGCTCGATCCGAAATCAATAGTTCTGAGAAATTGGTCAATTCAATTTCAACGATAGTTCGTTCCTAATTGGAGTGGTTGGTGTATTCCATACGTCCAGCGATTGGATTTCACTCAAAACTCCCCAAATGACTCCTCCCACCATATTATGATGTTGCCCAAGTTTTGGGCTCGATCCGAAATCAATAGGAGTTCCAAATTGGACAATTAAAGCTCAACGGCAGTTCGTTCCTAAATGGAGTGGTTGGTGTATTCCATACTTCTGGCGATTGGATTTCACTGAAAACTCACCAAATGACTCCTCCCACCATATTTTGTTGTTGCCCAAGTTTTGGGCTCGATCCGAAATCAATAGGTGTTCCAAATCGGACAATTCAAGTTCAACGGCAGTTCGTTCCTAATTGGAGTGGTTGCTGTATTCCATACTTGTAGCGATTGGATTTCACTCAAAACTCATGAAATCACTCCTTCCACCATATTTTGTTGTTGGCCAAGTTTTGGGCTCGATTCGAAATCAATAGGTGTTTCAAATTGGACAATTCAAGTTCAACGGCAGTTCGTTCCTAATTGGAGTGGTTGGTGTATTCCATACTTCTAGCGATTGGATTTCACTCAAAACTCACCAAATGACTCCTCCCACCATATTATGATGTTGCCCAAGTTTTGGTCTCGATCCGAAATCAATAGGGGTTCCAAATTGGACAATTCAAGTTCAACGGCAGTTCGTTCCTAATTGGAGTGGTTGGTGTATTCCATACTTCTAGCGATTGGATTTCACTCAAAACTCACCAAATGACTCCTCCCACCATATTATGATGTTGCCCAAGTTTGGGGCTCGATCCGAAATCAATAGGTGTGAGAAATTGGACAATTCAAGTTCAACGGCAGTTCGTTCCTAATTGGAGTGGTTGGTGTATTCCATACTTCTAGCGATTGGATTTCACTCAAAACTAACCAAATGACTTCTCCCACCATATTATGATGTTGCCCAAGTTTTGGGCTCAATCCGAAATCAATAGGTGTGAGAAATTGGACAATTCAAGTTCAACGGCAGTTCGTTCCTAATTGGAGTGGTTGGTGTATTCCATACTTCTAGCGATTGGATTTCACTCAAAACTAACCAAATGACTTCTCCCACCATATTATGATGTTGCCCAAGTTTTGGGCTCAATCCGAAATCAATAGGTGTGAGAAATTGGTCAATTCAATTTCAACGACAGTTCGTTCCTAATTGGAGTGGTTGGTGGATTCCATACGTCTAGCGATTGGATTTCACTCAAAACTCAACAAATGACTCCTCCCACTATATTATGATGTTGCCCAAGTTTTGGGCTCGATCCGAAATCAATAGGTGTTCCAAATTGGACAATTCAAGTTCAACGGCAGTTCGTTCCAAATTGGAGTGGTTGGTGTATTCCATACTTCTAGTGATTGGATTTCACTCAAAACTCACCAAATGACTCCTCCCACCATATTATGATGTAGCCCAAGTTTTGGGCTCGATCCGAAATCAATAGGTCTGAGAAATTGGTCAATTCAATTTCAACGACAGTTCGTTCCTAATTGGGGTGGTTGGTGTATTCCATACGTCCAGCGATTGGATTTCACTCAAAACTCACCAAATGAATCCACCCACCATATTATGATGTTGGCCAAGTTTTGGGCTCGATCCGAAATCTATAGGTGTTCCAAATTGGACAATTCAAGTTCAACGGCAGTTCGTTCCTAATTGGAGTGGTTGGTGTATTCCATACTTCTAGCGATTGGATTTCACTCAAAACTCACCAAATGACTTCTCCCACCATATTTTGTTGTTGCCCAAGTTTTGGGCTCGATCCGAAATCAATAGGTGTTTCAAATTGGACAATTCAAGTTCAACGGCAGTTCGTTCCTAATTGGAGTGGTTGGTGTATTCCATACTTCTAGCGATTGGATTTCACTCAAAACTCACCAAATGACTCTTTCCACCGTATTATGATGTTGCCCAAGTTTGGGGCTCGATCTGAAATCAATAGGTGTTCCAAATCGGACAATTCAAGTTCAACGGCAGTTCGTTCCTAATTGGAGTGGTTGCTGTATTCCATACTTGTAGCGATTGGATTTCACTCAAAACTCACGAAATCACTCCTTCCACCATATTTTGTTGTTGCCCAAGTTTTGGGCTCGATTCGAAATCAATAGGTGTTTCAAATTGGACAATTCAAGTTCAACGGCAGTTCGTTCCTAATTGGAGTGGTTGGTGTATTCCATACTTCTAGCGATTGGATTTCTCTCAAAACTCACCAAATGACTCCTCCCACCATATTATGATGTTGCCCAAGTTTTGGTCTCGATCCGAAATCAATAGGTGTTCCAAAATTGGACAATTCAAGTTCAACGGCAGTTCGTTCCTAATTGGAGTGGTTGGTGTATTCCATACTTCTAGCGATTGGATTTCACTCAAAACTCACCAAATGACTCCTCCCACCATATTATGATGTTGCCCAAGTTTGGGGCTCGATCCGAAATCAATAGGTGTGAGAAATTGGACAATTCAAGTTCAACGGCAGTTCGTTCCTAATTGGAGTGGTTGGTGTATTCCATACTTCTAGCGATTGGATTTCACTCAAAACTCACCAAATGACTTCTCCCACCATATTTTGTTGTTGCCCAAGTTTTGGGCTCGATCCGAAATCAATAGGTGTTTCAAATTGGACAATTCAAGTTCAACGGCAGTTCGTTCCTAATTGGAGTGGTTGGTGTATTCCATACTTCTAGCGATTGGATTTCACTCAAAACTAACCAAACGACTCCTCCCACCATATTATGATGTTGCCCAAATTTTGGGCTCGATCCGAAATCAATAGGTGTTCCAAATTGGACAAATCAAGTTCAACGGCAGTTCGTTCGAAACTGGAGTGGTTGGTGTATTCCATACTTCTAGCGATTGGATTTTACTCAAAACTCACCAAATGACTCCTCCCACCATATTATGATGTTGCCCAAGTTTTGGGCTCGATCCGAAATCAGTAGGTGTTCCAAATTGGACAGTTCAAGTTCAACGGCAGTTCGTTCCTAATTGGAGTGGTTGGTGTATTCCATACTTCTAGCGATTGGATTTCACTCAAAACTCACCAAATGACTCTTCCCACCATATTTTATTGTTGCCCAAGTTTTGGGCTCGATCTGAAATTAATAGGTGTTCCAAATTGGACAATTCCAGTTCAACGGCAGTTCGTTCCTAATTGGAGTGGTTGGTGTATGTTGGGTAGATTTAGCTCCACCAAAATGGATTCAGCTGCATCCTCAACTTGTGATGCCAATTAATTTTTTTTTTATTTAAATTTTTTAATTAAAAAAAATTAATAATAAAATGAAATCCAATTTTTATTTAAGTCATGCAAACATTTATCACAATCTCATCATAAGTGTTTGGAAAGTGACTCAAAACAAAATAAGACTCAAAATATAGAAAAAAGAAAAAAACAAGCAAGAAATTTTATTTTATTTTATTTTAAAATATTTTTTTTTTAAGAAAAAAAGACAAATTTACTTGCTAAACTCCAATACCCCCAAACCTAGAAATGAACATTGTCCTCAATTTTTAAAAATTAGGAACAAGCAATGTCATAACAAGAAATGAAAGGTACTAAAGTAAATATAAACCACAAAAAAAAAAAACAGAAATAAAATAAAATAATTACAAAAATAAAAATTACAAAACAAACAAACAAACAAACAATCAAACAGAAAACCCTAAACAGACAAAACAGTAAGCCCTAAACAGACAGTCTTATGCAAACCAAAATCCAAACAATTGAAAGCCCAACCCAAAAGAAAGTTAAACCACCTTGAAACCTAACAACGGTGAAAACCCAACCCACAATGAAAACTGAAGCCCACACGTTTGTTATTATTATTTTTTTTATTTTTTATTTTTTTAAATAAAATGAAACTTGAATTGGGAGCGCGAAGGCGGGATTTCTGAAAAGAAAGTGTGTGGTCCCTGATGCCTTGGTTCCTGGGAAGTCACGGGTGAAAGGGGTGAGGGACGTGTCGGCGCGCAGAAGCAGCTGTCACATCCCCCAAGCCAGAATTATTGGCTTCTTGGGTGAAGCGGGACGACTTTTTCACTTGAAGGTGGTGAAAGGTGAAAATGCAATTAAAGGGGTTGGGAAACGGGTGTGGCGACATATAGAGATAAGCCGTAAGGGCCGCCCAGAACTCAGAACCGCAGCGGCTAGGGTTTAGCAGACTAAGTCTATAAAAGGTAAAAAGAAAGGGTAAAAAAAAACACAAACTCAGAAACACACAAAAGAGAAAAGAAAGAAAGAAGAAAAGAGAGTGAGAAATCAAATGGCCTCTAACTACCCATTTTCGTTGGATCTCAACCTAGCTCCACCGACTCAGACACGAGGCCAAGCAGCGGCACCAGTATGGATGCCCTACTTTGCTTCCGCACGGGGGCCTGTGACAGTAACTGACTCAATACTCCTGGACAACGATGTTGCCATTGGAGTGGCTAGAAATTTAGTGACTCCTAAAGATATACGTGTGCTGGGAACAAGGGATGACAACCGGGTCGTGAGCGATGCCCTGGCACTGAGCATGCAGAGTACGGCAACAGTCGCAAGTTTGGGTCATCGCCTACTTGTGAAGTCCCATGAGGTAGAGGTGCTAAAGGGTCAGTTGGCGGCGGAGCGAAGTATGGTTGAGGAGTGTCAGACTGCTATAAAAAGCTTGAAAAGGGAGAGGTCAAGGATAGTGGAGGTGAATCGACACCAGCTAGAAGTATTGCGGGACGAGAATAAAAACCTATCAAAAATGGTAGAGTTGTACTCTCGCGACATGCGAAAACAGCTGGAGGACCTAGACCGACCGGGTAAACGCAAACAAGCAGATCGCGAGAGTAGTTACACTCAAGCTAAGATTGCGATCTTTGGGAGCTCAAGTGATGAGCCCCAAGAAGCTGTGCGTGAAGCCCTGGAAGAGGACAGCCAGAGGGCCAAACTCAAAGCTTCAATGGTCGAGACACCAAGCACCGAGAAGAAATGATTTCCTACTGCATTATTGTTGTTTTTATTTTATTTTGTTGTTTTTGTATTTTCGTTATTTTGTTTCGGAAATAAAAGAGTAAGGTTGCAGAAAGAAAAAGAAAAAGAAAAAGAAAACACACTTCCCAACTAAAATAAAACAAAGACGACAAACGGAAAAGAAAACACATTTCCCTAACTAAAATAAGACAAAGATGATAGCCGAAAGGGAAAGGCAAAAACACAGAACACTAGAAAATGAAAGTAACGGGCAAAAACATAAAACACCAGAAAACACGGAAAAAAGAAAAGTAAAGTGAAAGTTAATGTGCTCCCCCTTGAAGCGATTAGGTCGAGCATGCCCGGGAAATCCGAAATGGTGTTGGCTCTCTCTCATCAGCATATGTCTATTTAAACCACACCTCTGCAAGCGAATGATACCCAGCATTTCTTCCTGCAAACTCAAGGAAAAACATCAAAAAATTCATAAGCAAAACAAATGGCATCCTCATGCACTCACCTTGATGATCTCAACCTTGAGCTCTCACTTGCACCACCGAATGCCCAGACAAGGGCTCCTCCAAACACTGTCTTTCCAAACTCTTCATATCATCACGGCACGGCCTCAAACTTTACTGAGGCAATACCGAACTTTTCTGAGGCACTGTCGAACAGAGCAGTGCTGCTAGGAGGCATGATTAGCAGCAAGCTCACTCCGACAGATCATCTGCATGTGGCACAGAGGTCTGATAAGGCAGCGGTAGAGGAGTCCCACAATTTAACTGTGCTCCACGCGGTCTCCGCTACTAATTTGGGCATGCGATTACTGGCGAGGACAAGGGAGTGTGCCGCGATGAGCGAGGAAATAGCTTCCTTGAAGGCTATGGTGGCGGACTTGCAGAAGCGGCTCTACTATGCCAATCAGCACGTGGAAGCACTGCAGAGAAAAAATGAGGACCATGTGGAGCTGCTGCAGATTTTACAAGTGCGAGAAAATAGAGGCAAGCCATGATGATGATGGAGATGAAGAAGATGAAGAAGATGATGATGAAGATGATGATGATGATGTTTTTTTTATTTTAATTTTTTATTATTGTTTTTTTTTGTTTTGGTTTTTTTTGTTTTTTTGTTTTTATGCAATGTTTGAAATAAAAATGTGTTTTAACACTCAGAAATAAACTAACTAACCATACCACGTAAATAAATAAATAAACTAACATAACAACACAAAAACAGAAACAAAACAAAAACAAAGACTCAACAGAAAAGAAAACAAAGAAAAAAAAAAAACTTAATTTAAAAACACACAATATACAAGCAACTCACGGATGACCAGTTAAGGGCCTCAGAAAACACAGTCAGGGGATCCGGGAAGGTTGGAGGGGTCACAATGGTCCCGCTTAAAACCCAAACTTCTTAGACACCGAAGGTGTCGCCTAAAGAACTCCTAGACACTGTATTGACGAAGGTGCTCACTGGAGTTACCATAAGTCAGCTCATATGAAAAATTAATTTTATTTTATTTTTAAAATTTTTAAAAAAAAAATATATTCTCGTAAGAAAAAGAAACAAAAACAAATTAAGATAACATGAAACAACAGACCATAAACAAAAATGAACTAAGTACTCTAAACAAACTCAAACAAACGATATAAATTATTGTACTAAAAGAAACAAACCAAGAAACCAAAGAAAAAAAACAAACAGCACTTTCTATCACCTATTTATCACCATTTGGACAGATTCGTTTCTATGTTTTTCAGCTTCGACCTCTGTTCAGTTTTTAGGCTATAACTTTCCAACCGTAAGTCCAAATTTTACGTTCTTTATATGGTTGGATTCAGCATAGAAAAAAAAAGAACACAGCGCGGACCAAAAGGCAAAAACAACTACGGAAATAAACAGAATTCAAAGAAGAGAAAGGATTGAAATGCTCCCCCTTGAAGCGATTAGGTCAAGCATGGATGCACTTGGAGGTCGCGACTTCTCCCACTGCTCCACACTTCCCATTCTTATAATTGAGGTTGCCATCTCTCTCCATTTATTATTGAGCTATAATAAATTGCTAAAACAAACATAGAAAACTTGAAATAGAATTAAAAGAATGAGGAAATAAAAACTAAAATGAAAAGGAAAATCAACACACATCCAATTCCATGTTTCAAAGCAACAAGCACCAATGGGTTGTGTAAGCTAGGACTTAAACCCAGTTCTCTTGCTTGTTGGGCAATTGTCCTTTTCTGTTGGACTACAAACACAACTTGTCCATTAACGTCATTAACTTTAAAACAAGAAATTGTCCAGTTAAGAAAAAAAATAAAGTAGGAAAGCCAAATAGAATCAAACAATGTTACCGATCCCCGGCAACGGCGCCAAAAACTTGTTGCATAGATTTAGCTCCACCAAAATGGATTCAGCTGCATCCTCAACTTGTGATACTCGCAAGTGCACGAACCGTTGGTAGTTTAGCGTATGTAAGTGCGAGGTCGATTCCACAGGGATTGGTGATTGAATGATCCAATTCATTTTCCCTACACAAAACAGAAATGAAAAAGAAAGGAAATAAATAAAACAAGGAAGAAATAACTCAAGCAAATAAGTTCCCAAGTTCAATTAGATTAACGGATTGATTCTAGCTAAAGTATGATTAAGCCATGGTGTTTGGTCATAACCTTGTGTTCCTAATTCCCTAATTTGATCATTTGTTGTCTAACCTAAAATTAAGCATTAGGAACCCATTAAGCATAGAAGAACAATTTAAACAACCAAGCATGTATCTAATCCCTGTTGTCGAATGTCCATACATACTCTTCCTATTCATAGCTCAATTCGAATTAAAGCATGGTGTATACTCTTAATTCAAACCAAGATAGCTAACATGCAAGCCTAAATGGTGATCAATCATTCAAACTAGCATATTAACTTATAAGCATAATGAATAAGAACAAAAACCATAATTGAAACTTGGAAACTAATTCAACTTGAAAACTTAAGAAAAGAATTTACATTACAAAGAAAAATAAACTACAACTAAGAAGCAAAAGGAAAGCTAGAATTGAGAACTAGAAAGCAAAATTAAGAGAATTTGAGGGAGAGAAGGGAAGGGAGCTCTAGAG
Source organism: Prunus avium (assembly GCF_965620075.1). Classification (NCBI taxonomy): domain Eukaryota; kingdom Viridiplantae; phylum Streptophyta; class Magnoliopsida; order Rosales; family Rosaceae; genus Prunus; species Prunus avium. The sequence continues at coordinate 20,234,887 of NC_142286.1, read as the reverse complement.
AAGTGCTTGAGAGCTCCCCCCCTTGGGGTGTGTTTACAAGCTTAGAGAACATCCCTATTTATAGGCCTAGGGGAAGCGAAAATCTGAATTTGATATGGCTAATGCATACAACACTTGTATTAGAAAATATGAATTGGTTGATGCACTTGTATTAGAAAATTTGAATTGGTTGATGCACTTCACCAATAAATCCCACCAGCAGCCCTAGGTCATCTTCATGTCACCATGACCAAGCTTCCAACCAGCTCAATAGCTCATGCCTAGCTCACCATGACCAAGCTTCCAACCAGAAACAATAGCTCATCCTGAGGTCAGCATGACCAGAAACTTCAAGGGCTTACGAATTGGGCTTCCCTTAAGCAAATTAAGACTTTAAGCACTCAAACTTGAAGTTCAGAATGTCTTCTTTCCAGCCATATATCATTTGGGCCAATCCAAGGTCGGAGGAGGAAGTTAAGGCCAAAAAAATTACTAACTCATTTTGCGCGCTGATAAAATCCATCCTGAGCATGGCTCTGTGTTTGCTAGGTAACAGACTCCATATTTATCCAATGGGGCTGCATTGTGGATATGTTATAGTACACACCCATTGGAACAACTTTCATGAAGAATGTTGCCTCATCCGAGCTATGTAGGTTGCTGAAACAAAGCTTGCAATATGACCTACGAAACTGGACTGGCAGGGGGCTGTAGCCAAAATGAGTTTGTCTTTAAGCACTTCTTCCCTTTATCCAAATCAGGCTTTAACATGCATGGATTGCATCATTTCCTATCCAAAGCCATCATTGTTACCTAAAGCTGAAAGATAAACACAAAAAGGATTAAAAGCACAAGTTTAACTAAAAAACATAACCAAATCATAAGCTAGAAGGGTACAAAATGATATACAATTTATGAACCGATCAGTGTATTCCATACTTCTAGCGATTGGATTTCACTCAAAACTAACCAAATGACTCCTCCCACCATATTATGATGTTGCCCAAGTTTTGGGCTCGATCCGAAATCAATAGGTGTTCCAAATTGGACAATTCAAGTTCAACGGCAGTTCGTTCCTAATTGGAGTGGTTGGTGTATTCCGTACTTCTAGCGATTGGATTTCACTCAAAACTCACCAAATGACTCCTCCCCCCATATTATGATGTTTCCCAAGTTTTGGGCTCGATCCGAAATCAATAGGTGTTCCAAATTGGACAATTCAAGTTCAACGGCACTTCGTTCCTAACTGGAGTGGTTGGTGTATTCCATACTTCTAGCGATTGGATTTCACTCAAAACTCACCAAATGACTCTTCCCACCATATTATGATGTTGCTCAAGTTTGGGGCTCGATCCGAAATCAATACGTGTAAGAAATCGGACAATTCAAGTTCAACGGCAGATCGTTCCTAATAGGACTGGTTGGTGTATTCCATACTTCTAGAGATTGGATTTCACTCAAAACTAACCAAATGACTCCTCCCACCATATTATGATGTTGCCCAAGTTTTGGGCTCGATCCGAAATCAATAGGTGTTCCAAATTACACAATTCAAGTTCAACGGCAGTTCGTTCCTAACTGGAGTGGTTGGTGTATTCCATATTTCTAGCGATTGGATTTCACTCAAAACTCACCAAATGACTCCTCCCACCATATTCTGATGTTGCCCAAGTTTTGGGCTCGATCCGAAATCAATAGGTGTTCCAAATTGGACAATTCAAGTTCAATGGCAGTTCGTTCCTAACTGGAGTGGTTGGTGTATTCCATACTTCTAGCGATTGGATTTCACTCAAAACTCACCAAATGACTCCTCCCACCATATTATGATGTTGCCCAAGTTTTGGGCTCGATCCGACATCAATAGGTGTTCCAAATTGGACAATTCAAGTTCAACGGCAGTTCGTTCCAAATTGAAGTGGTTGGTGTATTCCAAACTTTTAAAGATTGGATTTCACTCAAAACTCACCAAATGACTCCTCCCACCATATTATGATGTTGCCCAAGTTTTGGGCTCGATCCGAAATCTATAGGTGTTCCAAATTGGACAATTCAAGTTAAACGGCAGTTCGTTCCTAATTGGAGTGGTTGGTGTATTCCACACTTCTAGCGATTGGATTTCACTCGAAACTCACCAAATGACTCCTCAAACCATATTATGATGTTGCCCAAGTTTTGGGCTCGATCCGAAATCAATAGGTGTTCCAAATTGGACAATTCAAGTTCAACGGTAGTTCGTTCCTAATTGGAGTGGTTGGTGTATTCCATACTTCTACCGATTGGATTTCACTCAAAACTCCCCAAATGACTCTTCCCACCATATTATGTTGTTGCCCAAGTTTTGGGCTCGATCCGAAATCAATAGGTGTGAGAAAGTGGACAATTCAAGTTCAACGGCGGTTCGTTCCTAATTGGAGTGGTTGGTGTATTCCATACTTGTAGCGATTGGATTTCACTCAAAACTCACCAAATGAGTCCTCCCACCATATTATGAAGTTGCCCGTGTTTTGGGCTCAATCCGAAATCAATAGGTGTGAGAAATTGGTCAATTCAATTTCAACGACAGTTCGTTCCTAATTGGAGTGGTTGGTGTATTCCATACGTCTAGCGATTGGATTTCACTCAAAACTCACGAAATGACTCCTCCCACCATATTATGATGTTGCCCAAGTTTGGGGCTCGATCTGAAATCAATAGGTGTGAGAAATTGGACACAAGGTTATGACCAAACACCATGGCTTAATCATACTTTAGCTAGAATCAATCCATTAATCTAAATTGAACTTGGGAACTTATCTACTTGAGTTATTTTCTTTTCTTTCTTTCTTGTTTTATTTATTTTCTTTCTTGGTCTTCTGTTTTGTGTAGGAAAACTGAATTGGATTATTCAATCACCAATCCCTGTGGAATCGACCTCGCATTTACATATGTTATACTACCGAACGGCTCGTGCACTTGCGAGTATCACAAGTTGAAGATGCAGCTGAATCGAAGCAACAAGTTTTTGGCGCCGTTGCCGGGGATCGGTAACATTGTTTGATTCTATTTGGCTTTCCTACTTTATTTTATTTTTTTCTTAACTGGACAATTTCTTGTTTTAAAGTTAATGACATTAATGGACAAGTTGTGTTTGTAGTCCAACAGAAAAGGACAATTGCCCAACAAGCAAGAGAACTGGGTTTAATTCCCAGCTTACACAACCCATTGGTGCTCGTTGCTTTGAAGCATGGAATTGGTTGTGTGTTGATTTTCCTTTTCATTTTAGTTTTTATTTCCTCATCCTTTTAATTCTATTTCAAGTTTTCTGTGTTTGTTTTAGCAATTTATTATAACTCAATAATAAAGGGAAAGAGAAGGCAACTTCAATCATAAAGATAGGAAGTGTGGAGTAGTGGGAGAAGTCGCGACCTCCAAATGCATCACGCTCGACCTAATCGCTTCAAGGGGGAGTATTCCAATCCTTTCTCTTTAGTTGTTTTGTTATTATTTCAATAATTTTAATTTTCTATTTCTTTTATAAGAAAATAAAAAAAGATTTTTTATATGAGCTGACTCGTGGTAACTCCAGTGAGCATCTCCGTCAATACAGTGTCTAGGAGTTCTTTAGGCGACACCTTCGGTGTCTAAGAAGTTTGGGTTTTAAGCGGGACCATTGTGACCCCTCCAACCTTCCCGGATCCCCTGGCTGTGTTTTCTGAGGCCCTTAACTGGTCATCCGTGAGTTGCTTGTATATTCGTGTGTTTTTAAATTAAGTTTTTTTTTATATTTTCTTTGTTATCTTTTCTGTTGAGTATTTGTTCTTGTTTTTGTTTTGTTAAGTTAGTTTATGTATTTTATTTACGTGGTATGGTTAGTTAGTTTATTTCTGAGTGTTAAAACACATTTTTATTTTATTTCAAACTCTGCATTAAAAACAAACAAAAACAAACAAAAAAAAAACAACAAAAAAACAAAAAAAAACTTCTTCTTCTTCTTCATCTTCTTTATCTTTATCTTCATCATCATCATGGCTTGCCTCTATTGTCTCGCACTTGTAGAATCTGCAGCAGCTCTACATGGTCCTCATTCTTTCTCTGCAGTGCTTCCACATGCTGATTGGCACAGTAAAGCCGCTTCTGCAAATCTGCCACCATAGCCTTCAAGGAAGCCACTTCCTCGTTCAGCGCTGTGCACTCCCGCATCCTCGCCAGTAATCGCATGCCCAAATTGGTAGCCGAGACCGCATGGAGCACAGATAAAGAGTGGGACTCATCCACTGCCATCTTGTCAGACCTACGTGCCACATGCAGATGATCTGCCGGTGTGAGTATACTGCCAATCATGCCACCCAACAGCACTGCTCTGTTCGGCATTGCCTCAGAAAAGTTCGGTATTGCCTCAGCAAAGTTTGAGGCCGTACCGTGATGATATGTGGAGTTTGGGAAGACAGGAGTCGGAGGAGCCCTTATTTGGGCATTCGGAGGTGCAAGGGACAATTCAAGGTTGACATCATCAAGGTGAGCGCATGAGGATGCCATTGTTTTGCTTCTGAATTTTTTGATGTTTTTCCTTGAGTTTGCAGGAAGAAATGCTGGGTATCATCCGCTTGCAGAGGTGTGGTTTAAATAGACATATGCTGATGAGAGAGAGCCATCACCATTTCGGATTTCCCGGGCATGCTCGACCTAATCGCTTCAAGGGGGAGCACATTAACTTTCACTTTACTTTTCTTTTTTCCGTGTTTTCTGGTGTTTTATGTTTTTGCCCGTACCTTTCATTTTCTAGTGCTTTGTGTTTTTGCCTTTCCCTTTCGGCTATCATCTTTGTCTTATTTTAGTTAGGGAAATGTGTTTTCTTTTCCGTTTGTCGTCTTTGTTTTATTTAAGTTTGGGAACTGTGTTTTCTTTTCCGTTTGTCGTCTTTGTTTTATTTTAGTTGGGAAGTGTGTTTTCTTTTTCTTTTTCTTTCTGCAACCTTACTCTTTTATTTCCGAAACAAAATAACAAAAACAAAAACAACCAAAATAAAAAATAAAAATAAAAACAACAATAATGCAGTAGGAAATCATTTCTTCTCGGTGCTTGGTGTCTCGACCATTGGAGCTTTGAGTTTGGCCCTCTGGCTGTCCTCTTCCGGGGCTTCACGCACAGCCTCTTGGGGCTCATCACTCGAGCTCCCAAAGATCGCAATCTTAGCTTGAGCGTAACTACTCTCGCGATCTGCTTGTTTGCGTTTAGCCGGTCGGTCTAGGTCCTCCAGCTGTTTTCGCATGTCGCGAGAATACAACTCTACCATCTTTGATAGGTTTTTATTCTCGTCCCGTAATACTTCTAGCTGGTGTCGATTCACCTCCACTATCCTTGCCCTCTCCCTTTTCAAGCTTTTTATAGCACTCTGACACTCTTCAACCATACTTCGCTCCGCCGCCAACTGACCCTTTAGCACCTCTACCTCATGGGACTTCGCAAGTAGGCGATGACCCAAACTTGCGACTGTTGCCGTACTCTGCACGCTCAGTGCCAGGGCATCGCTCACGACCCGGTTGTCATCCCTTGTCCCCAGCACACGTATATCTTTAGGAGTCACTAAATTTCTAGCCACTCCAATGGCAACATCGTTGTCCAGGAGTATTGAGTCAGTTACTGTCACAGGCCCCCGTGCGGAAGCAAAGTAGGGCATCCATACTGGTGCCGCTGCTTGGCCTCGTGTCTGAGTCGGTGGAGCTAGGTTGAGATCCAATGAAAAAGGGTAGGAAGAGGCCATTTGATTTCTCACTCTTTGTTCTTCTTTCTTTTCTGTTTTGTGTGTTTCTGAGTTTGTGTTTTTCACCCGTTCTTTTTACCTTTTTATAGACTTAGTCTGCTAAACCCTAGCCACTGCGGTTCTGGGTTATGTGTGGCCCTTACGGCTTATCTCTATATATCGCCGCACCCATTTCCCAACCTCCCCTTAATTGCATTTTCACCTTTCACAACCTTCAAAGTGAAAAAGTCATCCCGCTTCACCCAAGAGGCCAATAATTCTGGCTTGGGGGATGTGAAAGCGGCCTCTGCGCGCCGACACGTCCCTCACCTCTTTTGCCCGTGACCTCACAGGAGCCGAGACATCAGGGACCACATTCTCTCTTTTCAAAAATCCCGCCTTTGCGCTCCCAATTCACGTTTCATCTTTAAAATAAAATAATAATAATAATAATAAAATTAAACGTGTGGGCTTCAGATTTCATTGTGGGTTGGGTTTTCACCGTTGTTAGGTTTCAAGGTGGGTTAACTTTCTTTTGGGTTGGGCTTTCAATTGTTTGGGTTTTGGTTTGCGTAAGACTGTTTGTTTAGGGCTTTCTATTTCGAGTGTTTTACTGTTTCGTTTCTTTTATTTGTTTGTTTTGTAATTTTTATTTTGTAATTATTTTATTTTTGTATTTTAATTCTTGTGTGTTTTGTGATTTTTTTTTATTTGCTTTAATACCTTCATTTGTTATTTTTGACATTGCTTGTGCCTAAATTTTAGACATTGAGGACAATGTTCATTTCTAGGTTTGGGGGTATTGGAGTTTAGCATGTAAAATTGGTTTTTCCTTAATTTAAATTTGTTTTTTTTTATTTGCTTGTTTTTATTTTTATTTTGTTTTGTTTAAGTCTTGCTTTTATTTTTATTTTTATTTTATTTTGATTTTGATTTTATTCACTTTCCGAACACATTTGATGAGATTGTGATAAATGTTTGCATGACTTAAATGAAAATTGAATTTTATTTATTTTTTATTTATTTATTTTTTTCCTTGTAAATTTTTATTTCAAAAAAAAAAAACAAAAAAATTTTTGGCATCATTCTAGCATGATATGTTTGAAACCTTCTTTGCACTTGCCATTTGTTTCATAATTTTCCATTTAAAGGATTTGCATGACCCAAAGAATTGTATCAAGCATAAATTAGACTTATATAACCATATAATGTGAGCTTTTGAGCCTTGTGCTTCATTTCATGAGTGTTATACACATACTCTTATTTTCTTGTCATCAAAGTTGTTGTTTGATCTCATTATTCATTGATTTGGTTGAACACTTAAAAGTCATTCATTCTTATGCAATTTGATTTCATGACATTTAAGAAGTGATATTAAGGCCCTCTTTAGATCGTTTGTGCCTTTCAAGCTAACCTTATGCATGCTTAAGCATGATTTTCCATTGTTAACCATTTTGAGCCTACAAGTAAACCTTTTCTTTGATTTTACCAATTATATTTCCTCGCCTTAGCCCGAAAAACAAATATTTACCTTTCTGAGGAACTCATGAGCTCTAATTCATATGTGTTTTTCATGCTAAGTTTGGGAAGGGATATTACATAAATAAAAAAAATAAAAAAAAATAAAAAAAAAGAAGAGAACTTCACTCAATTGTTGAAAGAAAAAAAAAAAAAAAGTTGTGATTAAGTGGTGGTTGATTAAAAATTCATTTTTGGGCCTTCAAAATAAATTGGCGTTTGGAAAGGAGTATGAGTCAATGTAAATGAAGGTATAAGGAGTTTTGATCATGTAAAAGAAAAAAAATCTAATCGTGATGATTCGAAGTCTTTTGTAAACAATTATTTTATGCTCTTACATTGCGAGTTCCTTGGACTTTGTATTATCCATACATTTCATTTCTCACTCACCTTACACCCTTGGCCCCATTACAACCTATAATAAAGACCTAAATTGATCTTAAATGTCATATGGTTGAATTGCATGCATTTTCTTACTTTTAAGTGTTTGGCATCCTTCTTGAGATCATATTAATGCAAGTTCTTCATCTTCCTATTTTCAGTTAACTCCTTTACGGTTTAACTCTAATCTCATGTTTATAACTAAGTGATGCATTGTAGCCCTCTTCTGAGTGATTCATTTGTGAGAGGACAATTTTGGTGAGATTTGAAGTTGCATTTGTGTTTGGTATGATTTTTGAAATTGTGTGGAAACTAAGAGTGGAGAATTTGTTGCATTTGGCTATCACACTATACACTTTGAGCATGTTGTGCTTTGAACTTTGCCGCCTTGTAAATAATGTCTAAAATTGAGTTTTAACTTTTGAGTCATGTGCATGAGTCATTTCTCTTCAGAAAATGTTCGGAAAGATTGTTTTGAGTTTTATTTTTCTTTCTTTTATTTTTGTTTTTGTTTTTGTAATTATTTTTGTTTTGGTTTTTGTTTTTGTTTTTGCTTAAGGACTAACAAATCTAATAAGTTTTCTAACTACTTTGTTTTGTAGAGTTAGTAAAACGTTTGTGGGTATCGTATCTGTTAAACCCTCAGGAGACACAACTCCTCCTACTAGGGATGCCTAGAGGTTTAAAGGCTTGTTGCATACGCTCAATGCAATCGAGTTACCTACGGAAGTGGTTTAGTTAACTTCTTGTTTTGTTTTTATCTTTGTTTTCCTTTTGTTTTGCTCGAGGACTAGCAAAATCTAGGTTTGGGGGTATTTGATCGGTTCATAATTGTATATCATTTTGTACCCTTCTAGCTTATGATTTGGTTATGTTTTTGAGTTAAACTTGTGCTTTTAATCCTTTTTGTATTTATCTTTCAGTTAATTGACATTTAGGTAACAATGATGACTTTGGATAGGAAATGATGCAATCCATGCATGTTAAGGCTTGATTTGGGTGAATGGAAGAAGGGCTTAAAGACAAACACATTTTGGCTACAACTCCTTTCCAGCCCAATTTCGTAGGTCAGCTTCTTGGCCTTGGATCAGCATGCTATGGGGCTTGGATGAGGTGAAGATCTTCATGAAACTTGTAATAGGTGTCTAGTACAACATATCCAAATTTCAGCCCGATTGGACATTTGTGGAGTGCTCAGCCCGCCCAACACTCAACCTTGCTCAGCAGGATTTGCAGCTGCCAGCTTGGAGCCTTGTCTCCTCCTTTTAGCCATGTGCCTCACCCTAGCTATAACTGACTTTGCACCCAACATAATGAGTGAAGTTGGGAGGCATTCCAGCTATGAAAATCTAAAGGAGCAAGTTGGTACATGCTGGAGCTATTATAGAGAAAGCATGTGCATGCATGTGAAGCAAAGAGAAAGGAGAGAGATGAAGAATGAGGAATGATGAGAGGCATTTTGCTTCAGCCTTTGAACATGGGAATTGAATTGGCAGATCACTTTGGAGCTGGAGATCAGATTTTGAGCTACTAAAGAGAAGCATGTGCATGCATGTGAAGCAAAAGAAAGAAAAGAAATGAAATGAAGTCAATTCCAGTCCCTGTTTCGGCAGCCAACTTTCAGTGGCCAAAACGTACATTTCTACTGCTCCGATGGGAATATTTTCTTCATAGAAGTTGTTCCAATGGGTGTCTAGTATAACATATCCAAATTTCAACCCCATTGGATACGGTTTGAAACCTGTGGCCTTCCTACACCAAGTCTGGTTCAGAAAACTCATTTTTTCAGCAACCAAAAGGCAATCACATGGGTTGGCAGCAAAAGAAGACCACATGGGTTGGCAGCAAAAGCAGCCACAGCTGATCACCTTTGAACCCATGTGAAGAAAGCTTGAGGTGCAGCAAATGATGAAGGATGGTGTGGGAATTCATCATGATGTTCCTCCCTTTTAGCCCTATAAATAGAGAAGCCTTCAAGCTTCAAAACATACCCCAAGGGGGGGAGCTCTCAAACACTTCTCTAGAGCTCCCTTCCCTTCTCTCCCTCAAATTCTCTTAGTTTCCTTTCAAGTTGTCAATTGTTGTAACAAAATTAGTTTCCAAGTTTCAATTATGGTTTTTGTTCTTATTCATTATGCTTATAAGTTAATATGCTAGTTTGAATGATTGATCACCATTTAGGCTTGCATGTTAGCTATCTTGGTTTGAATTAAGAGTAGACACCATGCTTTAATTCGAATTGAACTATGAATAGGAAGAGTATGTATGGACATTCGACAACAGGGATTAGATACATGCTTGGTTGTTTAAATTGTTCTTCTATGCTTAATGGGTTCCTAATGCTTAGTTTTAGGTTAGACAACAAATGATCAAATTAGGGAATTAGGAACACAAGGTTATGACCAAACACCATGGCTTAATCATACTTTAGCTAGAATCAATCCATTAATCTAAATTGAACTTGGGAACTTATCTACTTGAGTTATTTTCTTTTCTTTCTTTCTTGTTTTATTTATTTTCTTTCCTGTTCTTCTGTTTTGTGTAGGAAAACTGAATTGGATTATTCAATCACCAATCCCTGTGGAATTGACCTCGCATTTACATATGTTATACTACCGAACGGCTCGTGCACTTGCGAGTATCACAAGTTGAAGATGCAGCTGAATCCATTTTGGTGCAGCTGAATCGAAGCAACAGATTTCACTCAAAACTCACCAAATGACTCCTCCCACCATATTATGATGTTGCCCAAGTTTTGGGCTCGATCCGACATCAATAGGTGTTCCAAATTGGACAATTCAAGTTCAACGGCAGTTCGTTCCAAATTGAAGTGGTTGGTGTATTCCAAACTTTTAAAGATTGGATTTCACTCAAAACTCACCAAATGACTCCTCCCACCATATTATGATGTTGCCCAAGTTTTGGGCTCGATCCGAAATCTATAGGTGTTCCAAATTGGACAATTCAAGTTAAACGGCAGTTCGTTCCTAATTGGAGTGGTTGGTGTATTCCACACTTCTAGCGATTGGATTTCACTCGAAACTCACCAAATGACTCCTCAAACCATATTATGATGTTGCCCAAGTTTTGGGCTCGATCCGAAATCAATAGGTGTTCCAAATTGGACAATTCAAGTTCAACGGTAGTTCGTTCCTAATTGGAGTGGTTGGTGTATTCCATACTTCTACCGATTGGATTTCACTCAAAACTCCCCAAATGACTCTTCCCACCATATTATGTTGTTGCCCAAGTTTTGGGCTCGATCCGAAATCAATAGGTGTGAGAAAGTGGACAATTCAAGTTCAACGGCGGTTCGTTCCTAATTGGAGTGGTTGGTGTATTCCATACTTGTAGCGATTGGATTTCACTCAAAACTCACCAAATGAGTCCTCCCACCATATTATGATGTTGCCCGTGTTTTGGGCTCAATCCGAAATCAATAGGTGTGAGAAATTGGTCAATTCAATTTCAACGACAGTTCGTTCCTAATTGGAGTGGTTGGTGTATTCCATACGTCTAGCGATTGGATTTCACTCAAAACTCACCAAATTACTCCTCCCACCATATTATGATGTTGCCCAAGTTTTGGGCTCGATCCGACATCAATAGGTGTTCCAAATTGGACAATTCAAGTTCAACGGCAGTTCGTTCCTAATTGGAGTGGTTGGTGTATTCCATACTTCTAGCGATTGGATTTCACTGAAAACATACCAATGACACCTCAAACCATATTATGATGTTGCCCAAGTTTTGGGCTCGATCCGAAATCAATAGGTGTTCCAAATTGCACAATTCAAGTTCAACGGCAGTTCGTTCCTAATTAGAGTGGTTGGTGTATTCCACACTTCTAGCGATTGGATTTCACTCAAAACTCACCAAATGACTCTTCCTACCATATTATGATGTTGCCCAAGTTTGGGGCTCGATCCGAAATCAATAGGTGTTCCAAATTGGAGAATTCAAGTTCAACGGCAGTTCCTTCCTAACTGGAGTGCTTGGTGTATTCCATACTTCTAGCGATTGGATTTCCCTCAAAACTCACCAAATGACTCCTCCCACTATATTATGATGTTGCCCATGTTTTGGGCTCGATCCGAAATCAATAGGTGTGAGAAATTGGTCAATTCAATTTCAACGACAGTTCGTTCCTAATTGGAGTGGTTGGTGTATTCCATACGTCTAGCGATTGGATTTAACTCAAAACTCACTAAATGAATCCTCCCACCATATAATGATGTTGCCCAAGTTTTGGGCTCGATCCGAAATCAATAGGTGTTCCAAATTGGACAATTCAAGTTCAACGGCAGTTCGTTCCTAACTGGAGTGGTTGGTGTATTCCATACTTCTAGCGATTGGATTTCACTCAAAACTCACCAAATGACTTCTCCCACCATATTATGATGTTGCCCAAGTTTAGGTCTCGATCCGAAATCAATAGGTGTTCCAAATTGGAAAATTCAAGTTCAACGGCAGTTCGTTCCTAATTGGAGTGGTTGGTGTATTCCATACTTCTAGCGATTGGATTTCACTCAAAACTAACCAAATGACTCCTCCCACCATATTATGATGTTGCCCAAGTTTTGGGCTCGATCCGAAATCAATAGGTGTTCCAAATTGGACAATTCAAGTTCAACGGCAATTCCTTCCTAACTGGAGTGGTTGGTGTATTCCACACTTCTAGCGATTGGATTTCACTCAAAACTCACCAAATGACTCCTCCCACCATATTATGATGTTCCCCAAGTTTTGGGCTCGATCTGTAATCAATATGTGTGAGAAATTGGACAATTCAAGTTCAACGGCAGTTCGTTCCTAATTGGAGTGGTTGGTGTATTCCATACATCTAGCGATTGGATTTCCCTCAACACTCACCAAATGACTCCTCCCACCATATTAACATGTTGCTCAAGTTTTGGGCTCGATCCGAAATCAATAGTTGTAAGAAAATGGACAATTGAAGTTCGAAGGAAGTTCGTTCCAAATTGGAGGGTTTGGGGTAATTCATAGTTGTAGCGATTGGATTTCACTCAAAACACACCAAATATCTCCTCCCACCATATTATGATGTTGCCCGACTTTTGGGTTCGATCCGAAATCAATAGGTGTAAGAAATTGGACAATCCAAGTTCAACGGCAGTTTGTTCCTAATTTGAGTGGTTGGTTTACTCCATACTTCTAGAGATTGGATTTCACTCAAATCATACCAAATGACTCCTCCCACCATATTATGATGTTGCCCAAGTTTTGCGCTCGATCCGAAATCAATAGGTGTTCCAAATTGGACAATTCAAGTTCAACGGCAGTTCGTTCCTAATTGCAGTGGTTGGTGTATTCCATACTTCTAGCGATTGGATTTCACTGAAAACTCACCAAATGACTCCTCCCACCATATTATGATGTTGCCCAAGTTTGGGGCTCGATCCGAAATTAATAGGTGTTCCAAATTGGACAATTCAAGTTCAACAGCAGTTCGTTCCTAATTGGAGTGGTTGGTGTATTCCATACTTCTAGCGATTGGATTTCACTCAAAACTCACCAAATGACTCCTCCCGCCATATTATGATGTTGCCCAAGTTTTGGGCTCGATCCGTAATCAATAGGTGTGAGAAATTGGACAATTCAAGTTCAACGGCAGTTCGTTCCTAATTGGAGTGGTTGGTGTATTCCATACATCTAGCGATTGGATTTCACTCAAAACTCACCAAATGACTCCTCCCACCATATTATCATGTTGCCCAAGTTTGGGGCTCGATCCGAAATCAATAGGTGTGAGAAATTGGACAATTCAAGTACAACGGCAGTTCGTTCCTAATTGGAGTGGTTGGTGCATTCCATACTTCTAGCGATAGGATTTCACTCAAAACTCACCAAATCACTACTCCCACCATATTATTAAATTGCCCTAGTTTGGGGCTCGATCCGAAATCAATAGGTGTTAGAAATTGGACAATTCAAGTTCAACGGCAGTTCATTCCTAATTGGAGTGGTTGGTGTATTCTGTACTTCTATCAATTGGATTTCACTCAAAACTCACTCAATGACTCCTCCCACCATATTATGATGTTGCCCAAGTTTTGGGCCCGATCCGTAATCAATAGGTATGAGAAATTGGACAATTCAAGTTCAACGGCAGTTCGTTCCTAATTGGAGTGGTTGGTGTATTCTATACTTCTAGCGATTGGATTTTATTCAAAACTCACCAAATGACTCCTCCCCCACTATTATCATGTTGCCCAAGTTTTGGGCTCGATTCAAAATGAATAGGTGACAGAAATTGGACAATTCAAGTTCAACGGCAGTTCGTTCCTAATTGGAATGGTTGGTGTATTCCATACTTATAGCGATTGGATTTCACTCAAAACTCACCAAATGACTCCTCCCACCATATTTTGTTGTTGCCCAAGTTTTGGGCTCGATCCGAAATCAATAGGTGTGAGAAATTGGACAATTCAAGTTCAACGGCAGTTCGTCCCTAATTGGAGTGGTTGGTGTATTCTGTACTTCTAGCTAGGAGTGGTTGGTGTATTCTGTACTTCTAGCGATTGGATATCACTAAAAAATCACCAAATGACATCTCCCACCACATTATGATGTTGCCCAAGCTTTGGCCTCGATCCGAAATCAATAGGTGCCAGAAATTGGACAATTCTAGTTCAACGACAGTTCGTTCCTAATTGGAGTGGTTGGTGCATTCCCTATTTCTAGCGATTGGATTTCACTCAAAACTCACCAAATGACTCCTCCCACCATATTATGATGTTGCCCAAGTTTTGGGCTCGATCCGAAATCAATAGGTGTGAGAAATTGGACAATTCAAGTTCAACGGCAGTTCGTTCCTAATTGGAGTTGTTGATGTATTCGATACTTCTAGCGATTGCATTTCACTCAAAACTCACCGAATGACTCCTCCCACCATATTATCATGTTGCCGAAGTTTTGGGCTCGATCCGAAATCAATACGTGTGAGAAATTGGACAATTCAAGTTCAACGGCAGTTCGTTCCAAATTGGAGTGTATTCTATACTTCTAGCGATTGGATTTCACTCAAAACTCACCAAATGACTCCTAACACCATATTATCATGTTGCCCAAGTTTTGGGCTCGATCCAAAATCAATAGGTGTGAGAAATTGGACAATTCAAGTTCAACGGCAGTTCGTTCCTAATTGGAGTGGTTGGTGTATTCCATACTTCTAGCGATTGGATTTCACTCAAAACTCACCAAATGACTCCTAACACCATATTATCATGTTGCCCAAGTTTTGGGCTCGATCCGAAATCAATAGGTGTTCCGAATTGGACAGTTCCAGTTCAACGGCAGTTCGTTCCTAATTGGAGTGGTTCGTGTATTCCATACTTCTAGCAATTGGATTTCGCTCAAAACTCACCAAACGACTCCTCCCAGCAGATTATCATGTTGCCCAAGTTTTGGGATCAATCCGAAATCAATAGGTGACAGAAATTGGACAATTCAAGTTCAACGGCAGTTCATTCCTAATTGGAGTGGTTGGTGTATTCCATACTTCTAGCGATTGGATTTCACTCAAAACTCACCAAATGACTCCTCCCACCATATTATGATGTTGCCCAAGTTTTGGGCTCAATCCGAAATCAATAGGAGAAAGAAATTAGACAATTCAAGTTCAACGGCAGTTCGTTCCAAATTGGAGTGGTTGTTGTATTCCATACTTCTAGCGATTGGATTTCACTCAAAACTCACCAAATGACTCCTCCCACCATATTATCGTGTTGCATAAGGTTTGGGCTCGATCCGAAATCAATAGGTGTGAGAAATTGGACAATTCAAGTTCAACGGCAGTTCGTTCTAAATTGGAGTGTATTCTATACATCTAGCGAATGGATTTCACTCAAAACTCACCAAATGACTCCTGACACCATATTATCATGTCGCCCAAGTTTTGGGCTCGATCCGAAATCAATAGGTGTGAGAAATTGGACAATTCAAGTTCAACGGCAGTTCATTCCTAATTGGAGTGGTTGGTGTATTCGTTGGTTCTAGATTGGATTTCACACAAAACTCACCAAATGACTCCTCCCACCATATTATGATGTTGCCCAAGTTTTGGGCTTGAACCTATGTCAATAGGTGTGAGAAATTGGACAATTCAAGTTCAACGGCAGTTCGTTCCTAATTGGAGTGGTTGGTGTATTCCATACTTCTAGAGATTGGATTACACTCAAAAATCACCAAATGACTCCTCCCCCCATATTATGATGTTGCCCAAGCTTTGGGCTCGATCCGTAACCAATAGGTGAAATAAATTGAACAATTCAAGTTCAACGGCAGTTCGTTCTAATTGGAGTGGTTGGTGTATTCCATACTTCCAGCGATTGGATTTCGCTCAAAACTCACCAAATGACTCCTGACACCATATTATCATGTTGCCCAAGTTTTGGGCTCGATCCGAATTCAATAGGTGTGAGAAATTGGACAATTCAAGTTCAACGGCAGTTCGTTCCAAATTGGAGTGGTTGGTGTATTCGGTTCTTCTAGCAATTGGATTTCACTCAATACTCACCAAATGACTCCTCCCACCATATTATGATGTTGCCCAAGTTTTTGTCTTGAACCGATATCAATAGGTGTGAGAAATTGGACAATTCAAGTTCAACGGCAGTTCGTTCCTAATTGGAGTGGTTGGAGTATTCCATACTTCTAGCGATTGGATTTCACTCAAAACTCACAAAATGACGCCCCCACGATATTATGATGTTGCCCAAGTTTTGGGTTCGATCCAAAATCAATAGTTGTGAGAAATTGGACAATTCAAGTTCAACGGCAGTTCGTTCGTAATTGGAGTGGTTGGTGTATTCCATCCTTCTAGCGATTGGATTTCACTCGAAACTCACCAAATGACTCCGCCCACCATATTATGATGTTGCCCAAGTTTGGGGCTCCATCAGAAATCAATTGATGTGAGAAATTGGACAATTCAAGTTCAACGGCAGTTCGTTCCTAATTGGAGTGGTTGGTGTATTCCATACTTCTAGCGATTGGATTTCACTCAAAACTCACCAAATGACTCCTAACACCATATTATCATGTTGCCCAAGTTTTGGGCTCGATCCGAAATCAATAGGTGTTCCGAATTGGACGGTTCCAGTTCAACGGAAGTTCGTTCCTAATTGGAGTGGTTGGTGTATTCCATACTTCTAGCAATTGGATTTCGCTCAAAACTCACCAAATGACTCCTCCCACCAGATTATCATGTTGCCCAAGTTTTGGGCTCAATCCGAAATCAATAGGTGACAGAAATTGGACAATTCAAGTTCAACGGCAGTTCATTCCTAATTGGAGTGGTTGGTGTATTCCATACTTCTAGCAATTGGATTTCACTCAAAACTCACCAAATGACTCCGCCCACCATATTATGATGTTGCCCAAGTTTGGGGCTCCATCAGAAATCAATTGGTGTGAGAAATTGGACAATTCAAGTTCAACGGTAGTTCGTTCCTAATTGGAGTGGTTGGTGTATTCCATACTTCTAGCAGTTGGATTTCTCTCAAAACTCACCAAATGACTCCTCCCACCATATTATGATGGTGCCCAAGTTTGGGGCTCGATCCGAAATCAATAGATGTGAGAAATTGGACAATTCAAGTTCAACGGCAGTTCATTCCTAATTGGAGTGGTTGGTGTATTCCATACTTCTAGCGATTGGATTTCACTCAAAACTCACCAAATGACTCCTCCCACCATATTATGATGTTGCCCAAGTTTTGGGCTCAATCCGAAATCAATAGGAGAAAGAAATTAGACAATTCAAGTTCAACGGCAGTTCGTTCCAAATTGGAGTGGTTGTTGTATTCCATACTTCTAGCGATTGGATTTCACTCAAAACTCACCAAATGACTCCTCCCACCATATTATCGTGTTGCATAAGGTTTGGGCTCGATCCGAAATCAATAGGTGTGAGAAATTGGACAATTCAAGTTCAACGGCAGTTCGTTCTAAATTGGAGTGTATTCTATACATCTAGCGAATGGATTTCACTCAAAACTCACCAAATGACTCCTGACACCATATTATCATGTCGCCCAAGTTTTGGGCTCGATCCGAAATCAATAGGTGTGAGAAATTGGACAATTCAAGTTCAACGGCAGTTCATTCCTAATTGGAGTGGTTGGTGTATTCGTTGGTTCTAGATTGGATTTCACACAAAACTCACCAAATGACTCCTCCCACCATATTATGATGTTGCCCAAGTTTTGGGCTTGAACCTATGTCAATAGGTGTGAGAAATTGGACAATTCAAGTTCAACGGCAGTTCGTTCCTAATTGGAGTGGTTGGTGTATTCCATACTTCTAGAGATTGGATTACACTCAAAAATCACCAAATGACTCCTCCCCCCATATTACGATGTTGCCCAAGTTTTGGGCTCGATCCGTAACCAATAGGTGAAATAAATTGAACAATTCAAGTTCAACGGCAGTTCGTTCTAATTGGAGTGGTTGGTGTATTCCATACTTCCAGCGATTGGATTTCGCTCAAAACTCACCAAATGACTCCTGACACCATATTATCATGTTGCCCAAGTTTTGGGCTCGATCCGAATTCAATAGGTGTGAGAAATTGGACAATTCAAGTTCAACGGCAGTTCGTTCCAAATTGGAGTGGTTGGTGTATTCGGTTCTTCTAGCAATTGGATTTCATTCAATACTCACCAAATGACTCCTCCCACCATATTATGATGTTGCCCAAGTTTTTGTCTTGAACCGATATCAGTAGGTGTGAGAAATTGGACAATTCAAGTTCAACGGCAGTTCGTTCCTAATTGGAGTGGTTGGAGTATTCCATACTTCTAGCGATTGGATTTCACTCAAAACTCACAAAATGACGCCCCCACGATATTATGATGTTGCCCAAGTTTTGGGTTCGATCCAAAATCAATAGTTGTGAGAAATTGGACAATTCAAGTTCAACGGCAGTTCGTTCGTAATTGGAGTGGTTGGTGTATTCCATCCTTCTAGCGATTGGATTTCACTCGAAACTCACCAAATGACTCCGCCCACCATATTATGATGTTGCCCAAGTTTGGGGCTCCATCAGAAATCAATTGGTGTGAGAAATTGGACAATTCAAGTTCAACGGCAGTTCGTTCCTAATTGGAGTGGTTGGTGTATTCCATACTTCTAGCGATTGGATTTCACTCAAAACTCACCAAATGACTCCTAACACCATATTATCATGTTGCCCAAGTTTTGGGCTCGATCCGAAATCAATAGGTGTTCCGAATTGGACGGTTCCAGTTCAACGGCAGTTCGTTCCTAATTGGAGTGGTTGGTGTATTCCATACTTCTAGCAATTGGATTTCGCTCAAAACTCACCAAATGACTCCTCCCACCAGATTATCATGTTGCCCAAGTTTTGGGCTCAATCCGAAATCAATAGGTGACAGAAATTGGACAATTCAAGTTCAACGGCAGTTCATTCCTAATTGGAGTGGTTGGTGTATTCCATACTTCTAGCAATTGGATTTCACTCAAAACTCACCAAATGACTCCGCCCACCATATTATGATGTTGCCCAAGTTTGGGGCTCCATCAGAAATCAATTGGTGTGAGAAATTGGACAATTCAAGTTCAACGGTAGTTCGTTCCTAATTGGAGTGGTTGGTGTATTCCATACTTCTAGCAATTGGATTTCTCTCAAAACTCACCAAATGACTCCTCCCACCATATTATGATGGTGCCCAAGTTTGGGGCTCGATCCGAAATCAATAGATGTGAGAAATTGGACAATTCAAGTTCAACGGCAGTTCGTTCCTAATTGGAGTGGTTGGTGTATTCCATACTTCTAGCGATTGGATTTCACTCAAAACTCACCAAATGACTCCGCCCATCATATTATGATGTTGCCCAAGTTTGGGGCTCGATCCGAAATCAATAGGTGTGAGAAATTGGACAATTCAAGTTCAACGGCAGTTCGTTCCTAATTGGAGTGGTTGGTGTATTCCATACTTCTAGCGATTGGATTTCATTCAAAACTCACCAAATGACTCCTCCCACCATATTATGATGTTCCCCAAGTTTTGGGCTCAATCCGAAATTAATAGGTGAAAGAAATTGGACAATTCAAGTTCAACGGCAGTTCGTTCCTAATTGGAGTGGTTGGTGTATTCCTTACTTCTAGCGATTGGATTTCACTCAAAACTCCCAAAATGACTCCTCCCACGATATTATGATGTTGCCAAGTTTTGGGCTCTATCCAAAATCAATAGTTGTGAAAAATTGGACAATTCAAGTTCAACGGCAGTTCGTTCCTAATTGGAGTGGTTGGTGTATTCCATACTTCGAGCGATTGGATTTCACTCAAAACTCACCAAATGACCCCGGCCACCATATTATGATGTTGCCCAAGTTTGGGGCTCGATCCGAAGTCAATAGGTGTGAGAAATTGGACAATTCAAGTTCAACGGCAGTTCGTTCCTTATTGGAGTGGTTGGTGTATTTGGTGCTTCTAGCGATTGGATTTCACTCAAAACTCACCAAATGACTCCTCCCAACATATTATGATGTTGCCCAAGTTTTGGACTTGAACCGATATCAATAGGTGTGGGAAATTGGACAATTCAAGTTCAACGGCAGTTCGTTCCTAATTGTAGTGGTTGGTGTATTCCATACTTCTAGCGATTGGATTTCACTCAAAACTCACAAAATGACTCATCCCACGATATTATGATGTTGCCCAAGTTTTGGGCTCGATCCAAAATCAATAGTTGTGAGAAATTGGACAATTCAAGTTCAACGGCAGTTCGTTCCTAATGGGAGTGGTTGGAGTATTCCATACCTCTAGCGATTGGATTTCTCTCAAAACTCACCAAATGACACCCCACACTATATTATGATGTTGCCCAAGTTTGGGGCTCGATCCGAAATCAATAGGTGTGAGAAATTGGACAATTCATGTTCAACGGCAGTTCGTTCCTAATTGGAGTGGTTGGTGTATTCCATACTTCTAGCGACTGGATTGCACTCTAAACTCACCAAATGACTCCTCCCACCATATTATGATGTTGCCCAAGTTTTGGGCTCGATCCGAAATCAATAGGTGTGAGAAATTGGACAATTCAAATTCAACGGCAGTTCGTTCCTAATTGGAGTTGTTGGTGTATTCCATACTTCTAGCGATTGGATTTCACTCAACACTCACCAAATGACTCCTCCCACCATATTATGACGTTGCCCAAGTTTTGGGCTCGATCCGATATCAATAGGTGTGAGAAATTGGACAATTCAAGTTCAACGGCAGTTCGTTCCTAATTGGAGTGGTTGGTGTATTCCATTCTTCTAGCGATTGCATTTCACTCAAAACGCACAAAATGACTCCTCCTGCCATATTATTTTGTTGCCCAAGTTTTGGGCTCGATCCGAAATCAATAGTTGTGAGAAATTTGACAATTCAAGTTCAACAGCAGTTCGTTCCTAATTGGAGTGGTTGGTGTATTCCATACTTCTAGCGATTGGATTTCACTCAAAACTCACCAAATGACTCCGCCCACCATATTATGATGTTGCCCAAGTTTGGGGCTCGATCCGAAATCAATAGGTGTGAGAAATTGGACAATTCAAGTTGAACGGCAGTTCGTTCCTAATTGGATTGGTTGGTGTATTCCATACTTCTAGCGCTTTGATTTCACTCAAAACTCACCAAATGACTCCTCCCACCATATTATGATGTTGCCCAAGTTTGGGGCTCGATCCGAAATCAATAGGTGTGAGAAATTGGACAATTCATGTTCAACGGCAGTTCGTTCCTAATTGGAGTGGTTGGTGTATTCCACACTTCTAGCGATTGGATTTCACTCAAAACTCACCAAATGACTCCTCCCACCATATTATGATGTTGCCCAAGTTTTGGGCTCGATCCAAAATCAATAGTTGTGAGAAATTGGACAATTCAAGTTCAACGGCGGTTCGTTACTAATTGGAGTGGTTGGTGTCTTCCATACTTCTAGCGATTGGATTTCACTCAAAACTCACCAAATGACTCCTGACACCATATTATGATGATGCCCAAGGTTGGGGCTCGATCCGAAATCAATAGGTGTGAGAAATTAGACAATTCAAGTTCAACGGCAGTTCGTTCCTAAATGGAGTGGTTGGTGTATTCCATACTTCTAGCCATTGGATTTCACTCAACAACACTCACCAAATGACTCCTCCCACCATATTATGATGTTGCCCAACTTTTGGGCTCGATCCGAAATCAATAGGTGTGAGAAATTGGACAATTCAAATTCAACGGCAGTTCGTTCCTAATTGGAGTGGTTGGTGTATTCCATACTTCTAGCCATTGGATTTCACTCAACACTCACCAAATGACTCCTCCCACCATATTATGACTTTGCCCAAGTTTTGGGCTCGATCCGATATCAATAGGTGTGAGAAATTGGGCAATTCAAGTTGAACGGCAGTTCGTTCCTAATTGGAGTGGTTGGTGTATTCCATACCTCTAGCGATTTGATTTCTCTCAAAACTCACCAAATGACTCCTCCCACCATATTATGATGTTACCCAAGTTTGGGGCTCGATCCGAAATCAATAGGTGTGAGAAATTGGACAATTCAAGTTCAACGGCAGTTCGTTCCTAATTGGAGTGGTTGGTGTATTCCATACTTCTAGTGATTGGATTTCACTCAAAACTCACCAAATGACTCCTGACACCATATTATGATGATGCCCAAGGTTGGGGCTCGATCCGAAATCAATAGGTGTGAGAAATTGGACAATTCAAGTTCAACGGCAGTTCTTTCCTAAATGGAGTGGTTGGTGTATTCCATACTTCTAGCGAGTGGATTTCACTCAAAACTCACCAAATGACTCCTCCCACCATATTATGATGTTGCCCAAGTTTTGGGCTCTATCCGAAACCAATAGGTGAAAGAAATTGGACAATTCAAGTTCAATGGCAGTTCGTTCCTAATTGGAGTGGTTGGTGTATTCCATACTTCTAGCGATTGGATTTCACTCAAAACAAACCAAATGATTCCTGGCACCATATTATGATGTTGCCCAAGTTTGGGGCTCGATCCAAAATCAATAGGTGTGAGAAATTGGAATATTCAAGTTCAACGGCAGTTCGTTCCTAATTGGAGTGGTAGGTGTATTCCATACTTCTAGCGATTGGATTTCACTCAAAACTCACCAAATGACTCCTGACACCATATTATGATGTTGCCCAAGTTTGGGGATCGATCCGAAATCAATAGTTGTGAGAAATTGGACAACTCAAGTTCAACGGCAGTTCGTTCCTAATTCGAGTGGTTGGTGTATTCCATACTTCTAGCGATTGGATTTCTCTCAAAACTCACCAAATGACTCCTCCCACCATATTATGATGTTGCCCAAGTTTGGGTCTCGATCCGAAGTCAATAGATGTGAGAAATTGGACAATTCAAGTTCAACGGCAGTTCGTTCCTAATTCGAGTGGTTGGTGTATTCCATACTTCTAGCCATTGGATTTCACTCAAAACTCACCAAATGACTCCTCCCACCATATTATGATGTTGCCCAAGTTTGGGGATCGATCCGATATCAATAGGTGTGAGAATTTGGACAATTCAAGTTCAACGGCGGTTCGTTCCTAATTGGAGTGGTTGGTGTATTCCGTACTTCTAGCGATTGGATTTCACTCAAAACTCACAGAATGACTCCTCCCACAATGTTATGATGTTGCCCAACTTTTGGGTTCGATCCGAAATCAATAGTTGTGAGAAATTGGACAATTCAAGTTCAACGGCAGTTCGTTCCTAATTGGAGTGGTTGGTGTATTCCATACTTCTAGCGATTGGATTTCACTCGAAACTCACCAAATGACTCCTCACACCATATTATGATGTTGCCCAAGTTTGGGGCCCGATCCAAAATCAATAGGTATGAGAAATTGGACAATTCAAGTTCAACGGCAGTTCGTTCCTAATTGGATTGGTTGGTGTATTCCATACTTCTAGTGATTGGATTTCACTCAAAACTCACCAAATGACTCCTCCTTCCATATTATGATGTTGCCCAAGTTTTGGGCTCGATCCGAAATCAATAGGTGTGAGAAATTGGACAATTCAAGTTCAACGACAGTTCGTTCCTAATTGGAGTGGTTGGTGTATTCCATACTTCTAGCGATTGGATTTGACGCAAAAGTCCCCAAATGTCTTCTCCCACCATATTATGATGTTTCCAAAGTTTGGGGCTCGATCCGATATCAATAGGTGTGAGAAATTGGACAATTCAAGTTCAACGGCAGTTCGTTCCTAATTGGAGTGGTTGGTGTATTCCATACTTCTAGCGATTGGATTTGACGCAAAAGTCCCCAAATGACTCCTCCCACCATATTATGATGTTGCCAAAATTTGGGGCTCGATCCGATATCAATAGGTGTGAGAAATTGGACAATTCAAGTTCAACGGTAGTTCGTTCCTAATTGGAGTGGTTCATTTATTGCATACTTCTAGCGATTGGATTTCACTCAAAACTCACCAAATGACTCCTCCCACCATATTATGATGTTGCCCAAG
Source organism: Prunus avium (assembly GCF_965620075.1). Lineage (NCBI taxonomy): Eukaryota > Viridiplantae > Streptophyta > Magnoliopsida > Rosales > Rosaceae > Prunus > Prunus avium. The sequence goes on along the minus strand of NC_142286.1, from coordinate 20,210,755 downwards.
TTTGGGTCTCGATCCGAAATCAATAGGTGTGAGAAATTGGACAATTCAAGTTCAGCGGCAGTTCGTTCCTAATTGGAGTGGTTGGTGTATTCCATACTTCCAGCGATTGGATTTCACTCAAAACTCACCAAATGACTCCTCCCACCGTATTATGATGTTGCCCAAGTTTTGGGCTCGATCCGAAATCAATAGGTGTGAGAAATTGGACAATTCAAGTTCAACGGCAGTTCGTTCCTAATTGGAGTGGTTGGTGTATTCCATACTTCTAGCGATTGGATTTTACTCAAAACTCACCAAATGACTCCTCCCACCATATTATGATGTTGCCCAAGTTTGGGGCTCGATCCGAAATCAATAGGTGTGAGAAATTGGACAATACAAGTTCAACGGCAGTTCGTTCCAAATTTGAGTGGTTGGTGTATTCCATAATTCTAGCGATTGGATTTCACTCAAAACTCACAAAATGACTCCTCCCACCATATTATGATTGATCGGTTCATAATTGAATATCATTTTGTACCCTTCTAGCTTATGATTTGGTTATGTTATTGAGTTAAACTTGTGCTTTTAATCCATTTTCTGTTTTGATAAGTCCATAATTTCATACACTTGCTTGCCTTCTTTACTTAGTGATTTTGCTTAGTTTCTCTTTGTTTTGAGTCGCTTACCTCTGTTTGTGTGTTTTGTAGGTTAAGATAGCAAGAGATTACATTTGATGCAATCCATGCATGTTAAGGGCTGATTGGCAAAGAGCAAGAGCTTAAAGACAAAACCAAAGTTGGGCCACACTCCTTGTCAGTCCAATTTCGTAAGTCACCTTGCAGGTCTCATTTCAGCAATCTACACAACTCGGATGAGAAGACATTCTTCATAGAAGTTGTTCAATTGGGTGTCTAGTATAACATATCCAAAAGTCAGCCCAATTGAACATATGTGGAGTCCTTAGCCCGTCCAACACTGAACCATGCTCAGGAGGATTTGCAGCTGCCAGCTTTGAGCCTTGTCTCCTCCTTTAAGCCATGTGCCTCACCCATGCTGCAACTGACTTTGGATCCAACATAATGAGTGAAGTGGGGAGACATTCCAGCTATGAAATTCTAAAGGAGCAAGTTGGTACATGTTAAGCTCATAATTTCATACATATACATGCCCAAATTTACTTACTTCTTTTGCTTAGTTTCCTAGATTTCTATGTTATTTGCCTCTCTTTGTGTGTTTTGTAGGCAAAAAGAGCAAGAGAGCATAATTCATGCAATTCAAGCATGTTAAGGCCTAATTTGGATGAATCGATGAAGAGCTTAAAGACAAACTCATTTTGGCTACAGCCCCCTGCCAGTCCAGTTTCGTAGGTCATATTGCAAGCTTTGTTTCAGCAATCTACATAGCTCGGATGAGGCCGTATTCTTCATGAAAGTTGTTCCAATGGGTGTGTACTATAACATATCCAAAATTCAGCCCCATTGGATAAATATGGAGTCTGTTACCTAGCAAACACAGAGCCATGTTTTGGCCTTAACTTCTTCATCCGAGCTTGGATTGGGCCAATACTTGTGTGGTTGGATCAGACACATTCTGAACTTCAATTTGGAGTGCTTAAAGTCGTCATTTGCTTAAGAGAAGCCCAATTTGTAAGCCCTTGAAGTTGCTGGTCATGCTGACCTCAGGATGAGCTATTGTTTCTGGTTGGAAGCTTGGTCATGGTGACATGAAGATGAGCTAGGGCTGCTGGTGGGATTTATTGGTGAAGTGCATCAACCAATTCTGATTTTCTAATACAAGTGCATCAACCAATTCAAATTTTCTAATACAAGTGCATCAACCAATTCAAGATTTTATAATACAAGTGTTGTATGCATTAGCCATATTGAATTCATATTTTCACTTCCCCTAGGCCTATAAATAGGGATGTTCTCTAAGCTTGTAAACACACCCCAAGGGGGGGAGCTCTCAAACACTTCTCTAGAGCTCCCTTCCCTTCTCTCCCTCAAATTCTCTTAATTTTGCTTTCTAGTTCTCAATTCTAGCTTTCCTTTTGCTTCTTAGTTGTAATTTATTTTTCTTTGTTATGTAAATTCTTTTCTTAAGTTTTCAAGTTGAATTAGTTTCCAAGTTTCAATTATGGTTTTTGTTCTTATTCATTATGCTTATAAGTTAATATGCTAGTTTGAATGATTGATCACCATTTAGGCTTGCATGTTAGCTATCTTGGTTTGAATTAAGAGTATACACCATGCTTTAATTCGAATTGAACTATGAATAGGAAGAGTATGTATGGACATTCGACAACAGGGATTAGATACATACTTGGTTGTTTAAAATGTTCTTCTATGATTAATGGGTTCCTAATCCTTAATTTTAGGTTAGACAACAAATGATCAAACTAGGGAATTAGGAACACAAGGTTATGACCACACACCATGGCTTAATCATACTTTAGCTAGAATCAATCCATTAATCTAAATTGAACTTGGGAACTTATTTGCTTGAGTTACTTATTTCTTTCTTCCTTGTTTTATGTTCTTTGTTTTTGTTTCTATTTTGTGTAGGGAAACTAAATTGGATCATTCAATCACCAATCCCTGTGGAATCGACCTCGCACTTACATATGCTATACTACCAACGGTTCGTGCACTTGCGAGTATCACAAGTTGAGGATGCAGCTTAATCCATTTTGGTGCAACTGAAATCTACACAACAGTACATGCTGGAGTTATTATAGAGAAAGCATGTGCATGCATGTGAAGCAAAGAGAAAGGAGAGAGAGAAGAATGAGGAATGATGAGAGGCATTTTGCTTCAGCCTTTGAACATGGGAATTGAATTGGCAGATCACTTTGGAGCTGGAGATCAGGTTTTAATTGAAAGAGAAATCATGTGCATGCATGTGAAGCAAAAAGAAAGCAAAGAAATGAAATGAAGTCAATTCCAGTCTCTGTTCGGCAGCCAACTTGCAAGGCCCAAAACGCACACTTCTACTGCTCCGATGGGAATACTTTCTTCATAGAAGTTGTTCCAATGGGTGTCTAGTATAACATATCCAATTTTGAGCCCCATTGGATACGTTTGGAAACCTCTGGCCTTCCTACACCAAGCCTGGTTCAGAAAACTCGTTTTTCAGCAACCAAAAGGCAACCACATGGGTTGGCAGCAAAGGCAGCCACAACTGATCACCTTTGAACCCATTTGAAGATGCTTGAGGTGCAGCAGCAAAAGATGAAGGATGGTGTGGGAATCCATCATGATGTTTGTTGTTAATATTATGTTAACTCGCAATTGTACGGGGCAATTAGTAGTATAGCAAGACAAGTACGAGGTCGTACCCACGAAGACTGAGAAGTTAAAACTAGTTATGTACTTAGATTACCAAATTCAAGAAAGTAGGAGGTTATGTCTAAAACAGAATTTAAAACAAGAGTGGTTGTGATTGTTGAACAAAAGAAGCAAAATGAAATTGCAAACAAAAACAAGTAAACAAATGTAACAAAGTGTGGTTTTAAGAGTTGGAAAACAGATTTTGAGACTAGGGCATTCGAATCACCATAACAATTCAATTCTGGGTTATAAAGATTCAAGTAACAAGTCTAATTCAGATTCAAAGATTGATTCTAGCTAAAGTATGATTAGGCCATGGTGTTTGGTCCTAACCTTGTGTTCCTAATTCCCTAATTTGATCATTTGTTGTCTAACCTAAAATTAAGCATTAGGAACCCATTAAGCATAGAAGAACATTTTAAACAACCAAGTATGTATCTAATCCCTGTTGTCGAATGTCCATACATACTCTTCCTATTCATAGTTCAATTCGAATTAAAGCATGGTGTATACTCTTAATTCAAACCAAGATAGTTAACAAACAAGTTCTAATGGTGATCAATCATTCAAACAAGCATGTTAACTTATAAGCATAATGAATAAGAACATGAATCATGAATCAAACTTGAAACTCCAAACTTATAAACCCAGAATATTCATGTTAGGTTACATCGAAGCCCTAGTTATGGATTTAGCTACTCATAATGGAAAAGAGACTTGAACAGAAATGAGAAAACATAATGAATACAATAAGAGTAGAAAAACCCTTTTTCTGAAGTTCTTGTGGTGTCCAAGGCTTCTCCAAGTGCTTCTCCACTTCTAATGCTTCTCCAAGAGCTTCCCCACTTCTAGAAAGATGTATGAAGGATATGGAGGTGATTTGGGATGAGTTTGAGTGAGTGGTGATGGCTAAGGAAGATGAAATTCGTAGGGAAATGGAAGAGAGGTTTGCTGGAGTTGTTTTGGTGATTGTTGGAGTGTTTGGGATTTTGAGAGTGTTTGAGGATGGTTGGAGTGAATTGTGGGGGTTGTGAATCTCAGGATTTGTTGTGTCTTGAATGTGGAATGGATGTGGTATTTATAGGGAGAGGGGAGTGACAAATCTGAATTCAATATGGCTAATGCATACAACACTTGCATTATAAAAGATGAATTGGTTGATGCACTTCACTAATGCATACAACACTTGCATTATAAAATCTGAATTGGTTGATGCACTTCACCAATAGATCCCACCAGCAGCCCTAGCTCATCTTCATGTCACCATGACCAAGCTTCCAACCAGAAATGATAGCTCATACCTAGCTCACCATGACCAAGCATCCAACCAGCACATGCTGAGGTCAGCATAACCAGCAACTTCAAGGGCTTACAACTTGGGCTTCTCTTAATCAAATTAGGACTTTAAGCACTCTAAATTGAAGTTCATAATGTCTTCTTTCCAGCCATATGTCATTTGGGCCAATCCAAGGTCGGAGGAGGAAGTTAAGGCCAAAACAAATTGCTAACTCATTTTGCGCGCTGATAAAATCCATCCTGAGCATGGCTCTGTGTTTGCTAGGTAACAGACTCCATATTTATCCAATGGGGCTGAATTTTGGATATGTTATAGTACATACCCATTGGAACAACTTTCATGAAGAATGCTGCCTCATCCGAGCTGTGTAGGTTGCTGAAACAAAGCTTGCAATATGACCTACGGAACTGGACTGGCAGGGGGCTGTAGCCAAAATGAGTTTGTCTTTTAAGCTCTTCTTCCATTCATCCAAATTAGGCCTTAACATGCTTGAATTGCATGAATTATGCTCTCTTGCTCTATTGGCCTACAAAACACACAAAGGGAGGGAAATAACTTAGAATTATAGGAACTAAGCAAAAGAAGTAAGTAAATTGGGCATGTATATGTATGAAATTATGAGCTTAACACACCCCCAAACTTAGATTTTGCTAGTCCTCGAGCAAAACAAAAGAGAAACAAAGATAAAAACAAAACAAGAAGTTAACTAGACCACTTTCGTAGGTAACTCGATTGCATTGAGCGTATGCAACAAGCCTTTAAACCTCTAGGCATCCCTAGTAGGAGGAGTTGTGTCTCCTGAGGGTTTAACAGATACGATACCCACAAACGTTTTTCTAACTCTACAAAACAAAATGGTTAGAAAAACAACTTTGAAATCAACTAATGAAAATGAAAGAAAGTTTTAGTCATACCTCCAACACCATAGAGTTGCCAAGATAGGTCATCAATCAGTGTGTACAAGTGGAAGCTATAGCTCAAAGGCACACAGTTTCAAAGCAAGCACACTCAAACCTTGAATAGAGAACATGCTTCGACTCTAATTCTCACAGATAACACTCAATCACTCAGAACCTATGTTTTAATTCTCTCAAGAAAGCATAAGTGAGTGTATGAAATAGAAGCACAAATTTGGTTAGATCTCATGAAAGGAATTAAATACTAAGAATAGAGATACACACATACTTACCAGCACCCATGAATACATCCTCAAAGATCAGCTAGGTCTTTCACAATGTTGTAATGAAAGGCTAAGGTTTAGGGGAAATGGAAGAATTGGAAGGAAAAACAAATAACTTAAGAACATACCAAGGTTGCATGCTTCATTAATCTGCAAGGCATCATTGATTTAGATTGGCATGGCAGCAAACTTCATGGTATCACCTGGCATAGACTTTATTTTTCACACTTAGATCAAATCGAAACACTTTCATCCTCGTTGATTTGATCTGCATCTTCATTAACTTCATTGCACAGATTCACATCATCTTTATTTAGGTACATGGCTGCAACTTCCTTGCTTCAAACTTTATCTTGGCACACCTTGGTATATTTCTAAGCTATAGGGTATGGCTACAATAGGTCAAGTATCTCAGATTGAGATACAAAGGTAGGGAAATGATGAGGGTGATAGAAGAAAAGGCTTTAAGTGTTTGGCTTCAAGAGGGTTGATGGAACACACATATAGGTAGGGTGAAAAGAAAGCACATAGAATGGTTATGCACACATAGCCTAGCATCACTTCAATGAGTTCATTCATGAATGAGAGCAAACACATGATATCTGCAAAAGAGAATCATCCTTAGTATTCAATCAAAATGGAATAATGAGATCAATTAGAGTGAATTGAAGAAAATAAGTATGGATGAGAAATAGAACACTTTAAACCCTCTCAAGAAAGCAATTAGGCTCGATATAGCTCACTAGGGTAGTCTCCACTATTTTCCTTCAAGAATTTGAGCGTGGTACTTTAGCCACCAGAATTCTAAGAGCAAAAGCTTTGTGAAGTGCAAAATTCTGATATGAAAACCTCAAATAGCAGCTCCATAGCATTGATTGTATGACATTCTTTAAAAAAAAAAATTAAAAAAAATAAAAAAAATAAAAAAAATAAAAAAAATATTGTGACAAGAGAACGAAAATTGAAAACACAAATGGATAAGAAAATTGAAATTGAAAACCTTCCCCCCAGACCTGAATTGAACATTGTCCTCAATGTGAAAGCATACAAAAGATGATTGAGAACAAACAAATGATAAAGGGAAAAGTTTAGAAGAAGGTTTAGGAAAAATAAAAAATAAAAAAAATGAATATATAAGCAACTCATGGATGACCAGTTAAGGGCCTCAGAAAACACAGCCAGGGGATCCGGGAAGGTTGGAGGGGTCACAATGGTCCCGCTTAAAACCCAAACTTCTTAGACACCGAAGGTGTCGCCTAAAGAACTCCTAGACACTGTATTGACGGAAGTGCTCACTGGAGTTACCATAAGTTAGCTCATATGAAAAATCTTTTTAAATTTTTAAATTTTTTTTAAATTTTTATATTAAAAAAAAAACAGAAATTTAAAATAATAACAAGTAAAGAGAAAGGATTGAAATGCTCCCCCTTGATGCGATTAGGTCGATTGCTACCAAGCACCTTCTTCTTGAACACATGGGTTGCCTCCCAAGAAGCGCCTTAGTTACTGTCTTGGCAAGACATTGTGCAATCAGCTAAGTTGATGGTACGAAGGGAAGTTGATCTACCACATGGCTAGTTTGGATGCCAGCTGAAACTCCCTCATAGAATGGCTTTAAACGTTGTCCATTTACTTTGAAAGTCGAGCCATCTTTAGGGTTTTGAATCTCCACAGCTCCATAGGGAGAAACATTGACCACGGTGAATGGGCCTTGCCATCTAGACTTCAATTTTCCTGGAAAGAGACGCAAACGTGAGTTAAACAAAAGAACTGACATACCTTTGGAGAACTCTTTCCGTTGAATGTTTCTGTCATGGTAACTCTTGGTTCGTTCTTTGTAAAGCTTTGCATTCTCATAAGACTCATGTCTAATTTCTTCCAATTCATTCAGCTGAAACTTTCTTGCATGGCCTGCCTTGTCTAGATCAAAATTTAACTTCTTGATGGCCCAAAAAGCATTGTGTTCAAGCTCCATTGGCAGGTGACAAGCTTTCCCAAACACAAGACGATAAGGGCTCATTCCAATGGGAGTCTTATATGCTGTCCTATAAGCCCATAATGCATCATTGAGCTTGGCTGCCCAATCTTTCCTTGTATTGTTCACCACCTTCTCCAGGATGTGCTTAATTTCTCTATTGCTTATTTCCACTTGACCAGAAGTTTGCGGATGATATGGTGTAGAGACTCGATGGGTGATGTTGTACTTCTTCATGAGTGCTTCGAATGGCTTGTTACAGAAGTGGCTGCCTCCATCACTAATGACAGCCCTTGGAGTACCAAACCTTGTGAAAATATTATCCTTTAAGAACTTCAGCACCACCTTATAATCATTGGTTTTGGTGGCTATGGCTTCCACCCATTTAGACACATAATCAACAGCAACAAGTATGTAAGTATAACCAAAGGAAGATGGGAATGGTCCCATGAAATCAATACCCCACACATCGAAGAGCTCCACAACAAGTATGTTATTCAATGGCATTTCATTCCTGCGACTTATGTTCCCCATCCTTTGGCACCTATCACACTTAACACAAAAATTAAATGCATCTTTAAATAGAGTGGGCCAAAAGAAACCAGATTGCAGAATTTTAAGTGCTGTTTTCTTAGCTCCAAAGTGACCTCCACAGGCCAATTCGTGGCTATGCCTAAGTATGCTTTCTTGCTCTTCTTCTGGAACACATCTTCTGATGAGTTGATCCGGGCAATGCTTGAATAAGAAAGGTTCATCCCATACATAATGTTTCACCATGGAAAAGAACTTCTTCTTATCCTGAGAAGTTAGATCATTTCTAAGAACACCACAAGCAAGATAATTAACAAAATCAGCATACCATGGCTCTTTGACTTGGGCAGCATATAGTTGTTCATCAGGGAAAGTCTCATTCAAGGGTAGCACAGCTCCTCCTTTTTCTTCAACCACAATTCTGCTCAAATGATCAGCTACCACATTCTCACATCCCTTCTTATCTCGAATCTCCAAATCGAATTCTTGCAGCAAGAGAATCCATCTAATCAAGCGTGGTTTGGCATCCTTCTTAGTGAGCAAGTATCTAAGGGCTGCATGGTCAGAATAAACAATTACTTTAGAACCAACAAGGTAAGAACGAAATTTTTCTAAAGCAAAAACCACAGCAAGCAACTCCTTCTCTGTTGTGGAGTAGTTGATTTGAGCATCATTCAAGGTCCGGCTAGCATAATGAATCACATGGGGCAGCTTGTTCTTCTTTTGACCTAAAACTGCACCAATAGCAAAGTCAGAGGCATCACACATTATTTCAAATGGTAAAGACCAATCCGGAGCTATGATAATAGGGGCTGAAGTTAGCTCCCTCTTCAAGGTAGAAAAAGCTTCCATGCAAGCTTCATTAAACTCAAAAACAGCATCCTTAGCAAGGAGATTACACAATGGCCTTGTAATGCTTGAGAAATTTTTGATGAACCTTCTATAGAATCCAGCATGACCTAGAAAGCTTCTAATTCCTTTAACAGAGGTAGGGGGTGGAAGATTTGAGATGAGGTCGATCTTGGCTTTATCCACTTCGATTCCCTTGCTTGAAATCACATGGCCTAGTACAATGCCTTGTCTCACCATGAAGTGACACTTCTCCCAATTCAAAATCAGATTTGTTTCCTGGCATCTTTTAAGCACTAGAGACAAGTGGTGAAGACAATTATCAAAAGAGGAACCAAAAACTGAAAAATCATCCATAAATACCTCAATGAATCGTTCCACCATATCTGAAAAGATTGACATCATGCATCTTTGGAAAGTTGCTGGGGCATTGCATAAACCGAATGGCATCCTTCTATAAGCAAACGTACCAAATGGGCATGTGAATGTGGTTTTCTCTTGGTCTTCCGGAGCAATGGGAATTTGATTATAACCTGAAAAACCATCAAGAAAACAATAGTAAGCATGGCCAGATAAACGTTCAAGCATTTGATCAATAAAAGGTAAGGGGAAATGATCTTTTCTAGTGGATGTGTTCAACTTCCTGTAATCAATGCAAACTCTCCAACCAGTGACAGTTCGTGTAGGAACTAGCTCATTCTTCTCATTCTTCACAACGGTGATTCCGGACTTCTTTGGAACAACTTGCACAGGGCTCACCCACTTAGAATCTGAAATTGGGTAGATGATTCCTACATCGAGTAGCTTTAAAACTTCAGCTCTAACCACCTCTTTCATGTTGGGATTTAGCCTCCTTTGGGCATCACGAGATGGTTTGCTGTCTTCTTCCATTAAAATCCGGTGCATGCACATGCTTGGACTAATTCCTTTGATGTCTGCTATGGTCCACCCAATGGCTGTTTTATGCTCTTTTAGAACTTTAATTAAGCTCTCTTCTTCATGTGAGGAGAGACCTGCAGCAATTATAACAGGGAGAGTTTCGTTAGCACCCAAATATGTATATTTAAGATTATTGGGAAGAGGTTTAAGTTCTAGCTTTGGTGGGATGACAATGGATGGCTCCAATTTCGTGGATGATGGTCCAAGAGGCTCGATTGGTGGCCTAAAGGATGGTGGGTATGGCGGAAACACTTCTAAGGCAGCCACCACTTCTTGGAACTCCGGTTCACAAAGATCTTCCTCTTCTTGTGTTAAGACAGCTTCTAGAGCATCATTAGACTTTCTCTGCAAAATTTTGGAAGAAACCTCATGATCCACAACATCAATTGAAAAGCAAGAATCAAGAGAGATAGAAGGTTGAGATAGAGCATTAAGCATTTTAAATTCAACAGTTTCACCCAAAACAGTCATGGAGAGAGTGCTATCTTTCACTTTGATGATTGTGTCTGCAGTGGCCATGAATGGCCTGCCTAGGAGAATGGGATCAACACGATCTCCATTTGGATTGTCTTCCATGTCCATCACTACAAAATCAGCAGGGAGAATTAGTGTATTAACTTGAACTAGAATATCTTCTACAATACCTTTTGGATATTTTATAGAATGATCAGCTAGTTCAAGTCGCATTGAAGTCTTCTTCATCCCTTCTAAGCCAAGCTCTTGATAAACTGAATATGGCAAAACATTGATGCTTGCTCCCAAGTCCAACATGGCTCTTCCAACCTTCTTGCCTCCAATGTTAATGGGAATGTCAAAGCTGCCAGGATCATCTAGTTTTGGTGGAAGCTTCCTTTGCAATACAGCACTTACATTCTGGTCGAGCTTTACTCCTTCATTTGGAGCGAAATTGAGCTTGTGAGTTTTCAAGTCCTTGATGAATTTTCCATATGCAGGAATCTGTTCAATAAGATCAAGCAAAGGCAAATTGATATTAACTTTACTCAAAATATCATAAATCTCTTTAAAAGCCTTATCTTGCTTTGCTTTCTTAAGACGGCCTGGAAATGGAATCTGTGGAACATATGGAGCGAGTGGCACGTATCTATCTTCTTGAAGATGTGGTGGCACAAATTTGTCATCCCTTTTATGCAATTGGAATTGATCGGATTTCTGAGAATCTGATTTGGCCTTAGGAGCAGATTGAGAAGTTTTGAGTTGTTCTCCTTCCGTGGCCATGGTCTCCTCCTCTTCATTTTCTACAATCACAACATCATTTGAAAGATTAGAATCATCTTTATTATCAATGATCTTACCTGATCTGAGCACATGAATGGCCTTGGCTTCTGGGTTCTTTGGATTGATCTCAGTTTGGCTTGGCCATTTCCCAGGCACTCTTTGAGTTATTTCAGCAGCTATTTGGCCTAATTGGACTTCCAATTTGGAGATGGCAGCTTGTGTAGTTTGCTGAAAATTGGATTGGTTGATTGCCATCTGCTTCACTATATCTTCCAATGATGATGATGATTGTTGTGGCCTTTGGAATGAAGGGGGATTTGCTTGATTCTGGGTATTTCTCCATGAAAAGTTTGGATGATTCCTCCAACCTGGATTATAACTTTGAGAGTATGGATCATTTCTTGGACCTTGGTTGTAGGAATTTACCAACTTAGCTTGCTCTTGCACAAATTCTGGATATCCAGCCCCAAGTGGACAAGCTGTGGTAGCATGGTCATGAGATTCACAAATGCTACACACTTCCTTCGGAGGGCTTCTTGAGTTTAATGCAAGAAGAGCATCTAGCTTTTGTTCCAGTTTTGAAATCTGCACACTAGAAGCATCATTAGAACCACTAATAACACGTTTACCTCTTGTATCCGTATGTTGGGTCTCCATTGCTATCTCCTCAAAGAGTTCGTACGTTTCTTCTGGAGTTTTGGTTTTAAAAGAACCACCTGCAAAATTGGTGACTATATTATGACTAGAAGGGGTTAGTCCTTTATAAAACATACGCATTTGAAGCTTCAATGGAATCCCATGATGAGGACATTGGTTGAGCAACCCATTGAATTTCTCCCATGCTTCACAAAACGATTCATCATCTTGCTGTGCAAATAACAAGATCTTGTCCCTAAGCATGTCGGTCTTTTGCGTGGAGAAGTATTTTTCCAGGAACTTCTTTTGAATGGCAGACCATGTAGTGAGTGAACCAGGCTTCAAAGAATTCAACCAATACTTCGCCTTATCCTTTAAAGTGTATGGAAACACTCTCATTCGAAGTTGATCTTCTGTCACACCTGTCAAGGGAAAAGAACTCACAACATTAAAAATATCCTTTATATGAGTCAATGGATCTTCATTAGGTAAACCATAAAAGGAAGGCAGCATATTAAGATGAGAAGATTTAAGCTCATAATTTCGAGCTACAGTGGGCAGCAAAATGCTTGAAGGAGATGCTGGAATTGTTGGGATATCAAGTTCTCCCATGAACTCAATGGCAGCCATCATTTCTTCTTCTTCTTGGTCTGAACTTGCTTCCGAATTTGAAAGTGAAGAACCGGGAAGTTCAGTGTGGAGAGCAAGACTTGTAAATGTAGCAAGAGCTTGCTCTTTTGCAGTTGACAACTCCCTTTCTAGACGATTCTGAATTTCAGAGGTCACTCGTCTGGGTTGCAATGATGGTCCTGCGTTCAAAGATCTAGAACGTTGGAACGAAGACCTCACTTGTTCAAGTAATGGATTTTTAGACATAAACTACCTGAAACAGAAAATTAGATTAATTAGAAACACTAAAAAGAATAGGGTAACCTTGGGCACATAACCAGGGAAGAACTTTCGTTCAGTCCCCGGCAACGGCGCCAAAATTTGTTGTTAATATTATGTTAACTCGCAATTGTACGGGGCAATTAGTAGTATAGCAAGACAAGTACGAGGTCGTACCCACGAAGACTGAGAAGTTAAAACTAGTTATGTACTTAGATTACCAAATTCAAGAAAGTAGGAGGTTATGTCTAAAACAGAATTTAAAACAAGAGTGGTTGTGATTGTTGAACAAAAGAAGCAAAATGAAATTGCAAACAAAAACAAGTAAACAAATGTAACAAAGTGTGGTTTTAAGAGTTGGAAAACAGATTTTGAGACTAGGGCATTCGAATCACCATAACAATTCAATTCTGGGTTATAAAGATTCAAGTAACAAGTCTAATTCAGATTCAAAGATTGATTCTAGCTAAAGTATGATTAGGCCATGGTGTTTGGTCCTAACCTTGTGTTCCTAATTCCCTAATTTGATCATTTGTTGTCTAACCTAAAATTAAGCATTAGGAACCCATTAAGCATAGAAGAACATTTTAAACAACCAAGTATGTATCTAATCCCTGTTGTCGAATGTCCATACATACTCTTCCTATTCATAGTTCAATTCGAATTAAAGCATGGTGTATACTCTTAATTCAAACCAAGATAGTTAACAAACAAGTTCTAATGGTGATCAATCATTCAAACAAGCATGTTAACTTATAAGCATAATGAATAAGAACATGAATCATGAATCAAACTTGAAACTCCAAACTTATAAACCCAGAATATTCATGTTAGGTTACATCGAAGCCCTAGTTATGGATTTAGCTACTCATAATGGAAAAGAGACTTGAACAGAAATGAGAAAACATAATGAATACAATAAGAGTAGAAAAACCCTTTTTCTGAAGTTCTTGTGGTGTCCAAGGCTTCTCCAAGTGCTTCTCCACTTCTAATGCTTCTCCAAGAGCTTCCCCACTTCTAGAAAGATGTATGAAGGATATGGAGGTGATTTGGGATGAGTTTGAGTGAGTGGTGATGGCTAAGGAAGATGAAATTCGTAGGGAAATGGAAGAGAGGTTTGCTGGAGTTGTTTTGGTGATTGTTGGAGTGTTTGGGATTTTGAGAGTGTTTGAGGATGGTTGGAGTGAATTGTGGGGGTTGTGAATCTCAGGATTTGTTGTGTCTTGAATGTGGAATGGATGTGGTATTTATAGGGAGAGGGGAGTGACAAATCTGAATTCAATATGGCTAATGCATACAACACTTGCATTATAAAAGATGAATTGGTTGATGCACTTCACTAATGCATACAACACTTGCATTATAAAATCTGAATTGGTTGATGCACTTCACCAATAGATCCCACCAGCAGCCCTAGCTCATCTTCATGTCACCATGACCAAGCTTCCAACCAGAAATGATAGCTCATACCTAGCTCACCATGACCAAGCATCCAACCAGCACATGCTGAGGTCAGCATAACCAGCAACTTCAAGGGCTTACAACTTGGGCTTCTCTTAATCAAATTAGGACTTTAAGCACTCTAAATTGAAGTTCATAATGTCTTCTTTCCAGCCATATGTCATTTGGGCCAATCCAAGGTCGGAGGAGGAAGTTAAGGCCAAAACAAATTGCTAACTCATTTTGCGCGCTGATAAAATCCATCCTGAGCATGGCTCTGTGTTTGCTAGGTAACAGACTCCATATTTATCCAATGGGGCTGAATTTTGGATATGTTATAGTACATACCCATTGGAACAACTTTCATGAAGAATGCTGCCTCATCCGAGCTGTGTAGGTTGCTGAAACAAAGCTTGCAATATGACCTACGGAACTGGACTGGCAGGGGGCTGTAGCCAAAATGAGTTTGTCTTTTAAGCTCTTCTTCCATTCATCCAAATTAGGCCTTAACATGCTTGAATTGCATGAATTATGCTCTCTTGCTCTATTGGCCTACAAAACACACAAAGGGAGGGAAATAACTTAGAATTATAGGAACTAAGCAAAAGAAGTAAGTAAATTGGGCATGTATATGTATGAAATTATGAGCTTAACAATGTTCCTCCCTCTTAGCCCTATAAATAGAGAAGCCTTCAAGCTTCAAAACACACCCCAAGGGGGGGAGCTCTCAAACACTTCTCTAGAGCTCCCTTTCCTTCTCTCCCTCAAATTCTCTTAGTTTCCTTTCAAGTTGTCAATTGTTGTAACAAAATGAGTTTACTAAATTTTCCTTCAAGTTTTCTTAGTTCCACTTTACTTTTATTTGTAATGTACATTCTTTCTTAAGTATTCAAGTTTAATTAGTTTCCAGGTTTCAATTATGATTTTTGTTCTTATTCATTATGCTTATAAGTTAATATGCTAGTTTGAATGATTGATCACCATTTAGGCTTGCATGTTAGCTATCTTGGTTTGAATTAAGAGTAGACACCATGCTTTAATTCGAATTGAACTATGAATAGGAAGAGTATGTATGGACATTCGACAACAGGGATTAGATACATGCTTGGTTGTTTAAATTGTTCTTCTATGCTTAATGGGTTCCTAATGCTTAATTTTAGGTTAGACAACAAATGATCAAATTAGGGAATTAGGAACACAAGGTTATGACCAAACACCATGGCTTAATCATACTTTAGCTAGAATAAATCCATTAATCTAAATTAAACTTGGGAACTTATTTGCTTGAGTTATTTCTTTTTTTTCTTGTTTTATTTATTTTCTTTTTCATTTCTGTTTTGTGTAGAGGAAATGAATTGGATCATTCAATCACCAATCCTCATGGGATCGACCTCGCACTTACATATGCTATATTACCAAACGGCTCGTGTACTTGCGAGTATCACAAGATGAGGATGCAGCTGAATCCATTTTGGTGCAGCTGAATCGACGCAACAATGATGTTGCCCAAGTTTTGGGCTCGATCAGAAATCAATAGGTGTGAGAAATTGGACAATTCAAGTTCAACGGCAGTTCGTTCCTAATTGGAGTGGTTGGTGTATTCCATACTTCTAGCGATTGGATTTCACTCAAAACTCACCAAATGACTTCTCCCACCATATTATGATGTTGCCCAAGTTTTGGGCTCGATCCGAAATCAACAGGTGTGAGAAATTGGACAATTCAAGTTCAACGGCAGTTCGTTCCTAATTGGAGTGGTTGGTGTATTCCATACTTCTAGCGATTGGATTTCACTCAAAACTCACCAAATGACTCTTCCCACCATATTATCAAGTTGCCCAAGTTTTGGGTTCGATCCGAAATCAATAGGTGTGAGAAATTGGACAATTCAAGTTCAACGACAGTTCGTTCCTAATTGGTGTGGTTGGTGTATTCTGTACTTCTAGCGATTTGATTTCCCTCAAAACTCACCAAATGACTCCTCCCACCATGTTATTATGTTGCCCAAGTTTTGGGCTCGATCCGAAATCAATAGGTGTGAGAAATTGGACAATTCAAGTTCAACGGCAGTTCGTTCCTAATTGGAGTGGTTGGTGTATTCCATACTTCTAGCGATTGGATTTCACTCAAAACTCACCAAATGACTCCTCCCACCATATTATGATGTTGCACAAGTTTGGGGTTCGATCCGAAATCCATAGGTGTGAGAAATTGGACAAGTCAAGTTCAACGGCAGTTCGTTCCTAATTGGAGTGGTTGGTGTATTCCATACTTCTAACGGTTGGATTTCACTCAAAACTCACCAAATGACTCCTCCCACCATGTTATTATGTTGCCCAAGTTTTGGGCTCGATCCGAAATCAATAGGTGTGAGAAATTGGACAATTCAAGTTCAACGGCAGTTCGTTCCTAATTGGAGTGGTTGGTGTATTCCATACTTCTAGCGATTGGATTTCACTCAAAACTCACCAAATGACTCCTCCCACATATTATGATCTTGCCCAAGTTTTGGGCTCGATCCGAAATCAATAGGTGTGAGAAATTGGACAATTCAAATTCAACGGCAGTTCGTTCCTAATTGGAGTGGTTGGTGTATTCCATATTTCTAGCGATTGGATTTCACTCAAAACTCCCCGAGTGACTTCTCCCACCATATTATGATGTTGCACAAGTTTGGGGTTCGATCCGAAATCAATAGGTGTTCCAAATTGGACAATTCAAGTTCAACGGCAGTTCGTTCCAAATGGGAGTGGTTGGTGTATTCCATACTTCTAGCGATTGGATTTCACACAAAACTCACCAAATGACTCCTCCCACCATATTATATTGTTGCCCAAGTTTTGGGCTCGATCCGAAATCAATAGTTGTGAGAAATTGGATAATTCAAGTTCAACGGCAGTTCGTTCCTAATTGGAGTGGTTGGTGTATTCCATACTTGTAGCGATTGGATTTCACTCAAAACTCACCAAATGACTCCTCCCACCATATTATGATGTTGCCCAAGTTTTGGACTCGATCCGAAATCAATAGGTGTGAGAAATTGGTCAATTCAATTTCAACGACACTTCGTTCCTAATTGGAGTGGTTGGTGTATTCCATACTTCTAGCGATTGGATTTCACTCAAAACTCACCAAATGACTCCTCCCACCATATTATGATGTTGCCCAAGTTTTGGACTCGATCCGAAATCAATAGGTGTGAGAAATTGGTCAATTCAATTTCAACGACACTTCGTTCCTAATTGGAGTGGTTGGTGTATTCCATACTTCTAGCGATTGGATTTCACTCAAAACTCACCAAATGACTCCTCCCACCATATTATGATGTCGCCCAAGTTTTGGGATCGATCCGAAATCAATAGGTGTTCCAAATTGGACAATTCAAGTTCAACGGCAGTTCGTTCCTAATTGGAGTGGTTGGTGTATTCCATACTTCTAGCGATTGGATTTCACTCAAAACTCACCAAATGACTCCTCCCCCCATATTATGATGTTGCCCAAGTTTTGGGCTCGATCCGAAGTCAATAGGTGTTCCAAATTGGACAATTCAAGTTCAACGACAATTCGTTCCTAATTGGAGTGGTTGGTGTATTCCATACTTCTTGCGATTGGATTTCACTGAAAAGAAACCAAATGACTCCTCCCACCATATTATCTTGTTGCCCAAGTTTTGGTCACGATCCGAAATCAATCGGTGTGAGAAATTGGACAATTGAAGTTCAACGGTAGTTCGTTCCTAATTGGAGTGGCTGGTGTATTCCATACTTCTAGCGATTGGACTTCACTCAAAACTCACCAAATGACTCCTCCCACCACATTATAATGTTGCCCATGTTTTGGGCTCGATCCGAAATCAATAGCTGTTCCAAATTGGACAATTCAAGTTCAACGGCAATTCGTTCCTAATTGAAGTGGTTGGTGTATTCCATAATTCTAGCGATTGGATTTCACTCAAAACTCACCAAATGACTCCTCCCACCATATTATCATGTTGGCCAAGCTTTGGGCACGATCCGAAATCGATAGGTGTGAGAAATTGGACAATTCAAGTTCAACGGCAGTTCGTTCCTAATTGGAGTGGCTGGTGTATTCCATACTTCTAGCAATTGGATTTCACTCAAAACTCACCAAATGACTCCTCCCACCATATTATCATATTGCCCAAGTTTTGGGCTCGATCCGAAATCAATAGGTGTGAGAAATTGGACACTTCAAGTTCAACGGCAGTTCGTTCCTAATTGGAGTGGTTGGGGTATTCCATACTTCTAGCGATTGGATTTCACTCAAAACTCACCAAATGACTCCTCCCACCATATTATGATGTTGCCCAAGTTTTGGGCTCGATCTGAAGTCAATAGGTGTTCCAAATTGGACAATTCAAGTTCAACGGCAATCATTCCTAATTGGAGTGGTTGGTGTATTCCATACTTCTAGCAATTGGATTTCACTCAAAACTCACCAAATGACTGCTCCCACCATATTCTGATGTTGCCCAAGTCTTGGGCTCGATCCGAAGTCAATAGGTGTTCGAAATTGGACAATTCAAGTTCAACGGCAATCGTTCCTAATTGGAGTGGTTGGTGTATTCCATACTTCTAGCGATTGGATTTCACTCAAAACTCACCAAATGACTCCCCCCACCATATTATCGTGTTGCCCAAGTTTTGGGCTCGATCCGAAGTCAATAGGTGTTCCAAATTGGACAATTCAAGTTCAACGGCAATCGTTCCTAATTGGAGTGGTTGGTGTATTCCATACTTCTAGCAATTGGATTTCACTTAAAACTCACCAAATGACTGCTCCCACCATATTCTGATGTTGCCCAAGTCTTGGGCTCGATCCGAAGTCAATAGGTGTTCCAATTTGGACAATTCAAGTTCAACGGCAATCGTTCCTAATTGGAGTGGTTGGTGTATTCCATACTTCTAGCAATTGGATTTCACTCAAAACTCACCAAATGACTTCCCCCACCATATTATCGTGTTGCCCAAGTTTTGGGCTCGATCCGAAATCGATAGGTGTGAGAAATTGCACAATTCAAGTTCAACGGTAGTTCGTTCCTAATTGGAGTGGCTGGTGTATTCCACACTTCTAGCGATTGGACTTCCCTCAAAACTCACCAAATGACTCCTCCCACCATATTATGATGTTGCACAAGTTTGGGGTTCGATCCGAAATCAATAACTGTGAGAAATTGGACAATTCAAGTTCAACGGCAGTTCGTTCCTAATTGGAGTGGTTGGTGTATTCCATATTTCTAGCGATTGGATTTCACTCAAAACTCACCAACTGACTCCTCCCACAATATTATGACGTTGCCCAAGTTTTGGGCTCGATCCGAAATCAATAGGTCTTCCAAATTGGACAATTCAAGTTCAACGGCAGTTCGTTCCTAATTGGAGTGGTTGGTGTATTCCATAGTTCTAGCGATTGGATTTCACTCAAAACTCACCAAATGACTCCTCCCACCATATTATGATGTTGCCCAAGTTTTGGGCTCGATCCGGAATCAATAGGTGTAACAAATTGGACAATTCAAGTTCAACGGCAGTTCGTTCCTAATTGGAGTGGTTGGTGTATTACATACTTCTAGCGATTGGATTTCACTCAAAAGTCACGAAATGACTCCTCCCACCATATTATGATGTTGCACAAGTTTGGGGTTCGATCCGAAATCAATAGCTGTGAGAAATTGGACAATTCAAGTTCAACGGCAGTTCGTTCCTAATAGGAGTGGTTGGGGTATTCCATATTTCTAGCGATTGGATTTCTCTCAAAACTCACCAAATGACTCCTCCCACCATATTATGATGTTGCCCAAGTTTTGGGCTCGATCAGAAATCAATAGGTGTGAGAAATTGGACAATTCAAGTTCAACGGCAGTTCGTTCCTAAATGCAGTGGTTGGTGTATTCCATACTTCTAGCGATTGGATTTCACTCAAAACTCACCAAATGACTCCTCCCACCGTATTATCATGTTGCCCTAGTTTTGGGCTCGATCCGAAGTCAATAGGTGTGAGAAATTGGACACTTCAAGTTCAACGGCAGTTCGTTCCTAATTGGAGTGGTTGGTGTATTCCATACTTCTAGCGATTGGATTTCCCACAAAACTCACCAAATGACTACTCCCACCATATTATGATGTTGCCCAAGTTTGGGGTTCGATC
Source organism: Prunus avium (assembly GCF_965620075.1). Classification (NCBI taxonomy): domain Eukaryota; kingdom Viridiplantae; phylum Streptophyta; class Magnoliopsida; order Rosales; family Rosaceae; genus Prunus; species Prunus avium. Next base: position 20,190,305 of record NC_142286.1, on the reverse strand, counting down.
CGAAATCAATAAGTGTGAGAAATTGGACAATTCAAGTTCAACAGCAGTTCGTTTCTAATTGGAGTGGTCGGTGTATTCCATACTTCTAGCGATTGGATTTCTCTCAAAACTCACCAAATGACTCCTCCCACCATATTATCATGTTGCCCAAGTTTTGGGCTCGATCCGAAATCAATAGGTGTGAGAAATTGGACAATTCAAGTTCAATGGCAGTTCGTTCGTAATTGGAGTGGTCGGTGTATTCCATACTTCTAGCAATTGGATTTCTCTCAAAACCCACCAAATGACTCCTCCCACCATATTATCTTGTTGCCCAAGTTTTGGGCTCGATCCGAAATCAATAGGTGTGAGAAATTGGACAAATCAAGTTCAACGGCCCTTCGTTCATAATTGGAGTGGTTGGTGTATTCCATTCTTCTAGCGATTGGATTTCACTCAAAACTCACCAAATGACTCCTCCCACCATATTATGATGTTGCCCAAGTGTTGGGCTCGATCCAATATCAATAGGTGTGAGAAATTGGACAATTCAAGTTCAACGGTTGTTCGTTCCTAATTGGAGTTGTTGGTGTATGCAACACTTCTAGCGATTGGATTTCACTCAAAACTCACCAAATGACTCCTCCCACCATATTATGATGTTGCACAAGTTTGGGGTTCGATCCGAAATCAATAGGTGTGAGAAATTAGACAATTCTAGTTCAACGGCAGTTCGTTCCTAATTGGGGTGGTTGGTGTATTCCTTACTTCTAGCGATTGGATTTCACTCAAAACTCACCAAATGAGTCCTCCCACCATATTATCGTGTCGCCCGAATTTTGGGCTCGATCCGAAATCAATAGGTGTGAGAAATTGCATAATTCAAGTTCAACGGCAGTTCGTTCCTAATTGGAGTGGCTGGTGTATTCCATACTTCTAGTGATTGGACTTCACTCAAAACTCACCAAATGACTCCTCCCACCATGTTATGATGTTGCCCAGGTTTTGGGTTCGATCCGAAATCAATAGGTGTGAGAAATTGGACAATTCAAGTTCAACGGTTGTTCGTTCCTAATTGGAGTTGTTGGTGTATGCAACACTTCTAGCGATTGGATTTCACTCAAAACTCACCAAATGACTCCTCCCACCATATTATGATGTTGCCCAAGTTTGGGGCTCGATTGGAAATCAATAGGTGTGAGAAATTGGACAATTCAAGTTCAACGGCCCTTCGTTCATAATTGGAGTGGTTGGTGTATTCCATACTTCTAGCGATTGGATTTCACTCAAAACTCACCAAATGACTCCTCCCACTATATTATGATGTTGCACAAGTTTGGTGTTCGATCCGAAATCAATAGGTGTGAGAAATTGGACAATTCAAGTTCATCGGCAGTTCGTTCCTAATTGGCGTGGTTGGTGTATTCCATACTTCTAGCAGTTGGTTTTCACTCAAAACTCACCAAATGACTCCTCCCACCATATTACCGTGTTGCCCAAGTTTCGGGCTCGATCCGAAATCAATAAGTGTGAGAAATTGCACAATTAAAGTTCAACGGCAGTTCGTTCGTAGTTGGAGTGGCTGGTGTAGTCCATACTTCTAGCGATTGGACTTCACTCAAAACTCAACACATGACTCCTCCCACCATGTTAGGATGTTGCCCAAGTTTTGGGTTCGATCCGAAATCAATAGGTTTGAGAAATTGGAGAATTCAAGTTCAACGGTTGTTCGTTCCTAATTGGAGTTGTTGGTGTATGCAATACTTCTAGCGATTGGATTTCACTCAAAACTCACCAAAAGACTCCTCCCACCATATTATGATGTTGCCCAAGTTTGGGGCTCGATCCGAAATCAATAGGTGTGAGAAATTGGACAATTCAAGTTCAACGGCCCTTCGTTCATAATTGGAGTGGTTGGTGTATTCCATTCTCCTAGCGATTGGATTTCACTCAAATTTCACCAAATGACTCCTCCCACCATATTATGATGTTGCCCAACTTTTGGGCTCGATCCAAAATCATTAGGTGTGAGAAATTGGACAAGTCAAGTTCAACGGCAGTTCGTTCCTAATTGGAGTGGGTGGTGTATTCCATACTTCTAGCGATTGGATTTCACACAAAACTCACCAAATGACCCCTCCCACCATATTATGATGTTGCCCAAGTTTGGGGCTCGATCCGAAATCAATAGGTGTTCCAAATTGGACAATTCAAGTTCAACGGCAGTTCGTTCCTAATTGGAGTGGTTGGTGTATTCCTTACTTCTAGCGATTGGATTTCACTCAAAACTCACCAAATGACACCTCCCACCATATTATGATGTTGCACAAGTTTGGGGTTCGATCCGAAATCAATAGGTGTGAGAAATTGGACAATTCAAGTTCAACGGCAGTTCGTTTCTAATTGGAGTGGTTGGTGTATTCCATACTTCTAGCGATTGGATTTCACTCAAAACTCACCAAATGACTCCTCCCACCATATTATCGTGTTGCCCAAGTTTTGGGCTGGATCCGAAATCTATAGGTGTGAGAAGTTGCACAATTCAAGTTCAACGGCAGTTCGTTCCTAATTGGAGTGGTTGGAGTATTCCATACTTCTAGCGATTGGATTTCACTAAAAACTCACCAAATGACTCCTCCCACCATATTATGATGTTGCCCAAGTTTGGGGCTCTATCCGAAATCAATCGGTGTTCCAAATTGGACAATTCAAGTTCAACGGTAGTTCGTACCTAATTGGAGTGGTTGGTGTATTTCATAATTCTAGCGATTGGATTTCACACAAAACTCACCAAATGACTCCTCCCACCATATTATGATGTTGCCCAAGTTTGGGGCTCGGTCCGAAATCAATAGGTGTGAGAAATTGGACAATTCAAGTTCAACGGAAGTTCATTCCTAATCGGAGTGGTTGGTGTATTCCATACTTCTAGCGATTGGATTTCTCTCAAAACTCACCAAATGACTCCTCCCACCATATTATGATGTTGCCCAAGTTTGGGGTTCCATCCGAAATCAATAGGTGTGACAAATTGAACGATTCAAATACAACAGCAGTTCGTTCGTAACGGGAGTGGTTGATGTATTCCATACTTCTAGCGATTGGATTTCAATCGAAACTCACCAAATGACTCCTCCCACCATATTATGATGTTGCCCAGGTTTTGGGCTCGATCCGAAATCAATAGGTGTTCCAAATTGGACAATTCAAGTTCAACGGCAGTTGGTTCCTAATTGGAGTGGTTGGTGTATTCCATACTTCTAGCGATTGGATTTCACTCAAAACTCACCAAATGACTCCTCCCACCATATTATGATGTTGCCCAAGTTTGGGGCTCGAACCGAAATCAATAGGTGAGAGAAATTGGACAATTCAAGTTCAACGGCAGTTCGTACCTAATTGGAGTGGTTGGTGTATTCCATACTTCTAGCGATTGGATTTCACACAAAACTCACCAAATGACTCCTCCCACCATATTATGATTTTGCCCAACTTTTGGGCTCGATCCGAAATCAATATTTGTGAGAAATTGAACAATTCAAGTTCAACAGCAGTTCGTCCGTAACGGGAGTGGTTGGTGTATTCCATACTTCTAGCGATTGGATTTCACACAAAACACATCAAGTTACTCCTCCCACCATATTATGATTTTGCCCAACTTTTGGGCTCGATCAGAAATCAATAGGTGTTCCAAATTGGACAATTCAAGATCAACGGCAGTTCGTTCCTAATTGGAGTGGTTGGTGTATTCCATACTTCTAGCGATTGGATTTCACTCAAAACTCACCAAATGACTCCTCCCACCATATTATGATGTTGCCCAAGTTTGGGGCTCGGTCCGAAATCAATAGGTGTGAGAAATTGGACAATTCAAGTTCAACGGAAGTTCATTCCTAATCGGAGTGGTTGGTGTATTCCATACTTCTAGCGATTGGATTTCACACAAAACTCATCAAGTGACTCCTCCCACCATATTATGATTTTGCCCAACTTTTGGGCTCGATCCGAAATCAATAGGTGTTCCAAATTGGACAATTCAAGATCAACGGCAGTTCGTTCCTAATTGGAGTGGTTGGTGTATTCCATACTTCTAGCGATTGGATTTCACTCAAAACTCACCAAATGACTCCTCCCACCATATTATGATGTTGCCCAAGTTTTGGACTCGATCCGAAATCAATAGGTGTGAGAAATTGGTCAATTCAATTTCAACGACACTTCGTTCCTAATTGGAGTGGTTGGTGTATTCCATACTTCTAGCGATTGGATTTCACTCGAAACTCACCAAATGACTCCTCCCACCATAGTATGATGTTGTCCAACTTTTTTGATCGATCCGAAATCAATAGGTGTGAGAAATTGGACATTTCAAGTTCAACGGCATTTCGTTCCTAATTGGAGTGGTTGGTGTATTCTCTTCTAGCGATTGGATTTCACTTAAAATTCACCAAATGACTCCTCCCACCATATTATGATGTTGCCCAAGTTTCGGGATCGATCCGAAATCAATAGGTGTTCGAAATTGGACAATTCAAGTTCAACGGCAGTTCGTTCCTAATTGGAGTGGTTGGTGTATTCCATACTGCTAGCGATTGGATTTCACTCAAAACTCACCAAATGACTCCTCCCACCATATTACGATGTTGCCCAAGTTTGGAGGTTGATCCGAAATCAATAGGTGTTCCAAATTGGACAATTCAAGTTCAACGGTAGTTCGTTCCTAATTGGAGTGGTTGGCGTATTCCATACGTCTAGCGATTGGATTTCACTCAAAACTCACCAAATGACTCCACCCACCATATTATGACGTTGCCCAAGTTTTGGGCTCGATCCGAAATAAATTGGAGTACGAAATTGGACAATTCAAGTTCAACGGCAGTTCGTTCCTAATTGGAGTGGTTGGTGTATTCCATACTTCTAACGATTCGATTTCACTCAAAACTCACCACATGACTCCTCCCACCATATTACGATGTTGCCCAAGTTTGGGGCTCGATACGAAATCAATAGGTGTGAGAAATTGGACAATTCAAGTTCAACGGCAGTTCGTTCCTAATTGGAGTGGTTGGTGTATTCCATACTTCTAGCGAGTGGATGATCGGTTCATAATTGTATATCATTTTGTACCCTTCTAGCTTATGATTTGGTTATGTTATTGAGTTAAACTTTTGCTTTTAATCCATTTTCTGTTTTGATAAGTCCATAATTTCATACACTTGCATGCCTTCTTTACTTAGTGATTTTGCTTAGTTTCTCTGTATTTTGGGTCACTTACTTCTGTTTGTGTGTTTTGTAGGTTAAGATAGCAAGAGATAACATTTGTTGCAATCCATGCATGTTAAGGGCTGATTGGCAAAGAGCAAGAGCTTAAAGACAAAACCAAAGTTGGGCCATACTTCTTGTCAGTCCAGTTTCGTAGGTCAACTTCTTGGCCTTGGATCAGAATTCTGTGGGGCTCGGATGAGGTGAAGATCTTCATAAAAGTTGTTCCATTGGGTGTGTACTATAACATATCCAAATTTCATCCCAATTGAACATGTCTGGAGTCCTTAGCCCGTCCAACACTGAACCCTGCTCAGGAGGATTTGCAGCTGCCAGCTTTGAGCCTTGTCTCCTCCTTTAAGCCATGTGCCTCACCCATGCTGCAACTGACTTTGGATCCAACATAATGAATGAAGTGGGGAGACATTCCAGCTATGAAATTCTAAAGGATCAAGTTGGTACATGATGGAGCTATTAAAGAGAAAGCATGTGCATGCATGTAAAGCATAAATGAAATGAAGTCAATTCCAGTCTCTGCTCGGCAGCCAAAATGCAAGGCCCAAAACGCACACTTCTACTGCTCCGATGGGAATACTTTCTTCATAGAAGTTGTTCCAATGGGTGTCTAGAATAACATATCCAAATTTGAGCACCATTGGATATGTTTTGAAATCTCTGGCCTTCCTACACCAAGACTGGTTCAGAAAACTCGTTTTTCAGCAACCAAAAGGCAACCACATGGGTTGGCAACCAAAAGGCAACCACATGGGTTGGCAGCAAAGGCAGCCACAACTGATCACCTTTGAACCCATGTGAAGATGCTTGAGGTGCAGCAAAAGAAGTATGGGATGAGATTGATTCCAACCACACTAACATAGACAAGATGAAGTGTGAGTTATGGGTTGTATTAAAAGAGGAATTGTGGTGTTGGATTTCATCATGTTGTTCCTCCCTCTTAGCCCTATAAATAGAGAAGCCTTCAAGCTTCATAAATCACACCCCAAGGGGGGGAGTGTTAAGCTCATAATTTCATACATATACATGCCCTATTTACTTACTTCTTTTGCTTAGCTTCCTAGATTTCTAAGTGATTTGCCTCCCTTTGTGTGTTTTGTAGGCCAATAGAGCAAGAGAGCATAGTTCATGCAATTCAAGCATGTTAAGGCCTAATTTGGATGAAGGGAAGAAGAGCTTAACGACAAACTCATTTTGGCTACAGCCCCCTGCCAGTCCAGTTCCGTAGGTCATATTGCAAGCTTTGTTTCAGCAACCTACACAGCTCGGATGAGGCAGCATTCTTCATGAAGGTTGTTCCAATGGGTGTGTACTATAACATATCCAAAATTCAGCCCCATTGGATAAATATGGAGTCTGTTACCTAGCAAACACAGAGCCATGCTCAGGATGGATTTTATCAGCGCGCAAAATGAGTTAGCAATTTGTTTTGGCCTTAACTTCCTCCTCCGACCTTGGATTGGCCCAAATGATATATGGCTGGAAAGAAGACATTCTAAACTTCAAGTTTGAGTGCTTAAAGTCTTAATTTGCTTAAGGGAAGCCCAATTCGTAAGCCCTTGAAGTTGCTGGTCATGCTGACCTCAGGATGAGCTATTGTTTCTGGTTGGAAGCTTGGTCATGGTGAGCTAGGCATGAGCTATTGAGCTTGTTGGAAGCTTGGTCATGGTGACATGAAGATGAGCTAGGGCTGCTGGTGGGATTTATTGATGAAGTGCATCAACCAATTCAAATTTTCTAATACAAGTGCATCAACCATTTCAAATTTTATAAAACAAGTGTTGTATGCATTAGCTATATTGAATTCAGATTTTCATCTTCCTTAGGCCTATAAATAGTGAGGTTTCCCAAGCTTGTAAACACACCCCAAGGGGGGGAGCTCTCAAACACTTCTCTAGAGCTCCCTTCCCTTCTCTCCCTCAAATTCTCTTAGTTTCATTTTCTAGTTTTCAATTGTAGTAATGAAATATTTGTGCTGAAATTCTCCTTAAGTTTTTCCAAGTTCTACTTAATTTTCATTGTTATGTAAATTCTTTTCTTTAGTTTCAAGTTTGATTAGTTTCCAAGTTTCAATTATGATTTTTGTTCTTATTCATTATGCTTATAAGTTAATATGCTAGTTTGAATGATTGATCACCATTTAGGCTTGCATGTTAGCTATCTTGGTTTGAATTAAGAGTATACACCATGCTTTAATTCGAATTGAACTATGAATAGGAAGAGTATGTATGGACATTCGACAACAGGGATTAGATACATGCTTGGTTGTTTAAATTGTTCTTCTATGCTTAATGGGTTCCTAATGCTTAATTTTAGGTTAGACAACAAATGATCAAATTAGGGAATTAGGAACACAAGGTTATGACCACACACCATGGCTTAATCATACATTAGCTAGAATCAATCCATTAATCTAATTGAACTTGGGAACTTATCTACTTGAGTTAGTTATTTTTTGTCTTCCTTGTTTTATTTATTTCCTTTCTTTTTCATTTCTGTTTTGTGTAGGGAAAATGAATTGGATCATTCAATCACCAATCCTCGTGGGATCGACCTCGCACTTACATATGCTATACTACCAAACGGCTCGTGCACTTGCGAGTATCACAAGTTGAGGATGCAGCTTAATCCATTTTGGTGCAGCTGAATCTACACAACAGGGAGCTCTCAAACACTTCTCTAGAGCTCCCTTCCCTTCTCTCCCTCAAATTCTCTTAGTTTCCTTTCCAGTTTTCAATTGTTGTAATGAAATATTTGTGCTGAAATTCTCCTTAAGTTTTTCAAGTTCTACTTTACTTTTATTTGTAATGTACATTCTTTCTTAAGTATTCAAGTTTAATTAGTTTCCAAGTTTCAATTATGATTTTTGTTCTTATTCATTATGCTTATAAGTTAATATGCTAGTTTGAATGATTGATCACCATTTAGGCTTGCATGTTAGCTATCTTGGTTTGAATTAAGAGTAGACACCATGCTTTAATTCGAATTGAACTATGAATAGGAAGAGTATGTATGGACATTCGACAACAGGGATTAGATACATGCTTGGTTGTTTAAATTGTTCTTCTATGCTTAATGGGTTCCTAATGCTTAGTTTTAGGTTAGACAACAAATGATCAAATTAGGGAATTAGGAACACAAGGTTATGACCAAACACCATGGCTTAATCATACTTTAGCTAGAATCAAACCGTTAATCTAATTGAACTTGGGAACTTATTTGCTTGAGTTATTTCATTCTTTCTTGTTTTATTTATTTTCTTTTTTTCATTTCTATTTTGTGTAGGGGAAACAAATTGGATCATTCAATCACCAATCCTCGTGGGATCGACCTCGCACTTACATATGCTATACTACCAAACGGCTCGTGCACTTGCGAGTATCACAAGTTGAGGATGCAGTTGAAACCATTTTGGTGCAGCTGAATCGAAGCAACAGTGCATTTCACTCAAAACTCACCAAATGACTCCTCCCACCATATTACGATGTTGCCCAAGTTTGGTGCTCGAACCGAAATCAATAGGTATGAGAAATTGGACAATTCAAGTTCAACGGCAGTTCGTTCCTAATTGGAGTGGTTGGTGTATTCCATACTTCTAGCGATTGGATTTCACTTAAAACTCACCAAATGACTCCTCCCACCATATTATGATGTTGCCCAAGTTTGGGGCTCAATCCGAAATCAATAGGTGTGAGAACTTGGACAATTCAAGTTCAACGGCAGTTCGTTGCTAATTGGAGTGGTTGGTGTATTCCATACTTCCAGCGATTGGATTTCACTCAAAACTCACCAAATGCCTCCTCCCACCATATTATGATGTTGCCCAAGTTTGGGGCTCGATCCGAAATCAATAGGTGTTCGAAATTGGACAATTCAAGTTCAACGGCAGTTCGTTCCTAATTGGAGTGGTTGGTGTATTCCATACTTCTAGCGATTGGATTTCACTCAAAACTCAGCAAATGACTCCTCCCACCATATTATGATGTTGCCCAAGTTTTGGGCTTGATCCGAAATCAATAGGTGTTCCAAATTGGACAATTCATGTTTAACGGCAGTTCGTCCCGAATTGGAGTGGTTGGTGTATTCCATACTTCTAGCGATTGGATTTCACTCAAAACTCACCAAATGACTCTTCCCACCATATTATGATGTTGCCCAAGTTTTGGGCTCGATCCGAAATCAATAGGTGTTCGAAATTGGACAATTCAAGTTCAACGGCAGTTCGTTCCAAATTGGAGTGGTTGGTGTATTCCATACTTCTAGCGATTGGATTTCACTCAAAACTCACCAAAAGACTCCTCCCACCATATTATGATGTTGCCCAAGTTTGGGGCTCGATCCGAAATCAATAGGTGTGAGAAATTGGACAATTCAAGTTCAACGGCAGTTCGTTCTTAATTGGAGTGGTTGGTGTATTCCATACTTCTAGCGATTGGATGTCACTCAAAACTCACCAAATGACTCCTCCCACCATATTATGATGTTGCCCAAGTTTTGGGCTCGATCCGAAATCAATAGGTGTTCGAAATTGGACAATTCAAGTTCAACGGCAGTTCGTTCCTAATAGGAGTGGTTGGTGTATTCCATACCTCTAGCGATTGGATTTCACTCAAAACTCACCAAATGACTCCTCCCACCATATTATGATGTTGCCCAAGTTTTGGGCTCGATCCGAAATCAATAGGTGTTCCAAATTGGACAATTCAAGTTCAACGGCAGTTCGTTCCTAATTGGAGTGGTTGGTGTATTCCGTACTTCTAGCAATTGGATTTCACTCAAAACTCACCAAATGACTCCTCCCACCATATTATGATGTTGCCCAAGTTTGGGGCTCGATCCGAAATCAATAGCTGTGAGAAACTGGACAATTCAAGTTCAACGGCAGTTCATTCCTAATTGGAGTGGTTGGTGTATTCCACACTTCTAGCGATTGGATTTCACTCAAAACTCACCAAATGACTCCTCCCACGATATTATGATGTTGCCCAAGTTTGGGGCTCGATCCGAAATCAATAGGTGTTCCAAATTGGACAATTAGAGTTCAACGGCAGTTCGTTCCTAATTGGAGTGGTTGGTGTATTCCGTACTTCTAGCAATTGGATTTCACTCAAAACTCACCAAACGACTCCCCCCACCATATTATGATGTTGCCCAAGGTTGGGGCTCGATCCGAAATCAATAGGTGTGAGAAATTGGACAATTCAAGTTCAACGACAGTTCGTTCCTAATTGGAGTGGTTCGTGTATTCCATACTTCTAGCAATTGGATTTCACTCAAAACTCACCAAATGACTCCTCCCACCATATTACGATGTTGCCCAAGTTTGGGGCTCGATCCGAAATCAATAGGTGTGAGAAATTGGACAATTCAAGTTCAACGGCAGTTCGTTCCTAATTGGAGTGGTTGGTGTATTCCATACTTCTAGCGATTGGATTTCACTCAAAACTCACCAAATGACTCCTCGCACCATATTATGATGTTCCCCAAGTTTGGGGCTCCATCCGAAATCAATAGGTGTGAGAAATTGGACAATTCAAGTTCAACGGCAGTTCGTTCCTAATTGGAGTGGTTGGTGTATTCCATACTTCTAGCGATTGGATTTCACTCACCACATGACTCCTCCCACCATATTATGATGTTGCCCAAGTTTGGGGCTTGATCCGAAATCAATAGGTGTGAGAAATTGGACAATTCAAGTTCAACGGCAGTTCGTTCCTAATTGGAGTGGTTGGTGTATTCCATACTTCTAGCGATTGGATTTCACTCAAAACGAACCAAATGACTCCTCCCACTGTATTATGATGTTGCCCAAGTTTGGGGCTCGATCAGAAATCAATAGTTGTGAGAAATTGGACAATTCAAGTTCAACGCCAGTTCGTTCCTAATTGGAGTGGTTGGTGTATTCCATACTTCTACCGATTCGATTTCACTCAAAACTTACCAAATGACTCCTCCCACCATACTATGATGTTGCCCATGTTTTGGGCTCCATCCGAAATCAATAGGTGTTCCAAATTGGACAATTCAAGTTTCACGGCAGTTCGTTCCGAATTGGAGTGGTTGGTTTATTCCATACTTCTAGCGATTAGATTTCACTCAACACTCACCAAATGACTCCTCCCACCATATTATGATGTTCCCCAAGTTTGGGGCGCGATCCGAAATCAATAGGTGTGAGAAATTGGACAATTCAAGTTCAACGGCAGTTCGTTCCTAATTGGAGTGGTTGGTGTATTCCATACTTCTAGCGATTGGATTTCACTCACCACATGACTCCTCCCGCCATATTATGATGTTGCCCAAATTTTGGGCTCGATCCGAAATCAATAGGAGTTCGAAATTGGACAATTCAAGTTCAACGGCAGTTCGTTCCTAATTGGAGTGGTTGGTGTATTCCATACTTCTAGCGATTGGATTTCACTCAAAACTCCCCAAATGACTCCTCCCACCATATTATGATGTTGCCCAAGTTTTGGGCTCGATCCGAAATCAATAGGTGTTCCAAGTTGGACAATTCAAGTTCAACGGCATTTCGTTCCTAATTGGAGTGGTTAGTGTATTCCATACTACTAGCGATTGGATTTCACTCAAAACTCACCAAAAGACTCCTCCCACCATATTATGATGTTGCCCAAGTTTGGGGCTCGATCCGAAATCAATAGGTGTGAGAAATTGGAGAATTCAAGTTCAACGGAAGTTCGTTCCAAATTGGAGTGGTTGGTGTATTCCATACTTCTAGCGATTGGATTTCACTCAAAACTCACCAAATGAATCCTCCCACCATATTATGATGTTGCCCAAGTTTTGGGCTCGATCCGAAATCAATAGGTGTTCTAAATTGGACAATTCAAGTTCAACGGGCAGTTCGTTCCTAATTGGAGTGGTTGGTGTATTCCATACTTCTAGGGATTGGATTTCACTCAAAATTCACCAAATGACTCCTCCCACCATATTATGATGTTGCCCAAGTTTTGGGCTCGATCCGAAATCAATAGGTGTTCCAAATTGGACAATTCAAGTTCAACGGCATTTCGTTCCTAATTGGAGTGGTTAGTGTATTCCATACTTCTAGCGATTGGATTTCACTAAAAACTCACCAAATGACTCCTCCCACCATATTATGATGTTGCCCAAGTTTTGGGCTCGATCCGAAATCAATAGGTGTGAGAAATTGGACAATTCAAGTTCAACGGCAGTTCGTTCCAAATTGGAGTGGTTGGTGTATTCCATACTTCTAGCAATTGGATTTCACTCAAAACTCACCAAATGACTCCTCCCACGATATTATGGTGTTGCCCAAGTTTGGGGCTCGATCCGAAATCCATAGGTTTTCCAAATTGGACAATTAAAGTTCAACGGCAGTTCGTACCAAATTGGAGTGGTTGGTGTATTCCATACTTCTAACGATTGGATTTCACACAAAACTCCCAAAATGACTTCTCCCACCATATTATGATGTTGCCAAAGTTTAGGGCTCGATCCGAAATCAATAGGTGTGAGAAATTGGACAATTCAAGTTCAACGGCAGTTCGTTCCTAATTGGAGTGGTTGGTGTATTTCGTACTTCTTGGGATTGCATTTCACTCAAAACTCACCAAATGACTCCTCCCACCATATTATGTTGTTGCCCAAGTTTTGGGCTCGATCCAAAATCAATAGGTGTGAGAAATTGGACAATTCAAGTTCAACGGCAGTTCGTTCCAAATTGGGGTGGTTGGTGTATCCCATACTTCTAGCAATTGTATTCCACTCAAAACTCACCAAATGACTCCTCCCACCATATTATGATGTTGCCCAAGTTTTGGGCTCGATCCCAAATCAATAGGTGTGAGAAATTGGACAATTCATGTTCAACGGCAGTTCTTTTTTAATTGGAGTGGTTGGTGTATTCCATACTTCTAGCGATTGGATTTCACTCAAAACTCACCAAATGACTCCTCCCACCATATTATGATGTTGCCCAAGTTTGGGGCTCGATCCGAAATCAATAGGTGTGAGAAATTGGACAATTCAAGTTCAACGGTAGTTCGTTCCTAATTGGAGTGGTTGGTTCTAGCGATTGGATTTCACTCAAAACTCATCAAATGACTCCTCCCACCATATTATGATGTTGCCCAAGTTTGGGGCTCGATCCGAAATCAATAGGTGTTCCAAATTGGACAATTCAAGTTCAACGGCAGTTCGTACCAAATTGGAGTGGTTGGTGTATTCCATACTTCTAACGATTGGATTTCACACAAAACTCACCAAACGACTCCTCCCACCATATTATGATGTTGCCCAAGTTTGGGGCTCAATCCGAAATTAATAGGTGTGAGAAATTGGACAATTCAAGTTCAACGGCAGTTCGTACCAAATTGGAATGGTTGGTGTATTCCATACTTCTAGCGATTGGATTTCACTCAAAACTCACCAAACGACTCCTCCCACCGTATTATGATGTTGCCCAAGTTTGGGGCTCGATCCGAAATCAATAGGTGTGAGAAATTGGACAATTCAAGTTCAACTACAGTTCGTTCCTAGTTGGAGTGGTTGGTGTATTCCATACTTCTAGCGATTGGATTTCACTCAAAACTCACCAAATGACTCCTCCCACTATATTATGACGTTGCCTAAGTTTGGGGTTCGATCCGAAATCAATAGGTGTGAGAAATTGAACAATTCAAGTTGAACAGTAGTTCGTTCCTAACGGGAGTGGTTGGTGTATTCCATACTTCTAGCGATTGGATTTCACTCAAAACCCACCAAATGACTCCTCCCACGATATTATGATGTTGCCCAAGTTTGGGGCTCGATCCGAAATCCATAGGTTTTCCAAATTGGACAATTAAAGTTCAACGGCAGTTCGTACCAAATTGGAGTGGTTGGTGTATTCCATACTTCTAACGATTGGATTTCACACAAAACTCCCAAAATGACTTCTCCCACCATATTATGATGTTGCCAAAGTTTAGGGCTCGATCCGAAATCAATAGGTGTGAGAAATTGGACAATTCAAGTTCAACGACAGTTCGTTCCTAATTGGAGTGGTTGGTGTATTCCATACTTCTAGCGATTGGATTTCACTCAGAACTCACCAAATGACTCCTCCCACCATATTATGTTGTTGCCCAAGTTTTGGGCTCGATCCAAAATCAATAGGTGTGAGAAATTGGACAATTAAAGTTCAACGGCAGTTCGTACCTAATTGGAGTGGTTGGTGTATTCCATACTTCTAGCGATTGGATTTCACACAAAACTCACCAAATGACTACTCCCACCATATTATGATTTTGCCCAACTTTTGGGCTCGATCCGAAATCAATAGGTGTTCCAAATTGGACAATTCAACTTCAACAGCAGTTCGTTCCTAATGGGAGTGGTTAGTGTATTCCATACTTCTAGCGATTGGATTTCACACAAAACTCACCAAATGACTCCTCCCACCATATTATGATTTTGCCCAACTTTTGGGCTCGATCCGAAATCAATAGGTGTTCCAAATTGGACAATTCAAGTTCAACGGCAGTTCGTTCCTAATTGGAGTGGTTGGTGTATTCCATACTTCTAGCGATTGGATTTCACTCAAAACTCACAAAATGATTCCTCCCACCATATTATGGTCTTGCACAAATTTGGGGTTCGATCCGAAATCAATAGGTGTGAGAAATTGGACAATTCAAGTTCAACGGCAGTTCGTTCCTAATTGGAGTGGTTGGTGTATTCCATACTTCTAGCGATTGGATTTCACTCAAAACTCACCAAATGACTCCTCCCACCATATTATGATGTTGCCCAAGTTTCGGGTTCGATCCGAAATCAATAGGTGTGAGAAATTGGAAAATTCACGTTCAACGGCAGTTCGTACCTAATTGGAGTGGTTGGTGTATTCCATAGTTCTAGCGATTGGATTTCACACAAAACTCACCAAATTACTCCTCCCGCCATATTATGATTTTGCCCAACTTTTGGGCTCGATCCGAAATCAATAGGTGTTCCAAATTGGACAATTCAAGTTCAACGGCAGTTCGTTCCTAATTGGAGTGGTTGGTGTATTCCATACTTCTAGCGATTGGATTTCACTCAAAACTCACCAAATGACTCCTCCCACCATATTATGATGTTGCCCAAGTTTGGGGTTCGATCCGAAATCAATAGGTGTGAGAAATTGAACAATTCAAGTTCAACAGCAGTTCGTTCCTGACGGGAGTGGTTGGTGTATTCCATATTTCTAGCGATTGGATTTCACACAAAACTCACCAAATGACTCCTCCCACCATATTATGATTTTGCCCAACTTTTGGGCTCGATCCGAAATCAATAGATGTTCCAAATTGGACAATTCAAGTTCAACGGCAGTTCGTTCCTAATTGGAGTGGTTGGTGTATTCCATACTTCTAGCGATTGGATTTCACTCAAAACTCACCAAATGACTCCTCCCACCATATTGTGGTCTTGCAGAAATTTGGGGTTCGATCCGAAATCAATAGGTGTGAGAAATTGGACAATTCAAGTTCAACGGCAGTTCGTTCCTAATTGGAGTGGTTGGTGTATTCCATACTTCTAGCGATTGGATTTCACTCAAAACTCACCAAATGACTCCTCCCACCATATTATGATGTAGCCCAAGTTTCGGGCTCGATCTGAAATCAATAGGTGTGAGAAATTGGACAATTCAAGTTCAACGGCAGTTCGTTCCTAATTGGAGTGGTTGGTGTATTCCATACTTCTAGCGATTGGATTTCACTCAAAACTAACCAAATGACTCCTCCCTCCGTATTATGATGTTGCCCAAGTTTTGGGCTCGATCCGAAATCAATAGGTGTTCCAAATTGGACAATTCAAGTTCAATGGCAGTTCGTTCCTAATTGGAGTGGTTGGTGTATTCCATACATCTAGCGATTGGATTTCACTCAAAACTCCCCAAATGACTTCTCCCACCATATGATGATGTTGCCCAAGTTTTGGGCTCGATCCGAAATCAATAGGTGTTCCAAATTGGACAATTCAAGTTCAACGGCAGTTCGTTCCTAATTGCAGTGGTTGGTGTATTCCATACTTCTAGTGATTGGATTTCACCCAAAACTTACCAAATGACTCTTTTGCTTCGATTCAGCTGCATCAAAATGGATTCAGCTGCATCCTCAACTTGTGATACTCGCAAGTGCACGAGCCGTTTGGTAGTATAGCATATGTAAGTGCGATGTCGATCCCACGAGGATTGGTGATTGAATGATCCAATTCATTTCCCCTATACAAAACAGAAATGAAAAAGAAAATAAATAAAACAAGAAAAATGAAAATAACTCAACCAAATAAGTTCCCAAGTTCAATTAGATTAACGGATTGATTCGAGCTAATGTATGATTAAGCCGTGGTGTTTGGTCATAACCTTGTGTTCCTAATTCCCTAATTTGATCATTTGTTGTCTAACCTAAAATTAAGCATTAGGAACCCATTAAGCATAGAAGAACAATTTAAACAACCAAGCATGTATCTAATCCCTGTTGTCGAATGTCCATACATACTCTTCCTATTCATAGTTCAATTCGAATTAAAGCATGGTGTCTACTCTTAATTCAAACCAAGATAGCTAACATGCAAGCCTAAATGGTGATCAATCATTCAAACTAGCATATTAACTTATAAGCATAATGAATAAGAACAAAAATCATAATTGAAACTTGGAAACTAATTAAACTTGAATACTTAAGAAAGAATGTACATTACAAATAAAAGTAAAGTAGAACTTGAAAAACTTAAGGAGAATTTCAGCACAAATATTTCATTACAACAATTGAAAACTAGAAAGGAAACTAAGAGAATTTGAGGGAGAGAAGGGAAGGGAGCTCTAGAGAAGTGTTTGAGAGCTCCCCCCCCTTGGGGTGTGATTTGAAGCTTGAAGGCTTCTCTATTTATAGGGCTAAGAGGGAGGAACATCATGATGAATTCCCACACCATCCTTCATCTTTTGCTGCTGCACCTCAAGCATCTTCACATGGGTTCAAAGGTGATCATATGTGGCTGCCCTTTGCTGCCAACCCATGTGGTTGCCTTTTGGTTGCTGAAAAACGAGTTTTCTGAACCAGTCTTGGTGTAGGAAGGCCAGAGGTTTCAAACCGTATCTAATGGTGCTCAAATTCGGATATGTTATACTAGACACCCATTGGAACAACTTCTATGAAGAAAGTATTCCCATCGGAGCAGTAGAAGTGTGCGTTTTGGGCCTTGCAAGTTGGCAGCCGAACAGAGACTGGAATTGACTTCATTTCATTTCTATGCTTTACATGCATGCACATGCTTTCTCTATAATAACTCCAGCATGTACCAACTTGGTCCTTTAGAATTTCATAGCTGGAATGCCTCCCCACTTCACTCATTATGTTGGATCCAAAGTCAGTTGCAGCATGGGTGAGGCACATGGCTTAAAGGAGGAGACAAGGCTCAAAGCTGGCAGCTGCAAATCCACATATGTTCAATTGGGCTGAATTTTGGATATGTTATACTAGACACCCAATTGAACAACTTCTATGAAGCATGTCTCCTCATCCGAGTTGTACAAATTGCTGAAATGAGACCTGCAAGGTGACTTACGAAACTGGACTGACAAGAAGTGTGGCCCAACTTTGGTTTTGTCTTTAAGCTCTTGCTCTTATCCCAATCAGCCCTTAACATGCATAGATTGCATCAAATGTGATCTCTTGCTATCTTAACCTACAAAACACACAAACAGAGGTAAGTGACTCAAAATAAAGAGAAACTAAGCAAAATCACTAAGTAAAGAAGGCAAGCAAGTGTATGAAATTATGGATTTATCAAAACAGAAAATGGATTAAAAGCACAAGTTTAACTCAATAACATAACCAAATCATAAGCTAGAATGGTACAAAATGATATACAATTATGAACCGATCAGACTCCTCCAACCATATTATGATGTTGCCCAAGTTTTGGGCTCGATCCGAAATCAATAGGTGTGAGAAATTGGACAATTCAATTTCAACGGTAGTTCGTTCCTAATTGGAGTGGTTGGTGTATTCCATACTTCTAGCGATTGGATTTCACTCAAAACTCACCAAATGACTCCTCCCACCATAGTATGATGTTGCCCAAGTTTTGGGCTCGATCCAAAATCAATAGGTGTGAGAAATTGGACAATTCAAGTTCAACGGCAGTTCGTTCCTAATTGGAGTGGCTGGTGTATTCCATACATCTAGCGATTGGATTTCACTCAAAACTCACCAAATGACTCCTCCCACCATATTATGATGTTGCCCAAGTTTTGGGCTCGATCCGAAATCAATAGGTGTGAGAAATTGGACAATTCAAGTTCAACGGAAGTTTGTTCCTAATTGAAGTGGTTGGTGTATTCCATACTTCTAGCGATTGGATTTCACTCAAAACTCACCAAATGACTCCTCTCACCATATTATGATGTTGCCCAAGTTTGGGGCTTGATCCGAAATCAATAGGTGTGAGAAATTGGACAATTCAAGTTCAACGGCTGTTCGTTCCTAATTGGAGTGGTTGGTGTATTCCATACTTCCAGCGATTGGATTTCACTCAAAACTCACCAAATTACTCCTCCCACCATATTATGATGTTGCCCAAGTTTTGGGCTCGATCCGAAATCAATAGGTGTTCCAAATTGGACAATTCAAGTTCAACGGCAGTTCGTTCCTAATTGCAGTGGTTGGTGTATTCCATACTTCTAGCGAATGGATTTCACCCAAAACTTACCAAATGACTCCTCCCACCATATTATGATGTTGCCCAAGTTTTGGGCTCGATCCGAAATCAATAGGTGTGAGAAATTGGACAATTCAATTTCAACGGCAGTTCGTTCCTAATTGGAGTGGTTGGTGTATTCCATACTTCTAGCGATTGGATTTCACTCAAAACTCACCAAATGACTCCTCCCACGACATTATGATGTTGACCAAGTTTTGGGCTCGATCCGAAATCAACAGGTCTTCCAAATTTGACAATTAGAGTTCAACGGCAGTTCGTTCCTAATTGGAGAGGTTGGTGTATTCCATACTTCTAGCGATTGGATTTCACTCAAAACTCACCAAATGACTCCTCCCACCATATTACGATGTTGCCCAAGCTTGGGGCTCGATCCGAAATCAATAGGTATTCCAAATTGGACAATTCAAGTTCAACGGCAGTTCGTTCCTAATTGGAGTGGTTGGTGTATTCCATACTTCTAGCGATTGGATTTCACTCAAAACTCACCAAATGACTCCTCCCACCATATTACGATGTTGCCCAAGTTTGGGGCTCGAACCGAAATCAATAGGTGTGAGAAATTGGACAATTCAAGTTCAACGGCAGTTCGTTCCTAATTGGAGTGGTTGGTGTATTCCATACTTCTAGCGATTGGATTTCACTCAAAACTCACCAAATGATTCCTCCCACCATATTATGGTGTTGCCCAAGCTTGGGGCTCGATCCGAAATCACTAGGTGTGAGAAATTGGACAATTCAAGTTCAACGACAGTTCGTTCCTAATTGGAGTGGTTGGTGTATTCCACACTTCTAGCGATTGGATTTCACTAAAAACTCACCAAATCACTCCTCCCACCATATTATGGTGTTTCCCAAGTTTGGGGCTCGATCCGAAATCAAAAGGTGGGAGAAATTGGACAATTCAAGTTCAACGGCAGTTCGTTCCTAATTGGAGTGGTTGGTGTATTCCATACTTCTAGCGATTGGATTTCACTCAAAACTCAGCAAATGACTCCTCCCACCATATTATGATGTTGCCCAAGTTTTGGGATCGATCCGAAATCAATAGGTGTGAGAAATTGGACAATTCAAGTTCAACGGCAGTTCGTTCCTAATTGGAGTGGTTGGTGTATTCCATACTTCTAGCGATTGGATTTCACTCAAAACTCACCAAATGACTCCTCCCACCATATTATGGTGTTGCCCAAGTTTGGGGCTTGATCCGAAATCAATAGGAGTTCCAAATTGGACAATTCAAGTTCAACGGCAGTTCGTTTTTCTAATTGGAGTGGTTGGTGTATTCCGTACTTCTAGCGATTGGATTTCACTCAAAACTCCCCAAATGACTCCTCTCACTATATTATGATGTTGCCCAAGTTTTTGGGCTCGATCGGAAATCAATAGGTGTTCCAAATTGGACAATTCAAGTTCAACGGCGGTTCGTTCCTAATTGGCGTGGTTGGTGTATTCCATACTTCTAGCGATTGGATTTCACTCAAAACTCACCAAATGACTCCTCCCACCATATTTTGGGGTTGCCCAAGTTTGGGGCTCGATCCGAAATCACTAGTTGTGAGAAATTGGACAATTCAAGTTCAATGGCAGTTCGTTCCTAATTGGAGTGGTTGGTGTATTACATACTTCTAGCGAATGGATTTCACTCAAAACTCACCAAATGACTCCTCCCACCATATTATGATGTTGCCCAAGTTTTGGGCTCGATCCGAAATCAATAGGTGTTCCAAATTGGACAATTCAAGTTCAACGGCAGTTCGTTCCTAATTGGAGTGGTTGGTGTATTCCATACTTCTAGCGATTGGATTTCACTCAAAACTCACCAAATGACTCCTCCCACCATATTATGGGGTTGCCCAAGTTTTGGGCTCGATCCGAAATCACTAGTTGTGAGAAATTGGACAATTCAAGTTCAATGGCAGTTCGTTCCTAATTGGAGTGGTTGGTGTATTACATACTTCTAGCGAATGGATTTCACTCAAAACTCACCAAATGACTCCTCCCACCATATTATGATGTTGCCCAAGTTTTGGGCTCGATCCGAAATCAATAGGTGTTCCAAATTGGACAATTCAAGTTCAACGGCAGTTCGTTCCTAATTGGAGTGGTTGGTGTATTTCATACTTCCAGCGATTGGATTTCACTCAAAACTCACCAAATGGCTCCTCCCACCATATTATGATGTTGCCCAAGTTTTGGGCTTGATCTGAAATCAATAGGTGTGAGAAATTGGACATTTCAAGTTCAACGGCAGTTCGTTCCTAATTGGAATTGTTGGTGTATACCATACTTCTAGCGATTGGATTTCACTCAAAACTCACCAAATGACTCCTCCCACCATATTATGATGTTGCCCAAGTTTTGGGCTCGATACGAAATCAATAGGTGTTCCAAATTAGACAATTCAAGTTCAACGGCAGTTCGTTCCTAATTGGAGTGGTTGGTGTATTCCATACTTCTAGTGATTGGATTTCACTCAAAACTAACCAAATGACTCCTCCCACTATATTATTATGATGTTGCCCAAGTTTTGGGCTCGATCCGAAATCAATAGGTGTGAGAAATTGGACAATTCAAGTTCAACGGCAGTTCGTTCCTTATTGGAGTGGTTGGTGTATTCCATACTTCTAGCGATTGGATTTCACTCAAAACTCACCAAATGACTCCTCCCACCATATTATGATGTTGCCCAAGTTTTGGGCTCGATCCGAAACCAGTAGGTGTTCCAAATTGGACAATTCAAGTTCAACGACAGTTCGTTCCTAATTGGAGTGGTTGGTGTATTCCATACTTCTTACGATTGTATTTCACTCAAAACTCACCAAATGACTCCTCCCACCATATTAAGATGTTGCCCAAGTTTTGGGCTCGATCCAAAATCAATAGGTGTTCCAAATTGGACAATTCAAGTTCAACGGCAGTTCGTTCCTAATTGGAGTGGTTGGTGTATTCCATACTTCTAGCGAATGGATTTCACTGAAAACTCACCAAATGACTCCTCCCACCATATTATGATGTTGCCCAAGTTTTGGGCTCGATCCGAAATCATTAGGTGTTCCAAATTGGACAATTCAAGTTCAACGGCAGTTCGTTTATAATTGGAGTGGTTGGTGTATTCCATACTTCTAGCGATTGTATTTCACTCAAAACTCACCAAATGACTCCTCCCACCATATTATGATGTTGCCCAAGTTTTGGGCTAGATCCGAAATCAATAGGTGTTCCAAATTGGACAATTCAAGTTCAACGGCAGTTCGTTCCTAATTGGAGTGGTTGGTGTATTCCATACTTCTAGCGATTGGATTTCACTCAAAACTCACCAAATGACTCCTCCCACCATATTACGATGTTGCCCAAGTTTGGGGCTCGAACCGAAATCAATAGGTGTGAGAAATTGGACAATTCAAGTTCAACAGCAGTTCGTTCCTAATTGGAGTGGTTGGTGTATTCCATACTTCTAGCGATTGGATTGCACTCAAAACTCACCAAATGACTCCTCCCACCATATTTTGATGTTGCCCAAGTTTTGGGCTCGATCCGAAATCAATAGTTGTTCCAAATTGGACAATTCAAGTTCAACGGCAGTTCGTTCCTAATTGGAGTGGTTGGTGTATTCCGTACTTCTAGCGATTGGATTTCACTCAAAACTCACCAAATGACTCCTCTCACCATATTATGATGTTGCCCAAATTTTGGGCTAGATCCGAAATCAATATGTGTTCCAAATTGGACAATTCAAGTTCAACGGCTGTTCGTTCCGGATTGGAGTGGTTGGTGTATTCCATACTTCTAGCGATTGGATTTCACTCAAAACTAACCAAATGACTCCTCCCACCATATTATGATGTTGCCCAAGTTTGGGGCTCGTTCCAAAATCAATAGGTGTGAGAAATTGGACAATTCAAGTTCAACGGCAGTTCGTTCCTAATTGGAGTGGTTGGTGTATTCCATACTTCTAGTGATTGGATTTCACTCAAAACTAACCAAATGACTCCTCCCACTATATTATTATGATGTTGCCCAAGTTTTGGGCTCGATCCGAAATCAATAGGTGTGAGAAATTGGATAATTCAAGTTCAACGGCAGTTCGTTCCTTATTGGAGTGGTTGGTGTATTCCATACTTCTAGCGATTGGATTTCACTCAAAACTCACCAAATGACTCCTCCCACCATATTATGATGTTGCCCAAGTTTTGGGCTCGATCCGAAACCAGTAGGTGTTCCAAATTGGACAATTCAAGTTCAACGACAGTTCGTTCCTAATTGGAGTGGTTGGTGTATTCCATACTTCTTACGATTGTATTTCACTCAAAACTCACCAAATGACTCCTCCCACCATATTAAGATGTTGCCCAAGTTTTGGGCTCGATCCAAAATCAATAGGTGTTCCAAATTGGACAATTCAAGTTCAACGGCAGTTCGTTCCTAATTGGAGTGGTTGGTGTATTCCATACTTCTAGCGAATGGATTTCACTGAAAACTCACCAAATGACTCCTCCCACCATATTATGATGTTGCCCAAGTTTTGGGCTCGATCCGAAATCATTAGGTGTTCCAAATTGGACAATTCAAGTTCAACGGCAGTTCGTTTATAATTGGAGTGGTTGGTGTATTCCATACTTCTAGCGATTGTATTTCACTCAAAACTCACCAAATGACTCCTCCCACCATATTATGATGTTGCCCAAGTTTTGGGCTAGATCCGAAATCAATAGGTGTTCCAAATTGGACAATTCAAGTTCAACGGCAGTTCGTTCCTAATTGGAGTGGTTGGTGTATTCCATACTTCTTGCAATTGTATTTCACTCAAAACTCACCAAATGACTCCTCCCACCATATTAAGATGTTGCCCAAGTTTTGGGCTCGATCCGAAATCAATAGGTGTGAGAAATTGGACAATTCAAGTTCAACGGCAGTTCGTTCCTAATTGGAGTGCTTGGAGTATTCCATACTTCTAGCGAATGGATTTCACTCAAAACTCACCAAATGACTCCTCCCACCATATTATGATCTTGCCCAAGTTTTGGGCTCGGTCCGAAATCAATAGGTGTTCCAAATTGGACAATTCAAGTTCAACGGCAGTTCGTTCCTAATTGGAGTGGTTGGTGTATTCCATACTTCTAGCGATTGGATTTCACTCAAAACTCACCAAATGACTCCTCCCAACAAATTGTGATGTTGCCCAAGTTTTGGGCTCGATCCGAAATCAATAGGTGAGAGAAATTGGACAATTCAAGTTCAACGGCAGTTCGTTCCTAATTGGTGTGGTTGGTGTATTCCATACTTCTAGCGATTGGATTTCACTCAAAACTAACCAAATGACTCCTCCCACTATATTATTATGATGTTGCCCAAGTTTTGGGCTCGATCCGAAATCAATAGGTGTTCCAAATTGGACAATTCAAGTTCAACGGCAGTTCGTTCCTAATTGCAATGGTTGGTGTATTCCAAACTTCTAGCGATTGGATTTCACTCAAAACTCACCAAATGACTCCTCCCACCATATTGTGATGTTGCCCAAGTTTTGCGCTCGATCCGAAATCAATAGGTGTGACAAATTGGACAATTCAAGTTCAACGGAAGTTCGTTCCTAATTGGAGTGGTTGGTGCATTCCATACATCTAGCGATTGGATTTCACTCAAAACTCCCCAAATGACTCCTCCCACCATATTATGATGTTGCCCAAGTTTTGGGCTCGAACCGAAATCAATAGGTGTGAGAAATTGGACAATTCAAGTTCAACGGCAGTTCGTTCCTAATTGGAGTGGTTGGTGTATTCCGTACTTCTAGCGATTGGATTTCACTCAAAACTCACCAAATGACTCCACCCACGATATTATGATGTTGCCCATGTTTTGGGCCCGATCCGAAATCAATAGGTGTGAGAAATTGGACAATTCAAGTTCAACGGCAGTTCATTCCTAATTGGAGTGGTTGGTGTATTCCACACTTTTAGCGACTGGATTTCACTCAAAACTCACCAAATGGCTCCTCGCACCATATTATGATGTTGCCCAAGTTTGTGGCTCGATCCGAAATCAATAGGTGTGAGAAATTGGACAATTCAAGTTCAACAGCAGTTCGTTCCTAATTGGAGTGGTTGGTGTATTCCATACTTCCAGCGATTGGATTTCACTCAAAACTAACCAAACGACTCCTCCCACCATATTATGATGTTGCCCAAGTTTTGGGCTCGATTGGAAATCAATAGGTGTTCCAAATTGGACAATTCAAGTTCAACGGCAGTTCGTTCCTAATTGGAATGGTTGGTGTCTTCCACACTTCTAACTATTGGATTTCACTGAAAACTCACCAAATGACTCGTCCCACTATATTATTATGATGTTGCCCAAGTTTTGGGCTCGATCCGAAATCAATAGGTGTTCCAAATTGGACAATTCAAGTTTAACGGCAGTTCGTTCCTAATTGGAGTGGTTGGTGTATTTCATACTTCTAGCGATTGGATTTCACTCAAAACTCACCAAATGACTCCTCCCACCATATTATGTTGTTGCCCAAGTTTTGGGCTTGATCCGAAATCAATAGGTGTGAGAAATTGGACAATTCAAGTTCAACGGCAGTTCGTTCCTAATTGGAGTTGTTGGTGTATACCATACTTCTAGCGATTGGATTTCACTCAAAACTCACCAAATGACTCCTCCCACCATATTATGATGTTGCCCAAGTTTTGGGCTCGATACGAAATCAATAGGTGTTCCAAATTAGACAATTCAAGTTCAACGGCAGTTCGTTCCAAATTGGAGTGGTTGGTGTATTCCATACTTCTAGTGATTGGATTTCACTCAAAACTAACCAAATGACTCCTCCCACTATATTATTATGATGTTGCCCAAGTTTTGGGCTCGATCCGAAATCAATAGGGGTGAGAAATTGGTCAAATCAATTTCAACGACAGTTCGTTCCAAATTGGAGTGGTTGGTGTATTCCATACTTCTAGCGAATGGATTTCACTCAAAACTCACCAAATAGCTCCTCCCACAATATTATGATGTAGCCCAAGTCTGGGGCTCGATCCGAAATCAATAGGTCTGAGAAATTGGACAATTCAAGTTCAACGGCAGTGCGTTCCTAATTGGAGTGGTTGGTGTATTCCATACTTCTAGCGATATGATTTCACTTAAAACTATCCAAATGACTCCTCCCACCATATTATGATGTTGCCCAAGTTTTGGGCTCGATCCGAAATCAATAGGTGTTCCAAATTGGACAATTCAAGTTCAACGGCAGTTCGTTCCTAACTGGAGTGGTTGGTGTATTCCATACTTCTAGCGATCGTATTCTACTCAAAACTCACCAAATGACAACCCACACCATATTATGATGTTTCCTAAGTTTTGGGCTCGATCCGAAATCAATAGGTGTGAGAAATTGGACAGTTCAAGTTCAACGGCAGTTCATTCCTAATTGGAGTGGTTGGTGTATTCCATACTTCTAGCTGTTGGATTTCACTCAAAACTCACCAAATGACTCCTCCCACAATATTATGATGTTTCCCAAGTTTTGGGCTCGATCCGAATTCAATAGGTGTGAGAAATTGGTCAATTCAATTTCAACGACAGTTCTTCCCTAATTGGAGTGGTTGGTGTATTCCATACTTCTAGCGATTGGATTTCACTCAAAACTCACCAATTGACTCCTCCCACCATATTATGATGTTGCCCAAGTTTTGGGCTCGATCCGAAATCAATAGGTCTTCCAAATTGGACAATTCAAGTTCAACGGCAGTTCGTTCCTAATTGGAGTGGTTGGTGTATTCCATACTTCTTGCAATTGGATTACACTCAAAACTCACCAAATGACTCCTCCCACCATATTATGATGTTGCCCAAGTCTTGGGCTCGATCCGAAATCAATAGGTGTGAGAAATTGGACAATTCAAGTTCAACGGCAGTTCGTTCCTAATTGGAGTGGTTGGTGTATTACATACTTCTAGCGATAGGATTTCACTTAAAACTATCCAAATGACTCCTCCCACCATATTATGATGTTGCCCAAGTTTTGGGCTCGATCCGAAATCAATAGGTGTTCCAAATTGGACAATTCAATTTCGACGGCAGTTCGCTCCTAATTGGAGTGGTTGGTGTATTCCATACTTCTAGCGATCGGATTTTACTCAAAACTCACCAAATGACTCCCCACACCATATTATGATGTTGCCCAAGTTTTGGGCTCGATCCGAAATCAATAGGTGTGAGAAATTGGACAATTGAAGTTCAACGGCAGTTCGTTCCTAATTGGAGTGGTTGGTGTATTCCATACTTCTAGCTATTGGATTTCACTCAAAACTCACCAAATGACTCCTCCCACAATATTATGATGTTGCCCAAGTTTTGGGCTCGATCCGAATTCAATAGGTTTGAGAAATTGGTCAATTCAATTTCAACGACAGTTCTTTCCTAATTGGAGTGGTTCGTGTATTCCATACTTCTAGCGATTGGATTTCACTCAAAACTCCCGAAATGACTCCTCCCACAATATTATGATGTTGCCCAAGTTTTGGGCTCGATCCGAATTCAATAGGTGTGAGAAATTGGTCAATTCAATTTCAACGACAGTTCTTTCCTAATTGGAGTGGTTGGTGTATTCCATACTTCTAGCGATTGGATTTCACTCAAAACTCACCAATTGACTCCTCCCACCATATTATGATGTTGCCCAAGTTTTGGGCTCGATCCGAAATCAATAGGTCTTCCAAATTGGACAATTCAAGTTCAACGGCAGTTCGTTCCTAATTGGAGTGGTTGGTGTATTCCATACTTCTAGCGATCGGATTTTACTCAAAACTCACCAAATGACTCCCCACACCATATTATGATGTTGCCCAAGTTTTGGGCTCGATCCGAAATCAATAGGTGTGAGAAATTGGACAATTCAAGTTCAGCGGCAGTTCGTTCCTAATTGGAGTGGTTGGTGTATTCCATACTTCTAGCTATTGGATTTCACTCAAAACTCACCAAATGACTCCTCCCACAATATTACGATGTTGCCCAAGTTTTGGGCTCGATCCGAATTCAATAGGTTTGAGAAATTGGTCAATTCAATTTCAACGACAGTTCTTTCCTAATTGGAGTGGTTGGTGTATTCCATACTTCTAGCGATTGGATTTCACTCAAAACTCATCAAATGACTCCTCCCACAATATTATGATGTTGCCCAAGTTTTGGGCTCGATCCGAATTCAATAGGTGTGAGAAATTGGTCAATTCAATTTCAACGACAGTTCTTTCCTAATTGGAGTGGTTGGTGTATTCCATACTTCTAGCGATTGGATTTCACTCAAAAGTCACCAATTGACTCCTCCCACCATATTATGATGTTGCCCAAGTTTTGGGCTCGATCCGAAATCAATAGGTCTTCCAAATTGGACAATTCAAGTTCAACGGCAGTTCGTTCCTAATTGGGGTGGTTGGTGTATTCCACACTTCTAGCGATTGGATTACACTCAAAACTCACCAAACGACTCCTCCCACCATATTATGATGTTGCCCAAGTTTTGGGCTCGATCCGAAATCAATAGGTGTTCCAAATTGGACAATTCAAGTTCAACGGCAGTTCGTTCCTAATTGGAGTGGTTGGTGTATTCCATACTTCTAGCGATTTGATTTCACTCAAAACTCCCCAAATGACTCCTCCCACCATATTATGTTGTTGCCCAAGTTTTGGGCTCGATCCGAAATCAATAGTTGTTCCAAATTAGTCAATTCAATTTCAACGACAGTTCGTTCCTAATTGGAGTGGTTGGTGTATTCCATACTTCTAGCGATTGGATTTCACTCAAAACTCACCCAATGACTCCTCCCACCATATTATGATGTTGCCCAAGTTTGGGGCTCGATCCGAAATCAATACGTCTTAGAAATTGGACAATTCAAGTTCAACGGCAGTTCGTTCCAAATTGGAGTGGTTGGTGTATTCCATAGTTCTGGCGATTGGATTTCACTCAAAAGTCACCAAATGACTCCTCCCACCATATTATGATGTTGCCCAAGTTTTGGGCTCGATCCGAAACCAATAGGTCTTCCAAATTGGACAATTCAAGTTCAACGGCAGTTCGTTCCTAATTGGAGTGGTTGGTGTATTCCATACTTCTAGCGATTGGATTTCACTCAAAACTCACCAAATGACTCCTCCCACCATATTATCATGTTGCCCAAGTTTTGGGCTCAATCCGAAATCAATAGGTGTTCCAAATTGGACAATTCAAATTCAACGGCAGTTCGTTCCAAATTGGAGTGGTTGGTGTTTTCCATACTTCTAGGGATTGGATTTCACCCAAAACTCAGCAAATCATCCCTCCCACCATATTATCATGTTGCCCAAGTTTTGGAAACGAACCGAAATCAATAGGTGTGAGAAATTGGTCAATTCCATTTCGACGACAGTTCGTTCCTAATTGGAGTGGTTGGTGTATTCCATACTTCTAGCTATTTGATTTCACTCAAAACTCACCAAATGACTCCTCCCACCATGTTATGATGTTGCCCAAGTTTTGGGCTCGATCCGAAATCAATAGGTGTTCCAAATTGGACAATTCAAGTTCAACGGCAGTTCGTTCCTAATTGGAGTGGTTGGTGTATTCCATACTTCTAGCGATTGGATTTCACTCAAAACTCACCGAATGACTCCTCCCACAATATTATGATGTTGCCCAAGTTTTGGGCTCGATCAGAATTCAATAGGTGTGAGAAACTGGTCAATTCAATTTCAACGACAGTTCGTTCCTAATTGTAGTGGTTAGTGTATTCCATACTTCTAGCGATTGGATTTCATTGAAAACATACCAAATGACTCCTCCCACCATATTATCATGTTGCCCAAGTTTTGGGATCGATCCGAAATCAATAGGTCTTCCAAATTGGACAATTCAAGTTCAACGGCAGTTCGTTCCTAATTGGAGTGGTTGGTGTATTCCATACTTCTAGCGAATGGATTTCACTCAAAACTCACCAAATGACTCCTCCCACCATATTATGATGTTGCCCAAGTTTTGGGCACTATCCGAAATCAGTAGGTGTGAGAAATTGGTCAATTCAATTTCAACGAAAGTTCGTTCCTTATTGGAGTGGTTGGTGTATTCCATACTCCTAGTGATTGGATTTCACTAAAAACTCACCAAATGACTCCTCCCACCATAGTATGAAGTTGCCCAAGTTTTGGGCTTGATCCGAAATCAATAGGTATTCCAAAATGGACAATTCAAGTTCAACTGCAGTTCGTTCCTAACTGGAGTGGTTGGTGTATTCCATACTTCTAGCGATTGGATTTCACTCAAAACTCACCAAATGACTCCTCCCACCATATTATGATGTTGCCCAAGTTTTGGGCTCGATCCGAAATCAATCGGTGTGAGAAATTGGACAATTCAAGTTCAACGGCAGTTCGTTCCTAATTGGAGTGGTTAGTGTTTTCCATACTTCTAGCGATTGGATTTCACTCCAAACTCACCAAATGACTCCTCCCACCATATTATGATGTTGCCCAAGTTTTGGGCACGATCCGAAATCAATAGGTGTTCCAAATTGGACAATTCAAGTTCAACGGCAGTTCGTTCCTAACTGGAGTGGTTGGTGAATTCCATACTTCTAGCGATTGGATTTCACTCAAAACTGATCACATGACTCCTCCCAACATATTATGATGTTGCCCAAGTTTTGGGCTCGATCCGAATTCAATAGGTGTGAGAAATTGGTCAATTCATTTTCAACGACAGTTCTTTCCTAATTGGAGTGGTTGGTGTATTCCATACTTCTAGCGATTGGATTTCACTCAAAACTCACCAAATGACTCCACCCACAATATTATGATGTTGCCCAAGTTATGGGCTCGATCCGAATTCAATAGGTGTGAGAAATTGGTCAATTCAATTTCAACGACAGTTCTTTCCTAATTGGTTTGGTTGGTGTATTCCATACTTCTAGCGATTGGATTTCACTCTAAACTCACCAATTGACTCCTCCCACCATATTATGATGTTGCCCAAGTTTTGGGCTCGATCCGAAATCAATAGGTGTGAGAAATTGGACAATTCAAGTTCAACGGCAGTTCGTTCCTAATTGGAGTGGTTGGTGTATTCCATACTTCTAGCGATTGGATTTCACTCAAAACTCACCAAATGACTCCTCCCACAATATTATGATGTTGCCCAAGTTTTGGGCTCGATCCGAATTCAATAGGTGTGAGAAATTGGTCAATTCAATTTCAATGACAGTTCTTTCCTAATTGGAGTGGTTGGTGTATTCCATACTTCTAGCGATTGGATTTCACTCAAAACTCACCAATTGACTCCTCCCACCATATTATGATGTTGCCCAAGTTTTGGGCTCGATCCGAAATCAATAGGTCTTCCAAATAGGACAATTCAAGTTCAACGGCAGTTCGTTCCTAATTGGAGTGGCTGGTGTATTCCATACTTCTAGCGATCGGATTTTACTCAAAACTCACCAAATGACTCCCCACACCATATTATGATGTTGCCCAAGTTTTGGGATCGATCCGAAATCAATAGGTGTGAGAAATTGGGGAATTCAAGTTCAACGGCAGTTCGTTCCTAATTGGAGTGGTTGGTGTATTCCATACTTCTAGCGATTGGATTTCACTAAAAAGTCACCAAATGACTCCTCCCACAATATTATGATGTTGCCCAAGTTTTGGGCTCGATCCGAATTCAATAGGTGTGAGAAATTGGTCAATTCAATTTCAACGACAATTCTTTCCAAATTGGAGTGGTTGGTGTATTCCACACTTCTAGCGATTGGATTACACTCAAAACTCACCAAATGACTCCTCCCACAATATTTTGTTGTTGCCCAAGTTTTGGGCTCGATCCGAATACAATAGGTGTGAGAAATTGGTCAATTCAATTTCAACGACAGTTCTTTCCTAATTGGAGTGGTAGGTGTATTCCATACTTCTAGCGATTGGATTTCACTCAAAACTCACCAATTGACTCCTCCCACCATATTATGATGTTGCCCAAGTTTTGGGCTCGATCCGAAATCAATAGGTCTTCCAAATTGGACAATTCAAGTTCAACGGCAGTTCGTTCCTAATTGGAGTGGTTGGTGTATTCCATACTTCTAAAGATTGGATTACACTCAAAACTCACCAAATGACTCCTCCCACCATATTATGATGTTGCCCAAGTTTTGGGCTCGATCCGAAATCAATAGGTGTGAGAAATTGGACAATTCAAGTTCAACGGCAGTTCGTTCCTAATTGGAGTGGTTGGTGTATTCCACACTTCTAGCGATAGGATTTCACTCAAAACTCACCAAATGACTCTTCCCACCATATTATGATGTTGCCCAAGTTTGGGGCTCGATCCGAAATCAATAGGTGTGAGAAATTGTACAATTCAAGTTCAACGGCAGTTCGTTCCTAATTGGAGTGGTTGTTGTATTCCATACTTCTAGAGATTGGATTTCACTCAGAACTCACCAAATGACTCCTCCCACCATATTATGATGTTGCCCAAGTTTTGGGCTCGTTCCGAAATCAATAGGTGTTCCAAATTGGACAATTCAAGTTCAACGGTAGTTCGTTCCTAACTGGAGTGGTTGGTGTATTCCATACTTCTAGCGTTTGGATTTCACTTAAAACTCACCAAATGACTCCTCCCACCATATTTTGTTGTTGCCCAAGTTTTGGGCTCGATCCGAAATCAATAGGTGTTCCAAATTGGACAATTCAAGTTCAACGGCAGTTCGTTCCTAATTGGATTGGTTGGTGTATTCCATACTTCTAGCGATTGGATTTCACTCAGAACTCACCGAATGACTCCTCCCACCATATTATGATGTTGCCCATGTTTTGGGCTCGATCCGAAATCAATAGGTCTGAGAAATTGGTCAATTCAATTTCAACGACAGTTCGTTCCTAATTGGAGTGGTTGGTGTATTCCATACGTCCAGCGATTGGATTTCACTCAAAACTCACCAAATGACTCCTCCCACCATATTATGTTGTTGCCCAAGTTTTGGGCTCGATCCGAAATCAATAGGTGTTCCAAATTGGACAATTCAAGTTCAACGGCAGTTCGTTCCTAATTGGAGTGGCTGGTGTATTCCATACTTCTAGCGATTGGATTTCACTCAAAACTCACCAAATGACTCCTCCCACCATATTATGATGTTGGCCAAGTTTTGGGCTCGATCCGAAATCTATAGGTGTTCCAAATTGGACAATTCAAGTTCAACGGCAGTTCGTTCCTAATTGGAGTGGTTGGTGTATTCTATACTTGTAGCGATTGGATTTCACTCAAAACTCACCAAATGACTCCTCCCACCATATTATGTTGTTGTCCAAGTTTTGGGCTCGATCCGAAATCAATAGGTGTTCCAAATTGGACAATTCAAGTTCATTGGCAGTTCGTTCCTAACTGGAGTGGTTTGTGTATTCCATACTTCTAGCGATTGGATTTCACTCAAAACTCACCAAATGACTCCTCCCACCATACTATGTGTTGTTAATATTATGTTAACTCGCAATTGTACGGGGCAATTAGTAGTATAGCAAGACAAGTACGAGGTCGTACCCACGAAGACTGAGAAGTTAAAACTAGTTATGTACTTAGATTACCAAATTCAAGAAAGTAGGAGGTTATGTCTAAAACAGAATTTAAAACAAGAGTGGTTGTGATTGTTGAACAAAAGAAGCAAAATGAAATTGCAAACAAAAACAAGTAAACAAATGTAACAAAGAGTGGTTTTAAGAGTTGGAAAACAGATTTTGAGACTAGGGCATTCGAATCACCATAACAATTCAATTCTGGGTTATAAAGATTCAAGTAACAAGTCTAATTCAGATTCAAAGATTGATTCTAGCTAAAGTATGATTAGGCCATGGTGTTTGGTCCTAACCTTGTGTTCCTAATTCCCTAATTTGATCATTTGTTGTCTAACCTAAAATTAAGCATTAGGAACCCATTAAGCATAGAAGAACATTTTAAACAACCAAGTATGTATCTAATCCCTGTTGTCGAATGTCCATACATACTCTTCCTATTCATAGTTCAATTCGAATTAAAGCATGGTGTATACTCTTAATTCAAACCAAGATAGTTAACAAACAAGTTCTAATGGTGATCAATCATTCAAACAAGCATGTTAACTTATAAGCATAATGAATAAGAACATGAATCATGAATCAAACTTGAAACTCCAAACTTATAAACCCAGAATATTCATGTTAGGTTACATCGAAGCCCTAGTTATGGATTTAGCTACTCATAATGGAAAAGAGACTTGAACAGAAATGAGAAAACATAATGAATACAATAAGAGTAGAAAAACCCTTTTTCTGAAGTTCTTGTGGTGTCCAAGGCTTCTCCAAGTGCTTCTCCACTTCTAATGCTTCTCCAAGAGCTTCCCCACTTCTAGAAAGATGTATGAAGGATATGGAGGTGATTTGGGATGAGTTTGAGTGAGTGGTGATGGCTAAGGAAGATGAAATTCGTAGGGAAATGGAAGAGAGGTTTGCTGGAGTTGTTTTGGTGATTGTTGGAGTGTTTGGGATTTTGAGAGTGTTTGAGGATGGTTGGAGTGAATTGTGGGGGTTGTGAATCTCAGGATTTGTTGTGTCTTGAATGTGGAATGGATGTGGTATTTATAGGGAGAGGGGAGTGACAAATCTGAATTCAATATGGCTAATGCATACAACACTTGCATTATAAAAGATGAATTGGTTGATGCACTTCACTAATGCATACAACACTTGCATTATAAAATCTGAATTGGTTGATGCACTTCACCAATAGATCCCACCAGCAGCCCTAGCTCATCTTCATGTCACCATGACCAAGCTTCCAACCAGAAATGATAGCTCATACCTAGCTCACCA
Source organism: Prunus avium (assembly GCF_965620075.1). NCBI lineage: Eukaryota > Viridiplantae > Streptophyta > Magnoliopsida > Rosales > Rosaceae > Prunus > Prunus avium. The sequence continues at coordinate 20,155,466 of NC_142286.1, read as the reverse complement.
TGACCAAGCATCCAACCAGCACATGCTGAGGTCAGCATAACCAGCAACTTCAAGGGCTTACAACTTGGGCTTCTCTTAATCAAATTAGGACTTTAAGCACTCGAAATTGAAGTTCAGAATGTCTTCTTTCCAGCCATATGTCATTTGGGCCAATCCAAGGTCGGAGGAGGAAGTTAAGGCCAAAACATATTGCTAACTCATTTTGCGCGCTGATAAAATCCATCCTGAGCATGGCTCTGTGTTTGCTAGGTAACAGACTCCATATTTATCCAATGGGGCTGACTTTTGGATATGTTATAGTACACACCCATTGGAACAACTTTCATGAAGAATGCTGCCTCATCCGAGCTGTGTAGGTTGCTGAAACAAAGCTTGCAATATGACCTACGGAACTGGACTGGCAGGGGGCTGTAGCCAAAATGAGTTTGTCTTTTAAGCTCTTCTTCCATTCATCCAAATTAGGCCTTAACATGCTTGAATTGCATGAATTATGCTCTCTTGCTCTATTGGCCTACAAAACACACAAAGGGAGGGAAATAACTTAGAATTATAGGAACTAAGCAAAAGAAGTAAGTAAATTGGGCATGTATATGTATGAAATTATGAGCTTAACACACCCCCAAACTTAGATTTTGCTAGTCCTCGAGCAAAACAAAAGAGAAACAAAGATAAAAACAAAACAAGAAGTTAACTAGACCACTTTCGTAGGTAACTCGATTGCATTGAGCGTATGCAACAAGCCTTTAAACCTCTAGGCATCCCTAGTAGGAGGAGTTGTGTCTCCTGAGGGTTTAACAGATACGATACCCACAAACGTTTTTCTAACTCTACAAAACAAAATGGTTAGAAAAACAACTTTGAAATCAACTAATGAAAATGAAAGAAAGTTTTAGTCATACCTCCAACACCATAGAGTTGCCAAGATAGGTCATCAATCAGTGTGTACAAGTGGAAGCTATAGCTCAAAGGCACACAGTTTCAAAGCAAGCACACTCAAACCTTGAATAGAGAACATGCTTCGACTCTAATTCTCACAGATAACACTCAATCACTCAGAACCTATGTTTTAATTCTCTCAAGAAAGCATAAGTGAGTGTATGAAATAGAAGCACAAATTTGGTTAGATCTCATGAAAGGAATTAAATACTAAGAATAGAGATACACACATACTTACCAGCACCCATGAATACATCCTCAAAGATCAGCTAGGTCTTTCACAATGTTGTAATGAAAGGCTAAGGTTTAGGGGAAATGGAAGAATTGGAAGGAAAAACAAATAACTTAAGAACATACCAAGGTTGCATGCTTCATTAATCTGCAAGGCATCATTGATTTAGATTGGCATGGCAGCAAACTTCATGGTATCTCCTGGCATAGACTTTATTTTTCACACTTAGATCAAATCGAAACACTTTCATCTTCGTTGATTTGATCTGCATCTTCATTAACTTCATTGCACAGATTCACATCATCTTTATTTAGGTACATGGCTGCAACTTCCTTGCTTCAAACTTTATCTTGGCACACCTTGGTATATTTCTAAGCTATAGGGTATGGCTACAATAGGTCAAGTATCTCAGATTGAGATACAAAGGTAGGGAAATGATGAGGGTGATAGAAGAAAAGGCTTTAAGTGTTTGGCTTCAAGAGGGTTGATGGAACACACATATAGGTAGGGTGAAAAGAAAGCACATAGAATGATTATGCACACATAGCCTAGCATCACTTCAATGAGTTCATTCATGAATGAGAGCAAGCACATGATATCTGCAAAAGAGAATCATCCTTAGTATTCAATCAAAATGGAATAATGAGATCAATTAGAGTGAATTGAAGAAAATAAGTATGGATGAGAAATAGAACACTTTAAACCCTCTCAAGAAAGCAATTAGGCTCGATATAGCTCACTAGGGTAGTCTCCACTATTTTCCTTCAAGAATTTGAGCGTGGTACTTTAGCCACCAGAATTCTAAGAGCAAAAGCTTTGTGAAGTGCAAAATTCTGATATGAAAACCTCAAATAGCAGCTCCATAGCATTGATTGTATGACATTCTTTAAAAAAAAAAAAAAAAAAAATAAAAAATTAAAAAATAAAAAAAAAATTGTGACAAGAGAACGAAAATTGAAAACACAAATGGATAAGAAAATTGAAATTGAAAACCTTCCCCCCAGACCTAAATTGAACATTGTCCTCAATGTGAAAGCATACAAAAGATGATTGAGAACAAACAAATGATAAAGGGAAAAGTTTAGAAGAAGGTTTAGGAAAAATAAAAAATAAAAAAAATGAATATATAAGCAACTCATGGATGACCAGTTAAGGGCCTCAGAAAACACAGCCAGGGGATCCGGGAAGGTTGGAGGGGTCACAATGGTCCCGCTTAAAACCCAAACTTCTTAGACACCGAAGGTGTCGCCTAAAGAACTCCTAGACACTGTATTGACGGAAGTGCTCACTAGAGTTACCATAAGTTAGCTCATATGAAAAATCTTTTAAAATTTTTATATTTTTATATTTTTTTTAAATTTTTATATAAAAAAAAAACAGAAATTTAAAATAATAACAAGTAAAGAGAAAGGATTTGAAATGCTCCCCCTTAATGCGATTAGGTCGATTGCTACCAAGCACCTTCTTCTTGAACACATGGGTTGCCTCCCAAGAAGCGCCTTAGTTACTGTCTTGGCAAGACATTGTGCAATCAGCTAAGTTGATGGTACGAAGGGAAGTTGATCTACCACATGGCCAGTTTGGATGCCAGCTGAAACTCCCTCATAGAATGGCTTTAAACGTTGTCCATTTACTTTGAAAGTCGAGCCATCTTTAGGGTTTTGAATCTCCACAGCTCCATAGGGAGAAACATTGACCACGGTGAATGGGCCTTGCCATCTAGACTTCAATTTTCCTGGAAAGAGACGCAAACGTGAGTTAAACAAAAGAACTGACATACCTTTGGAGAACTCTTTCCGTTGAATGTTTCTGTCATGGTAACTCTTGGTTCGTTCTTTGTAAAGCTTTGCATTCTCATAAGACTCATGTCTAATTTCTTCCAATTCATTCAGCTGAAACTTTCTTGCATGGCCTGCCTTGTCTAGATCAAAATTTAACTTCTTGATGGCCCAAAAAGCATTGTGTTCAAGCTCCATTGGCAGGTGACAAGCTTTCCCAAACACAAGACGATAAGGGCTCATTCCAATGGGAGTCTTATATGCTGTCCTATAAGCCCATAATGCATCATTGAGCTTGGCTGCCCAATCATTCCTTGTATTGTTCACCACCTTCTCCAGGATGTGCTTAATTTCTCTATTGCTTATTTCCACTTGACCAGAAGTTTGCGGATGATATGGTGTAGAGACTCGATGGGTGATGTTGTACTTCTTCATGAGTGCTTCGAATGGCTTGTTACAGAAGTGGCTGCCTCCATCACTAATGACAGCCCTTGGAGTACCAAACCTTGTGAAAATATTATCCTTCAAGAACTTCAGCACCACCTTATAATCATTGGTTTTGGTGGCTATGGCTTCCACCCATTTAGACACATAATCAACAGCAACAAGTATGTAAGTATAACCAAAGGAAGATGGGAATGGTCCCATGAAATCAATACCCCACACATCGAAGAGCTCCACAACAAGTATGTTATTCAATGGCATTTCATTCCTGCGACTTATGTTCCCCATCCTTTGGCACCTATCACACTTAACACAAAAATTAAATGCATCTTTAAATAGAGTGGGCCAAAAGAAACCAGATTGCAGAATTTTAAGTGCTGTTTTCTTAGCTCCAAAGTGACCTCCACAGGCCAATTCGTGGCTATGCCTAAGTATGCTTTCTTGCTCTTCTTCTGGAACACATCTTCTGATGAGTTGATCCGGGCAATGCTTGAATAAGAAAGGTTCATCCCATACATAATGTTTCACCATGGAAAAGAACTTCTTCTTATCCTGAGAAGTTAGATCATTTCTAAGAACACCACAAGCAAGATAATTAACAAAATCAGCATACCATGGCTCTTTGATTTGGGCAGCATATAGTTGTTCATCAGGGAAAGTCTCATTCAAGGGTAGCACAGCTCCTCCTTTTTCTTCAACCACAATTCTGCTCAAATGATCAGCTACCACATTCTCACATCCCTTCTTATCTCGAATCTCCAAATCGAATTCTTGCAGCAAGAGAATCCATCTAATCAAGCGTGGTTTGGCATCCTTCTTAGTGAGCAAGTATCTAAGGGCTGCATGGTCAGAATAAACAATTACTTTAGAACCAACAAGGTAAGAACGAAATTTTTCTAAAGCAAAAACCACAGCAAGCAACTCCTTCTCTGTTGTGGAGTAGTTGATTTGAGCATCATTCAAGGTCCGGCTAGCATAATGAATCACATGGGGCAGCTTGTTCTTCTTTTGACCTAAAACTGCACCAATAGCAAAGTCAGAGGCATCACACATTATTTCAAATGGTAAAGACCAATCCGGAGCTATGATAATAGGGGCTGAAGTTAGCTCCCTCTTCAAGGTAGAAAAAGCTTCCATGCAAGCTTCATTAAACTCAAAAACAGCATCCTTAGCAAGGAGATTACACAATGGCCTTGTAATGCTTGAGAAATTTTTGATGAACCTTCTATAGAATCCAGCATGACCTAGAAAGCTTCTAATTCCTTTAACAGAGGTAGGGGGTGGAAGATTTGAGATGAGGTCGATCTTGGCTTTATCCACTTCGATTCCCTTGCTTGAAATCACATGGCCTAGTACAATGCCTTGTCTCACCATGAAGTGACACTTCTCCCAATTCAAAATCAGATTTGTTTCCTGGCATCTTTTAAGCACTAGAGACAAGTGGTGAAGACAATTATCAAAAGAGGAACCAAAAACTGAAAAATCATCCATAAATACCTCAATGAATCGTTCCACCATATCTGAAAAGATTGACATCATGCATCTTTGGAAAGTTGCTGGGGCATTGCATAAACCGAATGGCATCCTTCTATAAGCAAACGTACCAAATGGGCATGTGAATGTGGTTTTCTCTTGGTCTTCCGGAGCAATGGGAATTTGATTATAACCTGAAAAACCATCAAGAAAACAATAGTAAGCATGGCCAGATAAACGTTCAAGCATTTGATCAATAAAAGGTAAGGGGAAATGATCTTTTCTAGTGGATGTGTTCAACTTCCTGTAATCAATGCAAACTCTCCAACCAGTGACAGTTCGTGTAGGAACTAGCTCATTCTTCTCATTCTTCACAACGGTGATTCCGGACTTCTTTGGAACAACTTGCACAGGGCTCACCCACTTAGAATCTGAAATTGGGTAGATGATTCCTACATCGAGTAGCTTTAAAACTTCAGCTCTAACCACCTCTTTCATGTTGGGATTTAGCCTCCTTTGGGCATCACGAGATGGTTTGCTGTCTTCTTCCATTAAAATCCGGTGCATGCACATGCTTGGACTAATTCCTTTGATGTCTGCTATGGTCCACCCAATGGCTGTTTTATGCTCTTTTAGAACTTTAATTAAGCTCTCTTCTTCATGTGAGGAGAGACCTGCAGCAATTATAACAGGGAGAGTTTCGTTAGCACCCAAATATGTATATTTAAGATTATTGGGAAGAGGTTTAAGTTCTAGCTTTGGTGGGATGACAATGGATGGCTCCAATTTCGTGGATGATGGTCCAAGAGGCTCGATTGGTGGCCTAAAGGATGGTGGGTATGGCGGAAACACTTCTAAGGCAGCCACCAGTTCTTGGAACTCCGGTTCACAAAGATCTTCCTCTTCTTGTGTTAAGACAGCTTCTAGAGCATCATTAGACTTTCTCTGCAAAATTTTGGAAGAAACCTCATGATCCACAACATCAATTGAAAAGCAAGAATCAAGAGAGATAGAAGGTTGAGATAGAGCATTAAGCATTTTAAATTCAACAGTTTCACCCAAAACAGTCATGGAGAGAGTGCTATCTTTCACTTTGATGATAGTGTCTGCAGTGGCCATGAATGGCCTGCCTAGGAGAATGGGATCAACACGATCTCCATTTGGATTGTCTTCCATGTCCATCACTACAAAATCAGCAGGGAGAATTAGTGTATTAACTTGAACTAGAATATCTTCTACAATACCTTTTGGATATTTTATAGAATGATCAGCTAGTTCAAGTCGCATTGAAGTCTTCTTCATCCCTTCTAAGCCAAGCTCTTGATAAACTGAATATGGCAAAACATTGATGCTTGCTCCCAAGTCCAACATGGCTCTTCCAACCTTCTTGCCTCCAATGTTAATGGGAATGTCAAAGCTGCCAGGATCATCTAGTTTTGGTGGAAGCTTCCTTTGCAATACAGCACTTACATTCTGGTCGAGCTTTACTCCTTCATTTGGAGCGAAATTGAGCTTGTGAGTTTTCAAGTCCTTGATGAATTTTCCATATGCAGGAATCTGTTCAATAAGATCAAGCAAAGGCAAATTGATATTAACTTTACTCAAAATATCATAAATCTCTTTAAAAGCCTTATCTTGCTTTGCTTTCTTAAGACGGCCTGGAAATGGAATCTGTGGAACATATGGAGCGGGTGGCACGTATCTATCTTCTTGAAGATGTGGTGGCACAAATTTGTCATCCCTTTTATGCAATTGGAATTGATCGGATTTCTGAGAATCTGATTTGGCCTTAGGAGCAGATTGAGAAGTTTTGAGTTGTTCTCCTTCCGTGGCCATGGTCTCCTCCTCTTCATTTTCTACAATCACAACATCATTTGAAAGATTAGAATCATCTTTATTATCAATGATCTTACCTGATCTAAGCACATGAATGGCCTTGGCTTCTGGGTTCTTTGGATTGATCTCAGTTTGGCTTGGCCATTTCCCAGGCACTCTTTGAGTTATTTCAGCAGCTATTTGGCCTAATTGGACTTCCAATTTGGAGATGGCAGCTTGTGTAGTTTGCTGAAAATTGGATTGGTTGATTGCCATCTGCTTCACTATATCTTCCAATGATGATGATGATTGTTGTGGCCTTTGGAATGAAGGGGGATTTGCTTGATTCTGGGTATTTCTCCATGAAAAGTTTGGATGATTCCTCCAACCTGGATTATAACTTTGAGAGTATGGATCATTTCTTGGACCTTGGTTGTAGGAATTTACCAACTTAGCTTGCTCTTGCACAAATTCTGGATATCCAGCCCCAAGTTGACAAGCTGTGGTAGCATGGTCATGAGATTCACAAATGCTACACACTTCCTTCGGAGGGCTTCTTGAGTTTAATGCAAGAAGAGCATCTAGCTTTTGTTCCAGTTTTGAAATCTGCACACTAGAAGCATCATTAGAACCACTAATAACACGTTTACCTCTTGTATCCGTATGTTGGGTCTCCATTGCTATCTCCTCAAAGAGTTCGTACGTTTCTTCTGGAGTTTTGGTTTTAAAAGAACCACCTGCAAAATTGGTGACTATATTATGACTAGAAGGGGTTAGTCCTTTATAAAACATACGCATTTGAAGCTTCAATGGAATCCCATGATGAGGACATTGGTTGAGCAACCCATTGAATTTCTCCCATGCTTCACAAAACGATTCATCATCTTGCTGTGCAAATAACAAGATCTTGTCCCTAAGCATGTCGGTCTTTTGCGTGGAGAAGTATTTTTCCAGGAACTTCTTTTGAATGGCAGACCATGTAGTGAGTGAACCAGGCTTCAAAGAATTCAACCAATACTTCGCCTTATCCTTTAAAGTGTATGGAAACACTCTCATTCGAAGTTGATCTTCTGTCACACCTGTCAAGGGAAAAGAACTCACAACATTAAAAATATCCTTTATATGAGTCAATGGATCTTCATTAGGTAAACCATAAAAGGAAGGCAGCATATTAAGATGAGAAGATTTAAGCTCATAATTTCGAGCTACAGTGGGCAGCAAAATGCTTGAAGGAGATGCTGGAATTGTTGGGATATCAAGTTCTCCCATGAACTCAATGGCAGCCATCATTTCTTCTTCTTCTTGGTCTGAACTTGCTTCCGAATTTGAAAGTGAAGAACCGGGAAGTTCAGTGTGGAGAGCAAGACTTGTAAATGTAGCAAGAGCTTGCTCTTTTGCAGTTGACAACTCCCTTTCTAGACGATTCTGAATTTCAGAGGTCACTCGTCTGGGTTGCAATGATGGTCCTGCGTTCAAAGATCTAGAACGTTGGAACGAAGACCTCACTTGTTCAAGTAATGGATTTTTAGACATAAACTACCTGAAACAGAAAATTAGATTAATTAGAAACACTAAAAAGAATAGGGTAACCTTGGGCACATAACCAGGGAAGAACTTTCGTTCAGTCCCCGGCAACGGCGCCAAAATTTGTTGTTAATCTTATGTTAACTCGCAATTGTACGGGGCAATTAGTAGTATAGCAAGACAAGTACGAGGTCGTACCCACGAAGACTGAGAAGTTAAAACTAGTTATGTACTTAGATTACCAAATTCAAGAAAGTAGGAGGTTATGTCTAAAACAGAATTTAAAACAAGAGTGGTTGTGATTGTTGAACAAAAGAAGCAAAATGAAATTGCAAACAAAAACAAGTAAACAAATGTAACAAAGAGTGGTTTTAAGAGTTGGAAAACAGATTTTGAGACTAGGGCATTCGAATCACCATAACAATTCAATTCTGGGTTATAAAGATTCAAGTAACAAGTCTAATTCAGATTCAAAGATTGATTCTAGCTAAAGTATGATTAGGCCATGGTGTTTGGTCCTAACCTTGTGTTCCTAATTCCCTAATTTGATCATTTGTTGTCTAACCTAAAATTAAGCATTAGGAACCCATTAAGCATAGAAGAACATTTTAAACAACCAAGTATGTATCTAATCCCTGTTGTCGAATGTCCATACATACTCTTCCTATTCATAGTTCAATTCGAATTAAAGCATGGTGTATACTCTTAATTCAAACCAAGATAGTTAACAAACAAGTTCTAATGGTGATCAATCATTCAAACAAGCATGTTAACTTATAAGCATAATGAATAAGAACATGAATCATGAATCAAACTTGAAACTCCAAACTTATAAACCCAGAATATTCATGTTAGGTTACATCGAAGCCCTAGTTATGGATTTAGCTACTCATAATGGAAAAGAGACTTGAACAGAAATGAGAAAACATAATGAATACAATAAGAGTAGAAAAACCCTTTTTCTGAAGTTCTTGTGGTGTCCAAGGCTTCTCCAAGTGCTTCTCCACTTCTAATGCTTCTCCAAGAGCTTCCCCACTTCTAGAAAGATGTATGAAGGATATGGAGGTGATTTGGGATGAGTTTGAGTGAGTGGTGATGGCTAAGGAAGATGAAATTCGTAGGGAAATGGAAGAGAGGTTTGCTGGAGTTGTTTTGGTGATTGTTGGAGTGTTTGGGATTTTGAGAGTGTTTGAGGATGGTTGGAGTGAATTGTGGGGGTTGTGAATCTCAGGATTTGTTGTGTCTTGAATGTGGAATGGATGTGGTATTTATAGGGAGAGGGGAGTGACAAATCTGAATTCAATATGGCTAATGCATACAACACTTGCATTATAAAAGATGAATTGGTTGATGCACTTCACTAATGCATACAACACTTGCATTATAAAATCTGAATTGGTTGATGCACTTCACCAATAGATCCCACCAGCAGCCCTAGCTCATCTTCATGTCACCATGACCAAGCTTCCAACCAGAAATGATAGCTCATACCTAGCTCACCATGACCAAGCATCCAACCAGCACATGCTGAGGTCAGCATAACCAGCAACTTCAAGGGCTTACAACTTGGGCTTCTCTTAATCAAATTAGGACTTTAAGCACTCGAAATTGAAGTTCAGAATGTCTTCTTTCCAGCCATATGTCATTTGGGCCAATCCAAGGTCGGAGGAGGAAGTTAAGGCCAAAACATATTGCTAACTCATTTTGCGCGCTGATAAAATCCATCCTGAGCATGGCTCTGTGTTTGCTAGGTAACAGACTCCATATTTATCCAATGGGGCTGACTTTTGGATATGTTATAGTACACACCCATTGGAACAACTTTCATGAAGAATGCTGCCTCATCCGAGCTGTGTAGGTTGCTGAAACAAAGCTTGCAATATGACCTACGGAACTGGACTGGCAGGGGGCTGTAGCCAAAATGAGTTTGTCTTTTAAGCTCTTCTTCCATTCATCCAAATTAGGCCTTAACATGCTTGAATTGCATGAATTATGCTCTCTTGCTCTATTGGCCTACAAAACACACAAAGGGAGGGAAATAACTTAGAATTATAGGAACTAAGCAAAAGAAGTAAGTAAATTGGGCATGTATATGTATGAAATTATGAGCTTAACACTATGTTGTTGCCAAAGTTTTGGGCTCGATCCGAAATCAATTTGTGGGAGAAATTGGTCAATTCAATTTCAACGACAGTTCGTTCCAAATTGGAGTGGTTGGTGTATTCCATACGTCTAGCGATTGGATTTCACTCAAAACTCACCAAATGACTCCTCCCACTATATTATGATGTTGCCCAAGTTTTGGGCTCGATCCGAAATCAATAGGTGTTCCAAATTGGAAAATTCAAGTTCAACGGCAGTTCGTTCCTAATTGGAGTGGTTGGTGTATTCCATACTTCTAGCGATTGGATTTTACTCAAAACTCACCAAAAGACTCCTCCCACCATATTATGATGTTGCCCAAGTTTTGGGCCCGATCCGAAATCAATAGGTGTTCCAAATTGGACAATTCAAGTTCAACGGCAGTTCGTTCCTAATTCGAGTGGTTGGTGTATTCCACACTTCTAGCGATAGGATTTCACTCAAAACTCACCAAATGACTCTTCCCACCATATTATGATGTTGCCCAAGTTTCGGGCTCGATCCGAAATCAATAGGTGTGAGAAATTGTACAATTCATGTTCAACGGCAGTTCATTCCTAATTGGAGTGGTTGTTGTATTCCATACTTCTAGAGATTGGATTTCACTCAGAACTCACCAAATGACTCCTCCCACCATATTATGATGTTGCCCAAGTTTTGGGCTCGATCCAAAATCAATAGGTCTGAAAAATTGGTCAATTCAATTTCAACGACAGTTCGTTCCTAATTGGAGTGGTTGGTGTAGTCCATACTTCCAGCGACTGGATTTCATTCAAAACTCACCAAATGACTCCTCCCACCATATTATGATGTTGCCCAAGTTTTCGGTTCGATACGAAATCTATAGGTGTTCCAAATTGGACAATTCAAGTTCAACGGCAGTTCGTTCCTAATTGGAGTGGTTGGTGTATTCCATACTTCTAGCCATTGGATTTCACTCAAAACTAACCAAATGACTCCTCCCACCATATTATGATGTTGCCCAAGTTTTGGGCTCGATCCCAAATCAATAGGTGTGAGAAATTGGTCAATTCAATTTCAACGACAGTTCGTTCCTAATTGGAGAGGTTGGTGTATTCCACACGTCTAGCGATTGGATTTTACTCGAAACTCACCAAAAGACTCCTCCCACTATATTATGATGTTGCCCAAGTTTTGGGCTAGATCCGAAATCAATAGGCGTTCCAAATTGGACAATTCAAGTTCAACGGCAGTTCGTTCCTAATTGGAGTGGTTGGTGTATTCCATACTTCTAGCGATTGGATTTCACTCAAAACTCACCAAATGACTCCTCCCACCATATTATGATGTTTCCCAAGTTTTGGGCTCGATCCGAAATCAATAGGTGTTCCAAATTGGAAAATTCAAGTTCAACGGCAGTTCGTTCCTAATTGGAGTGGTTGGTGTATTCCATACTTCTAGCGATTGGATTTTACTCAAAACTCACCAAAAGACTCCTCCCACCATATTATGATGTTGCCCAAGTTTTGGGCTCGATCCGAAATCAATAGGTCTGAGAAATTGGTCAATTCAATTTCAACGACAGTTCGTTCCTAATTGGAGTGGTTGGTGTAGTCCATACGTCCAGCGACTGGATTTCATTCAAAACTCACCAAATGACTCCTCCCACCATATTATGATGTTGCCCAAGTTTTCGGTTCGATACGAAATCTATAGGTGTTCCAAATTGGACAATTCAAGTTCAACGGCAGTTCGTTCCTAATTGGAGTGGTTGGTGTATTCCATACTTCTAGCCATTGGATTTCACTCAAAACTAACCAAATGACTCCTCCCACCATATTATGATGTTGCCCAAGTTTTGGGCTCGATCCCAAATCAATAGGTGTGAGAAATTGGTCAATTCAATTTCCACGACAGTTCGTTCCTAATTGGAGAGGTTGGTGTATTCCATACGTCTAGCGATTGGATTTTACTCGAAACTCACCAAAAGACTCCTCCCACTATATTATGATGTTGCCCAAGTTTTGGGCTAGATCCGAAATCAATAGGCGTTCCAAATTGGACAATTCAAGTTCAACGGCAGTTCGTTCCTAATTGGAGTGGTTGGTGTATTCCATACTTCTCGCGATTGGATTTCACTCAAAACTCACCAAATGACTCCTCCCACCATATTATGATGTTGCCCAAGTTTTGGGCTCGATCCGAAATCAATAGGTCTGAGAAATCGGTCAATTCAATTTCAACGACAGTTCGTTCCTAATTGGAGAGGTTGGTGTATTCCAGACGTCCAGTGATTGGATTTCACTCAAAACTCACCAAATGACTCCTCCCACCATATTATGATGTTGGCCAAGTTTTGGGCTCGATCCGAAATCTATAGGTGTTCCAAATTGGACAATTCAAGTTCAACGGCAGTTCGTTCCTAAATGGAGTGGTTGGTGTATTCCATACTTCTAGCGATTGGATTTCACTCAAAACTCACCAAATGACTCCTCCCACCATGTTTTATTGTTGCCCAAGTTTTGGGCTCGATCTGAAATTAATAGGTGTTCCAAATTGGACAATTCAAGTTCAACGGCAGTTCGGTCCTAACTGGAGTTGTTGGTGTATTCCATACTTCTACCGATTGGATTTCACTCAAAACTAACCAAATGACTCCTCCCACCATATTAAGATGTTGCCCAAGTTTTGGGCTCGATCCGAAATCAATAGGTGTTCCAAATTGGACAATTCAAGTTCAACGGCAGTTCGTTCCTAATTGGAGTGGTTGGTGTATTCCATACTTCTAGCGATTGGATTTCACTCAAAACTCCCCAAATGACTCCTCCCACCATATTTTGTTGTTGCCCAAGTTTTGGGTTCGATCCGAAATCAATAGGTGTTTAAAATTGGACAATTCAAGTTCAACGGCAGTTTGTTCCTAATTGGAGTGGTTGGTGTATTCCATAGTTCTAGCGATTGGATTTCACTCAAAACTAACCAAATGACTCCTCCCACCATATTATGATGTTGCCCAAGTTTTGGGCTAGATACGAAATCAATAGGTGTTCCAAATTGGACAATTCAAGTTCAACGGCAGTTCGTTCCTAATTGGAGTGGTTGGTGTATTCCATACTTCTAGCGATTGGATTTCACTCAAAACTCACCAAATGACTCCTCCCGCCATATTATGGTCTTTCCCAAGTTTTGGGCTCGATCTGAAATCAATAGGTGTTCCAAATTGGACAATTCAAGTTCAACGGCAGTTCGTTCCTAATTGGAATGGTTGGTGTATTCCATACTTCTAGGGATTGGATTTCACTCAAAACTAACCAAATGACTCCTCCCACCATATTATGATGTTGCCCAAGTTTTGGGCTAGATACGAAATCAATAGGTGTTCCAAATTGGACAATTCAAGTTCAACGGCAGTTCGTTCCTAATTGGAGTGGTTGGTGTATTCCATACTTCTAGCGATTGGATTTCACTCAAAACTCCCCAAATGACTCCTCCCACCATATTATGATGTTGCCCAAGTTTTGGGCTCGATCCGAAATCAATAGGAGTTCCAAATTGGACAATTCAAGTTCAACGGCAGTTCGTTCCTAATCGGAGTGGTTGGTGTATTCCATACTTCTAGCGATTGGATTTCACTCAAAACTCACCGAATGACTCCTCCCGCCATATTATGGTCTTGCCCAAGTTTTGGGCTCGATCCGAAATCAATAGGTATGAGAAATTGGTCAATTCAATTTCAACGACAGTTTGTTCCTAATTGGAGTGGTCGGTGTATTCCATACGTCCAGCGATTGGATTTCACTCAAAACTCCCCAAATGACTCCTCCCACCATATTATGATGTTGCCCAAGTTTTGGGCTCGATCCGAAATCAATAGGAGTTCCAAATTGGACAATTCAAGTTCAACGGCAGTTCGTTCCTAATCGGAGTGGTTGGTGTATTCCATACTTCTAGCGATTGGATTTCACTGAAAACTCACCAAATGACTCCTCCCACCATATTTTGTTGTTGCCCAAGTTTTGGGCTCGATCCGAAATCAATAGGTGTTCCAAATCGGACAATTCAAGTTCAACGGCAGTTCGTTCCTAATTGGAGTGGTTGGTGTATTCCATACTACTAGCGATTGGATTTCACTCAAAACTCACCAAATGACTTCTCCCACCATATTTTGTTGTTGCCCAAGTTTTGGGCTCGATCTGAAATCAATAGGTGTTTCGAATTGGACAATTCAAGTTCAACGGCAGTTCGTTCCTAATTGGAGTGGTTGGTGTATTCCATACTTCTAGCGATTGGATTTCACTCAAAACTCACCAAATGACTCTTTCCACCGTATTATGATGTTGCCCAAGTTTGGGGCTCGATCCGAAATCAAGAGGTGTGAGAAATTGGACAATTCAAGTTCAACGGCAGTTCGTTCCTAATTGGAGTGGTTGGTGTATTCCATACTTCTAGGGATTGGATTTCACTCAAAACTAACCAAATGACTCCTCCCACCATATTATGATGTTGCCCAAGTTTTTGGCTCGATCCGAAATCAGTAGGTGTGAGAAATTGGTCAATTCAATTTCAACGACAGTTCGTTCCTAATTGGAGTGGTTTGGTGTATTCCATACTTCTCGCGATTGGATTTCACTCAAAACACACCAAATGACTCCTCCCACCATATTATGATGTTGCCCAAGTTTTGGGCTCGATCCGAAATCAATAGGTCTGAGAAATTGGTCAATTCAATTTCAACGACAGTTCGTTCCTAATTGGAGTGGTTGGTGTATTCCATACGTCCAGCGATTGGATTTCACTCAAAACTCACCAAATGAATCCTCCCACCATATTATGATGTTGGCCAAGTTTTGGGCTCGATCCGAAATCTATAGGTGTTCCAAATTGGACAATTCAAGTTCAACGGCAGTTCGTTCCTAATTCGAGTGGTTGGTGTATTCCATACTTCTAGCGATTGGATTTCACTCAAAACTCACCAAATGACTCCTCCCACCATATGATGTTGTTGCCCAAGTTTGGGGCTCGATCCGAAATCAATAGGTGTGAGAAATTGGACAATTCAAGTTCAACGGCAGTTCGTTCCTAATTGGAGTGGTTGGTGTATTCCATACTTATAGCGATTGGATGTCACTCAAAACTAACCAAATGACTCCTCCCACCATATTATGATGTTGCCCAAGTTTTGGGCTCGATCCCAAATCAATAGGTGTGAGAAATTGGTCAATTCAATTTCAACGACAGTTCGTTCCTAATTGGAGTGGTTGGTGGATTCCATACGTCTAGCGATTGGATTTCACTCAAAACTCACCAAACGACTTCTCCCACTATATTATGATGTTGCCCAAGTTTTGGGCTCGATCCGAAATCAATAGTTGTTCCAAATTGGACAATTCAAGTTCAACGGCAGTTCGTTCCTAATTGGAGTGGTTGGTGTATTCCATACTTCTCGCGATTGGATTTCACTCAAAACCCACCAAATGACTCCTCCCACCATATTATGATGTTGCCCACGTTTTGGGCTCGATCCGAAATCAATAGGTCTGAGAAATTGGTCAATTCAATTTCAACGACAGTTCATTCCTAATTGGACTGGTTGGTGTATTCCATACGTCCAGCGATTGGATTTCACTCAAAACTCACCAAATGAATCCTCCCACCATATTATGATGTTGGCCAAGTTTTGGGCTCGATCCGAAATCTATAGGTGTTCCAAATTGGACAATTCAAGTTCAACGGCAGTTCGTTCCTAATTGGAGCGGTTGGTGTATTCCATACTTCTAGCGATTGGATTTCACTCAAAACTCACCAAATGACTCCTCCCACCAAGTTTTGGGCTCGATCCGAAATCATTAGGTCTGAGAAATTGGTCAATTCAATTTCAACGACAGTTCGTTCCTAATTGGAGTGGTTGGTGTATTCCATACGTCCAGCGATTGGATTTCACTCAAAATTCCCCAAATGACTCCTCCCACCATATTATGATGTTGCCCAAGTTTTGGGTTCGATCCGAAATCAATAGGTGTTCCAATTTGGACAATTCAAGTTCAACGGCAGTTCGTTCCTAATTGGAGTGGTTGGTGTATGTTGCGTAGATTTAGCTCCACCAAAATGGATTCAGCTGCATCCTCAACTTGTGATGCCAATTAATTTTTTTTTTTTTAAATTTTTTAATTAAAAAAAATTAATAATAAAATGAAATCCAATTTTTATTTAAGTCATGCAAACCTTTATCACAATCTCATCATAAGTGTTGGGAAAGTGACTCAAAACAAAATAAGACTCAAAATATAGAAAAAAGAAAAAAACAAGCAAGAAATTTTATTTTATTTTATTTTAAAATATTTTTTTTTTAAGAAAAAAAAACAAATTTACTTGCTAAACTCCAATACCCCCAAACCTAGAAATGAACATTGTCCTCAATTTTTAAAAATTAGGAACAAGCAATGTCATAACAAGAAATGAAAGGTACTAAAGTAAATATAAACCACAAAAAAAAAAAAAACACAAATAAAATAAAATAATTACAAAAATAAAAATTACAAAACAAACAAACAAACAAACAAACAATCAAACAGAAAACCCTAAACAGACAAAACAGTAAGCCCTAAACAGACAGTCTTATGCAAACCAAAATCCAAACAATTGAAAGCCCAACCCAAAAGAAAGTTAAGCCACCTTGAAACCTAACAACGGTGAAAACCCAACCCACAATGAAAACTGAAGCCCACATGTTTGTTATTATTTTTATTTTTATTTTTTATTTTTTTAAATAAAATGAAACTTGAATTGAGAGCGCGAAGGCGGGATTTCTGAAAAGAAAGTGTGTGGTCCCTGATGCCTTGGTTCCTGGGAAGTCACGGGTGAAAGGGGTGAGGGACATGTCGGCGCGCAGAAGCAGCTGTCACATCCCCCAAGCCAGAATTATTGGCTTCTTGGGTGAAGAGGGACGACTTTTTCACTAGAAGGTGGTGAAAGGTGAAAATGCAATTAAGGGGGTTGGGAAACGGGTGTGGCGACTGTTGTTAATAATATGTTAACTCGCAATTGTACGGGGCAATTAGTAGTATAGCAAGACAAGTACGAGGTCGTACCCACGAAGACTGAGAAGTTCAAATTAGTTATGTACTTTAGATTACCAAATTCAAGAAGTTAGGAAGTTAAATCTAAAACAGAATTTAAAGCAAGAGTGAGTTTGAAAACAAATGCAGCAAGATTAAAATGAACTTTGAAGTGAGAATGCTTGTGATTATAGAAAGAAATGAACAAACTGAAATTGCAACGGAAAGCAAGTAAACAAAAGTAACAAAGGGTGGTTTTGAAGGTTAAAGCACAGGTTTGGAGACTAGGGCATTCGATTCACCATAACAATTCAATTCTGGGTTATAAAGATTCAAGTAACAAGTCTAATTCAGATTCAAAGATTGATTCTAGCTAAAGTATGATTAGGCCATGGTGTTTGGTCCTAACCTTGTGTTCCTAATTCCCTAATTTGATCATTTGTTGTCTAACCTAAAATTAAGCATTAGGAACCCATTAAGCATAGAAGAACATTTTAAACAACCAAGTATGTATCTAATCCCTGTTGTCGAATGTCCATACATACTCTTCCTATTCATAGTTCAATTCGAATTAAAGCATGGTGTATACTCTTAATTCAAACCAAGATAGTTAACAAACAAGTTCTAATGGTGATCAATCATTCAAACAAGCATGTTAACTTATAAGCATAATGAATAAGAACATGAATCATGAATCAAACTTGAAACTCCAAACTTATAAACCCAGAATATTCATGTTAGGTTACATCGAAGCCCTAGTTATGGATTTAGCTACTCATAATGGAAAAGAGACTTGAACAGAAATGAGAAAACATAATGAATGCAATAAGAGTAGAAAAACCCTTTTTCTGAAGTTCTTGTGGTGTCCAAGGCTTCTCCAAGTGCTTCTCCACTTCTAATGCTTCTCCAAGAGCTTCCCCACTTCTAGAAAGATGTATGAAGGATATGGAGGTGATTTGGGATTGTGAGAGTGTTTGAGGATGGTTGGAGTGAATTGTGGGGTTGTGAATCCCAGGATTTGTTGTGTCTTGAATGTGGAATGGATGTGGTATTTATAGGGAGTGGGGAGTGATAAATCTGAATTCAATATGGCTAATGCATACAACACTTGCATTATAAAAGATGAATTGGTTGATGCACTTCACTAATGCATACAACACTTGCATTATAAAATCTGAATTGGTTGATGCACTTCACCAATAAATCCCACCAGCAGCCCTAGCTCATCTTCATGTCACCATGACCAAGCTTCCAACCAGCTACAATAGCTCATGCCTAGCTCACCATGACCAAGCTTCCAACCAGCTCATCCTCATGTCAGCATGACCAGCAACGTCAAGGGCTTACAACTTGGGCTTCTCTTAAGCAAATGACGACTTTAAGATATCCCTTGTGAAGTTCAGAATGTGTCTGATCCAACCACACAAGTATTGGCCCAATCCAAGCTCGGATGAAGAAGATAAGTTCGAAATGAAATTCTAACTCAGTTTGCTCGCTGACAAAAATCCATCCTGAGCATGGTTCTGTGTTTGCTAGGTGACGGACTCCAGATTTATTCAATGGGGCTGAATTTTGGATATGTTATAGTACACACCCATTGGAACAACTTTCATGAAGAATGCGGCCTCATCCGAGCTGTGTAGGTTGCTGAAACAGATCTTGCAATGTGACCCACGAAACTGGACTGGCAAGGGGCTGTAGCAAAAATGAGTATGTCTTTAAGCTCTTCTTCCCTTCATCCAAATTAGGCCTTAACATGCTTGAATTGCATGAATTATGCTCTCTTACTCTTTTGGCCTACAAAACACACAAATAGAGGCAAATAACTTAGAATTATAGGAAACTAAGCAAAAGAAGTAAGTAAATTTGGGCATGTATATGTATGAAATTATGAGCTTAACACACCCCCAAACTTAGATTTTGCTAGTCCTTGAGCAAAACAAAAGAGAAACAAAGATAAAAAACTCACCGGCAGTTCGTTCCGAAATCAATAGGTGTGAGAAATTGGACAATTCAAGTTCAACAGCAGTACGTTCCAAATTGGAGTGGTTGGTGTATTCCATACTTCTAGCGATTGGATTTCACTCAAAACTCACCAAATGACTCTTCCCACCATATTATGATGTTGCCCAAGTTTGGGGCTCGATCCGAAATCAATAGGTGTGAGAAATGGGACAATTCAAGTTCAACGGCAGTTCGTTCCTAATTGGAGTGGTTGGTGTATTCCATACTTCTAGCGATTGGATTTCACTCAAAACTCACGAAATGACTCCTCCCACCATATTATGATGTTGCCCAAGTTTGGGGCTCGATCCGAAATCAATAGGTGTGAGAAATTGGACAATTCAAGTTCAACGGCAGTTCGTTAGTAATTGGAGTGGTCGGTGTATTCCATACTTCTAGCGATTGGATTTCACTCAAAACTATCCGAACGACCATATTATGATGTTGCCCAAGTTTGGGGCTCGATCCGAAATCAGTAGGTGTGAGAAATTGGACAATTCAAGTTCAACGGCAGTTCGTTCCTAATTGGAGTGGTTGGTGTATTCCATACTTCTAGCGATTGGATTTCATTCAAAACTCACGAAATGACTCCTCCCACCATATTATGATGTTGCCCAAGTTTGGGGCTCGATCCGAAATCAATAGGTGTGCGAAATTGGACAATTCAAGTTCAACGGCAGTTCGTTAGTAATTGGAGTGGTGGGTGTATTCCATACTTCTAGCGATTGGATTTCACTCAAAACTAACCGAACGACTCCTCCCACCATATTACGATGTTGCCCAAGTTTTGGGCTCGATCCGAAATCATTAGGTGTTCCAAATTGGACAATTCAAGTTCAACGGCAGTTCGTTACTAATTGGAGTGGTTGGTGTATTGTATACTTCTAGCGATAGGATTTCACTCAAAACTCACCAAATGACTCCTCCCACCATATTATGATGTTGCCCAAGTTTTGGGTTCGATCCGAAATCAATAGGTTTTCCAAATTGGACAATTCAAGTTCAACGGCAGTTATTTCCTAACTGGAGTGGTTGGTGTATTCCATACTTCTAGCGATTGGATTTCACTCAAAACTCACCAAATGACTCCTCCCACCATATTATGATGTTGCCCATGTTTTGGGCTCAATCCGAAATCAATAGGTGTGAGAAATTGGTCAATTCAATTTCAACGACAGTTCGTTCCTAATTGGAGTGGTTGGTGTATTCCATACGTCTAGCGATTGGATTTCACTCAAAACTCACCAAATGACTCCTCCCACCATATTATGATGTTGCCCAAGTTTTGGGCTCGATCCGAAATCAATAGGTGTTCCAAATTGGACAATTCAAGTTCAACGGCAGTTCGTTCCTAATTGGAGTGGTTGGTGTATTCCATCCGTCTAGCGATTGGAATTCACTCAAAACTCACCAAATGACTCCTCCCACCATATTATGATGTTGCCCAAGTTTTGGGCTCGATCCGAAATCTATAGGTGTTCCAAATTGGACAATTCAAGTTCAACGGCCATTCGTTCCTAATTGGATTGGTTGGTGTCTTCCATACTTCTAGCGATTGGATTTCACTCAAAACTAACCGAACGACTCCTCCCTCCATATTATGATGTTGCCCAAGTTTGGGGCTCGATCCGAAATCAGTAGGTGTGAGAAATTGGACAATTCAAGTTCAACGGCAGTTCGTTCCTAATTGGAGTGGTTGGTGTATTCCATACTTCTAGCGATTGGATTTCACTCAAAACTCACCAAATGACACGTCCCACCATATTATGATGTTGCCCAAGTTTTGGGCTCGATCCGAAATCAATAGGTGTTCCAAATTGGACAATTCAAGTTCAACGGCAGTTATTTCCTAACTGGAGTGGTTGGTGTATTCCATACTTCTAGCGATTGGATTTCACTCAAAACTCACCAAATGACTCCTCCCACCATATTTTGATGTTGCCCATGTTTTGGGCTCAATCCGAAATCAATAGGTGTGAGAAATTGGACAATTCAAGTTCAACGGCAGTTCGTTCCTAATTTGAGTGGTTGGTGTATTCCATACTTCTAGCGATTGGATTTCACTCAAAACTCACGAAATGACTCCTCCCACCATATTATGATGTTGCCCAAGTTTGGGGCTCGATCCGAAATCAATAGGTGTGAGAAATTGGACAATTCAAGTTCAACGGCAGTTCGTTAGTAATTGGAGTGGTCGGTGTAATCCACACTTCTAGCGATTGGATTTCACTCAAAACTAACCGAACGACTCCTCCCACCATATTGTGATGTTGCCCAAGTTTGGGGCTCGATCCGAAATCAATAGTTGTGAGAAATTGGACAATTCAAGTTCAACGGCAGTTCGTTCCTAATTGGAGTGGTTGGTGTATTCCATACTTCTACCGATTGGATTTCACTCAAAACTCACAAAATGACTCCTCCCACCATGTTATGATGTTGCCCACGTTTGGGGCTCGATCCGAAGTCAATAGGTGTGAGAAATTGGACAATTCAAGTTCAACGGCAGTTCGTTGGTAATTGGAGTGGTCGGTGTATTCCATACTTCTAGCGATTGGATTTCACTCAAAACTAACCGAACGACTCCTCCCACCATATTATGATGTTGCCCAAGTTTTGGGCTCGATCCGAAATCAATAGGTGTTCCAAATTGGACAATTCAAGTTCAACGGCAGTTCGTTCCTAATTGGAGTGGTTGGTGTATTCCATACTTCTAGCGATTGGATTTCACTCAAAACTCACCAAATGACTCCTCCCACCATATTATGATGTTGCCCAAGTTTTGGGCTCGATCCGAAATCAATAGTTGTTCCAAATTGGACAATTCAAGTTCAACGGCAGTTATTTCCTAACTGGAGTGGTTGGTGTATTCCACACTTCTAGCGATTGGATTTCACTCAAAACTCACCAAATGACTCCTCCCACCATATTATGATGTTGCCCATGTTTTGGGCTCAATCCGAAATCAATAGGTGTGAGAAATTGGTCAATTCAATTTCAACGACAGTTCGTTCCTAATTGGAGTGGTTGGTGTATTCCATACGTCTAGCGATTGGATTTCTCTCAAAACTCACCAAATGACTCCTCCCACCATATTATGATGTTGCCCAAGTTTTGGGCTCGATCCGAAATCAATAGGTGTTCCAAATTGGACAATTCAAGTTCAACGGCAGTTCGTTCCTAATTGGAGTGGTTGGTGTATTCCATACGTCTAGCGATTGGAATTCACTCAAAACTCACCAAATGACTCCTCCCACCATATTATGATGTTGCCCAAGTTTTGGGCTCGATCCGAAATCTATAGGTGTTCCAAATTGGACAATTCAAGTTCAACGGCCGTTCGTTCCTAATTGGAGTGGTTGGTGTCTTCCATACTTCTAGCGATTGGATTTCACTCGAAACTCACCAAATGACTCCTCAAACCATATTATGATGTTGCCCAAGTTTTGGGCTCGATCCGAAATCAATAGGTGTTCCAAATTGGACAATTCAAGTTCAACGGCAGTTCGTTCCTAACTGGAGTGGTTGGTGTATTCTATACTTCTACCGATTGGATTTCACTCAAAACTCACCAAATGACTCTTCCCACCATATTATGTTGTTGCCCAAGTTTTGGGCTCGATCCGAAATCAATAGGTGTGAGAAATTGGACAATTCAAGTTCAACGGCAATTCGTTCCTAATTGGAGTGGTTGGTGTATTCCATACTTCTAGCGAATGGATTTCACTCGAAACTCACCAAATGACTCCTCAAACCATATTATGATGTTGCCCAAGATTTGGGCTCGATCCCAAATCAATAGGTGTTCCAAATTGGACAATTCAAGTTCAACGGCAGTTCGTTCCTAATTGGAGTGGTTGGTGTATTCCATACTTCTACCGATTGGATTTCACTCAAAACTCCCCAAATGACTCTTCCCACCATATTATGTTGTTGCCCATGTTTTGGGCTCGATCCGAAATCAATAGGTGTGAGAAAGTGGACAATTCAAGTTCAACGGCGGTTCGTTCCTAATTGGAGTGGTTGGTGTATTCCATACTTGTAGCGATTGGATTTCACTCAAAACTCACCAAATGAGTCCTCCCACCATATTATGTTGTTGCCCATGTTTTGGGCTCAATCCGAAATCAATAGGTGTGAGAAATTGGTCAATTCAATTTCAACGACAGTTCGTTCCTAATTGGAGTGGTTGGTGTATTCCATACGTCTAGCGATTGGATTTCACTCAAAACTCACCAAATGACTCCTCCCACCATATTATGATGTTGCCCAAGTTTTGGGCTCGATCCGACACTAATAGGCGTTCCAAATTGGACAATTCAAGTTCAACGGCAGTTCGTTCCTAATTGGAGTGGTTGGTGTATTCCATACTTCTAGCGATTGGATTTCACTCAAAACATACCAAATGACACCTCAAACCATATTATGATGTTGCCCAAGTTTTGGGCTCGATCCGAAATCAATAGGTGTTCCAAATTGGACAATTCAAGTTCAACGGCAGTTCGTTCCTAATTAGAGTGGTTGGTGTATTCCATACTTCTAGCGATTGGATTTCACTCAAAACTCACCAAATGACTCTTCCCACTATATTATGATGTTGCCCATGTTTTGGGCTCGATCCGAAATCAATAGGTGTGAGAAATTGGTCAATTAATTTTCAACGACAGTTCTTTCCTAATTGGAATGATTGGTGTATTCCATACTTCTAGCGATTGGATTTCCCTCAAAACTCACCAAATGACTCCTCCCACTATATTATGATGTTGCCCATGTTTTGGGCTCGATCCGAAATCAATAGGTGTGAGAAATTGGTCAATTCAATTTCAACGACAGTTCGTTCCTAATTGGAGTGGTTGGTGTATTCCATACGTCTAGCGATTGGATTTCACTCAAAACTCACTAAATGACTCCTCCCACCATATTATGTTGTTGCCCAAGTTTTGGGCTCGATCCGAAATCAATAGGTGTTCCAAATTGGACAATTCAAGTTCAACGGCAGTTCGTTCCTAATTGTAGTGGTTGGTGTATTCCATACTTCTAGCAATTGGATTTCACTCAAAACTCACCAAATGACTCCTCCCACCATATTATGATGTTGCCCAAGTTTGGGGTTCGATCCGAAATCAAAAGGTTCGGGAAATTGGACAATTCAAGTTCAACGGCAGTTCGTTCCTAATTGGAGTGGTTGGTGTATTCCATACTTCTAGCGATTGGATTTCAGTCAAAACTCACCAAATGACAACTCCCACCATATTATGATGTTGCCCAAGTTTTGGGCTCGATCCGAAATCAATAGGTGTTCCAAATTGGACAATTCAAGTTCAACGGCAGTTCGTTCCTAATTGGAGGGGTTGGTGTATTCCATACTTCTAGCGATTGGATTTCACTCAAAACTAACCAAATGACTCCTCCCACCATATTATGATGTTGCCCAAGTTTTGGGCTCGATCCGAAATCAATAGGTGTTCCAAATTGGACAATTCAAGTTCAACGGCAGTTCGTTCCTAATTGGAGTGGTTGGTGTATCCCATACTTCTAGCGATTGGATTTCACTCAAAACTCACCAAAATGAATCCTCCCACCATATTATGTTGTTGCCCAAGCTTTTGGCTCAATCCGAAATCAATAGGTGTGAGAAATTGGACAATTCAAGTTCAACGGCACTTCGTTCCTAATTGGAGTTGTTGGTGTATTCCATACTTCTAGCGATTGGATTTCACTCAAAACTAACCAAATGACTCCTCCCACCATATTATGATGTTGCCCAAGTTTTGGGCTTGATCCGAAATTAATAGGTTTTCCAAATTGGACAATTGAAGTTCAACGGAAGTTCGTTCCTAATTGGAGTGGTTGGTGTATTCCATACTTCTAGCGATTGGATTTCACCCAAAACTCACCAAATGAGTCCTCCCACGGTATTATGATGTTGCACAAGTTTGGGGTTCGGTCCGAAATCAATAGGTGTTCTAAATTGGACAATTGAAGTTCAACGGCAGTTCGTTCCTAATTGGAGTGGTTGGTGTATCCCATACTTCTAGCGATTGGATTTCACTCAAAACTCGTCAAATGACTCCTCCCACCATATTATGATATTGCCCAAGTTTTGGGCTCGATCCGAACTCAATAGGTGTGAGAAATTGGACTATTCAAGTTCAACGGCAGTTCGTTCCTAATTGTGGTGGTTGGTGTATTCCATACTTTTAGCGATTGGATTTCACTCGAAAATCACCAAATGACTCCCCCCACCATATAATGATGTTACCCAAGTTTGGGGTTCGATCCGAAATCAATAGGTGCGGGAAATTGGACAATTCAAGTTCAACGGCAGTTCGTTCCTAATTGGAGTGGTTAGTGTATTCCATACTTCTAGCGATTGGATTTCGCACAAAACTCACGAAATGACTCCTCCCACCATATTATGATGTTGCCCAAGTTTTGGGCTCGATCCGAAATCAATAGGTGCGAGAAATTGGACAATTCAAGTTCAACGGCAGTTCGTTCCCAATTGGAGTGGTTAGTGTATTCCATACTTCTAGCCATTGGATTTCACTCAAAACTCACCAAATGACTCCTCCCACCATATTATGATGTTGCCCAAGTTTTGGGCTCGATCCGAAATCAATAGGTGTTCAAAATAGGACAATTCAAGTTCAACGGCAGTTCGTTCCTAATTGTAGTGGTTGGTGTATTCCATACTTCTAGCAATTGGATTTCACTCAAAACTCACCAAATGACTCCTCCCACCATATTATGATGTTGCCCAAGTTTGGGGTTCGATCCGAAATCAAAAGGTTCGGGAAATTGGACAATTCAAGTTCAACGGTAGTTCGTTCCTAATTGGAGTGGTTGGTGTATTCCATACGTCCAGCGATTGGATTTCACTCAAAACTCACCAAATGAATCCTCCCACCATATTATGATGTTGGCCAAGTTTTGGGCTCGATCCGAAATCTATAGGTGTTCCAAATTGGACAATTCAAGTTCAACGGCAGTTCGTTCCTAATTCGAGTGGTTGGTGTATTCCATACTTCTAGCGATTGGATTTCACTCAAAACTCACCAAATGACTCCTCCCACCATATGATGTTGTTGCCCAAGTTTGGGGCTCGATCCGAAATCAATAGGTGTGAGAAATTGGACAATTCAAGTTCAACGGCAGTTCGTTCCTAATTGGAGTGGTTGGTGTATTCCATACTTATAGCGATTGGATGTCACTCAAAACTAACCAAATGACTCCTCCCACCATATTATGATGTTGCCCAAGTTTTGGGCTCGATCCCAAATCAATAGGTGTGAGAAATTGGTCAATTCAATTTCAACGGCAGTTCGTTCCTAATTGGTGTGTTTGGTGTATTCCATACTTCTAGCGTTTGGATTTCGCTCAAAACTCATCAAATGACTCCTCCCACCATATTATGATATTGCCCAAGTTTTGGGCTCGATCCGAACTCAATAGGTGTGAGAAATTGGACAATTCAAGTTCAACGGCAGTTCGTTCCTAATTGGAGTGGTTGGTGTATTCCATACTTCTAGCGATTGGATTTCGCACAAAACTCACCAAATGACTCCTCCCACCATATTATGTTGTTGCCCAAGCTTTTGGCTCGATCCGAAATCAATAGGTGTGAGAAATTGGACAATTCAAGTTCAACGGCAGTTCGTTCCTATTTGGAGTGGTTGGTGTATTCCATACTTCTAGCGATTGGATTTCACTCAAAACTAACCAAATGACTCCTCCCACCATATTATGATGTTGCCCAAGTTTTGGGCTCGATCCGAAATCAATAGGTGTTCCAAATTGGACAATTCAAGTTCAACGGCAGTTCGTTCCTAATTGGAGTGGTTGGTGTATTCCATACTTCTAGCGATTGGATTTCGCACAAAACTCACCAAATGACTCCTCCCACCATATTATGATGTTGCCCAAGTTTTGGGCTCGATCCGAAATCAATAGGTGCGAGAAATTGGACAATTCAGGTTCAACGGCAGTTCGTTCCCAATTGGAGTGGTTAGTGTATTCCATACTTCTAGCCATTGGATTTCATTCAAAACTCACCAAATGACTCCTCCCACCATATTATGATGTTGCCCAAGTTTTGGGCTCGATCCGAAATCAATAGGTGTTCAAAATAGGACAATTCAAGTTCAACGGTAGTTCGTTCCTAATTGTAGTGGTTGGCGTATTCCATACTTCTAGCGATTGGATTTCACTCAAAACTCACCAAATGACTCCTCCCACCATATTATGATGTTGCCCAAGTTTGGGGTTCGATCCGAAATCAAAAGGTTCGGGAAATTGGACAATTCAAGTTCAACGGCAGTTCGTTCCTAATTGGAGTGGTTGGTGTATTCCATACTTCTAGCGATTGGATTTCAGTCAAAACTCACCAAATGACAACTCCCACCATATTATGATGTTGCCCAAGTTTGGGGTTCGATCCGAAATCAATAGGTGCGGGAAATTGGACAATTCAAGTTCAACGGCAGTTCGTTCCTAATTGGAGTGGTTGGAGTATTCCATACTTCTAGCGATTGGATTGCATTCAAAACTCACCAAATGACTCCTCCCACCATATTATGATCTTGCCCAAGTTTTGGGCTTGATCCAAAATCAATAGGTGTGAGAAATTGGACAATTCAAGTTCAACGGCAGTTCGTTCCTAATTGGAGTGGTTGGTGTATTCCATACTTCCAGCGATTGGATTTCACTCAAAACTCATCAAATGACTCCTCCCACCATATTATGATGTTGCACAAGTTTTGGGCTCGATCCGAAATCAATAGGTGTGAGAAATTGGACAATTCAAGTTCAACGGCAGTTCGTTCGTAATTGGAGTGGTTGGTGTATTCCATACTTCTAGCGATTGGATTTCACTCAAAACTCACCAAATGACTCCTCCCACCGTATTAGGATGTTGCACAAGTTTTGGGCTCGATCCGAAATCAATAGGTGTGAGAAATTGGACAATTCAAGTTCAACGGCAGTTCGTTCCAAATTGGAGTGGTTGGTGTATCCCATACTTCTAGTGATTGGATTTCTCTCCAAACTCACCAAATGACTCCTCCCACCATGTTATGATGTTGCCCAAGTTTTGGGCTCGATCCGAAATCAATAGGTGTGAGAAATTGGACAATTCAAGTTCAACGGCAGTTCGTTCCTAACTGGAGTGGTTGGTGTATTCCATACATCTAGCGATTGGATATCACTCAAAACTCACCAAATGACTCCTCCCATCATATTATGATGTTGCCCAAGTTTTGGGCTCGATCCGAAATCAATAGGTGTGAGAAATTGGTCAATTCAATTTCAACGAAAGTTCGTTCCTAATTGGAGTGGTTGGTGTATTCCATACTTCTAGCGATTGGATTTCACTCAAAACTCACCAAATGACTCCTCCCACCATATTATGATGTTGCCCAAGTTTTGGGCTCGATCCGAAATCAATAGGTGTTCCAAATTGGACAATTCAGGTTCAACGGCAGTTCGTTCCTAATTGGAGTGGTTGGTGTATTCCATACTTCTAGTGATTGGATTTCTCTCCAAACTCACCAAATGACTCCTCCCACCATGTTATGATGTTGCCCAAGTTTTGGGCTCGATCCGAAATCAATAGGTGTTCCAAATTGGACAATTCAAGTTCAACGGCAGTTCGTTCGTAATTGGAGTGGTTGGTGTATTCCATACTTCTAGTGATTGGATTTCTCTCCAAACTCACCAAATGACTCCTCCCACCGTATTATGATGTTGCCCAAGTTTTGGGCTCGATCCGATATCAATAGGTGTGAGAAATTGGTCAATTCAATTTCAACGACAGTTCTTTCCGAATTGGAGTGGTTGGTGTATTCCATACTTCTAGCGATTGGATTTCACTCAAAACTCACCAAATGACTCCTCCCACCATATTATGATGTTCCCCAGGTTTTGGAATCGATCCGAAATCAATAGGTCTTCCAAATTCGACAATTCAAGTTCAACGGCAGTTCGTTCCTAATTGGAGTGGTTGGTGTATTCCATACTTCTAACGATTGGATTTCTCTCAAAACCCACCAAATCACTCCTCCCACCATATAATGACGTTGCCCAAGTTTTGGGCTCGATCCAAAATCAATAGGTGTTCCAAATTGGACAATTCAAGTTCAACGGCAGTTCGTTCCTAACTGGAGTGGTTGGTGTATTCCATACTTCTAGCGATTGGATTTCACTCAAAACTGACCAAATGACTCC
Source organism: Prunus avium (assembly GCF_965620075.1). Lineage (NCBI taxonomy): Eukaryota > Viridiplantae > Streptophyta > Magnoliopsida > Rosales > Rosaceae > Prunus > Prunus avium. The sequence goes on along the minus strand of NC_142286.1, from coordinate 20,125,881 downwards.
ACCCACCATATTATGATGTTGCCCAGGTTTTGGGCTCGATCCGAATTCAATAGGTGTGAGAAATTGGTCAATTCAATTTCAACGACAGTTCTTTCCTAATTGGAGTGGTTGGTGTATTCCATACTTCTTGGGATTGGATTTTACTCAAAACTCACCAAATGACTCCTCCCACCATATTATGATGTTGCCCAAGTTTTGGGCTCGATCCGAAATCAATAGGTGTGAGAAATTGGACAATTCAATTTCAACGGCAGTTCGTTCCTAATTGGAGTGCTTGGTGTATTCCATACTTCTAGCGATTGGATTTCACTCATAACTCACCAAATGACACCTCCCACCATATTATGATGTTGCCCAAGTTTGGGGCTCGATCCGAAATCAATAGGTGTGAGAAATTGGACAATTCAAGTTCAACGGCAGTTCGTTCCTAATTGGAGTGGTTGGTGTATTTCGTACTTCTTGGGATTGGATTTCACTCAAAACTCACCAAATGACTCCTCCCACCATATTATGGTGTTGCCCAAGTTTTGGGCTCGATCCGAAATCAATAGGTGTGAGAAATTGGACAATTCAAGTTCAACGACAGTTCGTTCCTAATTGGAGTGGTTGGTGTATTCCATACTTCTAGCGATTGGATTTCACTCAAAACTCAACAAATGACTCCTCCCACCATATTATGATGTTGCCCAAGTTTTGGGCTCGATCCGAATTCAATAGGTGTGAGAAATTGGTCAATTCAATTTCAACGACAGTTCTTTCCTAATTGGAGTGGTTGGTGTATTCCACACTTCTAGCGATTGGATTTCTCTCAAAACTCACCAAATGACTCCTCCCACCATATTATGAGTTTGCCTAAGTTTGGGGCTCGATCCGAAATCAATAGGTGTGAGAAATTGGACAATTCAAGTTCAACGGCAGTTCGTTCCTAATTGGAGTGGTTGGTGTATTCCATACTTCTAGCGATTGGATTTCACTCATAACTCACCAAATGACTCCTCCCACCATATTATGATGTTGCCCAAGTTTTGGGCTCGATCCGAAATCAATGGGTGTTCCAAATTGGACAATTCAAGTTCAACGGCAGTTCGTTCCTAATTGGAGTGGTTGGTGTATTCCATACTTCTAGCGATTGGATTTCACTCAAAACTCAACAAATGACTCCTCCCACTATATTATGATGTTGCCCAAGTTTTGGGCTCGATCAGAAATCAATAAGTGTGAGGAATTGGATAATTCAATTTCAACGGCAGTTCGTTCCTAATTGGAGTGGTTGGTGTATTCCATACTTCTAGCAATTGGATTTCACTCAAAACTCAACAAATGACTCCTCCCACCATATGATGATTTTGCCCAAGTTTTGGGCTCGATCCGAATTCCACAGGTGTGAGAAATTGGTCAATTCAATTTCAACGGCAGTTCGTTCCAAATTGGAGTGGTTGCTGTATTCCATAGTTCTGGCGATTGGATTTCACTCAAAAGTCACCAAATGACTCTTCCCACCATATTATGAGTTTGCCTAAGTTTGGGGCTCGATCCGAAATCAATAGGTGTGAGAAATTGGACAATTCAAGTTCAACGGCAATTCGTCCCTAATTGGAGTGGTTGGTGTATTCCATACTTCTAGCGATTGGATTTCACTCAAAACTCACCAAATGACTCCTCCCACGATATTATGATGTTGCCCAAGTTTTGGGCTCGATCCGAAATCAATAGGTCTTCCAAATTGGACAATTCATGTTCAACGGCCGTTCGTTCCTAGTTGGAGTGGTTGGTGTATTCCATACTTCTAGAGATTGGATTTCACTCAAAACTCACCAAATGACTCCTCCCACGATATTATGATGTTGCCCAAGTTTTGGGCTCGATCCGAAATCAATAGGTCTTCCAAATTGGACAATTCATGTTCAACGGCAGTTCGTTCCTAGTTGGAGTGGTTGGTGTATTCCATACTTCTAGAGATTGGATTTCACTCAAAACTCACCAAATGACTCCTCCCACCATATTATGATGTTGCCCAAGTTTTGGGCTCGATCCGAAATCAATAGGTGTTCCAAATTGGACAATTCAAGTTCAACGGCAGTTCGTTCCTAATTGGAGTGGTTGGCGTTTTCCATACTTCTAGCGATTGGATTTCACTCAAAACTGACCAAACGACTCCTCCCACCATATTATGATGTTGCCCAGGTTTTGGGCTCGATCCGAATTCAATAGGTGTGAGAAATTGGTCAATTCAATTTCAACGACAGTTCTTTCCTAATTGGAGTGGTTGGTGTATTCCATACTTCTAGCGATTGGATTTCACTCAAAACTCACCAAATGACTCCTCCCACCATATGATGATTTTGCCCAAGTTTTGGGCTCGATCCGAATTCCACAGGTGTGAGAAAAATTGGTCAACTCAATTTCAACGACAGTTCTTTCCTAATTGGAGTGGTTGGTGTATTCCATAGTTCTAGCGATTGGATTTCCCTCAAAACTCACCAAATGACTCATCCCACCATATTATGATGTTGCCCAAGTTTTGGGCTCGATCCGAATTCAATAGGTGTGAGAAATTGGTCAATTCAATTTCAACGACAGTTCTTTCCTAATTGGAGTGGTTGGTGTATTCCATACTTCTAGCGATTGGATTTCACTCATAACTCACCAAATGACTCCTCCCACCATATTATGATGTTGCCCAAGTTTTGGGGTCGATCCGAAATCAATAGGTGTTCCAAATTGGACAATTCAGGTTCAAGGGCAGTTCGATCCTAATTGGAGTGGTTGGCGTTTTCCGTACTTCTAGCGATTGGATTTCACTCAAAACTCAGCAAATAACTCCTCCCTCCATATTATGATGTTGCCCAAGTTTTGGGCTCGATCCAAATTCAATAGTTGTGAGAAATTGGTCAATTCAATTTCAACGACAGTTCTTTCCTAATTGGAGTGGTTGGTGTATTCCGTACTTCTAGCGATTGGATTTCACTCAAAACTCACCAAATGACTCCTCCCACCATATTATGATGTTGCCCAAGTTTTGGGCTCGATCCGAAATCAATAGGTGTTCTAAATTGGACAATTGAAGTTCAACGGCAGTTCGTTCCAAATTGGAGTGGTTGCTGTATTCCATAGTTCTGGCGATTGGATTTCACTCAAAAGTCACCAAATGACTCTTACCACCATATTATGATGTTGCCCAAGTTTTGGGCTCGATCCGAAATCAATAGGTGTTCCAAATTGGACAATTCAAGTTGAACGGCAGTTCGTTCCTAATTGGAGTGGTTGGTGTATTCCATACTTCTAGCGATTGGATTTCTCTCCAAACTCACAAAATGACTCCTCCCACCATATTATGATGTTGCCCAAGTTTTGGGCTCGATCCGAAATCAATAGGTGTGAGAAATTGGAAAATTCAAATATAACGGCAGTTCGTTCCTAACTGGAGTGGTTGGTGTATTCCATACTTCTAGCGATTGGATTTCACTCAAAACTCACCAAATGACTCTTCCCACCATATTATGATGTTGCCCAAGTTTTGGGCTCGATCCGAAATCAATAGGTGGGAGAAACTGGTGAATTCAATTTTAACGACAGTTCTTTCCTAATTGGAGTGGTTAGTGTATTCCATACTTCTAGCGATTGGATTTCACTCAAAACTCACCAAATGACTCCTCCCACCATATTATGATGTTGCCCAAGTTTTGGGCTCGATCCGAATTCAATTGGTGTGAGAAATTGGTTAATTCAATTTCAACGACAGTTCTTTCCTAATTGGAGTGGTTGGTGTATTCCGTACTTCTAGCGATTGGATTTCACTGAAAACTCACCAAATGACTCCTCCCACCATATTATGATGTTGCCCAAGTTTTGGGCTCGATCCGAAATCAATAGGTGTTCCAAATTGGACAATTCAAGTTCAACGGCAGTTCGTTCCAAATTGGAGTGGTTGGTGTATTCCATAGTTCTGGCGATTGGATTTCACTCAAAAGTCACCAAATGACTCTTACCACCATATTATGCTGTTGCCCCCGTTTTGGGCTCGATCCGAAATCAATAGGTGTGAGAAATTGGACAATTCAATTTCAACGGCAGTTCGTTCCTAATTGGAGTGGTTGGTGTATTCCATACTTCTAGCGATTGGATTTCACTCAAAACTCTCCAAATGACTCCTCCCACCATATTATGATGTTGCCAAAGTTTTGGGGTCGATCCGAAATCAATAGGTGTTCCAAATTGGACAATTCAAGTTCAACGGCAGTTCGTTCCTAATTGGAGTGGTTGGTGTATTCCTTACTTCTAGCGATTGGATTTCACTCAAAACTCTCCAAATGACTCCTCCCACCATATTATGATGTTGCCCAAGTTTTGGGCTTGATCCGAAATCAATAGGTGTTCCAAATTGGACAATTCAAGTTCAATGGCAGTTCGTTCCAAATTGGAGTCGTTGGTGTATTCCATACTTCTAGCGATTGGATTTCACATAAAACGCACCAAATGACTCCTCCCACCATATTATGATGTTGCCCAAGTTTTGGGGTCGATCCGAAATCAATAGGTGTTCCAAATTGGACAATTCATGTTCAACGGCAGTTCGTTCCTAATTGGAGTGGTTGCTGTATTCCATACTTCTAGCGATTGGATTTCACTCAAAACTCACCAAATGACTCCTCCCACCATATTATGATGTTGCACAAGTTTTGGGCTCGATCCGAAATCAATGGGTGTTCCAAATTGGACAATTCAAGTTCAACGGCAGTTCGTTCCTAATTGGAGTGGTTGGTGTATTCCATACTTCTAGCGATTGGATTTCACTCAAAACTCACCAAATGACTCCTCCCACCATATTATGATGTTGCCCAAGTTTGGGGCTCGATCCGAAATCAATAGGTGTGAGAAATTGGACAATTCAAGTTCAACGGCAGTTCGTTCCTAATTGGAGTGGTTGGTGTATTCCATACTTCTAGCGATTGGATTTCACTCAAAATTCACCAAATCACTCCTCCCACCATATTATGATGTTGCCCAAGTTTTGGGCTCAATCCGAAATCAATAGGTGTTCCAAATTGGACAATTCAAGTTCAACGCAGTTCATTCCTAATTGGAGTGGTTGGTGTATTCCATACTTCTAGCAATCGAATTTCACTCAAAACTCACCAAATGACTCCTCCCACCATATTATGATGTTGCCCAAGTTTTGGGCTCGATCCGAAATCAATAGGTGTTCTAAATTGGACAATTGAAGTTCAACGGCAGTTCGTTCCAAATTGGAGTGGTTGCTGTATTCCATAGTTCTGGCGATTGGATTTCACTCAAAAGTCACCAAATGACTCTTACCACCATATTATGATGTTGCCCAAGTTTTGGGCTCGATCCGAAATCAATAGGTGTTCCAAATTGGACAATTCAAGTTGAACGGCAGTTCGTTCCTAATTGGAGTGGTTGGTGTATTCCATACTTCTAGCGATTGGATTTCTCTCCAAACTCACAAAATGACTCCTCCCACCATATTATGATGTTGCCCAAGTTTTGGGCTCGATCCGAAATCAATAGGTGTGAGAAATTGGAAAATTCAAATATAACGGCAGTTCGTTCCTAACTGGAGTGGTTGGTGTATTCCATACTTCTAGCGATTGGATTTCACTCAAAACTCACCAAATGACTCTTCCCACCATATTATGATGTTGCCCAAGTTTTGGGCTCGATCCGAAATCAATAGGTGGGAGAAACTGGTGAATTCAATTTTAACGACAGTTCTTTCCTAATTGGAGTGGTTAGTGTATTCCATACTTCTAGCGATTGGATTTCACTCAAAACTCACCAAATGACTCCTCCCACCATATTATGATGTTGCCCAAGTTTTGGGCTCGATCCGAATTCAATTGGTGTGAGAAATTGGTTAATTCAATTTCAACGACAGTTCTTTCCTAATTGGAGTGGTTGGTGTATTCCGTACTTCTAGCGATTGGATTTCACTGAAAACTCACCAAATGACTCCTCCCACCATATTATGATGTTGCCCAAGTTTTGGGCTCGATCCGAAATCAATAGGTGTTCCAAATTGGACAATTCAAGTTCAACGGCAGTTCGTTCCAAATTGGAGTGGTTGGTGTATTCCATAGTTCTGGCGATTGGATTTCACTCAAAAGTCACCAAATGACTCTTACCACCATATTATGCTGTTGCCCCCGTTTTGGGCTCGATCCGAAATCAATAGGTGTGAGAAATTGGACAATTCAATTTCAACGGCAGTTCGTTCCTAATTGGAGTGGTTGGTGTATTCCATACTTCTAGCGATTGGATTTCACTCAAAACTCTCCAAATGACTCCTCCCACCATATTATGATGTTGCCAAAGTTTTGGGGTCGATCCGAAATCAATAGGTGTTCCAAATTGGACAATTCAAGTTCAACGGCAGTTCGTTCCTAATTGGAGTGGTTGGTGTATTCCTTACTTCTAGCGATTGGATTTCACTCAAAACTCTCCAAATGACTCCTCCCACCATATTATGATGTTGCCCAAGTTTTGGGCTTGATCCGAAATCAATAGGTGTTCCAAATTGGACAATTCAAGTTCAATGGCAGTTCGTTCCAAATTGGAGTCGTTGGTGTATTCCATACTTCTAGCGATTGGATTTCACATAAAACGCACCAAATGACTCCTCCCACCATATTATGATGTTGCCCAAGTTTTGGGGTCGATCCGAAATCAATAGGTGTTCCAAATTGGACAATTCATGTTCAACGGCAGTTCGTTCCTAATTGGAGTGGTTGCTGTATTCCATACTTCTAGCGATTGGATTTCACTCAAAACTCACCAAATGACTCCTCCCACCATATTATGATGTTGCACAAGTTTTGGGCTCGATCCGAAATCAATGGGTGTTCCAAATTGGACAATTCAAGTTCAACGGCAGTTCGTTCCTAATTGGAGTGGTTGGTGTATTCCATACTTCTAGCGATTGGATTTCACTCAAAACTCACCAAATGACTCCTCCCACCATATTATGATGTTGCCCAAGTTTGGGGCTCGATCCGAAATCAATAGGTGTGAGAAATTGGACAATTCAAGTTCAACGGCAGTTCGTTCCTAATTGGAGTGGTTGGTGTATTCCATACTTCTAGCGATTGGATTTCACTCAAAATTCACCAAATCACTCCTCCCACCATATTATGATGTTGCCCAAGTTTTGGGCTCAATCCGAAATCAATAGGTGTTCCAAATTGGACAATTCAAGTTCAACGCAGTTCATTCCTAATTGGAGTGGTTGGTGTATTCCATACTTCTAGCAATCGAATTTCACTCAAAACTCACCAAATGACTCCTCCCACCATATTATGATGTTACCCAAGTTTTGGGCGCGATCCGAAATCAATAGGTGTTCCAAATTGGACAATTCAAGTTCAACGGCAGTTCGTTCCTAATTGGAGTGGTTGGTGTATACTTCTAGCGATTGGATTTCACACAAAACTCACCAAATGACTCCTCCCACCATATTATGATGTTGCCCAAGTTTTGGGGTCGATCCGAAATCAATAGGTGTGAGAAATTGGACAATTCAAGTTCAACGGCAGTTCGTTCCTAATTGGAGTGGTTGGTGTATTCCATACTTCTAGCGATTGGATTTCACTCAAAACTCTCCAAATGACTCCTCCCACCATATTATGATGTTGCACAAGTTTTGGGCTCGACCCGAAATCAATAGGTGTTCCAAATTGGACAAGTCAAGTTCAACGGCAGTTCGTTCCTAATTGGAGTGGTTGGTGTTTTCCATACTTCTAGCGATTGGATTTCGCCCAAAACTCACCAAATGACTCCTCCCACCATATTATGATGTTGCCCAAGTTTTGGGCTCGATCCGAAATCAATAGGTATTCCAAATTGGACAATTCAAGTTCAACGGCAGTACGTCCCTAATTGGTGTGGTTGGTGTATTCCATACTTCTAGCGATTGGATTTCATTCAAAACTCACCAAATGACTCCTCCCACCACATTATGATGTTGCCCAAGTTTTGGGGTCGATCCGAAATCAATAGGTGTGAGAAATTGGACAATTCAAGTTCAACGGCAGTTCGTTCCTAATTGGAGTGGTTGGTGTATTCCTTACTTCTAGCGATTGGATTTCACTCAAAACTCTCCAAATGACTCCTCCCACCATATTATGATGTTGCCCAAGTTTTGGGCTTGATCCGAAATCAATAGGTGTTCCAAATTGGACAATTCAAGTTCAATGGCAGTTCGTTCCTAATTGGAGTGGTTGGTGTATTCCATACTTCTATCGATTGGATTTCACATAAAACGCACCAAATGACTCCTCCCACCATATTATGACGTTGCCCAAGTTTTGGGGTCGATCCGAAATCAATAGGTGTTCCAAATTGGACAATTCATGTTCAACGGCAGTTCGTTCCTAATTGGAGTGGTTGATGTATTCCATACTTCTAGCGATTGGATTTCACTCAAAACTCACCAAATGACTCCTCCCACCATATTATGATGTTGCACAAGTTTTGGGCTCGATCCGAAATCAATGGGTGTTCCAAATTGGACAATTCTAGTTCAACGGCAGTTCGTTCCTAATTGGAGTGGTAGGTGTATTCCATACTTCTAGCGATTGGATTTCACTCAAAACTCTCCAAATGACTCCTCCCACCATATTATGATGTTGCACAAGTTTTGGGCTCGACCCGAAATCAATAGGTTTTCCAAATTGGACAATTCAAGTTCAACGGCAGTTCGTTCCTAATTGGAGTGGTTGGTGTTTTCCATACTTCTAGCGATTGGATTTCACTCAAAACTCAGCAAATGACTCCTCCCTCCATATTATGATGTTGCCCAAGTTTTGGGCTCGATCCGAATTCAATAGGTGTGAGAAATTGGTTAATTCAATTTCAACGACAGTTCTTTCCTAATTGGAGTGGTTGGTGTATTCCGTACTTCTAGCGATTGGATTTCACTCAAAACTCACCAAATGACTCCTCCCGCCATATTATGATGTTGCCCAAGTTTTGGGCTCGATCCGAATTCAATAGGTGTGACAAATTGGTGAATTCAATTTCAACGACAGTTCTTTCCTAATTAGAGTGGTTAGTGTATTCCATACTTCTAGCGATTGGATTTCACTCAAAAGTCACCAAATGACTCCTCCCACCATATTATGATGTTGCCCAAGTTTTGGGCTCGATCCGAAATCAATAGGTGTTCCAAATTGGACAATTCAAGTTCAACGGCAGTTCGTTCCAAATTGGAGTGGTTGGTGTATTCCATAGTCCTGGCGATTGGATTTCGCTCAAAAGTCACCAAATGACTCTTACCACCATATTATGATGTTGCCCAAGTTTTGGGCTCGATCCGAAATCAATAGGTGTGAGAAATTGGACAATTCAAGTTCAACGGAAGTTCGTTCCTAATTGGAGTGGTCGGTGTTTTCCATACTTCAAGCGATTGGATTTCACTCAAAACTCACCAAATGACTCCTCCCTCCATATTATGATGTTGCCCAAGTTTTGGGCTCGATCCGAATTCAATAGGTGTGAGAAATTGGTTAATTCAATTTCAACGACAGTTCTTTCCTAATTGGAGTGGTTGGTGTATTCCGTACTTCTAGCGATTGGATTTCACTCAAAACTCACCAAATGACTCCTCCCACCATATTATGATGTTGCCCAAGTTTTGGGGTCGATCCGAAATCAATAGGTGGGAGAAATTGGTGAATTCAATTTTAACGACATTTCTTTCCTAATTGGAGTGGTTAGTGTATTCCATACTTCTAGCGATTGGATTTCACTCAAAACTCACCAAATGACTCCTCCCACCATATTATGATGTTGCCGAAGTTTTGGGCTCGATCCGAAATCAATAGGTGTTCCAAATTGGACAATTGAAATTCAACGGCAGTTCGTTCCAAATTGGAGTGGTTGCTGTATTCCCTAGTTCTGGCGATTGGATTTTACTCAAAAGTCACCAAATGACTCTTACCACCGTATTATGATGTTGCCCAAGTTTTGGGCTCGATCCGAAATCAATAGGTGTGAGAAATTGGACAATTCAAGTTCAACGGCAGTTCGTTCCTAATTGGAGTGGTCGGTGTTTTCCATACTTCAAGCGATTGGATTTCACTCAAAACTCACCAAATGACTCTTCCCACCATATTATGATGTTGCCCAAGTTTTGGGCTCGATCCGAAATCAATAGGTATTCCAAATTGGACAATTCAAGTTCAACGGCAGTACGTCCCTAATTGGTGTGGTTGGTGTATTCCATACTTCTAGCGATTGGATTTCATTCAAAACTCACCAAATGACTCCTCCCACCATATTATGATGTTGCCCAAGTTTTGGGCTCGATCCGAAATCAATAGGTGTGAGAAATTGGACAATTCAAGTTCAACGGCAATTCGTTCCTAATTGGAGTGGTTGGTGTATTCCATACTTCTAGCGATTGGATTTCACTCAAAACTCACCAAATGACTCCTCCCACCATATTATGATGTTGCCCAAGTTTTGGGCTCGTTACGAAATCAATTGGTCTTCCAAATTGGACAATTCATGTTCAACGGCAGTTCGTTCCTAATTGGAGTGGTTGGTGTATTCCGTACTTCTAGCGATTGGATTTCACTCAAAACTCACCAAATGACTCCTCCCACCATATTATGATGTTGCCCAAGTTTTGGGGTCGATCCGAAATCAATAGGTGTTCCAAATTGGACAATTCAAGTTCAACGGCAGTTCGTTCCAAATTGGAGTGGTTGGTGTATTCCATAGTTCTGGCGATTGGATTTCACTCAAAAGTCACCAAATGACTCCTCCCGCCATATTATGATGTTGCCCAAGTTTGGGCTCGATCCTAAATCAATAGGTGTTCCAAATTGGACAATTCAAGTTCAACGGCAGTTCGTTCCAAATTGGAGTGGTTGGCGTTTTCCATACTTCTAGCGATTGGATTTCACTGAAAACTCAGCAAATGACTCCTCCCTCCGTATTATGAGGTTGCCCAAGTTTTGGGCTCGATCCGAATTCAATAGGTGTGAGAAATTGGTCAATTCAATTTCAACGACAGTTCTTTCCTAATTGGAGTGGTTGGTGTATTCCGTACTTCTAGCGATTGGATTTCACTCAAAACTCACTAAATGACTCCTCCCACCATATTATGATGTTGCCGAAGTTTTGGGCTCGATCCGAAATCAATAGGTGTTCCAAATTGGACAATTGAAGTTCAACGGCAGTTCGTTCCAAATTGGAGTGGTTGCTGTATTCCATAGTTCTGGCGATTGGATTTCACTCAAAAGTCACCAAATGACTCTTACTACCATATTATGATGTTGCCCAAGTTTTGGGCTCGATCCGAAATCAATAGGTGTGAGAAATTGGACAATTCAAGTTCAACGGCAATTCGTTCCCAATTGGAGTGGTTGGTGTATTCCATACTTCTAGCGATTGGATTTCACTCAAAACTCACCAAATGACTCCTCCCACCATAGTATGATGTTGCCCAAGTTTTGGGCTCGATCCGAAATCAATAGGCCTTCCAAATTGGACAATTCATGTTCAACGGCAGTTCGTTCCTAATTGGAGTGGTTGGTGTATTCCATACTTCTAGCGATTGGATTTCACTCAAAACTCACCAAATGACTCCTCCCACCATATTATGATGTTGCCCAAGTTTTGGGGTCGATCCGAAATCAATAGGTGTTCCAAATTGGACAATTCAGGTTCAACGGCAGTTCGTTCCTAATTGGAGTGGTTGGCGTTTTCCGTACTTCTAGCGATTGGATTTCACTCAAAACTCAGCAAATGACTCCTCCCTCCATATTATGATGTTGCCCAAGTTTTGGGCTCGATCCGAATTCAATAGTTGTGAGAAATTGGTCAATTCAATTTCAACGACAGTTCTTTCCTAATTGGAGTGGTTGGTGTATTCCATAGTTCTGGCGATTGGATTTCACTCAAAACTCACCAAATGACTCCTCCCACCATATTATGATGTTGCCCAAGTTTTGGGCTCGATCTGAAATCAATAGGTGTTCCAAATTGGACAATTGAAGTTCAACGGCAGTTCGTTCCAAATTGGAGTGGTTGCTGTATTCCATAGTTCTGGCGATTGGATTTCACTCAAAAGTCACCAAATGACTCTTTCCACCATATTATGATGTTGCCCAAGTTTTGGGCTCGATCCGAAATCAATAGGTGTGAGAAATTGGACAATTCAAGTTCAACGGCAATTCGTTCCTAATTGGAGTGGTTGTTGTTTTCCATACTTCTAGCGATTGGATTTCACTCAAAACTCACCAAATCACTCCTCCCACCATATTATGATGTTGCCCAAGTTTTAGGCTCGATCCGAAATCAATAGGTATTCCAAATTGGACAATTCAGGTTCAACGGCAGTACGTCCCTAATTGGTGTGGTTGATGTATTCCATACTTCTAGCGATTGGATTTCATTGAAAACTCACCAAATGACTCCTCCCACCATATTATGATGTTGCCCATGTTTTGGGCTCGATCCGAAATCAATAGGTGTGAGAAATTGGACAATTCAAGTTCAACGGCAATTCGTCCCTAATTGGAGTGGTTGGTGTATTCCATACTTCTAGCGATTGGATTTCACTCAAAACTCACCAAATGACTCCTCACACGATATTATGATGTTGCCCAAGTTTTGGGCTCGATCCGAAATCAATAGGTCTTCCAAATTGGACAATTCATGTTCAACGGCAGTTCGTTCCTAGTTGGAGTGGTTGGTGTATTCCATACTTCTAGAGATTGGATTTCACTCAAAACTCACCAAATGACTCCTCCCACCATATTATGATGTTGCCCAAGTTTTGGGGTCGATCCGAAATCAATAGGTGTTCCAAATTGGACAATTCAAGTTCCACGGCAGTTCGTTCCTAATTGGAGTGGTTGGCGTTTTCCATACTTCTAGCGATTGGATTTCACTCAAAACACAGCAAATGATTCCTCCCTCCATATTATGATGTTGCCCAAGTTTTGGGCTCGATCCGAACTCAATAGGTGTGAGAAATTGGACAATTCAAGTTAAACGGCAGTTCGTTCCTAATTGGAGTGGTTGGTGTATTCCATACTTCTAGCGATTGGATTTCACTCATAACTCACCAAATGACTCCTCCCACCATATTATGATGTTGCCCAAGTTTTGGGGTCGATCCGAAATCCATAGGTGTTCCAAATTGGACAATTCAAGTTCAACGGCAGTTCGTTCCAAATTGGAGTGGTTGGAGTATTCCATAGTTCTGGCGATTGGATTTCACTCAAAACTCACTAAATGACTCCTCCCACCATATTTTGACGTTGCCCAAGTTTTGGGCTCGATCCGAAATCAATAGGTGTTCCAAATTGGACAATTCAAGTTCAACGGCAGTTCGTTCCTAACTGGAGTGGTTGGTGTATTCCATACTTCTAGCGATTGGATTTCACTCAAAACTCACCAATTGACTCCTCCCACCATATTATGATGTTGCCCAAGTTTTGGGCTCGATCCGAAATCAATCGGTGTTCCAAATTGGACAATTCAAGTTCAACGGCAGTTCGTTCCTAACTGGAGTGGTTGGTCTATTCCACACTTCTAGCGATTGGATTTCACTCAAAACTCACCAATTGACTCCTCCCACCATATTATGATGTTGCCCAAGTTTTGGGCTCGATCCGAAATCAATAGGTGTGAGAAATTGGACAATTCAAGTTCAACGGCAGTTCGTTCCTAATTGGAGTGGTTGGTGTATTCCATACTTCTAGCGATTGGATTTCACTCAAAACTCACCAATTGACTCCTCCCACCATATTATGATGTTGCCCAAGTTTTGGGCTCGATCCAAAATCAATAGGTGTTCCAAATTGGACAATTCAAGTTCAACGGCAGTTCGTTCCTAACTGGAGTGGTTTTTTGTATTCCATACTTCTAGCGATTGGATTTCACTCAAAACTCACCAATTGAGTCCTCCCACCATATTATGATGTTCCCCAAGTTTTGGGCTCGATCCGAAATCAATAGGTGTGAGAAATTGGACAATTCAAGTTCAACGGCAGTTCGTTTCTAATTGGAGTGGTTGGTGTATTACATACTTCTAGCGATTGGATTTCACTCAAAACTCACCAAATGACTCCTCCCACCATATTACGATGTTGGCCAAGTTTTGGGCTCGATCCGAAATCAATAGGTGTTCCAAATTGGACAATTCAAGTTCAACGGCAGTTCGTTCCTAATTGGAGTGGTTGGTGTATTCGATACTTCTAGCGATTGGATTTCGCTCAAAACTCACCAAACGACTCCTCCCTCCATATTATGTTGTTGCCCAAGTTTTGGCCTCGATCCGAAATGAATAGGTCCGAGAAATTGGTCAATTCAATTTCCACGACCGTTCGTTCCTAATTGTAATGGTTGGTGTATTCCATACGTCTAGCGATTGGATTTCACTCAAAACTCACCAAATGACTCCTCCCACAATATTATGATGTTGCCCAAGTTTTGGGCTCGATCCGAAATCAATAGGTGTGAGAAATTAGACAGTTCAAGTTCAACGGCAGTTCATTCCTAATTGGAGTGGTTGGTGTATTCCATACTTCTAGGAATCGAATTTCACTCAAAACTCACCAAATGACTCCTCCCACCATATTATGATGTTACCCAAGTTTTGGGCGCGATCCGAAATCAATAGGTGTTCCAAATTGGACAATTCAAGTTCAACGGCAGTTAGTTCCTAATTGGAGTGGTTGGTGTATTCCATACTTCTAGCCATTGGATTTCACTCAAAACTCACCAAATGACTCCACCCACCATATTATATTGTTGCCCAAGTTTTGGGCTCGATCCGAAATTAATAGGTGTTCCAAATTGGACAATTCAAGTTCAACGGCAGTTCGTTCCAAATTGGAGTGGTTGGTGTATTCCATACTTCTAGAAATTGGATTTCACTCCAAACTCACCAAATGACTCCTCCCACCATATTATGATGTTGCCCAAGTTTGGGGCTCGATCCGAAATCAATAGGTGTGAGAAATTGGACAATTCAAGTTCAACGGCAGTTCGTTCCTAATTGGAGTGGTTGGTGTATTCCATACTTCTAGCGATTGGATTTCACTCAAAACTCAACAAATGACTCCTCCCACCATATTATGATGTTGCCCAAGTTTTGGGCTCGATCAGAAATCAATACGTGTGAGAAATTGGATAATTCAATTTCAACGACAGTTCGTTCCTAATTGGAGTGGTTGGTGTATTCCATACTTCTAGCGATTTGATTTCCCTCAAAACTCACCAAAAGACTCCTCCCACCATATTATAATGTTGCCCAAGTTTTGGAGTCGATCCGAAATTAATAGGTGTTCCAAATTGGACAATTCAAGTTCAACGGCAGTTCGTTCCTAATTGGAGTGGTTGGTGTATTCCATACTTCTAGCGATTGGATTTCACTCAAAACTCACCAAATGACTCCTCCCACCATATTATGATGTTGCCCAAGTTTTGGGCTCGATCCGAAATCAATAGGTGTGAGAAATTGGACAATTCAAGTTCAACGGCAATTCGTTCCTAATTGGAGTGGTTGGTGTATTCCATACTTCTAGCCATTGGATTTCACTCAAAACTCACCAAATGACTCCTACCACCATATTATGATGTTGCCCAAGATTTGGGCTTGATCCGAAACAATAGGTGTTCCAAATTGGACAATTCAAGTTCAACGGCAGTTCGTTCCTAATTGGAGTGGTTGGTGTATTCCATACTTCTAGGGATTGGATAGCACTCAAAACTCATCAAATGACTCCTCCCACCATATTATGATTTTGCCCAAGTTTTGGCCTCGATCCGAAATCAATAGGTGTTCCAAATTGGACAATTCAAGTTCAACGGCAGTTCGTTCCTAATTGGAGTGGTTGGTGTATTCCATACTTCTAGCCATTGGATTTCACTCAAAACTCACCAAATGACTCCTCCCACCATATTATGATGTTGCCCAAGTTTTGGGCTCGATCCGAACTCAATAGGTGTGAGAAATTGGACAATTCAAGTTCAACGGCAGTTCGTTCCTAATTGGAGTGGTTGGTGTATTCCATACTTCTAGCCATTGGATTTCACTCAAAACTCACCAAATGACTCCTCCCACCATATTATGATGTTGCCCAAGTTTTGGGCTCGATCCGAACTCAATAGGTGTGAGAAATTGGACAATTCAAGTTCAACGGCAGTTCGTTCCTAATTGGAGTGGTTGGTGTATTCCATACTTCTAGCCATTGGATTTCACTCAAAACTCACCAAATGACTCCTCCCACCATATTATAATGTTGCCCAAGTTTTGGAGTCGATCCGAAATTAATAGGTGTTCCAAATTGGACAATTCAAGTTCAACGGCAGTTCATTCCTAACTGGAGCGGTTGGTGTATTCCATACTTCTAGCGATTGGATTTCACTCAAAACTCACCAAATGACTCCTCCCACCATATTATGATTTTGCCCATGTTTTGGGCTCGATCCGAATTCAACAGGTGTGAGAAATTTGTCAATTCAATTTCAACGACAGTTCTTTCCTAATTGGAGTGGTTGGTGTATTCCACACTTCTACCGATTGGATTTCACTCAAAACTCACCAAATGACTCCTCCCACCATATTATGTTGTAGCCCAAGTTGTGGGCTCGATCCGAAATCAATAGGTCTTCCAAATTGGACAATTCAAGTTCAACGGCAGTTCGTTCCTAATTGGAGTGGTTGGTGTATTCCACACTTCTAGCGATTGGATTTTACTCAAAACTCCCCAAATGACTCCTCCCACCATATTATGATGTTGCCCAAGTTTTGGGCTCGATCCGAAATCAATAGGTGTGAGAAATTGGACAATTCAAGTTCAACGGCAGTTCGTTCCTAACTGGAGCGGTTGGTGTATTCCATACTTCTAGCGATTGGATTTCACTCAAAACTCACCAAATGACTCCTCCCACCATATTATGATGTTGCACAAGTTTTGGGCTCGATCCGAAATCAGTGGGTGTTCCAAATTGGACAATTCAAGTTCAACGGCAGTTCGTTCCTAATTGGAGTGGTTGGTGTATTCCATACTTCTAGCGATTGGATTTCTCTCAAAACTCACCAAATGACTCCTCCCACCATCTTATGATGTTGCCCAAGTTTTGGGCTCGATCCGAAATCAATAGGTGTGAGAAATTGGTCAATTCAATTTCAACGAAAGTTCGATCCTAATTGGAGTGGTTGGTGTATTCCATACTTCTTGGTTTTGGATTTCACTCAAAACTCACCAAATGACTCCTCCCACCATATTATGATGTTGCCCAAGTTTTGGGCTCGATCCGAAATCAATAGGTCTTCCAAATTGGACAATTCAAGTTCAACGGCAGTTCGTTCCTAATTGGAGTGGTTGGTGTATTCCATACTTCTAGCGATTGGATTTCACTCAAAACTCACCAAATGACTACTCCCACCATATTATGATGTTGCCCAAGTTTTGGGCTCGATCCGAAATCAATTGGTGTGAGAAATTGGACAAGTCAAGTTCAACGGCAGTTCGTTCCTAATTGGAGTGGTTGTGGTATTCGATACTTCTAGCAATTGGATTTCACTCAAAACTCACCAAATGACTCCTCCCACCATATTATGATGTTGCCCAAGTTTTGGGCTCGATCCGAAATCAATAGGTGTGAGAAATTGGACAATTCAAGTTCAACGGCAGTTCGTTCCTAACTGGAGCGGTTGGTGTATTCCATACTTCTAGCGATTGGATTTCACTCAAAACTCACCAAATGACTCCTCGCACCATATTATGATTTTGCCCATGTTTTGGGCTCGATCCGAATTCAACAGGTGTGAGAAATTTGTCAATTCAATTTCAACGACAGTTCTTTCCTAATTGGAGTGGTTGGTGTATTCCACACTTCTACCGATTGGATTTCACTCAAAACTCACCAAATGACTCCTCCCACCATATTATGTTGTAGCCCAAGTTTTGGGCTCGATCCGAAATCAATAGGTCTTCCAAATTGGACAATTCAAGTTCAACGGCAGTTCGTTCCTAATTGGAGTGGTTGGTGTATTCCATACTTCTAGCGATTGGATTTTACTCAAAACTCCCCAAATGACTCCTCCCACCATATTATGATGTTGCCCAAGTTTTGGGCTCGATCCGAAATCAATGGGTGTTCCAAATTGGACAATTCAAGTTCAACGGCAGTTCGTTCCTAATTGGAGTGGTTGGTCTTTTCCATACTTCTAGCGATTGGATTTCACTCAAAACTCACCAAATGACTCCTCCCACCATATTATGATGTTGCCCAAGTTTTGGGCTCGATCCGAAATGAACAGGTCTTCCAAATTGGACAATTAAAGTTCAACGGCAGTTCGTTCCTAATTGCAGTGGTTGGTGTATTCCATACTTCTAGCGATTGGATTTCACTCAAAACTCACCAAATGACTCCTCCCACCATATTATGATGTTGCACAAGTTTTGGGCTCGATCCGAAATCAATGGGTGTTCCAAATTGGACAATTCAAGTTCAACGGCAGTTCGTTCCTAATTGGAGTGGTTGGTGTATTCCATACTTCTAGCGATTGGATTTCACTCAAAACTCACCAAATGACTCCTCCCACCATATTATGATGTTGCACAAGTTTTGGGCTCGATCCGAAATCAATGGGTGTTCCAAATTGGACAATTCAAGTTCAACGGCAGTTCGTTCCTAATTGGAGTGGTTGGTGTATTCCATACTTTTAGCGATTGGATTTCACTCAAAACTCAACAAATGACTCCTCCCACCATATTATGATGTTGCCCAAGTTTTGGGCTCGATCAGAAATCAATACGTGTGAGAAATTGGATAATTCAATTTCAACGGCAGTTCGTTCCTAATTGGAGTGGTTGGTTTATTCCATACTTCTAGCGATTGGATTTCCCTCAAAACTCACCAAATGACTCCTCCCACCATATTATGATGTTGCCCAAGTTTTGGGCTCGATCCGAATTCGATAGGTGTGAGAAATTGGTCAATTCAATTTCAACGACAGTTCTTTCCTAATTGGAGTGGTTGGTGTATTCCATACTTATAGCGATTGGATTTCACTCAAAACTCACCAAATGACTCCTCCCACCATATTATGATGTTGCCCAAGTTTTGGGCTCGATCCGAAATCAACTGGTGTGAGAAATTGGACAATTCAAGTTCAACGGCAGTTCGTTCCTAATTGGACTGGTTGGTGTATTCCGTACTTCTAGCGATTGGATTTCACTCAAAACTCACCAAATGACTCCTCCCACCATATTATGATGTTGCCCAAGTTTTGGGCTCGATCCGAAATGAACAGGTCTTCCAAATTGGACAATTCAAGTTCAACGGCAGTTCGTTCCTAATTGCAGTGGTTGGTGTATTCCATACTTCTAGCGATTGGATTTCACTCAAAACTCACCAAATGACTCCTCCCACCATATTATGATGTTGCACAAGTTTTGGGCTCGATCCGAAATCAATAGGTCTTCCAAATTGGACAATTCAAGTTCAACGGCAGTTCGTTCCTAATTGGAGTGGTTGGTGTATTCCATACTTCTAGTGATTGGATTTCTCTCCAAACTCACCAAATGACTCCACCCACCATATTATGATGTTGCCCAAGTTTTGGCCTCTATCCGAAATCAATAGGTCTTCCAAATTGGACAATTCAAGTTCAACGGCAATTCGTTCCTAATTGGAGTGGTTGGTGTATTCCATACTTCTAGCGATTGGATTTCACTCAAAACTCACCAAATGACTCCTCCCACCATATTATGATGTTGCCCAAGTTTTGGCCTCGATCCGAAATCAATAGGTCTTCCAAATTGGACAATTCAAGTTCAACGGCAGTTCGTTCCTAATTGGAGTGGTTGGTGTATTCCATACTTCTTGTGATTGGATTTCTCTTCAAACTCACCAAATGACTCCTCCCCCCATATTATGTTGTTGCCCAAGTTTTGGGCTTGATCCGAAATCAATAGGTGTGAGAAATTGGACAATTCAACTTCAACGGCAGTTCGTTCCTAATTGGAGTGGTTGGTGTATTCCATACTTCTAGCGATTGGATTTCACTCAAAACTCACCAAATGACTCCTCCCACCATATTATGATGTTGCCCAAGTTTTTGGCTCGATCCGAAATCAATAGGTGTTCCAAATTGGACAATTCAAGTTCAACGGCAGTTCGTTCCTAATTGGAGTGGTTGTTGTATTCCATACTTCTAGTGATTGGATTTCTGTCCAAACTCACCAAATGACTCCTCCCACCATATTATGATGTTGCCCAAGTTTTGGGCTCGATCCGAAATCAATAGGTGTGAGAAATTGGTCAATTCAATTTCAACGACAGTTCTTTCCGAATTGGAGTGGTTGTTGTATTCCATACTTCTAGTGATTGGATTTCTGTCCAAACTCACCAAATGACTCCTCCCACCATATTATGATGTTGCCCAAGTTTTGGGCTCGATCCGAAATCAATAGGTGTGAGAAATTGGTCAATTCAATTTCAACGACAGTTCTTTCCGAATTGGAGTGGTTGGTGTATTCCATACCTCTAGCGATTGGATTTCACTCAAAACTCACCAAATGACTCCTCCCACCATATTATGATGTCGCCCAAGTTTTGGGCTCGATCCGAAATCAATAGGTGTGAGAAATTGGACAATTCAAGTTCAACGGCAGTTCGTTCCTAATTGGAGTGGTTGGTGTATTCCATACCTCTAGCGATTGGATTTCACTCAAAACTCACCAAATGACTCCTCCCACCATATTATGATGTCGCCCAAGTTTTGGGCTCGATCCGAAATCAATAGGTGTGAGAAATTGGACAATTCAAGTTCAACGGCAGTTCGTTCCTAACTGGAGTGGTTGGGGTATTCCATACTTCTAGCAATTGGATTTCACTCAAAACTCACCAAATGACTCCTCCCACCATATTATGATGTTGCCCAAGTTTGGGACTCGATCCGAAATAAATAGGTGTGAGAAATTGGACAATTCAAGTTCAACGGCAATTCGTTCCTAATTGGAGTGGTTGGTGTATTCCATACTTCTAGCGATTGGATTTCACTCAAAACTCACCAAATGACTACTCCCACCATATTATGATGTTGCCCAAGTTTTGGCCTCGATCCGAAATCAATAGGTCTTCCAAATTGGACAATTCAAGTTCAACGGCAGTTCGTTGCTAATTGGAGTGGTTGGTGTATTCCATACTTCAAGTGATTGGATTTCTCTCCAAACTCACCAAATGACTCCTCCCACCATATTATGATGTTGCCCAAGTTTTGGCCTCGATCCGAAATCAATAGGTCTTCCAAATTGGACAATTCAAGTTCAACGGCAGTTCGTTCCTAATTGGAGTGGTTGGTGTATTCCATACTTCTAGTGATTGGATTTCACTCAAAACTCACCAAATGACTCCTCCCACCATATTATGATGTTGCCCAAGTTTTGGGCTCGATCCGAAATCAATAGGTCTT
The DNA here is from genome assembly GCF_965620075.1 of Prunus avium. Taxonomy (NCBI): domain Eukaryota; kingdom Viridiplantae; phylum Streptophyta; class Magnoliopsida; order Rosales; family Rosaceae; genus Prunus; species Prunus avium. The sequence continues at coordinate 20,104,415 of NC_142286.1, read as the reverse complement.
CCAAATTGGACAATTCAAGTTCAACGGCAGTTCGTTTCTAATTGGAGTGGTTGGTGTATTCCATACTTCTAGCGATTGGATTTCACTCAAAACTCACCAAATGACTCCTCCCACCATATTATGATGTTGCCCAAGTTTTGGGCTCGATCCGAAATCAATAGGTGTGAGAAATTGGACAATTCAAGTTCAACGGCAGTTCGTTCCTAATTGGAGTGGTTGGGGTATTCCATACTTCTAGCAACTGGATTTCACTCAAAACTCACCAAATGACTCCTCCCACCATATTATGATGTTGCCCAAGTTTGGGGCTCGATCCGAAATCCATAGGTGTGAGAAATTGGACAGTTCAAGTTCAACGGCAGTTCGTTCCTAATTGGAGTGGTTGGTGGATTCCATACTTCTAGTGATTGGATTTCTGTCCAAACTCACCAAATGACTCCTCCCACCATATTATGATGTTGCCCAAGTTTTGGGCTCGATCCGAAATCAATAGGTGTGAGAAATTGGTCAATTCAATTTCGACGACAGTTCTTTCCGAATTGGAGTGGTTGGTGTATTCCATACATCTAGCGATTGGATTTCACTCAAAACTCACCAAATGACTCGTCCCACCATATTATGATGTTGCCCAAGTTTTGGGCTCGATCTGAAATCAATAGGTCTTCCAAATTGGACAATTCAAGTTCAACGGCTGTTCGTTCCTAATTGGAGTGGTTGGTGTATTCCTTACTTCTAGCGATTGGATTTCACTCAAAACTCACCAAATGACTCCTCCCACCATATTATGATGTTGCCCAAGTTTTGGGCTCGATCCGAAATCAATAGGTATTCCAAATTGGATAATTCAAGTTCAATGGCAGTACGTCCCTAATTGGTGTGGTTGGTGTATTCCATACTTCTAGCGATTGGATTTCATTCAAAACTCACCAAATGACTCCTCTCACCATATTATGATGTTGCCCAAGTTTTGGGTTCGATACGAAATCAATAGGTGTGAGAAATTGGACAATTCAAGTTCAACGGCAGTTCGTTCCTAATTGGAGTGGTTGGTGTATTCCATACTTCTACCGTTCACTCAAAACTCACCAAATGACTCCTCCCACCATATTACGATGTTCCCCAAGTTTTGGGCTCGATCCGAAATCAATAGGTGTGAGAAATTGGACAATTCAAGTTCAACGGCAGTTCGTTCCTAACTGGAGTGGTTGGGGTATTCCATACTTCTAGCAATTGGATTTCACTCAAAACTCACCAAATGACTCCTCCCACCATATTATGATGTTGCCCAAGTTTGGGACTCGATCCGAAATAAATAGGTGTGAGAAATTGGACAATTCAAGTTCAACGGCAATTCGTTCCTAATTGGAGTGGTTGGTGTATTCCATACTTCTAGCGATTGGATTTCACTCAAAACTCACCAAATGACTCCTCCCACCATATTATGATGTTGCCCAAGTTTTGGCCTCGATCCGAAATCAATAGGTCTTCCAAATTGGACAATTCAAGTTCAACGGCAGTTCGTTGCTAATTGGAGTGGTTGGTGTATTCCATACTTCAAGTGATTGGATTTCTCTCCAAACTCACCAAATGACTCCACCCACCATATTATGATGTTGCCCAAGTTTTGGCCTCGATCCGAAATCAATAGGTCTTCCAAATTGGACAAGTCAAGTTCAACGGCAGTTCATTACTAATTGGAGTGGTTGGTGTATTCCATACTTCTAGCAGTCGGATTTCACTCAAAACTCACCAAATGACTCCTCCCACCATATTATGTTGTTGCCCAAGTTTTGGGCTCCATCCGAAATCAATAGGTGTTCCAAATTGGACAATTCAAGTTCAACGGCAGTTCGTTCCTAATTGGAGTGGTTGGTGTATTCCATACTTCTAGCGATTGGATTTCTCTCAAAACTCACCAAATGACTCCTCCCACCATCTTATGATGTTGCCCAAGTTTTGGGCTCGATCCGAAATCAATAGGTGTGAGAAATTGGTCAATTCAATTTCAACGACAGTTCTTTCCGAATTGGATTGGTTGGTGTATTCCATACTTCTAGCGATTGGATTTCACTCAAAACTCACCAAATGACTACTCCCACCATATTATGATGTTGCCCAAGTTTTGGGCTCGATCCGAAATCAATAGGTGTGAGAAATTGGACAATTCAACTTCAACGGCAGTTCGTTCCTAATTGGAGTGGTTGGGGTATTCCATACTTCTAGCATTTGGATTTCACTCAAAACTCCCCAGATGACTCCTCCCACCATATTATGATGTTGCCCAGGTTTGGGGCTCGATCCGAAATCAATAGGTGTGAGAAATTGGACAATTCAAGTTCAACGGCAGTTCGTTCCTAATTGGAGTGGTTGGTGTATTCCATACTTCTAGCGATTGGATTTCACTCAAAACACACCAATTGACTTCTCCCACCATATTATGATGTTGCCCAAGTTTTGGGCTCGATCAGAAATCAATAGGTGTGAGAAATTGGTCAATTCAATTTCAACGAAAGTTCGTTCCTAATTGGAGTGGTTGGTGTATTCCATACTTCTTGGGATTGGATTTCACTCAAAACTCACCAAATGACTCCTCCCACCATATTATGATGTTGCCCAAGTTTTGGGCTCGATCCGAATTCGATAGGTGTGAGAAATTGGTCAATTCAATTTCAATGACAGTTCTTTCCTAATTGGAGTGGTTGGTGTATTCCATACTTCTAGCGATTGGATTTCACTCAAAACTCACCAAATGACTCGTCCCAAAATATTATGATGTTGCCCAAGTTTTGGGCTCGATCTGAAATCAATAGGTCTTCCAAATTGGACAATTCAAGTTCAACGGCAGTTCGTTCCTAATTGGAGTGGTTGGTGTATTCCTTACTTCTAGCGATTGGATTTCACTCAAAACTCACCAAATGACTCCTCCCACCATATTATGATGTTGCCCAAGTTTTGGGCTCGATCCGAAATCAATAGGTATTCCAAATTGGACAATTCAAGTTCAATGGCAGTACGTCCCTAATTGGTGTGGTTGGTGTATTCCATACTTCTAGCGATTGGATTTCATTCAAAACTCACCAAATGACTCCTCTCACCATATTATGATGTTGCCCAAGTTTTGGGTTCGATACGAAATCAATAGGTGTGAGAAATTGGACAATTCAAGTTCAACGGCAGTTCGTTCCTAATTGGAGTGGTTGGTGTATTCCGTACTTCTACCGTTCACTCAAAACTCACCAAATGACTCCTCCCACCATATTACGATGTTCCCCAAGTTTTGGGCTCGATCCGAAATCAATAGGTGTGAGAAATTGGACAATTCAAGTTCAACGGCAGTTCGTTCCTAACTGGAGTGGTTGGGGTATTCCATACTTCTAGCAATTGGATTTCACTCAAAACTCACCAAATGACTCCTCCCACCATATTATGATGTTGCCCAAGTTTGGGACTCGATCCGAAATAAATAGGTGTGAGAAATTGGACAATTCAAGTTCAACGGCAATTCGTTCCTAATTGGAGTGGTTGGTGTATTCCATACTTCTAGCGATTGGATTTCACTCAAAACTCACCAAATGACTCCTCCCACCATATTATGATGTTGCCCAAGTTTTGGCCTCGATCCGAAATCAATAGGTCTTCTAAATTTGACAATTCAAGTTCAACGGCAGTTCGTTGCTAATTGGAGTGGTTGGTGTATTCCATACTTCAAGTGATTGGATTTCTCTCCAAACTCACCAAATGACTCCACCCACCATATTATGATGTTGCCCAAGTTTTGGCCTCGATCCGAAATCAATAGGTCTTCCAAATTGGACAAGTCAAGTTCAACGGCAGTTCATTACTAATTGGAGTGGTTGGTGTATTCCATACTTCTAGCAGTCGGATTTCACTCAAAACTCACCAAATGACTCCTCCCACCATATTATGTTGTTGCCCAAGTTTTGGGCTCCATCCGAAATCAATAGGTGTTCCAAATTGGACAATTCAAGTTCAACGGCAGTTCGTTCCTAATTGGAGTGGTTGGTGTATTCCATACTTCTAGCGATTGGATTTCTCTCAAAACTCACCAAATGGCTCCTCCCACCATCTTATGATGTTGCCCAAGTTTTGGGCTCGATCCGAAATCAATAGGTGTGAGAAATTGGTCAATTCAATTTCAACGACAGTTCTTTCCGAATTGGATTGGTTGGTGTATTCCATACTTCTAGCGATTGGATTTCACTCAAAACTCACCAAATGACTACTCCCACCATATTATGATGTTGCCCAAGTTTTGGGCTCGATCCGAAATCAATAGGTGTGAGAAATTGGACAATTCAACTTCAACGGCAGTTCGTTCCTAATTGGAGTGGTTGGGGTATTCCATACTTCTAGCATTTGGATTTCACTCAAAACTCCCCAGATGACTCCTCCCACCATATTATGATGTTGCCCAGGTTTGGGGCTCGATCCGAAATCAATAGGTGTGAGAAATTGGACAATTCAAGTTCAACGGCAGTTCGTTCCTAATTGGAGTGGTTGGTGTATTCCATACTTCTAGCGATTGGATTTCACTCAAAACACACCAATTGACTTCTCCCACCATATTATGATGTTGCCCAAGTTTTGGGCTCGATCAGAAATCAATAGGTGTGAGAAATTGGTCAATTCAATTTCAACGAAAGTTCGTTCCTAATTGGAGTGGTTGGTGTATTCCATACTTCTTGGGATTGGATTTCACTCAAAACTCACCAAATGACTCCTCCCACCATATTATGATGTTGCCCAAGTTTTGGGCTCGATCCGAATTCGATAGGTGTGAGAAATTGGTCAATTCAATTTCAATGACAGTTCTTTCCTAATTGGAGTGGTTGGTGTATTCCATACTTCTAGCGATTGGATTTCACTCAAAACTCACCAAATGACTCCTCCCACCATATTATGATGTTGCCCAAGTTTTGGGCTCGATCCGAAATCAATAGGTGTGAGAAATTGGTCAATTCAATTTCAACGACAGTTCTTTCCTAATTGGAGTGGTTGGTGTATTCCATACTTCTAGCGATTGGATTTCTCTCCAAACTCACCAAATGACTCCTCCCACCATATTATGATGTTGCCCAAGTTTTGGGCTCGATCCGAAATCAATAGGTGTGAGAAATTGGACAATTCAAGTTAAACGGCAGTTCGTTCCTAATTGGAGTGGTTGGGGTATTCCATACTTCTAGCGATTGGATTTCACTCAAAACTCACCAAATGACTCCTCCCACCATATTATGATGTTGCCCAAGTTTTGGGCTCGATCCGAATTCAATAGGTGTGAGAAATTGGACAATTCAAGTTCAACGGCAGTTCGTTCCTAATTGGAGTGGTTGGTGTATTCCGTACTTCTAGCGATTGGATTTCACTCAAAACTCACCAAGTGACTCCTCCCACCATATTATGATGTTGCCCAAGTTTTGGGCTCGATCCGAAATGAACAGTTCTTCCAAATTGGACAATTCAAGTTCAACGGCAGTTCGTTCCTAATTGGAGTGGTTGGTGTATTCCATACTTCTAGCGATTGGATTTCTCTCAAAACTCACCAAATGACTCCTCCCACCATCTTATGATGTTGCCCAAGTTTTGGGCTCGATCCGAAATCAATAGGTGTGAGAAATTGGTCAATTCAATTTCAACGACAGTTCTTTCCGAATTGGATTGGTTGGTGTATTCCATACTTCTAGCGATTGGATTTCACTCAAAACTCACCAAATGACTACTCCCACCATATTATGATGTTGCCCAAGTTTTGGGCTCGATCCGAAATCAATAGGTGTGAGAAATTGGACAATTCAACTTCAACGGCAGTTCGTTCCTAATTGGAGTGGTTGGGGTATTCCATACTTCTAGCATTTGGATTTCACTCAAAACTCCCCAGATGACTCCTCCCACCATATTATGATGTTGCCCAGGTTTGGGGCTCGATCCGAAATCAATAGGTGTGAGAAATTGGACAATTCAAGTTCAACGGCAGTTCGTTCCTAATTGGAGTGGTTGGTGTATTCCATACTTCTAGCGATTGGATTTCACTCAAAACACACCAATTGACTTCTCCCACCATATTATGATGTTGCCCAAGTTTTGGGCTCGATCAGAAATCAATAGGTGTGAGAAATTGGTCAATTCAATTTCAACGAAAGTTCGTTCCTAATTGGAGTGGTTGGTGTATTCCATACTTCTTGGGATTGGATTTCACTCAAAACTCACCAAATGACTCCTCCCACCATATTATGATGTTGCCCAAGTTTTGGGCTCGATCCGAATTCGATAGGTGTGAGAAATTGGTCAATTCAATTTCAATGACATTTCTTTCCTAATTGGAGTGGTTGGTGTATTCCATACTTCTAGCGATTGGATTTCACTCAAAACTCACCAAATGACTCCTCCCACCATATTATGATGTTGCCCAAGTTTTGGGCTCGATCCGAAATCAATAGGTGTGAGAAATTGGTCAATTCAATTTCAACGACAGTTCTTTCCTAATTGGAGTGGTTGGTGTATTCCATACTTCTAGCGATTGGATTTCTCTCCAAACTCACCAAATGACTCCTCCCACCATATTATGATGTTGCCCAAGTTTTGGGCTCGATCCGAAATCAATAGGTGTGAGAAATTGGACAATTCAAGTTAAACGGCAGTTCGTTCCTAATTGGAGTGGTTGGGGTATTCCATACTTCTAGCGATTGGATTTCACTCAAAACTCACCAAATGACTCCTCCCACCATATTATGATGTTGCCCAAGTTTTGGGCTCGATCCGAATTCAATAGGTGTGAGAAATTGGACAATTCAAGTTCAACGGCAGTTCGTTCCTAATTGGAGTGGTTGGTGTATTCCGTACTTCTAGCGATTGGATTTCACTCAAAACTCACCAAGTGACTCCTCCCACCATATTATGATGTTGCCCAAGTTTTGGGCTCGATCCGAAATGAACAGTTCTTCCAAATTGGACAATTCAAGTTCAACGGCAGTTCGTTCCTAATTGGAGTGGTTGGTGTATTCCATACTTCTAGCGATTGGATTTCTCTCAAAACTCACCAAATGACTCCTCCCACCATCTTATGATGTTGCCCAAGTTTTGGGCTCGATCCGAAATCAATAGGTGTGAGAAATTGGTCAATTCAATTTCAACGACAGTTCTTTCCGAATTGGATTGGTTGGTGTATTCCATACTTCTAGCGATTGGATTTCACTCAAAACTCACCAAATGACTACTCCCACCATATTATGATGTTGCCCAAGTTTTGGGCTCGATCCGAAATCAATAGGTGTGAGAAATTGGACAATTCAACTTCAACGGCAGTTCGTTCCTAATTGGAGTGGTTGGGGTATTCCATACTTCTAGCATTTGGATTTCACTCAAAACTCCCCAGATGACTCCTCCCACCATATTATGATGTTGCCCAGGTTTGGGGCTCGATCCGAAATCAATAGGTGTGAGAAATTGGACAATTCAAGTTCAACGGCAGTTCGTTCCTAATTGGAGTGGTTGGTGTATTCCATACTTCTAGCGATTGGATTTCACTCAAAACTCACCAAATGACTCCTCCCACCATATTATGATGTTGCCCAAGTTTTGGGCTCGATCCGAAATCAATAGGTGTGAGAAATTGGTCAATTCAATTTCAACGACAGTTCGTTCCTAATTGGAGTGGTTGGTGTATTCCATACGTCTAGCGATTGGATTTCACTCAAAACTCACCAAATGACTCCTCCCACTATATTATGATGTTGCCCAAGTTTTGGGCTCGATCCGAAATCAATAGATGTTTCAAATTGGACAATTCAAGTTCAACGACAGTTCGTTCCTAATTGGAGTGGTTGGTGTATTCCTTACTTCTAGCGATTGGATTTCACTCAAAACTCACCAAATGACTCCTCCCACCGTATTATGATGTTGCCCAAGTTTTGGGCTCGATCCGAAATCAATAGCTGTGAGAAATTGGACAATTCAAGTTCAACGGCAGTTCGTTCCTAATTGGAGTGGTTGGTGTATTCCTTACTTCTACCGATTGGATTTCACTCAAAACACAACAAATGACTCCTCCCACCATATTATGATGTTGCCCAAGTTTTGGGCTCGATCCGAAATCAATAGGTCTTCCAAATTGGACAATTCAAGTTCAACGGCAGTTCGTTCCTAATTGGAGTGGTTGGTGTATTCCATACATCTAGCGATTGGATTTTACTCAAAACTCACCAAATGACTCCTCCCACCATATAATGACGTTGCCCAAGTTTTGGGCTCAATCCGAAATCAATAGGTGTTCCAAATTGGACAATTCAAGTTCAACGGCAGTTCGTTCCTAATTGGAGTGGTTGGTGTATTCCATACTTCTAGCGATTGGATTTCACTCAAAACTCACCAAATGACTCCTCCCACCGTATTATGATGTTGCACAAGTTTTGGGCTCGATCCGAAATCAATGGGTATTCCAAATTGGACAATTCAAGTTCAACGGCAGTTCGTTCCTAATTGGAGTGGTTGGTGTATTCCATACTTCTAGCGATTGGATTTCACTCAAAACTAAACAAATGACTCCTCCCACCATGTTATGATGTTGCCCAGGTGTTGGGCTCGATCAGAAATCAATACGTGTGAGAAATTGGATAATTCAATTTCAACGGCAGTTCGTTCCTAATTGGAGTGGTTGGTGTATTCCATACTTCTAGCGATTGGATTTCCCTCAAAACTCACCAAATGACTCCTCCCACCATATTATGATGTTGCCCAAGTTTTGGGCTCGATCCGAAATCAATTGGTGTGAGAAATTGGACAATTCAAGTTCAACGGCAGTTCGTTCCTAATTGGAGTGGTTGGGGTATTCCATACTTCTAGCAATTGGATTTCACTCAAAACTCACCAAATGACTCCTCCCACCATATTATAATGTTGCCCAAGTTTTGGGCTCGATCCGAATTCAACAGGTGTGAGAAATTGGTCAATTCAATTTCAACGACAGTTCTTTCCTAATAGGACTGGTTGGTGTATTCCATACTTCTAGCGATTGGATTTCACACAAAACTTACCAAATGACTCCTCCCACCATATTATGATGTTGCCCAAGTTTTGGGCTCGATCCGAAATCAATAGGTGTGAGAAATTGGACAATTCAAGTTCAACGGCAGTTCGTTCCTAATTGGAGTGGTTGGTGTATTCCATACTTCTTGGGATTGGATTTCACTCAAAACTCACCAAATGACTCCTCCCACCATATTATGATGTTGCCCAAGTTTGGGCCTCGATCCGAAATCAATAGGTGTGAGAAATTGGACAATTCAAGTTCCATGGCAATTCGTTCCTAATTGGAGTGGTTGGTGTATTCCATACTTCTAACGATTGGATTTTACTCAAAACTCCCCAAATGACTCCTCCCACCATATTATGATGTTGCCCAAGTTTTGGGCTCGATCCGAAATCAATACGTGTTCCAAATTGGACAATTCAAGTTCAACGGCAGTTCATTCCTAATGGGAGTGGTTGGTGTATTCCGTACTTCTAGCGATTGGATTTCCCTCAAAACTCACCAAATGACTCCTCCCACCATATTATGATGTTGCCCAAGTTTTGGGCTCGATCCGAAATCAATACGTGTTCCAAATTGGACAATCCAAGTTCAACGGCAGTTCGTTCCTAACTGGAATGGTTGGTGTATTCCATACTTATAGCGATTGGATTTCACTCAAAACTCACCGAATGACTCCTCCCACCATATTATGATGTTGCCCATGTTTTGGGCTCGATCCGAAATCAATAGGTCTTCCAAATTGGACAATTCAAGTTCAACGGCAGTTCGTTCCCAACTGGAATGGTTGGTGTATTCCATACTTCAAGCGATTGGATTTCACTCACAACTCAACAAATGACTCCACCCACCATATCATGATGTTGCCCAAGTTTTGGAATCTATCTGAAATCAATAGGTCTTCCAAATTGGACAATTCAAGTTCAACGGCAGTTCGTTCCTAATTGGAGTGGTTGGTGTATTCCATACTTCTAGCGATTGGATTTCACTCAAAACTCACCAAATAGCATCCCACCATATTACGATGTTGCCCAAGTTTTGGGCTCGATCTGAAATCAATAGGTGTGAGAAATTGGACAATTCAAGTTCAACGGCAGTTCGTTCCTAACTGGAGTGGTTGGTGTATTCCATACTTCTAGCGATTGGATTTCACTCAAAACTCACCAAATGACTCCTCCCACCATATTATGATGTTGCCCAAGGTTTGGGCTTGATCCGAATTCAACAGGTGTCAGAAATTGGTCAATTCAATTTCAACGACAGTTCTTTCCTAATTGTAGTGGTTGGTGTATTCCATACTTCTTGTGATTGGATTTCTCTCCAAACTCACCAAATGACTCCTCCCACCATATTATGATGTTGCCCAAGTTTGGGGCTCAATCCGAAATCAATAGGTGTGAGAAATTGGACAATTCAAGTTCAACGGCAGTTCGTTCCTAATTGGAGTGGTTGGTGTATTCCATACTTCTAACGATTGGATTTTACTCAAAAACTCACCAAATGACTCCTCCCACCATATAATGACGTTGCCCAAGTTTTGGGCTCGATCCGAAATCAATAGGTGTTCCAAATTGGACAATTCAAGTTCGACGGCAGTTCGTTCCTAATTGGAGTGGTTGGTGTATTCCGTACTTCTAGCGATTGGATTTCACTAAAAACTGACCAAATGACCCCTCCCACCATATTATGATGTTGCCCAAGTTTTGGGCTCGATCCGAAATCAATAGGTGTGAGAAATTGGACAAATCAAGTTCAACGGCAGTTCGTTCCAAACTGGAGTGGTTGGTGTATTCCATACTTCTAGCGATTGGATTTCACTCAAAACTCACCAAATGACTCCTCCCACCATATTATGATGTTGCCCAATTTTTGGGCTTGATCCGAATTCAACAGGTGTGAGAAATTGGTCAATTCAATTTCAACGACAGTTCTTTCCTAATTGGAGTGGTTGGTGTATTCCATACTTCTAGCGGTTGGATTTCTCTCAAAACTCACCAAATGACTCCTCCCACCATATTATGATGTTGCCCAAGTTTTGGGCTCGATCCGAAATCAATAGGTGTGAGAAATTGGACAATTCAAGTTCAACGGCAGTTCGTTCCTAATTGGAGTGGTTGGGGTATTCCATACTTGTAGCAATTGGATTTCACTCAAAACTCACCAAATAACTCCTCCCACCATATTATGATGTTGCCCAAGTTTTGGGCTCGATCCGAAATCAATAGGTCTTCCAAATTGGACAATTCAAGTTCAACGGCAGTTCGTTCCAATTTGGAGTGGTTGGTGTATTCCATACTTCTAGCGATTTGATTTCACTAAAAACTCACTAAAAGACTCCTCCCACCATATTATGATGTTGCCCAAGTTTTGGGCTCGATCCGAAATCAATAGGTGTTCCAAATTGGACAATTCAAGTTCAACGGCAGTTCGTTCCTAACTGGAGTGGTTGGTGTATTCCATACTTCTAGCGATTGGATTTCACTCAAAACTCAGCAAATGACTCTTCCCACCATATTATGATGTTGCCCAAGTTTTGGGCTCGATCCGAAATCAATAGGTGTTCCAAATTGGACAATTCAAGTTCAACGGCAGTTCGTTCCTAACTGGAGTGGTTGGTGTATTCCATACTTCTAGCGATTGGATTTCACTCAAAACTCACCAAATGACTCATCCCAACGTATTATGATGTTGCCCAAGTTTTGGGCTCGATCCGAAATTAATAGTTGTGAGAAATTGGTCAATTCAATTTCAACGACAGTTCTTTCCGAATTGGAGTGGTTGGTGTATTCCACACTTCTAGCGATTGGATTTCACTCAAAACTCACCAAATGACTCCTCCCACCATATTATGATGTTGCCCAAGTTTTGGGCTTGATCCGAATTCAACAGGTGTGAGAAATTGGTCAATTCAATTTCAACGACAGTTCTTTCCTAATTGGAGTGGTTGGTGTATTCCATACTTCTTGTGATTGGATTTCTCTCCAAACTCACCAAATGACTCCTCCCACCATATTATGATGTTGCCCAAGTTTTGGGCTCGATCCGAAATCAATAGGTGTGAGAAATTGGACAATTCAAGTTCAACGGCAGTTCGTTCCTAACTGGAGTGGTTGGTGTATTCCATACTTCTAGCGATTGGATTTCACTCAAAACTCACCAAATGACTCATCCCAACGTATTATGATGTTGCCCAAGTTTTGGGCTCGATCCGAAATTAATAGTTGTGAGAAATTGGTCAATTCAATTTCAACGACAGTTCTTTCCGAATTGGAGTGGTTGGTGTATTCCACACTTCTAGCGATTGGATTTCACTCAAAACTCACCAAATGACTCCTCCCACCATATTATGATGTTGCCCAAGTTTTGGGCTTGATCCGAATTCAACAGGTGTGAGAAATTGGTCAATTCAATTTCAACGACAGTTCTTTCCTAATTGGAGTGGTTGGTGTATTCCATACTTCTTGTGATTGGATTTCTCTCCAAACTCACCAAATGACTCCTCCCACCATATTATGATGTTGCCCAAGTTTTGGGCTCGATCCGAAATCAATAGGCGTGAGAAATTGGACAATTCAAGTTCAACGGCAGTTCGTTCCTAACTGGAGTGGTTGGTGTATTCCATACTTCTAGCGATTGGATTTCACTCAAAACTCACCAAATGACTCCTCCCACCATATTATGATGTTGCCCAAGTTTTGGGCTTGATCCGAATTCAACAGGTGTGAGAAATTGGTCAATTCAATTTCAACGACAGTTCTTTCCTAATTGGAGTGGTTGGTGTATTCCATACTTCTAGCGATTGGATTTCTCTCAAAACTCACCAAATGACTCCTCCCACCATATTATGATGTTGCCCAAGTTTTGGGCTCTATCCGAAATCAATAGGTGTGAAAAATTGGACAATTCAAGTTCAACGGCAGTTCGTTCCTAATTGGAGTGGTTGGGGTATTCCATACTTGTAGCAATTGGATTTCACTCAAAACTCACCAAATAACTCCTCCCACCATATTATGATGTTGCCCAAGTTTTGGGCTCGATCCGAAATCAATAGGTCTTCCAAATTGGACAATTCAAGTTCAACGGCAGTTCGTTCCAATTTGGAGTGGTTGGTGTATTCCATACTTCTAGCGATTTGATTTCACTAAAAACTCACTAAATGACTCCTCCCACCATATTATGATGTTGCCCAAGTTTTGGGCTCGATCCGAAATCAATAGGTGTTCCAAATTGGACAATTCAAGTTCAACGGCAGTTCTTTCCTAACTGGAGTGGTTGGTGTATTCCATACTTCTAGTGATTGGATTTCACTCAAAACTCACCAAATGACTCCTCCCACCATATTATGATGTTGCCCATGTTTTGGGCTCGATCCGAAATCAATAGGTGGGAGAAATTGGTCAATTCAATTTCAACGAAAGTTCGTTCCTAATTGGAGTGGTTGGTGTATTCCATACTTCTAGCGATTAGATTTCACTCAAAACTCACCAAATGACTCCTCCCACCATATTGTTGTGTTGCCCAAGTTTTGGGCTCGATCCGAAATCAATAGGTGTTCCAAATTGGAAAATTCAAGTATAACGGCAGTTCGTTCCTAACTGGAGTGGTTGGTGTATTCCATACTTCTAGTGATTGGATTTCACTCAAAACTCACCAAATGACTCCTCCCACCATATTATGATGTTGCCCAAGTTTTGGGCTCGATCCGAAATCAATAGGTGGGAGAAATTGGTCAATTCAATTTCAACGAAAGTTTGTTCCTAATTGGAGTGGTTGGTGTATTCCATACTTCTAGCGATTGGATTTCACTCAAAACTCACCAAATGACTCCTCCCACCATATTGTGGTGTTGCCCAAGTTTTGGGCTCGATCCGAAATCAATAGGTGTTCCAAATTGGAAAATTCAAGTATAACGACAGTTCGTTACTAACTGGAGTGGTTGGTGTATTCCATACTTCTAGCGATTGGATTTCACTCAAAACTCACCAAATGACTCCTCCCACCATATTATGATGTTGCCCAAGTTTTGGGTTCGATCCGAAATCAATAGGTGTGAGAAATTGGACAATTCAAGTTCAACGACAGTTCGTTCCAAATTGGAGTGGTTGGTGTATTCCATAGTTCTGGCGATTGGATTTCACTCAAAAGTCACCAAATGACTCTTACCAACATATTATGATGTTGCCCAAGTTTTGGGCTCGATCCGAAATCAATAGGTGTGAGAAATTGGACAATTCAAGTTGAACGGCAGTTCGTTCGTAATTGGAGTGGTTGGTGTATTCCATACTTATAGCGATTGGATTTCTCTCCAAACTCACCAAATGACTCCTCCCACCATATTATGATGTTGCCCAAGTTTTGGGCTCGATCCGAAATCAATAGGTCTTCCAAATTGGACAATTCAAGTTCAACGGCAGTTCGTTCCTAATTGGAGTGGTTGGTGTATTCCATACTTCTAGCGATTGGATTTCACTCAAAACTCACCAAATGACTCCTCCCACCGTATTATGATGTTGCCCAAGTTTTGGGCTCGATCCGAAATCAATTGGTCTTCCAAATTGGACAATTCAAGTTCTACGGCAGTTCGTTCCTAATTGGAGTGGTTGGTGTATTCCATACTTCTAGTGATTGGATTTCTCTCCAAACTCACCAAATGACTCCTCCCACCATATTATGATGTTGCCCAAGTTTTGGGCTCGATCCGAAATCAATAGGTGGGAGAAATTGGTCAATTCAATTTCAACGAAAGTTCGTTCCTAATTGGAGTGGTTGGTGTATTCCATACTTCTAGCGATTGGATTTCACTCAAAACTCACCAAATGACTCCTCCCACCATATTGTGGTGTTGCCCATGTTTTGGGCTCGATCCAAAATCAATAGGTGTTCCAAATTGGAAAATTCAAGTATAACGGCAGTTCGTTCCTAACTGGACTGGTTGGTGTATTCCATACTTCTGGCGATTGGATTTCACTCAAAACTCACCAAATGACTCCTCCCACCATATTATGATGTTGCCCATGTTTTGGGCTCGATCCGAAATCAATAGGTCTAAGAAATTGGTCAATTTAATTTCAACGACAGTTCGTTCCTAATTGGAGTGGTTGGTGTATTCCATACTTCTAGCGATTGGATTTCACTCAAAACTCACCAAATGACTCCTCCCACCATATTATGATGTTGCCCAAGTTTTGGGCTCGATCCGAAATTAATAGGTGTTCCAAATTGGACAATTCAAGTTCAACGGCAGTTCGTTCCTAATTGGAGTGGTTGGTGTATTCCATACTTCTAGCGATTGGATTTCACTCAAAACTCACCAAATGACTCCTCCCACCATATTATGACGTTGCCCAAGTTTTGGAATCGATCCGAAATCAATAGGTGTTCCAAATTGGACAATTCAAGTTCAACGGCAGTTCGTTCCTAATTGGAGTGGTTGGGGTATTCCATACTTCTAGCGATTGGATTTCACTCAAAACTCACCAAATGACTTCTCCCACCATATTATGATGTTGCCCAAGTTTTGGGCTCGATCCGAAATCAATAGGTGTTCCAAATTGGACAATTCAAGTTCAACGGCAGTTCATTACTAATTGGAGTGGTTGGTGTATTCCATACTTCTAGCAATCGGATTTCACTCAAAACTCACCAAATGACTCCTCCCACCATATTATGATGTTGCCCAAGTTTTGGGCTCGATCCGAAATCAATAGGTGTTCCAAATTGGACAATTCAAGTTCAACAGCAGTTCTTTCCTAACTGGAGTGGTTGGTGTATTCCATACTTCTAGCGATTGGATGTCACACAAAACTCACCAAATGACTCCTCCCACCATATTATGATGTTGCCCAAGTTTTGGGGTCGATCCGAAATCAATAGGTGTTCCAAATTGGACAATTCAAGTTCAACGGCAGTTCGTTCCAAATTGGAGTGGTTGGTGTATTCCATAGTTCTGGCGATTGGATTTCACTCAAAAGTCACCAAATGACTCCTCCCACCATATTATGATGTTGCCCAAGTTTTGGGCTCGATCCGAAATGAACAGTTCTTCCAAATTGGACAATTCAAGTTCAACGGCAGTTCGTTCCTAATTGGAGTGGTTGGTGTATTCCATACTTCTAGAGATTGTATTTCACTCAAACTCACCAAATGACTCCTCCCACCATATTATGATGTTGCACAAGTTTTGGGCTCGATCCGAAATCAATGGGTGTTCCAAATTGGACAATTCAAGTTCAACGGCAGTTCGTTCCTAATTGGAGTGGTTGGTGTATTCCATACTTCTAGCGATTGGATTTCACTCAAAACTCAACAAATGACTCCTCCCACCATATTATGATGTTGCCCAAGTTTTGGGCTCGATCAGAAATCAATACGTGTGCGAAATTGGATAATTCAATTTCAACGGCAGTTCGTTCCTAATTGGAGTGGTTGGTTTATTCCATACTTCTAGCGATTGGATTTCCCTCAAAACTCACGAAATGACTCCTCCCACCATATTATGATGTTGCCCAGGTTTTGGGCTCGATCCGAATTCGATAGGTGTGAGAAATTGGTCAATTCAATTTCAACGACAGTTCTTTCCTAATTGGAGTGGTTGGTGTATTCCATACTTCTAGCGATTGGATTTCACTCAAAACTCACCAAATGACTCCTCCCACCATATTATGATGTTGCCCAAGTTTTGGGCTCGATCCGAAATCAACTGGTGTGAGAAATTGGACAATTCAAGTTCAACGGCAGTTCGTTCCTAATTGGAGTGGTTGGTGTATTCCGTACTTCTAGCGATTGGATTTCACTCAAAACTCACCAAATGACTCCTCCCACCATATTATGATGTTGCCCAAGTTTTGGGCTCGATCCGAAATGAACAGGTCTTCCAAATTGGACAATTCAAGTTCAACGGCAGTTCGTTCCTAATTGCAGTGGTTGGTGTATTCCATACTTCTAGCGATTGGATTTCACTCAAAACTCACCAAATGACTCCTCCCACCATATTATGATGTTGCACAAGTTTTGGGCTCGATCCGAAATCAATAGGTCTTCCAAATTGGACAATTCAAGTTCAACGGCAGTTCGTTCCTAATTGGAGTGGTTGGTGTATTCCATACTTCTAGTGATTGGATTTCTCTCCAAACTCACCAAATGACTCCACCCACCATATTATGATGTTGCCCAAGTTTTGGCCTCGATCCGAAATCAATAGGTCTTCCAAATTGGACAATTCAAGTTCAACGGCAATTCGTTCCTAATTGGAGTGGTTGGTGTATTCCATACTTCTAGCGATTGGATTTCACTCAAAACTCACCAAATGACTCCTCCCACCATATTATGATGTTGCCCAAGTTTTGGCCTCGATCCGAAATCAATAGGTCTTCCAAATTGGACAATTCAAGTTCAACGGCAGTTCGTTCCTAATTGGAGTGGTTGGTGTATTCCATACTTCTAGTGATTGGATTTCTCTTCAAACTCACCAAATGACTCCTCCCCCCATATTATGTTGTTGCCCAAGTTTTGGGCTTGATCCGAAATCAATAGGTGTGAGAAATTGGACAATTCAACTTCAACGGCAGTTCGTTCCTAATTGGAGTGGTTGGTGTATTCCGTACTTCTAGTGATTGGATTTCTCTTCAAACTCACCAAATGACTCCTCCCCCCATATTATGTTGTTGCCCAAGTTTTGGGCTCGATCAGAAATGAATACGTGTGAGAAATTGGATAATTCAAGTACAACGGCAGTTCGTTCCTAATTGGAGTGGTTGGTGTATTCCATACTTCTAGTGATTGGATTTTTGTCCAAACTCACTAAATGACTCCTCCCACCATATTATGATGTTGCCCAAGTTTTGGGCTCGATCCGAAATCAATAGGTGTGAGAAATTGGTCAATTCAATTTCAACGACAGTTCTTTCCGAATTGGAGTGGTTGGTGTATTCCATACTTCTAGCGATTGGATTTCACTCAAAACTCACCAAATGACTCCTCCCACCATATTATGATGTTGCCCAAGTTTTGGGCTCGATCCGAAATCAATAGGTCTTCCAAATTGGACAATTCAAGTTCAACGGCAGTTCGTTCCTAATTGGAGTGGTTGGTGTATTCCATACTTCTAGCGATTGGATTTCACTCAAAACTCACTAAATGACTCCTCCCACCATATTATGATGTTGCCCAAGTTTTGGGCTCGATCCGAAATCAATAGGTGTGAGAAATTGGACAATTCAAGTTCAACGGCAGTTCGTTCCTAATTGGAGTGGTTGGTGTATTCCATACTTCTAGCGATTGGATTTCACTCAAAACTCACCAAATGACTCCTCCCACAATATTATGATGTCGCCCAAGTTTTGGGCTCGATCCGAAATCAATAGGTGTGAGAAATTGGACAATTCAAGTTCAACGGCAGTTCGTTCCTAACTGGAGTGGTTGGGGTATTCCATACTTCTAGCAATTGGATTTCACTCAAAACTCACCAAATGACTCCTCCCACCATATTATGATGTTGCCCAAGTTTGGGACTCGATCCGAAATAAATAGGTGTGAGAAATTGGACAATTCAAGTTCAACGGCAATTCGTTCCTAATTGGAGTGGTTGGTGTATTCCATACTTCTAGCGATTGGATTTCACTCAAAACTCACCAAATGACTCCTCCCACCATATTATGATGTTGCCCAAGTTTTGGCCTCGATCCGAAATCAATAGGTCTTCCAAATTGGACAATTCAAGTTCAACGGTAGTTCGTTGCTAATTGGAGTGGTTGGTGTATTCCATACTTCAAGTGATTGGATTTCTCTCCAAACTCACCAAATGACTCCACCCACCATATTATGATGTTGCCCAAGTTTTGGCCTCGATCCGAAATCAATAGGTCTTCCAAATTGGACAATTCAAGTTCAACGGCAGTTCGTTCCTAATTGGAGTGGTTGGTGTATTCCATACTTCTAGTGATTGGATTTCACTCAAAACTCACCAAATGACTCCTCCCACCATATTATGATGTTGCCCAAGTTTTGGGCTCGATCCGAAATCAATAGGTCTTCCAAATTGGACAATTCAAGTTCAACGGCAGTTCGTTTCTAATTGGAGTGGTTGGTGTATTCCATACTTCTAGCGATTGGATTTCACTCAAAACTCACCAAATGACTCCTCCCACCATATTATGATGTTGCCCAAGTTTTGGGCTCGATCCGAAATCAATATGTGTGAGAAAATAGACAATTAAAGTTCAACGGCAGTTCGTTCCTAATTGGAGTGGTTGGGGTATTCCATACTTCTAGCAACTGGATTTCACTCAAAACTCACCAAATGACTCCTCCCACCATATTATGATGTTGCCCAAGTTTGGGGCTCGATCCGAAATCCATAGGTGTGAGAAATTGGACAGTTCAAGTTCAACGGCAGTTCGTTCCTAATTGGAGTGGTTGGTGGATTCCATACTTCTAGTGATTGGATTTCTGTCCAAACTCACCAAATGACTCCTCCCACCATATTATGATGTTGCCCAAGTTTTGGGCTCGATCCGAAATCAATAGGTGTGAGAAATTGGTCAATTCAATTTCGACGACAGTTCTTTCCGAATTGGAGTGGTTGGTGTATTCCATACATCTCGCGATTGGATTTCACTCAAAACTCACCAAATGACTCCTCCCACCATACTATGATGTTGCCCAAGTTTTGGGCTCGATCCGAAATCAATAGGTCTTCCAAATTGGACAATTCAAGTTCAACGGCAGTTCGTTCCTAATTGGAGTGGTTGGTGTATTCCTTACTTCTAGCGATTGGATTTCACTCAAAACTCACCAAATGACTCCTCCCACCATATTATGATGTTGCCCAAGTTTTGGGCTCGATCCGAAATCAATAGGTATTCCAAATTGGACAATTCAAGTTCAATGGCAGTACGTCCCTAATTGGTGTGGTTGGTGTATTCCATACTTCTAGCGATTGGATTTCATTCAAAACTCACCAAATGACTCCTCTCACCATATTATGATGTTGCCCAAGTTTTGGGTTCGATACGAAATCAATAGGTGTGAGAAATTGGACAATTCAAGTTCAACGGCAGTTCGTTCCTAATTGGAGTGGTTGGTGTATTCCATACTTCTACCGTTCACTCAAAACTCACCAAATGACTCCTCCCACCATATTATGATGTTCCCCAAGTTTTGGGCTCGATCCGAAATCTATAGGTGTTCCAAATTGGACAATTCAAGTTCAACGGCAGTTCATTACTAATTGGAGTGGTTGGTGTATTTCATACTTCTAGCAGTCGGATTTCACTCAAAACTCACCAAATGACTCCTCCCACCATATTATGATGTTGCCCAAGTTTTGGGCTCCATCCGAAATCAATAGGTGTTCCAAATTGGACAATTCAAGTTCAACGGCAGTTCGTTCCTAATTGGAGTGGTTGGTGTATTCCATACTTCTAGCGATTGGATTTCACACAAAACTTACCAAATGATTCCTCCCACCATATTAAGATGTTGCCAAAGTTTTGGGGTCGATCCGAAATCAATAGGTGTTCCAAATTGGACAATTCAAGTTCAACGGCAGTTCGTTCCAAATTGGAGTGGTTGGTGTATTCCATAGTTCTGGCGATTGGATTTCACTCAAAAGTCACCAAATGACTCTTACCACCATATTATGATGTTGCCCAAGTTTTGGGCTCGATCCGAAATCAATAGGTCTTCCAAATTGGACAATTCAAGTTCAACAGCAGTTCGTTCCTAATTGGAGTGGTTGGTGTATTCCATACTTCTAGTGATTGGATTTCTCTCCAAACTCACCAAATGACTCCTCCCACCATATTATGATGTTGCCCAAGTTTTGGGCTCGATCCGAAATCAATAGGTGTGAGAAATTGGAAAATTCAAGTATAACGGCAGTTCGTTCCTAACTGGAGTCGTTGGTGTATTCCATACTTGTAGCGATTGGATTTCACTCAAAACCCACCAAATGACTCCTCCCACCATATTATGATGTTGCCCAAGTTTTGGGCTCGATCAGAAATCAATAGGTATTCCAAATTGGACAATTCAAGTTCAATGGCAGTACGTCCCTAAGTGGAGTGGTTGGCGTATTCCATACTTCTAGCGATTGGATTTCATTCAAAACTCACCAAATGACTCCTCCCACCATATTATGAGGTTGCCCAAGTTTGGGGCTCGATCCGAAATCAGTAGATGTGAGAAATTGGACAATTCAAGTTCAACGGCAGTTCGTTCCTAATTGGCGTGGTTGGTGTATTCCATACTTCTAGCGATTGGATTTCACTCAAAACTCACCAAATGACTCCTCCCACCATATTATGATGTTGCCCAAGTTTGGGGCTCGATCCGAAATCAGTAGATGTGAGAAATTGGACAATTCAAGTTCAACGGCAGTTCGTTCCTAATTGGCGTGGTTGGTGTATTCCATACTTCTAGCGATTGGATTTCACTCAAAACTCACCAAATGACTCCTCCCACCATATTATGATGTTGGCCAAGTTTTGGGCTCGATCCGAAATCAATAGGTGTGAGAAATTGGACAATTCAAGTTCAACGGCAGTTCGTTCCTAATTGGAGTGGTTGGTGTATTCCATACTTCTAGCGATTGGATTTCACTCAAACTCACCAAATGACTCCTCCCGCCATATTATGATGTTGCACAAGTTTTGGGCTCGATCCGAAATCAATAGGTGTTCCAAATTGGTCAATTCAAGTTCAACGGCAATTCGTTCCTAATTGGAGTGGTTGGTGTATTCTATACTTCTAGCGATTGGATTTCTCTCCAAACTCACCAAATGACTCCTCCCACCATATTATGATGTTGCCCAAGTTTTGGGCTCGATCCGAATTCAACAGGTGTGAGAAATTGGTCAATTCAATTTCAACGACAGTTCTTTCCTAATTGGAGTGGTAGGTGTATTCCATACTTCTAGCGATTGGATTTCTCTCAAAACTCACCAAATGACTCCTCCCACCATATTATGATGTTGCCCAAGTTTTGGGCTCGATCCGAAATCAATAGGAGTGAGAAATTGGTCAATTCAATTTCAACGACAGTTCGTTCCTAATTGGAGTGGTTGGTGTATTCCATACGTCTAGCGATTGGATTTCACTCAAAACTCACCAAATGACTCCTCCCACTATATTATGATGTTGCCCAAGTTTTGGGCTCGATCCGAAATCAATAGATGTTTCAAATTGGACAATTCAAGTTCAACGACAGTTCGTTCCTAATTGGAGTGGTTGGTGTATTCCTTACTTCTAGCGATTGGATTTCACTCAAAACTCACCAAATGACTCCTCCCACCGTATTATGATGTTGCCCAAGTTTTGGGCTCGATCCGAAATCAATAGCTGTGAGAAATTGGACAATTCAAGTTCAACGGCAGTTCGTTCCTAATTGGAGTGGTTGGGGTATTCCATACTTCTAGCAGTTGGATTTCACCCAAAACACACCAAATGACTCCTCCCACCATATTATGATGTTGCCCAAGTTTTGGGCTCGATCCGAAATCAATAGGTGTGAGAAATTTGTCAATTCAATTTCAACGACAGTTCTTTCCTAATTGGAATGGTTGGTGTATTCCTTACTTCTACCGATTGGATTTCACTCAAAACACAACAAATGACTCCTCCCACCATATTATGATGTTGCCCAAGTTTTGGGCTCGATCCGAAATCAATAGGTCTTCCAAATTGGACAATTCAAGTTCAACGGCAGTTCGTTCCTAATTGGAGTGGTTGGTGTGTTCCATACATCTAGCGATTGGATTTTACTCAAAACTCACCAAATGACTCCTCCCACCATATAATGACGTTGCCCAAGTTTTGGGCTCAATCCGAAATCAATAGGTGTTCCAAATTGGACAATTCAAGTTCAACGGCAGTTCGTTCCTAATTGGAGTGGTTGGTGTATTCCATACTTCTAGCAATTGGATTTCACTCAAAACTCACCAAATGACTCCTCCCACCATATTATAATGTTGCCCAAGTTTTGGGCTCGATCCGAATTCAACAGGTGTGAGAAATTGGTCAATTCAATTTCAACGACAGTTCTTTCCTAATAGGAGTGGTTGGTGTATTCCATACTTCTAGCAATTGGATTTCCCTCAAAACTCACCAAATGACTCCTCCCACCATATTATGATGTTGCCCAAGTTTTGGGCTCGATCCGAATTCGATAGGTGTGAGAAATTGGTCAATTCAATTTCAATGACAGTTCTTTCCTAATTGGAGTGGTTAGTGTATTCCATACTTCTAGCGATTGGATTTCACTCAAAACTCACCAAATGACTCCTCCCACCATATTATGATGTTGCCCAAGTTTTGGGCTCGATCCGAATTCAACAGGTGTGAGAAATTGGTCAATTCAATTTCAACGACAGTTCTTTCCTAATTGGAGTGGTTGGTGTATTCCATACTTCTAGCGATTGGATTTCACTCAAAACTCACCAAATGACTCCTCCCACCATATTATGATGTTGCCCAAGTTTTGGGCTCGATCCGAAATCAATTGGTGTGAGAAATTGGACAATTCAAGTTCAACGGCAGTTCGTTCCTAATTGGAGTGGTTGGGGTATTCCATACTTCTAGCAATTGGATTTCACTCAAAACTCACCAAATGACTCCTCCCACCATATTATAATGTTGCCCAAGTTTTGGGCTCGATCCGAATTCAACAGGTGTGAGAAATTGGTCAATTCAATTTCAACGACAGTTCTTTCCTAATAGGAGTGGTTGGTGTATTCCATACTTCTAGCGATTGGATTTCACACAAAACTTACCAAATGACTCCTCCCACCATATTATGATGTTGCCCAAGTTTTGGGCTCGATCCGAAATCAATAGGTGTGAGAAATTGGACAATTCAAGTTCAACGGCAGTTCGTTCCTAATTGGAGTGGTTGGTGTATTCCATACTTCTTGGGATTGGATTTCACTCAAAACTCACCAAATGACTCCTCCCACCATATTATGATGTTGCCCAAGTTTTGGGCTCGATCCGAAATCAATAGGTGGGAGAATTTGGTCAATTCAATTTTAACGACAGTTCTTTCCTAATTGGAGTGGTTAGTGTATTCCATACTTCTAGCGATTGGATTTCACTTAAAACTCACCAAATGACTCCTCCCACCATATTACGATGTTTCCCAAGTTTTGGGCTCGATCCGAAATCAATTGGTCTTCCAAATTGGACAATTCAAGTTCTACGGCAGTTCGTTCCTAATTGGAGTGGTTGGTGTATTCCATACTTCTAGCGATTGGATTTCACTCAAAACTCATCAAATGACTCCTCCCACCATATTATGATGTTGCCCAAGTTTTGGGCTCGATCCGAAATCAATAGGTGTGAGAAATTGTACAATTCAAGTTCAACGGCAGTTCGTTCCTAATTGGAGTGGTTGGTGTATTCCATATTTCTGGCGATTGGATTTCACTCAAAACTAACCAAATGACTCCTCCCACCATATTATGATGTTGCCCAAGTTTTGGGCTCGATCCGAAATCAATAGGTGTTCCAAGTTGGACAATTCAAGTTCAACGGCAGTTCGTTCCTAATTGGAGTGGTTGGTGTATTCGATACTTCTAGCGATTGGATTTCACTCAAAACTCACCAAACGACTCCTCCCACCATATTATGTTGTTGCCCAAGTTTTGGGCTCGATCCGAAATCAATAGGTCCGAGAAATTGGTCAATTCAATTTCAACGACCGTTCGTTCCTAATTGTAGTGGTTGGTGTATTCCGTACGTCTAGCGATTGGATTTCACTCAAAATTCACCAAATGACTCCTCCGACCATATTATGATGTTGCCCAAGTTTTGGGCTCGATCTGAAATCAATAGGTGTTCCAAATTGGACAATTCAATTTCAACGGCAGTTCGTTCCTAATTGGAGTGGTTGGTGTATTCCATACTTCTAGCAATTGGATTTCACTCAAAACTCACCAAATGACTCCTCCCACCATATTATGATGTTGCCCATGTTTTGGGATCGATCCGAAATCAATAGGTCTAAGAAATTGGTCAATTTAATTTCAACGACAGTTCGTTCCTAATTGGAGTGGTTGGTGTATTCCATACTTCTAGCGATTGGATTTCACTCAAAACTCACCAAATGACTCCCCCCACCATTTTATGATGTTGCCCAAGTTTTGGGCTCGATCCGAAATCAATAGGTGTTCCAAATTGGACAATTCAAGTTCAACGGAAGTTCGTTCCTAATTGGAGTGGTTGGTGTATTCCATACTTCTAGCGATTGGATTTCACTCAAAACTCACCAAATGACTCCTCCCACCATATTATGATGTTGCCCATGTTTTGGGCTCGATCCGAAATCAATAGGTCTAAGAAATTGGTCAATTTAATATCAACGACAGTTCGTTCCTAATTGGAGTGGTTGGTGTATTCCATACTTCTAGCGATTGGATTTCACTCAAAACTCACCAAATGACTCCTCCCACCATATTATGATGTTCCCCAAGTTTTGGGCTCGATCCGAAATCAATAGGTGTTCCAAATTGGACAATTCAAGTTCAACGGCAGTTCGTTCCTAATTGGAGTGGTTGGGGTATTCCATACTTCTAGCAATTGGATTTCACTCAAAACTCACCAAATGACTTCTCCCACCATATTATGAGGTTGCCCAAGTTTGGGGCTCGATCCGAAATCAATAGGTGTGAGAAATTGGACAATTCAAGTTCAACGGCATTTCGTTCCTAATTGGAGTGGTTGGTGTATTCCATACTTCTAGCGATTGGATTACACTCAAAACTCACCAAATGACTACTCCCACCATATTATGATGTTGCCCAAGTTTTGGGCTCGATCCGAAATCAATAGGTGTTCCAAATTGGACAATTCAAGTTCAACGGCAGTTCGTTCCTAATTGGAGTGGTTGGTGTATTCCATACTTCTAGCGATTGGATTTCACTCAAAACTCCCCAAATGACTCCTCCCAATATTATGATGTTGCCCAAGTTTTGGGCTCGATCCGAAATCAATAGGTTTTCCAAATTGGAGAATTCAAGTTCAACGGCAGTTCGTTCCTAACTGGAGTGGTTGGTGTATTCCATACTTCAAGCGATTGGACTTCACTCAAAACTCACCAAATGACTCCTCCCACCATATTATGATGTTGCCCAAGTTTTGGGCTCGATCCGAAATCAATAGGTGTTCCAAATTGGACAATTCAAGTTCAACAGCAGTTCGTTCCAAACTGGAGTGGTTGGTGTATTCCATACTTCTCGCGATTGGATTTCACTCAAAACTCACCAAATAACTCCTCCCACCATATTATGTTGTTGCCCAAGTTTTGGGCTCGATCCGAAATCAATAGGTGTTCCAAATTGGACAATTCAAGTTCAATGGCAGTTCGTTCCAAACTGGAGTGGTTGGTGTATTCCATACTTCTCGCGATTGTATTTCACTCAAAACTGAACAAATGACTCCTCCCACCATATTATGATGTTGCCCAAGTTTTGGGCTCGATCCGAAATCAATAGGTGTTCCAAATTGGACAATTCAAGTTCAACGGCAGTTCGTTCCTAATTGGAGTGGTTGGTGTATTCCATACTTCTAGCGATTGGATTTCACTCAAAACTCACCAAATGACTCCTCCCACCATATTATGATTTTGCCCAAGTTTTGGGCTCGATCCGAATTCAACAGGTGTGAGAAATTGGTCAATTCAATTTCAACGAAAGTTCTTTCCTA
This sequence comes from Prunus avium, assembly GCF_965620075.1. Classification (NCBI taxonomy): domain Eukaryota; kingdom Viridiplantae; phylum Streptophyta; class Magnoliopsida; order Rosales; family Rosaceae; genus Prunus; species Prunus avium. Next base: position 20,077,675 of record NC_142286.1, on the reverse strand, counting down.
ATTGGAGTGGTTGGTGTATTCCATACTTCTACCGATTGGATTTCACTCAAAACTCACCAAATGACTCCTCCCACCATATTATGATGTTGCCCAAGTTTTGGGCTCGATCCGAAATCAATAGGTGTGAGAAATTGGACAATTCAAGTTCACCGGCAGTTCGTTCCTAATTGGAGTGGTTGGTGTATTCCATACTTCTAGCGATTGGATTTCACTCAAAACTCACCAAATGACTCATCCCACCATATTATGATGTTGTCCAAGTTTGGAGCTCGATCCGAAATCAATAGGTCTTCCAAATTGGACAATTCAAGTTCAACGGCAGTTCGTTCCTAATTGTAGTGGTTGGTGTATTCCATACTTCTAGCGATTGGATTTTACTCAAAACTCACCAAATGACTCCTCCCACCATATTATGATGTTGCCTAAGTTTTGGGTTCGATCCGAAATGAATAGGTGTGAGAAATTGGACAATTCAAGTTCAACGGCAGTTCGTTCCTAATTGGAGTGGTTGGTGTATTCCATACTTCTAGCGATTGGATTTCTCTCAAAACTCACCAAATGACTCCTCCCACCATATTATGATGTTGTCCAAGTTTGGAGCTCGATCCGAAATCAATAGGTCTTCCAAATTGGACAATTCAAGTTCAACGGCAGTTCGTTCCTAATTGTAGTGGTTGGTGTATTCCATACTTCTAGTGATTGGATTTTACTCAAAACTCACCAAATGACTCCTCCCACCATATTATGATGTTGCCTAAGTTTTGGGTTCGATCCGAAATGAATAGGTGTGAGAAATTGGACAATTCAAGTTCAACGGCAGATCGTTCCTAATTGGAGTGGTTGGTGTATTCCATACTTCTAGCGATTGGATTTCTCTCAAAACTCACCAAATGACTCCTCGCACCATATTATGATGTTGCCCAAGTTTTGGACTCGATCCGAATTCAATAGGTGTGAGAAATTGGTCAATTCAATTTCAACGACAGTTCTTTCCTAATTGGAGTGGTTGGTGTATTCCAAACTTCTAGCGATCGGATTTCACTCAAAACTCACCAAATGACTCCTCCCACCATATTATGATGTTGCCCAAGTTTTGGGCTCCATCCGAAATGAACAAGTCTTCCAAATTCCAATTCAAGTTCAACGGCAGTTCGTTCCTAATTGGAGTGGTTGGTGTATTCCATACTTCTAGCGATTGGATTTCTCTCAAAACTCACCAAATGACTCCTCCCACCATATTATGATGTTGCCCAAGTTTTGGGCTCGATCCGAAATCAATAGGTATGAGAAATTGGACAATTCACGTTCAACGGCAGTTCGTTCCTAATTGGAGTGGTTGGGGTATTCCATACTTCTAGCAGTTGGATTTCACTCAAAACTCACCAAATGACTCCTCCCACCATATTATGATGTTGCCCAAATTTGGGGCTCGATCCGAAATCAATAGGTGTGAGAAATTGGACAATTCAAGTTCAACGGCAGTTCGTTCCTAATTGGAGTGGTTGGTGTATTCCATATTTCTAGTGATTGGATTTCACTCAAAACTCACCAAATGACTCCTCCCACCATATTATGATGTTGCCCAAGTTTTGGGCTCGATCCGAATTCGATAGGTGTGAGAAATTGGTCAATTCAATTTCAACGACAGTTCTTTCGTAATTGGAGTGGTTGGTGTATTCCATACTTCTAGCGATTGGATTTCACTCAAAACTCACCAAATGACTCCTCCCACCATATTATGATGTTGCCCAAGTTTTGGGCTCGATCCGAATTCAACAGGTGGGAGAAATTGGTCAATTCAATTTCAACGACAGTTCTTTCCTAATTGGAGTGGTTGGTGTATTCCATACTTCTAGCGATTGGATTTCACTCAAAACTCACCAAATGACTCCTCCCACCATATTATGATGTTGCCCAAGTTTTGGGCTCGATCCGAAATCAATAGGTGTTCCAAATTGGACAATTCAAGTTCAACGGCAATTCGTTCCTAATTGGAGTGGTTGGTGTATTCTATACTTCTAGCGATTGGATTTCTCTCCAAACTCACCAAATGACTCCTCCCACCATATTATGATGTTGCCCAAGTTTTGGGCTCGATCCGAATTCAATAGGTGTAAGAAATTGGTCAATTCAATTTCAACGACAGTTCTTTCCTAGTTGGAGTGGTTGGTGTATTCCGTACTTCTAGCGATTGGATTTCACTCAAATCTCACCAAATGACTCCTCCCACCATATTATGATGTTGCCCAAGTTTGGGGCTCCATCCGAAATCAATGGGTGTGAGAAATTGCACAACTCAAGTTCAACGGCAGTTCGTTCCTAATTGGAGTGGTTGATGTATTCCATACTTCGAGCGATTGGATTTCACTCAAAACTCACCAAATGACTCCTCCCACCATATTATGACGTTGCCCAAGTTTTGGGCTCGATCCGAAATCAATAGGTGTGAGAAATTGGACAATTCAAGTTCAACGGCAGTTCGTTCCTAATTGGAGTGGTTGGTGTATTCCATACTTCAAGCGATTGGATTTCACTCAAAACTCACCAAATGACTCCTCCCACCGTATTTTGATGTTGCCTAAGTTTTGGGCTCGATCCGAATTCAATAGGTGTGAGAAATTGGTCAATTCAATTTCAACGGCAGTTCGTTCCTAATTGGAGTGGTTGGTGTATTCCATACTTCTAGCGATTGGATTTCACTCAAAACTCTCCAAATGACTCCTCCCAACATATTATGATGTTGCCCAAGTTTTGGGCTCGACCCGAAATCAATAGGTGTGAGAAATTGGACAATTCAAGTTCAACGACAGTTCGTTCCTAATTGGAGTGGTCGATGTATTCCATACTTCTAGCGATTGGATTTCACTCAAAACTCACCAAATGACTCCTCCCACCATATTATGATGTTTTCCAAATTGGACAATTCAAGTGCAACGGCAGTTCGTTCCTAATTGGAGTTGTTGGTGTTGTCCATACTTCTAGCGATTGGATTTCACTCATAACTCAGCAAATGACTCCACCCTCCATATTATGATGTTACCCAAGTTTTGGGCTCGATCCGAATTCAATAGGTGTGACAAATTGGTCAATTCAATTTCAACGACAGTTCTTTCCTAATTGGAGTGGTTGGTGTATTCCGTACTTCTAGCGATTGGATTTCACTCAAAACTCACCAAATGACTCCTCCCACCATATTATGATGTTGCCCAAGTTTTGGGCTCGATCCGAAATCAATAGGTGTTCCAAATTGGACAAATTCAAGTTCAACGGCAGTTCGTTCCAAACTGGAGTGGTTCGTGTATTCCGTACTTTTAGGGATTGGATTTCTCTCAAAACTCACCAAATGACTCCTCCCACCATATTATGTTGTTGCCCAAGTTTTGGGCTCGATCCGAAATCAATTGGTGTTCCAAATTGGACAATTCTAGTTCAACGGCAGTTCGTTCCTAATTGGAGTGGTTGGTGTATTCCATACTTCTAGCGATTATATTTCACTCAAAACTCACCAAATGACTCTTCCCAACATATTATGATGTTGCCCAAGTTTTGGGCTCGATCCGGATTCAATAAGTGTGAGAAATTGGTCAATTCAATTTCAACGGCAGTTCGTTCCTAATTGGAGTGGTTGGTGTATTCCGTACTTCTAGCGATTGGATTTCACTCAAAACTCACCAAATGACTCCTCCCACCATATTATGATGTTGCCCAAATTTGGGGCTCGATCCGAAATCAATAGGTGTGAGAAATTGGACAATTCAAGTTCAACGGCAGTTCGTTCCTAATTGGAGTGGTTGGTGTATTCCATACTTCTAGTGATTGGATTTCACTCAAAACTCACCAAATGACTCCTCCCACCATATTATGATGTTGCCCAAGTTTTGGGCTCGATCCGAATTCGATAGGTGTGAGAAATTGGTCAATTCAATTTCAACGACAGTTCTTTCCTAATTGGAGTGGTTGGTGTATTCCATACTTCTAGCGATTGGATTTCACTCAAAACTCACCAAATGACTCCTCCCACCATATTATGATGTTGCCCAAGTTTTGGTCTCGATCCGAATTCAACAGGTGTGAGAAATTGGTCAATTCAATTTGAACGACAGTTCTTTCCTAATTGGAGTGGTTGGTGTATTCCATACTTCTAGCGATTGGATTTCACTCAAAACTCACCAAATGACTCCTCCCACCATATTATGACGTTGCCCAAGTTTTGGGCTCGATCCGAAATCAATAGGTGTGAGAAATTGGACAATTCAAGTTGAACGGCAGTTCGTTCCTAATTGGAGTGGTTGGTGTATTCCATACTTCTAGCGATTGGATTTCACTCAAAACTCACCAAATGAATCCTCCCACCGTATTATGATGTTGCCTAAGTTTTGGGCTCGATCCGAATTCAATAGGTGTGAGAAATTGGTCAATTCAATTTCAACGGTAGTTCGTTCCTAATTGGAGTGGTTGGTGTATTCCATACTTGTAGCGATTGGATTTCACTCAAAACTCTCCAAATGACTCCTCCCACCATATTATGATGTTGCCCAAGTTTTGGGATCGATTCGATATCAATAGGTGTTCCAAATTGGACATTTCAAGTTCAACGGCAGTTCGTTCGTAATTGGAGTGGTTGGTGTATTCCATACTTCTAGCGATTAGATTTCACTCAAAACTCACCAAATGACTCCTCCCACCATATTATGTTGTTGCCCAAGTTTGGGGCTCGATCCGTAATCAATAGGTGTGAGAAATTGGTCAATTCAATTTCAACGACAGTTCGTTCCTAATTGGAGTGGTTGGTGTATTCCTTACTTCTAGCGATTGGATTTCACTCGTAACTCTCCAAATGACTCCTCCCACCATATTATGATGGTTCCCAAGTTTTGGGCTCGATCCGAAATCAATAGGTGTGAGAAATTGGTCAATTCAATTTCAACGACAGTTCGTTCCTAATTGGAGTGGTCGGTGTTTTCCATACGTCTAGCGATTGGATTTCACTCAAAACTCACCAAATGACTCCTCCCACTATATTATGATGTTGCCCAAGTTTTGGGCTCGATCCGAAATCAATAGATGTTCCAAATTGGACAATTCAAGTTCAACGGCAGTTCGTTCCTAATTGGAGTGGTTGGTGTATTCCATACTTCTAGCGATTGGATTTCACTCAAAACTCACCAAATGACTCCTCCCACCATATTATGATGTTGCCCAAGTTTTGGTCTCGATCCGAAATCAATAGGTGTTCCAAATTGGACAATTCAAGTTCAACGACAGTTCGTTCCTAACTGGAGTGGTAGGTGTATTCCATACTTCTAGCGATTGGATTTCACTCAAAACTCACCAAATGACTCCTCCCACCATATTATGATGTTGCATAAGTTCTGGGCTCGATCCGAAATCAATAGGTGTTCCAAATTGGACAATTCAAGTTCAACGGAAGTTCGTTCCTAATTGGAGTGGTTGGTGTATTCCATACTTCTAGCGATTGGATTTCACTCAAAACTCACCAAATGACTCCTCCCACCATATTATGTTGTTGCCCAAGTTTGGGGCTCGATCCGTAATCAATAGGTGTGAGAAATTGGTCAATTCAATTTCAACGACAGTTCGTTCCTAATTGGAGTGGTTGGTGTATTCCTTACTTCTAGCGATTGGATTTCACTCGTAACTCTCCAAATGACTCCTCCCACCATATTATGATGGTTCCCAAGTTTTGGGCTCGATCCGAAATCAATAGGTGTGAGAAATTGGTCAATTCAATTTCAACGACAGTTCGTTCCTAATTGGAGTGGTCGGTGTTTTCCATACCTCTAGCGATTGGATTTCACTCAAAACTCACCAAATGACTCCTCCCACTATATTATGATGTTGCCCAAGTTTTGGGCTCGATCCGAAATCAATAGATGTTCCAAATTGGACAATTCAAGTTCAACGGCAGTTCGTTCCTAATTGGAGTGGTTGGTGTATTCCATACTTCTAGCGATTGGATTTCACTCAAAACTCACCAAATGACTCCTCCCACCATATTATGATGTTGCCCAAGTTTTGGTCTCGATCCGAAATCAATTGGTGTTCCAAATTGGACAATTCAAGTTCAACGACAGTTCGTTCCTAACTGGAGTGGTAGGTGTATTCCATACTTCTAGCGATTGGATTTCACTCAAAACTCACCAAATGACTCCTCCCACCATATTATGATGTTGCATAAGTTCTGGGCTCGATCCGAAATCAATAGGTGTTCCAAATTGGACAATTCAAGTTCAACGGAAGTTCGTTCCTAATTGGAGTGGTTGGTGTATTCCATACTTCTAGCGATTGGATTTCACTCAAAACTCACCGAATGACTCCTCCCACCATATTATGATGTTGCCCATGTTTTGGGCTCGATCCGAAATCAATAGGTCTAAGAAATTGGTCAATTTAATATCAACGACAGTTCGTTCCTAATTGGAGTGGTTGGTGTATTCCATACTTCTTGCGATTGGATTTCACTCAAAACTCACCAAATGACTCCTCCCACCATATTATGATGTTGCCCAAGTTTTGGGCTCGATCCGAAATCAATAGGTGTTCCAAATTGGACAATTCAAGTTCAACGGCAGTTCGTTCCTAATTGGAGTGGTTGGGGTATTCCATACTTCTAGCAATTGGATTTCACTCAAAACTCACCAAATGACTTCTCCCACCATATTATGAGGTTGCCCAAGTTTGGGGCTCGATCCGAAATCAATAGGTGTGAGAAATTGGACAATTCAAGTTCAACGGAAGTTCGTTCCTAATTGGAGTGGTTGGTGTATTCCATACTTCTAGCGATTGGATTACACTCAAAACTCACCAAATGACTACTCCCACCATATTATGATGTTGCCCAAGTTTTGGGCTCGATCCGAAATCAATAGGTGTTCCAAATTGGACAATTCAAGTTCAAGGGCAGTTCGTTCCTAATTGGAGTGGTTGGTGTATTCGATACTTCTAGCGATTGGATTTCACTCAAAAATCACCAAACGACTCCTCCCACCATATTATGTTGTTGCCCAAGTTTTGGGCTCGATCCGAAATCAATAGGTCCGAGAAATTGGCCAATTCAATTTCAACGGCAGTTCGTTCCTAATTGGAGTGGTTGGTGTATTCCATATTTCTGGCAATTGGATTTCACTCAAAACTAACCAAATGACTCCTCCCACCATATTATGATGTTGCCCAAGCTTTGGGCTCGATCCGAAATCAATAGGTCTTCCAAATTGGACAATTCAAGTTCAACGGCAGTTCGTTCCTAACTGGAGTGGATGGTGTATTCCATACTTCTAGCGATTGGATTTCAGTCAAAACTCACCAGTTGACTCCTCCCACCATATTATGATGTTTTCCAAGTTTTGGGCTCGATCCGAAATCAATAGGTGTTCCAAATTGGACAATTCAAGTTCAACGGTAGTTCGTTCCTAACTGGAGTGGTTGGTGAATTCCATAGTTCTAGCGATTGGATTTCACTCAAAACTCACCAAATAACTCCTCCCACCATATTATGATGTTGCCCAAGCTTTGGGCTCGATCCGAAATCAATAGGTCTTCCAAATTGGACAATTCAAGTTCAATGGCAGTTCGTTCCTAATTGGAGTGGTTGGTGTATTCCATACTTCTAGCGATTGGATTTCACTCAAAACTCACCAAATGACTCCTCCCACCATATTATGATGTTGCCCATGTTTTGGGCTCGATCCGAAATCAATAGGTCTAAGAAATTGGTCAATTTAATTTCAACGACAGTTCGTTCCTAATTGGAGTGGTTGGTGTATTCCATACTTCTAGCGATTGGATTTCACTCAAAACTCACCAAATGACTCCTCCCACCATATTATGATGTTGCCCAAGTTTTGGGCTCGATCCGAAATCAATAGGTGTTCCAAATTGGACAATTCAAGTTCAATGGCAGTTCGTTCCTAATTGGAGTGGTTGGTGTATTCCATACTTCTAGCGATTGGATTTCACTCAAAACTCACCAAATGACTCCTCCCACCATATTATGATGTTGCCCAAGTTTTGGGCTCGATCCGAAATCAATAGGTTTTCCAAATTGGACAATTCAAGTTCAACGGCAGTTCGTTCCTAACTGGAGTGGTTGGTGTATTCCATACTTCTAGCGATTGGATTTCACTCAAAACTCACCAAATGACTCCTCCCACCATATTATGATGTTGCCCAAGTTTTGGGCTCGATCCGAAATCAATAGGCGTGAGAAATTGGACAATTCAAGTTCAACGGCAGTTCGTTCCTAATTGGAGTGGTTGGTGTATTCCATATTTCTGGCAATTGGATTTCACTCAAAACTAACCAAATGACTCCTCCCACCATATTATGATGTTGCCCAAGTTTTGGGCTCGATCCGAAATCAATAGGTGTTCCAAATTGGACAATTCAAGTTCAAGGGTAGTTCGTTCCTAATTGGAGTGGTTGGTGTATTCGATACTTCTAGCGATTGGATTTCACTCAAAAATCCCCAAACGACTCCTCCCACCATATTATGTTGTTGCCCAAGTTTTGGGCTCGATCCGAAATCAATAGGTCCGAGAAATTGGCCAATTCAATTTCAACGACCGTTCGTTCCTAATTGTAGTGGTTGGTGTATTCCGTACGTCTAGCGATTGGATTTCACTCAAAACTCACCAAATGACTCCTCCCACCATATTATGATGTTGCCCAAGTTTTGGGCTCGATCCGAAATCAATAGGTGTGAGAAATTGGACAATTCAAGTTCAACGGCAGTTCGTTCCTAATTGGAGTGGTTGGTGTATTCCATACTTCTAGCGATTGGATTTCACTCAAAACTCACCAAATGACTCCTCCCACCATATTATGATGTTGCCCAAGCTTTGGGCTCGATCCGAAATCAATAGGTGTTCCAAATTGGACAATTCAAGTTCAACGGCAGTTCGTTCCTAACTGGAGTGGTTGGTGTATTCCATACTTCTAGCGATTGGATTTCACACAAAACTAACCAATTGACTCCTCCCACCATATTATGATGTTGCCCAAGTTTTGGGCTCGATCCGAAATCAATAGGTGTGAGAAATTGGACAATTCAAGTTCAACGGCAGTTCGTTCCTAATTGGAGTGGTTGGTGTATTCCACACTTCTAGCGATTGGATTTCATTCAAAACTCACCAAATGACTCCTCCCACCATATTACGATGTTGCCCAAGTTTTGGGCTCGATCCGAAATCAATAGGTGTTCCAAATTGGACAATTCAAGTTCAACGGCAGTTCGTTCCTAATTGGAGTGGTTGGTGTATTCCATACTTCTAGCGATTGGATTTCATTCAAAACTCACCAAATGACTCCTCCCACCATATTACGATGTTGCCCAAGTTTTGGGCTCGATCCGAAATCAATAGGTGTTCCAAATGGGACAATTCAAGTTCAACGGCAGTTCGTTCCTAACTGGAGTGGTTGGTGTATTCCATACTTCTAGCGATTGGATTTCACTCAAAACTCACTAAATGACTCCTCCCACCATATTATGATGTTGCCCAAGTTTTGGGCTCGATCCGAAATCAATAGGTGTTCCAAATTGGACAATTCAAGTTCAACGGCAGTTCGTTCCTAACTGGAGTGGTTGGTGTATTCCATACTTCTAGCGATTGGATTTCACTCAAAACTCACCAATTGACTCCTCCCACCATGTTATGATGTTGCCCAAGCTTTGGGCTAGATCCGAAATCAATAGGTGTTCCAAATTGGACAATTCAAGTTCAACGGCAGTTCGTTCCTAACTGGAGTGGTTGGTGTATTCCATACTTCGAGCGATTGGATTTCACTCAAAACTCACCAATTGACTCCTCCCACCATATTATGATGTTGTCCAAGTTTTGGGCTCGATCTGAAATCAATAGGTGTGAGAAATTGGACAATTCAAGTTCAACGGCAGTTCGTTCCTAATTGGAGTGGTTGGTGAATTCCATACTTCTAGCGATTGGATTTCACTCAAAACTCACCAAATGACTCCTCCCACCATATTATGATGTTGCCCAAGCTTTGGGCTCGATCCGAAATCAATAGGTGTTCCAAATTGGACAATTCAAGTTCAACGGCAGTTCGTTCCTAACTGGAGTGGTTGGTGTATTCCATACTTCTAGCGATTGGATTTCACACAAAACTAACCAATTGACTCCTCCCACCATATTATGATGTTGCCCAAGTTTTGGGCTCGATCCGAAATCAATAGGTCTGAGAAATTGGACAATTCAAGTTCAACGGCAGTTCGTTCCTAATTGGAGTGGTTGATGTATTCCATACTTCTAGCGATTGGATTTCATTCAAAACTCACCAAATGACTCCTCCCACCATATTACGATGTTGCCCAAGTTTTGGGCTCGATCCGAAATCAATAGGTGTTCCAAATTGGACAATTCAAGTTCAACGGCAGTTCGTTCCTAATTGGAGTGGTTGGTGTATTCCATACTTCTAGCGATTGGATTTCATTCAAAACGCACCAAATGATTCCTCCCACCATATTACGATGTTGCCCAAGTTTTGGGCTCGATCCGAAATCAATAGGTGTTCCAAATGGGACAATTCAAGTTCAACGGCAGTTCGTTCCTAACTGGAGTGGTTGGTGTATTCCATACTTCTAGCGATTGGATTTCACTCAAAACTCACTAAATGACTCCTCCCACCATATTATGATGTTGCCCAAGTTTTGGGCTCGATCCGAAATCAATAGGTGTTCCAAATTGGACAATTCAAGTTCAACGGCAGTTCGTTCCTAACTGGAGTGGTTGGTGTATTCCATACTTCTAGCGATTGGATTTCACTCAAAACTCACCAATTGACTCCTCCCACCATGTTATGATGTTGCCCAAGCTTTGGGCTAGATCCGAAATCAATAGGTGTTCCAAATTGGACAATTCAAGTTCAACGGCAGTTCGTTCCTAACTGGAGTGGTTGGTGTATTCCATACTTCTAGCGATTGGATTTCACTCAAAACTCACCAATTGACTCCTCCCACCATATTATGATGTTGCCCAAGTTTTGGTCTCGATCCGAAATCAATAGGTGTGAGAAATTGGACAATTCATGTTCAACGGCAGTTCGTTTCTAATTGGAGTGGTTGGTGTATTCCATACTTCTAGCGATTGGATTTCACTCAAAACTCACCAAATGACTCCTCCCACCATATTATGATGTTGCCCAAGTTTTGGGCTCGATCCGAAATCAATAGGTGTTCCAAATTGGACAATTCCAGTTCAACGGCAGTTCGTTCCTAACTGGAGTGGTTGGTGTATTCCATACTTCTAGCGATTGGATTTCACTCAAAACTCACCAATTGACTCCTCCCACCATATTATGATGTTGCCCAAGTTTTGGGCTCGATCCGAAATCAATAGGTGTTCCAAATTGGACAATTCAAGTTCAACGGCAGTTCGTTCCTAACTGGAGTGGTTGGTGTATTCCATACTTCTAGCGATTGGATTTCACTCAAAACTCACCAATTGACTCCTCCCACCATATTATGATGTTTTCCAAGTTTTGGGCTCGATCCGAAATCAATAGGTGTTCCAAATTGGACAATTCAAGTTCAACGGCAGTTCGTTCCTAACTGGAGTGGTTGGTGTATTCCATACTTCTAGCGATTGGATTTCACTCAAAACTCACCAAATGACTCCTCCCACCATATTATGATGTTGGCCAAGTTTTGGGCTCGATCCGAAATCAATAGGTGTTCCAAATTGGACAATTCAAGTTCAACGGCAGTTCGTTCCTAACTGGAGTGGTTGGTGTATTCCATACTTCTAGCGATTGGATTTCACTCAAAACTCACCAATTGACTCCTCCCACCATATTACGATGTTGCCCAAGTTTTGGGCTCGATCCGAAATCAGTAGGTGTTCCAAATTGGACAATTCAAGTTCAACGGCAGTTCGTTCCTAACTGGAGTGGTTGGTGTATTCCATAATTCTAGCGATTGGATTTCACTCAAAACTCACCAATTGACTCCTCCCACCATATTATGAGGTTTTCCAAGTTTTGGGCTCGATCCGAAATCAATAGGTGTTCCAAATTGGACAATTCAAGTTCAACGGTAGTTCGTTCCTAACTGGAGTGGTTCGTGTATTCCACACTTCTAGCGATTGGATTTCACTCAAAACTCACCAAATGACTCCTCCCACCATTTTATGATGTTGCCCAAGTTTTGGGCTCGATCCGAAATCAATAGGTGTTCCGAATTGGACAATTCAAGTTCAACGGCAGTTCGTTCCTAACTGGAGTGGTTGGTGTATTCCATACTTCTAGCGATTGGATTTCACTCAAAACACACCAATTGACTTCTCCCACCATATTATTATTTTGCCCAAGTTTTGGGCTCGATCCGAAATCAATAGGTGTGAGAAATTGGACAATTCAAGTTCAACGGCAGTTCGTTCCTAATTGGAGTGGTTGGTGTATTCCATACTTCTAGCGATTGGATTTCACTCAAAACACACCAATTGACTTCTCCCACCATATTATTATTTTGCCCAAGTTTTGGGCTCGATCCGAAATCAATAGGTGTGAGAAATTGGACAATTCAAGTTCAACGGCAGTTCGTTCCTAATTGGAGTGGTTGGTGTATTCCATACTTCTAGCGATTTGATTTCACTCAAAACTCACCAATTGACTTCTCCCACCATATTATTATTTTGCCCAAGTTTTGGGCTCGATCCGAAATCAATAGGTGTGAGAAATTGGACAATTCAAGTTCAACGGCAGTTCGTTCCTAATTGGAGTGGTTGGTGTATTCCATACTTCTAGCGATTTGATTTCACTCAAAACTCACCAAATGACTCCTCCCACCATATTATGATGTTGCCCATGTTTTGGGTTCGATCCGAAATTAATAGGTGTTCCAAATGGGACAATTCAAGTTCAGCGGCAGTTCGTTCCTAATTGGAGTGGGTGGTGTATTCCATACTTCTAGCGATTGGATTTCACTCAAAACTCACCAAATCACTCCTCCCACCATATTATGATGTTGCCCAAGTTTGGGGCTCGGTCCGAAATCAATAGGTGTGAGAAATTGGACAATTCAAGTTCAACGGCAGTTCGTTCCTAATTGGAGTGGTTGGTGTATTCCATACTTCTAGCGATTGGATTTCACTCACAACTCACCAAATGACTCCTCCCACCGTATTACGATGTTGCCCAAGTTTGGGGCTCGATCCGAAATGAATAGGTGTGAGAAATTGGACAATTCAAATTCAACGGCAGTTCGTTCCTAATTGGAGTGGTTGGTGTATTCCATACTTCTAGCGATTGGATTTCACTCAAAACTCACCAAATGACTCCTCCCACCATATTATGACATTGCCCAAGTTTGGGGCTCGATCCGATATCAATAGGTGTGAGAAATTGGACAATTCAAGTTCAACGGCAGTTCGTTCCTAATTGGAGTGGTTGGTGTATTCCATACTTCTAGCGATTGGATTTCAATCAAAACTCACCAAATGACTCCTCCGACCATATTATGATGTTTCCCAGGTTTGGACTCGATCCGAAATCAATAGTTGTGAGAAATTGGACAATTCAAGTTCAACGGCAGTTCGTTCCTAATTGGAGTGGTTGGTGTATTCCATACTTCTGGCGATTGGATTTCACTCAAAACTCACCAAATGACTCCTCCCACCATATTACGATGTTTCCCTAGTTTTGGGCTCGATCCGAAATTAATAGGTGTGAGAAATTGGACAATTCAAGTTCAACAGCAGTTCGTTCCTAATTGGAGTGGTTGGTGTATTCCTTACTTCTGGCGATTGGATTTCACTCAAAACTCACCAAATGACTCCTCCCACCATATTACGATGTTTCCCTAGTTTTGGGCTCGATCCGAAATTAATAGGTGTGAGAAATTGGACAATTCAAGTTCAACGGCAGTTCGTTCCTTATTGGGGTGGTTGGTGTATTCCATACTTCTAGCGATTGGATTTCACTCAAAACTCACCAAATGACTCCTCCTACCATATTATGATGTTGCCCAAGTTTTGGGCTCGATCTGAAATCAATAGGTGTTCCAAATTGGACAATTCAAGTTCAACGGCAGTTCGTTCCTAATTGGAGTGGTTGGTGTATTCTGTTGTTAATATTATGTTAACTCGCAATTGTACGGGGCAATTAGTAGTATAGCAAGACAAGTACGAGGTCGTACCCACGAAGACTGAGAAGTTAAAACTAGTTATGTACTTAGATTACCAAATTCAAGAAAGTAGGAGGTTATGTCTAAAACAGAATTTAGAACAAGAGTGGTTGTGATTGTTGAACAAAAGAAGCAAAATGAAATTGCAAACAAAAACAAGTAAACAAATGTAACAAAGAGTGGTTTTAAGAGTTGGAAAACAGATTTTGAGATTAGGGCATTCGAATCACCATAACAATTCAATTCTGGGTTATAAAGATTCAAGTAACAAGTCTAATTCAGATTCAAAGATTGATTCTAGCTAAAGTATGATTAGGCCATGGTGTTTGGTCCTAACCTTGTGTTCCTAATTCCCTAATTTGATCATTTGTTGTCTAACCTAAAATTAAGCATTAGGAACCCATTAAGCATAGAAGAACATTTTAAACAACCAAGTATGTATCTAATCCCTGTTGTCTAATGTCCATACATACTCTTCCTATTCATAGTTCAATTCGAATTAAAGCATGGTGTATACTCTTAATTCAAACCAAGATAGTTAACAAACAAGTTCTAATGGTGATCAATCATTCAAACAAGCATGTTAACTTATAAGCATAATGAATAAGAACATGAATCATGAATCAAACTTGAAACTCCAAACTTATAAACCCAGAATATTCATGTTCGGTTACATCGAAGCCCTAGTTATGGATTTAGCTACTCATAATGGAAAAGAGACTTGAACAGAAATGAGAAAACATAATGAATGCAATAAGAGTAGAAAAACCCTTTTTCTGAAGTTCTTGTGGTGTCCAAGGCTTCTCCAAGTGCTTCTCCACTTCTAATGCTTCTCCAAGAGCTTCCCCACTTCTAGAAAGATGTATGAAGGATATGGAGGTGATTTGGGATGAGTTTGAGTGAGTGGTGATGGCTAAGGAAGATGAAATTCGTAGGGAAATGGAAGAGAAGTTTGCTGGAGTTGTTTTGGTGATTGTTGGAGTGTTTGGGATTGTGAGAGTGTTTGAGGATGGTTGGAGTGAATTGTGGGGTTGTGAATCCCAAGATTTGTTGTGTCTTGAATGTGGAATGGATGTGGTATTTATAGGGAGAGGGGAGTGATAAATCTGAATTCAATATGGCTAATGCATTCAACACTTGCATTATACAATCTAAATTGGTTGATGCACTTCACTAATGCATACAACACTTGCATTATAAAATCTGAATTGGTTGATGCACTTCACCAATAAATCCCACCAGCAGCCCTAGCTCATCTTCATGTCACCATGACCAAGCTTCCAACAAGCTCAATAGCTCATGCCTAGCTCACCATGACCAAGCTTCCAACCAGAAACAATAGCTCATCCTGAGGTCAGCATGACCAGCAACTTCAAGGGCTTACGAATTGGGCTTCCCTTAAGCAAATTAAGACTTTAAGCACTCAAACTTGAAGTTCAGAATGTCTTCTTTCCAGCCATATATCATTTGGGCCAATCCAAGGTCGGAGGAGGAAGTTAAGGCCAAAACAAATTGCTAACTCATTTTGAGCGCTGATAAAATCCATCCTGAGCATGGCTCTGTGTTTGCTAGGTAACAGACTCCATATTTATCCAATGGGGCTGAATTTTGGATATGTTATAGTACACACCCATTGGAACAACTTTCATGAAGAATGCTGCCTCATCCAAGCTGTGTAGATTGCTGAAACAAAGCTTGCAATATGACCCACGAAACTGGACTGGCAAGAGGCTGTAGGAAAAATGAGTTTGTCTTTAAGCTCTTCTTCCATTCATCCAAATTAGGCCTTAACATGCTTGAATTGCATGAATTATGCTCTCTTGCTCTATTGGCCTACAAAACACACAAAGGGAGGGAAATAACTTAGAATTATAGGAACTAAGCAAAAGAAGTAAGTAAATTGGGCATGTATATGTATGAAATTATGAGCTTAACACACCCCCAAACTTAGATTTTGCTAGTCCTCGAGCAAAACAAAAGAGAAACAAAGATAAAAACAAAACAAGAAGTTAACTAGACCACTTTCGTAGGTAACTCGATTGCATTGAGCGTATGCAACAAGCCTTTAAACCTCTAGGCATCCCTAGTAGGAGGAGTTGTGTCTCCTGAGGGTTTAACAGATACGATACCCACAAACGTTTTTCTAACTCTACAAAACAAAATGGTTAGAAAAACAACTTTGAAATCAACTAATGAAAATGAAAGAAAGTTTTAGTCATACCTCCAACACCATAGAGTTGCCAAGATAGGTCATCAATCAGTGTGTACAAGTGGAAGCTATAGCTCAAAGGCACACAGTTTCAAAGCAAGCACACTCAAACCTTGAATAGAGAACATGCTTCGACTCTAATTCTCACAGATAACACTCAATCACTCAGAACCTATGTTTTAATTCTCTCAAGAAAGCATAAGTGAGTGTATGAAATAGAAGCACAAATTTGGTTAGATCTCATGAAAGGAATTAAATACTAAGAATAGAGATACACACATACTTACCAGCACCCATGAATACATCCTCAAAGATCAGCTAGGTCTTTCACAATGTTGTAATGAAAGGCTAAGGTTTAGGGGAAATGGAAGAATTGGAAGGAAAAACAAATAACTTAAGAACATACCAAGGTTGCATGCTTCATTAATCTGCAAGGCATCATTGATTTAGATTGGCATGGCAGCAAACTTCATGGTATCACCTGGCATAGACTTTATTTTTCACACTTAGATCAAATCGAAACACTTTCATCCTCGTTGATTTGATCTGCATCTTCATTAACTTCATTGCACAGATTCACATCATCTTTATTTAGGTACATGGCTGCAACTTCCTTGCTTCAAACTTTATCTTGGCACACCTTGGTATATTTCTAAGCTATAGGGTATGGCTACAATAGGTCAAGTATCTCAGATTGAGATACAAAGGTAGGGAAATGATGAGGGTGATAGAAGAAAAGGCTTTAAGTGTTTGGCTTCAAGAGGGTTGATGGAACACACATATAGGTAGGGTGAAAAGAAAGCACATAGAATGGTTATGCACACGTAGCCTAGCATCACTTCAATGAGTTCATTCATGAATGAGAGCAAGCACATGATATCTGCAAAAGAGAATCATCCTTAGTATTCAATCAAAATGGAATAATGAGATCAATTAGAGTGAATTGAAGAAAATAAGTATGGATGAGAAATAGAACACTTTAAACCCTCTCAAGAAAGCAATTAGGCTCGATATAGCTCACTAGGGTAGTCTCCACTATTTTCCTTCAAGAATTTGAGCGTGGTACTTTAGCCACCAGAATTCTAAGAGCAAAAGCTTTGTGAAGTGCAAAATTCTGATATGAAAACCTCAAATAGCAGCTCCATAGCATTGATTGTATGACATTCTTTAAAAAAATAAAAATAAATAAAATAAATAGTGACAAGAGAACGAAAATTGAAAACACAAATGGATAAGAAAATTGAAATTGAAAACCTTCCCCCCAGACCTGAATTGAACATTGTCCTCAATGTGAAAGCATACAAAAGATGATTGAGAACAAACAAATGATAAAGGGAAAAGTTTAGAAGAAGGTTTAGGAAAAATAAAAAATAAAAAAAATGAATATATAAGCAACTCATGGATGACCAGTTAAGGGCCTCAGAAAACACAGCCAGGGGATCCGGGAAGGTTGGAGGGGTCACAATGGTCCCGCTTAAAACCCAAACTTCTTAGACACCGAAGGTGTCGCCTAAAGAACTCCTAGACACTGTATTGACGGAGGTGCTCACTGGGGTTACCAAAAGTTAGCTTATATGAATTTTTTTTTTATTTTATATATTTATTTATTTATAAAAAGGAACATAAACTTAAAATGACTAAAATAAAAACAAAACAAGTAAAGAGAAAGGATTGAAATGCTTCCCCTTGATGCGATTAGGTCGATTGCTACCGAGCACCTTCTT
The DNA here is from genome assembly GCF_965620075.1 of Prunus avium. Lineage (NCBI taxonomy): Eukaryota > Viridiplantae > Streptophyta > Magnoliopsida > Rosales > Rosaceae > Prunus > Prunus avium. Next base: position 20,059,587 of record NC_142286.1, on the reverse strand, counting down.
CTTGAACACATGGGTTGCCTCCCAAGAAGCGCCTTAGTTACTGTCTTGGCAAGACATTGTGCAATCAGCTAAGTTGATGGTACGAAGGGAAGTTGATCTACCACATGGCCAGTTTGGATGCCAGCTGAAACTCCCTCATAGAATGGCTTTAAACGTTGTCCATTTACTTTGAAAGTCGAGCCATCTTTAGGGTTTTGAATCTCCACAGCTCCATAGGGAGAAACATTGACCACGGTGAATGGGCCTTGCCATCTAGACTTCAATTTTCCTGGAAAGAGACGCAAACGTGAGTTAAACAAAAGAACTGACATACCTTTGGAGAACTCTTTCCGTTGAATGTTTCTGTCATGGTAACTCTTGGTTCGTTCTTTGTAAAGCTTTGCATTCTCATAAGACTCATGTCTAATTTCTTCCAATTCATTGAGCTGAAACTTTCTTGCATGGCCTGCCTTGTCTAGATCAAAATTCAACTTCTTGATGGCCCAAAAAGCATTGTGTTCAAGCTCCATTGGCAGGTGACAAGCTTTCCCAAACACAAGACGACAAGGGCTCATTCCAATGGGAGTCTTATATGCAGTCCTATAAGCCCATAATGAATCATTGAGCTTAGCTGCCCAATCTTTCCTTGTATTGTTCACCACCTTCTCCAGGATGTGCTTAATTTCTCTATTGCTTATTTCCACTTGACCAGAAGTTTGCGGATGATATGGTGTAGAGACTCGATGGGTGATGTTGTACTTCTTCATGAGTGCTTCGAATGGCTTGTTACAGAAGTGGCTGCCTCCATCACTAATGACAGCCCTTGGAGTACCAAACCTTGTGAAAATATTATCCTTCAAGAACTTCAGCATCACCTTATAATCATTGGTTTTGGTGGCTATGGCTTCCACCCATTTAGACACATAATCAACAGCAACAAGTATGTAAGTATAACCAAAGGAAGATGGGAATGGTCCCATGAAATCAATACCCCACACATCGAAGAGCTCCACAACAAGTATGTTATTCAATGGCATTTCATTCCTGCGACTTATGTTCCCCATCCTTTGGCACCTATCACACTTAACACAAAAATTAAACGCATCTTTGAATAGAGTGGGCCAAAAGAAACCAGATTGCAGAATTTTAAGTGCTGTTTTCTTAGCTCCAAAGTGACCTCCACAAGCCAATTCGTGGCTATGCCTAAGTATGCTTTCTTGCTCTTCTTCTGGAACACATCTTCTGATGAGTTGATCCGGGCAATGCTTGAATAAGAAAGGTTCATCCCAGACATAATGTTTCACCATGGAAAAGAACTTCTTCTTGTCCTGAGAAGTTAGATCATTTCTAAGAACACCACAAGCAAGATAATTAACAAAATCAGCATACCATGGCTCTTTGACTTGGGCAGCATATAGTTGTTCATCAGGGAAAGTCTCATTCAAGGGTAGCACTACTCCTCCTTTTTCTTCAACCACAATTCTGCTCAAATGATCAGCTACCACATTCTCACATCCCTTCTTATCTCGAATCTCCAAATCGAATTCTTGCAGCAAGAGAATCCATCTAATCAAGCGTGGTTTGGCATCCTTCTTAGTGAGCAAGTATCTAAGAGCTGCATGGTCAGAATAAACAATTACTTTAGAACCAACAAGGTAAGAACGAAATTTTTCTAAAGCAAAAACCACAGCAAGCAACTCCTTCTCTGTTGTGGAGTAGTTGATTTGAGCATCATTCAAGGTCCGGCTAGCATAATGAATCACATGGGGCAGCTTGTTCTTCTTTTGACCTAAAACTGCACCAATAGCAAAGTCAGAGGCATCACACATTATTTCAAATGGTAAAGACCAATCCGGAGCTATGATAATAGGGGCTGAAGTTAGCTCCCTCTTCAAGGTAGTAAAAGCTTCCATGCAAGCTTCATTAAACTCAAAAACAGCATCCTTAGCAAGGAGATTACACAATGGCCTTGTAATGCTTGAGAAATTTTTGATGAACCTTCTATAGAATCCAGCATGACCTAGAAAGCTTCTAATTCCTTTAACAGAGGTAGGGGGTGGAAGATTTGAGATGAGGTCGATCTTGGCTTTATCCACTTCGATTCCCTTGCTTGAAATCACATGGCCTAGCACAATGCCTTGTCTCACCATGAAGTGACACTTCTCCCAATTCAAAATCAGATTTGTTTCCTGGCATCTTTTAAGCACTAGAGACAAGTGGTGAAGACAATTATCAAAAGAGGAACCAAAAACTGAAAAATCATCCATAAATACCTCAATGAATCGTTCCACCATATTTGAAAAGATTGACATCATGCATCTTTGGAAAGTTGCTGGGGCATTGCACAAACCGAATGGCATCCTTCTATAAGCAAACGTACCAAATGGGCATGTGAATGTGGTTTTCTCTTGGTCTTCCGGAGCAATGGGAATTTGATTATAACCTGAAAAACCATCAAGAAAACAATAGTAAGCATGGCCAGATAAACGTTCAAGCATTTGATCAATAAAAGGCAAGGGGAAATGATCTTTTCTAGTGGATGTGTTCAACTTCCTGTAATCAATGCAAACTCTCCAACCAGTGACAGTTCGTGTAGGAACTAGCTCATTCTTCTCATTCTTCACAACGGTGATTCCGGACTTCTTTGGAACAACTTGCACAGGGCTCACCCACTTAGAATCTGAAATTGGGTAGATGATTCCTACATCGAGTAGCTTTAAAACTTCAGCTCTAACCACCTCTTTCATGTTGGGATTTAGCCTCCTTTGGGCATCACGAGATGGTTTGCTGTCTTCTTCCATTAAAATCCGGTGCATGCACATGCTTGGACTAATTCCTTTGATGTCTGCTATGGTCCACCCAATGGCTGTTTTATGCTCTTTTAGAACTTTAATTAAGCTCTCTTCTTCATGTGAGGAGAGACCTGCAGCAATTATAACAGGGAGAGTTTCGTTAGCACCCAAATATGTATATTTAAGATTATTGGGAAGAGGTTTAAGTTCTAGCTTTGGTGGGATGACAATGGATGGCTCCAATTTCGTGGATGATGGTCCAAGAGGCTCAATTGGTGGCCTAAAGGATGGTGGGTATGGCGGAAACACTTCTAAGGCAGCCACCACTTCTTGGAACTCCGGTTCACAAAGATCTTCCTCTTCTTGTGTTAAGACAGCTTCTAGAGCATCATTAGACTTTCTCTGCAAAATTATGGAAGAAACCTCATGATCCACAAAATCAATTGAAAAGCAAGAATCAAGAGAGATAGAAGGTTGAGATAGAGCATTAAGCATTTTAAATTCAACAGTTTCACCCAAAACAGTCATGGAGAGGGTACTATCTTTCACTTTGATGATTGTGTCTGCAGTGGCCATGAATGGCCTGCCTAGGAGAATGGGATCAACACGATCTCCATTTGGATTGTCTTCCATGTCCATCACTACAAAATCAGCAGGGAGAATTAGTGTATTAACTTGAACTAGAATATCTTCTACAATACCTTTTGGATATTTTATAGAATGATCAGCTAGTTCAAGTCGCATTGAAGTCTTCTTCATCCCTTCTAAGCCAAGCTCTTGATAAACTGAATATGGCAAAACATTGATGCTTGCTCCCAAGTCCAACATGGCTCTTCCAACCTTCTTGCCTCCAATGTTAATGGGAATGTCAAAGCTGCCAGGATCATCTAGTTTTGGTGGAAGCTTCCTTTGCAACACAGCACTTACATTCTGGTCGAGCTTTACTCCTTCATTTGGAGCGAAATTGAGCTTGTGAGTTTTCAAGTCCTTGATGAATTTTCCATATGCAGGAATCTGTTCAATAAGATCAAGCAAAGGCAAATTGATATTAACTTTACTCAAAATATCATAAATCTCTTTAAAAGCCTTATCTTGCTTTGCTTTCTTAAGACGGCCTGGAAATGGAATCTGTGGAACATATGGAGCGGGTGGCACGTATCTATCTTCTTGAAGATGTGGTGGCACAAATTTGTCATCCCTTTTATGCAATTGGAATTGATCGGATTTCTGAGAATCTGATTTGGCCTTAGGAGCAGATTGAGAAGTTTTGAGTTGTTCTCCTTCCGTAGCCATGGTCTCCTCGTCTTTATCTTCTACAATCACAATATCATTTGAAAGATTAGAATCATCTTTATTATCAATGATCTTACCTGATCTGAGCACATGAATGGCCTTGGCTTCTGGGTTCTTTGGATTGATCTCAGTTTGGCTTGGCCATTTCCCAGGCACTCTGTTGTGTAGATACAGCTGCACCAAAATGGATTCAGTTGCATCCTCAACTTGTGATACTCGCAAGTGCACGAGCCGTTTGGTAGTATAGCATATGTAAGTGCGAGGTCGATCCCACGAGGATTGGTGATTGAATGATCCAATTCATTTTCCCTACACAAAACAGAAATGAAAAAGAAAGGAAATAAATAAAACAAGGAAGAAAGAAAATAACTAACTCAAGTAGATAAGTTCCCAAGTTCAATTAGATTAATGGATTGATTCTAGCTAAAGTATGATTAAGCCATGGTGTGTGGTCATAACCTTGTGTTCCTAATTCCCTAATTTGATCATTTGTTGTCTAACCTAAAATTAAGCATTAGGAACCCATTAAGCATAGAGGAACAATTTAAACAACCAAGCATGTATCTAATCCCTGTTGTCGAATGTCCATACATACTCTTCCTATTCATAGTTCAATTCGAATTAAAGCATGGTGTATACTCTTAATTCAAACCAAGATAGCTAACATGCAAGCCTAAATGGTGATCAATCATTCAAACTAGCATATTAACTTATAAGCATAATGAATAAGAACATGAACCATAATTGAAACTTGGAAACTAATCAAACTTGAAAAACTAAAGAAAAGAATTTACATAATGAAAAGTAAAGTGGAACTAAGAAAAACTTAAGGAGAATTTCAGCACAAAGATCTCATTATAACAATTGAAAACTAGAAAGAGAAACTAAGAGAATATGAGGGAGAGAAGGGAAGGGAGCTCTAGAGAAGTGTTTGAGAGCTCCCCCCCATGGGGTGTGTTTACAAGCTTAGAGAACTTCCCTATTTATAGGCCTAGGGGAAGTGAAAATCTGAATTCAATATGGCTAATGCATACAACACTTGTATTATAAAATCTTGAATTGGCTGATGCACTTGTATTAGAAAATTTGAATTGGTTGATGCACTTGACCAATAAATCCCACCAGCAGCCCTAGCTCATCTTCATGTCACCATGACCAAGCTTCCAACCAGCTACAATAGCTCATGCCTAGCTCATCATGACCAAGCTTCCAACCAGAAACAATAGCTCATCCTGAGGTCAGCATGACCAGCAACTTCAAGGGCTTACAAATTGGGCTTCACTTAAGCAAATTAAGACTTTAAGCACTCAAACTTGAAGTTCAGAATGTCTTCTTTCCAGCCATATATCATTTGGGCCAATCCAAGGTCGGAGGAGGAAGTTAAGGCCAAAACAAATTGCTAACTCATTTTGCGCGCTGATAAAATCCATCCTGAGCATGGCTCTGTGTTTGCTAGGTAACAGACTCCATATTTATCCAATGGGGCTAACTTTTGGATATGTTATAGTACACACCCATTGGAACAACTTTCATGAAGAATGTTGCCTCATTCGAGCTATGTAGGTTGCTGAAACAAAGCTTGCAATATGACCTACGAAACTGGACTGGCAGAGGGCTGTAGCCAAAATTGAGTTTGTCTTTAAGCTCTTCTTCCCTTCATCCAAATTAGGCCTTAACATGCTTGAATTGCATGAATTATGCTCTCTTGCTCTATTTGCCTACAAAACACACAAAGGGAGGCAAATAACTTAGAAATCTAAGAAACTAAGCAAAAGAAGTAAGTAAATAGGGCATGTATTTGGCCTAATTGGACTTCCAATTTGGAGATGGCAGCTTGTGTAGTTTGCTGAAAATTGGATTGGTTGATTGCCATCTGCTTCACTATATCTTCCAATGATGATGATGATTGTTGTGGCCTTTGGAATGAAGGGGGATTTGCTTGATTCTGGGTATTTCTCCATGAAAAGTTTGGATGATTCCTCCAACCTGGATTATAACTTTGAGAGTATGGATCATTTCTTGGACCTTGGTTGTAGGAATTTACCAACTTAGCTTGTTCTTACACAAATTCTGGATATCCAGCCCCAAGTGGACAAGCTGTCGTAGCATGGTCATGAGATTCACAAATGCTACACACTATTATGATGTTGCCCAAGTTTGGGGCTCGATCCGAAATCAATAGGTGTTCCAAATTGGACAATTCAAGTTCAACGGCAGTTCGTTCTTAATTGGAGTGGTTGGTGTATTCCAAACTTCTAGCGATTGGATTTCACTCAAAACTCACCAAATGACTCCTCCCACCATATTATGATGTTGCCCAAGTTTTGGGCCCGATCCGAAATCAATAGGTGTGAGAAATTGGAAAATTCAAGTTCAACGGCAGTTCGTTCCTAATTGGAGTGGTTGGTGTATTCCATACTTCTAGCAATTGGATTTCACTCAAAACAAACCAAATGACTCCTCCCACCATATTATGATGTTGCCCAAGTTTGGGGCTCGATCCGAAATCAATAGGTGTGAGAAATTGGACAATTCAAGTTCAACGGCAATTCGTTCCTAATTGTAGTGGTTGGTGTATTCCATACTTCTAGCATTTGGATTTCACTCAAAACTCACCAAATGACTCCTCCCACCATATTACGATGTTGCCCAAGTTTGGGGCTCGATCCGAAATCAATAGGTGTGAGAAATTGGAAAATTCAAGTTCAACGGCAATTCATTCCTAATTGGAGTGGTTGGTGTATTCCATACTTCTAGCAATTGGATTTCACTCAAAACAAACCAAATGACTCCTCCCACCATATTATGATGTTGCCCAAGTTTGGGGCTCGATCCGAAATCAATAGGTGTGAGAAATTGGACAATTCAAGTTCAACGGCAGTTCGTTCCTAATTGGAGTGGTTGGTGTATTCCATACTTCTAGCGATTGAATTTCACACAAAACTCACCAAATGACTCCCCCCAACATATTATGATGTTGCCCAAGTTTGGGGCTCGATCCGAAATCAATAGGTGTTCCAAGTTGGACAATTCAAGTTCAACGGCAGTTCGTTCCTAATTGGAGTGGTTGGTGTATTCCATACTTCTAGCAATTGGATTTCACTCAAAACTCACCAAATGACTCCTCCCACCATATTATGATGTTGCCCAAGTTTTGGGCTCGATCCGAAATAAATAGGTGTGAGAGATAGGACAATTCAAGTTCAACGGCAGTTCGTTCCTAATTGTAGTGGTTGGTGTATTCCATACCTCTAGCAATTGGATTTCACTCAAAACTCACCAAAGGACTCCTCCCACCATATTATGATGGTGCCCAAGTTTGGGGCTCGATCCGAAATCAATAGGTGTTAGAAATTGGACAATTCAAGTTCAACGGCAGTTTGTTCCTAATTGGAATGGTTGGTGTATTCCATACTTCTAGCGATTGGATTTCACTCAAAACTCACCAAATGACTACTCCCACCATATTATGATGTTGCCCAACTTTTGGGAATAGGTGTTCCAAATTGGACAATTCAAGTTCGACGGCAGTTCGTTCCTAATTGGAGTGGTTGGTGTATTCCATACTTATAGCGTTTGGATTTCCCTCAAAACTCACCAAATGACTCCTCCCACCATATTATGATGTTGCCCAAGTTTGGGGCTCGATCCGAAATTAATAGGTGTTCCAAATTGGACAATTCAAGTTCAACGGCAGTTCGTTCTTAATTGGAGTGGTTGGTGTATTCCATACTTCTAGCGATTGGATTTCACTCAAAACTAACCAAATGACTCCTCCCACCATATTATGATGTTGCCCAAGTTTTGGGCCCGATCCGAAATCAATAGGTGTGAGAAATTGGAAAATTCAAGTTCAACGGCAGTTCGTTCCTAATTGGAGTGGTTGGTGTATTCCATACTTCTAGCGATTGAATTTCCCTCAAAACTCACCAAATGACTCCCCCCACCACATTATGATGTTGCCCAAGTTTGGCGCTCGATCCGAAATCAATAGGTGTTCCAAATTGGACAATTCAAGTTCAACGGCAGTTCGTTCCTAATTGGAGTGGTTGGTGTATTCCATACTTCTAGCGATTGGATTTCACTCAAAACTCACCAAATGACTCCTCCCACCATATTATGATGTTGCCCAAGTTTGGGGCTCGATCCGAAATCAATAGGTGTTCCAAATTGGACAATTCAAGTTCAACGGCAGTTCGTTCCTAATTGGAGTGGTTGGTGTATTCCATACTTCTAGCGATTGGATTTCACTCAAAACTCACCAAATGACTCCTTCCACCATATTATGTTGTTGCCCAGGTTTTGGGCTTGATCCGAAATCAATAGGTGTTCCAAATTGGACAATTCAAGTTCAACGGCAGTTCGTTCCTAATTGGAGTGGTTGGTGTATTCCATACTTCTAGCGATTGAATTTCACACAAAACTCACCAAATGACTCCCCCCAACATATTAAGATGTTGCCCAAGTTTGGGGCTCGATCCGAAATCAATAGGTGTGAGAAATTGGACAATTCAAGTTCAACGGCAGTTCGTTCCTAATTGGAGTGGTTGGTGTATTCCACACTTCTAGCGATTTGATTTCACTCAAAACTCACCAAATGACTCCTCCCACCAAATTACGATGTTGCCCAAGTTGGAGTGGTTGGTGTATTCCATACTTCTAGCGATTGGATTTCCCTCAAAACTCACCAAATGACTCCTCCCACCATATTATGATGTTACCCAAATTTTGGGCACGATCCGAAATTAAAAGGTGTGAGAAATTAGCGATTGGATTTCACTCAAAACTCACCAAATGACTCCTCCCACCATATTATGATATTGCCCAAGTTTTGGGCTCGATCCGAAATCAATAGGTGTGAGAAATTGGTCAATTCAATTTCAACGACAGTTCGTTCCTAATTGGAGTGGTTGGTGTATTCCATACCTCTAGCGATTGGATTTTACTCAAAACTCACCAAATGACTCTTCCTACCATATTATGATGTTGCCCAAGTTTTGGGCTCGATCCGAAATCAATAGGTGTGAGAAATTGGACAATTCAAGTTCAACGGCAGTTCGTTCCTAATTGGAGTGGTTGGTGTATTCCACACTTCTAGCGATTTGATTTCACTCAAAACACACCAAATGACTCCTCCCACCAAATTACGATGTTGCCCAAGTTGGAGTGGTTGGTGTATTCCATACTTCTAGCGATTGGATTTCCCTCAAAACTCACCAAAGGACTCCTTCCACCATATTATGATGTTACCCAAATTTTGGGCTCGATCCGAAATTAATAGGTGTGAGAAATTAGCGATTGGATTTCACTCAAAACTCACCAAATGACTCCTCCCGCCATATTATGATGTTGCACAAGTTTGGGGTTCGATCCGAAATCAATAGGTGTGAGAAATTGGACAATTCAAGTTCAACGGCAGTTCATTCCTAATTGGAGTGGTTGGTGTATTCCATACTTCTAGCGATTGGATTTCATTCAAAACTCACCAAATGACTCCTCCCACCATATTATGATGTTGCCCAAGTTTTGGGCTCGATCCGAAATCAATAGGTGTGAGAAATTGGACAATTCAAGTTCAATGGCAGTTCGTTCGAAATTGGAGTGGTTGGTGTATTGCATACTTCTAGCGATTGGATTTCACTAAAAACTCACCAAATGACTCCTCCCACCATATTATGATCTTGCCCAAGTTTTGGGCTTGATCCGAAATCAATAGGTGTGAGAAATTGGACAATTCAAGTTCAACGGCAGTTCGTTCCTAATTGGAGTGGTTGGTGTATTCCATACTTCTAGCCATTGGATTTCACTCAAAACTCACCAAATGACTCCTCCCACCATATTATAATGTTGCCCAAGTTTTGGGCTCGATCCGAAATCAATAGGTGTTAAAAATTGGACAATTCAAGTTCAACGGCAGTTCGTTCCTAATTGGAGTGGTTGGTGTATTCCACACTTCTAGCGATTGGATTTCACTCAAAACTCACCAAATGACTCCTCCCACCATATTATGATGTTGCCCAAGTTTGGGGCTAGATCCGAAATCAATAGGTGTGAGAAATTGGACAACTCAAGTTCAACGGCAGTTCGTTCCTAATTGGAGTGGTTGGTGTATTCCATACTTCTAGCCATTGGATTTCACTCAAAACTCACCAAATGACTCCTCCCACCATATTATAATGTTGCCCAAGTTTTGGGCTCGATCCGAAATCAATAGGTGTTCCAAATTGGACAATTCAAGTTCAACGGCAGTTCGTTCCTAATTGGAGTGGTTGGTGTATTCCACACTTCTAGCGATTTGATTTCACTCAAAACTCACCAAATGACTCATCCCACCAAATTACGATGTTGCCCAAGTTGGAGTGGTTGGTGTATTCCTTACTCCTAGCGATTGGATTTCCCTCAAAACTCACCAAAGGACTCCTTCCACCATATTATGATGTTACCCAAATTTTGGGCTCGATCCGAAATTAATAGGTGTGAGAAATTAGCGATTGGATTTCACTCAAAACTCACCAAATGACTCCTCCCACCATATTATGATGTTGCCCAAGTTTTGGGCTCGATCCGAAATCAATAGGTGTGAGAAATTGGTCAATTCAATTTCAACGACAGTTCGTTCCTAATTGGAGTGGTTGGTGTATTCCATACTTCTAGGTATTGGATTTCACTCAAAACTCACCAAATGACTCCTCCTACCATATTATGATGTTGCCCAAGTTTTGGGCTCGATCCGAAATCAATAGGTGTGAGAAATTGGACAATTCAAGTTCAACGGCAGTTCGTTCCTAATTGGAGTGGTTGGTGTATTCCATACTTCTAGCGATTGGATTTCACTCAAAACTCACCAAATGACTCCTCCTACCATATTATGATGTGGCCCAAGTTTTGGGCTCGATCCGAAATCAATAGGTGTTCCAAATTGGACAATTCAAGTTCAACGGCAGTTCGTTCTTAATTGGAGTGGTTGGTGTATTCCATACTTCTAGCGATTGGATTTCACTCAAAACTAACCAAATGACTCCTCCCACCATATTATGTTGTTGCCCAGGTTTTGGGCTCGATCCGAAATCAATAGGTGTTCCAAATTGGACAATTCAAGTTCAACGGCAGTTCGTTCCGAATTGGAGTGGTTGGTGTATTCCATACTTCTAGCGATTGAATTTCACACAAAACTCACCAAATGACTCCCCCCAACATATTAAGATGTTGCCCAAGTTTGGGGCTCGATCCGAAATCAATAGGTGTGAGAAATTGGACAATTCAAGTTGAACGGCAGTTCGTTCCTAATTGGAGTGGTTGGTGTATTCCACACTTCTAGCGATTTGATTTCACTCAAAACTCACCAAATGACTCCTCCCACCAAATTACGATGTTGCCCAAGTTGGAGTGGTTGGTGTATTCCATACTCCTAGCGATTGGATTTCCCTCAAAACTCACCAAAGGACTCCTTCCACCATATTATGATGTTACCCAAATTTTGGGCTCGATCCGAAATTAATAGGTGTGAGAAATTAGCGATTGGATTTCACTCAAAACTCACCAAATGACTCCTCCCACCATATTATGATGTTACCCCAGCTTTTGTTTCGATCCGAAATCAATAGGTGTGAGAAATTGGACAATTCAAATTCAACGACATTTCGTTCCTAATCGGAGTGGTTGGTGTATTCCATACTTCTAGCGATTGTATTTCACTCAAAACTCACCAAATGACTCCTCCCACCGTATTATGATGTTGCACAAGTTTGGGGTTCGATCCGAAATCAATAGGTGTGAGAAATTGGACAATTCAAGTTCAACGGCAGTTCATTCCTAATTGGAGTGGTTGGTGTATTCCATACTTCTAGCGATTGGATTTCATTCAAAACTCACCAAATGACTCCTCCCACCATATTATGGTGTTGCCCAAGTTTTGGGCTCGATCCGAAATCAATAGGTGTGAGAAATTGGACAATTCAAGTTCAACGGCAGTTCGTTCCTAATTGGAGTGGTTGGTGTATTCCGTACTTCTAGCGATTGGATTTCACTCAAAACTAACCAAATGACTCCTCCCACCATATTACGAACAGCCCAAGTTTTGGGCTCGATCCGAAATCAATAGGTGTTCCAAAATTGGACAATTCAAGTTCAACGGCATGTCGTTCCTAATTGGAGTGGTTGGTGTATTCCATACTTCTAGCGATTGGATTTCACTCAAAACTCACCAAAATGACTCCTCCCACCATATTATGATGTTGCCCAAGTTTTGGGCGCGATCCGAAATCAATAGGTGTTCCAAATTGGACAATTCAAGTTCAACGGCAGTTCGTTCCTAATTGGAGTGGTTGGTGTATTCCATACTTCTAGCCATTGGATTTCACTCAAAACTCACCAAATGACTCCTCCCACCATATTATAATGTTGCCCAAGTTTTAGGATCGATCCGAAATCAATAGGTGTTCCAAATTGGACTATTCAAGTTCAACGGCAGTTCGTTCCTAATTGGAGTGGTTGGTGTATTCCATACTTCTAGCGATTGGATTTCACTCAAAACTCACCAAATGACTCCTCCCACCATATTATAATGTTGCCCAAGTTTTGGGCTTGATCCGAAATCAATAGGTGTTCCAAATTGGACAATTGAAGTTCAACGGCAGTTCGTTCCAAATTGGAGTGGTTGCTGTATTCCATAGTTCTGGCGATTGGATTTCACTCAAAAGTCACCAAATGACTCTTACTACCGTATTATGATGTTGCCCAAGTTTTGGGCGCGATCCGAAATCAATAGGTGTGAGAAATTGGACAATTCAAGTTCAACGGCAGTTCGTTCCTAATTGGAGTGGTTGGTGTATTCCATACTTCTAGCGATTGGATTTCACTCAAAACTCACCAAATGACTCCTCCCACCATATGATGATGTTGCCCAAGTTTTGGGCTCGATCCGAAATCAATAGGTGTTCCAAATTGGACAATTCATGTTCAACGGCAGTTCTTTCCTAATTGGAGTGGTTGGGGTATTCCACACTTCTAACGATTGGATTTCACTCAAAACTAACCAAATGACTCCTCCCACCATATTACGACGTTGCCCAAGTTTTGGGATCGATCCGAAATCAATAGGTGTGAGAAATTGGGCAATTCAAGTTCAACGGCAGTTCGTTCCTAATTGGAGTGGTTGGTGTATTCCATACTTCTAGCAATTGGATTTCACTCAAAACTCACCAAATGACTCCTCCCACCGTATTACGATGTTGCACAAGTTTGGGGTTCGATCCGAAATCAATAGGTGTTCCAAATTGGACAATTCAAGTTCACCGGCAGTTCGTTCCGAATTGGAGTGGTTGGTGTATTCCATACTTCTAGCGATTGGATTTCACTCAAACTCACCAAATGACTCCTCCCACCATACTATGATGTTGCCCAAGTTTTGGGCTCGATCCGAAATCAATAGGTGTTCCAAATTGGACAATTCAAGTTCAACGGCAGTTCGTTCCTAATTGGAGTGGTTGGTGTATTCCATACTTCTAGCGATTGGATTTCACTCAAACTCACCAAATGACTCCTCCCACCATACTATGATGTTGCCCAAGTTTTGGGCTCGATCCGAAATCAATAGGTGTTCCAAATTGGACAATTCAAGTTCAACGGCAGTTCGTTCCTAATTGGAGTGGTTGGTGTATTCCATACTTCTAGCGATTGGATTTCACTCAAACTCACCAAATGACTCCTCCCACCATACTATGACGTTGCCCATGTTTTGGGCTCGATCCGAAATCAATAGGTGTGAGAAATTGGACAATTCAAGTTCAACGGCAGTTCGTTCCTAATTGGAGTGGTTGGTGTATTCCGTACTTCTAGCGATTGGATTTCACTCAAAACTAACCAAATGACTCCTCCCACCATATTACGAACAGCCCAAGTTTTGGGCTCGATCCGAAATCAATAGGTGTTCCAAAATTGGACAATTCAAGTTCAACGGCATGTCGTTCCTAATTGGAGTGGTTGGTGTATTCCATACTTCTAGCGATTGGATTTCACTCAAAACTCACCAAAATGACTCCTCCCACCATATTATGATGTTGCCCAAGTTTTGGGCGCGATCCGAAATCAATAGGTGTGAGAAATTGGACAATTCAAGTTCAACGGCAGTTCGTTCCTAATTGGAGTGGTTGGTGTATTCCATACTTCTAGCGATTGGATTTCACTCAAAAATCACCAAATGACTCCTCCCACCATATTATGATGTTGCCCAAGTTTTGGGCTCGATCCGAAATCAATAGGTGTTCCAAATTGGACAATTGAAGTTCAACGGCAGTTCGTTCCAAATTGGAGTGGTTGCTGTATTCCATAGTTCTGGCGATTGGATTTCACTCAAAAGTCACCAAATGACTCTTACTACCATATTATGATGTTGCCCAAGTTTTGGGCGCGATCCGAAATCAATAGGTGTGAGAAATTGGACAATTCAAGTTCAACGGCAGTTCGTTCCTAATTGGAGTGGTTGGTGTATTCCATACTTCTAGCGATTGGATTTCACTCAAAACTCACCAAATGACTCCTCCCACCATATGATGATGTTGCCCAAGTTTTGGGCTCGATCCGAAATCAATAGGTGTTCCAAATTGGACAATTCATGTTCAACGGCAGTTCTTTCCTAATTGGAGTGGTTGGTGTATTCCATACTTCTAGCGATTGGATTTCACTCAAAACTAACCAAATGACTCCTCCCACCATATTACGACGTTGCCCAAGTTTTGGGATCGATCCGAAATCAATAGGTGTGAGAAATTGGGCAATTCAAGTTCAACGGCAGTTCGTTCCTAATTGGAGTGGTTGGTGTATTCCATACTTCTAGCAATTGGATTTCACTCAAAACTCACCAAATGACTCCTCCCACCGTATTACGATGTTGCACAAGTTTGGGGTTCGATCCGAAATCAATAGGTGTTCCAAATTGGACAATTCAAGTTCACCGGCAGTTCGTTCCTAATTGGAGTGGTTTTTGTATTCCATACTTCTAGAGATTGGATTTCACCCAAAACTCACCAAAATGACTCCCCCCACCATATTATGATGTTGCCCAAGTTTTGGGCTCGATCCGAAATCAATAGGTGTTCAAAATTGGACAATTCAAGTTCAACGGCAGTTCGTTCCTAATTGGAGTGGTCGGTGTATTCCATACTTCTAGCGATTGGATTTCACTCAAAACTCACCAAATGACTCCTTCCACCATATTATGATGTTGCCCAAGTTTGGGGCTCGATCCGAAATCAATAGGTGTTCCAAATTGGACAATTCAAGTTCAACGGCAGTTCGTTCCTTATTGGAGTATTCTTACATAGTAAGTTCCACAATTTCAGTTGCGGCTGCCATTGGAGATGGTGGAGGTGACTCCTCGGATGTTCCTATACGAAAAAGAAACAAAAACAAATCAAGATAAAATGAAACAACAATCAATAAACAAAAATAAAACTAAGTACTCTAAACATACTCAAACAAAACAGATAAGCAACCGTGCCAGTTCCCCGGCAACGGCGCCAAAAATTGTTGCATTCCTAAAAGGACACAAATTAATGTGCAAACAACCAATTAAAAATACCCGCAAGTGCACGAATCTATTGAAGTATAGATTATGTAAGTACGGGGTCGATCCCACGAAGAACTTGTCGGCTCCCTATAAGTTCTAATTTGAGTACGTAAAGAACACTTAATTGACACACCACAAATACGCAAATGCAAAATGGAAACTAAAAATAAGTAAAGAAGTGCAAAAGAAATGAAACAACACAAGAAAACTAAAGAAAAACACAAACAGCATTTTCTATCGCCATTTTATCACCTGTTTATCACCTGTGAACAGTGCCGTGGACAGTGAACAATGACATGAACAGTGCCGTGAACAGTGAACAGTGACGACCGGTCGTTTTTGGGCAGATTCGTTTCTCTGTTTTTCAGTTTCGACCTCTGTCCAGTGTTTTGCCTATAACTTTCCAACCGTACGTCGAAAATTCACGTTCTTTATACGGTTGGATTCAGAACAGAAAATGCAAGAACATAACGCGGACCAAAAGTCCAAAACAATTACGGAAACAAATAAAATTTAGTAACAAAGACACACCACGTGTCGAACTCACAACTCACACACACATTGGGGGGGGTTTTGATTTGTTTCAAGTGACCTATTTCTATTGCATGAAAGTAAATGGACTTTGAATTTAAATGAGAAAGGCAGAGATGAATTATCAAATTGTGAAATTAAAATGTAACAAACACTAGGGTTTCGGAATCCACCCTAAACAATTCTACCAAAGTTCATGAATACTCAAGTGATGAACTCTAAACGTGTTGATGAAGATGTTCGCAATCAAGACCATGGGTCGTGGCTCAAGACGCATTGATTCTCTCTAATATACGTAAAGTGCATGGTTCGTGCTACAATACTTGTGCTCTCCTCATAACCGAGCCTAGGTATGGTTCGTACTTCGATTCGATTACAAGGAAAACCCATTAAGTTCAAAGAGAATATGAACATCACAAGAATCCTAATAGCATGGTGTTTACATTAGGTATTCAAGAAACCAATTCACATGGATGGTTCTTACTCCATCCATCTATTGCTTAGGAAAACATGAAGATACACATAATCCCAACAATCTCAAGAGGCATGCTTTCAAAGATGGCCAACCAAGGAAAAACACACATCAAGGATAGATTAATTTGGTGAATTGGAATTCATCAACAATATTTAGAAATTCATACACTCAAGCATCAAAACAATAAGGTAATCATGTTTAGGGCTTCAACCTAAGCCCTAGCTATGGAGTTTAGTTGCTCATACTTATTCCAAATACAAACTCAAAATAAAATTAGAAAGAGTTTACAGATTTTCAGAAAATGATGAAAGCTTCAAGATCATCAATGGTGGAAGTCTTCTTCTCCACTTTTCTTGGCTGCACCTTGGCTTTCTCTTAGCTCCCTCTCCAAAATCTGCTCTCAATGTGTAGACTGATGGAATAGCCTCTCTCTCCCGTTGCAAAGCTCCCCCAAATCAGATTGCCCTTTGACTTCTTCTCCCTCTCTCCTCCTTTCCAGCTTTTACCTTTTAATATAAAACTACCACCTTTGATAAAGCCTTAGCCCATTGTCCCCTTGCCATCATGAAGCTTTGTCCTCACAAAGATGCCAATTGCTTCAGAAATTATCTCAAAGCTAAGGTAACTTCTTGTTACCAAGAGTTATGGTAACAAGAAAATCAAAATAACACAAAGGAGGTAAAAGCTGGCCAAGTTCGGATTTTCAGAGCTGTGGTAACATGCTGGATTGGTTGGATGGGCAATACTTGTCCAATGGAGCTCAAATTTGGATATGTTGTAGTTAACATCCATTGGAACAAGTCTCGTGAAGATCATGACCTCATCCGAGCACCGGAGCATGTTGATCCCAGGCCAAGAAGTTGACCTACGAAAATGAACAAAAACAGAAATTATAACAAATAGTGCACTTTTAGCTCATTTTCATTCCAACCAAGGTAAAATCTAAGAAAACACAAAAAGGAAGTAAAAAGCTATAAAATGTCAAGAACTAACTCAAAATAGTGGGTGAATAACATGAAAAATCATGTGCAAAAATGAACCGAACACCATACTTCTAGCGATTGGATTTCACTCAAAACTCACCAAATGACTCCTCCAACCATATTATGATGTTGCCCAAGTTTTGGGCTCGAACTGAAATCAATAGATGTTCCAAATTGGACAATTCAAGTTCAACGGCAGTTCGTTCCTAATTGGAGTGGTTGGTGTATTCCATACTTCTAGCGATTTGATTTCACCCAAAACTCACCAAATGACTCCTCCCACCGTAGTATGATGTTGCACAAGTTTGGGGTTCGATCCGAAATCAATAGGTGTGAGAAATTGGACAATTCAAGTTCAACGGCAGTTCGTTCCAAATTGGAGTGGTTGGTGTATTCCATACTTCTAGCGATTGGATTTCACTCAAACTCACCAAATGACTCCTCCCACCATATTATGATGTTGCCCAAGTTTTGGGCTCGATCCGAAATCAATAGGTGTTCCAAATTGGACAATTCAAGTTCAACGGCAGTTCGTTCCTAATTGGAGTGGTTGGTGTATTCCATACTTCTAGCGATTGGATTTCACTCAAAAATCACCAAATGACTCCTCCCACCATATTATGATGTTGCCCAAGTTTTGGGCTCGATCCGAAATCAATAGGTGTGAGAAATTGGACAATTCAAGTTCAACGGCAATTCCTTCCTAATTGGGGTGGTTGGTGTATTCCATACTTCTAGTGATTGGATTTCACTCAAAACTCACCAAATGACTCCTCCCACCATATTATGATGTTGCCCAAGTTTTGGGCTCGATCCGAAATCAATAGGTGTTCCAAATTGGACAATTCAGGTTCAACGGCAGTTCGTTCCTAATTGGAGTGGTTGGTGTATTCCATACTTCTAGCGATTGGATTTCACTCAAAACTCACCAAATGACTCCTCCGACCATATTATGATGTTGCCCAAGTTTTGGGCTCGATCCGAAATCAATAGGAGTGAGAAATTGGACAATTCAAGTTCAACGGCAGTTCGTTCCTAATTGGAGTGGTTGGTGTATTCCAAACTTCTAGCGATTGGATTTCATTCAAAACTCACCAAATGACTCCTCCCACCATATTATGATGTTTCCCAAGTTTTGGGCTCGATCCGAAATCAATAGGTGTTCCAAATTGGACAATTCAAGTTCAACGGCAGTTCGTTCCTAATTGGAGTGTTTGGTGTATTCCGTTCTTCTAGCGATTGGATTTCACTCAAAACTCATCAAATGACTCCTCCCACCATATTATGATATTGCCCAAGTTTTGGGCTCGATCCGAACTCAATAGGTGTGAGAAATTGGACTATTCAAGTTCAACGGCAGTTCGTTCCTAATTGTGGTGGTTGGTGTATTCCATACTTTTAGCGATTGGATTTCACTCGAAAATCACCAAATGACTCCTCCCACCATATTATGATGTTACCCAAGTTTGGGTTTCGATCCGAAATCAATAGGTGCGGGAAATTGGACAATTCAAGTTCAACGGCAGTTCGTTCCTAATTGGAGTGGTTGGTGTATTCCATACTTCTAGCGATTGGATTTCGCACAAAACTCACCAAATGACTCCTCCCACCATATTATGATGTTGCCCAAGTTTTGGGCTCGATCCGAAATCAATAGGTGCGAGAAATTGGACAATTCAAGTTCAACGGCAGTTCGTTCCCAATTGGAGTGGTTAGTGTATTCCATACTTCTAGCCATTGGATTTCACTCAAAACTCACCAAATGACTCCTCCCACCATATTATGATGTTGCCCAAGTTTTGGGCTCGATCCGAAATCAATAGGTGTTCCAAATTGGACAATTCAAGTTGAACGGCAGTTCGTTCCTAATTGTAGTGGTTGGTGTATTCCATACTTCTAGCGATTGGATTTCACTCAAAACTCACCAAATGACTCCTCCCACCATATTATGATGTTGCCCAAGTTTGGGGTTCGATCCGAAATCAATAGGTTCGGGAAATTGGACAATTCAAGTTCAACGGCAGTTCGTTCCTAATTGGAGTGGTTGGTGTATTCCATACTTCTAGCGATTGGATTTCAGTTAAAACTCACCAAATGACAACTCCCACCATATTATGATGTTGCCCAAGTTTGGGGTTCGATCCGAAATCAATAGGTGCGGGAAATTGGACAATTCAAGTTCAACGGCAGTTCGTTCCTAATTGGAGTGGTTGGTGTATTCCATACTTCTAGCCATTGGATTTCACTCAAAACTCACCAAAAGACTCCTCCCACCATATTATGATGTTGCCCAAGTTTTGGGCTCGATCCGAAATCAATAGGTGCTCCAAATTGGACAATTCAAGTTCAACGGCAGTTCGTTCCTAATTGGAGTGGTTGGTGTATTCCATACTTCTAGCGATTGGATTTCACTCAAAAATCACCAAATGACTCCTCCCACCATATTATGATGTTGCCCAAGTTTTGGGCTCGATCCGAAATCAATAGGTGTGAGAAATTGGACAATTCAAGTTCAACGGCAGTTCCTTCCTAATTGGGGTGGTTGGTGTATTCCATACTTCTAGTGATTGGATTTCACTCAAAACTCACCAAATGACTCCTCCCACCATATTATGATGTTGCCCAAGTTTTGGGCTCGATCCGAAATCAATAGGTGTTCCAAATTGGACAATTCAGGTTCAACGGCAGTTCGTTCCTAATTGGAGTGGTTGGTGTATTCCATACTTCTAGCGATTGGATTTCACTCAAAACTCACCAAATGACTCCTCCGACCATATTATGATGTTGCCCAAGTTTTGGGCTCGATCCGAAATCAATAGGAGTGAGAAATTGGACAATTCAAGTTCAACGGCAGTTCGTTCCTAATTGGAGTGGTTGGTGTATTCCAAACTTCTAGCGATTGGATTTCACTCAAAACTCACCAAATGACTCCTCCGACCATATTATGATGTTGCCCAAGTTTTGGGCTCGATCCGAAATCAATAGGAGTGAGAAATTGGACAATTCAAGTTCAACGGCAGTTCGTTCCTAATTGGAGTGGTTGGTGTATTCCAAACTTCTAGCGATTGGATTTCATTCAAAACTCACCAAATGACTCCTCCCACCATATTATGATGTTTCCCAAGTTTTGGGCTCGATCCGAAATCAATAGGTGTTCCAAATTGGACAATTCAAGTTCAACGGCAGTTCGTTCCTAATTGGAGTGTTTGGTGTATTCCGTACTTCTAGCGATTGGATTTCACTCAAAACTCATCAAATGACTCCTCCCACCATATTATGATATTGCTCAAGTTTTGGGCTCGATCCGAACTCAATAGGTGTGAGAAATTGGATTATTCAAGTTCAACGGCAGTTCGTTCCTAATTGTGGTGGTTCGTGTATTCCATACTTTTAGCGATTGGATTTCACTCGAAAATCACCAAATGACTCCTCCCACCATATTATGATGTTACCCAAGTTTGGGTTTCGATCCGAAATCAATAGGTGCGGGAAATTGGACAATTCAAGTTCAACGGCAGTTCGTTCCTAATTGGAGTGGTTGGTGTATTCCATACTTCTAGCGATTGGATTTCGCACAAAACTCACCAAATGACTCCTCCCACCATATTATGATGTTGCCCAAGTTTTGGGCTCGATCCGAAATCAATAGCTGCGAGAAATTGGACAATTCAAGTTCAACGGCAGTTCGTTCCCAATTGGAGTGGTTAGTGTATTCCATACTTCTAGCCATTGGATTTCACTCAAAACTCACCAAATGACTCCTCCCACCATATTATGATGTTGCCCAAGTTTTGGGCTCGATCCGAAATCAATAGGTGTTCCAAATTGGACAATTCAAGTTGAACGGCAGTTCGTTCCTAATTGTAGTGGTTGGTGTATTCCATACTTCTAGCGATTGGATTTCACTCAAAACTCACCAAATGACTCCTCCCACCATATTATGATGTTGCCCAAGTTTGGGGTTCGATCCGAAATCAATAGGTTCGGGAAATTGGACAATTCAAGTTCAACGGCAGTTCGTTCCTAATTGGAGTTGTTGGTGTATTCCATACTTCTAGCGATTGGATTTCAGTTAAAACTCGCCAAATGACAACTCCCACCATATTATGATGTTGCCCAAGTTTGGGGTTCGATCCGAAATCAATAGGTGCGGGAAATTGGACAATTCAAGTTCAACGGCAGTTCGTTCCTAATTGGAGTGGTTGGTGTATTCCATACTTCTAGCCATTGGATTTCACTCAAAACTCACCAAATGACTCCTCCCACCATATTATGATGTTGCCCAAGTTTTGGGCTCGATCCGAAATCAATAGGTGTGAGAAATTGGACAATTCAAGTTCGACGGCAGTTCGTTCCTAATTGGAGTGGTTGGTGTATTCCATACTTCTTGGGATTGGATTTCACTCAAAACTCACCAAATGACTCCTCCCACCATATTCTGGAGCTGTTTTGGTGTTTTGGGGCAGTTTAGAGTATCTGGCTGTGTACCTAGAGTCAAGGGCGGAACTGTGTATAGGCTCAGGTGGGCTCTAGCCCAGTGCAAAAATTTTAAAATATTAAACTGAGTGCATATTTTATACGGTTATTTTGACTCCCAAAAATATTAGCCCATCATCTGTGCCTAATGTCAGCCGAACATGTTCCCTTGTCTTGTGCTTTTTTCTTTTGTTTAATATTAGTTTGACAAAACAACAAAGCTCATCACATTCCTTGTCTTTAATATAATAAACTAATAAAAAACATTCTTCTCTTCTCCCATCGCAGACATTCTTCTCTTTTCCCTATTAACCTTCTGCTCTCTTCTCTGTTTTCGTTTCTCTTGGTCTTACTCTTGGCGATACTGATTTCCTCTTGCATCTTGATAATGAATGAGCCGGCGATACTGATTTCCTCACAAGAGGTAAACTTCATCATTGTAGTTTTTATTTCAAAATTCAATTTATGTGTTTATGGCGCATTTGGTAAATGATAAAATGTCATTTTAAATTAATATTTGGGTTTATATGTATTTCTACAGGTATTGAGAAAATAAGGAAATTTGAAATTGGAATTCTACCAAAGGCTACAATACACTCTTCAGGTACAATAATCTTATTGATTTTTTTTAATTGAAATTTTGGCGTATGTTATCTATAGTTCTTGATGGTATATGGCAGTAGATGCAATTTGCAAATGCAATGCAATAAACTATTACATATTTTGCTTTATGCAGTTTGGATTGCATATTTTGGATTGCTGATTGCGTTAGCATTATTGCTTCTCTATCTTTATAGTATTATTTCTTGTTTGGACATAATGTCAAATGATGATAATAATAGATTGACAAAGAGAGGAAAAACTATTGATTCATTCTTTAAAAAAAGTGGGAATGATACTTCGATTCCGGAAGAACCTACTCATCTTGAATCTCAAATAGTTGGCCCTAAAGAATTTGATGCTACTTGTTTAGAACGGGATCCAGGGAAACGCATTGCAATTTGTGAATACCCCATTAATCAACATGATGAGGTTCGAAGGGCTTATATCAAATTGGGGCCTTATCAACCTAAACTTTTTGAGTATCGAAGGACCGTGTTCGGGCAACAGAGACGTCGGTTTCAATATTCTTGGTTCTCACAGTTTCCATGGTTAGAGTATTCTCCTTCATCACACATGGCATATTGTTTACCATGTTTTGTTTTTGAAAAAAATCCAGCAAGTAGGTCTGCACTAATTACTGATGGGTTCAACAATTGGAAAAGAGTAAATGATGGAAAGAATTGTGCATTTCTGCTTCATGTTGGAGGTCCATCTTCACCACATAACAACTATATAAGATGTGCTGAGGACTTAATGAAATCATCTCAACATATTGAGAAAGTTATTCAGAAACAACCGAAAGAGCAAATATTAAAGAACCGATTACGGCTCAAGGCAACAATTGAGAGTGTTCGGTGGCTTACATTTCAAGCATGTGCTCTTAGAGGTAATGATGAATCGATAGACTCAATGAATCGTGGAAATTTTGTTGAATTGATAAAATATACAGCTCAATGGAATGACAAAGTTAATGAAGTTGTTTTAGATAATGCTCCTGGAAATGCTAAATATATCTCAGGGTTGATTCAGAAGGAAATTTTGCATATTCTTGCAGACAAAGTTCGAACTAAAATTCGTGAAGAAGTTGGAGAATCGCATTATTGTATTCTAGTTGATGAAGCAAAAGATGCATCTAATAGAGAGCAAATGGCTATTGTGTTAAGATTTGTTGATAAGGATGGTTTTGTACGAGAACGTTTTTTTGAGATTGTGAGGGTTGAAGATACTAGTTCTTTAACACTTAAACAAGAGATATCTCGGGTCCTTATTAATTCTAATCTCCAAATTGATAAAATGCGAGGTCAAGGATATGATGGTGCTAGCAACATGAGAGGTGCATGGAATGGACTACAAGCATTATTTCTTAGAGATTGTCCTTATGCATATTATGTGCATTGTTTTGCTCACAGACTACAATTAGCATTAGTTGCTGCGTCAAAAGATGTGGCTTCTATTTGGTTGTTCTTTTCAACATTGAATTCAATTATCAATCTCATCACTGCTTCCCCCAAGCGCCATGGTCAGTTACAATCTACTCAAAAAATGGATATTGCAAATATGTTGGGTACTGGTGAACGTGCGACAGGTAAAGGGGCTAATCAGATTGGTACTTTGCATCGGCCTGGAGCTACTCGTTGGGGATCTCATTATGATTCTTGTTCAGACTTAATAGATATGTATAATGCATCTTGTACAGTTGTTGAGACCTTGATTAAGGATGGAGCCTCTAACTCTATACGTGGGGAAGCTACTGGTACTTTCCAAGCGATGACATCTTACAAGTTCATATTTGTCTTGCATTTGTTAGAAAAAATAATGGGATTTACTGATAGCCTTTGTCGAGCATTACAAAATAAATCTCAAGATATCTTGACAGCTATGAATTTAGTTCGTAGTACAAAAGATGTTCTGAAGAAATTTAGATTGGATGGATGGGATATTTTCTTAGAAAATGTGGAATCATTTTGCAAAAAGCATGACATTGATATGCCAGATATGAATGCTCGTTATAAAGTTGGTACGCGTCGTTCTTGTCAACAACATGATGATATTACAAATGAGCATCATTACCGGGTTGATTTATTCAATGATACAATAGATTATCAATTGGAAGAATTAAACAGTAGATTCAGTGAAGGAACAATGGAACTTCTTATTCTTAGTTCTGCTTTGGACCCTAGCAATGATTTTAAAGCATTTAAGATTGATGATATTTGCAAACTTGCAGAGAAATTTTATCCCGATGATTTCAGTGTTAAAGACTTGCGTTTGTTGAGATGTCAGCTAGAACTTTTTAAGTTTGACCAACATCATGGTATCTTTCAAAACATGTCTACTCTTTCTGAACTATGTCTAGGATTCATCAAAACGAACAGAGCAAAGACTTATTATTTGATTGATAGGTTGATTCGTTTAGTGTTAACTCTTCCAGTATCTACAGCAACTACAGAACGAGCATTTTCAGCTATGAAGCATGTTAAGACTGTACTTCGCAACAAGATGGAGGATGAGTATCTTGCGAATTATTGTCTATATCGAGAAAGAAATTTCGGTGAACATTGATTCTGATTCAATAATTGATGACTTTGATGCACTCAAGGAGCGTAGGGTTCCACTTCATTAGGTAAGCTCTTTTTTTTTTTTTAAGCAATGTATTATTTGTTTGAGGTTTGACAATGTGTGTTTAATTTGGTGTTTATGTATATATTACTTTATGACAAACAAGTTTATGTTAGATATCTTATTGGAAAAAAAAAATTAGCCCACCCCTATAAAAATTCCTGGTTCCGTCCTTGGGTGGAAGCTTCCTTTGCAACACAGCACTTACATTCTGGTCAAGCTTTACATCTTCATTTGGAGTGAAATTGAGCTTGTGAGTTTTCAAGTCCTTGATGAACTTTCCATATGCAGGAATCTGTTCAATAACATCAAGCAAAGGCAAATTGATATTAACTTTACTCAAAATATCATAAATCTCTTTAAAAGCCTTATCTTGCTTTGCTTTCTTAAGACGGCCTAGAAATGGAATCGATGGAACATATGGAGCGGGTGGCACGTATCTATCTTCTTGAAGATGTGGTGGCACAAATTTGTCATCTCTCTTATGCAATTGGAATTGTTTGGATTCCTGAGAATCTGATTTGGCATTAGGAGCAGATTGAGAAGTTTTGAGATGTTCCCCTTCTGTAGCCGTGGTCTCCTCCTCTTCATCTTCTACAATCACAACATCATTTGAAAGATTAGAATCAACTTTACTATCAATGATCTTACCTGATCTGAGCACATGAATGGCCTTGGCTTCTTGGTTCTTTGGATTGATCTCGGTTTGGCTTGGCCATTTCCCAGGTGCTCTTTGAGTTATTTCAGCAGCTAATTGGCCTATTTGAACTTCCAATTTGGCAATGGCAGCTTGTGTAGTTTGCTGGAAATTGGATTGGTTGACTGCCATCTGCTTAACTATATCCTCCAATGATGATGTTTGTTGTGGCTTTTGGAATGAAGGGGGATTGGCTTGATTCTGAGTATTCCTCCATGAAAAGTTTGGATGATTCCTCCAACCTGGATTATAACTTTGAGAGTATGGATCATTTCTTGGACCTTGGTTGTAGGAATTTACCAACTTAGCTTGCTCTTGCACAAATTCTGGATATCCAGCCCCAAGTGGACAAGCTATGGTAGCATGGTCAGGAGTTTCGCAAATACTACACACTTCCTTCGAAGGGCTTCTTGAGTTTAATGCAAGAAGAGCATCTAGCTTTTGTTCCAGTTTTGAAATCTGCACACTAGAAGCATCATTAGAACCACTAATAACACGTTTACCTCTTGTATCCGTATGTTGGGTCTCCATTGCTATCTCCTCAAAGAGTTCGTATGTTTCTTCTGCAGTTTTGGTTTTAAAAGAACCACCTGCAAAATTGGTGACTATATTATGACTAGAAAGGGTTAGTCCTTTATAAAACATACGCATTTGAAGCTTCAATGGAATCCCATGATGAGGACATTGGTTGAGCAGCCCATTGAATCTCTCCCATGCTTCACAAAACGATTCATCATCTTGTTGTGCAAATAACAAGATCTTATCCCTAAGCATGTCGGTCTTTTGCGTGGAGAAGTATTTCTCCAAGAACTTCTTTTGAATGGCAGCCCATGTAGTGAGTGAACCAGGCTTCAAAGAATTCAACCAATATTTCGCCTTATCCTTCAAAGTGTATGGAAACACTCTCATTCGAAGTTGATCTTCTGTCACACCTGTCAAGGGAAAAGAACTCACAACATTAAAAATATCCTTTATATGAGTTAATGGATCTTCATTAGGTAAACCATAAAAGGAAGGCAGCATATTAAGATGAGAAGATTTAAGCTCATAATTTCGAGCTACAGTGGGCATCAAAATGCTTGAAGGAGATGCTGGAATTGTTGGGATATCAAGTTCTCCCATGAACTCATTGGCAGCCATCTCTTCTTCTTCTTCTTCTTGGTCTGAACTTGCTTCCGAATTTGAAGGTGAAGAACCAGGAAGTTCAGTGTGGAGAGCAATACTTGTAAATGTGGCAAGAGCTTGCTCTTTTGCAGTTGACAACTCTCTTTCTAGACGATTATGAACTTCAGAGATCACCCGGTTGGGTTGCAACGATGGTCCTGCGTTCAAAGATTTGGAGCGTTGGAACGAAGACCTCACTTGTTCAAGGAACGGTCTTTTAGACATAAACTACCTGAAACAGAAAATTAGATTAATTAGAAACACTAAAAAGAATAGGGTAACCTTGGGCACATAACCAGGGAAGAACTTTCGTTCAGTCCCCGGCAACGGCACCAAAATTTGTTGTTAATTATTATGTTAACTCGCAATTGTACGGGGCAATTAGTAGTATAGCAAGACAAGTACGAGGTCGTACCCACGAAGACTGAGAAGTTCAAATTAGTTATGTACGTAGATTACCGAATTCAAGAAGTTAGGAAGTTAAGTCTAAAACAGAAATTAAAGTGAGAGTGATTGTGATTGTGAAAGGAAGTGAGCAAACTGAAATTGCAAATGAAAGCAAATAAACAAGTGTAACAAAGAGTGGTTTTAAGAGTTGGAAAACAGATTTGGAGACTAGGGCATTCGAATCACCATAACAATTCAATTCTGGGTTATATGGAGTCAAGTAACAAGTCTAATTCAGATTCAAAGATTGATTCTAGCTAAAGTATGATTAGGCCATGGTGTTTGGTCCTAACCTTGTGTTCCTAATTCCCTAATTTGATCATTTGTTGTCTAACCTAAAATTAAGCATTAGGAACCCATTAAGCATAGAAGAACAATTTAAACAACCAAGCATGTATCTAATCCCTGTTGTCGAATGTCCATACATACTCTTCCTATTCATAGTTCAATTCGAATTAAAGCATGGTGTCTACTCTTAATTCAAACCAAGATAGTTAACAAACAAGTTCTAATGGTGATCAATCATTCAAACAAGCATGTTAACTTATAAGCATAATGAATAAGAACATGAATCATGAATCAAACTTGAAACTCCAAACTTATAAACCCAGAATATTCATGTTAGGTTACATCGAAGCCCTAGTTATGGATTTAGCTACTCATAATGGAAAAGAAACTAAAATAGAAATGGGAAAACATAATGAATGCCATAAGAGTAGAAAAACCCTTTTCTGAAGTTCTTGTAGTGTCCAATGCTTCTCCAAGAGCTTCTCCACGTCTAGAAGGATGTATGAAGGATATGGAGGTGATTTGAGATGAGTTTGAGTGAGTGGTGATGGCTGAGAAAGAGGAAATTCGTAGGGAAATGGAAGGGAGGTTTTCTGGAGCTGTTTTGGTGATTTTGGGGCAGTTTAGAGTATTGGGTTGATTGCTTGAGTGTTTGGGGTTGTGGGAATGTATGAGGATGATTTATGGATGATGGAAGTGTGGAGGATGGCTGAAGTGCATTTTGTAGCTTGAAGACTCCTCTATTTATAGGGCTAAGAGGGAGGAACATCATGATGAAATCCAACACCACCATTCCTCATTTAATACAACCCATAACTCCCACTTCATCTTGTCTATGTTAGTGTGGTTGGAATCAATCCCATCCCATACTTCTTTTGCTGCACCTCAAGCTTTCTTCACATGGGATCAAAGGTGATCAATTGTGGCTGCCTTTTGCTGCCAACTCATGTGGTCTTCTTTTGGTTGTTGAACAAAAACGAGTCTTCTGAACCAGACTTGGTGTAGGAAGGCCAGAGGTTTCAAAACTTATCCAATGGGGCTCCAATTTGGATATGTTATAGTAGACACCCATTGGAACAACTTCTATGAAGAAAGTATTCCCATCGGAGTAGTAGAAGTATGCGTTTTGGGCCTTGCAATTTGGCTGCCGAACAGAGACTGGAATTGACTTCATTTCATTTATGCTTTACATGCATGCACATGCTTTCTCTATAATAACTCCAGCATGTACCAACTTGATCCTTTAGACTTTCATAGCTGGAATGTCTCCCCACTTCACTCATTATGTTGGATCCAAAGTCAGTTGCAGCATGGGTGAGGCACATGGCTCAAAGGAGGAGACAAGGCTCAAAGCTGGCAGCTGCAAATCCTCCTGAGCATGGTTCAGTGTTGGACGGGCTAAGGACTCCACATATGTTCAATTGGGCTGAATTTTGGATATGTTATACTAGACACCCAATTGAACAACTTCTATGAAGAATGTCTCCTCATCCGAATTGTGCAGATTGCTGAAATGAGACCTGCAAGGTGACTTACGAAACTGGACTGACAAGAAGTGTGGCCCAACTTTGGTTTTGTCTTTAAGCTCTTGCTCTTATCCCAATCAGCCCTTAACATGCATGGATTGCATCAAATGTGATCTCTTGCTAGCTTAACCTACAAAACACAAAAACAGAGGTAAGTGACTCAAAATAAAGAGAAACTAAGCAAAATCACTAAGTAAAGAAGGCAAGCAAGTGTACGAAATTATGGACTTATCAAAACAGAAAATGGATTAAAAACACAAGTTTAACTCAATAACATAACCAAATCATAAGCTAGAAGGGTACAAAATGATATACAATTATGAACCGATCACAGTTCGTTCCTAATTGGAGTGGTTGGTGTATTCCGTACTTCTAGCGATTGGATTTCACTCAAAACTCACCAAATGACTCCTCCCACCGTATTATGATGTTGCCCAAGTTTTGGGCTCGATCCGAAATCAGTAGCTGTGAGAAATTGGACAATTCAATTTCAACGGCAGTTCTTTCCTAATTGGAGTGGTTGGTGTATTCCATGCTTCTAGCGATTGAATTTCACTCAAAACTCACCAAATGACTCCTCCCACCATATTATGATGTTGCCCAAGTTTTGGGCTCGATCCGAAATCAATAGGTGTTCCAAATTGGACAATTCAAGTTCAACGGCAGTTCGTTCCTAATTGGAGTGGTTGGTGTATTCCATACTTCTAGCGATTGGATTTCACTCAAAACTCACCAAATGACTCCTCCCACCATATTATGATGTCGCCCAAGTTTTGGGCTCGATCCGAAATCAATAGGCGTTCCAAATTGGACAATTCAAGATCAACGGCAGTTCGTTCCTAATTGGAGTGGTTGGTGTATTCCATAATTCTAGCGATTGGATTTCACTCAAAACTCACCAAATGACTTCTCCCACCATATTATGATGTTGCCCAAGTTTTGGGCTCGATATGAAGTCAATAGGTATGAGAAATTGGACAATTCAAGTTCAACAGCAGTTCGTTCCTAATTGAAGTGGTTGGTGTATTCCATACTTCTAGCGATTGGATTTCACTCAAAAGTCACCAAATGACTCCTCCCACCATATTATGATGTTGCCCATGTTTTGGGCTCGATCCGAAATCAATAGTTGTTCGAAATTGGACAATTCAAGTTCAACGGCAGTTCGTTCCTAATTGGAGTGCATGGTGTATTCCATACTTCTAGCGATTGGATTTCGCTCAAAACTCACCAAATGACTCCTCCCACCATATTATGTTGTTGCCCAAGTTTTGGGCTCGATCTGAAGTCAATAGGTATGAGAAATTGGACAATTCAAGTTCAACAGCATTTCGTTCCTAATTGAAGTGGTTGGTGTATTCCATACTTCTAGCGATTGGATTTCATTCAAAACTCACCAAATGACTCCTCCCACCATATTATGATGTTGCCCATGTTTTGGGCTCGATCCGAAATCAATAGGTGTTCCAAATTGGACAATTCAAGTTCAACGGCAGTTCGTTCCTAGTTGGAGTGGTTGGTGTATTCCATACTTCTAGCGTTTGGATTTCACTCAAAACTCACCAAATGACTCCTCCCACCATATTATGATTCTCCCCAAGTTTTGGGCTCGATCCGAAATCAATAGGTGTGAGAAATTGGACAATTCAAGTTCAACGGCAGTTCGTTCCTAATTGGAGTGGTTGGTGTATTCCATACTTCTAGAGATTGGATTTCACTCAAAACTCACCCAATGACTCCTCCCACCATATTATGATGTTGCCCAAGTTTTGGGCTCGATCCGAAATCAATAGGTGTTCCAAATTGGACAATTCATGTTCAACGGCAGTTCGTTCCTAATTGGAGTGGTTGGTGTATTCCATACTTCTAGCGATTGGATTTCACTCAAAACTCACCAAATGACTCCTCCCACCATATTATGATGTTGCCCAAGTTTTGGGCTCGATCCGAAATCAATAGGTGTGAGAAATTGGACAATTCAAGTTCAACGGCAGTTCGTTCCTAATTGGAGTCGTTGGTGTATTCCATAGTTCTAGCGATTGGATTTCACCCAAAACTAACAAAATGACTCCTCCCACCATATTATGATGTTGCCCAAGTTTTGGGCTCGATCCGAAATCAATAGGTGTCGGAAATTGGACAATTCAAGGTCAACGGCAGTTCGATCCTAATTGGAGTGGTTGGTGTATTCAATACTTCTAGCGATTGGATTTCACTTAAAACTCACCAAATGACTCCTCCCACCATATTATGGTGTTGCCCATGTTTTGGGTTCGATCCGAAATCAATAGGTGTTCCAAATTGGACAATTCAAGTTCAACGGCAGTTCGTTCCTAATTGGAGTGGTTGGTGTATTCCATACTTCTAGCGATTGGATTTCACTCAAAACTCACCAAATGACTCCTCCCACCATATTATAATGTTGCCCAAGTTTGGGGCTCGATCCGAAATCAATAGGTGTGAGAAATTTGACAATTCAAGTTCAACGGCAGTTCGTTCATAATTGGAGTGGTTGGTGTATTCCATACTTCTAGCAATTGGATTTCACTCAAAATTAACCAAATGACTCCTCCCACCATATTATGATGTTGCCCAGGTTTTCGGCTCGATCCGAAATCAATAGGTGTTCCAAATTGGACAATCCAAGTTCAACGGCAGTTCGTTCCTAATTGGAGTGGTTGGTGTATTCCATACTTCTAGCAATTGGATTTCACTCAAAACTCACCAAATGACTCCTCCCACCATATTATGATGTTCCCCAAGTTTGGGGCTCGATCCGAAATCAATAGGTGTTCGAAATTGGACAATTCAAGTTCAACGGCAGTTCGTTCCTAATTGGAGTGGTTGGTGTAAACCGTACTTCTAGCGATTGGATTTCACTCAAAATTCACCAAATGACTCCTCCCACCATATTATGATGTTGCCCAAGTTTTGGGCTCGATCCGAAATCAATAGGTGTTCCAAATTGGACAATTCAAGTTCAACGGCAGTTCGTTCCTAATTGGAGTGATTGGTGTATTCCATACTTCTAGCGATTGGATTTCACTCAAAACTCACCAAATGACTCCTCCCACCATATTATGATGTTGCCCAAGTTTTGGGCTCGATCCGAAATCAATAGGTGTGAGAAATTGGACAATTCAAGTTCGACGGCAGTTCGTTCCTAATTGGAGTCGTTGGTGTATTCCATAGTTCTACCGATTGGATTTAACCCAAAACTAACAAAATGACTCCTCCCACCATATTATGATGTTGCCCAAGTTTTGGGCTCGATCCGAAATCAATAGGTGTCAGAAATTGGACAATTCAAGTTCAACGGCAGTTCGATCCTAATTGGAGTGGTTGGTGTATTCAATACTTCTAGCGATTGGATTTCACTTAAAACTCACCAAATGACTCCTCCCACCATATTATGGTGTTGCCCATGTTTTGGGTTCGATCCGAAATCAATAGGTGTTCCAAATTGGACAATTCAAGTTCAACGGCAGTTCGTTCCTAATTGGAGTGGTTGGTGTATTCCAAACTTCTAGCGATTGGATTTCACTCAAAACTCACCAAATGACTCCTCCCACCATATTATGATGTTGCCCAAGTTTTGGGCGCGATCCGAAATCAATAGGTGTTCCAAATTGGACAATTCAAGTTCAACGGCAGTTCGTTCCTAATTGGAGTGGTTGGTGTATTCCATACTTCTTGGGATTGGATTTCACTCAAAACTCACCAAATGACTCCTCCCACCATATTATGATGTTGCCCATGTTTTGGGCTCGATTCGAAATCAATAGGTGTGAGAAATTGGACAATTCAAGTTGTTAAGCTCATAATTTCATACATATATATGCCCAATTTACTTACTTCTTTTGCTTAGTTTCTTATAATTTTGAGTTCTTTGCCTCCCTTTGTGTGTTTTGTAGGCCAAAAGAGCAAGAGAGCATAATTAATGCAATTCATGCATGTTAAGGCCTAATTTGGATGAAGAGAAGAAGAGCTTAAAGACAAACTCATTTTGGCTACAGCCCCCTGCCAGTCCAGTTCCGTAGGTCATATTGCAAGCTTTGTTTCAGCAACCTACATAGCTCGGATGAGGCAACATTCTTCATGAAAGTTGTTCCAATGGGTGTGTACTATAACATATCCAAAATTCAGCCCCATTGGATAAATCTGGAGTCCGTCACCTAGCAAACACAGAACCATGCTCAGGATGGATTTTGTCAGCGAGCAAACTGAGTTAGCAATTTGTTTCGGCCTTAACTTCCTCCTCCGAACTTGGATTGGGCCAATACTTGTGTGGTTGGATCATACACATTCTGAACTTCACAATGGACATCTTAAAGTCTTCATTTGATTCAGCCTAGCCCAAGTTGTAAGCCCTTGAAGTTGCTGGTCATGCTGACCTCAGGATGAGCTGGTTGGAAGCTTGGTCATGGTGAGCTAGGCATGAGCTATTGTAGCTGGTTGGAAGCTTGGTCATGGTGACATGAAGATGAGCTAGGGCTGCTGGTGGGATTTATTGCTGAAGTGCATCAACCAATTCAGATTTTATAATGCAAGTGTTGTATGCATTAGTGAAGTGCATCAACCAATTCATCTTTTATAATGCAAGTGTTGTATGCATTAGCCATATTGAATTCAGATTTATCACTCCCCTCTCCCTATAAATACCACATCCATTCCACATTCAAGACACAACAAATCCTGAGGTTCACAACCCCCACAATTCACTCCAACCATCCTCAAACACTCTCACAATCCCAAACACTCCAACAATCACCAAAACAACTCCAGCAAACTTCTCTTCCATTTCCCTACGAATTTCATCTTCCTTAGCCATCACCACTCACTCAAACTCATCCCAAATCACCTCCATATCCTTCATACATCTTTCTAGAAGTGGGGAAGCTCTTGGAGAAGCATTAGAAGTGGAGAAGCACTTGGAGAAGCCTTGGACACCACAAGAACTTCAGAAAAAGGGTTTTTCTACTCTTATTGCATTCATTATGTTTTCTCATTTCTGTTCAAGTCTCTTTTCCATTATGAGTAGCTAAATCCATAACTAGGGCTTCGATGTAACCTAACATGAATATTCTGGGTTTATAAGTTTGGAGTTTCAAGTTTGATTCATGATTCATGTTCTTATTCATTATGCTTATAAGTTAACATGCTTGTTTGAATGATTGATCACCATTAGAACTTGTTTGTTAACTATCTTGGTTTGAATTAAGAGTATACACCATGCTTTAATTCGAATTGAACTATGAATAGGAAGAGTATGTATGGACATTCGACAACAGGGATTAGATACATACTTGGTTGTTTAAAATGTTCTTCTATGCTCAATGTGTTCCTAATGCTTAATTTTAGGTTAGACAACAAATGATCAAATTAGGGAATTAGGAACACAAGGTTAGGACCAAACACCATGGCCTAATCATACTTTAGCTAGAATCAATCTTTGAATCTGAATTAGACTTGTTACTTGAATCTTTATAACCCAGAATTGAATTGTTATGGTGAATCGAATGCCCTAGTCTCCAAACCTGTGTTTTAACTTTCAAAACCACCCTTTGTTACTTTTGTTTACTTGCTTTCCGTTGCAATTTCAGTTTGTTCATTTCTTTCTATAATCACAAGCATTCTCACTTCAAAGTTCATTTTAATCTTGCTGCATTTGTTTTCAAACTCACTCTTGCTTTAAATTCTGTTTTAGATTTAACTTCCTAACTTCTTGAATTTGGTAATCTAAAGTACATAACTAATTTGAACTTCTCAGTCTTCGTGGGTACGACCTCGTACTTGTCTTGCTATACTACTAATTGCCCCGTACAATTGCGAGTTAACATATTATTAACAACAAATTTTGGCGCCGTTGCCGGGGACTGAACGAAAGTTCTTCCCTGGTTATGTGCCCAAGGTTACCCTATTCTTTTTAGTGTTTCTAATTAATCTAATTTTCTGTTTCAGGTAGTTTATGTCTAAAAATCCATTACTTGAACAAGTGAGGTCTTCGTTCCAACGTTCTAGATCTTTGAACGCAGGACCATCATTGCAATCCAGACGAGTGACCTCTGAAATTCAGAATCGTCTAGAAAGGGAGTTGTCAACTGCAAAAGAGCAAGCTCTTGCTACATTTACAAGTCTTGCTCTCCACATTGAACTTCCCGGTTCTTCACTTTCAAATTCGGAAGCAAGTTCAGACCAAGAAGAAGAAGAAATGATGGCTGCCATTGAGTTCATGGGAGAACTTGATATCCCAACAATTCCAGCATCTCCTTCAAGCA
This sequence comes from Prunus avium, assembly GCF_965620075.1. NCBI lineage: Eukaryota > Viridiplantae > Streptophyta > Magnoliopsida > Rosales > Rosaceae > Prunus > Prunus avium. The sequence continues at coordinate 20,023,870 of NC_142286.1, read as the reverse complement.
TTTTGCTGCCCACTGTAGCTCGAAATTATGAGCTTAAATCTTCTCATCTTAATATGCTGCCTTCCTTTTATGGTTTACCTAATGAAGATCCATTGACTCATATAAAGGATATTTTTAATGTTGTGAGTTCTTTTCCCTTGACAGGTGTGACAGAAGATCAACTTCGAATGAGAGTGTTTCCATACACTTTAAAGGATAAGGCGAAGTATTGGTTGAATTCTTTGAAGCCTGGTTCACTCACTACATGGTCTGCCATTCAAAAGAATGTCCTGGAAAAATACTTCTCCACGCAAAAGACCGACATGCTTAGGGACAAGATCTTGTTATTTGCACAGCAAGATGATGAATCGTTTTGTGAAGCATGGGAGAAATTCAATGGGTTGCTCAACCAATGTCCTCATCATGGGATTCCATTGAAGCTTCAAATGCGTATGTTTTATAAAGGACTAACCCCTTCTAGTCATAATATAGTCACCAATTTTGCAGGTGGTTCTTTTAAAACCAAAACTCCAGAAGAAACGTACGAACTCTTTGAGGAGATAGCAATGGAGACCCAACATACGGATACAAGAGGTAAACGTGTTATTAGTGGTTCTAATGATGCTTCTAGTGTGCAGATTTCAAAACTGGAACAAAAGCTAGATGCTCTTCTTGCATTAAACTCAAGAAGCCCTCCGAAGGAAGTGTGTAGCATTTGTGAATCTCATGACCATGCTACCACAGCTTGTCCACTTGGGGCTGGATATCCAGAATTTGTGCAAGAGCAAGCTAAGTTGGTAAATTCCTACAACCAAGGTCCAAGAAATGATCCATACTCTCAAAGTTATAATCCAGGTTGGAGGAATCATCCAAACTTTTCATGGAGAAATACCCAGAATCAAGCAAATCCCCCTTCATTCCAAAGGCCACAACAATCATCATCATCATTGGAAGATATAGTGAAGCAGATGGCAATCAACCAATCCAATTTTCAGCAAACTACACAAGCTGCCATCTCCAAATTGGAAGTCCAATTAGGCCAAATAGCTGCTGAAATAACTCAAAGAGTGCCTGGGAAATGGCCAAGCCAAACTGAGATCAATCCAAAGAACCCAGAAGCCAAGGCCATTCATGTGCTCAGATCAGGTAAGATCATTGATAATAAAGATGATTCTAATCTTTCAAATGATGTTGTGATTGTAGAAGATAAAGACGAGGAGACCATGGCTACGGAAGGAGAACAACTCAAAACTTCTCAATCTGCTCCTAAGGCCAAATCAGATTCTCAGAAATCCGATCAATTCCAATTGCATAAAAGGGATGACAAATTTGTGCCACCACATCTTCAAGAAGATAGATACGTGCCACCCGCTCCATATGTTCCACAGATTCCATTTCCAGGCCGTCTTAAGAAAGCAAAGCAAGATAAGGCTTTTAAAGAGATTTATGATATTTTGAGTAAAGTTAATATCAATTTGCCTTTGCTTGATCTTATTGAACAGATTCCTGCATATGGAAAATTCATCAAGGACTTGAAAACTCACAAGCTCAATTTCGCTCCAAATGAAGGAGTAAAGCTCGACCAGAATGTAAGTGCTGTATTGCAAAGGAAGCTTCCACCAAAACTAGATGATCCTGGCAGCTTTGACATTCCCATTAACATTGGAGGCAAGAAGGTTGGAAGAGCCATGTTGGACTTGGGAGCAAGCATCAATGTTTTGCCATATTCAGTTTATCAAGAGCTTGGCTTAGAAGGGATGAAGAAGACTTCAATGCGACTTGAACTAGCTGATCATTCTATAAAATATCCAAAAGGTATTGTAGAAGATATTCTAGTTCAAGTTAATACACTAATTCTCCCTGCTGATTTTGTAGTGATGGACATGGAAGACAATCCAAATGGAGATCGTGTTGATCCCATTCTCCTAGGCAGACCATTCATGGCCACTGCAGACACAATCATCAAAGTGAAAGATAGCACCCTCTCCATGACTGTTTTGGGTGAAACTGTTGAATTTAAAATGCTTAATGCTCTATCTCAACCTTCTATCTCTCTTGATTCTTGCTTTTCAATTGATGTTGTGGATCATGAGGTTTCTTCCAAAATTTTGCAGAGAAAGTCTAATGATGCTCTAGAAGCTGTCTTAACACAAGAAGAGGAAGATCTTTGTGAACCGGAGTTCCAAGAAGTGGTGGCTGCCTTAGAAGTGTTTCCGCCATACCCACCATCCTTTAGGCCACCAATCGAGCCTCTTGGACCATCATCCACGAAATTGGAGCCATCCATTGTCATCCCACCAAAGCTAGAACTTAAACCTCTTCCCAATAATCTTAAATATACATATTTGGGTGCTAACGAAACTCTCCCTGTTATAATTGCTGCAGGTCTCTCCTCACATGAAGAAGAGAGCTTAATTAAAGTTCTAAAAGAGCATAAAACAGCCATTGGGTGGACCATAGCAGACATCAAAGGAATTAGTCCAACCATGTGCATGCATCGGATTTTAATGGAAGAAGACAGCAAACCATCTCGTGATGCCCAAAGGAGGCTAAATCCCAACATGAAAGAGGTGGTTAGAGCTGAAGTTTTAAAGCTACTCGATGTAGGAATCATCTACCCAATTTCAGATTCTAAGTGGGTGAGCCCTGTGCAAGTTGTTCCAAAGAAGTCCGGAATCACCGTTGTGAAGAATGAGAAGAATGAGCTAGTTCCTACACGAACTGTCACTGGTTGGAGAGTTTGCATTGATTACAGGAAGTTGAACACATCCACTAGAAAAGATCATTTCCCCTTACCTTTTATTGATCAAATGCTTGAACGTTTATCTGGCCATGCTTACTATTGTTTTCTTGATGGTTTTTCAGGTTATAATCAAATTCCCATTGCTCCGGAAGACCAAGAGAAAACCACATTCACATGCCCATTTGGTACGTTTGCTTATAGAAGGATGCCATTCGGTTTGTGCAATGCCCCAGCAACTTTCCAAAGATGCATGATGTCAATCTTTTCAGATATGGTGGAACGATTCATTGAGGTATTTATGGATGATTTTTCAGTTTTTGGTTCCTCTTTTGATAATTGTCTTCACCACTTGTCTCTAGTGCTTAAAAGATGCCAGGAAACAAATCTGATTTTGAATTGGGAGAAGTGTCACTTCATGGTGAGACAAGGCATTGTGCTAGGCCATGTGATTTCAAGCAAGGGAATCGAAGTGGATAAAGCCAAGATCGATCTCATCTCAAATCTTCCACCCCCTACCTCTGTTAAAGGAATTAGAAGCTTTCTAGGTCATGCTGGATTCTATAGAAGGTTCATCAAAAATTTCTCAAGCATTACAAGGCCATTGTGTAATCTCCTTGCTAAGGATGCTGTTTTTGAGTTTAATGAAGCTTGCATGGAAGCTTTTTCTACCTTGAAGAGGGAGCTAACTTCAGCCCCTATTATCATAGCTCCGGATTGGTCTTTACCATTTGAAATAATGTGTGATGCCTCTGACTTTGCTATTGGTGCAGTTTTAGGTCAAAAGAAGAACAAGCTGCCCCATGTGATTCATTATGCTAGCCGGACCTTGAATGATGCTCAAATCAACTACTCCACAACAGAGAAGGAGTTGCTTGCTGTGGTTTTTGCTTTAGAAAAATTTCGTTCTTACCTTGTTGGTTCTAAAGTAATTGTTTATTCTGACCATGCAGCCCTTAGATACTTGCTCACTAAGAAGGATGCCAAACCACGCTTGATTAGATGGATTCTCTTGCTGCAAGAATTCGATTTGGAGATTCGAGATAAGAAGGGATGTGAGAATGTGGTAGCTGATCATTTGAGCAGAATTGTGGTTGAAGAAAAAGGAGGAGCTGTGCTACCCTTGAATGAGACTTTCCCTGATGAACAACTATATGCTGCCCAAGTCAAAGAGCCATGGTATGCTGATTTTGTTAATTATCTTGCTTGTGGTGTTCTTAGAAATGATCTAACTTCTCAGGATAAGAAGAAGTTCTTTTCCATGGTGAAACATTATGTATGGGATGAACCTTTCTTATTCAAGCATTGCCCGGATCAACTCATCAGAAGATGTGTTCCAGAAGAAGAGCAAGAAAGCATACTTAGGCATAGCCACGAATTGGCCTGTGGAGGTCACTTTGGAGCTAAGAAAACAGCACTTAAAATTCTGCAATCTGGTTTCTTTTGGCCCACTCTATTTAAAGATGCATTTAATTTTTGTGTTAAGTGTGATAGGTGCCAAAGGATGGGGAACATAAGTCGCAGGAATGAAATGCCATTGAATAACATACTTGTTGTGGAGCTCTTCGATGTGTGGGGTATTGATTTCATGGGACCATTCCCATCTTCCTTTGGTTATACTTACATACTTGTTGCTGTTGATTATGTGTCTAAATGGGTGGAAGCCATAGCCACCAAAACCAATGATTATAAGGTGGTGCTGAAGTTCTTGAAGGATAATATTTTCACAAGGTTTGGTACTCCAAGGGCTGTCATTAGTGATGGAGGCAGCCACTTCTGTAACAAGCCATTCGAAGCACTCATGAAGAAGTACAACATCACCCATCGAGTCTCTACACCATATCATCCGCAAACTTCTGGTCAAGTGGAAATAAGCAATAGAGAAATTAAGCACATCCTGGAGAAGGTGGTGAACAATACAAGGAAAGATTGGGCAGCTAAGCTCAATGATTCATTATGGGCTTATAGGACTGCATATAAGACTCCCATTGGAATGAGCCCTTATCGTCTTGTGTTTGGGAAAGCTTGTCACCTGCCAATGGAGCTTGAACACAATGCTTTTTGGGCCATCAAGAAGTTAAATTTTGATCTAGACAAGGCAGGCCATGCAAGAAAGTTTCAACTCAATGAATTGGAAGAAATTAGACATGAGTCTTATGAGAATGCAAAGCTTTACAAAGAACGAACCAAGAGTTACCATGACAGAAACATTCAACGGAAAGAGTTCTCCAAAGGTATGTCAGTTCTTTTGTTTAACTCACGTTTGCGTCTCTTTCCAGGAAAATTGAAGTCTAGATGGCAAGGCCCATTTACCGTGGTCAATGTTTCTCCCTATGGAGCTGTGGAGATTCAAAACCCTAAAGATGGCTCGACTTTCAAAGTAAATGGACAACGTTTAAAGCCATTCTATGAGGGAGTTTCAGCTGGCATCCAAACTGGCCATGTGGTAGATCAACTTCCCTTCGTACCATCAACTTAGCTGATTGCACAATGTCTTGCCAAGACAGTAACTAAGGCGCTTCTTGGGAGGCAACCCATGTGTTCAAGAAGAAGGTGCTTGGTAGCAATCGACCTAATCGCATCAAGGGGAAGCATTTCAATCCTTTCTCTTTACTTGTTTTGTTTTTATTTTTAAGTTTCTGTTCCTTTTTTATAAATAAATAAATATAAAAATTTAAAAATAAAAAAAAAAAATTTCATATAAGCTAACTTTTGGTAACCCCAGTGAGCACCTCCGTCAATACAGTGTCTAGGAGTTCTTTAGGCGACACCTTCGGTGTCTAAGAAGTTTGGGTTTTAAGCGGGACCATTGTGACCCCTCCAACCTTCCCGGATCCCCTGGCTGTGTTTTCTGAGGCCCTTAACTGGTAATCCATGAGTTGCTTATATATTCATTTATTTTTTTTTATATTTTTCCTAAACCTTCTTCTAAACTTTTCCCTTTATCATTTGTTTGTTCTCAATCATCTTTTGTATGCTTTCACATTGAGGACAATGTTTAATTCAGGTCTGGGGGGAAGGTTTTCAAATTTCATTCATTTGTGTTTCAATTTTCGTTCATTTGTCACTAATTTTTTTTTTCTAAATGTCATACAATCGATGCTATGGAGCTGCCATTGAGGTTTTCATATCAGAATTTTGCACTTCACAAAGCTTTGGCTCTTAGAATTCTGGTGGCTAAAGTACCATGCTCAAATTCTTGAAGGAAAATAGTGGAGACTACCCTAGTGAGCTATATCGAGCCTAATTGCTTTCTTGAGAGGGTTTAAAGTGTTCTATTTCTCATCCATACTTATTTTCTTCAATTCACTCTAATTGATCTCATCATTTCATTTTGATCGAATACTAAGGATGATTCTCTTTTGCAGATATCATATGCTTGCTCTCATTCATGAATGAACTCATTGAAGTGATGCTAGGCTATGTGTGTATAACCATTCTATATGCTTTCTTTTCACCCTACCCATATGTGTGTTCCATTAGCCCTCTTGAAGCCAAACACTCAAAGCCTTTTCTTTTATCACCCTCATCATTTTCCCTACCTTTGTATCTCAATCTGAGATACTTAACCTCTTGTAGCCATACCCTATAACTTAGAAATATACCAAGGTGTGCCAAGATAAAGTTTGATGCAAGGAAGTTGCTGCCGTGTACCTAAATGAAATTTGGTGTGAATCTGTGCAATGAAGTTAATGAAGATGCAGATCAAATCAACGAAGATGAAAGTGTTTCGATTTGATCTAAGTGTGAAAAATAAAGTCCATGCCAGGTGATACCATGAAGTTTGCTGCCATGCCAATCTAAATCAATGATGCCTTGCAGATTAATGAAGCATGCAACCTTGGTATGTTCTTAAGTTATTTGTTTTTCCTTCCAATTCTTCCATTTCCCCTAAACCTTAGCCTTTCATTACAACATTGTGAAAGACCTAGCTGATCTTTGAGGATGTATTCATGGGTGCTGGTAAGTATGTGTGTATCTCTATTCTTAGTATTTAATTCCTTTCATGAGATCTAACCAAATTTGTGCTTCTATTTCATACACTCACTTATGCTTTCTTGAGAGAATTAAAACATAGGTTCTGAGTGATTGAGTGTTATCTGTGAGAATTAGAGTCGAAGCATGTTCTCTATTCAAGGTTTGAGTGTGCTTGCTTTGAAACTGTGTGCCTTTGAGCTATAGCTTCCACTTGTACACACTGATTGATGACCTATCTTGGCAACTCTATGGTGTTGGAGGTATGACTAAAACTTTCTTTCATTTTCATTAGTTGATTTCAAAGTTGTTTTTCTAACCATTTTGTTTTGTAGAGTTAGAAAAACGTTTGTGGGTATCGTATCTGTTAAACCCTCAGGAGACACAACTCCTCCTACTAGGGATGCCTAGAGGTTTAAAGGCTTGTTGCATACGCTCAATGCAATCGAGTTACCTACGAAAGTGGTCTAGTTAACTTCTTGTTTTGTTTTTATCTTTGTTTCTCTTTTGTTTTGCTCGAGGACTAGCAAAATCTAAGTTTGGGGGTGTGTTAAGCTCATAATTTCATACATATACATGCCCAATTTACTTACTTCTTTTGCTTAGTTTCTTATAATTTTGAGTTATTTGCCTCCCTTTGTGTGTTTTGTAGGCCAAAAGAGCAAGAGAGCATAATTAATGCAATTCATGCATGTTAAGGCCTAATTTGGATGAAGAGAAGAAGAGCTTAAAGACAAACTCATTTTGGCTACAGCCCCCTGCCAGTCCAGTTCCGTAGGTCATATTGCAAGCTTTGTTTCAGCAACCTACATAGCTCGGATGAGGCAACATTCTTCATGAAAGTTGTTCCAATGGGTGTGTACTATAACATATCCAAAATTCAGCCCCATTGGATAAATATGGAGTCCGTCACCTAGCAAACACAGAACCATGCTCAGGATGGATTTTGTCAGCGAGCAAACTGAGTTAGCAATTTGTTTCGGCCTTAACTTCCTCCTCCGAACTTGGATTGGGCCAATACTTGTGTGGTTGGATCATACACATTCTGAACTTCACAATGGACATCTTAAAGTCTTCATTTGATTCAGCCTAGCCCAAGTTGTAAGCCCTTGAAGTTGCTGGTCATGCTGACCTCAGGATGAGCTGGTTGGAAGCTTGGTCATGGTGAGCTAGGCATGAGCTATTGTAGCTGGTTGGAAGCTTGGTCATGGTGACATGAAGATGAGCTAGGGCTGCTGGTGGGATTTATTGCTGAAGTGCATCAACCAATTCAGATTTTATAATGCAAGTGTTGTATGCATTAGTGAAGTGCATCAACCAATTCATCTTTTATAATGCAAGTGTTGTATGCATTAGCCATATTGAATTCAGATTTATCACTCCCCTCTCCCTATAAATACCACATCCATTCCACATTCAAGACACAACAAATCCTGAGGTTCACAACCCCCACAATTCACTCCAACCATCCTCAAACACTCTCACAATCCCAAACACTCCAACAATCACCAAAACAACTCCAGCAAACTTCTCTTCCATTTCCCTACGAATTTCATCTTCCTTAGCCATCACCACTCACTCAAACTCATCCCAAATCACCTCCATATCCTTCATACATCTTTCTAGAAGTGGGGAAGCTCTTGGAGAAGCATTAGAAGTGGAGAAGCACTTGGAGAAGCCTTGGACACCACAAGAACTTCAGAAAAAGGGTTTTTCTACTCTTATTGCATTCATTATGTTTTCTCATTTCTGTTCAAGTCTCTTTTCCATTATGAGTAGCTAAATCCATAACTAGGGCTTCGATGTAACCTAACATGAATATTCTGGGTTTATAAGTTTGGAGTTTCAAGTTTGATTCATGATTCATGTTCTTATTCATTATGCTTATAAGTTAACATGCTTGTTTGAATGATTGATCACCATTAGAACTTGTTTGTTAACTATCTTGGTTTGAATTAAGAGTATACACCATGCTTTAATTCGAATTGAACTATGAATAGGAAGAGTATGTATGGACATTCGACAACAGGGATTAGATACATACTTGGTTGTTTAAAATGTTCTTCTATGCTTAATGGGTTCCTAATGCTTAATTTTAGGTTAGACAACAAATGATCAAATTAGGGAATTAGGAACACAAGGTTAGGACCAAACACCATGGCCTAATCATACTTTAGCTAGAATCAATCTTTGAATCTGAATTAGACTTGTTACTTGAATCTTTATAACCCAGAATTGAATTGTTATGGTGAATCGAATGCCCTAGTCTCCAAACCTGTGTTTTAACTTTCAAAACCACCCTTTGTTACTTTTGTTTACTTGCTTTCCGTTGCAATTTCAGTTTGTTCATTTCTTTCTATAATCACAAGCATTCTCACTTCAAAGTTCATTTTAATCTTGCTGCATTTGTTTTCAAACTCACTCTTGCTTTAAATTCTGTTTTAGATTTAACTTCCTAACTTCTTGAATTTGGTAATCTAAAGTACATAACTAATTTGAACTTCTCAGTCTTCGTGGGTACGACCTCGTACTTGTCTTGCTATACTACTAATTGCCCCGTACAATTGCGAGTTAACATATTATTAACAACACAAGTTCAACGGCAGTTCGTTCCGAATTGGAGTGGTTGGTGTATTCCATACTTCTTGGGATTGGATTTCACTCAGAACTCACCAAATGACTCCTCCCACCATATTATGATGTTGCCCAAGTTTTGGGCTCGATCCGAAATCAATAGGTCTTCCAAATTGGACAATTCAAGTTCAACGGCAGTTCGTTCCTAATTGGAATGGTTGGTGTATTCCATACTTCTAGTGATTGGATTTCACTCAAAACTCACCAAATGACTCCTCCCACCATATTATGATGTTGCCCAAGTTTTGGGCGCGATCCGAAATCAATAGGTGTTCCAAATTGGACAATTCAAGTTCAACGGCAGTTCGTTCCTAATTGGAGTGGTTGGTGTATTCCATACTTCTTGGGATTGGATTTCACTCAAAACTCACCAAATGACTCCTCCCACCATATTATGATGTTGCCCATGTATTGGGCTCGATTCGAAATCAATAGGTGTGAGAAATTGGACAATTCAAGTTCAACGGCAGTTCGTTCCGAATTGGAGTGGTTGGTGTATTCCATACTTCTTGGGATTGGATTTCACTCAAAACTCACCAAATGACTCCTCCCACCATATTATGATGTTGCCCAAGTTTGGGCTCGATCCGAAATCAATAGGTCTTCCAAATTGGACAATTCAAGTTCAACGGCAGTTCGTTCCTAATTGGAATGGTTGGTGTATTCCATACTTCTAGCGATTGGATTTCACTCAAAACTCACCAAATGACTCCTCCCACCATATTATGATGTTGGCCAAGTTTGGGGCTCGATCCGAAATCAATAGGTTTGAGAAATTGGACAATTTAAGTTCAACGGCAGTTCGTTCCTAATTGGAGTGGTTGGTGTATTCCATACTTCTAACGATTGGATTTTACTCAAAACTCACCAAACGACTCCTCCCACCATATAATGACGTTGCCCAAGTTTTGGGCTCGATCCGAAATCAATAGGTGTTCCAAATTGGACAATTCAAGTTCGACGGCAATTCGTTCCTAATTGGAGTGGTTGGTGTATTCCATACTTCTAGCGATTGGATTTCACTCAAAACTCACCAAATGACTCCTCCCACCATATTATGATGTTGCCCAAGTTTTGGGCTCGATCCGAAATCAATAGGTGTGAGAAATTGGACAATTCAAGTTCAACGGCAGTTCGTTCCTAATTGGAATGGTTGGTGTATTCCATACTTCTTGGAATTGGATTTCACTCAAAACTCACCAAATGACTCCACCCACCATATTATGATGTTGCCCAAGTTTTGGGCTCGATCCGAAATCAATAGGTCTTCCAAATTGGACAATTCAAGTTCAACGGCAGTTCGTTCCTAATTGGAATGGTTGGTGTATTCCATACTTCTAGCGATTGGAATTCACTCAAAACTCACCCAATGACTCCTCCCACCATATTATGATGTTGCCCAAGTTTGGGGGTCGATCCGAAATCAATAGGTCTTCCAAATTGCACAATTCAAGTTCAACGGCAGTTCGTTCCTGATTGGAATGGTTGGTGTATTCCATACTTCTAGCGATTGGATTTCACTCAAAACTCACCAAATGGCTCCTCCCACCATATTATGATGTTGCCCAAGTTTGGGGCTCGATCCGAAATCAATAGGTTTGAGAAATTGGACAATTTAAGTTCAACGGCAGTTCGTTCCTAATTGGAATGGTTGGTGTATTCCATACTTCTAGTGATTGGATTTCACTCAAAAGTCACCAAATGACTCCTCCCACCATATTATGATGTTGCCCAAGTTTTGGGCGCGATCCGAAATCAATAGGTGTTCCAAATTGGACAATTCAAGTTCAACGGCAGTTCGTTCCTAATTGGAGTGGTTGGTGTATTCCATACTTCTTGGGATTGGATTTCACTCAAAACTCACCAAATGACTCCTCCCACCATATTATGATGTTGCCCATGTATTGGGCTCGATTCGAAATCAATAGGTGTGAGAAATTGGACAATTCAAGTTCAACGGCAGTTCGTTCCGAATTGGAGTGGTTGGTGTATTCCATACTTCTTGGGATTGGATTTCACTCAAAACTCACCAAACGACTCCTCCCACCATATTATGATGTTGCCCAAGTTTGGGGCTCGATCCGAAATCAATAGGTCTTCCAAATTGGACAATTCAAGTTCAACGGCAGTTCGTTCCAAATTGGAATGGTTGGTGTATTCCATACTTCTAGCGATTGGATTTCACTCAAAACTCACCAAATGACTCCTCCCACCATATTATGATGTTGCCCAAGTTTGGGGCTCGATCCGAAATCAATCGGTGTTCCAAATTGGACAATTCAAGTTCAACGGTAGTTCGTTCCTAAGTGGAGTGGTTGGTGTATTCCGTACTTCTAGCGATTGGATTTCACTCAAAACTCACCAAATGACTCCTCCCACCATATTATGATGTTGCCCAAGTTTTGGGCTAGATCCGAAATCAATAGGTGCGAGAAATTGGACAATTAAAGTTCAATGGCAGTTCGTTCCTAATTGGAGTGGTTGGTGTATTCCATACTTCTAGCGATTGGATTTCACTCAAAACCCAACAAATGACTCCACCCACCATATTATGATGTTGCCCAAGTTTGGGGCTCGACCCGAAATCAGTAGGTGTGAGAAATTGGACAATTCAAGTTCAACGGCAGTTCGTTCGTAATTGGAGTGGTTGGTGTATTCCATACTTCTAGCGATTGGATTTCACTCAAAACTCACCAAATGACTCCTCCCACCATATTATGATGTCGCCCAAGTTTTGGGCTCGATCCGAAATCAATAGGTGTGAGAAATTGGACAATTCAAGTTCAACGGCAGGTCGTTCCTAATTGCAGTGGTTGGTGTATTCCATACTTCTAGCGATTGGATTTCACTCAAAACTCACCAAATGACTCCCCCCACCATATTACGTTGTTGCCCAAGTTTTGGGCTCGATCCGAAATGAATAGGTGTGAGAAATTGGTCAATTCAATTTCAACGACAGTTCGTTCCTAATTCGAGTGGTAGGTGTATTCCGTACTTCTAGCGATTGGATTTCACTCAAAGCTCGGCAAATGACTCCTCCCTCCATATTATGATGTTGCCCAAGTTTTGGGCTCGATCCGAATTCAATAGGTGTGAGAAATTGGTCAATTCAAGTTCAACGGCAGTTCGTTCGTAATTGGAGTGGTTGGTGTATTCCATACTTCTAGCGATTGGATTTCACTCAAAACTCACCAAATGACTCCTCCCACCATATTATGATGTCGCCCAAGTTTTGGGCTCGATCCGAAATCAATAGGTGTGAGAAATTGGACAATTCAAGTTCAACGGCAGGTCGTTCCTAATTGCAGTGGTTGGTGTATTCCATACTTCTAGCGATTGGATTTCACTCAAAACTCACCAAATGACTCCCCCCACCATATTACGTTGTTGCCCAAGTTTTGGGCTCGATCCGAAATGAATAGGTGTGAGAAATTGGTCAATTCAATTTCAACGACAGTTCGTTCCTAATTCGAGTGGTAGGTGTATTCCGTACTTCTAGCGATTGGATTTCACTCAAAGCTCGGCAAATGACTCCTCCCTCCATATTATGATGTTGCCCAAGTTTTGGGCTCGATCCGAATTCAATAGGTGTGAGAAATTGGTCAATTCAATTTCAACGACAGTTCTTTCCTAATTGGAGTGGTTGGTGTATTCCGTACTTCTAGCGATTGGATTTCACTCAAAACTCACCAAATGACTCCTCCCACCATATTATGATGTTGCCCAAGTTTTGGCCTCGATCCGAAATCAATAGGTGTGAGAAATTGGACAATTCAAGTTCAACGGCAGTTCGTTCCTAATTGCAGTGGTTGTTGTATTCCATACTTCTAGCGATTGGATTTCACTCAAAACTCTCCAAATGACTCCTCCCACCATATTATGATGTTGCCCAAGTTTTGGGCTCGATCCGAAATCAATAGGTGTTCCAAATTGGACAATTCAAGTTCAACGGCAGTTCGTTTCTAATTGGAGTGGTTGGTCTTTTCCATACTTCTAGCGATTGGATTTCACTCAAAACTCAGCAAATGACTCCTGCCTCCATATTATGATGTTGCCCAAGTTTTGGGTCGATCCGAATTCAATAGGTTTGAGAAATTGGTCAATTCAATTTCAACGACAGTTCTTTCCTAATTGGAGTGGTTGGTGTATTCCGTACTTCTAGCGATTGGATTTCACTGAAAACTCACCAAATGACGCCTCCCACCATATTATGATGTTGCCGAAGTTTTGGGCTCGATCCGAATTCAATAGGTGTGAGAAATTGGTCAATTCAATTTCAACGACAGTTCTTTCCTAATTGGAGTGGTTAGTGTATTCCATACTTCTAGCGATTGGATTTCACTCAAAACTCACCAAATGACTCCTCCCACCATATTATGATGTTGCCCTAGTTTTGGGGTCGATCCGAAATCAATAGGTGTTCCAAATTGGACAATTCAAGTTCAACGGCAGTTCGTTCCTAATTGGAGTGGTTGGTGTATTCCATAGTTCTGGCGATTGGATTTCACTCAAAAGTCACCAAATCACTCTTACCACCACATTATGATGTTGCCCAAGTTTTGGGTTCGATCCGAAATCAATAGGTGTGAGAAATTGGACAATTCATGTTCAACGGCAGTTCGTTCCTAATTGGAGTGGTTGGTGTATTCCATACTTCTAGCGATTGGATTTCACACAAAACTCACCAAATGACTCCTCCCACCAAATTATGATGTTGCCCAAGTTTTGGGGTCGATCCCAAATCCATAGGTGTTCCAAATTGGACAATTCAAGTTCAACGGCAGTTCGTTCCAAATTGGAGTGGTTGGTGTATTCCATAGTTCTGGCGATTGGATTTCACTCAAAAGTCACCAAATCACTCTTACCACCATATTATGATGTTGCCCAAGTTTTGGGTTCGATCCGAAATCAATAGGTGTGAGAAATTGGACAATTCAAGTTCAACGGCAGTTCGTTCCTAATTGGAGTGGTTGGTGTATTCCATACTTCTAGAGATTCGATTTCACTCAAAACTCTCCAAATGACTCCTCCCACCATATTATGATGTTGCCCAAGTTTTGTGCTCGTTCCGAAATGAATAGGTGTGAGAAATTGGTCAATTCAATTTCAACGACAGTTCGTTCCTAATTGGAGTGGTTGGTGTATTCCATACTTCTAGCGATTGGATTTCACTCAAAACTCAACAAATGACTCCTCCCACCATATTATGATGTTGCCCAAGTTTGGGGCTCGACCCGAAATCAGTAGGTGTGAGAAATTGGACAATTCAAGTTCAACGGCAGTTCGTTCGTAATTGGAGTGGTTGGTGTATTCCATACTTCTAGCGATTGGATTTCACTCAAAACTCACCAAATGACTCCTCCCACCATATTATGATGTCGCCCAAGTTTTGGGCTCGATCCGAAATCAATAGGTGTGAGAAATTGGACAATTCAAGTTCAACGGCAGGTCGTTCCTAATTGCAGTGGTTGGTGTATTCCATACTTCTAGCGATTGGATTTCACTCAAAACTCACCAAATGACTCCCCCCACCATATTACGTTGTTGCCCAAGTTTTGGGCTCGATCCGAAATGAATAGGTGTGAGAAATTGGTCAATTCAATTTCAACGACAGTTCGTTCCTAATTCGAGTGGTAGGTGTATTCCGTACTTCTAGCGATTGGATTTCACTCAAAGCTCGGCAAATGACTCCTCCCTCCATATTATGATGTTGCCCAAGTTTTGGGCTCGATCCGAATTCAATAGGTGTGAGAAATTGGTCAATTCAATTTCAACAACAGTTCTTTCCTAATTCGACTGGTTGGTGTATTCCGTACTTCTGGCGATTGGATTTCACTCAAAACATACCAAATGACTCCACCCACCGTATTATGATGTTGCCCAAGTTTTGTGCTCGATCCGAAATCAACAGGTGTGAGAACTTGGTCAATTCAATTTCAACGACAGTTCGTTCCTAATTTGAGGGGTTGGGGTAATTCATAATTCTAGCGATTGGATTTCACTCAAAACATACCAAATATCTCCTCCCGCGTTTTGGGCTCGATCCGAAATCAATAGGTGTAAGAAATTGGACAGTCCAAGTTCAACGGCAGTTCGTTCCTAATTGGAGTGGTTGGTTTATTCCATACTTCTAGCGATTGGATTTCACTCAAAACACACCAAATGACTCCTCCCACCATATTATGAGGTTGCCCAAGTTTTTGGGTCCACCCGAAATCAATAGGTGTTCCAAATTGGACAATTCAAGTTCAACGGCAGTTCATTCCTAATTGGTGTGGTTTGTGTATTCCATACTTCTATCTATTGGATTTCACTCAAAACTCACCAAATGACTCTTCCCACCATATTACGATGTTGCCCAAGTTTGGGGCTCGATCCGAAATCAATAGGTGTGAGAAATTGGACAATTCAAGTTCAACGGCTGTTCGTTCCTAATTGGAGTGGTTGGTGTATTCCATACTTCTAGCGATTGGATTTCACTCAAAACTCAACAAATGACTCCTCCCACCATATTATGATGTTGCCCAAGTTTTGGGCTCGATCCGAAATCAATACGTGTGAGAAATTGGACAATTCAAGTTCAACGGCAGTTCGTTCCTAATCGGAGTGGTTGGCTTATTCCATATGTCTCGCGATTGGATTTCACTCAATACTCACCAAATGACTCCTCCCACCATATTAAGATGTTGCCCAAGTTTTGGGCTCGATCTGAAATCAATAGGTGTTCCAAATTGGACAATTCAAGTTCAACGGCAGTTCGTTCGTAATTGGAGTGGTTGGTGTATTCCATACTTCTAGCGATTGGATTTCACTCAAAACTCACCAAATGACTCTTCCCACCATATTATGATGTGGCCCAAGTTTTGGGCTGGATCCGAAATCAATAGGTGTTCCAAATTGGACAATTCGAGTGCAACGGCAGTTCGTTCCTAATTGGAGTGGTTGGTGTATTCCTTACTTCTAACGATTGGATGTCACTCAAAACTCACCAAATGACTCCTCCCACCACATTATGATGTTGCCTAAGTTTTGGGCTCGACCCGAAATCAATAGGTGTTCCAAAATGGACAATTCAAGTTCAACGGCAGTTCGTTCCTAATTGGAGTGGTTGGTGTATTCCATACTTCTAGCGATTGGATTTCACTCAAAACACACCAAATGAGTCTTCCCACCACATTATGATGTTGCCCAAGTTTGGGGCTCGATCCGAAATCAATAGGTGTTCCAAATTTGACAATTCAAGTTCAACGGCAGTTCGTTCCTAATTGGAGTGGTTGGTGTATTCCATACTTCTAGAGATTGGATTTCACACAAAACTAACCAAATGACTCCTCCCACCATATTATGATGTTGCCCAAGTTTTGGGCTCGATCCGAAATCAGTAGGTGTTCCAAATTGGACAATTCAAGTTCAACGGCAGTTCCTTCCTAACTGGAGTGGTTGGTGTATTCCATACTTCTAGCGATTGGATTTCACTTAAAACTCACCAAATGACTCCTCCCACCATATTATGATGTTGCCCAAGTTTTGGGCTCGATCCGAAATCAATAGGTGTTCCAAATTGGACAATTCAAGTTCAACGGCAGGTCGTTCCTAATTGGAGTGGTTGGTGTATTCCATACTTCTAGCAATTGGATTTCACTCAAAACTCACCAAATGACTCCTCCCACCATATTATGATGTTGCCCAGGTTTGGGGCTCGATCCGAAATCAATAGGTGTGAGAAATTGGAGAATTCAAGTTGAACGGCAGTTCGTTCCTAATTGGAGTGGTTGGTGTATTCCACACTTCTAGCGATTGGATTTCACTCAAAACTCACCAAATGACTTCTCCCACCATATTATGATGTTGCCCAAGTTTTGGGCTCGATCCGAAATCAATAGGTGTTCCAAATTGGACAATTCAAGTTCAACGGCAGGTCGTTCCTAATTGGAGTGGTTGGTGTATTCCATACTTCTAGCAATTGGAATTCACTCAAAACTCACCAAACGACTCCTCCCACCATATTATGATGTTGCCCAAGTTTGGGGCTCGATCCGAAATCAATAGGTGTGAGAAATTGGACTATTCAAGTTCAACAGCAGTTCGTTCCTTATTGGAGTGGTTGGTGTATTCCATACTTCTAGCGATTGGATTTCACTCAAAACTCACCAAACAACTCCTCCCACCATATTATGCTGTTCCCAAGTTTGGGGCTCGATCCGAAATCAATAGGTGTGAGAAATTGGACAATTCAAGTTGAACGGCAGTTCGTTCCTAATTGGAGTGGTTGGTGTATTCCATACTTCTAGCGATTGGATTTCACTCAAAACTCACCAAATGACTCCTCCCACCATATTATGATGTTGCCCAAATTTTGGGCTCGATCCGAAATCAATAGATGTTCCAAATTTGACAATTCAAGTTCAACGGCAGTTCGTTCCTAATTGGAGTGGTTGGTGTATTCCATACTTCTAGCGATTGGATTTCACTCAAAACTCAACAAATGACTCCTCCCACCATATTATGATGTTGCCCAAGTTTGGGGCTCGATCCGAAATCAATAGGTGTGAGAAATTGGACAATTCATTTTCAACGGCAGTTCGTTCCTAATTGGAGTGGTTGGTGTATTCCATACTTCTAGCGATTGGATTTCACTCAAAACTCACCATATGACTCCTCCCACCGTATTATGTTGTTGCCCAAGTTTTGGGCTCGATCCGAAATCAATAGGTGTTCCAAATTGGACAATTCAACTTCAACAGCAGTTCGTTCCTACTTGGAGTGGTTGGTGTATTCCATACTTCTAGCGATTGGATTTCACTCAAAACTCACCAAATGACTCCTCCCACCATATTATGATGTTGCCCAAGTTTTGGGCTCGATCCGAAATCAATAGGTGTTCCAAATTGGACAACTCAAGTTCAACGGCAGGTCGTTCCTAATTGGAGTGGTTGGTGTATTCCATACTTCTAGCAATTGGATTTCACTCAAAACTCACCAAATGACTCCTCCCACCATATTATGATGTTGCCCAAGTTTGGGGCTCGATCCGAAATCAATAGGTGTGAGAAATTGGACTATTCAAGTTCAACAGCAGTTCGTTCCTATTTGGAATGGTTGGTGTATTCCATACCTCTAGCGATTGGATTTAACTCAAAACTCACCAAATGACTCCTCCCACCATATTATGGTGTTGCCCAAGTTTGGGGCTCGATCCGAAATCAATAGGTGTTCCAAATTGGACAATTCAAGTTCAACAGCAGTTCGTTCCTAATTGGAGTGGTTGGTGTATTCCATACTTCTAGCGATTGGATTTCACTCAAAACTCACCAAAATGACTCCACCCACCATATTATGATGTTGCCCAAGTTTTGGGCTCGATCCGAAATCAATAGGTGTTCCAAACTGGACAATTCAAGTTCAACGGCAGTTCGTTCCTAATTGGAGTGGTTGGTGTATTCCATACTTCTAGCGATTGGATTTCACTCAAAACTCAACAAATGACTCCTCCCACCATATTATGATGTTGCCCAAGTTTGGGGCTCGATCCGAAATCAATAGGTGTGAGAAATTGGACAATTCATTTTCAACGGCAGTTCGTTCCTAATTGGAGTGGTTGGTGTATTCCATACTTCTAGCGATTGGATTTCACTCAAAACTCACCAAATGACTCCTCCCACCATATTATGATGTTGCCCAAGTTTTGGGCTCGATCCGAAATCAATAGGTGTTCCAAATTGGACAACTCAAGTTCAACGGCAGGTCGTTCCTAATTGGAGTGGTTGGTGTATTCCATACTTCTAGCAATTGGATTTCACTCAAAACTCACCAAATGACTCCTCCCACCATATTATGATGTTGCCCAGGTTTGGGGCTCGATCCGAAATCAATAGGTGTGAGAAATTGGACTATTCAAGTTCAACAGCAGTTCGTTCCTATTTGGAATGGTTGGTGTATTCCATACTTCTAGCGATTGGATTTAACTCAAAACTCACCAAATGACTCCTCCCACCATATTATGGTGTTGCCCAAGTTTGGGGCTCGATCCGAAATCAATAGGTGTTCCAAATTGGACAATTCAAGTTCAACAGCAGTTCGTTCCTAATTGGAGTGGTTGGTGTATTCCATACTTCTAGCGATTGGATTTCACTCAAAACTCACCAAAATGACTCCACCCACCATATTATGATGTTGCCCAAGTTTTGGGCTCGATCCGAAATCAATAGGTGTTCCAAACTGGACAATTCAAGTTCAACGGCACTTCGTTCCTAATTGGAGTGGTTGGTGTATTCCTTACCTCTAGCGATTGTATTTCACTCAAAACTGACCAAATGACTCCTCCCACCATATTATGATGTTGCACAAGGTTGGGGTTCGATCCGAAATCAATAGGTGTGAGAAATTGGACAATTCAAGTTCAACGGCAGTTCATTCCTAATGGGAGTGGTTGGTGTATTCCATACTTCTAGCGATTGGATTTCACTCAAAACTCACCAAATGACTCCTCCCACCACATTATGTTGTTGCCCAAGTTTTGGGCTCGATCCGAAATCAATAGGTATTCGAAATTGGACAATTCAAGTTCAATGGCAGTTCTTTCCTAATTGGAGTGGTTGGTGTATTCCATACTTCTAGCGATTGGATTTCACTCAAAACTAACCAAATGACTCCTCCCACCATATTATGATGTTGCCCAAGTTTTGGGCTCGATCCGAAATCAATAGGTGTTCCAAATTGGACAATTCAAGTTCAACGGCAGTACGTTCCTAATTGGAGTGGTTGGTGTATTCCATACTTCTAGCGATTGGATTTCACTCAAAACTAAGCAAATGACTCCTCCCACCATATTATAATATTGCCCAAGTTTTGGGCTTGATCCGAAATCAATAGGTGTGAGAAATTGGACAATTCAAGTTCAACGGCAGTTCGTTCCTCATTGGAGTGGTTGGTGTATTCCATACTTCTAGCGATTGGATTTCACTCAAAACTCACCAAATGACTCCTCCCACCATATTATGATGTTGCCCAAGTTTGGACTCGATCCGAAATCAATAGGTGTGAGAAATTGGACAATTCAAGTTCAACGGCAGTTCGTTCCTAATTGGAGTGGTTGGTGTATTCCATACTTCTAGCGATTGGATTTCACTCAAAACTCACCAAATGACTCCTCCCACCGTATTATGATGTTGCCCAAGTTTTGGGCTCGATCCGAAATCAATAGGTGTGAGAAATTGGACAATTCAAGTTCAACGGCAGTTCGTTCCTAATTGGAGTGGTTGGTGTATTCTTACTTCTAGCGATTGGATTTCACTCAAAACTAACCAAATGACTCCCCCCACCATATTATGATGTTGCCCAAGTTTTGGCTCGATCCGAAATCAACAGGTGTTCGAAATTGCACAATTCAAGTTCAACGGAAGTTCGTTCCTAATTGGAGTGGTTGGTGTATTCCATACTTCTAGCGATTGGATTTCACTCAAAACTCACCAAATGACTCCTCCCACCGTATTATGGTGTTGCCCAAGTTTTGGGCTCGATCCGAAATCAATAGGTGTTCCAAATTGGACAATTCAAGTTCAACGGCAGTTCGTTCCTAATTGGAGTGGGTGGTGTCTTCCATACTTCTAGCGATTGGATTTCACTCAAAACTCACCAAATGACTCCTCCCACCATAATATGATGTTGCCCAAGTTTTGGGCTCGATCCGAAATCAATAGGTGTTCCAAATTGGGTAATTCAAGTTTAACGGCAGTTCGTTCCAAATTGGAGTGGTTGGTGTATTCCATACTTCTAGCGATTGGATTTCACTCAAAACTCACCAAATGACTCCTCCCACCATATTATGGTGTTGCCCAAGTTTTGGGCTCGATCCGAAATCAATAGGTGTTCCAAATTGGACAATTCAAGTTCAACGGCAGTTTGTTCCTAATTGGAGTGGGTGGTGTCTTCCATACTTCTAGCGATTGGATTTAACTCAAAACTCACCAAATGACTCCTCCCACCGTATTATGATGTTGCCCAAGTTTTGGGCTCGATCCGAAATCAATAGGCGTGAGAAATTGGACAATTCAAGTTGAACGGCAGTTCGTTCCTAATTGGAGTGGTTGGTGTATTCCATACTTCTAGCGATTGGATTTCACTCACCACATGACTCCTCCCACCATATTATGATGTTGCCCAAGTTTGGGGCTCGATCCGAAATCAATAGGTGTGAGAAATTGGACAATTCAAGTTCAATGGCAGTTCGTTCGAAATTGGAGTGGTTGGTGTATTCCATACTTCTAGCGATTGGATTTCACTCAAAACTCACCAAATGACTCCTCCCACCATATTATGATGTTGCCCAAGTTTGGACTCGATCCGAAATCAATAGGTGTGAGAAATTGGACAATTCAAGTTCAACGGCAGTTCGTTCCTAATTGGAGTGGTTGGTGTATTCCACACTTCTAGCGATTGGATTTCACTCAAAACTCACCAAATGACTCCTCCCACCATATTATGATGTTGCCCAAGTTTTGGGCTCGATCCGAAATTAATAGGTGTTCGAAATTGGACAATTCAAGTTCAACGGCAGTTTGTTCCTAATTGGAGTGGTTGGGGTATTCCATACTTCTAGTGATTGGATTTCACTCAAAACTCACCAAATGACTCCTCACACCACATTATGATGTTGCCCAAGTTTGGGGTTCGATCCGAAATCAATAGGTGTGAGAAATTGGACAATTCAAGTTCAACGGCAGTTCGTTCCTAATTGGAGTGGTTGGTGTATTCCATATTCTAGCGATTGGATTTCACTCAAAACTCACCAAATGACTCCTCCCACCATATTATGATGGTGCCCATGTTTTGGGCTCGATCCGAAATCAATAGGTGTTCCAAATTGGACAATTCAAGTTCAACGGCAGTTCGTTCCTAATTGGAGTGGTTGGTGTATTCCGTACTTCTAGCGATTGGATTTCACTCAAAACTCACCAAAATGACTCCTCCCACCATATTATGATGTTGCCCGAGCTTTTGTTTCGATCCGAAATCAATAGGTGTTCCAAATTGGACAATTCAAGTTCAACGGCAGTTCGTTCCTAATAGGAGTGGTTGGTGTATTCCATACTTCTAGCGATTGGATTTCACTCAAAACTAACCAAATGACTCCTCCCACCATATTATGATGTTGCCCAAGTTTTGGGCTCGATCCGAAATCAATAGGTGTTCCAAATTGGACAATTCAAGTTCAACGGCAGTTCGTTCCTAATTGTAGAGGTTGGTGTACTCCATACTTCTAGCGATTGGATTTCACTCAAAACTCACCAAATGACTCCTCCCACCATATTATGATGTTGCCCAACTTTTGGGCTCGATCCGAAATCAATAGGTGTTCCAAATGGGACAATTCAAGTTCAACGGCAGTTCGTTCCTAATTGGAGTGGTTGGTGTATTCCGTACTTCTAGCGATTGGATTTCACTCAAAACTCACCAAATGACTCCTCCCACCATATTATGATGTTGCCCAAGTTTGGACTCGATCCGAAATCAATAGGTGTGAGAAATTGGACAATTCAAGTTCAACGGCAGTTCGTTCCTAATTGGAGTGGTTGGTGTATTCCACACTTCTAGCGATTGGATTTCACTCAAAACTCACCAAATGACTCCTCCCACCATATTATGATGTTGCCCAAGTTTTGGGCTCGATCCGAAATTAATAGGTGTTCGAAATTGGACAATTCAAGTTCAACGGCAGTTTGTTCCTAATTGGAGTGGTTGGGGTATTCCATACTTCTAGTGATTGGATTTCACTCAAAACTCACCAAATGACTCCTCACACCACATTATGATGTTGCCCAAGTTTGGGGTTCGATCCGAAATCAATAGGTGTGAGAAATTGGACAATTCAAGTTCAACGGCAGTTCGTTCCTAATTGGAGTGGTTGGTGTATTCCATATTCTAGCGATTGGATTTCACTCAAAACTCACCAAATGACTCCTCCCACCATATTATGATGGTGCCCATGTTTTGGGCTCGATCCGAAATCAATAGGTGTTCCAAATTGGACAATTCAAGTTCAACGGCAGTTCGTTCCTAATTGGAGTGGTTGGTGTATTCCGTACTTCTAGCGATTGGATTTCACTCAAAACTCACCAAAATGACTCCTCCCACCATATTATGATGTTGCCCGAGCTTTTGTTTCGATCCGAAATCAATAGGTGTTCCAAATTGGACAATTCAAGTTCAACGGCAGTTCGTTCCTAATAGGAGTGGTTGGTGTATTCCATACTTCTAGCGATTGGATTTCACTCAAAACTAACCAAATGACTCCTCCCACCATATTATGATGTTGCCCAAGTTTTGGGCTCGATCCGAAATCAATAGGTGTTCCAAATTGGACAATTCAAGTTCAACGGCAGTTCGTTCCTAATTGTAGAGGTTGGTGTACTCCATACTTCTAGCGATTGGATTTCACTCAAAACTCACCAAATGACTCCTCCCACCATATTATGATGTTGCCCAACTTTTGGGCTCGATCCGAAATCAATAGGTGTTCCAAATGGGACAATTCAAGTTCAACGGCAGTTCGTTCCTAATTGGAGTGGTTGGTGTATTCCGTACTTCTAGCGATTGGATTTCACTCAAAACTCACCAAAATGACTCCTCCCACCATATTATGATGTTGCCCGAGCTTTTGTTTCGATCCGAAATCAATAGGTGTTCCAAATTGGACAATTCAAGTTCAACGGCAGTTCGTTCCTAATTGGAGTGGTTGGTGTATTCCATACTTCTAGCGATTGGATTTCACTCAAAACTAACCAAATGACTCCTCCCACCGTATTATGATGTTGCCCAAGTTTTGGGCTCGATCAGAAATCAATAGGTGTTCCAAATTGGACAATTCCAGTTCAACGGCAGTTCTTTCCTAATTGGAGTGGTTGGTGTATTCCATACCTCTAGCGATTGGATTTCACTCAAAACTCACCAAATGACTCCTCCCACCATATTATGATGTTGCCCAAGTTTTGGGCTCGATCCGAAATTAATAGGTGTTCGAAATTGGACAATTCAAGTTCAACGGCAGTTTGTTCCTAATTGGAGTGGTTGGGGTATTCCATACTTCTAGTGATTGGATTTCACTCAAAACTCACCAAATGACTCCTCACACCACATTATGATGTTTCCCAAGTTTGGGGTTCGATCCGAAATCAATAGGTGTGAGAAATTGGACAATTCAAGTTCAACGGCAGTTCGTTCCTAATTGGAGTGGTTGGTGTATTCCATATTCTAGCGATTGGATTTCACTCAAAACTCACCAAATGACTCCTCCCACCATATTATGATGGTGCCCATGTTTTGGGCTCGATCCGAAATCAATAGGTGTTCCAAATTGGACAATTCAAGTTCAACGGCAGTTCGTTCCTAATTGGAGTGGTTGGTGTATTCCGTACTTCTAGCGATTGGATTTCACTTAAAATTCACCAAAATGACTCCTCCCACCACATTATGATGTTGCCCGAGCTTTTGTTTCGATCCGAAATCAATATGTGTTCCAAATTGGACAATTCAAGTTCAACGGCAATTCGTTCCTAATTGGAGTGGTTGGTGTATTCCATACTTCTAGCGATTGGATTTCACTCAAAACTCACCAAATGACTCCTCCCACCATATTATGATGTTGCCCAAGTTTTGGGCTCGATCCGAAATCAATAGGTGTTCCAAATTGGACAATTCAAGTTCAACGGCAGTTCGTTCCTAATAGGAGTGGTTGGTGTATTCCATACTTCTAGCGATTGGATTTCACTCAAAACTAACCAAATGACTCCTCCCACCATATTATGATGTTGCCCAAGTTTTGGGCTCGATGCGAAATCAATAGGTGTTCCAAATTGGACAATTCAAGTTCAACGGCAGTTCGTTCCTAATTGTAGAGGTTGGTGTACTCCATACTTCTAGCGATTGGATTTCACTCAAAACTCACCAAATGACTCCTCCCACCATATTATGATGTTGCCCAAGTTTGGGGCTCGATCCGAAATCAATAGGTGTTCCAAATGGGACAATTCAAGTTCAACGGCAGTTCGTTCCTAATTGGAGTGGTTGGTGTATTCCGTACTTCTAGCGATTGGATTTCACTCAAAACTCACCAAAATGACTCCTCCCACCATATTATGATGTTGCCCGAGCTTTTGTTTCGATCCGAAATCAATAGGTGTTCCAAATTGGACAATTCAAGTTCAACGGCAGTTCGTTCCTAATTGGAGTGGTTGGTGTATTCCATACTTCTAGCGATTGGATTTCACTCAAAACTAACCAAATGACTCCTCCCACCGTATTATGATGTTGCCCAAGTTTTGGGCTCGATCAGAAATCAATAGGTGTTCCAAATTGGACAATTCCAGTTCAACGGCAGTTCTTTCCTAATTGGAGTGGTTGGTGTATTCCATACTTCTAGCGATTGGATTTCACTCAAAACTCACCAAATGACTCCTCCCACCGTATTATGATGTTGCACAAGTTTGGGGTTCGATCCGAAATCAATAGGTGTGAGAAATTGAACAATTTATGTTCAACGGCAGTTCGTTCCAAATTGGAGTGGTTGGTGTATTACATACTTCTAGTGATTGGATTTCACTCAAAACTCACCAAATGACTCCTCCCACCATATTATGATGTTGCCCAAGTTTTGGGCTCGATCCAAAATCAATAGGTGTGAGAAATTGGACAATTCAAGTTCAACGGCAGTTCGTTCCTAATTGGGGTGGTTGGTGCATTCCATACTTCTAGCGATTGGATTTCACTCAAAACTCACCAAATGACTCCTCCTACCATATTATGATGTTGCCCAAGTTTTGGGCTCGATCCGAAATCAGTAGGTGTTCCAAATTGGACAATTCAAGTTCTACGGCAGTTCGTTCCTAGTTGGAGTGGTTGGTGTATTCCATACCTCTAGCGATTGGATTTCACCCAAAACTCACCAAATGACTCCTCCCACCATATTACGACGTTGCACAAGTTTGGGGTTCGATCCGAAATCAATAGGTGTGAGAAATTGAACAATTCAAGTTCAACGGCAGTTCATTCCTAATTTGTGTGGTTGGTGTATTCATTACTTCTAGCTATTGGATGTCACTCAAAACTCACCAAATGACTCCTCCCACAATATTATGTTGTTGCCCAAGTTTTGGGCTCGATCCGAAATCAATAGGTGTTCCAAATTGGACAATTCAAGTTCAACGGCAGTTCTTTCCTAATTGGAGTGGTTGGTGTATTCCATACTTCTAGCGATTGGATTTCACTCAAAACTAACCAAACGACTCCTCCCACCATATTACGATGTTGCACAAGTTTGGGGTTCGATCCGATATCAATAGGTGTTCCAAATTGGACAATTCAAGTTCACCGGCAGTTCGCTCCTAATTGGAGTGGTTGGTGTATTCCATACTTCTAGAGATTGGATTTCACTCAAAACTCACCAAAATGACTCCCCCCACCATATTGTGATGTTTCCCAAGTTTTGGGCTCGATCCGAAATCAATAGGTGTTCGAAATTGGACAATTCAAGTTCAACGGCAGTTCGTTCCTAACTGGAGTGGTTGGTGTATTCCATACTTCTAGCGATTGGATTTCACTCAAAACTCACCAAAATGACTCTTCCCACCATATTATGATGTTGCCCAAGTTTTGGGCTCGATCCGAAATCAATAGGTGTTCGAAATTGGACAATTCAAGTTCAACGGCAGTTCGTTCCTAATTGGAGTGGTTGGTGTATTCCATACTTCTAGCGATTGGATTTGACTCAAAACTCACCAAATGACTCCTCCCACCATATTATGATGTTGCCCAGGTTTTGGGCTCGATCCGAAATCAATAGGTGTTCCAAATTGGACAATTCAAGTTCAACGGTAGTTCGTTCCTAATTGGAGTGGTTGGTGTATTCCATACTTCTAGCGATTGGATTTCACTCGAAACTCAACAAATGACTCCTCCCATCATATTATGATGTTGCCCAAGTTTTGGGCTTGATCCGAAATCAATAGGTGTTTCAAATTGGACAATTCAAGTTCAACGGCAGTTCGTTCCTAATTGGAGTGGTTGGTGTATTCCATACTTCTAGCGATTGGATTTCACTCACCAAATGACTCCTCCCACCGTATTATGATGTTGCCCAAGTTTGGGGCTCGATCCGTAATCAATAGGTGTTCGAAATTGGACAATTCAAGTTCAACGGCAGTTCGTTCCAAATTGGAGTGGTTGGTGTATTCCTTACTTCTAGCAATTGGATTTCACTCAAAACTACCCAAATGACTCCTCCCACCATATTATGATGTTGCCCAAGTTTTGGGCTCGATCCGAAATCAATAGGTGTGAGAAATTGGACAATTCAAGTTCAACGGCAGTTCTTTCCTAATTGTAGTGGTTGGTGTATTCCTTACTTCTAGCGATTGGATTTCACTCAAAACTCACCAAATGACTCCTCCCACCATATTATGACGTTGCCCAAGTTTTGGGCTCGATCCGAAATCAATAGGTGTGAGAAATTGGACAATTCAAGTTCAACGGCAGTTCGTTCCTAATTGGAGTGGTTTGTGTATTCCATACTTCTAGCGATTGGATTTCACTCAAAACTAACCAAATGACTCCTCCCACAATATTACGATGTTGCCCAAGTTTTGGGCTCGATCCGAATTCAATAGGAGTTCCAAATTGGACAATTCAAGTTCAACGGCAGTTCGTTCCTTATTGGAGTGGTTGGTGTATTCCATACTTCTGGCGATGCGATTTCACTCAAAACTCACCAAATGACTCCTCCCACCATACTATGATGTTGCCCAAGTTTTGGGCTCGATCCGAAATCAATAGGTGTTCCAAATTGGACAATTCAAGTTCGACGGCAGTTCATTCCTAATTGGAGTGGTTGGTGTATTCCATACTTCTAGCTATTGGATTTCACTCAAAACTCACCAAATGACTCCTCCCACCATATTATGATGTTGCCCAAGTTTTGGGCTTGATCCGAAATCAATAGGTGTTCCAAATTGGACAATTCAAGTTCAACGGCAGTTCGTTCCTAATTGGAGTGGTTGGTGTATTCCGTACTTCTAGCGATCGGATTTCACTCAAAACTCACCAAAATGACTCCTCCCGCCATATTATGATGTTGCCCAAGCTTTTGTTTCGATCCGAAATCAATAGGTGTGAGAAATTGGACAATTCAAGTTCAACGGCATTTCGTTCCTAATTGCAGTGGTTGGTGTAGTCCGTACTTCTAGCAATTGGATTTCACTCGAAACTCACCGAACGACTCCTCCCACCATATTATGATGTTGCCCAAGTTTTGGGCTCGATCCGAAATCAATAGGTGTTCCAAATTGGACAATTCAAGTTCAACGGCAGTTTGTTCCTAATTGGAGTGGTTGGTATATTCCATACTTCTAGCGATTGGATTTCACTCAAAACTCACCAAATGACTCCTTCCACCATATTATGTTGTTGCCCAAGTTTTGGGCTCGATCCGAAATCAATAGGTGTTCCAAATTGGACAATTCAAGTTCAACGGCAGTTCGTTCCTAATTGGAGTGGTTGGTGTATTCCATACTTCTAGCGATTGGATTTCACTCAAAACTAACCAAATGACTCCTCCCACGATATTATGATGTTGCCCAAGTTTTGGGCTCGATCAGAAATCAATAGGTGTTCCAAATTGGACAATTCCAGTTCAACGGCAGTTCTTTCCTAATTGGAGTGGTTGGTGTATTCCATACTTCTAGCGATTGGATTTCACTCAAAACTCACCAAATGACTCCTCCCACCGTATTATGATGTTGCACAAGTTTGGGGTTCGATCCGAAATCAATAGGTGTGAGAAATTGAACAATTCAAGTTCAACGGCAGTTCGTTCCTAATTGGAGTGGTTGGTGTATTCCATACTTCTAGCGATTGGATTTCACTCAAAACTCACCAAATGACTCCTCCCACCATATTATGATGTTGCCCAAGTTTTGGGCTCGATCCGAAATCAATAGGTGTTCCAAATTGGACAATTCATGTTCAACGGCAGTTCGTTCCTAATTGGAGTGGTTGGTGTATTCCATACTTCTAGCGATTGGATTTCACTCAAAACTCACCAAATGACTCCTCCCACCATATTATGATGTTGCCCAAGTTTTGGGCTCGATTCGAAATCAATAGGTGTTCCAAATTGGACAATTCAAGTTCAACGGCAGTTCGTTCCTAATTGGAGTTGTTCGTGTATTCCATACTTCTAGCGATTGGATTTCACTCAAAACTCACCAAATGACTCCTCCCACCAAATGATGATGTTGCCCAAGTTTTGGGATCGATCCGAAATCAATAGGTGTTCCAAATTGGACAATTCAAGTTCAACGGCAGTTCTTTCCTAATTGGAGTGGTTGGTGTATTCCATACTTCTAGCGATTGGATTTCACTCAAAACTAACCAAATGACTCCTCCCACCATATTACGACGTTGCCCAAGTTTTGGGATCGATCCGAAATCAATAGGTGTGAGAAATTGGAGAATTCAAGTTCAACGGCAGTTCGTTCCTAATTGGAGTGGTTGGTGTATTCCATACTTCTAGCAATTGGATTTCACTCAAAACTCACCAAATGACTCCACCCCCCGTATTACGATGTTGCACAAGTTTGGGGTTCGATCCGAAATCAATAGGTGTTCCAAATTGGACAATTCAAGTTCACCGGCAGTTCGTTCCTAATTGGAGTGGTTGGTGTATTCCATACTTCTAGAGATTGGATTTCACTCAAAACTCACCAAAATGACTCCCCCCACCATATTATGATGTTGCCCAAGTTTTGGGCTCGATCCGAAATCAATAGGTGTTCAAAATTGGACAATTCAAGTTCAACGGCAGTTCGTTCCTAATTGGAGTGGTTTGTGTATTCCATACTTCTAGCGATTGGATTTCACTCAAAACTAACCAAATGACTACTCCCACCATATTACGATGTTGCCCAAGTTTTGGGCTCGATCCGAATTC
Source organism: Prunus avium (assembly GCF_965620075.1). Taxonomy (NCBI): domain Eukaryota; kingdom Viridiplantae; phylum Streptophyta; class Magnoliopsida; order Rosales; family Rosaceae; genus Prunus; species Prunus avium. The sequence continues at coordinate 19,993,562 of NC_142286.1, read as the reverse complement.
AATAGGAGTTCCAAATTGGACAATTCAAGTTCAACGGCAGGTCGTTCCTAATTGGAGTGGTTGGTGTATTCCATACTTCTGGCGATGCGATTTCACTCAAAACTCACCAAATGACTCGTCCCACCATATTATGATGTTGCCCAAGTTTTGGGCTCGATCCGAAATCAATAGGTGTTCCAAATTGGACAATTCAAGTTCAACGGCAGTTCATTCCTAATTGGAGTGGTTGGTGTATTCCATACTTCTAGCAATTGGATTTCACTCAAAACTCACCAAATGACTCCTCCCACCATGTTATGATGTTGCCCAAGTTTTGGGCTCGATCCGAAATCAATAGGTGTTCCAAATTGGACAATTCAAGTTCCACGGCAGTTCGTTCCTAATTGGAGTGGTTGGTGTATTCCATACTTCTAGCGATTGTATTTCACTCAAAACTCACCAAATGACTCCTCCCACCGTATTATGATGTTGCCCAAGTTTTGGGCTCAATCCGAAATCAATAGGTGTTCCAAATTGGACAATTCAAGTTCAACGGTAGTTCGTTCGTAGTTGGAGTGGTTGGTGTATTCCATACTTCTAGCGATTGGATTTCACTCAAAACTAACCAAATGACTCCTCCCACCATATTATGTTGTTGCCCAAGTTTTGGGCTCGATCCGAAATCAATAGGAGTTCCAAATTGGACAATTCAAGTTCAACGGCAGTTCGTTCCTAATTGGAGTGGTTGGTGTATTCCATACTTCTAGAGATTGGATTTCACTCAAAACTCACCAAAATGACTCCCCCCACCATATTATGATGTTGCCCAAGTTTTGGGCTCGATCCGAAATCAATAGGTGTTCAAAATTGGACAATTCAAGTTCAACGGCAGTTCGTTCCTAATTGGAGTGGTTTGTGTATTCCATACTTCTAGCGATTGGATTTCACTCAAAACTAACCAAATGACTACTCCCACCATATTACGATGTTGCCCAAGTTTTGGGCTCGATCCGAATTCAATAGGAGTTCCAAATTGGACAATTCAAGTTCAACGGCAGGTCGTTCCTAATTGGAGTGGTTGGTGTATTCCATACTTCTGGCGATGCGATTTCACTCAAAACTCACCAAATGACTCCTCCCACCATATTATGATGTTGCCCAAGTTTTGGGCTCGATCCGAAATCAATAGGTGTTCCAAATTGGACAATTCAAGTTCAACGGCAGTTCATTCCTAATTGGAGTGGTTGGTGTATTCCATACTTCTAGCAATTGGATTTCACTCAAAACTCACCAAATGACTCCTCCCACCATGTTATGATGTTGCCCAAGTTTTGGGCTCGATCCGAAATCAATAGGTGTTCCAAATTGGACAATTCAAGTTCCACGGCAGTTCGTTCCTAATTGGAGTGGTTGGTGTATTCCATACTTCTAGCGATTGTATTTCACTCAAAACTCACCAAATGACTCCTCCCACCGTATTATGATGTTGCCCAAGTTTTGGGCTCAATCCGAAATCAATAGGTGTTCCAAATTGGACAATTCAAGTTCAACGGTAGTTCGTTCGTAGTTGGAGTGGTTGGTGTATTCCATACTTCTAGCGATTGGATTTCACTCAAAACTAACCAAATGACTCCTCCCACCATATTATGTTGTTGCCCAAGTTTTGGGCTCGATCCGAAATCAATAGGAGTTCCAAATTGGACAATTCAAGTTCAACGGCAGTTCGTTCCTAATTGGAGTGGTTGGTGTATTCCATACTTCTGGCGATTGGATTTCACTCAAAACTCACCAAATGACTCCTCCCACCATATTATGATGTTGCCCAAGTTTTGGGCTCGATCCGAAATCAATAGGTGTTCCAAATTGAACAATTCAAGTTCGACGGCAGTTCATTCCTAATTGGAGTGGTTGGTGTATTCCATACTTCTAGCTATTGGATTTCACTCAAAACTCACCAAATGACTCCTCCCACCATATTATGATGTTGCCCAAGTTTTGGGCTCGATCCGAAATCAATAGGTGTTCCAAATTGGACAATTCAAGTTCAACGGCAGTTCGTTCCTAATTGGAGTGGTTGGTGTATTCCGTACTTCTAGCGATCGGATTTCACTCAAAACTCACCAAAATGACTCCTCCCACCATATTATGATGTTGCCCAAGCTTTTGTTTCGATCCGAAATCAATAGGTGTTCCAAATTGGACAATTCAAGTTCAACGACATTTCGTTCCTAATCGGAGTGGTTGGTGTATTTCATACTTCTAGCGATTGTATTTCACTCAAAACTCACCAAATGACTCCTCCCACCGTATTATGATGTTGCACAAGTTTGGGGTTCGATCCGAAATCAATAGGTGTGAGAAATTGGACAATTCAAGTTCAACGGCAGTTCATTCCTAATTGGAGTGGTTGGTGTATTCCATACTTCTAGCGATTGGATTTCATTCAAAACTCACCAAATGACTCCTCCCACCATATTATGATGTTGCCCAAGTTTTGGGCTCGATCCGAAATCAATAGGTGTTCCAAATTGGACAATTCAAGTTCAACGGCAGTTCGTTCCTAATTGGAGTGGTTGGTGTATTCCATACTTCTAGCAATTGGATTTCACTCAAAACTCACCAAATGACTCCTCCCACCGTATTACGATGTTGCACAAGTTTGGGGTTCGATCCGAAATCAATAGATGTTCCAAATTGGACAATTCAAGTTCACCGGCAGTTCGTTCCTAATTGGAGTGGTTGGTGTATTCCATACTTCTAGAGATTGGATTTCACTCAAAACTCACCAAAATGACTCCCCCCACCATATTATGATGTTGCCCAAGTTTTGGGCTCGATCCGAAATCAATAGGTGTTCGAAAATGGACAATTCAAGTTCAACGGCAGTTCGTTCCTAACTGGAGTGGTTGGTGTATTCCATACTTCTAGCGATTGGATTTCACTCAAAACTCTCCAAAATGACTCCTCCCACCATATTATAATGTTGCCCAAGTTTTGGGCTCGATCCGAAATCAATAGATGTTCGAAATTGGACAATTCAAGTTCAACGGCAGTTCGTTCCTAATTGGAGTGGTTGGTGTATTCCATACTTCTAGCGATTGGATTTGACTCAAAACTCACCAAATGACTTTTCCCACCATATTATGATGTTGCCCACGTTTTGGGCTCAATCCGAAATCAATAGGTGTTCCAAATTGGACAATTCAAGTTCAACGGCAGTTCGTTCCTAATTGGAGTGGTTGGTGTATTCCATACTTCTAGTGATTGGATTTCACTCGAAACTCAACAAATGACTCCTCCCATCATATTATGATGTTGCCCAAGTTTTGGGCTTGATCCGAAATCAATAGGTGTTTCAAATTGGACAATTCAAGTTCAATGGCAGTTCGTTCCTAATTTTAGTGGTTGGTGTATTCCATACTTCTAGCGATTGGATTTCACTCAAAGCTCACCAAAATGACTCCTCCCACCATATTATGATGTTGCCCAAGTTTTGGGCTCGATCCGAAATCAATAGGTGTTCCAAATTCAACAATTCATGTTCAACGGCAGTTCGTTCCTAATTGGAGTGGTTGGTGTATTCTTTACTTCTAGCGATTGGATTTCACTCAAAACTCACCAAATGACTCCTCCTACCATATTATGATGTTGCCCAAGTTTTGGGCTCGATCCGAAATCAATAGGTGTTCCAAATTGGACAATTCAAGTTCAACGGCAGTTCGTTCCTAGTTGGAGTGGTTGGTGTATTCCATACCTCTAGCGATTGGATTTCACCCAAAACTCACCAAATGACTCCTCCCACCGTATTATGATGTTGCACAAGTTTGGGGTTCGATCCGAAATCAATAGGTGTGAGAAATTGAACAATTCAAGTTCAACGGCAGTTCGTTCCTAATTTGTGTGGTTGGTGTATTCCATACTTCTAGCGATTGGATGTCACTCAAAACTCACCAAATGACTCCTCCCACCATATTATGATGTTGCCCAAGTTTTGGGCTCGATCCGAAATCAATAGGTGTGAGAAATTGGACAATTCAAGTTCAACGGCAGTTCGTTCCTAATTGGAGTGGTTGGTGTATTCCATACTTCTAGCGATTGGATTTCACTCAAAACTCACCAAATGACTCCTCCCACAATATTATGTTGTTGCCCAAGTTTTGGGCTCGATCCGAAATCAATAGGTGTTCCAAATTGGACAATTCAAGTTCAACGGCAGTTCGTTCCTAATTGGAGTGGTTGGTGTATTCCATACTTCTAGCGATTGGATTTGACTCAAAACTCACCAAATGACTCCTCCCACCATATTATGATGTTGCCCAAGTTTTAGGCTCGATCCGAAATCAGTAGGTGTTCCAAATTGGACAATTCAAGTTCAACGGCAGTTCGTTCCTAATTGGAGTGGTTGGTGTATTCCGTACTTCTAGCGATCGGATTTCACTCAAAACTCACCAAAATGACTCCTCCCGCCATATTATGATGTTGCCCAAGCTTTTGTTTCGATCCGAAATCAATAGGTGTGAGAAATTGGACAATTTAAGTTCAATGGCAGTTCGTTTCTAATTGGAGTGGTTGGTGTATTCCATACTTCTAGCAATTGGATTTCACTCAAAACACACCAAAATGACTCCTCCCACCATATTATGATGTTGCCCAAGCTTTTGGCTCGATCCGAAATCAATAGGTGTGAGAAATTGGACAATTGAAGTTCAACGGCAGTTCGTTCCTAATTGGAGTGGTTGGTGTATTCCATACTTCTGGCGATTGGATTTCACTCAAAACTAACCAAATGACTCCTCCCACCATATTATGACGTTGCCCAAGTTTTGGGCTCGATCCGAAATCAATAGGTGTTCCGAATTGGACAATTCAAGTTCAACGGCAGTTCGTTCCTAATTGGAGTGGTTGGTGTATTCCATACTTATAGCGATTCGATTTCACTCAAAACTCACCAAATGACTCCTTCCACCATATTATGTTGTTGCCCAAGTTTTGGGTTCGATCCGAAATCAATAGGTGTTCCAAATTGGACAATTCAAGTTCAACGGCACTTCGTTCCTAATTGGAGTGGTTGGTGTATTCCATACTTCTAGCGATTGGATTTCACTCAAAACTCAACAAATGACTCCTCCCACCATATTATGAGGTTGCCCAAGTTTTGGGCTCGATCCGAAATCAATAGGTGTTCCAAATTGGACAATTCAAGTTCAACGGCAGTTCGTTCCTAATTGGAGTGGTTGGTGTATTCCATACTTCTAGCGATTGGATTTCACTCAAAACTCACCAAATGACTACTCCCACCATATTATGATGTTGCCCAAGTTTTGGGCTCGATCCGAAATCAATAGGTGTTCCAAATTGAACAATTCAAGTTCAACGGCAGTTCGTTCCTAATTGGAGTGGTTGGTGTATTCCGTACTTCTAGCGATTGGATTTCACTCAAAACTCACCAAAATGACTCCTCCCACCATATTATGATGTTGCCCAAGCTTTTGTTTCGATCCGAAATCAATAGGTGTGAGAAATTGGACAATTCAAGTTCAACGGCAGTTCGTTCCTAATTGTAGTGGTTGGTGTATTCCTTACTTCTAGCAATTGGATTTCACTCAAAACTACCCAAATGACTCCTCCCACCATATTATGATGTTACCCAAGTTTTGGGCTCGATCCGAAATCAATAGTGTGAGAAATTGGACAATTCAAGTTCAACGGCAGTTCTTTCCTAATTGTAGTGGTTGGTGTATTCCTTACTTCTAGCGATTGGATTTCACTCAAAACTCACCAAATGACTCCTCCCACCATATTATGACGTTTCCCAAGTTTTGGGCTCGATCCGAAATCAATAGGTGTGAGAAATTGGACAATTCAAGTTCAACGGCAGTTCGTTCCTAATTGGAGTCGTTGGTGTATTCCATACTTCTGGCGATGCGATTTCACTCAAAACTCACCAAATGACTCCTCCCAGCATATTATGATGTTGCCCAAGTTTTGGGCTCAATCCGAAATCAATAGGTGTTCCAAATTGGACAATTCAAGTTCAACGGCAGTTCGTTCCTAATTGGAGTGGTTGGTGTATTCCGTACTTCTAGCGATCGGATTTCACTCAAAACTCACCAAAATGACTCCTCCCGCCATATTATGATGTTGCCCAAGCTTTTGTTTCGATCCGAAATCAATAGGTGTGAGAAATTGGACAATTTAAGTTCAATGGCAGTTCGTTTCTAATTGGAGTGGTTGGTGTATTCCATACTTCTAGCAATTGGATTTCACTCAAAACACACCAAAATGACTCCTCCCACCATATTATGATGTTGCCCAAGCTTTTGGCTCGATCCGAAATCAATAGGTGTGAGAAATTGGACAATTGAAGTTCAACGGCAGTTCGTTCCTAATTGGAGTGGTTGGTGTATTCCATACTTCTGGCGATTGGATTTCACTCAAAACTAACCAAATGACTCCTCCCACCATATTATGATGTTGCCCAAGTTTTGGGCTCGATCCGAAATCAATAGGTGTTCCGAATTGGACAATTCAAGTTCAACGGCAGTTCGTTCCTAATTGGAGTGGTTGGTGTATTCCATACTTCTAGCGATTGGATTTCACTCAAAACTCACCAAATGACTCCTCCCACCATATTATGATGTTGCCCAAGTTTTGGGCTCGATCCGAAATCAATAGGTGTTCCAAATTGAACAATTCAAGTTCAACGGCAGTTCGTTCCTAATTGGAGTGGTTGGTGTATTCCGTACTTCTAGTGATTGGATTTCACTCAAAACTCACCAAAATGACTCCTCCCACCATATTATGATGTTGCCCAAGCTTTTGTTTCGATCCGAAATCAATAGGTGTGAGAAATTGGACAATTCAAGTTCAACGGCAGTTCGTTCCTAATTGTAGTGGTTGGTGTATTCCTTACTTCTAGCAATTGGATTTCACTCAAAACTACCCAAATGACTCCTCCCACCATATTATGATGTTACCCAAGTTTTGGGCTCGATCCGAAATCAATAGGTGTGAGAAATTGGACAATTCAAGTTCAACGGCAGTTCTTTCCTAATTGTAGTGGTTGGTGTATTCCTTACTTCTAGCGATTGGATTTCACTCAAAACTCACCAAATGACTCCTCCCACCATATTATGACGTTGCCCAAGTTTTGGTCTCGATCCGAAATCAATAGGTGTGAGAAATTGGACAATTCAAGTTCAACGGCAGTTCGTTCCAAATTGGAGTCGTTGGTGTATTCCATACTTCTGGCGATGCGATTTCACTCAAAACTCACCAAATGACTCCTCCCACCATATTATGATGTTGCCCAAGTTTTGGGCTCAATCCGAAATCAATAGGTGTTCCAAATTGGACAATTCAAGTTCAACGGCAGTTCATTCCTAATTGGAGTGGTTTGTGTATTCCATACTTCTAGCGATTGGATTTCACTCAAAACTCACCAAATGACTCCTCCCACCATGTTATGATGTTGCCCAAGTTTTGGGCTCAATCCGAAATCAATAGGTGTTCCAAATTGGACAATTCAAGTTCAACGGCAGTTCATTCCTAATTGGAGTGGTTTGTGTATTCCATACTTCTAGCGATTGTATTTCACTCAAAACTCACCAAATGACTCCTCCCACCGTATTATGATGTTGCCCAAGTTTTGGGCTCAATCCGAAATCAATAGGTGTTCCAAATTGGACAATTCAAGTTCAACAGCAGTTCGTTCCTAATTGGAGTGGTTCGTGTATTCCATACTTCTAGCGATTGGATTTCACTCAAAACTCACCAAATGACTCCTCCCACCGTATTACGATGTTGCACAAGTTTGGGGTTCGATCCGAAATCAATAGGTGTTCGAAATTGGACAATTCAAGTTCAACGGCAGTTCGTTCCTAACTGGAGTGGTTGGTGTATTCCATACTTCTAGCGATTGGATTTCACTCAAAACTCCCCAAAATGACTCCTCCCACCATATTATGATGTTGCCCAAGCTTTTGTCTCGATCCGAAATCAATAGGTGTTCCAAATTGGACAATTCAAGTTCAACGGCAGTTCGTTCCTAATTGGAGTGGTTGGTGTATTCCATACTTCTAGCGTTTGGATTTCACTCAAAACACACCAAAATGACTCCTCCCACCATATTATGATGTTGCCCAAGCTTTTGGCTCGATCTGAAATCAATAGGTGTGAGAAATTGGACAATTCAAGTTCAACGGCAGTTCGTTCCTAATTGGAGTGGTTGGTGTATTCCATACTTCTGGCGATTGGATTTCACTCAAAACTAACCAAATGACTCCTCCCACCATATTATGATGTTGCCCAAGTTTTGGGCTCGATCCGAAATCAATAGGTGTTCCAAATTGGACAATTCAAGTTCAACGGCAGTTCGTTCCTAATTGGAGTGGTTGGTGTATTCCATACTTCTAGCATTTGGATTTCACTCAAAACACACCAAAATGACTCCTCCCACCATATTATGATGTTGCCCAAGCTTTTGGCTCGATCCGAAATCAATAGGTGTTCCAAATTGGACAATTCAAGTTCAACGGCAGTTCGTTCCTAATTGGAGTGGTTGGTGTATTCCATACTTCTAGCGATTGGATTTCACTCAAAACTCACCAAATGACTCGTCCCACCATATTATGATGTTGCCCAAGTTTGGGGTTCGATCCGAAATCAATAGGTGTGAGAAATTGGACAATTCAAGTTCAACGGCAGTTCGTTCCTAATGGGAGTGGTCGGTGTATTCCATACTTCTAGCGATTGGATTTCACTCAAAACACACCGAATGACTCCATCCACCATATTATGATGTTACCGAAGTTTGGGGCTCGATCCGAAATCAATAGGTGTTCCAAATTGGACAATTCAAGTTCAACGGCAATTCGTTCCTAATTGGAGTGGTTGGTGTATTCCACACTTCTAGCGATTGGATTTCACTCAAAACTCACCAAATGACTCCTCCCACCGTATTACGATGTTGCACAAGTTTGGGGTTCGATGCGAAATCAATAGGTGTTCCAAATTGGACAATTCAAGTTCAACGGCAGTTCGTTCCTAATTGGAGTGGTTGGTGTATTCCTTACTTCTACCGATTGGATTTCACTCAAAACTCAAGAAATGACTCCTCCCACCATATTATGATGTTGCCCAAGTTTTGGGCTCGATCCGAAATCAATAGGTGTTCCAAATTGGACAATTCAAGTTCAACTGCAGTTCGTTCCAAATTGGAGTGGTTGGTGTACTCCATACTTCTAGCGATTGGATTTCGCTCAAAACTCTCCAAAATGACTCCTCCCACCATATTATGATTTTGCCCAGGTTTTGGGCTCGATCCGAAATCAATAGGTGTTCCAAATTGGACAATTCAAGTTCAACGGCAGTTCGTTCCTAATTGGAGTGGTTGGTGTATTCCATACTTCTAGCGATTGGATTTCACTCAAAACTCACCAAATGACTCCTCCCACCATATTATGATGTTGCACAAGTTTGGGGTTCGATCCGAAATCAATAGGTGTGAGAAATTGGACAATTCAAGTTCAACGGCAGTTCGTTCCTAATTGGAGTGGTCGGTGTATTCCATACTTCTAGCGATTGGATTTCACTCAAAACTCACCAAATGACTCCATCCACCATATTATGATGTTGCCCAAGTTTGGGGCTCGATCAGAAATCAATAGGTGTTCCAAATTGGACAATTCAAGTTCAACGGCAGTTCGTTCCTAATTGGAGTGGTTGGTGTATTCCACACTTCTAGCGATTGGATTTCACTCAAAACTCACCAAATGACTCCTCCCACCGTATTACGATGTTACACAAGTTTGGGGTTCGATCCGAAATCAATAGGTGTTCCAAATTGGACAATTCAAGTTCAACGGCAGTTCGTTCCTAATTGGAGTGGTTGGTGTATTCCATACTTCTAGCGATTGGATTTCACTCAAAACTCACCAAATGACTCCTCCCACCATATTATGTTGTTGCCCAAGTTTTGGGCTCTATCCGAAATGAATAGGTGTTCCAAATTGGACAATTCAAGTTCAACGGCAGTTCGTTCCTAATTGGAGTGGTTGGTGTATTCCATACTTCTAGCGATTGGATTTCACTCAAAACTCACCAAATGACTCCATCCACCATATTATGATGTTGCCCAAGTTTGGGGCTCGATCCGAAATCAATAGGTGTTCCAAATTGGACAATTCAAGTTCAACGGCAGTTCGTTCCTAATTGGAGTGGTTGGTGTATTCCATACTTCTAGCGATTGGATTTCACTCAAAACTCACAAAATGACTCCTCTCACCATATTATGTTGTTGCCCAAGTTTTGGGCTCGATCCGAAATCAATAGGTGTTCCAAATTGGACAATTCAAGTTCAACGGCAGTTCGTTCCTAATTGGAGTGGTTGGTGTATTCCATACTTCTAGCGATTGGATTTCACTCAAAACTCACCAAATGACTCCTCCCACCGTATTACGATGTTACACAAGTTTGGGGTTCGATCCGAAATCAATAGGTGTTCCAAATTGGACAATTCAAGTTCAACGGCAGTTCGTTCCTAATTGGAGTGGTTGGTGTATTCCATACTTCTAGCGATTGGATTTCACTCAAAACTCACCAAATGACTCCTCCCACCATATTATGATGTTGCACAAGTTTGGGGTTCGATCCGAAATCAATAGGTGTGAGACATTGGACAATTCAAGTTCAACGGCAGTTCGTTCCTAATTGGGGTGGTCGGTGTATTCCATACTTCTAGCGATTGGATTTCACTCAAAGCTCACCAAATGACTCCATCCACCATATTATGATGTTGCCCAAGTTTGGGGCTCGATCCGAAATCAATAGGTGTTCCAAATTGGACAATTCAAGTTCAACGGCAGTTCGTTCCTAATTGGAGTGGTTGGTGTATTCCATACTTCTAGAGATTGGATTTCACTCAAAACTAACCAAATGACTCCTCCCACCATATTATGACGTTGCCCAAGTTTTGGGCTCGATCCGAAATCAATAGGTGTTCCAAATTGGACAATTCAAGTTCAACGGCAGTTCATTCCTAATTGGAGTGGTTGGTGTATTCCTTACTTCTAGCGATTGGATTTCACTCAAAACTCTCCAAAATGACTCCTCCCACCATATTATGATTTTGCCCAAGTTTTGGGCTCGATCCGAAATCAATAGGTGTTCGAAATTGGACAATTCAAGTTCAACGGCAGTTCGTTCCTAATTGGAGTGGTTGGCGTATTCCATACTTCTAGCGATTGGATTTTACTGAAAACTCGCCAAAATGACTCCTCCCAACATATTATGATGTTGCCCAAGCTTTTGGCTCGATCCGAAATCAATATGTGTTCCAAATTGAACAATTCAATTTCAACGGCAGTTCGTTCCTAATTGGAGTGGTTGGTGTATTCCATACTTTTGGCGATGCGATTTCACTCAAAACTCACCAAATGACTCCTCCCACCATATTATGATGTTGCCCAAGTTTTGGGCTCGATCCGAAATCAATAGGTGTTCCGAATTGGACAATTCAAGTTCAACGGCAGTTCGTTCCTAATTGGAGTGGTTGGTGTATTCCACACTTCTAGCGATTGGATTTCACTCAAAACTCACCAAATGACTCCTCCCAACGTATTACGATGTTGCACAAGTTTGGGGTTCGATCCGAAATCAATAGGTGTTCCAAATTGGACAATTCAAGTTCAACAGCAGTTCGTTCCTAATTTGAGTGGTTTGTGTATTCCTTACTTCTACCGATTGGATTTCACTCAAAACTCAACAAATGACTCCTCCCACCATATTATGATGTTGCCCAAGTTTTGGGCTCGATCCGAAATCATTAGGTGTTCCAAATTGGACAATTCAAGTTCAACGGCAGTTCGTTCCTAATTGGAGTGGTTGGTGTATTCCATACTTCTAGCGATTGGATTTCGCTCAAAACTCTCCAAAATGACTCCTCCCACCATATTATGATGTTGCCCAAGTTTTGGGCTCGATCCGAAATCAATAGGTGTTCCAAATTGGACAATTCAAGTTCAACGGCAGTTCGTTCCTAATTGGAGTGGTTGGTGTATTCCACACTTCTAGCGATTGGATTTCACTCAAAACTCACCAAATGACTCCTCCCACCATATTATGTTGTTGCCCAAGTTTTGGGCTCTATCCGAAATGAATAGGTGTTCCAAATTGGACAATTCAAGTTCAACGGCAGTTCGTTCCTAATTGGAGTGGTTGGTGTATTCCATACTTCTAGCGATTGGATTTCACTCAAAACTAACCAAATGACTCCTCCCACCATATTATGACGTTGCCCAAGTTTTGGGCTCGATCCGAAATCAATAGGTGTTCCAAATTGGACAATTCAAGTTCAACGGCAGTTCGTTCCTAATTGGAGTGGTTGGTGTATTCCATACTTCTAGCATTTGGATTTCACTCAAAACACACCAAAATGACTCCTCCCACCATATTATGATGTTGCCCAAGCTTTTGGCTCGATCCGAAATCAATAGGTGTTCCAAATTGGACAATTCAAGTTCAACGGCATTTCGTTCCTAATTAGAATGGTTGGTGTATTCCACACTTCTAGCGATTGGATTTCACTCAAAACTCACCAAATGACTCGTCCCACCATATTATGATGTTACCCAAGTTTTGGGCTCGATCCGAAATCAATAGGTGTTCCAAATCGGACAATTCAAGTTCAACGGCAGTTCGTTCCTAATTGGAGTGGTTGGTGTTTTACTTCTAGCGATTGGATTTCACTCAAAACTCACAAAATGACTCCTCCCACCATATTATGTTGTTGCCCAAGTTTTGGGCTCGATCCGAAATCAATAGGTGTTCCAAATTGGACAATTCAAGTTCAACGGCAGTTCGTTTCTAATTGGAGTGGTTGGTGTATTCCATACTTCTAGCATTTGGATTTCACTCAAAACACACCAAAATGACTCCTCCCACCATATTATGATGTTGCCCAAGCTTTTGGCTCGATCCGAAATCAATAGGTGTTCCAAATTGAACAATTCAAGTTCAACGGCAGTTCGTTCCTAATTGGAGTGGTTGGTGTATTCCATACTTCTAGCGATTGGATTTCGCTCAAAACTCTCCAAAATGACTCCTCCCACCATATTATGATGTTGCCCAAGTTTTGGGCTCAATCTGAAATCAATAGGTGTTCCAAATTGGACAATTCAAGTTCAACGGCAGTTCGTTCCTAATTGGAGTGGTTGGTGTATTCCATACTTCTAGCGATTGGATTTCACTCAAAACTCACCAAATGACTCCTCCCACCATATTAGGTTGTTGGCCAAGTTTTGGGCTCTATCCGAAATGAATAGGTGTTCCAAATTGGACAATTCAAGTTCAACGGCAGTTCGTTCCTAATTGGAGTGGTTGGTGTATTCCATACTTCTAGCGATTGGATTTCACTCAAAACTCACCAAATGACTCCTCCCACCATATTAGGTTGTTGCCCAAGTTTTGGGCTCTATCCGAAATGAATAGGTGTTCCAAATTGGACAATTCAAGTTCAACGGCAGTTCGTTCCTAATTGGAGTGGTTGGTGTATTCCATACTTCTAGCGATTGGATTTCGCTCAAAACTCTCCAAAATGACTCCTCCCACCATATTATGATGTTGCCCAAGTTTTGGGCTCGATCCGAAATCAATAGGTGTTCCAAATTGGACAATTCAAGTTCAACGGCAGTTCGTTCCTAATTGGAGTGGTTGGTGTATTCCACACTTCTAGCGATTGGATTTCACTCAAAACTCACCAAATGACTCCTCCCACCATATTATGTTGTTGCCCAAGTTTTGGGCTCTATCCGAAATGAATAGGTGTTCCAAATTGGACAATTCAAGTTCAACGGCAGTTCGTTCCTAATTGGAGTGGTTGGTGTATTCCATACTTCTAGCGATTGGATTTCGCTCAAAACTCTCCAAAATGACTCCTCCCACCATATTATGATGTTGCCCAAGTTTTGGGCTCAATCTGAAATCAATAGGTGTTCCAAATTGGACAATTCAAGTTCAACGGCAGTTCGTTCCTAATTGGAGTGGTTGGTGTATTCCATACTTCTAGCGATTGGATTTCACTCAAAACTCACCAAATGACTCCTCCCACCATATTAGGTTGTTGCCCAAGTTTTGGGCTCTATCCGAAATGAATAGGTGTTCCAAATTGGACAATTCAAGTTCAACGGCAGTTCGTTCCTAATTGGAGTGGTTGGTGTATTCCATACTTCTAGCGATTGGATTTCACTCAAAACTAACCAAATGACTCCTCCCACCATATTATGACGTTGCCCAAGTTTTGGGCTCGATCCGAAATCAATAGGTGTTCCAAATTGGACAATTCAAGTTCAACGGCAGTTCGTTCCTAATTGGAGTGGTTGGTGTATTCCTTACTTCTAGCGATTGGATTTCACTCAAAACTCAACAAATGACTCCTCCCACCATATTATGATGTTGCCCAAGTTTTGGGCTCGATCCGAATTCAATAGGTGTTCCAAATTGGACAATTCAAGTTCAACGGCATTTCGTTCCTAATTAGAGTGGTTGGTGTATTCCATACTTCTAGCGATTGGATTTCACTCAAAACTCACCAAATGACTCCTCCCACCATATTATGATGTTACCCAAGTTTTGGGCTCGATCCGAAATCAATAGGTGTTCCGAATCGGACAATTCAAGTTCAACGGCAGTTCGTTCCTAATTGGAGTGGTTGGTGTATTCCATACTTCTAGCGATTGGATTTCACACAAAACTCTCCGAAATGACTCCTCCCACCATATTATGATTTTGCCCAAGTTTTGGGCTCGATCCGAAATCAATAGGTGTTCGAAATTGGACAATTCAAGTTCAACGGCAGTTCGTTCCTAATTGGAGTGGTTGGTGCATTCCATACTTCTAGCGATTGGATTTCACTCAAAACTCTCCAAAATGACTCCTCCCACCATATTATGATTTTGCCCAAGTTTTGGGCTCGATCCGAAATCAATAGGTGTTCGAAATTGGACAATTCAAGTTCAACGGCAGTTCGTTCCTAATTGGAGTGGTTGGCGTATTCCATACTTCTAGCGATTGGATTTTACTGAAAACTCGCCAAAATGACTCCTCCCACCATATTATGATGTTGCCCAAGTTTTGGGCTCGATCCGAAATCAATAGGTGTTCCAAATCGGACAATTCAAGTTCAACGGCAGTTCGTTCCTAATTGGAGTGGTTGGTGTATTCCATACTTCTAGCGATTGGATTTCACTCAAAACTCACCAAATGACTCCTCCCACCATATTATGTTCTTGCCCAAGTTTTGGGCTCGATCCGAAATCAATAGGTGTTCCAAATTGGACAATTCAAGTTCAACTGCATTTCGTTCCTAATTGGATTGGTTGGTGTATTCCATACTTCTAGCGATTGAATTTCACTCAAAACTCACCAAATGACTCCTCCCACCATATTATGATGTTGCCCAAGTTTTGGGCTCGATCAGAAATCAATACGTGTGAGAAATTGGACAATTCAAGTTCAACGGCAGTTCGTTCCTAATTGGAGTGGTTGGTGTATTCCATACTTCTAGCATTTGGGTTTCACTCAAACTCACCAAGTGACTCCTCCCACCATATTATGATGTTGCCCAAGTTTTGGGCTCGATCCGAAATCAATAGGTGTTCTAAATTGGACAATTCAAGTTCAACGGCAGTTCGTTCCTAATTGGAGCGGTCGGTGTATTCGATACTTCTAGCGATTGGATTTCACCCACAACTCACCAAATGAGTCCTCCCACCGTATTATGATGTTGCACAAGTTTGGGGTTCGATCCGAAATCAATAGGTGTTCCAAATTGGACAATTCAAGTTCAACGGCAGTTCGTTCCTAATTGGAGTGGTTGGTGTATCCCATACTTCTAGCGATTGGATTTCACTTAAAACTCACCAAATGACTCCTCCCACCATATTATGATGTTGCCCAAGTTTTGGGCTCGATCCGAAATCAATAGGTGTGAGAAATTGGACAATTCAAGTTCAACGGCAGTTCGTTCCTAATTGGAGGTGTATTCCATACTTCTAGCGATTGGATTTCACTCAAAACTCACCAAATGACTCCTCCCACCATATTATGATGTTGCCCAAGTTTTGGGCTCGATCCGAAATCAATAGGTGTTCCAAATTGGACAATTCAAGTTCAACGGCAGTTCGTTCCTAATTGGAGTGGTTGGTGTATTCCATACTTCTAGCAATTGGATTTCACCCAAAACTCACCAAATAACTCCTCCCACCGTAGTATGATGTTGCCCAAGTTTGGGGTTCGATCCGAAATCAATAGGTGTGGGAAATTGGACAATTCAAGTTCAAGCAGTTCGTTCCTAATTGGAGTGGTTGGTGTATTCCATACTTCTAGCGATTGGATTGCATTCAAAACTCACCAAATGACTCCTCCCACCATATTATGATCTTGCCCAACTTTTGCGCTTGATCCTAAATCAATAGGTGTGAGAAATTGGACAATTCAAGTTCAACGGCAGTTCGTTCCTAATTGGAGTGGTTGGTGTATTCCATACTTCTAGCCATTGGATTTCACTCAAAACTCACCAAATGACTCCTCCCACCATATTGTAATGTTGCCCAAGTTTTGGGCTCGATCCGAAATCAATAGGTGTTCCAAATTGGACAATTCAAGTTCAACGGCAGTTCGTTCCTAATTGGAGTGGTTGGTGTATTCCATACTTCTAGCGATTGGATTTCACTCAAAACTCACCAAATGACTCCTCCCACCATATTATGATGTTGCCCAAGTTTTGGGCTCGATCCGAAATCAATTGGTGTGAGAAATTGGACAATTCAAGTTCAACGGCAGTTCGTTCGAAATTGGAGTGGTTGGTGCATTGCATACTTCTAGCGATTTGATTTCACTCAAAACTCACCAAATGACTCCTCCCACCATATTATGATCTTGCCCAAGTTTTGGGATTGATCCTAAATCAATAGGTGTGAGAAATTGGACAATTCAAGTTCAACGGCAGTTCGTTCCTAATTGGAGTGGTTGGTGTATTCCATACTTCTAGCGATTGGATTTCACTCAAAACTCACCAAATGACTCCTCCCACCATATTATGTTGTTGCCCAAGTTTTGGGCTCTATCCGAAATCAATAGGTGTTCCAAATTGAACAATTCAAGTTCAACGGCAGTTCGTTCGTAATTGGAGTGGTTGGTGTATTCCATACTTCTAGCGATTGGATAGCACTCAAAACTCATCAAATGACTCCTCCCACCATATTATGATTGTGCCCAAGTTTTGGGCTCGATCCGAAATCAATAGGTGTTCCAAATTGGACAATTCAAGTTCAACGGCAGTTCGTTCCTAATTGGAGTGGTTGCTGTATTCCATACTTCTAGCGATTGGATTTCACTCAAAACTCACCAAATGACTCCTCCGACCATATTATGATGTTGCCCAAGTTTTGGGCTCGATCCGAAATCAGTACGCGTGAGAAATTGGACAATTCAATTTCAACGGCAGTTCGTTCCTAATTGGAGTGGTTGGTGTATTCCATACGTCTAGCGATTGGATTTCACTCATAACTCACCAAATGACTCCTCCCACCATATTATGATCTTGCCCAACTTTTGGGCTCGATCCGAAATCAATAGGTGTGAGAAATTGGACAATTCAAGTTCAACGGCAGTTCGTTCCTAATTGGAGTGGTTGGCGTATTCCATACTTCTTGGGATTGGATTTCACTCAAAACTCACCAAATGACTCCTCCCACCATATTATCATGTTGCCCAAGTTTTGGGCTCGATCCGAAATCAATAGGTGTGGGAAATTGGACAATTCAAGTTCAACGGCAGTTCGTTCCTAATTGGAATGGTTGGTGTATTCCATACTTCTAGCGATTGGATTTCACTCAAAACTCACCAAATGACTCCTCCCACCATATTATGATGTTGCCCAAGTTTTGGGCTCGATCCGAAATCAATAGGTGTGAGAAATTGGACAATTCAAGTTCAACGGCAGTTCGTTCCTAATTGGAATGGTTGGTGTATTCCATACTTCTAGCGATTGGATTTCACTCAAAACTCACCAAATGACTCCTCCCACCATATTATGATGTTGCCCAAGTTTTGGGCTCGATCCGAAATCAATAGGTGCGAGAAATTGGACAATTCAAGTTCAACGGCAGTTCGTTCCCAATTGGAGTGGTTAGTGTATTCCATACTTCAAGCCTTTGGATTTCACTCAAAATTCACCAAATGACTCCTCCCACCATATTATGATGTTGCCCAAGTTTTGGGCTCGATCCGAAATCAATAGGTGTTCAAAATTGGACAATTCAAGTTCAACGGCAGTTCGTTCCTAATTGTAGTGGTTGGTGTATTCCATACTTCTAGCGATTGGATTTCACTCAAAACTCACCAAATGACTCCTCCCACCATATTATGATGTTGCCCAAGTTTGGGGTTCGATCCGAAATCAAAAGGTTCGGGAAATTGGACAATTCAAGTTCAACGGCAGTTCGTTCCTAATTGGAGTGGTTGGTGTATTCCATACTTCTAGCGATTGGATTTCAGTCAAAACTCACCAAATGACAACTCCCACCATATTATGATGTTGCCCAAGTTTGGGGTTCGATCCGAAATCAATAGGTGCGGGAAACTGGACAATTCAAGTTCAACGGCAGTTCGTTCCTAATTGGAGTGGTTGGTGTATTCCATACTTCTAGCGATTGGATTGCATTCAAAACTCACCAAATGACTCCTCCCACCATATTATGATCTTTCCCAAGTTTTGGGCTTGATCCTAAATCAATAGGTGTTCAAAATTGGACAATTCAAGTTCAACGGCAGTTCGTTCCTAATTGGAGTGGTTGGTGTATTCCATACTTCTAGCGATTGGATTTCACTCAAAACTCACCAAATGACTCCTCCCACCATATTATGATGTTGCACAAGTTTGGGGCTCGATCCAAAATCAATCGGTGTGAGAAATTGGACAATTCAAGTTCAACGGCAGTTCGTTCCTAATTGGAGTGGTTGGTGTATTCCATACTTCTAGCGATTGGATTTCACTCAAAACTCACCAAATGACTCCTCCCACCATATTATGTTGTTGCCCAAGTTTTGGGCTCTATCCGAAATCAATAGGTGTTCCAAATTGAACAATTCAAGTTCAACGGCAGTTCGTTCCTAATTGGAGTGGTTGGTGTATTCCATACTTCTAGCGATTGGATAGCACTCAAAACTCATCAAATGACTCCTCCCACCATATTATGATTGTGCCCAAGTTTTGGGCTCGATCAGAAATCAATAGGTGTTCCAAATTGGACAATTCAAGTTCAACGGCAGTTCGTTCCTAATTGGAGTGGTTGGTGTATTCCATACTTCTAGCGATTGGATTTCACTCAAAACTCACCAAATGACTCCTCCCACCATATTATGATGTTGCCCAAGTTTTGGGCTCGATCCGAAATCAGTACGCGTGAGAAATTGGACAATTCAATTTCAACGGCAGTTCGTTCCTAATTGGAGTGGTTGGTGTAATCCATACTTCTAGCGATTGGATTTCACTCATAACTCACCAAATGACTCCTCCCACCATATTATGATGTTGCCCAAGTTTTGGGCTCGATCCGAAATCAATAGGTGTGAGAAATTGGACAATTCAAGTTCAACGGCAGTTCGTTCCTAATTGGAGTGGTTGGCGTATTCCATACTTCTTGGGATTGGATTTCACTCAAAACTCACCAAATGACTCCTCCCACCATATTATGATGTTGCCCAAGTTTTGGGCTCGATCCGAAATCAATAGGTGCGAGAAATTGGACAATTCAAGTTCAACGGCAGTTCGTTCCCAATTGGAGTGGGTAGTGTATTCCATACTTCTAACCATTGGATTTCACTCAAAACTCACCAAATGACTCCTCCCACCATATTACGATGTTGCCCAAGTTTGGGGTTCGATCCGAAATCAATAGGTTCGAGAAATTGGACAATTCAAGTTCAACGGCAGTTCGTTCCTAATTGGAGTGGTTGGTGTATTCCATACTTCTAGCGATTGGATTTCAGTCAAAACTCACCAAATGACTCCTCCCACCATATTATGATGTTGCCCAAGTTTGGGGTTCGATCCGAAATCAATAGGTTCGGGAAATTGGACAATTCAAGTTCAACGGCATGTCGTTCCTAATTGGAGTGGTTGGTGTATTCCATACTTCTAGCGATTGGATTTCAGTCAAAACTCACCAAATGACTCCTCCCACCATATTTTGATGTTGCCCAAGTTTGGGGTTCGATCCGAAATCAATAGGTGCGGGAAAATGGACAATTCAAGTTCAACGGCAGTTCGTTCCTAATTGGAGTGGTTGGTGTATTCCATACTTCTAGCGATTGGATTTCACACAAAACTCACCAAATGACTCCTCCCACCATATTATGATGTTGCCCAAGTTTTGGGCTCGATCCGAAATCAATAGCTGCGAGAAATTGGACAATTCAAGTTCAACGGCAGTTCGTTCCCAATTGGAGTGGTTAGTGTTTTCCATACTTCTAGCCATTGGATTTCACTCAAAACTCACCAAATGACTCCTCCCACCATATTATGATGTTGCCCAAGTTTTGGGCTCGATCCGAAATCAATAGGTGTGAGAAATTGGACAATTCAAGTTCAACGGCAGTTCGTTCCTAATTGAAGTGGTTGGTGTATTCCATACTTCTAGCCGTTGGATTTCACTCAAAACTCACCAAATGACTCCTCCCACCATATTATGATGTTGCCCAAGTTTGGGGTTCGATCCGAAATCAATAGGTTCGGGAAATTGGAAAATTCAAGTTCAACGGCAGTTCGTTCCTAATTGGAGTGGTTGGTGTATTCCATACTTCTAGCGATTGGATTTCAGTCAAAACTCACCAAATGACTCCTCCCACCATATTATGATGTTGCCCAAATTTGGGGTTCGATCCGAAATCAATAGGTGCGGGAAATTGGACAATTCAAGTTCAACGGCAGTTCGTTCCTAATTGGAGTGGTTGGTGTATTCCATACTTCTAGCGATTGGATTGCATTCAGAACTCACCAAATGACTCCTCCCACCATATTATGATTTTGCCAAAGTTTTGGGCTCGATCCGAAATCAATAGGTGTTCCAAATTGGACAATTCAAGTTCAACGGCAGTTCATTCCTAATTGGAGTGGTTGGTGTATTCCATACTTCTAGCGATTGGATTTCACTCAAAACTCACCAAATGACTCCTCCCACCATATTATGATGTTGCCCAAGTTTTGGGCTCGATCCGAAATCAATAGGTGTGAGAAATTGGACAATTCAAGTTCAACGGCAGTTCGTTCCTAATTGAAGTGGTTGGTGTATTCCATACTTCTAGCCGTTGGATTTCACTCAAAACTCACCAAATGACTCCTCCCACCATATTATGATGTTGCCCAAGTTTGGGGTTCGATCCGAAATCAATAGATGCGGGAAATTGGACAATTCAAGTTCAACGGCAGTTCGTTCCTAATTGGAGTGGTTGGTGTATTCCATACTTCTAGCGATTGGATTTCACTCAAAACTCACCAAATGACTCCTCAAACCATATTATGATGTTCCCCAAGTTTGGGGCTCAATCCGAAATCAATAGGTGTGAGAAATTGGACAATTCAAGTTCAACGGCAGTTCGTTCCTAATTGGAGTGGTTGGTGTATTCCATACTTCTAACGATTGGATTTTACTCAAAACTCACCAAATGACTCCTCCCACCATATTATGATGTTGCCCAAGTTTTGGGCTCGATCCGAAATCAATAGGTGTTCCAAATTGGACAATTCAAGTTCAACGGGAGTTCTTTCCGAATTGGAGTGGTTGGTGTATTCCATACTTCTAGCGATTGGATTTCACTCAAAACTCAGCAAATGACTCATCCCACCATATTATGATGTTGCCGAAGTTTTGGGCTCGATTCGAAATCAATAGGTGTGAGAAATTGGACAATTCAAGTTCAACGGCAGTTCGTTCCTAATTGGAGTGGTTGGTGTATTCCATACTTCTAGCGATTGGATTTCACTCAAAACTCACCAAATGAGTCCTCTCACCATATTATGATGTTGCCCAAGTTTTGGGCTCGATCCGAAATCAATACGTGTTCCAAATTGGACAATTCAAGTTCAACGGCAGTTCATTCCTAATTGGAGTGGTTGGTGTATTCCGTACTTCTAGCGATTGGATTTCCCTCAAAACTCACCAAATGACTCCTCCCACCATATTATGATGTTGCCCAAGTTTTGGGCTCGATCCGAAATCAATACGTGTTCCAAATTGGAAAATTCAAGTATAACGGCAGTTCGTTCCTAACTGGAGTGGTTGGTGTATTCCATACATCTAGCGATTGGATTTCACTCAAAACTCACCAAATGACTCCTCCCATCATATTATGATGTTGCCCAAGCTTGGGGCTCGATCCGAAATCAATAGGTGTGAGAAATTGGACAATTCAAGTTCAACGGCAGTTCGTTCCTAATTGGACTGGTTGGTGTTTCCATACTTCTAGCGATTGGATTTCACTCAAAACTCACCAAATGACTCCTCCCACCATATTATGATGTTGCACAAGTTTTGGGCTCGATCCGAAATCAATGGGTGTTCCAAATTGGACAATTCAAGTTCAACGGCAGTTCGTTCCTAATTGGAGTGGTTGGTGTATTCCATACTTCTAGCGATTGGATTTCACTCAAAACTCAACAAATGACTCCTTCCACCATATTATGATGTTGCCCAAGTTTTGGGCTCGATCAGAAATCAATACGTGTGAGAAATTGGATAATTCAATTTCAACGGCAGTTCGTTCCTAATTGGAGTGGTTGGTGTATTCCATACTTCTAGCGATTGGATTTCCCTCAAAACTCACCAAATGACTCCTCCCACCATATTATGATGTTGCCAAAGTTTTGGGCTCGATCCGAATTCGATAGGTGTGAGAAATTGGTCAATTCAATTTCAACGACAGTTCTTTCCTAATTGGAGTGGTTGGTGTATTCCATACTTCTAGCGATTGGATTTCACACAAAACTCACCAAATGACTCCTCCCACCATATTATGATGTTGCCCAAGTTTTGGGCTCGATCCGAATTCAACAGGTGTGAGAAATTGGTCAATTCAATTTCAACGACAGTTCTTTCCTAATTGGAGTGGTTGGTGTATTCCATACTTCCAGCGATTGGATTTCACTCAAAATTCACCAAATGACTCCTCCCACCATATTATGATGTTGCCCAAGTTTTGGGCTCGATCCGAAATGAACAGTTCTTCCAAATTGGACAATTCAAGTTCAACGGCAGTTCGTTCCTAATTGGAGTGGTTGGTGTATTCCATACTTCTATCGATTGGATTTCACTCAAAACTCACCAAATGACTCCTCCCACCATATTATGATGTTGCCCAAGTTTTGGGCTCGATCCGAAGTCAATTGGTGTGAGAAATTGGAAAATTCAAGTTCAACGGCAGTTCGTTCCTAATTGGAGTGGTTGGGGTATTCCATACTTCTAGCAATTGGATTTCACTCAAAACTCACCAAATGACTCCTCCCACCATATTATAATGTTGCCCAAGTTTTGGGCTCGATCTGAATTCAACAGGTGTGCGAAATTGGTCAATTCAATTTCAACGACAGTTCTTTCCTAATTGGAGTGGTTGGTGTATTCCATACTTCTAGCAATTGGATTTCACTCTAAACACACCAAATGACTCCTCCCACCATATCATGATGTTGCCCAAGTTTTGGGCTCGATCCGAAATCAATAGGTGTGAGAAATTGGACAATTCAAGTTCAACGGCAGTTCGTTCCTAATTGGAGTGGTTGGTGTATTCCATACTTCTAGCGATTGGATTTCACTCAAAACTCACCAAATGACTCCTCCCACCATATTATGATGTTGCCCAAGTTTTGGGCTCGATCCGAAATCAATAGGTGTGAGAAATTGGACAATTCAAGTTCAACGGCAGTTCGTTCCTAATTGGAGTGGTTGGTGTATTCCGTACTTCTAGAGATTGGATTTCGCTGAAAACTCACCAAATGACTCCTCCCACCATATTATGATGTTGCCCAAGTTTGGGGCTCGATCCGAAATCAATAGGTGTGAGAAATTGGACAATTCAAGTTCAACGGCAGTTCGTTCCGAACTGGAGTGGTTGGTGTATGCCATACTTCTAGCGATTGGATTTCACTCAAAACTCACCAAATGACTCCTCCCACCACATTATGATGTTGCCAAAGTTTTGGGCTCGATCCGAATTCGATAGGTGTGAGAAATTGGTCAATTCAATTTCAACGACAGTTCTTTCCTAATTGGGGTGGTTGGTGTATTCCATACTTCTAGCGATTGGATTTCACTCAAAACTCACCAAATGACTCCTCCCACCATATTATGATGTTGCCCAAGTTTTTGGCTCTATCCGAAATTAATAGGTGTTCCAAATTGGACAATTGAAGTTCAACGGCAGTTCGATCCAAATTGGAGTGGTTGCTGTATTCCATAGTTCTGGCGATTGGATTTCACTCAAAAGTCACCAAATGACTCTTACTACCATATTATGATGTTGCCAAAGTTTTGGGCTCGATCTGAAATCAATAGGTGTGAGAAATTGGACAATTCAAGTTGTACGGCAATTCGTCCCTAATTGGAGTGGTTGGTGTATTCCATACTTCTAGCGATTGGATTTCACTCAAAACTCACCAAATGACTCCTCCCACGATATTATGATGTTGCCCAAGTTTTGGGCTCGATCCGAAATCAATAGGTCTTCCAAATTGGACAATTCATGTTCAACGGCAGTTCGTTCCTAGTTGGAGTGGTTGGTGTATTCCATACTTCTAGCGATTGGATTTCACTCAAAACTCACCAAATGACTCCTCCCACCATATTATGATGTTGCCCAAGTTTTGGGCTCGATCCGAAATCAATAGGTCTTCCAAATTGGACAATTCATGTTCAACGGCAGTTCGTTCCTAGTTGGAGTGGTTGGTGTATTCCATACTTCTAGCGATTGGATTTCACTCAAAACTCACCAAATGACTCCTCCCACCATATTATGATGTTGCCCAAGTTTTGGGGTCGATCCGAAATCAATAGGTGTTCCAAATTGGACAATTCAAGTTCACCGGCAGTTCGTTCCAAATTGGAGTGGTTGGTGTATTCCATAGTTCTGGCGATTGGATTTCAATCAAAAGTCTCCAAATGACTCCTCCCGCCATATTATGATGTTGCCCAAGTTTTGGGCTCGATCCGAAATCTAGAGGTGTTCCAAATTGGACAATTCAAGTTCAACGGCAGTTCGTTCCTAATTGGAGTGGTTGGCGTTTTCCATACTTCTAGCGATTGGATTTCACGCAAAACTCAGCAAATGACTCCTCGCTCCATATTATGATGTTCCCCAAGTTTTGGGCTCGATCCGAATTCAATAGGTGTGAGAAATTGGTCAATTCAATTTCAACGACAGTTCTTTCCTAATTGGAGTGGTTGGTGTATTCCGTACTCCTAGCGATTGGATTTCACTCAAAACTCACCAAATGACTCCTCCCACCATATTATGACGTTGCCCAAGTTTTGGGCTCGATCCGAAATCAATAGGCGTTCCAAATTGGACAATTCAAGTTCAACGGCGGTTCGTTCCTAATTGGAGTGGTTGGTGTATTCCATACTTCTAGCGATTGGATTTCACTGAAAACTCACCAAATGACTCCTCCCACCATATTATGATGTTGCCCATGTTTTGGGCTCGATCCGAAATCAATAGGTTTTCCAAATTGGACTATCAAGTTCAACGGCAGTTCGTTCCTAATTGGAGTGGTTGGTGTATTCCATACTTCTAGCGATTGGATTTCACTCAAAACTCACCAAATGACTCCTCCCACCATATTATGATGTTGCCCATGTTTTGGGCTCGATCCGAAATCAATAGGTCTAAGAAATTGGTCAATTTAATTTCAACGAGAGTTCGTTCCTAATTGGAGTGGTTGGTGTATTCCCTACTTCTAGCGATTGGATTTCACTCAAAACTCACCAAATGACTCCTCCCACCATATTATGATGTTGCCGAAGTTTTGGGCTCGATCCGAAATCAATAGGTGTTCCAAACTGGACAATTCAAGTTCAACGGCAGTTCGTTCCTAATTGGAGTGGTTGGTGTATTCCATACTTCTAGCGATTGGATTTCACTCAAAACTCACCAAATGACTCCTCCCACCATATTATGATGTTGCCCAAGTTTTGGGCTCGATCCGAAATCAATAGGTTTTCGAAATTGGACAATTCAAGTTCAACGGCAGTTCGTTCCTAACTGGAGTGGTTGGTGTATTCCATACTTCTAGCGATTGGATTTCACTCAAAACTCACTAAATGACTCCTCCCACCATATTTTGACGTTGCCCAAGTTTTGGGCTCGATCCGAAATCAATAGGTGTGAGAAATTGGTCAATTCAATTTCAACGACAGTTCGTTCCTAATTGGAGTGGTTGGTGTATTCCATACTTCTAGCGATTGGATTTCACTCAAAACTCACCAAATGACTCCTCCCACCATATTATGTTGTTCAAGTTTTGGGCTCGATCCGAAATCAATAGGTCCGAGAAATTGGTCAATTAAATTTCAACGACCGTTCGTTCCTAATTGTAGTGGTTGGTGTATTCCGTTCGTCTAGCGATTGGATTTCACTCAAAACTCACCAAATGACTCCTCCCACCATATTATGATGTTGCCCAAGTTTTGGGCTCGATCCGAAATCAATAGGTGTTCCAAGTTGAACAATTCAAGTTCAACGGCAGTTCGTTCCTAATTGGAGTGGTTGGTGTATTCCATACTTCCAGCGATTGGATTTCACTCAAAACTCACCAAATGACTCCTCCCACCATATTATGATGTTGCCCATGTTTTGGGCTCGATCCGAAATCAATAGGTCTAAGAAATTGGTGAATTTAATTTCAACGACAGTTCGTTCCTAATTGGAGTGGTTGGTGTATTCCCTACTCCTAGCGATTGGATTTCACTCAAAACTCACCAAATGACTCCTCCCACCATATTATGATGTTGCCGAAGTTTTGGGCTCGATCCGAAATCAATAGGTGTTCCAAACTGGACAATTCAAGTTCAACGGCAGTTCGTTCCTAATTGGAGTGGTTGGTGTATTCCATACTTCTGGCGATTGGATTTCACTCAAAACTCACCAAACGACTCCTCCCACCATATTATGTTGTTCAAGTTTTGGGCTCGATCCGAAATCAATAGGTCCGAGAAATTGGTCAATTAAATTTCAACGACCGTTCGTTCCTAATTGTAGTGGTTGGTGTATTCCGTTCGTCTAGCGATTGGATTTCACTCAAAACTCACCAAATGACTCCTCCCACCATATTATGATGTTGCCCAAGTTTTGGGCTCGATCCGAAATCAATAGGTGTTCCAAGTTGGACAATTCAAGTTCAACGGCAGTTCGTTCCTAATTGGAGTGGTTGGTGTATTCCATACTTCCAGCGATTGGATTTCACTCAAAACTCACCAAATGACTCCTCCCACCATATTATGATGTTGCCCATGTTTTGGGCTCGATCCGTAATCAATAGGTCTAAGAAATTGGTGAATTTAATTTCAACGACAGTTCGTTCCTAATTGGAGTGGTTGGTGTATTCCCTACTCCTAGCGATTGGATTTCACTCAAAACTCACCAAATGACTCCTCCCACCATATTATGATGTTGCCGAAGTTTTGGGCTCGATCCGAAATCAATAGGTGTTCCAAACTGGACAATTCAAGTTCAACGGCAGTTCGTTCCTAATTGGAGTGGTTGGTGTATTCCATACTTCTAGCGATTGGATTTCACTCAAAACTCACCAAACGACTCCTCCCACCATATTATGTTGTTCAAGTTTTGGGCTCGATCCGAAATCAATAGGTCCGAGAAATTGGTCAATTAAATTTCAACGACCGTTCGTTCCTAATTGTAGTGGTTGGTGTATTCCGTTCATCTAGCGATTGGATTTCACTCAAAACTCACCAAATGACTCCTCCCACCATATTATGATGTTGCCGAAGTTTTGGGCTCGATCCGAAATCAATAGGTGTTCCAAACTGGACAATTCAAGTTCAACGGCAGTTCGTTCCTAATTGGAGTGGTTGTTGTATTCCATACTTCTAGCGATTGGATTTCACTCAAAACTCACCAAATGACTCCTCCCACCATATTATGATGTTGCCCAAGTTTTGGGCTCGATCCGAAATCAATAGGTTTTCCAAATTGGACAATTCAAGTTCAACGGCAGTTCGTTCCTAACTGGAGTGGTTGGTGTATTCCATACTTCTAGCGATTGGATTTTACTCAAAACTCACTAAATGACTCCTCCCACCATATTTTGACGTTGCCCAAGTTTTGGGCTCGATCCGAAATCAATAGGTGTGAGAAATTGGTCAATTCAATTTCAACGACAGTTCGTTCCTAATTGGAGTGGTTGGTGTATTCCATACTTCTAGCGATTGGATTTCACTCAAAACTCACCAAATGACTCCTCCCACCATATTATGTTGTTCAAGTTTTGGGCTCGATCCGAAATCAATAGGTCCGAGAAATTGGTCAATTAAATTTCAACGACCGTTCGTTCCTAATTGTAGTGGTTGGTGTATTCCGTTCGTCTAGCGATTGGATTTCACTCAAAACTCACCAAATGACTCCTCCCACCATATTATGATGTTGCCCAAGTTTTGGGCTCGATCCGAAATCAATCGGTGTTCCAAATTGGACAATTCAAGTTCAACGGCAGTTCGTTCCTAACTAGAGTGGTTGGTGTATTCCACACTTCTAGCGATTGGATTTCACTCAAAACTCACCAATTGACTCCTCCCACCATATTATGATGTTGCCCAAGTTTTGGGCTCGATCCGAAATCAATAGGTGTGAGAAATTGGACAATTCAAGTTCAACGGCAGTTCGTTCCTAATTGGAGTGGTTGGTGTATTCCATACTTCTAGATATTGGATTTCACTCAAAACTCACCAATTGACTCCTCCCACCATATTATGACGTTGCCCAAGTTTTGGGCTCGATCCGAAATCAATAGGTGTTCCAAATTGGACAATTCAAGTTCAACGGCAGTTCGTTCCTAATTGGAGTGGTTGGTGTATTCGATACTTCTAGAGATTGGATTTCGCTCAAAACTCACCAAACGACTCCTCCCTCCATATTATGTTGTTGCCCAAGTTTTGGCCTCGATCCGAAATGAATAGGTCCGAGAAATTGGTCAATTCAATTTCAACGACCGTTCGTTCCTAATTGTAGTGGTTGGTGTATTCCATACGTCTAGCGATTGGATTTCACTCAAAACTCACCAAATGACTCCTCCCACCATATTATGATGTTGCCCAAGTTTGGGCTCGATCCGAAATCAATAGGTGTGAGAAAATGGACAATTCAAGTTCAACGGCAGTTCGTTCCTAATTGGAGTGGTTGGTGTATTCCTTACTTCTAGCCTTTGGATTTCACTCAAAACTCACCAAATGACTCCTCCCACCATATTATAATGTTGCCCAAGTTTTGGGCTCGATTCGAAATTAATAGGTGTCCCAAATTGGACAATTCAAGTTCAACGGCAGTTCGTTCCTAATTGGAGTGGTTGGTGTATTCCATACTTCTAGCGATTGGATTTCACTCAAACCTCACCAAATGAATCCTCCCACCCTATTATGATGTTGCCCAAGTTTTAGGCTCGATCCGAAATCAATAGGTGTGAGAAATTGGACAATTCAAGTTCAACGGCAGTTCGTTCCTAATTGGAGTGGTTGGTGTATTCCATACTTCTAGCCATTGGATTTCACTCAAAACTCACCAAATGACTCCTCCCACCATATTATGATGTTGCCCAAGATTTGGGCTCGATCCGAAACAATAGGTGTTCCAAATTGGACAATTCAAGTTCAACGGCAGTTCGTTCCTAATTGGAGTGGTTGGTGTATTCCATACTTCTAGGGATTGGATAGCACTCAAAACTCATCAAATGACTCCTCCCACCATATTATGATTTTGCCCAAGTTTTGGCCTCGATCCGAAATCAATAGGTGTTCCAAATTGGACAATTCAAGTTCAACGGCAGTTCGTTCCTAATTGGAGTGGTTGGTGTATTCCATACTTCTAGTGATTGGATTTCTCTTCAAACTCACCAAATGACTCCTCCCCCCATATTATGTTGTTGCCCAAGTTTTGGGCTCGATCCGAAATCAGGAGGTGTGAGAAATTGGACAATTCAACTTCAACGGCAGTTCGTTCCTTATTGGAGTGGTTGGTGTATTCCATACTTCTAGCAATTGGATTTCACTCAAAACTCACCAAATGACTCCTCCGACCATATTATGATGTTGCCCAAGTTTTGGGCTCGATCCGAAATCAACAGGTGTGAGAAATTGGTCAATTCAATTTCAACGACAGTTCTTTCCTAATTGGAGTGGTTGGTGTATTCCATACTTCTAGCGATTGGATTTCACTCAAAACTCACCAAATGACTCCTCCCACCATATTATGATGTTGCCCAAGTTTTGGGCTCGATCCGAAATCAATAAGTCTTCCAAATTGGACAATTCAAGTTCAACGGCAGTTCGTTCCTAATTGGAATGGTTGGTGTATTCCATACTTCTAGCGATTGGATTTCACCCAAAACTCACCAAATGACTCCTCCCACCATATTATGATGTGGCCCAAGTTTTGGGCTCGATCCGAAATCAATAGGAGTGAGACATTGGAAAATTCGAGTTCAACGGCAGTTCGTTCCTAATTGGAGTGGTTGTGGTATTCCATACCTCTAGCAATTGGATTTCACTCAAAACTCACCAAATGACTCCTCCCACCATATTATGATGTTGCCCAAGTTTTGGGCTCGATCCGAAATCAATAAGTCTTCCAAATTGGACAATTCAAGTTTAACGGCAGTTCGTTCCTAATTGGAATGGTTGGTGTATTCCGTACTTCTAGCGATTGGATTTCACTCAAAACTCACCAAATGACTACTCCCATCATATTATGATGTTGCCCAAGTTTTGGGATCGATCCGAAATCAATAGGTGTGAGATATTGGTCAATTCAATTTCAACGACAGTTCTTTCCTAATTTTAGTGGTTGGTGTATTCCATACTTCGAGCGATTGGATTTCACTCAAAACTCACCAAATGACTCCTCCCACCATATTATGACGTTGCCCAAGTTTTGGGCTCGATCCGAAATCAATAGGTGTGAGAAATTGGACAACTCAAGTTCAACGGCAGTTCGTTCCTAATTGGAGTGGTTGATGTATTCCATACTTCGAGCGATTGGATTTCACTCAAAACTCACCAAATGACTCCTCCCACCATATTATGACGTTGCCCAAGTTTTGGGCTCGATCCGAAATCAATAGGTGTGAGAAATTGGACAATTCAAGTTCAACGGCAGTTCGTTCCTAATTGGAGTGGTTGGTGTATTCCATACTTCTAGCGATTGGATTTCACTCAAAACTCACCAAATGACTCCTCCCACCGTATTATGATGTTGCCTAAGTTTTGGGCTCGATCCGAATTCAATAGGTGTGAGAAATTGGTCAATTCAATTTCAACGGCAGTTCGTTCCTAATTGGAGTGGTTGGTGTATTCCATACTTCTAGCGATTGGATTTCACTCAAAACTCTCCAAATGACTCCTCCCAACATATTATGATGTTGCCCAAGTTTTGGGCTCGATCCGAAATCAATAGGTGTGAGAAATTGGACAATTCAAGTTCAACGACAGTTCGTTCCTAATTGGAGTGGTTGGTGTATTCCATACTTCTAGCGATTCGATTTCACTCAAAACTCACCAAATGACTGCTCCCACCATATTATGATGTTGCCCAAGTTTGGGCTCGATCCGAATTCAATAGGTGTGAGAAATTGGTCAATTCAATTTCAACGGCAGTTCGTTCCTAATTGGAGTGGTTGGTGTATTCCCTACTTCTAGCGATTGGATTTCACTCAAAACTCTCCAAATGACTCCTCCCAACATATTATGATGTCGCCCAAGTTTTGGGCTCGATCCGAAATCAATAGGTGTTCCAAATTAGACAATTCAAGTTCAACGGCAGTTCGTTCATAATTGGAGTGGTTGGTGTTTTCCATACTTCTAGCGATTGGATTTCACTCATAACTCAGCAAATGACTCCTCCCTCCATATTATGATGTTACCCAAGTTTTGGGCTCGATCCGAATTCAATAGGTGTGACAAATTGGTCAATTCAATTTCAACGACAGTTCTTTCCTAATTGGAGTGGTTGGTGTATTCCGTACTTCTAGCGATTGGATTTCACTCAAAACTCACCAAATGACTCCTCCCACCATATTATGATGTTGCCCAAGTTTGGGGCTCGATCCGAAATCAATAGGTCTTCCAAATTGGACAATTCAAGTTCAACGGCAGTTCGTTCCTAATTGGAGTGGTTGGTGTATTCCATACTTCTAGCGATTGGATTTTACTCAAAACTCACCAAATGACTCCTCCCACCATATAATGACGTTGCCCAAGTTTTTGGCTCGATCCGAAATCAATAGGTGTTCCAAATTGGACAATTCAAGTTCAACGGCAGTTCGTTCCTAATTGGAGTGGTTGGTGTATTCCGTACTTCTAGCGATTGGATTTCACTCAAAACTCACCAAATGACTCCTCCCACCATATTATGATGTTGCCCAAGTTTTGGGCTCGATCCGAAATCAATGGGTGTTCCAAATTGGACAATTCAAGTTCAACGGCAGTTCGTTCCTAATTGGAGTGGTTGGTGTATTCCATACTTCTAGCGATTGGATTTCACTCAAAACTCACCAAAATGACTCCTCCCACCATATTATGAAGTTGCCCAAGTTTTGGGCCCGATCCGAAATCAATAGGTGTTCCAAATTGGACAATTCAAGTTCAACGGCAGTTCGTTCCTAATTGGAGTGGTTGGTGTATTCCATACGTCTAGCGATTGGATTTCACTCAAAACTCACCAAATGACTCCTCCCACCATATTATGATGTTGCAAAAGTTTTGGGCTCGATCCGAAATCAATAGGTGTGAGAAATTGGACAATTCAAGTTCAGCGGCAGTTCGTTCCTAATTGGAGTGGTTGGTGTATTCCATACTTCTAGCGATTGGATTTCACTCAAAACTCACCAAATGACTCCTCCCACCATATTATGATGTTGCCCATGTTTTGGCCTCGATCCGAAATCAATAGGTCTGAGAAATTGGTCAATTCAATTTCAACGACAGTTCGTTCCTAATTGGAGTGGTTGGTGTATTCCATACGTCGAGCGATTGGATTTCACTCAAAACTCACTGTTGTTAATATTATGTTAACTCGCAATTGTACGGGGCAATTAGTGGTATGACAAGTACGAGGTCGTACCCACGAAGACTGAGAAGTTAAAACTAGTTATGTACTTAGATTACCAAATTCAAGAAAGTAGGAGGTTATGTCTAAAACAGAATTTAAAACAAGAGTGGTTGTGATTGTTGAACAAGAGAAGCAAAATGAAATTGAAAACAAAAACAAGTAAACAAATGTAACAAAGAGTGGTTTTAAGAGTTGGAAAACAGATTTTGAGACTAGGGCATTCGAATCACCATAACAATTCAATTCTGGGTTATAAAGATTCAAGTAACAAGTCTAATTCAGATTCAAAGATTGATTCTAGCTAAAGTATGATTAGGCCATGGTGTTTGGTCCTAACCTTGTGTTCCTAATTCCCTAATTTGATCATTTGTTGTCTAACCTAAAATTAAGCATTAGGAACCCATTAAGCATAGAAGAACATTTTAAACAACCAAGTATGTATCTAATCCCTGTTGTCGAATGTCCATACATACTCTTCCTATTCATAGTTCAATTCGAATTAAAGCATGGTGTATACTCTTAATTCAAACCAAGATAGTTAACAAACAAGTTCTAATGGTGATCAATCATTCAAACAAGCATGTTAACTTATAAGCGTAATGAATAAGAACATGAATCATGAATCAAACTTGAAACTCCAAACTTATAAACCCAGAATATTCATGTTAGGTTACATCGAAGCCCTAGTTATGGATTTAGCTACTCATAATGGAAAAGAGACTTGAACAGAAATGAGAAAACATAATGAATGCAATAAGAGTAGAAAAACCCTTTTTCTGAAGTTCTTGTGGTGTCCAAGGCTTCTCCAAGTGCTTCTCCACTTCTAATGCTTCTCCAAGAGCTTTCCCACTTCTAGAAAGATGTATGAAGGATATGGAGGTGATTTGGGATGAGTTTGAGTGAGTGGTGATGGCTAAGGAAGATGAAATTCGTAGGGAAATGGAACAGAAGAAAGCTGGAGTTGTTTTGGTGATTGTTGGAGTGTTTGGGATTGTGAGAGTGTTTGAGGATGGTTGGAGTGAATTGTGGGGTTGTGAATCCTAGGATTTGTTGTGTCTTGAATGTGGAATGGATGTGGTATTTATAGGGAGAGGGGAGTGATAAATCTGAATTCAATATGGCTAATGCATACAACACTTGCATTATAAAATCTGAATTGGTTGATGCACTTCAGCAATAAATCCCACCAGCAGCCCTAGCTCATCTTCATGTCACCATGACTAAGCTTCCAACCAGCTACAATAGCTCATGCCTAGCTCACCATGACCAAGCTTCCAACCAGCTCATCCTGAGGTCAGCATGACCAGCAACTTCAAGGGCTTACAACTTGGGCTAGGCTGAATCAAATGAAGACTTTAAGATGTCCATTGTGAAGTTAAGGCCGAAACAAATTGCTAACTCAGTTTGCTCGCTGACAAAATCCATCCTGAGCATGGTTCTGTGTTTGCTAGGTGACGGACTCCAGATTTATCCAATGGGCTGAATTTTGGATATGTTATAGTAAACACCCATTGGAACAACTTTCATGAAGAATGTTGCCTCATCCGAGCTATGTAGTTTGCTGAAACAAAGCTTGCAATATGACCTACGGAACTGGACTGGCAGGGGGCTGTAGCCAAAATGAGTTTGTCTTTAAGCTCTTCTTCTCTTCATCCAAATTAGGCCTTAACATGCATGAATTGCATGAATTATGCTCTCTTGCTCTTTTGGCCTACAAAACACACAAAGGGAGGCAAATAACTCAAAATTATAAGAAACTAAGCAAAAGAAGTAAGTAAATTGGGCATGTATATGTATGAAATTATGAGCTTAACACTCACCAAATGACTCCACCCACCATATTATGATGTAACCCAAGTTTTGGGCTCGATCCGAAATCAATAGGTGTTCCAAATTGGACAATTCAAGTTCAACGGCAGTTCGTTCCGAATTGGGGTGGTTGGTGTATTTCGTACTTCTAGCGATTGGATTTCACTCAAAACTCACCAATTGACTCCTCCCACCATATTATGATGTTGCCCAAGTTCGGGGCTCGATCCGAAATCAATAGGTGTGAGAAATTGGACAATTCAAGTTCAACGGCAGTTCGTTCCTAATTGGAGTGGTTGGTGTATTCCATACGTCTAGCGATTGGATTTCACTCAAAACTCACGAAATGACTCCTCCCACCATATTATGATGTTGCAAAAGTTTTGGGCTCAATCCGAAATCAATAGGTGTGAGAAATTGGACAATTCAAGTTCAGCAGCAGTTCGTTCCTAATTGGAGTGGTTGGTGTATTCCATACTTCTAGCGATTGGATTTCACTCAAAACTCACCAAATGACTCCTCCCACCATATTATGATGTTGCCCATGTTTTGGGCTCGATCCGAAATCAATAGGTCTGAGAAATTGGTCAATTCAATTTCAACGACAGTTCGTTCCTAATTGGAGTGGTTGGTGTATTCCATACGTCTAGCGATTGGATTTCACTCAAAACTCACCAAATGACTCCTCCCACCATATTGTGATGTTGCAAAAGTTTTGGGCTCGATCCGAAATCAATAGGTGTGAGAAATTGGACAATTCAAGTTCAGCGAAAGTTCGTTCCTAATTGGAGTGGTTGGTGTATTCCATACTTCTAGCAATTGGATTTCACTCAAAACTCACCAAATGACTCCTCCCACCATATTATGATGTTGCCCAAGTTTTGGGCTCGATCCGAAATCAATAGGTGTTCCAAATTGGACAATTCAAGTTCAATGGCAGTTCGTTCCTAATTGGAGTGGTTGGTGTATTCCATACTTCTAGCGATTGGATTTCACTCAAAACTCACCAAACGACTCCAACCACCATGTTATGTTGTTGCCCAAGTTTTGGGCTCGATCCGAAATCAATAGGTCCGAGAAATTGGTCAATGCAATTTCAACGACCGTTCGTTCCTAATTGTAGTGGTTGGTGTATTCCGTACGTCTAGCGATTGGATATCACTCAAAACTCACCAAATGACTCCTCCCACCATATTA
Source organism: Prunus avium (assembly GCF_965620075.1). Classification (NCBI taxonomy): domain Eukaryota; kingdom Viridiplantae; phylum Streptophyta; class Magnoliopsida; order Rosales; family Rosaceae; genus Prunus; species Prunus avium. The sequence continues at coordinate 19,957,196 of NC_142286.1, read as the reverse complement.
TGATGTTGCCCATGTTTTGGGCTCGATCCGAAATCAATAGGTCTAAGAAATTGGTCAATTTAATTTCAACAACAGTTCGTTCCTAATTGGAGTGGTTGGTGTATTCCATACTTCTAGCGATTGGATTTCACTCAAAACTCACCAAATGACTCCTCCCACCATATTATGATGTTGCCCAAGTTTTGGGCTCGATCCGAAATCAATAGGTGTTCCAAATTGGACAATTCAAGTTCAATGGCAGTTCGTTCCTAATTGGAGTGGTTGGTGTATTCCATACTTCTAGCGATTGGATTTCACTCAAAACTCACCAAATGACTCCTCCCACCATATTATGATGTTGCCCAAGTTTTGGGCTCGATCCGGAATCAATAGGTGTGAGAAATTGGACAATTCAAGTTCAAAGGTACTTCGTTCCTAACTGGAGTGGTTGGTGTATTCCATACTTCTAGCGATTGGATTTCACTCAAAACTCACCAAATGACTCCTCCCACCATATAATGATGTTGCCCAAGTTTTGGGCTCGATCCGAACTCAATAGGTGTTCCAAATTGGACAATTCAAGTTCAACGGCAGTTCGTTCCTAACTGGAGTGGTTGGTGTATTCCATACTTCTAGCGATTGGATTTCACACAAAACTAACCAATTGACTCCTCCCACCATATTATGATGTTGCCCAAGTTTTGGGCTCGATCCGAAATCAATAGGTGTGAGAAATTGGACAATTCAAGTTCAACGGTAGTTCGTTCCTAACTGGAGTGGTTCGTGTATTCCATACTTCTAGCGATTGGATTTCATTCAAAACTCACCAAATGACTCCTCCCACCATTTTATGATGTTGCCCAAGTTTTGGGCTCGATCCGAAATCAATAGGTGTTCCGAATTGGACAATTCAAGTTCAACGGCAGTTCGTTCCTAACTGGAGTGGTTGGTGTATTCCATACTTCTAGCGATTGGATTTCACTCAAAACACACCAATTGACTTCTCCCACCATATTATGATTTTGCCCAAGTTTTGGGCTCGATCCGAAATCAATAGGTATGAGAAATTGGACAATTCAAGTTCAACGACAGTTCGTTCCTAATTGGAGTGGTTGGTGTGTTCCATACTTCTAGCGATTTGATTTCACTCAAAACTCACCAAATGACTCCTCCCACCACATTATGATGTTGCCCATGTTTTGGGCTCGATCCGAAATCAATAGGTGTTCCAAATGGGACAATTCAAGTTCAACGGCAGTTCGTTCCTAACTGGAGTGGTTGGTGTATTCCATACTTCTAGCGATTGGATTTCACTCAAAACTCACCAATTGACTCCTCCCACCATATTATGATGTTGCCCAAGCATTGGGCTCGATCCGAAATCAATAGGTGTTCCAAATTGGACAATTCAAGTTCAACGGCAGTTCATTCCTAATTGGAGTGGTTGGTCTTTTCGATACTTCTAGCGATTGGATTTCACTCAAAACACACCAATTGACTTCTCCCACCATATTATGATTTTGCCCAAGTTTTGGGCTCGATCCGAAATGAACAGTTCTTCCAAATTGGACAATTCAAGTTCAACGGCAGTTCGTTCCTAATTGGAGTGGTTGGTGTATTCCATACTTCTAGCGATTGGATTTCACTCAAAACTCACCAAATGACTCCTCCGACCATATTATGATGTTGCCCAAGTTTGGACTCGATCCGAAATCAATAGGTGTGAGAAATTGGACAATTCAAGTTCAACGGCAGTTCGTTCCTAATTGGAATGGTTGGTGTATTCCATACTTCTAGCGATTGGATTTCGCTCAAAACTCACCAAATCACTCCTCCCACCATATCATGATGTTGCCCAAATTTTGGGCTCGATCCGAAATCAATAGGTGTTCCAAATTGGGCAATTCAAGTTTAACGGCAGTTCGTTCCAAATTGGAGTGGTTGGTGTATTCCATACTTCTAGCGATTGGATTTCACTCAAAACTCACCAAATGACTCCTCCCACCGTATTATGATGTTGCCCAAGTTTTGTGCTCGATCCGAAATCAACAGGTGTGAGAAATTGGTCAATTCAATTTCAACGACAGTTCGTTCCTAATTGGAGTGGTTGGTGTATTCCATACTTCTAGCGATTGGATTTCACTCACAACTCACCAAATGACTCCTCCCACCATATTACGATGTTGCCCAAGTTTGGGGCTCGATCCGAAATGAATAGGTGTGAGAAATTGGACAATTCAAATTCAACGGCAGTTCGTTCCTAATTGGAGTGGTTGGTGTATTCCATACTTCTAGCGATTGGATTTCACTCAAAACTCACCAAATGACTCCTCCGACCATATTATGATGTTGCCCAAGTTTGAACTCGATCCGAAATCAATAGGTGTTCGAAATTGGACAATTCAAGTTCAGCGGCAGTTCGTTCCTAATTGGAGTGGTTGGTGTATTCTTACTTCTAGCGATTGGATTTGACTCAAAACTAACCAAATGACTCCCCCCACCATATTATGATGTTGCCCAAGTTTTGGGCTCGATCCGAAATTAATAGGTGTGAGAAATTGGACAATTCAAGTTCAACGGCAGTTCGTTCCTAATTGGAGTGGTTGGTGTATTCCATACTTCTAGCGATTGGATTTCACTCACAACTCACCACATGACTCCTCCCACCATATTACGATGTTGCCCAAGTTTGGGGCTCGATCCGAAATCAATAGGTGTGAGAAATTGGACAATTCAAGTTCAACGGCAGTTCGTTACTAATTGGAGTGGTTGGTGTATTCCATACTTCTAGCGATTGGATTTCACTCAAAACTCACCAAATGACTCCTCCGACCATATTATGATGTTGCCCAAGTTTGGACTCGATCCGAAATCAATAGGTGTGAGAAATTGGACAATTCAAGTTCAACGGCAGTTCGTTCCTAATTGGAATGGTTGGTGTATTCCATACTTCTAGCGATTGGATTTCGCTCAAAACTCACCAAATCACTCCTCCCACCATATCATGATGTTGCCCAAATTTTGGGCTCGATCCGAAATCAATAGGTTTTCCAAATTGGGCAATTCAAGTTTACCGGCAGTTCGTTCCAAATTGGAGTGGTTGGAGTATTCCATACTTCTAGCGATTGGATTTCCCTCAAAACTCACCAAACGACTCCTCCCACCATATTATGATGTTGCCCAAGTTTTGGGCTCGATCCGATATCAATAGGCGTGAGAAATTGGACAATTCAAGTTCAACGGCAGTTCGTTCCTAATTGGAGTGGTTGGTGTATTCCATACTTCTAGCGATTGGATTTCACTCAAAACTCACCAAATGACTCCTCCGACCATATTATGATGTTGCCCAAGTTTGGACTCGATCCGAAATCAATAGTTATGAGAAATTGGACAATTCAAGTTCAACGGCAGTTCGTTCCTAATTGGAGTGGTTGGTGTATTTCATACTTCTAGCGATTGGATTTCACTCAAAACCCACCAAATGACTCCTCCCACCATATTACGATGTTGCCCAAGTTTGGGGCTCGATCCGAAATCAATAGGTGTGAGAAATTGGACAATTCAAGGTCAACGGCAGTTCGTTCCTAATTGGAGTGGTTGGTGTATTCCATACTTCTAGCGATTGGATTTCACTCAAAACTCACCAAATGACTCCTCCCACCATATTATGATGTTGCCGATGTTTTGGGCTCGATCCGAAATCAATAGGTGTTCGAAATTGAACAATTCAAGTTCAACGGCAGTTCGTTCCTAATTGGAGTGGTTGGTGTATTCCATACTTCTAGCGATTGGATTTCACTCAAAACTCACCAAATGACTCCTCCCACCATATTATGATGGTGCCCAAGTTTTGGGATCGATCCGAAATCAATAGGTGTTCCAAATTGGACAATCAAGTGCAACGGCAGTTCGTTCCTAATTGGAGTGGTTGGTGTATTCCATACTTCTAGCGATTGGATTTCACTCAAAACTCAACAAATGTCCCACCATATTATGATGTTGCCCACGTTTTGGGCTCGATCCGAAATCAATAGGTGTGAGAAATTGGACAATTCAAGTTCAGCGGCAGTTCGTTCCTAATTGGAGTGGTTGGTGTATTCTTACTTCTAGCGATTGGATTTGACTCAAAACTAACCAAATGACTCCCCCCACCATATTATGATGTTGCCCAAGTTTTGGGCTCGATCCGAAATTAATAGGTGTTCGAAATTGCACAATTCAAGTTCAACGGCAGTTCGTTCCTAATTGGAGTGGTTGGTGTATTCCATACTTCTAGCGATTGGATTTCACTCAAAACTCACCAAATGACTCCTCCCACCATATTACGGTGTTGCCCAAGGTTTGGGCTCGATCCGAAATCGAAAGGTGTTCCAAATTGGACAATTCAAGTTCAACGGCAGTTCGTTCCTAATTGGAGTAGTTGGTGTATTCCATACTTCTAGCCATTGGATTTCACTCAAAACTCACCAAATGACTCCTCCCACGATATTATGATGTTTCCCAAGTTTTGGGCTCGATCCGAAATCAATAGGTGTTCCAAATTGGACAATTCAAGTTCAGCGGCAGTTCGTTCCTAATTGGAGTGGGTGGTGTATTCCATACTTCTAGCGATTGGATTTCACTCAAAACTCTCCAAATGACTCCTCCCACCATATTATGATGTTGCCCAAGTTTGGGGCTCGGTGCGAAATCAATAGGTGTGAGAAATTGGACAATTCAAGTTCAACCGCAGTTCGTTCCTAATTGGAGTGGTTGGTGTATTCCATACTTCTAGCGATTGGATTTCACTCACAACTCAACAAATGACTCCTCCCACCATATTACGATGTTGCCCAAGTTTGGGGCTCGATCCGAAATGAATAGGTGTTCGAAATTGGACAATTCAAGTTCAACGGCAGTTCGTTCCTAATTGGAGTGGTTGGTGTATTCCATACTTCTAGCGATTGGATTTCACTCAAAACTCACCAAATGACTCCTCCCACCATATTATGATGTTGCCCAAGTTTGGGGTTCAATCCGAAATCAATAGGTGTGAGAAATTGCACAATTCAAGTTCAACGGCAGTTCGTTCCTAATTGGAGTGGTTGGTGTATTCCATACTTCTAGCGATTGGATTTGACTCAAAACTCACCAAATGACTCCTCCCACGATATTATGATGTTTCCCAAGTTTTGGCCTCGATCCGAAATCAATAGGTGTTCCAAATTGGACAATTCAAGTTCAGCGGCAGTTCGTTCCTAATTGGAGTGGGTGGTGTATTCCATACTTCTAGCGATTGGATTTCACTCAAAACTCACCAAATGACTCCTCCCACCATATTATGATGTTGCCCAAGTTTGGGGCTCGGTCCGAAATCAATAGGTGTGAGAAATTGGACAATTCAAGTTCAACCGCAGTTCGTTCCTAATTGGAGTGGTTGGTGTATTCCATACTTCTAGCGATTGGATTTCACTCACAACTCACCAAATGACTCCTCCCACCATATTACGATGTTGCCCAAGTTTGGCACTCGATCCGAAATGAATAAGTGTGAGAAATTGGACAATTCAAGTTCAACGGCAGGTCGTTCCTAATTGGAGTGGTTGGTGTATTCCATACTTCTAGCGATTGGATTTCACTCAAAACTCACCAAATGACTCCTCCCACCATATTATGAAGTTGCCCAAGTTTGGGGCTCAATCCGAAATCAATAGGTGTGAGAAATTAGACAATTCAAGTTCAACGGCAGTTCGTTCCTAATTGGAGTGGTTGGTGTATTCCATACTTCTAGCGATTGGATTTCACTCACCACATGACTCCTCCCACCATTTTATGATGTTGCCCAAGTTTGGGGCTCGATCCGAAATCAATAGGTGTGAGAAATTGGACAATTCAAGTTCAACGGCAGTTCGTTCCTAATTGGAGTGGTTGGTGTATTCAATACTTCTAGCGATTGGATTTCACTCAAAACTCACCAAATGACTCCTCCGACCATATTATGATGTTGCCCAAGTTTGGACTCGATCCGAAATCAATAGGTGTTCGAAATTGGACAATTCAAGTTCAACGGCAGTTCGTTCCTAATTGGAGTGGTTGGTGTATTCCATACTTCTAGTGATTGGATTTCACTCAAAACTCACCAAATGACTCCTCCCACCATATTATGATGTTGCCCAAGTTTGGGGTTCAATCCGAAATCAATAGGTGTGAGAAATTGGACAATTCAAGTTCAACGGCAGTTCGTTCCTTATTGGAGTGGTTGGTGTATTCCATACTTCTAGCGATTGGATTTCACTCAAAACTCACCAAATGACTCCTCCGACCATATTATGATGTTGCCCAAGTTTGAAATCGATCCGAAATCAATAGGTGTTCGAAATTGGACAATTCAAGTTCAACGGCAGTTCGTTCCTAATTGGAGTGGTTGGTGTATTCCATACTTCTAGTGATTGGATTTCACTCAAAACTCACCAAATGACTCCTCCCACCATATTATGATGTTGCCCAAGTTTGGGGTTCAATCCGAAATCAATAGGGGTGAGAAATTGGACAATTCAAGTTCAACGGCAGTTCGTTCCTAATTGGAGTGGTTGGTGTATTCCACACTTCTAGCGATTGGATTTCACTCAAAACTCACCAAATGACTCCTCCCACCATATTATGATGGTGCCCATGTTTTGGGATCGATCCGAAATCAATAGGTGTTCCAAATTGGACAATCAAGTTCAACGGCAGTTCGTTCCTAATTGGAGTGGTTGGTGTATTCCACACTTCTAGAGATTGGATTTCACTCAAAACTCACCAAATGACTCCTCCCACCATATTATGATGTTGCCCAAGTTTTGGGCTCGATCCGAAATCAATAGGTGTTCGAAATTGCACAATACAAGTTCAACGGCAGTTCGTTCCTAATTGGAGTGGTTGGTGTATTCCATACTTCTAGCGTTTGGATTTCACTCAAAACTCACCAAATGACTCCTCCCACCAAATTACGGTGTTGCCCAAGTTTTGGGCTCGATCCGAAATCAATAGGTGTTCCAAACTGGACAATTCAAGTTCAACGGCAGTTCGTTCCTAATTGGAGTGGTTGGTGTATTCCATACTTCTAGCGATTAGATTTCACTCAAAACTCACCAAATGACTCCTCCCAAAACATTATGATGTTTCCCAAGTTTTGGGCTCGATCCGAAATCAATAGGTGTTCCTAATTGGACAATTCAAGTTCAGTGGCAGTTCGTTCCTAATTGGAGTGGGTGGTGTGTTCCATACTTCTAGCGATTGGATTTCACTCAAAACTCACCAAATGACTCCTCCCACCATATTATGATGTTGCCCAAGTTTTGGGCTCGATCCGAAATCAATAGGTGTTCGAAATTGGGCAATTCAAGTTCAACGGCAGTACGTTCCTAATTGGAGTGGTTGGTGTATTCCATACTTCTAGCGATTGGATTTCACTCAAAACTAACCAAATGACTCCTCCCACCGTATTATGTTGTTGCCCAAGTTTTGGGCTCGGTCCGAAATCAATAGGTGTTCGAAATTGCACAAATCAAGTTCAACGACAGTTCGTTCCTAATTGGAGTGGTTGGTGTATTCCATACTTCTAGCGATTGGATTTCACTCAAAACTCACCAAACGACTCCCCCGACCATATTATGATGTTGCCAAGTTTGGACTCGATCTGAAATCAATAGGTGTGAGAAATTGGACAATTCAAGTTCAACGGCAGTTCGTTCCTAATTGGAGTGGTTGGTGTATTCCATACTTCTAGCGATTGGATTTCACTCACCACATGACTCCTCCCACCATATTATGATGTTGCCCAAGTTTGGACTCGGTCCGAAATCAATAGGTGTGAGAAATTGGACAATTCAAGTTCAACGGCAGTTCGTTCCTAATTGGAGTGGTTGGTGTATTCCATACTTCTAGCGATTGGATTTCACTCAAAACTCACCAAATGACTCCTCCCACCATATTATGATGTTGCCCAAGTTTGGACTCGATCCGAAATCAATAGGTGTGAGAAATTGGACAATTCAAGTTCAACGGCAGTTTGTTCCTAATTGGAGTGGTTGGTGTATTCCATACTTCTAGAGATTGGATTTCACTCAAAACTCACCAAATGACTCCTCCCACCATATTATGATGTTGCCCAAGTTTTGGGCTCGATCCGAAATCAATAGGTTTTCGAAATTGGACAATTCAAGTTCAATGGCAGTACGTTCCTAATTGGGGTGGTTGGTGTATTCCATACTTCTAGCGATTGGATTTCACTCAAAACCAAACAAATGAGTCCTCCCACCATATTATGATGTTGCCCAAGTTTTGGGCTCGATCCGAAATCAATAGGTGTTCGAAATTGCAAAATACAAGTTCAACGGCAGTTCGTTCCTAATTGGAGTGGTTGGTGTATTCCATACTTCAAGCCATTGGATTTCACTGAAAACTCACCAAATGACTCCTCCCACCATATTACGATGTTCCCCAAGTTTGGGGTTCGATCCGAAATCAATAGGGGCGGGAAATTGGACAATTCAAGTTCAACGGCAGTTCGTTCCTAATTGGAGTGGTTGGTGTATTCCATACTTCTAGCGATTGGATTTCACTCAAAACTCACCAAAATGACTCCTCCCACCATATTATGATGTTGCCCAAGTTTTGAGCTCAATCCGAAATCAATAGGTGTTCGAAATTGGACAATTCAAGTTCAACGGCAGTTCGTTCCTAATTGGAGTGGTTGGTGTATTCCATACTTCTAGCGATTGGATTTCACTCAAAACTCACCAAATGACTCCTCCCACCATATTATGATGTTGCCCAAGTTTGGGGTTCAATCCGAAATCAATAGGTGTGAGAAATTGCACAATTCAAGTTCAACGGCAGTTCGTTCCTAATTGGAGTGGTTGGTGTATTCCATACTTCTAGCGATTGGATTTCACTCAAAACTCACCAAATGACTCCTCCCACCATATGATGACGTTGCCCAAGTTTTGGGCTCGATCCGAAATCAATAGGTGTTCGAAATTGGACAATTCAAGTTCAATGGCAGTACGTTCCTAATTGGGGTGGTTGGTGTATTCCATACTTCTAGCGATTGGATTTCACTCAAAACCAAACAAATGAGTCCTCCCACCATATTATGATGTTGCCCAAGTTTTGGGCTCGATCCGAAATCAATAGGTGTTCGAAATTGCAAAATACAAGTTCAACGGCAGTTCGTTCCTAATTGGAGTGGTTGGTGTATTCCATACTTCTAGCGATTGGATTTCACTCAAATCTCACCAAATGACTCCTCCCACCATATTATGATGGTGCCCATGTTTTGGGATCGATCCGAAATCAATAGGTGTTCCAAATTGGACAATCAAGTTCAACGGCAGTTCGTTCCTAATTGGAGTGGTTGGTGTATTCCATACTTCTAGCGATTGGATTTCACTCAAAACTAACCAAATGACTCCTCCCACCGTATTATGTTGTTGCCCAAGTTTTGGGCTCGGTCCGAAATCAATAGGTGTTCGAAATTGCACAAATCAAGTTCAACGACAGTTCGTTCCTAATTGGAGTGGTTGGTGTATTCCATACTTCTAGCGATTGGATTTCACTCAAAACTCACCAAACGACTCCCCCGACCATATTATGATGTTGCCAAGTTTGGACTCGATCTGAAATCAATAGGTGTGAGAAATTGGACAATTCAAGTTCAACGGCAGTTCGTTCCTAATTGGAGTGGTTGGTGTATTCCATACTTCTAGCGATTGGATTTCACTCACCACATGACTCCTCCCACCATATTATGATGTTGCCCAAGTTTGGGGCTCGATCCGAAATCAATAGGTGTGAGAAATTGGACAATTCAAGTTCAACGGCAGTTCGTTCCTAATTGGAGTGGTTGGTGTATTCCATACTTCTAGCGATTGGATTTCACTCAAAACTCACCAAATGACTCCTCCCACCATATTATGATGTTGCCCAAGTTTGGACTCGATCCGAAATCAATAGGTGTGAGAAATTGGACAATTCAAGTTCAACGGCAGTTTGTTCCTAATTGGAGTGGTTGGTGTATTCCATACTTCTAGAGATTGGATTTCACTCAAAACTCACCAAATGACTCCTCCCACCATATTATGATGTTGCCCAAGTTTTGGGCTCGATCCGAAATCAATAGGTTTTCGAAATTGGACAATTCAAGTTCAATGGCAGTACGTTCCTAATTGGGGTGGTTGGTGTATTCCATACTTCTAGCGATTGGATTTCACTCAAAACCAAACAAATGAGTCCTCCCACCATATTATGATGTTGCCCAAGTTTTGGGCTCGATCCGAAATCAATAGGTGTTCGAAATTGCAAAATACAAGTTCAACGGCAGTTCGTTCCTAATTGGAGTGGTTGGTGTATTCCATACTTCAAGCCATTGGATTTCACTGAAAACTCACCAAATGACTCCTCCCACCATATTACGATGTTCCCCAAGTTTGGGGTTCGATCTGAAATCAATAGGTGCGGGAAATTGGACAATTCAAGTTCAACGGCAGTTCGTTCCTAATTGGAGTGGTTGGTGTATTCCATACTTCTAGCGATTGGATTTCACTCAAAACTCACCAAAATGACTCCTCCCACCATATTATGATGTTGCCCAAGTTTTGAGCTCAATCCGAAATCAATAGGTGTTCGAAATTGGACAATTCAAGTTCAACGGCAGTTCGTTCCTAATTGGAGTGGTTGGGGTATTCCATACTTCTAGCGATTGGATTTCACTCAAAACTCACCAAAATGACTCCTCCCACCATATTATGATGTTGCCCAAGTTTTGAGCTCAATCCGAAATCAATAGGTGTTCGAAATTGGACAATTCAAGTTCAACGGCAGTTCGTTCCTAATTGGAGTGGTTGGTGTATTCCATACTTCTAGCGATTGGATTTCACTCAAAACTCACCAAATGACTCCTCCCACCATATTATGATGTTGCCCAAGTTTGGGGTTCAATCCGAAATCAATAGGTGTGAGAAATTGCACAATTCAAGTTCAACGGCAGTTCGTTCCTAATTGGAGTGGTTGGTGTATTCCATACTTCTAGCGATTGGATTTCACTCAAATCTCACCAAATGACTCCTCCCACCATATTATGATGGTGCCCATGTTTTGGGATCGATCCGAAATCAATAGGTGTTCCAAATTGGACAATCAAGTTCAACGGCAGTTCGTTCCTAATTGGAGTGGTTGGTGTATTCCATACTTCTAGCGATTGGATTTCACTCAAAACTAACCAAATGACTCCTCCCACCGTATTATGTTGTTGCCCAAGTTTTGGGCTCGGTCCGAAATCAATAGGTGTTCGAAATTGCACAAATCAAGTTCAACGACAGTTCGTTCCTAATTGGAGTGGTTGGTGTATTCCATACTTCTAGCGATTGGATTTCACTCAAAACTCACCAAACGACTCCCCCGACCATATTATGATGTTGCCAAGTTTGGACTCGATCTGAAATCAATAGGTGTGAGAAATTGGACAATTCAAGTTCAACGGCAGTTCGTTCCTAATTGGAGTGGTTGGTGTATTCCATACTTCTAGCGATTGGATTTCACTCACCACATGACTCCTCCCACCATATTATGATGTTGCCCAAGTTTGGGGCTCGCTCCGAAATCAATAGGTGTGAGAAATTGGACAATTCAAGTTCAACGGCAGTTCGTTCCTAATTGGAGTGGTTGGTGTATTCCATACTTCTAGCGATTGGATTTCACTCAAAACTCACCAAATGACTCCTCCCACCATATTATGATGTTGCCCAAGTTTGGACTCGATCCGAAATCAATAGGTGTGAGAAATTGGACAATTCAAGTTCAACGGCAGTTTGTTCCTAATTGGAGTGGTTGGTGTATTCCATACTTCTAGAGATTGGATTTCACTCAAAACTCACCAAATGACTCCTCCCACCATATTATGATGTTGCCCAAGTTTTGGGCTCGATCCGAAATCAATAGGTTTTCGAAATTGGACAATTCAAGTTCAATGGCAGTACGTTCCTAATTGGGGTGGTTGGTGTATTCCATACTTCTAGCGATTGGATTTCACTCAAAACCAAACAAATGAGTCCTCCCACCATATTATGATGTTGCCCAAGTTTTGGGCTCGATCCGAAATCAATAGGTGTTCGAAATTGCAAAATACAAGTTCAACGGCAGTTCGTTCCTAATTGGAGTGGTTGGTGTATTCCATACTTCAAGCCATTGGATTTCACTGAAAACTCACCAAATGACTCCTCCCACCATATTACGATGTTCCCCAAGTTTGGGGTTCGATCCGAAATCAATAGGTGCGGGAAATTGGACAATTCAAGTTCAACGGCAGTTCGTTCCTAATTGGAGTGGTTGGTGTATTCCATACTTCTAGCGATTGGATTTCACTCAAAACTCACCAAAATGACTCCTCCCACCATATTATGATGTTGCCCAAGTTTTGAGCTCAATCCGAAATCAATAGGTGTTCGAAATTGGACAATTCAAGTTCAACGGCAGTTCGTTCCTAATTGGAGTGGTTGGTGTATTCCATACTTCTAGCGATTGGATTTCACTCAAAACTCACCAAATGACTCCTCCCACCATATTATGATGTTGCCCAAGTTTGGGGTTCAATCCGAAATCAATAGGTGTGAGAAATTGCACAATTCAAGTTCAACGGCAGTTCGTTCCTAATTGGAGTGGTTGGTGTATTCCATACTTCTAGCGATTGGATTTCACTCAAAACTCACCAAATGACTCCTCCCACCATATGATGACGTTGCCCAAGTTTTGGGCTCGATCCGAAATCAATAGGTGTTCGAAATTGGACAATTCAAGTTCAATGGCAGTACGTTCCTAATTGGGGTGGTTGGTGTATTCCATACTTCTAGCGATTGGATTTCACTCAAAACCAAACAAATGAGTCCTCCCACCATATTATGATGTTGCCCAAGTTTTGGGCTCGATCCGAAATCAATAGGTGTTCGAAATTGCAAAATACAAGTTCAACGGCAGTTCGTTCCTAATTGGAGTGGTTGGTGTATTCCATACTTCTAGCGATTGGATTTCACTCAAATCTCACCAAATGACTCCTCCCACCATATTATGATGGTGCCCATGTTTTGGGATCGATCCGAAATCAATAGGTGTTCCAAATTGGACAATCAAGTTCAACGGCAGTTCGTTCCTAATTGGAGTGGTTGGTGTATTCCATACTTCTAGCGATTGGATTTCACTCAAAACTCACCAAATGACTCCTCCCTCCATATTATGATGTTGCCCAAGTTTTGGGCTCGATCCGAAATCAATAGGTGTTCGAAATTGGGCAATTCAAGTTCAACGGCAATACGTTCCTAATTGGAGTGGTTGGTGTATTCCATACTTCTAGCGATTGGATTTCACTCAAATCTCACCAAATGACTCCTCCCACCATATTATGATGTTGCCCAAGTTTTGGGCTCGATCCGAAATCAATAGGTGTTCGAAATTGGGCAATTCAAGTTCAACGGCAATACGTTCCTAATTGGAGTGGTTGGTGTATTCCATACTTCTAGCGATTGGATTTCACTCAAATCTCACCAAATGACTCCTCCCACCATATTATGATGTTGCCCAAGTTTTGGGCTTGATCCGAAATCAATAGGTGTTCGAAATTGGACAATTCAAGTTCAACGGCAGTTTGTTCCTAATTGGAGTGGTTGGGGTATTCCATACTTCTAGTGAATGGATTTCACTCAAAACTCACCAAATGACAACTTCCACCATATGATGACATTGCCCAAGTTTTGGGCTCGATCCGAAATCAATAGGTGTGAGAAATTGGACAATTCAAGTTCAACGGCAGTTCGTTCCTAATTGGAGTGGTTGGTGTATTCCATACTTCTAGCGATTGGATTTCACTCAAACTCACCAAATGACTCCTCCCACCATATTATGTTGTTGCCCAAGTTTTGGGCTCGATCCGAAATCAATAGGTGTGAGAAATTGGACAATTCAAGTTCAACGGCAGTTCGTTCCTAATTGGAGTGATTGGGGTATTCCATACTTCTAGTGATTGGATTTCACTCAAAACTCACCAAATGACTCCTCCCACCATATTATGATGTTGCCCAAGTTTTGGGCTCGATCCGAAATCGATAGGCGTTCCAAATTGGACAATTCAAGTTCAACGGCAGTTCGTTCCTAATTGGAGTGGTTGGTGTATTCCATACTTCTAGCAATTGGATTTCACTCAAACTCACCAAATGACTCCTCCCACCATATTATGATGTTGCCCAAGTTTTGGGCTCGATCCGAAATCAATAGGTTCGGGAAATTGGACAATTCAAGTTCAACGGCAGTTCGTTCCTAATTGCAGTGGTTGGTGTATTCCACACTTCTAGCGATTGGATTTCAGTCAAACCTCAGCAAGTGACTCCCCTCGCCATATTATGATGTTGCCCAAGTTTGGGGTTCGATCCGAAATCAATAGGTGCGGGAAATTGGACAATTCAAGTTCAATGGCAGTTCGTTCCTAATTGGAGTGGTTGGTGTATTCCATACTTCCAGCGATTGGATTTCACTCGAAACTCTCCAAATGACTCCTCCCACCGTATTATGATGTTGCACAAGTTTGGGGTTCCATCCGAAATCAATAGGTGTGTGAAATTGGACAATTCAAGTTCAATGGCAGTTCGTTCCTAATTGGAGTGGTTGGTGTATTCCATACTTCTAGCGACTGGATTCCACTCAAAATTCACCAAATGACTCCTCCCAGCATATTATGATGTTGCCCAAGTTTTGGGCTCGATCCGAAATCAATAGGTGTGAGAAATTGGACAATTCAAGTTCAACGGCAGTTCGTTCCTAATTGGAGTGGTTGGGGTATTCCATACTTCTAGTGATTGGATTTCACTCAAAACTCACCAAATGACTCCTCCCACCATATTATGATGTTGCCCAAGTTTTGGGCTCGATCCGAAATCGATAGGCGTTCCAAATTGGACAATTCAAGTTCAACGGCAGTTCGTTCCTAATTGGAGTGGTTGGTGTATTCCATACTTCTAGTGATTGGATTTCACTCAAAACTCACCAAATGACTCCTCCCACCATATTATGATGTTGCCCAAGTTTTGGGCTCGATCCGAACTCAATAGATGCGAGAAATTGGACAATTTAAGTTCAACGGCAGTTCGTTCCTAATTGGAGTGGTTGGTGTATTACAAACTTCTAGCGATTGGATTTCACTCGAAACTCACCAAATGACTCCTCCCACCATATTATGATGTTGCACAAGTTTGGGGTTCCATCCGAAATAAATAGGTGTGAGAAATTGGACAATTCAAGTTCAACGGTAGTTCATTCCTAATTGGAATGGTTGGTGTATTCCATACTTCTAGCAATTGGATTTCACTCAAAACTCAACAAATGACTCCTCCCACCATATTTTGATGTTGCCCAAGTTTGGGGTTCGATCCGAAATCAATAGGTGTGAGAAATTGGACAATTCAAGTTCTACGGCAGTTCGTTCCTAATTGGAGTGGTTGGTGTATTCCATACTTCTAGCGATTGGATTTCATTCAAAACTCACCAAATGACTCCTCCCACCATATTTTGATGTTGCCCAAGTTTGGGGTTCGATCCGAAATCAATAGGTTCGGGAAATTGGACAATTCAAGTTCAACGGCAGTTCGTTCCTAATTGGAGTGGTTGGTGTATTCCATACTTCTAGCGATTGGATTTCAGTCAAAACTCACCAAATGACTCCTCCCGCCATATTATGATGTTGCCCAAGTTTGGGGTTCGATCTGAAATCAATAGGTGCGGGAAATTGGACAATTCAAGTTCAATGGCAGTTCGTTCCTAATTGGTGTGGTTGGTGTATTCCATACTTCTAGCGATTGGATTTCACTCAAAACTCACCAAACGACTCCTCCCACCATATTATGATGTTGCCCAAGTTTTGGGCTCGATCAGAAATCAATAGGTGTGAGAAATTGGACAATTCAATTTCAACGGCAGTTCGTTCCTAATTGGAGTGGTTGGTGTATTCCATACTTCTAGCCATTGGATTTCACTCAAAACTCACCAAATGACTCCTCCCACCATATTATGATGTTGCCCAAGTTTGGGATTCGATCCGAAATCAATAGGTGCGGGAAATTGGACAATTCAAGTTCAACGGCAGTTTGTTCCTAATTGGAGTGGTTGGTGTATTCCATACTTCTAGCGATTGGATTTCACTCAAAACTCACCATATGACTCCTCAATCCATATTATGATGTTGCCCAAGTTTTGGGCTCGATCCGAAATCAATAGGTGTTCGAATATGACAATTCAAGTTCAACGGCAGTTCGTTCCCAATTGGAGTGGTTGGTGTAATCCATACTTCTAGCAATTGGATTTCACTCAGAACTCACCAAATGACTCCTCCCACCATATTATGATGTTGCCCAAGTTTTAGGCTCGATCAGAAATCAATAGGTGTGAGAAATTGGACAATTCAAGTTCAACGGCAGTTCGTTCCTAATTGGAGTGGTTGGTGTATTCCATACTTCAAGCCATTGGATTTCACTCAAAACTCACCAAATGACTCCTCCCACCATATTATGATGTTGCCCAAGTTTGGGATTCGATCCGAAATCAATAGGTGCGGGAAATTGGACAATTCAAGTTCAACGGCAGTTCGTTCGAAATTGGAGTGGTTGGTGTACTGCATACTTCTAGCGATTGGATTTCACTCAAAACTCACCAAATGACTCCTCCCACCATATTATGATCTTGCCCAAGTTTTAGGCTTGATCCGAAATCAATAGGTGTGAGAAATTGGACAATTCAAGTTCAACGGCAGTTTGTTCCTAATTGGAGTGGTTGGTGTATTCCATACTTCTAGCGATTGGATAGCACTCAAAACTCATCAAGTGACTCCTCCCACCATATTATGATTTTGCCCAAGTTTTAGGCTCTATTCGAAATCAATAGGTGTTCCAAATTGGACAATTCAAGTTCAACGGCAGTTCGTTCCTAATTGGAGTGGTTGGTGTATTCCATACTTCTAGCGATTGGATTTCACTCAAAACTCACCAAATGACTCCTCCCACCATATTATGATGTTGCCCAAGTTTTGGGCTCGGTCCGAAATCAATAGGTGTGAGAAATTGGACAATTCAAGTTCAACAGTAGTTCGTTCCTAATTGGAGTGGTTGGTGTATTCCGTACTTCTAGCGATTGGATTTCACTCAAAACTCACCAAATGACTCCTCCCATCATATTATGATGTTGCCCAAGTTTTGGGTTCAATCCGAAATCAATAGGTGCTGGAAATTGGACAAATCAAGTTCAACGGCATTTCGTTCCAAATTGGAGTGGTTGGAGTATTCCGTACTGGTAGCGATTGGATTTCACTCAAAACTCACCAAATGACTCCACCCACCATATTATGATGTTGCCCAAGTTTTGGGCTCGATCCGAAATCAATAGGTGTGAGAAATTGACAATTCAAGTTCAACGGCAGTTCGTTCCTAATTGGAGTGGTTGGTGTATTCCATACTTCAAGCCATTGGATTTCACTGAAAACTCACCAAATGACTCCTCCCACCATATTACGATGTTCCCCAAGTTTGGGGTTCGATCCGAAATCAATAGGTGCGGGAAATTGGACAATTCAAGTTCAACGGCAGTTCGTTCCTAATTGGAGTGGTTGGTGTATTCCATACTTCTAGCGTTTGGATTTCACTCAAAACTCACCAAATGACTCCTCCCACCATATTAGGATCTTGCCCAAGTTTTGGGCTCGATCCTAAATCAATAGGTGTCAGAAATTGGACAATTCAAGTTCAACGGCAGTTCGTTCCTAATTGGAGTGGTGGGTGTATTCCATACTTCTAGCGATTGGATTTCACTCAAAACTCACCAAATGACTCCTCCAGCCATATTATGATGTTGCCCGGGTTTTGGGCTCGATCCGAAATCAATAGGTGTGAGAAATTGGACAATTCAAGTTCAACGGCAGTTCGTTCCTAATTGGAGTGGTTGGTGTATTCCATACTTCTAGCCATTGGATTTCACTCAAAACTCACCAAATGACTCCTCCCACCATATTATGACGTTGCCCAAGTTTTGGTCTCGATCCGAAATCCATAGGTGTTCGAAATTGGACAATTCAAGTTCAACGGCAGTTCGTTCCTAATTGGAGTGGTTGGTGTATTGCATACTTCTAGCGATTGGATTTCACTCAAAACTCACCAAATGACTCCTACCACCATTTTATGATCTTGCCCAAGTTTTGGGCTTGATCCGAAATCAATAGGTGTGAGAAATTGGACAATTCAAGTTCAACGGCAGTTCGTTCCTAATTGGAGTGGTTGGTGTATTCCATACTTCTAGCAATTGGATTTCACTCAAAACAAACGAAATGACTCCTCCCACCATATTATGATGTTGCCCAAGTTTGGGGCTCGATCCGAAATCAATAGGTGTGAGAAATTGGAAAATTCAAGTTCAACGGCAGTTCGTTCCTAATTTTAGTGGTTGGTGTATTCCATACTTCTAGCGATTTCACTCGAAACTCACCAAATGACTACTCCCACCATATTATGATCTTGCCCAAGTTTTGGGCTCGATCCGAAATCAATAGGTGTGAGAAATTGGACAATTCAGGTTCAACGGCAGTTCTTACCTAATTGGAGTGGTTGGTGTATTAAATACTTCTAGCGATTGGATTTCACTCAAACCTCACCAAATGACTCCTCCCGCCATATTATGATGTTGCCCGTGTTTTGGGCTCGATCCGAAATCAATAGGTGTGAGAAATTGGACAATTCAAGTTCAACGGCAGTTCTTTCCTAATTGGAGTGGTTGGTGTATTCCATACTTCTAGCAATTGGATTTCACTCAAAACTCGCCAAATGACTCCTCCCACCATATTATGATGTTGCCCAGGTTTTGGGCTCGATCCGAAATCAATAGGTGTTCCAAATTGGACAATTCAAGTTCAACGGCAGTTCGTTCCTAATTGGAGTGGTTGTTGTATTCCATACTTCTAGCAATTGGATTTCACTCAAAACTCACCAAATGACTCCTCCCACCATATTATGATGTTGCCCAAGTTTGGGGCTCGATCCGAAATCAATAGGTGTGAGAAATTGGAAAATTCAAGTTCAACGGCAGTTCGTTCCTAATTGGAGTGGTTGGTGTATTCCATACTTCTAGCAATTGGATTATACTCAAAACAAACCAAATGACTCCTCCCACCATATTATGATGTTGCCCAAGTTTGGGGCTCGATCCGAAATCAATAGTTGTGAGAAATTGGACAATTCAAGTTCAACGGCAGTTCGTTCCTAATTGGAGTGGTTGGTGTATTCCATACTTCTAGCGATTGGATTTCATTCAAAACTCACCAAATGAGTCCTCCCACCATATTATGATGTTGCCCTTGTTTTGGGCTCGATCCGAAATCAATAGGTGTGAGAAATTGGACAATTCAAGTTCAACGGCAGTTCGTTCCTAATTGGAGTTGTTGGTGTATTCCATACTTCTAGCGATTGGATTTCACTCAAAACTCACCAAATGACTCCTCCCACCATATTATGATGTTGCAGAAGTTTTGGGCTCGATCCGAAATCAATAGGTTTTCCAAATTGGACAATTCAAGTTCAACGGCAGTTCGTTCCTAGTTGGAGTGGTTGGTGTATTCCATACTTCTAGCCATTGGATTTCACTCAAAACTCACCAAATGACTCCTCCCACCATATTATGATGTTGCCTGATCGGTGCATATTTACATATCATTTTGTACCCTTCTAGCTTATGATTTGGTTATGTTTTTGAGTTAAACTTGTGCTTTTAATCATTTTTGTGTTTATCTTTCAGTTCATTGAGCTTTAGGTAATAATGAGGGCTTTGGATAGTAAATGATGCAATCCATGCATGTTAGGGCCTAATTTGGATGAATGGATGAAGAGCTTAAAGACAAACTCAATTTTGGCTACAGTCCCCTGCCAGCCCAGTTTCGTAGGTCATATTGCAAGCTTTGTTTCAGCAACCTACATAGCTCGGATGAGGCCACATTCTTCATGAAAGTTGTTCCAATGGGTGTGTAATATAACATATCCAAAATTCAGCCTCATTGGATAAATATGGAGTCTGTTACCTAGCAAACACAGAGCCATGCTCAGGATAGATTTTATCAGCGCGCAAAATGGGTTAGCAATTTGTTTTGGCCTTAACTTCCTCCTCCGACCTTGGATTGGCCCAAATGATATATGGCTGGAAAGAAGATATTCTGAACTTCAAGTTTGAGTGCTTAAAGTCTTAATTTGCTTAAGGGAAGCCCAATTTGTAAGCCCTTGAAGTTTCTGGTCATGCTGACCTCAGGATGAGCTATTATTTCTGGTTGGAAGCTTGGTCATGGTGACATGAAGATGAGCTAGGGCTGCTGGTGGGATTTATTAGTGAAGTGCATCAACCATTTCATATTTTATAATGGAAGTGTTGTATGCATTAGTGAAGTGCATCAACCATTTCAGATTTTATAAAACAAGTGTTGTATGCATTAGCCATACTTAATTCAGATTTTCAGCTTCCTTAGGCCTATATATAGTGAGGTTTCCCAAGCTTGTAAACACACCCCAAGGGGGGGAGCTCTCAAACACTTCTCTAGAGCTCCCTTCCCTTCTCTCCCTCAAATTCTCTTAGTTTTCCTTTCTAGTTCTCAATTCTAGCTTTCTTTAATGTTTTCTTAGTTGTAATTTATTTTTCTTGTAATGTACATTCTTTCTTAAGTATTCAAGTTTGATTAGTTTCCAAGTTTCAATTATGGTTCATGTTCTTATTCATTATGCTTATAAGTTAATATGCTAGTTTGAATGATTGATCACCATTTAGGCTTGCATGTTAGCTATCTTGGTTTGAATTAAGAGTATACACCATGCTTTAATTCAAATTGAACTATGAATAGGAAGAGTATGTATGGACATTCGACAACAGGGATTAGATACATGCTTGGTTGTTTAAATTGTTCTTCTATGCTTAATGGGTTCCTAATGCTTAATTTTAGGTTAGACAACAAATGATCAAATTAGGGAATTAGGAACACAAGGTTATGACCAAACACCATGGCTTAATCATACATTAGCTAGAATCAATCCGTTAATCTAATTGAACTTGGGAACTTATCTGCTTGAGTTAGTTATTTTCTTTCTTCCTTGTTTTATTTATTTCCTTTCTTTTTCATTTCTGTTTTGTGTAGGAGAAATGAATTGGATCATTCAATCACCAATCCTCGTGGGATCGACCTTGCACTTACATATGCTATACTACCAAACGGCTCGTGCACTTGCGAGTATCACAAGTTGAGGATGCAACTGAATCCATTTTGGTGCAGCTGTATCGACACAACAAGTTTTTGGCGCCGTTGCCGGGGATTGGCAACATAGTTTGGTTCTATTTCTTTTCCCTACTTGTTTTATTTTTATTTTTCATTTTCATGTTTTTCTAGACAATTTCAAGTTTTAAAGTTAATGACGTTAATGGACAAGTTGTGTTTGTAGTCCAACAGAAAAGGACAATTGCCCAACAAGCAAGAGAACTGGGTTTAAGTCCCAGCTTACACAACCCATTGGTGCTTGTTGCTTTGAAGCATGAAATTGGATGTGTGTTGATTTTCCTTTTCATTTTAGTTTTTATTTCCTCATCCTTTTAATTCTATTTCAAGTTTTCTATGTTTGTTTTAGCAATTTATTATAGCTCAATAATAAATGGAGAGAGATGGCAACCTCAATCATAAAGAATGGGAAGTGTGGAGCAGTGGGAGAAGTCGCGACCTCCAAATGCATCACGCTCGACCTAATCGCTTCAAGGGGAAGCATTTCAATCCTTTCTCTTCTTTGAATTCTGTTCATTTCCGTAGTTGTTTTTGCCTTTTGGTCCGCGTTGAGTTCTTTGTTTTTCTATGCTGAATCCAACCATATAAAGAACGTAAAATTTGGACTTACGGTTGGAAAGTTATAGCCTAAAAACCGAACACAGGTCGAAGCTGAAAAACAGAGAAACGAATCTGTCCAAATGGTGATAAACGGGTGTTAGAAAGTGCTGTTTGTGTTTTTCTTTGGTTTATTGGTTTGTTTCTTTTAGTACAACAATTTATGTTGTTTGTTTGAATTTGTTTAGAGTACTTAGTTCATTTTCGTTTATGGTTTGTTGTTCCATTTTATCTTAATTTGTTTTTGTTTCTTATCTTAAAAATTTTAAAAAGATTTTTCATATGAGCTGACTTATGGTAACTCCAGTGAGCACTTCCGTCAATACAGTGTCTAGGAGTTCTATAGGCGACACCTTCGGTGTCTAAGAAGTTTGGGTTTTAAGCGGGACCATTGTGACCCCTCCAACCTTCCCGGATCCCCTGGCTGTGTTTTCTGAGGCCCTTAACTGGTCATCCGTGAGTTGCTTGTATATTTGTGTGTTTTAAAAACAATAATAATAAATATTAAAAAAAAAATTTGAAATTTGAAATTTGGGTTTTTATTTTTCCTTGTAAATTGCAATTTGGAACTTCTTTGTTGTTTTTTTTCTTTGTGTGGTCAGTTAGTTGTAAATAATAATAAATAAATAAAAAATAATTTTAAAAAATTCAATTTGGAACTTCTTGGTTTTCTTTTATGTTTTTTTTGTTTTATTAGGTTAGTTTATTTATTTACGTGGTGTGGTTAGTTAGTTTATTTCTGAGTGTTAAAAACACATTTTTATTCAAACATTGCATTCAAAAAGATAAAAAGTTTAAAACAAAAAAACAAAAAAACATTCAAGTAAATTAAAAATAAAAACAACTTCTTCATCTTCATCTTCATCTTCATGGCATGCCTCTGTTTTCTCTTACTTGCAGAATCTGCAGCAGCTCCACATGGTCCTCATTTTTTCTCTGCAGTGCTTCCACGTGCTGATTGGCACAATAGAGCCGCTTCTGCAAGTCCGCCACCATAGCCTTCAAGGAAGCTATTTCCTCGCTCATCGCGGCACACTCCAGTGTTCTCGCCAGCAATCGCATGCCCAAATTGGTAGCCGAGACCGCGTGGAGTACAGTTAAATTGTGGGACTCCTCCACCGCTGCCTTGTCAGACCTCTGTGCCACATGCAGATGATCTGTCGGTGTGAGCTTGTTACCAATCATGCCTCCCAGCAGCGCTGCTCTGTTCGGCATTGCCTCAGAAAAGTTCGGTATTATCTCAGCAAAGTTTGAGGCCGTACCGTGATGATATGTGGAGTTTGGGAAGACATGGTTTGGAGGAACCCTTATCTGCGCATTCGGTGGCGCAAGGGACAATTCAAGGTTAAGATCATCAAGGTGAGTGCATGAGGATGCCATTGTTTTGTTTTTGGATTTTTTGATGTTTTTCTCTGAATTTGCAGGAAGAAATGCGGGGTGCTCTTCTACTTCACCGAGATGAGTTTAAATAGACTTATACAAACGAGGGAGCCGAAAGCACTTCGGATCTCGAGGGTGCTATCCTGTGCTCTTTTCTCTCGGATCCCTTCATTTCCGGCGCAAATTGCGAGCACGTTTTTTTTTTTAAAGGGAGCATGCTTACACTTTCACTTACTTTTGCCTCCTTGTTTTCTGATGTTTGTGTTTTTGCTTTTTTCAGTTGTTATTTTATTTTATTTTTTTTCAATTGTTTTCTTCTTGTTTGTCAGGTTTCTCAAGAATTTAGTTGGAAGAAGAGACAAAATTAAAGATGCGTCTTGGACACCTGGTGCAAGAATCCCATCTCTTCTTTTAAATTCTTGTTTGAATTGCGTGTTTATTTCAGTTTTTATTTATTTATTTATTTATTTTGTTTTTATTAGGTTTTATAATTTAAAACTCATAGGATATTCTTTGAAGGAGCTAAATTTTTGGTAACTCCAGTGAGCAACCGCAGTCTATACAGTGTCTAGGAGTTCTTTAGGCGGCACCTTCGGTGTCTAAGAAGTTCGGGTTTTAAGCGGGACCATTGTGACCCCTCCAACCTTCCCGGAACCCCTGGCTGTGTTTTCTGAGGCCCTTAACTGGTCATCCTTAAGTTTTTCTCTTAAAAGAAGAAGCAGCTATTTGTGTGTTTACTTAATTAATAAAAATTTCATGTTTGGGTTTTCGTGTTTTTGTTTGATTGTCATTCTTTAAATTTAGGGTCAATCCTCTCTTTGAGATAGCATAACATTTTTATATAAAAAAAAAAAAAAAAAAAACTTTAAAAATAAATAAATAAATAAAAACTGAAATCATTTCTTCTTGGCGCTCGGTGTCTCGACCATAGGAGCTTTTAGTTTGGCCGTCTGGATGTCCACTTCTGGGTCTTCACGCACAGCCTCTTGGGGCTCATCACTTGAGCTCCCAAAGATCGCAATCTTAGCTTGAGCGTAACTACTCTCGTGATCTGCTTTCTTGCGTTTACCCGGTCGGTCTAGGTCCTCCAGCTGCTTTCGCATGTCGCGAGAATACAACTCTACCATCTTTGATAGGTTTTTATTCTCGTCCCGCAATACTTCTAGCTGGTGTCGATTCACCTCCACTATCCTTGACCTTTCCCTTTTCAAGCTTTTTATAGCACTCTGACAATCTTCAACCATACTTCGCTCCGCCGCCAACTGAGCTTTGAGCACCTCCACCTCATGGGACTTCGCAAGTAGGCGATGACCCAAACTTGCGACACATGCTGTACTCTGCATGCTCAGTGCCAGGGCATCACTCGTGACCCGGTTGTCATCCCTTGTCCCGAACACACGTATATCTTTGGGAGTCACTAAATTTCTGCCAACTCCAATAGCAACATCGTTGTCTAGGAGTATTGAGTCATTGACAGACACAGGCCCCCGGGAGGAGCCAAAGTAGGGCATCCATACTGGTGCCGCTGCTTGGCCCAATGTCTAAGTCGGTGGAGCTAGGTTGATATCCAACGAAAATGGGTAGGATGAGGCCATTTGATTTCTGATTTTTTTTCTTTTCTCTTTTGTGTTTCTGAGTTTGTGGTTTTGTTTTTATCCCCATCTTTTTCCTTCTTATATACATAGTCTTTGACAAACCCTAGCCATTGCAGCGTCTAAGCATTTCTGAATCTCCAGCATTCCTCGAGTCCCACAACCTTCTCGCTTTCCAACCATACCCAACTCATTTATCACGACATGTCTTTTCTGAACGGACGCGTTCAGTAAAGCCTTCGCGCCTTTCCATGAGCCCGTAATTTCTGCTTGTGAAATCTGCGGCGCTTCTATCTGTCAACACGTGTCTCGCTCAGTCTGCCCATGACTATCCATGAGACGACATCAGGGACCACATTCCCTCTTTTTAGAAATCCCGCTTTGCGCTCATAATTCACGTTTTATCTTTTTAAGAAAAAATTAAAATTAAAACGTGTGGGCTTTGGATTTCATTGTGGGTCGGGTTTTCACCATTGTTTTGGTTTCAAAGTGAGTTAACTTTCTTTGGGGTTGGGCTTTCAAACGTTTGGGTTTTAGTTTGCGTAAGACTGTCTGTTTAGGGCTTACTGTTTTGAGTGTTTTACTGTTTCGTTATTTATTTATTTGTTTGTTTGTTTGTTTTGTAATTTTTATTTTTATTTATTTTATTTTATTTTATTTGTGTATTTTAATTCAAGTGTGTTTTGTGATTTATATTTACTTTAGTACCTTTCATTTCTTATTATGACATTGTTTGTGGCTAATTTTTAAACATTGAGGACAATGCTCATTTCTAGGTTTGGGGGTATTGGAGTTTAGCAAGTAAACTTGGTTTTTCTTAAAATTAAAAAAAAAAAATTTAAATTAAATTTCTTTCTTGTTTTGAATCTTGTTTTGTTTAGTCACTTTCCGAACACATTTGATGAGATTGTGATAAATGTTTGCATGACTTAAATGAAAATTGGATTTCATATAAATAAATAATTTTAAAAAAAAAAAAATGGCATTGTTCTAGCATGATATGCTTGAAACCTTCTTTACACTTGCCATTTGTTTCATAATTTTCCAATTAAAGGATTTGCATGATCTAAAGAATTGTATGAAGCATAAATTAGACTTATATAACCAACCATATAAAGTGAGCTTTTGAGCCTTGTACTTCAATTCATGAGTGTTATACACATACTCTTAATTTCTTGTCATCTAAGTTGTTGTTTGATCTCATTATTCATTGATTTGGTTGAACACTTAAAAGTCATTTATTCTTATGCAATTTGACTTCACGACATTTAAGAAGTGATATTAAGGCCCTCTTTGGATCGTTTGTGCCTCTCAAGCTAACCTTATGCATGCTTAAGCATGATTTTCCATTGTTAACCATTTTGAGCCTACATGTAAACCTTTTCTTTCATTTACCAATTATATTTCCTCGCCTTAGCCCGAAAAATAAATATTTACCTTTCTAAGGAACTCATAGGGAATGGGTGTTACATTTCGAAAGAAAAAAAAAATATATATATATCACACAATTGGTGAAAGAAAAGAGAAAAATTGTGATTAAGTGGTGGTTGAATGAAATTTCATTTTTGGGTTTCATTTTTGGGCCTTCAAAATAAATTGGTGGTTGTTCAGGAAAGGAGTGAATCAATGTAAATGAAGGTATAAGGAGTTTTGATCATGTAAAAGAAAAATAAATTCTCATTGTGATGATTCGAAGTCTTGTAAACAATTGTTTTATGCTCTTATATTTTGAGTTCCTTGGACTTTGTTTTATCCATACCTTTCATTTCTTACTCACCTTACACCCTTGGCCCCATTACAACCTATGTTAAAGACCTATATTGATCTTAAATGTCATGTGGTTGAATTGCATTCATTTTTCTACTTTTAAGTGTTTGGCATCCTTCTTGAGATCATATTAATGCAAGTTCTTCATCTTTCTATTTCGAGTTAAGTCTTTATGGTTTAACTCTAATCTCATGTTTATAACTGAGTGTTGCATTATAGCCCTCTTCCGAGTGATTCATTTGTGAGAGGACAACTTTGGTGAGATTTGAAGTTGAACTTGTGCTTTGTATGATTTTTGAAATTGTGCGAAAACTAAGATTGGGGAATTTGTTGCATTTGGCTATCACACTACCACACTTTGAGCATATTATGTTTTGAACTTTGCCGCTTTGTGAATAATGTTTAAAATTGAGCTTTTATTGTTAAAACTTTTGAGTCATGTGCATGAGTCATTTCTCTTCAGAAAATGTTCGGAAAGATTGTTTTGAGTTCTTTTTATTTTTGTAATTTTTTTTTTTTTAATTTTGTTTTGTTTTGTTTTTGTTAATGTAATTATTATTATTTTTTTTTGTTTTTTATTTTGCTTAAAGACTAACAATCTTTTAAGTTTTCTAATTACCTTGTTTTACAGAGTCAGTAAAACGTTTGTGGGTATCGTATCTGTTAAACCCTCAGGAGACACAACTCCTCCTACTAGGGATGCCTAGAGGTTTAAAGGCTTGTTGCATATGCTCAATGCAATCGAGTTACCTACGAAAGTGGTCTAGTTAACTTCTTGTTTGTTTTTATCTTTGTTTTCCTTTTGTTTTGCTCGAGGACTAGCAAAATCTAGGTTTGGGGGTATTTGATCGGTGCATATTTACATATCATTTTGTACCCTTCTAGCTTATGATTTGGTTATGTTTTTGAGTTAAACTTGTGCTTTTAATCATTTTTGTGTTTATCTTTCAGTTCATTGAGCTTTAGGTAATAATGAGGGCTTTGGATAGTAAATGATGCAATCCATGCATGTTAGGGCCTAATTTGGATGAATGGATGAAGAGCTTAAAGACAAACTCAATTTTGGCTACAGTCCCCGGCCAGCCCAGTTTCGTAGGTCATATTGCAAGCTTTGTTTCAGCAACCTACATAGCTCGGATGAGGCCACATTCTTCATGAAAGTTGTTCCAATGGGTGTGTAATATAACATATCCAAATTTCAGCCTCATTGGATAAATATGGAGTTTGTTACCTAGCAAACACAGAGCCATGCTCAGGATAGATTTTATCAGCGCGCAAAATGGGTTAGCAATTTGTTTTGGCCTTAACTTCCTCCTCCGACCTTGGATTGGCCCAAATGATATATGGCTGGAAAGAAGATATTCTGAACTTCAAGTTTGAGTGCTTAAAGTCTTAATTTGCTTAAGGGAAGCCCAATTTGTAAGCCCTTGAAGTTTCTGGTCATGCTGACCTCAGGATGAGCTATTATTTCTGGTTGGAAGCTTGGTCATGGTGACATGAAGATGAGCTAGGGCTGCTGGTGGGATTTATTAGTGAAGTGCATCAACCATTTCAGATTTTATAATGGAAGTGTTGTATGCATTAGTGAAGTGAATCAACCATTTCGGATTTTATAAAACAAGTGTTGTATGCATTAGCCATACTTAATTCAGATTTTCAGCTTCCTTAGGCCTATATATAGTGAGGTTTCCCAAGCTTGTAAACACACCCCAAGGGGGGGAGCTCTCAAACACTTCTCTAGAGCTCCCTTCCCTTCTCTCCCTCAAATTCTCTTAGTTTTCCTTTCTAGTTCTCAATTCTAGCTTTCTTTAATGTTTTCTTAGTTGTAATTTATTTTTCTTGTAATGTACATTCTTTCTTAAGTATTCAAGTTTGATTAGTTTCCAAGTTTCAATTATGGTTCATGTTCTTATTCATTATGCTTATAAGTTAATATGCTAGTTTGAATGATTGATCACCATTTAGGCTTGCATGTTAGCTATCTTGGTTTGAATTAAGAGTATACACCATGCTTTAATTCAAATTGAACTATGAATAGGAAGAGTATGTATGGACATTCGACAACAGGGATTAGATACATGCTTGGTTGTTTAAATTGTTCTTCTATGCTTAATGGGTTCCTAATGCTTAATTTTAGGTTAGACAACAAATGATCAAATTAGGGAATTAGGAACACAAGGTTATGACCAAACACCATGGCTTAATCATACATTAGCTAGAATCAATCCGTTAATCTAATTGAACTTGGGAACTTATCTGCTTGAGTTAGTTATTTTCTTTCTTCCTTGTTTTATTTATTTCCTTTCTTTTTCATTTCTGTTTTGTGTAGGAGAAATGAATTGGATCATTCAATCACCAATCCTCGTGGGATCGACCTCGCACTTACATATGCTATACTACCAAACGGCTCGTGCACTTGCGAGTATCACAAGTTGAGGATGCAACTGAATCCATTTTGGTGCAGCTGTATCGACACAACATTGCCCAAGATTTGGGCTCGATCCGAAACAATAGGTGTTCCAAATTGGACAATTCAAGTTCAACGGCAGTTCGTTCCTAATCGGAGTGGTTGGTGTATTGCATACTTCTAGCGATTGGATTTCACTCAAAACTCACCAAATAACTCCTCCCACCATATTATGATCTTGCCCAAGTTTTGGGCTTGATCCGAAATCAATAGGTGTGAGAAATTGGACAATTCAAGTTCAACGGCAGTTCGTTCCTAATTGCAGTGGTTGGTGTATTCCATACTTCTAGCGATTGGATTTCACTCAAAACTCACCAAAATGACTCCTCCCACCATATTATGATGTTGCCCAAGTTTTGGGCTCGATCCGGAATCAATAGGTGTTCCAAATTGGACAATTCAAGTTCAACGGCAGTTCGTTCCTAATTGGAGTGGTTGGTGTATTCCATACTTCTAGCGATTGGATTTCACTCAAACTCACCAAATGACTCCTCCCACCATACTATGATGTTGCCCAAGTTTTGGGCTCGATCCGAAATCAATAGGTGTTCCAAATTGGACAATTCAAGTTCAACGGCAGTTCTTTCCTAATTGGAGTGGTTGGTGTATTCCATACTTCTAGCAATTGGATTTCACTCAAACTCACCAAATGACTCCTCCCACCATATTATGATGTTGCCCAAGCTTTTGGCTCGATCCGAAATCAATAGGTGTGAGAAATTGGACAATTCAAGTTCAACGGCAGTTCGTTCCTAATTGGAGTGGTTGGTGTATTCCATACTTCTAGCGATTGGATTTCACTCAAAACTAACCAAATGACTCCTCCCACCATATTATGAACAGCCCAAGTTTTGGGCTCGATCCGAAATCAATAGGTGTTCCAAATTGGACAATTCAAGTTCAATGGCATTTCGTTCCTAATTACAGTGGTTGGTGTATTCCATACTTCTAGTGATTGGATTTCACTCAAAACTCACCAAATGACTCCTCTCACCATATTATGATGTTACCCAAGTTTTGGGCTCGATCCGAAATCAATAGGTGTTCCAAATTGGACAATTCAAGTTCAACGGCAGTTCGTTCCTAATTGGTGTGGTTGGTGTATTCCATACTTCTAGCGATTGGATTTCACTCAAAACTCACCAAATGACTCCTCCCACCATATTATGATGTTGCCCAAGTTTTGGGCTCGATCCGAAATGAATAGGTGTGAGAAATTGGACAATTCAAGTTCAACGGCAGTTCGTTCCTAATTGGAGTGGTTGGTGTATTCCATACTTCTAGCGATTGGATTTCACTCAAAACTCACCAAATGACTCCTCCCACATATTATGATGTTGACCAAGTTTGCGGTTCGATCCGAAATCAATAGGTGTTCCAAATTGGACAATTCAAGTTCAACGGCAGTTCGTTCCTAATTGGAGTGGTTGGTGTATTCCATACTTCTAGTGATTGGATTTCACTCAAAACTCTCCAAAATGACTGCTCCCACCATATTATGATTTTGCCCAAGTTTTGGGCTCGATCCGAAATCAATAGGTGTTCGAAATTGGACAATTCAAGTTCAACGGCAGTTCGTTCCTAATTGGAGTGGTTGGTGTATTCCATACTTCTAGCGATTGGATTTTACTGAAAACTCACCAAAATGACTCCTCCCACCATATTATGATGTTGCCCAAGCTTTTGCCTCGATCCGAAATCAATAGGTGTTCCAAATTGAACAATTCAAGTTCAACGGCAGTTCGTTCCTAATTGGAGTGGTTGGTGTATTCCTTACTTCTAGCGATTGGATTTCACTCAAAACACACCAAATGACTCCTCCCACCATATTATGATGTTGCCCAAGTTTTGGGCTCGCTACGAAATCAATAGGTGTTCCAAATTGGACAATTCAAGTTCAACGGCAGTTCGTTCCTAATTGGAGTGGTTGGTGTTTTACTTCTAGCGGTTGGATTTCACTCAAAACACACCAAAATGACTCCTCCCACCATATTATGCTGTTGCCCAAGCTTTTGGCTCGATCCGAAATCAATAGGTGTGAGAAATTGGACAATTCAAGTTCAACGGCAGTTCGTTCCTAATTGGAGTGGTTCGTGTATTCCATACTTCTGGCGATTGGATTTCACTCAAAACTAACCAAATGACTCCTCCCACCATATTATGATGTTGCCCAAGTTTTGGGCTCGATCCGAAATCAATAGGTGTTCCAAATTGGACAATTCAAGTTCAACGGCAGTTCGTTCCTAATTGGAGTGGTTGGTGTATTGTTGGTGTATTCCATACTTCTAGCGATTGGATTTCACTCAAACTCACCAAATGACTCCTCCCACCATATTATGATGTTGCCCAAGTTTTGGGCTCGATCCGAAATCAATAGGTGTTCCAAATTGGACAATTCAAGTTCAACGGCAGTTCGTTCCTAATTGGAGTGGTTGGTGTATTCCATACTTCTAGCGATTGGATTTCACTCAAACTCACCAAATGACTCCTCCCACCATATTATGATGTTGCCCAAGCTTTTGGCTCGATCCGAAATCAATAGGTGTTCCAAATTGGACAATTCAAGTTCAACGGCAGTTCGTTCCTAATTGGAGTGGTTGGTGTATTCCATACTTCTAGCGATTGGATTTCACTCAAACTCACCAAATGACTCCTCCCACCATATTATGATGTTGCCCAAGCTTTTGGCTCGATCCGAAATCAATAGGTGTGAGAAATTGGACAATTCAAGTTCAACGGCAGTTCGTTCCTAATTGGAGTGGTTGGTGTATTCCATACTTCTAGCGATTGGATTTCACTCAAAACTAATCAAATGACTCCTCCCACCATATTATGAACAGCCCAAGTTTTGGGCTCGATCCGAAATCAATAGGTGTTCCAAATTGGACAATTCAAGTTCAACGGCATTTCGTTCCAAATTGGAGTGGTTGGTGTATTCCATACTTCTAGCGATTGGATTTCACTCAAAACTCACCAAAATGACTCCTCCCACCATATTATGATGTTGCCCAAGTTTTGGGCTCGATCCGAAATCAATAGGTGTGAGAAATTGGACAATTCAAGTTCAACGGCAGTTCGTTCCTAATTGGAGTGGTTGGTGTATTCCATACTTCTAGCGATTGGATTTCAACTCAAAAATCACCCAATGACTCCTCCCACCATATTATGATGTTGCCCAAGTTTTGGGCTCGATCCGAAATCAATAGGTGTTCCAAATTGGACAATTCAAGTTCAACGGCAGTTCCTTCCTAATTGGGGTGGTTGGTGTATTCCATACTTCTAGCGATTGGGTTTCACTCAAAACTCACCAAATGACTCCTCCCACCATATTATGATGTTGCCCAAGCTTTGGGCTCGATCCGAAATCAATAGGTGTTCCAAATTGGACAATTCAAGTACAACGGCAGTTCGTTCCTATTTGGTGTGGTTGGTGTATTCCATACTTCTAGCGATTGGATTTCAATCAAAACTCACCAAATGACTCCTCCCACCATATTATGATGTTGCCCAAGTTTTGGGCTCAATCCGAAATCAATAGGTGTGAGAAATTGGACAATTCAAGTTCAACGGTTGTTCCTTCCTAATTGGAGTGGTTGGTGTATTCCATACTTCTAGCGATTGGATTTCACTCAAAACTCACCAAAATGACTCCTCCCACCATATTATGATGTTGCCCAAGTTTTGGGCTCGATCCGAAATCAATAGGTGTTCCAAATTGGACAATTCAAGTTCAACGGCAGTTCGTTCCTAATTGGAGTGGTTGGTGTATTCCATACTTCTAGCGATTGGATTTCACTCAAACTCACCAAATGACTCCTCCCACCATATTATGATGTTGCCCAAGCTTTTGGCTCGATCCGAAATCAATAGGTGTGAGAAATTGGACAATTCAAGTTCAACGGCAGTTCGTTCCTAATTGGAGTGGTTGGTGTATTCCATACTTCTAGCGATTGGATTTCACTCAAAACTAATCAAATGACTCCTCCCACCATATTATGAACAGCCCAAGTTTTGGGCTCGATCCGAAATCAATAGGTGTTCCAAATTGGACAATTCAAGTTCAACGGCATTTCGTTCCAAATTGGAGTGGTTGGTGTATTCCATACTTCTAGCGATTGGATTTCACTCAAAACTCACCAAAATGACTCCTCCCACCATATTATGATGTTGCCCAAGTTTTGGGCTCGATCCGAAATCTATAGGCGTGAGAAATTGGACAATTCAAGTTCAACGGCAGTTCGTTCCTAATTGGAGTGGTTGGTGTATTCCTTACTTCTAGCGATTGGATATCACTCAAAACTCACCAAATGACTCCTCCCACCATATTATGATGTTGACCAAGTTTTGGGCTCGATCCGAAATCAATAGGTGTTCCAAATTGGACAATTCAAGTTCAACGGCAGTTCGTTCCTAATTGGTGTGGTTGGTGTATTCCATACTTCTAGCGATTGGATTTCACTCAAAACTCACCAAATGACTCCTCCCACCATATTATGATGTTGCCCAAGTTTTGGGCTCGATCCGAAATCAATAGGTGTGAGAAATTGGACAATTCAAGTTCAACGGCTGTTCCTTCCTAATTGGAGTGGTTGGTGTATTCCATACTTCTAGCGATTGGATTTCACTCAAAACACACCAAATGACTCCACCCACCATATTATGATGTTGCCCAAGTTTTGGGCTCGTTACGAAATCAATAGGTGTTCCAAATTGGACAATTCAAGTTCAACGGCAGTTCGTTCCTAATTGGAGTGGCTGGTGTTTTACTTCTAGCGGTTGGATTTCACTCAAAACACACCAAAATGACTCCTCCCACCATATTATGATGTTGCCCAAGCTTTTGGCTCGATCCGAAATCAATAGGTGTGAGAAATTGGACAATTCAAGTTCAACGGCAGTTCGTTCCTAATTGGAGTGGTTCGTGTATTCCATACTTCTGGCGATTGGATTTCACTCAAAACTAACCAAATGACTCCTCCCACCATATTATGATGTTGCCCAAGTTTTGGGCTCGATCCGAAATCAATAGGTGTTCCAAATTGGACAATTCAAGTTCAACGGCAGTTCGTTCCTAATTGGAGTGGTTGGTGTATTGTTGGTGTATTCCATACTTCTAGCGATTGGATTTCACTCAAACTCACCAAATGACTCCTCCCACCATATTATGATGTTGCCCAAGTTTTGGGCTCGATCCGAAATCAATAGGTGTTCCAAATTGGACAATTCAAGTTCAACGGCACTTCGTTCCTAATTGGAGTGGTTGGTGTATTCCATACTTCTAGCGATTGGATTTCACTCAAACTCAACAAATGACTCCTCCCACCATATTATGATGTTGCCCAAGCTTTTGGCTCGATCCGAAATCAATAGGTGTGAGAAATTGGACAATTCAAGTTCAACGGCAGTTCGTTCCTAATTGGAGTGGTTGGTGTATTCCATACTTCTAGCGATTGGATTTCACTCAAAACTAACCAAATGACTCCTCCCACCATATTACGAACAGCCCAAGTTTTGGGCTCGATCCAAAATCAATAGGTGTTCCAAATTGGACAATTCAAGTTCAACGGCATTTCGTTCCTAATTGGAGTGGTTGGTGTATTCCATACTTCTAGCGATTGGATTTCACTCAAAACTCACCAAAATGACTCCACCCACCATATTATGATGTTGCCCAAGTTTTGGGCTCGATCCGAAATCAATAGGTGTGAGAAATTGGACAATTCAAGTTCAACGGCAGTTCGTTCCTAATTGGAGTGGTTGGTGTATTCCATACTTCTAGCGATTGGATTTCAACTCAAAAATCACCCAATGACTCCTCCCACCATATTATGATGTTGCCCAAGTTTTGGGCTCGATCCGAAATCAATAGGTGTTCCAAATTGGACAATTCAAGTTCAACGGTAGTTCCTTCCTAATTGGGGTGGTTGGTGTATTCCATACTTCTAGCGATTGGGTTTCACTCAAAACTCACCAAATGACTCCTCCCACCATATTATGATGTTGCCCAAGCTTTGGGCTCGATCCGAAATCAATAGGTGTTCCAAATTGGACAATTCAAGTTCAACGGCAGTTCGTTCCTATTTGGTGTGGTTGGTGTATTCCATACTTCTAGCGATTGGATTTCAATCAAAACTCACCAAATGACTCCTCCCACCATATTATGATGTTGCCCAAGTTTTGGGCTCAATCCGAAATCAATAGGTGTGAGAAATTGGACAATTCAAGTTCAACGGCTGTTCCTTCCTAATTGGAGTGGTTGGTGTATTCCATACTTCTAGCGATTGGATTTCACTCAAACTCACCAAATGACTCCTCCCACCATATTATGATGTTGCCCAAGTTTTGGGCTCGATCCGAAATCTATAGGCGTGAGAAATTGGACAATTCAAGTTCAACGGCAGTTCGTTCCTAATTGGAGTGGTTGGTGTATTCCTTACTTCTAGCGATTGGATATCACTCAAAACTCACCAAATGACTCCTCCCACCATATTATGATGTTGCCCAAGTTTTGGGCTCGATCCGAAATCAATAGGTGTTCCAAATTGGACAATTCAAGTTCAACGGCAGTTCGTTCCTAATTGGTGTGGTTGGTGTATTCCATACTTCTAGCGATTGGATTTCACTCAAAACTCACCAAATGACTCCTCCCACCATATTATGATGTTGCCCAAGTTTTGGGCTCGATCCGAAATCAATAGGTGTGAGAAATTGGACAATTCAAGTTCAACGGCTGTTCCTTCCTAATTGGAGTGGTTGGTGTATTCCATACTTCTAGCGATTGGATTTCACTCAAAACTCTCCAAAATGACTCCACCCACTATATTATGATGTTGCCCAAGCTTTTGGCTCGGTCCGAAATCAATAGGTGTGGGAAATTGGACAATTCAAGTTCAACGGCAGTTCGTTCCTAATTGGAGTGGTTGGTGTATTCCATACTTCTAGCGATTGGATTTCACTCAATACTCGCCAAATGACTCCTCCCACCATATTATGATGTTGCCCAAGTTTTGGGCTCGATCCGAAATCAAGTGGTGTGAGAAATTGGACAATTCAAGTTCAACGGCTGTTCCTTCCTAATTGGGGTGGTTGGTGTATTCCGTACTTCTAGCGATTGGATTTCACTCAAAACTCACCAAATGACTCCTCCCACCATATTATGATGTTGCCCAAGTTTTGGGCTCGATCCGAAATCAATAGGTGTTCCAAATTGGACAATTCAAGTTCAACGGCATTTCGTTCCTAATTGGATTGGTTGGTGTATTCCATACTTCTACCGATTGAATTTCAATCAAAACTCACCAAATGACTCCTCCCACCATATTATGACGTTTCCCAAGTTTTGGGCTCGATACGAAATCAATAGGTGTTCCAAATTGGACAATTCAAGTTCAACGTCAGTTCGTTCCTAATTGGAGTGGTTGGTGTATTCCATACTTCTAGCGATTGGATTTCACTCAAAACTCACCAAATGACTCCTCCGACCATATTATGATGTTGCCCAAGTTTTGGGCTCGATCCGAAATCAATAGGTGTGAGAAATTGGACAATTGAAGTTCAACGGCAGTTCGTTCCTAATTGGGGTGGTTGGTGTATTCCATACTTCTGGCGATTGGATTTCACTCAAAACTCACCAAATGACTCCTCCTACCATATTATGATGTTGCCCAAGTTTTGGGCTCGATCCGAAATCAATAGGTGTTCCAAATTGGACAATTCAAGTTCAACGGCAGTTCATTCCTAATTGGAGTGGTTGGTGTATTCCATACTTCTAGCGATTGGATTTCACCCAAAACTCACCAAATGACTCCTCGCACCGTATTATGCTGTTGCACAAGTTTGGGGTTCGACCCGAAATCAATAGGTGTGAGAAATTGGACAATTCAAGTTCAACGGCAGTTCGTTCCTAATTGGAGTGGTTGGTGTATTCCATCCTTCTAGCGATTGGTGTTGTTAATAATATGTTAACTCGCAATTGTACGGGGCAATTAGTAGTATAGCAAGACAAGTACGAGGTCGTACCCACGAAGACTGAGAAGTTCAAATTAGTTATGTACTTTAGATTACCAAATTCAAGAAGTTAGGAAGTTAAATCTAAAACAGAATTTAAAGCAAGAGTGAGTTTGAAAACAAATGCAGCAAGATTAAAATGAACTTTGAAGTGAGAATGCTTGTGATTATAGAAAGAAATGAACAAACTGAAATTGCAACGGAAAGCAAGTAAACAAAAGTAACAAAGGGTGGTTTTGAAAGTTAAAACACAGGTTTGGAGACTAGGGCATTCGATTCACCATAACAATTCAATTCTGGGTTATAAAGATTCAAGTAACAAGTCTAATTCAGATTCAAAGATTGATTCTAGCTAAAGTATGATTAGGCCATGGTGTTTGGTCCTAACCTTGTGTTCCTAATTCCCTAATTTGATCATTTGTTGTCTAACCTAAAATTAAGCATTTGGAACCCATTAAGCATAGAAGAACATTTTAAACAACCAAGTATGTATCTAATCCCTGTTGTCGAATGTCCATACATACTCTTCCTATTCATAGTTCAATTCGAATTAAAGCATGGTGTATACTCTTAATTCAAACCAAGATAGTTAACAAACAAGTTCTAATGGTGATCAATCATTCAAACAAGCATGTTAACTTATAAGCATAATGAATAAGAACATGAATCATGAATCAAACTTGAAACTCCAAACTTATAAACCCAGAATATTCATGTTAGGTTACATCGAAGCCCTAGTTATGGATTTAGCTACTCATAATGGAAAAGAGACTTGAACAGAAATGAGAAAATATAATGAATGCAATAAGAGTAGAAAAACCCTTTTTCTGAAGTTCTTGTGGTGTCCAAGGCTTCTCCAAGTGCTTCTCCACTTCTAATGCTTCTCCAAGAGCTTCCCCACTTCTAGAAAGATGTATGAAGGATATGGAGGTGATTTGGGATGAGTTTGAGTGAGTGGTGATGGCTAAGGAAGATGAAATTCGTAGGTAAATGGAAGAGAAGTTTGCTGGAGTTGTTTTGGTGATTGTTGGAGTGTTTGGGATTGTGAGAGTGTTTGAGGATGGTTGGAGTGAATTGTGGGGGTTGTGAACCTCAGGATTTGTTGTGTCTTGAATGTGGAATGGATGTGGTATTTATAGGGAGAGGGGAGTGATAAATCTGAATTCAATATGGCTAATGCATACAACACTTGCATTATAAAAGATGAATTGGTTGATGCACTTCACTAATGCATACAACACTTGCATTATAAAATCTGAATTGGTTGATGCACTTCAGCAATAAATCCCACCAGCAGCCCTAGCTCATCTTCATGTCACCATGACCAAGCTTCCAACCAGCTCATCCTGAGGTCAGCATGACCAGCAACTTCAAGGGCTTACAACTTGGGCTAGGCTGAATCAAATGAAGACTTTAAGATGTCCATTGTGAAGTTCAGAATGTGTATGATCCAACCACACAAGTATTGGCCCAATCCAAGTTCGGAGGAGGAAGTTAAGGCCGAAACAAATTGCTAACTCAGTTTGCTCGCTGACAAAATCCATCCTGAGCATGGTTCTGTGTTTGCTAGGTGACGGACTCCAGATTTATCCAATGGGGCTGAATGTTGGATATGTTATAGTACACACCCATTGGAACAACTTTCATGAAGAATGTTGCCTCATCTGAGCTATGTAGGTTGCTGAAACAAAGCTTGCAATATGACCTACGGAACTGGACTGGCAGGGGGCTGTAGCCAAAATGAGTTTGTCTTTAAGCTCTTCTTCTCTTCATCCAAATTAGGCCTTAACATGCATGAATTGCATGAATTATGCTCTCTTGCTCTTTTGGCCTACAAAACACACAAAGGGAGGCAAATAACTCAAAATTATAAGAAACTAAGCAAAAGAAGTAAGTAAATTGGGCATGTATATGTATGAAATTATGAGCTTAACACACCCCCAAACTTAGATTTTGCTAGTCCTCGAGCAAAACAAAAGAGAAACAAAGATAAAAACAAAACAAGAAGTTAACTAGACCACTTTCGTAGGTAACTCGATTGCATTGAGCGTATGCAACAAGCCTTTAAACCTCTAGGCATCCCTAGTAGGAGGAGTTGTGTCTCCTGAGGGTTTAACAGATACGATACCCACAAACGTTTTTCTAACTCTACAAAACAAAATGGTTAGAAAAACAACTTTGAAATCAACTAATGAAAATGAAAGAAAGTTTTAGTCATACCTTCAACACCATAGAGTTGCCAAGATAGGTCATCAATCAGTGTGTACAAGTGGAAGCTATAGCTCAAAGGCACACAGTTTCAAAGCAAGCACACTCAAACCTTGAATAGAGAACATGCTTCGACTCTAATTCTCACAGATAACACTCAATCACTCAGAACCTATGTTTTAATTCTCTCAAGAAAGCATAAGTGAGTGTATGAAATAGAAGCACAAATTTGGTTAGATCTCATGAAAGGAATTAAATACTAAGAATAGAGATACACACATACTTACCAGCACCCATGAATACATCCTCAAAGATCAGCTAGGTCTTTCACAATGTTGTAATGAAAGGCTAAGGTTTAGGGGAAATGGAAGAATTGGAAGGAAAAACAAATAACTTAAGAACATACCAAGGTTGCATGCTTCATTAATCTGCAAGGCATCATTGATTTAGATTGGCATGGCAGCAAACTTCATGGTATCACCTGGCATGGACTTTATTTTTCACACTTAGATCAAATCGAAACACTTTCATCTTCGTTGATTTGATCTGCATCTTCATTAACTTCATTGCACAGATTCACACCAAATTTCATTTAGGTACACGGCAGCAACTTCCTTGCATCAAACTTTATCTTGGCACACCTTGGTATATTTCTAAGTTATAGGGTATGGCTACAAGAGGTTAAGTATCTCAGATTGAGATACAAAGGTAGGGAAAATGATGAGGGTGATAAAAGAAAAGGCTTTGAGTGTTTGGCTTCAAGAGGGCTAATGGAACACACATATGGGTAGGGTGAAAAGAAAGCATATAGAATGGTTATACACACATAGCCTAGCATCACTTCAATGAGTTCATTCATGAATGAGAGCAAGCATATGATATCTGCAAAAGAGAATCATCCTTAGTATTCGATCAAAATGAAATGATGAGATCAATTAGAGTGAATTGAAGAAAATAAGTATGGATGAGAAATAGAACACTTTAAACCCTCTCAAGAAAGCAATTAGGCTCGATATAGCTCACTAGGGTAGTCTCCACTATTTTCCTTCAAGAATTTGAGCATGGTACTTTAGCCACCAGAATTCTAAGAGCCAAAGCTTTGTGAAGTGCAAAATTCTGATATGAAAACCTCAATGGCAGCTCCATAGCATCGATTGTATGACATTTAGAAAAAAAAAATTAGTGACAAATGAACGAAAATTGAAACACAAATGAATGAAATTTGAAAACCTTCCCCCCAGACCTGAATTAAACATTGTCCTCAATGTGAAAGCATACAAAAGATGATTGAGAACAAACAAATGATAAAGGGAAAAGTTTAGAAGAAGGTTTAGGAAAAATATAAAAAAAAATAAATGAATATATAAGCAACTCATGGATGACCAGTTAAGGGCCTCAGAAAACACAGCCAGGGGATCCGGGAAGGTTGGAGGGGTCACAATGGTCCCGCTTAAAACCCAAACTTCTTAGACACCGAAGGTGTCGCCTAAAGAACTCCTAGACACTGTATTGACGGAGGTGCTCACTGGGGTTACCAAAAGTTAGCTTATATGAAATTTTTTTTTTTTTTTAATTTTTATATTTATTTATTTATAAAAAGGAACAGAAACTTAAAAATAAAAACAAAACAAGTAAAGAGAAAGGATTGAAATGCTTCCCCTTGATGCGATTAGGTCGATTGCTACCAAGCACCTTCTTCTTGAACACATGGGTTGCCTCCCAAGAAGCGCCTTAGTTACTGTCTTGGCAAGACATTGTGCAATCAGCTAAGTTGATGGTACGAAGGGAAGTTGATCTACCACATGGCCAGTTTGGATGCCAGCTGAAACTCCCTCATAGAATGGCTTTAAACGTTGTCCATTTACTTTGAAAGTCGAGCCATCTTTAGGGTTTTGAATCTCCACAGCTCCATAGGGAGAAACATTGACCACGGTGAATGGGCCTTGCCATCTAGACTTCAATTTTCCTGGAAAGAGACGCAAACGTGAGTTAAACAAAAGAACTGACATACCTTTGGAGAACTCTTTCCGTTGAATGTTTCTGTCATGGTAACTCTTGGTTCGTTCTTTGTAAAGCTTTGCATTCTCATAAGACTCATGTCTAATTTCTTCCAATTCATTGAGCTGAAACTTTCTTGCATGGCCTGCCTTGTCTAGATCAAAATTTAACTTCTTGATGGCCCAAAAAGCATTGTGTTCAAGCTCCATTGGCAGGTGACAAGCTTTCCCAAACACAAGACGATAAGGGCTCATTCCAATGGGAGTCTTATATGCAGTCCTATAAGCCCATAATGAATCATTGAGCTTAGCTGCCCAATCTTTCCTTGTATTGTTCACCACCTTCTCCAGGATGTGCTTAATTTCTCTATTGCTTATTTCCACTTGACCAGAAGTTTGTGGATGATATGGTGTAGAGACTCGATGGGTGATGTTGTACTTCTTCATGAGTGCTTCGAATGGCTTGTTACAGAAGTGGCTGCCTCCATCACTAATGACAGCCCTTGGAGTACCAAACCTTGTGAAAATATTATCCTTCAAGAACTTCAGCACCACCTTATAATCATTGGTTTTGGTGGCTATGGCTTCCACCCATTTAGACACATAATCAACAGCAACAAGTATGTAAGTATAACCAAAGGAAGATGGGAATGGTCCCATGAAATCAATACCCCACACATCGAAGAGCTCCACAACAAGTATGTTATTCAATGGCATTTCATTCCTGCGACTTATGTTCCCCATCCTTTGGCACCTATCACACTTAACACAAAAATTAAATGCATCTTTAAATAGAGTGGGCCAAAAGAAACCAGATTGCAGAATTTTAAGTGCTGTTTTCTTAGCTCCAAAGTGACCTCCACAGGCCAATTCGTGGCTATGCCTAAGTATGCTTTCTTGCTCTTCTTCTGGAACACATCTTCTGATGAGTTGATCCGGGCAATGCTTGAATAAGAAAGGTTCATCCCATACATAATGTTTCACCATGGAAAAGAACTTCTTCTTATCCTAAGAAGTTAGATCATTTCTAAGAACACCACAAGCAAGATAATTAACAAAATCAGCATACCATGGCTCTTTGACTTGGGCAGCATATAGTTGTTCATCAGGGAAAGTCTCATTCAAGGGTAGCACAGCTCCTCCTTTTTCTTCAACCACAATTCTGCTCAAATGATCAGCTACCACATTCTCACATCCCTTCTTATCTCGAATCTCCAAATCGAATTCTTGCAGCAAGAGAATCCATCTAATCAAGCGTGGTTTGGCATCCTTCTTAGTGAGCAAGTATCTAAGGGCTGCATGGTCAGAATAAACAATTACTTTAGAACCAACAAGGTAAGAACGAAATTTTTCTAAAGCAAAAACCACAGCAAGCAACTCCTTCTCTGTTGTGGAGTAGTTGATTTGAGCATCATTCAAGGTCCGGCTAGCATAATGAATCACATGGGGCAGCTTGTTCTTCTTTTGACCTAAAACTGCACCAATAGCAAAGTCAGAGGCATCACACATTATTTCAAATGGTAAAGACCAATCCGGAGCTATGATAATAGGGGCTGAAGTTAGCTCCCTCTTCAAGGTAGAAAAAGCTTCCATGCAAGCTTCATTAAACTCAAAAATAGCATCCTTAGCAAGGAGATTACACAATGGCCTTGTAATGCTTGAGAAATTTTTGATGAACCTTCTATAGAATCCAGCATGACCTAGAAAGCTTCTAATTCCTTTAACAGAGGTAGGGGGTGGAAGATTTGAGATGAGATCGATCTTGGCTTTATCCACTTCGATTCCCTTGCTTGAAATCACATGGCCTAGCACAATGCCTTGTCTCACCATGAAGTGACACTTCTCCCAATTCAAAATCAGATTTGTTTCCTGGCATCTTTTAAGCACTAGAGACAAGTGGTGAAGACAATTATCAAAAGAGGAACCAAAAACTGAAAAATCATCCATAAATACCTCAATGAATCGTTCCACCATATCTGAAAAGATTGACATCATGCATCTTTGGAAAGTTGCTGGGGCATTGCACAAACCGAATGGCATCCTTCTATAAGCAAACGTACCAAATGGGCATGTGAATGTGGTTTTCTCTTGGTCTTCCGGAGCAATGGGAATTTGATTATAACCTGAAAAACCATCAAGAAAACAATAGTAAGCATGGCCAGATAAACGTTCAAGCATTTGATCAATAAAAGGTAAGGGGAAATGATCTTTTCTAGTGGATGTGTTCAACTTCCTGTAATCAATGCAAACTCTCCA
The DNA here is from genome assembly GCF_965620075.1 of Prunus avium. NCBI lineage: Eukaryota > Viridiplantae > Streptophyta > Magnoliopsida > Rosales > Rosaceae > Prunus > Prunus avium. Next base: position 19,913,603 of record NC_142286.1, on the reverse strand, counting down.
ACCAGTGACAGTTCGTGTAGGAACTAGCTCATTCTTCTCATTCTTCACAACGGTGATTCCGGACTTCTTTGGAACAACTTGCACAGGGCTCACCCACTTAGAATCTGAAATTGGGTAGATGATTCCTACATCGAGTAGCTTTAAAACTTCAGCTCTAACCACCTCTTTCATGTTGGGATTTAGCCTCCTTTGGGCATCACGAGATGGTTTGCTGTCTTCTTCCATTAAAATCCGGTGCATGCACATGGTTGGACTAATTCCTTTGATGTCTGCTATGGTCCACCCAATGGCTGTTTTATGCTCTTTTAGAACTTTAATTAAGCTCTCTTCTTCATGTGAGGAGAGACCTGCAGCAATTATAACAGGGAGAGTTTCGTTAGCACCCAAATATGTATATTTAAGATTATTGGGAAGAGGTTTAAGTTCTAGCTTTGGTGGGATGACAATGGATGGCTCCAATTTCGTGGATGATGGTCCAAGAGGCTCGATTGGTGGCCTAAAGGATGGTGGGTATGGCGGAAACACTTCTAAGGCAGCCACCACTTCTTGGAACTCCGGTTCACAAAGATCTTCCTCTTCTTGTGTTAAGACAGCTTCTAGAGCATCATTAGACTTTCTCTGCAAAATTTTGGAAGAAACCTCATGATCCACAACATCAATTGAAAAGCAAGAATCAAGAGAGATAGAAGGTTGAGATAGAGCATTAAGCATTTTAAATTCAACAGTTTCACCCAAAACAGTCATGGAGAGGGTGCTATCTTTCACTTTGATGATTGTGTCTGCAGTGGCCATGAATGGTCTGCCTAGGAGAATGGGATCAACACGATCTCCATTTGGATTGTCTTCCATGTCCATCACTACAAAATCAGCAGGGAGAATTAGTGTATTAACTTGAACTAGAATATCTTCTACAATACCTTTTGGATATTTTATAGAATGATCAGCTAGTTCAAGTCGCATTGAAGTCTTCTTCATCCCTTCTAAGCCAAGCTCTTGATAAACTGAATATGGCAAAACATTGATGCTTGCTCCCAAGTCCAACATGGCTCTTCCAACCTTCTTGCCTCCAATGTTAATGGGAATGTCAAAGCTGCCAGGATCATCTAGTTTTGGTGGAAGCTTCCTTTGCAATACAGCACTTACATTCTGGTCGAGCTTTACTCCTTCATTTGGAGCGAAATTGAGCTTGTGAGTTTTCAAGTCCTTGATGAATTTTCCATATGCAGGAATCTGTTCAATAAGATCAAGCAAAGGCAAATTGATATTAACTTTACTCAAAATATCATAAATCTCTTTAAAAGCCTTATCTTGCTTTGCTTTCTTAAGACGGCCTGGAAATGGAATCTGTGGAACATATGGAGCGGGTGGCACGTATCTATCTTCTTGAAGATGTGGTGGCACAAATTTGTCATCCCTTTTATGCAATTGGAATTGATCGGATTTCTGAGAATCTGATTTGGCCTTAGGAGCAGATTGAGAAGTTTTGAGTTGTTCTCCTTCCGTAGCCATGGTCTCCTCGTCTTTATCTTCTACAATCACAACATCATTTGAAAGATTAGAATCATCTTTATTATCAATGATCTTACCTGATCTGAGCACATGAATGGCCTTGGCTTCTGGGTTCTTTGGATTGATCTCAGTTTGGCTTGGCCATTTCCCAGGCACTCTTTGAGTTATTTCAGCAGCTATTTGGCCTAATTGGACTTCCAATTTGGAGATGGCAGCTTGTGTAGTTTGCTGAAAATTGGATTGGTTGATTGCCATCTGCTTCACTATATCTTCCAATGATGATGATGATTGTTGTGGCCTTTGGAATGAAGGGGGATTTGCTTGATTCTGGGTATTTCTCCATGACAAGTTTGGATGATTCCTCCAACCTGGATTATAACTTTGAGAGTATGGATCATTTCTTGGACCTTGGTTGTAGGAATTTACCAACTTAGCTTGCTCTTGCACAAATTCTGGATATCCAGCCCCAAGTGGACAAGCTGTGGTAGCATGGTCATGAGATTCACAAATGCTACACACTTCCTTCGGAGGGCTTCTTGAGTTTAATGCAAGAAGAGCATCTAGCTTTTGTTCCAGTTTTGAAATCTGCACACTAGAAGCATCATTAGAACCACTAATAACACGTTTACCTCTTGTATCCGTATGTTGGGTCTCCATTGCTACCTCCTCAAAGAGTTCGTACGTTTCTTCTGGAGTTTTGGTTTTAAAAGAACCACCTGCAAAATTGGTGACTATATTATGACTAGAAGGGGTTAGTCCTTTATAAAACATACGCATTTGAAGCTTCAATGGAATCCCATGATGAGGACATTGGTTGAGCAACCCATTGAATTTCTCCCATGCTTCACAAAACGATTCATCATCTTGCTGTGCAAATAACAAGATCTTGTCCCTAAGCATGTCGGTCTTTTGCGTGGAGAAGTATTTTTCCAGGAACTTCTTTTGAATGGCAGACCATGTAGTGAGTGAACCAGGCTTCAAAGAATTCAACCAATACTTCGCCTTATCCTTTAAAGTGTATGGAAACACTCTCATTCGAAGTTGATCTTCTGTCACACCTGTCAAGGGAAAAGAACTCACAACATTAAAAATATCCTTTATATGAGTCAATGGATCTTCATTAGGTAAACCATAAAAGGAAGGCAGCATATTAAGATGAGAAGATTTAAGCTCATAATTTCGAGCTACAGTGGGCAGCAAAATGCTTGAAGGAGATGCTGGAATTGTTGGGATATCAAGTTCTCCCATGAACTCAATGGCAGCCATCATTTCTTCTTCTTCTTGGTCTGAACTTGCTTCCGAATTTGAAAGTGAAGAACCGGGAAGTTCAGTGTGGAGAGCAAGACTTGTAAATGTAGCAAGAGCTTGCTCTTTTGCAGTTGACAACTCCCTTTCTAGACGATTCTGAATTTCAGAGGTCACTCGTCTGGGTTGCAATGATGGTCCTGCGTTCAAAGATCTAGAACGTTGGAACGAAGACCTCACTTGTTCAAGTAATGGATTTTTAGACATAAACTACCTGAAACAGAAAATTAGATTAATTAGAAACACTAAAAAGAATAGGGTAACCTTGGGCACATAACCAGGGAAGAACTTTCGTTCAGTCCCCGGCAACGGCGCCAAAATTTGTTGTTAATAATATGTTAACTCGCAATTGTACGGGGCAATTAGTAGTATAGCAAGACAAGTACGAGGTCGTACCCACGAAGACTGAGAAGTTCAAATTAGTTATGTACTTTAGATTACCAAATTCAAGAAGTTAGGAAGTTAAATCTAAAACAGAATTTAAAGCAAGAGTGAGTTTGAAAACAAATGCAGCAAGATTAAAATGAACTTTGAAGTGAGAATGCTTGTGATTATAGAAAGAAATGAACAAACTGAAATTGCAACGGAAAGCAAGTAAACAAAAGTAACAAAGGGTGGTTTTGAAAGTTAAAACACAGGTTTGGAGACTAGGGCATTCGATTCACCATAACAATTCAATTCTGGGTTATAAAGTATGATTAGGCCATGGTGTTTGGTCCTAACCTTGTGTTCCTAATTCCCTAATTTGATCATTTGTTGTCTAACCTAAAATTAAGCATTTGGAACCCATTAAGCATAGAAGAACATTTTAAACAACCAAGTATGTATCTAATCCCTGTTGTCGAATGTCCATACATACTCTTCCTATTCATAGTTCAATTCGAATTAAAGCATGGTGTATACTCTTAATTCAAACCAAGATAGTTAACAAACAAGTTCTAATGGTGATCAATCATTCAAACAAGCATGTTAACTTATAAGCATAATGAATAAGAACATGAATCATGAATCAAACTTGAAACTCCAAACTTATAAACCCAGAATATTCATGTTAGGTTACATCGAAGCCCTAGTTATGGATTTAGCTACTCATAATGGAAAAGAGACTTGAACAGAAATGAGAAAACATAATGAATGCAATAAGAGTAGAAAAACCCTTTTTCTGAAGTTCTTGTGGTGTCCAAGGCTTCTCCAAGTGCTTCTCCACTTCTAATGCTTCTCCAAGAGCTTCCCCACTTCTAGAAAGATGTATGAAGGATATGGAGGTGATTTGGGATGAGTTTGAGTGAGTGGTGATGGCTAAGGAAGATGAAATTCGGAGGAGGAAGTTAAGGCCGAAACAAATTGCTAACTCAGTTTGCTCGCTGACAAAATCCATCCTGAGCATGGTTCTGTGTTTGCTAGGTGACGGACTCCAGATTTATCCAATGGGGCTGAATTTTGGATATGTTATATTACACACCCATTGGAACAACTGTCATGAAGAATGTTGCCTCATCTGAGCTATGTAGGTTGCTGAAACAAAGCTTGCAATATGACCTACGGAACTGGACTGGCAGGGGGCTGTAGCCAAAATGAGTTTGTCTTTAAGCTATTCTTCTCTTCATCCAAATTAGGCCTTAACATGCATGAATTGCATGAATTATGCTCTCTTGCTCTTTTGGCCTACAAAACACACAAAGGGAGGCAAATAACTCAAAATTATAAGAAACTAAGCAAAAGAAGTAAGTAAATTGGGCATGTATATGTATGAAATTATGAGCTTAACAATTGGATTTCACTCAAACTCACCAAATGACTCCTCCCGCCATATTATGATGTTGCCCAAGTTTTGGGCTCGATCCGAAATCAATAGGTGTTCCAAATTGGACAATTCAAGTTCAACGGCAGTTCGTTCCTAATTGGAGTGGTTGGTGTATTCCATACTTCTAGCGATTGGATTTCACTCAAAACTCACCAAATGACTCCTCCGACCATATTATGATGTTGCCCAAGTTTTGGGCTCGATCCGAAATCAATAGGTGTGAGAAATTGGACAATTCAAGTTCAACGGCAGTTCGTTCCTAATTGGGGTGGTTGGTGTATTCCATACTTCTAGCGATTGGGTTTCACTCAAAATTCACCAAATGACTCCTCCGACCATATTATGATGTTGCCCAAGTTTTGGGCTCAATCCGAAATCAATAGGTGTGAGAAATTGGACAATTCAAGTTCAACGGCAGTTCGTTCCTAGTTGGGGTGGTTGGTGTATTCCATACTTCTAGCGATTGGATTTCACTCAAAACTCACCAAATGACTCCTCCTACCATATTATGATGTTGCCCAAGTTTTGGGCGCGATCTGAAATCAATAGATGTTCCAAATTGGACAATTCAAGTTCAACGGCAGTTCGTTCCTAATTGGAGTGGTTGGTGTATTACATACTTCTAGCGATTTGATTTCACCCAAAACTCACCAAATGACTCCTCCCACCGTAGTATGATGTTGCACAAGTTTGGGGTTCGATCCGAAATCAATAGGTGTGAGAAATTGGACAATTCAAGTTCAACGGCAGTTCGTTCCTAATTGGAGTGGTTGGTGTATTCCATACTTCTAGCGATTGGATTTCACTCAAACTCACCAAATGACTCCTCCCACCATATTATGATGTTGCCCAAGTTTTGGGCTCGATCCGAAATCAATAGGTGTTCCAAATTGGACAATTCAAGTTCAACGGCAGTTCGTTCCTAATTGGAGTGGTTGGTGTATTCCATACTTCTAGCGATTGGATTTCACTCAAAAATCACCAAATGACTCCTCCCACCATATTATGATGTTGCCCAAGTTTTGGGCTCGATCCGAAATCAATAGGTGTGAGAAATTGGACAATTCAAGTTCAACGGCAGTTCCTTCCTAATTGGGGTGGTTGGTGTATTCCATACTTCTAGCGACTGGATTTCACTCAAAACTCACCAAATGACTCCTCCCACCATATTATGATGTTGCCCAAGTTTTGGGCTCGATCCGAAATCAATAGGTGTTCCAAATTGGACAATTCAAGTTCAACGGCAGTTCGTTTCTAACTGGAGTGGTTGGTGTATTCCATACTTCTAGTGTTGCTTCGATTCAGCTGCACCAAAATAGATTCAGCTGCATCCTCAACTTGTGATACTCGCAAGTGCACGAGCCGTTTGGTAGTATAGCATATGTAAGTGCGAGGTCGATCCCACGAGGATTGGTGATTGAATGATCCAATTCATTTTCCCTACACAAAACAGAAATGAAAAAGAAAATAAATAAAACAAGAAAAAAAGAAATAACTCAAGCAAATAAGTTCCCAAGTTCAATTAGATTAACGGATTGATTCTAGCTAAAGTATGATTAAGCCATGGTGTTTGGTCATAACCTTGTGTTCCTAATTCCCTAATTTGATCATTTGTTGTCTAACCTAAAACTAAGCATTAGGAACCCATTAAGCATAGAAGAACAATTTAAACAACCAAGCATGTATCTAATCCCTGTTGTCGAATGTCCATACATACTCTTCTTATTCATAGTTCAATTCGAATTAAAGCATGGTGTCTACTCTTAATTCAAACCAAGATATCTAACATGCAAGCCTAAATGGTGATCAATCATTCAAACTAGCCTATTAACTTATAAGCATAATGAATAAGAACAAAAACCATAATTGAAACTTGGAAACTAATTAAACTTGAATACTTAAGAAAGAATGTACATTACAAATAAAAGTAAAGTAGAACTAAGAAAACTTGAAGGAAAATTTAGTAAACTCATTTTGTTACAACAATTGACAACTTGAAAGGAAACTAAGAGAATTTGAGGGAGAGAAGGGAAGGGAGCTCTAGAGAAGTGTTTGAGAGCTCCCCCTCTTGGGGTGTGTTTTGAAGCTTGAAGGCTTCTCTATTTATAGGGCTAAGAGGGAGGAACATCATGATGAACTCCCACACCATCCTTCATCTTTTGCTGCACCTCAAGCATCTTCACATGGGTTCAAAGGTGATCAGTTGTGGCTGCCTTTGCTGCCAACCCATGTGGTTGCCTTTTGGTTGCCAACCCATGTGGTTGCCTTTTGGTTGCTGAAAAACGAGTTTTCTGAACCAGTCTTGGTGTAGGAAGGCTAGATGTTTCAAAACGTATCCAATGGTGCTCAAATTTGGATATGTTATACTAGACACCCATTGGAACAACTTCTATGAAGAAAGTATTCCCATCGGAGCAGTAGAAGTGTGCGTTTTGGGCCTTGCAAGTTGGCAGCCGAACAGAGACTGGAATTGACTTCATTTCATTTCTTTGCTTTACATGCATGCACATGCTTTCTCTATAATAGCTCCAGCATGTACCAACTTGCTCCTTTAGAATTTCATAGCTGGAATGCCTCCCCACTTCACTCATTATGTTGGATCCAAAGTCAGTTGCAGCATGTGTGAGGCACATGGCTTAAAGGAGGAGACAAGGCTCAAAGCTGGCAGCTGCAAATCCTCCTGAGCATGGTTCAGTGTTGGACGGGCTAAGGACTCCACATATGTTCAATTGGGCTGAATTTTGGATATGTTATACTAGACACCCAATTGAACAACTTCTATGAAGAATGTCTCCTCATCCGAGTTGTCCAGATTGTTGAAATGAGACCTGCAAGGTGACTTACGAAACTGGACTGACAAGGAGTGTGGCCCAACTTTGGTTTTGTCTTTAAGCTCTTGCTCTTTGCCAATCAGCCCTTAACATGCATGGATTGCATCAAATGTGATCTCTTGCTATCTTAACCTACAAAACACACAAAGAGAAGTAAGTGACTCAAAATAAAGAGAAACTAAGCAAAATCAATAAGTAAAGAAGGCATGCAAGTGTATGAAATTATGGACTTATCAAAACAGAAAATGGATTAAAAGCACAAGTTTAACTCAATAACATAACCAAATCATAAGCTAGAAGGGTACAAAATGATATACAATTATGAACCGATCATCTAGCGATTGGATTTCACTCAAAACTCACCAAATGACTCCTCCGACCATATTATGATATTGCCCAAGTTTTGGGCTCGATCCGAAATCAATAGGTGTGAGAAATTGGACAATTCAAGTTCAACGGCTGTTCGTTCCTAATTGGAGTGGTTGGTGTATTCCAAACTTCTAGCGATTGGATTTCATTCAAAACTCACCAAATGACTCCTCCCACCATATTATGATGTTTCCCAAGTTTTGGGCTCGATCCGAAATCAATAGGTGTTCCAAATTGGACAATTCAAGTTCAACGGCAGTTCGTTCCTAATTGGAGTGGTTGGTGTATTCCATACTTCTAGCGATTGGATTTCGCACAAAACTCACCAAATGACTCCTCCCACCATATTATGATGTTGCCCAAGTTTTGGGCTCGATCCGAATTCAATAGGTGTTCCAAATTGGACAATTCAAGTTCAACGGCATTTCGTTCCTAATTAGAGTGGTTGGTGTATTCCATACTTCTAGTGATTGGATTTCACTCAAAACTCACCAAATGACTCCTCCCACCATATTATGATGTTACCCAAGTTTTGGGCTCGATCCGAAATCAATAGGTGTTCCAAATTGGACAATTCAAGTTCAACGGCAGTTCGATCCTAATTGGAGTGGTTGGGGTATTCCATACTTCTTGCGATTGGATTTCACTCAAAACTCACCAAATGACTCCTCCCACCATATTATGATGTTGCCCAAGTTTTGGGCTCGATCCGAAATCAATAGGTGTGAGAAATTGGACAATTCAAGTTCAACGGCAGTTCGTTCCTAATTGGAGTGGTTGGTGTATTCCATACTTCTAGCGATTGGATTTCACTCAAAACTCACCAAATGACTCCTCCCACATATTATGATGTTGCCCAAGTTTGGGGTTCGATCCGAAATCAATAGGTGTTCCAAATTGGACAATTCAAGTTCAACGGCAGTTCGTTCCTAATTGGAGTGGTTGGTGTATTCCATACTTCTAGCGATTGGATTTCACCCAAAACTCACCAAATGACTCCTCCCACCGTATTATGCTGTTGCACAAGTTTGGGGTTCGACCCGAAATCAATAGGTGTGAGAAATTGGACAATTCAAGTTCAACGGCAGTTCGTTCCTAATTGGTGTGGTTAGTGTATTCCATACTTCTAGCGATTGGATTTCACTCAAAACTCACCAAATGACTCCTCCCACCATATTATGATGTTGCCCAAGTTTTGGGCTCGATCCGAAATCAATAGGTGTGAGAAATTGGACAATTCAAGTTCAACGGCTGTTCCTTCCTAATTGGTGTGGTTGGTGTATTCCATACTTCTAGCGATTGGATTTCACTCAAAACTCACCAAAATGACTCCTCCCACCATATTATGATGTTGCCCAAGTTTTGGGCCCGATCCGAAATCAATAGGTGTTCCAAATTGGACAATTCAAGTTCAACGGCAATTCGTTCCTAATTGGAGTGGTTGGTGTATTCCATACTTCTAGCGATTGGATTTCTCCCAAAACTCACCAAGTGACTCCTCCCACCGTATTATGCTGTTGCACAAGTTTGGGGTTCGACAAGAAATCAATAGGTGTGAGAAATTCGACAATTCAAGTTCAACGGCAGTTCGTTCCTAATTGGAGTGGTTGGTGTATTCCATACTTCTAGCGATTGGATTTCACTCAAAACTGACCAAATGACTCCTCCCACCATATTATGACGTTGCCCAAGTTTTGGGCTCGATCCGAAATCAATAGGTGTTCCAAATTGGACAATTCAAGTTCAACGGCAGTTCATTCCTAATTGGAGTGGTTGGGGTATTCCTTACTTCTAGCGATTGGATTTCACTCAAAACTCAACAAATGACTCCTCCCACCATATTATGATGTTGCCCAAGTTTTGGGCTCGATCCGAATTCAATAGGTGTTCCAAATTGGACAATTCAAGTTCAACGGCATTTCGTTCCTAATTAGAGTGGTTGGTGTATTCCATACTTCTAGTGATTGGATTTCACTCAAAACTCACCAAATGACTCCTCCCACCATATTATGATGTTACCCAAGTTTTGGGCTCGATCCGAAATCAATAGGTGTTCCAAATTGGACAATTCAAGTTCAACGGTAGTTCGTTCCTAATTGGAGTGGTTGGTGTATTCCATACTTCTAGTGATTGGATTTCACTCAAAACTCACCAAATGACTCCTCCCACCATATTATGATGTTGCCCAAGTTTTGGGCCCAATCCGAAATCAATAGGTGTTCCAAATTGGACAATTCAAGTTCAACGGTAGTTCGTTCCTAATTGGAGTGGTTGGTGTATTCCATACTTCTAGCGATTGGATTTCACTCAAACTCACCAAATGACTCCTCCCACCATACTATGATGTTGCCCAAGTTTTGGGCTCGATCCGAAATCAATAGGTGTTCCAAATTGGACAATTCAAGTTCAACGGCAGTTCGTTCCTAATTGGAGTGGTTGGTGTATTCCATACTTCTAGCGATTGGATTTCACTCAAACTCACCAAATGACTCCTCCCCCCATATTATGATGTTGCCCAAGCTTTTGGCTCGATCCGAAATCAATAGGTGTGAGAAATTGGACAATTCAAGTTCAACGGCAGTTCGTTCCTAATTGGAGTGGTTGGTGTATTCCATACTTCTAGCGGTTGGATTTCACTCAAAACTAACCAAATGACTCCTCCCACCATATTATGAACAGCCCAAGTTTTGGGCTCGATCCGAAATCAATAGGTGTTCCAAATTGGACAATTCAAGTTCAACGGCATTTCGTTCCTAATTGGAGTGGTTGGTGTATTCCATACTTCTAGCGATTGGATTTCACTCAAAACTCACCAAAATGACTCCACCCACCATATTATGATGTTGCCCAAGCTTTTGGCTCGGTCCGAAATCAATAGGTGTGGGAAATTGGACAATTCAAGTTCAACGGCAGTTCGTTCCTAATTGGAGTGGTTGGTGTATTCCATACTTCTAGCGATTGGATTTCACTCAAAACTCACCAAATGACTCCTCCCACCATATTATGATGTTGCCCAAGTTTTGGGCTCGATCCGAAATCAATAGGTGTTCCAAATTGGACAATTCAAGTTCAACGGCAGTTCGTTCCTAATTGGAGTGGTTGGTGTATTACATACTTCTAGCGACTGGATTTCACTCAAAACTCACCAAATGACTCCTCCCACCATATTATGATGTTGCCCAAGTTTTGGGCTCGATCCGAAATCAATAGGTGTTCCAAATTGGACAATTCAAGTTCAACGGCAGTTCGTTCCTAATTGGAGTGGTTGGTGTATTCCATACTTCTAGCGATTGGATTTCACTCAAAACTCACCAAATGACTCCTCCGACCATATTATGATGTTGCCCAAGTTTTGGGCTCGATCCGAAATCAATAGGTGTGAGAAATTGGACAATTCAAGTTCAACGGCTGTTCGTTCCTAATTGGAGTGGTTGGTGTATTCCAAACTTCTAGCGATTGGATTTCATTCAAAACTCACCAAATGACTCCTCCCACCATATTATGATGTTTCCCAAGTTTTGGGCTCGATCCGAAATCAATAGGTGTTCCAAATTGGACAATTCAAGTTCGACGGCAGTTCGTTCCTAATTGGAGTGTTTGGTGTATTCCGTACTTCTAGCGATTGGATTTCACTCAAAACTTACCAAATGACTCCTCCCACCATATTATGATATTGCCCAAGTTTGGGGTTCGATCCGAAATCAATAGATGCGGGAAATTGGACAATTCAAGTTCAACGGCAGTTCGTTCCTAATTGGAGTGATTGGTGTATTCCATACTTCTAGCGATTGGATTTCACTCAAAACTCATCAAATGACTCCTCCCACCATATTATGATATTGCCCAAGTTTTGGGCTCGATCCGAACTCAATAGGTGTGAGAAATTGGACTATTCAAGTTCAACGGCAGTTGGTTCCTAATTGTGGTGGTTGGTGTATTCCATACTTTTAGCGATTGGATTTCACTCGAAAATCACCAAATGACTCCTCCCACCATATTATGATGTTACCCAAGTTTGGGGTTCGATCCGAAATCAATAGGTGCTGGAAATTGGACAATTCAAGTTCAACGGCAGTTCGTTCCTAATTGGAGTGGTTGGTTTATTCCATACTTCTAGCGATTGGATTTCGCACAAAACTCACCAAATGACTCCTCCCACCATATTATGATGTTGCCCAAGTTTTGGGCTCGATCCGAAATCAATAGGTGCGAGAAATTGGACAATTCAAGTTCAACGGCAGTTCGTTCCCAATTGGAGTGGTTAGTGTATTCCATACTTCTAGCCATTGGATTTCACTCAAAACTCACCAAATGACTCCTCCCACCATATTATGCTGTTGCCCAAGTTTTGGGCTCGATCCGAAATCAATAGGTGTTCCAAATTGGACAATTCAAGTTCAACGGCAGTTCGTTCCTAATTGGAGTGGTTGGTGTATTCCATACTTCTAGCCATTGGATTTCACTGAAAACTCACCAAATGACTCCTCCCACCATATTGTGATGTTGCCCAAGATTTGGGCTCGATCCGAAACAATAGGTGTTAAAAATTGGACAATTCAAGTTCAACGGCAGTTCGTTCCTAATTGGAGTGGTTGGTCTATTCCGTACTTCTAGCGATTGGATAGCACACTCACCAAATGACTCCTCCCACCATATTATGATGTTGCCCAAGTTTTGGGCTCTATCCGAAATCAATAGGTCTTCCAAATTGGACAATTCAAGTTCAACGGCAGTTCGTTCCTAACTGGAGTGGTTGGTGTATTCCATACATCTAGCGATTGGATTTCACTCAAAACTCACCAAATGACTCCTGCCATCATATTAGGATGTTGCCCAAGTTTTGGGCTCGATCCGAAATCAATAGGTGTGAGAAATTGGTCAATTCAATTTCAACGAAAGTTCGTTCCTAATTGGAGTGGTTGGTGTATTCCATACTTCTAGCGATTGGATTTCACTCAAAACTCACCAAATGTCTCCTCCCACCATATTATGATGTTGCCCAAGTTTTGGGCTCGATCCGAATTCAATAGGTGGGAGAAATTGGTCAATTCAATTTCAACGACAGTTCTTTCCTAATTGGAGTGGTTGGTGTATTCCATACTTCTAGCGATTGGATTTCACTGAAAACTCACCAAACGATTCCTCCCACCATATTATGATGTTGCCCAAGTTTTGGGCTCGATCCGAAATCAATAGGTGTGAGAAATTGGACAATTCAAGTTCAACGGCAGTTCGTTCCTAATTGGAGTGGTTGGGTTATTCCATACTTCTAGCAATTGGATTTCACTCAAAACTCACCAAATGACTCCTCCCACCATATTATGATGTTGCCCAAGTTTGGGGCTCGATCCGAAATCATTAGGTGTGAGAAATTGGACAATTCAAGTTCAACGGCAGTTCGTTCCTAATTGGTGTGGTTGGTGTATTCCATACTTCTAGCGATTGGATTTCACTCAAAACTCACCAAATGACTCCTCCCACCATATTATGATGTTGCCCAAGTTTGGGGCTCGATCCGAGATCAATAGGTGTGAGAAATTGGACAATTCAAGTTCAACGGCAGTTCGTTCCTAATTGGAGTGGTTGGTGTATTCCATACTTCTAGAGATTGGATTTAACTCAAAACTCACCAAATGACTACTCCCACCATATTATGATGTTGCCCAAGTTTTGGGATCGATCCGAAATCAATAGGTCTTCCAAATTGGACAATTCAAGTTCAACGGCAGTTCGTTCCTAATTGGAGTGGTTGGTGTATTCCATACTTCTAGCCATTGGATTTCACTGAAAACTCACCAAATGACTCCTCCCACCATATTGTGATGTTGCCCAAGATTTGGGCTCGATCCGAAACAATAGGTGTTCCAAATTGGACAATTCAAGTTCAACGGCAGTTCGTTCCTAATTGGAGTGGTTGGTCTATTCCGTACTTCTAGCGATTGGATAGCACACTCACCAAATGACTCCTCCCACCATATTATGATGTTGCCCAAGTTTTGGGCTCTATCCGAAATCAATAGGTCTTCCAAATTGGACAATTCAAGTTCAACGGCAGTTCGTTCCTAACTGGAGTGGTTGGTGTATTCCATACATCTAGCGATTGGATTTCACTCAAAACTCACCAAATGACTCCTGCCATCATATTAGGATGTTGCCCAAGTTTTGGGCTCGATCCGAAATCAATAGGTGTGAGAAATTGGTCAATTCAATTTCAACGAAAGTTCGTTCCTAATTGGAGTGGTTGGTGTATTCCATACTTCTAGCGATTGGATTTCACTCAAAACTCACCAAATGTCTCCTCCCACCATATTATGATGTTGCCCAAGTTTTGGGCTCGATCCGAATTCAATAGGTGGGAGAAATTGGTCAATTCAATTTCAACGACAGTTCTTTCCTAATTGGAGTGGTTGGTGTATTCCATACTTCTAGCGATTGGATTTCACTGAAAACTCACCAAACGATTCCTCCCACCATATTATGATGTTGCCCAAGTTTTGGGCTCGATCCGAAATCAATAGGTGTGAGAAATTGGACAATTCAAGTTCAACGGCAGTTCGTTCCTAATTGGAGTGGTTGGGTTATTCCATACTTCTAGCAATTGGATTTCACTCAAAACTCACCAAATGACTCCTCCCACCATATTATGATGTTGCCCAAGTTTGGGGCTCGATCCGAAATCATTAGGTGTGAGAAATTGGACAATTCAAGTTCAACGGCAGTTCGTTCCTAATTGGTGTGGTTGGTGTATTCCATACTTCTAGCGATTGGATTTCACTCAAAACTCACCAAATGACTCCTCCCACCATATTATGATGTTGCCCAAGTTTGGGGCTCGATCCGAGATCAATAGGTGTGAGAAATTGGACAATTCAAGTTCAACGGCAGTTCGTTCCTAATTGGAGTGGTTGGTGTATTCCATACTTCTAGAGATTGGATTTAACTCAAAACTCACCAAATGACTACTCCCACCATATTATGATGTTGCCCAAGTTTTGGGATCGATCCGAAATCAATAGGTCTTCCAAATTGGACAATTCAAGTTCAACGGCAGTTCGTTCCTAATTGGAGTGGTTGGTGTATTCCATACTTCTAGCCATTGGATTTCACTGAAAACTCACCAAATGACTCCTCCCACCATATTGTGATGTTGCCCAAGATTTGGGCTCGATCCGAAACAATAGGTGTTCCAAATTGGACAATTCAAGTTCAACGGCAGTTCGTTCCTAATTGGAGTGGTTGGTCTATTCCGTACTTCTAGCGATTGGATAGCACACTCACCAAATGACTCCTCCCACCATATTATGATGTTGCCCAAGTTTTGGGCTCTATCCGAAATCAATAGGTCTTCCAAATTGGACAATTCAAGTTCAACGGCAGTTCGTTCCTAACTGGAGTGGTTGGTGTATTCCATACATCTAGCGATTGGATTTCACTCAAAACTCACCAAATGACTCCTGCCATCATATTAGGATGTTGCCCAAGTTTTGGGCTCGATCCGAAATCAATAGGTGTGAGAAATTGGTCAATTCAATTTCAACGAAAGTTCGTTCCTAATTGGAGTGGTTGGTGTATTCCATACTTCTAGCGATTGGATTTCACTCAAAACTCACCAAATGTCTCCTCCCACCATATTATGATGTTGCCCAAGTTTTGGGCTCGATCCGAATTCAATAGGTGGGAGAAATTGGTCAATTCAATTTCAACGACAGTTCTTTCCTAATTGGAGTGGTTGGTGTATTCCATACTTCTAGCGATTGGATTTCACTGAAAACTCACCAAACGATTCCTCCCACCATATTATGATGTTGCCCAAGTTTTGGGCTCGATCCGAAATCAATAGGTGTGAGAAATTGGACAATTCAAGTTCAACGGCAGTTCGTTCCTAATTGGAGTGGTTGGGTTATTCCATACTTCTAGCAATTGGATTTCACTCAAAACTCACCAAATGACTCCTCCCACCATATTATGATGTTGCCCAAGTTTGGGGCTCGATCCGAAATCATTAGGTGTGAGAAATTGGACAATTCAAGTTCAACGGCAGTTCGTTCCTAATTGGTGTGGTTGGTGTATTCCATACTTCTAGCGATTGGATTTCACTCAAAACTCACCAAATGACTCCTCCCACCATATTATGATGTTGCCCAAGTTTGGGGCTCGATCCGAGATCAATAGGTGTGAGAAATTGGACAATTCAAGTTCAACGGCAGTTCGTTCCTAATTGGAGTGGTTGGTGTATTCCATACTTCTAGAGATTGGATTTAACTCAAAACTCACCAAATGACTACTCCCACCATATTATGATGTTGCCCAAGTTTTGGGATCGATCCGAAATCAATAGGTCTTCCAAATTGGACAATTCAAGTTCAACGGCAGTTCGTTCCTAATTGGAGTGGTTGTTGTATTCCATACTTCTAGTGATTGGATTTCTCTCCAAACTCACCAAATGACTCCTCCCACCAAATTATGATGTTGCCCAAGTTTTGGGCTCTATCCGAAATCAAAAGGTGTGAGAAATTGGTCAATTCAATTTCAACGAAAGTTCGTTCCAAATTGGAGTGGTTGGTGTATTCCATACTTCTAGCGATTGGATTTCACTCAAAACTCACCAAATGTCTCCTCCCACCATATTATGATGTTGCCCAAGTTTTGGGCTCGATCCGAATTCAATAGGTGGGAGAAATTGGTCAATTCAATTTCAACGACAGTTCTTTCCTAATTGGAGTGGTTGGTGTATTCCATACTTCTAGCGATTGGATTTCACTCAAAACTCACTAAATGACTCCTCCCACCATATTATGATGTTGCCCAAGTTTTAGGCTCGATCCGTAATCAATAGGTGTGAGAAATTGGACAATTCAAGTTCAACGGCAGTACGTTCCTAATTGGAGTGGTTGGGGTATTCCATACTTCTAGCAATTGGATTTCACTCAAAACTCACCAAATGACTCATCCCACCATATTATGGTGTTGCCCAAGTTTGGGGCTCGATCCGAAATCAATAGGTCTTCCAAATTGGACAATTCAAGTTCAACGGCAATTCGTTCCTAATTGGAGTGGTTGGTGTATTCCATACTTCTAGTGATTGGATTTCTCTCCAAACTCACCAAATGACTCCTCCCACCATATTATGATGTTGCCCAAGTTTTGGGCTCTATCCGAAATCAAAAGGTCTTCCAAATTGGACAATTCAAATTCAACGGCAGTTCGTTCCTAACTGGAGTGGTTGGTGTATTCCATACATCTAGCGATTGGATTTCACTCAAAACTCACCAAATGACTCCTCCCATCATATTATGATGTTGCCCAACTTTTGGGCTCGATCCGAAATCAATAGGTGTGAGAAATTGGTCAATTCAATTTCAACGAAAGTTCGTTCCTAATTGGAGTGGTTGGTGTATTCCATACTTCTAGCGATTGGATTTCACTCAAAACGCACCAAATGACTCCTCCCACCATATTATGATGTTGCCCAAGTTTTGGGCGCGATCCGAAATCAATAGGTGTTCCAAATTGGACAATTCAAGTTCAACGGCAATTCGTTCCTAACTGGAGTGGTTGGTGTATTACATACTTCTAGCGATTGGATTTCACTCAAAACTCACCAAATGACTCCTCCCACCATATTATGATGTTGCCCAAGTTTTGGGCTCGATCCGAAATCAATACGTGTTCCAAATTGGACAATTCAAGTTCAACGGCAGTTCGTTCCTAATTGGAGTGGTTGGTGTATTCCATACTTCTAACGATTGGATTTCACTAAAAACTCACCAAATGACTCCTCCCACCATATTATGATGTTGCCCAAGTTTTGGGCTCGATCCGAAATCAATAGGTCTTCCAAATTGGACAATTCAAGTTCAATGGCAGTTCGTTCCTAATTGGAGTGGTTGGTGTATTCCATACTTCTAGTGATTGGATTTCTCTCCAAACTCACCAAATCACTCCTCCCACCATGTTATGATGTTGCCCAAGTTTTGGGGTCGATCCGAAATCAATAGGTGTTCCAAATTGGACAATTCAAGTTCAACGGCAGTTCGTTCCTAATTGGAGTGGTTGGTGTATTCCATACTTCTAGCGATTGGATTTCACTCAAAACTCACCAAATGACTCCTCCCACCATATTATGATGTTGCCCAAGTTTGGGGCTCGATCCGAAATCAGTAGGTGTGAGAAATTGGACAATTCAAGTTCAACGGCAGTTCGTTCCTAATTGGAGTGGTTGGTGTATTCCATACTTCTAGCGTTGGATTTCACTCAAAACTCACCAAATCACTCCTCCCACCATATTATGATGTTGCCCAAGTTTTGGGCTCGATCCGAAATCAATAGGTGTTCCAAATTGGACAATTCAAGTTCAACGGCAGTTCATTCCTAATTGGAGTGGTTGGTGTATTCCATACTTCTAGCAATCGAATTTCACTCAAAACTCACCAAATGACTCCTCCCACCATATTATGATGTTGCCCAAGTTTTGGGCGCGATCCGAAATCAATAGGTGTTCCAAATTGGACAATTCAAGTTCAACGGCAGTTCGTTCCTAATTGGAGTGGTTGGTGTATTCCATACTTCTAGCGATTGGATTTCACACAAAACTCACCAAATGACTCCTCCCACCATATTATGATGTTGCCCAAGTTTTGGGGTCGATCCGAAATCAATAGGTGTTCCAAATTGGACAATTCAAGTTCAACGGCAGTTCGTTCCAAATTGGAGTGCTTGGTGTATTCCATAGTTCTGGCGATTGGATTTCACTCAAAAGTCACCAAATGACTCTTACCACCATATTATGATGTTACCCAAGTTTTGGGGTCGATCCGAAATCAATAGGTGTTCCAAATTGGACAATTCAAGTTCAACGGCAGTTCGTTCCAAATTGGAGTGGTTGGTGTACTCCATAGTTCTGGCGATTGGATTTCACTCAAAAGTCACCAAATGACTCTTACCACCATATTATGATGTTACTAAAGTTTTGGGGTCGATCCGAAATCAATAGGTGTTCCAAATTGGACAATTCAAGTTCAACGGCAGTTCGTTCCAAATTGGAGTGGTTGGTGTATTCCATACTTCTAGCGATTGGATTTCACACAAAACTCACCAAATGACTCCTCCCACCATATTATGATGTTGCCCAAGTTTTGGGCTCGATCCGAAATCAATAGGTATTCCAAATTGGACAATTCAAGTTCAACGGCAGTACGTCCCTAATTGGTGTGGTTGGTGTATTCCATACTTCTAGCGATTGGATTTCATTGAAAACTCTCCAAATGACTCCTCCCACCATATTATGATGTTGCCCAAGTTTTGGGCTCGATCCGAAATCAATAGGTGTGAGAAATTGGACAATTCAAGTTCAACGGCAGTTCGTTCCTAATTGTAGTGGTTGGTGTATTCCATACTTCTAGCCATTGGATTTCACTCAAAACTCACCAAATGACTCCTCCCAC
Organism: Prunus avium; assembly: GCF_965620075.1. NCBI lineage: Eukaryota > Viridiplantae > Streptophyta > Magnoliopsida > Rosales > Rosaceae > Prunus > Prunus avium. The sequence goes on along the minus strand of NC_142286.1, from coordinate 19,894,341 downwards.
CATATTATAATGTTGCCCAAGTTTTGGGCTCGATCCGAAATTAATAGGTGTTCCAAATTGGACAATTCAAGTTCAATGGCAGTTCGTTCCTAACTGGAGTGGTTGGTGTATTCCATACTTCTAGCGATTGGATTTCACTCAAAACTCACCAATTGACTCCTCCCACCATATTATGATGTTGCCCAAGTTTTGGGCTCGATCCGAAATCAATAGGTGTTCCAAATTGGACAATTCAAGTTCAACGGCAGTTCGTTCCTAACTGGATTTGTTTTTTGTATTCCATACTTCTAGCGATTGGATTTCACTCAAAACTCACCAATTGACTCCTCCCACCATATTATGATGTTGCCCAAGTTTTGGGCTCGATCCGAAATCAATAGGTGTGAGAAATTGGACAATTCAAGTTCAACGGCAGTTCGTTCCTAACTGCAGTGGTTGGTGTATTCCATACTTCTAGCGATTGGATTTCACTCAAAACTCACCAATTGACTCCTCCCACCATATTATGATGTTGCCCAAGTTTTGGGCTAGATCCGAAATCAATCGGTGTTCCAAATTGGACAATTCAAGTTCAACGGCAGTTCGTTCCTAACTGGAGTGGTTGGTGTATTTCATACTTCTAGCGATTGGATTTCACTCAAAACTCACCAATTGACTCCTCCCACCATATTATGATGTTGTCCAAGTTTTGGGCTCGATCCGAAATCAATAGGTGTGAGAAATTGGACAATTCAAGTTCAACGGCAGTTCGTTTCTAATTGGAGTGGTTGGTGTATTCCATACTTCTAGCGATTGGATTTCACTCAAAACTCACCAAATGACTCCTCCCACCACATTACGATGTTGCCCAAGTTTTGGGCTCGATCCGAAATCAATAGGTGTTCCAAATTGGACAATTCAAGTTCAGCGGCAGTTCGTTCCTAATTGGAGTGGTTGGTGTATTCGATACTTCTAGCGATTGGATTTCACTCAAAACTCACCAAACGACTCCTCCCTCCATATTATGTTGTTGCCCAAGTTTTGGCCTCGATCCGAAATCAATAGGTCCGAGAAATTGGTCAATTCAATTTCAACGACCGTTCGTTCCTAATTGTAGTGGTTGGTGTATTCCATACGTCTAGCGATTGGATTTCACTCAAAACTGACCAAATGACTCCTCCCACCATATTATGATGTTGCCCAAGTTTTGGGCTCGATCCGAAATCAATAGGTGTGAGAAATTGGACAATTCAAGTTCAACGGCAGTTCGTTCCTAATTGGAGTGGTTGGTGTATTCCTTACTTCTAGCCTTTGGATTTCACTCAAAACTCACCAAATGACTCCTGCCACCATATTATAATGTTGCCCAAGTTTTGGGCTCGATCCGAAATTAATAGGTGTTCCAAATCGGACAATTCAAGTTCAACGGCAGTTCGTTCCTAATTGGAGTGGTTGGTGTATTCCATACTTCTAGCGATTGGATTTCACTCAAAACTCTCCAAATGACTCCTCCCACCATATTATGATGTTGCCCAAGTTTGGGGCTCGATCCGAAATCAATAGGTGTGAGAAATTGGACAATTCAAGTTCAACGGCAGTTCATTCCTAATTGGAGTGGTTGGTGTATTCCATACTTCTAGCCATTGGATTTCACTCAAAACTCACCAAATGACTCCTCCCACCATGTTATATTGTTGCCCAAGTTTTGGGCTCGATCCGAAATTAATAGGTGTTCCAAATTGGACAATTCAAGTTCAACGGCAGTTCGTTCCTAATTGGAGTGGTTGGTGTATTCCATACTTCTAGGGATTGGATAGCACTCAAAACTCATCAAATGACTCCTCCCACCATATTATGATTTTGCCCAAGTTTTGGCCTCGATCCGAAATCAATAGGTGTTCCAAATTGGACAATTCAAGTTCAACGGCAGTTCGTTCCTAATTGGAGTGGTTGGTGTATTCCATACTTCTAGCGATTGGATTTCACTAAAAACTCACCATATTATGACGTTGCCCAAGTTTTGGGCTCGATCCGAAATCCATAGGTGTTCCAAATTGGACAATTCAAGTTCAACGGCAGTTCGTTCCTAATTGGAGTGGTTGGTGTAATCCATACTTCTAGCAATTGGATTTCACTCAAAACTCCCCAAATGACTCCTCCCACCATATTATGATGTTGCCCAAGTTTGGGGCTCGATCCAAAATCAATAGGTGTGAGAAATTGGACAATTCAAGTTCAACGGCAGTTCGTTCCTAATTGGAGTGGTTGGTGTATTCCATACTTCTAGAAATTGGATTTCACTCAAAACTCACCAAATGACTACTCCCACCATATTACGATGTTGCCCAAGTTTGGGGCTCGATCCGAAATCAATAGGTGTGAGAAGTTGGACAATTCAAGTTCAACGGCAGTTCGTTCCTAATTGGAGTGGTTGGTGTATTCCATACTTCTAGCGATTGGATTTCACTCAAAACTCACCAAATGACTCCTCCCACCATATTATGATGTTGCCCAAGTTTGGGGCTCGATCCGAAATCAATAGGTGTGAGAAATTGGACAATTCAAGTTCAACGGCAGTTCGTTCCTAATTGGAGTGGTTGGTGTATTCCATACTTCTAGCGATTGGATTTCACTAAAAACTCACCAAATGACTCCTCCCACCATATTATGATGTTGCCCAAGTTTTGGGCTAGATCAGAAATAAATAGGTGTTCGAAATTGCACAATTCAAGTTCAACGGCAGTTCGTTCCTAATTGGAGTGGTTGGTGTATTGCATACTTCTAGCGATTGGATTTCACTCAAAACTCACCAAATGACTCCTCCCACCATATTATGATGTTGCCCAAGTTTTGGGCTCGATCCGAAATCAGTACGTGTGAGAAATTGGACAATTCAATTTCAACGGCAGTTCGTTCCTAATTGGTGTGGTTGGTGTATTCCTTACTTCTAGCGATTGGATTTCACTCAAAACTCAACAAATGACTCCTCCCACCATATTATGATGTTGCCCAAGTTTTGGGCTCGATCAGAAATCAATACGTGTGAGAAATTGGATAATTCAATTTCAATGGCAGTTCGTTCCTAATTGGAGTGGTTGGTGTATTCCATACTTCTAGCGATTTGATTTCCCTCAAAACTCACTAAAAGACTCCTCCCACCATATTATGATGTTGCCCAAGTTTTGGGCTCGATCCGAATTCAATAGGTGTGAGAAATTTGAAACAATTCAAGTTCAACGGCAGTTCGTTCCTAATTGGAGTGGTTGGTGTATTCCATGCTTCTAGCGATTGGATTTCACTCAAAACTCACCAAATGACTCCTCCCACCGTATTATGATGTTGCCCAAGTTTTGGGCTCGATCCGAAATCAATAGGTGTGAGAAATTGGAGAATTCAAGTTCAACGGCAGTTCGTTCCTAATTGGAGTGGTTGGTGTATTCCGTACTTCTAGTGATTGGATTTCACTCAAAACTCACCAAATGGCTCCTCCCACCATATTATGATGTTGCCCAAGTTTTGGGCTCGATCCGAAATCAATAGGTGTGAGAAATTGGAGAATTCAAGTTCAACGGCAGTTCATTCCTAATTGGAGTGGTTGGTGTATTCCGTACTTCTAGCGATTGGATTTCCCTCAAAACTCACCAAATGACTCCTCCCACCATATTATGATGTTGCCCAAGTTTTGGGCTCTATCCGAAATCAATACGTGTTCCAAATTAGGGAATTGAAGTTCAACGGCAGTTCGTTCCTAATTGGAATGGTTGGTGTATTCCATACTTCTAGCGATTGGATTTCACTCAAAACTCACCAAATGACTCATCCCACCATATTATGATGTTGCCCAAGTTTTGGGCTCGATCCGAAATCAATAGGAGTGAGAAATTGGAAAATTCGAGTTCAACGGCAGTTCGTTCCTAATTGGAGTGGTTGGGGTATTCCATACCTCTAGCAATTGGATTTCACTCAAAACTCACCAAATGACTCCTCCCACCATATTATGATGTTGCCCAAGTTTTGGGCTCGATCCGAAATCAATAAGTCTTCCAAATTGGACAATTCAAGTTCAACGGCAGTTCGTTCCTAATTGGAATGGTTGGTGTATTCCCTACTTCTAGCGATTGGATTTCACTCAAAACTCACCAAATGACTCCTCCCACCATATTATGATGTTGCCCAAGTTTTGGGCTCGATCCGAAATCAATAGGAGTGACAAATTGGACAATTCGAGTTCAACGGCAGTTCGTTCCTAATTGGAGTGGTTGGGGTATTCCATACCTCTAGCAATTGGATTTCACTCAAAACTCACCAAATGACTCCTCCCAACATATTATGATGTTGCCCAAGTTTTGGGTTCGATCCGAATTCAATAGGTGTGAGAAATTGGTCAATTCAATTTCAACGACAGTTCTTTCCTAATTGGAGTGTTTGGTGTATTCCAAACTTCTAGCGATTGGATTTCACTCAAAACTCCCCAAATGACTCCTCCCACCATATTATGATGTTCCCCAAGTTTTGGGCTCGATCCGAAATCAATAAGTCTTCCAAATTGGACAATTCAAGTTCAATGGCAGTTCGTTGCTAATTGGAATGGTTGGGGTATTCCATACTTCTAGCAATTGGATTTCACTCAAAACTCACCAAATGACTCCTCCCACCATATTATAATGTTGCCCAAGTTTTGGGCTCGATCCGAATTCAACAGGTGTGAAAAATTGGTCAATTCAATTTCAACGACAGTTCTTTCCTAATTGGAGTGGTTGGTGTATTCCATACTTCTAGCGATTGGATTTCACTCAAAACTCACCAAATGACTCCTCCCACCATATTATGATGTTGCCCAAGTTTTGGCCTCGATCCGAAATCAATAGGTCTTCCAAATTGGACAATTCAAGTTCAACGGCAGTTCGTTCCTAATTGGAGTGGTTGTTGTATTCCGTACTTCTACCGATTGGATTTCACTCAAAACTCACCAAATGACTCCTCCCACCATATTATGATGTTGCCCAAGTTTTGGGCTCGATCCGAAATCAATAGGTGTTCCAAATTGGAAAATTCAAGTATAACGGCAGTTCGTTCCTAACTGGAGTGGTTGGTGTATTCCATACATCTAGCGATTGGATATCACTCAAAACTCACCAAATGACTCCTCCCATCATATTATGTTGTTGCCCAAGTTCTGGGCTCGATCCGAAATCAATAGGTGTTCCAAATTGGACAATTCAACTTCAGCGGTAGTTCTTTCCTAATTGGAGTGGTTGGGGTATTCCATACTTCTAGCAATTGGATTTCACTCAAAACTCACCAAATGACTCCTCCCACCGTATTATGATGTTGCACAAATTTGGGGCTCGATCCGAAATCAATAGGTGTGAGAAATTCGACAATTCAAGTTCAACGGCAGTTCGTTCCTAATTGGAGGGGTTGGTGTATTCCATACTTCTAGTGATTGGATTTAACTCAAAACTCACCAAATGACTCCTGCCACCATATTAGGATGTTGCCCAAGTTTTGGGCTCGATCCGAAATCAATAGGTGTGAGAAATTGGACAATTCAAGTTCAACGGCAGTTCGTTCCTAATTGGAGTGGTTGGTGTATTCCATACTTCTAGCGATTGGATTTCACTCAAAACTCACCAAATGACTCCTCCCACCATATTATGATGTTGCCCAAGTTTTGGGCGCGATCCGAAATCAGTACGTGTGAGAAATTGGACAATTCAATTTCAACGGCAGTTCGTTCCTAATTGGTGTGGTTGGTGTATTCCATACTTCTAGCGAATGGATTTCACTCAAAACTCAACAAATGACTCCTCCCACCATATTATGATGTTGCCCAAGTTTTGGGCTCGATAAGAAATCAATACGTGTGAGAAATTGGATAATTCAATTTCAACGGCAGTTCATTCCTAATTGGAGTGGTTGGTGTATTCCATACTTCTAGCGATTTGATTTCCCTCAAAACTCACCAAAAGACTCCTCCCACCATATTATGATGTTGCCCAAGTTTTGGGCTCGATCCGAAATCAATAGGTGTGAGAAATTGGACAATTCAAGTTCAACGGCAGTTCGTTCCTAATTGGAGTGGTTGGTGTATTCCATACTTCTAGCGATTGGATTTCACTCGAAACTCAACAAATGACTCCTCCCATCATATTATGATGTTGCCCAAGTTTTGGGGTTGATCCGAAATCAATAGGTGTTTCAAATTGGACAATTCAAGTTCAACGGCAGTTCGTTCCTAATTGGAGTGGTTGGTGTATTCCATACTTCTAGCGATTGGATTTCACTCAAAACTCACCAAAATGACTCCTCCCACCATATTATGATGTTGCCCAAGTTTTGGGCTCGATCCGAAATCAATAGGTGTTCGAAATTGGACAATTCAAGTTCAACGGCAGTTCGTTCCTAATTGGAGTTGTTGGTGTATTCTTTACTTCTAGCGATTGGATTTCACTCAAAACTCACCAAATGACTCCTCCCACCATATTATGATGTTGCCCAAGTTTTGGGCTCGCTCCGAAATCAATAGGTGTTCCAAACTGGACAATTCAAGTTCAACGGCAGTTCGTTCCTAATTGGGGTGGTTGGTGTATTCCATACTTCTAGCGATTGGATTTCACTCAAAACTCACCAAATGACTCCTCCTACCATATTATGATGTTGCCCAAGTTTTGGGCTCGATCCGAAATCAATAGGTGTTCCAAATTGGTCAATTCAAGTTCAACGGCAGTTCGTTCCTAGTTGGAGTGGTTGGTGTATTCCATACCTCTAGCGATTGGATTTCACCCAAAACTCACCAAATGACTCCTCCCACCGTATTATGATGTTGCACAAGTTTGGGGTTCGATCCGAAATCAAAAGGTGTGAGAAATTGAACAATTCAAGTTCAATGGCAGTTCGTTCCTAATTTGTGTGGTTGGTGTATTCCATTCTTCTAGCGATTGGATGTCACTCAAAACTCACCAAATGACTCCTCCCACCATATTATGATGTTGCCCAAGTTTTGGGCTCGATCCGAAATCAATAGGTGTGAGAAATTGGACAATTCAAGTTCAACGGCAGTTCGTTCCTAATTGGAGTGGTTGGTGTATTCCATACTTTTAGCGGTTGGATTTCACTCAAAACTCACCAAATGACTCCTCCCACAATATTATGTTGTTGCCCAAGTTTTGGGCTCGATCCGAAATCAATAGGTGTTCCAAATTGGACAATTCAACTTCAACGGCAGTTCGTTCCTAATTGGAGTGGTTTGTGTATTCCATACTTCTAGCGATTGGATTTGACTCAAAACTCACCAAATGACTCCTCCCACCATATTATGATGTTTCCCAAGTTTTGGGCTCGATCCGAAATCAATAGGTGTTCCAAATTGGACAATTCAAGTTCAACGGCAGTTCGTTCCTAACTGGAGTGGTTGGTGTATTCCATACTTCTAGCGATTGGATTTCACTCAAAACTCTCCAATTGACTCCTCCAACCATATTATGATGTTGCCCAAGCTTTTGTTTCGATCCGAAATCAATAGGTGTGAGAAATTGGACAATTCATGTTCAACGGCAGTTCGTTTCTAAATGAAGTGGTTGGTGTATTCCATACTTCTAGAAATTGGATTTCACTCAAAACACACCAAAATGACTCCTCCCACCATATTATGATGTTGCCCAAGCTTTTGGCTCGATCCGAAATCAATAGGTGTGAGAAATTGGACAATTCAAGTTCAACGGCAGTTCGTTCCTAATTGGAGTGGTTGGTGTATTCCAAACTTCTGGCGATTGGATTTCACTCAAAACTAACCAAATGACTCCTCCCACCATATTATGATGTTGCCCAAGTTTTGGGCTCGATCCGAAATCAATAGGTGTTCCGAATGGGACAATTCAAGTTCAACGGCAGTTCGTTCCAAATTGGAGTGGTTGGTGTATTCCATACTTCTAGCGATTGGATTTCACTCAAAACTCACCAAATGACTCCTTCCACCATATTATGTTGTTGCCCAAGTTTTGGGTTCGATCCGAAATAAATAGGTGTTCCAAATTGGACAATTCAAGTTCAACGGCAGTTCGTTCCTAATTGGAGTGGTTGGTGTATTCCATACTTCTAGCGATTGGATTTCACTCAAAACTCACCAAATGACTCCTCCCACCATATTATGATGTTGCCCAAGTTTTGGGCTCGATCCGAAATCAATAGGTGTTCCAAATTGGACAATTCAAGTTCAACGGCAGTTCGTTCCTAATTGGAGTGGTTGGTGTATTCCGTACTTCTAGCGATTGTGTTTCACTCAAAACTCACCAAAATGACTCCTCCCACCATTTTATGATGTTGCCCAAGCTTTTGTTTCGATCCGAAATCAATAGGTGTGAGAAATTGGACAATACAAGTTCAACGACAGTTCGTTCCTAATTGTAGTGGTTGGTGTATTCCTTACTTCTAGCAATTGGATTTCACTCAAAACTACCCAAATGACTCCTCCCACCATATTATGAAGTTGCCCAAGTTTTGGGCTCGATTCGAAATCAATAGGTGTGAGAAATTGGACAATTCAAGTTCAACGGCAGTTCTTTCCTAATTGTAGTGGTTGGTGTATTCCTTACTTCTAGCGATTGGATTTCACTCAAAACTCACCAAATGACTCCTCCCACCATATTATGACATTGCCCAAGTTTTGGGCTCGATCCGAAATCAATAGGTGTGAGAAATTGGACAATTCAAGTGCAACGGCAGTTCGTTCCTAATTGGGGTGGTTGGTGTATTCCATACTTCTAGCGATTGTATTTCACTCAAAACTCACCAAATGACTCCTCCCACCGTATTATGATGTTGCCCAAGTTTTGGGCTCAATCCGAAATCAATAGGTGTTCCAAATTGGACAATTCAAGTTCAACGGCAGTTCGTTCGTAATTGGAGTGGTTGGTGTATTCCATACTTCTAGCGATTGGATTTCACTCAAAACTAACCAAATGACTCCTCCCACCATATTATGATGTTGCCCAAGTTTTGGGCTCGATCCGAAATCAATAGGTGTTCCAAATTGGACAATTCAAGTTCAACGACATTTCGTTCCTAATCGGAGTGGTTGGTGTATTCCATACTTCTAGCGATTGTATTTCACTCAAAACTCACCAAATGACTCCTCCCACCGTATTATGATGTTGCACAAGTTTGGGGTTCGATCCGAAATCAATAGGTGTGAGAAATTGGACAATTCAAGTTCAACGGCAGTTCATTCCTAATTGGAGTGGTTGGTGTATTCCATACTTCTAGCGATTGGATTTCACTCAAAACTCACCGAATGACTCCTCCTACCATATTATGATGTTGCCCAAGTTTTGGGCTCGATCCGAAATCAATAGGTGTTCCAAATTGGACAATTCAAGTTCAACGGCAGTTCGTTCCTAGTTGGAGTGGTTGGTGTATTCCATACCTCTAGCGATTGGATTTCACTCAAAACTCACCAAATGACTCCTCCCACCGTATTATGATGTTGCACAAGTTTGGGGTTCGATCCGAAATCTATAGGTGTGAGAAATTGGACAATTCAAGTTCAACGGCAGTTCATTCCTAATTGGAGTGGTTGGTGTATTCCATACTTCTAGCGATTGGATTTCACTCAAAACTCACCAAATGACTCCTCCCACCGTATTATGATGTTGCACAAGTTTGGGGTTCGATCCGAAATCTATAGGTGTGAGAAATTGGACAATTCAAGTTCAACGGCAGTTCATTCCTAATTGGAGTGGTTGGTGTATTCCATACTTCTAGCGATTGGATTTCATTCAAAACTCACCAAATGACTCCTCCCACCATATTATGATGTTGCCCAAGTTTTGGGCTCGATCCGAAATCAATAGGTGTGAGAAATTGGACAATTCAAGTTCAACGGCAGTTCGTTCCTAATTGGGGTGGTTGTTGTATTCCATACTTCTAGCGATTGGATTTCACTCAAAACTCACCAAATGACTCCTCCTACCATATTATGATGTTGCCCAAGTTTTGGGCTCGATCCGAAATCAATAGGTTTTCCAAATTGGACAATTCAAGTTCAACAGCAGTCCGTTCCTAATTGGAGTGGTTCGTGTATTCCATACTTCTAGCGATTGGATTTCACTCAAAACTCACCAAATGACTCCTCCCACCAAATGATGATGTTGCCCAAGTTTTGGGCTCGATCCGAAATCAATAGGTGTTCCAAATTGGACAATTCAAGTTCAACGGCAGTTCTTTCCTAATTGGAGTGGTTGGTGTATTCCATACTTCTAGCGATTGGATTTCACTCAAAACTAACCAAATGACTCCTCCCACCATATTATGACGTTGCCCATGTTTTGGGATCGATCCGAAATCAATAGGTGTGAGAAATTGGACAATTCAAGTTCAACGGCAGTTCGTTCCTAATTGGAGTGGTTGGTGTATTCCATACTTCTAGCAATTGGATTTCACTCAAAACTCAACAAATGACTCCTCCCACCATATTATGATGTTGCCCAAGTTTTGGGCTCGATCCGAAATCAAGAGGTGTTCGAAATTGCACAATTCAAGTTCAACGGCAGTTCGTTCCTAATTGGAGTGGTTGGTGTATTCCGTACTTCTAGCGTTTGGATTGCACTCAAAACTCACCAAATGACACCTCCCACCATATTATGATGTTGCCCAAGTTTTGGGCTCGATCCGAAATCAATAGGTGTGAGAAATTGGACAATTCAAGTTCAACGGCAGTTCATTCCTAATTGGAGTGGTTGGTGTATTCCATACTTCTAGCGATTGGATTTCACTCAAAACTCACCAAATGACTCCTCCCACCGTATTATGATGTTGCACAAGTTTGGGGTTCGATCCGAAATCTATAGGTGTGAGAAATTGGACAATTCAAGTTCAACGGCAGTTCATTCCTAATTGGAGTGGTTGGTGTATTCCATACTTCTAGCGATTGGATTTCATTCAAAACTCACCAAATGACTCCTCCCACCATATTATGATGTTGCCCAAGTTTTGGGCTTGATCCGAAATCAATAGGTGTGAGAAATTGGACAATTCAAGTTCAACGGCAGTTCGTTCCTAATTGGGGTGGTTGTTGTATTCCATACTTCTAGCGATTGGATTTCACTCAAAACTCACCAAATGACTCCTCCTACCATATTATGATGTTGCCCAAGTTTTGGGCTCGATCCGAAATCAATAGGTTTTCCAAATTGGACAATTCAAGTTCAACAGCAGTCCGTTCCTAATTGGAGTGGTTCGTGTATTCCATACTTCTAGCGATTGGATTTCACTCAAAACTCACCAAATGACTCCTCCCACCAAATGATGATGTTGCCCAAGTTTTGGGCTCGATCCGAAATCAATAGGTGTTCTAAATTGGACAATTCAAGTTCAACGGCAGTTCTTTCCTAATTGGAGTGGTTGGTGTATTCCATACTTCTAGCGATTGGATTTCACTCAAAACTAACCAAATGACTCCTCCCACCATATTATGACGTTGCCCAAGTTTTGGGATCGATCCGAAATCAATAGGTGTGAGAAATTGGACAATTCAAGTTCAACGGCAGTTCGTTCCTAATTGGAGTGGTTGGTGTATTCCATACTTCTAGCAATTGGATTTCACTCAAAACTCAACAAATGACTCCTCCCACCATATTATGATGTTGCCCAAGTTTTGGGCTCGATCCGAAATCAAGAGGTGTTCGAAATTGCACAATTCAAGTTCAACGGCAGTTCGTTCCTAATTGGAGTGGTTGGTGTATTCCGTACTTCTAGCGTTTGGATTGCACTCAAAACTCACCAAATGACACCTCCCACCATATTATGATGTTGCCCAAGTTTTGGGCTCGATCCGAAATCAATAGGTGTGAGAAATTGGACAATTCAAGTTCAACGGCAGTTCATTCCTAATTGGAGTGGTTGGTGTATTCCATACTTCTAGCGATTGGATTTCACTCAAAACTCACCGAATGACTCCTCCTACCATATTATGATGTTGCCCAAGTTTTGGGCTCGATCCGAAATCAATAGGTGTTCCAAATTGGACAATTCAAGTTCAACGGCAGTTCGTTCCTAGTTGGAGTGGTTGGTGTATTCCATACCTCTAGCGATTGGATGTCACTCAAAACTCACCAAATGACACCTCCCACCATATTATGATGTTGCCCAAGTTTTGGGCTCGATCCGAAATCAATAGGTGTGAGAAATTGGACAATTCAAGTTCAACGGCAGTTCATTCCTAATTGGAGTGGTTGGTGTATTCCATACTTCTAGCGATTGGATTTCACTCAAAACTCACCAAATGACTCCTCCCACCGTATTATGATGTTGCACAAGTTTGGGGTTCGATCCGAAATCTATAGGTGTGAGAAATTGGACAATTCAAGTTCAACGGCAGTTCATTCCTAATTGGAGTGGTTGGTGTATTCCATACTTCTAGCGATTGGATTTCATTCAAAACTCACCAAATGACTCCTCCCACCATATTATGATGTTGCCCAAGTTTTGGGCTCGATCCGAAATCAATAGGTGTGAGAAATTGGACAATTCAAGTTCAACGGCAGTTCGTTCCTAATTGGGGTGGTTGTTGTATTCCATACTTCTAGCGATTGGATTTCACTCAAAACTCACCAAATGACTCCTCCTACCATATTATGATGTTGCCCAAGTTTTGGGCTCGATCCGAAATCAATAGGTTTTCCAAATTGGACAATTCAAGTTCAACAGCAGTCCGTTCCTAATTGGAGTGGTTCGTGTATTCCATACTTCTAGCGATTGGATTTCACTCAAAACTCACCAAATGACTCCTCCCACCAAATGATGATGTTGCCCAAGTTTTGGGCTCGATCCGAAATCAATAGGTGTTCCAAATTGGACAATTCAAGTTCAACGGCAGTTCTTTCCTAATTGGAGTGGTTGGTGTATTCCATACTTCTAGCGATTGGATTTCACTCAAAACTAACCAAATGACTCCTCCCACCATATTATGACGTTGCCCAAGTTTTGGGATCGATCCGAAATCAATAGGTGTGAGAAATTGGACAATTCAAGTTCAACGGCAGTTCGTTCCTAATTGGAGTGGTTGGTGTATTCCATACTTCTAGCAATTGGATTTCACTCAAAACTCAACAAATGACTCCTCCCACCATATTATGATGTTGCCCAAGTTTTGGGCTCGATCCGAAATCAAGAGGTGTTCGAAATTGCACAATTCAAGTTCAACGGCAGTTCGTTCCTAATTGGAGTGGTTGGTGTATTCCGTACTTCTAGCGTTTGGATTGCACTCAAAACTCACCAAATGACTCCTCCCACCATATTATGGTGTTGCCCAAGTTTTGGGCTCGATCCGAAATCAATAGGTGTTCCAAATTAGACAATTCAAGTTCAACGGCAGTTCGTTCCTAATTGGAGTGGTTGGTGTATTCCATACTTCTAGCGATTGGATTTGACTCAAAACTCACCAAATGACTCCTCCCACCATATTATGATGTTGCCCAAGTTTTGGGCTCGATCCGAAATCAATAGGTGTTCCAAATTGGACAATTCAAGTTCAACAGCAGTTCGTTCCTAATTGGAGTGGTTCATGTATTCCATACTTCTAGCGATTGGATTTCACTCAAAACTCACCAAATGACTCCTCCCACCAAATGATGATGTTGCCCAAGTTTTGGGCTCGATCCGAAATCAATAGGTGTTCCAAATTGGACAATTCAAGTTCAACGGCAGTTCTTTCCTAATTGGAGTGGTTGGTGTATTCCATACTTCTAGCGATTGGAGTTCACTCAAAACTAACCAAATGACTCCTCCCACCATATTACGACGTTGCCCAAGTTTTGGGATCGATCCGAAATCAATAGGTGTGAGAAATTGGACAATTCAAGTTCAACGGCAGTTCGTTCCTAATTGGAGTGGTTGGTGTATTCCATACTTCTAGCAATTGGATTTCACTCAAAACTCAACAAATGACTCCTCCCACCATATTATGATGTTGCCCAAGTTTTGGGCTCGATCCGAAATCAAGAGGTGTTCGAAATTGCACAATTCAAGTTCAACGGCAGTTCGTTCCTAATTGGATTGGTTGGTGTATTCCATACTTCTAGCGTTTGGATTTCACTCAAAACTCACCAAATGACTCCTCCCACAATATTATGGTGTTGCCCAAGTTTTGGGCTCGATCCGAAATCAATAGGTGTTCCAAATTGGACAATTCAAGTTCAACGGCAGTTCGTTCCTAATTGGAGTGGTTGGTGTATTCCATACTTCTAGCGATTGGATTTCACTCAAAACTCACCAAATGACTCCTCCCACGATATTATGATGTTGCCCAAGTTTTGGGCTCGATCCGAAATCAATAGGTGTTCCAAATTGGACAATTCAAGTTCAACGGCAGTTCGTTCCTAATTGGAGTGGGTGGTGTATTCCATACTTCTAGCGATTGGATTTCACTCAAAACTCACCAAATGACTCCTCCCACAATATTATGGTGTTGCCCAAGTTTTGGGCTCGATCCGAAATCAATAGGTGTTCCAAATTGGACAATTCAAGTTCAACGACAGTTCGTTCCTAATTGGAGTGGGTGGTGTATTCCATACTTCTAGCGATTGGATTTCACTCAAAACTCACCAAATGACTCCTCCCACCATATTATGATGTTGCCCAAGTTTTGGGCTCGATCCGAAATCAAGAGGTGTTCGAAATTGCACAATTCAAGTTCAACGGCAGTTCGTTCCAAATTGGAGTGGTTGGTGTATTCCATACTTCTAGCGATTGGATTTCACTCAAAACTCACCAAATGACTCCTCCCACCATATTATGATGTTGCCCAAGTTTGGGGCTCGATCCGAAATCAATAGGTGTGAGAAATTGGACAATTCAAGTTCACCGGCAGTTCGTTCCTAATTGGAGTGGTTGGTGTATTCCATACTTCTAGCGATTGGATTTCACTCAAAACTCACCAAATGACTCCTCCCACTATATTACAATGTTGCCCAAGTTTGGGGCTCGATCCGAAATCAATAGGTGTGAAAAATTGGACAATTCAAGTTCAACGGCAGTTCGTTCCTAATTGGAATGGTTGGTGTATTCCATACTTCTAGCTATTGGATTTCACTCAAAACTCACCAAATGACTACTCCCACCATATTACGATGTTGCCCAAGTTTGGGGCTCGATCCGAAATCAATAGGTGTGAGAAATTGGACAATTCAAGTTGAACGGCAGTTTGTTCCTAATTGGAGTGGTTGGTGTATTCCATACCTCTAGCGATTGGATGTCACTCAAAACTCACCAAATGACACCTCCCACCATATTATGATGTTGCCCAAGTTTTGGGCTCGATCCGAAATCAATAGGTGTGAGAAATTGGACAATTCAAGTTCAACGGCAGTTCGTTCCAAATTGGAGTGGTTGGTGTATTCCTTGCTTCTAGCGATTGGATTTCACTCAAAACTCACCAAATGACTCCTCCCACCAAATTATGATGTTGCCCAAGTTTTGGGCTCGATCCGAAATTAATAGGTGTTCCAAATTGGACAATTCAAGCTCAACGGCAGTTCGTTCCTAATTGGAGTGGTTGGTGTATTCCATACTTCTAGCGATTGGATTTCACTCAAAACTAACCAAATGACTCCTCCCACCGTATTATGATGTTTGCCAAGTTTGGGGCTCGATCCGAAATCAATAGGTGTTCGAAATTGGACAATTCAAGTTCAACGGCAGTTCGTTCCAAATTGGAGTGGTTGGTGTATTCCATACTTCTAGCGACTGGATTTCACTAAAAACTCACCAAATGACTCCTCCCACCATTTTATGATGTTGCCCAAGTTTGGGGCTCGATCCGAAATCAATAGGTGTGAGAAATTTGACAATTCAAGTTCAACGGCAGTTCGTTCCTAATTGGAGTGGTTGGTGTATTCCCTACTTCTAGCGATTGGATTTCACTCACCAAATGACTCCTCCCACCGTATTATGATGTGGCCCAAGTTTTGGGCTCGATCCGAAATTAATAGCTGTTCCAAATTGGACAATTCAAGTTCAACGGCAGTTCGTTCCTAATTGGAGTGGTTGGTGTATTCCATACTTCTAGCGATTGGATTTCACTCAAAACTCACCAAAATGACTCCTCCCACCATATTATGATGTTGCCCAAGTTTTGGGCTCGATCCGAAATCAATAGGTGTTCCAAATTGGACAATTCAAGTTCAACGGCAGTTCGTTCCTAATTCGAGTGGTTGGTGTATTCCATACTTCTAGCGATTGGATTTCACTCAAAACTCAACAAATGACTCCTCCCACCATATTATGATGTTGCCCAAGTTTTGGGCTCGATCCGAAATCAATAGGTGTTCCAAATTGGACAGTTCAAGTTCAACCGCAGTTCGTTCCTAATTGGAGTGGTTGGTGTATTCCGTACTTCTAGCGACTGGATTTCAATCAAAACTCACCAAAATGACTCCTCCCACCGTATTATGATGTTGCCCGAGCTTTTGTTTCGATCCGAAATCAGTAGGTGTGAGAAATTGGACAATTCAAGTTCAACGGCAGTTCGTTCCTAATTGTAGTGGTTGGTGTATTCCTTACTTCTAGCAATTGGATTTCACTCAAAACTACCCAAATGACTCCTCCCACCATATTATGATGTTGCCCAAGTTTTGGGCTCGATCCGAAATCAATAGGTGTTCCAAATTGGACAATTCAAGTTCCACAGCAGTTCGTTCCTAATTGGAGTGGTTGGTGTATTCCATACTTCTAGCGATTGTATTTCACTCAAAACTCACCAAATGACTCCTCCCACCGTATTATGATGTTGCCCAAGTTTTGGGCTCAATCCGAAATCAATAGGTGTTCCAAATTGGACAATTCAAGTTCAACGGCAGTTCGTTCCTAATTGGAGTGGTTGGTGTATTCCATACTTCTAGCGATTGGATTTCACTCAAAACTCACCAAATGACTCCTCCCACCATATTATGGTGTTGCACAAGTTTGGGGTTCGATCCGAAATCAATAGGTGTGAGAAATTGGACAATTCAAGTTCAACGGCAGTTCGTTCCTAATTGGAGTGGTTGGTGTATTCCATACTTCTAGCGATTGGATTTCACTCAAACTCACCAAATGACTCCTCCCGCCATATTATGATGTTGCCCAAGTTTTGGGCTCGATCCGAAATCAATAGGTGTTCCAAATTGGACAATTCAAGTTCAACGGCAGTTCGTTCCTAATTGGAGTGGTTGGTGTATTCCATACTTCTAGCGATTGGATTTCACTCAAAACTCACCAAATGACTCCTCCCACCATATTATGATGTTGCACAAGTTTGGGGTTCGATCCGAAATCAATAGGTGTGAGAAATTGGACAATTCAAGTTCAACGGCAGTTCGTTCCTAATTGGAGTGGTTGGTGTATTCCATACTTCCAGCGATTGGATTTCACCCAAAACTCACCAAATGACTCCTCCCACCGTATTATGCTGTTGCACAAGTTTGGGGTTCGACCCGAAATCAATAGGTGTGAGAAATTGGACAATTCAAGTTCAACGGCAGTTCGTTCCTAATTGGAGTGGTTGGTGTATTCCATACTTCTAGCGATTGGATTTCACTCAAACTCACCAAATGACTCCTCCCGCCATATTATGATGTTGCCCAAGTTTTGGGCTCGATCCGAAATCAATAGGTGTTCCAAATTGGACAATTCAAGTTCAACGGCAGTTCGTTCCTAATTGGAGTGGTTGGTGTATTCCATACTTCTAGCGATTGGATTTCACTCAAAACTCACCAAATGACTCCTCCCACCATATTGTGATGTTGCACAAGTTTGGGGTTCGATCCGAAATCAATAGGTGTGAGAAATTGGACAATTCAAGTTCAACGGCAGTTCGTTCCTAATTGGAGTGGTTGGTGTATTCCATACTTCCAGCGATTGGATTTCACCCAAAACTCACCAAATGACTCCTCCCACCGTATTATGCTGTTGCACAAGTTTGGGGTTCGACCCGAAATCAATAGGTGTGAGAAATTGGACAATTCAAGTTCAACGGCAGTTCGTTCCTAATTGGAGTGGTTGGTGTATTCCATACTTCTAGCGATTGGATTTCACTCAAACTCACCAAATGACTCCTCCCGCCATATTATGATGTTGCCCAAGTTTTGGGCTCGATCCGAAATCAATAGGTGTTCCAAATTGGACAATTCAAGTTCAACGGCAGTTCGTTCATAATTGGAGTGGTTGGTGTATTCCGTACTTCTAGCGACTGGATTTCAATCAAAACTCACCAAAATGACTCCTCCCACCGTATTATGATGTTGCCCGAGCTTTTGTTTCGATCCGAAATCAGTAGGTGTGAGAAATTGGACAATTCAAGTTCAACGGCAGTTCGTTCCTAATTGTAGTGGTTGGTGTATTCCTTACTTCTAGCAATTGGATTTCACTCAAAACTACCCAAATGACTCCTCCCACCATATTATGATGTTGCCCAAGTTTTGGGCTCGATCCGAAATCAATAGGTGTTCCAAATTGGACAATTCAAGTTCCACGGCAGTTCGTTCCTAATTGGAGTGGTTGGTGTATTCCATACTTCTAGCGATTGTATTTCACTCAAAACTCACCAAATGACTCCTCCCACCGTATTATGATGTTGCCCAAGTTTTGGGCTCAATCCGAAATCAATAGGTGTTCCAAATTGGACAATTCAAGTTCAACGGCAGTTCGTTCCTAATTGGAGTGGTTGGTGTATTCCATACTTCTAGCGATTGGATTTCACTCAAAACTCACCAAATGACTCCTCCCACCATATTATGATGTTGCACAAGTTTGGGGTTCGATCCGAAATCAATAGGTGTGAGAAATTGGACAATTCAAGTTCAACGGCAGTTCGTTCCTAATTGGAGTGGTTGGTGTATTCCATACTTCTAGCGATTGGATTTCACTCAAACTCACCAAATGACTCCTCCCGCCATATTATGATGTTGCCCAAGTTTTGGGCTCGATCCGAAATCAATAGGTGTTCCAAATTGGACAATTCAAGTTCAACGGCAGTTTGTTCCTAATTGGAGTGGTTGGTGTATTCCATACTTCTAGCGATTGGATTTCACTCAAAACTCACCAAATGACTCCTCCCACCATATTATGATGTTGCACAAGTTTGGGGTTCGATCCGAAATCAATAGGTGTGAGAAATTGGACAATTCAAGTTCAACGGCAGTTCGTTCCTAATTGGAGTGGTTGGTGTATTCCATACTTCCAGCGATTGGATTTCACCCAAAACTCACCAAATGACTCCTCCCACCGTATTATGCTGTTGCACAAGTTTGGGGTTCGACCCGAAATCAATAGGTGTGAGAAATTGGACAATTCAAGTTCAACGGCAGTTCGTTCCTAATTGGAGTGGTTGGTGTATTCCATACTTCTAGCGATTGGATTTCACTCAAACTCACCAAATGACTCCTCCCGCCATATTATGATGTTGCCCAAGTTTTGGGCTCGATCCGAAATCAATAGGTGTTCCAAATTGGACAATTCAAGTTCAACGGCAGTTCGTTCCTAATTGGAGTGGTTGGTGTATTCCATACTTCTAGCGATTGGATTTCACTCAAAACTCACCAAATGACTCCTCCCACCATATTATGATGTTGCACAAGTTTGGGGTTCGATCCGAAATCAATAGGTGTGAGAAATTGGACAATTCAAGTTCAACGGCAGTTCGTTCCTAATTGGAGTGGTTGGTGTATTCCATACTTCCAGCGATTGGATTTCACCCAAAACTCACCAAATGACTCCTCCCACCGTATTATGCTGTTGCACAAGTTTGGGGTTCGACCCGAAATCAATAGGTGTGAGAAATTGGACAATTCAAGTTCAACGGCAGTTCGTTCCTAATTGGAGTGGTTGGTGTATTCCATACTTCTAGCGATTGGATTTCACTCAAACTCACCAAATGACTCCTCCCGCCATATTATGATGTTGCCCAAGTTTTGGGCTCGATCCGAAATCAATAGGTGTTCCAAATTGGACAATTCAAGTTCAACGGCAGTTCGTTCCTAATTGGAGTGGTTGGTGTATTCCATACTTCTAGCATTTGGATTTCACTCAAAACTCACCAAATGACTCCACCTACCATATTATGATGTTGCCCAAGTTTTGGGCTCGGTCCGAAATCAATAGGTGTTCCAATTTGGACAATTCAAGTTCAACGGCAGTTCGTTCTTAATTGGGGTGGTTGGTGTATTCCATACTTCTAGCGATTGGATTTCACCCAAAACTCACCAAATGACTCCTCCCACCGTAGTATGATGTTGCACAAGTTTGGGGTTCGATCCGAAATCAATAGGTGTGAGAAATTGGACAATTCAAGTTCAACGGCAGTTCGTTCCTAACTGGAGTGGTTGGTGTATTCCATACTTCTAGCGATTGGATTTCACTCAAAAATCACCAAATGACTCCTCCTACCATATTATGATGTTGCCCAAGTTTTGGGCTCGATCTGAAATCAATAGATGTTCCAAATTGGACAATTCAAGTTCAACGGCAGTTCGTTCCTAATTGGAGTGGTTGGTGTATTCCATACTTCTAGCGATTTGATTTCACCCAAAACTCACCAAATGACCCCTCCCACCGTAGTATGATGTTGCACATGTTTGGGGTTCGATCCGAAATCAATAGGTGTGAGAAATTGGACAATTCAAGTTCAACGGCAGTTCGTTCCTAATTGGAGTGGTTGGTGTATTCCATACTTCTAGCGATTGGATTGCATTCAAAACTCACCAAATGACTCCTCCCACCATATGATGATCTTGCCCAAGTTTTGGGCTTGATCCTAAATCAATAGGTGTGAGATATTGGACAATTCAAGTTCAACGGCAGTTCGTTCCTAATTGGAGTGGTTGGTGTATTCCATACTTCTAGCGATTGGATTTCACTCAAAACTCACCAAATGACTCCTCCCACCATATTATGATGTTGCCCAAGTTTTGGGATCGATCCGAAATCAATAGGTGTAAGAAATTGGACAATTCAAGTTCAACGGCAGTTCGTTCCTAACTGGAGTGGTTGGTGTATTCCATACTTCTAGCGATTGGATTTCACTCAAAAGTCACCAAATGACTCCTCCCACCATATTATGATGTTGCCCAAGTTTGGGGTTCGATCCGAAATCAATAGGTGCTGGAAATTGGACAATTCAAGTTCAACGGCAGTTCGTTCCTAATTGGAGTGGTTGGTGTATTCCATACTTCTAGCGATTGGATTTCACCAAAAACTCACCAAATGACTCCTCCCACCGTATTATGCTGTTGCACAAGTTTGGGGTTCGACCCGAAATCAATAGGTGTGAGAAATTGGACAATTCAAGTTCAACGGCAGTTCGTTCCTAATTGGAGTGGTTGGTGTATTCCATATTTCTAGCGATTGGATTTCACTCAAACTCACCAAATGACTCCTCCCGCCATATTATGATGTTGCCCAAGTTTTGGGCTCGATCCGAAATCAATAGGTGTTCCAAATTGGACAATTCAAGTTCAACGGCAGTTCGTTCCTAATTGGAGTGGTTGGTGTATTCCATACTTCTAGCGATTGGATTTCACTCAAAACTCACCAAATGACTCCTCCGACCATATTATGATGTTGCCCAAGTTTTGGGCTCGATCCGAAATCAATAGGTGTGAGAAATTGGACAATTCAAGTTCAACGGCAGTTCGTTCCTAATTGGGGTGGTTGGTGTATTCCGTACTTCTAGCGATTGGATTTCACTCAAAACTCACCAAATGACTCCTCCGACCATATTATGATGTTGCCCAAGTTTTGGGCTAAATTCGAAATCAATAGGTGTGAGAAATTGGACAATTCAAGTTCAACGGCAGTTCGTTCCTAATTGGGGTGGTTGGTGTATTCCATACTTCTAGCGATTGGATTTCACTCAAAACTCACCAAATGACTCCTCCTACCATATTATGATGTTGCCCAAGTTTTGCGCTCGATCTGAAATCAATAGATGTTCCAAATTGGACAATTCAAGTTCAACGGCAGTTCGTTCCTAATTGGAGTGGTTGGTGTATTCCATACTTCTAGCGATTTGATTTCACCCAAAACTCACCAAATGACCCCTCCCACCGTAGTATGATGTTGCACAAGTTTGGGGTTCGATCCGAAATCAATAGGTGTGAGAAATTGGACAATTCAAGTTCAACGGCAGTTCGTTCCTAATTGGAGTGGTTGGTGTATTCCATACTTCTAGCGATTGGATTTCACTCAAACTCACCAAGTGACTCCTCCCACCATATTATGATGTTGCCCAAGTTTTGGGCTCGATCCGAAATCAATAGGTGTTCCAAATTGGACAATTCAAGTTCAACGGCAGTTCGTTCCTAATTGGAGTGGTTGGTGTATTCCATACTTCTAGCGATTGGATTTCACTCAAAAATCACCAAATGACTCCTCCCACCATATTATGATGTTGCCCAAGTTTTAGGCTCGATCCGAAATCAATAGGTGTGAGAAATTGGACAATTCAAGTTCAATGGCAGTTCCTTCCTAATTGGGGTGGTTGGTGTATTCCATACTTCTAGCGATTGGATTTCACTCAAAACTCACCAAATGACTCCTCCCACCATATTATGATGTTGCCCAAGTTTTGGGCTCGATCCGAAATCAATAGATGTTCCAAATTGGACAATTCAAGTTCAACGGCAGTTCGTTCCTAATTGGAGTGGTTGGTGTTTTCCATACTTCTAGCGATTGGATTTCACTCAAAACTCACCAAAATGACTCCTCCCCCCATATTATGATGTTGCCCAAGCTTTTGGCTCGATCCGAAATCAATAGGTGTGAGAAATTGGACAATTCAAGTTCAACGGCAGTTCGTTCCTAATTGGAGTGGTTGGTGTATTCCATACTTCTAGCGATTGGATTTCACTCAAAACTAACCAAATGACTCCTCCCACCATATTATGATGTTGCCCAAGTTTTGGGCTCGATCCGAAATCAATAGGTGTTTCAAATTGGACAATTCAAGTTCAACGGCAGTTCGTTCCTAATTGGAGGGGTTGGTGTATTCCATACTTCTAGCGATTGGATTTCACTCAAAACTCACCAAATGACTCCTCCTACCATATTATGATGTTGCCCAAGTTTTGGGCTCGATCCGAAATCAATAGGTGTTCCAAATTGGACAATTCAAGTTCAACGGCAGTTCGTTCCTAATTGGAGCGGTCGGTGTATTCCATACTTCTAGCGATTGGATTTCACCCAAAACTCACCAAATGACTCCTCCCACCGTATTATGATGTTGCACAAGTTTGGGGTTCGATCCGAAATCAATAGGTGTTCCAAATTGGACAATTCAAGTTCAACGGCAGTTCGTTCCTAATTGGAGTGGTTGGTGTATCCCATACTTCTAGCGATTGGATTTCACTCAAAACTCACCAAAATGAATCCTCCCACCATATTATGATGTTGCCCAAGCTTTTGGCTCAATCCGAAATCAATAGGTGTGAGAAATTGGACAATTCAAGTTCAACGGCACTTCGTTCCTAATTGGAGTGGTTGGTGTATTCGATACTTCTAGCGATTGGATTTCACTCAAAACTAACCAAATGACTCCTCCCACCATATTATGATGTTGCCCAAGTTTTGGGCTCGATCCGAAATTAATAGGTGTTCCAAATTGGACAATTCAATTTCAACGGCAGTTCGTTCGTAATTGGAGCGGTCGGTGTATTCCACACTTCTAGCGATTGGATTTCACTCAAAACTCACCAAATGACTCCTCCCACCATATTATGACGTTTCCCAAGTTTTGGGCTCGATCCGAAATCAATAGGTGTTCCAAATTGGACAATTCAAGTTCAACGGCAGTTCGTTCCTAATTATAGTGGTTGGTGTATTCCATACTTCTAGCATTTGGATTTCACTCAAAACACACCAAAATGACTCCTCCCACCATATTATGATGTTGCCCAAGCTTTTGGCTCGATCCGAAATCAATAGGTGTGAGAAATTGGACAATTCAAGTTCAACGGCAGTTCGTTCCTAATTGGAGTGGTTGGTGTATTCCATACTTCTAGCGATTGGATTTCACTCAAACTCACCAAGTGACTCCTCCCACCATATTATGATGTTGCCCAAGTTTTGGGTGATCGGTTCATAATTGTATATCATTTTGTACCCTTCTAGCTTATGATTTGGTTATGTTATTGAGTTAAACTTGTGCTTTTAATCCATTTTCTGTTTTGATAAGTCCATAATTTCATATACTTGCTTGCCTTCTTTACTTAGTGATTTTGCTTAGTTTCTCTTTATTTTGAGTCACTTACCTCTATTTGTGTGTTTTGTAAGTTAAGATAGCAAGAGATCACATTTGATGCAATCCATGCATGTTAAGTTTGATTGGCATAAGAGCAAGAGCTTAAAGACAAAACCAAAGTTGGGCCACACTCCTTGTCAGTCCAGTTTCGTAAGTCACCTTGCAGGTCTCATTTCAGCAATCTGCACAACTCGGATGAGGAGACATTCTTCATAGAAGTTGTTCAATTGGGTGTCTAGTATAACATATCCAAAATTCAGCCCAATTGAACAAATGTGGAGTCCTTAGCCCGTCCAACACTGAACCATGCTCAGGAGGATTTGTAGCTGCCAGCTTTGAGCCTTGTCTCCTCCTTTAAGCCATGTGCCTCACCCATGCTGCAACTGACTTTGGATCCAACATAATGAGTGAAGTGGGGAGGCATTCCAGCTATGAAATTCTAAAGGAGCAAGTTGGTACATGCTGGAGTTATTATAGAGAAAGCATGTGCATGCATGTAAAGCAAAGAAATGAAATGAAGTCAATTCCAGTCTCTGTTCGGCTGCCAACTTGCAAGGCCCAAAACGCACACTTCTACTGCTCCGATGGGAATACTTTCTTCATAGAAGTTGTTCCAATGGGTGTCTAGTATAACATATCCAAATTTGAGCACCATTGGATACGTTTTGAAACCTCTGACCTTCCTACACCAAGACTGGTTCAGAAAACTCGTTTTTCAGCAACCAAAAGGCAACCACATGGGTTGGCAACCAAAAGGCAACCACATGGGTTGGCAGCAAAGGCAGCCACAACTGATCACCTTTGAACCCATGATGTTCCTTCCTCTTAGCCCTATAAATAGAGAAGCCTTCAAGCTTCAAATCACACCCCAAGGGGGGAGCTCTCAAACACTTCTCTAGAGCTCCCTTCCCTTCTCTCCCTCAAATTCTCTTAGTTTCTCTTTCTAAGTTTTCAATTGTTGTAATGAAATTCTGAAATTCTGATTAAGTTTTTCTTAGTTTCACTTTACTTTTCATTGTAATGTACATTCTTTCTTAAGTTTCAAGTTTAATTAGTTTCCAAGTTTCAATTATGGTTTTTGTTCTTATTCATTATGCTTATAAGTTAATAGGCTAGTTTGAATGATTGATCACCATTTAGGCTTGCATGTTAGCTATCTTGGTTTGAATTAAGAGTAGACACCATGCTTTAATTCGAATTGAACTATGAATAAGAAGAGTATGTATGGACATTCGACAACAGGGATTAGATACATGCTTGGTTGTTTAAATTATTCTTCTATGCTTAATGGGTTCCTAATGCTTAGTTTTAGGTTAGACAACAAATGATCAAATTAGGGAATTAGGAACACAAGGTTATGACCAAACACCATGGCTTAATCATACTTTAGCAAGAATCAATCCGTTAATCTAATTGAACTTGGGAACTTATTTGCTTGAGTTATTTCATTCTTTCTTGTTTTATTTATTTTCTTTTTCATTTCTGTTTTGTGTAGGGAAAATGAATTGGATCATTCAATCACCAATCCTCGTGGGATCGACCTCGCACTTACATATGCTATACTACCAAACGGCTCGTGCACTTGCGAGTATCACAAGTTGAGGATGCAGTTGAAACCATTTTGGTGCAGCTGAATCGAAGCAACATTGGGCTCGATCCGAAATCAATAGGTGTTCCAAATTGGACAATTCAAGTTCAACGGCAGTTCGTTCCTAATTGGAGCGGTCGGTGTATTCGATACTTCTAGCGATTGGATTTCACCCAAAACTCACCAAATGAGTCCTCCCACCGTATTATGATGTTGCACAAGTTTGGGGTTCGATCCGAAATCAATAGGTGTTCCAAATTGGACAATTGAAGTTCAACGGCAGTTCGTTCCTAATTGGAGTGGTTGGTGTATCCCATACTTCTAGCGATTGGATTTCACTTAAAACTCACCAAATGACTCCTCCCACCATATTATGATGTTGCCCAAGTTTTGGGCTCGATCCGAAATCAATAGGTGTGAGAAATTGGACAATTCAAGTTCAACGACAGTTCGTTCCTAATTGGAGGTGTATTCCATACTTCTAGCGATTGGATTTCACTCAAAACTCACCAAATGACTCCTCCCACCATATTATGATGTTGCCCAAGTTTTGGGCTCGATCCGAAATCAATAGGTGTTCCAAATTGGACAATTCAAGTTCAACGGCAGTTCGTTCCTAATTGGGGTGGTTGGTGTATTCCATACTTCTAGCGATTGGATTTCACTCAAAACTCACCAAATGACTCCACCTACCATATTATGATGTTGCCCAAGTTTTGGGCTCATTCCGAAATCAACAGGTGTTCCAAATTGGACAATTCAAGTTCAACGGCAGTTCGTTCCTAATTGGAGTGGTTGGTGTATTCCATACTTCTAGCGATTGGATTTCACTCAAACTCACCAAATGACTCCTCCCGCCATATTATGATGTTGCCCAAGTTTTGGGCTCGATCCGAAATCAATAGGTGTTCCAAATTGGACAATTCAAGTTCAACGGCAGTTCGTTCCTAATTGGAGTGGTTGGTGTATTCCATACTTCTAGCGATTGGATTTCACTCAAAACTCACCAAATGACTCCACCTACCATATTATGATGTTGCCCAAGTTTTGGGCTCGTTCCGAAATCAATAGGTGTTCCAATTTGGACAATTCAAGTTCAACGGCAGTTCGTTCCTAATTGGAGCGGTCGGTGTATTCGATACTTCTAGCGATTGGATTTCACCCAAAACTCACCAAATGAGTCCTCCCACCGTATTATGATGTTGCACAAGTTTGGGGTTCGATCCGAAATCAATAGGTGTTCCAAATTGGACAATTGAAGTTCAACGGCAGTTCGTTCCTAATTGGAGTGGTTGGTGTATCCCATACTTCTAGCGATTGGATTTCACTTAAAACTCACCAAGTGACTCCTCCCACCATATTATGATGTTGCCCAAGTTTTAGGCTCGATCCGAAATCAATAGGTGTGAGAAATTGGACAATTCAATTTCAACAGCAGTTCCTTCCTAATTGGGGTGGTTGGTGTATTCCATACTTCTAGCGATTGGATTTCACTCAAAACTCACCAAATGACTCCTCCCACCATATTATGATGTTGCCCAAGTTTTGGGCTCGATCCTAAATCAATAGGTGTTCCAAATTGGACAATTCAAGTTCAACGGCAGTTCGTTCCTAATTGAAGTGGTTGGTGTATTCCATACTTTTTGCGATTGGATTTCACTCAAAACTCACCAAATGACTCCTCACACCATATTATGATGTTGCCCAAGTTTGGGGTTCGATCCGAAATCAATAGGTGCTGGAAATTGGACAATTCAAGTTCAACGGCAGTTCGTTCCTAATTGGAGTGTTTGGAGTATTCCATACTTGTAGCGATTGGATTTCACTCAAAACTGACCAAATGACTCCTCCCAACATATTATGATCTTGCCCAACTTTTGGGCTTGATCCTAAATCAATAGGAGTGAGAAATTGGACAATTCAAGTTCAACGGCAGTTCGTTCCTAATAGGAGTGGTTGGTGTATTCCATACTTCTAGCGATTGGATTTCACTCAAAACTCACCAAATGACTCCTCCCACCGTATTATGATGTTGCCCAAGTTTTGGGCTCGATCCGAAATCAATAGGTGTGAGAAATTGGACAATTCAAGTTCAACGGCAGTTCGTTCCTAATTGGAGTGTTTGGTGTATTCCATACTTCTAGCGATTGGATTTCACTCAAAACTCATCAAATGACTCCTCCCACCATATTATGATATTGCCCAAGTTTTGGGCTCGATCCGAACTCAGTAGGTGTGAGAAATTGGACTATTCAAGTTCAACGGCAGTTCGTTCCTAATTGTGGTGGTTGGTGTATTCCATACTTTTAGCGATTGGATTTCACTCGAAAATCACCAAATGACTCCTCCCACCATATTATGATGTTACCCAAGTTTGGGGTTCGATCCGAAATCAATAGGTGCGGTAAATTGGACAATTCAAGTTCAACGGCAGTTCGTTCCTAATTGGAGTGGTTGGTGTATTCCATACTTCTAGCGATTGGATTTCAGTCAAAACTCACCAAATGACAACTCCCACCATATTACGATGTTGCCCAAGTTTGGGGTTCGATCCGAAATCAATAGGTGCGGGAAATTGGACAATTCAAGTTCAACGACAGTTCGTTCCTAATTGGAGTGGTTGGTGTATTCCATACTTATAGCGATTGGATTTCAGTCAAAACTCACCAAGTGACCACTCCCACCATATTATGATGTTGCCCAAGTTTGGGGTTCGATCCGAAATCAATAGGTGCGGGAAATTGGACAATTCAAGTTCAACGGCAGTTCGTTCCTAATTGGAGTGGTTGGTGTATTCCATACTTCTAGCGATTGGATTGCATTCAAAACTCACCAAATGACTCCTCCCACCATATTATGAGCCCAAGTTTTGGGCTTGATCCTAAATCAATAGGTGTGAGAAATTGGACAATTCAAGTTCAACGGCAGTTCGTTCCTAATTGGAGTGGTTGGTGTATTCCACACTTCTAGCGATTGGATTTCACTCAAAACTCACCAAATGACTCCTCCCACCATATTATGATGTTGCCCAAGTTTTGGGCTCGATCCGAAATCAATAGGTGTGAGAAATTGGACAATTCAAGTTCAACGGCAGTTCGTTCCTAATTGGAGTGGCTGGTGTATTCCATACTTCTAGCCATTGGATTTCACTCAAAACTCACCAAATGACTCCCCCCACCATATTATAATGTTGCCCAAGTTTTGGGCTCGATCCGAAATCAATAGGTGTTCCAAATTGGACAATTCAAGTTCAACGGCAGTTCGTTCTTAATTGGAGTGGTTGGTGTATTCCATACTTCTAGCCATTGGATTTCACTGAAAACTCACCAAATGACTCCTCCCACCATATTATGAGGTTGCCCAAGATTTGGGCTCGATCCGAAACAATAGGTGTTCCAAATTGGACAATTCAAGTTCAACGGCAGTTCGTTCCTAATTGGAGTGGTTGGTCTATTCCATACTTCTAGCGATTGGATAGCACTCAAAATTCATCAAATGACTCCTCCCACCATATTACGATTTTGCCCAAGTTTTGGCCTCGATCCAAAATCAATAGGTGTTCCAAATTGGACAATTCAAGTTCAACGGCAGTTCGTTCCTAATTGGAGTGGTTGGTGTATTCCATACTTCTAGCGATTGGATATCACTCAAAACTCACCAAATGACTCCTCCCACCATATTATGATGTTGCCCAAGTTTTGGGCTTGATCCGAAATCAATAGGTGTTCCAAATTGGAGAATTCAAGTTCAATGGCAGTTCGTTCCTAATTGGAGTGTTTGGTGTATTCCATACTTCTAGCGATTGGATTTCACTCAAAACTCATCAAATGACTCCTCCCACCATATTATGATATTGCCCAAGTTTTGGGCTCGATCCGAACTCAATAGGTGTGAGAAATTGGAGTATTCAAGTTCAACGGCAGTTCGTTCCTACTTGTGGTGGTTGGTGTATTCCATACTTTTAGCGATTGGATTTCCCTCGAAACTCACCAAATGACTCCTCCCACCATATTATGATGTTGCCCAAGTTTGGGGTTCGATCCGAAATCAATAGGTGCGGGAAATTGGACAATTCAAGTTCAACGGCAGTTCGTTCCTAATTGGAGTGGTTGGTGTATTCCGTACTTCTAGCGATTGGATTTCACACAAAACTCACCAAATGACTCCTCCCACCATATTATGATGTTGCCCATGTTTTGGGCTCGATCCGAAATCAATAGGTGCGAGAAATTGGACAATTCAAGTTCAACGGCAGTTCGTTCCCAATTGTAGTGGGTAGTGTATTCCATACTTCTAACCATTGGATTTCACTCAAAACTCACCAAATGACTCCTCCCACCATATTATGATGTTGCCCAAGTTTGGGGTTCGATCCGAAATCAATAGGTTCGAGAAATTGGACAATTCAAGTTCAACGGCAGTTCGTTCCTAATTGGAGTGGTTGGTGTATTCCATACTTCTAGCGATTGGATTTCAGTCAAAACTCACCAAATGACTCCTCCCACCATATTATGATGTTGCCCAAGTTTTGGGCTCGATCCGAAATCAATAGGTGTTCCAAATTGGATATTTCAAGTTCAACGACAGTTCGTTCCTAATTGTAGTGGTTGGTGTATTCCATACTTCTAGCGATTGGATTTCACTCAAAACTCACCAAATGACTCCTCCCACGATATTATGATGTTACCCAAGTTTGGGGTTCGATCCGAAATCAATAGGTTCGGGAAATTGGACAATTCAAGTTCAACGGCAGTTCGTTCCTAATTGGAGTGGTTGGTGTATTCCATACTTCTAGCGATTGGATTTCAGTCAAAACTCACCAAATGACTCCTCCCACCATATTATGATGTTGCCCAAGTTTGGGGTTCGATCCGAAATCAATAGGTGCGGGAAATTGGACAATTCAAGTTCAACGAGAGTTCGTTCCTAATTGGGGTGGTTGGTGTATTCCATACTTCTAGCGATTGGATTGCATTCAGAACTCACCAAATGACTCCTCCCACCATATTATGATTTTGCCAAAGTTTTGGGCTCGATCCGAAATCAATAGGTGTTCCAAATTGGACAATTCAAGTTCAACGGCAGTTCATTCCTAATTGGAGTGGTTGGTGTATTCCATACTTCTAGCGATTGGATTTCACTCAAAACTCACCAAATGACTCCTCCCACCATATTATGATGTTGCCCAAGTGTTGGGCTCGATCCGAAATCAATAGGTGTGAGAAATTGGACAATTCCAGTTCAACGGCAGTTCGTTCCTAATTGAAGTGGTTGGTGTATTCCATACTTCTAGCCGTTGGATTTAACTCAAAACTCACCAAATGACTCCTCCCACCATATTATGATGTTGCCCAAGTTTGGGGTTCGATCCGAAATCAATAGATGCGGGAAATTGGACAATTCAAGTTCAACGGCAGTTCGTTCCTAATTGGAGTGGTTGGTGTATTCCATACTTCTAGCGATTGGATTTCACCCAAAACTCACCAAATGACTCCTCCCACCATATTATGATGTTACCCAAGTTTTGGGCTCGATCCGAAATCAGTAGGTGTGAGAAATTGGACAATTCAAGTTCAACGGCAGTTCGTTCCTAATTGGAGTGGTTGGTGTATTCCATACATCTAGCGATTGGATTTCACTCAAAACTCACCAAATGACTCCTCCCATCATATTATGATGTTGCCCAAGTTTTGGGCTCGATCCGAAATCAATAGGTGTGAGAAATTGGACAATTCAATTTCAACGAAAGTTCGTTCCTAATTAGAGTGGTTGGTGTATTCCATACTTCTAGCGATTGGATTTCACTCAAAACTCACCAAATGACTTCTCCCACCATATTATGATGTTGCCCAAGTTTTGGGCTCGATCCGAAATCAATAGGTGTTCCAAATTGGACAATTCAGGTTCAACGGCAGTTCGTTCCTAATTGGAGTGGTTGGTGTATTCCGTACTTCTAGTGATTGGATTTCTCTCCAAACTCTCCAAATGACTCCTCCCACCAGGTTATGATGTTGCCCAAGTTTTGGGCTCGATCCGAAATCAATAGGTGTTCTAAATTGGACAATTCAAGTTCAACGGCAGTTCGTTCCTAATTGGAGTGGTTGGTGTATTCCATACTTCTAGTGATTGGATTTCTCTCCAAACTCACCAAATGACTCCTCCCACCATATTATGATGTTGCCCATGTTTTGGGCTCGATCCGATATCAATAGGTGTGAGAAATTTGTCAATTCAATTTCAACGACATTTCTTTCCGAATTGGAGTGGTTGGTGTATTCCATACTTCTAGCGATTTGATTTCACTCAAAACTCACCAAATGACTCCTCCCACCATATTATGATGTTGCCCAAGTTTTGGGCTCGATCCGGAATCAATAGGTGTTCCAAATTGGACAATTCAAGTTCAACGGCAGTTCTTTCCTAATTGGAGTGGTTGGTGTATTCCATACTTCTAGCGATTGGATTTCACTCAAAACTCACCAAATGACTCCTCCCACCATATTATGATGTTGCCCAAGTGTTGGGCTCGATCCGAAATCAATAGGTGTGAGAAATTGGACAATTCCAGTTCAACGGCAGTTCGTTCCTAATTGAAGTGGTTGGTGTATTCCATACTTCTAGCCGTTGGATTTAACTCAAAACTCACCAAATGACTCCTCCCACCATATTATGTTGTTGCCCAAGTTTGGGGTTCGATCCGAAATCAATAGATGCGGGAAATTGGACAATTCAAGTTCAACGGCAGTTCGTTCCTAATTGGAGTGGTTGGTGTATTCCATACTTCTAGCGATTGGATTTCACCCAAAACTCACCAAATGACTCCTCCCACCATATTATGATGTTACCCAAGTTTTGGGCT
This sequence comes from Prunus avium, assembly GCF_965620075.1. Taxonomy (NCBI): domain Eukaryota; kingdom Viridiplantae; phylum Streptophyta; class Magnoliopsida; order Rosales; family Rosaceae; genus Prunus; species Prunus avium. The sequence goes on along the minus strand of NC_142286.1, from coordinate 19,861,647 downwards.
CGATCCGAAATCAGTAGGTGTGAGAAATTGGACAATTCAAGTTCAACGGCAGTTCGTTCCTAATTGGAGTGGTTGGTGTATTCCATACATCTAGCGATTGGATTTCACTCAAAACTCACCAAATGACTCCTCCCATCATATTATGATGTTGCCCAAGTTTTGGGCTCGATCCGAAATCAATAGGTGTGAGAAATTGGACAATTCAATTTCAACGAAAGTTCGTTCCTAATTAGAGTGGTTGGTGTATTCCATACTTCTAGCGATTGGATTTCACTCAAAACTCACCAAATGACTTCTCCCACCATATTATGATGTTGCCCAAGTTTTGGGCTCGATCCGAAATCAATAGGTGTTCCAAATTGGACAATTCAGGTTCAACGGCAGTTCGTTCCTAATTGGAGTGGTTGGTGTATTCCGTACTTCTAGTGATTGGATTTCTCTCCAAACTCACCAAATGACTCCTCCCACCAGGTTATGATGTTGCCCAAGTTTTGGGCTCGATCCGAAATCAATAGGTGTTCTAAATTGGACAATTCAAGTTCAACGGCAGTTCGTTCCAAATTGGAGTGGTTGGTGTATTCCATACTTCTAGTGATTGGATTTCTCTCCAAACTCACCAAATGACTCCTCCCACCATATTATGATGTTGCCCAAGTTTTGGGCTCGATCCGATATCAATAGGTGTGAGAAATTTGTCAATTCAATTTCAACGACATTTCTTTCCGAATTGGAGTGGTTGGTGTATTCCATACTTCTAGCGATTTGATTTCACTCAAAACTCACCAAATGACTCCTCCCACCATATTATGATGTTGCCCAAGTTTTGGGCTCGATCCGGAATCAATAGGTGTTCCAAATTGGACAATTCAAGTTCAACGGCAGTTCTTTCCTAATTGGAGTGGTTGGTGTATTCCATACTTCTAGTGATTGGATTTCTCTCCAAACTCACCAAATGACTCCTCCCACCATATTATGATGTTGCCCAAGTTTTGGGCTCGATCCGAATTCAATAGGTGTGAGAAATTGGTCAATTCAAGTTCCACGGCCGTTCGTTCCTAATTGGAGTGGTTGGTGTATTCCATACTTCTAGCGATTGGATTTCACTCAAAACTCACCAAATCACTCCTCCCACCATATTATGATGTTGCCCAAGTTTTGGGCTCGATTCGAAATCAATACGTGTTACAAATTGGACAATTCAAGTTCAACGGCAGTTCGTTCCTAATTGGAGTGGTTGGTGTATTCCGTACTTCTAGCATTTGGATTTCCCTCAAAACTCACCAAATGACTCCTCCCACCACATTATGATGTTGCCAAAGTTTTGGGCTCGATCCGAATTCGATAGGTGTGAGAAATTGGTCAATTCAATTTCAACGACAGTTCTTTCCTAATTGGAGTGGTTGGTGTATTCCATACTTCTAGCGATAGGATTTCACTCAAAACTCACCAAATGACTCCTCCCACCATATTATGATGTTGCCCAAGTTTCGGGCTCGATCCGAAATCAATAGGTGTGAGAAATTGGACAATTCAATTTCAACGACAGTTCTTTCCTAATTGGGGTGGTTGGTGTATTCCATACTTCTAGCGATTGGATTTCACTCAAAACTCACCAAATGACTCCTCCCACCATATTATGATGTTGCCCAAGTTTTGGGCTCGATCCGAAATCAATAGGTGTGAGAAATTGGACAATTCAAGTTCAACGGCAGTTCGTTCCTAACTGGAGTGGTTGGTGAATTCCATACTTCTAGCGATTGGATTTCACTCAAAACTCACCAAATGACTCCTCCCACCACATTATGATGTTGCCAAAGTTTTGGGCTCGATCCGAATTCGATAGGTGTGAGAAATTGGTCAATTCAATTTCAACGACAGTTCTTTCCTAATTGGAGTGGTTGGTGTATTCCATACTTCTAGCGATTGGATTTCACTCAAAACTCACCAAATGACTCCTCCCACCATATTATGATGTTGCCCAAGTTTTGGGGTCGATCCGAAATCAATAGGTGTTCCAAATTGGACAATTCAAGTTCAACGGCAATTCGTTCCTAATTGGAGTGGTTGGTGTATTCCATACTTCTAGCGATTGGATTTCACTCAAAACTCACCAAATGACTCCTCCCACCATATTATGATGTTGCCCAAGTTTCGGGCTCGATCCGAAATCAATAGGTGTGAGAAATTGGACAATTCAATTTCAACGACAGTTCTTTCCTAATTGGGGTGGTTGGTGTATTCCATACTTCTAGCGATTGGATTTCACTCAAAACTCACCAAATGACTCCTCCCACCATATTATGATGTTGCCCAAGTTTTGGGCTCGATCCGAAATCAATAGGTGTGAGAAATTGGACAATTCAAGTTCAACGGCAGTTCGTTCCTAACTGGAGTGGTTGGTGTATTCCATACTTCTAGCGATTGGATTTCACTCAAAACTCACCAAATGACTCCTCCCACCACATTATGATGTTGCCAAAGTTTTGGGCTCGATCCGAATTCGATAGGTGTGAGAAATTGGTCAATTCAATTTCAACGACAGTTCTTTCCTAATTGGAGTGGTTGGTGTATTCCATACTTCTACCGATTGGATTTCACTCAAACCTCACCAAATGACTCCTCCCACCATATTATGATGTTGCCCAAGTTTTGGGCTTGATCAGAAATCAATACGTGTGAGAAATTGGATAATTCAATTTCAACGGCAGTTCGTTCCTAATTGGAGTGGTTGGTGTATACCATACTTCTAGCGATTGGATTTCACTCACCACATGACTCCTCCCACCATATTACGATGTTGCCCAAGTTTGGGGCTCGATCCGAAATCAATAGGTGTGAGAAATTGGACAATTCAAGTTCAACGGCAGTACGTTCCTAATTGGAGTGGTTGGGGTATTCCATACTTCTAGCAATCGGATTTCACTCAAAACTCAACAAATGACTCCTCCCACCATATTATGATGTTGCCCAAGTTTTGGGCTCGATCAGAAATCAATACGTGTGAGAAATTGGATAATTCAATTTCAACGGCAGTTCGTTCCTAATTGGAGTGGTTGGTGTATTCCCTACTTCTAGCGATTGGATTTCCCTCAAAACTCACCAAATGACTCCTCCCACCACATTATGATGTTGCCCAAGTTTTGGGCTCGATCCGAATTCAATAGGTGTGAGAAATTGGTCAATTCAATTTCAACGACAGTTCTTTCCTAATTGGAGTGGTTGGTGTATTCCATACTTCTAGCGATTGGATTTCTCTCAAAACTCACCAAATGACTCCTCCCACCATATTATGATGTTGCCCAAGTTTTGGGCTCGATCCGAAATCAATAGGTGTGAGAAATTGGACAATTCAAGTTCAACGGCAGTACGTTCCTAATTGGAGTGGTTGGGGTATTCCATACATCTAGCAATTGGATTTCACTCAAAACTCACCAAATGACTCATCCAACCATATTATGGTGTTGCCCAAGTTTGAGGCTCTATCCGAAATCAATAGGTCTTCCAAATTGGACAATTCAAGTTCAACGGCAGTTCGTTCGTAATTGGAGTGGTTGGTGTATTCCACACTTCTAGCGATTGGATTTTACTCAAAACTCACCAAATGACTCCTCCCACCATATAATGACGTTGCCCAAGTTTTGGGCTCAATCCGAAATCAAAAGGTGTTCCAAATTGGACAATTCAAGTTCAACGGCAATTCGTTCCTAACTGGAGTGGTTGGTGTATTCCATACTTCTAGCGATTGGATTTCACTCAAAACTCACCAAATGACTCCTCCCACCATATTATAATGTTGCCCAAGTTTTGGGGTCGATCCGAAATCAATAGGTGTGAGAAATTGGACAATTCAAGTTCAACGGCAGTTCATTCCTAATTGGAGTGGTTTGTGTATTCCATACTTCTAGCGATTGGATTTCACATAAAACTCACCAAATGACTCCTCCCACCATATTATGATGTTGCCCAAGTTTTGGGCTCGATCCGAAATCAATAGGTGTGAGAAATTGGACAATTCAAGTTCAACGGCAGTACGTTCCTAATTGGAGTGGTTGGGGTATTCCATACATCTAGCAATTGGATTTCACTCAAAACTCACCAAATGACTCATCCAACCATATTATGGTGTTGCCCAAGTTTGAGGCTCTATCCGAAATCAATAGGTCTTCCAAATTGGACAATTCAAGTTCAACGGCAGTTCGTTCGTAATTGGAGTGGTTGGTGTATTCCACACTTCTAGCGATTGGATTTTACTCAAAACTCACCAAATGACTCCTCCCACCATATAATGACGTTGCCCAAGTTTTGGGCTCAATCCGAAATCAAAAGGTGTTCCAAATTGGACAATTCAAGTTCAACGGCAATTCGTTCCTAACTGGAGTGGTTGGTGTATTCCATACTTCTAGCGATTGGATTTCACTCAAAACTCACCAAATGACTCCTCCCACCATATTATAATGTTGCCCAAGTTTTGGGGTCGATCCGAAATCAATAGGTGTGAGAAATTGGACAATTCAAGTTCAACGGCAGTTCATTCCTAATTGGAGTGGTTTGTGTATTCCATACTTCTAGCGATTGGATTTCACATAAAACTCACCAAATGACTCCTCCCACCATATTATGATGTTGCCCAAGTTTTGGGGTCGATCCGAAATCAATAGGTGTTCCAAATTGGACAATTCAAGTTCAACGGCAGTTCGTTCCAAATTGGAGTGGTTGGTGTATTCCATAGTTCTGGCGATTGGAATTCACTCAAAAGTCACCAAATGACTCTTACCACCATATTATGATGTTGCCCAAGTTTTGGGGTCGATCCGAAATCAATAGGTGTTCCAAATTGGACAATTCAAGTTCAACGGCAGTTCGTTCCTAATTGGAGTGGTTGGTGTATTCCATACTTCTAGCGATTGGATTTCACTCAAAACTCACCAAATGACTCCTCCCACCATATTATGATGTTGCCCAAGTTTGGGGCTCGATCCGAAATCAATAGGTGTGAGAAATTGGACAATTCAAGTTCAACGGCAGTTCGTTCCTAATTGGAGTGGTTGGTGTATACCATACTTCTAGCGATTGGATTTCACTCACCACATGACTCCTCCCACCATATTACGATGTTGCCCAAGTTTGGGGCTCGATCCGAAATCAATAGGTGTGAGAAATTGGACAATTCAAGTTCAACGGCAGTACGTTCCTAATTGGAGTGGTTGGGGTATTCCATACTTCTAGCAATCGGATTTCACTCAAAACTCAACAAATGACTCCTCCCACCATATTATGATGTTGCCCAAGTTTTGGGCTCGATCAGAAATCAATACGTGTGAGAAATTGGATAATTCAATTTCAACGGCAGTTCGTTCCTAATTGGAGTGGTTGGTGTATTCCCTACTTCTAGCGATTGGATTTCCCTCAAAACTCACCAAATGACTCCTCCCACCACATTATGATGTTGCCCAAGTTTTGGGCTCGATCCGAATTCAATAGGTGTGAGAAATTGGTCAATTCAATTTCAACGACAGTTCTTTCCTAATTGGAGTGGTTGGTGTATTCCATACTTCTAGCGATTGGATTTCTCTCAAAACTCACCAAATGACTCCTCCCACCATATTATGATGTTGCCCAAGTTTTGGGCTCGATCCGAAATCAATAGGTGTGAGAAATTGGACAATTCAAGTTCAACGGCAGTACGTTCCTAATTGGAGTGGTTGGGGTATTCCATACATCTAGCAATTGGATTTCACTCAAAACTCACCAAATGACTCATCCAACCATATTATGGTGTTGCCCAAGTTTGAGGCTCTATCCGAAATCAATAGGTCTTCCAAATTGGACAATTCAAGTTCAACGGCAGTTCGTTCGTAATTGGAGTGGTTGGTGTATTCCACACTTCTAGCGATTGGATTTTACTCAAAACTCACCAAATGACTCCTCCCACCATATAATGACGTTGCCCAAGTTTTGGGCTCAATCCGAAATCAAAAGGTGTTCCAAATTGGACAATTCAAGTTCAACGGCAATTCGTTCCTAACTGGAGTGGTTGGTGTATTCCATACTTCTAGCGATTGGATTTCACTCAAAACTCACCAAATGACTCCTCCCACCATATTATAATGTTGCCCAAGTTTTGGGGTCGATCCGAAATCAATAGGTGTGAGAAATTGGACAATTCAAGTTCAACGGCAGTTCATTCCTAATTGGAGTGGTTTGTGTATTCCATACTTCTAGCGATTGGATTTCACATAAAACTCACCAAATGACTCCTCCCACCATATTATGATGTTGCCCAAGTTTTGGGCTCGATCCGAAATCAATAGGTGTGAGAAATTGGACAATTCAAGTTCAACGGCAGTACGTTCCTAATTGGAGTGGTTGGGGTATTCCATACATCTAGCAATTGGATTTCACTCAAAACTCACCAAATGACTCATCCAACCATATTATGGTGTTGCCCAAGTTTGAGGCTCTATCCGAAATCAATAGGTCTTCCAAATTGGACAATTCAAGTTCAACGGCAGTTCGTTCGTAATTGGAGTGGTTGGTGTATTCCACACTTCTAGCGATTGGATTTTACTCAAAACTCACCAAATGACTCCTCCCACCATATAATGACGTTGCCCAAGTTTTGGGCTCAATCCGAAATCAAAAGGTGTTCCAAATTGGACAATTCAAGTTCAACGGCAATTCGTTCCTAACTGGAGTGGTTGGTGTATTCCATACTTCTAGCGATTGGATTTCACTCAAAACTCACCAAATGACTCCTCCCACCATATTATAATGTTGCCCAAGTTTTGGGGTCGATCCGAAATCAATAGGTGTGAGAAATTGGACAATTCAAGTTCAACGGCAGTTCATTCCTAATTGGAGTGGTTTGTGTATTCCATACTTCTAGCGATTGGATTTCACATAAAACTCACCAAATGACTCCTCCCACCATATTATGATGTTGCCCAAGTTTTGGGGTCGATCCGAAATCAATAGGTGTTCCAAATTGGACAATTCAAGTTCAACGGCAGTTCGTTCCAAATTGGAGTGGTTGGTGTATTCCATAGTTCTGGCGATTGGAATTCACTCAAAAGTCACCAAATGACTCTTACCACCATATTATGATGTTGCCCAAGTTTTGGGGTCGATCCGAAATCAATAGGTGTTCCAAATTGGACAATTCAAGTTCAACGGCAGTTCGTTCCTAATTGGAGTGGTTGGTGTATTCCATACTTCTAGCGATTGGATTTCACTCAAAACTCACCAAATGACTCCTCCCACCATATTATGATGTTGCCCAAGTTTGGGGCTCGATCCGAAATCAATAGGTGTGAGAAATTGGACAATTCAAGTTCAACGGCAGTTCGTTCCTAATTGGAGTGGTTGGTGTATTCCATACTTCTAGCGATTGGATTTCATTCAAAACTCACCAAATCACTCCTCCCACCATATTATGATGTTGCCCATCTTTTGGGCGCGATCCGAAATCAATAGGTGTCCCAAATTGGATAATTCAAGTTCAACGGCAGTTCGTTCCTAATTGGAGTGGTTGGTGTATTCCAAACTTCTAGCGATTGGATTTCACACAAAACTCACCAAATGACTCCTCCCACCATATTATGATGTTGCCCAAGTTTTGGGGTCGATCCGAAATCAATAGGTGTTCCAAATTGGACAATTCAAGTTCAACGGCAGTTCGTTCCAAATTGGAGTGGTTGGTGTATTCCATAGTTCTGGCGATTGGATTTTACTCAAAAGTCACCAAATGACACTTACCACCATATTATGATGTTGCCCAAGTTTTTGGCTCGATCCGAAATCAATAGGTGTGAGAAATTGGACAATTCAAGTTCAACGGCAGTTCGTTCCTAATTGGAGTGGGTGGTGTATTCCATACTTCTAGCGATTGGATTTCACTCAAAACTCTCCAAATGACTCCTCCCACCATATTATGATGTTGCACAAGTTTTGGGCTCGACCCGAAATCAATAGGTGTTCCAAATTGGACAATTCAAGTTCAACGGCAGTTCGTTCCTAATTGGAGTGGTTGGTGTTTTCCATACTTCTAGCGATTGGATTTCACTCAAAACTCAGCAAATGACTCCTCCCTCCATATTATGATGTTGCCCAAGTTTTGGGCTCGATCCGAATTCAATAGGTGTGACAAATTGGTCAATTCAATTTCAACGACAGTTCTTTCCTAATTAGAGTGGTTAGTGTATTCCATACTTCTAGCGATTGGATTTCACTCAAAAGTCACCAAATGACTCCACCCACCATATTATAATGTTGCCCAAGTTTTGGGCTCGATCCGAAATAAATAGGTGTTCCAAATTGGACAATTCCAGTTCAACGACAGTTCGTTCCTAATTGGAGTGGTTGGTGTTTTCCAAACTTCTAGCGATTGGATTTCACTCAAAACTCACCAAATGACTCCTCCCTCCATATTATGATGTTGCCCAAGTTTTGGGCTCGATCCGAATTCAATAGGTGTGAGAAATTGGTCAATTCAATTTCAACGACAGTTCTTTCCTAATTGGAGTGGTTGGTGTATTCCGTACTTCTAGCGATTGGATTTCACTCAAAACTCACCAAATGACTCCTCCCACCATATTATGATGTTGCCCAAGTTTTGGGCTCGATCCGAAATCAATAGGTGTTCCAAATTGGACAATTGAAGTTCAATGGCAGTTCGTTCCTAATTGGAGTGGTTGGTGTTTTCCATACTTCTAGCGATTGGATTTCACTCAAAACTCAGCAAATGACTCCTCCCTCCATATTATGATGTTGCCCAAGTTTTGGGCTCGATCCGAATTCAATAGGTGTGAGAAATTGGTCAATTCAATTTCAACGACAGTTCTTTCCTAATTGGAGTGGTTGGTGCATTCCGTACTTCTAGCGATTGGATTTCACTAAAAACTCACCAAATGACTCCTCCCACCATATTATGATGTTGCCCAAGTTTTGGGCTCGATCCTAATTCAATAGGTGTGACAAATTGGTCAATTCAATTTCAACGACAGTTCTTTCCTAATTAGAGTGGTTAGTGTATTCCATACTTCTAGCGATTGGATTTCACTCAAAAGTCACCAAATGACTCCTCCCACCATATTATGATGTTGCCCAAGTTTTGGGCTCGATCCGAAATCAATAGGTGTTCCAAATTGGACAATTCAAGTTCAACGGCAGTTCGTTCCAAATTGGAGTGGTTGGTGTACTCCATAGTCCTGGCGATTGGATTTCACTCAAAAGTCTCCAAATGACTCTTACCACCATATTATGATGTTGCCCAAGTTTTGGGCTTGATCCGAAATCAATAGATTTGAGAAATTGGACAATTCAAGTTCAACGGCAGTTCGTTCCTAATTGGAGTGGTTGGTGTATTCCATACTTCTAGCGATTGGATTTCACCCAAAACTCTCCAAATGACTCCTCCCACCATATTATGATGTTGCCCAAGTTTTGGGCTCGATCCGAAATCAATAGGTGTTCCAAATTGGACAATTCAAGTTCAACGGCAGTTCGTTCCTAATTGGAGTGGTTCGTGTTTTCCACACTTCTAGCAATTGGGTTTCACTCAAAACTCAGCAAATGACTCCTCCCTCCATCTTATGAAGTTGCCCAAGTTTTGGGCTCGATCCGAATTCAATAGGAGTGAGAAATTGGCCAATTCAATTTCAACGACAGTTCTTTCCTAATTGGAGTGGTTGGTGTATTCCGTACTTCTAGCGATTGGATTTCACTCAAAACTCACCAAATGACTCCTCCCACCATATTATGATGTTGCCGAAGTTTTGGGCTCGATCCGAAATCAATAGGTGTTCCAAATTGAACAATTGAAGTTCAACGGCAGTTCGTTCCAAATTGGAGTGGTTGCTGTATTCCATAGTTCTGGCGATTGGATTTCACTCAAAAGTCACCAAATGACTCTTACTACCATATTATGATGTTGCCCAAGTTTTGGGCTCGATCCGAAATCAATAGGTGTGAGAAATTAGACAATTCAAGTTCAACTGCAATTCGTTCCCAATTGGAGTGGTTGGTGTATTCCATACTTCTAGCGATTGGATTTCACTCAAACCTCACCAAATGACTCCTCCCACCATATTATGATGTTGCCCAAGTTTTGGGCTCGATCCGAAATCAATAGGTCTTCCAAATTGGACAATTCATGTTCAACGCAGTTCGTTCCTAATTGGAGTGGTTGGTGTATTCCATACTTCTAGCGATTGGATTTCACTCAAAACTCACCAAATGACTCCTCCCACCATATTATGATGTTGCCCAAGTTTTGGGGTCGATCCGAAATCAATAGGTGTTCCAAATTGGACAATTCAGGTTCAACGGCAGTTCGTTCCTAATTGGAGTGGTTGGCGTTTTCCATACTTCTAGCGATTGGATTTCACTCAAAACTCAGCAAATGACTCCTCCCTCCATATTATGATGTTGCCCAAGTTTTGGGCTCGATCCGAAATCAATAGATTTGAGAAATTGGACAATTCAAGTTCAACGGCAGTTCGTTCCTAATTGGAGTGGTTGGTGTATTCCATACTTCTAGCGATTGGATTTCACCCAAAACTCTCCAAATGACCCCTCCCACCATATTATGATGTTGCCCAAGTTTTGGGCTCGATCCGAAATCAATAGGTGTTCCAAATTGGACAATTCAAGTTCAACGGCAGTTCGTTCCTAATTGGAGTGGTTCGTGTTTTCCACACTTCTAGCAATTGGGTTTCACTCAAAACTCAGCAAATGACTCCTCCCTCCATCTTATGAAGTTGCCCAACTTTTGGGCTCGATCCGAATTCAATAGGAGTGAGAAATTGGTCAATTCAATTTCAACGACAGTTCTTTCCTAATTGGAGTGGTTGGTGTATTCCGTACTTCTAGCGATTGGATTTCACTCAAAACTCACCAAATGACTCCTCCCACCATATTATGATGTTGCCGAAGTTTTGGGCTCGATCCGAAATCAATAGGTGTTCCAAATTGAACAATTGAAGTTCAACGGCAGTTCGTTCCAAATTGGAGTGGTTGCTGTATTCCATAGTTCTGGCGATTGGATTTCACTCAAAAGTCACCAAATGACTCTTACTACCATATTATGATGTTGCCCAAGTTTTGGGCTCGATCCGAAATCAATAGGTGTGAGAAATTAGACAATTCAAGTTCAACTGCAATTCGTTCCCAATTGGAGTGGTTGGTGTATTCCATACTTCTAGCGATTGGATTTCACTCAAAACTCACCAAATGACTCCTCCCACCATATTATGATGTTGCCCAAGTTTTGGGCTCGATCCGAAATCAATAGGTCTTCCAAATTGGACAATTCATGTTCAACGCAGTTCGTTCCTAATTGGAGTGGTTGGTGTATTCCATACTTCTAGCGATTGGATTTCACTCAAAACTCACCAAATGACTCCTCCCACCATATTATGATGTTGCCCAAGTTTTGGGGTCGATCCGAAATCAATAGGTGTTCCAAATTGGACAATTCAGGTTCAACGGCAGTTCGTTCCTAATTGGAGTGGTTGGCGTTTTCCATACTTCTAGCGATTGGATTTCACTCAAAACTCAGCAAATGACTCCTCCCTCCATACTATGATGTTGCCCAAGTTTTGGGCTCGATCCGAATTCAATAGTTGTGAGAAATTGGTCAATTCAATTTCAACGACAGTTCTTTCCTAATTGGAGTGGTTGGTGTATTCCGTACTTCTAGCAATTGGATTTCACTCAAAACTCACCAAATGACTCCTCCCACCATATTATGATGTTGCCCAAGTTTTGGGCTCGATCCAAAATCAATAGGTGTTCCAAATTGGACAATTGAAGTTCAACGGCAGTTCGTTCCAAATTGGAGTGGTTGCTGTATTCCATAGTTCTGGCAATTGGATTTCACTCAAAAGTCACCAAATGACTCTTACCACCATATTATGATGTTGCCCATGTTTTGGGCTCGATCCGAAATCAATAGGTGTGAGAAATTGGACAATTCAAGTTCAACGGCAGTTCGTTCCTAATTGGAGTGGTTGTTGTTTTCCATACTTCTAGCGATTGGATTTCACTCAAAACTCACCAAATGACTACTCCCACCATATTATGATGTTGCCCAAGTTTTGGGCTCGATCCGAAATCAATAGGTCTTCCAAATTGGACAATTCATTTTCACCGGCAGTTCGTTCCTAATTGGAGTGGTTGGTGTATTCCATACTTCTAGCGATTGGATTTCACTCAAAACTCACCAAATGACTCCTCCCACCATATTATGATGTTGCCCAAGTTTTGGGGTCGATCCGAAATCAATAGGTGTTCCAAATTGGACAATTCAAGTTCAACGGCAGTTTGTTCCAAATTGGAGTGGTTGGTGTATTCCATAGTTCTGGTTATTGGATTTCACTCAAAAGTCACCAAATGACTCCTCCCGCCATATTATGATGTTGCCCATGTTTTGGGCTCGATCCGAAATCAATAGGTGTTCCAAATTGGACAATTCAAGTTCAACGGCAGTTCGTTCCTAATTGGAGTGGTTGGCGTTTTCCATACTTCTAGCGATTGGATTTCACTCAAAACTCAGCAAATGACTCCTCCCTCCATATTATGATGTTGCCCAAGTTTTGGGCTCGATCCGAAATCAATAGGTGTTCCAAATTGGACAACTCAAGTTCAACGGCAGTTCGTTCCTAATTGGAGTGGTTCGTGTTTTCCACACTTCTAGCAATTGGATTTCTCTCAAAACTCAGCAAATGACTCCTCCCTCCATATTATGATGTTGCCCAAGTTTTGGGCTCGATCCGAATTCAATAGGTGTGAGAAATTGGTCAATTCAATTTCAACGACAGTTCTTTCCTAATTGGAGTGGTTGGTGTATTCCATACTTCTAGCGATTGGATTTCACTCAAAACTCACCAAATGACTCCTCCCACCATATTATGATGTTGCCCAAGTTTTAGGCTCGATCCGAAATCAATAGGTATTCCAAATTGGACAATTCAAGTTCAACAGCAGTACATCCCTAATTGGTGTGGTTGGTGTATTCCATACTTCTTGCGATTGGATTTCATTGAAAACTCACCAAATGACTCCTCCCACCATATTATGATGTTGCCCAAGTTTTGGGCTCGATACGAAATCAATAGGTATTCCAAACTGGACAATTCAAGTTCAACGGCAGTACGTCCCTAATTGGTGTGGTTGGTGTATTCCATACTTCTAGCGATTGGATTTCATTCAAAACTCACCAAATGACTCCTCCCACCATATTATGATGTTGCCCAAGTTTTGGGCTCGATCCGAAATCAATAGGTGTGAGAAATTGGACAATTCAAGTTCAATGGCAATTCGTTCCTAATTGGAGTGGTTGGTGTATTCCATACTTCTAGCGATTGGATTTCACTCAAAACTCACCAAATGACTCCTCCCACCATATTATGATGTTGCCCAAGTTTTGGGCTCGATCCGAAATCAATAGGTCTTCCAAATTGGACAATTCATGTTCAACGGCAGTACGTTCCTAATTGGAGTGGTTGGTGTATTCCATACTTCTAGCGATTGGATTTCACTCAAAACTCACCAAATGACTCCTCCCACCATTTTATGATGTTGCCCAAGTTTTGGGGTCGATCCGAAATCAATAGGTGTTCCAAATTGGACAATTCAAGTTCAACGGCAGTTCGTTCCAAATTGGAGTGGTTGGTGTATTCCATAGTTCTGGCCATTGGATTTCACTCAAAAGTCACCAAATGACTCCTCCCGCCATATTATGATGTTGCCCAAGTTTTGGGCTCAATCCTAAATCAATAGGTGTTCCAAATTGGACAATTCAAGTTCAACGGCAGTTCGTTCCAAATTGGAGTGGTTGGCGTTTTCCATACTTCTAGCGATTGGATTTCACTCAAAACTCAGCAAATGACTCCTCCCTCCATATTATGAGGTTGCCCAAGTTTTGGGCTCGATCCGAATTCAATAGGAGTGAGAAATTGGTCAATTCAATTTCAACGACAGTTCTTTCCTAATTGGAGTGGTTGGTGTATTCCGTACTTCTAGCGATTGGATTTCACTCAAAACTCACCAAATGACTCCTCCCACCATATTATGATGTTGCCGAAGTTTTGGGCTCGATCCGAAATCAATAGGTGTTCCAAATTGGACAATTGAAGTTCAACGGCAGTTCGTTCCAAATTGGAGTGGTTGCTGTATTCCATAGTTCTGGCGATTGGATTTCACTCAAAAGTCACCAAATGACTCTTACTCCCATATTATGATGTTGCCCAAGTTTTGGGCTCGATCCGAAATCAATAGGTGTGAGAAATTGGACAATTCAAGTTCAACGGCAGTTCGTTCCTAATTGGAGTTGTTGTTGTTTTCCATACTTCTAGCGATTGGATTTCACTCAAAACTCACCAAATGACTCCTCCCACCATATTATGATGTTGCCCAAGTTTTAGGCTCGATCCGAAATCAATAGGTATTCCAAATTGGACAATTCAAGTTCAACAGCAGTACATCCCTAATTGGTGTGGTTGGTGTATTCCATACTTCTTGCGATTGGATTTCATTGAAAACTCACCAAATGACTCCTCCCACCATATTATGATGTTGCCCAAGTTTTGGGCTCGATCCGAAATCAATAGGTGTGAGAAATTGGACAATTCAAGTTCAACGGCAATTCGTCCCTAATTGGAGTGGTTGGTGTATTCCATACTTCTAGCGATTGGATTTCGCTCAAAACTCACCAAATGACTACTCCCACCATATTATGATGTTGCCCAAGTTTTGGGCTCGATCCGAAATCAATAGGTCTTCCAAATTGGACAATTCATTTTCACCGGCAGTTCGTTCCTAATTGGAGTGGTTGGTGTATTCCATACTTCTAGCGATTGGATTTCACTCAAAACTCACCAAATGACTCCTCCCACCATATTATGATGTTGCCCAAGTTTTGGGGTCGATCCGAAATCAATTGGTGTTCCAAATTGGACAATTCAAGTTCAACGGCAGTTCGTTCAAAATTGGAGTGGTTGGTGTATTCCATAGTTCTGGCGATTGGATTTCACTCAAAAGTCACCAAATGACTCCTCCCGCCATATTATGATGTTGCCCATGTTTTGGGCTCGATCCGAAATCAATAGGTGTGAGAAATTGGACAATTCAAGTTCAACGGCAGTTCGTTCCTAATTGGAGTGGTTGGCGTTTTCCATACTTCTAGCGATTGGATTTCACTCAAAACTCAGCAAATGACTCCTCCCTCCATATTATGATGTTGCCCAAGTTTTGGGCTCGATGCGAAATCAATAGGTGTGAGAAATTGGACAATTCAAGTTCAACGGCAGTTCGTTAATAATTGGAGTGGTTGTTGTTTTCCATACTTCTAGCGATTGGATTTCCCTCAAAACTCACCAAATGACTCCTCCCACCATATTATGATGTTGCCCAAGTTTTAGGCTCGATCCGAAATCAATAGTTATTCCAAATTGGACAATTCAAGTTCAACGGCAGTACGTCCCTAATTGGTGTGGTTGGTGTATTCCATACTTCTAGCGATTGGATTTCATTGAAAACTCACCAAATGACTCCTCCCACCATATTATGATGTTGCCCAAGTTTTGGGCTCGATCCGAAATCAATAGGTGTGAGAAATTGGACAATTCAAGTTCAACGGCAATTCGTTCCTAATTGGAGTGGTTGGTGTATTCCATACTTCTAGCGATTGGATTTCACTCAAAACTCACCAAATGACTCCTCCCACGATATTATGATGTTGCCCAAGTTTTGGGCTCGATCCGAAATCAATAGGTCTTCCAAATTGGACAATTCATGTTCAACGGCAGTTCGTTCCTAGTTGGAGTGGTTGGTGTATTCCACACTTCTAGCGATTGGATTTCACTCAAAACTCACCAAATGACTCCTCCCACCATATTATGATGTTGCCCAAGTTTTGGGGTCGATCCGAAATCAATAGGTGTTCCAAATTGGACAATTCAAGTTCACCGGTAGTTCGTTCCAAATAGGACTAGTTGGTGTATTGCATAGTTCTGGCGATTGTATTTCACTCAAAAGTCACCAAATGACTCCTCCCGCCATATTATGATGTTGCCCAAGTTTTGGGCTCGATCCGAAATCAATAGGTGTTCCAAATTGGAGAATTCAAGTTCAACGGCAGTTCGTTCCTAATTGGAGTGGTTGGCGTTTTCCATACTTCTAGCGATTGGATTTCACTCAAAACTCAGCAAATGACTCCTCCCTCCATATTATGATGTTCCCCAAGTTTTGGGCTCGATCCGAATTCAATAGGTGTGAGAAATTGGTCAATTCAATTTCAACGACAGTTCTTTCCTAATTGGAGTGGTTGGTGTATTCCGTACTTCTAGCGATTGGATTTCACTCAAAACTCACCAAATCACTCCTCCCACCATATTATGACGTTGCCCAAGTTTTGGGCTCGATCCGAAATCAATAGGTATTCCAAATTGGACAATTGAAGTTCAACGGCAGTTCGTTCCAAATTGGAGTGGTTGCTGTATTGCATAGTTCTGGCGATTGGATTTCACTCAAAAGTCACCAAATGACTCTTACCACCATATTATGATGTTGCCCAAGTTTTGGGCTCGATCCGAAATCCATAGGTGTGAGAAATTGGACAATTCAAGTTCAACGGCAGTTCGTTCCTAATTGGAGTGGTTGGTGTATTCCATACTTCTAGTGATTGGATTTCTGTCCAAACTCACCAAATGACTCCTCCCACCATTTTATGATGTTGCCCAAGTTTTGGGCTCGATCCGAAATCAATAGGTGTGAGAAATTGGTCAATTCTATTTCAACGACAGTTCTTTCCGAATTGGAGTGGTTGGTGTATTCCATACTTCTAGCGATTGGATGTCACTCAAAACTCACCAAATGACTCCTCCCACCATATTATGATGTTGCCCAAGTTTTGGGCTCGATCCGAAATCAATAGGTATTCCAAATTGGACAATTCAAGTTCAACGGCAGTACGTCCCTAATTGGTGTGGTTGGTGTATCCCATACTTCTAGCGATTGGATTTCATTCAAAACTCACCAAATGACTCCTCCCACCATATTACGATGTTGCCCAAGTTTTCGGCTCGATCCGAAATCAATAGGTGTGAGAAATTGGACAATTCAAGTTCAACGGCAGTTCGTTCCTAATTGGAGTGGTTGGTGTATTCCATACTTCTAGCGATTGGATTTCACTCAAAACTCACCAAATGACTCCTCCCACCATATTATGATGTTGCCCAAGTTTTGGGGTCGATCCGAAATCAATTGGTGTTCCAAATTGGACAATTCAAGTTCAACGGCAGTTCGTTCCAAATTGGAGTGGTTGGTGTATTCCATAGTTCTGGCGATTGGATGTCACTCAAAAGTCACCAAATGACTCCTCCCGCCATATTATGATGTTGCCCAAGTTTTGGGCTCGATCCGAAATCAATAGGTGTGAGAAATTGGACAATTCAAGTTCAACGGCAATTCGTTCCTAATTGGAGTGGTTGGTGTATTCCATACTTCTAGCGATTGGATTTCACTCAAAACTCACCAAATGACTCCTCCCACGATATTATGATGTTGCCCAAGTTTTGGGCTCGATCCGAAATCAATAGGTCTTCCAAATTGGACAATTCATGTTCAACGGCAGTTCGTTCCTAGTTGGAGTGGTTGGTGTATTCCACACTTCTAGCGATTGGATTTCACTCAAAACTCACCAAATGACTCCTCCCACCATATTATGATGTTGCCCAAGTTTTGGGGTCGATCCGAAATCAATAGGTGTTCCAAATTGGACAATTCAAGTTCACCGGTAGTTCGTTCCAAATAGGACTAGTTGGTGTATTGCATAGTTCTGGCGATTGTATTTCACTCAAAAGTCACCAAATGACTCCTCCCGCCATATTATGATGTTGCCCAAGTTTTGGGCTCGATCCGAAATCAATAGGTGTTCCAAATTGGAGAATTCAAGTTCAACGGCAGTTCGTTCCTAATTGGAGTGGTTGGCGTTTTCCATACTTCTAGCGATTGGATTTCACTCAAAACTCAGCAAATGACTCCTCCCTCCATATTATGATGTTCCCCAAGTTTTGGGCTCGATCCGAATTCAATAGGTGTGAGAAATTGGTCAATTCAATTTCAACGACAGTTCTTTCCTAATTGGAGTGGTTGGTGTATTCCGTACTTCTAGCGATTGGATTTCACTCAAAACTCACCAAATCACTCCTCCCACCATATTATGACGTTGCCCAAGTTTTGGGCTCGATCCGAAATCAATAGGTATTCCAAATTGGACAATTGAAGTTCAACGGCAGTTCGTTCCAAATTGGAGTGGTTGCTGTATTGCATAGTTCTGGCGATTAGATTTCACTCAAAAGTCACCAAATGACTCTTACCACCATATTATGATGTTGCCCAAGTTTTGGGCTCGATCCGAAATCCATAGGTGTGAGAAATTGGACAATTCAAGTTCAACGGCAGTTCGTTCCTAATTGGAGTGGTTGGTGTATTCCATACTTCTAGTGATTGGATTTCTGTCCAAACTCACCAAATGACTCCTCCCACCATTTTATGATGTTGCCCAAGTTTTGGGCTCGATCCGAAATCAATAGGTGTGAGAAATTGGTCAATTCTATTTCAACGACAGTTCTTTCCGAATTGGAGTGGTTGGTGTATTCCATACTTCTAGCGATTGGATGTCACTCAAAACTCACCAAATGACTCCTCCCACCATATTATGATGTTGCCCAAGTTTTGGGCTCGATCCGAAATCAATAGGTATTCCAAATTGGACAATTCAAGTTCAACGGCAGTACGTCCCTAATTGGTGTGGTTGGTGTATCCCATACTTCTAGCGATTGGATTTCATTCAAAACTCACCAAATGACTCCTCCCACCATATTACGATGTTGCCCAAGTTTTGGGCTCGATCCGAAATCAATAGGTGTGAGAAATTGGACAATTCAAGTTCAACGGCAGTTCGTTCCTAATTGGAGTGGTTGGTGTATTCCATACTTCTAGCGATTGGATTTCACTCAAAACTCACCAAATGACTCCTCCCACCATATTATGATGTTGCCCAAGTTTTGGGGTCGATCCGAAATCAATTGGTGTTCCAAATTGGACAATTCAAGTTCAACGGCAGTTCGTTCCAAATTGGAGTGGTTGGTGTATTCCATAGTTCTGGCGATTGGATGTCACTCAAAAGTCACCAAATGACTCCTCCCGCCATATTATGATGTTGCCCAAGTTTTGGGCTCGATCCGAAATCAATAGGTGTTCCAAATTGGACAATTCAAGTTCAACGGCAGTTCGTTCCTAATTGGAGTGGTTGGCGTTTTCCATACTTCTAGCGATTGGATTTCATTCAAAACTCACCAAATCACTCCTCCCACCATATTATGATGTTGCCCATCTTTTGGGCGCGATCCGAAATCAATAGGTGTCCCAAATTGGATAATTCAAGTTCAACGGCAGTTCGTTCCTAATTGGAGTGGTTGGTGTATTCCATACTTCTAGCGATTGGATTTCACTCAAAACTCACCAAATGACTCCTCCCACCACATTATGATGTTGCCCAAGTTTTGGGGTCGATCCGAAATCAATAATAGGTGTTCCAAATTGGACAATTCAAGTTCAAAGGCAGTTCGTTCCAAATTGGATTGGTTGGTGTATTCTATAGTTCTGGCGATTGGATTTCACTCAAAAGTCACCAAATGACTCCTCCCGCCATATTATGATGTTGCCCAAGTTTTGGGCT